>NC_141693.1:360077655-362477655 GCF_964263255.1 Lissotriton vulgaris | reverse complement strand
ATAAGAAAATAAGCTATATAGTTAGTAGCTAACACATGGTATGAGCAGTCTCTACCAATTGTGCACTACACAAACGCATTCTACAAGCAGGCCACAATACATTCGTACCCTCTTACAATCACACATAACAACACCTTATAAGGTGGCGCGTCCCATCTCTCACTCATTTTGACGCCACTGCATGTGGATGCGCAGTAATGTATAACAATTCAGAAGTACAACTGTGGTCTCCATGCATGACCCCGAAAAACCTCTCATGTTGGGCACTCTGTCAAGCAAGACCCTTACTACCATGCATGTCACATAGAGTTGTGTGAAAGTGCTTGACCACATCGTCAGGGGTTTGAAGCTCTATACAAATCCAGCAATAATACAAAACAGTAAAGCAGCTCTAATGAACCAGAGAGAGGAAAGGATTACAGCAAAGATGTGTCCTTAGAGGCTGGTGATTAGCTGAGGATTGGCCTGACATACTCATATGCCTCATGTGAAGCAAAACAGTCTCTTCTTAGAGACATAATTGTGTATGTGATTTCACGGACTACTAGTACAATTTGTTTTCCTTCGAAACAGTCAACCATCCCATCCTCATACACAACATGGATTCTCAAATGGGATTCAATGGCAATTTCCTTCATTGGTTCTTCTATCTTTCTAACTGACATTGTCTGTTCACATAGGCACCTCGAGGTCACAAATTATTCCTACCACCTGTGTAGTACCCCAGTGCTTCATATTGTCTCCTGCCGTCTTCAGCATTTACCTGGAGCTACTTGTTGCTCTACTCGCAAATAATAGCATTGAGATTCGCCAATATGTGATGATACAGAACTCTACTTGAAAGTCTCCTCTGCTTCGGATATCCAGTGCCTCAAACACTGCGTGCACATCATACCTACCTGAAGCTCAACCAAACCAAGACAGAAGTCCTGTTATTTGCCAAGAGCAATAAACAAAATCCAGTACCAATTTGGCTCAATGACATAAACACTGAATGCCAAGTCACTTGGATTCAACCTGCACACCAACTTCACGCTCAAGGAACACACGGCCAAAAAATAAAAATATGGCTTGCTACCAGCTCTCTCTAGTAAAGAAAGTCAAACCATTTCTTCCAGAAAGCGACTTCAGAAATGCTGTTAAATCCCTCTTACTCTTGCAACTAATTGCTTTAGTGCCCTTCTCTATGGTTCTTAGACTCCACACAGGCACCCTTTAAGAGTATCCTACAGGCAGCAGCACATCTCATCTAGGCTTAAATATGATCAAATAACCACTATCCTGATGGAACTGCATTGGCTCCCCTTGATGTCCAGACAAGTCAACGCAGTCTCATCCTCTTGCTTCAACGTACTTCGCACTCTCAAAAAGATCTTCCGTTGGATCCCCCTAGAGACAAGAAAGACTGTCACCCACGTACTGGTCACAAGTCGACTGGATTACGGCAACACACTATACGCCGGAATCACAGCAAAATTACAGTAAAAAACTCCAACGCATCCAAAACGCATCAGCGAGACTCATATTAGACATCCCTCGCCAAGATCACATCACCGGACACCTAAAAGACCTCCACTGGCTTCCCGTCAACAAAAGAATTACTTTCCGCCTTCTCACCCACGCACACAAGGCCCTCTTCAATCTAGGACCCGAATGCCTCAACAATCGCCTGTCCTTCTACAAACCCACCCGCCAACTAAGATCGTCCAATCAAGCCCTCACCGCGGTCCTGCTCATTCGAAAATCCACCATGGGTGGCAGATCCTTCTCCTTCCTTGCCGCCAAGACCTGGAACTCACTCCCCACTCACCTCCGCCTTACTCAAAACCACATCTCCTTCAGAAAAGATCTTAAAACCTGGATATTCGACAAATAATGAACCCCTTCCCCAAGCGCCTTGAGACCCTCTGGGTGAGCAGTGCGCTATACAAATCCACGAACTTGAACTTGAACTGATGGCTCACACTATCTTCAAAACCAGCTGCATGTTTACAAAGCTATCACAACCACCACCCTTGCTTATCTTTCAGACTCAGCACACCTGCAGCCAGGACACAATCAGATTGCAGACTTAGAAGTGTAAAAAGAAACCAGGACTTTTCCATCTATGCACCCAGGATCTGGAACTACATCCACATATCCATCAGGACCACCCCAATGCTGATCTAATATAAGAAAGTATTGAAGACACACCTCTTCAAAGGACATTATATTACAATGCTTGAACATCTACAAATCAGCTTCATCTTCTTTTCCTCCTTAAATGTATACTTGCTTTTGGCCTTGTACACTGCTCCGCTGCCTTATGACTAAGTTTGTGATATAGAAATACCGTATAGCTACATACATGTATACATACGCAGAGATATGTCAATCATTGACACTATTTGTGTATTGCTATTTCTCGGGCGTGAAAATGTGATTTGTAAATTAAAGGCCAGCTTAACAACGCGCATATTTTAGAATCTTGTGGAGTGTAGATCTATCAAGAATCTCCCTATACAAAGTGAAAATCTTGTGTGTTGTGGAAACAGCAAGAAGAATCGAAGCACCAATTTTACAACGTGTCATGCACTGATGATGTCAGTGACTATGCATATGCTAAATTTGCAGCGTTGAATGGCGTTCAAAAGGATTTAGCATTGCACCTTGGCACTACTACTAGCGGTCACTAACGCAGGTTTTGTACTAAAGGCGCGCCCTTAATTACGAATCATGGGTAGATGCCAAATGGTAAATTGTGCTATATATGTAAATCGTAGGGAAATTATACACAATACTTATGGAAGTATGCTATTTTGATTTGCCCATTTATGGAGCCTGTTTCATTCTGGTGCTAGATCCAGGGCGATTGAAAAAAGAGTCAAGGAAAAAACAGGCATTATCAGGCACTCTCACAAGGTATATAATGATCCAAGTAATTCTTGTCATCAATCACAAGTTTCAAGATTACAGTTCATTGATAAAGAGTGGACTTCCAAAATCCGGATCCAGACAAAGCGTTAGACTTCAAATCTTTATTTCATAAACATTAAAAATATTTCCAGCTTGTCCTGCCGACACGTGTTTCGTCTCATGGAGACTTTTTCAAGGCCAAGAAGACGGAAATAGTGCACTGATATTGAACATCACGAATCTTGTTATTTAATGCAGATGCACCAGAGTTCTAAGGTCACACCAGAAATATGAGTCCGAAAAAGATATTTCAGGGGGACACAATCCTTATAGTCTGGTTCACTTAGATGTATTCGTAGGGAACATAAAGCGATGTCCCGAGTAATTGTTCAAAGTTAAAGAGGATAGACTTAATAACTTCACAAATCTTGCTTCGTAGAGGTGAAATCGTCTTTTCTTAAGTTTAAACGATGACCATGATAAGTCACTAATTCTGCGCAGCGTCACCCTGACACCTCCACTGCTGTCAGCTGTTAGTTGAAGTTATTAAGTCTATCCTCTTTAACTTTGAACGTTACACAAATGGGGTCAAAAGGTCTCACTCCCTGGCACACAGATTAAAAGATCTGGTCCCAATATTTATCCTTCCAAACATGGTTTGCTGCCACCACCGCTTTATGCAACACCCAGGGCAGGGGCAGTAGTCCTCTACCCACAATGAAGGCATACTAGGTGCACCATCAATAGTATATGTGGAGTCAAAGCATCTATTGGTAAAAGAACCATGCTTGGTGACGTTTCACAGTTTTAATGTATGAGTGGCTTATCATTTTTACTGTATACGCTTTTGCAGTGGCAGGGTAGCTATATATCCCTCCCATTACTCATAACATGTCAAAACAACTATTTATTGGTTGCTCCTCCGCGGGCTCACTGTTTGATCCCCAGCCCTGGCCTCAGCTCAGCATCATGTGACTCTGGGCAATAGCTCATTTACAGCCAGATTCATCAAAGTAAATTCGGCTCGCAAACGGCCAGATTCTGAGAATCTGGCCCTTTGCGAGCGCTATTTTTGCATTTGGGATTCATCTTCCCAAATGCAAAAATCGCAATTCTAGAAATCGCTAAATTGCAAATAATTGCATTTTATTAATCTCAATTTGAGATTCCTTTAATGCAATTCATGAACCATTTAAAAATTGTGAATTCGCAATCTGGGCCCGCTATTTACCGCGAAGCCTAACTACGTGGTAAATAGCGAAAACTTCGAAAAATGCACTTTAGTGCATTTTTCTAAGTTGTATGTTACACACACACATGTCCTTTGGACATGTGTGTGCGCAACACCAGTGTACATTGCCATTTCAGGGGTGCTACAGGGTGTCCTTTGGACACCCTAGCACCCTTGAAATTGTTTCCTTATTTGCGATTCGCTAATTGCGAATCGCAAATAAGGAATGACTCCCCATTCATTCCTATGGGCCATAGGAATGAATGGGGAGTCATTCCTTATTTGCGATTAGCAATTAGCGAATCGCAAATAAGGAAGTTGTAGAAATCGCATAAAATATTGCGATTTCTACATGCATCCCGTTTTGCGAGTCTTCAATAGCTATTCCTTAAAATTTGCTATTAAGGACTCGCAAAACGTTACTTTGATGAATCTAGGGGTTAATCTCCCCGAGGGCCCCCCAGTGCCTGGATACCCTTAGAGGTGATAAGTTCACACTTTACAAATGTGGAATTATTATGCATTGAAACCAGCAAAAGGATTAATGCCGAGCTCAAGGTGCAGGGACACCCAGTGGTTGATGTGTCCTAGTCTGAAGCAAAATCTTAAAAAGATATTTTTGGATGTCTCTATCAAGGCCGGACTGGGAATTGAAATTATCCCTAGCAATCAGCTTGACTGCCCTCAAAGGGGCGGGGGTGCGAGTGGGAAGCACCACTCCCGCTACCGCTTTTGTTAAAGGTGGCCGATATTGCAGCACTGCTGTATAACCGGCCACCTGCCGGACTGGGAGCCAAACACGACCCTGACAAACTGCTCGGCCATGCCCTCCTGGGTGGGAGGGGGAGGGCAGCCAAGCTGTTTACTAGGGCCTGTAACTGTTTCGGCCGTTTCTGTTACAGGGGGCCGATAAAGCTGGCGCGGTAACAAAAACGGCCCCCCCCTGGTGGCCCACCGGTAAAACGCCCGGTGCCCGCTACGGCAGTCCAGCCCTAGCCACCTGAAACAAAACCGGCCCCCAGGAGTCTAAAACGGCACCC
The DNA here is from genome assembly GCF_964263255.1 of Lissotriton vulgaris. Taxonomy (NCBI): domain Eukaryota; kingdom Metazoa; phylum Chordata; class Amphibia; order Caudata; family Salamandridae; genus Lissotriton; species Lissotriton vulgaris. Next base: position 362,472,489 of record NC_141693.1, on the reverse strand, counting down.
CTCCCTTCCGGCCCACCGGGGAAACACCCGGTGTCCGCTATGGCCAGTCCGGCCCTGCTCTCTTTATGACGTCCAGATGACTTCACAGTTGCCTTCCATAAATTGCTGGCCCGACTGTCTTCATCTACCAGGGTTGTAATATTCAACTTATCGGATGACTGCCCAACCTAGCTTTACATCTCAGAGCAGCAACTGAAGAGATCCTCCTAACGCAGGCTGTTTTTCTCTATGCCCAATCCAAGTTAACGTTGAGTCAAATGGAATCCCCAGGTAATCAGAGTAAGTCGCTCGTTCAACCAGGTGATCATTAATGCAAGGTAATCTCTTGAGAGGAGATGTCGGTTTCATAATCATATCCTTTGTTTAAGGAAAATTACCGATCAGCTGTTTCATGGTACAATATTTTTCGAAACCCTCGATTAAAAGGTACAGGACAATTCTGTCAATGAAAGCGACTCAGTGTCATCAGCAAATAGTAACGTTGATTTTTTCCATGTAGACCTCTTTGGGGTACCAAGATGAACCCCATTTAGGTAATTGTGAACATCATTCAGAAACGGGCAGAAAAGTAGAGATGCAAGCACACAACCTTGAAGTGCTTCAGCTGTGATTGAAAAGCCTTCGGTGCATTTCCCACGGTGACTATAACATACTCCAGCTGATGAATCACCTTTAAGTACCAATATTAATGGGGTTTCAAGCCTCTGGAAGTCCAATGCAAGCCATAGTTCATCACTGTTGAGCAAATCAAGAGAATATTTTAACTCAATAAAAGTCCAAAATAATGGCACTTGTCTAAGACCCTCATTACGCGTCCCAGCAAATAATATATTGCATCTGATAATATAGTGCTTAATTTGTAAACAAAAATAAGACCAGGGCCCTCTTCAGGAGGGCACTACAGCTTGCAACATCTGTTGCTCCTACCACCACTGCCAAAGTCAGTGCCAACATAAGAACTAACCATCGCACTCTTACAAGCGTAACAATTCATTTTATTTCAGGCCCCCAAAGCAATATAAATGGCCCAGGTGGCAGTATTTATCAATTTTAATGTATATTATATGAAAAATAAACTTGTGCTGTGCTTATCTCTAAATTCGGCAGACAGCGCCACCATGTTGCAAACTGTCATAAGCGTCAGTCCTGGCAATTAAGTGCTGGTGTCGAGCACCAGAAACCACCGGCTCAAATTAAGCACTGGATAAGATATGACTCTGTCGAAGCAGAATGCTTCAGGTGTGATAAATACCACCTGATTACAAGTTTTTGGAGAATAACATGCAGATTTTAGTGATTATCACATCAAAATCCGCATGCTTTGGTCAATATGAGGCATTTTTCCGCAGATAAATATCAGCACCTGCTGATATTTATCATAAAATTGATGATTCCGATATGTGCAGTTAACGGCAGATTAACGGAAGATTTCCTGAATTTCAAGGACCTGCCAGTGCGAGAACTGTACTTGGACATAATCGAGAAACCCTTTGACAGGGCCCTCTATTTTAAATTTAGAGCAGGTACTCTTCCTTTGTACGCCTTTTCATCAAGGTGGAAACCACCTGTGCAAACCACAAAGTACTGCCCAATGTGCATAGGCAGACCAGAGACAGTGGCGCATTTCTTGTTTGAATGCGGCGAGTATACCTTGCCACGGAAGAAATGGATTAAACATCTATGTCGCCAGTTAGGCACTAGGCGACATGCGGAGGCAATACGCATACTCAGGTCTGATTGTTGTACTTTATATGCTTGCATTCTTGCAAAATTTTTATCATGGGCTTTGTCCATTAGATCCAAGAGGCTTAAATCAATTGTTTAATCCGATTTTTAAAATCATCTTATGAAATATCTCTTTTTTCTAATGAACTTCTGAAACTTTTTTAAATTAACTGCATGTTAAATTCCTTGTGTTTTGTCTATTTTACCATTTTAAATATGAAACTGTGTATTTAAAAGCTTTTATGATAATTTTTATCGAAATAAAGCCTTCTTGACATGACTTGATGTGCAGTAACAGGAGTAGTTACACGTATCACAATAACCTGGGCCGCTCGTAATGAGGGCATAAGCTGTACACATTTTCAGAGGTGGCTGCCACAAACAAAGGATGGTGGGGGGTGCATGGAATGTAGGAGGGGGATGCGCGGGGGTGTTACAATATAAAAAAACAAATAACTTACCGCAATTTGCCAGCCGCCTTCCGCGTCGTGCTTCCTCTCTTCTCTTCCTCATCCTAGCAGACACTGGGACCACCACGTCACAGACTCCCATCCAATCCCCGCGCTGCTTTCCTGCTAGGACAGCAGCGCGGGGATTGGCCTGAGTGGGCTGAAAAGAAGCTCCGCTCAGGCCAGGGAGTCTGTAGGGTTTCTGCAGCCCTGCTGCTCAATACAGCCGGGCTGGAGAAACCTAAGTGCGCATGTGTGTTTTGGTCGGCCTGAGAAGGCTGGCCAAACACATATGTGCACTTAGGGAGTGCAGATAGCACTCCTCCTCCCGTGCTCCTCCCCGCCCTGCACAAGGTGGCTTCAAATGAAAAATAAAATGATGCAAGAACATCGTTTATTTTTAATTTGCTGGCTCTGAACCAGGCAGTGGGACGACGCTCCTCCGCCTTTGCTAAGGAGCCGTCCGTGCACATTTTGTATATATAACATACAACATCATGGCCTGATCGATCCCATAAGTACCCTTTCTAAAAAACACAGGTATATTAGCCTCTGTAGTAATAATGTTTATGGATCTTATTAGTGACCAGGACTACTATATTGATTTTTTTCTGAGTCTCATGCCCAGTTTTTCCTTATGTTATTTTATCAATTGATATGTGCAATGCATTTTGTGGGTTTAATTTCCGTTGTAATTTTTACACAGATGATTTTATTATACTTGTCTTCTATGTGCTGTAAATGAATTCAATAAAATGTATTACCTCACACTCCTGCAAAATACTCAGAATGACGGAGGCCTGCAGCTGGGCCCTGTCTAGGAAGCAAAATAATCCGGGGCAAAAATCTTCCAGAGTGGGCGCGCCCAACAGTCTGGGGAGGTTGGAAAGGATTCTCTCCCAAAGAAAATATTGGGAAAACGGGTTCATGCTGTGCACATTACAAAGTCTTTTTAAAAGAAGCGATGCTCAGCAGGCCAATGCACATACGATATAGTGCCTCTCTGGGAGAGTGTGTCCTACTGAATAAATGCTGATTCGAAAATACTATACGGAGAGAAATCACAATTATGTTTAGTATTTTTCTTATCAGAACACAATGTCCTTCACTGATCCTGTTAAGAGTCTATCAAAAAGTGTGTGCCACTAATAATACAATGTTAAATATGGCATCTGCTAGAGGTGCCATTTTAGAAATGTCAGAATACTTCTACAAATGCCAGCCTGACAAACATAATCACTGATGCTTGAAAGGTCAGAGGCACATGTTGGTACAGAAGGCAGCTCATAGTAAAGAAATTGCCATTGCTGTTGTCCATCCTTCTAGGACTGGTGCCAGTTATGTATAGTAATCTGTGCCACAAAGCACATTTTGATGGCATTAACCCTGTCACACCACACACAAAATTGCTGTGGATTGTAAAACAACGTTGTCATCTCTTTGCTGCCTGCTCATCTAAACACATGGGGCCACATGTATCAAAGTTCCATTTTGTATTCCCTAACTAGCGAATTTTAGGTAATCGCTATTTAGGGAATGCAAAATGGTATGTAAGATAATAACGATTCCCCACTAACAACTCCTACAGAGTCGCATTCTCAATTAGGGAATCACTATTAGGAAATGCTACTCCACTCGTTCCCATGGGTCCGAATGGTTTTGCATTACTTGATTTGCGATTACCTAATTGGTAATCGCAATTTAGGAAATGCACAACAAAGGAGGCCTGGGGGCCTGAGGACCCCCTGATGCACCCCAAAGAGAAACGTGCACATGTTAAGCGCACACATATCCTAGGGGCATATGTGGGATACAGGGCCAGACTGGGAACCGAAGCCGACCCTGGCAACCTTCTCGGTTGAACCCGGGAGACGGGGAGGGGGTGCGGCCAAGCTGTTTACAAGGGCCGGTTTTGGCCAATTTTCTTACAGGGGGCCGATATTGCAGGTCCCCGGTAACAAAAGCAGCCCCCCAGGGGCTCAAAATCGGCCCCCACCCTGGCGGCCCACCGGGGAAATGCCCGGTGCCCGCTACAGCTAGTCCGGCTTTGCTGCGCTACGTCACTTGGAGTCGATGGTAATAGCATTTGTTAGATGCTCAGTTTGCATTTAGGAAATGCTTGGTATATGTGCTTAGGTAATCACACATTGCAATTCCCTATTTGGAGTCTAAATTTTAGGTAAACACAATACCTTTGCGAATACCTTAAATGCACTGCCAAAGCCATTCATACATCTTGGAAGGCTATTTTGCATTCGAAAATGGTCAAAATTAGTGATTTGCACCGTTTGCGAATGCGAAATAGGTTGATACATGTGGCTCATGGTCCCCTAAGCTCCATTTTCTTGGTCTGCTCCAGGTTGCACTCTCAAACAGCTCTACTATCCATCTGTCAAAGGAAAGTAGAACTTTGGCAATCCGATCAATTGGTAAATTTTAATATTTCCCCTGATTTTGCTCCTGTTAAAAACACCTGAATTTCCATAGCTCTTTTAAACAAGTTGGCCTAATATTTAGACATATCCGTCCGTGAGTCATTCAAAACCATTTTTACTCATCTTGCAATTGTTGTTGACAAAACTGCTCTGAGTGGTTTCACATATGAAATTAACAACTGATCCTCATATCTCCAGCATACTCTTCTCACATTCTTGCATACAGCATAGGTTGAGAACTGCCTCGATCATGGCCTTAGCTCTTTTTCTCATTAAAAAAAACACCCCATCAGGATTAGAAAATCTATCAGTCACCTCCAAAGCAGGAACAGCCGATGTCTTCCTGACAACAGGGTAACTAGCTTCCTACTTAATTCTCTCAAAGTGACAAATGTATTGTATAACCACTACTCGAAAAAACCTTTTCTACATCCTTCATGGAAGTACACATGCCTTTGGTGGTCTCTGAATCCTACTTTACTTCATGAGCCTGCGCACCCAAGGCTCGCTGGCAATAGTTCTCCCATCATGTAATGAATGAACGACTTAAAGTGCCAACCTGTAACAAATAATTGTTCTGTAACTCATACCTTTAGAAACTGAGACTGGCAATTGAACACCTTGAAAATGTTATTTCCTTTTATTGATAATTTGTTCCATGTACCTGCAAGCATCGCTCTTGTTCTACTGAGATTAGATTAGGGAACCTCCATATATAAAACTGCTACAGAGATGGTTCCGCAACAATTGCAATTAGTGCAAACCCATATGCCTGCTTTAGAACACATTTACCAGAGTTTTCACATTTTTCCTCTGTGTTGCAAAAGTTGCACTGGTTACCAGAATAGAATGAGTTTTGTTTAAAGTCATGCTAATAGTTCAGATAGCCATCTATCAAAAATCCCATGATTTTTTATAGCAATGGAGTTGTCTTGGTTCTTCCTTAATCGTGCTCTCATCAATCTTTGTATGTTCCTTTATTTGAGGACATTGCTTAAAATGTACTTCTGCCTTGCACAATTCCTCAAGTGCTCCCACTAAGGGCAACAGAAGTATGGCTATCAACATCTTGAGCGGGCCAACTCAATGAACACAACCCATCACAACTCAATTTTAAATTTAGCTTCTTAACTCAACTCACACTAAGGGGCAGATTTACAAGCCCCTTTTGCGTCACTTTTCCCATGGAAAAAGTGACGCAAAAGTGGTGCAAGAGCCTTTTAAATCTGCCCCCAGATCTCTAAATCCTTATAGGAATGTCGTTGGGACCATCCGAACCTCACTCACCAAATTTTCCTAAACTATCCCTATAAAAATCTTTTCATAAATTAAAAAAATGAATAATCGAAACCACCCAAAACACCCCCTCATAAACATCTTTGAAATCAAACATCATCTAAGAAGTCCCCCAAATGCATTTGATGTTATCGATCTCTACAAAGCCACACGTTTAGTAAAACCTTCATACTCCAGCCTCTTTCCACAAAGAAACAATGGCAAGGTACTTGGTTGTTGAGGGGCAGCATTCAAAAAAGGAAGTATTGATTGAGAAGTAACTTATGTGTAGAAGTGCATTTTGGTTCTAGAAGCAAAGATGTTTGTTCAATCTTGTGCTTTAAAGATGCTGAGAGGTGTGGCTTAACCCCTTCCACGCTGATGACGAGCTGGGCTGGTCATGGCGGAGCCTCCTCGCACGCTGATGACGAGCCCAGCTCGTCACGTAACATGCGTTTTAGAAAATCTCAGCGTGCGAGCGGAATTCCGCTAGCGCGCATGAGGTTAAAACATTTAATACATTCTTGCCATAAGACTACATGGTTTTGCAGCCACTTCTTGACTAGCTGAAAAAAGGTGGAATATTTGCATGAAAAGAGCTGGGTAATATATGCAGAAAAATGTACAGCATTACCACATCAAGCATTTTGAAGGTCTGAAACTTGAAATTATCTACAAATGGTGCGGTAATACCACCCGATAACAGTAACACATTCATTTCTTATTTAGTTTTACACACTAGGAGTTTACAAACAAGTTGTTGTATGAACTTCATGCAAAATGTAAGACCATAGAGCAATAGAAAACAGACTAAAGCATAATGGTTAAGGTATTTCCACACAGTTGTTAGCAGGGCACTTGCTATTAGGTACTTAGAGGGATTGGCTTTGCATTCAATATGTCAGGGGAGTTTTTGTTCTTAGATTGGAGGGTTCCTGGTAATGCCTCTCTGGACTAATGGGTTGTGGGGATCTTGCTAGGGGAGATATCTGTAAGTTAACTGTTTGGCTCTAGGTGTCTGTGTTATTCCTCTTCTATGTCTTTCTTCCCTTAGACTCCTTAAGGAGGCAGCTGGTCTCTCTGCAGAAGTATATCTTTAGAGACATGACCATGTATTTAGTGTGGATGTTTCTTTGCTAAGGTAATGTAAGCCATAATGTTTCTCAATTAACAGATTTAAACCATGTAATAGGCCTGGGAAGCTTTCTTGATGTAACATTCTGGCACCCCATTTAGTTCTGGAAGCATTTTGCATTTCACTAGCTTGGCCCGACAGGCTAACCGAACTATGGTCTCCAGAACTTGACACAAACCTACAAATCAGGCCTCCAGATTATGGTCTCCAGAACTTGACACAGCCATTCAAAAAAAGAGGTCCAGGTTTGTTCGAAACAATCCGTGTGGAGCCCCAAAACTTAACGTAATATGGCCTCAGGAACCGGATACAGTAACACTCTAGAATAAGGTTCTTGAGTGGAGAACATTACTGCTGTAGGGGCTTCTAGAGCTGAACACAATACTCCACATAAGAGACCCAGTACTTAAAATACTTCCTCCAGAAATGATCATGGTATTTCAGGTAAGAGGCAAGTCCAAAGGGCCTCCAAAACAGAAATCAACAGCTCTAAGTAGAACACAATAAATCAAATTGTGATCCAAGACCTGGACACAATAGACCAGGTGATGCCAGAGGTTGGCTGAGCGAAGTAAGCACACATGCCACCATTTTAGAAGAGGAGGGAGATTTTAAAAAAATCGGAATGATGCATTTGCCCCATTGACTTCTATTTAAAGGAACCCCAATATCACAGAGGAGACAGCCACTAAAAGCATTTTTTTGCTTAAAAATCGGGAGTATCCAACCTAAATTGGGTCCATTGGCATGTATGAATAAGGCAGATGTTGGACCGGCCTATATAGGGCAATGAGGCAGTGCATGATGGGCTTGTTAGACAAACCAGTATGTGGGCTGTTTATGGCCAGTTTAATATAGCGCAAACTAGACCCGAGGCATCGGGTATCAGAGCGATTTACATGAGCACCAGTTTCGTTAGGTGGGAGATTAAGTGATATTTCCCAGATGTTACCACAAGCATTGCCTAAAGCAAACACAAATGCATGCAGTCTCTGATACCTTGCAAAATATTCATACAGTGTGCCTTTACAAGTTCAAGATTTGCGTGATATGCAAATAAATGTGGACTACTCCTTTTGCTATTCGGTTTGCTAGTGGCAGGCACTTTTACTTTGTTGCCCAGGCCTATTTTTTGAATCAGTAAGACACATAAGAATATATATTCATAGAAAAAAGCAAAGGTGACAGGGACGTTATAGTTGGGCTGACATTTACCTAGTTCAAAACCAGAGAAATTCAGCTATTATAGTTAGCTGAGCAAACCATAACTCGCGCCCCGCAATGCACTGCTGATGACATCACATATTACATCACTCAAGACATGGTCAGTGGTGTTGTTTGGGCCTGGGGACCCCACCCCCGGAGCCTGGCAACTTTATCCTGGATGCCCCGGAGCCAAGCCAGGGCACCCAGTTTGCAGAGCTGGGGACAGCAAGGAGGCTAATGCTGACACGCTCCCTGCCGGCTCCCCACCTCCAGAGGGACGCAGCATTGCTCCTGCATGTAGGGAGTAGCAGAAAATGCTGCTCCCTGAATGTGAGTTAAATTCTTTCATCTGTTTTCCTTCCAGCTTGAAAGCGGGCAGGAAAACAGATATAAACTCTGTTCCCAGCAGGTGGGAGACGTTTTCCTGGTCCTGTTCGCTGCGAGCGTAGTTACTGTTTACTCTCGCTTGGCGGGAACTATCAAAGCTCCAGCCAAGCAAAAGCAAAGTGCTATCTCCCATGGGTGGGACCTTCAGGAGATAGGGAGCCATCTGTTGGGGGTGACAGTCCCCAGGGCCATTAATGGCACCCGAAGAGGTGCAGTGTGACCCCCTACTTTTAGTTTGAAATGGCCAGGCCCCAGGGAGGTGGTCAACCCGGGCCTTATATGGCCAGAGAGCTGAGCAGCTTGTCCCCCCTCTACCTTTATGTACATTTGTTGCCCCGGGGAGGTGGCAGTCCCTGGGGCAGTACGTAGGGATAGAGGGGGGGGGGTGGCCGCATGACCCATCTCAAATTTAGTTTTAAAGCCCCAGGGAGGTGGTGGTCCCTGGGGCTCCTCTGAGCAACAGGAGGGGGTTTGTGCAACCTCCCTCCAATTTCCCACTAATGCCCTGGGGAGGCTGTGGTCCCCGGGGGTCTTACGAGCACAAGGAGGGCATTCCTTATTGCCCCTTATGATCTTACCACCCCGAAGGCTGAAATATAAACAAGCGTGCAAGTACGACATAGTTTAAAAAAAATGTGCATACATTTATGAATCTATTGCAATTTTCACTACGAAAATGACAAAAAATGCTTTTTGGAAGAGGCAGGGTCCCTGGGGGACACCAGCACAGGCCTACAGGGTCAGGGTATTCCTACCCTGTCTCTATTATTTTACCTTTTTATTTGGGACTTGGCTGAGTTCGAGTCCCAATATGGCTGCCAAAACTTCCTCGTTGTAGTGTTGGCAGCCAATCAAATTTCTGCACGATACGGGGAGGGTTCGCGGAGAGTCAGCGTCCCTAGATATACAAATTGGGTTTTCCATTAATATCTCCAAAACTACTGAATGGATTTACACCAAAGCACAAAATGCATGCTTTCTGGACCAATATCTTACTTTCGGCCAAATTCGGTGTAATTCCGTTCGGGGGTTCGGGCTGTAGTCTCGTCTAAAATCCCTATGGAAATTGCATAGGGAAAATGCATTTTCAGTCACCCCTTTTTCTCTCCCCCTGCTTGATCGGTCATCCAGAAACTTCAAAGATAGTTGCTGAACTCAGGTGTGTAGTAGTTTTGAACATTTGTGAAGATTCGTCAAACGGCACCAGTTATTAGCAAAACAAAAAATGCTTTTCCTATTGAACCCAAGTCCTAACTATAACTACCTACTGACAGCCACCAGTAGGTAATATATATACACATTGTTAGACCTGGCTTCATTTGCGTTGTTTCCCTTGACTTTTTCTGCCTTTTGACCTCCTGTTTTGCTGCCTTCGACTTTGCTGGCTTTAAGACTCTGGGCACGTTGTGTTAGATCTGGTATCCTTGCCTAGATTTCCCCTGACTTTTTGCCTTCTGACCTCCTGTTTTGCCAGCTTAATTTTTGCTGGCTTTAGGTCTCTGGTACCTTACCACTGCTAACAAGTGATAAAGTGCATGGGCTCTCTGCTTTAAACATGGTAACATTAGCTTATTCACAATTGGCATATTTAATTTACTTATACGTCCCTAGTAAATTGTGCTACATGTGCCCAAAGTCTGTAAATTTAATGCTACTAGCTGGTCTGCAGCACCGATTGTGCCACCAACTTCAATAGCCCTTAAAACATCTCAGACCTGCCATTGCAATGAAGCTGTGTGCAGTTTAAACTGCCATGTCCACCTGGCAAGTTAACGCTCTTGCTAGGTCAAAACCTTCATTTTAAATATATATGTCACCCCTAAGGCAGGCCCTGGACAGCCCAAGGGCAGGATGCAGCGTATTTAAAAATGAGGACAATACTTTTAAGTCTTATATGTGCTAGCAGTGAAAACTCTTACATTTGTTTTTTTACTTCTGTATGGCCCATCTCTCCCACAGGATAACATGGGGATTCATTTATTACATTTTGTAAGTATAATTTCCAATTGGGAATTGATTGGACCCCCAAGTTTTGTGTCTATGGAATCACAATTTAAAATCACAACTTTGCACATTGCTCTTAAGTTAAGCCTGACTGCTATGTGCCTAGCTACCAGAGCATGAGCACAGGTTAATTTTGGGTGCATACCTCTGCCCAACCATCAACCAGAAAACCAATTTTGTAATGCACATATATATAATATTCACCGAAAAAACCATAGGTTTCACACACGTTATAGTTAGGAATTAGCATTTTAAAAACCTTTGAAATTCACTGAAAAAACCATAGGTTTCACACCAGTTATAGTTAGCTGGTCATTTTACTCATACAAAACCTTTGAAATTCCCCCGTTATAGTTAGTTCAGCTAACTATAACTCGCGCACCTGCAATGCACTGCTGATGATGTCACATATTACATCACTCATGACATGGTCAGTGACATCACTCATGACATCACCCGAGTGCATGTTCTATGTCTATTTTTATTGTGTAAGGGCTTTAAAAGAAGCACCAACATGGAGCATTTTAGATCGAGAAAGGCAGCGTGACTGCAGAAACGCGTCCCTCTTATGCTCTAGCATGTGTCTGATGCAAATGATGCATTAAACGGGAGAAACACCCAAAACAACGAGTGCAGGCTCCTTAATCAGAAGAAGGTTTGGGAGAATGTTTCTACATTTCGAGCACTAGCGGCAGCGCTACTTCCTGTGCACCACAAATGATTTGGCAGCTCGCTAAATGTGTTGAAATATAGATATATATCTATACTAATATAATAAAGAGAGTCCAAACCTTTGAGGCGGGTAATCTCAGGGACCACAGCACCAATAACAACACCCAATACAGCGTTGGAAAGGGCAGTTGCAGCAGAAGGACATAGGCTATGCAGACGCCCACCATATACATTTAAAAGGTAAAAGAACCGTGCCAGCAAAGTAGTCCCTTGTGGGCGTGTCTGCGTTGCACTATGGGCGTGAGCTGGCGGCGTGACAAACGCTGGGGGCTTGTGGTACGTCTCATATCGTGTGCTAATCCCACCCTGCTCCCTTTAAATACCCCTGCACCCCATAATCATAACCCACCCTTACTCCTTAAAATACCCCAGCACCCTTAAACACTAACCCATCTTAACCCTATAAATAGATATAGAAGATGGACTCTATTTAACAGCAATTGGGTAAACACAAACTTTGAGCACAGACTGTAAGAAACCATAAAATAATGTGATTTATAGGGCTTACTCTGTTGCATTGTTTCTTCATGTAAACCTGTTTATGCAATGGAGAATATTGGTAACTTTCCCACGAGCATGTGTTTACCCAATTGCTGTTAAGTAGAGTGCATCTTCTATATCTATTTTTATTGTGTAAGGGCATTAAAAGAAGCACCAATATGGTGCATTTTAGTTCGAGAAAAGTAGCGTGACTGCTGAAACGCGTCCCTCTTATGCTCTATCATGTGTCTGATGCAAATGATGCAATAAACAGGAGAAACACCCATACCAACGAGTGCAGGCTCCTTAATCAGAAGAAGGTTTGGGAGAATTTTTTTATATATACCGACCATGAGTACGTGCCACTTTCTCCTTGGAGTTGGATGGATGACTGGATATATATATATATATATATATATATATATATATATATCACAGCTCAGGTTTCTTTCGCATCCCATGGAAAGAAATTACGGCACTCACAGGGAAAGTGTTCAGTATGTTTTTAATCGCTCTGCTGAGCGATTAAAAACATACTGCCGTAATTTCTTTCCATGGGATGCGAAAGAAACCTGAGCTGTGATTTATCACGTGGGGCGCCGCCACGAGAGTCACCCGCCTGCGAGTGACCCGGATTTTGGTGCAACGGAGCGGAAATATATATATATATATATATATATATATATATATATATATATATATATATATATATAAAACAAGGCTCTTGGAGCCGAAACGTCATGAGACTACCTGCACTAGAAAATAAATAAGGAAATCACCTAACTGGTCCGTGTCCGTGTGCTTTGTATCCTGGCTGGTGTGACCCCAGAGTGCGGTAACGAGTGACGGAGTGTTGGACATATATATATATATATATATATATATATATATATATATATATATATATATATATATATATATATATATATATATAAATATATATCCACACAGGTTTCTTATAAACAATGCAGCAGCCTCGATCCCACCGCAGCACCGCCAATGAACAGGAGACCCGTTTTTTTTCGTGAGTGAAAATTTTATTCTGCAACGGACAGCATAACGTTTCAGGCTCGCAGAGGCCTTGGTCACATGTATATATATATATATATGATTCCCTTCTTCCATCAGCTGCCACACCACATGCTGTGGGTGGCGCATTCAAGTAGGGGTGAACCGGCGTTCAATATTCCAATATCCAACCGTGATCCTGGCTGAAGAGAGTAAAGCGCACCGCAGGAGCAATTAGGGTATGTTTATTGCCAACACACCAAAGCACTGAACAGAAGCATTTTGGCATGATCACCTTTCTCAATGTCAGTGGGACCGAGTCTCTAACAGCCTTTGAATAAACAAACAATTCATTGGTTGCTGCACAATGTAAACACTGAAGATGGATAGGCATGAACATTATCAAAATAAGTTACATGGCGGCCATCTTAAAACTCAGCAGGTGTCTCAAGAGTAAATTGGCACACAACAATCATTGCTGGGTCAAATAGCATTATGCATCCATTTCATCAAAAGGTAAAATACAATAATTCATGCAATGTATATTTGACCCAGAGTATTAATATTTACACCTTTCATTTTAATATTTTCCAAATCAATGTAATTCCAGGGCCGTAATGATGTGCTCACCCAATTATGAAGACCTGAATGGCCACATGACGCTCATCCATCTGACACTCATCCATCTGGGGGTAAATCAGACTCATTCCCCCTCCTCCCTCGGGCTGTAAAGTGCAGATGCACCTATTCCCCATGCACGACAACATAACCTCAACATCATCTCCTACGCCGACGACACCCAGCTGATCATATCCCTCACCGAAGACCCCCACACCGCCAAAGCCAACCTCCACAGAGGAAGGAAGGCCGTAGCCGACTGGATGAAGGACAGCAGACTGAAGCTGAATTCAGACAAGACGGAGGTCCACATTCTTGGACCCACCCCATCAGCCTGGGACGACTCTTGGTGTCCCACATCGCTAGGCACAGCCCCGGAACCCACAGACCACGCACGCAACCTGGGGGTCATCCTCGACTACACCCTCTCGATGACCAGGCAAGTCAATGCCGTCTCTGCATCCTGCTTCAACACCCTCCGAATGCGCCAAATGATCTTCAAGTGGATCCCTCCCGACACGAGAAAAACGTCACCCAGGCCCTCATCAACAGCAGACTCGACTACGGGAACGCCCTCTACTCAGGAACAACAACCAAGCTCCTGAGACGACTACTACGAATCCAGAACGCCTGATCCTCGACATCCTCCGACGCAGCCAAATCACACCCCACCTGAGAGGCCTGCACTGGCTCCCCGTCAACAAGAGGATCACCTTCAAACTCCTCATCCACGCACACAAAGCACTACACAACTCCGGACCTACATACCTCAACAACCGACTCAGCTTCCACATCCCAACTCGAAGCCTCCGCTCAGCCAACCTCGCCCTCGCCACAGTTCCTCGTAGCCGAAAAACCACCGCCGGCGGCAGATCCTTCTCCTACCTCACCGCCAAGACCTGGAACGCTCTCCCTACCAGCCTACGACAGACCTAGGACCTGCTGGCCTTCAGAAGACTTCTCAAGACCTGGCTCTTCGATCAGTAGCGGACCCCCCCCAGCGCCTTGAGACCCTCACGGGTATGTAGCGCGCTTTAGAAATGCAGTGATTGATTGGGCCTATCAGTGTCTCAGTGCCACCTATGTAATAATCATATATGCAGAGCAAGTCAAACAGGGCTCTTAATTTAACTCTCGTGGGTAGGGACAGGTGACTTCCTCAAGTGATGCTTCATCAAGTAAGTGGCCAGCTATATTACCCTGTATGTATCTGTACCTACCCCTAAATCCAAGTTGCGCAATTCTATAGTTCCCAAAAGGTTGGTAAATACCTCTAGAAATCTTGTGAGCATGTGATCCTCTACATCCTTTCTAGATGGGATGAAGTTACCCTGTAGGCCCGCATAATCAAGCCGTTTTCAACCTATGTGTACCCATAACTCTTCATCATTGCTAAGTCACGCTAAGAACTTAGTTTGCAACTCCATTATGTATCTGGATCCAAGGATCCTTATCCTTTTCATTCTATCACCACATCTTTCATTCTTCTGAAACTGCTCCAAGCAAAAGAGTTTTAAAAGATCCTGATTCCTATTGTGCTCAATCTCAAAACGTTGGGCTAACGGATAGGTCTGGTCCCTATTGGTGATTGCTCACATGGGCTCAACCACTGTCTTTTTAGCAGGATGTGTGGTACTCCCAACATATCGCTTCCCACAAGGGCAGGTTAGATAGTAGATGGTAAAATCTGAGTTACAATTAAGTAACTTCATGATTCTCTTGCGTTTCTCCACCCCAGGAATAGCTTAATTAGGCTGTCCTGTTTTTAGTTTCTATTTTTGGTAAATTCTGGTGGGGTTTTTTCAGTGTTTTCAAAATCTTAAAAAAACAGTTGTTATCAGTGGTTACACATTTTCACCCCACGAAAAACAACAGAAAAAGTATTTTTCCGGTGTTTATGGAACGTTTTGCTTTTATCATTGCTTGCTTTCTGCACTGAAAAAACATGGTATATAGACAGTGTACCTATAGCGTATATGAGGTCCAAAGAGATTTTTGCAAATTAATCTTATTGTAGTACACCATACAATATTTCTTCAGTGAGTCTTTGGTCATGTGCGCTCGTGCTTTCCTTTCCATGTAAACTTCTATGAAAAGGCCCTCTCAGCATTCATAGCCCCTTGGGCTGAGAACCGTCAGCTAAGGGACACAGTTGGGATGTCTCTTTCTTTGATGCCACATAAAGCACGAATTGATAAATATTTGCGTTTTCGGTCCTGGGCATAAGAAAACAGTTCACCAGAATGGACTAAAAAGTCAATAGCATCCCTCATTAACTCTGAAGATTGTAAAGATGCTTTCAGCATACCATCTAACAAGTGGCAAGGATCTCCTACAGGGAATCACTTCAGCTCGGGTATCAATTTTGACAGGTCATTACACAAATGTTTTATATACGTAGCTGAATCACTACAAATACAAACAATATCACTCCAATCTTTGTTGAACTTGGAAAGAAACTTTTTTGCAAAGCATAACAAGTGACACTGCGTTCCATGTTTTCCAAAAGTCTGGTGTCATGTTTTCACCACTATTCCAGATGCTTGGTGATATATATACTTGTCACTATACCTTGCATTTAATGTTTAAAGCCTGAGGTGTTGGCAATTCACTTACTATCAATACTGTCCCACTAGAAACTATGGTCTGATGTATTAAGGGTTTTTACCCATTCTCTGTGGGTAAATGTGATGACACATATTAGGGAAGATTTTGATGAAACTAGCCGTTTTACCTATCAGTGAAAGAATCAAATGCAGCCAAAATATCAAATGTGAGTTTGATATGTCCTGATTCTCTACAGTTTATAAAATAATTAAACTAAACCTAAAACATGAAACTAAATCCTGCATCTTTAGACCAAAGGCCATAAAACTGAAAAAAGTAAAAGGAAGAAGAAACAATATTTTAGTGGCATCCCTAAAGAACAAAACTCAAGCAGAATAATGTTAGCCAGTCTTTCTTACTACTAACTTGTATAACAAAGTTACATTTTATTGACCTCTTCAGTAAGAACAAAATGACTCTCACTTTCTTTTTCCTTTCTTTGAATGGCATTTAGTTTGTGGTTGTGCAGGTGTTTTTTCAGTGTTTATATGGTTTCACCGGTGAGGGCTATTTTTCTTTCAGTGGGGTTTTATCAGGTATTATAGGTTTAAACCTAAAACCCCACAGCCTAAGCATAATCCTGTGCTTTACTGCTGTATTTGCAGGCTTTACATCTTAAACAAAGGAAGAACCCTATAACTGGGTCCATCCTAGTTGGACCTGCCTTGAAATTACTATGTACTAGATGGGCCTTTCGTGAGGAACCCTTCCTGTAAGTTATCTGTGGGAATAACATTAAATGTGACCCAATTACATTGTCCGTTTGTAGGATACGCCAATTTCTTTTGAATATTTGGTACACTCAGGGGGAACTTGAGGAAAAACCTGTGATCATCCTTACTATTTGCCCATCTTTCCCCTCCTTGCATTCTCTCTGATCTCTGTTGATCAAAAGTTGTTGCCTTTGTATTCCTTGTGTCTTTCTGACAGATTCATTTAGAACTTCCTGTGTGTACCTTCTAGTTCAGAACCTGTGTAGTGTATGGTTTTTAGCCTTATTGTATTCTGCCTTGGCTGAGCAATTGTGTTTCAGACGCAGCTGTTCCTCATATTGAATGTTACTTATAAGGCTCCATGGATGTTAGCTGCATGCGTGTAATACAGATTTACCCACAGTTTGTGTGCGGTAGAGTTTCAAATGTAATTATTTATTCTCAACATGGACCATTAGGTCCAGACAAATACATTGATTTCACTTATGCAGTTGGTAAATTGTAGATTTAAGTTATTGCAATTCAATGCTGCAATGTACTTCTCTGCCGCCATCTGTGTCCCATCCAAATGATAAATAAATCATCAATATAGCGTGCCCACAGAGACATGCTATCCACCCAGTGCTCATTTCCCTCTGCCCAGGCCATGTGCTTCTCTGACCAGCCCACAAAAATGTTCTCACAGCTTGGGGCAAAGCACAAACAAAATGTTTTTATTGTTTAAATAGAAGGTTCTATCAGCATCTGATTGTGTTCCTGGACTTTCAGGTACCCTGCTGTTTAAAAAGAATTGCATTGCATGCAAACCTTACTCATGAGACATACATGTGTATAGACTTGTCCAAAGTTATCAATGACATATTCTCGTCCCATTGGATCCCCTCGATGATTCTAAGAAAATCCTTAGTGTCCTTCACATAGAAGCTGAGGTCTCTCACAAACGGAGATAAGAAGGAATCAAGGTAAAATGAAGTGTTCTTCAGGAGGCTATTTTTTAAGGACACAATAGGAAATCCTGCTGGATCAACATGGTTCTTATGCACTTTTGCTAAATGATAAAATGTAAGTACTTGTGTGTATTCACACTATAGGAACTGATATTCATCGTGGTCTAATACCCCTTTGTTTATCCACCGTTACAAAAGGTTGTAGAAAGATTGAACACTGTTCTCATACTTTATCTTTGTGATGGGTTCACAACACTCCTTAACTAGCAATTGTCTTAGGGCCTCCTTCTGATACCCTCCTTGCTTTGCGGCACAATGTTTCCTCCCTTGTCAGATGGTTTAATTATTACGGATTCTTCGAGCCCATGATTGTTTTCCATTTTTTGTTTTAGATATTCCGTTCCATTACATGATAGCCATCCATTTGAAGACCCTTCAATTCCTCATTTACTGATTCTTGAAATACATCTATGGCATCATGGGGGGTCTTTGGGACAAATCTTGATTTTATCCTTAATTCACTTGGTTGAGTTATTCTTGCTTGCTCTAGTGGTAGTAGCGGGTTCACCATTGTGTGCCGCCGTCAGGAATTGCGGTGTTCCCAAGTTCTTGTAGTGCTAGTAGTGCCTCTAAGTCATCACCGGTAAGAGAATCGGTCACACCGGTACTTTCCGCAGAGGGAAGTTTGTCGTTCTTTGGATGAAACCTGTGAATTTTCATTAGCTGCAGCTTTCTCACATACTGGAATAGATTGATGTGTGTCTGTGCATAATTGAAATGTGAGGTGGGACAGAAGGTCAGGCCCAACTGGTAAACTGTTGGTTCATCACAAGTCAAATTTCTGTTGGATAGGTTGACCATCGTTTGTTCCATTTGATTTATTTCCATTTCCCCCCTCACTGGCTCCTCGTCACTTGTTGCGTTGAGAAATCTGCCACTTCCTATCTTCCCCCTTCCCGTTTCTATAGTATTGCGCAATTTGGGTTTTGGGACAGGTACAGATACAGGCACTTTTTTTTTTCCAACAATGGAGAGAGAGAGGGAAAATAATAATGCTAGGCACTATGTGAGGTGGGAACTCCTGGTCCCCCAATTAATCTGAAAAAACAATAAAGGAGTAAACCCTCGTGGGTAGAGAGAAAGGTAACTCTCTTACAATGAGCACTAGTGCTCTGGTTAGCACATTTTGCCCCAACCTGTTACTGGATAGAGCATATCCTTATAGAAGACCCCTCACTCACCAACCTAGTTGGTGACATGCTTCATCATCGGGGTCCCACCCCATAGGCCGAGTGCCTACAGGGTGTGCTGCGACACCTGATTACAGTGGAGCTGGTTTCGTTTTTATGTGTACAAGACTATCAAAATTGTGTATTAAAAAGGGCCAACACTACTCACTTCAAGTATTTATTCTTGAGCGCTTGAACCCTTAGTAAAAATAAAGTGTGGCACCTTTGCCCAATTAGGAAGGCTTTGGTGTCAAAAAGTCGTGTTAAAATATATAAAAATAGCGAAAGTGTGCTATGTGAATGTGAATGTACAAAACTATTGTTTAAAAAGGTCTACATGTTTCAACCCAAACATGGATTCAAGGGTTTTCGTCAGGACCGTAGGTGATTTGAACTGGGTGGTCCGCCCACGCTAAGGAGCGTCCTGCCCTAGTTCAATTTAGAGATCGTAAATAGGGATCTCGTGCAAAAAGGTGCGTTTTTCACTTTTGAAAAAACCTATGAAAAGACAGGGAAACAAAAAACAGGAAGGGGTCACACACAGGGGTAGACAAAATGGATTGTACCACATGTAACATATATATTCATGATTATTTAGGAACAATCATAATATCCACGTGTGGAATCATACCAGCATATCACTATCGTGATTAGAACATATCTACTGCGTGGGTGGCAACAGAAATATAGTGATAAAATGCCGGGAGGTGCCTTTCAATCAAAGGGCAGCCGCCAAATGAGAGGTGTCGAAATGGTTTGGCGTCTGGGATACGTGAAAATCAGGGGTCGATAAATGGGAGAGTGACCTGTTAGCGTGCTGCGCTGTGAACGGCTGCCAAATAATTGTGAGCAGTCGTGAGAAAAAACCGTCTCAATAGTATTGAGGCGGCTGGTTATTCAGTGCTTACGCTTGAAAGCGAAACTCTCGCTTCATAGGCACCAGCGTTACCAAGTGGACAGGATTCCGTTCTCCTGTAGGTGAAAAAACAAGTTTCCAGTGTCAGCGCTGTGATCAAAGCGCATTGACAATCGAGTATTGCCCCAAGAAGAAATAGTAAATAATACAGGCGGTCGTTCCCGCTTAGCGGTCCTTCAAGTGTACTTACTTGTCGCTTCTGTTCATCAGACCGATTAACCTACTTGGTTCTTGCTCGGCGTGCCCCGTGGAGTGTCTCCGGTGCCTGTTTGCCGGTAATGTGAACACTTCCTCGTTGGGCGTGGCCGGGTCACGTGTGGTGAGCACGTGATCCGGAGATGGCCAATCACAATCTTCGGTGAACACTATTGTAGGACTTGCCCGAGTCAAGCAATGTATACATTGCCATGGAAACAGGTGCAGTGATCTCGGGCGGACAGCGCTCGCGTTGCTTAGCTATATTTCTTGGGTATTTTTATCGTGTTTCTAAGCACATACATGGGAGTGGATGGGCAATATTTACAAGGTGTTTAGTGTACAGAGATTACTTTCAGGACATAGGAAAATGATTGCCTTTTAGAGACTTTGACAAAACCGGACAGGCATAAGATAAATCCGTCGGGTGGGGTGCTCTCTTATGTCAGTACATTGTTCCACGGAATGTTATCGTTTAAGCCGGTTTTGTGCGTGGAAAGTCTGTAGACCCACCTCTGTTCCTTCTCGTATAGGCGTTTTTCTAGGTTTGTACCAGGTTGTATTTGTTCAATTATTGTCCACTTTATGTCATCAGCAGTGTGACCTACCGACAAAAAATGTTCAGTAAGCTTTGTATTCGTTTTCCTGCACCTGATGGTGCTTCTGTGCTCTCCTATGCGAAGTTTTATTTTTCTGCTGGTCATTCCTACATAATGCAAGTCGCATGGGCATGTCAATCTGTAGATGACATTCTCGCTATTGCAGTTGGTCTGTCCTCTAATTGTCCACACTTTGTTAGGTTCCAACAGTAATGTTTTTGTATTTGTGGTAAAGGGGCAGACACTGCAACTTCCGCATTTGTAGTGACCAGTTACCTTAGGTAGACCCCATAGATTAGTTTGTGTTTCTTTCTTAGGGTGTATCGCTAGGGGTCTGGTATTGACTACCGCATCTTTTATGCTTCGTGCTCTTTTGAAAGAGAATAACGGTTTGTTCCATCTTAGGTTGCCTGTATTCAGAATGTTCCAGTGCTTTTTTATTATTCTTGACACGTCATTGGATATAGTGTTATATGTTGTAACACACGTCAAGGGGATCTCTTCCGGGACCCTTTCTTTTGGTTCCAAGAGTGCTGCGCGAGGCTGATTACGAGCTCGCTTCTGGCTTTTCTGGAGGATTCTGTTAGGGTAACCTCGGTTTTGAAGTTTCTGAGAAAGATCTTTGGCTTGGCTCTTGTAGTCATCCAGTTCACTACAGTTCCTACGGATTCTAAGGTATTGCCCGTATGGTAAATTTTCGCGTAGGGGTCTGGGGTGAAAACTTTCAAAATGAAGGAGGTTATTTTTGGCAGTAGGTTTGTAATGGGTAATAGTAGTCAATTTCCCATCTTTTTTTGTGATTTTTACGTCTAGGAAGACCAGGGTGTCACTGCTTTTTTCATATGTGAACTTTAGATGATTGTCTCGAGTGTTTATCCAGTTGAAGAAAGAGGTTAGTGATTCCTCTGAGCCTTTCCAAATGGTTAGCACATCGTCGATGTACCTACGCCATATCAGGAGATTGGAGCTATAGGGGTTTGTATCGCTGAGAATGTATTTCTCTTCAAAATCAAATACATACAAACCCGCTATGCTTGGAGCAAAAGAACTGCCCATGGATGTTCCACCCGTCTGTAGGAATATTTGGCCCTCAAACTCAAAATAATTCCTTTTTAGTGCTAGCCTTGCACACTCGAGAATGAAGTTTTTGGGTGTTCTTGATGTCCATGTTTCCTTCTCTAGAGCTCTTTCTAGTACTTCCAGCGTTGCATCTTGAGGGATGCTGGTGTACAGGCTCTCAATGTCAAAACTCACCAGGATGGTGTCATTATCCACAGTGAGTTGGTCAAGAATTTGTAGGAGACTCTTTGTGTCCTGTAGGTATGTGCTGGTTCTTTGCACCATGGCTTTGAAGAAAACGTCGCAAAATTGTGATAGTGGTTCGAGGACTGATCCCAAACCAGAGACAATTGGTCTACCTGGCGGTGGTATCCTGTTTTTATGTATTTTGGGGAGGGTATAGAAGTAGGGGATTTTCCCTTCGCTGTTGCAAAGGAAATTTGCCTCCTGTTTAGATATAAAACCCTTTGTTTCTCCATATTCCACTAGCGATGTTATCTCGCTTTTCAAGTCTTCTGTTGGATCCACTGGTAGTCTCCGATAACTATTGTCATCTGCTAGAAGTCGAAGACATTCGGTTTGGTAAGCTGTGCGATCTTGCACAACAATTCCTCCACCTTTATCCGCAGGTTTTATCACTATTGTTTCACAGTTCCGCAGGGTTTCGAGGGCCACTCTTTCCTGATTAGTCAGGTTCATGAATTGTTTCTTGGGTTTTGTATTCTCAATTTCATTGAAAACAGCCTGCTCGAATGTGGAAACTTCCACAGGTATCGAGTGTGGCGGAGGGGTGAAAGTGGCTTTGTTTCTCAGACCTGTTTCATTAGGATCTGGATTCTCCTCAGTGATTGGTCTTTTTTCGAAAAAGGCTTTAAGTCTGAGTTTTCGAAAAAAAGACGAGAGTTCGCAGTGAAGTCTGAATTTGTCCAGATTCGCTGTCGGTACAAATCCTAAGCCTTTATTCAAAACTGATTCTTCGTCTGTGCTCAATGGTCTAGTTGCGAGGTTAGTTATTAGGTTCTCCGGTTGCTTGGTCCTGCTTGTTGCGGTCTGGGCTTGTTCTGGTTCGCGCTCGGATCTTCCGCTGCCCAGTGTACCTGAGCTCCCTGGTTTTGATTTCTTCGTTTTCCCCTTCCTCTTCCGCCCCGGTATAAAAAAGGGGGTGTGTAGGGGTTTGGTTGGAAAAACGGCTGCTGGAATGGTGGTTGCCAGCCATACATTGGCATATTTTGTGGGTGATAGTATGGATCAGGTGGTCCTTGCATTGGTACCGGTGCGTAATGTGACCAGTTCCCTTGACCTCTACCCCGTCCTCTCCCTCTTGGTTTGGAGTTGCTTCCTCCAGAATTTATACTTGAATTAGAAGTATTGCTTGAGGCATTACTGGAGGCATCTGAGGTATCTTCTCCTTTAGATTGAGGGGTAAACTCTGGGTCAGAGTATGGGTATGCCTTGGTATAAGAAAATCTCTTTAGATCCTTATGGAACTTTTGCACTTTTTGCTGGGTCAAATTGTCTTTATAGTCTGTCATTTCCTTGTTTAATTCATCAAGTTTTTTCTTAAAGCCTGTAATCGTAGTCTTCATGTGGCTTTCTGTCACCTGGATCTCGACAATCAATTTCTTCCCTTTGCACTTCTTTGAAGTGCACAGATTAAAAACTTCACGCATCACCTGAGTCCCCGCTAAAGATTCCGACCGGTGGTTACTGCTCCAAGACCCATTACCAACACTACTGAAGCCGCCCAAATCTAAAAAGTAAAGATACCGGCAGTGATTCTCGCCCTTGGGGAGTTACAATATTTCGTTTCAATTGTCCTGATGATGGTCTCACTGAGTTGCCCATAGAGACCGAAACGTCGACTTCTGCTTTATCCGAAAGAAAATATCTCCACCTCTTGTTTTTGGATACGCTTGTCACAGGCTATACAGAGAGTTTGATTGATTTCCTAACACTTGTCTTGTATCCCTGTGTTGCACATTTTGGTCTATTGTATTTTTCCCTGCTAATTTAAATTTTGATAAAATCTATTTTTTCGCATATACACATGTCTATTTGTTTTCATGTCAATATTTGTTTTAATGTTGAGTATTGTTGTGTCTAGTTAGTCTGAGTCATTTGATTTATTGAAATTAATTTGTCCCAGGATAATTCAGTTACCTATATCTAATTCATCTAAACAACTCAAGTCAATCTTGAAAACAAACTCCTTTGGAGGCCCTACTACATAGCAGTCCCTACCATTTACCCAAATTTGAAGGAATTCCATTGAGAAAATGATGCTGTAAGTCTGACTAAATATCCTGAGGTAAATTACCTAACAAAAACACTTATGAAGTGTTAGAATTGACAACCAATTAAAATGCTACTTTCAATATCTTCTTTTATTTCATGACATTTGATTGGTTATGTACCTGAATATATATATAAAGAAAGAGAGAGAAACACAGCCATTTTAACTACTACTTCCTGAAGTACATATCAAGTGCATTTCAACTGAGAACTTAAACTTCTTTTTGAAAGGTAAGATGTTATTTTAAAAACTGAAGTATGTTCTGCACTTTAAGTTAATTAGGAAAACATTTTCTGATAGTTATATACTATCCCTCTGTAATAGTTATAGAATAAGATAGACTTCTCTGTTTTAGTTATGGATGGAGTTAGGCTTGTCTTGTATAATTAAGAATTTACTTAGGCTTTATCACATACATTTTTTTATATTTCTACTTCCAGTCTGATACCATACACTGCCCAAAGATAAAATCACTGTTTAAAAAACCAAACTACCTGTCTGTACTTAAACCCAACAGTGCCCTATCTGTACTGATATATTTTTTTAAAATTCAATTTACAGCACAAAAATGGAAGGAGAGCAAAAAAAATACCATCGAAATTGTTCTGGAAAGCAACAAAGATACAGAAATTGAACCCAATGAATCTGAATTCTTTGATGAATTACGTGACTTTGAACTTCTGCAATGTGTACAATCAGTAGATTACCTGATTGAAAATGAGAACATTTCTGACAATCAATTATTAGAAGTTCTTTTAAATTTTGAAAACGAATCAGAGAAATAAATTTATATTTAATAATTCAAAAATTGTTTGAGACATTATTCATTTTATATGTATTTTTTAAACTAGTACTAAATTGATTATAATGTAAAATCAGACTTTAAATATACTGTGCAACTTTTTTGTGTTACATAGTAAGTTTGCTCATAGTTACTTCCTTTCTCCCACTATATTATCTCCAATGTGTATTTAACATCTCTTTATCATCTCCTGCCTCCATGGTGTTTCTGCTTTCCTGACAGACTACGCTATGAATTCCATATACCACATTAACTTCTGAAACAACATGCAAGATATCTACAAAGGAAACGGTGTATTTTTATTTTTAGACTCTGCATTGGTACCTACATGTTGGTACTTAAATAAACAAAATAAAAATAAAAATACAACAAAAAGAACAATCAATACATACATTGTTTGAACATTCTTTCATTCTATTTTCCCTATATTACGCTCCCCGGACCGCTTCCCGGTGCGCGTACCGAGCGCTCCCCCCGCAAAAAAACGATAATAAAAATTATTTTTCTTTTTTCCCCGCGGGGCCCTTTTAAAGCCCCCTCATCAAACCTAGGGGGTCAGGGAGGATGTACTCTGCCCCCTTATGCTCATTTCCCCCTTTGGTTTTGCCACATCTTGTGTCTCGATCCTACCGAGACACAAGATGGCGGCCGCTCCGGACTGTTTAGAATGTTCACAGTCACCGGGGAGCCAATCCGCTTCTCCTAGCGAAATTCCGTTACGCGTCAGGTACGCGAACCGGGGCGCTAACTGGGACGCTGTCACAGATATATCTGTTTTTTAAAACGTTAATTTCTCAAAATCCACTGGAGCACTTATTTTAAGACATAGCAATGGCACGTCGGGCAAACCATATCTACAATTTTGCCAAGTTTCGTGTAAATCCATTCAGCCGTTCGAGCTAAAAGTGATTCCAACCGCCCTATGGAAAAATGAATGGGAAAAACGTGTTTTGGGACCCCCCTTTTTTCTCTGCCCCCCCTTGACAAAACCCTCCCAAATTATCAAGGGCTGCTCAGAAACAAAATGTGCCATTTTCCTGAAAATTTCAGCCAATTCCGTCCACAAACGCCAAAGTTATTCGACATAGAATTTTCAAAAATCCCATAGGAAAAAAATCCTAACTATATATACCTACTGGCGACCGCCAGTAGGTAATATATATAAATATATATATATATATGAAGAAAACAGTCCAGGTTCCGGATAGATATCGGAACCAACGGTCGGGACCTCAAAGTACCTCGTAACCAGCAGTTCACACAAGCCTCAAAAAAGTAAATCCACCAGTGGAAAACAGGGAAGACGTTGTTTATTTAGGATGACGCGTTTCACTCTACAAGAGAGCTTGTTCACACCAAATATATATATATATAACCACCTACCAGAAAAGGGCAGGATATTTAAATCCATGATGACGCCTACATCTTGTGAACACCCCTGGCGCTAAAGAAGGCAAATACTACGCCAAAATGCATTCGCCATCCGGTGTGTTTCTCAATAAAGATGCCTCCATTGTTTCCCCTATTGCGGCCTCTTCTCTTTCCTTGTAGGAGGTTTTTGTGATATACATCCAAGAAAGCTTGTCCAGTACTTCTTTTGAAGAAACCAGAGTAGACCCAATTGATGTGCTGATGCAGTGTTTATTTAGTACAACACCATGCCGCCCTATATACATATACTCGATAATGTGAAAGGACACTGTAGTAGAAGGGTGGAAGTGGCCCATGTCATCCTACTTAGTCATCCCGAGGGATGGCAGCCCTTCGGCCGAGTTCAAATGGGTTTCCCTGAAATAAGCCTGGGCCCTGCAAACTAGGCTTCTTGCTGCTCACCCCTGAGCCTTGTGTGAAGGCACACTCTGGGCTGTTTCGGTTGACCTCCTGAGTTTGGTTATTGCACGGGTGCTCCAGCATTTCTGGGTACTGTTGTTCTATTTGGGATACAAATAAACATGCAAAGAATTCCACAAACGCTACATCCTCATAATGTAACAATTGTATTAGGAAGGCGAATGAGTGGAATGTCATTATTCCTCACCAATGATCTTCATTTCTCTGAGTCCTAGTACTCATTGCCAAAGTCCTACAACCTGCCCACGCCTTTGATATAATCTTTCCTGTGCACATAGCTTGTGTAGGGAAATGTTGGAGTGAGGAGGGTGGGATGTTATGAAGAAGGAATAAAGATAGAAAAGATACTCTTAGAAGGTGAGATAAGTATAACTTTTCTCTGTGATTTTTTTTAAATTTTAAACCAAACTGTGGTGCATGTCTTAGAATAAGACTGGGCTCACAAGGGGGACTATGATTCGTAGTAATAGAGATATACTCAAGCAATGGGACTGAGGCTCTATATTCAGTTG
Organism: Lissotriton vulgaris; assembly: GCF_964263255.1. NCBI lineage: Eukaryota > Metazoa > Chordata > Amphibia > Caudata > Salamandridae > Lissotriton > Lissotriton vulgaris. Next base: position 362,445,312 of record NC_141693.1, on the reverse strand, counting down.
TAGTACTCCACACAGTTTCTCACTCTCTCTCTTGTTTTTGTTTTCAATTGACAACTTCCTCGCTTCATTTCCTGTTATACATTCATTAGTAAGGCCAGACTTGCCGAAACGAGCATCATAAGTTTCCCCGTGAGGCTGAAAGGGTGGGGTCCAGCTTGTTTCCTGGGGGACGATTTTTGTTACTGGCTACCAGGTTTGCTACACTGATGCAATATCGGTCCCCAGTAACAAAATCAGCCCACAAGCAAATCCACTCACTTTCTTTTACAGCCTCCTAGTGGGCAGCCAGCACTCCACACATGCACTCGAGTGCACCCTGCAATAAACATACACAAAAAAATCAAGTAACAAGTTCATTTTATATCTAAACGTTTTCAGGCACCAATTAAAATGTCAAGATAACTCTGGTGATTATTCTTCCTGCTGGAGAAGGAGAGTTTTGTCTAGTGGCATTGTTGACCTATCTAAAGTAGCACAGATTGTTAATATTCTTGCTGCAAAGAGGTGTACCATGCAGATCACAGAACTGTATTTTATGTGGATAGCCCAGAGGGTTACTGCTTTTCTCATACCGATCCTTTTGTTACTTGCAGTTCATAAGTTACAATCATGATAGAGCATAGTCAGCCATGAACTGCCATCAAAGAGCTGCATGCAAACTGCACGATACAGGTTAGAAAGTTGTCTTTTCCAGTCTTTCATTATCCTAATATTGCTAAAAAGGGTTTGTTTGGGTAGAAATAAATTATTATTAATAAGGCCAACCCTAACCACTGTGTTACGCTTTGAATCCTGAGTTTGTGCTTCTCCAGACCAATCACTCTTGAAAAATGGCTACTAAAATGAATGTCATTTGAATCCTACATCTTTTAGTCACCTTTGTCTTATGTAACATTTTCTATACATTGATTTAGACACATATGACTCATTGTCTCTAATATGTATGTGTGTTTTGAGGTGCTCTGACACCCTACACTGGTTTGAGAGGCAGTATAAAACAAATGAAATACATGTAAGAGAGGGGCTATGGAGAGACGATGGGCACTGATGGAGTGGGAGTGAGGGAATCTGTACAGGAGGAGGTCATTAGGGGGAGCCTAAAAATATTGTTGCACCTGGTTCCACCAGAACTAAAACCAGCTCTGACATGCCACTTAATGGGCTGGTTAATGCTAAAGTCGCTCTAAATGGTCTTTCATTGTGTTTCTTATTCTTGGTTGTGTTTAACAGTGAATGTGTGCACTTAAGTTATATTTAATTTCATGTTTCATGCATGACATCTTATTTTTATGATCTTCATAAGAATGCCTGTGGGTTTGACTAGAAATCCTAGTGCACTGTAAGGTCATCATTTTCTTTGATTTAAAAGCTAATTATAATGAAAAATGTGTCTTTGAGGAACACCCCCCAAACCCACCTTGCAGTGATCAGGCTTGTTTGCTGAGATTGCTTGCTACGCACCATACTGTGGTTGGTCTGACAAAATGTATCATGGCTGCGTTGGGTTCCCAGTCGGGCACTACTCACTAGCCCTCTCACACCTGTGTTTGCCAAAACCTATCCCATATCATTTCCTCACAAAAGATGCATGCTCACTCATCGCGACACATTTTTTTGTCTTCTCTTCTTCCACACCACCTATAAAACTTCTCCTTTTCCAATAATTTCTGTAATTTCCTTCTTTCTCGACCTTCCTTTTGCTCTCTCCTCATTATCTCACAATGAGTATACACTTCCGCTCCCTTTCTCTGTCTGGACTCGCTCCCTGCCTTCTCCACCATCACTATCTTTGATACTCTATCTCATGGGGATGGCTTAAGCCGGTGCTCTTAGTTCACGCTGTTTCCATGGAAACGCACACCATCCTAAGCTTCACATCCCACAGTCAATTACACCAGAGACTGGCAGAAAAGTGGGAAAAGGAGCGTTCCTACAGCACATTCGCTTTTATACCCACACCACTGAATCTGTATTTGGGATCCTGTCAAGGCCTTCTTTAGCACTGGTAGCACCTGGTGCGACAATGTTTGTTGGTGCCCCCCCAATGACTTCCTTCTCCACGGATTCCCTCACTACCACCCTCCAACAATACCCGTCAAGTCTGTATAACCACTATCTCTCATATGCATTTCTGTTGTTTTATAGAAACACTCATACCAGTGAAGGGTATCAGAGCACTTTACATCACACAAACCTTACACAGAGACAATGAATCATAACTGTGTAAATCAGTGTATGGGAACTATTACATACGACCAAGGACTATAGGTGTAGGAGACACATGTCATCCATACTGTTAGACAGTATAGTTTGAGAGTGCTTGTTCTGGAAAAGCACAAACTCAGAATTTAAAACATAACACCACGGTTGGGGGTTTGTCTTTACTAGTAAATATTGTGTTCTACCTAAATAAACATTGTTGCAACATTAGGGTAATGAAAGACTGGGGAACAAATCATAACGCTCTAGCCTATAGCCTGCAGTTTGCATGCAGCTCTTTGATGACAGTTCATAGGTCAATGTTCTATATTAGGACTGTAACTTATGTACTGCAAGTAACAAAAGGATCTCTAGGACAAAAGCAGTAGGCCACTTAATTATTTATATTATATGCACTTTGTGATCTGCATGGTACAAGCGCTTTGCAGCAGCCATGTTAACCCTCCGTGCTACTTAATGATGAGTCAAAACTAGATAAAACTCTGATCTTTCTGCAGCAGGAACATCAATCACCAGAGTCATCTAGACTTTTTTTTGTTACCTGGAAAATAAAAAGCGGCAGCAGGTGTTTTTAAAACTATTATATATTTGGAAAAAGAGCACTCCCCACCCCAATGTCAGCGCCCAGAGCGATGGCATCGGTCGCACCATGCTAGAGCTGTTCCAGGATCATGGCATTGTGTTGGTGTCCAGAAAGGGGGCAGGTAGGCAGGTAGGAAGGAGTTAGAGGGCAAACAGGGGCAGCTGTCTCTCTATGAGAGGACCTTAGCTTTCATTGAGCCTTTTTTGGTGTAAAAATGCTGAATCTCTGTTGCCCCTCGGGCTAGGTGTGGGTTGTATTGGACCCTTTATGTTTTAGTCCACCTGCCTCAACTCAATCTATAACACAAACCATCCAGGTAGATTCCTGCCTCTTTCCCCTGCCTCTGACATACAGAAACCCTGAAACATAATACAGGACCTGCAGAACAAATTAAAACTGCAGGCTAACTGCAACTGTATTTTGGGGGCCTATCTCTCACACCTCTTCCTCCAACACATTACTTGGTGCTGCACCCCAAGACAAGATCATCTCTCTAGTCACTCATGCATGATACCAAAATGGTCTCTTCAAACGACAACAACATCTGCAACAGTGACAACATTGTACTTCCCACAGTGTAGCATGCTATCCATCCAAAACTGTGCTTCAGCATCCCACAACTTGGTATGAAGCGCTACACAAATGCTACATTGCAATGCAATTGCTTGTTTCTGGGCAGTGGCACCATAGGTAGCAGGAAGATAGAGGTTCTTCGCCACATATTGTGTATGAGGGTTATACTGTGGCATCATGTTACGGTCATCATCTTGACAACCTAGTGTCAGGGAAACTGGGGAAAGCCTTCATCTTGATCGAGAGGAGCTGGTGAAGGGGAATGGCCCTTATTGTATTGTATTGTATTGTATTGTATTGTATATGACACTTATAAAGTGCGGCTATCACCCTACGGGTATCTGGGCGCTATAGTACGTGAAACATCAGTCTGTGGAAGATGCTAAAGGGGTTCCAAAGAGAGGGGCCCTCCTAACGATCAGATTCTAGGGAACTGCCACGTGTGAACCCTTTTCCTAAACTGCAGAAGATCTTGGAACTGCCTGATATCCAGAGGAAGGCTGTTCCAAAGTTTGGCAGAGCTGAACGCCCTGCCTCCTCATTTGGCTTTGCGAATTTTCGGAGCTCTAACCAGACATGCCGTGGAAGAGCAGAGACACCTTGATGGAGTACACCACCCAAAAGTCTCCTGAAGACGTTTAGGTCCAGCCGCATGCAGAGCCTTGAAAACCAAGCAGAGAGACTTAAACTGGATCTTGTGCCTTATTGATAACCAATGAAGCTCAGCAAAGGGCCAAGAAGCCCGATACACACAGCGGTTTCGCCAGTGCTAGTTTGGACGCAAAGGTCTGGACTCTTTGGAGACGTTCAACCAAAACGAAAATTTTGGAGCCTCCAGTAGTAGGGCGTTACAATAGTCCACCCTGCTGAGAATGAGACTTCAAACAATCAACGCTCTGGCTGTCTTAGGCACCAGTGGAAGAATTTTCCTCAAGGCTCTTATCAAGGAAAAACAGTTCCCCACCACCTTATTTACATGAGTTTCCAAGGTTAAGTTAGCATCGAGCATAACTCCTAAATTCCATACTGCTTTGGCTGGAACCAAAATCGGGGCAGCTAAAGAAGGCCAAAAATTATCAGGAAAAGGGGGAGATACTTTCACCACCATACAGTATAACCCCTCGGTCTTATCTGAGTTGAAATGAAGCAAGTTGACTCTTAGCAAAAGAGCAGTGTCAGGCATACAATCATTAAACGTCGCTAGAAAAATTGACTGATTCCCCTCTAAGGAGAAGAGCTGAGTGTCGTCAGCATAGTTCACCAAATTCACACCATGTGCCTTTATGATTTCAATCAAGGGTCTCATATAGATATTAAAGAGAATAGGGCTAACGGCCGATCCCTTAGGAACACCATGGTGGACATTGGAGAATTTTGATTGAAACGGCGGAAGTGAAACCGGCAGACACTTATTGGAAAGATACAAACAGAACCATTCTAATGCCGTCCATGACTCCCCTACCTCTTCTAGTCTGGTCAGCAAGATGTCATGGACTCAGGGCATTATTTCTCGATGGTAGCACTGAATGTCCTCTCTGCAAGGCCAGATTCTGTGTGTGGGAGGAGGTCCCCACCCTGAGAGGTCAGGATAGGATGATCTTCATCCTGCTAGCCCGCTGTTGGGGAGGATAGGTCTGTGCTTTAGAGCCTGCAGGGACGGGAAGGACCTAGTCAAGACACCTGAAGTCTATTCAAGGTCATACCTGCATATCTAACAACGTCATGAAACTAAAAGTACAGTGGCATTCGCATGTTCCCCATCCCTCATCTCATTCTCCTTACCCTGTCCAAAGGCTGTGTAAGTTTTATGTTTGAAGCAGCATTTTAGAATGTTGAACTTAAAGGCACATTGGGCCAGTAACATTGGACAGCGCTTTAGAGCTTGTCAAGGCCACATGAAATTACATTCATGTTAAAATAAAGGCTTGCATCATAGATGGCTATAATGCAGTCCACCCTTTTGGATCCCTCCCCTGTCCCTCATTAGCATTACACAGAGTTCCAGTCTTGATGGCTGTAGGCATCACAGGGAGGTGACATTCGGCTGTCACCCAACAACTCTGTAAGGGACCTGCAGAGTAAGTCAGAGCAACTGATTAATGTGAACTCAACTGCATGCACTCTATCACTTATTCTTGCTCTCATGGCTATGTCAGATAATGGTAATTGGTGCCTCGTCAGGGGTATGAAGCATATACTAATTAAGGGTGTAGGTAGAAAATGTAAATACCCCCCCCCCCCACTTTGAAACAACCCTCTAATGACACTGAGCGAGCGAAAAGGTAAGCCTGGTCCTTCTTATATTTGTTTGCTCCACCCTTGCATCCACTCACCTGCCCATCCATCCTGCCACTCCCCCACCCGTCCATCAGCCTTTCACCTTTCCATCCATCCTTTCATTATTCTAACCAGCTACTGAAATACTGAAATTACATACATCTGTTCACATATTCATCAATCCTTTCACCCATCCACAATAATCCTAACACAATTGGAACCTGCATAGATACTACCCCTGGTAAATGTATTTATATATTTTTAAAACATTTATAAAGGGCCCTGCAACTGAACTGGTATCCTGGCTCTGTACGACTCACTGGAGCAGGAAAGGGGATGGGGGAGGCGGAGGGGGGGGGGAGGGGGGGTAAAGTCACACTGCAGCTAAAATAAGTGCTAGAATATTACAAGTTCTAAAATATAAAAGAGGGTTTTATGGAATAGCCAAGTTTACAGGGTTTTTCTAAATTGCAAATGATCAGGTAGGGATCTAAGAAAAGCAGGGCGCTGATTCCATATTTGAGCTGTTCTGACCATAAAGGCGCCCCCACCTTGTCTGGTCTTCCTGAATTTTGGAATACATGCACAATTGGCTGTAGCAGAGCGAAAGATCTCCATGGGGAGTACCTTTTAATTGTGTTTGTAAAGACACTGGACCAAGGTCCCGGAGAGCTTTAAAGACAATAAATAGAGATTTGAAAATTATTCTCTGTCGCATCTGAAGCCAATGAAGAACTTTCATAGCATTGGAGGCTGTTTACGGCCAATTTGGCAGGGAGACCTGAACTCCAGGCAGCCTGTTTAAAAGGAATTCTGGTGCTCCTAACAAAAGTGCATTACAATATTCTAACCTGCTCAAGATAACACTAGCTATGATGAGTGTTTTAGCAGTGGGAGGTAACAGCGGGAGAATCTTCCAGAGTAGAGAAAAGCAAGTGCCAGCAACTTTTTTCACATGACTATTGTCAACCGTAACCCCCAAGTTACGGACCGATTCAGAAGGTATCAGCTGTTCTTCAATCAGTATTGGCCAGAAGTTAGCGGGAATTGCGACAAGGAATTTATACGCTGAGCAACACAGTAGCTCCATTTTGTCCCCGTCGAATTTGAGGGAATTAAGGATTAGACAACTGATTATATCATTCATGAAATAGTGAAAAGCGGTGACATCTGCCTCCTGGCAGTTGTCAATGACAAAATTAGTTGAGTGTCATCAGCATAGTTCACCCCTCTAATGTGACGAGACTTAAAAAGGGTAATCGAAGGTCTCATCTATATATTAAAAAAAACTTGGCTGAGGCTTGCGGAACTGCGTGTTTCAGAAACTTGAAATCAGAACAGTAAAGTGGAAGAGCCACTGCTTGATAATGTTCTGGATGGAGCGCAAGCAGTTAAAAGCAGTGCCGCAAACTCCGATAGATTCCAGTCAGTCCAGGAGCTTATTGTGGTTCACTGTATCAAATGCGGCTGAGAGGTCTAATAAGACTGGCCACCATCTACCAGCATTCTGAGATCCTCCAAGGTCAGGAGCAGGGCAGATTCAGTACCATGATCCGTTCTGAACCCCAACTGCTCTTCTTCCTGGATCCTTCGAAGCCAGAAAACTTCCGACCTATATCCCTTCTCCCCTGGATGTCTAAGATAGCAGAAGCCCACGTCAACGGCATTCTCTCCAAACATGTGGACCTAAATGGCATCCTGGACCCATCCCAAAATGGCTTCAGACCGGGCCACAGCACGGAATCTGCCCTATTGGCCACCACCGAATATCTCCGGACGATTTTAGACTCCGGTCAAAGTGCTGCGCTGATTCTTCTCGATCTCAGCGCAGCCTTTGATACGGTATCACACGACATTCTTCTGAAGCGTCTGGAGATGGCCGGTGTGTCTGGCCTTGCTGTAACCTGGTTCCGCTCCTTCCTTAAGGACAGATCCTTTCGGGTGTCAGCTCCCCCTTTCCTCTCAAAACCTTATCCAATAGCACAGGGAGTTCCCCAGGGCTCAGCGCTGAGCCCCTCCCTTTTCAACTTATATGTTCAGCCTCTCGCGGAAGTGGCCAAAGAGTGGGGGCTCACGCTGGCATCATACGCCGACGACACCCAGTTGGTCGTCACCCTCACTGAAAGCCCTTCCATCGCGGCGTCCAGGTTCAGAAATGGCCTGGCAGCAGTGGCACAATGGATGACGGACAATTATCTCCAACTGAACGCCGGGAAAACCGAGGTGCTCCTTCTTGGCAGAAACACCAGCCATTGGAACAGGCACTGGTGGCCGTCATCCCTTGGTACCACCCCACTCCCTAAATACAGCGTCAAAAATCTGGGAGTCTGGGTGGATGCCACTCTCAGCTTCCAGACACACACCAAAAAGGTGACAGCCGCCTGTATAGGTCTTCTGAGAAATCTTAGGCCCACACTCGGCTTTTTCAATTCGAAGGTTCGCCAGCTGATTGTCCAGGCAACCATCTTATCACGCCTGGACTACGCGAACGTCCTCCTCCTAGGTGCAAACAAAGCAGAAACTGCTAGGTTTCAATGAGTCCAAAACGCGGCGGCAAGAACGCTGGTCGGTCTTCCCCGCAGATGCTCAGCCAGAGCCACCATCCGCAAACTTCACTGGCTGCCCATTGAAAACAGAGTAAAATTCAAAGCTCTCATCACGATCTTAAAAATATTCAAACAGGGAAACCCCCCTCTGCTACAAAACCTCACCTGCCCCTATGCTCCTAGCCGTGAGCTACGCTCCTCCAACCAACTCCTTCTGAAAGTACCCCGAATAAAGCTCTGTCGCACTGGAGGTCGCTCCTTCAAGGTCCTGGGACCCAAGCTGTGGAACGCTCTTCCTCTTCACATACGTTCCATAGACTGCCTTTCTGCCTTCCGTAAGGCAATTAAGACCCTTCTATTTCCTCCCGATTAGTGCAACTCCCTCCCCCCGCCCCCTTCCCCCTCCTGGTAGAGTGTGTGACTTCTCTCAGTGCCGGGACGCCCCATTGCTGGGGCAGCTGTTGCGCTTTACCAAACCCAGAATAGAATAGAATAGAATAGAATGATCTTCAACAAATTGGGACAATTTCTTGCTGACATAGTGTTCCAGTTTTTTGACTGGGTAAGGCAGGCGAGATATAGGCCTATAGTTACTAGGGACCACTGGGTCCAGGGAAGGTTTCTTCCTGTTAAGAGTAACTATAGCCTTTTTCCAAGCCATGAACTTGAAATGTATCATTGGACTCTTTCCCATTGCCCTCAGCTAGGTTTACGCTATACAAGTACCATTATATCCATCCATCCATTCATACATACATACATACATGGCCACATGGTTTAATAGCACATGCAAGCCTATAAAGACACCCTTTGTTTGCCCATATATATCTTTTGCTTGCACAGGCAATGGCATAGTGGAGTGCCCACTACACCAGCTTGAGTGGCGTTGTCAGTGGATATGGCTCTTTTTAACTTTGAACTGTAACCCCTCTGTTGCAAGACAAAAGCAGAAACTCTTAAATAGCAGAAAGGCATTGTTGTGACCAAGGAGTGTGAAAAGTCAAAAACACATAAGACCTAATTTGTGAGGAATTGGTGTAGGGCAGCACCACAAGTCTTCTTGCTGTGCTGCCCTAGACCAATGTGAAAAGGCAGGAATGCACCATATTTATTAAATACAGTGCATTTCTGTCCTTTCCTTCGGCGCTGGTGCACAATGTGCTGCCTAGTGCCAATGTAGGCACCCTTGCACCATGGTGAAGGAAAGGGTACCTTCCTGCACAAAAACAATTCCAAGAGGCATTTTCCTCTTTCCATGCGTGCTGCAGAATACTGTCCCCTCCTTATGCCTGCTCTGCGGAGGCTTAAGGTTTTTGCGCTGCCCGAAGGTTCACGTAATTAAGTTAATCTGGGGCAGCATTAAAATCCAAGAGTGTTGGGTGGGAAAACCGACTGCAACGCTCATGGAACGCCTCCTTGACGCAGAGTAAGTCAATGTAGTGACTTGCGCTGCTTTGTCTTATTCCATATCGATGAGGCCATGCAAAGCCATACAGAGTGGCTTTGCGTTGCCTCATAGGTATGATTGAGAGGCTTGTGCCACCAGAGCAACAAGCAAAGTGATGTTCCAGCGGTGCAAGCCTCTCATGAACAAGCTCCATGGTTCAGTGAGAAAGAGAATTATGAAAATTGCAAGAAAAATGTGAGAGGTAAATAGAGTGAAAGCGCGAAAAATGGGAGGAAAGAAGAATGCAAAAAATGAAAGAACAATTGAAAGAAAAAAGAGGGTAGAAGGGAAAGATGATTGTAAGGAATGAAACAAGAATGGAAAAACGGAAAGAAAACTGGAAAAGAGAAAAGGAAAAAGGTAGAAACAAACATTTCTTTGGGAAGTGATTCATGTAGACCATCCTTTAAAGGGGTGGGATCATTCGCTTCTCTCACTCACTCAGTGGCAGCCATTTAGTTCAAAGTAGGGGAATTTTATTTTTCTGGCTAATCTCTTGAGCGCAGGTTTCATTTACACATTTTGTAATTCTAAAAAAAATAACCCAGCTACTTCTTTTTGCTGTCTTCATTTACAACTGGTAATATTGGATCCTTGAAATAATAAACTGGTTTTGCAAATTGGTGAGGACAATTTCCACTGTGTTTAGATTTCAAGGAGGCATTCAGAAAGTCTTTGAGCCAAAGGGGTTTTACCTTTACTATTAGGCTAATGCAAGGAGTGACCCCTGTCAATCATGAAGTTAGACAATCCGATACTTTTAATTTAAAGGATAAAACCAAGTAGAATGACTGAGGCTATACTAACTGCAAACTAACAGAGCCCATCAAATCATCCGATTTATTGATTCAAATTCCAACTGGCCAAAAACAGAGTAGGTGCCGGAATTTACAAGTTTACTTTCTATGTCCACTTAAGAGCTTTTGGATGAAAAACTACTTTTATCTAAAAACATATACAAAATGCCATCTCTCCTGGAAATGCACAAATATTTCACTAAATGGTACACAAAATCAGTACCATCAGGCAGCAGTGTAGCGTGGTTTGCCAGCGCCCGGTTCAAGGTAAGTATCCTTCCACTTTTCTATTAAAATGTTGTGCCCTGATTAAAATTTTGCACCCCTAAAAATGCCCCTAAGAATTTTGAGCCCGGGGCAACAGCCCCTGTGGCCCCTTCAACGCTATGCCACTGACATCAGGACTTACCACATTCTGACTCCAGGGCGGTATCGGTTATAAGTACTATGGCAGAAGCAATTTAGCAAACAAGGATATCTTTTAGGCTGTGTCTATATTTAAAATGTGAATATAGGCCATGTTTAAAGGGATTAAAATGCAGTGATATTCCACAATGACTGATCGGTATTTGGAGAGATGTTTGTAATCATAATCACACCCGGGAATTGGTGTTGATTCACATGACAAAATGTGAGATGCCATTGAAGAACGTGAAATGCAAATTGTTCTACGAAGAACTGCATTCTTTCACAGAACTCTGTGAGTATTAGCCTGTTTTAGTTGAGAATTAAGGACCAGATGCACAACAATTCCATTCTCAAAAATAAGTTGTAAATTGCTCATGTATTTTTAATCAGTGGAACTGGATGTTGCAAACTTACCTATGTACTATTCTGTTCACAAAATTGCCTTTCACCTTGTGTCGCACAACGACAATTCCTGATTGTGTCATTGAACAGGTCGCAATTTGCGATCCCCTGTGATTGGCTGTAATCACAATGATGGTAGCCTTCAAGGGACATCAGATCAGCATCTCTGAGACTGCATTCCAAAGCATATCTGTTTTTAAATCAGCCCTGTATTCCTTAAAGGAACCAGGACTGCATAAATAAAAAGCTTTTCAGTTTTGGAAAACTGAGAGACAGCAGCAGATTCTGCATGCATCAGTCGGTTATTGAGAGAGAGTGGCTTACAAGTACAATAATGAAATAACAAAATACAAGAGCTGCTTTTACCACAGTGTTGCGGGTCCCTGATCATGGCACACACCAATGATAAGTACTGTGCTCCACTGATTGAGTGTGCTTACAAGTGTGTTGATGTCAGAGACAGGAGTTGACTTGAGCGTGGACACTGAATTTCATTCAACCATATATTTAGCATATGTGTCTTATCCTGTGACTCATTCATAAATCCTATGCAAAAGAAACAATTGATGGACGGAATGCTGGACAATGCAAACATTCACCCCCGTCAGAAGGATTTGGGTCCAGGGAGGACCTGGCTTGGCAGTTCGGACTGGAATGTTCCATCAAGGAACAGGGTCAAGACTGATTTGCATATGGCTGGTCCAAACTTGGGTGGTGTGGTGAGCAAAAGAATGATGGATTTAACCCAGATCCTTGTGACTGGGGGTGAAAGCTTGCATTGTCCAGCATTCCATCCATCAATTGTTTCTTTTGCATGATTCATAAATCATACCATATATTTTCTCGCCTGGAGGTGCTAGCCACAATAGTGCATGTTTAGCCACATTGCCTTTTAAGTTGCAAGAACATTGATCTGTAGTTTTATAGGTTCCAGGAAGGAATATGTACTGGCAATCTGTTTAGCAGTGGTGGCCAACTTTTCAACAGTGAATTAGGAAATAGAAAAAGGTTTGAGTGAATGATGAAATGCTAACCATGGGTAAAGAAGTACATTGTGGAAGGGTGGCCAATGGAGATGGTGTCAGGATTTGATGATATTTGGCCAGATTGCAAGAAAAGAAATGTTTTAGTATGGTAAGGTGTCTAAGTGGCTCATGCATCACCTGCCAATCACATTGGCATACTCTTTTAGAATAGTCCTGGAGGCTAGAATTGGCCAATCCATTTGAAGAAGTAAATAACTGTGCAGCAAGTAGGATGTACAAACAATAAGACCCTGAAGCATGTCTACAAATCGGGATGAGCCAGTTGGCCATTCGTGTGGATGAGAGAAGGGCAATATGTGTGGATTGGAGAGGGTTTTCTGTTTTGCTGGTGAGTTGTAGGTTTTGTGCTCGTAATAGAAGATTTTTCTTCTAACAGTATATGAGTGGTTGACCACAGGCAAGACCATTTAAAGAACTTTTTATGATGTATGATGCGTTGAAGACCTGGCTATTCAAACAAGCGCACGGTGAGAGCACTGTTCCATCTGTCTCTTCATTTACCATCTATCATCTGTTTCTTCAGCGCCATGAAACCCCTGGGTGACCGTGCGCTTAACAAATTCCGTATAAGTAAGTACTAGTTGCCATAGGAGTTAGTAACAGATAGTGGAGTGCAGTTGATTTTGTGTGAAATCAAAAAGTACTTAGAGATTGATGGGTTCGAGCATGGCGAAGCAGTATCACACCATCCGTAGGCAATGGTTAAATAGAGAGGGCAAAAAAGGATTATTAAGGTAACTGTGCAAACAGCAACCACGGGTGCATGTTCATGGAGAGAGGCTTTGCTGCCCTCTCTGAGGTCATGCTGAAGTGCGCCACCTGTAGTGATGAATAAACGACAATTTTGAATGAATCAAAAAATTGAAAGGCAGAAAGTAGAAAGAAGATTCAGGGAACAAAGTGTTGAACAAGCAGGCGAGGAGCTATTTTGGCAAGGTAAGAGCAGCGAGTTATCTCAATGCTCGAGGTCAGTCACTTAGGGCCTGATTTAGCTGTTGGCTGATGGGTTACTCCATCACAATGGTGACAGATATCCAGTCTGCCAAAGTATAAATCCCTTTATGGGTTATGGGATTGAATTTTGGCCGGGCAGGATATCCATCACCGTTGTGATGGAGTAACCCGTCTGACAACATCTAAATCAGGCCCTTAGTTAACATTAGGTTACCTGGAAGGATATATCTGATTATGGGTTTCCTTTCGAAGCACGGAGAGGTAGATGGTGTGTGCTACAGGATGGTCTCTAAAGCTACAGTGACTTTGTGTCAAGGGGATGAAGACTGTAGTGCACTTGAGGCCAAGAGCTAAATGCTGGAATGGTAGAAGTAGATGTTGTCGACTTGATTGTGCTGGGTGTGTTGAGAAAAGTAAGTTGTTTAGTAGTCATGTGGTTGACGCTGGACTGAAAAAAGTTGGTACTACGTGGAAGGATGCTGAGAGCACAAAAGAAACAGAAATTTGTCAGAAGACAGAGAAATGCGTACCTGAAAGTTTACAAGAAGAAACTGAATAGAATGGAAAGGATAGATGGTAGCACGGATGGAATTGAGATAGGATGGCAGGTTCTACATTTAAAGCACATCAAAGCATAATAGATATTTGTAAAATGCACATATATATGCAAAGGAATGTAGTCTTCGAAGCAAGGGAAAAGGTATTGGAAGGAAGACCCTTGATTATTACATTTGTGAGTTTTATTATGTGTTTGTCCCTCACCTGGAACATAGCTACGTTACCATCCTTTTGATAGGATGACTTTTGCTACTTTAAGCTGGGTCTGGTGGCTTAGTGGACTAATGCATCCACTGGAGGGGCCTGTGTTTGACTTCATGGTCACAGGTTAAAATCCTGGTGGGTCCATTTAGCCTTTCAGGTCAACAGGATGAGTATCATTTAGAACGATAAACATATGTTATTTAGCACCAAGATACCTTTCTGGGTGAAGAACGTGTACTTTACAAATACGTGTTATGTTTATGCTTCCACCAATTTCATTCAGGTAACTACATTTTTCTTTTTCTTACCACACTCTATATGAGTGCATGTACATTCCTGCTCTATCTCTCTCTCTCTTGTGAGCTACTTCTCCATCAACTCCCAGCTCCCATGCTTTTCGTGTTAATCTCTAAGACTCATTCATGCTTCCGCCACCTGTTCACTTCGTCCCCTTTAGGCTCTCTTTTAATTGTATTTTAACCCCCCACCAAGCTCCTCCTTTGCTCTCATGATCTTCCGTCCCCTGCCTGCTTCCCGCTCAGGCATTGACAGCTCCCCTCATGGCCCTTCACTGTTCCCCAGCCCTCACTGTCTTGTTCTCTTGGAAAACAAAAAGATTTTCTTCAATTTACTACAGTACCAGTACTTTTTTCTTTAGTACATTTTCATGCACATTTTTTAATTTATTGCTTCAAGAATGTCGTCCATTTATTTTAAACACATTTTTTATTGCTTTTCATACAAAGTGTATAGGGCTGTTACGCCACAACCCTGTCAATCTGCAATGTTACAATCAAACTACTTGGGATACGAATAGGGAAGTACAAACCATATAGAGGAACAGTCCGTATGAAATGTTGGATTAGCACGATACCCACTCTCAGTTCTGCGTATGTATTTGTATTCAGTTCCCACTACAACACCCCATCCCCAACCCCCTTCCCTTCCCACCCCCAGGCGTGTCACCTAAGTCCAGAAAGAATGGCGTCCATTATCTTGAACTGCTATAATAAAATAAAAAATAAAAATGATGTCTGACGCATCATGACATATACTTGCATTTGTAGTTAAGCATGCACATGTGTATCTATATCTGTCATCACACTGCAGTGCAGTTTCTTTTTCTGCATCACCCTACACACATTTTTTCTTTTAGCCAATGTGGAAGAGCATCTGCAAAAAACACTGGGAAAAACCAAATGTCGGGTAATGACATTTGAAGGTAAAGTGTATTGGCTTTGATAGTGTTGTTCAAAAATGCATAGCCAGGTAAAAAAGAATATTGTACAATTGTGCCAAACTTCAAACCTTTGACCAATGTTTTAAAACTTTTGTTTTGCACTTTGGTCGAAATTAAAGAATTTTTATTACATTGAGCATACACACAACTTAGAGTAAATCTAGGAAATGTATGCCACATAATACGTAATAGTCAGAATTTAACTTTAATAGGTTTTCCTTCTTGCTTTTAGAAAAAGGTATGTTTTAATGGGATGCAGAGAAAAAAGACAATGCTTACATGTTGGGTTAGTGGACAATTGGCAGCACATATTCTCAAATTAGAGCAGCAATAACAGTTTTTTTTGGAAGGCAGCCTTATATTCTGAAGATGGTTGACCGGTTTAATGAATTGCGCTGGCTGCTGCTCACCTGCTGTGCAGCGCTGAAAAGAAACCACACGGCCTGTTCATTGATGATGTGCATTGATGATGTGCAAGAGCTTTCATTACCGTAACAATACTGTACCCGAGAGTACTCGATTCATTAGGTAGTCTGCGAGGATTAGAAGCCATGGAGCCGGCATATCTTTCAGCTACTTTCACTAATAAAGTGTATTAACACTGTAGTTTAGCAGTGCAACAATCAGCAACCAAAAGGTTGAAGTTGTGTAATTTAGGCTCCACCCCTACACGCCACAAAAGCAATATATGTGTACCTGACGCTATATACTCTGCGTGCCTTTACTTTATTAATGTATAGCAAATTACTAAAACGTATCATTGAAATGTATTCACTGTTTAAAAGTAGGGATTTATGTATGTGCATGTTCTAATGTTTAGTTTAATATGAAGATTTGTAGTTCTTATTCACATTTACACTTGTATTTCAAGAGACACTGCATTTATTGAAAGTATATTGCATATGTATTCATGAATTCATTTATTAACGCTTTGCAGTTATTCTGACATTATGGGGTCCATTAGGATGGCGGGCGGAAAAAGTCCGCCAGCCACCCTAACGGAGATCGAGACCGCCCGCCTAAAGGGCGGGGGTCCCGACATTGGCATTAGGATGCGCCTGCCACGGTGGCGGGCGCATTCCTCAATTTAACATTGTGGCGGGCGGTGCTCACTGCACCGCCCGCCACAATGTTATAAACAAATGCACGCATTTGCATAATCGTAGCGGCAGGCACCGCGCGGTTCCTGCCGCTGCGATTATGCAAATGCAGGGGGGTACCACAGGTACCCCCCGTGTGCCACCCCCCTTTGGCCGTCACTCTGGGGGCCCACAGGGGCCCCCCAGAGTGAACATCGCATGCCTTTCCGTGGCGGCATTGCCACCACGGAAAGGCATCGAAAAATGCCTATTCTAATATGGCTGCCGGTGTCTGATAGACACGCCACCATGTTATCCCTTTTCCGCCCCGGCCGAAAGGCGACCGGGGCGGAAAACAGGCGGGCGGTGTTTCCCACCGCTGCGGTCCCCTCCGCCATCGTAATATGGCGGGGGGGAATGCAGGGAAGGATGTCAGACGGATTGCCTCTGCCAGGGTGGCAGTGGCCACCGCTACCCTGGCAGAGGCAATCTGCCCGACATCCTAATGGGCCCCTAGGTGTGCACATAATCATGTATTCAAAGTGCACATTGAAAATGCTTACCTAAAGTTAGCTTGACTAAGCCTTAATTTCTTAACATTAAATGTATTTTTCCTTGCTCTGCATATTCTTTTCCTTTGCAGGTGCATTTTCGTGATTTCATAGCTAGAGAAAGGAGTATTGTGTATTAGAGATAGTGAGGCCTGAGAAGAGAATTCTTGGCAAGAATGGGACAATTTAATGAGCAGAAGAAGCCTCCTATTCATCATGTATCAATAACAGGGGTGCACAAGGTTAACTTGGTTGTTGGAGCTCTGTGGGATGGGAAAATCAACGGATATTGCAGATGCACATTGTGAGAAAGAGAAGTAATAGGGTTTTGGTGACATGTTAAGAGATGTTAATGCTCATGATCTTTTTGGTCTTAAATTAGAGGTCACACTGTTAGACTGTACAGCAGATTCCTTTTGACTTCAGAGAGATTCAGACCTCACTGCTTCCTTTTTTCCTTGAAAGTGTGTGGCTTCATGCTAAACAGTGATTTCCCTTTCCAGGAACCTTCTACTAGAGTTTTCACTATGCTGACACCTTCCTTCCTTTATTTCCAAATCCTTTGAGACCCTCTATTCTAAACCATTCTCATTCTAGCTTAGAGCCTGGATTAGATGATCCTTAAATCTGTTCATGTTCAGAGAGGATGATCAGAGTTTCTTTAACCCCTTCGCTGCTGGCCCGTTTCCGCCGCTGTGCGGTAAACAAAAGAACAGGGCGGGGCCATGACGAACCCCAGCCGTCATCAGCACACGAGCACCGTGGAGCGTGACAGCTGGGGTTCGTCACCAGCATGCAAGGGGTTAAAGAACACTAATTCCTGTTTCTTAGTATTTGTATTGCAGTGATTGTCTTCTATGTATGTTTTATGCTACTGAGACTGGATCTATTTCGGCATTTTAACTTGTCGGTTATGATTAATCTGTATCTTTATAATGTGATCTTGATGTGCGCCTATAGTGAATTGATCACTAAATTGTAGTAAACCTTCTAAACGTTACCTAACAATTCCTGGTCCTCTTTGTGAGGTCAATTAGGTGACACAGAAAGTTAATTTGTAATTTATTGGCTAATTCTATTTGCCTATCAGTTGACTAAAAGGATCCATGGGATGATTCGATGCGCGCCCTCACAGCTAACCTTTGCAAAGAGTCTGCCAACATGCAGCACTGTGTGGAGTCGTTTTAGTAACTTTTGACTAGTTTGTGTCACAAAGGATTTGCGTTTTTTTTGTTGAAATCTGTAAATTATGCAGCAGATGGTCTTTAAGTAGCAATTGTGGTAAATTAATAATGAGGTTGAAAACACAACTCTATTGAGTAATTCCGGTGGCACTGATTACAGAAACATGTCAAAGATTGTATAGGTAAGATTATTCATTGGCATGTCAATGATGGCACAGTACTTGCTGAATGCGAGTCTGGGGGACAGGGAAATGCCCATATAATGCTATGTTTCTAATGAAAACCTTTTAGCTTGCACAATGCAATTTAATGACAACCTTACCAACTGTAACTTTATTTGCAAGTTCAAATGCACTTGTTAAATTATTTTCTTGTTTTTTCAATGGCAAAATACATTTTATTTTCATTGAGAAATCCTTTCTTCT
This sequence comes from Lissotriton vulgaris, assembly GCF_964263255.1. NCBI lineage: Eukaryota > Metazoa > Chordata > Amphibia > Caudata > Salamandridae > Lissotriton > Lissotriton vulgaris. Next base: position 362,426,818 of record NC_141693.1, on the reverse strand, counting down.
GCATCCCGACCAATATTAGTGAGTACTCCCCTCCCAGAAAGGAATTTACTACAGAGGCTCAAGACCAGCTGTGTTCTGGTTCGGAGAGGACCTGGCTTGGCAGTATGTCATCTAATTACTCTTTTTACTTCAGTGTGATGTCTTAGGTTTGACGGGTATAGCCCAGATGTGGCCCCATGACCACTTTGCACTTGAACCAAGCTACACCTGAGTTGAGAGCCCTAACTAGGGTGAAAATCAGTCTTGAGCTGCTTGTGTTCTGGTTCAGAGAAGACCTGGCTTCGCAGTTTGGGCTGGACTATTCCAACTGAAGTAGAATGAAAGCTGATTTGCATATGACTGGGTCTAATTTGAGGTAGCATTAAGGGCAAAAAAGCATCATGTACTGGGATGCAGCCCTCATTAATTACCTGTGATTGAGATTAATTCAAACATCCCGCCCATCACTTTATCATTTACTTCATTGATAATGAGGCCGCTTGTTTGGCTAGATCCTTATTTTAATACTTAGAAACAGGTGCTGCTTATTGTACCTGGCCAAAATTTAAGAAGCATCCAGAGGCCCCCATTAAGAGCCTGATTATGACTCAGGCGATCCGAAGGACCGGCGTAACCACGGTGGCAGTGCAGGCACCGTCGCACCAGCTGTCCGACCACCCTATTACGAGTTTGGTGGTCAGACCTCCAAAGGGCTTTTGCAACTGCTGGGGATCTGTGATCCTTCTGCAGTGTTGCAGCGGTGTGAGGCCGCAATATGCTGGCGGTGCCACTGCAGCACCGCCAAGCATATTACAAGTTTCCTCACATCCACATTGTGGCAGTCAGGAAACAAAGGTGTCCCTTAAGGGCCCCCTGTTGCCTCAACGCCTGGGGATTCATGTAGAGGGGGTACATGGTGTGCACCCCCGTGTGCATGTAGCCCCAAAGTTCATGCTGTGGAGGAACAGGCTTTGGCAGTCCCTCGGCACTGCCTTTCCAAGGCTCAGATGTGAGCCTTTGAAAGGAACCGCTGCAAGACTGCCAAAGGGCCGCCTGCAAGACCAGGAGAAAACTCCTAATTTGGCTGGCGATCGGCAGTGGACTTTTGCGGTGTGGGAGCGGGGCGGTTGTGTGCCACTAACATTTGAAAAGACTGAGGAAACTATCTGACCCTAATTTGGCTTGCTTTTTTTTATTCTTGCTAAGAAATTGCTCCTGATCTTTGAGCGGATTATGTTGGCCTGTAAGGGATGGGCAGGCTAGACTGCATTGAGTAGACGTCTCTAGAAACAATGGGGCATATTTACAACAAAGTGGTGGAGCGTGGCGTTAGCCTCCTTGACTTAATGCCACGCTCTGACACTTCTGAAACGCAGGGCTGCACCCTATATACAACAATAACATGCAGCCCTGCGTTTCCCTCTGCGCTGGAGCTAAATTTAGCAGATTAGCGCCAACGCAGGTAGCTTTGCACAATGGTGCAATGGTGTCTGCATTGAGGGGAAGATTGTCTATGTGTAGGAAGGAGTCCCGTCCTGCACATAAACAATCTTTAAATGGTGTTTTGACACTTCTATGTGTTCTGTACAAAATTTCATTTTTCTAAAAGATTGTTTATGTGCAGGAAGGGTCACCTTCCTGTATATAAAAAATCAATGGCTTTTTGCTGTTTGCACAACACAGCACGCATGGAAACAGAAATAAAGCATTTGTCATCATTTTGCCTGTTTAAAATCAGGTTTTACCTGGTCTTAATTTTGGCGCTGCCCCATATTTACGCCACCCTTGTAAATATGGGGCAGTGTCAAAATCAATGGGTGTTGCGATGGAACGCCCACCGCAATACCCATTGCCCTCCACTTTCATGCTAAGTGTAGCGTGAAAGGGTGCCCTGTTTACAATAAACAATAAATAAGGGTTTATCGCCACAGGAATGCCACTAAAGGTGACGTTCCTGTGGCGATAGAGGCTCATAAATATGCGCCAATGTTTTTGCCCTTACCATGAAAACAGAAGTGTAATAACAACAGCATGTTCCTTATCAGAGGACCTATCCTTTCTCCACTGGTCCATTTGCCTCAGGTGTAATGGCAGATGAAGTATATCTAGTACAATCCAACAGTCACTATTGTCAGATTATTTTTTGTCTTTTTTTTTATTGCTGCTGCACTTATTTCCAAAGAGGAAGCGCATAAGAGAGAACACAGTGAAAAACATGCATTGGCAAGGCCAGTAGGCTTGGCCTTGGAAGTATGTAGTTTTATTTCAATTCATTTTTTGCAATCATATGTAATGTGAAAAATATTTGATACGCATAAAAAAAGGAGTGGCCCCGCCAGGCCAGGTAGGTCAGCCCTAACTCTTTTTCATGCAGATGTGGTCAGGAAAAATGCCTTCATTCACAGAGGAAGAGAGTCAATGGATGAAGTTGGCTAACAGTGTTTTGGATGAAAGCAAAACCTGACTGACAGGTGAACTGGCCAATAGATGACGATGGCTGACCCTGCATGTCTGTATATAATTATACAGTTTTATTACAAATGTATTGGAAAGCATGAGGCTACAGAGACAGCTAAGCCTGTCTTTAGGCCAGACATAAAAACGGAGTTGATCATGAAAAACTATAATCAAATATGCTTTTCTTTTGCTAGGAACACGCATTTTTCAGCCAGTGCATTGTAGCAACATAATTGATGCGAGGATGGGGAAGTTCTATCTGCAGTAGCCACAGATAAAATGTGCTTTCTTCTTTGTGTCAGGTGATGGAGGACTGTGTGTCTGTGAGTGTTTTTTGTTGCCACCAATTCGATACAGAAAAAAATATTTTTTTAATGGGGAATTGGAATACTTCGAATGGGGGTTGCTGTCCCCCATCATGTCCCGTGTTTTACTCTGAATTATTTTTCTAATAATAAGCTGCAGATTCTATTATGTTTGGAACTGTGTAAAAGGGTCTCTTCCATTGGCGTCGATTGTAAACGGGCCTCAGGCACCTTGTGTTTTTTTATATTGTGTTAGGTGTATCCAATTGGGGTGTCTGGTGCGTTTTTATGATTTCTTAATTGGATTGTTAAGATATTTGACAAGGCAGAGCTATTGGCTATGTTTTATCCCTCCTGAAGAATGCAAACGGCCGAGGGAGAGACATACGCTTCACCACCCGCCTGCGTTGAAATCTTGTTGAAAGAACAATAATTAGAGCAGAAATAAAATGCTGCCTTGTGTCCAGCATGGGTGGATTACAGTAACTCCACTCACAATGTAGCAGCCTTGGGGTCAGTGATGGAGGTCTCAAGAATGTACGGTGATGTCACAGATCACACTGCCTATTGTCCGAACCAGGACTTGATACCACATTTTCTTCTGTCTCTGTTTAGGTTTATGAATATATAGTTTATGTTATATACAGTGCACAATCAATAGTTACTGGTATTCCATCCATTGATAAAATATTCAAAAACAATTCATATGTAACAAGCAAAACCTAACAACCAAAATAAATGGATTAAAAATTCGACAGCAGTCGAACTTACAACACAGAATAGTAATTCACCAACAGAGGAATTAAAAAGCCTACTTTTTCTGTAGCTTTGAAAAATATAAGGACGTTTGAGCACATCTAAATTCGAGAGGCATATACAGAATATCTTATATATCATTGACCAATTTTAATAGCCTGTATTATGAGTTCCTTGGTACTGGTGGGTTATTTATATATCTATCTCATCCCCTGTAAGCCTCACTGAAACTCTGCTCTCAACTCTCAGACTTTTTTGAGAACAGGATTTTGGGCATTGTGGAGTCCTTAAAACTCATTGTGCCAGGCTTGTGTTCCCAGTTGCCGGAAGAAAGCCAGGTTGATCCCAATGCTCAAAAACCTTCAGCAGATAAGTCTGTCCGGGCTAATTACAGGCCAATTTCACTATTACCAGTCTTTGCTAAGATCCTCGAAAAACTAGTCAATTTCCAACTTTACAGCTATCTTGAAGCTAATCATTTACTGCATTCACCCCGGACACTGCACTGAGTCTGCTTTGGTTAAGGTCTCAGACACTATTAAAATGGATATTAACTTCCTTCTTGGTGCTAGCGTCTGCAAGTTGGAATGCCCTTCCCTTGCATCATTGTGCAACCAGGGATGTGGACTCTTTTAAACGTAGCTTGAAAACTTGGCTTTTTAATGATTCTTTTTATATTGTGTTCCTCTCGTGACAAGACCTGGGGCCAGATGTATCAAGATACACTTTTGCAATACTCAAATAACGATTTTTAAGGAATCGCTATTTGAGAATTGCAAAATGGTATGTATGTGGAAAGTCGCTATTTTTTAGCGATTTCTTAAAATTCCTTAATTGCGATTAGCAAATTGCTAATCGCAATTAAGGAATAATCTGCCTGATTCATCAAGCCAAAATCGTCTCGCAAAGGGCCAGATTCTGAGAATCTGGCCCTTTGCAAGCGCTATTTTTGCATTTGGGATTCATCATCCCAAATGCAAAAATCGGTAATAGCGATTTCGCTATTTTGCGAGGATATACATTTAAGGAATCTCTATTTGAGATTCCTTAAATGCAATTCATCATCCATTTAAAAATTGCGAATTCGCAATTTCGGCCCGCTATTTACCGCGAGGTCAAACCTCGTGGTAAATAGCAAAAACTTAGAAAAATGCTTTTAAAAGCATTTTTCTAAGTTGCATGTTGCACACACACATGTCCTTTGGACATGTGTGTGCGCAACACCTGTTTCAATTTGCATTTAAGGGGTGCTACAGGGTGTCCTTTGGACACCCCTGGCACCCTTTAAATCGCTATCTTATTTGCGATTAGCTAATTGCTAATTGCAAATAAGAAATACTCCCCATTCATTCCTATGGGCCTTTTGGCCCATAGGAATGAATGGGGAGTTATTCCTTATTTGCGATTAGCAATTTGCTAATCGCAAATAAGGAATCTGTAGGAATCGCAAAAAATATTGCTATTCCTACATGAATCCCGTTTTGCGAGTCTGGAATAGCGATTCCTTATGATTCGCTATTTCAGACTCGCAAAACCTCCCAATGATGAATCAGGCTGAATTTCAGGAATTTAAGGAATAATTTCAGGCCAGGAGGCCCATAGGAATAAATGTGAAATTATTCTCTATTTGCGATTCGTAATTTGCTAATCGCAAATTGAGAATAATTTCAAGGGTGCAAGTGTGTCCAAAGGACACCCTGTTGCACCCCTGAAATAAGCATGGGTGCACATGTGGTGCACATATATGCCCTAAGGGCATGTATGTGCATCACATGACACTTTGAAAAATGCAAAAATTACCATTTTTCAAGAAATTCGCAAATTACCACCAACTTGAAGTTGGTGGTAATTTGCAATTCCTTAGGGACAATTAGCAATTTTTTTGCATCATACATTGCATTTAAGGAATCACAAATTTTGCGATTTCTTACATGCAATCGCAAAATAAGGAATCGCAAATTTGCGATTCCTTATTTTGCACTGAAATTTGCTACATACATACCATTTTGCTCGAAAGAGTTCGGAAACGCCGAAATTTCGGCGTTTGCGAACCCATTTGAGCTTCATACATCTGGCCCTTAGTCTACAGGACCGTTAGCACCAGGACACGTTTTTGAGTAATTGTACACTTTATAAGTGCTATTTGATTTGATTTATCGCATCTGATAAACAACGATATCTGGGGAACGTCATTCATTGGAGATGATTGGGGAATTTATCGGGTACAATAATTTTCCCCTATTCTAACTTTTTTGAGAATGACATGCAGATTTGCATACCAGCACCTAATAAGAAGTATGTTTTTTTCCTATGGGAATTTATGGCCAGTTTGACTTACCAAAATGTAACATAGTGTGTGACCTGTTGGGATTGCTTGAAATCACAATTCCACAATTTAACGGGCCATTTGCAATCAGGCTCTAAATATGGGCAGTTTCAAAGACGAGTTTTCTTACAATTCTTTATTTTTTACTTTCTATGGAAGTGTAATTTGATATCCCCAAGGACCTTCCTAAGCCAAATTTAAATAATCAAGGCCCACTTGATCTCAGTTCCCAAAATCAGTGTGAGAAACTCCTCGGGAATGTGCAGCAGAATGTCTCTTCCTTTCCTCAACTGGAAAAAAACAATGTTGATCAGCATCAATGTTTGAGGGGCACCAACTGTTACTACAAGATTTTTTACTTTATTTCTTTTATTCATATTTTGACCCTTAGAAATCAGGCTGCGGAAACCAGTTCTATCAGGTTTTTTCAGTAAAGGAGCTTGTATAAATCTCAAGATTTTAGATTGTAGGAAACACAAAAACTGATAATTCTCCACCTTTAAATGTATACCTTTGTTCTTGTGTAGATTTTCTAATTTTTTTAAATCACAAACATTGAAAGACATATTGCTTGAAAGCTGTGCCATGTGCAGGTTTCCAGATACACCACTGGGAATGGCATGTGCCATATGCGCAAGGCGCCTAGGGTTTATGTAAGGGGGGATTAGACTTCGAGGAACAAATGCAATTTTATTTAGCTCTGCAGGGAGGATATTCCCCTCCCACCCCCTGGAGGAAGACCCCCTTGTACACCACCAGCAACTCTTGGGGTGAACTAGAAGTGGAGTTACTACTGCAGCCAATGGCCGGAGTAAACCACCTACCACTTTGAGGCTGGAATTGGAATCAGATTGAAGTTTGGGAATTCCCACAATTGTATGAGTCTCTTTGCGTTCCCAAGTTTACAAGGCTAGCCATGTCCTCTTACAACCACTTCCCACACCCTTTTGCGGAATTGAGCACGGGCACATTTCTCTGCACTGGTTGCGGAGAACTTCCCAGAAAGTAGTAAACTCATTCACACTTGTTAGAGTTCCCTTTATGTATTCCTGACAGGTATAAATCTAGGCATTTACGGTTGTAAATGTATGTTTACAGCCGTAGATGCCTTGGTGAATTGGACAGCAAAACACACAAGGTGATGAATGGAATGTTGCACATTGGCAACCCATTCACCCCCAGTCACAGATCTGGGTTTAATCCATCGTTATTTTGCTCACCACGCCACCCCAGTTCAGGCATGACCATATGCACATCAGTCTTGACCCTGTGCCTTATGGGAACAGTCCAGACCGAACTGCCAGGCCATGTCTTCCCTGGACCGGAATCAAGCATCCTAGGACCGGTTTCTGGCTATCAGCCATCTTCAGCCAGGATAGCTTGACTCCAGTGGCGCAGTGAGCACGGGACCCATGTCTGGGCATATCCTTCCCACATAGGCTGAACAGCAAAACACACAAGGTGATGGACGGAATGTTGCACATTGGCAAACCATTCACCCCCAGTCACGGATCTGGGTTTAATCCATCGTTATTTTGCTCACCACGCCACCCCAGTTCAGACATGGCCATATGCACATCAGTCTTGACCCTGTGCCTCATGGGAACACTCCAGACCGAACTGCCAAGCCATGTCTTCCCTGGACTGGAATCAAGCATCCTAGGACCTGTTTCTGGCTATTAGCCGTCTTCAGCCAGGAAAGCTTGACTCCAGTGGCGTAGTGAGCAAGGGACCCACGTCTGGGCATACCCTTCTCACATAGGGTGAACAGCAAAACACACAAGGGGATGGACGGAATGTTGCACATTGACAAACCATTCAACCCCAGTCACAGATCTGGGTTTAATCCATTGTTATTTTGCTCACCACGCCACCCCGGTTCAGACATGGCCATATGGAAATCAGTCTTGACCCTGTGCCTCATGGGAACAGTTCAGACCAATCTGCCAAGCCTTGTCTTCCCTGGACCGGAATCAAGCATCCTAGGACCGGTTTCTGGCTATCAGCCGTCTTCAGCCAGGATAGCTTGACTCCAGTGGAACAGTGAGCACAGGACCCACGTCTGCGCATACCCTTCCCACATAGGGTGAACAGCAATACACATAAGGTGATGGACGGAATGTTGCACATTGGCAAACCATTCACCTCAAGTCACAGATCTGGGTTTAATCCATCGTTATTTTGGTCACCACGCCACCCCAGTTCAGACATGGCCATATGCAAATCAGTCTTGACCCTGTGCCTCATGGGAAAAGTCCAGACTGAACTGCCAAGCCATGTCTTCCCTGGACCGGAATCAAGCATCCTAGGACCGGTTTCTGGCTATCAGCCGTCTTCAGCCAGGATAGCTTGACTCCAGTGGCGCAGTGAGCACGGGACCCACGTCTGGGCATACCCTTCCCACAAAGGGTGAACAGCAAAACACACAAGGTGATGGACGGAATGTTGCACATTGGCAAACCGGACGTATGACGTTACAACGCAGGCTATTACAACGCCTGCCTTTACTACGCGGTTTTTACATCGCATACCTTTACAACGCATAGCGCTTAGAGGTGCTGGATAGTGAAAAGTTTAATTTTCTATTCCAACTCTAGTCCCCGTGGACACTAGGGAAGGTGTTGGATAGAAATTCAAACTTATTCCCTATCCTAGAGCGCCCCCAGCGCAATGCGTTGTAATGGTTTGCGTTGTAATGACCGCGTTGTAATGGTAGTGCGTTGTAAAAGTTTCGTTGTAAAGGTTGTTCACCTGGCAAACCATTCACCCCCAGTCACAGATCACCCTTGCTCACTTTGCCACTGGATTCAAGCAAGCCTGGCTGAAGACGGCTGGAATGCCAGAAATCGATCCTAGGAAGCTTGTTTCCTGTCCAGGAAAGGCATGGCTTGGCAGTTCGGGCTGGACTGTTCCCAAGAGGCACAGGGTCAGACTGATTTGCATATGGCCATGTCTGAACTGGGGTGGCAGAGTGGGCTAAAGAACGGTGATGGATTAAACCCAGATCTGTTGACTGGGTGTGAGTGTTTGATTGGTTCAGATGTTCCGTCCATCACCACCCCCTTCTGTACTGCTTTGTTCACCATAAGTTGGCAGGGTATGCTCAGACGTGAGTCCCTTGCTCACTTTGCCACTGGATTCAAGCAAGCCTGGCTGAAGACGGCTGGAATGCCAGAAACCGGTCCTAGGAAGCTTGTTTCCGGTCCAGGAAAGGCATGGCTTGGCAGTTCGGGCTGGACTGTTCCCATGAGGCACAGGGTCAGACTGATTTGCATATGGCCATGGCTGAACTGGGGTGACAGAGTGGGCTAACAAACGTGGTGGATTAAACCCAGATCTGTTGACTGGGTGTGAGTGTTTGATTGGTTCAGATGCTCTGTCCATCACCAACCTCTTTTGTACCGCTTTGTTCGCCATAAGTTGGCAGGGTATGCTCAGACGTGAGTCTCTTGCTCACTTTACCACTGGATTCAAGCAGGCCTGGCTGAAGACGGTTGGAATGTCAGAAACCGGTCCTAGGAAGCTTGTTTCCAGTCCAGGGAAGGCATGGCTGGTCAGTTCGGGCTGGACTGTTCCCAAGAGGCTCAGGGGCAGACTGATTTGCACATGGCCATGTCTGAACTGGGGTGGCAGAGTGGGCTAAAGAACGGTGATGGATTAAACCCAGATCTGTTGACTGGGTATGAGTGTTTGATTGGTTCAGATGCTCCGTCCATCACCACACCCTTTTGTACCGCTTTGTGAATTGAACACCAATGGGCCCATTACCATGTCGGGCGCATTGCCCCCGCCAGGCTGGCGGTAGCCACCGCCAGCATGGCGAGGTCAATCCGCCCAACATCCACACTTGTTTTCCCCCTGCCACATTAGTATGGCGGGGGGACCTCGGCGGACGGAAAGACAGTCCGCCACTTGTCCGCCCCGGTCGCCTTGCGGCCAGGGCGGAAAAGGAATAATATGGTGGTGGTGCCCATCAGACACCGCCAGCCATATTATGATGGTTGAATTTATGTGCCTTTCTGAGGCGGCGATGCCGCCACGGAAAGGCATGCGGTCTTCAATCTGGGGGCCCACTGTGAGCCCCCAGAGAGAAGTATAGGTGGGGGGTGCACACGGCCATTTGCATTAACAAAGCGGCAGGCACCGCGCGGTGCCTGCCGCTTTGGTAATGCAAATGCTGAAATGCATTTTTAGCATTGTGGCGGGCGGTGCAGAGATCACCGCCCGCCACAATGCTAAAAATGCAGGATGTGCCCGCCACTGTGGCGGGCACATCCTAATACCCCCCACGGAACCCCCACCCTTATGGCGGGCGGTCCTGAATTCCGACAGGATGGCGGGCCGACAAATTCCGCCCGTCATCCTAATGACCCCCCAAGTTTTGTTTTCAACGAAAGAAAGTAAAAAGGCCATCCTAAACTTCAACCACTCCATTGACACAAAGTTCTTAGTCTCTGATCATCAACAGCCTCAAATGGCTCTTAAAGCCCTTTACTGTAAGGCTCTGCCTCATTCACCTGCTACAGGAATGCGTGTGACAGGCGAGTTTCTTAAAATTAGAGCCATGCCAGGTAAAGATGTCGTCCCATGTTGGTATCTGAACTTAACAGTACTTAAAAGTGAAAAATAAATATTTTTCATTAGCATTTTCTTGACAACTATTGGCAAAGCTTTCTCCTTCCCATGACATTTTGAAATGAGAAGTCTTTAACAAATAGTAATCTCTTACTGCTGCGCAAAAATATGAAAATGTTTATGAAGTGTACTCGAGCTCAGTTGTTGTTAAAATGCGGGACATGTTTACTCCTTCATTAGCCACATACAGCCAGCAGGTGTCAGATATACTATGTTTTAGAGTATTTCCATTGATATCATGGATGTTGTCAGCATTGTAGAGTCTGTGTTATTATTCTAGAGTACTGTGGAGTGGTTCTAGTGAAACTACATTTTTCTGCCATGGTCTAGAATAATAGTGCTTTGACCTAAAACATAGGCCCACATGCATCAACAATGCCATTTGCGATTCCTTATTAACGAAAAATAAGGATTCGCTAATTAGGAATCCGAAAAGGCTGTGCATGAAGAAATCGCAAAAAAAAAATAGCGATTTCTTAAAATTCCTTAATTGCGACTCGCAAATTGCGAATCACAATTAAGGAATACCACCCCATTCATTCCTATGGGCCTAATGCCCATAGGAATGAATGGGAAGACATTCTCAATTTGCGATTCTCAATTAGAGAATCGCAAATTGAGAATGCAATTTCAAGGGTGCCAGGGTGTCAAAAGAACACCCTGTTGCACCCCTGAAATCTGCCTATAAGTACATCTTGTACACACACATGCCCCAAGGGCATGTGTGTGTGTAAAATGGAACTTTGAAAAATGCACTTTAGTGCATTTTTCAAAGTTTTTGCAAATTACCATGAAGGTCAACTTCATGGTAATTTGCTCCCCCTATTAGCGAAATCGCAATTTTTTTTTGTTTGATGCATTGCATTTAAGGAATCTCAATTTGAGATTCCTTAAATGTAATCGCAATTTAAGAAATCGCAATGTTGCGATTTCTTAAAGTGAGAACAGTACAAAAATTGTGATACATCCCAAATAATGAAATTGCATTCTCAAACGGCCGAATTTTGCAATTCGCACCCTTTGCGAATGCAATTTTCAATGATGCATGTGCCCCATAGAGTAGTTCTGGAAAAAGTTAAAATCTAGTAGAGAGCTCTCTATGATCTACAACCTTCTAGAATGGTGAGGAATGTTGTGTAGTGCTCCAGAGTAACGAGTACATGTAGGGACCTATTATTCGCAATTATTCAGTTCTCAACCTGTCCATTTAGGAATGAGTACCTTAAGTTGCTGAAATGTTGCTCAAATATGGCGCTTCTCTGATTTCTGGCTAGAATTTCGGCCTGTTATTTTTTTTTATATATATAGATTTTTTTAGTATTAATACAGATTAACATTTCTTGTAATATTTACAGCCGATATCTAAATATTAATGTCACAGATTAGTACATAATAATAAAGCGCAAAGTGGCAGTTATAGCGATAGTTATCACAATATATGTCACATAAAAGAATAGATACCACATTAAAACCAATGTGCTATACATTTCATGTAACCCTTACAAGCAATTTTAGATGATATGAATTATACAGTAATAAAGTGCCTAGTATCAGTTATTACCATAATGAATCAAGTACAGTAATATATAATAGTGTAATCATTTGTGCCCAGATTGTGCGCAATAATGAAGAGCAAAGTCTCAGTTGACACCATAGTTGCCATGTTCATATAAATCAAATCGAATAGTATCTGAGATCTACTATTCGCTCTGCCATTTAATCCCCAGATATTGATTGAAGAGGTACATAGACTGTAATTTGCCTTACACTATCATGTAATATTAGCTGTAGTAAGAAGACAAGAAAGGACTACATGTGGCCCCCTACGCCTTATATTTCATATGATTTTAGCAGCAAGAATATTCAACCATATGCTTCAAGGTTTAAATAATAGTAAAGTGCAAAGATGTCACGATAAAAACATAGATTAGAGATTTAGAGACAAACGAGAAGAAAGGCAATGGATACAACTATCCAACCCGGTGCGGGGTTAGTGAAACATTCAATTCGAACCCCTATAGCCACAGATTGTCTCCATAACCAATGCTCTCAAGCCAGTCAGACAACGGAGACCATTTCAAAGCTCTAAATTTCTGTGCCTTCCGTCCTTTACATTCATGTAAGCTCCTCTCCATATTATACATTGCTAGAAAACCACAACCTCGATTCTGGAAAGGTGGAGGGTCAGAGATCCGCCACCCTGATCCTTCGCATATGCAGGCTAGTACCATGGCTACAAATACAAAACAAGAATGACCTTTCGAGTGCCCAGAACTTTCTTCAATCCCTAACAGCATCAACTGGGGAGTTATCTCACACTCAACATTTAGTACCACACTAATGAAACCCACTACTTCCTCTATATAAGAGCGAGAGCATATCTATGATGGAACTCCACCCCATTGGAAATCAGATTAAGCACAAATCTGATCAACCCCAGAAAGTCTCTCAAAACATGGCTTTTCTTATGTGCCTATAATTAATCTGTTCAGTCTGTCGATCCCTCTGCCTCATCAGAGCCAAGAGACCAACCGGTGAACGAGCGCTCTACAAAACCCTTCTAACATACCATAACATAACATAACATAACATAACATAACATAACATAACGTAACATAACATGATTTCTGCATGAGCTGCTCCTAATCGCTGGCATTTGACATCAGGCTTCCTACCCCATCCTCATAGCTTTGCCAGAGTGTAATATAAATCATATACAGATCTGAAATGCTGACTCCTTAGTCCTGCAGTTAGAAATGTATCACCCCGACCTCTAATGACCTCAGTAGGATCAGTCCGTCTACCCCCAGCCTTGTTTCACAGTTAGCATCCTGAGCCTCTAGGTTGTCTAATATAGCTTGTATTCATTTTCCCGATCATGGTTCCTTCATCGATAGCTTCTATGATAGGGATTTTGCTGTCCAAGACTTGGTTCTTATCTATTTTGAGATAAATCTAAAATCTGTAAATATTTATTTAAATTCTCCTTTGTTAGACTATATTTATCCTGTATTTCTCTAAATTAATACAACTGTCCGTTGGCATAAAGATCACCGAGTCTAACAATACTATTCAGTTCCCATCTTTTGCCAGTATTATCATGGAATATAGAGGGTAGAATAGGTAAACTTCATAATGGAATATACTGATTCAATTTAGTTACACCTATTATTTTCTTCACTTTCTGCCATTTCCTAAATGCCCCTTCACTGTCTTAAACCTAATCTTCTTGTAATAACTGTATTCCGTATTTCTCAAGAAGCACCCCTAAGCATAGGAGCCCAAACTTAACTCATATACAATTGGTATTTGGCAGATCCTATATTATGTGTACTTCTGGTGATTTAGATCCCCATATGTTGCAGCGTACAGGACCAATATTAAAATGTAAAACTGGGAACTGCCCATCCCCCTACTCCTAGTAATTATCATAAACTTAGAAGCCCTCCTTGCCTTTTGAAACTGCCACAAAAAGCTAAAACATACACTCTCGAGTTTTGAGAGCCAGTGCTTATTAAACTCCAGAGGGATAGATCTACACATATATAACAGATTTTTGGAAATATTACCATTTTCAGTATTTTACATCTTCCTACCAGTGAGCTGTGCAAGGTATTATTTTTTTTCAGTTCCTGCCTTATCTTAAACAGCATTAGTACTAAATTCAATACAGCCATCGGGTCCAGCACAGGTATTATCCTGATCCCCAGATAGATTGCAATATCCATCATGCCCTGGTCCCTCCGATCAATTCCACAGGTACAGACTACCTGAGATTAACCCTACTTAAGATGCTATCCTGCTAGTGCCCCAAAACGTTTAGCCTCATTCCCAATTACCGTCAGTGCTCTTACGGGATTTAGTGTTACTAGGGTCATGTCATTCGTAAAGGCCAATACTTTATAGTCAACATTATTTGCAGAGGTCGGCCTAAATATAGGATTCTTCTCTAATTGGGAAATAAAAGGGTCGATGTAAAGTGAGAAAAGGAACGGCACGCATGGCCACCCCTGTCTTGTCCCCCAGGCTATTAAATTCCTATCTGATTCTATCCCCATTATCTTTATTCTGGTGCTGGGAGCCTGATATAGTGCCAGACCGAGATCCTTCCACTTTAGGGTCTCCCATAAGTAGCCCCTAGAGACCTGGTCTAAGGACTTTCCTGCGTCCCATAAGATTAGGCCCATAGGTATTATTGTAGCCTCAGCTATTTCAAATAAGGTGATTACTCTCCTGACATGATCCACTGTGCCACTGCCAAGAATAAAGCCATGCAGGTTGGGTTCTACCAGGTAAACAATTGCCTTCACTAAGCGCATTGCAAATACTTTCGCATAGATTTCCAAATTGCCATATATTAATGAAATTGGTCAGTAGGACTTCCCCTTTATTTTTTAAAATGACAATGATGGTGGATTCCAAAGAGGGTGGGGCCTCTCCCTCTTGCTTTACCCCACCCCCAAAAAAAGTTGAGGTCATGCCCATCCCTATTTCTGGATAGAAAATCCTGTAGAACTCCAGAAGTATCCTGTCTGGACTGTAGCTTTCCCCTCCCTGCACCAGAGATCTTACGGCCTCAGCTACCTCTTGGGTGGATATCGATAGTTCCAAGGAGGCCCGATCTTCATCCTTTAATACACCTCCATCTGCTATCCCTAAAAAATGTGTATAGGGTTTCTGATGGAGGAAATGTGTCCGCCGTGTATGGCTCTTCATAATACTCTTGAAAATTCCTAGTGATATCCTTCAGAGTGTCAAACTTTCGCCCGTGTCTATTCAATTTAGAATCTATCGCCCTTTCCGTCTCATATAGAGTGCTAGCAATCTCCCACTGTTTTCACCATATTCATAGCATTCTGACTTATAGCATTTGAATTTGATGGCTACTTCCGTACCACAATACTGATATTTCTGGGCTTCAAGCACAGCAATCTTCTGTTGTATCTCCCTATCATCTCTTCTCCCTGTTATCAACTTAATCTGTTGTGCTTCTATAAGTGAGAGCTCATCCTATATTCCATGGATCTGGCTACGCCTCTGTTTCTGTCTGTGTAAACTATAGCTCAGAGTTTCATCTCTGACCCCCACATTTAATGAGTCCCAAACTACACCATCGGTACAAAAGGGGGTGGTGATGGACGGAGCATCTGAACCAATCAAACACTCACACCCGGTCAACAGATCTGGGTTTAATCCATCACCGCACTTTAGCCCACTCTGCCACCCCAGTTCAGACATGGCCATATGCAAATCAGTCTGACCCTGTGCCTCATGGGAACAGTCCAGCCCGAACTGCCAAGCCATGCCTTCCCTGGACCGGAAACAAGCTTCGGAGGACCGGTTTCTGGCATTTCAGCCATCTTCAGCCCGGCTTGCTTGAATCCAGTGGCAAAGTGAGCAAGGGACTCACGTCTTAGCATACCCTGCCAACTTATGGCGAACAAAGCGGTACAAAAGGGGGTGGTGAGGTGATGGACGGAGCATCTGAACCAATCAAACACTCACAACCAGTCAACAGATCTGGGTTTAATCCATCACCGTTCTTTAGCCCACTCTGCCTCCCCAGTTCAGACATGGCCATATGCAAATCAGTCTGACCCTGTGCCTCATGGAAACAGTCCAGCCCGAACTGCCAAGCCATGCCTTCCCTGGAACGGAAACAAGCTTCCTAGGACCGGTTTCTGGCATTTCAGCCGTCTTCAGCCCGGCTTGCTTGAATCCAGTGGCTGGTGTGTTAACTCTATCCCAGACATCTACACGCGTGTGATCTTTTATTAGCAATTGAACTGTCCCATACACCAATGGTTTCCTACCAATATACGGTTTATTCCCCCCCCCTGCATCTTCTTTAACTTCTATGCGGATGTTCAGGTAACCACATAAAATAAGATGCGCTGGCCAAGATTAAAGCTGCAGATCTAGTGCATAATGGCAGCCTCATCTAAATTAGACCCATATACTGAGCATAAGGTAAATTTACCTGACCTGACACTCCAAATTTACCCATCTCCTGAGTTTATCTGTAGATCTCCGGGTTACCGAACAGCTATTTTGTTAGCGATTATCGTCACCCCCCTGGATGTCGTGTTGAACCTCAGAGGAGCTCTTACCCCAGATCCATCAGCGAATTCCTTTTCCCCCAAGCAACATGCGTCTCATGAATACAAATAATATCAGGCCTCATGGACCTGAGACCTAGTGCCACTCTCCCCCTCTTAGCTCTGTCATTTAATCCTCAGATATTTATAGAACAGATACATAGGTTGTTAATTGACATCTAGCATGCTAATTGTAGCTGCAATTATAAACCACAGTCATTATTTCATGATAGTTTGTAATCATGTCGAGTCTTGAGTATAGCCATATATAAGCAATAAAACAGAGAGATGCCTTTTACTATTTACCTCTAACTTTGCCTACTGTGCCAAATTCTTAAACTACGATTACCACATCCGCCCTCCTCCTCCCTACCGAGCCATTACCTTCTACTCCACATGATCCCCGCCACTCCTCTCCCTCCTCTACCACCCCTGTGAAGCAATGAGACCAGTCAAGGTCTACTGATGGTTGTGTGTCCTTCATCCAAACCCTCTCCACCTTATTTAAATCAAAACATTATTAGCTATCCCTGCAAAAGAAAAGAAAATTTATTTCACCCACTTTGTGACCTTCAAAATAGAATAATGAGGAAGGCAAGGAGAAAAGAGGTTTAAACCTAACACAGTACCATCATCTGAAGTTATATAAAAACTTTTTGGCCTTAACCTCTGAATAAAAGATGGATGTTTTCTTATGCATGACTACTTTCAGTCTAGCTGGATTTATCAAGAAAGCGTATGTCCCTTTATCGTGAAAGGGTTTGATCATCTTCCTCAGCATTCAACGCCTTTCCACTGTGATATGGCAGAACTCCGGCCTCGTGAAAATGTGCTCTCTCCAGCCGTGTGCCGAGACTCTGGGTGTGCCTTTTCAACTACAGCCAGCCTAAGGAGATGGTTCTCAAAAAAAGACAAGGATAGCCCGGGGTCTCCTGGTGTCTCGTGAAGTTTGACTTATGTGAACGGGAATCTGTGAGCTCTGTGTAGTTCCACTTCCCAGTTCCAACCTTCCAACTTGAGGAAGGCATCCTTAAATAGCTGGATTAAATATGAACTTATATCACTCCCTTCCAGACCTTTAAGCTCACCCCAAACACTGAGATTGTTATGCCTCAGTCTATTTTCAAACTCTTTCAATTGCTATAGACTGTCAGTTAGCTGTGATTCGTGTGCTGCAACTGAGCTCTTGTTGGCCATTACTCCTGCTTCCAGAGCTACCACCTTGCCCTACATCGTAGCCATTTTTGCTCAAAACTTTTAAGCAAGTCTTTCCTACCTTTGACGGCACCTTGCAATTACCTTGTGGCTTGATGAGACCGATGACTATCCCCTCTTGTTTCCTCTCAATAGGACATAATCCCCTGATAGATAGTAACAAGTGTGGCTGAGTCACCTAACCCTACAGGCTGTGTTCCAGGGGTTTGGCTCTAGAAGGGGGAAGGGCCACGTTTGGCCATTCTTGAGCAACCGCCATCTTGCTTTAGCCTGCCCTCTACACTAAAACCACTCTAAACTAGAATTTTAGCCTACATTATTGTAAGTCCATCCTATTGTTAGTCTCTTCAGAGCTAAGAAAGGAGTAAGGCATGGTGTGGCATATGTAGAGGGTGGCACAACACGTAGGGTTTGTCAGTGTAATATTTTAAAAAAGAGTGAGGTAAAATGATCTAGAATGGTTATGCAGTGTTCACCTAACATGTTACTGACCCCACCTCAAGTCCACTAGGCTCTGCAGAAACCCAAACCAGTCTCCTACTTGTAAGAGCAGTTTAACATGTGGAAGGTGCATATTGGTCCAGACATAGCCTGTGTAATGTTTGTGTTCCATTGTTGATTGCAGAACAATTCACATAGTACATAGGTGCACTGAATTTGTGTAAATTTATGGCAGTTTGGGGGTTCTTTAATGGGAGGAATAGTCCCACGGTAGGACATCCTACCCATGTTAAGGTGGTAATAAAAATGTGCTGAGGCAGTGCGAGGTGATGCGTGTCTGCTCACTCACAGCCTGGCTTGTGCACAAAATAATATATATTAATGGCAATATGATCAATATTAAATAGGATGGTCTATGCATGCAGGGTAAGTCAAGCAACAGGAGGGGAGGCCATCCATGCGCTTTTGGTAATTGTGGTGCTCTAACTCAACACCTTGATTTACCAGTACCATGTGGTATTGCTCTGTCATTACCAGAAAATGACCCGGTAATAAGAAATAACATGCAAATGAAGACTTACAGCTCCTGCTTATGCATGCCTCCCCCCATTAAGGGGCCATTTTCTGGTCGTGAGTTCCACAAGCTTTTGGCAGGTAAAACTCGGTCCAGCTTCACTGCATCTCATATATATAGGTGCAGGGATCATATATATAGGTGCAGGGACTCAGAATCAGGCCTTAAAAGCTACCCCTTCCGAGCTGAGCTAACCACTCAGAACTGATTTATGACAAGGGATTAATGGATTCTTAAAAATGTTAAAGATACAAACATAGAATCATGCCTCCCCATTTTTCTTCACTTCACATTAGAAACTTAGAGACTGATTTAATATTTGGCAGATGGAGCATTCTCTGCCAGGCTGAGGGCACGCTGCCTGCCTAATTTAGAAATGACTGCCTTCTAAAATCATTGGCTGGAACCGCTGGAATGACGGTTCCTTTTAATGTTTTTTTCAAACTTGACACACGTCAAACGTTTTTTCCCCAAAAAATAAAATCCTGAAACGAGAATTTGTTTTAGAAAATTAAAAAAAGGTTCCCCTCGTCATGGGAGTTCTCTCCCATGACGAGGGGAGCATTGAGCAGTACTCACTGCCCCTTACCGTCTGGATTTCCCTGGCTGTGACGGCAGTGAAAACTGACCTGCATGTCCGCCCCTCTAAATCAGAGGTCAACTTCCGACAGACCTTACTCCAAGACAGAGTTGTCTTCGCCATAGTTCCACCAAAGGGCTGGCACGTGGATCTTTATTTTGATACATTGTCACCGTTGCGACAGAGCATCCTTACAGTCAACATATAAATCAGGCCTTTAATTTTGGTAAACCATACTGAGTTCATACCAAATCGAGAAATAACAAGCATTTGCAATGCAATAGGTCTCGCATTAGGAAAGTTTGAGCTATTGGTATTGTAAATGACACATTTTTTATTTATGTTTAGTTTTTGAAAATAGCGAAATTAATAGCTTTGTCATTTACAATGCCAACAGTTATAACTTTCGCAAATGTGACACCTATAGCATTTGTAATGCAATATGTGTTGAATTTACGTGACTTACATGTATTGATATTACAAATAACAATGACTTTTAATTTATTAGTTAATACTTAAATAAAAGTTATTGTAATTTATAATGGCAATAGCTTAAAGTTTTGTAAATAACTTTTGTGAAGATTATGTTCATTGTATTTTATTGTGACGAAAATCCAAGAACAGAAGTGAAATATTAACATCTTTTTGTTGCATTTGTAATAAAACATGAAACATTGAGAGAACATGTTTGAACCAGGTGTTGTTGAATGGTTGCACAGATTGATGCTGTGGTGGCGCTGAGTGATGTTGTGATGGCAAACGAGTGATTCTGTGGCCTTCAGTGATGCTGTGGTAGCGCACAGTGATGGTGTGGTGCCCCTGAGTGATGCTTTGGTGGTGCGGAGTGATACTGTATGCTATGCTATGTTTTGTTTTGCTATCCTATGTTTTGTTTTGTTATGCTATGCTATGTTTTGGTATCCTATGCTTTGAATTGTTATGCTATGCTATGCTGTGTTTTGTTATGCTATGCTATGTTTCGTTATGCTATGCTATGCTATGTTTTGTTATGCTATGCTATGTTTTGTTATGCTATGCTATGTTTTGCTATGCTATGCTTTGTTATGCTATGCTTTGTTTTGTTGAGTTTTATTATGCTATGCTTTGTTTTGCTATGCTATCTTATGCTATGTTTTGTTGTGTTTGGTATGCTATGTTTTGCTATGCTATTATATTTTTTGTTTTGCTATGCTATGTTTTGTTGTGTTAAGCTATGCTATGTTTTGTTGTGTTTTGATTTGTTTGGTTGTGTTTTGCTATGTTTTGTTATGCTATGTGTTGTTGTGTTTTGTTAAGCTATGTTTTGTTATGTTATGCTATGTTTTGTTATGTTATGCTATGTTTAGTTTTGCTATCCTATGCTTTGTTTTGTTATGCTATGTTATGTTTATTTTGCTATCCTCTGCTTTGTTTTGTTATCCTATGCTATGCTATGCTGTGCTTTGTTATGCTATGCTATGTTTTGTTGTGTTTTGTTATGCTATGCTATGTTTTGTTATGCTATGCTATTTTGTGTTTTGTTATGCTATGCTATGTTTTGTTGTGTTTTGTTATGCTATGCTATGTTTTGTTATGTATGCTATCTTTTGTTGTGTTTTGCTATGTTTTGTTATGCTATGTTTTGTTATGCTATGCTTTGTTTTATGTTATGTTATGCTATGTCTTGTTATATTATGCTATGTTTTGTTCTGCTATGTTTTGTTGCGTTTTCTTATGCTATGCTTTGTTATACTACGCTATGTTTTGTTTTGCTATGATTTGTTATGTTATGCTATGCTTTGTTTTGTTATGCTATGTTTTGTTCTGCTGTGCTATGTTTTGTTGTGTTTTGCTATGCTATGTTTTGTTTTGTTATGCTATGTTTTGCTATCCTATCCTATGGTTTGTTTTGTTATTTTATGCTATGTTTTGCTATTCTATGCTTTTTTTGTTATGCTATGCTATGCTGTGTTTTGTTATTCTATGCTATGTTTTGTTATGCTATGCTGGTGAGGATGTGTGAGTGTGTGTGTGAGGGTGAGTGAGGGTGGGTGAGGGGGTGTGAGGGTGAGGGTGGGTGAGGGTGAGGTTGTGTGAGGGTGAGGGTGTTTGAGGGTGAGAGGGTGTGAGGGTGAGGGGGTGAGAGGGTGAGGGGGTGTGAGGGTGAGTGAGGGTGTGAGTGTGTGTGAGGGTGCAAGGGTGAGGGTGAGGGTGCATGAGGGTGAGGGTGTGTGAGGGTGAGTGTGTGTGAGGGTGAGAGGGTGAGGGGGTGTGAGGGGCGGTGAGGGTGATGGGGTGAGGGGGTGAGGGAGGGTGAGGGTGAAGGGGTGAGGGTGTGTGAGGGTGAGAGGGTGTGAGGGTGAGGGGGTGTGAGGGTGAGGGGTGTGAGGGTGAGGGTGTGTGAGTGAGGGTGTGAGGGTGTGTGAGGGTGAGGGTGAGTGAGGGGTGTGAGTGTGTGTGTGAGGGTGAGGGGGATGAGGGCGTGTGAGGGTGTTTGGGTGAGGGGGTGTGAGGGTGAGGGAGTTTGGGGGTGTGAGGGTGAGGGTGAATGAATGAATGAATGGTTGAATGGCATCTTGTAACGCGCAACTTAGCCCAAGGGCATCAAGGCGCCTAAATGATGGTATTACTGGTAGTATGGGCCGAAGACACGATTACAGATAGGCCTCAGTGAAGAATAATGTTTTTAGTGCTTTACGAAAAAGCAGAATGGAAGATTGTCCTTTTAATTCGGGAGGAAGAGCATTCCACAGCCTTGGAGCAATGGAGGAAAATGCCCTCCCACCCCACCTGGCTTTAAAGGCCCGGGGAACAGACAAAAGTTTTTTGTTAGAAGAGCGGAGAGCTCTAGTAGGAGAGTATGAGGACAAAAGAGACCTTATGCCTTCTGGGCTTGTGCCATACAAAGCCCCATGGGTAAGGCATAGGATCTTAAAAGAGATCCTAGCCTGGATAGGTAGCCAGTGTAAGTTCTTCCTGGCTAAAGAGGCTGCGGAAAATCTAGGGGCGTCAAGGACAAGCCTAGCGGCCACATTCTGCACTATCTGAGGGCACTGAGTAAGCTTTTTATTGATGCCTGAGTAAAGCGCATTACAATAATCTAGTCTCGAAGAGACAAGAGCCATAGTAACCTGCTTTCGAGCTTCTGGGGAGAGGTAGTGTGTGATCTTTCTCAAAATCCTGATGACACCAAAGCAGATTGAAACCTTCCTATTGACCTGAAGGTCAAAGGAGAGCGTGGAGTCTATCCGCACACCCAGATTACGGGCGGAATGCGAAGGCTGAGGACAAGCACCAAGGGACGAAGGCCACCAGTCACTTGACCAAATGTCCTGACCGCCCCCAAATATCAGGACTTCTGTTTTCTCACCGTTTAACTTCAGAAAATTGAGGAACATCCACTGAGAGACTGCCTCCATGCAATTCCTGAAGTTAAGTTCGGAGATACTCACTGACTGGGAGAGGGAGACCATAATCTGATTGTCGTCGGCATATGACAGCACTTCCAGCCCGAAATTTCTAACCAACCTGGCAAGTGGGGCCACATAGGTGTTAAAAAGTGTGGGGCTCAACGAGGGACCCTGAGGGACCCCACACTGCACAGGTTTGGCGGCAGAGAAGAACTCACCCACCTTGACCTTCTGTTCTCTTTGATTAAGAAAAGAGGACAAGAGGCTCAAAGCTGGGCCCTCGACTCCCATCTCCCTAAGGCGTGTTACCAGGACAGAGGGAGACAGGGTATCGAAGGCAGCTGTCAAGTCAAGCAGGACCAGAAGGGTGGTTTGGCCCCTGTCGACTTTCAGACTAATGTTATTGACGACCACCGTAAGGGCGGACGCAGTGCTGTGGGCCCTTCGGAATCCATGCTGGGAAGAATCCAGCAGGCTAGAGGCATCTAGAAAAGCGCTCAGGTGTTGGTTGAGATATGCCTCAAGCATCTTCGCTGGAGCGGGGAGCAGGGATATAGGACGGAGATTCTTCAAAACTCCAGGGTCCAATGAGGGCTTCTTCAAAAGCGGCTTGACGACCGCCATTTTCCAGAAGGATGGAAAAATGCCTTCAGTAATTGCTGAATTCATCACCTCTAACATAAAAGGCAATAATAACTCCCTGCAATCCTTCAAGATCTTAAGAGGACAGGGATCCAGGGGGGATCCTGATTTTATTTTGTCGAGGAGCAGGTTTAGTTGTTCTTAGGTGAGAAGAGGGAAGTTAATCAGGCTTCTGCTGGGGTCATTCGCCTGATATTCAACGGTGGAAGGAGCAGGGAGGAGTAGAGGTCCCAGCTCGCGGTTAAGAGATTCAAGAGCGGTGTAGATATCCACAATTTTCATGTGGAAAAAGGTAGAGATCTTATCACACAGCTCTTGAGAACCTATTATTGGATCCGGCGTTTGGAGATTGGAAAGGGAGTCAACGATCTTAAACAGTTCCCTAGGGGAATTGAGAGAGGCCGTCAGATTGGAAAAATTGGCCTTTTTTTTCCTCAATAACTGCCGATTTATACTCTTTCAGAAGGCGTTTATGTTTTTCCTTCTCATTAGGGTCAAGATGCGATCGCCAGTGCCTCTCCTGTTTCCTACAGCCCTGCCTTAGCAGCCTGAGTGAATCGGAAAACCAAGGAGCAAAGGGTCTCTTTCTGGCGGAATAATGCTGTTTCATAGGGGCCAGAGAGTCCACTGCTCTCGCAATGGTATTAGAGAAGTGTGTGTGAGGGTGAAGGGGTTTGAGGGTGAGGGGATTTGAGGGTGAGGGTGTGTGTGAGGGTGAGGGGTACCGGGGTGTGTGGGTGTGAGGGTGTGGGGGTGTGAGGGTGAGGGGGTGTGAGAGTGAGGGGGTGTGAGGGTGTGGGGCTGTGAGGGTGAGGGTGTGGGGTTGTTAGGGTGAGAGGGTGAGGGAGTGTGAGGGTGAGTTGTGTGAGGGTGAGGGGTACCAGGGTGTGTGGGTGTGAGGGTGTGGGGGTGTGAGGGTGAGGGGGTGTGAGAGTGAGGGTGTGTGAGGGTGAGGGTGTGGGGTTGTGAGGGTGTGGGGTTGTTAGGGTGAGAGGGTGAGGGAGTGTGAGGGTGAGGGAGGGTGAGGGTGATGGGGGGTGAGGGTGTGTGAGGGGGATAGGGTGTGTGAGGGTGAGAGGGTGTGTGATGGTGAGAGGGTGTGTGAGGGTGAGGGTGTGGGTGTGTGAGGGTGAGGGGGTGTGAGGGTGAGGGGGTGTGAGGATGAGGGGGTGTGAGGGGGTGAGAGGGTGTGTGAGGGTGTGTGAGGGTGTGTGAGGGGGTGTGAGGGTAAGGATGAGGGGGTGTGAGGGTGAGGGGATGTGAGAGTGAGGGGGTGTGTGAGGGTGAGGGTGTGTGGGGGTGTGAGGGGGTGTGATGGGGTGAGGGTGAGGGGTGTGAGGGTGAGGGGGTGTGAGGGTGAGGGGGTGTGAGGGTGAGGGTGTGTGAGGGTGAGGGTGTGTGAGGGTGAGGGTGTGTGAGGGTGAGGGGATGTGAGGGTGGGTGAGGGTGGGTGAGAGGGTGTGTGAAGGTGAGAGGGTGTGTAAGGGTGAAAGGGTGTGTGAGGGTGAGAGGGTGGGTGAGGGTGAGAGGGTGTGTGAGGGTGAGAGGGTGGGTGAGGGTGAGAGGGTGGGTGAGGGTGAGAGGGTGAGTGAGGGTGTGTGTGAGGGTGAGGGGTTGCGAGGGTGAGGGGGGGTGAGGGTGTGTGAGGGGGATAGGGTGTGTGAGGGTGAGAGGGTGTGTGATGGTGAGAGGGTGTGTGAGGGTGAGGGTGTGGGTGTGTGAGGGTGAGGGGGTGTGAGGGTGAGGGGGTGTGAGGATGAGGGGGTGTGAGGGGGTGAGAGGGTGTGTGAGGGTGTGTGAGGGGGTGTGAGGGTAAGGATGAGGGGGTGTGAGGGTGAGGGGATGTGAGAGTGAGGGGGTGTGTGAGGGTGAGGGTGTGTGGGGGTGTGAGGGGGTGTGATGGGGTGAGGGTGAGGGGTGTGAGGGTGAGGGGGTGAGGGGGTGTGAGGGTGAGGGGGTGTGAGGGTGAGGGTGTGTGAGGGTGAGGGTGTGTGAGGGTGAGGGGATGTGAGGGTGGGTGAGGGTGGGTGAGAGGGTGTGTGAAGGTGAGAGGGTGTGTAAGGGTGAAAGGGTGTGTGAGGGTGAGAGGGTGGGTGAGGGTGAGAGGGTGTGTGAGGGTGAGAGGGTGGGTGAGGGTGAGAGGGTGAGTGAGGGTGTGTGTGAGGGTGAGGGGTTGCGAGGGTGAGGGGGTGTGAGGGGGTGAGGGAGGGTGAGGGAATGTGAGGGTGAGGGGATGTGAGGGTGAGGGGGTGTGAGGGTGAAGGTGTGTGTGAGGGTGAGGGGGTGTGTGAGGGTGAGGGGATGTGTGAGGGTGAGTGAGGGTGAGTGTGAGTGAGGGTAAGGGTGTGTGAGGGTGAGGGTGTGTGAGGGTGATGGTGTGTGAGGGTGAGGATGAGGGGGTGTGAGGGTGAGGGGGTGTGAGGGTGAGGAGGTGTGTGAGGGTGAGGGGGTGCGAGGGTGAGGGTGTGTGGGGATGTGAGGGGGTGAGGGTGAGTGAGGGTGAGAGAGGGTGAGAGGGTGAGTGACGGTGAGAGGGTTGTGAGGGTGAGGGGGTGAGGGTGTGAGGGTGTGAGGGTGAGTGAAGGTGTGTAAGGGTGGGAGGGTGAGTGAGGGTGTGTGAGTGTGTGAGGGTGAGGATCCAAAGTAAATGGTGGCAGGGCAGACATCATAAGACAGAGAGAAGAGACAGCGTCGTGACTGCGTAGGTCAGTTTCAGAGTCAGAGGGGCAGAGTCAGCACAGCCTGCGAGGGATCAACGTGTCTAGAGGCCAAGCATAGCGGATGTAGCATTCCAGCTAGCAAATCGAGTGTTTTCAAGCTGAGTGTCACTAGAGAGATGGCAACACAGCAACAGCATTTGAGGAGCAAGGCTACTGTAAACAAGCACGGTAGGCTTTCACTTTCGTCCAAAAACAAAAACGAGAAAGGTGCAGAGAACGCCGAATAAAACACGGCTTCCCCGCGAAATGGATGCAAAAAAAACCAAGCTCTCGGCATTGCTGGGGGGGGGGGGGGGGCTGGGGAGCAGGAGCGCATTCCTTTGAAGTCTGATGGGGGGCAGGGGAGCGGCTTGGGAGCGGATTCCTTTGAAGTCTGATGCAGAGGCTCAGATAAATGGTGGTGTGCGAGCGGCTTCCTCTGAAGTCTGATGCCGAGGCCTATGGTGTTTGATGTGCACACGCGCCTGGCTCACACGCCTGCCTCACATGAACTGTACGCGATCCGCAGGCTAGGTAGACTTTTCGGACTGCTTACTATAATCTCGCCTATTCAATCCCTAAGGAGATAGAATAGTCGAGACCTAAAGAAGGGAATGGAATGACTGTTGTTAAATAAAATTATTTAGCATTATATTCATGCGTCATTCTTTATATGCCATTTGCTGCTCCCTTCACCAAAAGCCAATGGGCACATTACATACAAAATGGCAGTCATACGTATTGCGAAAAATGTGCTTAGTAATAAAGTTGCATTTCAGTTTTGAGATTTAAACAACTTCTTCAAAAGGGGCCGGATGGAGACCACCATTATCAAACATTGAAAGTGCTTTTTCGTTGTGTAACACCCATTTGAAGGTATCCCCGAAAGGCAACATTTAAGGTGATAGTATGGTGACTTCTGCTCTTTAGTTTCTTCCAGGGGTTAATAGTCTTCCTTAGGGTGGTCACCACAGTGTGTTTCATCCCTCAGCTCAACCAGTAAGAACTTATAGGGCTTCTTCAGGACTGGGTGGTCTTTTTACCTCATAAGATAGATTGGTTGGCTCTGAGATACTCTAAAGCAGCCAACCTTTATGGGAATATTCATCACGTGGAAGTAGCTGTAATTGCCTGTGCAAATTGATTTATTTCTGATGAAGATAAGACGTGCAGTGCACTTCTTTCTCTAGTTCTGTATTCAAGGTGGAGGATGCTGCATAAACAGATACAAACGTACTAAAACGTGCAAAATCATGACCTATCACTGATGAAGTGCGACTCCACCATCTTAAATTAAAAAATAGAAAACGAAGTACAGAACACATCAAAGGGCCATGGTATCCTATGTATGCTGACTATCCATATATATTTGGATGGCATGCCTTTGAAATGGATCCAATTCTTCGTCTAGTCCATATCCAAATTGTACCACTAACTAAAGCTCTTTCCACTCCATATAATTCCACCACTCCCCACATACCTGTTCTCCTCCTGACTATGTATTATGAAAAATAATGCACTTTGATCAGACAGAGCCTCTAGATTCAAAACGTGATTCGAGAAAGATGAGGTGTTCCTCAGCACTTAAGATCATGACTTAAGATGAGACCATTAAGTAAAACATATACTAACTGCATTTGCTTATCGGATGAATCCTGACAACACTCCGAACTGCATTCAGTTCAATTCAGTTTAAAAATACTTCATTTCGAAATGATTATCATAAAAACTACAGTACAATAAAACTTTAAAAATCTATTAAAAGAGCATAGCATTTTGGCAGCGAAGAACAGATTTAAAAAAAGCTCCCGCTGTGAAACAATAATGTCACCCGATAACATTTTGAAGAAGCACAGTGCAGCTCTGGCTGCAGCTGCCAGAATGATACTTTCTTAACAATGGCACTTGAAACTGTAATGTATAAAATTCATAATACTCACAACAAAAATCAAAGTTCACGAGGGATTGGTTCGAAGTGACGTCACATGGGCATATACAAATGCTAGAACTACCATGGAAACATAATAGATGGCTGATTGTTGCTCATCTGAATCGAAATTTGCCTAGCTTACGTAACGGTAAGTTTCAATTCTATTAAGGACACGGAGGCGAGGATTATGCTATATCTTCCTTCGCTTTATTAACATAAAGAAACCACAGCAGCTTAGGAAAAGATATAATAAGAACAAAAAATGCTTTAAACATAAAGCATTAACGTAATGTTCAACAAAAATCAACAACAACTCTCAAGAGTCTCTTTGTTATAATCATAGTCCACAGTCCTTTGTCACTGTTCATCGTCCCTATATAACCGGACTTCCCATCATCTTCCTCCTCTTTCTTCGCGCAGATCACGCTTAAGCCTCATTGGTCCTGTTTAGCACCGTCGTTGCCTGTCAAAAAAGGAACAGCGTCAGCGAGGTGGCCCAGTAAAAGGCGACAACAAGGCGAGGAGCATTCAGTGAACAACACAGTACTGACAACGTAAAGGAAAACGCTTTACTTACTGCCATACGGGTGGGTAGAGACACCACCGTAGTCCGGGTGGGATAATCCTCGCCTCCGTGTCCTTAATAGAATTGAAACTTACCGTTACGTAAGCTAGGCAAATTTCGATTCTATGTCAGGACCGGAGGCTTCAGATTATGCTAGTTTAAAGCTTACTTACCACCAACTGAGCTAAATCCACCACTGGCTTAAAATAAAACCTCTTGAAGGTGGAATCCGAGGACCAGTCCGCCGCTCGCATAAGGTCCTCCAGACGAGCACCCACCGAGAATGCCTTAGAGGCCATGGCCCCCCTGGCGGAGTGTGCTCCAAAGAGAGAAGTATTGATGCCCGCTTCCTGCATGACCCAACGCACCCACCGAGCAATAGTGGGGGAGGAGACAGCTTTGTGTGGCTTCCGCAGGGCAATCAACAACTGACGCTCGCCCGGAGGGCGCAGATCCAAGGTCAGGTCCTCATATGCTTTGAGGCATTGCACGACACACAACTTAGGAGTGTCAGTAAAGGCTGGATAAGAAATGGAACGCGACGACGTCTTAGTGCGTCGGCCCACCGTAAAAGTAACCCCATCCGGGGAAAAAATGCGTGCAGAAACATCCAGCGCGCGCACGTCCGAGACGCGCCTACAAGAGACCAGACATAACAACATGGCTAATTTCGCCGAAAGCTCCTTAAGAGACAGATAAGAATTCGCTGGCCACGACAGGAACAGATTCAGAACCAAATTGACGTCCCAAAGGACGGAGTACCTGGGTTCCGGCGGCAGTGCGAGGCGAACCGCTCGCAGAAGCCGGCACACAAAAGGGTGTTCCCCTACCGGATGGCCATCGATGTTGTCATGGCCCGCTGAAATCGCCGACCGGATAGCATTGATCGTTCTATACGCTAAACCCTTGTCGGCCAAATGAGCCAGGAAATTCAGCACGGGAACAAGGCCGGCGACCATGGGATCCAAATCCCTTCGTAAACACCAACGCACCCACTTAAGCCAAGCGGATCTGTAACGCTTCGTCGTACTATCGGCCCATGCTTTGGAGAGCAAGTGCTCAGCTGACCCCGAAAGGCCCGGGAGTGTCCAGCGTCTCCTGAGAGCCTCCACGCCATGAGGCGGAGAGTGTTCTGCATGACGAGAGGGTGAGGTTCCTGATCCGGGCTCGTCAGGAGCAGAGGAAACAGGGGGAGTAGGATTGGAAAATCCCAGGAAAGTTCCAGAAGAACCGGAAACCATACTTGAGACCTCCACAGCGGTGTAACCAACACCAGGTCCGCACCCTGGCGGCGTATTTGAGCCGCCGTTCGCATGATCATGGAGAACGGGGGAAACGCAAACGGCTGTTCCCGACTCCAATCCTGCAAGAACTCGTCCGTGGCCTCCGCCAGAGGGTCCGGCCTCCAGCTGTAAAACCGCGGCAGCTGGTGGTCGAGACGGGACGCGAAGAGGTCCACCGAGAAGGGGCCCCAAAGGGAGTGTAGCCACCGGAAGACTCCCGAATCCAGTTTCCACTGGCTGGCATCCCTGAGATGTCGAGAGTGCCAATCCGCTACTTGATTGGACTGGCCTGGCAGATACTCCGCCGTCACCGCAATGTGACGAGACAGGCAATAATCCCAGAAGTCCTTCGCTAAATCCGCCAAGGCGCGGGACCGAGGACCCCCCAGGTGGTTCACATATCGGACCGCCGAAACATTGTCCATTCGGAGCAGGACACAAGCCTTGACCGAATCTTTGGTCCAACAGCGAACCGCGAAGGAGCCCGCCAGGAGCTCCAAACAATTGATATGCAATTGTTGTTCTTCTGACGACCAGGCGCCGCCGGTGGAAAAATCCCCGCACCGGGCGCCCCAGCCCGACCTGCTGGCGTCGGATTCTATGACCAAGTCCGGAGCCGACCCGAAGATCGCTCGCCCATTCCATGCCTCCATGTGAGACAGCCACCACGACATTTCCTCCTTCACTTCGTCCGTGAGGGGAACCCACTGGTCGTAACACATCCCACGGCGCAAATGCTGTGCCTTCAGGCGCTGAAGAGCCCTGTAGTGCAGCGGGCCTGGGAAAATCGCCTGGATGGAGGACGACAGGAGGCCTACCACCTTGGCGACATGGCGCAGTGACGCACGATCCTTCGCGATCGTCTGCCGAAGCAGGTGTCGTATCTTTGCGACCTTCCGACTCGGCAGGCTCAAAACCGCCTGAACCGAATCCACCACGAAACCTAAAAAGGTGATCTGCTGAGTAGGGACCAAGACCGACTTGGAGCCGTTGACAACGAACCCCAGCCTCTGAAGCAGGCCGACAGCCTGACGCAGCTGTCCCGCCAGCACCTCTGGGCACTGTCCCATGAGGAGAATGTCGTCTAGGTATACTATCATACGGACCCCCTGGCTTCTGAGAAACTCCACCACCGGGTGAAGGACCTTCATGAAGCACCACGGGGCCGAAGAAAGACCGAACGGCAGGGCGGTGAATTCGAACACCTTGCCGTCCCACAGGAATTGCAGGAAGCGACGATGCGGGGGGTGGATGGGGACGACCAAGTAGGCATCCTTGAGATCCAGTCGCACCATCCAATCCCGAGGGAGGAGCACGTCCCGAAGGAGGTGGATTCCCTCCATCTTGAAATGACGGTAGACCAACCACCCATTGAATTCCTTGAGGTTGATCACAGGCCTCTTGCCCCCATCCGTCTTGTCTACCAAGAAGACGTTGCTGAGGAACCCATGCGGGTGGCGCGTTGATAGGCGGATGGCTCCCTTGCGCAGCAAGTCCGAGACCTCCCCGTCTATCAATCGCGCGTCGGAATCTGAGAAAACCATTGGGCGCGGGGGCCTCACCTGAGCTGGCTGGTCGCGAAACTCTATATGGAAACCTCTGACAGTTTGCAAAACCCAAGCATCGGCAGTGAGCAACTCCCACTCCCCGTAAAAGCTTGCCAGCCGCCCCCCAATCGGAACCTGATCCAAGCAAAGAACACTCACCGGGGGCATGTCCTTGTCCGGACTTCTTCTGGAATCCTCTTCCACCATAGCGTTGTCCCCTCGTGGGGTAGAAATTGGTGTAGTTGGCCGAGGTCTGGTACTGACCTCTTCCGGAGCCTTGTCCACGGTTGTTGGTCTGCTGACCACGGCCGATCGCGCGGCCCCTGCCGCGACCGGCCCCTCCAGAAAAACGCTGGTGAAACACCTTCTTGATGCTGGACTGGGCCTTGTCCAGCGACGTGAACGTGTTCACGAACTTTCCCAGCTCGCGGATGAAAGGTTCACCGAAGAGGCCACCCTGGGCCACTGCACCTGCCTCCGACGAGGCCAGGTCCCCCAGCTTCGGATCCAGTTTAATAAGGAGCGACCGCCGTCGCTCCGTGGACAGGGCACAGTTGGCGTTGCCCAAGAAGACGATCACCCTCTGGGCCCAGTTGGAGAGCACCTCCGGTGAAATGGCGGTGCCATTTGCTCGAGCCTCCTCCGCCATGTCGAGGATCTTCGTGGCGGGCCCGACCGCATCCAGCAGCTTGTCCTGGCAGGCCCGCCAGGACCGATCGATCCCTTTCCTGGGGTCTTTCATGAATTTCGCCAGGAAGGTGGCCATCTTGGGGTCCAATTCTGGGGTCATAGCCACCTTCCCCTCCAAAGTAGGCCGCGGGCATTCCCCGCGCAGGCAACCCCTCGCTTCCTTCTCCAGGGGCTTGCGCAGCCGGCCCGCGACAAACTTCGCCACCGTCTCCCCCGGGGCCCAGGCCGCGGAACGGGGGTGGACAATCTCGTCCGGGTCCAGCATACCCGACTCATCTCGGGGCATTTCCTTTCCCGAAGGCGCCGGGAGCCAAGATCGGGTCGACTCCCCGTCGTCATCCGAGTCCGGAGAATCGTAGATCGGGGAAGCGGGCGCTGTTGACAGACCGCCCGAAGTGCCAGGGTCCACCAAGGGCGCCGGAGGCACCGCCGTCGCTTTGGCCAGGAAGGCGTCACGAAGACGCTCGAAGGCGTCCTTATCCACGCCCTGGGACTCCGATGAAGGCCCCTCACTCCGGGGTCTCTTCGGAGCGGGCGGCAACCCGCCGGACGTCCCCGGGAGCACGGGGGGCGGCGGCACCTGCGCCGCCGCCAGCTTGGCACACTCCTCCACGATGCGGGCCGAAAGGCGGTCCTCCATGGGCCCTACCACCTCCGTCACACAACGATAGATGGAGCTGTCCACCGCCTGATAAAACTCATCATCCTGCAGATAGGGGCAGGCCTCCTCCTCATACTCCCCTTCCATGTCGGAACCAAGGGCAAATGCGGGGCACCCAAGAGGGCGGCAACCGAGAAAGTTCTCGAATGTGGGCAGGCCCAGCGGCTGCGATCACGTTTTGGGCCAGCTGACGTGGCAGGTGGGCTGCACCAACCCCCAAGCGCGCAGACCCTCCTCGCCGGGACCGGGTCTACGTACCCCTCAAGCGCGCTAGGCCACACACTGTTCAAAGAGGTGCACAGATCTCGCCCGAAGGCGATCCACGCGGTCAAAACCGCTATACAGGCCCCAGAGGGCGTCAAAATTGTGAAAGTACAGACCCGGATCACCAGGTGTCAGAGGGGTACGCGAGGGTCGGCCCCTGCGCAAGCAGACCCCACGGCGCGGCTCCTCGCACTGCGGAGGCGCGCCGGAGGGTCGGCGAGACGACAGGCCGCCCCCTTGCGGTCTATGTACACACCGCACACGAGTGGGAATAAAGTCGCGTAGGAACGAAGAACGTTCCCGCAACCAGGGACTCTGAAAGGGAATAAACCACACAAGGAGTCCCCAAAGACCGCAAGACAATCAAGTACAATAAAGAAGACAAAATAGAAAACACTTATCTGGCTGCGGGAGCAGCGAAGAAAGAGGAGGAAGATGATGGGAAGTCCGGTTATATAGGGACGATGAACAGTGACAAAGGACTGTGGACTATGATTATAACAAAGAGACTCTTGGGAGTTGTTGTTGATTTTTGTTGAACATTACGTTAATGCTTTATGTTTAAAGCATTTTTTGTTCTTATTATATCTTTTCCTAAGCTGCTGTGGTTTCTTTATGTTAATAAAGCGAAGGAAGATATAGCATAATCTGAAGCCTCCGGTCCTGACATAGAATCTAATAACAAAGCCCTTTCCCATTGGCTGGGCACAATCTGCAAATAATAATGATATCTGCTGTTGTTTGTACTATTGTATATTTTTTCACCGGCGGTTTTAGGAAGGCACCCTTTTTTTCCAAGAAAGATCACTTGACCCAAATCGTGTTCCTCTTTTTCGCAGAGGAAGGATTCTTGAAAAATGAAGACTTCCCAACCTCTCTGATGGCTGTTTAACATATAGCAGTCAGGGGATTTTTAGGCGACTGACAATCACTATTAATAGTTTGATTAAGGGTAGCAGAGGTGTTCGCCCAAATTGACAGACAAAGCACAACGAGACCTAGCATGGTATAATTCTCAAGGTATAAGAGTCCTAGGGCCAGACGTATCAAGTAACCGTTTTGTGATTCCCTATTTGCGAATCTTTGTGATTCGCAATTAAGGAAACGCAAAACAGCATGTATGAAAGTGTGTTGAACACTTTCTGCGATTCCCAGGGGGTCGCAAATGACCTACCTCATGAATATTAATGAGGTAGGCTGCAATTTGCACCCCCCTAGGAATCGCTAAAATCACGGGGATGGTGGTCTGCTGGGGTCAGCAGACCACCATGTGCGTAATTGCTTTTTAATAAAGCAAACATTTTATTTAAATACAGCCCATTTTCCTTAAAGAAAAACGGGTTGCATTTAAAAAAGAAAAATTAAAAGTTCCTTTCCTATTTAAAGACCACTGCCTGCTCTGAAAATACATTTTCGCTGCCATTCTCAAAGGGGAAGGGGTCCCCATTTGCAAATGGGTTACCATCTACTTGAAGTAGGTGGTAAAATTCGAATGGTTTGCGACTGCATTTATGGTCACAAAACATTCATACGGTTAGGATTCGGTATTTGGAAGGGACGCCCCAAACACGCCTCTTCCAATAGCGAATTACAAACCCATTTTGCAATTCGGTAGCAGGTTACCGAATCACAAAATAGGGTTTGATACATTTCAAAAGCATTTTACATTCGCAAACGGGCCGCCCAAAACATGCATGCAGACTTTCCCCCTTCTCCATGCAGGCTGCATCACAGCCTGCATGGAGAACATACCCACCCCAACAGCTCCTGGATGTGCGCCATGTCACGATACTCAGACCAATCACAACGCTGCATTGCAGAGTTGTGATGGGCTTAGGGGTGGGAGCCTGGCTGGCTGCTTCTTGTTCTGACCTGGAGTTGGACACAGACGAGCATTAGAAAAGAAGCATGACTCAGCGGTGGTAGGAAGGTAAGTGTTATTATTTCTTTCAATGCAGCCCATTCTCCCATCACCACCCCCCCCCCCCCCGTGCGCCTGCCACCCTACCCGCGAGCCATGAGAGTAGATTGAGTTGTCTGGTTAGACCTACTCGAATTCATTTTTTGCCCAAAAAAGTTGCTAGGTATTGTGTGTAGCACATTTTAACCTCCGCTATGTCCCTAGGATTTTGACAGGACTTCGTGCTGACGTCTGTTGGCAGAAGAACAGGCTGCATTGAACCATCGCAATGATGGTAATTTCTTGTGCCACGAAGAGGTTAACATTTGATTTTACCGAAGTAGTTAGGGATTTGCAAGGATCAAGCAAGTTCCACCCCAGCCTCATCCCATTATATTTAGGATGGGGTACTGCTCCGGCTCAGGAGGAATACCGACATTACAGCAGGGAGGTAAGAGAGAAACTAATAGAGGATTATAATCCCCATACTTTAAATCCAGAAGGTCACTCTTCAAATGATGCTTCAGGAAACTGCGAGACAAAAATATATAATCTATAGTAGTTGCACATCCCCGGCCACAAAAGGCTGGAATCACTTCTTCACTGCCAAAGTTATTCTCTGTAGCATTGATTCAATCACAAGCCATGATATAGCTGGCTAATTCAATCTCTCTATGGTCCTGGCGAACTAGCATCCTAGAAGGAGTTTTTCAGGCCTAAACTGTAAGCGCATTCATTAAATTTGCTGTTAAACTCTCCAGAACAAACCAGATTGAGATCTTGGTGCAGGGGTTTAGTGATCTTTGGCAAACAGTCAATTGCATTAAAGAGTTTGAAAGCTGTAATTGTTATAAATTACAACATCATTATTGTAAAAATGATCTAAATAAAAATAGAAATCACTCGTGGTTTTTACTAAAAGTACCAGTATATACCCTCCCCACCACCACCACACCCACACACACATTTTTGGTCTATGTAGGCTCAATCTGCTCAATCTTGACATAAGGGAAAGCTGGAACCAGGAAGAGAGACCTCCTTTTGCCCGACCCTGCTTTGTTTTTCCCACAAGCAGACTCTGAGGATAACATCATGAAGCCGAATATCAGCTTGATTGTTGTGGTTAGGCCAAGAATCAAGAATTCATATGTTCATCCTTATGATTCTTAGCGCTAGAAAGCTCCTTGAGGTAAGGGATTGCTGCTGAAACATGCAGTGATCTGCATAACTTGAGTTCCTGTCCTAACAAAGCAGACTTAATCTTCCCTCTTCCAAAGGTCCATGAATTGAGTAGCAATAACTTGGGTATTATTAGCATCTCTTATTTACAGCACTTAGAAACAGCAGAAGTGCTGTACGAAGCACTGTGTAAAATATAGTAACAAAGCAGCCGCCACTCAGTTGGAAGCCTAAGGTAGAGCTTGGTTTTACTCAGACACATCACATAGCTTTTTGCTTGGGATTGAAAACAGTGAATCGGATAAAACAAATGCTGAAGTGATCACCATGTAATGGCGGGCTCTCTTTTTCTGATTGACTCACAGTTTCATACTTGCTTACACAAACAGCGGTGCAACCACGAGAAATTGAAAGGACATGTGTACCATCAAGTGAACTGTAACATGTAACTGAGATTTCACGATGCATAATGGGAGATTTAGTGCTCATATTTAACCAGAGGGACTGCAGTGCTTAGAGGTGGAAGATACAAAGAGACCGAAATTGGCACCAAATGTGGAAATGCGAAGCATGAAGGCAATGGAAGGATGGCTTGCCTTTACCTACCCACCAGAGAGGACGTCGCCAGCTCAGTGATGTCATAGCTGTTGGAGGTTGACTTGGTCTCTGCCAGGATGCCATTAGAATTCTTACAGCATTTCTAAGGGGAAAAATGAAATAGTAAGGGCCAGTTTGGCATCAACTAGTTTAATGTATTGCATTGAGGGCCTCATTTACGAGAAATGGACGCATCACTAGTCAGTTGTCTTGCACCTGCACCAAATGTCCATTCGACACCAGGGATGGCTTTTATTTTCAATACAGGGCTCCATGGCATAAGGATTTAACAGATGCATCAGAAATTCTGACACTTCTGTTGGTGCAAAAGTAACACATTGCTAGAGTTGGCCGTAAAACTGACGCAACACCAGCAATGCATCAGAACACATAGGCGTGTTCCATGTTAAAAGCCCTGCATCAATCCTTACGCCTCGTCTATGTGGCTTTTTTGCTTGGGAACACCTACCCTTCATACATTATACTTCCCACAGGTATAATGTGAGGGAGGGCTCTAAAAACTGACAAACTGGACCCAATGCGTCAGTTTGTAGATAGCTCCGCTGTTGCGTCAAAGCAAAGTGATGCAGATGTGGTGCAAGCTCCTCGTAAATTAAGCCTTAAGACTGAACCCAATCATTGCCTCGATAATGGAATCTAGACAGAGGTAGGGGTCATGGCTGACATAATGGTTCAGGCCAGACCAACTGACTACTTCTACCCTACAATATAAACTTTGTTTGACTCAAACAGGTTGCCCAAATGCTTTCAGATGCATTCACCTCACCATCCATCACCATGCAAGAAGAAGAAAGCGAGCATGATGTAGTAATTGTACTGTGGAATCTTCCACCTGACTCTATCTAGATCCATGAAGAATTCCAACTTTTCGGTACTTCAATATACTATGGAAATGTGTGAACAGCACAGGCATTATGACCGGTTAAGAACAAGGATTCTGTATCTGATTTGCAAGGCCACTTGAATTTTGTGATTTTGCATGTTTACTGCATAATAAAGGATTTATCACACTTGCCACATAGTCCACCATATGCTGTATAATTTCAACAAAAAATAGTTTCTAGCCAAAATCGATCAAAAGTGATTAGAAAAGTGCAACACATGAGGCTATAGGGTGACATAACTTTGCACAGTTCACCTAGCCAACGTTGAGGTGACAATTTGTATACTAAAATGTTGAACGGAAACCAATGAGGTGAAACTTTTTCCCATACAATTTTAATGCATATTAAATTGACAAGATACAAACTACCATGCCACAGAATACGCTACATTATGGAGTATACTTTGCATTTCCTTGCCGCTTAATTTAGTGAGCCCTGCCACTTCATGGCTTCGCATAGTAACCATCACATTGTATAAAATTGCTTGCTATGCTAGACCCAAAATCTATCTAGCCATCTGTCCCCCCTCTCTTTTTAATGTCGATAGATTTCTTTTTAGCACCCTCTTTTATAGTATGATAATTCTACATGATGTTTTTATGTGTTTACATTGCACAAATTGTCAATGCACCTAAGAGCGTTTTGCTGGAATTAACTCGATGTGTTTTTATAGGCTGTGCCCGAAATAAACGATTTATATAGCGAGCCCTGCCACATAATTTGGTCCTCCATTTCCGAATGGTTCGAGTGTCTCTGCTTATATCACACAACATATTGTAGCACAGTTGATGATGGAAGATTCTTGTTCCCTACCTGTTATTATTAAAATTGCTGTCTTACGAAGATCCATATACAGCCTTTCAGTTAGTGCTGTTCAGAGCCAAGGATATTACATCTGGCTATGTTAATGTGCTGCTTCCATTTATAGGAACTGTCTGGGTTCCATTGTTTATGCTCGTTGAATACCCTGCGGCAGCCGCTCCTGTATAAGCAAGCACTGGCAGTGCCTGGATCTATGCAACACATTGGATTTGCAGCAGGTGCAGAGCTGGCATGTGCTATAAAAAGACCAGCGGGAAAAGTTACAGGCAGAAATGAAATGACCTACATGGAAACCATGGAAGATTTCCTTAGGTGACTCTGCAAGGTCTGAAATATGAGAAACCTTTGAGTAGGGGCGGTGCATTTGCATATTACCGGAATGGTGTACCCTAATCTGAGGAAAATATTGTGATCAAATTATCCTCTACGCCCCATGGAGCTATATTTTTTAAAATTATATTTAGGATGCAATATAAATGTCAAACAATATTTTTGCTTTCGGTATTCTTACACACCCAGTGAGTTTGCATTATTTTCAGGTAAGGGTGCAACTTACATCAGGGGCTGTATTACAGATGGTGCCCTGGGGTCGCAACAGGTGTTTGTGCCCACTTTTTGCACACCCCAGGGCACTTTGGTATTATAGAAGGGGATGCAGACGCTTGTGCGTCCCCGTCTATAATACCAATAGAGCTGGCGCACTTAAAGCGCCAGTGCTATCAACAGAGGGTGTTACCTCATTTGCATATGGGCGAGCCCTACGCAAATGAGGGGATTCCTTTGACTTTGCGTCGGCGCCATATTACAGACGCAGTCCCAGAGTAAAAGAAGCTCTCAGAAGGCGCTCTGACAGTGCGCCATTTAAAAGGTGGTGCACTCTCAGTGCGCCGCCTGACAGCAGCCCTCTGCAGGGGGTAAAGGGAGTCCCTTGGACCCCCCAGATATCGCCTTGCAGGCGGGTGCAGTCAGTGACTGTGAAAAGACCTTGCGGCTACTCTGGTTTTCAGATGAATGCGCAGCCACCAGGGCAGTGCGAGTTCGCGGCTGCCCTGGGGGCAGCACATACACCATAATGGGGTGCATTATCACTGTTTATGGAGTGGTGTGGCTCACTCGTTAGAGGCGGCAGAACCGGAAGCAGAGGACGGCCTGGGAACAGGGTTCAATTCCCGACGCGGCAGGGTCGTGGACCAGGGTCAGCGGACTCGATAATTCTCGCTTCAATGCCTACTCTAACCAGGGATCACACTCGGCAACTCTGGGCATTAGCTTGCCTCATCTCCACAACGGCCCCCCACATACGCCGGGGATGCCTGGTTTCACTCTGGAGATACCCAGTAGGGTCCATCTCACAGGGAAAGCCAGGACGGGTTCCCCAGCTGTCTACAGCGTGGAGATACCCCATGTGGGGTGATTCATGCGCTTTACAAGACATCATTACATTACATATGCCGGGCGCACATTTTGAAAGGTGTGCCGGGCGCAAACAGTGATAATGTGCTCTACGGCCCCTGGTGGACATTTAAGTGGCATGTGATCTTCTACAAACTATATAGGCCCTTGATTTGAGGACTAAAGTATTTCAGTTAGTTAGAACCACTAGTGAAAACGTTGATACCATCCAGTGCCTTTTTAACCCAGGTGAGGCCCGTGCAGGTAAGAGTGGTGGGGCGGAGAGCGCTAAGTAATTGTTTTTTTTAATGTTTTTATTTGTTGTTTCTCTTGTCTGTGGACTCCCATCGCCATGCCCCTGCACCACTGCTCTTACCTGCATGGGCCGCGCCTGTGTTTACTAAAAGTGCAGTTTTACCTTCCCATTTCAAGTTTCACAGGTCAATGGGGAATAACATGTTTATAGTGCATGTTTTCCGTCATTCCCTGCTGCAAAATTTGTATTAAGGACATTTTTCTAAAGGCATTTGTGTGGCTAACTACTACTATTGTGCATTAATTTTGCCTATCTCAGAAGTGGAAGTTGATCACAAACACAGTTTGAGCTAATATGGCTCCCCCCAGTTACAAGTGTAATGCACCACTCATCTGAGGTGGAAATGGCAGATAATAAGTCTGAAGGTGGGGTTCTTTGATGAGAATGAATGAAAAAGGCACTGACCTGCAAGGGGTCCCAGCAGAAGTCCGACTGGCCATCCTAAAAGAAAACAGAAGACAAGGTGAAGGAAATAAATATACGTTTCACTTTGATATGCCAGTATTATTTTACATGTGTGGTTTTATGTCAGAATAGCATAGTCAGAAATACCATCTGACGTAAATATTATAGGTGTAGATCTCTGTCCCCATCTGGATTTAATATTCTGACTTTTTGAAATTCACAAACATTCCCAGGAGTGCGCCTGGAAAACTGAACACACTCAGGTTTTCCGGCTCACCTCTAGAAGGCAATGAGACATTCTCATATGGATCAGATTCCTGCTGTGTGGAGTTCTCCACTGTAGAGAACTCCAAATAGGGGGGTACTATGGGCTTCTCTACAAATTACTAGCTTTTTTCTCTGTTGGAAAAATATTTTTCCCAGTGGAGAAAGCCCTTCCCCTGCACCCTCATCAAACCGGGGATGATCCATTCTCCTTCCCTCCATTGAAGGAGGCCCCAGGCCAGTGCTTTAAATGGGCAGGTACTCACCGGTACTGAGTACCGGCACTTCTTATATTTAATCCCTTCAAGTACCGGCACTTCTCCCCCCACTAAGGAGAGTACTGGTACTATAGTCTGATGCATTGCTCATTGCTAATTCTGCGGAGGCAGGGTGGCGCCTGCCTCTGATATTCTGACAGCCAAAGTGCCCCTGTAGCCCTGTGCTGAGCCGCTGCGGAACAGAAACGGTTCTCAGTTGCATTATGTCTTTGACTTGTAGGTGTCGATAATTTCACCTTCACGCTGAGCTTGACAGAGCAGTGTCCATACCATTCAGACACTGCCTGTCAATCACATTTACACTTTGGTGTGTATTGTGCGCACTCTGGAATCCAGGTGACCCACTGAGAGCGGCAATTAAGGAAGCCACGGGAGGTAAGGAGGTAAACGTGTCCTTTATCCTGTTAGCCTTTTGTGCGAGTGTGTGATGGATTGTTAGTGCTTAACGGCTTCAGTGTGCCTTTAGGTGTAAGGGAAAGAGGGAGATATAGAATCTGGGTTTTAAAGAATGTGCGCGGACTGCTTTGTACATGCATGTGTGCTCGGGCCTGTGTGAGTGTGTGCTCAGGCCTGTGTGAGTGTGTGCTCAGGCCTGTGTGAGTGTGTGCTCGGGCCTGTGTGAGTGTATCTGCACACAAGAAATTGAGTACTAAGCACAATGCAAAGAAATAATAATATTCAGAGCCACTGTAATTATGCATCAGGGTTGATTCATTTATGCAGCAAGAAAAGGCAACTTATGCTACGTCATGCAGAATAGTTCCTAATTGTATTTCGTCATTATTTTGTAATTTGTATACTTGTTAACACTGTCTGGCCATAGGTTACACTTCAGTTTAAACATTGCAATAAGCAACAGGAAGGTGAGAAGTCAACTTTTGGAAAGGGTCTTCCACTGCGCAGAAGCACGTGTTGGTACGATTTTACTAACTTTTGAACTGTTAGTAGTAGATGATGTGGCAAATTCGGTAGATCCATAATTTATGTGAAAAGGAATCACATAATTCCACTTTCCTGACAATAACAGTGTAGCACCAAGAAGCTGCACTATGATTAACAAGTATTGGCAAAGCCATTAGCTGTGGGCTTGGTAACGCTGGTGCAATTGTTAAGTCAAAAAAGATTGTTGCACTAATATGCCACAAAACAAACATGCCTCCTATATGTGGTGAGCTAAAGCATCCAAAAACATATTTAAATAAAAAATTATTTACCATTGCATATAATTTAACAGTATCAGTGTGCCCTATCAGGCATGTGACTTGTTTTTTGATGGGGGCAGGGAGTTTTATACAACGCAAACTAGGCTTCAAGGTATTAGAGCACTTTACATGAGCACCAGTTGCGTTACAGATGGACACATTAATTCTTCTGCAAGGCACAGGGAGGTTCATTGATTTGCCCATTGTCGAGACTTGAACCCGGTTCTCCAGCTTCAAGGTCAACTGCTGTCGTTTTTCGGCAACATCCTCTACTCAACTGGTTTAGAAACCCTTTTTAGTTTTAATACACATCACATGGAAGTATGATTCTTATTGGTGCAAGGAAAAGCTACATTGGGCCTTAATTACTGTGACCTGGAGACCTATTTTTAACAAACACAATGACAAAAAATGGATAAAAACGGGAAAGAAAA
Source organism: Lissotriton vulgaris (assembly GCF_964263255.1). Lineage (NCBI taxonomy): Eukaryota > Metazoa > Chordata > Amphibia > Caudata > Salamandridae > Lissotriton > Lissotriton vulgaris. Next base: position 362,384,088 of record NC_141693.1, on the reverse strand, counting down.
AAAGAATTGCCAAACTAAAGTACTGGCCCACCAGCCTGGCAGTGAGGCGCACTTTTTATGGCAAATTTGCCCATGTGATTAGGAAAAATGTCATCACTCACAGTGCAAGGTTGTTAGTTGCCTTCATGGGCTGCCGCTTTACCCCATGCTATTTGCTGTGGTGAGTGGATGCAGAATGTGAATGATAGCTGAACAGACCCAGGGATGAAGACGACTGAGTAAAATTCCGCTCTATATGTGTATTTTTCATTTATGGAAATTAATTTCATAAGGCTGATGAGACAGCTAAAGCTGTCTCTGACCAAACCTTAAAATGAAAAGGGGGTTAGTTGGGCTTCATTTTCCTGCAGGATCTGAAAGAGGACAGATCTGTGATGTTCTTTTGCTGCATTTATTGTTTTCTATTGTCCCGAGTTAAGATGAGAGAGGACATGGGGCGTATGCGTGTGCATGTGTGTGTGGGATGGTGGGTAGGGGACAGCAATTAATAGAATATGCCATGGCTGCATAAAATGCATTAAAGGGATTCAGTAGGTTGTAAGAGAAGGATCCTCTGCTCTATATTATCATTGTACCAATCTTTAAGATGGGGAATGGATGAATTGGGTATAATTCCAAGACATAACCAGCAAGCAGAGAGACTTGTAGAATACGTCCGTTGAACTTGGTGAGATCTTTTAGGCTGTCCTTTCACTGTAGGCAACGCACCCTTTTTAAATCACCGTTCTGAAAAGGAAATGTGGGTTGTGAGCTGAGATTCCTTCTGATCCAAAAAACACCACAAGCCAGTCAGTCTTGATTATCTGAGGCCTCAAACACATTTCCATGTGTTACGTAGGATAGGTAGAACTATGACCCTAGAACTTCCTAGATGTTCGTTGCCTTCAAGCAGAGGGTGGAAGATGCTAAGTATTCTAAAGTGTGGTGGCTGTAATGCATGAATAGTAATACTGTTCAAAGAATGTAATGTCATCTTTAGGGATAACTGAGCTAAAATAATGAGATGTGCATAGTGTTTCAAAGAATCTGCCCTAGAATATTTATCTACTCAACTTCTCACACCAACTAACAACGATATAAGAAAAACAGGTGTGAGGGCGCCTGGGCTGGTGGATTCATGACTCATAAAGAGGGATGGTTGAGATGTTTGACATCCCCCTTCCAGACGCTAAAAATGTTTGACGATGCCAGGACTGTACAAATACGGTTTGGTGTTACCTAGTTAAAAAGAATAAAATGGTAAAGCAGGAGTGTGCATATTGATGCTGCTGTGCCAGGGTTTCCCCCTGCAATCTCCATTCATGTTTTAAAGATAGGTGGAAGGACCATGGCCACTTACATTACAGACTCACAATGTATACATGTCAACATATTGGGAAAACCTAATAGTTATTAGAGAGATACATTTCAATTTTATTTTCTGTTAGCTTTATTGAGAATGAAAGAAAAAGGATAAGAAAGTTAAATTATAATTTAAAGCTAAAAATCTCCCCTGTTTCACAGGTTTTTGCATGCATGCCATTATGAACTAAGTGCTGTCCTTTGTGAGCTCATCCCGATCTTTTTGTGGCCTGTGTTCTCTGTGAAAAACAAGGTCCAGAGCGAAGATCTAAAAGTTCAGAGGCAAGGTATGATAGGGCTGAACCAGGACACCACATCACTGGCACAAGATAGTACAGTGGTGGCCCAAAATCACTCAGTGGGGGCCTAAGTCACAGCAATGCTCATGATCAGACAAGGAAGTTTTAAAAATCACAGTGTTGAGTATTGTGAAAACATTTCTGGCCAAACACCGCACAGAATATGTGAAGAACACTTTAAGTGCAATGGGCTGCATACTTATTTTAGTGGGTCATAACAGCAAAATGGCTATTAATTACTAAGCATGTATTATGTCACATGTGCAGAAGGAATCTGTACATATGGGGAATTTAAGATTACCAACAAGGGGGAGGAGCTTAGCGTGCATCCAAGATGGTCGCGTGCGCAAAGGGCACCCGAGACCCTCGCCGCCTCCCGCATATATCCTGTCACTAATCCTGATATAGACGACGGGTTCTTATGGATATGACCCTGCTGACATAGAAGCTCTTTTCAGGAATCGATTTGGCTACCGGGAACCGGACTTACTCCACTCCGAAAGTTGGCGGCCTACACCGAGGAGCAGCCCGGGACTCGAGTCCCCGAGATACCCAGGCGGCAATTGAATAACAACGGCCAGTGGAAGTAGACTGGTGCCCCTGAAGTACTTTCGGTTTCGTTTTTGGTCCCTGCCTATTGAAACCAGCCGCCATCTGACTCTGTTGGCCCATGGTTTAACTTTGGGAGAGCGCTTGCCCGCTACGCCTCATCTCTAGACTTTACAAGCCTGATTTGTGGGAAGCCATTCACACCAGGTCCCAAAGGCCCTTCTGGGGCGCGTCGCTCAATATGGTGAGCAAGCCAGAAAGCGAGAAGCGGACGACCAAAGTCACGCACCGAGGGGGTGCCATTCAATCCAATATTATGGATCGCTACATCCGTCCTAAAGGATCCCCCAGTGGTGTTGGTAAAGCCTTGGACGAGACCGGAGATGGCTCCTCAGCGACGGAAGAGTTGACCTTACGAGACGTCATGGGCGCCATTGCAAGCATGAAGACATCCATAGGCCAGCAGTACGAGACATTGGCTTTAAAGCTTGACACGGTGGCTATCGATGTCAACTTGATCAGGACTGATCTGGCGAAGACCAATGAACGGGTCTAGTCTTTGGATATCACGACCGACATATCCGATCTCCAAACAGAGGTCCGTAATCTGCGGTCCTCTAATGATTTGTTTGCCCGCCGGCTAGAGGACTTCGAAAGTCGAGCTAGGCGATACAATGTGCGTATCATCGGGGTTCCAGAGAAGTCCACAGAATTAACGACGGATCTCCTTGTGGAGGACCTGATATTGAACCATCTGGCCCCTAAGGGCCTCAGTAACTTTTTTGCGGTTGAACGTGCCCACAGAGTCCTGGGTGGGAAACATAAACCGGGCGCCCCCCACGGCCCATAATAGCCAGAATTTTTAACTTCAGGGACAGAGACGCTATCTTCCAGGCATCGCGGGCCAATGGCCCCACGAAATTCAAGAATGTGACTATTGGTTTCTACCCGGACTTTACACAGTCTGTACAAAAGCAGAGGATGGGATTCATGGGGGTGAAACGGAGACTGAGAGACATGGGCTTGAAATATGCTATGCTCTTCCCAGCTTGACTACGCATCGAATACAACGAACGGGCACTCTTTTTTGATCGGCCCGAGGTTGTTAGTGACTGGCTTGATACTCTACCAACGCATCGAGACCGCCCGGAGCAATCGGGGGGCGCTGATGGTGGCCCATTGGAACAGGAGGAGTGAGTGACGACCGGCACGTGCAGTATACGGACTTAGCAGCAGTGGTTTGATTACTTTCTGTGTTTGTACATATTTTCGTTAATACCCTGAGGCGGTAGGGGAGCCGGGACACGGGACACGTGGAACACATAGACACTCTTTCGTTATACAATCATTTCAAACCAGAACGTGGAGTAAATGAGGACTCGTGCATATTTGAAATATTTATTTACTAATGCCGGGTTCTCAAACGCAGTATCTTAGATAATACAAGCACATATATTATAAGAAGCAAAGCTATCAGCATAGTTACTAGTCCATAAAATGCAAAAGGTGACAACATGCTAAAATGTTGAAATGAATAGGAGTTAACAACACCTAATTCTCACCCTCCCTAACTAGCATATTATATTATATCTAAGAAGGTCTCTTTGGGCTTTAGCAGGGCGACCCCATACCTCAATCTCTCAGTGGCAGAGGATCACATCATCTTCCACCAGCTCTCTGCATGCGAAGCTCCATCAAGTGTGCTTATCTGTTCTTTGCAAAGCATTATAAAACGCGCCTAACGCCAGATTTGCCAGCAGCTGCATTTATGTTATGTCTAGGAAAGTGCGAAGATCAGACCTTACAATAACACCGTGTTTACTTATCCTTCAAGGTTTCAGCACTCACTGTACAGACACCGTATACTAAGCAATGTTATCAGAGCAATAACATATTATTCTCCTATAAATCACAACGCTCTTCTAGGCTGAAAGCTAAAGCAACAATTATGTGTTGTGTGCAGAGCAGCAAAAGGTAAAATGGCGTTTAAACATTTAATATGGAGAGGCGTGGCCAAGATGGCGGAGTGAGCGGACGTGCTCTGTCGAGCTCCCGCCGCCGGCCGCTATTTTTTAGCATTCTAACAGCAATTGTCCCGACCCGAGCACTTCCCTGGCGGGCCTGAGGCCGGCGTTGCCGCGGGGGTGTGCAGGACAGTAGCGCTGCCGGTTCCCGGCGTGGAGCCCCGGCTGACCCGGCCCGGAGTCTTGGCGGCCCTGACGGCCTAAGGAGAGCGGTGCAGGGAATCGAGGCCGCAGTGGGCGGAGCCCGAACGCCGACTCGAGTGCTCCTGTACTCGGCGGTTGCAGCGACAGCAAGCCCGGCCCGCGCTGCTGAGCGCGAGGCCCCCGTGGTCCCTGGTCGGGGGCTTCTGCGGGCTTGCTGCACCACCTTGCCGCCCGACGGAGCGCCCTAACGGCTGAGGACAATAGCGGTGCCGACCTGGGGGGCAGGCGGAGAAGCCCAGAAAGCGGAGGTGAGGAGCGGGTGTAAACGGGCGCCCCCCCCCAGCCCAGCGGACCTACCCTTCAGCGTGGGATCGTCGGGGGCGGAGGACTCCAACCGGGCCCCCCACGAGCAGGACCACCGGCAGCGTGGCGAGGCTGACGACAGAAGCGGCAGAGATCGCAACTCGCCTGGACTGGGCCTGGCCGCGTGGCCCTCCTCTGCCACCGGTCCCCGCTGGCAGCACTGCCCCCATCTGCTACCAGGACTTTGAGATAGAGAACCCGGTGGGGGATGTAGCGGCCTATCGGCCAGAGGGACAACTAGGTGATCCGCGGGGGCCCTCGCACGTGGTGTGAGCCTAGGGAGACCTTCTGCTCTGTCCGCATCAGCGGCGCTGCCTCCGGTGCCACCAACGCCGACAGCCACATACCCAGCGAACTCGGCCCGCACCGGCCCCTTGCGGCGTCTGGACGTGGCCTCTGCAGGCCTGCCGCACTCTCTCACCCCCTGGACAGTGCAACCCTGGGAGCCACGGGCGCCATCTTGGGCAGCAGCCCGCCCTACCTGGGCCTGGCCTTGCGCCCCCTCCCTCACCGCTGGCCCCGGCGACCCTGCCCCCATCACGCGGCCCCCGCCGAGCGCTGCTGCGGCTTCGGGGGGCAGTGACGACACATCAGTCAACGGGGAGGCGGCCAGCTTGGAGAAATACAGAGACGCGGCCCCGTAGTCCCGGCCCTGTGGGACCTCTCGCCCCGACGGCCTCGCTGGTGGTCGCCTGGGTCCCCTAGGGGCGATTTACCGCATTGGGCCTGGAACCCGCCCGAGCGCGGCACCCACGCGTCACACAGGAAGCACTGGTCGGCCCGAGCCCGGAGGGACGGCACACCCGCGAGACCTGGGGGCCTACCCGCGGCTGGCAGAGGAGGCGGTCGACGGACGCAGCTGGGGGCCCTGGGGGGGGGGGCATGTCAGGCGGGAGACCCAAGAAGGACCGCACCATAAAGGATCTTTTCACCCCCACTGCCATGGGGAAGCGGAATGGCCCCGCGGTGTCCAGCCCCCGGGGAGACACAGAGGAGAAAACGGTGGCCACATCGCCCTTCGGAGGGTCGGACCCCGAGGGCCCGGTCACACGGTCTTTTCTGGAGTCCCTGTTCACCGGCCTGAGGGAAGACATCCACGCCTTAAAGAAGGAGCTCCAGGACGAGATCAAGGAGGTCCGCCGTGACACCGATGCCATAGGGGAGAGAGTGGCAGACCTGGAAACGAAAAGCGACGCACGAGACACCGAAATAGAGGCCCTACGGCAGGAACTAGCCCGCATACATGACCAACAGGTGGATCTCCAGACGCACGCCGAGGACCTGGAGAACCGCTCCCGGCGGCATAACATCAGGATCAGAGGAGTGAAACTGTCCCCGGACACGGAGGACCTTTTTCAGTTTACGCAGGGTCTCTTCAACCACGTTCTGGGCCGGCCGGCGGACGCCCCCTTGGGACTGGACAGGGCCCACCGGACGGGTCAGCCTAGAGCCGACGCAGCCCACCCAGCAGACATCCTGGTGTGTGTGCAGGACTTCAGGACAAAGGAGGAGATCCTGAGCAAGGCGCGCCAGTTGGCGCGGATCACCTTTGGTGACCACTCCCCGACGTTGTATCAGGACCTAGCCGCGATTACCCTGGAGAAGCGGCGCACCTTTCGACCAGTGACGGCGGAACTGAGAAAACGCAACATCTCCTACAGCTGGGGTCACCCCTTCCGTCTGGTGTTTCGGCTTGGCAATGTACTTCATCAGCCGCGGTCCCTCAGGGACGCCTGCCGCTTACTGGGCCTAGACGAACCGGTGGTCGATGACGGATCACCGGGAGAGGGGGCCTCCAATGAGGCTGCCCCAGGACGCTGGCAACAACAATGGCGCAGACGCAAGCCGAGACGCCCCGCAGCTACTGAGATAGAGGAGGGACAACGGGCTGCGGTGGAGACCGTGGCGCAGGGCCTGGTGCAGGCAAACAATGGCTGACCGCTGGGGGAACGACACACTGGTTCCACAGGGCATGGTTGGGCCGGGCTAATCTAGTCCGGCGGCGGGGGCGAGAGCGGAGTACTTTTTGGCCTTCCCTGATGGAGACTCTGACTCTTCGCCTACAGTGGAGTGCTAGGGGTGGGCCGACCCGCTCGCAATGTCGCCACTGCTCCCATTCTACGGACTTACTTTACCACGGGTCCAGTGGCCTCTTGACTGGACCTGGGACAATGTTGGACCAAATTTCTTTAACAGTTGGGGAGGAGGGTTGGGGGGTGAGGCAGGAAGGGGGTATTGGGCGGGGGGGTGGCACCAAGGGAGAGGGGGATCCGGGAGGGGGGAGTTGCTCCAGTTGGGGTGGGGATGGGGGGGCAGTTGGGGATGGGGGGGAGTTGGGGGAAGAGGGGGAGGGTCGGGGGCTCTCCTTGTCCAGGGGATTCTACCACCACGGACGGAGTCGGTAGGACTCCCAGCGCAGTGTCTTCCACGGTCTATTGGCCTGCGACCACCGCCTCCGGGTGGGGATTGGCATCTTCCCTATTACCTCAGACATGACACGACACCTAACAGTGCTCTCGCTTAATGTGCGGGGTCTCAACAGTCCGAACAAGCGCAAGGCGATACTATCCTTTCTCGAGCGTTCCAGGGCGGATATCTGCCTCCTCCAAGAAACACACCTTGTCCGCAGCGACAAACACAGACTCAAATCGCGCGCCTTTCCCTGGCAGTTCTTCTCCTCATCCCTGAAGAAAGCAGCCGGGGTAGCAATTCTAGTAGCTAAATCATTCGAGGGGAGGGTCCTCCAGAAAGAAGCTGAAGTTAAAGGGCAGCTTCTACTTTATAGCTTCCAGATTGCAGGCCATACTTTGCTTGTGGGTTCAGTCTATGGCCCGAATGAGGGGCAGGAAAGATTCTTACATGCGGCGCTAGAGACCGCAACATCCACCACACACACTCACTTATTACTGGGTGGAGACCTCAACATTGCATTTCATAACACGGCAGACCGCTCAGGCCAGAGATCCGGGCAGGTGGGGGCACTCACGGCTGCAGGACACGCACACATAGCAGACTTGGGCCTCATAGATTTATGGCGTCATACCCACCCCCAGACAACAGCCTACACGTATTACTCGGCGGCGCACAAGACGTATGCGAGGCTGGATTATTTTCTGTGCTCCTCTCATCTGGCGCTACAGGTCAAGGAGGTGGAGATAATGCCAGCCGCGCTATCGGATCACTCCCCAGTGGTAGCGACACTTCGTGTAGGAGCCATGCCAGCTCCACAACGACACTGGAGGCTGCGAGATGGCCTCTTGCAGCTGCCCGACACCCAAACGCGACTCACAGCCGCGATTGACCACTTTTTGGAACACAACGCCAATGACGACACCACGAAGGCCACTCAGTGGGCAGCCCTCAAAGCGGTCCTACGCGGGGAACTTATCTCCATAGCCACCGCCAACAACAGAGAAAGGGCTCTAAAGCGCGCCGAGCTTACCCAACGGGTGGCGGAACTGGAACAAATGCACCAACGCACAGGGGCGGCACGGGCATGGCGCCAATTATGCGCCGAGCGGAAAATGTTGGCAGCTTTGGATCAGGACGTGGCGGAATACGCCGCTATGCGCCTCAAGCACGTCTATTACACCGGAGGCGACCGCTGCGGGAAGCTTCTGGCGAGCAGACTACGGGCGCAAACCCAACGACAGCAGGTGCGCTCTCTCCTGTCGGCTAGTGGCGGCCAGATTACGGAGGACGCGGCGATAGCAGCAGCCTTCGGCAACTTCTATGCGGCACTATACGACGCGGACCACCTGGACCCAACTGCCGGACCCACCTACTTGCAGGGTGCGGAGCTCCCCGCCCTCACCCAAGCCCAAGCGGACTTTCTGGAGCGGCCCATAGGCCTGGAGGAAGTCATCTCTGCTATTGCCCGCCTCAAAGTGGGGAAATCCCCGGGACCCGACGGCTATACTGCGGCCTTCTATAAGACCTTTTGCCAGCAGCTTGCCCCCCTCTTGCGCGACCTGTTTAACACCTTTGACACGCCTGGTGCCATCCACCCGGACCTGCTGGAGGCGTCTATCTCTGTAATTCCCAAACCGGGCCGTGACCCGGCGGCATGCGGCTCATACAGGCCCATCTCGCTGCTGAATGTAGACTTGAAGCTCTACACTGGCATACTGGCAGGCCGCATTGCACCATACATGCAGCAACTGATAGACCCTGACCAGGCGGGCTTTATCCCCCAACGGCAGACCAGCGACAAAACCAGGCGAGTGTTGCACCTCATTGAGGCCGGGTCGCGCACTAAACCGGGCTGCATGCTCCTCACCATCGATGCGGAGAAAGCATTCGACAGAGTGCATTGGCCCTACCTCGACCAGGTTCTCCGCCACTTCGGATTTGGGGAGAAACTCCGCCATCGCATCTTCAACTGCTACCGCCGGCCCAACGCCACTGTAAGGGTGAACGGTCATACCTCCCCGAGATTCGATATTGGCAGAGGCACGCGCCAGGGCTGCCCTCTATCGCCGCTCCTATTCGCACTGTACATGGAACCGATGGCTCAGAGGGTGCGGCAGCATGCGCTCATATCCGGCATCAAATTTGGTGCCGACACGCACAAAATCAGCCTATACGCTGATGACGTTTTGCTGTCCCTCACTGACCCGATGCAATCCCTACGTGCTCTCTTTGTGGAGCTTCACACCTTTGCCCTGGCCTCGGGATTTAAAATCAATGAAGCGAAATCCGAAGCCCTGAACATCTCCCTGAGCCCGGACGTGGTGGCCGAGATTAAGTCCGAATTCAAAATACAATGGTCGGATGCAGCCGTCCCGTACCTGGGCGTCCGCCTGGCTCCCACTGTCCGGGGTACTGCGCGAGTCAACTATGAGGCGCTCACAATCAAACTCCGGGAGCAGCTCCGGCGATGGAAGCCGCTTACATTGTCGTGGCTAGGCAGAATTGCCGCAGTCAAAATGACACTGCTACCGCAGATCTTGTATCTGTTCCAGACGCTCCCCTTAAATCTCCCGGCTGGCTGGCTTCAGCAGACCCAATCGGAGCTGTCGCGATTCATTTGGAACGGCCGGCGACCGAGGTTTAAGCATACTCTCGCCACTCTGCCCCCAGCGAACGGGGGGGTCGGTGTGCCCGACCTCACCCTGTACTTCCAGGCGGCGCAACTGCGCACCTTCGTGGAATGGTTTCAACTGGAGTCCGGCAAGCACTGGCTCTTCCAGGACCAGGCGGTGGCCGGCCGTACCCTTCAAGGCGTGCCTTTCCTGCCACGCCAATACCGGCCCCCTAACCTGTACGCCTCTGAAATCACAAGCACCGCCCTGAGAGTGTGGGATAGAGTGGCCGTGGCCAGGGGACTGACCACCTTTCCCTCGCCTATGACCCCCATTTTCGAGAATCCGGACTTCACGCCAGGCTTAGACGTTGGAGCGTTTACGACATGGCGGACGACGCCCTGTAGGGCGGCGGGACACATGTTCGACCTCAAGGGGATCCTCCCGTTCCAGCAGGTCAAGGCGGACTACGGTGTGGCCGAATCGGAACGCCTACAGTACCTGCAGGTGCGGCATTGGGTGCTCCACCCCTCGATCCAGCCCGGGGCTCAACGGCACCTCACGCCCTACGAAAGGTGGTTGCTGACACGCACCTCGGATAAAAAATTGATTTCGGACCTCTATCAACAACTGCTTCTCACTCAGGCACACACATACAACGCGGGTCAGGCCAGGTGGGAAAGGGATCTGGGGCGGCAGCTCACAAGGAAAGAATGGGAGGGGGTGTACCACAGGGCCAGACACTCAGCACACCACACCGGGCTCACCGAGACACTAACTAAAGTAGCCACATACTGGTACCACACCCCTGAGAGATTACACCACTGGGATGCCCGAGTAAGCGACAGATGCTGGAGGGGGTGCGGGGAACTAGGGACACTGGAACACTTGCTATGGAGCTGCGAGGCGCTTCGCCCCTATTGGAACCCTATCCTGGACCTCATAGACGCACATCTAGATACACAACTGCCGCGCTTCCCAGCATACATTATTCTAGGCCTCCCGAACGCCCTCATGTATCCTCTGAAGTCCTGGAGGGGACGGCTGATCGCACTTGCGCTAGGGGCAGCGGTCCAAAACATTGTGGCCCACTGGAGAGCAGTCCAGGCTCCGCAACAACTGGGGTGGCTCCACCGGCTCTGGGCGATCCTGGGAATGGAGAAATTGTCACTGGCAGCGGCAGGGAGGGGAGCGGACTTTGCGGAGCTCTGGGGACCGTTCCTCGCCCTACTTACCGGGGAATTTCGTGAGGTGAGCTGCCCACGCTACCTGCATCTGCTGCGCCTTGCGGAAACACCTCTCCCAGAACCCAAGACGCGCGCCCACAAGCGTACAGGCCCGACGCGCGCAGCACCACTTGACCGTTAATGGAAGACAATAGCCGATTGATTATCCCCGGAATTGGACAAGGAGAGGGGAGGGTAAGGGTGGGAAGGGTAGGGGGGTTGTTTACAGTTCTTTGTTTCTCTCAGGTTGCACTAGTACTACATAGCTTGCACCGCTGTAGCACCTCTTATGACGCGGCCGGCCCAGTTGGGTTGTAGGCGGCTTGCTGTGTTAACGAACAATGTGCCCCGCTGGCCATGTTATGGGTATCAGTGGGGTCTCTGACTTAGGCCTCCCCGGAGTGGTGTCGGCCCCTATAAATATCTCGGAGGTGCATATTGTTTGCCTGTGCTCAATAAAAGATTTAATACATAAACATTTAATAAGCTCATGCTAACTTAACACGGAATATAGGTAAGCAGTAACTATATGACATCCCCCCACAATCCGAGCACGGCTAAGATAAGATAAGATAAGATACGGCACGGGGCACATCGAGAAGACAGAGTTCAAGAACAATGAGCCAGGTCAAATTATAAAGATTGATTGAAAAAACGCATTTGTAAGTCAATTTAAAAAATTTTCATATTTGCACAAGTCAATAGGTCTGGGTAACGAAAAAATCAAGCATAAATTTCAAAAAAATTATTGCAATTAAGAACGGACTATCATTCAAAAAAGTCGAAAGCTTTCAGGGCAGGACTGAATATGCAAAATAAGCAGCAACAGCCTCCAGCATGAAGTCACTGTCGTCATCCGAAAACAGTTCAGCCATCCAATTTAATAGTGGGAAAGAACATAAATGCTCTTCAAGCACCGGAGCCTCTAGCATCATCAGAGGACAACTCGGTGGGTTCTCAATAAAGCTGTGTGCCAAGAAACCTGCGCTGCTGCGAGTATGTTCCAACGACCCATTATTCCATGCATCGCTGCCATGGCCATAATCCTTCCTCCAAAACAAACCACCTCGTGAGCAACTATGGGACTCATCAGATGATTAAAATCGATGTCAGGAGACACCGTCTCGCAGAGACACAAATCAAGGGCCCAGCCACCGTCGCCAAGATGTCATCATCTATAATACTTTTGGACCGTGTAACTGCTGCAACTAAATATGTAGATACCGCTGATTTCGCCGCTTCATCAGCAAGCGAGTTACGCACAGCGGGAACTCCAACACCCTCCCTAACTAGCATATTATATTATATCTAAGAAGGTCTCTTTGGGCTTTAGCAGGGCGACCCCATACCTCAATCTCTCAGTGGCAGAGGATCACATCATCTTCCACCAGCTCTCTGCATGCGAAGCACCATCAAGTGTGTTTATCTGTTCTTTGCAAAGCAATATAAAACGTGCCTAAAGCCAGATTTGCCAGCAGCTGCATTTATGTTATGTCTAGGAAAGTGCGAAGATCATACCTTACAATAACACTGTGTTTACTTATCCTTCAAGGTTTCAGCACTCACTGTACAGACACCATATACTAAGCAATGTTATCAGAGCAATAACATATTATTCTCGTATAAATCACAACGCTCTTCTAGGCTGAAAGCTAAAGCAACAATTACGTATCGTGTGCAGAAGCAGCAAAAGGTAAAATGGCGTTTAAACATTTAATAAGCTCATGCTAACTTAACACAGTATATAGGTAAGCAGGAACTATATGTCACATGCCCCCAACATTGGAGTTGCCTGCGCACTTGCAGGGCAACTCTGAAAATGGGCACCGGGGAAGGAAGACACGGGCTCCTCTGGGCCCTTTAACAATACAATGGCCCTTCTCTGGGGCTCTTTACAAAACCTGCCCAAATGTTGGAGCGGCCCACTGAGCGCCTAGGCCGCTCTGACTCTGTCTCTCTCTGCACCCCCCCCCCCCGGCTCCCTTGGGGAGGAGGACTCTGACGTTCTCCCTTGCTTCTCCGGCGGTGGGGGCAGGCACTGGCATTGTGCCTTGCGCCCCCTCTGCCGTCGGGCTGCACCAGGGGCGTCTGCGGGGCTCTCCCTTAACCACGGGAGCCCCCCACCGGCAGCTTCTCTTCTTCTTCCGGCGGCGGGCGCGGGACTTCCTCTTTGGAAATCGGAAGTCCTGCACGCCGTCCGAAAACTTCGGTGCCTGACTTCCCGTGATCCCTGGCCGCGGCGGTGATTCCCTGCAGTCCTGGGCTGCGGCGGTGAAAATGGGGCAGATGAGGAGTAGGCTCCCTCCGAATTGAAAATAAACAGCGGGGTGGGCACCATCGAGGATACGGGGGTAAGGGGGAAGCCGGGCCCCGCCATACGTGTGTTGGGGCCGAGCGACCACCCCTTGCCTTTCTTCACTACAGAGCAAAAACAGGAAATATGGAAAACCAGTTTTGAACAACCTTCCTGAAATAAATGCAGCTTCTGTCTTTTTCGAAAGCGCAGCCACTGTTGCAAGCCCTTTCCTGTCGGCCCTGGTAGGGGTGCTTCGTAATGACCTGGTTGTAGGAGGCTGCATTCCTAGTGTGTTGTTAGTGAAAGGGATAACAGGCCGAGCGGAACCACAGTACCTCGAGGCTCTGACTCGTATTTGCTTACACACACACTCATTTCCAGCCACACATCTTGTACGGAGTTCAACAATTTATAAACAAGAAATAGTGTACCTTCCTCTAAGTCATGCAATTACTGTGATAATACAGTAATGGCAATTTTTTTGCCTAAAGTAAAGTGTCAAAGTCATTGCTGTCTTGAAGGTTCTTATAGACTGGTATACGAGTCAGGTCGTGTTCCATATCAAGAGGTATAATCATGTGAAAGCAGAGCTTTCAGCAGAACTGGTAACTGGATTGGCAGTGGCTTTGCTTAGACCCGGGGCAGAAATGGAGCTTGTTGTGGACAAAGCCAAAGGCCATGCAGGGTCTTTGTGTCAGAAGGTGAGAAAGACAGTGATTGTGTAAAAGCCAGAAGACAGGGTCCCTATTGCAGATAGGGCACATTTTCCTGCTTGCGCCACGGCGCACCTTAAAGCAGGTGCCCCTGGGGGCAAACAGGGAAAATGCACCCTATTAGTAAGAATGTGCTGCCCTTAGATCATCAACGAACTAGTGCTGCCCCCAGGGCAGCACATTCAAGAGAAATACGGAGCAGCTGTTTCAAAGCTGCCCCATGTTTCTCTGTGCAGGCAGAAACTCGTTTGCACTTTCAAGAAGGGAGAGAGATCCCTTTGCAGGTGAGTGCAGTGAGTGACGGCGCCCGCCTGCAAGGGGATGTCTGAAGGGTCCATGGGACCACCTTTCTCCTCTCCAACGGGCTGCCTTTAGGAGGTGCACTGAAAGTGCGCCACCTTTTTGTGGGGCACTTTCAGTGTGCCTCCAAAAGGCATGTTTGGCATTACCAATGTGTGCGCAGAGGCAAAGAAATTCCCTCATTTGCATGGGCCACTTTTAGACATCTGATTCATAACTGGGGTTCTCTTTATTTTGGTGCCTGAGACTACATTCTGTGCTCTTGCTACCCTGCAGTCTGGTTTATGCATTGAGCATCAAATTGCCAACACCATTACACAAACAGCACTTGATATATGTCATTACTTTGTCTCCCACACCCATAGTGAGGAGGAACAACAGCATCCCAAGATGCTGGAAAAGGAGAGACAAGCTTTAAAGCCCCTGGGATCACTTGGCAGAAAGCCCTGGTATATCAGTGAAGTGAAAGAAACAAGTTTAATTTCTGTGGAACATGTCTAAAAACATATACCTAACAAAATATTGTGGTGCTTTATGGACCGGCCTATAAAAAGGCAGTTTCCAGTCCCAAAAGAAAATACTGTTACTAATTTTCCAAGACTGCAAATGAGACCGAGCTGACTGCAGGACGGAGTGCTCAACAACAAAAAGAGAGGTAGGGAGAATGAGGAAACACTCTTAGTCCCCGGTTATACTTTTCAAACAAGAAAAGAGTGTCTCGAAAGAGCACATAAATCAAAAAGACAAAATGGAGCAGAAGGGTGATGAAGATATAGAGCTGACCTCACTCAGGTCAGTATAGAAAGCCCTCACTCACCAACCTGGTTGGTGACATGCTTCATCATCGGGCCCCACTGGAGAGGCCGAGTGCCTCCCCAGTATGCTTCAATGCCAGGTCTACTGCGGAGCGGGTTTCGTGAAAGAAAGGCTTGAAGTGAGTTAATGTACAGTGATAGTGATGATTAAAAATGTCTTAAGTGTTTCAAAAAAATATTTATGGATTGATCACTTGGACATGGATAAAAATAGTGTAGGAAAATGGTCCAAATAATTGTTTGGTTATTTCCAGAGGGTTAATCGTCAGTCAACATGTTTCTGCCTTGAAACGGTGTAAATTTACCAGGCATTCATCAGGACAAAAGGTGAACTAGAACCCGGCGGGATGAGCATTCTAAGGCCCACCCTAACCTAGGGGCGTGAAAGTAAAAACAGTGAAAAAAGTGCATGAAGAAGGAGCGAACTCCTCCTCTGGTGCTCCTGGATTAGGAGACCACGTAAAATAAACAAATGTACCTGTAGGGAAAAAAAGACATACATATAAGAGACAAAACAAACGGTTAAAAGTTGGCCTATGCTCATAGGTATATCTACAGTGCTCCCGTTGTCGTGGGAGGGCAGTGGGTGGTGGTATAGCATTATTGTTAACACCAACCTCTGCCCCTTGGAAAGAGCAAACTATGTATTGGGGGTGCAGTGGACTACAAGTGATGAAACACAAAAATGGTAGCCCTTCCTTAAATGCTTGCACGTGTACCTATAGGATCAATGGACCAGAAAGGCCAGTGACCCCGCCTAAAACATATAGTTCAAGAATAAAATGTCTCACTCGATCGGTGGGTCAGTTGCACACCATGGATCTCGGGAGGGGGGTGGTGGCGTAATTGGCACACCCTTTGGGAAGAGAAAAGACATGAACCAGAAGTTAAACATTAAAGTGTAAAGGACGTTCTACTTAGCTTGGATATGCCGGTAGAGATCATGGCTTTGTCGCGCTGTCTCTCGTGAATATGGACACAACTTACGCCCTTAACGCCAGGTACCCTCTCGGAACCTGCAGGCACCCTAGCAAACCGGATCCTGTAGATGAGTGCGGGCTCCGGAGGGGGCGTGGCTTGGGCGCCGATGGCGATGGTCGCCTGAGAGCTCGGCTCCGGGACTAAGCCCGAAATTATCCTGAACATCGGAGGCTGAGGGGCGCCCCAGACCCCGCATTCGGTTGAGCGAGGCGACGACACCCTGCCGGGGGCCTTGGTGGAGTTTGGACAGGGGTGGCTTCGAAGAAATGCCGAAGTTTGCGGAGTTGCGGAGTGCGACCCAACATGGCGCCCGGACCCCTTTGTCCCCTTGATCGAAACTACGGAGTTGAAGAGGTCTCGCGGATGTCGACTGGCACCCGGCTTCACCATCCTCAGTTGTTTTAGACATTGGACATTGGCAGGCTCGGACCTTCTACAACGGGTTCATACTCGATTAGACGACCGGGCGGGTGCCCACACACTAGAGGGCACCGGACGCGGGTGCCCTCTGTTCCAGGCGGTGGTCTGCACCGCGACTCCGCGACTCGATACGATTTCCTGGCCAGCCCAACTACATGGGTGGCGCGACACTATGGCGCCACAGATCTACCGAGGGAGTTGGTGGCCCTCGCCCCGGAGCTATAGTGGGTGAACGGGCCTGCCCGACTCGGCGACGGTTGTCTCCGCCCCCTTATCGGTGCCCTCGGACGCCGTGGCGGTGGCGTGAGCCGAAGCGGCGGAGTCTTCACAGGCTCTGGAGAAGGAGATCGCCCATACCCGACTTGAGAACGAACTCCCGGGAAGGTCGTGCTGGACACCTGTACACGGAGACGCCTACTCCGGGACCCTCACGGAGAGCCCCTGGCAGCATGGGGAAACCTAAAGGAGCCAAGGGATCCAGCCAGACCGCCTCAGACTCTGAAGTCCAGGACAAGGAAGAGCATGGAGACCCTAAAAGACCTGGTGGCGCACCACTCCAGCAACAATTTGACCGTGTACTGGAAGCGATAGAGGCAACTCGGTCGGCCCTCCAACAGGACATTGCCCAGGTGGCGACGGGCCTGGGCCTCCTTAGGGCAGACCATGGTAAACTCTCGGACCGGGTCAAGGAGGTGGAGGGCACGGTGAAGACTTTAGAACCGGCGCAGAGAACCCTGGCTGCGACGATAAAGGATGCCATGTCCCGAATTGAGACCCTCGAACGGAGGGCGGAGGATGCGGAAGGCCGCAACAGGAGGAATAACATTCGGGTGGTGGGCCTGCCGGAAAAAATCGAGGATGGCGATATGGTGCGATACTTGGAGACCTGGCTCCGAGACACGGTGGTCCCAGAGGGCCTGTCCTCATTTTACACTCTAGAACGGGCCCACAGAGTCCCAGCACGGCCCCCACAGCAGGGACGAGCCCCAAGGCCAGTGGTGGCACGCTTGCTACATTTCCGGGACAGAGATCTGATCCTAAATGCCGCCAGGCACAATGGCCCGTTCCAGGTTGCAAACAGTCAGGTGAATATCTTCCCTGACTACACCTACGAGACGCAGCGCAAGCGGTTCTCCTTCCTGGCGGTTAAGCGTGAACTCAGGAGTGAGGGCATCCAATATTCACTCCTATTTCCCGCAAGGCTCCGCGTCATTGTCGACGACAAAACCCAGTTCTTCGACACCCCGGAGGAGGTCTGTGACTGGCTCGAACTGTACCGGACAGGGAAAGATGGTTATAGCGCCTCGACCCATCAGGCGGAGGAGCCGGAGCAAAGGAGGCGATCTAAGAGGGTCAGGAACCGCCGCGGCCGCACGGGAGGGCCCTCGACTGCGGAGACATCATCGGAGCGGAGGGGAGTGTTGGAAGTTCTGTCGGAACTGTCGGGAGCAAGAGGCGAAGTCATCGAGGAGGAGGAAGAAAACCCGAGTGCTCAGGGGGCACCATCGGACTCGGAGGATTCAGTGGCAGACAGTACCCATACACCGGTGATCACACCGAAATCGGTGGAGGACCTTTTGGACGGACAAGGGTAACGGGATATGCTGCCTTGTTTTGGGTGGGGGCCCGGCAGGGGGGAGGCGGTTGCCGTTCTTTATTGTTGACAACGAAGGAGGGAGGGTCGGGGGGCTTCTGTTCTTGCCCCGGAAGGGTTGGGCACCGGAGGGGGCTTACTATGGTCCTGGTAGCCTGGGCGACGAGGGCCCACTGCCTCCGCTCAGCCCGCACCTGGCCCATAAGGCCTTCCTACGGTGGCGACCGTAGGACTAGTGGGGATTTTGGGGTTGATCTCCGTAGAGGTTTGGATGGGATCTAGATGGTGCAGTTTGGGTCCTGTTCTGGGGTGGTTGGGGGGGGGTTCTGTTGGTTTTTGGGTGGTTTGGTTCTGGTTGGGGAAAATGGCCGCCGTCAGCGCTGGGAGGATTGATGCTTTTTCTTTGTGGGGACCCGAACGGGGAGACTGTGCAAGAACACTCTGGGACAATGGCTGATGTTGCTAACTTGAAATGTATTACTTGGAACGTGAGGGGGCTTCACACTATGTCCAGGCGTCACAAGGTCCATGCTTATTTAGTGCGTAGGGGAGTGCAAATGGCGCTGCTGCAGGAAACGCATCTGAACAAGGCGGAAGGGGCGGCGCTTCAGCGTAGGTGGCGAGGGCAGGTCTTTTCCACGGCGTACTCTGCTTATGCCAGGGGGGCGCTAATATGGATTAGGGCAGGAGTCCCCTTCCAGGTCACGAGGACAGTGTTGGACCCAGAGGGGCGTTTCGTGGCCATCTCAGGCACGCTAGGGGGGAGGGACCTGAGCGTTTGCTGTGTGTATGCTCCTAATGTGGACCAGACTGCCTTCCTTTCCAGGTTATCGGGCTCGCTGGCCCACTTTTTCGCCGGGCCCCTCCTGCTGGGGGGAGACTTTAACTCCGTAGTGGATGTAGACATAGACCGCTCGCACCCCCCGCTCCCCCGGTCCGGCGGACGGCTAAGGGTCGTCAAGATTGGCAGACCCGCTGGGGTTTGACGGACATTTGGAGGGCGCATCACCCCGCGTCTAGAGATTATTCATACTTCTCGAGCCTTCATGAGCTGCATGTCAGACTAGATGGCTTTCTTGGTTTGTCCGAATTAGTTTCGGCAGCGGTCCGATCGGAGTACTTATCGCGGACCATCTCGGACCATAACCCCCTCCTACTGGACATTCGCTGGTTCCCTGGGACGCCGGCAGTACCCACCTGGAAGATGCGCCCCGAGATCCTCGAGGACAGTGTCTTCAAGGCGGACCTAGGGGAGAGAATCACGGATTATTTTGCATCCAACGGCGGCTCCGCGAGTACTAGGGCGTTCGAATGGGACGCTTTCAAGGTGGTGGTGAGGGGCTACTGTATCTCTAAGAAGGTGGGCATGCGGCGTGTTATCCTGGCTGACTTAGACAAGGCGGACCGAGCACTCCGCGAGCTCGAAATTAGCCGCCCCGGACACCCAGAATTGCAAACACAAACGGTAGAGGCGAGGGAGAAGGTAGCGGTGGAGGTCGAACGGCTCCGCTGTTTCGATTATAAGGCCTATACGGTCCGGTCTATTGCGGAGGGCGACAGGTCGAGCGCGTTACTGGCGTGGTTGGCCAACCCTATGCGCCAGTCCCAAACGACGACAAAAATGCGTGGGGCGGATGGGACCGAGGTGTGCACCCAACCGGAGATTCTTAGTTGCTTCCGGCATTACTACGAAAGTTTATACCGCAGTCGCTCCGCACGTGACCCAGACCGGCTTGATAACTATCTTAGCCCACTGGAACTCCGCACAGTAGGACAGGAAGTGGCGGAAACCCTGGGTTCTGACATCGACTGGGGGGAGATCCGCGGGGCCATCAAACGGATGGCGAGGAACAAGACCCCGGGCCTAGATGGCCTTCCGGTGGAGTTCTATGCAGCTTACGCTGACCTCTTGGCCCCTCGATTACTGGTGGTCTACAGGGAGGCGAAGAGGTTGGGTCGTCTCCCTGGCTCGATGTGTGAGGCGTTGGTGGTTCCTCTCCTCAAACCAGGTCGAGATTCGTCTGACCCGGGGTCCTACCGTCCCCTTTCAATGCTGACGGTGGACTACAAAATATTGAGCAGCATCTTGGCCTCGAGGCTGCTGGGACATATGAGTTCCCTAGTGCATGAAGACCAAGCCGGTTTCATCCCGCGGCGGAATACGACTATGAACATCCGAAGGTTGTTCCGCTTGCTTGGGGAACCATTCGTGGATGCCCCGCCCCCGGTAGTCTTGTCGGTGGACCTGGAGAAGGCTTTTGATAGCCTGGAGTGGGACTACCTATGCACGGTATTACGGAAATTCGGCCTCGGGGAGGGATTTGTCAAATGGACAGCAGTCCTTTACGCTTCCGCTTCGGCCAGGGTTAGATCGGGCCCTTTGATTTCATCGCGATATCCGGTGGAGCGTGGCACGCGGCAGGGGTGCTCCTTATCCCCGCTTCTTTTTGCACTAGCGGTAGAGCCACTAGCGATGCATCTTCGCTCGGGAGCCCACTATACTGGCTTATGGACAGCGGCGGGCCCGCATTACGTCTCGCTCTATGCGGACGACCTGTTGCTCTTCCTGGAGGATCCGGTCGACGCGTTGCGGGGAGCGGAATTAGCGCTAACGGAGTTCGGAGCGGTCTCAGGCCTCCAAGTGAATTGGTCTAAGACCTGCCTCTTCCCGATGCGTAGGGGTACCCCCACTCCTGCGCTAAGTAAGGAGATCAGATGGGAGCCCGACTGCTTTAAATACCTTGGGGTATTTGTGTACCACGACCAGCCCGACCTCCTAGATGGAAACATTGCCCGTTGCATGCGAGCACTCCGGGGTAGCATGGACTTTTGGGCCACGCTGCCGCTCTCCGTGGCGGGACGCATCGCCCTGCTCAAAATGGTGGCGCTCCCCAGACTATTGTATTACTTTCGGACTTTGCCGATCTGGGTCCCACCGGCTACGTTTCGTCGCTTGCGTTCTATGGTGGTCGGGTTCCTTTGGGGAACGGGCCGGCGGCGGGTGGCCCTCAATACCCTGATGAGGCCGAGGGACGAGGGGGGGCTCGCTGTGCCGGACTTCGAGAAGTATTACCTAGCGGCGCAGCTCCAGACCTACACCCAGGAGATAGCCAGGGAGTTCAGAGGCCCGGAGGACGGTAGAGGGACGGGCATGGCCAGGCACGTCCTCTCCTTTATCGCGCTGCGACAGCGCTTAGTCCTACGGGACCTGTCGATGGAGGAGCGGACTATCCGACTCTGTTGGAATCGGGCTCATAACAGAGGTCGCCTACGGACGCCATATGCGCCTGAAATACCATTGGGGATGCTAACGGCCCTCCCCCATGGAGGAGATTGGTCACGACTGGCAGACTGGGAGGATTCCGGTTTACAGCTCGTCGGGGACCTGTACGAGGACGGAGCGCTCCTGTCCTTTCAGGATCTCATTGACCGCTTTGGGATCCCCCGGGGCGACTTTCTGCTGCGCTCGGCCATTGTGCGAGCGATCCAGGCGCACTGGCAAAACGGGCTAGAGGAACCTCAATTGTCTCAGGTGTGCCAGTACGTAATGATGTCGGCGGGCACGGTGAAGGCGGTCACTTGCCTCTACGGCAGGTTGATTGCCGAGGGGTTGGTTCCTCTCGCCACACTGAAGTCCCGCTGGGAAGAGGACATTGGTAGGGAGATCCCGGAGACGACCTGGTCCCGGCTGGTGAGGCGTGCCTGGAAGGGTACACGTAGCGCCCGTTTCCAACTGGTCCACTATTATGTTCTCCATAGAGCGTACCTGACCCCGGTAAAGATCAGGCGTTATTTTGCCACGGCTTCGGCGGAATGCCCTAGGTGCCCGGCTCAGGAGGCGGACCTCCTACACATGCTATGGGCCTGTCCAGGACTGACGTCCTACTGGCAGGAGGTGGCGACGACTTTGGAAGAGGTGACGGGGAGGCACTTATCATTCGATGTGGCGGTAGGGCTCTTGCACTGGTTCCCCCATACCCCCCGGAATAAAATCACCAGTAAATTTATCGACCTGGGGCTCCTACTTGCTAAGCGAGAGGTGACCAGGAACTGGAAGGCACGAGCTGGTCCTACAGGCAGCAGATGGCACAGTGAGCTTTTGAAATGGGCGGCGGGTGAGAGCGCGCTGCGATATCAGTTGGCTTGGAGGCAGGGCAATGAGAAGGCGCAGGAGGCCGCGTTAGAATGGGAAACGCTGGTGCAGGCCCTCAGAGATTATTGTACCCCCAGCGACTCCGAAAGTGAAGAAGCAACTCGACCCGAGTCCCGTTAAACATTAGCATTGACAGCACTATTACCTTCCCCGTGGGTCAAGCAGCGGATTCTATGTTGATGAGCTCCCTGGCGCTGATGGTGGGGGAGGGGGGGAGGGGGGGGTTTCACAGTAATTGGGAATTTTGCGGGGGGGTTTCTTTTTGAGGTTTTGGGTTTGTTTAGAAAAGCAGATGACGGACAGTGTGTTATCCGGACCAGCTCCAGCATCCTACTGACCCCAGCTGCATTTGCCGCCCAACCCCAGGGATATGGGCTGATTGGCTGTATAGCAACGCTATGGAAGGGGGTCGGTGGGCTATACCTTGTATAAGTTGTTTATCATACGACACTGGTCGCTACTGTATTGTTTTACTGATTCCTGCAATAAAAATATATTTAAATAAAAAAATAAAAATAAAATAAAAATGAGTGCGGGCTCCGGAGAAGCCGTATAAATGCCTGGGTGTCTGCGCGGCAAACTTCCGTGATGGGCGTGGCGGGGTGGAAGGGTGGGAGGGGTTGGCGACGTTGACCAATAGGATCGATTCTATGGTGACGTATTACAATCACGTGGCAACTGGAACGTGATGTTCAAGGAAGAGGCGTCGCAGGGTTAGCCCTTCTCTATGACGACTGAAGTAAATAAAACTTTATAGATAACGGAGCGGTCAACAAGACAAAGCTCGTTCTATGTGACCGTTTGAAAACACAACATGATAGATAAAAAAATGTGTAGTCAGCCAAGAGCAAAGCTCATCTCACTGGCGGGTGAGGTATTTGCAGATAGGACGGCTAACAGAGTCCAGTTAACTGCGTGCTCCGTGAACTTGGGGGTGTCACGCCGTGTAATTGGTTTGAGCATACAAACGGTCTAAAATAGGGGTGGCTGGTTGGTATGGAGCCACGCGCTAGTTATGGCAATTGCAGCTATATAGGCAAACACAGTAAGCCAACTAAAAGCCCAACGGACAAGGGGGCGTCACACAGTGCGATTGTTATGGGAGTGCACATGATATAAAGCGACCGTTTAGCATGGCTCCACGGGGTGGTGGTGGCATGGCAAATTCTAACATTTCTTACAATTAGGGGCTAACAGATATTAAGTACTACAGTTATGAAACGAAGATTGTCGTTCTCATAATCACCAAATCCATGGTGAAGGCGTAACTAATCATGACTGGGTTCGGGAGTGCAAAATGGTACGGGACACATATCACTGTACTCATTAAAAGTTATTTCTGCACTGAGTTCCAGGGGATGTCATCATTGAGTCCTTTAAGATGGGTCCCCAGCCTATACACCCATCTTTGCTCCTTTTCAAAGAGTTTATTTGAGATGTGGCTTCCCCCAATCACTTGTTCAATTATGGTCCACCGTAAGTTGTTGGTGGTATGGTTGGATTCAAGAAAATGTCTGCTCATTTTAGTAGTGGTCTTGTGACATCTGATATTACTCCTATGCTCACATATTCTCTGCTTAACTTTCCGGGTGGTCATACTGATATATATCGTAGGCCACAGGGGCAGGTAAATAGATAGATGACATTAAGGGAATTGCAGTTGGTGTGGGCTATCTGTGTCCATACCTTTCCCTGTTCAAGTGACAGTTCTTTGGATGTGGTTGTGAGATGACACACGCTACAGTCTGAGCATGGGAAATGTCCCACCACTTTAGGCACGCCCCAGGTGTCTGTGATAGAGCATGGGCCTGGTGGTGTCTTATCTTTGGGACGTGTGAGGACCAGAGCGTCCTTCAGGTTGCGTCCCTTCTTAAAAGAAAAGAGTGCCCAGCTCAGGGCTTCGGTCTCTCAGATGCCCAGGCTGTGACTGCACTGAAGCTGGCAAAAGAGTGAGCAGGGACTGCCTTAGGAAGATGATAAGAGATTGGAGGGGGGAAGCTACTCTCATTTCCACACCCTTGCTTACAGTGCAGTAGTGTGAGAAAGGGGGGTGTACATTTATCAAACTCATGGACAGACACATGGCAATGTAAATGTAAATGTAAAATTGATACTTGTATAGCGCACTACTCACCCGCAAGGGTCTCGAGGCGCTTGTATGAATACCGCTGTGGAACCCATCCTGGCTTTCCCTGTGAGGCGTCCACTCCTGGGCACCCCCAAGGTGGAGGCCAGGCATCTTTAGCGTTGTGGGGGCCGCTGTGGAGATTAAGCAAGCTATTGCCCAGAGTTGCAGAGTGGGACTCCATGATTGGAATAGGCACCGAGGCGAGAATTATCAGGTCCGTGGAATTTTTGAGCCCAAGACCCGCCGAGGCAGGGAATTGAACCCTGGTCCCGGGCTAGACCTCTGATTAAGCTACATGTACAAGTCATGCACAACCATGGATGCACACACATCTCTCCAACATGTGGGGCCTGATTATCGAGTCAGTTAATTCCTAGAATGTAGTTTTATAGAGCACATCGATGTCCCCAAATTATTCGAGACGGATTATTTTGCTCCACTGACAGACGCTCACTACTTGACATCGGTCAGTCTAACTCGTGACTGGCCTTGCCCTCTTTTGTACTGCCCTCTGTTGTGTGAACCTCTGCAGCCTTCCATGGAGTTACTTTTGATAACGAGAGAACCGCATCCCCCATACCCCTAGGAACAGCATTGGACCTCCGAGCCTTTGAAATTGAAAAGGAATACGACCCAGTGCTGAGCCTTTCTGGTAATGTACCCAGGATGGGGAACTCATTACCTATTGACATCTGATTCAACCCCTCCTTCTGCTTCAAAAGGGACCAATAACCATGTGACTACAAAATAAAGCCACATGCTGGTTGTAGTAATCTTCTCGCCCCCATGCTGCTTGCCTGTCACAATGCACAGACCTGGGGGTCACTTACCAGCATAGGCTGAGCATTCCAGCCAATCCCATCACTGCTCTCTTGCTCTTTATCACATTAACACCTTCCGTGCTCAGGACGGCTCCCGGCCGTCATGAGTCACAGTAGACGTGTGCTCATGATAGCCGGGAGCCATCCGAACGTTGCCGCTTCGCCCACGTGCAATTAATTCCCTGCCTATGTGGGAGAATTAATCAGTGGGCGGAGTTCGGCCGGCTCCCGGCCGTCATGAGCACACGCCTACTGTGACTCATGACGGCCGGGAGCCGTCCCGAGTACCTGAGCGCCACGCCCAGCCCCGCCCTCCCTCGTACCGCGCGGAATTTGCAGCGCAGCAAAGTCGGTTAAAGAGAATAAAAGTAGTGCCAAGATTGGCTGGACAGGTGAACCCAGAGCTTTATTAGAGTCCCCCTGGTTCCCTGGTACAGCATGGGTCCAGAAGGCTGAAGTACGCCTGTTGGTCTGAACATGCTGAGAGTCTCATTAGAAGGTCATGCGCACTCCACTTCAACAGCACCAGGCGGACAGGCAGCTGTTATTGCTGTCAGCCTCATGATCGGCCATACCCACCGGCAGTGTACCCAACATTGTAGCCCACCCTTTCCCACTGATATTGTGAATTGGAGAGCAACAGTGAACACAAATTAAAGCGAAAAAAACACAAAATGCCACAATTAAATATCTGGTGTGTGACAGCTCGCCGTGGGGGCGGCAATATCCTAACGCCCCTACGGACAATCTGCTACTTCTCAAGCGAACAGCTGCAGAACAAAAAGCAGTCCAAAGAGGTACAGAAAATGCAATGCACGAGACTGAATCTGACTCTCTTACTCCCAACAACACTACTAGACACACTGCACAAGTAGATATATTCCGGACCATTACACACATAGCAACTGGCATATAACATTCCACCAGCATGAAAAAACATAGGGGCAGATTTGCAAGCCCCTTGCGCCGCCAGTGCATCACGTTGCGTGACGCACCGATGGCGCAGCCTTCTGAGGGATATTTACAAGCACAGGTAAAGTCACCCTGTGTGACTTAACCTGTGCTTGTAAATATCGTCCCTGTACACGCAACACTTTGCGTGTTAGGGGCGAGACATGGGTGTTGCTATGGGTGTCCCCACGCAACACCCATGTCCACTGATGCATTTCCAGATTTACGAGAAATCATAAATCTGGAAATGCGTCAGAATGCTACACCGCAAGATGCAACAAGGAGAAATGTTTTCATTTCTCCTCGGTTTTTTCCTCTTTCAATGCGCGCTGCATTCTACAGCACACATTGGAAGAGGAAATCACCTCAATTGATTGTTTTTGTGCAGGAAGGTGCCCCTTAGTAAACAAAAACAATCTCCCCACGACGCAGGAATCCTTGCACCATGGTGCAAGGGTGCCTGCACCAGCATATGGCAGCAGTTTGTGCACCAGCCCAGGGGGAAGCACAGAGATGTGACATATTGTTGAAAATATGTCACTTCCCTGTGCTTCGAAACTAACGCAGCGCGGCACAGCAAAATGACTTGCGGCACCACTCTGCGTTAGTTTCTTATAGATCTGCCCCATAGTACACAAAAAACAAACTGATATGCCTCAGTTGTGAAGGAAGTGTGCACAGAAGATGCTGAAAAGACAAGCTGAGTACAATGTCAGCTAAGTGCCCGGGCATGGCTTTTTAGTCAGTGGCCTAGGTAGGGTGGGATGGTCACTTTTTTGAGGGTTGTGGCGAGCGCAAGCTGGGTTTTATTTTTTCTTTATTCTCCGTCATAGGCAGGAGTCCCCCCCCCCCCCCCCCCCCTGGACTTTACATTTCACTTTTGACACTATAAGCTAGGCCTAAAGAATTCTAAACAAGTGGGGACTGACTGAAAGTGTCACACACTGAATGAGACCACTTGGCAAGTCGGATTGCACCCATGAGGAGTCTACTTATTGATATAGATCAGAATCGAAGCATGTCAGATCTTCACTGCACAAATAAAGCTCTTATCTGCATGTCCTTTTGAGGCCAGGATATTTTAAGAGGGAGGAAACTAGATATATAACATATTTGTAAGCATGAGCGAATTTTGCGGATCTCGCGTTCGCGAATTTTGCAGATTTGCGGATTCGCAATCCGCAAAATCCGCGAATTCCCGCGAATTTGCGGATTTTTTTTTTTTTTGTGTTCGCCCGTGTTTCTGCCAGTTCGCGAGGGTTTTTACAATTTCGCAATTTGCGAACTTACCTGTCGGGTCGCAAGTTTTGCGAACTTGTTGTTTCTACGTGTCCAACCTGTTTGGGACACTCTTCTTCATCACTGCCACTCTCTGTCACCACTGCCACTCTCTGACTACTCATGCCACCCTCTGGCCCACCCATGCCACCCTCTGTTTCATCACCACACCCTCTGGTTGTCCAGTGTACATTATTTTCGGCAAAGCAAAGCACACCTTCCCTGCCTCAAGTGACCTGAATTAATTTGGGGCTGATTAATGTGTCACAGAATATTTTTTTAGCTGGCACCTGCTTCCTTAGTGCGCCCTGATTAGTGATCTTTTGCACTTGCTAAGTGCTTTCATTGTTGCAAAATTAGTTACAACACCTGCCCTTCCCCAACTGACCATAATGAATTAGGGGCTGATTAATGGATTTTAACTTCCAGCCTGGCTCCTGCTTGTCTCCCTTAGCTGTAATTCAGGACCTTTGTGGCATATGTGTAACTATTCTGAGGTTCAGAGCAGGGTCACATAATAGTTTCAACTGGCAACTGAACTCTGGAGGGGCCCCTCAGGAAGCACTACAGGAAATGGCTACTAATGATGTGCCTGAACTTTTGAACCTGGTAAGTAGTTACTTTCAGTTTTGCTTAGATCGTATTTCTGCAATTTCGCACTTATTCGCGGGGCGCGAACTCACGCGAACAGTGCGAGCAGTGCGAGCAAAATCCGCTGCTCGCGGATTTGCGGATTTTGCAGGAAATTCGCAAATCTCGCGGATTGCGGATTTCCCGAAAATCCGCAAAATCCGCGAGCGGAACGGATTTTCCGCCCACGCCTACATATTTGTTAGCTTAAAGAATGTGCAATCTCACACCTGAATTAGGAGTGTTCGCATGTATGATGAGTCATAGAAAACCTCATGAAAAAGACGTGCAATTAGATTTTGAAAATTTAAATAAATGGGTGTACATAACTTTTACAGAAAAATTCAAGTTGAAACAAATAATTCACATCTCTGAAATATTCCTCTTTTAAAACGGAGTGACATATTAGCAACCAAAATTAAGGAATTGTTTACTTGATGGAAAAATCACCAACATACCTCGGACAACTAGCAATGGAGCTGCCAGGCAGCAAGTTTACCTCATAGGACTGTTGTGGAGAGCGAAACTGAAGGAATCTAGGTGGCATCAGAGGACAGTTCGGAGATACTTTTAAGCAACATTTTTCTTTTTATGACTCATCCATTGTAGGCACAGGCCTTCAGGAAGGGATTTATGTTTTGTTTATTCTTTTAGTGCCATTCTGAATCGAAAACATTGATCACAGACCTGGGGTCATCCAAGGTGCTGGGGATGGTGAAACATTATCCAGCTATCCTTTTGTAAAGACCTTGCATCAGACACCACCAGCAGACACTTCATCACTACCAGATGGGTTCAGAGATCCTTGACATGCCCTCAGACTCCCTTAGCAGGGCCTGAGAGACCTTCAATGAGGCTGCAGCCATCTTCTGTCTATCTTGAGCCACCCCAGTCCACTCTCACACACTTCCGGTCACCTTTAAATTTCCTGAACCGGTCATCAATGATCTTCAGCAAACCCACTGAGATCTTATGGCTCAAATATCCTTCACACACCCTTATTCAGTGTTGGAAGGGTCTGTTGGGAACTAAGGCCCTGCCAGGTAGACCAGCTTTAAAAGGTAAGTGAGAATGGAGAACTAGACAAAAGTGGTACACAGGGAAACGTTATTTTCCACAGGGGTTATTGGAAGGAGGGGGCCATGGTCAATTGCCCATTTTGCCCATTCCTTAAAATGTCTCTGTGAGAAAGTATATCTCTTACAAAGTGAAGGCTTAACACCTGCATCTTAGAGAGTGTCTAAATACATACAAAATGAGAAGCTCCAATAGTATACAACCTATAGTAACAGGACACGATTCAAGCTTTATACCATCGGTGACCTACTTAGACAAGAACCTAAAAAATCCTACAATATGTACCCACATTGATTAAAGATAGTACAGGAATACTGCTTGTGAGGAAGGACGAACATCGTTCACTTGTGATGTAGTTCTATATGGTAACATACCACATGACGAAGGGAGGAAGAAGTTGAAGAACTTTTACTGTGATAGCATAATTTAAAGGGGGTGTTTTTTGTTAAACCAATTACATACACCTCATACTGTACCACTTCTATGTAAGGGTTGAAAAACAGTTTTTGTTCCAAACTCAATGGAGGCTCGCACAGGTAATGCTGTGGGACGGTGAGGCGGGGGCAAGGTGGTAGTTGAGTCTGACATATGTTGGCAAAGATTAAAAATAAAACCACATGCCTTGCACTCGATGCATCTCCGAGTAGGCGATGCGACAGTGCAGCAAGCGCAAGGTAAGCGGTTTTATTTATTTATTTGTTTACTTTCACCTTTGCCGTCGTATGTCGTACTCCACTACCCCCCACACTGCCCTGCCCCCATCCCACAGCATTACTTCTGCGAGCCCCCACTGTCCAATCTATTGGTGTTTCAGTGGGCAGCCATATTGATCCTAATAATGTGCACATCTTTATGCACAAGGTGATCATGGTAGGATATTGCAGAATGATAGGCGGTATCATCATAAAATAAGGTGGTGGTGGTACATCTACGATATACTTGGAATCTGCCAAGGTAGCATTGAAGGCTCGAGCAATTCCATGACATAATACCAGTACATTTACTTTTAAGATGGGAAGCCTACGATTCAATTCTTAGATGTGAACAGAGCTGTACAGGTTCACACATTATGTGCAAATTTACATGTCAAAAGACTGAGAAAAATTACCTTTTGGATACTAAAAGTTTTCACTCTAGAGCTCTAATAAACAACTTATTGTACAATTAACTAAATTGCTGAGACCTAAAAGAATAATTATTCACGATGAAATGTATGCTAAAAGGTCGACATGAAGAGCTATACACAGGAAGCAAAACATTAGGCTCAGATTCGAATACACAAAATGAAAAGGGAGGGAGGACACTTTAAAGATATGGAAAAAAACACTAAAGAACAATTAATCAAGATAATTTGTTTTCACAACAAAGTTGCAAAATCAAACAAACCATCAGTAATCACTGACAGATTTTGGCACACAATGACATATTAGAATACCTTAGAATACCTTAGAATACCTTAACAAAAATAACAGAAAAATAACAGAAAAAAGAACTTTCATCAAATGTAAATTAAAGCAGTTGTTTTAAAGAGCACCCCCAAAAAAGGATTTATGACTCAATCAATCAATATAAGCTTTATTCAGTTTTTAGAATAAAAACCATGAAAGCAGCGCAGACATAAAATAGCACATCCAAAAAAAACCACCCTAAAGACATACTAGATATAAAAATACTTATAAAGGCCATGATCATTAAAAAAACATACAACAAATGTAATCACAGCATTCCTCAACCTTACAGCAACTTAAAAAAAACCTAAGAACATTAAGTATGATGTCTCCAGTACGCATCTGCAAATAAACAAGGGTAGGTCGAACATGAGTAAAATTTGCCCTTTTCAATCAATACGGAGAGAAGATATCATTTCCTGAGAATGGCATTAAAACTACAAAACATAGTAAAATGTAAAGTGTCCTGCGGAGACCTATTGTCACAGCTGCAGGACAAACGCTTTTAGCTCCAATTCGCACAGAGAGGGTAGGCTAACAAAAAAGGAAATAGGTCCAGGCGAAACCTCATTAAAAAAAAACTGGTCATACCGGCTTTTAAAACACAAAAGGTAACGGTCAGTCGAGGGCACAGTTTTCAAACGATATATCGATGAACACTGGGTTTTAATAAAGCGCCCTCTTCCCTAACCGATAATCTCTGTTTAAAGAATAGTGACTCATTTGAGGGGAACAGTTGCAGGTCTTTACTAAAATAGTGTCAATAATGGTGAATTTATAATACACTCAAAGAAGAAAAGACATATCCCTGTACATGACTTTGCAGCGTGGGATATAACAAGCATTGGCAATGCCAAAAGGCTTCGCTTATGAGATATATTGGCTTCAATAATGTTTTTAGTAATGTTGTATAGTATGGTATGGCCTGTCATTTTGTAGTATGGTATGCTATGGTATGGTATGGTATGTAATTACTTGGTATTGTATGGTATGGTATGCTTGTCATTGAAAAGTATGATATGGTACCTTATGGTATACTACAGCATGGTATGGTGTGGCCTGTTATTGTACAATATGGTATGGCTTGTTATTGTCTAGTATGGTATGGTGTGGCCTCTCATTGTAAAATATGCATGGCTTGTTATTGTGTAGTATGATATGTTATGTTATGGCAGGGTATGGTATGATGTGGATTGTCATTATATATGGCATGGTATGGCTTGTCGTTGCATAGGATTGCATGGTATGGTATGGCATGGTTTGCATGGTTTGTTATTTTATAGTATGGTATGGTGTATGGTATGGTAGGCTGTTATTATATAGCATGGTGTGGTACAGTATGGTATAGCCCTCATAGTATGGTATAATGTGTATGACATTCCATGGCAATGCATGGTATGGTATGGTACGGCCATTGCATAGTATGGTATGGGTTGTTATTGTATAGCATGGTATGATATGGTATGACCTGCCATCCTATATTATGGTATGATATGGTATGGCCCGTCATTGTATACTCTAGTATGGCCCACTATTATATGGTATTGTATGGTATGAGTTGTCATTGTATGGTATGGTCTTTTATTGTAAAGTTTAACATGGCTAGCATTGTATGGTATGGCATTGTATTGGTTATGATTGTATAGCATGGTATGGTATTATAGTATGACCTGTGATAGTATAGTATGGTATGGTATGTCATGGTATAGTATTGTTAACCCCATGGCTGCTAAGGCAATTCCCCTCCTGTGCTGGGATTTGCTATATTTCATTGTTTTATGACGAGCTGGGCTCGTCATCAGTGTACGAGGAGGCTACACCATGACGAGCCCAGCTCGTCATCAGCTTGGAAGGGGTTAATCATTGTATAGTATAGTATGGTAGGGTATGGTGGGGCATAGAATGGAATGGTATAGTATGGTATTGTATTGTATGGTATGGTTTAGTATGATATGGCATGGCCCGGCATAATATGGTGGGTATAGTATGGTACTGTATGCTATGGTATGGTATAGTGTGATATGGTCTGATATGGGCTGTCATTGTATAGTATAGTATGGTCGAGTATGGAATGAAGAAAAACAGTCATTCACACACTTTAATAAAAAAGCTAAATTTGCATGTTGTAATAGAAGAACATGCATATTTTGATGTATTGACCCTATCATTGATGCTCCCCTGTTGATGGGACAATGCAGGTGCCAAAACGCATTTGGAAGGTTTTGGAACTGAATGGGACTTATGGGACAAAATAATGGTGGATGATGCACATAAACACATTCAAAGTAGTTTGAAATTGTATACAATATTTGGTGATGTCTTAACCTCATCCTTGCGATGGATATTTTCCTCCTGTGCTGGGCCCCCATGCAAATGGGCGTGGTCATGACGGAACGGTTCCGTCATGAGCACAGCTCGACCGATGCTCATGACGGAACCGTTCCGTCATTAGCAGCGAAAGGGTTAAAATGACTGATGCTGTGAGTGGAGCTGATGTTGGGCCCCTAAAAAACTGTTTAGCGACTGAAGAGCTTAATACCCCCAATTTGCCTCCCATAGTTGCGAAAAGTAAGGAGAATGGAACTTTTTCAGGTGTAGGAGGATTGAATGAAACTACGCCCAAAATTAATTTAAAGGAGGGTCGGATACAGCAAGAAGACCTGGAACTTTTGCAGGGCTCCGCTCCTCTAGTCTCTGATATAGCTTTATGAACTACTTCCGCTGCAGTAATTCAATCAAATCACACTCAAGATGAAATGCAGGGTGGAGATGTGAATAGCAGCGAAGTCTTGGGCGGCGAAGGGAAGGAGAAAGCCCATAGTGAAGCCTTCTTTTCAGCATCAGATGGCAAGGAATGGTCCGAAGACGGCGAAGCAGGCTTTTCTGACCTGGACTCTGAGAGTGATATTGAACTAGATCAGCCAGCTACAGCTCGAAAGGCTTCAGGGGCTATGAGTAAAGGGCCATTCTCTACTGCTCAACATGAGTTAAGCTGGGAACACCCTACGGATAAGATAACGCAGGACAGCCCTGGCTTGGAGTACGCTCAGATGACACTTTTAGAGACGATACATCAAGAGATCCTCGCTCACAGGGAAGAAACTCGTAAGGATAATCAGAAAGTTCACTCCTCCATGAAAAAAATGCAGGGAGTAGTCAGGTAACTCTCAAAGGTCTGCACTACTACTAGTGATAGAGTAGCAAATTTAGAGGACATGATTGTCTCTACTGAAACTGAGGCTGCGGAGGCAGTCTCTAAAGTCAATACTTTAGATGCTCAAATGATAGACGTCCATTGGAAGCTTGAGGAAATGGAAAATAGGCTATGCAGGAACAATTTGCGAGTACTGGGAATTCCGGAGGGGATTGACGGGTCTGACATTAGGACATATATAATTAAGCTATTTACCCAGGCATTTCCCAAGTTGAGTCATTGGGATTGGCCCTTCGAAATTCAAAGAGTACATCGTACCCCTTTAAAATTGAGAAAGAATACTAAGGAGGGGGATTATCCAAGGGCAGCTCTAATATTTTTGGGGAATTTTATTTTGAGACAAGCCATTGTAGACCTAGCAAAGCTAAAAGCGAAGTGGAGTGTGGAAGGGGTTTCATTCTTCGTCAGGCCAGATTTCTGCCACTCTACGGTGGAAAGGCGCTGGCGGCTGAGGGAAATGATCAAGCCTTGTCAGGACAGGAACTTACAGACTTTTCTGGTAAATCCGGCGATCTTAAAGATTATTAACAATGGAAAGACTCTATTTTTCTCCTCTGAGATCAAGGTGAAAGGATACCTTGATTCTCTATCTATGTGAAAAGTTGTTATTTAAGCCGTATAATAGGGTTCCATTGAAGCAAGGGGCTGATGTATAGGCCCGGGCAAACGCATTCATGATTGATGATAACCTTATACTGATAATTGCTTTTTTCTTTTCGATTTAATGTTGTTTTGAGGGAATCTTAGGTTGTGGGCTCCACTGTGGTTGTAGGTTATTGTATTAGTTTATATTTGTCCTCATTGCTCTCATTGCGCTTCATCATTGTACAGACAAGGTCTGCGCGCCCCACAGCGAGTGGAGAGTAGGGAGGGTTGGATGGGTGGGGTGGTGGTGGTAGAAGGGCGGAGAATGGGAGGGGGGTGGGGTAGGGGTTGGGTGGGGGGAGTGGTGTGGTGTGGTGGAAAAATGGGAATAAAGGGAGGTGGTATAGTGAAGAGCAAGAGCGTGAAGTGATGATTAATACTATGTGGAAGGACTTGAGTGTTGAGTTTAAAATAAAATACAATGATAAACATTAGAATATGTACTATAAATGCGGGAGGTTTGAATGACTGGAAAAAAAGACAGATATTGGCATACATGGTTAAACATGAAAAAATAGATATTCTTTGCATTCAGGAGACCCATCTGCCTTGGGCTGAATGCAGTCAACTCTTTCTGAATGGTTTTGAACTAGCGGTTTGTTCGACTCAGACATCTACAATCAGGGGTGTTGCTATTTTAGTTTGGAAATCTCTGGGCAGAATAAAGAAAGTAAAAGCAGATAGTAACGGGAGATGGGCAGTAGCTGAATTAGAAATAGGTCTCACGCTATGTGCAATTTACGGTT
This sequence comes from Lissotriton vulgaris, assembly GCF_964263255.1. Taxonomy (NCBI): domain Eukaryota; kingdom Metazoa; phylum Chordata; class Amphibia; order Caudata; family Salamandridae; genus Lissotriton; species Lissotriton vulgaris. The sequence goes on along the minus strand of NC_141693.1, from coordinate 362,348,908 downwards.
CAAATTTTGATGATCCTGATATCTTCGATTTTTTGGAAACTGAACTAGTAGGGTGGTATACCCCGCTGATAGTAACTGGCGACTTCAATATCTCGGCTGATTGGAATGGCCATACACCATATGCAGGCCATAAGCCTAAGGTTTTCCATTCAATACAATCCCTGATGGGCTCTCATGGGCTACAGGATGTATGGGGAGCTAAATCTCCCCAGGATTATGGGTTTACGTACTTTTCTCACCCCGCTCAGAGGTATACAAAATTGGATTATTTTTTTATCACCTCGTCTGAAATACCCAAAGTGGATATTAGTAAACTCCCCAGACTGGTATCAGACCATAATCCTTTAATTCTATCATATGATTTAGGACATATAGAAAGGAAAAGAAATCCCTGGTCGTTTGAGAAAAAATTGCTTGCTGATGCGAGATTTGTGGATCACTTGAAAAAATGGGTAACACAGTTTTTTGATGCAAACAGGTACAGCACTTCTAGGAACACAGTCTGGGAAACTTTTAAGGCGGCTCTGAGGGGCGAAACTATTAGCTGTTCCGCTAGGTTGAAAAGGGAAGATAGGGAAAAGGTTGAGGTTTTAATGTCAAAATTATTAAAAGCCGAAGAACAACATATTAAAGATATAATAGCCGGGTCAGATAGCTCTGAAAGCCAGAATGCACTTTCAGTAGTTAAAGCTGCTCTCCAGAACGAAATAAATTTGAAGGCTACAAGAGAATATCAGACCAATAGGATCAAAAGATACGAGATGGGGGAACAAGCAGGGAGAGTTCTCGCCCTTCAGTTAAGGCAGGAAAGGGCAAGGAATACCATCGCTCATATTGAAGAGGATGGGGTAGAGTATACAGAAACTAAAGATATCCTTAGAGTATTTGAGAACTATTATCAGCGGCTTTATGAGTATGAAATGCCTAGTAAGAAACCTGGTGAGGGAATCCAAGATTCTGGCCCACAACTTGAGGAATCAATCAAAAATAAACTTGATGAGGATATTACTTCAGGGGAAATTAGCACCGCTCTCCATGAATTAGCCTCAGGGAAAGCCTCAGGACCCGATGGGATCCCCCTTGAAGTATACAAAGCTATCGAAGTAGAAGTTGCACCACTCCTATTAGATCTTTTTAATGGGGTTATGTATTCCGGCTTGATACCTGAGTCTTGGAAAGAGACAAATATCGTAATTTTTCATAAAAAGGGGAAGCCAGTGGAAAAGGCAGGATCATATCGCCCCATATCTCTGATTAATTCAGATACCAAACTGTACTCAAAGATTCTGGCGAAAAGGTTGAGCAGGGTCATTGGCGATCTCGTTTCCCCGTGGCAGCATGGATTTATCCCCGGCCGGTGTACAACTGACCACATAGGCAGGGCAATAACACTATTTGACGCCCAGGCTGCTACGGGGGCCATGATCCTGCTCGACGCAGAGAAGGCGTTCGACCGGGTCGGCTGGAGCTTCCTCTGGGGTGTTTTGGAGGTAAGAGGATTCGGGCCTAACATTATCGGAGCCCTTAAGGCAAAGTACGCAAAACCTATAGCGAGGGTGACGGCTATGGGACAGAGGTCTGGGGTAATTAACATCAAGAGAGGGACTTGTCAGGGGTGCCCTTGTTCCCCCATCCTTTTTGCTTTGTACATCGATCCTCTTATCCAGAACATCTTGGCTTGTCCCGGAATAGCTCCAGTGAACTGTAATGGCTTTCCTAATAAAATTTTGGCATACGCTGATGATCTTGCAGTGTTAACAACTGATCCACAAGAATCTCTCCCAATCTTGGGGGAAATGGCTAAAGAGTTCGGCAGTGAGTCGGGGTACCTGTTAAATGAAGCAAAGACTCAGATTATCTGCTCTAAGAATATTAGCAAAACCGATCATAGATATGTTGAGTCTGCAACCTACCTAGGGGTTAAAATCAATGCCAGTGTGGAAAAGATTGTTGGTGAAAACTATTTACCACTAATTAAAAATCTAGAATCCGAATTAAAGAGAATAGACGTGCTCCATCTGTCTTTGATAGGAAGGGTGAATGCTTTGAAGATGTCTATGTATCCTAGAGTGCTCTACCTGTTCCGTGCTATTCCATTACTAATAGAGGACAAAATTATGAAACATCTGGAAGCCACCTTTATTAGATTTGTATGGCAATATGGAAGGGTGAGGCGCTCCACTAATCTGTTGTCTCTACCTAGAGAAAGGGGCGGGTTGGCCCTCCCGAATCTAAGACTTTCTCACTGGGCATGTCTCCTGCTGCAAATGACAATATTAGTCCAGCCCGAACCCGGTGCTATAGGTCCAGAACAGGTCGAAGAACGAGAGCCACCTCAGATTTTTAAGATGCTTCTGAAGGATAAGGCATTTGGGCTGCTGCATCGTGAGCTGGAGCGTGGTTATTATAAAAAGACTCAGCTAAAGACATTATATGGAGTCTGGCAGGCGTGGACAGCAATTATGAAATTTTTTAAGATTCCAAAGTTCAACATATATGTACAATTGTCTAACTCGTCCTTTATGCCTCAACTGAAAACTGACAGAAATTTACAGGAGTGGAAGAGAATGGGGATTAAATACCTGGGAGATATATTGGAAGGGGATAAGATCCTTGGATTTGAGGTATTGCAGGAAAGATTTGGCATTCCAAGTAGCCACTGGCTGCTGTATGGTCAAGTTGCTCGTACGGTCGCTGCGGCTAGGCCTAAAATCTCATCGAATGCCGACTTTCCTGTGTTGGAGGTACTATGTAGAGGATGTAAGAAGATTAAGATCATCTATGACTCACTGATTGAACAAATTCAAAATGATTTAGAAAAGGTATAGTCAAACTGGGCTTTAAAACTTGACAATCCAGATGTGGACGTGGATCTTTCCCTTTTACCAAATAAAAATATATTTCGGGCTTCTAATCTTCAAGCACAACATTACAAAACTATTTTTAACTTGTATCACACACCGGCCAAATTATATGCATGGGGAATTAGGGAAAATGATAACTGCCCTAGATGCAATGAAAGCCCTGCTGACATAACAAATATGTTTTTTCTTTGTAATCGGCTGGATGATGTTAAAAGTGAGATTATGAAATTTTGGGAGGGGCTGCTAGGTCATGCTATCGATCTATCCCCTACTTGGTAACGACTCTAAGCTGGGCTTGGGAGATGACGAAAGGGCCCTAATATTTATTTCAGTCACAGTACTTCGAATTTTAATTTCTGCAGCCTGGAAGGATGCGATTGCCCCGTCCTTTCAGATGTGGTTATCCAGATTGTTGGGTATTCATAATATCGAGTCAAATTTGTACAAACTTAAAGGTATTAAAAAATGTGAGAAGGGTGAGCGACTTTGGGCCCCCATAACAAACTGGAGGGCTTCAAGAATTTGAAGAGCTGAATCGATCTGCATTTGTAATGAAATGTCTTTTATCTGTAATTTATTATTCCTCTCACTAAAGTATACATTGTAAAAATCTGTGTAAATATATCAATTGTTATTTTAGAATTGAATATGTATTTGTAAACCACATGATGAATTTTTGTCCTTCCGTGTACCACTTTCTCAATAAAAATTTTTTTTTTAAAACTGAACGCAAGTTATAGTTCCGCTCTATGTTTTAATTTTAATGAAGTAATCTTTTTATCATTTTTTTTAACCTGGAAAGTTAATATTATTGAAGGTAAGTCACAGTAATGCTCAATCACGCCTGACGAAGTGGCCTGTTTGCTCAGATTGCCATGTAGAGGTTGAAGTGGGAAGGAACTTCTGGGAAAACTGAGACAGATACTCTAAGAGGCAGGTAGCAAAAACCAGTTGTAAATTGCACACCAACGTTTTGAGAACTGTCTGATTTTGAGATGCAACTTATGTACTAATTGGTGAAGCCGCCAAATTTCCAGTCACAGAAGTTCACAGAATTCGCTACCTGATGATTATTAATAAGGAAGTTGCTAGTTGTTACCCCTTGTGATTGGCTGCAAACACAGGAATGATGGTCTGCAAGGTACAGCAGATCACAATCCCAGTGTTTGTATTTCCAAATGGGAGTTAATTTTTCTTAAAGCAACCTGTGCTCCTTAAGGAAACTGGTGCTGCTTTAAAAATCAAAATTAGTTCCCTTTTTGAGAAGACATTGGGGGGAGTAGGCAGCGACCCACTAGACCAATGTAAGCTCCCTCTGAGGTCGTCCAACATGATTCTGAAAGGGTTGGGATCCTCATTTGAGGTATTGGTAACGGGTCAATGGTTTGTAGTCGCAAACCACTGACACGTACCATACCGCGAATTGCTGTTCGGAGGGAACACCCCTTTTACGCTCCTTCCTAATTGCAATTTGGTATGAGTCACAAAGCGCATTTTTTAGCTGGAAAAGCATTGCTGAGTTGCAAAGTTAGTTTAGTAAACTGCAAAATAACATTCAGCGTTTGAAAACCTTGTGATTTTGTGAATCGCAGGGTGTGCGAGCAGAAAATCATTTTGTACATCAAGCTCGCTGTCCTTATTCTTCTTTGAATATTATTATTACCTTGATAGAGCAGCGTTTGCCATAAGGGCATACTGGTATTAAGGAGGGTAAAATCAACAGCAGAAGACAGATACTGCCAATACATCAGCTGAATAAAAATAATGTTTTAATGTAATCATATTGTAATAATAAATGTGAGAAAGACAGGGCGGAGTGGCTGGAAAATGAGGAATACTTACAACTAAATGGGAGTGGTTACAGAGGAGGTGTTGAGGGCAGGGCCGGACTGGGAACCAAAACCGGCCCTGGCAAAGTGCTCAGCTGATACCCTGCCCCCCACTCAGGGGGGTTGGAGCTGCGAAAACGGCCCTGTAACAAAAACGGCCCTCAGGAGCCCAAAACCCTCCCCCACCCGTGCGGCGCACCACGGGATTGCCCGGTGCCGCTATGGCCAGTCCGGCCCTGGTTAAGGGACTGCTAGGAAAGGGTTTAAGGAGAGACATCGGGAGGAGCTTAGCGCGCATCCAAGATGGTCGCGTGAGCACAGGGCTCCCCGGACCCTCGCCACTCTTTGCAATCTATCCTGATGACATCCTGAATTCTTGGACGGATTCTTCGAGATGAACCTTGACTGAGTCCATAACTCTTTTCAGAATTTAAATCGGACTTGGGCAACCGAAACTACATCGATCTGAACTTTTTGGGCCCACCTGGAGGCGAGCCGGGGACTATGCGACATGTGGATCCGGGACGAAGTTGAACAACAACGGCAGTGGGTTCTCCTTGGTACCCCTATCACAACTTTCGGTTTCGTTTCTGGATCCCGGCACGGTCTGATTGAGAGACCCTTTTGCTTGGCTGGGGGCCAGTCCAGCCTCCATTTAATGCAAGCACTGCTTTAACATCACAGCCTTTTGGATCACTTTGTGACTTTGTCTTGGCCGTACGAGCCAGCTTTTGTGGTCTGTTGGTGCCCGGCCTGCCGGCGGCCATTTTCACCAGGTCTCGCGGGCCCCTCCGGGGCGCATCTTCCAACATGGCTGGCAGGGGTGATGCTGAGAAGCGGAAGACAAAGACACCTCTTCGTGGGGGACCGGTCCAGACAAACGTTATGGACCGATACACTCAGTCCAAAGGATCCCCCGGACTCTCCAGTCATACCCCAGAGGACGCCAAAGAGGACCCGTCCGCTCCTGTTGATCTGTCCCTGCAGGACATTATGGGCACCATCTCCAACATGAAGGAGACCGTCGGCCAGCAATATGAGGCTCTGGCTCGTAAAATCGACACAGTCGCCATTGATGTCACCTTGATCAGGGCTGACCTGTCCAAGACCAATGAGAAGGTGAAGTCATTGGACCTGAAGACTTCCAGCCTCACGGCCGATGTGTCGGAACTCCAAACAGAACTTGGCAATCTGAAATCGGCCAATGACTTGATGTCCCACCGGCTGGAGGAGTTTGAGAACAGGGCGTGACGCAATAACATTCGCGTCATAGGTGTTCCAGAAAATCCCGAGACTCACTCGGTGGATCTCCTGGTCGAGGATCTCGTCCTGAACCATCTTTCCCCCTCTGGACTCAGCAAGTTTTTCGCAGTGGAGCGTGCACATCGTGTTCCGGGTGGTAAGCCCAAGCCGGGCGCTCCTCCGCGGCCTATCATCGCAAAACTTTTCCACTTCAGAGACCGGGATGCGATCCTGCAGGCATCGAGAGTGCACGGCCCGGTAAAATTTGAGAACTCCTCTATCAATTTTTTTCCGGACTTCACTCAACTTGTCCAGAGACAATGGATGGGTTTTCAGGGGGTAAAACGACGTCTTCGGGACCTGGGACTAAAGTACGCAATGCTTTTCCCTACTAGGCTTCGAGTGGAATATGAGGAGCGGACCTTCTTTTTCGATCGACCGGACAATGTGAGTGACTGGTTGGATTCCCTGCATGGCCGAGGCGATCGGACGGAGCACCCTGGCGGTGCTGAGGGTGGTGAGCCTACACAGAAGTGACTTTTCGGTCCCTGACCTCCGAACATTGGACATTTCTCAGCTGGGTTCTATTTCTTTTATAGTATGTGTCATTGTTGTCCACATCCGGGTGGTGGGTGGTGACGGGCCTCTTTCCTCCTCTAGGGTCTTTTTGTAGAATGGGGCTGTTAGGGCGACAGGCACACTGCATGTTGGGGTGGCTTCTTAGTCTACTGCATGGGTGCAGGGAGGGGGGAGTTGTAACGGGTGTTGGTTGGGTGGTGGGATGGGGTGTTTGTGTGTGTGTTTTTCTCTCTCAAGGCGGCATATTGGTTTTTTCTTTGCTTCAGGTGTCCGGCTCCTCGTGGGGTGACTTATGCATCACTTGTGGAGATGGGGGGTAGTGGGTTGAGGTTGGTATCTTGGAACGTCAATGGATTGGGGGATCGTATAAAACGGGGTGTTGTACTGCAATATTTGCGTTGTTTGTCTCCTGATGTGATACTCTTGCAGGAGACGCATTTGGTGGGCAATATGTGTCATGCTATGAATAGGTGGGGTTACCGATTGGTTGCTCACTCGGGGTTCACCACTGGCTCCAGAGGGGTTGGTATTTTGATCCGGTCTTCTCTCCCTATAGAGATTGATAATGTTATCCTTGATGACAGAGGGCGCTGCGCCGCCCTCACTGGTAGGTGGGAGGGTAGGACTCTTTCATTGGTTACTGTATATGTTCCCCCGGGTCTCCAGACCTCTACTTTCTCAGATGTTGGACGGATGATGCTGGAGCTCCCTGACAGTCTCTCCTCATGGGTGGGGATTTTAATTCTGTGCTTTCAGGCGGTTTGGATCGCCACCCTCCCAGGGATCTTCCCACTTCCCAATCTTGGCTCGGTGGGTTCATAGACACCTTTGGTCTGGTGGACTGCTGGAGGTTAATGCATCCGAAGCAATGTCAATACACCTTTCACTCCGGGGCTCATGGGAGTCTCTACAGGCTGGATTACATCCTTATGCCTGCTGTCCAGAGGCATTTCAGATCATTCTCCTTTATGGCTTAGTTTTGATACGGGGATACACGCTGCGGGGCGGATCGCCCCTATTAATCCATGGTATTTGCACAACCCCAAGACCCGTAGCAGCCTGGTAAAGTCTCTAGATCACTACTTCCTGGATAATGAGGGGTCCGTTTTGTCCTCTGTGTCCCTGTGGGAAGCCTTCAAAACTGTTATTCGTGGACAGGCCCTATCTTTAATAGCTGAGACCAAGAAGGCTAGAAATAGGGAGGTTGTGAGTCTGGAGGCCGAAATACTGGAGTTGGAGGCTGATCTAGACTTAGGCGTCACCCAGGAGAGACTCCACGCCCTTAGTTTGAAGCAGTTTGATTATAAATCCCTTGTTACAGATGCTGCCAAGACAATGTACAGGGAACAGCAGGGTAGATTGTATGATGTTGGGGATAAGGCGGGTCAATTGATCGCCTGGCTTGATAAAAAGGAGAGAGCGAATCGTGTGGTCCCTGTGATTCAGACTTCGGATGGTGTGTGCGTGACTGACCCTGGCGAGATTGTGGAGTGTTTTGCCGATTATTTTCGTGTGGTCTACTCCCGGGTGTCCGACAGAGACGAAGATGACTCTCGATTGCTGCTGAGGGACATCGCACTGCCCTGCCTGTCTGAGGAGGATCGAGAGCGCATGGAGGCCCCGTTGTCGGTCGATGAGATCGCTACCGCAATCCGTTCCCTCCGTTCTGGCAAGGCTATGGGCCCTAATGGCCTGCCTATCGAACTGTATAAACTGCGCCCGGACAAGGTCGCGCCTTATCTTCGCGCAATGTTCAGAGAGTCACGTGCGCTTGGCACCCTCCCTTGTGACCAGCGTCTGGCTACTATAGTTGTAATTCCTAAAGAGGGCAAGCCTCGTGATCGCTGTGCGTCGTATAGGCCTATTTCCCTATTGAATGCCGAGCCGAAGATTCTTGCCAAGGTTCTCGCTAATCGTTTACTCACTGTAATTTGTGATCTGATCCACCCGGATCAATCCGGTTTCATTCCGCACCGGAACAGTCCTTTGCTCTCGGGAGGGGTACTAGGCAGGGATGCCCGCTGTCCCCCCTGCTCTTTGCTCTTGCTCTAGAACCGCTCGCAGCCTGGCTCCGATGGGAGCCGTCGATAAAGGGCATTCAGTGGACCCCCGATTTTGAAGATCATGTCTCGTTGTACGCCGACGATATCCTCCTGTACCTCACCTCCCCTCGTAAATCCCTTAACATCCTGTTCGACGTCCTCACTTCTTTCGGTAAGAACTCCGGCTTGATCATTAATTGGTCCATATCGTGTGTGTATGTCATCTCGGGCGGCCTTCCCCCCTTACCGAGTAGGTTTCCCATTCAAATCTCGCAAGCGGGATTCAAGTACTTGGGAGTCTATATATCGTTAGACCCAGTCGCCCACTACGAGCATAATCTCCTTCCTCCTCTCCGATGATTAAAGTTGGACGTGGATCGGTGACGTAGATTGCCGCTGTCGCCACTCGGTCGAGCGGCACTTTTTAAAATGATGTCTCTGCCTCGTTTTCTCTACGCACTTCAAAATTCTATTGACGTTATTCCGACGGCCTACTTTCGGGAGGTGGAAGGTTTGCAGAGGAGGCTCGTTTGGGACTGTCGTGCACGCATCGCTCTTGCAAAACTAACTCTCCCCTGGTATGACGGGGGCATTGCGCTCCCGGACATCAGGAGGTATTATTGGGCCTCCCAGTTGTCCGCCATCAACCATGCTACGTATGCACCCGGCCTGACTCCTGCTTTCGAGATGGACAAATATCAGTTGCCCGGTGGTAACTTCAATAGAGCGCTCTACTCTCGGACGGCAGGGAGGAACCTAACGGGACCCACTAAGATTGCGGTGCGTGTGTGGAAAGATGCCAATGCGGCCATGGGATGGAATGATCGATTGACGCGAGCGACCCCTTTGTATGCTTCTGAACAATTGGGATGCCTCTGGACAACGAAAGGTTTTGAGAACTGGGATATGATTGGTATTAGCAGAGTGGGTGATCTCTGGGTGAAAGGCGCGGTGAAGACCTTTGCGATGCTTCAAAGTGAGTGCGAGTTGGGAGATCGGGAGTTCTTCAGGTATATGCAGGTTCGCCACGCTTTGCTGTCTGTTTTCACAGCTGGTGTTACTGTTCCTGAATCTTTCCCACTCGAGGACCGTATACTTGACGGTCATCTGCCCGATAGTACAATCTCCTTGATCTATAAGAAACTAATTAACAATCGGGCGGATCTCCTTGTGCGTCTCAGAGAGGTCTAGACCCGAGACGGGTTGGAGTTGGATGACGAGGACTGGCAGTCCGCTTTATCCTCCCCGAAAGAGGTCGCCATTCCTGCCCATCTCCGTCTCGTCCAGCTCAAAATTCTCCATTGTGTGTATGTTACGGGTCCTCGTTTGGTTGCGATGGGTTTTTCCTTGGATGGGTTGTGTAAGCGCGGATGTGGAATGAGTGCCACCTTTCTCCACATCCTCTGGGAGTGTCGGGAGGTGGGGGCGTATTGGCAGCGGGTGCATGCGGTCATGGAATGTGTCACCGCGGTCTCTCTGCTGCCTGAGGCTCGTAGATGTTTGTTGAATGTGTGGGAGCCGAATGATTACAACGTCGCTCAGGCCCGGTGGGCGGCACTGGGGAACATGATCGCAAAAAGAGATAATGAGCAGTTGTGGGGTTCCCCGCAGCCTCCCACGTGTCGGTATGGAAGGAGAATATGGACTGGTGCATGTTTAGAGAGAAGACGGTATATTTGGCTAGGGGTAAGCCTAGGGCGTGGAGTAAAATTTGGGGTCAGTGGAACGCCTACCGAGGGAACATCAGCACACTCCCCTTCGAAGACACTCCGGACATTCCACTTTCCCCCCGATCCTGAGGTTCCTGAAACGATCTACTCCTTTTTTCTATTGTCTGACTTCCCCACTGCCTCCCCACCTGAGCATCTTTCTTGCCCTCCTGATTCGTTATCCGGTACTGTAGGTCCCCCATCGGAGCTCGACATTGTCTAGAATGCCCTTCGCCTTGAGTTTTGCTCCTTTGTTTTCTTTTCTGTTCTGTTTCAAAACTTAAAAACATCTATATTCTGCCTACATACTGTGTTGTCGAAAAGGTATCCTGTACTATGCTGGACCACTAGAGAGCGGTCGCTGCTTTGTGAGTTTATACAATTGCTTCACATGTTCTAGCGGCCGGTCCTTGTGGTTGTAGGCCCATACTTGTAATGATATTTTTTGCACAATAACGTTTTTCAAAAAAAAAAAAAAGGAGAGACATGCACCGCCTCACAAAAGAGTAAACTCATTCTTATTCACAAACTGAACATTCTATAGTTCCTACAACCAACAAAAAGGAGCCAAATCTGTTGTATATGTACTCAAGCTTAGACCTGGAATAAGTCTAGCATCACATATGGCCACCTATTGGTATTTCAACGCCCTCCCATAGAAAATAATGGAGGATGTGACTTAAAATAACACCTCATAGGAAATAATGTTAAAATTAATTAATTTATTGTGAACTTTTTGAAAATATATTTAAATTTAATTTAATGGTAAACCTAATATATACATTAAGAAATTCATTTGTAATAAAATTTATGAATACTCATTTTTTATGTACAAGTAAAAGTAATTTAGATTTTTTTATTCAAGAATAAATTAATTACAATTAATTCTATGCATATCTTTAATAATTCTTAATACATCATAATTAAAAATAAATATTCCACCTTAATTGATTTTCCTTAATAAAACCTTCACAAATTAATTTAATTTAGCTTAATATATTTAAATTCATTACGTATTTATTTAAAAATTAAGATACTAGTGCTGTAGCATTTCGCCTATTTGCTCTGCGTTTAAAATAATTATATGAACTTAGTTTACATTATTTATCAACATCAAATACATTTTCCTTTTATTTTAAATGTTTAATACACTTTTTTCTTTTTACGATACCATAGGAAGATCTCTACCCCGATTGACGAGATCTTTGCATGCATCTGAAAAGTTACCAGTGCTAGCTTTACTCTACTAAATTTGAATTCAGGGGGTAGAGACATTTAAGTTTACACTTTGTGATTTACCCATGTATAAAATAACCTTTGTGAATAGACCCAACAAATGTAAACAAGCATTTACAATGCAACGGTCTCGCCTTTGCAAAAGTTAGAGCTATTGGCATTGTAAATGACAAATTTTTAATTTATGTGTTGGATTTCAAAACAGATAAATAAATGCCATTGTCATTTACAATGCCAATGTCTTAATCTCTCGCAAATGCGAGACCTATTGCATTTGCACTCACCCACACACACACACACACACACACACACACACACACAAATGTGGTGGATGTGGGGGTTGTGGATCTGGTGGATGTGGTGGTGGTGGATGTGGTGGTGGTGTATGTGGTGGAGGTAGATGTGGTGGATGTGGTGGTGGTGGATGTGGTGGATGTGGTGAATGTGGTGGTGGATGTGATGTTGGTGGATGTGGTGGTGGTGGGTGTGGTGGATGTGGTGGTGGATGTGGTGGTGATGGTGGATTTGGTGGTGTATGTGGTGATGTATGTGGTGGTGGGTGTGGTGGTGGTGGATGTGGTGGTGTTGGTGGATGTGGTGGTGAATGTGGTGGGGTAGTTTGTAAACTACAGCATATAATGTTACGAATCCAGAACATCTGAAACATACAGAAAAAATGCAAAGTAAAGGCTTTGGCGAGCCGGGGCAAGTGACCGCCATTGTTTTAGTCGTGGATAGTGTATTTTTTTCAATATGCCAGTATAAGGGTGCCACTGAGACACAGCATTGTGTATTCTACGTCTTTACCAACTGATGCAAACCACTGTTGTAGAGTCCAAGCGCTTCCAAATTTACATCGAATCGTATGAGCCTAACGGGTAAAAAAAGGACAAGCTGCCTTCAACTGCCCTTAAAAGAAATAAAGCTAGTACTAGCACAAATAACGACTTAGGTCATTTATGACTGCTGTGATGTTTACATGTTTCTCTGACCTAACAAACCAAAACTATGCTTTATTATACTCACACCACTTCGGCCAACAAACTCGACATGCGACTGCTCTCACTCTATGCTAAAATCCATCAAGTGTCTGTCCTCACATGCAGGTGCTCGAACTGCTTCAGTGCTAGCTGAATGGTGGACAGGAAGTTGGGGGTTTAACTTTCCTGGCACACCCTGTGCGAAGGACGACTGTTTGTAAGAAACGTGAATCCATTAACACTGTATTTATCTCCATGAACTTCCCTTGTTCTTATTGCGGTCCTCGTGGGTTATTGATTGTCAGTCAGCTGTCTCCTAGCTGACTGCATGAAATATCAACCCCAGGCACCGAGAGAAAAGAAAGAATGATACTCCTGCGTGTAAACCATCAGCCAGCGATGTTGTGTAAACCGAGGGATAGCTCTGCTGCCTATGACTGGGCCACCTCGTTCATTGGCTGCGTCTTGAGAGACTCTTAAGCCAAGACGCTGTGATTATACGAACAACGGAACCCAAACATTCACTGCAAACAGACACAAGCCATTTCCTGCTCTCCTCAGGAATCCACCCACAGCCCAAATGGCAGGCATCACAAACACACCAGAATGCACTGAACGCTGATAACAGAGGCAACCACCAACAGCATCATGCACAGCGTTCCTCCATCGTAAAATGGAGTCCCCACAAACACCAATACAACGGCCCTCCACGGCTCAGAATGTACAGCCTGGTAAGACACGCCATCTCTGCGAGTAAACACCATGCAACCAGAACAAATACAGCCACTGCAAGTTGAACGTATATGCTGAGAGATCCCCACATGCAGCAAATACCCAAGCAAAGATAACACACATGAGTGCTGCAAATACAGAGGAAAATGTACAGCATGCTGTTATTGCAACCGTATTGCAAATACACATACAACATACATAATCCAAGTACCTACCACAGAAAACCTCACTCCCGCGCGCACGCTCGGCAGCAGCTAGGCGAGGATCTGATAAGTCGCCCCCAGGTATTCACCATCGCCGGAGCCCATCAGGGCGAGGAGCAGGAGGAGGGGGAGGCGGTAGCAGAGCGCGAGCCGAGACATCTTCACCGCGTGAGGCAGGGAGAGAAGTGAGGAGGCTGGGCGCGAGCAGGGGAGGAGGGGTGGGGGAGAGGGACCGAGGGGAGGGCAATAGAGGGAAGGAACGAGACCAGGAGAAGGAGAGAAGGGACGAGGATGGAGGAAGGGAAGAGAAAGGATGAGAGGAAGATAGGGCAAAGGGAAGGGAGCAGCGTGGAAATAACCCGCCCGCCCCAGTTCCATGAAAAAAATGGCGGCCGCAAACATAGTGAGAAAAAAAAATAAGACAACACCCACAATGGCCCACCGCTGCATGACGTCAAAAAGGGGCGGAGCTTTAAAAAAACACAGGAACGCCCACGAATCTGCTCCGAGAATGATTGCCACATCTCTCTTCCAATGGCTAGCCTCCATTTATGGAGCTAGCCAATGGAAGAGAGAGGCGGGTCAAACCCCATACTCTTGAAAACTAAATTTCTCGAGCTGCGCGACACTGCTGCGCAGTGTACGCCCGTCGAGACCTAAAAAGGAGTTCATTCCAAGCCTTTGGGCCTAGGTGAGCAACAACCCCCAATGTGGGAACGACTGATCTCCTGGGCATGAAGCTCACAAAGAGAAACAGAACACAAGGCATGAGTGGGTCTATGAAGAAAGAATCAGTCATGTAAGCAGGAGTGGTCCATGACATAAAATCTTTACGCATGATACAAAGGAATTTATATTGCTGCACCAATGCACATCCAACCAGTGGAGCTGTCAGCGAATTTGGAAAACATGGTCCATTTTGCTTAGAAACACAACCTTCGGGGAAAAAGTGTTGACTGCTTTTCATGTTCATCAGTGCACAGTTTGGAAGCTCCAGATTATTATCATACTCTCACCTGGAGAGCACACAGGCTGCACAAAGGGGAGTGTGAGCCAGGAGGCAGAGAACTGAAGCCCTTGCACTGGACATCCAGGACTAAAGGCATTACCAGGTAAACAAGATGATCTAAGCATCAAGGGAAATGTCTTCCTGAAGGAGGACAACAAGTAAGGTCACCTTCCGAGAGGCGGGGGTGGATGCTTCGGGTCGAGGGCAACCTGTACTTTCCGAGCCAAGGGCAACCCGTACTTTTGTTTGCCTTAGCTTGGTTTTGTTTAGGTTTAGCTTAAGGAAGTTGAAGGTCAACTAGTCCTACGCGGATAGAGAGCTATTGCTCAAGGCAGACGCTGTGGTAGGCTCATGGTGAACTTAACAAGGACTAATTTAGGTGTCACCTGCATAAACGAAAGCCTTGGAGTTAAATTATCTGATGAGCTGTGGCAGAGGCCTTACATAGGTGGCATATAGCATGGGGAACAGGGAGATGACTCGGAGTGCCACAATGGTCATAAACAATTTTTTTGAGCTGTGCTTCCACCGACCCTGAGATGCCAATATTTTTATTCTACACGAGGGAGATGTTACGATTGACCATATCACACTAGGGGGAGGACTAAAAGACTCTCCTTCATGTGTCACCCTTATCCAAAATGTAACAGATCTCTCCGACTGCTAGGCTGCCTCTTGTTTTTCTATTTTTTTCATAAGACAATCATACCACCCTGACTCTGATACAAACAGGAAAATGCATGCAATCAGGTGACTGAGATAGAGTCAGGGGGGCTTGGCCCATTCAGTGCTTTTTTCATACCTCTGCCACTCATCCACCATCCTGCTCCAAATCTCTGAACTTGCATGACAATAAGTCATAGTAGGAAGAGGTGACAAATAGCAGCGGGCTCTTATCACACCTCATCTCCCACCACATAAGGACGTGCAGGATCACTCATCACTTTAAGTAAAATGGCTCAGTGAGTTGAACATTCGTGACAAATACAGTGATCTTCAAGTCATGAGTTTGAATCCTGGCAAAGTAGATTCAATTTTCAATTCCTCTGAGATCGGTCAATTAAATACCAGAAATTAGCTCAGCGTAACATCTGTTGTTTACAGTGCAGTATGAAGCACTGTATAAAAACAAGCTGTTATTATCAAAGACACAAGCTTCGAGCTCCCTTCACAAGCTAACAAAGAGAACGCATAATTTTCTTTCAAGCACTCCAAGAAAACCAAACATTTGAAGTGGTTCATTTATATTGAAGGGGTACTCTGCTTGCACCGAGTAGAAAGTGGTGGTAGATGTGTCTGGCAAGGGGATGCTGGTGCAGGAAGAAAGGCTGTGCATGTAATTTTCAGAGAACAGCAGCGAGTCCTCAACCAACTCCGATACTGTAAGCAAATGGGTGTGGGCGATCCCTGAGAGAATATTTCTGCTGCTCTAAAGCTGCTCTTTCACCACACAGAACCCTTACTTCAAGCCACAAATAAGTACTTCAACTACCAGGGGCAACTGGGGATCTTTAAAAGTGGTGGGGTGTTAAACTTGGCCTAAATTTGACTGTCTTAGGGTTGCAGGGTAATCCCCTGGAGACTTTTTTTGAAAAAATGGTCGAATAGAGCCTTTCAATCAATCAATCAATCAATCAGAACATTTCTAAAACGCACTACTTACTCGTGAGGGTCTGAGGCGCTGGAGGGGGGGGGAGATGCTGCTACTGCTCGAATAGCCAGGTCTTGAGGAGTCTCTTGAAGGTTAGCAGGTCTGGGTCTGCCGTAGGTGGATTGGGAGTGTGTTCCAGGTCTTGGCGGCGAGGTGGGAGAACGATCTGCCACCAGAGGTTGCTCTTCGGATGCGGGGGACTGTGGCGAGGGTGAGGTCGGTGGAGCAGAGCTGGCGGTTGGGGGTGTAGAAGCTGAGTCGTCTGTTGAGGTATGCCGGTCCGGTATTGTGGAGTGCCTTGTGTGCGTGGGTGAGAAGCTTGAAGGTGATCCTCTTGTTGACGCGAAGCCAGTGCAGGTCTCTCAGGTGGAGTGTGATGTGAATGCGGCAAGGGATGTCGAGGATCAGGCGTGCAGAGGCGTGTTGGATGCGTTGAAGTCGTTTCAGGAGTTTGGCCGAGGCTCCTGCGTAGAGGGCGTTTCCGTAGTCCAACCTGCTGCTGACAAGGGCCTGGGTGACCGTCATTCTTGTTTCGGTGGGGATCCACCTGTAGATCTTGCGGAGCATGCAGAGGGTGTTGAAGCAAAACGACGCGACAGCGTTGACCTGCTTCGTCATGGAGAGAGTAAAGTCGAGGATGAACCCTAGGTTGCGTGTGTACTCGGTGGGTGTTGGAGCTGTTCCCAGTGCGGTCCGCCACCCGGAGTCGTCCCAGGCCGAGGGGGTGGAGCTGAGGATGAGGACTTCCATCTTGTTCGAGTTTAGCTTCAGTCGGCTGTTCTTCATCCACTCGGCGACTGCTTTCATTCCTTCGTGGAGGTTGGTTTTGGCAGTGAGGGGGTCCTTGGTGAGGGAGAGGATCAGCTGGGTGTCGTCAGCGTAGGAGATGATGTTGAGGTCGTGCAGTCGGGCGACGTGGGCGAGTGGTTCCATGTAGATGTTGAACAATGTCGGGCTGAGGGATGAGCCCTAGGTGATCTCAGTGGCTTTGGAGTGGAAAGGGGGGGAGGCGGACGCTCTGGGTTCTGCCGGAGAGGAAGTATGTGGTCCAGTCCAGAGCCTTGTCTTGGATCCCAGCATCATGGAGGCGTGTGTGTAGGGTGCGGTGGCAGACAGTAACGAAGGCGGCTGACAGGTCCAGGAGGATGAGAGCCACAGTTTCTCCGTTGTCCGTTGTCCAGCAGGGCCCTGATGTCATCGGTGGCGGCGATGAGGGCAGTTTTGGTGCTGTGATTGCTGCATAACCCGGACTGGCAGGGCCCTGATGTCATCGGTGGCGGCGATGAGGGCAGTTTCGGTGCTGTGATTGCTGCATAACCCGGACTGGGATGGGTCCAGGATGCTGTTCTCCTCGAGGTAGCGGGTCAGTTGTCTGTTGATGGTCTTCTCGATGACCTTTGCCGGGAACAGGAGCAGGGAGATGGGCCGGAAGTTCTTGAGGTCCTTGGGGTCTGCCTTGGGTTTTTTGAGTAAGGCATTGATCTCAGCATGCTTCCAGCTCTCCGGGGAGGTCGCTGTCTCGAAGGAGATGTTGATGGCTTTCCGGAGATGGGGTGCGAAGGAAGTGCTGGCTTTGTTGAAGATGTGGTGTGGGCATGGGAATGACAGAGATCCTGAGCGGATGGTGTTCATGATTTGGATGGTGTCGTCGTCATTTATGCTGGTCCAGGAGAGCAGGGGGTTTGTGCGGACAGTGGCCATGGGGACGGAGATCTCAGTGTTTGTCGGGGCGGCCATGATGTTGAAGCTGTCATGAATGTCTGCGATCTTGTGATGGAAGAAGGTGGCAAGGGAGTTGCACAGGACTTGCGAAGATGGGATGTCATTGGTGTTGGAGCTGGGGTTGGAGAGTTCCTTGATGATGTTGAAGAGCTCTTTTCTGTTGTGTGCGTTGTTGTCTAGGCGGTCCTTGAAGGAGGCCCTTTTGGCGGATCTGCTGAGGTGATGGTGTCTGCGGGTGGCGTTCTTGTGGGCTACTTGGCTGCCCGGTGTCTGTTCACTGTGCCATTTCTTCTCTAGCATTCAGCAGGTTTGCTTGGAGGCCTGGAGGTCTTTAGTGAACCAGCTGGCTTTCTTGCTGGTGTGTCTGTTGGAGGGTTTCTTGATCGGGGAGAGGGTGTTATCTCAGTCGTCGATCCATTGTCTGAGATTACGGGCGGCGTAGTTGGGGTTGGTGGGGTCGACAGGCGGGCTCCGGGCGAGGGTGGTGATTAACTGGACTTCAGTGACTTTACTCCAGCAGCGGCGGGGGATCTGTTGTGTGCGGTGGTGCGTGGTGGGTTTCTGAAGGTGAACTGGATTCAGTGATGGTCAGTCCAGTGGGGATCGATGGTGTGGTTGAAGGAGACGTAGGAGCTTGCGGAGAAGATGTGGTCAAGCGTGTGGCCGGCAGAGTGGGTGGGAGTTGTCTGAGTCTGAAGTTGGCAAGTTTGGCGATCAGGGTGGCGGAGTTGCGGTCATTGTTGTTCTCGAGGTTGAAGTTCAGGTCCCTGAGAGGATGTAGTCTGTGGAGGCGAGGGCGTGGGTACTGACGAAGTCGGCAATGGAGTCACTGAACTGTGGTAGGGGTCTGGGGGGTCTGTAGATGAGGGTTCTTCTGAGGGTGGTGTGGATCTGGAAGTGCAGGTTTTCGGCGGTGCTGAGGGTGTCGTCTGTGTTGGTCGAGACTCTGAGAGTGTTCCTGTGGACGATGGCGATTCCTCCTCCTACTCCGTTGGTGCGGTCCCTGCGGGTGATCTTGTAGCCGTCCAGGACGGCTATGGTGAAGTCGGGTGCTGAGGAGGGGTTCAGCCAGGTCTCCGTCAGGAAGGCGACGTCTGGGGAGGTTGAGTCGAGTAGGTCCCAGAGTTCAGCGGGGGGTTTGCGGGTGGAACGGGTGTTGAGTAGAATGCATCTGAGGTAGTTGCGTTCTTTCCTGGTGGGTGGATTTACAGATCGGATGCTGGTGAAGTTGCAGTTCCGGCAGGAGAAGGGCCCTTGTGTTTGTTTCGGGGCGGCCAGGAAGAAGGTGTGTGATCATCCAATGTTGAATGCATGGAGGGTGCAGGCATCGTAGCAGCGTCGGGTGTCGTGGTGTTCGCGGGAGCCAGGGGTTCTTGCGCTGGGCGTGGTCCAGCGACGTGTTTGCTGCGTGCGTCCATTGCGTGGCAGCTGTGCGGCCGCCATAAGAGTGGGAGGGAGGAGCAGCTGAGAGGTGGGAGTGGACGAATGGGCGAGCGGGGGGCGGGGCCACAGGGGACGCAGCGGCAGAATCACAGTGGAAGCAGCTGCGAGGATACAGAAGGCAAAAAAAGGGCACAGGGCACAGAAGTAGAGCAAGGGGGGAGAAGGAGGAATGAAAAGAGCAAAATAACCAATGCAGCAGTATGCAAAAAAGTACACTAAGCAAAATTGTAGAGAGCGGGGGGCGGGGTCGCAGGTGGCGGGGCGGCGGGAGACTGGCGAAGGTACGGGTAAAAACCGGGGAAACGAAGGAGACAAAATTACAGAAGGCAGCAGTGTGGAATACGAGAGGGACAGCAATACAGTAAGGCAGCAAAGAAGAAATACGAGGGGGACACAAGGATAACAGAGAGGCAGTTTACAAATAAGCACAATGCAGCAATATGAAAACAAAAGTACCGGGCTTCCAAGGCAGAGGGGCCTTGAATCTGTGGCAGCGGCGGTCACGAGCAGCAGATGCACGCAGACACACTGGTGGTGCTGTGCGGCGTGGGGGAGCGACCTGCCTGAGGACAGGCTCAAGGGACAAGGGACAGGGTTCCAGGACATTTTTGGCACATTTTTATATACATTTTCTAAAAAGAAAAAAGGTTCTGAAATTGCATTCATGGAATATTCCAGTAGTTCCACAGTTTCCCAATAAACCTGACCCTCTCGAGAAGTGTCTCAGGATCACCTGCTCCAAGATAATTGCTGCTCTGTCATACTCTTAATGAAGACTTTGGAGTAGGACAAAGCCAAGCATAAGACTTTGAGAAAATAGGGCTGATCGTGTATAGCAGTAAAGAACTTAGAAACGATAAGATCTTAGGAATAATGTCTCTTAATTTACCATAGGAAAGATAGTCCGAAAGGAGTAACAAGTTTGTTTTAGTATTGCACCATGACAAGAAGAGATCCTGAGAAACCATGGGTCTGTTATAAGATTGCACCATGTGAAAAGGATTTAATGACCCTTGAATGTATCCTAGTATAGTACAGTGATAAAGATAGGCCTTGGAATGCACGAGTCTGTACTAATGTAGCACCATGAAGAAGAACTACTTTGGTGAGCCTAGACTCTGATGAATCTTAAAAATGTTCCAGCAAGCACCAGGACAAGGATAGGCTTGGGTCCACATGAGGCAATTCTGTTATACTAACCAGGAAAATGGTGGCCTCGAGCTATCCTCGCATGAGTCTATTTTAGTAAGGTGCAGTGATAAGGAAAGTCTTTGAGAATGGGTGGTGCTCTTTTAACATAGCACCATGGTAAGGTTATATTTCAAAATAGCGTGAGTCGGTTCCATTACAGAAACAAGGATAGCCCTTGAGGAACTATGATTCTGCTGTAGTAAAGCACATTGGTATGGATAGACCTTGGTGAAGCTTGAATATATCCTAGCATAGCATCATGATAATGATAGGCTGAACCATAATCTAGTTTTAGTATGGTACCAGAGTAAGGACAGGCAATGATGAACCTTGAGTTTGTTATAGTTTAATAACGGTGTATAGATAAAAGTTGAGGAACAATGAGTATGTTCTAGCATAATACCAAAATAAGGGTGGGCCTTGCAAAACCACAAGTCTAACCCATTATGTCGCTTTTGTGTGGCTATGCCTTCGTAAGCCCTGAGTATGGTCTAGTATTGCACTATGGAGAAGTGTGGCTCAATGGTTAGAGCCAGTCAGTTCTATATTAATGAAAACATGCCCAGCCGGGCAGAGGTTCTCAAGGTTTATATTTTGAATCAAAGCTTGTGAAACATAATAACACCTTCAACAATTCACGTTCGTGGGGCACAAGCCTGTACCCACCCACGACAATACACAAACAAAGACATACACAAAGGGCTTGTAAGGCAAAATCAACAGTCTCTGCAAAATTCCAATTTAAGGCAGAGAATTTCTTACAGGTACCATTACACAATTTTGTATAGTGAGTTATTCCACAAGTATATGGTACACATTAGGTCGACGACGTTTCGGACCCCCTTACTAAGTGCTGGGGTCCATCATCAGGACAAAACAATGGTTGCCTTTTTAAATTTTAAGCCTCTTTAGCCTAAGGGAGAGAAGGGAGGACAAAGGTACATTAAAATTTTCTCACACGCATAATGATAGTGACATTGTGCAGTGATTATTGGACTAGTTCGCTTGTATCCAAGTGGAGACAGCGAGTGACTTTATTTATGGTGTCAGCAGGCATGTGACTAGGTGAAGAGGAAGCACATTCTGTTGGTGATTAGGAAAGTGCCTAGGTGTAAGTGGATGGTTCTAACACTCAAGACCAAGGGTGACAACAGGATCAAGTAAAAAACGGCGCAGTGACACGAAAAGGATTTTGAGGAGAGAGGACGCCATCGTGATTGTTGGTGCGGCTATGCATTTATAGAGACCATCATAATCAAGTGGAGGAGCGGCGCAGTGGTGCGAAGTGAATTTCAAGAAATTGCGGCGATATACATATATAGTGTTACACACAAAGATGAAAGATGTAGGGCTCACCAGGGGGGCAATTGGTAAGAGAGCTCATTTTAGAGCATGCGGGCAGGTGGTTAGATCAAGGACAATTTGGAGTATTTGTCCACTCAGATCGATTTTATCTAAATAATAGAAGGAAAACCACAGTTAAAACCAAAGACAGCCATTTAACAGGCTGGGGGTAAATGGAAAATGAGGCATCTTACCCTTAGTATTGGAGGAATGGAGTGATAGGTTCGAGGGTCCAGGGCAATTAGTTTGCAAGCTCAAAATATGAGTGCGCAGGCAAGGAATTAAAGCGGATTCAAATTTAACCGATTAATCCACTTTATCGTTTTATCTAAATAAAGGGAGAGATTAGCCACGATTAGACGCGAGTCATAATCGCCATGTACTATTGGTACAGTCGGTGAGGAATTAAAGGGCGGCTTACCCGTAATTTAACTCAGAATTTTTCCGAGGGTCCAGCGGCGGGGGAGACTAGTATCTCGTGTCCGCTGTACCTGTGTGCACAATGCAAGTATTAGGTGCGGGAATCTAAAGTAACCATAAAGATCATCGAGGCACAGGTAATAGAGCCGAGGGGGCTTACCTTGTGTACCGGGTGGTACCGGTCGCGCCGAGTCGCGCTGGGGTCCTGGTACCAGGAGGGCCTGTCGGCAAAGTAAAGGAATATCAGAGGGCAATTGGGCATAGTGTAACGCGGAACTAGCAGGACGGGCAACCCGCGCGTTCAATGCTTACCGGGTCAGTCGGCAAGGCTCGATTTCCTGGTTAAGGGAATCACGTGGGCAGACCACTTATACTGTGCTCGGCCATTGGCTCGCTTTAGGGCACGAAAATAAAGAAGGGACCAAGGCCGGGCAGCCAAGTTAGGTGAAGGGAGTGTGAGCCACAGATAGGTAGAGACAGCGTGAATAGTGATAAGTGCAAATTAGTGACTTTTGTGAAGGACAATATAAAAAGTGAATTTTACACAGGTAGCAACATCATTAAAATTAGAGTACATTGGTTATACATGGAATTTCCTGGGAAGGCCAGAAAGTTTGTGTTCATCCAATTAGGTTTTTTAAGGCAGAGAGAATAGTCAAATTAGTGTAGTCCAGTCCTCTTGCTGGTTAAGACCAGAGTTCAAGCTATCAGTCTTAATTATCCATTTTAGCTCCTCTTTATTGAGCATGAGATTCAGGTCGCCTCCTCTTGGTGGTAATGTCACCTGGTTTATCACCGTCCAGCGGATATCATTCTCCGTGTGCTCGTTGGAGGTGAAATGTTCAACCAACGGAGCGTTGGGGGTCTTACACCGTATTCTGCTCCGATGTTGGGAAATCCGCAGTTTGACCTTTTGCTTAGTTTGTCCAACATAAATAAGGTCACAAGGACATAAAATTGCATATACAACATTACAACTGTTGCAGTTTGTAAACGTCTTCAACACATTTTTAGTTTCCTTGTAAACAAATTCTTTTCCTTCAACAGTGAAGTCGCATACCACACAAATTCCACATTTCGCATGACCCCTAAGAGGTGTTGTGGCCCAATGGTCATTAATTGTTCTTTTTAGAGGGGTAGGGGAAGGTAAGGCTGCCCTCACTAGATGGTCTTTGATATTTTTGCTTTTTTTGAAAGCAAAAAGTGGGCGTTCCCAGTTTATTGCCCCGAATTTAGAATGTGCCAGTTTTTTTTAATAGTTTTTGTGACCTTGTTGGACACGCTGGAAAAAGTTGTGACACATACCAATTTATTTGTGGTAGGTTTAGGTCTATTTACCAAGAGTGTCTCACGTGGGCAATACCAAGCGCGCTTCATAGAGTTTTTTATGAGGCGGCGAGGATAGCCTCTTTGTCTCAATTTGGTAGCTAGAAGACTAGCTTCATGAAAGTAGTCCTCTTTGTGGAAATTGTTCCTTCTCAACCGGAGGAACTGTGAATAAGGCAAGCTATCTTTTAGGGCCCTAGGATGACAACTATTATAGCTTAGAAGCGTGTTCTTCTCAGTGGGTTTGTGGTATAAGGAAGTGTAGAGTAGGCCATTCTCATGCTGGATGTTTAAGTCCAAGAAAGGGATAGACGTTTTGCTATGAGTCAGTGTAAATGTGAGCCCACTGCAATTATTGTTGAGCCAATGTAACAGGGCTGGGAAGGCATCGATGTCACTACCCCATATCATGAAGACATCGTCTATATAACGTCTCCATGTAAGGATGCCTTGATAGAATGGATTACTATCAGCAAGAATCACATTACATTCTAACCAATCCATGTACAAAATGGCCAAGGTAGGAGAAAAAGTGGCTCCCATGGAGGTTCCGCGAACCTGCTGGAAATACTGGTTATCATACGTGAAGAAATTTTGTGTGAGGCAAATTTCGAGGAGCTGAATTAAGAAAAGTGTGGGAACCCTGTGTGGACGAGTTCTTTGGTCAAGGATGGTCTCCATTACCAACAACGATTCTCTCTGGGGGATGTTCGTATATAACGATTCAACATCGAGGGTACACATGGTCTCATTATTGTGGTTAAATGGATGGTTCTCAACAAGGTTAATCATGTGGGTGCTGTCTTTTATATAGCATCTGGTAGTGGGGACAAAGTCCTTTAAAAAGAAATTAACATAATGGCCCAAGGGTTCCAGAACCGAAACACAGCCCGATACACTCGGCCGGCCAGGGGGCTGGTCAAGGCTCTTGTGTACTTTGGGCAGAGTATAAATTACCGGTGTTCTGGGATTTGGGGTATTAAGAAAATCATACTCATGTTTACTCAAGTATCCATTATCTAGGGCCTCAGTAGTGATGACTCTGATTAGGGCTTGGATTTCTTTGGTGGGGTTCGTGGGGAGTCTACAATAGTGGTCCGTGTTTGATACTTGGCGTAGTAATTCACTTTTGTAGTTATCGATGTCTTGCAATACAATCCCTCCACCCTTATCAGCTGGCTTGATGATCAGACTGGGGTTATTTTTAAGTGTTGAAATGGCAGATTTCTCATCTACAGAGATATTATAGGTCCTCTGTGGACCTATAAGACATCAAAACCATTTTTTAGCCAGAGGCCAGCAAGAACCCCCCAAGAGAGGTCGTGTGAAACAACCAACACGATGGCAGAATCCCCCGGGAGAGCGACAGACACGGAACAGATTCTACCAATGGTAATAGAGCCTGTAAACACAGAACTTACCATTCCTTTGTTTAATCTGTCAAACCATACATTGTCTTCTCATGAAATTTCTGTCCTTAGTAAAGGTTTATCTTTTGTTCCTACTACCTACCCAAACTTCCTTGACTTACAGTCTGAACTTATGACATTCTTCCGGAAAGTCAGGCTGCGTGCTTACTTTGAACTCAACCCAACTGACCCAAAACCTGTGTCTACACCCTTCAGACCACCCTCTAGATTCTCCCCCATGGCGGGCATGATTCCCAAGGAAATCTTAACATTTGAAAAGGTGGTCCTTAAAGAAATGACCGACTTGGCAAAATCTCACATCTTTGTACCATATAATATCTCTGTAGATGAGAAATCTGCCATTTCAACACTTAAAAATAACCCCAGTCTGATCATCAAGCCAGCTGATAAGGGTGGAGGGATTGTATTGCAAGACATCGATAACTACAAAAGTGAATTACTACGCCAAGTATCAAACACGGACCACTATTGTAGACTCCCCACGAACCCCACCAAAGAAATCCAAGCCCTAATCAGAGTCATCACTACTGAGGCCCTAGATAATGGATACTTGAGTAAACATGAGTATGATTTTCTTAATACCCCAAATCCCAGAACACCGGTAATTTATACTCTGCCCAAAGTACACAAGAGCCTTGACCAGCCCCCTGGCCGGCCGATTGTATCGGGCTGTGGTTCGGTTCTGGAACCCTTGGGCCATTATGTTAATTTCTTTTTAAAGGACTTTGTCCCCACTACCAGATGCTATATAAAAGACAGCACCCACATGATTAACCTTGTTGAGAACCATCCATTTAACCACAATAATGAGACCATGTGTACCCTCGATGTTGAATCGTTATATACGAACATCCCCCAGAGAGAATCGTTGTTGGTAATGGAGACCATCCTTGACCAAAGAACTCGTCCACACAGGGTTCCCACACTTTTCTTAATTCAGCTCCTCGAAATTTGCCTCACACAAAATTTCTTCACGTATGATAACCAGTATTTCCAGCAGGTTCGCGGAACCTCCATGGGAGCCATTTTTGCTCCTACCTTGGCCATTTTGTACATGGATTGGTTAGAATGTAATGTGATTCTTGCTGATAGTAATCCATTCTATCAAGGCATCCTTACATGGAGACGTTATATAGACGATGTCTTCATGATATGGGGTAGTGACATCGATGCCTTCCCAGCCCTGTTACATTGGCTCAACAATAATTGCAGTGGGCTCACATTTACACTGACTCATAGCAAAACGTCTATCCCTTTCTTGGACTTAAACATCCAGCATGAGAATGGCCTACTCTACACTTCCTTATACCACAAACCCACTGAGAAGAACACGCTTCTAAGCTATAATAGTTGTCACCCTAGGGCCCTAAAAGATAGCTTGCCTTATTCACAGTTCCTCCGGTTGAGAAGGAACAATTTCCACAAAGAGGACTACTTTCATGAAGCTAGTCTTCTAGCTACCAAATTGAGACAAAGAGGCTATCCTCGCCGCCTCATAAAAAACTCTATGAAGCGCGCTTGGTATTGCCCACGTGAGACACTCTTGGTAAATAGACCTAAACCTACCACAAATAAATTGGTATGTGTCACAACTTTTTCCAGCGTGTCCAACAAGGTCACAAAAACTATTAAAAAAAACTGGCACATTCTTAATTCGGGGCAATTAAACTGGGAACGCCCACTTTTTGCTTTCAAAAAAAGCAAAAATATCAAAGACCATCTAGTGAGGGCAGCCTTACCTTCCCCTACCCCTCTAAAAAGAACAATTAATGACCATTGGGCCACAACACCTCTTAGGGGTCATGCGAAATGTGGAATTTGTGTGGTATGCGACTTCACTGTTGAAGGAAAAGAATTTGTTTACAAGGAAACTAAAAATGTGTTGAAGACGTTTACAAACTGCAACAGTTGTAATGTTGTATATGCAATTTTATGTCCTTGTGACCTTATTTATGTTGGACAAACTAAGCAAAAGGTCAAACTGCGGATTTCCCAACATCGGAGCAGAATACGGTGTAAGACCCCCAACGCTCCGTTGGTTGAACATTTCACCTCCAACGAGCACACGGAGAATGATATCCGCTGGACGGTGATAAACCAGGTGACATTACCACCAAGAGGAGGCGACCTGAATCTCATGCTCAATAAAGAGGAGCTAAAATGGATAATTAAGACTGATAGCTTGAACTCTGGTCTTAACCAGCAAGAGGACTGGACTACACTAATTTGACTATTCTCTCTGCCTTAAAAAACCTAATTGGATGAACACAAACTTTCTGGCCTTCCCAGGAAATTCCATGTATAACCAATGTACTCTAATTTTAATGATGTTGCTACCTGTGTAAAATTCACTTTTTATATTGTCCTTCACAAAAGTCACTAATTTGCACTTATCACTATTCACGCTGTCTCTACCTATCTGTGGCTCACACTCCCTTCACCTAACATGGCTGCCCGGCCTTGGTCCCTTCTTTATTTTCGTGCCCTTAAGCGAGCCAATGGCCGAGCACAGTATAAGTGGTCTGCCCACGTGATTCCCTTAACCAGGAAATCGAGCCTTGCCGACTGACCCGGTAAGCATTGAACGCGCGGGTTGCCCGTCCTGCTAGTTCCGCGTTACACTATGCCCAATTGCCCTCTGATATTCCTTTACTTTGCCGACAGGCCCTCCTGGTACCAGGACCCCAGCGCGACTCGGCGCGACCGGTACCACCCGGTACACAAGGTAAGCCCCCTCGGCTCTATTACCTGTGCCTCGATGTTCTTTATGGTTACTTTAGATTCCCGCACCTAATACTTGCATTGTGCACACAGGTACAGCGGACACGAGATACTAGTCTCCCCCGCCGCTGGACCCTCGGAAAAATTCTGAGTTAAATTACGGGTAAGCCGCCCTTTAATTCCTCACCGACTGTACCAATAGTACATGGCGATTATGACTCGCGTCTAATCGTGGCTAATCTCTCCCTTTATTTAGATAAAACGATAAAGTGGATTAATCGGTTAAATTTGAATCCGCTTTAATTCCTTGCCTGCGCACTCGTATTTTGAGCTTGCAAACTAATTGCCCTGGACCCTCGAACCTATCACTCCATTCCTCCAATACTACGGGTAAGATGCCTCATTTTCCATTTACCCCCAGCCTGTTAAATGGCTGTCTTTGGTTTTAACTGTGGTTTTCCTTCTATTATTTAGATAAAATCGATCTGAGTGGACAAATACTCCAAATTGTCCTTGATCTAACCACCTGCCCGCATGCTCTCATATGAGCTCTCTTACCAATTGCCCCCCTGGTGAGCCCTACATCTTTCATCTTTGTGTGTAACACTATATATGTATATCGCCGCAATTTCTTGAAATTCACTTCGCACCACTGCGCCGCTCCTCCACTTGATTATGATGGTCTCTATAAATGCATAGCCGCACCAACAATCTCCTCTCTCCTCAAAATCCTTTTCGTGTCACTGCGCCGTTTTTTACTTGATCCTGTTGTCACCCTTGGTCTTGAGTGTTAGAACCATCCACTTACACCTAGGCACTTTCCTAATCACCAACAGAATGTGCTTCCTCTTCACCTAGTCACATGCCTGCTGACACCATAAATAAAGTCACTCGCTGTCTCCACTTGGATACAAGCGAACTAGTCCAATAATCACTGCACAATGTCACTATCATTATGCGTGTGAGAAAATTTTAATGTACCTTTGTCCTCCCTTCTCTCCCTTAGGCTAAAGAGGCTTAAAATTTAAAAAGGCAACAATTGTTTTGTCCTGATGATGGACCCCAGCACTTAGTAAGGGGGTCCGAAACGTCGTCGACCTAATGTGTACCATATACTTGTGGAATAACTCACTATACAAAATTGTGTAATGGTACCTGTAAGAAATTCTCTGCCTTAAATTGGAATTTTGCACAGACTGTTGATTTTGCCTTACAAGCCCTTTGTGTATGTCTTTGTTTGTGTATTGTCGTGGGTGGGTACAGGCTTGTGCCCCACGAACGTGAATTGTTGAAGGTGTTATTATGTTTCACAAGCTTTGATTCAAAATATAAACCTTGAGAACCTCTGCCCGGCTGGGCATGTTTTCATTAATATAGAACTGACTGAGTCTATATTTATTTTACAACCATTCATCTCCTTGCCAGGGACCACTGTTGTTTTCATATGATTAAGTTCCCCGAGGTCCCTCGCTGATACTAATTGGGGTCCCCTTGTTGTTTAAAATAGATACTGTGCGCAATCGCTTGATTGCAAGGGCTTTCTTGCTCCCTTCCACTTCACCTAAGTGGGTCCTGCCCCCGTGCCCTCCCACCTTTGTGGTTCACATCACTGCCTATTACACCTTGTTATGTCTGACGACGGCCCCCTTTATTCCTTAGAGTACATTAAAAAAATCTGTGAAGGCCCTTCCCTATTCACCGATCTAGAGGAAACAACAACGGTTGCAAGTTCTAATCTAAGTGAGGATCTAGAAAAACAGAAAAAGAAATATGTTCGACTGGAACTCATGACTATTATGTTAACAGATTATTTAAGGTCTAATACGATTCCGCTAGGTCTCCAGGTTAGAAACATACCAGGTGTGTTTACTGACAACCCTAAGTATATACAAGGTTTCAGCAATATAGGGACTACCTGTTCCCGACACTGGTTAGTTCTAGGGATTGAGACCGCCTCTGAGGAACTTAAAAAACTAGATGAGATAATCAAAGATTTAGAGAAGCAAATAACGGACAAGAACACCAATACTGAAGCTAAAAAACTCCTTGAAAAAATTGATAAAACGGTACAGGAGTTTCACAGAATAGAACAAAATAAAAAGGCCAACAAAGTGAAAAAGGATATTAAATCATTTACTTCTGAACGTGCATACCCCTACCTTCAGAAGGACTTTTATACAAACCGTAATCTCAACCAAAACCAATTCACACCTAGACCTTGGGGTCGCTTTAATAGAAGAAATACGGTAGTTGGGTTCACTGACTCATCAGCGGACTCCTCAGATAATTCAGACGGGGGGGAAGGTCCTAGTGGCGGACCACAAAGACATCAAAACCATTTTTTAGCCAGAGGCCAGCAAGAACCCCCCAAGAGAGGTCGTGTGAAACAACCAACACGATGGCAGAATCCCCCGGGAGAGCGACAGACACGGAACAGATTCTACCAATGGTAATAGAGCCTGTAAACACAGAACTTACCATTCCTTTGTTTAATCTGTCAAACCATACATTGTCTTCTCATGAAATTTCTGTCCTTAGTAAAGGTTTATCTTTTGTTCCTACTACCTACCCAAACTTCCTTGACTTACAGTCTGAACTTATGACATTCTTCCGGAAAGTCAGGCTGCGTGCTTACTTTGAACTCAACCCAACTGACCCAAAACCTGTGTCTACACCCTTCAGACCACCCTCTAGATTCTCCCCCATGGCGGGCATGATTCCCAAGGAAATCTTAACATTTGAAAAGGTGGTCCTTAAAGAAATGACCGACTTGGCAAAATCTCACATCTTTGTACCATATAATATCTCTGTAGATGAGAAATCTGCCATTTCAACACTTAAAAATAATCCCAGTCTGATCATCAAGCCAGCTGATAAGGGTGGAGGGATTGTATTGCAAGACATCGATAACTACAAAAGTGAATTACTACGCCAAGTATCAAACACGGACCACTATTGTAGACTCCCCACGAACCCCACCAAAGAAATCCAAGCCCTAATCAGAGTCATCACTACTGAGGCCCTAGATAATGGATACTTGAGTAAACATGAGTATGATTTTCTTAATACCCCAAATCCCAGAACACCGGTAATTTATACTCTGCCCAAAGTACACAAGAGCCTTGACCAGCCCCCTGGCCGGCCGATTGTATCGGGCTGTGGTTCGGTTCTGGAACCCTTGGGCCATTATGTTAATTTCTTTTTAAAGGACTTTGTCCCCACTACCAGATGCTATATAAAAGACAGCACCCACATGATTAAACTTGCTAAGAACCATCCATTTAACCACAATAATGAGACCATGTGTACCCTCGATGTTGAATCGTTATATACGAACATCCCCCAGAGAGAATCGTTGTTGGTAATGGAGACCATCCTTGACCAAAGAACTCGTCCACACAGGGTTCCCACACTTTTCTTAATTCAGCTCCTCGAAATTTGCCTCACACAAAATTTCTTCACGTATGATAACCAGTATTTCCAGCAGGTTCGCGGAACCTCCATGGGAGCCATTTTTGCTCCTACCTTGGCCATTTTGTACATGGATTGGTTAGAATGTAATGTGATTCTTGCTGATAGTAATCCATTCTATCAAGGCATCCTTACATGGAGACGTTATATAGACGATGTCTTCATGATATGGGGTAGTGACATCGATGCCTTCCCAGCCCTGTTACATTGGCTCAACAATAATTGCAGTGGGCTCACATTTACACTGACTCATAGCAAAACGTCTATCCCTTTCTTGGACTTAAACATCCAGCATGAGAATGGCCTACTCTACACTTCCTTATACCACAAACCCACGGAGAAGAACACGCTTCTAAGCTATAATAGTTGTCATCCTAGGGCCCTAAAAGATAGCTTGCCTTATTCACAGTTCCTCCGGTTGAGAAGGAACAATTTCCACAAAGAGGACTACTTTCATGAAGCTAGTCTTCTAGCTACCAAATTGAGACAAAGAGGCTATCCTCGCCGCCTCATAAAAAACTCTATGAAGCGCGCTTGGTATTGCCCACGTGAGACACTCTTGGTAAATAGACCTAAACCTACCACAAATAAATTGGTATGTGTCACAACTTTTTCCAGCGTGTCCAACAAGGTCACAAAAACTATTAAAAAAAACTGGCACATTCTTAATTCGGGGCAATTAAACTGGGAACGCCCACTTTTTGCTTTCAAAAAAAGCAAAAATATCAAAGACCATCTAGTGAGGGCAGCCTTACCTTCCCCTACCCCTCTAAAAAGAACAATTAATGACCATTGGGCCACAACACCTCTTAGGGGTCATGCGAAATGTGGAATTTGTGTGGTATGCGACTTCACTGTTGAAGGAAAAGAATTTGTTTACAAGGAAACTAAAAATGTGTTGAAGACGTTTACAAACTGCAACAGTTGTAATGTTGTATATGCAATTTTATGTCCTTGTGACCTTATTTATGTTGGACAAACTAAGCAAAAGGTCAAACTGCGGATTTCCCAACATCGGAGCAGAATACGGTGTAAGACCCCCAACGCTCCGTTGGTTGAACATTTCACCTCCAACGAGCACACGGAGAATGATATCCGCTGGACGGTGATAAACCAGGTGACATTACCACCAAGAGGAGGCGACCGGAATCTCATGCTCAATAAAAAGGAGCTAAAATGGATAATTAAGACTGATAGCTTGAACTCTGGTCTTCACCAGCAAGAGGACTGGACTACACTAATTTGGCTATTCTCTCTGCCTTAAAAAACCTAATTGGATGAACACAAACTTTCTGGCCTTCCCAGGAAATTCCATGTATAACCAATGTACTCTAATTTTAATGATGTTGCTACCTGTGTAAAATTCACTTTTTATATTGTCCTTCACAAAAGTCACTAATTTGCACTTATCACTATTCACGCTGTCTCTACCTATCTGTGGCTCACACTCCCTTCACCTAACATGGCTGCCCGGCCTTGGTCCCTTCTTTATTTTCGTGCCCTAAAGCGAGCCAATGGCCGAGCACAGTATAAGTGGTCTGCCCACGTGATTCCCTTAACCAGGAAATCGAGCCTTGCCGACTGACCCGGTAAGCATTGAACGCGCGGGTTGCCCGTCCTGCTAGTTCCGCGTTACACTATGCCCAATTGCCCTCTGATATTCCTTTACTTTGCCGACAGGCCCTCCTGGTACCAGGACCCCAGCGCGACTCGGCGCGACCGGTACCACCCGGTACACAAGGTAAGCCCCCTCGGCTCTATTACCTGTGCCTCGATGTTCTTTATGGTTACTTTAGATTCCCGCACCTAATACTTGCATTGTGCACACAGGTACAGCGGACACGAGATACTAGTCTCCCCCGCCGCTGGACCCTCGGAAAAATTCTGAGTTAAATTACGGGTAAGCCGCCCTTTAATTCCTCACCGACTGTACCAATAGTACATGGCGATTATGACTCGCGTCTAATCGTGGCTAATCTCTCCCTTTATTTAGATAAAACGATAAAGTGGATTAATCGGTTAAATTTGAATCCGCTTTAATTCCTTGCCTGCGCACTCGTATTTTGAGCTTGCAAACTAATTGCCCTGGACCCTCGAACCTATCACTCCATTCCTCCAATACTACGGGTAAGATGCCTCATTTTCCATTTACCCCCAGCCTGTTAAATGGCTGTCTTTGGTTTTAACTGTGGTTTTCCTTCTATTATTTAGATAAAATCGATCTGAGTGGACAAATACTCCAAATTGTCCTTGATCTAACCACCTGCCCGCATGCTCTCATATGAGCTCTCTTACCAATTGCCCCCCTGGTGAGCCCTACATCTTTCATCTTTGTGTGTAACACTATATATGTATATCGCCACAATTTCTTGAAATTCACTTCGCACCACTGCGCCGCTCCTCCACTTGATTATGATGGTCTCTATAAATGCATAGCCGCACCAACAATCACGATGGCGTCCTCTCTCCTCAAAATCCTTTTCGTGTCACTGCGCCGTTTTTTACTTGATCCTGTTGTCACCCTTGGTCTTGAGTGTTAGAACCATCCACTTACACCTAGGCACTTCCCTAATCACCAACAGAATGTGCTTCCTCTTCACCTAGTCACATGCCTGCTGACACCATAAATAAAGTCACTCGCTGTCTCCACTTGGATACAAGCGAACTAGTCCAATAATCACTGCACAATGTCACTATCATTATGCGTGTGAGAAAATTTTAATGTACCTTTGTCCTCCCTTCTCTCCCTTAGGCTAAAGAGGCTTAAAATTTAAAAAGGCAACCATTGTTTTGTCCTGATGATGGACCCCAGCACTTAGTAAGGGGGTCCGAAACGTCGTCGACCTAATGTGTACCATATACTTGTGGAATAACTCACTATACAAAATTGTGTAATGGTACCTGTAAGAAATTCTCTGCCTTAAATTGGAATTTTGCAGAGACTGTTGATTTTGCCTTACAAGCCCTTTGTGTATGTCTTTGTTTGTGTATTGTCGTGGGTGGGTACAGGCTTGTGCCCCACGAACGTGAATTGTTGAAGGTGTTATTATGTTTCACAAGCTTTGATTCAAAATATAAACCTTGAGAACCTCTGCCCGGCTGGGCATGTTTTCATTAATATAGAACTGACTGAGTCTATATTTATTTTACAACCATTCGTCTCCTTGCCAGGGACCACTGTTGTTTTCATATGATTAAGTTCCCCGAGGTCCCTCGCTGATACTAATTGGGGTCCCCTTGTTGTTTAAAATAGATCAATGGTTAGAGCGGCAGACCCTGATGCAGAGGTCTATCCCGGGACCAGGCTCAATTTACGCGGACCTGATAATTCTTTCCTCGGTGCCTATTCTAATCATTGGTCCCACTCTGCAACTCTGGGCAATAGCTTGCTTAATCTCCACACTGGCCCCAACAACGCTAGGATGCATGGCTTCACCTTGGGGGTTCCCAGGAGTGGGCACTTCACAGGGAAAAGCCAGGAAGGGTTCCACAGCGGTATGCGTACAAGCGCCTGAGATACCCCTTCGGGGGTCGATTCGGTGCGCTATACAAATACTATTACATTTACATGTACATGGTAAGGATAGGCCTCAGTGAACCTTGATTGACTTTTATTGTGGCAGCTTAGTAGGTGGTTTGCAAACATGTCTATGAACATATCACCAGAGTAGGCTAGCCCTTGATGAATCTCAACCTCATTAAACCTTGGGTATGCTTGCAACGTGTAAGGGATAGGTTTTTACGAACCATGATTTTGTTCCGGTAAACTGCCCCATGGTAAGGATTGGCCTCGAGGAACTTCGGCCCGATTCGCAGAACGAACTTAAGACAACATCCTAAACTTACTACCATTTACTCATTTTGGTATTCACAGAAGGCACTTACTCATTTTGGTATTCACAGAAGGCACTTACTCATTCATGATCAAGTGCCTTCTGTGAATACCAAAATGAGTAAGTGCTCTTAAACATTTTGGTATTCACAGAAGGCACTTACTCACTTTGGTATTCACAGAAGGCATTGACTCATCAATGAATAAGAGCCTTCTGTGAATACTAAAATGGTTGTAAGTTTAGGATGTTGTCTTAAGTTAGTTCTGTTAATCGGGCCCCGTGATTCTAGTTAAGCATAGCACCATGGTATGGTTAGGCATAGAAGAGTCCCAGGAGTAGGCTTTGAGGATCTATTAGTCAGTGCAGTACAGAACTAGGACATGCTATGAGGAACTTTGAGTCTGTTCGAAAATTCCACTAGCACGAGGATAGTCCTTAAATAACCGTGTGTATTCTTTTAGGAGACAATAGACACTATAGTTCTCCGGAAAGCATATATTTCTCCTAGTATGCCACCATTGCGTAGAAGAGTCTGTTATGGATAAAATGTTAGTTTGGAAGGGATATTCCAAGAGGTCTTACATCTGTCAAACTACATTGCCTTGCTGAAGAGAAGAATGCCCAATTTAAATCCAGTATATTCAGTTTACTGCATGCTTCCCTTTGAAAACAGACCAGTGTGTATAAAAACTAGAACATTCCATGAACTTCAAAAATCATGAGTTATTCATTGGGTGTTTTGCAGAGTTAATATAGATTGGTAATTTAGGATCCATCGGATTTCCACAAACATTCTCATAGCAAAGACAGCTCTATTCAAAATATGGCAAATAGGTACCTTGGAACATCCTGATAGAGCCGTCTACTATTCTATTGTAGTACAAAATTATACTAAGGAAATGTCCCTGGAACCTTGAGTCAGTCTGGTATAGTAGCATATCGGAGATAGGACTTCAGGAAAATGAATCACAGAGCTGTAGAAAATGTATGGTAATCTTCAGGGAATCTAAATAGACTGAATTTTTTAATATATTCCTGGCCCCCTGAGAGCCCTTCAAACAGTTGCATACACTGGCTTGAGACACTGACTTCAGATTTTGTAAGCCACAACCTGGATCAGCCAAGTAGCATATTTTAGTCTCTCCATCATGCTATTGGCTGTTTATGGTGTGCCTTTCTGGCTCCTAACAAGCGTTTCTGTTGAAGTCCATGATATACGATTATACAGACCCTGACCCGCCCACCTTCACGGACGATTTAAAAGCCTTCCTGCTCATAATACAGTCCAGCCTCACCTCTGTAGAAACCAAAATGGATGCCATGAACACATGCATCAATACCCTGGTGCACAAAAGCGACCAACATGCGGAGAGGTTAAAAGAAGCGTGGCCAAGCCCAAAAAAACAGTGGTATGCAGTGAGTTTTCAGAGCCTACAGGGACACGAGAGACAAAAAAGCTGCGATGTAGTCACCCCGCACAGTGATTGCTCCTGAAATACTGCCTTTACCTGCCTAAAATGATGGCCGCAACAAACCTCCTGACCTTATCTCCCTCCTCCCCCTACCTCCTACCCCTCTCCGCTCCACTCCACTTTCCTGCTACTGACCTTTGCCCTCACCTTTCCTGGCCCTTAGTACCCACCCTGTTTATCTGTGAATTTTCTCCGTTCAATTGAGATCTAGCTATTTTGTCTGATGCCCGATGGAGCTACTTGGTTTAGCTATAGGGGAGACAGGCCGGGGATTCCCTCCTTGGACGTCACCTACCCATTCGGTCTTTAGACAGACTTCCTTTCGTCTCTCCTGTTGTCTCTTCCCACATCCTCCCTCTATCTATGTCTCTCCTTCTCTCCTCTCTCAATGTATTGAGACTGAACTATTTTGTCTGATACCCGATGGAGCTACCTAGTTTAGCTATAGGGGAGATGGACTGTGGATTCCCGCCTTGGTCGTCACCTACCCAGTCGGTCTTTAGACAGACTTCCTTTCATCTCTTCTTGTTGTCTCTTCCCTTATCCTCCCTTTCTCACCTCCCCTGCCCCCTCCACTACTTTTCTTTCTCCTTTCTCTCCTCTCCTAATTACATTGTTGATTCTCATGTAAAGCGCTCTGATACCTTCGGGTCTAGCCAGTGCTATATAAAACTCTTTAAATAAATATATAAAAAATTAAACATGTCAAAAGTACAGTCAATCACTACCCTTTTTGTCGAATTCAAGCTTTTATCACATAGATGCACTGCATTGAAAAATGTATCCTTGTTGTTACTTCTTTCACTGCAACACACATTGGTTCACTTTGTGTAAAAACAAATGAATTACGAATGGTCATTCCTATAATGATTTCCAATAAAGGACCAGGCATTGACCTCCCTAGCGCTCACAAATAGCCTTGAAGGTGCTGACAAGGATCACCATGTTTGGAAGCACCCCTTCACATGCTGGAATACAAATTCAGTGCACCCAGCATGGATTTGCCAATGCTTTTTTACTCTTCCTCTAAACCCTTCTGTATTTTTACAGTTCTAGATTGCTCCTCAGCCACTGGCTTATTACTGTAATTGCACGCCAATCTTTTGTATTTGCCAATGCTTCTTTACTCTTTCTCTAAACCCTTCTGTATTGTTTTTTTTTTTTTTAAAACCTTTATTTGGAGACAAGCAAAAGACAGCAGTGGTACATTCACAATCCATACAAATAGTGAGAGACAGTGCAATGTGGCAATATGATCAAAATGTCCGGGCTTCATGTCAATGCAAAATACCAAGCATACAGCAATGGAAAAGACACATAACAACTGTAAACTAGCATCGCGGTTCGCATCCGCTCAAAGAAGTAGGTGATGGCAGGGGTATAAATCTGTAGCACACAGACCGTAAGGCAGGGAGACATCCATCGGCCCAGTGGACGACCAACCACCATGTATCATGTGGTCAGAGGGGGGCCCCCCCCAAACCCCCAACAGGAGGGTAACTGCTGGCCCATCACACCCCACACAATACCATCACAGTACGACAAATAGAAGCAGCACAGCAACAGAAGGACGAGATGACCCCAGTCATACCGGGGCATGGAATCCGGCAGGTGCTTGCGCGACTCAGCAAACCTCGCGCCGTTCAATCCACCCCAACCCGGTCTTCACTGTCAGAATCAGAGTCCTGCACCGCCCTAGTGAGGAGGTACACCTGCAATGGGCTCCAAAAATCCTTAGGCCTACATCGCACGGGCATCAGCTCCGCACACACATTGTATTGGTCCTGACAATAAATGATATCACGTAACCAGTCCTTGAATTGCGGCACCCTGCCTCGCCCCCAACAGCAAGCCACTCTCCGTTTGGCCAACAATAAGGCCACATCCACAAATCTACGGTGGAGGGCAGGTACCCCCTTAGTATACCCCAACAGGAGAACCACGGGGTCGAACAACACCCCGTCCTCCGTCATGATCTGCAGAGCAGCATGGACTTGCACCCAGTACTCCAGAACGGCCGCACACTCCCATGCCAAGTGCAGGAAATCGGCGCCTACTGCCCGGCATCGGGTACATCTATCGTCCTCCGACAATCGAAACCGCAGTTTCCTGGCTGGGGTGTAATAAAACCTCTGTATGAATTTGTAGTGTATAATTTTCAAACGGCAGCTGGAGGAGATATTAGCAGTAACACCACAACAGTACTGCCACTGTTCGTCAGAGATAGTGATGCCCAGTTCAGCGTCCCACTGCTCCCGCACCCGACTAGCCGGGGTAGCTCGCTGCCGTCTAATGGCACCATATAGCTTCGAAACCAAGTGTCGCCCATCGGAGACTAGTAGTACGTGAAGTGGCAAGGTCACATCCGGCTCCCTAGGGAAATCCGGCAATAAAGTACGCAGGCCCTGCCGCAGGCGGATATAATAGAACAGCTCCAAGGGGGAGCAGATCACAGTACCAAAAAACTGTTCCCGGGTACGGAAGGTGCCCTCGCGAAAAAGGCCTCCCCAAGTAAGTACCCCAAGACGCTTGCACAGACGCTGAAATCCTGTCTCCTGCAATAGGGACAGAGCAGGATGATACGCAAGAGGTAGTGCAGGTGAATAGAGAAATGAAAGATCCAGCAATCGCGCCACACGTTGCCAAGCATCCACCGTGCACGTCACAGTCATCCGGTGGGTGTCTACATCGCCCACATTGCCCAGTACCATACCTTCTAACGGGAGAGGATGGGCGACCCATTGTTCAGCCGCAATTTGTGGCATAAACGGCGTGGGACGCATCCAGTGGTATGCATAGTGTGTCTGAGCACTTAGATAGTAAAGTTCAAAGTCAGGAACATCAAATCCGCCATCGACATAGGGCAACGTTAAAGTAGCCCACGCTACTCTCGGTTGTTTGCCCCCCCAGAACAAACGAATGAGCTCTGAACGGAGACGTTTAAAAAAATAAGCGCCAGGGTGATATGGGATATTCTGAAAAAGATACAGAAAACGGGGCAAGACTACCATTTTAATCAAGGACGCCCTACCCGCCATGGACAAAGGCAAAGACATCCATCTCGTAATGTTATCCGCCAGTTTAGTGATAGCTACACCATAGTTAAGCCTAATAGTCTCCTCCCTGACCAAAGAGACCACAATACCAAGGTATCGCAGCTCCGAGTCACACCACTCCAAAGGGTAGTCCAACGGAAATCGATGAACCGCCGCAGTGAGCGGAAAAAATTGGGACTTCTGCCAATTGATATGTATCCCAGAAACCCCGCCAAAAGCAACTAGCTCTCGCAAAAGTGCATTAAGATTCGTCTGCGGATCCTTAACAAAAAGAGTGACATCATCCGCGTACAAAGAGATTCCCACTTGCCGTTGGAAACAGTTAAACGCACTCTGTTGGTGCAATTGGCGGATCCGTCAAGCAAGGGGCTCTATAGCGATGGCAAACAGGAGGGGAGAAAGGGGACATCCTTGCCTGGTCCCCCTTGTAATAGGGAACTGGGGGGAAAGCACACCATTCACTACCACTCTCGCCACCGGGTCAGTGTACAGCAGTTTGACCCAGGAGATAAAGATCCGAGGAAACCCCATTTTGCATAAAACATCAATAAGGTAACCCCACTCCACCGAATCAAACGCCTTAGAGGCGTCCAGGAAAACGGCGGCCACCGGGAGCTCCGGAGCAATGGTTGGGATAAGGGAAAACAAGGTACGAAGATTATGGGAAGTCGCCCGACCAGGCACGAAACCAGACTGATCAGGCAAGACAATAACAGGCATGAGCTCAGAA
This sequence comes from Lissotriton vulgaris, assembly GCF_964263255.1. Lineage (NCBI taxonomy): Eukaryota > Metazoa > Chordata > Amphibia > Caudata > Salamandridae > Lissotriton > Lissotriton vulgaris. Next base: position 362,308,673 of record NC_141693.1, on the reverse strand, counting down.
AGCCGAACCGCCAACACTTTCGCCAGAATCTTGACATCACAATTAAGTAATGAAAGGGGCCTATAGGAACCCACGTCTCGAGGGTCTTTACCCGGTTTAAGCAACGAGGTGATAGCAACTTCTCTCATAGAACCCGGCAGTCTCCCTACCTCAAGGGACTCCTCAAAAACCTCGCGAAGGACAGGAGCCATAATATCCACGTAACATTTATAGAATTCGGCGGGAAGGCCGTCCAGCCCCGTGGCCTTCCCATTGTTCAGGGACATGATGGCACCCCTGATCTCCTCCTCCTCAAGAGGCCTGCCCAGGAATGCCCTGTGATCGTCCGACAACCAGCAAAGCGCTAAATCATCAAGGAATCCGCCATATCGCACATCCCCCGACTGCTGTGTAGTGTACAAGTGGGTGTAATGGTGAATAAATGTCTCCTGAATCTCCTTTGTGTCTCTACAGTGAGTGCCATCCGGCAAGACCAGTTCCAACACGTCCGAACTATACCTCTGATGCCTAGTAAGTGCAGCAAGTACCTTCCCAGGCCTCTCCCCCTCACAATATCTCCTCGCCGTCCAGTATTTTCCTCTATGTTTAGCTTCCCTGGCAGCTTCCTCCTCATACTCCGAAAGCTTACTCCTAAACTGACCTAAGAGGTCGGGATCAGGACCAGCCCGCAGTCTGCGTTCCAATTGTCGTAAATCAGCCTCCAAGCCCTCGAGAGTACGAACAATAACTTTAAGCACCCCACAGCTCTAGGAGATAGTGACACCCCGGATCGTAACCTTAAACGCCTCCCATATCACCTCCACACTATCAACAGATCCCTTGTTCCTTGGAAAGAAAGCTTCCACCTCCTCGCCAAGTTCAGCCTTAAAAACGGGGTCCAACAGGGCAGAGGGAAAGAGCCGCCAGGGTGGGCGCGGCCTGCGCAGCCCGGGCACAGAGAGCACAACTCTGACCGGGCAATGATCAGAGTACGTCCTGGCCAAGTGCACCGCCTCCCGCAACCCCCCCACCAGCCCCCTGGAGAGGAAGACATAGTCCAGACGAGCCCAGGAGCGAGCTTGTGCAGTGAAATGCGTGCCCTCTCTATCAGTCGGGTGAGCATACCTCCAGCTGTCAATCAGCCCTGCCTCCTCCACAATGCCCCGTAAAGCATCCCTGGCTTGTGTATTGTACTGAGGGCTACCCTCCGATCTATCCTCCAGAGCCTAAACCGCCAGATTGAAATTCCCCCCCCCACACAATATGTGAGGCCTCCACAGCAAGAATGTGGCCCCAAAGGGTGAGAAAAAAAGCAGGCGTATCAATGTTAGGTGCATAACAGTTTACGAAGAGCACAACGTCCTGCCCAAGCCTCCCCCACAATAGTACATATCTCCCCTCAGGATCCACCTGTGACCCCAGTTCTTGAAAGGAGAGTGACTTCTTAATAAGTATAACAGTTCCACGAGCATATGAGGAGTACGATGCAAATGTCCTCACTGCAGCCCACCTCCCACCAAACGTAGAAGCAGGCAAACGCCGCAGATGCGTCTCCTGCAGGAGAGCCACTTGTATTGCATGTCTATCCAAATACTGTAGTACACTACGACATTTCCTGGCATCATTAAGCCCACGAACATTCCAAGACAAGATCGATATCTTATCCACAGTGTCAATCGTCATCACCCGTGATCAAGGCACCACGGGGCACACAGAAGCATTGCACCGTCCCAGTCTCTCAGCGCAAGGCAGCGAAACGTCACAATCGCACACCACAGCATCTCCAACAACCTCAAGCCACACTCATCCCAGCCATCTCCAAACCAAAGAACCAGACCCCCCCCCCCTCCCAATCTCAAAGAACAACAGCCGTGCAACAGGCACGCCGGCAATGCAGTACACCCAGAGAACATTGCGCACCTAAGACGTACGTCCAGTGAAACAGAACCTACCAGTGCAATCCCCCCTCCCTCCGCCCACCTGACCAATCCCAACCTGCCAGGACCCTTCGCCCCCCCCTCCCCACACTCCATACATCCATCCAGCCATCCAGAAACTCAGGCGCACAAAAGAACTTAACAATGGTGGGGTATGCCCGTGGGAGTGCCCACCAGAGGTGCACATTACCACCCTCCCACACCACGCCGAACCCTCAGCCGTAAGGCGAAGACCTGACCCAGGCACAGTGTGGGAGAGGGTGCCCGGAGCAAATTATTATCATCAATCATCGCCGTATCAACAGTTTCAACTGGCGGGATCCCGGATTGGACCGGCGATCCACACATCCGCTCTTAACATTCACGCCTGCGAACCCCTAGACTCCAGGGGCAGCCATAGGACCGCCAGTGCAAAGTATGTAGTTCAGCCAGTTCGCCACTAGAAACCCAATTAGGGGTCCTCCTCCTCTCCCGCCGATCGGTGGCCATCCTGTTACTCCCCGTCTTGCCGGCCCACAGCAGCCCGTTCCCTCTTTAGTCGTTTCACAAAGTCTTCCGCATGCTGCGGATTCGTGAAGAAGGTCTGTTTCGCCTGATGAGTCACCCTCAGCTTCGCAGGGTATAGCAAGGCGTAGTCCACCTGCAGGTCCCTAAGTTTTTTCTTGACCGCAAGAAACTTGCGGCGCTGCTCCTGCACCATCGGGGTGAAGTCCGGATAGATGGTTAAACTGACCCCCTCAAATGAAAGTGAGCGGGTGGTACGAGCTGCATCCCGGTCCCGGTAGTTCAGGAGGCGCGCAATGATAGGGCGCGGTGCCGCGCCGGTGGCCGGACGTGGTCCAAGGGACCTGTGCGCTCGCTCCACAATAAACTGCGTGGAGAACGCCTCTGCTCCGACCGCCCCAACCAACAGTCTTTCCACGTGCGTCTCCATCTTTCCCACATTCGTCGTCTCCGGTACACCTACAACGCGTATGTTGTTGCGTCGACTTCTCGCTTCTAACTCCTCATTCTTGGCTGCTATTACCCTCAATATATTGTCCATCCTCGCCAATTGAGTGGTGTGAGTGGTCGCAGTGTCGTCGTGGTCCGAGATGCGCTGTTCCGCCGCAGTCAGGCGCTCCTCATGGACATCGAGTTTTTGCACCATTGCGTCCATGCGCGAGGATAGTTTGTCCACTTTGTCCACAATGGTAGCAAAACCTTGCCTCATCTCAAGCATCATTTGTTAGAAATCCGGGGCAGTGGACGGCGGAGTAGCATCAACGACAGGCGGGGGGGAGAACGGGAGCTCCCAGCTTCCTGCACCAGGCGAGTGCCCCTCCTAGAAGCCGCAGAGTCAAAGGAAAGTTTAGGTTGCTTATTGTCCGGCTTCCCCATGGTCACGCACACACAGCAAGCAGAAGTGAGGTTAGTCCTGGGCACAAGCTCTCGTACACCAGCCAATGGTATGCACCCACCAGCACAGGCAGTATAGCAAAATCCAAGAGCAGGGCGCAGCAGCCGCGTCGCCACGCAGTATCGCCAGTCCCCACAAACAGACAAAGCACGCCGCTGCCCACCGGGAGGCAGAGGGGTATTCACAACAATAGCAGGTGAGAGTGGACCGAGAGCGCCTGGCAGCGGACCACCATAGTACAGCACAGACAGGTGAGGGCAGCGCCACTTACACCATGTAACAGGGACAGAGCGCAGGACTCAGCTCTGATGTCGTCCCTTACGAAGCAGGACAGGCCAATCCAGGACAGTGTGGCATAGGAAACCCAAAGTAGAAGGCACCGGCATACAATGCAGGCAGAGGGGCCTGGAACCAGATGCTAGCACAGCGCTCCGCTGAAAAAAAAAAAACAAAAAAAAAAACCTAGCCGGTAGGCACCGGCACGCAATGGCCGCTGCGGCGACAATGGCACCAAACAAAGGAGAAGGCTGGTCCCAGCAGGGTGCCCAGCGCGTCCAGTCACAGATCGTAGGGCCAGTCACAGGACACCCTCGTCCGTATTCCGCAGCTCACAAGCGTCCAGGAGGTCCCCACAGACGGGGGCACGAGCAGGCAAGCACGCCCCGCCACTCCCGCCCGTGTCCCGGCAGTGCATCAAATCTTGGGGTGGATTGGAGTCCCCGTCACAGCCCTGCCACCGTAGCCCAGGGTGGCACCTGTGGTGACACTTCACAGTCTCTGCCACCGGTCGCGAGCCCCGCTTACCGTCACCATCCACCTCGAAGCGGGCGATCTCGCAGTGTCTCTGAGGGGGGAGGGGATCCGGCCTTCACCCCACGTGTGAGGCAGCGGCCCACAGTGAGCTGTGACGCTGGGCCGCAGTGCTCCCGACTTCCAGAGCACCCGGCGGCAAAACTTCCGGATCTCCTATCTCCGGACAGGAACCACCGATCGTGGTGGGAGTTGGACCGAGTGCAGTCCACAGCTGTCCGAAGGAGATTCCAGGGTCAGATCAGGAGATGATGATGTTCAAAAGGATAAATTGCCGGATGGAAGCTCCGGGCTGCAGGAGCCTCACGGCAGTGCGGCCATGCTGCAGTGCGCCCTCTAGACCCTTCTGTATTGTTGCAGTTCAAGATTGCTCCTCGGCCACCAGCTGACATGTTACATACACGCTCGGTCCCGACTCCCACTTATGTTCCAGATGGCTGGCTTACAGAGATGGTGTGTGTAACAATGCTACAAGTTCTCAGAACCTGACCCACAAAACGTGTGCTGACTGTGCCATGAGGGCCAGTGGCCTAATTGTGCTGTGTTTAATTTTCTCAGTGTCAGGTAATTAAAAAACAGACTTCTTTGATGACTGCTTATCGCGGTGTAATCGAATATGACATCCCCAGACAGACAAAATAGAGTTATTATTTTATGGTCATTTGTGTACAGTGCACTCTGCCATTGATATAACCTACTAGCACTTTCCTCTCCAACCGGTTCCGAAATTTCCACTGCAGACCAGAGTTTAATTGGGCCTGTGATGATGGTGTGTCTGGAACATGTCTATGTCTATTTATGGTTCGTGTATTCTTTGAGCAGTATCATTTGGTATCTGCAGTGATTTTCCAGTTGCTTCAGTAGACATACCAACGGCTCAGCAGACGGAAATAGTCCAAAGCCTTTAATCACCCAATCAATCAGTAATCTTATAAAGTGCGACTACTCACCCCCGAGGGTCTCAAGGCGCTGGGCCTTTATTACCCGAAATTACTGATGGTTCAGGATGCACTAATTCTTAGGTGTGAATTGATAAAAAACAGTACAGGTTATCCCCTGAGGAATGGGAAATAACCAAGGGCATTGTTGTTCCTACACGGATTCCTGCAAGTTTTTCCTCCATTCAGGACTTTTTTGCCTACGCACATTTCATCATGTTTTTACCTGGTCAAACCTACATAGTAAAAGCAATCAGAAGGGCACAGTTCCCGTGCAGGTTGGAATTAGGGGGACACCGAATTTGTGCAATATACTTTGACATAAATACGTAAAATTTCAGCAACATTATGTGAACTTTTTTCACTATATTTTAGATTGAAATAAATTGGCAACCTCAAAACCACAGCCGCTCAGGTTCTGTCGTTTCTGTGCATTTATGGTATATTTTTACTGCAAATGGCACACAATTATGTAAAGTGACATAATGGCATATTTTGGAGAATTTTGCGCAACAAGCATAATCTGAAATTCTTGAAATTATGCAGGTGTAATTCAAGTTTCATCCAGGCCTAGTCGGAGTCTCGTTTCATCCATCAACCAATATTTAGAGAAAAAGCAGGATTAGTGTAAATGCGTTAATGGGGGCATAGGGAGTATAATGCATGACCCATGTTAGACTAGTTTGTGGTGATGCAAGTTGTTTTTTACATATGAGTGATGCATCTGTGTGTATGTGTGTATGCGCACGCGTGTGTGTATGCGTGGGTGTGTGTTTGGTGGTGCGTGTGTGTGTTTGTGTGTGTGTGATGTATTGTTTAATATGGTGTGTTGTACATTTTTACCCGTTTTTAGGTCTCGCTAGAGTCAGCACATGTGCTGCCCTTGCGAGAAATTTAGTAGGTGGTTTAAAAGTGCTACACAGGCCGGCCACCAGCTTGCTATTACGCGCACAAGCGCGCGCGATGTGCACAGCACTTTTTCCTGTAGAGCACACGTGTGCGCACAACTCACGTCATCACTCGCGTTTTTTTATTCTTCATTTCATTTCGCAGCCGCGCAGCCTTACTTTTACGTCCACGCGGCCAATGCCTGTTGGAAGAACTTGTGTGCATGCAAAGCCGGCTCTCCAGGCAGTAATAATATGACACAGTAATCAGGGTCAATAAGATAGTTAACTCCCCTCCCCAGCACCCAAGTAAATGTTTTTCTGATGTTTCTGCACGCGCCGGATCCTACAACATGAAAACGTAAAGTTGGTCAGCTGAATCCCGTCTTCCTTTATGTTTGCACCGGGACCCATGCACTTTACTTTTATGACCCGAAACAGGGTTCTCACGGCGTTACACGGATATGTGCCACACCAAAATACAATGACGCTATTCAAAAACCTTGCACGGCCAATCTAAGTGGAACTCAGGAGACGCAAGAGTAACGCTGGTACAGACCGGGTGGTTCTCGGGGTGGATGGTGCATCAGAAGCTGCTGCAGGGCGGAGTTAGAGTCCAGTCAACTCAGGCCGCCTTGGAGAAGAATCTTTCCACAACACCAGTCCGGTTTACGCAGGTGGTCGGTATTTAAGGTGACCCACCAGATCAGATATTCTTTGAGCCAGTACGGTGAATAAGATGAGCACCGGGGCGCTGTGCGTGCCCCCCCCCCCCCCACTCCCCTGCACAGCGGGAGAATAACCCCTGCAGCCAACGGGTTAATCAGGTACCTGGGAGTTCATCAGGTTACAACCACCTTTTCGGAGTAATATACTCCCCTCTACTCAAGGAGATTAGTTTTGATCATACTTAGATGGTATAATGAGTCTACCTTGTAGATAAAATAAGAGGGCACTGTTACTAAAAATGATTTCTTTTCTAAGGCCTCGTTATATTAATAGCTCAAAGTACATTTGATCAAATCCTGTGTAATATTGTCCGACTCACGTGTGTAAAGTAATTCAATCGCCCACCCACCCCCCGAAAGGACAGCCTATTTTCTTACAGTTTGCTATAACATGTTAAGTTGTGGAAGCAAGCTAAATATAGATATTTGGTGGGTTTTGTGAACACACCGTCTAACAGGTATAGAAAACAAGCATTGGCATAGCCAATAGGTCTCGCCTTTGTGACCTTATAAGTGTTTAGCTATGCAACAGTTGATGTTGTTGCACCAAGGATATTGTGTTGGATAACTAAACACTTATAAGGTCCCAAAGGCGAGACCTATTGGTTATGAAAATGCTTGTTACATTTTATTTCCAAATTCAGTCTACCTCGGGAATCTCCTCCTCCCAGACTGCCCAAGAGCACTCTGATTTATGGCCATTCAGTCCCCCTGGTCTCGACGCTAGCGGTCATGTCCTCAATACAAGGGTAATAGCACACCCGGTATTACTCGTAGGGTACAGTAATTCTGGGGTGAGGTATTACGACACCAGTGCAAGTTTTCTGCTCCTGAATTTATGTTTCTTCAGCGACTCCCGCATGTTCATGACTCATACCATAGATTTTTTTTCCAGAGCAATGATTCCTGCTTCTACCAGGCGATACGTGGCGAGACAAAAAACACAGATGCAGGTATTCTTTGTACCCCTTACAACCAAGATATGGCTACTCAAGCTGAATTGGGATTTCATCTAATCTGGTATGGCAGGCACTTGCGCCTAGATACTGAAACAGTCGAATGTGCCAATAATGATTTGGGCACTAATACCTTGTCAGGTGCAAACACCTATGTTGGAGCCCAACTTGGGTTTACAACCCAGGCACAAATTGATCCACACCAGGGTTCGTAAGGAGTGCTATATATGAGCTAGAGAAGACCACGGACGATGCAGGTGATTGCCACGTGGGAATGGAAAGTAATGGCCTAAATAAATATAAAATATATTAAAAACGTTAACAAAGCCAATAGCTCGGTCTAAACACTTATAAGGCCCCCAACGGCGAGACCTATTGTCTATGCCAATGCTTGTTATAAATGGCTGACCTGTGCCTTAGACATGGATGCATCCTGAAAAATGTGCTCTACACATAGTCTAACTTGTTCAGCTTTCTGGTATACAGAGGATCTATCTGGGGCAAAACGATACTACAAAGACTTTAATTAAATTGGAGTGAAACTACATTGAGGCAAATAAACAAAATAACATTTTAGCTATTAAATCCTACAAAAACGTAATAAATGAAGATCGCAGAAAATATATCTCTTCACACGTTAGGCAGGTCATGCCCTCTCCCAAATAACTTTTCTAAATAGTCAGCGAATTTTCAATGCCAAAAGTCAGTAATAAAACAATCACCTATGCCAAGGCACTCAGCGCTAACCCTGCTACATTCTATTGAGAAAGAAAAGATAAAAATCTTGCTTCTCTGTCAAAAGATTGGTCATCTGCTCAGGCCTTTGTTATTCCCAAACAACCCTCTTCTTTCTTTTTAATGTTGTTTTCAGTCTCCATTCCTTCTGTCATCAAAATAGGCACGACAATTAGATCAGGATTTAACATTTTTTTACATTTATTTATATAGCGCCTGAATCGACACCCGAAGGGGTATTTCTGCGCTCTGGACAGTGCTGCGGGCAGAATCCGGACAGGATAGTCTTAAGGAGCTTTCTGAATTGAAGATGATCAGATCATTGTCTCAAATGAATAGGGAGCTGATTCCAATAGAGAGGGGCAAGGTGGGAGAACAAGAAGAGATTTGGCTCCTGAGCGAAGGGTCCTGGAGGGCACATAATGAATACATTTCTCCGCAAGATAAGAGGGACCAATGTTATGCAAGGCTTTATGAATGGTGCAACAGATTTTGAGCATAGCACGCTTACAAACTGGGAGCCAATGAAGCTGAGAGGGAGGGAAGCATTTTTTTTTGGGGGGGGGGAGCACTCAGAACTTTGGTTCCCTGTCCTGCTAACACCTTAAAAAGATATTACAATATTGGAATGTTGGGAACTCCATTGAATACAATGAAATGGCTCGGGGACAATAGTGAATGGTATAGACCTTTGACTTCACAATTACAATGTTTGTCTTTCTATTTTGCCCTGTTAAATTTAGAACATTGTATCCTCAATGGGTGGCATATTCTATTAGCCTTATAGCACTTCTGCCGAGGGCTATATTGGTTGTAATATAGGGCTTGCTATAGACCCTAGCCTACGGCTCAACTATAATTCATTTTTGGGGACCTAAAAAAACTGATGTAGTCCTCAGATGTGTGTTATAAGGCTATATTAGAACATTGGAATGTTGGGAGCTCCACTGAAGACAATGGAGTGCTCCCTGCTTTCATGGGCCGGTAAAGGCCCGCAGAGCAACATTCCAATGTCTTACAAAGGCCTCTCGGTGCTCGAGGGGATTTAAATACCCTCGAGCTTCGAGAGGCCCTTGTTTTATTTGGTAGAACATTCTGCCCTCTAGTGGCAGAATGTTCTTATAGCCTTATAGCCCACCGTAGCAGGGCTATACTGGCTATTAAAGTCCCACTACCTTGTTAAAGTCCCTCGCCTTCGTCTCGGGCCTTTAACGTGGTAGCGGGCCTCTAATAGCCGGTATAGCCCGCTACGGCGGGCTATAAGGCTATATTAGAACATTGGAATGTTGGGAGCTCCACTGAAAACAATAGAGTAGCTCCGGGCTTATAATGGCTGGTATAAACCCGGAGCTCCAACATTCCAATGTTTCTTTGTTCACAGCTATGGCTGTGAACAAAGGCTTCAGGGAGCCTGAGGGGATTTCAATCCCCTTGCGCTCCCTGAAGCCTTTGTTTTATTTGTTAGATCATTTTGCCCTCTAGTGGCAGAATGTTCTAATAGCATTATAGTCCTTCGTAGTTGGGCTGTACCAGCTATTAAAGTCCCGCTCCCTTGTTAAAGACCCTTGTCTTCGGCTTGGGCCTTCAATTGCCCGTATAGCCCGCTACGGCGGGCTATAAGGCTATACTAGATACCATTAGTCCTGACTTATCTAACATCATCGTTTCATGTAGAATGGTCCTCGCTAACTGGGAAAAACGCCTTGGTCATTCCTCTTTTAAAAAACCCCACCCAGAGAACCTTCCATCTACAGTAATATTCAACCTATCTCACATCTTCTTTTTCCTGCTAAATTAATTGAATTCCAGGTCATGAAACAACCATTACATTTCATAGAAAATAATAATCCAGCTCAGTTTTGCCTTTTACAGAGAACCAAAACCGCTTTTCTCGCCACCACAGGCAACCTTATTCTTTCTCTGGACAACAAAGGAAAATCACTTCTGATCCACTTTGAACTCAGCGCTGCTTTTGACATGGTCTCACATCAAATACACATAAGCGTATATCTCAATTGGCATCCACAATTCAGCCTTAGAATGGTTTAACTCCTATATCAGCACACATTCTCATTTTATTCTTTATTCCACGGAGTGATATATGGCTCAGGCTGGATTCACCCTCTCTTCAATTTATTCATACTCCTGCTAGCCCTATTAATTCAATACTTTGGGTTCTCATTCCAGGCATACACAGATGATACCCAGATGGCCATCAACTTTAAAGCCTTGCTGAGAACCAAACCAAATTCTGGAACTGTATGTGCAGCATCTATCTGGCTTAACCCCAATTCTCCAAAATTGACCCGGGTTCAGATGGAATACTCCCTAATGATCCCAACATCTGGAGCTCTGTGTGGTGGTCTCCTGAGCTGGGCACAGCACCTACTCTTACTACCTCTGTACTAAAACATGGGGTTCTTTTTGACTCCACTCTCTCGTTTAAGAATCTTATCAATAGAATAACATTAGCTTACTGCTTAATTGTCAAAATATTCAGGAAGGTTTCCCTTTTTTCTGACTGAGCTACATTACCAAGCTGACCTATTACTTATGCTATCTTTGTTGGACTACTTCAACTCTGTTTTGTTTAGTGCTACAAATTTCATCTTGAAATGTCTTAATTAGAATAGCATTCTGTATCTTGTCATTTCTTCCACCTCCCAACAAGATGTTATGTTTCTGACCATCTGGTTATCGTACTTTGCTTTCCCAACTGCAAGGGTAATATCTTTAAAGCTCTCGCTGTTTGCCACTGTAGATCCATCTTAAATACAGAAGAAGCAAATCGTTTTTACGCCCAATAAAGTGTTGCAATCCAGTGAAACTTTCCTGCTCCAGTGTTTCAACATTTTCCAAGACCGCATGCAAGGTAGGTTATTTTCATACCTGGCTACAAAACACCGGAATGCACTGTCTCTGCATCCTATTTGTGATCACTAGCTTTCAGTACTAGTCCTATTTGCTACTCAATGATTCTTTTTTTTTTTTTTGGAGTTCAAATCTGCTTTATTGTGTAATTGGAGACATGTCACACAGCTTGTCGTGCCCACAACCCGGAGGCCGGCAGCAAAATAGAAACGGAAATGAACACAGCCTTGTTGCCGGCATCCCAGAGGCCAGGCGGCATTGCATGGGAGAAATGAAGTGGGGTAGCGCCACCGATGTGGCACAATAAGAGAGGATGAACAGCAGCAGAACAACGTTTTCCATTGGAGAAAAAAGAAAGCTCTTCCCTCTCCGTTTTTGGTGTTTAAAACAACTTAACAAAACAACCCAACAATGTAGTAACTAAGAGGCAAGTCATGCTACATGGTAAGTTAAGCAGCAGTGAGTAGGTGTGGCATACTATGTGAGCGGAGGTGTGCATAAGAGTGTGTGCAAGTCACAGTCGTCCCAGCAAGAGGGCCTCCATAAGCCAGAAGCTAGGTCCGGTACGGAGCCCCAGAGAGTCAGCCATCAGTGGGTGTCGTGACATATTGCAGATAGGGCACAGATGAACCGCGTGCAAGTAAGAAAGAGTAGTGGTAATCTAAGACAGTAGAGCCATGGTGGGGGCGTCGCATGGGGTCCGGGGGGGGTGGGGGGGGGGTCAGCGAGTGTACAGTGGTCGAAACTAGGGGGGACCCCACCGGAATAGCGCAAGGAGGAGGCATGCGCGCAGAAACAGGATCCCCAGCCAGGTCTAGTATTGGAACAGTGTACTAATCCCCGATGGGTTGATCACCTGCCGGGTTCACATCATCCGAGCGTGCGAGCAGATACCGCACCAGTGGATCCCAAATGTCGCCGGGGCGACTCGAAATGGGCAACAGTTCAGCAAATGTCGCATGTTGGTCTTGGCAGTAAGTTAAGTCACCTAGCCAATCCTTAAATTTGGGCGCTCTGCCCCTCCCCCACCGGCACGCCACGCGTCTCTTGGCCAGCAGGAGCGCAGTGTCAACGAATTTCCGGCAGGATCTGGGAAACCGTACAGAGTCCCCAAGTAGGGCCACCAGTGGGTCGAAGGGCACGGGCTTCTCAATCATCTCCGCAAGAGCATCCAACACTTGTTGCCAGTAGTTCGCCACCTGAGGGCAAGCCCACGCCAAGTGAAGAAAGTCGGCACCAGCGACATGGCATCGTTCACAGCGGTCATCATCCGCCAGGCCGAAGCGCCGCCTCCTCACCGGTGTGTAATACACTCGCTGCAAGTATTTATAATGAATGATCTTTAGTCTGCTGCTGGCAGAGATGCGAGAGGTGAGCGCGCAGCAGCGATGCCACTGCTCATCTGATATGTCGATAGCGAGTTCGGTAGACCAGTGCAGCCGCGCATTGGATTCTGGTATCGGGGGAAATTCCCCTGAGTTGGCGATAAAGGCCGGAGACCAGGTGGGCCCCATCCTGTGAGCTCAATAAAAAGTGTAGCGGTGGTAGGGTGTCGGGCTCGCTGGGAAAATCTGGCAGGATGTCTCTCATCCCCGCCCGCAGCCGCACATAGTAGAAGAGGTCAAGGGGAGTGCGGCTATGTTCAGCAAAGAACAGGTCCGCTGACTCGAAGGTGCCATTGGTGAATAGGTCTCCCCAGTAAGAAACTCGTAGCCTTGCACAGAGGTTGCGAAAGCCCAGTTCCCCCAAAAGGGTAAGATCAGGGTGATGCGTGAGCGGTAACTTGGGCGAGGAGAGAAGTTTACAAGCCAAGCTCTTGGTGATGCGGCGCCATGCGTCTAATGTGCAGGAGACCGACGTATTTGGTGTAGTAATGGCAGATTCAGGACAGTGAAGCAAGCCATTGAGCGGTAGAGGATGTACGATCCAATCCTCCACTGCTACATGCGGCATAAAGGGAGTAGGGGCCATCCAGTGGTAAGCGAAATGCGCCTGCGCACACTGATAGTAGGCCTCGAAATCAGGAACATCGAAACCTCCCTTCTCATAGGGGAGGGTAATGATGGACCACTTGAGTCGGGGATTCCTGCCACCCCAAAAGAGCCGTTCCATCTCCGACCGCAGGGTTCGGAAAAAATTAGCGCCGGGGAAGTAAGGTATATTGAGAAAAAAGTAAAGAAAGCGGGGGAGCACCACCATTTTTATGAGCGACGCTCTCCCGGCCATGGATAGCGGCAGGGTGATCCAGCGGTCCACTGAAGCAATCAGTTTGGTTATCGCTACCCCGTAGTTGGACCGCAGCGTCTCGTCCCTGTCTCGCAAAATGCATATCCCAAGATAGCGGAGATCAGACCGACACCACTCGAGTGGGTAATCGAGGGGGAAATCAGTCACCGCACCGGTCAGGGGGAAGAGTTGCGACTTGGACCAGTTGATATGGACACCAGACATCCCGCCAAACAGTACAAACTCCCTGAGTAACGGATTAAGATATATTTCGGGATGTTTGACATACAGTGTGATGTCATCCGCATAGAGGGACACATCAATCTGGCGCTGCAAGCATTGTACTGCGCCGCCGCGATGTAGTTGGCGCAGGCGAGAGGCTCAACAGCTATGGCGAACAATAGGGGAGAGAGAGGGCACCCCTGTCTTGTACCCCTGGTCAGTGCGATGGGCTGAGATAGATGACCATTGATCAGTACTCTTGCCATAGGGCGAGTATACAACAGGTGGACCCAGGAAATAAAAAATTTGGGAAAGCCCATACTAGCCAGCACCGAGAACAGGTATGGCTATTCGACAGAGTCGAATGCCTTGGTTGCGTCAAGGAAAATGGCCGCCACGGGTGTGTCAGGGTGCACTGTGCGGAGCAGGGAGAAGAGCGTGCAAAGGTTGTGGGAGGTAGACCTGCCCGCCACAAAGCCTGATTGGTCGGGCAGTACGAGTCTGGTCATTAACAGCGACAGCCGGGTGGCCAAGACCTTGGCAAGTATCTTGACGTCTCAATTTAGGAGGGAGAGCGGACGATAAGAGTTACAGGATTTGGGGTCTTTATCGGGTTTAGGGAGGGATGTAATCACCACTTCGCGCATGGAACAGGGGAGTACCCCATCGCATAATGATTCCGAGAAGACCTCGCTGAGTACCGGGGCCATAATGTCGATGTAAGCTTTGTAGAATTCGGCTGGTATGCCATCGAGTCCTGGGGCTTTGCCATTCTTGAGGGACATAATGGCCTCACGCACCTCGTCTAGCTCGAAAGGAGCCGCGAGGAACTCCCTATCGCCGTCGCTAAGCCAACACAGTGCGACGTCGCTGAGGTAGTCAGTGTAGCATACATCGGGCCCCACCGTGGAAGTGTAGAGTGAATGGTAATGCGCCACGAAGGTAGCGAGGATCGCATCTGAGTCCCTAACAGCAGTGCCAGAGGTGTCGGTGAGTTCTAATATGGTGTTAGGAGCTCGTGGTGGTTGTGTAATCACAGCAAGTGCCTTCCCGGGTCTGTCCCCCTCGCAATATTTGCGGGCCTGCCAGTGTTTGCCCCTAAACTTTGCTTCTCGCGCAGCCTCCTCCTCATATCGTGACAGCTTCTCCCTAAAAGTGGCCTGCAGGTCGGGGTTGGGGTTGGACACCATCCTTAGTTCTAGATCCCGCAGTTCTTTCTCCAATGTGCTAATGGATGCAAGGATAGCGCGTAGTACACCATGGCCTTTGGAAATATAATACCCCCTGATTGTGACCTTGAATGCCTCCCATATATGCTCAACAGAGTCTACAGATCCCTTATTCCTAGTGAAGAAATCCGCAATCTCTTCCCCTAGTTCAATGTGAAACAGGTTATCAAGGAGGATTTCAGGGCGAAGTCTCCATTGCGGTCGAGGGCTGTCCCAGCCTGGTGTACGAAAGTGTAGCAAGACAGGGCTGTGATCAGAGTATGTCCGCGGTAGGTGACGAACCCCCACCAGTTCCACAGCAACATCCCTTGTGATGAGAAAATAGTCTAAACGTGCCCAGGTCCCGGTATATGATGTAAAGTGCGCGCCGTCCCGCCCCAGGGGGTGCAAGTGCCGCCAGGCGTCCAACAGTCCGCCCTCCTCAACGATGCCCTCTAGCGCCTCCCGTGCCCTGGACTTGTAGGTGCAGACCCCATCCTCTCTATCCAACTGTGGTTGCATCGCCAGATTAAAGTCCCCTCCCCAAACTACGTGTCTTGATGCAATAGAGAGGATTTTGCCCCAGAGAGTAGTGAAAAAAGCTGGTGTGTCGACATTAGGCGCGTACATGGTTACAAATGTGAAGGTGTCGCGGCCTATCCTGCCCCATAGTAGCGCATATCTGCCCTCCCCGTCGAGTAGGTCCCCATACTTCTGAAAAGGGACCTTGCGGGCAATGAGGATAGCGACTCCCCTCGAATAGGTGGAATAGGAGGAGAAGACACGTTCTCCGGCCCACCTACTCGCGAATGATGTCCCGCCCTGTGGTGACAGATGTGTTTCCTGCAGCATAGCGACCTGCACGTGATGTCTGTCAAGATAGATTTACAAAAGGGGGTGGTGATGAACAGAGTGTCTGAATTGAGCAGACCACTCTTACCCAGTCCAAAGATCAGGGCTTGATCCATCACCGTTATTTATCTCACTGCCCCATGGCAGCTCAGAACCTGGCTATATGCAAATCAGTCTGTCCCTGGCCCAGTGCATCATGGGAACAGGGCAGACTAAACTACCAAGCCAATTCTTTACCAGAAAGGAGACAAGCTACCGGGGACCGGTTTCTGGCATTTCAGCCTCTTCGGCCCGGCTTGCTTGAATCCTGATGGAGCAGTGAGAAAGGGACTCATGTCTGAGTATACCCTGCCACACCTATAGTGGCCAAAATCGATTTACAAAAGGGGGTGGTGATGAACAGAGTCCCTCACCACCCCTTGTTGTAAATATTTTTGTCCACCCTAAGCGTGGAAGGGTATGCTCAGATGTGAGTCCCTTGCTCATTGCACCATCAGGATTCAAGCAAGCCGGGCCGAAGAGGCTGAAATGCCAGAAACCGGTCCCCGGTAGCTTGTTTCCTTCCCAGTGTAAGAATTGGCTTTTGTAGTTTGGTTTGCCCTGTTCCCATCATGCACTGGGACAGGAACAGACTAATTTGCATACAGCCAGGTTCTGAAACTGGGATGGTGCAGTGAGCTAAAAAACGGTGTTGGATCTAGCCCTGATCTCTTGACTGGGTGAGAGTATTCTGTTTAATTCAGAGACTCTGTCCCTCACCACCCCTTGTTGTAAATATGTCTGTCAAGATAGGCAATTACATCTCGACACTTTCTGGCATTATTCAACCCTCTTATATTCCAGGATAAACAATTTAATTGCGTGTTAACTGCTGGAGTAGCCATGGATAGCACAACAGGAGCAATAACAGTGCTGGCATGTGCAGCATGAATAAACCACCTCCGCACCACCAGCATCGGTGCTCACACCAAGGTAGAGTCCAAGCATACAGTCCAGGAAATGATTGCCTCGAAGAAAAAAAAGAAACAGCCCTTCCCACCACCCACCCCAGCATCCCAATCATGCCAGCAGCCAAGCACTCCAACCCAGCAACCCACCCCCCTCCCCCTTCCCCAACTCAAGCAACATGAACAGCTGAAACGCCAGCAAGTCAAAGGGGATCTCCCAGTGGGGGTAAGACATAGAGTACGCACAGCCACTTCCTAGACCCCAGCCCCGTATCTGTGCCGCCCTCGGTGGAGACTAGGGCCAGGAAAGTGGTCCTTGGATTACATTACCACAGGGATGAAGAGTCCATGCAGGGTCACTGTCCATTCGGTCTCTCGTGTCTGTGCGTCAATGTTCGGGAAAACCACAAGCTGACACAGGCAGTGTGCGCAATGTAGTGGATATCAACAGTCAGTCTTCGTGTGGCGCCGGGGACAAGTCTGCATTGTCACGATCCTCCTCCGCGTCCCGGTCCTCCCTGCGCGCTCTCCGGAGCGATTTGAGAAAGTCTTCTACTTTCTGTGGATTGGTGAAGAACCGTTGCTTGCCCTGGTGGGTGATTCGTAGCTTCGCAGGGTATAGGAGCGCATAATCGATCTGAGCCTCACGTAACTTTTTCTTCACCAGTAGGAACTTGCGCCGTTCCTCCTGCACCATTGGCGTGAAGTCTGGGTAGATGGAGAAGGTGACTCCATTATACTGCAGCGATCTTTGAGACCGGGCCGCTCGGAGTGCAGTGTCCCGGTCGCGGTAGTTCAGCAGCCGAGCAATGATGGGGCGCGGTGGCAGGCCAGGTTTGGGCATAGGCGCCAAGGAACGGTGCGCCCACTCGACGATGAACTGAGGCGAAAAAGCGTCCTCACTGATGGAACCCTTGAGCAGTTTCTCAACGTATAGCTCCATTCTGCCCGTATCTGTGGATTCCGGCACATTGGTGACCCGTATGTTGTTTCGGCGACTATGGGCTTCCAAATCCTCATTTTTTGCCGCTATGATCCGGAGTAGGTTGTCCATCCTGGACAGTTGAGTGGTGTGAGACGTGGCCACATCCGAGGTATCGGAGATACGTTGCTCCGCAGCCGTGATGCGTTCCTCATGACGGTCTACCTTGTGTATCAGTGCGTCCAGCCGTGCAGTGACACCATCAACTTTCTCTACCACAGTGGCGAAGCCCTGTCACATCTCTTGTATCAGGCTGGACAGGTCGGCGTCCTTAGCTGAGGAGACGGTGGCCTTTGGGGACGACGTGCTAGGGTCCGGGTCCAGCTGCGTCGACTTCGCGCCTTTCCTCGCGGCATCGAAGCTGAGCTTGGTCTGGCGGTTCTCCGGTCGCACCATGATGGCGCCGGGGCACGACACCCTAGGAGCGTGAGGTGCAGAAGTACTACGGGCCGTCAGGCTAGGACACTATCACCAGGATGCAGGGCCACAGCGAGAGCAAGGCAGGGCAGCATCTTAAAAGTACAGCAAGAATCCAGGCGGTGAAGGCACGGGGCCCTGGTGTGTCCGTACAGGCCCTGTGCGGCCTGGCGGCTGGGAGCGGGGCGGCGAAGCCCTAGTAGCGATGGTGGTGAGGCCTAGCCTGTTATCACTGCTGTGCAGGGTGGTGGCGCGGCAGGCCCAGACAAGTGTGAGAGGCAGGGCAGCCGAGTCTCAGCGGGGATGTGCCACGCAGGTGTGGTGGTTGACCTGAGGTAATCGCAGCAAGTCCGCCCCGCACAGCACAGCCAGTAAATAGAGGAGTAATGCCAGGTGAATGGATGGGGAGCGAGGAGGGTCCCAGCCCTCTCCACATGGAAGGTGCGGCCGCTCAGCAGCGAGGGACAGCCTCCCAATATCAGGCGCAATGTAGATGGCTAGGGCCGGCCAAGGCCCGAAGCAGGAGCGGCAGCAAGCTCGAGGGCCCAGGCCCGACAGTCAGCCCTCCCGCCGGGCAGTCCACCGACCCCCGCCGTCTCTCTCCAAGCGGGCCCGGCACCTCCCGGGGATCAGGCAGGCTGCGCGGCGTCCTGCCCTCGGCAGCCCGCAACACAGGAGGCAGCAGCAGTTCCACTAACGGGGGCAGTGAGGTAAGTGGGGAGGGCGGGGGGGTCCCCGCACCACCGGACAGGCCGCCTCTCACCTCCGCCGCGGGTCCGCCGGCGACGATCCTTCCAAGGGTCCGCCAGCCGCCTAGGGGAGAGGCCTAGTCCCTCGTGGCCATCCCCGGCCTGACGTAGCTCTGCACAGCCGGCCGCATGCACTCCTCCGCACCAAGGCAGTTGTCGGCGATATTTCAAAGAGGCACAGCTCCGGCCCCGAGTCCCCCAGCGTCACCAAACTTGAACCGAGTGTAGGGATAGGTGCCCTGCTGCGAATCGCCAGGAATTCAGGCCGATATGGATCCCGTGGTAGAGCATATCAGTAGGATAATGTCCCAAGGAGCGGGAGCTGCGAGACTAAGCAGCCATTCCGCTTGTGCGCCCTCTAGCGCCCCCCACTCAATGATTCTTTAACTGGACAGTCTGTCTTTAGTCAGTATTGTTTCCGCTGATGCCTCTTCACCAGGATCCATTTTTGGGTAAGAACAACCTTAAGAAATAATCAACTTAAAATAAAATGTAAAAAAATAAATTTAAAAAATCACCCCAATTTTTACTTTTTTCTATTGGCTGCTTGTAAAAGAATGCATTTAGCTTAAGTTTCTTGTGATCATACTCTGGGCAATCCACCAAGCATCCCATGATGTCAAGGTTTGCTTTTTATAGGCCAGGCTGTACTTGGTGATCTACCAATCAATTGTTGCCCATAACATTTAGTGATAGGGCAGCAGAAGCCTGGAATAAATAACCTTCTAATGGATCTAAATTCTCCTCATCACCACCAGATCTTTCACTGGAAACTAAAGTCCTGCTTGTAAATTGTTAATCGTGTCCTGGCAGCTCTTCTTTGTTTTGTCATTTTTCCACGATCTATATGCCTATAGAGTAGTATTATTGTATCTTTAGCTCCAAGAAACTAAGCTGAATGTTACACTCTACACAAATAAATATCATAACACAATATAACATAACATGGCTTTCGCCATTCACAAGGGACCAACCTGGCCCTTGTATTAAGTCGCTATCACTCAAGACCAGTTCATTAGGTAAAGTACTTTCCCTGTCAGTCCAAGTCAGGGCACTTGACAAAATGCTTGACAAAAAGCTTGACTTGAAGCAGACTGAAGGGCTTGTCAGCTTTAATGTCCAAATCACCCTGTCCAGATCAGTAATGGCGGTAATGCTGCAGCAACAATATGATCACATATGATTACTTCAGTGTACAGTTCATGTGCTACATCTATTCTGGGCATGCAACAACGCAGAACACAAGGGCTGCAGAAAATCACTGCCAGGCTTCTTATTTTAAAAATGGACAGCCATTGCCATAAATAGCACCACGCTAGCACTATTTCATCAATTTTACTTATAAATGCAATCATGGAATAGTCAAGATCAAAACCACTGTATGGACGAGGATTTAGTTCCATGTCATCAACTGTGTCATGGTAGTAGCCCACAGGCTGCCTCTTAGATCAAGGGGCGCACAGTGTATGTCCAGGAGGACTCAATCACTGCCAGATGTGTAAGATAACCATAACCATGTAAATTATTTTCAATCAGATTAGCTGTGTGTAGTATGTTGGTCCATACATACATATAATCATGTAGCTGAGGCAGATGTAGATGAGATATGAAGTAGGTTTATTCAGCCATAGATAAGATAACAGGAAGTATAACTCTGGAACAAGCAGCCCCACCAGGAGCAGCCTCTTGGCTACTCAGCCCATACTCCAACTGCCAACCCTCATACCAGTCACCCAAGCATTCCATCCATGTCAATCACACTCACATTCTAACCTGGAACACCCACACTGGCTGAGCAGCTAGGTGCAGAGAAGTGCAGTAACATAAATACTAAACCCAGAATACTACACTGTGTGTAAATCTATCCTATATGATTTGTCTGAAAATCTGGGATGGATTTGATCTAAGATCATGTTTCATTTTACATCTGCTCAGGTGACTAATCTGAGATTCGCGTCATGTCATAGAGATCAAATGTACCTGCAAAGGCACTTAGAGAAATCCTAGGACGTAACGCTTTGCCCTTCAAAACAGTGAGCAAGATTCACAAAGAAAAGGTGTTTATGCACACCCGTACCCATCTTGAATTGCAATTCTGTTAAAGGGGCTTCTCTTACTGAAGGCATCTGCGCTCGTGCAATCAGAGCCCAACAGCTTAACACACTGTGCACAATGTGTCAACATACCCACTTGGGCTACACCTGGTTTATTCAGCAAACCTGAAGATCTCTAGAAGGCAACTTTGGCTGGATTTGGCTGTCTTTTGGTTGCCTCTCCTGGAGAAGAATTATAAATTCTTTGATATTTTAACATAACCCGGCAGTAACAAGGTTAACTATTAAGAGTGCATGAGTCACTTTCCGAAGTCACTTGTACCTGTTGACCATCCGACCCAATGCATGTAGAATGCATGTACTCACATTTTTCACAGTGTGAGTGATGGCCGAAGACCCTGGCAAGCTACTGTTTCTGAGCTTCAGAGGTGGTTGTTTACAGGGTGTCAATCATCTCCACTAGTCCCATGTCACTTACCTTTGCTGCTTCTTGTGGTGGAGCATCTGGAGCATCAGGCTCCGGTGAAGGTTCTTGGTCTTCGGCATGAACCGTGGTGGGCGGGCACTCTGTCTGAGTGGTGTTGCTGGTTGTGGAATAATCCTTATGAGCAGCAGTGAAAAATTCTGGAAGGAAAAAAGAGAAATAATCTAAGCTGGAGAAAAATCAGGATGTCAAGATCTAGCCTTGTTTCCTTCTGCCAGGTGACATTATTCTATGAGTATCTATTGTATCCTGCTTCAGTAGCCGTGCGCTGTACCCAACCCAGGAGTGACAAATTTCAGTGTCCATTTTCCACTCCAGTGTTGCTGAAAACATTTCATCGATTTCTTTACATCCATTTTAAGGGCTCATTTAGTCAGGAGCAAGCTCTTGCTGGTATTTTTCCACTTTATATTGGTTACCTAATGGGGAAAGGATCACTTAACTCAATGTAGGCACAAATGATATGCGTGATGATAGTAATGGTACTTGAACTAAACAAAACAAAACAAAAATGCCCCCCTCGCCATGGGAGGTGTATCTCATTGCGCCGGGGCATTATAATTTTTATTTTCAAAAAGAAAATTCCACTGCAGAATTTTGGTTTTGAAAAGAAAAAAGAAACCAGTTTGGTACAAGGCTCTGTCATGTTGACGGAGTCCTGCACCAAACTTAAACAGCATTTTCAACAACCGTCGGGGTGGTGGATCCTGCCAATGCTTCAGAAATTACCACCAGCTTGGTAGTCATGTCTAAATTCGGTGGGCGGCATCTCTGCCAGGGTGATGGAGCGAATTACTTGGTCGTCCTGGCAGAGAAACAGGCCACCCACTGAGATATAAATCGGCTCCCAAATTTGATTGGGATAGGACTGATTGTGGTTGAATGCAAAGAAGGCATTTGCAGATCACTGGGGTAACGAAACTCGAGGGGTCCTCCCTGCAAGGCACGTGGAGGGGCTCCCTTTGGGCTCAAACAGGAGCTCTGCATCCTGAGTGCTGTGCTGAGGGGGCCCCCGGGGGCCTAGGGCACCCCGCACTGCAAGGGCTGCGTGGACCTGTGTTACGCCCCTGTTGCAGATATGTACCTAGAGACGAGAGTGGCTTGGGCAATGCTTTTGAACTCTGGGATCAGATGGAGGATTTGGCGTTCCAGAAGAAAGCCCTTAATATGTCTGTAGCCATTCCTAACTAAATCACACCGATCCACCCAGTTCCAAGCAAAGATCAACTATAGCAAAGCCCTACTTGTCACCCTACCAAATAAATTCCTCAACTAATCGCAAAATACCTCGAAACAGCATATCCATCACCCAAACAAATCGGACAGTCCACACCAACTCAGTGCTTGTTTAAATGCATCAGATCTGAACCAGGGTTGACCAGTCTCCAGGCTCTTCATGAAGCCTACAATGCTCACTACCACTCCTCAACCATACATTCAAGAAAATATCTCTTCGCTAATCCAACATTAAAGAGCACACCGAATCCCAAACTTTGCAAAGTGCTTGACCAGTCCCGACAACCTAAGCACCTCTAGTCCAACGCACAGCACGTGACAGCTCAGTGGGACTTTCACCCAATATAACACACACCATTACATATCAGGAATCATAACATAGAACACAACAAATACGTTAAATATGTCCCTATTTACATGGTTTGTAACACTAAATTGGCTAATAGTAATGCCTGTTGTTCACAGCTCCTAGAACCTACAGCAATGAGATTCATTATTGTTATTATTATCATATAAATAACATTAATTAATCAATCATATTAGTACAATGTTTGTACATAAAAGTAAAAATTATTTTAAGATATTATTATTATGTAAGTAGCATTATTTAATAAATAATATTAGACATTTTGTTTGATAATAGTAATAACAATAATACCACCAACAATAATAGTAAAAATAATAATGATACTAATAATAATACAGATAATGATAGTGATGATGATGATATTAATAAAAAATGATTATCATTATTATTGTGATTGTTATTTTTATTGTTAGCATTATTACGCTAATACTAGAAATACTATTATTATTACTACTATTAACTTGACATATTACAGACCATGACATACAGCATAACAAAGCAAAACTTCATACAGTGTTACACAACAGTGCATTAAAGTATGCTAGTGAGGTCTTGTGCCAGTTTTGCCCATGACGATGAGATGGGCGTAATGCCTTCCTCAATCAGTTGGTAGACCTCTAGCTGTGTATGGGTGTATTGATTTGAAGGTGCCCTTAAGGTAAAATTCGGATTTGGAGGGGAGGAGTGTGGCCTTTGAGACCTCGATGGTGGTCTGAAAAGACATTACCCAGATTTTCCCAGGTGAAATGGTGCTTTCTAACAACTCCGGGGGAGATGATGTTTGTGCCTGGCATGTGTGTGGTACTATTGCCCCATCTCCACCTAGGTGTAATATTGAGTCGAGCGTGCGGATGTTAACTGTGTACTCCCCTCCGTCTCATTTGGTATAACAAAAACTGGCCATTACATATATAAATGTTCACCAGCTAACACAGTATTTTACTAAAGTGCTACATTTTGACAACCGAGCTATGTAATCTATAAAACTTGGAGAAGAGAAGGGTCTGCTGAGGAAATACATAGATGGATGAGCAGAGAATTTATTGACTGATAAAAGAGAGAGATATTATATAAGCTGTCAGTTTTTCTAACAAGTGGGAGCATTTCTGTGGCTCTGCATTCTTTAGGCGTGCCTAGAGGCACCTTTACCATCTTGATAGCATCAGTTAATCCAAATAAATAAATATTCTATATAATTAGAAATGTAACTATTTGTTTGTTCAAAGTCTCAAATCTCCGAAAGTTCTTCACCGATTGCTTTGAAATTTTGACACAACGTTGCATTAGAATACGCAAGTGTTTTTATATACACAACATTGGATTTGAATAGGCGTGTGTCGAATACGCGTGTTTTTAATCGAAAGCACAAACAGACAGATAAAAATGTCAATGTGCGTTTGATAAAAATCTTAAATCTACGAACGTTTTTCACCGATTGATTTGAAATTTTGACACAACGTTGAATTCGAATAAGCGCGTGTTTGTATGTACACAACTTTGGATTCGAAAACGTGCATGTCAAATACGCGCGTGATTTTAATCTAAAGGACAAATAGACCCTATTGACTGGGTTGCTGCGCAACAATTACAATAGGTGCATAGAGACAATAGTCTACATATATTAGGATGGACAGGTGGTGTCAGGATGGCAGACCGGGAAGTGGGTGGAGGGAGGGGGGAGGAGTTGATTCACTTGGCAACATTAAGAAAGGACGTATAGAGACAATAGTCTACATATATTAGGATGTACAGTTGGTGTCTGATGGCAGACCGGGAAGTGGGTGGAGGGAGGGGGGAGGAGTTGGTTCACTTTGCAACATTAGCGCGTGTTTATATATACCCAAAGTTGGATTTGAATACGCGTGTGTCCAATACGTGCATGTTTTTAATCGAAAGGCCGAACAGACCCTATCGATTTTGGTTGATGGGCAACAAATGCAAGGGACGCATATAGACAATAGTCTACATATATTAGGATTGACAGTTGGTGTCAGGATGGCAGACCGGGAAGTAGGTAGAGGGAGGGGGGAGGAGTTGGTTCACTTTGCAACCCGAACAGACCCTATCGATTTGGTTGCTGCGCAACAAATACAAGGGATGCATATAGACAATAGTCTACACATATTAGGATGGACAAAAACATATTGTATACCCACAAGCATTGTGAAATTAAACATATTAGAAACGTGTGCTTACTCTTTTCTTTCTCTTCCATTTAACCAGACTGAGCCACAGCAACGCGTAGCCGGGTACAGCTAGTTGTAGATTAAAAAAAACTACATTCAAATGATGCTTTGTAGTCCTCCCCCGTCCCTCTTGAACCATTGGTCTGTTCAATTGGCGTCACGCTTTGCTAGCACTTCCACAGCACAGAGCACAGAGAATGGGTCAGCCCACTTTTATCATTGCCTGTCTTGCATTGTGAGCGCCAGCATGTTGCATGCTCACGTGCATATCTGCCTAAAAAGAAGTACACTTCAATGCCAGGGCTGATGCATCAATACTTTACTCTGCCAATATTTTTTAATCCCAATTCTTTATCCTTGTTTTCATTTTTCGAGTCATTCTTATCTGCTTAAACAACGTTTTCAGGTTACAGAAATTCATAGCCAACATGACATTTTTGTGCTAATAAGAATGATATTTTCCTGTGACATACATTAAAACTATGTTAAACAACTAAAGAGTGTCACGCGAAATAAATGTATAAGCACAGGGTCAGAGAAGGAATCAACCTGAATAATTCACACTGGAAATCATTAGGGATTTTTTAGAAGCTCTCACTCAAGGTGAGTGAGGGCTTCTAAAAAATCCCTAATGATTTCCAGTGTGAACTATTCAGATTGATTCCTTCTCTGACCCTGTGCTTATACATATATTTCGCTTGACACTCTTTTGTTGTTTAACATAGATTGACCTGGGGGACTGAGAGTGTCCCTGTGTTTCCCTTTCTCTCTAATTGTTACTACATACATTAAAACTAACAATGATTTCGGTACCTATTCCATGTACCCCTATCTGGTAGGAATCGGCCAAACTGGTATGTATTATAATTACGTGCAATGGTTTTTTTTTTTCATTCAAAATTTCTATTGAAAGGCTATAGCTGTCACATTTAGGTGGTGGCATTTTTTCTCCTTTTTATCACTTTTGTCGCATATGGTTGCAATAAAAAAAAAAAAGCCATCGAAATAGCCTGCTGAGGCCAGACATACTGGCTTCTATTTTATTATCTACTGAAGGGGCAGTGCAAGGACTTTAGATTAAGGTTTCTGGGAAAGGTGTTATAGAGGCTTCTTGTATACATGTATATGATATTTCTCTACTGTGAGCAAGGGACTCATGTCTGAGCATACCCTTCCACGCTTATGGTGGACAAAACGATTCAGAAAAGGGGGGTGGTGATGGACAGAGTATCTGAATGCACTGGGCCAGGGACAGACTAATTTGCATGTAGCCAGGTTCTGAGCTGGGATGGTGCAGTGAGCTAAAAAACGGTGATGGATCAAGCCATGATCTCTTGACTGGGTATGAGTGTTCTGTTTAATTCAGATATTCTGTCCATCACCACCCCCTTTTCTGAATCGTTTTGTCCACTATAAGCGTGGAAGGGTATGCTCAGATGTGAGTCCCTTGCTCATTGCACCATCAGGATTCAAGCAAGCCGGGCCGAAGACGGCTGTAATGCCAGAAACCGGTCCCCGGAAGCTTGTTTCCTTTCCAGTAAAAGAATTGGCTTGGTAGTTTGGTCTGCCCTGTTCCCATGATGCACTGGGCCAGGGACAGACTAATTTGCATGTACCCAGGTTCTGAGCTGGGATGGTGCAGTGAGCTAAAACACGGTGATGGATCAAGCCCTGATCTCTTGACTGGGTATGAGTGTTCTGTTTAATTCAGATACTCTGTCCATCACCACCCCCTTTTCTGATTCCTACTGGCAATAACAACAATAACTTTCCAAGTGGGATCCGAAATAATGAAATGCGTCATGAAAAATTAGCTATCATAGACTTAGGAAAGAAGTTCCATAGATGGCTGCTAGTGAACAGCAGATGGAATGATGTCTCAAAGACTCAGACCAGCTACCTTTATTAGAGTATCCGTAGAGTCTCTATTAAGGGTGTTGAGGTTGCAGTCCAGCCCACTAGAAAAATCCTGTAATGTATCTTACTATTTTATCGGAAAAGGGGTGAAAAGTGTGGTTGTGCAAAAGAAGTCAAAAATAGGTCCCTGGAATTTGCTAGTCTGGTTTTGGTAAAGTTCTGGGATCGCTGAAGGGCTCGCCGTGAATGTAGGGTTCCTCTAGGTCATTTTCTTTTATTGCATAAAAATGTCACGCTGCTGCTCATACAAGACCAAAGAGACGAGGGCGACATCCAGCCAGCCCTCAGGAGGATGCTACTTGGAAGGCCGGAGGGACCTATCGTCTAACTCCTGCAAGCACTTTCCTTTTCGGCAGCTTAGGCACATTACATACTGTATATGAGGATGAAAGAAACAAGGGAAATGCCAGGTCTACTAGTTCTTCTATTATTCTATATACAAATCTTGCTTTATCTGTTATGGGCATTAAAGCCATCTGCACATGCGAGTCCAATTTACAAGGTCAGATGAATTGATTTACAGATGCAAGAGCTGCCCTTGCACTTGTAAATACATCAACTCATGCGCAACTCTAATCCGCCATGGTGTAATATTACATATGAGTAAAGTCTGTGCAAGGGCCCTGTGTGGGTGTTCCTGGGTAGGAATGTTGGTATTAGCAAGCCATTGTCTAAAGCATTTCCACATATTTACTACTGCCAAGGGCACTGTTAAACATTTTTCACGGTGAGAATGGGCTAGAAACACCCCCAAATTTGGTGGGGCTGTGGGGGGTTGCAGGGAAAGGCGTTTCTCCATAAAAAAATAATTCTGGAGAAACCAAATAGAAACAAATTAAATAAAAGCCCTAACACAACTATGAGGGCCTTTACCCAAGCAGAATTGTGCAATATGTGCAATAATGCAGGCGTAAATACCTCGACACACCCTCAAGTATAAATTCACTAAAGATTAACTCCATCACAGACGGAAGCTGAGGCCAAAGAAGCCACATCTGAAAGCAGAAACATGAAGACTCGGGGAACAGAAAAGGCTCCTCTGTCATTTTTTGCGCCTGAGGCAAAGGGCACCATAGCAAAAACTCTCGATTCAACAGCGATGTCGCTTATTGCCCAAGCGGAAAAGACCGACGCACAGCTAGGGATAACTGGCCTGCTGGAAAGTGCAATATTCTCACAGAGAAGGGCTGAAAACCAGCAGCAATTGTTTGGGAAATATTAAAACCCTATATTTAATATTCTAGGGTTGATAATATCAAAGAAATCTGGCTTTTTCCAGTCAAACTTATAAAAAGCCTTGGGGGAGCCAATAAGACTGAAATGGATGCACAACCAGGCATGGGGCAGAGGTACACCTCGTGATGAGGCAACATTCTGTCCCCTTGCAGCCACAAATCATTTGTTTACCTCTTCAGAATAGGGGGAAGAGAAGAAACCACTTGTGATATGCTACTTAAAGACATAGATATAGCTGTTAGGCACCCTGGGGCAGGTTTACAAGCCCCTTGCGATACTTTTACGCTGCTGTTGCATCACTTTTGTGTCGCAGCTGCGGCGTAAACAATGCGCCACTGCGCAACATATTTACAATGTGACTCATCTAGTGAGATGCATCACGTTGTAAAGCCCTGTGCTACATTATACCTGCGTCAGGTATAATGTATGCACAGTGGGCGTTCCGTCGCAAATCATCACTGCTGCTTCAAAACTTTACTCCTGCTGGTAGCAGGCGTAAGGAATGGCGCAGTACAATAGGTATAGGGTGCCCCTGAGCATTGCTGGAGTTGCGTCGTGCTTTCGACACGACTCCAGCAATGCGCTGACCTTACGACAAAAGATGCAACACGCATCTGACTATCCTTGCGCCACAGAGCGCCGCATTGTAAATGCAACGCATCTGTGGTGGCGCTAGGATATTTCAACGTGTGGCATCTCTACTGGTGCATCCCTGCTAATATGCATGGATGAGCCAGTCCTTGTAATTCTGCCCCCCAGAGACTACTGTAGCTGGTAACATCAACACTAAAACCTGTAGCCACTCAGAGAGCAATATGGGTAGAAACCAACAACAACAACCACTACCTTCCACCTCTGGAGCATACGGCCCCCAGGAACAAACAAGTAAACATGCACCAGAAAAAACACAATAGGTAGAAGATGGCTTGAACATCAAGGTTAATACTTGGGCTGGGTGGAATGTTCCGTTCCGCCGGTGGCATTGGCAGTATTTTGGCCACTTCACTTTACTCTCTAATGCTGAGTTCTGGCCAAATTCCGCCAATCACAGCGTTGTGGAATTTTCTCCCATAAGCCTCCAGAAAATGCACGCGGGCAAGCAAGATTTGGCATCCTTTAGTGACATTTTCTAACGCGGGAGCTCGCAAGCGGTCATGGTCAGATTTGCTGCTGCCTGAGTGGATTTTCTACTTGAGTGTCAGTAAAATCAATTTGAATGGCCATGGGCTCTTGCACAACGCATGGTGTTGATCAGCGCTGCTTCCACTTCCGGGCACTCACTTATACTGTGAGCAGGGTGAGTTGCACATTATCCGCATGTTGGAGTTTTTCTGTAATTCCGTGGAGTGAAACTCAACGAGTCCTGCCCACCCCTAGTGAATCCCCAGGATGAGGCACTACCAAAAATGGTGACTCTTTTTCAGCTGAATGTAATTAAAAAAAGATGAGGAAACTGAAATGGGTCGCTCAGTTGCAACAGAAAAAAAATAATTGCTGTAGGATGGCCATTCAAAAATGTCTAAAAGAGTAGCTAATGTATTCCATCTTTCAGAAGGGGGCAACAAAAACACTGGATCTGGAGTTAGATCTGCACAGAAGGTCATCAACCACCACTTGCATGAAGCAAGAGGAGCTGCTATCCACCAGCTAACAGCAAAGCCTAGAAATCATCAGGCCCCTCATGTCTGAAAGGCACTCGAAAGTGTAGTGTGAAACCATAAATTCAAATATCGGAATGGAAGAATGGCCCTAGTGTGAGGGCCCAAGATCAACGTGTCCCTATTATTAAAGGTAGTCCAGTTAGCAGTCATCAAAATTCAGACAATATACATTCCAACGGTCTGGTCTCAACCTTAAATGAGAATGCTAATCCCTTTTCCACAGCCAAGCCAGAAGGTGATACAAAAATGCAAAACAAACTTGGCCATGGGATACTGGAGTCACCATTGACAAATTCAGATTTGGCCTTCCTCCTATCTATCCGAGGGAGCATATAACATCCTACACAGACAAAATATTTTATGCCTGCTATCACATCGTGAAGGCCTTAAAGATATTGTCTCAACCGATATATCATTTGTTGGATTGTTGGTTAAGTCAAAAATGGGGAAGCAAAGCGTATACAAGTTTAGTCCAGATTATTCCCCTTTGGGCAAATTGGCGGACAGAATACCAACAGAAAGGGCCCATGTGATTTGCTGTCTCTCAACATATTAAGCGGGAATTTCACTAAACTGGTGCAAATGCTTGATAATTATGAGTGGCAGATTTGTTGAAAAACATGAAATACAAATTTTCCAGAAAACATGGGCATTAGACAGCATATAAAATGCCAAATATAGATTTTAGAATGTATCAGCTTTTAGGCAATTGAGAGGAAGCCCATTGATCGAGATAATAATACAGGTAAATTTTCTTCTTAATTGCAAGGCCAGAGAACTAAATTGTAACCACCAGGACTTACAACAATTGCTATTGACCTTCAAGTTAGGGAAGAAATAAATCATATTGAACGTCTATGACAGAGGCGATGATAAAAGGCTTGTCTCCTCGACTCATGATTGTCTTGGCGATAGGATCCTTTTGGTTGGTAGACAGAAAAAATAACAAGACAAATTCCACAACACTTGTTGCTGGGGATATTGGGCCATATGTATCAAAAAAGAGTTTTGCGATTCTCAAATTATGATTTTTGGCGAATCGCAATTAGAGAATCGCAAAATGCAATGTATGTAGGATTTCCCAAAAATTCTGTGAATCCTACATATTCCAAATTTGCGAATCTCAAATTGAGATTAACAATTAAGGAATACTTTCCTATTCATTCCTTTGGGCTAGGAGGCCCAAAGGGATGAATGGGAAGACATTCTTAATTTGCAATTACCAATTAGAGAATCGCAAATTGAGAATGCAATTTCAAGGTTGCAAGGGTGTCAAAAGGACACCTTGTTGCACTCCTTAAATATGCATGTGTGCACATTTTGCGCACATACATACCCTGAGGGCATGTATTTGCGACATATGGCACTTTTAAAAAATCTAAAAAAAATTGTTTTTTAAAGAAAATCGCAAATTAACAACAATTTAGAGTTGGTGGTAATTTGCAATTCCTTAAGGCCAAATAGCACATTACTGGTGCTTCTAGAATTGCATTTAAGGA
The DNA here is from genome assembly GCF_964263255.1 of Lissotriton vulgaris. Classification (NCBI taxonomy): domain Eukaryota; kingdom Metazoa; phylum Chordata; class Amphibia; order Caudata; family Salamandridae; genus Lissotriton; species Lissotriton vulgaris. Next base: position 362,277,190 of record NC_141693.1, on the reverse strand, counting down.
ATCACAATTTGAAATTCCTTAATTTCATTTGCAAAATAGAGAATCACAGATTTTGCAAATCTCTATTTTGCAATGGCCTTTTGGAATTATACACCCCAAAATGCTTTTTCCAATTCGCAAACGGGCAAGTTCTGAGAATCTGTCCATTTGCAAACGGGAAAAAGGCTTAATACATATGGCCCTTAATACCTTGTATGAACACAGAAATTACTATGAAGCAAAACTGTTCAGAAGAGGACAAACTTTGAGACATCATCTAGCCTCACTCACACTCATCTATGGCCTAAGAGCATTCAGAGGACGATTCCTATCTGATTGTCGGAGAGAGTGCCCACAATTCTTAAATTCTTTCATTGAGGAAAGCTGTCTTCCTGACTGCACCTTTGCAAGCTGAAAACAATAACAATATAATTGTTTTGACAAATCAGAAGAGAATAAAATGGGATGAGGTGGAATTAAGCACTTTTCTACCTTGGACGGATGACTTTGTAAACTCCATCCTGGAATCAGAACATTTTAAAAAGTTAGAGCCACAACAATTGGTTTTGCCACACAACTGTGTGGCACAACTTTTTAAATTGCTTCTAATGAAAACAGTGCCTTCTAAGATCACATGTCCTTCTACTCGACTGAAAAGAAAAAAGTGGGGTTGCAAGTGACTATTTTCAGCCTTAGTTTGTAGGTCGGATAAAACATTAAACAAACTAATATAACGTGTGCAAATGGCATTAGTGAAATCATTGTTATAGAAATGTATCAAATAAAAACTATATTTGTCTTTAGGGATGCAAATTATTAGCGCTAGGAAGGAAGATGATCCAGATTTAACATGTGAAACCTCTACCTGGAGACTTAAATTAATCACCTCCTAACACAGTGTGCTGTAAAAATCTTGTGCCTTCCAAGGTAGAAAGCTGAGCACCTTGTTTCTCCCACTAATGAGGTGTATAGGCTACAGGCCTTGAACACTGCTCTGAACGGAACAAAGATCAGGGAATTTTCTGATGTTTCAGAGCTAGCTTGTCGTGAAAGAGCCTTTCTCAGACATCCATTAAATTTACCTTCGAGCACCGCAACAGTGATGTTACTAACTACTCACAAGGCAAGGTGTTAAATGTGTGTGCACAGATTCAAACGTTTTTTTCTATAAATTGGTTTACATGGTATTTGAATTGTAATTTTAGCTGCTACCTACTTTATTAGGAGTAAAGAGCCCCTGCATCTCAAGTTATGTGGAAAAAAGTTAAAAATTCGGGATAGATTTACCAAACAGTTGCATTGGTGAAAAATCTGCGAAAGTGCTGCAAGCCGATGCAGATAGTTGATTTGGCATTTATCTGTCAGCCATTCCAGCACATAAGGTTTTTTGCATTGTATGTTTGCCTGAAAGAGACTACTTTGTCTCATTTTATGTGTAGGAGGCATCCCATCGGTGATTTATGGATGTTCTGGTGCTTCCACCAATGGCTTTTGAAGCTAAGCCCTATCTACTAACATTAGTAGTCAGGAATTTGCACTAAGTATTATGCCTCTTTGAGGCAGACAGGAAGTAGGAGATTTTTTTTCTCCAAACTTTTCAAAATGTCATTGTGTGCAGGACACTTAGCTTATTATTTTCTACTGGAAAGGTATCCTTTCAGTGCAAACTCGATACTAGACTCATGCACACACCCTTGCACTATAGTGCAAAGGTCTGTGGATGGTGTCAGGCTGACAGAGGGTTTGCCAGCTCTTGGGAATATACGGCGCTCTCCAGCTCTCTCCCTCTAAGGCAAAGCAGGTGTAACATACTGGTAAACCTGCCCTTTCCAGTCTTGATGAACAAAAAATAACGAGTTTTAAATAGATTCAAATAATGTACCAACAGGTTAATCCTCTTTTAAATGTTTACTATAAATCTATTTAAAATAACAGGCTTGTGTATAGGTAATTGTCAAGAAAAATAGCTCAGTGAGTTGAGTGTCTCTTAAGTGAAATGACCTTCTCTTGGAGTGGCCTACCCTCAAAGGTAGGCCAGCAGTAACCTCTATGTTATGTATGGCTCTCATAGAGAGCCTCTATTGTTTAATTTAGTTTCTGAAAGCCATAACTCCTTGCTATGACATCACAAAAGTTGATAACAATAGTGGTTATCATCTGTTGTGAGGTCATAAAGGCCTTCCAAGCCAGGTGACAGGGCTCCTTGAGAGTCTGTCAGGGTAGCTCTGTTTGTCTGCTATGACTGAAAGCAGAAAGCACAGCTGGAGGAGGGGGAAGGAAGGCAGGTAAGGTAGTGGATTTTGATTAAGGATAACAGATAAGATATTTATTTTCCACATTTGCTTCTGGGAGGAGAGGGCATGTTATGTACAGCTTTCCCACTATCCATTGCCTCTTCGCAGAAGTTGAAGGCTGTGGCAAGTGATTTTGGAAGCCATGCATAGCATACAATTATAGATGGGTAAAAAGTGAATCATGGGGATGTTTTTTATCTCAGGGTTCTAAGTGACATCATAGACAACACATTCTTTGCTCTGGTTGTCTATTTGAGTCACTCAGAACCTCTTGGTGAAAAACATTCCTATAATTTACTGTTACCCATCTGAAATTCTATATATTTTTATTTCAAGGGGAAATTCAACTTGGACTAACTTTTAAATGTCAGAGGACCATCATCACAATGGTCAAATGGTTGGGAGCTGCGCTACTAATGCTCCTGCTTTGGAGTTCTGGGAAACCTGCATCACACTCACAATCAGTAAGAAGTGTTCTCCCAGAGTTGATATTTTACAAAGGAGTAATACTTTAACAATACTTTAAAAGCGGCACACAGTAAAAATAGAGCTTGCTATTAGGTGGAATGTAGCATGTTTCAAAAAAGTATAATAAACATGAAATAAACTATATTATCATTGTTTTGCACCCCCTGGGATAATGAAGCTCAGAATTGAAATTTGGAGTGCACCTGCTGTGATCGAAGCAGGATTTGAATGAAAGAATGCATTTGGGTGTGACTGCAGTGGAGGGTGAAATAAATGTTTCTGTGTCCCACTTAACTATCTGGCTTGGATTCGGACCATCAAATTTTATTCTGGAGAAAAGAGGTCCGGTGACCCTTAACGGAGGGTCACCGTTAAGGGACAACCACTTACAGTCTATCGGTGGTTGAGCCAGGTCCCAAATCCAATGTTGGCTGCACAATCCAATAGATTCAAGACTGAGGAGGTTGTGAGTTCACACATCGGCTGCTAATTTGATATGGCTATTATGGAGCAGTCCTCTGGAGAACACACTTGCTTGGCTTTGACACAATGTAAAACAAAACTGTGGAACTCCCTGCCTCCAGGTTGCATGAAAACTATCACTTTTCTTTGAGAGAAAAAGCCAGGAAATCCTTTGGATCTGTTTGCTTTGTGTGATTTACCACTCACCCAGAGACATTTTAAGGAATGGGCAGAGTGGCCTCTGGCCCAGTGCCCCACCTTTCAAGGGGTCCCTCCTTAGGCTTTTGGGACAATCCTAGACTGTATGAGTTTATAAAGACCCAGTTTGTTTACTTCCTTTTCTTTTTTACCAGGCCAGGCTGGCCAGCCATTCTGGTCCTTACCTGATAGATAGTAAGTGTTAAATAAAATATTCAATTCTAGTTAGATTTAGCAAGCATTTAACATTTTAAAGTGTATCGGTCCAGCCCAACTGCACAGGCCTTTGCCTTTATGCAGTATGTTCGACTTACTGTGCACCCCTGTAAGTGAATCATTCTTGTGGAGCTACTGCCGGATTGGTGTGACCACTGGCTAGTGCCACTGAATTCCGATTACCAGTCCCGCGTAGCAGAGGCAGGGCAGTAAAGCAAAAGCACCCATCAGCATCATTTCTCTGCATGGTGATGCTAGAAACCACACCACACATTGTGGATAGAAGTCTTGATGAGACTACTAGTCTTTCTGCTTTGATGGCTCAGTCCAGTTGGAGCATCCACTTGCGCTGAGGTAGGGCCATGGGGTAGGCCATGAGGGTAGGCCACATGCCAATGTGCAGTGCAGAGCAGTATTATATGTGCCCTTCTTCACTGCATCATCCTTGGGGTACCACTGCTGGGCCAGTGCAATCACAGCATAGTCCCTGCTGACTCAGAATCCCTGTTCCTGTCACTGCAGGGACTGGTTTGCAACAAACAAAACTACACCCTCTGCAAGCACAGGCCCAAAACATGGGACACAAATCCACTGCACCACATGCAAAGGCGTGTTCAGTCTTTCTGTTTCTCCGATACTGGCCAGTCAGGGAAACTGGTGGTTGCAGGGTTGGGCCTAGATGGAGGTTGTCTTAGGAAGAGGGTTGCCAGTTATCCCACCATAGTTGAATAGGTGTAAATGAGCTAAAATGCATTCCAAATTTAAAATTGTGAGCAGCGGGCGCCAAATGATCTTCGGCTGGGCCCCGCAAACCCTTAAGATATCCATGCACTCACCTGCAAGATAGCTAAGAAGCCCTCTTTCCTTAGGACTCCCAGTTTGCTTGTAAGTGCATCCAAAATGCATGTAGATAAAAAGATACAAGAAACCCACTGGCGAAGACACTGAATTGATGCTGTGCACTAGTGCTATATTTACTAAGTGCCTACAGCACCTCTTGCGCCTTAATCCCAACAAGCAGGGTCTAAAACAAACATCCAAGTCCACCTTGACTGATTTCCATGTGCCAAAACCTTACAAAACTCTCATGAACCATGATGTTTTGGTTCTGAAAAGTAAGAAGCTATAGAATTGGTTTGATTCGCTCTCCATTTTATCCTACGCTCCCAATCTTCTTACTTTGACTCCATTCTACTTGAGGGAGAGTCTCAGTGGTGGTTGGACCAATGTAGACATTATTATTATTTGTGTAATTTATATAGCGCGCAGCTACCCCAACGGGGTGTCCCGGCGCTTCTGAGTGAAAGCAGAGTGATAGTCCTGGGGGAATTAACAAAAGAGAAAAGTTTTTAGTGCCTTACGAAAGGGTAATTCTTCCTGGATCATCCTAATTGCGATCGGGAGTTTGTTCCAGAGAGTTGTGGCACAGACCTGGAAGGTTTTACCTCCAGAACGTGCTTTCCTGAATCTTGGTATGGAAAGCAGATGTTGGGAGTTGGAACGGAGGTTCCGAGAGTTACAATAAGGACGAATACTAACAGAGAGGTAGGCCGATCCCCTACCCCTAGTTGCTCGATGGGCTAAGGTCATGGCTTTGAATGCAGCTCTTTGATGGATTGGAAGCCAATGTAATGCTCTGCGATGTGGCAAAATATGGGTGCGTAGGGAAACCCCGCAGACCAGCCGAACAGCCGCATTCTGGACTGTCTGGAGCCGATGTAGGAGGCCCGCGGGCAACCCTAAATACAGGTCGTTCGCATAGTCCAGGTGAGATGTAATCAATGCCTGGACTATGGTTTTCCTGGTATCACTAGGGAGATAGGTGATGAATTTCCTAATCATCCTGATCTTGGAAAAACAAGCGGCTGAAACGGTGTGTATTTGGTTGCTAAAAGAAAGATTAGAGTCCCACTTGACCCCTAGATTTTTTACAGAGTCCTTAGGGACAGGGGGAAGGCTGAGTTCCTGTGGCCACCAGAGAGTTGAATCAAGAGGGGAGGGTTGATGGAAAAAGAGAACCTCCGTTTTCGCCGCATTCATCCGGAGGCAGTTCTGGTCCATCCATTTTGAAATGTCCCGCAGACAATCCTTCAAAGGATCAAAAGTAGTTTGCGTGGCACTCTCATAGGAGAAAAGCAGCTGAATATCATCTGCATAGGAAGTAGCTATGATGCCCGACCTTGCAATGAGTTCAGCCAGAGGAGAAAAATAAACATTGAACAATAGTGGGCTCAAAGCCGAGCCTTGAGGGACACCCCATTTCAGGGTACGGCTAACAGAGGTAAAAGGGTGAGTATAGACTGCCTGGGTGCGATTAGACATACTTTTCCACATCTTATGCATGTCTACCATGTGCCTTGTGATGTTTATGCAGTTCTTACTCAGCTCAGTGGAGTCTTGAAAACTTTGCTCCCGCTGGTCAACCAGTATTGTTACCTTATGACTTGATGTCACTCAGGATACAGTGCTTCATGCCTGGGCTTTCCTTTTACAAATCATCACTTCAGGTGAGCTAGTTCAACTAGATTGAACCAGGACAACAAATTCAGAATACATGAAGTTGCTAAAACCAAACCCCAAAAAAGTTCCCTACAGCGTTGGTAACCTTGGGCCTGATTTACAGTTTGGCAGACCGGGTTACTTTGTCACAGACATGACAGCTAACCATTCACCATATTGCAAGTCCATTATATATCCTTAAAACTTAAAATCAGGTTCCTCGAGTCATCTGGAAACCTTCTTAACTAGACAAGTGTTATAAGCTTAATGCCCAACCACCCACTACCACCTCTCAGACTTTTGAGGATCTTCTGGGGTAAATCAGAGAGTAACATGGGAAGAAGATGGCTTTCCCTCCCTTCATGTTTGCAGTCCTGACACATATTATCATGGAGATCAATCAGTTATAGCTGCTACACCCCGCTTGTTTATGTAATCATTTATTTGAGTTCTTGTTCTAGTACCGCAAGACCCTCAGCTCAGGGTGGTACAGACTTTTAAAGAGAATGGCATCAAATAAAAGTGAACATGAAAAGATTAGGTCATAAAAAGAGTTGTGGAATCCTTTGTAAGGGTACTTATATCCTTATGGTACGGGCTTTTGACGGTTAGGTATGGGTGAATATATGTTATGAAAGGTCTTTTAGGATTGTGTTTTTTTAAGAACTTTTTAAAAAGCGGATATTAATATGTCATTTAGTATTCCTGATCTTAAACGCTTTTCCAAAGCATAACTGTTTCAGGGTTGAAGGCTTTCTGAACTGGGGATTTCCAGCTTCAACAGAACTTCCCTTCTGAAGGTTCTACTTCTACCAGAAAGCGGATGTATTTGAGATAAGTACTGGTGTGTGTTCATATATAGCCTTGTTGGTGGCGCATGTGGTATTAAATGCAGTGGGGCCATGTGGGGGGGGGGGGGGTATTTCGATGGGCTATGCCGAGGGAAAATTAAATAACTAATTAATTTTCCCTCTGCATCGTCCCTCGAAATCCCTCCCACGTGGCCCACCGCCCCACCGCTGTTACCTGCACAGACCGCGGCTGGGGACCATGAGCACCATCAGTGGACTTATTAAGGAAATGACAGATTTATGAAGTGAAGATACAGGATGCAGAAGTAACAAAAATTACTTGTATCGCTTCTCTGAATCCAGCCATTTGTCTCTGGAATGGGGAATGGGGACATATTTTTCCACATTCTGGGGACACCTGCTCAGTGCGGGTCGTAAATGTTGGCTGGGGGGGACACAGGTGGGGACTTGGAGGCAGTGGTGTTGGGACAATTTTCAGAGTGGGAGTCCTGCCGTGAATATTAGATCACTGAAGTCATAGGGTTTGTGAAACATCCAAAAGAGACACAAAGAACTAGTGTAGCAAATGTACTCAGCAGGAGAGTGGTGAGGGTGTAGTACATACAAAAATCACAAGAAGGTGGATTTGCTATTTCAGATCTGCACATCAAAACATGTCCCCTTCTTATAAAAAGAATTCATCTATATGTGAAATTCAAATGTTGAGTATTGAGTGCAGCCTTGGTGTTAAATGCTTATCCACCAAAAGCATTTGAAAAGGACTATCTGCCCACCGAGAGCGTTGCAGAATGTCACATCAACAGAGAACAAAAACACTAGCGCACATCACATAAAGTCACTTTTATCCTTCTGCAGTCCGCACTTTTCTCCAATTCGTATTCTAGCAGAGACACTCCTTTTCAATCCAAGAGAGTCGCGTTGTGTAGTAAAATGTTAGTGGTAATCTTCGTTTTTTTATAGCCATGATAAGTTCCATCACTAACAATATGAGCTTCATCTCATCTCCGTATCCGGCTTCAATCACAGTGTTCTGCGAGAACACTGTGATTGAAGCTGGATACGGAGATGAGATGAAGCTCATAATGTTCGTGATGGAACTTATCATGGCTCCACGACTATAAAAAATGAAGATTACCACTAACATTTTACGTGCTCGGACAGATTGGATTATAATCTTGGTGATTCTTGTACCAAGAATCACAAAAAGTGGCAAGCCTTTACTTTAACTACTAAAGTACTGAATACTTTGTGAATTAGCCTTGAGGAAGCCCGCAAAGGGCGAAACGCAAGTCGGCTGTGAAGCACTTTGTTTTAAGAAATAAAAACTGCATTTTCTACACAACGCGACTCTCTTGGATTGAAAAGGAGTGTCTCTGCGAGAATACGAATTGGAGAAAAGAGCTGACTGCAGAAGGATAAAAGTGACTTTATGTGATGTGTGCTAGTGTTTTTGTTCTCTGAGGGTGTAGTACATAGCTGGTGGTGCATTTTGGAGCACTGTGTTGTAAATATATTACTAAAGCATGATGTGGTAACACACTATAATTTGCACTATCATTTACAGACAGCGCAGTTATATAGGGCACAGACGAAAATGTTTGGAAATTGGATTTCAGTAAACATTTCATTTGACCATCACCAAGTGCATTGATTTTGTTTTGATCCTATTGAAATCTTTGATTCCATCAAACCTCAGAATTACATTTAAAAAAGTGCTTCATTTGTGCTTTCCTAACTTCATATATATTCTGAAATAGTTGTACAGTTCATTTAAAGGTATATTAATGTTAGTGGCTTTCCTAACTGCATAAATATTCTGAAATAGTTGTACAGTTCATTTAAAGGTATATTAATGTTGGTTTGTGTTAATAAAAAAATGACACCCTACAGTCATTCCTTTCACACTCCCTGTGCACCAGCAAAATTGGCACATACTTCACTTTACAACATCCTCTCACTTAACAGCCAGATAAAAAAAAGTAAGCACTCATGTTAAAACACTATAGTAAAAAATATAAGCAGCAATTTGTCAGAAGACATACCCAGACATTTGACATGCCTTTGAAGCACAGCAAACATGACAAGATAAAAGCAAAATTTAAAGGCATCTTTACTGCTCATTTGCCTTTTTGAATTCCAGCATGGTTATTTTGGGTGGTGCTGCAGTAACTCCTCCCCTGCACCCTCAATTCCCACACCTATACCTGGAAGGTCTAGGTGGACAGGGCAAGGCATGGCCTTGCTGGGAGAAGTGTTGCATGACCCCCCTGCATTGTGGCAGTAGGCCAGCTGCAAACCAGGCTGAGGCACTGCTCACTTCCTCAGCGCCTGGTACCAGTGGTTTTACAGGGTGTAAAATAGCACTCAATCAATCAATCAATCAATCAGAGAACTGTGAAGTGTGCTACTCACCTGTGAGGGTCTCAAGTCGCTGGCGGGGGTGGGGTGCAGCTCTGAGTCAGCTGAAAAGCCAGGTCTTGCGGCTCTTCCTGAAGGCGTGCAGAGTAGGGGAGCGTCTGATGTTGACAGAGAGCTCGTTCCAGGCCTTAGCCGTGATGTAGGAGAAGGCTCTTCCACCCTTTCTGGTTCTGCAGAAGCCCAGGGTTTCAGCTAGTGCGAGGTCGGTGGAGCAGAGGTTTCTTTTGGGTATGTGGAAGGAGACTCTTTCGTTGAGGTATTTGGGTCCGGTGTTGTGGAGAGATTTGCAGGCGTGGGTGAGTACCTTGAAGGTTACTCTCTTCTCGATGGGGAGCCAGTGGAGGTCTTGCTGGTGTTGGGAGATGTGCTCCTGTCGTGGGATGCCGAGGACGAGCCTGGATGCGGTGTTCCGGATGGTCTGGAGTTTGCGTAGCAGGGATTTGTTGATTCCAGCATAGAGGGTGTTTCTGTAGTCCAGTCTGCTTGTTATGAGTGCGTGGTTGATGTTCTTTCTGGATTCGGGGGGATCCATTTGAAGGTCTTGCGAAGGATGCGGAGGGTGTTGAAGCAGGTGGAGGAAACAGCGTTTATCTAGCGGGTCATGGTGAGGGAGGAGTCGAGTATGATGGTGAGGTTCCTGGCAAGGTCCGTGGGGGTGGGGGGTTGCCGAGGGTGGTGGGCCCTCATTAAAACTGGACTTGGTCTCTCTATCCCTGGTAATCTGGGTACAGGAGCACCTGATAACTTCTAGTGTGGTGGAGTAGTATCCCTATGAGGATACGCCTCCATTAGAATCATAATGAGGCCTGAAGAGGAGGGAGGCGGTCTCCCTTTAGGCCATTAGGGACACAGTATCCATTTCTGGACTTTTGTATGCTAGCCTAATGCATTCTGGTAGTTGTAGTCTTATTTCGCTTCCTTAGACCTAATAAGACTAACTCACCTGAAATCAGTGATTTTTAGGTGGAAAGTTCAGGATTGAAGACAGTGTCCATAATGCTCTTGAGGAAGTTGTTCACTTTACTGACTGAAGAGCTCTGTAATGTGCACTTATTGCCCATCCCTTACCGCCCCAGCGACAACTAAAAAGCAGTTAAAAGTTAAGAGCAGCAAAGAGGTCGACTCTCTGATTTCGTGCAGCAGTGCGTGATGTCATTAAAGCGACACCTGGGGTTTTGGTGAATCGGCTCTATTTACGTCATTCTGCTGGCAGGGATTTCGCGGAGCAATCAGTGACTGTGCGTGTCTGCCGCGCGCCAGCACCGAGATGGAGTGCCAGCGAAGCAGGGCACGAGGTGTGATGTATTCCCTGTCACCACCTCTCCCAAGGCCCTATTATTAGCCGCACTCTGAGTCCTAGATACACAGGTGTTATCCACCTCCTTTCTTTTAATCTGGATATTTTTCTATATATCGACTGCGAGACGCAAGAAGCAGGGAGATGAAAGTGGGGCAAAACAACCGAGTTTAGAGAGCCTCAAAGATACAGATGGGGCCTCTGCAGGGGTGTAACAGAAGCCCCTGCAGCGCCGGAGGACTCACTCTTCGAGAACCACCCCCCCCCCCCACCTTGGGCCCCTATTCAGCTCAAGGCCAATGAATATCTGTGAGACATTCTGCAAAGGAACACTGGGTGGCATTGTATTATTTTGTGTTATGCCACTGGGCCTTCTCTGCACTAGCTGCTCCTTTCTCACTACTTATTTGCACTAACTGGCCCCGGATCACAATTCCTTGCTCTATGGAGTCTGTAATGAAGCTCATAGGTATGAGGATACGAATGGGCATAATTACAAGCAAAACCAAAGGAAATGATGGACGGAGCGTTGACAATACAAGCACTCACCCCCAGTCAACTGATCTGGGTTTAATCCATCACCGTTCTTTAGCCCACTCTGCCACCCCAGTTCAGACATGGCCATATGCAAATGAGTCTGACCCTGTGCCTCATGGGAACAGTCAAGCCCGAACTGCCAAGCCATGCCTTCCCTGGACCGGAAACAAGCTACCGAGGACCGGTTTCTGGCATTTCAGCCTTCTTCAGCCCGGCTTGCTTGAATCCAGTGGCAAAGTGAGCAAGGGACTCACGTATGAGCATACCCTGCCAACTTATGGCAAACAAAGAAAAACGAAAGGAAATGATGGACGGAGCGTTGACAATACAAGCACTCACCCCCAGTTAACTGATCTGGGTTTAATCCATCACCGTTCTTTAGCCCACTCTGCCACCCCAGTTCAGACATGGCCATATGCAAATCAGTCTGATCCTGTGCCTCATGGGAACAGTCCAGCCCGAACTGCCAAGCCATGCCTTCCCTGAACCAGAAACAAGCTACCGAGGACCGGTTTCTGGCATTTCAGCCATCTTCAGCCCGGCTTGCTTGAATCCAGTGGCAAAGTGAGCAAGGGACTCACGTCTGAGCATACCCTGCCTTCTGCAAAGGAGCACTGGGTGGCATTGTATTATTTTGTGTTATGCCACTGGGCCTTCTCTGCACTAGCTGCTCCTTTCTTGCTACTTATTTGCACTAACTGGCCCTGGATCACAATTCCTTGCTCTTTGGAGTCTGTAATGAAGCCCATAGGTAGGAGGATACTGATGGGCATATTTACAAGCCCCTATCTCCACAGGAATGTCACTTTTGGTGACATTCCTGTGGCGATAAACCCTTTGTCTTATTTACAAGGTGGCGTTAAGCCACTTTTCATGCTACACTTACGGGGATATTTACAAGCCCCAATCGCCATCACAATGTCACTTTTAGTGACGTTGTGTGGGCGATATGGCATCACCTTATTTACAAGGCAGCGTTAAGACACTTAACGTGGCTTAACGCACCCTTTCACGCTGCACTTGGCGTGAAAGGGGAGGACAATACGTGTTGCGGTGGGCGTTCCACCACAACACTCATTGATTTTGACGCTGCCCTTTATTTACAAGGGCAGCCTAAATAGGAGACCGCGCCAAAATTAAGACCAGGGAAACCCTGGTCTTAAACATGCAAAACGAGGAGAAATGCTTTATTTCGCCTCGTTTTTACTGTTTCCATGTGTGCTGCCTTGTGCAGCACACATGGAAACAGCAAATTGCCATTGATTGTTTATTTGCTGGAAGGTGATCCTTTTTGCACATAAACAATGAAAAAAAAATGATGTTTTACAACTTCTAGGTGTACTGCATTAAGCATATAGAAGTTTCAAAACGCCATGAATGATTGTTTGTGTGCAGGAAGGGAGACCCTCCTGCACATAATCATTTCCCCCAACGAAGACCCCCTTGCACTATGGTGCGTTAGCGCTAGGCAGCTGAACTCGGTGCCAGCTCGGGGGAAAAAACAGGGGTGCGCCACATTCTTGTGAATAGGGCGCATCCCTGCATGTTCAGAATGGAGAAGCGTGGCATTAGTAATGTTTGCTTAGCGCCACGCTTCTCCATTCTGTTGTAATGTGCCCCCTTAGCGTGAAAGGGGAGTGCAGTGGGTGTTGTGATGGGCATTCCGCCCACAACCCCCATTGATTTTGACGCTGCCCCATATTTACAAGGGTGGCATAAATATGGGGCAGTGCCAAAATTAAGACCAGGGAAAACCTGGTCTTAGGATGGTGCAACGAGGAGACATTTTTAATTTCTCCTTGTTCAGCCATGAATGATTGTTTATTGCAGGAAGGTGTCCCTTCTTCCACATAAACTTTCATTAAAAAATTGACGATTTGCAACTTCTATGTGAGCTGCAAAATGCAGTACACATAGAAGTTACAAATCGCCTTTTGTGCACACACCTTCCTGCACACAATTATTCCTCCCAACGCAGGCCCTCTTGCACTCCTACGTTGCAGCAAAACCTGGAACGAGCTCCCATTCAACATCAGACACTCCCCAACTCTGAACACCTTCTGGAAGAGCCTCAAGACCTGGGTCTTCCACTGACCCGGAGCTGAAACCAGTCCCCATCTCCCCCCCCCCCTCCCCCCCCCAGCCTCTTGAGACCCTCACTGGTGAGTAGCATGCCTCATAAAACCCTAATTGATTGATTGATTTACCTGCTTTGGCAATATGCAGCTTAATTTAGCGCCAGAGCTGAGGAAGACGCTGGGGTGTGCTGTATCTTTGTAAATATGGTGCATCCCTGCATTTTCCGAATGGCGGAGCATGGCATTAGCAAGTTTTGCTTGACACAACGCTTCGTCAATCTCTGTAGTAAATATGTCCCTGAGTTGCTAGTTAGTTCTCTAGCTGACCAGAGAACATCCCACCAGGGACAGAAAGTATACAAGGTGCAAGTTCGAATATGGGGTGGAGTACCAGTTGGGGGCCGGAGGGGAGGAACTGCGAGGAGACGACGAGGGCAGTTAGAGGAAGAAGGACCCCGAGATAGTCACGAATCATGTCTTCCTTTGCACTATCTGTGACTCACGCCTTCCCTTGCACTATTGATGATGGTTCACTATTCCCTTGCGCTCATCTGGGCTTATTTACAAGCCCCTTGCGCCTCTGGTGCATCACTTTTAACATGGAAAAAGTGACGTACCAGAGGTGCAAGTGGCTTGTAAAAAGGCCCCCTCGTGTGAACTAACTTGGCTCGCTCATACATTGCACTAGGAGTCTCTGGCTCATTTCTCCCCTGAACTAGCTGTCCGGCTGCACCCACCCTTGCACTCGGAGTCACTGGTTGACCCCTCCATTGCACTGGAGGTTTCGTGTTCACTCCTCTTTGAGCTAACTGCCCGATGCTCACTAGTACCTTGATTGGTGCACGAGTTGTCTCTGGCTCATTCCTCCCATGTGTTGACTGTCTCTCGTTCGCCCCTCTCTTGCGCTGGCTTCCCGTGTCTGCCTCAGTGCCCAGCTTCCCCACTCCCTCCTTGCTAGAGCTGTCGCTCCTCACTTGCACTAAATGCTACTGACAACCTTGCACTGAGTCCCCGACCCCCTCCCCTCCCACTGGTTAGCTTTGGTCCACCTGTCTTTTGTTCACTCCCACCTTGCTCTGTCTTCTGTTCAGACAGGGTCTTTACTGGTTGACCTCTACTCCGCGATGCTCTCTGTGGTCCCAGGTGAGCCCGGAGCTGGTCTCCGCACTCCCGGGATGCGGCCCGGTTACCACAGCAACAGGAACACGCAGCCTGAGCATCTCCTCCATAGCAACAGCTCTCACACTGCCCTCCCCAGAGACGCTCCTGCCACGGCCCTCCAGCCGTCATCTTAGCCTTATGGAAGCCCCTCTCGCTCCCTCTTATTTCACCAGCCCCTCCCCTCCCCAGCTTCCTTTTCTCCGCTCTCATTCTCACATCCCACCCCCTTGCCTTCACATGTCTCGCCTATTCTCATTTCTCACCCTCTTGCTTCATTACACTGAGCCCCCTCCCTACTTCACCCAGTGTATTAATATGCGATGTATCACTCCTCTCTCTCCCTTACGTCCGATTCTATCTCATCCCGTGCTCGAGTACATCTCTCCTCTTTCTTCCTCCTTTCCCTCCTTCCATACACCCCGCTTTCCCCTACCTTCTTTTTCTAGCGTCTCCCGTTTCATTACTTCTTCTAAACCGATTGCCCCCTTCCTGTCTGCCTCGCCTTCTTCTTTACTACTGCCTATCCCCATCTACTCTTCCTCCTTTCCTTCTTTCCTTCCTCCCTCCTTCCACCTAACCATCTGAACATGTTTTACGGATCAGAAAACACTGCAAATGTGAGGCCTCATTCGCTATTCCCAAGGTCATCGGAGGATACTGGGCACCAGTTATAAACACTAATATTGGGAGACATTTACTCATATTGGGAGTAACTGACTATTGATGCTCTCGGCCCCGAAGTGAATTACCGTGCATTCCTCGTTAGCGTTTGACTCTCAGTGGCAATGGGTCACACTGTCCAAGGCTTCTGCAAGGGTTGATGAGGGCTAGACAACTCACAGGACAACAGAATAATAAAATGCACTCAGTATCTGCTTGTTCACTTGCTTTAGAAAAAGAAAAGTACTTTATTATACCCCAAAATAAATAGTACACATGAAATAGGGACAAACAAACAAAATTAGAAAAAAATCGTTTCTCTTAGGAAGAGACCTGCGTCCAAACATAGCGCCTACACCTTAGGTGCTAGATTTTCTCCTAACATTAAATTCTAGGGCAAGCGTTAGCCCATGAAGGTGTTTGCCATTTTTTCATGTGTTCTCGAGTAGAGAAGAGGGCGACTTCACTAACCTGGAACCTGGGTTGTTAGAATAATAACCAATAACTTTAGTGGGGCAGGGTTAAGGCATGCTAACTAGGCCTGGGCAGAGTTCACAGAGTTCCGCTATACAGAATTCCACGAAGTGATCCAAAAACTCTGGTACGCTACAGGAAGTTCCGCAAGCGGCGGAGTGTGTTAAGTCGCACCGTTCTTGCTGATTTTTAGCACCGGGTGTTTGTCCCGCGCAGCGTGAATGGCACCATGCGCAGCACAAGAGGGCGCTGCTACTTTCTGCAGCTTGAGAAGGTCTACTTCCACAACGTGAACAGAAGGTTTCTCAACGTGAGCGGTAGCGACCTTCCGCGACCTCCCGCGTTGGGAAATCTCGGTGGGAGGTGGTCTGGAGTTGGATTTTCCTTGCTCGCTCACCAACTTAATGTTGGTGAGCGCAAGCGAGGAAAAACCTCCGCTCCGCAGAGTGTAATTTTTCAGAACTCTGCGCGCTACACAGAGTGCGGAGTGGGAAAAATTCTGCAAACTCAGCGATAGGAGTGGAATTCCACACCCAGGCCTAATGCTAACAGACAAGAATACAGTTCACGAACTTCGTTCACAACTCATACGATTCAGCTGTCATCGCTACTTTTCAAGGGGACACGTGTTTGTGTGTTTACCTTGCAGAGATTTGTGCATTTGCTCAAAGCCATGTGTGAGTTTTTCCTTGACTTCGTTGGGCCCGCTCCGAAATTGCTCAGGGCCAGTAGGCTTCACACAAACCTTCCCAAAATGAGCTGAGAAGCTCACCACAAGCCTGGCAAAGAAAGCAGCCCAACATGGGCAGTAGGAGGCAACATCCATTAGCAGGCGCTATACATAGGAACCCACAAGTCCAATGGCTATGGTGGACACTACAGCCTACACTTGGGCACTATTACTTAAAAGTGCTATAGCTCTAGAACTGTCAGCCATGGTTGAGCTAGCATGGTTCCAGGGAGGCCACTGGATAAGGATTGGTCACAAGCAAAGAATGAAAGGGCAGTCTTTGACGTATGGCCTGGGAGTTTAAACTGTTTACCACAACCATGCAAAAACTTGGATGTGGTTTGCAGTGGATTTATCAGGCCACCTTTCTTCTACTTCTCCAATAACCCCAGGCTGGGATTAGGGGGTGGGTCAATGGTGTTTTCAAGGCACTGTGAAAGCAACAGAAGAGTGCTTACAGATTATCCTACAGCTGCTCACAAGCAGATTAAAGCAGGCTCACCAACCAACAATGTAGAGCTGACTCTTGCATTGGGCCATGCGGGAGCCAGCACGTTTTATCTTCTTTTTCTGCACAGCAACTGTGCACATGGGCCTGGCTTCCATGGGGGGCAGCAGGGGCAGTGGTACCGGGGCCCACAGGCCTGAAGGGTCCAATGAGCTCTCCTTATTCTGAATTTCACAGCTCAAGCAGCGGCCGGGGGGTCCCTTTTCTTACTTGCACTAGGGCCCATGACACACTCGCTAAACCACTGGCTGTGCACTCTTGTGTACAGTGGTACAGACCTCAGAAAGGCTCGCAATGTTTCCACAGGCACCTGGGCTGGTGGGCTCCTTTGTTTTGTAGAGCACAGTTCAGCGTCCCTCCACACAGCAGACAGGGTTCTTCCCTTGCAAGGCAGTTTAACTGTGCATCCAAACTGGCTCCTGGTCCAGAATGGAGACTAAGCATGGGCGAATTTTGCGAATCTGGCGTTCGTGAATTTGCGTATTTGCGAACTCACAATCCGCAAAATCCGTGAATTCTCGCCAATATGCGGATTTTTTTTTTTGTGTTCGCAAGGGTTTCTGCCAGTTCGTGAGGGTTTTGTACCAGTTCGCAATTGCGAACTTACTTGTCGGCTCGCAACGGTCGCAACTATGTTGTTTCTACGTCTGGTTCATCATCACAGGTTCACAGCACCCTCTGTTTCACCACTGCCACCCTGTTTCACCCATGCCACCCTCTGCTACATCAATGCCACCCTCTGGTTCATCACTGTAGATTATGGGGGGGAAAGCAAGCACACCTGCCCGGCTTCAACTGACATGAATTAATTTGGAGTTGATTTATTAATGTGTCACTGTTTTAAAATTCCAGTCTGGCACCTGCTTCCTCATCTGTAATTTGCTTTCTGTTGCAGTGCAATTTTTTTTCCCAGGACCTTTGTGGCATACTTGTAGCTATTCTATGAGCCTGCTGTGAGGGTCAGAGCATTGTCATAGAATTGTTGCAACTAGCAACGGAACTCTGGAGGGGCCCCAGTCAGGAAGCACTACAGGGAATGGTTACTAATAATGAGTTTGAACTTTTGCACCTGCTGAGTGCTTTCAGTTTTGCAAAACTCGTTTTTCTGCAGAACAGCAACTGTAATGCCCCAAACAAACTTACTTGTGAAAGTTGATTTCTAATCCAAAAGTGATCCAAAGAAAGTCAAAAGGCCTCAAATCCAAAAAAGTGCAGGCAAATGGCAACCTGAGGAGTTATTCTGATAAAAATCATCATTTTCAGAAGGTCTATGCTGCTTCCTAGTGGATTTCTTGTGCAGAATTGCACATTTTGTAATTTCGCAAGTGCGAGATTGTTGCTGCCCGCCGCACCTACATGTTCGCAATTTCGAACTCTCGCGATGCGTCGCCAAACTCCTGCGGGATCCCGCAGCAAGATCCAAAATGGCGCATCACTCGCAAAATATCGAGAAAAACAACTCAGCAAACGCTGAATGACGGTAAGTGAATGCCGCACGCGCAATATTGTATCACCAAGAAAAAAAATCAGCTGCGTGCGAATTTGCGGATTTTCGGTAAATTCGCGAGAGTTCGCGGATTGCGAATTTACCGAAAATCCGCAAAATCCGCGAGTGGAACGGATTTTCCGCCCATGCTTAATGGAGACAGCATTGAAGCAGACTCTGTTCCTGGAACTCTCTCCTCCTCAGCAGTGTTGGTGCACACCCTGTCCTTGGTCATGAGGGAATCAGGACACAAGCACTGGTCAAAAAGTTGGCCAGTGTTTCTCATCAGAGCTGGCCAATTAGCAGCCTTGCATGGTTCATGTCCTGAAGGCTCTTCCAATCAAATCTTGCAGCTGCATGATCAACTCATCCCTGGGTGATGTACAAAAGGCACTCTTATTGGCTGGTTTAAACTTACCCAGGTAGAGATGTTTTTTGGGTCCAGACAGCAGGACATATTATTTGTACATGTGGGTCAGGCAGGAAAAGAGGTGAAGCCGAGAGCACTCTCATAGAAGCAGAGTTGTAAGCTTCAATGGGAAGAATCCCTGACACCCCCCACAGGAACACTGTAACCCACTACAGCCTAATCTGGCGGGGGTTGGGGTGCAAGAGCGGGCACAAACGACGATCCCACATGTCAACAGTGACCTGGGTAGCCTTGCATAAAACTCTCCTTCATTTCAGATTGGCACCAGGGTTGGACTGGCCTATAAGGCAATCAGGCAGTGCTTAATGAGCTGGTATTATAGGACAGACTGTGGGCTGGGATATGAACTGTTTGTGGGCCTTTTTTATGTTCTGCTGGGCCATTATTTACTGTTGATTTCCCTGATATTTAAACAAATATTGCCTGCAGCAAGGTCAAATGCATGCAATTGCCCATACCGTGCAAAACACATATACAGTATGTGTTCAAAAGTCCACAACTGCCCTAATTTGCAAACACTGGCTACTTTTTTAACTTACTAATTTACTAATGGGGGCTGCTTTTATTTTTCAGCCCGAGCTATTTTCTGTTCAGTACCACCCTGATTGACACACATATTAGGACTCCAAATTGGATTCAACTCTATAATTTTAACAACACTCACAGGCCTTCCACCCAACCCCAGATACACACAATTTGTACACACTACACACATATAACACATGCACACATGCCCATGAGGGACAGAGGCAGTTAATGTAAAGTAGAAGAACCTTTAACACAGAGGAAGCCAGTAGGCTTCTCACCTTAAGGATGCAGGTAAAAAGTCCTATCCCTTCGCTGCAGATCAATCCGCCACCGCTTCCAGTCCCATCAAAGCCCAGATAGAAAGGTCTGGTGTCACTCTTGTAAAGAGGGGGTACACTTTAGCACCCCCACACCACAGAACACTGCTTTTTCAATTTCACTGCAATTTAACAGGGGGAGCCATCAGTGACCTTGCATGATTGCCAGGCTGAATGGGGCAAAAAACAACAACAAAAATACATTCACTGCACACGGAAAAATTACATGGAGCAGGCGAGCATCCTCTCCAGAGCCATACAGGGATGTTCCTTCCCAACAAATATGTTTATGTCTCATTTCAACTGGATCATTGTCATAAAACATGCATCACAGAGTGAAATATTGTGACATTAAAAGGTGGTTAATCCTTTGAACAGGCCTTGCAATATTTGGAAGTTACTTTTCATACAGTGCCATTGGTCTCTGGGGGCGTATCTTAGTCAATAGTGTTAGGGGGGTGTGAGTTTGAGATTTGCCAACAAGCAATGTGGTTTGCCCAACTAAATAGTACAAAGGGCAGGCTCTGCCAGCAGAGGTAGAGTTAATAGTCTGGGACATTGGCAGCAGTTCTACAGTATTTCTAAAATGACATTCTGAACAGCTTTAATATATTGTTAGAGACATAAAACACAAGACAAGTTAACACAACAACTACCCGAATTGGACTCACGTTGTACGCATGATTGTTCTTGCAGTTAAATGTAAAGCGTACGGGTGATGTAGGGCAATATGTGAGTTTAGCTTGATCTGGATGTGTCTCTAAGGTGGGAAACACTGGATGGTTTGAAGCAGTTTTGTGTGCATGATGGTGCCAGGGATTATGGTGAAAGCTTACTTTAGGTTCAGTACAGTTGTTTGTCCTATGAAGATCTACAAAATGTAGGGTTGGCCGGTGGGAGAAAAGCATAAGGAGGGAACATTCATTCTCCATTCTCTTAAATGCATAAACCCCACACCAGTCATTTGATTATGTCAAGACATTGATTAAATAATTAACATGAGATTGGTTAACCTACTTTTGATTGTTCAAGAAAAGGAAAGAAACCGCACATGCCACACCAACCTGATAGGGAAGGGTGCTCAAGACCCTTGCTTTCTTTAAGTATAGCTGCTCTATAATACCTCATTCATCCTATGTTCAGAGCAGTGCTGGTAATGTTCCAGGAAGGATATGAGGTACAATCAATGTGCAGGTATAGAGTGTAGAAATCTGGGCTTAACAGTGCTAAAGTTGATTGCAACTGTCTTTCATGACAATAGCCCACTCAAAATTATCCTGGGAGCTCAGTAACCTAAACGACATTTAACGTCAAGCTTCCACCTCAGACTGCTAATCCATCGTCTACCATCTTCAATACCCAATGCACTGGGAGATGATGTCTAGAGCTTGGCATGAAATGATGGGGAATGCCAAAATCCAGCATGTGGTCTCTGTATAACAGCTCATAGAGTCTCACCCACAGTGATTATTCATTTATTTAAGAATTTAGAATTTACTTTACTTCTTTCCAAGCACACATATGTAGGCACTATACTGATATACTGATACTTTTCTGGAAGATTGACACTACTATTTTCAAAAAGCTGCAAAAAAAATCTTCTAAAATGATATCACCAGCTACCTGAATAATGAAATAGGCCTTGCTTGGTTCATGCTGCAGTCTACAGTTAGTGCACAACTCACTGAACTATTATTCCAAGTTTTGTTCCTTGAAACTCACAGGTAAAACAATGTCTATGCAATATAGGCATTGTCCCTTGAAACCCACAGGATAAACAATGTCTCCGCAATGGGGGCATTAACGCACTGAGCTACCTACAATACACATTTGTGGCCTAGTGTTAGTGGTCTCAAGCATGTACATTAACCTCTAAATGATGTTGTGAGAATTATAACATGTGCCCAGGATATACACAACGTGACTCAAAGGAAGTGCATTACCCTAGGGCTACTAGACACCCTGGACTTTTTGCCATCTACTCAGACACATTTCAATAAATTTAAGATGTTGCGTTTTTTGGAGTGGGCCAACGGAAGACAGAGGAAAGCATTATCAATGTCCTATTAATAACCTTTTGCCTGTATTTTCTATGTTGGTGAAAGCTGTCAATTGAGTCAATCTGTGCCTGTCGCCCAATGGAAAAGTGTAACCCTACATCTATATTTGTGGAATGTTCCATTTTTTGGCTTTTAAAATCTGGTGACCCTGCATTAACCAGTACGTTATCCAGCAATAACTTTCATATGTTCACTGCTCTTCAAAACCACTATGGCATGCAGCAAGACTGCCAGTTTCCAGGTCTCTCCATTTTAGGACTTGTAGTTTTGTTTATTCTATAGCTAGCAGCCCGACCCGACGTTGTCCGGGAGTAAAAGGCTGCTTCAGGGCCCCCGCCCGCCCCGCAGAAGAGTTGTCTGTACAAGTCCTGGCCCTGTTCATCTGATTTGGCCCACTTGTGTTATTTTTTTAATTCGTATGTATTGTTTTTCGCGTTTTATGTTGTCTGCTAGATGTGAGGAAAGTGTTGTGTCACCTGTTTAATGTTTTTTTTTCTTTCAAAGGCTCTTTCAGTGTGTTCGTTTTTGTATCCCTTCAAAGAAGTTTCCCTTTCGTTTTGTCAATTGTGTGGTGAAGTCCTGGCAGTGCTTGAGTGATTATGGGCAGTTGTGTTATTTTCGTTATTCGTATGTCTTATTGTAAGCGTTTTATCTTGTCCGCAAGATGTGAGGAAAGTCTCGTGAATGCGCAGTCCATTGCGTTTCTCCGTTAAGAAATGTCGGCTTTTTTTGTTCGTGTTTACCCCCCTGTGACGTCGTTGGTCAATGGCTAATGGTTAAAGACTTTTTTTGGTAAGCCAAAGTCGTGTGTGTGTTTTCTTTAGTGCGTTGTGATTGGTGTAGTATGCGATTAATCCTGCCCCCTGTGTGGTGTCATGTGACACTCCTCGTCGATGGAAGGCCCGCCCGGTTTTTAATGCGAAGGCGTCAATGTTGTCTGGGTAACTGTAACAAATGTGTGTATATTTCTTATAGCGCGCACCTCTGCTGTTTTTGTATATTGGTGTTACCGCGCTGTATGTGTGAATTTAAATTCATTGAAAGCGCATTTCGCTGTATGTCTGCATATTGTGCGTTCTAAATTCAGTGAAAGCGCATTTCCGCTCTATGTGTGCATATGTAAGTGTGTTGTGAAGTCGATTGGCCTATGTTTGTTATTTGCACTTGGCACAGCCCTGTAAACGCCCACATTTGTTGTTTGAGACGCCCACGGCCACGCCCCCAAGGGACTACTTGACCACTTTTGGCGTTTTTGCTTTTTTAATGTATATGGTGTACATATCTATAGCCTATGTCCTTCTGCCACATCTCCCCTGTATTGGGTGTAGTGATTGGTGCATTACTTTTGTAGTTTACCTGGCTCAAAGGTTTATGTTCTCTCTTTATAATAGTAGTATAGATAAAACCAAGACTACAGGTGCCAGAATGCAAAGCAAAACAAAACCTACACAGTAGCAGCTAGTCATGCATGGGCTTGAGAAATGTGGTGCAGCTTTGATGAAACGCGATTGTAGAAAGTGATCTTTTAAATTACCATTTCTGGCTAAAGAGGTACTTTTATCTAAGCAAAATCATAATCGGGTATACTATGCTGAGATTATTCCTGGCTTGGCATCACCACACAGGCCTGTGGCCCACGTTAAAATAATGGAGGGATAGATGGGTGACATGCTTTGAGAAAGCCTGTCGAAAACCTGGCTGTGCAGTGCCCTAGCTCCAAGGATTAAGAATCTAATTTAGACTAATTTAGAAACTTTACAAGCTGAAAGTGTGCGGAGCCTACATCTTTTTTTCCTACACTGTAGAGAATGCAGATGCTTGCCCAAAGTTCTGACTAAGCACCACAATGAATATGACACATAGTATTCCAGGCAAGCAACACAGGTGAGCAGATTACATTACCCAGTCCCAGCATACATGTCGCAAACACATGTGAAACGTAAACTATCAGTAACTTCAAGTAAAAAATGCATAGGCACTCATGGCTGTATTTATTAGTTTAAACATCAGCTTCAAGTCCATTACAAATCAATACATAATAATTAAAACTTCTTACTTAAAATTTGTTATGATCATGAATCAATCTCCATCAGATCAAATTAGAACAGAAAAGTCAGGACAAGAATTGTTTATGTCACTTACAAAAAGAATATACTTGGGGATGCACCCCGTGATAAACTAATATAACATAGGCAAGAACAGAACATCTGATTAACAAGTGGCTATACAAATCAGTACCTGACTAATGATATGAAAGTATGTACATAAATCATAAATGTTTGTTGTTGTTAATGGGTTTTAATTGCGCACTTTAAGCACTTTATTGATTTGCCTTTTAAAGTAACTGCAAATGTATGTATATATATATGCATTCAAAGATGGCCACCGCCTTTTTAATGTATGAACCTTCTTTTATGTTGATGAATTAATTCAAGTCTGGTGGGCTTTAAAATGGCAACCGGTCACAAACACAAACTGACACTGACAAAGCTTTGATAGCGAAACGCGTCTGTCTGGGGTGAGGGGGTTTGCAATAAAGCATTTCTACACATCGGATTACCTGTGTGCTTGCCGTTTTTCTGACGACACAAAGTTGGAGTGTGTTACAATATATATATATATATATATATATATATATATATATATATATATATATATATATATATATATATATATATATATATATATATATATATATATATATATGCTGCAAATATCCAAGCATTTACTGCCTCCACCTTAACGAGAGTTGCGTCGTCACCATGGAACTCCTTGAACTGAGTTCCGCTTGCAATCCATGATTAAACGACCACGCCGTGTGAGATTGTTCAAATTTATATTTATTCTGCCGCTGCCATACGCGTTTCGACTACACAGTAGCCTTGGTCACTGGTATATTTATACTAGCAGCCCGTCCCGACGTTGTCCGGGTATGAATTGCTGCCGGCCAGTAGTATATTGTTTTGTAGGATTTCGTTTTCATAGCCTTTCTTATCTGTGACAGGCCAGTGAAACGCTCCGATTCACAGTGCAATGCTGATGCACTTAGGAGTGCGCGTTCAGTAGTGTGTGAACTCGAGTTTCCCTACATTATTTCTCCTTGCAATATTATATAGCGCGAACTCGACAACATGGCATGAGCACAATTTACATTACAGAAGAACACATTCTTTTGTGGTAGGCACGGGGAGACAAAGCGATTTGCCTGGAATCACAGGATGTTGAGCTGATGCCGAGATTCGAACGTAGCTCCCCAGCTCTAAAGTTCGCAATTCTAGAACTTGTGGCGGGAGGTGTGTCTAAAAGTGTATGTCGATGCTGGCCATCAATGAGAGAGACCTGTGCATTTTTCAAATGGGTGGTGAAAAAATATGAGTATGTTCCTGGAGATGTGGGCCGCCGTGCCACCAATGTACTTACCGGGGAGGGTAAACACCCATTATTCCGCAACTTTCTTTCCGCATACCATGACTCCGCATACTTTCATTACGAAAGTACCATGACTCCGCAATGCCATTATAATGCATGGCATTACGTTTTATATGCTTTTACCACGCATACAATTACCACGAAATTTGGGGTGTTTGGGTATTTTTAGGGTTCAGATATAGTTTTGGGTTATGGGGTACAGGGGTAGTTTAGGGTTTAGGTATGGGTATGGGTTTTGGGGTACAGGGGTATTTTTAGGGTTTAGTGATTGGTTTGGGTTTTGGGGTACAGGGGTATTTTTAGGGTTCAGGGGGAGGTTTGGGTTTTGAGGTACAGGGGTGTTTATAGGGTTTAGGGATAGGTTTGGGTTTTGGGGTACAGGGTATATTTATAGGGTTAAGATGGGTTTAGTGTTTAAGGATGTTGGGGTATTTTTAAGGAGTACGGGTGGGTATGATTATGGGGTGCAGGGGTATTTAAAGGGAGCAGGGTGGGATTAGCACACGAAATGAGACATGGCATGAAGGGCGGAACGTACCACACGCCCCCAGCGTTTGTCACGCCCCAGCACACGCCCACAGCACAACACAGACACGCCCACAAGGGACTACTTTGCTGGCACGGTTCTTTGACCTTTTAAATGTATATGGTGGGCGTCTGCATAGCCTATGTCCTTCTGCTGCAACTGCCCTTTCCAACGCTGTATTGGGTGTTGTGATTGGTGCTGTGGTTCCCGAGCTTACCCGCCTCAAAGGTTTGGGCTCTCTCTTTATTATATTAGTATGGATGGATATATATATATATATATATATATATATATATATATATATATATATATATATATATATATATATATATATATATATATATATATATATATATATATATATATATATATAACATTTTCTTATTCTATATATGATCTTGAAGTAGTTTTAGTGGTATTGTTAGAGTAAATTTAGCCAAATCCCTTTCGTAATATCATGTTAGTTGTGGGTACCTATTTGACGTGTCTATATGTTTTTACTTTTTCATTGTATGTTTTGCTACTGTACAGCCCTGGCGAAGCTGATGAACCTCTGAAACATGCGTTGCCATGGCTGTAATCAATTGTTGTTAGCCTAAAAACAAGTGCAACCATCTGAACACAGTTAATTATGATCGACTTCAACTGAATGTAGCTGAAATTATGTGCTAATAATCAAGAAAACGGACTGAACGCAGTTCATGATGTTCCAATTCTAATTATGTTGCAATATGAACATAAAATGATCTGATGATTTGACTCATGTAATTGCTTCAGATGATTGTGGTTGAGCACGTTTGTGCAAATTGAAATTTGTAGGAATTTGAGAACAACATTATGATAATTTTAGTTAGTGTGAATACGGTTTTAATGAATTTTGTTTGAAGTTTTTTTTTCCTTTTAAATAATGTTTGCTTTGTTACACAATTGAAATATAGACATGGGTAAAATTTAGAATACACCAGTTTGTATTGCCTAATTTCGGGAATTTCATATTATGTAATTACACCAGTACATCATTTTGCTTAATGGCACATCATTTTCTGTAATAAAAATGCTGGGAATGTGTAATGTGCAGTAAAAAGTTACAGCGAATGCACAGGAACAACAGAACATTAATGGTTGTGGTTCACAGTGCTTTTGTATTTTTGCTCTATTTTGTAGCGCAAAATGTGTCCTCATTCTAAAAATTGACATGATGATGCATTACATGCTAGAATATAGTACATGGTGATGGATTTGCATTTTGCATAAATGCCACATAATTGTGATATAAAAAACTATCTATAGAAATTATTGTTTTCTCAAAGAAGAAACTTTTTACTATATTTGTTGCACCTTTTTGAATTGGCTAAATATGTATACCTGGTGACTTTCGGTAATTTCAGGGAGTGATTAACAGGGCCATATAGATCGTTTAAATTCAAACTGGTACAATAAAATTGTCACCTGATTGGAAAACTTTTGATCCTTCTGAGCAACTGCCCCACCATCCATTGCTCTGAATGGTTAGCGATCTCTGTCAGGCAGACGTGGACCTCTAGTTAGGGCAGGCGGTCCTGTGCCAGCGTAGCAGAGGTTAGGGCCTCCTCTGACCTAGTGAGATGATGGCCGCCCATTGGTGTCTAAGTGGCCCTGTAAGTCTATTTCATTAACAAAAACCTTACTCAGGAGCAGAGTTGAATGGAATATGTGATGTGCTCCAGCAGCTCAAATATACTAGATGACAGATCTCGGTGAACCACTCAGTTTCAGACGAGAAAGCTCAGACAAACTTCCCGTATCACAAGGTCTTCCATTGATTGGTTATCTTCTTATTGGATGTAAGAAGCTTGTATTTGCTCTGCAGGCAGTGCAAGAGACTTGTATGTTGTCACTGCTCCAGGACTTCCACCTTTGTTTTACAGATGTCCTGATTGACAAGTTTGCACATATGTGACATTGAAACTCCAAGATGGGAGTTTGCAAAAGCTAAAGATTTTCCATCCGCAATAAAGTTAACACCAAGCATTAAACCCAGGCAAACTTAAGACAACCTTAATTTGAGTGATGCAGGTTCAGTGAGGTTGGTGCCAAGGACCCCTCACCTCTTGAAAGAAATTGTAGAGGTCTGCCTGCAAGCAATAATGGCCTCTGAGATCAAACCTGCAGTACACCAGTTCCCCAGAAATCTTCCCACTGGTCAGCAGCTTCCTCTTGATCTGAACTCCCTCATCTTCTGATATCTTCAGGCTTCAGAAGGCAAGTTTCCCAGTCAGATATCTGCAGCAGACGTAGATTGCCGGGGTCAGAGGGATCTACATTCATGTGGCGAGTGTTTTGAGGAGGTTAGAAAAACTCTTTCAATGTTGCATCAGCATTCATGTGGTATTTCTTCTTCACAGCAGGATAGGACATTTTACACTGTTACCTAATTTCAGGTTTGATCTCATGGTTCATTGGGATTAACTTGGGTGTAATAGTGGTGTGGTACTGATAAGTTCCCCCTTGTTCAGTCTGAAACTACTTTCCCAACTCTTACTTTCCCAGCAGTGTGATGCGAGTGTCTTATGACATGACCATTCTCCTTGAAGCAATGCAGGTAAAAACTATAATAGCAGAATTCTATCAAAGGCAGAGCTTTTGCTGGCTTTCCACCTTCCCCCTGCCAAAGCTGTCTAGCCCAGTCCCTGTATACTTCCTAGTATAACCAACACATTGATAAGATCTGGAAGGACATGCAGTCATTTAGCCCATTCAAGCCTATTCAAATCCGGCAGGCAGGATGAGAAACCACAAGACAGCTCTCCCATGCATCTCCTGGGTATTGCATCAAAATCATTTGAAATGAAATCAAAAGCAAATGTCCCAGTGGCAACTTACAGGACCTAATTGTTTTTTCTCTCTAACAAAGAAAGTCTGAATTGCTCATTAGTTCACACTGTCTGGAAAAAGCATAAAACATTCCATCTCTCACAAATTTAAAACAAGCATTTGCAATGCAATAGGTCTCGCATTAGGAAAGTTTGAGCTATTGGTATTGTAAATGACACATTTTTTATTTATGTGTTGGTTTTGAAAATAGCGAAATTAAAGCTTTGTCATTTACAATGCTAATAGTTATAACTTTCGCAAATGTGACACCTATAGCATTTGTAATGCAATATGTGTTGTATTTACATGACTTACATGTATTTTTAATACACATAACAATGGCTTTTAATTTTTTTTATAATTAATACTTAGAAAAAAGTTATTGTAATTTATAATGGCACTAGCGTACATTTTTGTAATTAACTTTTGTGAAGATTATGTTCAGTGTATTTTATTGAGACGAAAATCCAAGAACAGAAGTGAAATATTAACATCTTTTTGTGGGCTTGAAAAAAGTACAGACGGACAGGAGGACGGTGTTGCAGCTGCTGAGATGGGGCTCGGGAGCATAGAGTGTGGCGTAACAGGACAGTGGGGGGATGGTTGGGTTTGGGGGGGGATGTGAGCCTTAGGTTCGGAGCTGCCGTCTTTGGAGGGGGTGGGGTTGGGTTTGGGTCTAGGCATGGTTTATCGTCCTGGGGCTCATGTGGAAGGGTGCAAGGGGGGGACACCGTGCTTAGGCAGCCTGGGGAGGAGGCAGCGAGGAGTTTTTATTGCTGAGTTAGGGGAGCTCTGTATTTCTGCTGCTTTGGCCCCTGGAGGTTCGTGGTTATTATGGAGGAGACTGATTGGGGGTTGGGACGGAGGCGCACCTGGGTGTGCAATGGGGCGTGCTTTGAAGTGAAAAACGTGAACAGGGATTGTGTAGCTCTCCTCATACCGCACCAAATAATTTAACATTTGTAACGTTTTATTATTAAAATACCTTTTCCCTTGATAATACCAAAGAGACACAGCAGGAAGTCATGGACTCATGCGTGGCGTGCACAATCCCGGGCGGAAGTCAGGCAGGCCGGGGGCGGGATGTCAAGACACACCGGAAGCCCAGGTGGGAGCCTACCCAGCACTGGAACATGTGGGCAGGAGGAGAAGGGCGGCTGACGCTAGCGGGGCTCCCGTGAGGTGAGAGAGCCCCGCACCGAAGGAAGAGACCGCCACCGCCTGCAACGAGCCCTCGCATGGAGAGCTGGAGACGAGTACCGGTGAGTGGGGGCTTTTGCTGAGATGCGAGGGCGCGGGGCATGTGTGTGTGCGCGTGCGGCGGCGGGGGGCTCTGTATGTGTGTGAGCGTGCGTGTATGTGTCTTGGAGTCTGTGTGTATGCGTATGTGTATGCGTGTGTGTGTGTTTAAAAGAGGCCGATGACTGTGGGGGGGGGAGCGAGCGAGTGTCTGTCTGTGTGTGTATGCGCACGCATGTTGCTGAGAATGTGGACGGAGCCGACGTGCTCGTTCATGCAGGCAAATCCAGCAGCAGAAGCGCATGCCACCCTTCTGTCCCTAATTCCCCCGAGACGGACGGCTATACATCTCTAGCTGGACGCATCCTTCGGATGCTACTCCAGCGAGACCTAAAAAGGTAAAAATAAATGAAACTTTGTTCCATCTGTAGTGTTGACCTTGTCAACTTAAACATATGTCATAAAAATCAATTCAGTGGTCTGTTACTAGGTCAATTTTAGCAACAAAGGCAAAACAAGTAGCTGAAGTGGAGCTGTCAGGCTAGGCTACCTGATCGTTGTGTGGCTCACTCGAGGCACTGTCGGTTGTGGGAAGAAAGAATTGTTTTGCACATTAGCATATCCTAGCCATACAAGACTGGCCTGGTGGCTGTCTAGAGCCTCTGCGCAGAACTTATGATGTGGATGTTGCATATATGAAACCCCTTCCACGGCATCCATGCAGGGAAGTAACCACCATTGGTGCAGCAGGTGCAGTGGCACTGGGGCCAGAGACCTAACGGGCCCATTGAACCCTGATCTTTGCTGTATTTTACCACCCCCACAGCAGTCACAGGGGGCAGTTTCCTTGCTTGAACCAGGGCCCATGGTATCCTCGCTACACTAGTGTCTGTAAGGGGACCTGACAAAATGTAATTGCGGTGGCCCTGTAGTAGGGGTGTCTCTGAGAGTGAAAGAGACAGCATTCTGAAAGGCCACAGCTAACCTTCAAAATGAAGAATGTTGAGAAACAAAAAAAAAAGAGTAACACAGTTGGCAGGTGTAGCTCCTCGACATTAATAAAAGTACACTGCATATAATACTCGGTTGTACGCAGTAAACAATGATAATAACTTCAGCTCTTTAAGGATTTGTTTGTAAAGTGAGCTGATGCTATCTAATCTTGCAATACAACAGATTCAAAAAGGGGGAATCTGTTGAAATTACCAGTAGGCAGAAAATGAAATAAAATAATTGGGAATCGAAATCAGAAGAGATAGCAATAACATATGAACATCAATTTAGATCACTTGCAAATAGATACTAAGCATTTTCTTCAGGGTGTTTGGACAATGATTGCATCCATAAAAAAATCCCCTGTCCTTGGACAGCATACCATTTTATTAGTTTGTGTCTTACCTGCTATCATGTAGGTTATCTGAATATTGAACATATATGAACTGCATTCATCAAAGACTCAAGAAGAAAACACATGTAAAATTCATATGTACATATGAGGGGTTGGAGTACTAAAGTTCAGGCTATTTTTACGCCTTTATCTTTAAATACTCAAGAAAATGTAGTTTCCTAAAAACTGAAGATACAACTCCTTTGTAGGAAATAATCAATTACTCCCAGGTCCCTTATGTCCTTGTCCCATTCATTAACTTATTGGAGATAACTATCTCCCGACAGAAAAAAAGCGCAGCTGCATGCTGGGACCCTAATACTGCCCCTCCCATCGGGAGTACATAAGCAGTACTTACCCAGCATCCCGTCTGTTCTTTTTTTCTGTCTGTCAACAGAATGATGGTGTGCTGGTGCTGCTCCTGCTGGGCTGGTCTGGCTGTGCTTCTCTTCCCCCCTCACCCTAGTTTTGCTGGCGTCGGGTCTTCCATGGGCTTTCTCCTGGCCTGCTGGGCTTGCTGGGAGTCTGTCCCTGTTGGAGCCGGTATCCTGCTGAACTCCCCGTCCTTTGCGGCTGGGGCTTGGTTTCTTCCGGGTCGCATGCTCCTCTTCCCGAGCCTGGCCGGGTGGATGTGCTGCTCTTCCTGTATTCATGCCGGTCTCCTGGTGTCCTGGCCGTTGGGGTGCGGGGCCTTGTTCCTGGAGTTGCCCCCCCCCTCTGGTTGAGTCCCGCTTGCCAGAATTCTTGTTCTTTATTCAAAGGAAGTACTGCTGGTGTGGGATATCGAGCGCTGGTGTGGCGCGTTTGTTTCCTTCCTCACCTTAGGGGCTGTGGCTCTGCATTTCTGTCTCCTGCCTCTCCCCACGTGACACGGCTTGGCGATATGTTGGCGGGCTAACCTTCTGGAGTATGCAGTACTGTGCTACAGGGTCTCCTGGAGCTGCCGGGGTTTGAACCCGGGACCTCATTCATGCGTAGCATACGCTCTCCCTCACTTCCTCTGCAGGTGTTCTTTTCGGGGCTGTGCTTTTGGCGGGTGGCTGCATGTTCCTCTGTGCCCAGTGGCGGTGGGGGCCTTGTTGTTCCTGTTAGCCCCGCTCCGGTTGTTTTTCACCGGCACGCCTGGTTCATATTTTGCTTGTTCTGGGCATCTTCCTGTCACTTGCCCTGGCTACCGAGCGGGTCGATGTTGCTCTCCGTGCTGTGGCTGTGCCCTGTTGATCGGGCTGGTTTACCTTGCGACGTTGATTGTTCCATGTGGTATTCGTCACAGGTGGCCTGCTGCGCCTGTGGGTCCTCCTGGTCTCTGTCCCCACTGTGCTGGTTGCTTCTGGCATCTGCTGCCCTGGTTCGCATTGGTTTGGAGGGCTGTGTTTCCTCTGTGTGTTTCTGTCCAGGCTGCTTTCCTCCTCCTCCGGGTTGATCTGCTGCGTCGCTCTCCCGGGGAGGGGGCTGCGTTGGTGGCTGTGCCTGCTGCTGGGTCACATGGAGGTGCCTGGTTCTGCTCTCGGGGCATGCTTCGGGGCTCTTTTAATCCCTGTTCCTCTGTCTTGTGGAAATGCTGGTTGATGGCTGCACTGTGTCGGGTGGCTTGCGTGGGATTTTCCCGCCACTGCTTCTTCCACTTCTCAGGCTCCTCTTCTCTGCGGGCCTGGGGCTGAGGGGACTCCCGCTCTGCTGTTGCTCGCCTCTGCTCCTTGCTTCGCACGGCTGGCCTCTGGTTCGGGGTGCTGGCCTGTTTCTGGGTTCAGTGCTCTTTCGTCTGCACTTCCCCTCGGTTGCCTTTTGGCTTTGGCGCTGGCTTCCGTCGCCTGGAATTGCAGGTTTGGTTCCCTTCTGTGATGCCCCCTTCCTCTGCTCCTCTCCCTTGGTCTGTGTGGTGGGTGTTTCTGCCGCGGGGCTTCTCCCTTTGGTTCGCTGCCTTTGGGTGATGCCACTGATCCTGGCCACTCGTGCTCCTGCGTTTTGATTCGGGTGCTGTTGAAGGGGTGGGGGGTTTCCTCTCCCTGGAATTCGTTGGCTGCTTCTCTGTGTTGTTGGCCTTCGCTCTTTCCATTTGGTGGCCTGCATTGGATTGGCGTGGGTTCCTGTTGCCTCTGTGGTGGCTGGTTCGCTTTTTTTCCTGGCTCTGTCTGTGCTTGCTCCTGGGGTTCCCTGTGTTGTTGGGGTCCCCCTGCCTGCTTGCTTCCACCTTGCTCTCTGCTGCTCTTGTGTCGGGCCGCCTCTCGCTTCCTCGGCGGCGGCCTGTTGGGGTTGCGCTTCTGTTACCTCCGTCTTCAGGTTCCTCAGCGACTCCCTGTCCCCTGGTGGTGGAGGGTCGGTGTTCCGGCATCTTGGGGGGCTGCATGGGGTGGGTCTACCCCCTTCCCCAGCAGCTATTATAAAAAATGTAGGTGTGAAATGGGAGGCTGATCTTTCATTCTCGGCTCAAATATGGCACGTGTCGGCTAACTGCTTTAGTAAACTAAAAAACGTGCGGAAATCATAGTCCATGCCATGGTGAGATGTAGGCTGGATTATGCTAATGGACTCTATTTGGGCCTGCCAAAGTACTTGATTAGACGACTACAGATGGTCCAAAACGCAGCTGCGAAACTGATTAGGTGAGTACCATTCCGCCAGCATGTCTCTCTGCACTTACAAGAGCTCCACTGGTTACCGGTGGCGCAAAGAATAGAGTTTAAGGCTCTGACTCTGGCTTTTCGAGCCACGCATAGTACGTGCCGCAGCTACCTGAAATGGAGGTTAGGCTGTTACAAGCAGACTTGCTCACTAAGGTCCAACTCACAGAAGCTGCTCTGTATCCCCTGCTTTAGGAAGGCTTGTTTGGGTGGCAGATCCTTTACGGTTGTGGCCGCCAAATTGTGGAACATTCTGCCAAGCAACTTCTGCAACATTGATTCAGAGCCTCTTTTCAGGAAAACGATTAAGACTAGGCTCTTCAGGTTAGAATACGGGCGGGCCTCTGCTTTTGGCTTTCCTTCTGCGTTCTGCTAACCGCTACAGCACCGGGACACCTCTGTTTGAGGTAGCTGTTGTGCTTTACAAGTGTCTGTATTATTATTATTATTATTATTATTATTAGATGATGCTATCACATAATGGTGCAGCTGGGACTAACTGAAAATGGTGTGACAGAGATGGAGTAGTGCAGCCGAAGCCTGTGGGATCTGTTCATCATACCCCTTGAAGATCCTACATTTAGTATGGTCCAAGCGTAGAGTTTTTTAAAATTTCAAAACCAACCCATGACCTCTCTCATGGGTGAAAATGAGAGAAGACACCCTTCCAGAATTTTGCCCCCTATTGAGTTGAATGCCCACTTACTTTCGCGCAGATCTGTGAGGTGCAACCTGCAATCATGGGACTGTAGGTGAATCTCCAGGATCCTAATGTAAGTCACACTAAAGTAAGACTTTCTTCCTGAAGTTTACAGACATGAACATCAGGCAAGAATACATGAGTTAAAGTATTGATGCAGTTAGATGTGGGTTCCATCAAGGGGGTTGGTACCTCAGTAAGGAGAACAGTATTGCTCAGCGGTATGTAAAGATACACAGTTAACATTTTACCCCTTAGTGCTTCAATTTAGCTGTATCAAATATGGGAAATATAAATCCACTTAGCTATGCTGACCAAAGAGATACAGGACCCATAGCCCCACTGCACCTAAGCGGGATGCAATCAGAGTTGTTCTCTTGCGACGGTGGGGACTAATAAATCTGTGTAAAAGACATGAACTGTTCTAATATAACATGGTGTCCTGCTTTGGGACAGATTTCTGTTTTATCTAGGTACAAAATATTTTTCATCCAGTGACAGGGTTGGGGAGGTCTTTATTTAGTGCCAACCTGAATAGGATAACATTAATTATAGTCACAAAGGAAGATGTTTATATCAGTGGTTCCAGTGTAATGCAATTTCCTTGTGGCTGAATAGGAACATCTGAGTCATTGAATCCCTGCGATGTCACATAGTAGTGAGAAGCAAGTGGGTTGGCAGAACTGCTGGTGCCCATGCCTTGCAAAACTCAAAGTTCTCCCTTGTTATTTAGAAGAGGAGGAGCCACTGGGTCCCTGAGGGTAGAGCCTCAGATGGCACAACTGTCAGAAACCCTTGAGATGTCCACCAAGTCCCAGCTGCAATGGTTCCCAGCGGGGGGTGGGGCCGGCTGGGGGGATTTCGAGAGATGACCACAAGGAAAAATTAAATAGATAATTAATTTTCCATTGTGATCGTCTCTCAAAAACCCCTAAGCTTGCCCCACCGCTCTTACCTGCTGCAGCCGTGGCTGGTGGATCTATCTTATTTAGGGCATGGCTGTCACCAATGATTTTTGCACCCCAAACTGGGAGTTTGTTTCAGAAAAACAAAATAAATGCTGACCTTGCAAAACAAAGCAAACACAAGGAGATAATGGACGGAGTGCTGAAACTCTTAAGACACTCACCACAGTCACAGATCTGGGTTGAATCCATCATCATTCTTTAGCTCACTTTGCCACCCCTGTTTGGGCCAAGCCATATGCAAAGCAGTCTTGACCCTGTGCTTCATGGGAACAGTCCAGCCCGAACTGCCAGGCAAGGTCCTCCATGGACCGGTAAGGAGCTTCCAGGGACAGGTTTGGGGTAACACCTCTGATCAGCCAGGCTAGCTTGAATCCAGTGACAAAGTGAGCAAGGGACCTTCGTCTGGGCATACCCTGCCAACTTAGGGCGAACAAACCAAACACAAGGACAATGATGGATTCAACACAGATCTGTGATTGGAGGTGAGTGTCTAAAAAGTTTCTGCGCTCTGTCCATCATCTCCTTGTGTTTGCTTTATTTGCCCTAAGTTGGCAGGGATCTGCCACTGCCCCTCCTATGTACTCTGAGTGTTCCGTTGAGCTGCCACTGCCCGTCCCACCAGCCTAGCATGGTCAGCTTGCTGCCGCCTGTCCCTGCTACCCCCATGCCTGTCTTAGTTCCATGCCCTTATCCCCTCCGCCTCCCGTCTAAAAGGACTGCCACTGCCTGGAAATCTTGCTTGAAGTAGTGTAGTGTAGAAAAGACAGTATACGGAGATTATGCGACGTGGAGCGAGAGGGCACAAATCCCGACTGGTCCGGAGGCACAAGATTTGGGATCAATGGCTGGAGTCTGGTAGCTATCATCTTAGCCAAAATTTTGGCATCTATATTTATAAAAGAGAGTGGTCGGTAGGAGTCACAGTTGTTAGCAGCCTTGTTGGGCTTCAGAAGAAGCACCAGGAGGGCCTCTGTAAGAGATTTACGCAAAGCACGAGAATCCAACGCCTCCGCGAAGACCTCTAACAGCCATGGCGCAAGTTCCTCAACATATGCCTTATAACGCTCGCTGGGGAGTCCGTCCAATCCCGCCGCTTTACAGGTGGGGAGGGACATAATAGCTAACTTCTCATTTTCTACATTAAAGGGCAGTGTGATATATTTGCGTTGTGCTGAGGACAACCAACCCAGAGCCACGTCCTCTGAGTAAAGGGTCTTATTCCCATAGAAATTATGGTAGTGCTCATAACTAAAACTAGGACATTTTTTCTGAGTTTCAAATAACGACAAAGCACTTTTAAACTATTTGCTAGCTTCATGTTTTTTATACAGTTGATCACTTGATTATATGTAACACTTAGAGTAGAGGATGTGGCATTACGACCAGATCAGTAGACTTTGTAAATGGGGAACCAGATTTGCGTTTCAGCATCAGCTCGACATCCTGGGATTCTGGTCAAATCACTTAATTTCTCCATGCCAAATGAATGTGTCCTTGTGTAATTTAACTGATGCTCATGTACAGCACTCCAATACCTTCGGGTCAAGTCTGTCCTATATAGAACTGCAAACAAATACAAAAGAATCAAATGTTTTGCACACTTCTGTTATTGGGCAATGCTAAGGGTGACATTTGGGTGATATTTGTGCTATATTTGGGTTCTTTTTTCTCTGATGGCCATCATGGAAGACGTATTTGTTATGAACCTCCCTAATGTCCTCATTTACTGCAGTATCGTCAGTAGAAAATGCTTTCAGTTTTCCACTTCGATTGCATCAAGATGACGTTCAGATGTGCCACACTTTTGGCTTAAATTCAGAATGCTAGCACTCTAGTTGCTCATTAGAACACTGTAGTGAAGCTGATGATTACCAGGGAGTTAACTTGCAGTCTGCTGCTGGTGTTGCAAGTGCATATTTCAGTCTACATGTCAGAATGTTTCAATGAAATGGACGAGGGAGAGATTTGAGAACTCATTTAATATGTGTCCTAATTTATTTTTCTACAGAACTAACCATGTTATGTTATGTTATATTAAAAGTTTGTGTGAGCGCGACAGCTGCCCCAGCAAAGGGGCGTCCCGGCGCTGGTAGATCAAGTGCAGTACCTAAGAGGCAGGCCAGGCCAGGAAAGCAACCCTAAGGGGGAGGAAACAGAAGTATTTTGACAGCTTTCCGGAAGGTAAACAGGTTCTCCATGCCACGGATGCCCAGCGGCAAGGAGTTCCAAAGCTTGGCTCCTAGAACCCGGAAGGAGCGCCCACCCATGCGGCAAAGTTTGGTACGCGGTACAATCACCTGGTGTTGTCCCAGTGAGCGCAGACTCCGCTGGGGCACATACGGGGTTAGAAGCGGACACAGGAGGTCTGGGCACCTGGATTTAAGAATCTTGAACGCCAAGCAGAGAGCTTTGAACTGGATACGGGAGTCCATTGGAAGCCAGTGTAGCTTTCTGATTGTGGCTCTGGCAAGAACATCTGCGGCGAAGACCTACCAAGGTCCTTACTGCCAGATTCTGAACTCTCTGCACACGTGCTATCTCAGATTTGTTTGCACCCAAGAGCAGCACACTGGCGTAGTCCAGACGTGAGAGAATGGTAGCCTGGACAATAAGCTGCCGTACTTTCGAGTCGAAGAACTTCAGTATCGGATTAAGGCCCCTCAACAGACCCACACAGGTGGCTGCCACTCTCTTGGTGTGGGTCTGAAAACTGAGCGAGGAGTCCATCCAGACTCCCAAGTTTTTGACTAATGCCTTGGGTGCTGGCATGGTGCCCAAAGAGGATGGCCACCAATGCTGATTCCAATGGGTGGTGTTCTTCCCTGCAAGCAGCACCTCAGTTTTGCCTGCATTAAGCTGCAGGCAGTGGTCAGTCATCCATTGGGCAACTGCAACCATCCCGTCCCTAAATCTCGTGGCTGATGCAGATGGTCCTTCAGTAAGAGTGATGACCAGCTGAGTATCATCTGCATATGATACCAGTGTGAGACCCCACTCCTTTGCTACTGCCGCAAGCGGTTGTACATAGAGATTAAAAAGGGACGGGCTGAGTGCAGAGCCCTGAGGGACTCCCTGACCGATGTGATGGGACTGAGAAAGATATGGAGTTGCCGACACCCTGAAGGATCTGTCCTTTAAAAATGAACGAAACCATTCCAGGGCGAGACCAGTAATCCCGACTGCCTCCAGACGATATAACAGAATGTCATGTGATACCGTGTCAAAGGCCGCGCTGAGGTCTAATAGAATCAGTGCAGCACTGGCATCGAGAATCGTCCGGAGATGTTCGGTCGTGGCCAGTAGGGCAGACTCGGTGCTCTGGCCCGGACTGAACCCATTTTGAGATGGATCCAGAATGCCGTTCTGGTGCATGAATTGCGACAGCACATTGTTAGCGTGGGCCTCAGCAAGCTTAGCCACCCAAGGGAGCAGGGAAATCGGTCTAAAATGTTCTGGTTTAAAAGGATCCAGGGTGGGCTTTTTAATGATAGGGGAGACCCATGCCTGTTTCCAGGCAGTAGGAATACTAGCCATAGAAAAGGACAGTTTAAGTGTAAGACTCAAAGGCTGCTGGAAAAGCGTTAGAGACTCAATGAATTGTGCCGGCCTCATAGGGTCTGCCGGAGAGCCAGATTTAACTTTCCTACAGAGTTTAGCCAGCTCATCATTCGAGATTTCTGGTATGAGAGTCAGGGCAGCACCACCAGCATTGGTATTAGTGGAGGCATGTAAATCCAGAGAGTGCTGCGGAAATGACCTATATATTTTTTGCACCTTTTCTATAAAGAAAATGGCAAGGTCCTCACACTACTGTGTGGAAGTGATGCTAGCAGCAGGAGTTCTATTACTCTGAAGTTCCTGCACCAGTTTAAAAATACATTTAGTGGGGTTAGAGCTAGCTTTAATTTCTTCGGCATAGAATGTAGCACGCCTGGAGCAGATTGCTTTATGATAGAGTTTTAATTTAGCTAAGTACACCATTTTATCTCCATCTTTATAGTCCCTTCTCCATGTTCGCTCAGCCCTCTTACAATCTTTCCTCATGGATCTCAGGGCGTCGTTATACCAAGGGTTAGAGGGGGAACTGCGTCCCTTAGTCCATTTAGCCGGAATGAGCTGGCTGTTCAATCAATAATTCCTCCCTTCTTCTCTGCCACGTTCGCAGCGCCGAGACGCCCTTGGGCATTTGTTGCGCTTTACAAATTTCATAAATAAATAAATGAGGGCATCAAGTCCCCTCACGATCCAGTCATGGAAGGTGGTGTATGCTGTATCGGGGTCCAAAGTGTCCCCGCCAGGAAACATCCCTATGGAGGAATGTAGGTCATTAGGT
This sequence comes from Lissotriton vulgaris, assembly GCF_964263255.1. NCBI lineage: Eukaryota > Metazoa > Chordata > Amphibia > Caudata > Salamandridae > Lissotriton > Lissotriton vulgaris. The sequence goes on along the minus strand of NC_141693.1, from coordinate 362,237,522 downwards.
TTAAGTTTATGCCATGGTCTCTTAAAGACCCGATTCAGCCCATCCCTTTTGAATGGCTCCAAAACCTCCACCGTGGCTTTAACCAGGTAGTGATCAGTCCATCCCATAGGTTTGGGCACCTCCGTTTTAATCTCCGGGATGTTGGAAAACAATGGATCCAGTATATGCCCTGCCGAGTGCGTAGCGACCTGAATTAGAGAATCTAATTGTAGGGCCGCTAGGTCTGCCAGGAGATTTTTGATGGTAGGGTCATGAACCTGGTCGAAATGGAGATTCAAATCTCCTAGAATCATAAAATTAGCCGATCCCACCACCAAGGAGCTGGCCACCTCCAGTAAAGAATCAATAAACTTGGATGCAGGTCCTGGGGATCGGTAAATGTAAAGTCCTGACAGCGAGAAACGCGGGCTAATGGCGATATTAAAGCAGGCACCTTCGCAACCCCAAATATCGTCCTTGATGAAGGAGCAGGCGTATTGTTCTTTAAAAATAACTGCTATACCGCCGCCGCTAGCATCCCTATTTACAAACCTAATCAGGTAACCTTCCGGAAGCGTGAGACTAGGTAAAGTAATCATATCATCTCGCAGCCATGTTTCACACAGGAAAAGAACATCGGGAGATTCTTCTAAGATGAGTGTCTGTACCTCTAAATAGTGCTTGGCAAGTGATTTGTATGACAAATTGAATCCCCTCATTTTGTTCCTTACTAAATTAAATGTTTTAAGTTTCACCAGTTTCAATCAAGATGGCTACAGGTGTGCCACACATTTGTCATAAGAAAGACTGTCAGCGTTGTAGTTGTTCTTTAGAACACTGTGGGAGGCTGTAGTAGAACACAGGGGAATCAACTGTCAGGCTGCTCCTGTTGGAAGTACATGTTTTACTGAGAATGTCATATGGCTGAGAAAAATAGTGTGAATTTTCATACAACATAATCTCCTTTTTGCTTCTGGGGTACCTTCCATAACCTCTATGGGAACATCATGAGAAAACAGTGTTCCCTCAAACAAGATTCTTTAAACTCAGCAGAAGGCTTTTACACAGGGTATAATCACCTTAGAACACACCACAATTCCTACACTTGGTATGATACCATCAACAAATGATTTATATTTTAACTAAAATCTGTTATCACCCTTTATACGTTCTTCTTTTTGTGGCCCTCAAAACCTGCCATTCATACAATGCATTTCAATAGGGTGCTGTCATGTATATTGGTCAGGATGTTAAGATTGCTACCAACACTTCCTAGTTGAAGTGTTGGCACTGGCAGCCAATCAGATCTTACAATGAGATCTGTGCTCTGGTTCCGCCTAAATATACATATTTGGTTTGACACCCACATGGCTACTTACACACCCAGTCACTCACTCATACAGCCATGCAGATACCCACTCACACACCTATACAGTTACTGACACACCCACTCACCCACTCATACAGCCACTCACATACCCACTCACCAATAAAAGCCAATAAGTCACCCACACTGTTACTCAGGCACCCATTTAATCACCGATAGAGCCACTCACACACCTGTCCAGTCACTCAGACACCCACTCACACACGGATACACCCAGCCACACAGCGACTCACCTAAACTATGTTAGAAAAAAGGAATCACTCATTAGTAGTACACAAAGTATACTAATTTATCTTTTGTGGTATCTTAGTTAATACGTTTAACTCCCCAAATATTTTAGAAAACACTCACAATTACTGGATGATATCATCAATGATGTCATTGATATCATTTGAGATGTCATCAGTGATGTCATCAGTGATGTCACTGATCATGTCATGAGTGATGTAATATGTGAGGTCATATGTAGTGCATTCTAGGGGCTTAAGTTAAGGTTAGCTCAGGTAACTATAACTATTGAATGTCACTGGTTTTGTACGAGTGAAATGAGAACCAAACTAAAACATCTCTGTAGCCTTTGTTTTTTTTCAGTGAATTTCTAAGGTTTTTAAAAATATATATATTTCTTAACTATAACATTCTTGTAACCATATATATATATATATATATATATATATATATATATATATATATATATATATATATATATATACATATATATATATATATATATATATACATTCCAAATCCTGTTTTTAGAACACTCGCTCGCTCCACGCTGAATCCAAAACAGGACACGGACCCAATTCTTTTTGGTGCTTCAAATGTTTATTGCAGCCAGATGTCTGAGACGCGTTTCGCGGCGCGAACGCCGCTTGTTCACTCGACAATTACATTTGAGCGCGAAGGCTATTTAAAGTGACAGTGCTATTGTGGGTCAATGACCACGTGATTTACTAGAGTCATAGACATGGAAGAAATACATATCTCTGTGGTGTAATCCTTGTAAAATACATTTTTTGTGTGTGATGCTGGTTAAAATCTTTGAACTTGATACATGTAAAATACATTTATACACAACAAGTTAATCATAGATCTCAGATTCATCAATAAGTAAAATACTTTTTGTAGGATTATGTTGAATTTATGTAAAATACCATAATCCATTAACCCATTGCAACACAACTATATTCCTATCAGATACAATTTCTTTTTTCCATGGCAATTGACAAAAAAAGGATTTTTTGTTTTTAAAGTGCTCTGTGATAAGTGCTTCCAACAATTTAAAAAAAGATTTTTATATCTTACTTATTAACTTTCCACTTTACCATTTTAGTTTTATGTACCATTTCATGTATATCTACATCCTTTCTACCAGTTTATACATCCTGTTGCAGATATCCTCTCAAACAATCTTTTTTGTATATGTACATCTCATGTTTGTTTTTCCCATCAACTTTTGTCATGAGTCACTGCTTTACCATCATGTGTGTTTGTTTTGTGTTAGTCCCTCTCCTCCAACATTGACCACTTTATGTAGTAACCCCTTTGATTTCGATGCTATTTGTTAATAAAAGCATTTCATAAAATAACAGGTAGGTTTTTCATCCCATTCTTTATCCACTGGGATGAAAAACCTACCTGTTTGTGGCGCCCTTACAGCAGGCAAAACTTGTTGTTTAATTCATTGCGGCCCCGCCTGAGCCGCGAGGAGCGCCCAGCTGCACTTTGTGCAGTCCTCTGCAGCGCCAAACGACTTTGGAGAATGGAACAGGTTGGCCCGTGGAGGATGTCATTAGCAGGACAGTCATCTGCTGTCACACCGCAACCCACTGTGGTAATTGAATTGGGCAGAACCACGAGAACACACACAACGATCCACTGGGAATTAAATGAGGCACTCCAAGATCCAGCAGGCCGTGCGAGCGGCCACGCCCACTGGGGCGGGACAACGTACTTTAAACGAGTGCTATTAAGACTGTTGTGTGTTTCCTTGCCAGATGCCCGCAGACCCTGATGAAGTGATCCATATCACGAAACGCGTAGGACATTTTTATTGCAAGCGAGGTACTGCAGCTGCCTGAAACCTGTTTTCCTCCATCAAATAAAGAATGGGATGAAAAACCTACCTGTTTGTGGCGTCCTTACAGCAGGCAAAACTTGTTGTTTATATATATATATATATATATATATATATATATATATATATATATATATATATATATATATATATATGTAAAAGGTTACAAGGGTGTTATAGTTAAGAAATATAATTTTTACATATATGTATATATATATATATATATATATATATATATATATATATATATATATATATATATATACGCTCGTCTAATTAATTGACTCTTGGACCGAAGGTTGGTGCGGTGAGGGGACTCGAGGGGGTACTTTTGCTCAGTTGGACACATCAGGATAGTGGCCGTGTCCATCTCCTTGACTCGCCGGCCCCAGCATCGCCCAGCACTGGAATAGTGTATTCTGGGACTTGCAGTCCATTACTACACAATGGTCAGCAGTAAGGGCGGTGTTTCCACTTGGAGGGGGTGTGATATGGTTCCAGCCAATAAGCAAAGAGCGGGACATACTTCTTTGGGGATTGGGCATGCCTCCTGCTATACTTACCAGACACTGAAGAAGGCTCAATAGCCTAAATACATTTGCCTGACATGTGCATTTTATTCAAATAAAGTGGCCTCCTTGATGTTCCCCCGCTGTGGCTTCCACTCTTTTCTCGCAAAGGAGGTGCTTGTGGATATATATATCTCACAGTGCCCAAAACGCGTCATGGCGGAGATTGTGTTGCACGCAGAATAAAAACTTGCAAATTACCTATATGGGTCCGTGTTCGTTTTTCCAGAGGATTGCAGAGGAAGAAAACGGATTTCTTGGAATACATATATATATATATATATATATATATATATATATATATATATATATATATATATATATATATGTATGAAACAATACTCGTCTTGGCGCAACCCGCGCCGCCAATTAGTACTTCAATTGGTTTTCAAAGAACGAAGAGTTGAACCCAATTTTGGTGCCAAACAACAAGGTGCTTTATTTATGCAAGTTGCTGAGCCCGTCCGCCATTACGCGTTTCGACTGTCTCCACAGTCTTGGTCACATGGTAAGGTCACATTACCACTATTGGATTTAAATAGTAAACACAAAGGGCGGACTTAACATCACCGCCTCACACATTTTATTAACCAAGCTCCTCATCAAGGAAACAAAAAGAAGACTATGGATAATATCAAACTAGCCTTCCCATTTTAAACAATCAAACTCACAGTGAGTAATTGCATTTCGCTCATTAAATGTTAAGAAATGTGCAAAGTATCGCTTTAGTAATAGATATCTATACATATTTACATCAAATAAATAAATACATATTTAAAACCACTAAAACCATTATGTTGATGTTATTAGTAAATATCTTAAATTGTTTCCTAAAAATGGAAGAGAAGCCTGAAAAGTTACATTTACCCCCTGTGGGGTTTAGATAAAGTGCTATGTGCAAATTGACATTTTGAATATTTTAAACATTACACATCATTAAATCCAATAAAAATGGTATAGAGCAGCAATCATAGCATAGTGCAAAAAATCAGATTAGAAGTGAAAGCGCTAATTCTGGTGCAAAATTGTAAATTTCAAAACATTCAATTCTTTTTTGGCGTTAATTTTAAAAAAATATCAGGAAAAAAACACAGTAGGAGCCCCTACTAGAGATATTAAATCCCAATATTGAATAATAAACAGCAAACAAAAGACTGGAATGAACTATAGGACAAAAGTTTGAGGAGACATTTCATTGTATATATTTTATAATATTATGTCCCTAAAAGGTTCCTAAAGTGCAATCTATAGATAGTTTGATGTATATGTTTACAAGAATGTTATTATAAACAAGTATACAGATCCTCGCTAGCATTGAGGCCCCCTGGAGTGCGACTGTCCAACTCGAGGATATAGCGCGTCTCCAGGACCCTAAGAAGTGCATCCCTATTGCCACCTCTTTTTAGGGGCAAAACACTGTCAATGACATAATATGTAAGATGTTTCGGGTCACTATCATGGGTGCTCTCAAAATGGCGAGCTACGGGATACGACTGGTCTTTGGTATTGATTGCTCTTATGTGCTGCAGTATCCGCCTATGTGCCGGCAGGCGGGTGCTCCCCACATACCGAAGCTCACAGGGGCACTGCAGCACATAAACCGCAAGCTCAGTCTTGCAGGTTAGCTGTTTTGTAATTAGTGTAGGTTCAGTTCTAAAAGGAGTCATGTATTGCGTTTTGCTACAACCATATTTACATGCCTTACAGATTGAGCATTTTTTAAAACCTTTGCTAAGGGCCATAAAAGTTTTGGAAGATGGCTGATCCAAATGATTTTTGACCAATCTGTCGGCCATAGAAATTGATTTCCTAAAGGAAAATTCAGGTTTCCTGCCAACTAGCTCCCCAATAACCGGATCCCCGGTTACCAAGTTCCAATTGCGGCTGAAAATCTTGCGAATTTCCTTATGTTGTCTGTTGTAGGTAACTATGACTCTGGATGATTCTGGTTTCATCTTAGTGCAGGGAATGTTTACCATTGTTCTTGGAACTAATGCCTGTGCTCTAGTCATGTTATTGGAGCGAGCCATTGCTTTTTCCACTATCCTCTCTGAATAACCCCTCGCAAGGAAGCGTGATTTACTAGCTTCCTGAGCTTTTGAACACTCAATATCTGAGCTACAGATTCTCCTAATACGCAGCATCTCCCCGAAAGGGATGCTGCGTATTAGGTGTAGGGGATGTTGGCTTGCTGCATGGAGGACCGTGTTTCCAGCAGTTGGCTTTCTGTATAGCCTAGTTGCTATTGTGTCAGATTCTATATATACTTCCAGATCTAGAAAACATACTGAAGATGTACTTATGTTAGATGTAAATTCTAGATTTAAATCATTGGTATTCAAATGTTTAACAAAGATCTCGGCCTCCTCCAGAGTGCCCTGCCAAATTAAAAACAGGTCATCGATGTACCTAAGGTATAAGGGGACATGTTGCTCCATCATGGTACGATGTTTCCCCATGAGAACCTGCTCCTCCCACCAGCCCATGTGCAAGCACGCTAGGCTGGGAGAGAAACAGGCCCCCATGGCCACCCCCCGGACCTGCTGGTATACTTGATTGTTAAACAGGAAGTAATTTTGCTCCAAACAAATTCTGATCATGGAAATAAGCATTGTGTTATGTGCAGAAAAATTAACTGAGCGTTGATTTAGATAATAATTCACTGCTGCAATACCATCATTATGTCGTATTGATGTATATAAAGACGAAACGTCTAACGTCATTAGTATGCACCCTGATTTCCATGATACATTATTGAGTTTCCTTATAAAACCTGAAGAGTCTTGCACATAAGAGTGCAAAGTCTTTACACTATCCTGCAAGAAGTAGTCTATGTAAGATGACATATTTTCAGTCGAGCTGTTAATGGCGGAAATTATAGGACGCCCTGGTGGATTGTCTATTCGCTTGTGAATTTTAGGAAGTAGATAAAATGTCGGAATGACCGGGAATTCCTTCTTTAGGAATCCAAATTCATCTTTGGTGATTAAGTTAGAACTCCTCCATGCAACCAATTTGGCATTTTGATCCTGCCATGCCAATTTGATTGCTCCCAGGTTACTCTTTCTATAACACGATTGATCCTTAAGTTGAGATTCTGCCTCATCTATGTACATTTGACGCGGCCAAAGAACTACGTTGCCACCTTTATCCGTTTGGCGGACTAGAATATTTTGATCTGATTCTAGTTTTTTTAGCAATACATAGTAACTTTGGTTCATTTTGTTTGTCACTATATGTTTTTTATTAGTGGCTGTGCACAGTTTTTTTAGGTCTTTCGTGATCAGATCCTGGTAAACATCTATATTGTCATGGGTTGACGTGGGAAGAAACACTGATTTGGGTTTGAAGGGAGTGACACATGTCGCTAAATCTATTCTTGAAGCAACAAGAGGAACCTGTCTTGATACACCCACTTCTTCCTGTAATGCCCATATTTCTTCAAAGTCAGTGCGGTCTTCCACATTAAGGAGAGTTGGACTGTTTGGAATTTCCGGATTTTTCTTCCTGGCAGGTTGTTGTTGGAAGAATTTTTTGAGTTTTAACTTCCTAATGAATCTAAAGGCGTCCATTCTTACATCTACATAATTAAAATTGCAGGGAGGGCAGTATGACAGACCAAGACTTAGAATCTTTTTATCGTTTTCAGAAAGTTCCAGTGAGGTTAGGTTTACTACTGAGTTGGTGCTGGTCCCTGTTTCTTTGCATTCTTTTTGTTCCCACGCTTTCTTTGTTGTTGTTGTTGACTTGTATTGTCTGTTTTTCCAGGCCCTGCACTTACGCTTTTCACTGCGTTTTCTGTTGACCCTTTTGCGTTTTGCCCGCCAATTTGAAACCGGGGTCTCAAAGTGTCCCGACGATGCTGGCACATTACACTCACTTCTTGTGCCAGGGACAGCTTGGTAAACCCCAACGCCGTATTCCTCACTCCCTTATTTTCTGATTCACTGCCCAGTGAGCTTGCATCTGATGAAGAGGGGACAGTTGTAGTGTTCTCCGGCGGCGTACTGCGTGTTTTTCTGGCCCTGGTTTTAACATTGTCATAGCGTTTTGCATAGGTGAAAATTTGACCATTTAAATAGTCCAAGCGATACTGCTCAAATTTAAATGCCTTGCGTTTTTTAATCACCTCTTCCTCTTTATTAACTCTGAAAATCATTTCAGCCCTCATCTTGTCTATTGCTTCACTCGATCCCAAACCTGCTATTTCTTCTTCCAATTTTTCTATTTGGGCTTGGATTTTAATTCGGTCAGATTCTGCATATTTTACCAAAATAGTCATTAGCTTGACCGAAGACTCCAAGTTTGCTTCCGCCCATTCAGTAAGCATATCGGGATCAGGCGTTTCGTAGCTTGGTGCTAAATTAATTCTAAGACCTCTCGGTACTCTGCTCTCTTGTAAGTACATATTCAATGATTTATTTTCCCACCATTTAGACTGTTCCTTAAGCATGAGCTTTTCCAATTTCTTGAATTGTTCCCGTATAGTAGGATTAGTGTTGGTCTGTATTGTTTGCCGTAAAATCTCTGTACCCCCAGAAGGGGGCTGCACGAAAATGAGGCAGGCCGCCTCCTCTCTGCTCCGCAACGCTTCTGCGGACATGGCTCAGATGTAGCAAAAAATGTAAAGCTGCACCGAAAATGTGGACAGAAGCTGCTATGTTCGAAATACGTTTCGATTAACCACAACGACTGTCCAGGCACACTCCCCACCGGAAAATCTCTCGTCTCCTACCTTCCTGGGCTACTGTATAGGCCGACGCCTCTTTCGAAACTGAAGGCTCCGATTCCCAAACGGTGGCAGGACTCTGTAGTTTCCGGGGGCTCCAAGCAGCAAACTCCTCGCCGAAGTTCACGTAAAATCAATTCCAGGAAGCGGAACCAATTGCTTTCTGCCGCCGAGCCTCGTTCGGGCAGGGGTTCAACTCACACCACTGAAAGCCTCCACGGTGCGACGTATGAAACAATACTCGTCTTGGCGCCACCCGCACCGCCAATTAGTACTTCAATTGGTTTTCAAAGAACGAAGAGTTGAACACAATTTTGGTGCCAAACAACAAGGTGCTTTATTTATGCATGCTGCTGAGCCCGTCCGCCATTACGCGTTTCGACTGTCTCCACAGTCTTGGTCACATGGTAAGGTCACATTACCACTATTGGATTTAAATAGTAAACACAAAGGGCGGACTTAACATCACCGCCTCACACATTGTATTAACCAAGCTCCTCATCAAGGAAACAAAAAGAAGACTATGGATAATATCAAACTAGCCTTCCCATTTTAAACAATCGAGGTGCTTGTGGATATATATATATCTCACAGTGCCCAAAACGCGTCATGGCGGAGATTGTGTTGCACGCAGAATAAAAAATTGCAAATTACCTATATGGGTCCGTGTTCGTTTTTCCAGAGGATTGCAGAGGAAGAAAACCGATTTCTTGGAATATATATATATATATATATATATATATATATATATATATATATATATATATATATATATATATATATATGATCAATACAACGGGCAATATGTCAACGGGAATGTTGTCTAGGTAACAGGGAGCCTGACTACCTAGACAGATGTTGAAAGCAGCACTGTACAATCCAGCAACAGAGCTATATAGTAGTCAGAGAAAATTGCGTAGATCCTCAGTATTGTTTAGCCCATTCGGCCATTTACTGTCGTATTCGAGGATCATACTGGACTCTAACTGTCTGAGTTTCAGCTCTCTATTGCCTCCCCGCCTAAGTATAGGGACGGAGGCTACAACATAATAAGTTAAACAATTAACATCTTTATTATGTGTACTTTGGAAGTGCCGAGCCACCGGGTACGTTTGATCACAGTGCAAAATAGCCCTGATATGCTGCAAGATATATATTTCCACAAAACGATCCTTTAATGCAACGAGAGCGCTCAGCAGTGTGTGCTCGGCCCAAGGGCTGGATCAAAGCCCGAAATTTAATTTGAGCACAAGAAGGGCGGCACAACCGGATACTTTTTAAGAAGCTTTTATTCGCAGGTGTTGTAAAGTGCGAATAAAAGCTTCTCAAAAAGTATCCGGTTGTGCCGCCCTTCTTGTGCTCAAAAAATATATATATATATATATATATATATATATATATATATATATATATATCCAATTTCCACCCTCTACGCCGCTTTCACGCGCCAACAAAGACGAGAGAGATGGACTCTTCAATCAATCAGCAGCCGCTGGTATCTTTATTGAACATTTTTATCTGTGCATTGCTGTGCTCAACCCAACGCGTTTCGGCGATCCCGGTCGCCTTGCTCGCTGGTAACAAGTGCTCACAATCCCCTTCATTTTTAAATTACAACTCCACCAATCCCGATCACCATAAAATCATGGAAGTCAACAACAGACTATTGCGGGCATGTCAATCCAGGCAGACTTACAATGCGAAGACAGACCCCCTATTTTTTCCCCGGGTACTGCCTAACATCCCTATGTACCTTAAACATTGATTTAAAGAGCACAATTCCTATAAATTCCATATATACATAATTAAATATATACAAATTTGATGTTTAGGGAATAATTCATCTTACTGTACAAATACAAAAACGCTTACACATTGTTCACATTGTCAATAAAAACAATGTATGTTCCTTGTGCCTGAATTAGCAACACTGCACCCTCTGTAGAAAACCTCCATTGAATGACTAAAGCAGTCCAAATTATTCTCCTAAGTGCATAATAAAGTGCCCAACACCGCCAGACGCAACTTTCGAGAAGGCATGGAAGCCGTCGCCAAATGGATGAAAAACAGCTGCCTACAACTAAACACCAACAAAACAGAAGTACTCATCATGGGCCCAAACCCCGATGCCTGGAGCGACACCTGGTGGCCCACCGCCCTCGGAAACCCGCCAACCCCCACAGACCACGCACGCAACCTGGGAATCATCCTGGACTTCGAGCTCAAAATGGACCGCCAGATCAACTCTGTTTCATCTTCCTGCTTCCACACCCTCCGCCTCCTTCGTAAGACCTTCAAATGGATCCCCTCGAACACCGAAAGACAGTCACTCACGCCCTGGTCACCAGCAGACTCGACTACGGCAACGCACTCTACGCCGGAATAAACAAAAACCTCATCCGCAAGCTACAGAACATCCAGAACGCCGCCGCAAGACAGGTCCTCAACCTGCCAAAACACTGCCACATCTCCCAGCACCTGCGCACACTCCACAGGCTCCCCGTCGAGGCGAGAATCACCTTTAAGATGCTCACCCACGCACACAAGGCACTCCACGGCACCGGACCAGCATACCTGAACAGCCGGCTCAAATTCCACGCACCCCAAAGGACCCTACGATCAGCCCAGCTCTCCTACGCCGAGGTCCCCCGCACCAGAAAGACCAGATCGGGAGGCCGCTCCTTCTCCTTCCTCGCGGCCAAAGCATGGAACGCCCTTTCGCTCCACCTCAGACAGACAACATCGCTCCCCATCTTTGCAAGAAACCTCAAAACCTGGCTCTTCGACAGACCCCCTCCTTGATGGAATGGAACCTGCCCCCCCCACCCCTAGCGCGTTGAGACCCTTACGGGTGAGTAGTTGCGCTTTAACAAACTCCTGGTTGATTGATTGACTCCCAGTTTGTATCGTGAATATAAAACACAAATAATCTGTGTAAAGGGCAGGGAGAATTGGGCAGGATAAAATAGTTCGGCATTAATATCTGTAAAAATACTGCAAACACTCCATTTGACCCTACCGGTAGTCGTGGTGAGATGCAAAAGAGAACAAAGATAAAGCCCTTTATAACAACTAATGCAGACTCGTTCTAAGGAGTAGTATAAGGACTATCTCCTCACATCTGAGCCTTTCAAAGTGGTCACCATCTTTTCCTTTAACTGAAATCCTTAAGCCAGGATCATTAGATATCATAATCTTTGTTACTATATATATATATATATATATATATATTCATTCATAAGGTCCAACGTTGTATCCCTCATTGGACATGCCACATTTTTTTCTTTTAAATATTTTTCTCTTTTGTATTTAATTGGCATATTGCGTCTTACTTCTAATTTGATGTAAGGTATAAATGGTAGGAGGTTACATTGTTGCTTTAAATCCTGGGTAAAACAAGGCTTTGGTCGAAACGCATTATCAGTTTATGTTATTTTTTTTCCCTACAATAAATAATGTTGCATAATATCCCCCGATAGAATGCCCAATTTTCGTTTGCCTCAGAAGCATCTTTGTTGAGAAAGTGACTATCTGAACGCCATTGTACACTATGCGCGGAGAGAGCAGACAGTGTGAAGGTACACAGGTGTTTGTTTAGTTTATATTTTCTGTATTAAGTTTTTACATATTTTTTTGTAAAGATTCATTTATTTTTTTAAGTTAGTTTAATGGGGAAGTTATAGAAATAGTATATTGTCCTTTTGCCCTTGGGAAAGATGGACAGGCGTGTGCAATATTCTCCCATCCGCAAGCCCATATGCTAGACCAGTGAAGGACCAAAATAAATCCTCTCACCCTTGGGCAAGGCAGGGGTCTGTGAATAGTGCCCCTGGTCCTGGCCAGGATGGTTGGTCGGGGAAGAAATCCCTTTCATTTTTTTAATATCCCCAGATTGCCAAACAAGCCTGGGATAGGTCTTCAAACATGGTAGCTCTAAACCAGATGGGCTTACTCATCGACTTCATGTAGAATCAGATCTTCTGCTGTTTCTTTCTGTTTAAAATTTTCTGGGATTTTTCTCACAATGTATTTTCTCATTTATTTTATATGTTTTGAACTGTGTGAATGTATATTCACAGAAACATGTATATATATATATATATATATATATATATATATATATATATATATATATATATATATATATATATATATGTGCGGTGACCGCACCCGGAAATGAAACCCGAGCGACATCGCCGCTGGCTTACTCCCCGCACTACGGGGACTATTTGCCTTAGAAGTCTCCACACTGCCCGCGCTTTACATACGTGGACAAAGACACACTCCTGAGTTACTCACCCTGAGGATTGCATAACTTAGCAACACTGTATCTCCACATACCCGCTGGAGAACAGTACTTCTGAATTACGCAACTCGTAATTTGACGGATACAAAAACCCGGTCTCGAGCGGGGCCGGGTCGGAATTATCACCGGCACCGCGACCTGTGGTTTTATATCCATCACCCTACAGCCCTGAGGAATCGCGGAAATAGTGTGTTTTCTTGCGACGAAACACGTGTCGGCTGGCTATCTATGAACAATAAAAGAGGAACCGAAACACTGTTGGTCCCCTTCTTCGCCCATGGAAATTTGAACTTTTATGTCCATTGAGACATCTGTGTTGCTTGGACTTTGTATATAAGTGTGCAGCAGGTTTTGCTTTCATCTCACTGTGAAACTTGTTTGGCAAAATTTCATACAGCCGAGTCAAAAAATACTTTTCCTATGGAAACTAGGTCCTAACTATAACTACCTACGGGCAACCGTCAGTAGGTAATATATATATGTGTGAACAAGAGCTCGTGTAGCCTGAAACATGTAGCTGTTTCTGCCTGTGTAAATAAATCATTGCACTTGATCCTATGGTCCGTCTCCTTTCTCACTGGCGTTGCAGGCTTGCTAGCTTGCTGGAGGTGTTGTGGAGTACTCGTTGATATTTATATATATATATATATATGTATATATATATATATATATAGATGTATATAACCTACTGGCTGTCGCCAGAAGGTAATTATTGTTAGGACCAAAAGTTCCATAGGAAACACGCTTATTGTTTTGCCAATAACTTTGGCGATGCTTGACAAATCTTCATGACATTTTCACAAACCTTCCCCTTTTAGGTTCAGCTGCTGTGTTGAAAGTTTCAGAACAATAAAAGGTTATGGTCATCTCAATGTGAGCCACTGCCCAGCAATTTTCATCACTCTGAAGTAAGTGCTGAAAAAGGTCCCCTAGGACAAAAATATTTTCTCACTATTCTTTTAGCTCCACTAAACTAAACTTCATTCCTCGCTTTCGTTTTTGGCAGTTGTATTTACTACAGTCTATTGAGGGGACACAGTCAGTGCCATTTAAAGAAAGCCCACACAAGGTAATTTAAAGGCATTAGTTCATTTAGATTGGAGTGCTTGGTGATTGGCTTGTATAAGTGGTAACACATTCACTTTCTTGTTTATTTTATTTTCTAGCTCCCTTCGCTCTAGGTCCTGAGGAGAACCCTGCTTTAAGTACACTAGGGGTTTGAAACGTGTCAACCTTTTTTCATGAGACCAAACAAGTGACCTTATATTTTGAGTATCAGGTCCACTACATATTGAATGTATTCTTTGATGAAATTTATGACTATCTAATTTTGGAGACCTGAATACAACACTGTCTGGTTAATGTCCATACAGGGTAGACACCTGGTTTTGCATATTTTCTCAACCTTTCCCCTGGATCTTTTGTCTGTTTCTCTTTCTTTCTGTCCTATCAATTCTTGTGGAACTTGAGCTTGTTCACTCACTAAAATGTGTTGTTTAAAGTTGACAAACAATGTTGTGTCATATATGTGCCCTAGGATTAATGTCTTATATGTTTGTAATTTTATGTGGTTCTAACAAAATTGTTAAGATTGTTCATTGAAATAATAATATGCACTTACAAACTGATTTGGGGTGAAATTGAATCTTTACAGACAATAGAAAAATAAAAATAAAAATGGATCTTTTTTCAGTCACTATGAGTGTCATGTGTGATCGGTAATTGTCCCTCCCCGGGACAATGACTATTAGAAATGAGAGGGGGTTCTGCAAGGCCACCTCCCAGGGGCTCAAACCATGTAATGGAGGGGGTCTGTTGTGGGGGGCCCCGGACATCACCACCTCAACAGGGCTTGAGAGAAGATTGGAGGGGGATCTCCCTCCTGGAGCCATAGATGGCCATGGGGATCAACACCCCCAGGGCCGACTCCTGCTATGTCCCAAGGACATAGCTATTTGCTATGGCTTGACGGCAGCTTTATCGCTGCCGCCAAGCCATAGCAATCTGTGCTCGCTTTCAAGAAGTGAGGGTATTAAAAATTCTCTTGCTTGTTGAAAGTGAGAACAATTGCTTTGACACAGATGGAACTGTATATTAGCAGTACCCTCTGTGTTAAAGCAATGCTGGCTCCCGCAGGAGGCAGGAAGCCAGCAGGGACTGCGTCGGCTGGAGGCTCCCCCGCGGTCCCCAGCAGTAGAAAGTGGGTGCCCTAGGTAGCTCCAGGGGACCCACAACGGAGGCTGGGTCCCAGGGTATGGAGTTCCCAGGGCTGAAATTGGCCCTGGAGGGTGGCTGCCCAGCCCCCCTCTATTTATTTAATAAAAAAACAAATTATATAAAAAGAGGCTGGGCCTCGGGGATGGGGGTCCCCGGGTCCAAATCCGCTCAGGAGGGGTGGCAATCAACCCTGACCCTTTATTTATATAATTAAAAAATAAGATATATGAAAAGAGGCCGGGTCTCCACCAACACATCCATTCACACCCCATAGAACATTTCATACACTCACTCCCACACAACCATTCCCCAACCCATTCACAGACCTATACCAGTACTTATAAACCCACTCACTGATTCATAGCTCTACACACACATCCACTCATACACCCATACAGCTGCTCACTCACTGAGTTAGTCACCTATAGAGCTACTCACACACCTACTCACTCACACATACAGTACATCACACAGCTATTTACTCATACAGTTACAAACTCTTACTTATTCAGACAGATACTAACACATACTCACTCACCTATACAGTCACTGACACAAGCACACACTCATCCAAACAGCCACTCACATTTATTCACTTACCCATACAGTCCCTCATATACTCCATCACTCACCTATACTGCCTTTCACATGCCCAGTACTTGCCCATATACCATTGACACATCCCCTCTCTCACACACAGCCATACACACACTCACTCACCCATACAGCCCCTCACACACACACTCTCATTAACCCATACAGCCACTGACACACAAACTCACTCGTCCATACAGACAGTTACACACACCCTCACACACCCACATAGACACTCATACACCCATACAGGTCCTAAAACAGCAAATTAATCACCCAGACAGCCACTCACACACTCATGCAGCCATTTAGACACCAACTGCCAGACGTATACAAACATTTACACAACCAGATATTTAACACTCATTAACTTTTTTTAAACACTCACAGTCACTGGATGATGTCATCAGTGATGTAATCTGAGATGTCACTGACCATGTCATGAGTGATGTAATAAGTGAGGTCATAAGCAGTGCATAGCGGGGTGCGAGTTATAGTTAGCTCAGCTAACTATAACTGCTCAATTTCACTTGTTTTGTACGAGTAAAACCTGAGCCTAAGTATAACGACCTTTGTTTTTTTCAGTCAATTTGTATGTTTTTTTTTAATTCCTTTGGAGTTTTCAACAAATATATGTATGTATGTATATATATATATATATATATATATATATATATGAAAACACAAAGGTTTGCCCTTGAGGAATCAGCCACGAGGTAAGTTTGTAAATGATCCACTTTATTCAAAGCTGTTGCATTCAGAGGGGCGCAGGACCGCATACATCTATCAGCTGCTTTGCCAGACCGGTTTCGGGATTCCTTCCCTTCATCAATGGCTTCCGCTTGCAATTGCCGGTTTCGTTAATCATGCACTGTTTTATTTCAATTTTAAAGTCTGCCCCAATGGGCGTGGCTGTATGCACAGCCTCCTGGACCTTGTAGTGATGACAGTTTTACTCCAGTGAGTCGCAATCTGCAAATAATAACACCCCAGTGGGTTAGGTGCTGCGTCTTGCCACTTCCCTCTGATGTCCTTCTCAACTGCCTTCATGGAAACGAACCTCCCCAAAGGTAACGGCACCGGAGTGGTGTCGTTACAGGTCCGCAGCACGGCAGGCTTCTTCCGCGACCGAGCACAGCCGCCATACATGAAAACACAAAGGTTTGCCCTTGAGGAATCAGCCACGAGGTAAGTTTGTAAATGATCCACTTTATTCAAAGCTGTTGCATTCAGAGGGGCGCAGGACCGCATACATCTATCAGCTGCTTTGCCAGACCGGTTTCGGGATTCCTTCCCTTCATCAATGGCTTCCGCTTGCAATTGCCGGTTTCGTTAATCATGCACTGTTTTATTTCAATTTTAAAGTCTGCCCCAATGGGCGTGGCTGTATGCACAGCCTCCTGGACCTTGTAGTGATGACAGTTTTACTCCAGTGAGTCGCAATCTGCAAATAATAACACCCCAGTGGGTTAGGTGCTGCGTCTTGCCACTTCCCTCTGATGTCCTTCTCAACTGCCTTCATGGAAACGAACCTCCCCAAAGGTAACGGCACCGGAGTGGTGTCGTTACAGGTCCGCAGCGCGGCAGGCTTCTTCCGCGACCGAGCACAGCCGCCATACATGAAAACACAAAGGTTTGCCCTTGAGGAATCAGCCACGAGGTAAGTTTGTAAATGATCCACTTTATTCAAAGCTGTTGCATTCAGAGGGGCGCAGGACCGCATACATCTATCAGCTGCTTTGCCAGACCGGTTTCGGGATTCCTTCCCTTCATCAATGGCTTCCGCGGTCGCGGAAGAAGCCTGCCGCGCTGCGGACCTGTAACGACACCACTCCGGTGCCGTTATCTTTGGGGAGGTTCGTTTCCATGAAGGCAGTTGAGAAGGACATCAGAGGGAAGTGGCAAGACGCAGCACCTAACCCACTGGGGTGTTATTATTTGCAGATTGCGACTCACTGGAGTAAAACTGTCATCACTACAAGGTCCAGGAGGCTGTGCATACAGCCACGCCCATTGGGGCAGACTTTAAAATTGAAATAAAACAGTGCATGATTAACGAAACCGGCAATTGCAAGCGGAAGCCATTGATGAAGGGAAGGAATCCCGAAACCGGTCTGGCAAAGCAGCTGATAGATGTATGCGGTCCTGCGCCCCTCTGAATGCAACAGCTTTGAATAAAGTGGATCATTTACAAACTTACCTCGTGGCTGATTCCTCAAGGGCAAACCTTTGTGTTTTCATGTATGGCGGCTGTGCTCGGTCGCGGAAGAAGCCTGCCGCGCTGCGGACCTGTAACGACACCACTCCGGTGCCGTTACCTTTGGGGAGGTTCGTTTCCATGAAGGCAGTTGAGAAGGACATCAGAGGGAAGTGGCAAGACGCAGCACCTAACCCACTGGGGTGTTATTATTTGCAGATTGCGACTCACTGGAGTAAAACTGTCATCACTACAAGGTCCAGGAGGCTGTGCATACAGCCACGCCCATTGGGGCAGACTTTAAAATTGAAATAAAACAGTGCATGATTAACAAAAGAGGCAATTGCAAGCGGAAGCCATTGATGAAGGGAAGGAATCCCGAAACCGGTCTGGCAAAGCAGCTGATAGATGTATGCGGTCCTGCGCCCCTCTGAATGCAACAGCTTTGAATAAAGTGGATCATTTACAAACTTACCTCGTGGCTGATTCCTCAAGGGCAAACCTTTGTGTTTTCATGTATGGCGGCTGTGCTCGGTCGCGGAAGAAGCCTGCCGCGCTGCGGACCTGTAACGACACCACTCCGGTGCCGTTACCTTTGGGGAGGTTCGTTTCCATGAAGGCAGTTGAGAAGGACATCAGAGGGAAGTGGCAAGACGCAGCACCTAACCCACTGGGGTGTTATTATTTGCAGATTGCGACTCACTGGAGTAAAACTGTCATCACTACAAGGTCCAGGAGGCTGTGCATACAGCCACGCCCATTGGGGCAGACTTTAAAATTGAAATAAAACAGTGCATGATTAACGAAACCGGCAATTGCAAGCGGAAGCCATTGATGAAGGGAAGGAATCCCGAAACCGGTCTGGCAAAGCAGCTGATAGATGTATGCGGTCCTGCGCCCCTCTGAATGCAACAGCTTTGAATAAAGTGGATCATTTACAAACTTACCTCGTGGCTGATTCCTCAAGGGCAAACCTTTGTGTTTTCATGTATGGCGGCTGTGCTCGGTCGCGGAAGAAGCCTGCCGCGCTGCGGACCTGTAACGACACCACTCCGGTGCCGTTACCTTTGGGGAGGTTCGTTTCCATGAAGGCAGTTGAGAAGGACATCAGAGGGAAGTGGCAAGACGCAGCACCTAACCCACTGGGGTGTTATCATTTGCAGATTGCGACTCACTGGAGTAAAACTGTCATCACTACAAGGTCCAGGAGGCTGTGCATACAGCCACGCCCATTGGGGCAGACTTTAAAATTGAAATAAAACAGTGCATGATTAACGAAACCGGCAATTGCAAGCGGAAGCCATTGATGAAGGGAAGGAATCCCGAAACCGGTCTGGCAAAGCAGCTGATAGACGTATGCGGTCCTGCGCCCCTCTGAATGCAACAGCTTTGAATAAAGTGGATCATTTACAAACTTACCTCGTGGCTGATTCCTCAAGGGCAAACCTTTGTGTTTTCATATATATATATATATATATATATATATATATATATATATATATATATATATATATAACAAGTTTGGCTGCTTTTATTACTCAAAACCAAATGGTATAAAGACTCATATTTCACAGTGAACCACTAAATATGGGAAATATTTCACGTCTGCCAGTGAAAAACAGATTTTCATCCTCATAATGACACACCACAAACTATCCTGCAGAGGTTTAATATTGTCTATGCTACTAGTGTTAAGAGGCGTGAAGGACTAAATTATGCAGAAAGGTTTTCTCAATTATGCAACAAAAAATGCAAACTATGCCACACAGTTTATAGCAGCATTATTTTCAGCCATTTTAACTAGGAACAGCAGTCAACCTGCAGAGTTTGACAACATAATGCATCAAATTATGTAGAAAATGCAGTAAGTCAATAATTATGAGGCAGCTTCTGCAGCAACAGAATTGTATAAATTCTCTGGAATTCACCACTGACTATGAAAGGTAACCTAAATGTATTCATGAAAGATAAGTCTACAGTTTTTTATTCCAATGATTTCCCAGTGGCATCTGCCACGTGAAAAAACTAACATTTTAAAGGAAACTACCCTAAAATAAACATGTAATACTAAAAAGACACAACAAGTAACATGTGCTAAATTATCCTATATTACCATCTCACGGTTCAGTTTCAAGGTTTATGATGTCACCAGAACGTCTTAATGGTAGTGTGAGACCATATTACTATAATCGGCTGTGCCAATGCCTTTTTATTAGGTTAAGTCCCAGCAAAACATTCCATATATATGTCTCTCCTCTCAACAGACACACACCACCCCTCCAGGATTCATGAGTTTCAACATTTTATTTTAAACAGTGACATGTTTCGAAGTTAGCCTTTGTCAAATATGTTTGTGTCTGATTACCCCATGATATAAATAGTAACTTACAGTGAAAATTAACTAAGAACTACAGATGTTTAGGGTCTATCTTTCATGAATAGATTTTGCAACACAGTCACATATATAGAGTTATATTTATTTGTCAAACTTTTCGAGCTGAAATGGATCAAAGTAATACTACCAGACAGTGTACCACTTAATGGTGTTTAATTTGCCCTTTCTTAATACAAAACTTAGATGGCTCCATTTCCACATAACCATAAATCCTAGAGAGTCACGCAGGGGGGATTATTCAAATGAGAAATCTCATTTCACAGGGACTGTTGAAATATTTTCCATTATTTCAAATATGGAGAAGCTTTACACATTTCAGGGGTACCTGTGAAACGTCATTTTGATACCATTGAATGTTGTGCATTAAATGAAATGCAATATCTATCTATCTATCTATCTATCTATCTATCTATCTATCTATCTATCTATCTATCTGTCTGTCTGTCTGTCTGTCTGACCTGCCTGTCTGTCTGACCTGTCTGTCTGTCTGTCTGTCTGTCTGTCTATCTATCTATCTATCTATCTATCTATCTATCTATCTATCTATCTATCTATCTATCTATCTATCTATCTATCTATCTATCTATCTATCTATCTATCTATCTATCTATCTATCTATCTATCTATCTATCGATCTTTCTATCTAATTGTCTGTCTATCTGTCTATACATATATAATGCATGTATATTGTCTATAGTTACAGTTGGATATAAATAAATATATATGTATTAGAATGTAGGTATATTAAATTGACTGTGAACTACACAAGAATCATTTAACCGGGTTCAGACATATATAACCGTTAATGTGACACTTAACAGGTACACATTAAAAGTTTAGTTAGGTATACTTTTCATTTTCAAGGAAGAATTAAAAGGGCTGCCTCATATCCTTTATCTCAGATTGTGTATGCAAAATATCTATTTTTTGCTGCTTACAAAATCTGTAGGTACCTTCTGAAACGTCTCTCCTAGCAACAGCCGGTTCATCCGCTCCCCCCCCCCCTCCCGCTCCGCCCCCCACCCCCCCCCCCCCCTCACCCCCACCAATCCCTTCCCTACGTTAGAATGAAAGGGGTGTTCACAGAGAGTGAATCAATTGCAGCACACAGCAGGCAACGTTTCCACGTTCGGCAGAAACTTCAAAGATGCTCCCCTCCTTCATCAGGACCGAAAATGAAACAAGTGCTTCCTCCGAGATCACATGCGGTTGCAGATGCATTTTAAAGGGCGAGCGACTGTTCCTTTAATTTCATTGTCCACTTGATTACTTTAACACTCTGATAGATGTTTTTATTCATCCAGATAAGCGAGTTGCAGATGAATGTTTGTTATCTTTCTGTCACCTTAGATTAGCACTAGATTGGCTAAGTCAACAAGCATCCATTGAAGTAATTGACGTGTGCAGGATAGATTTGCACACTTGCTCTTTCAATTTTCGCCGCTGGGAATTATTAACATCTTTCACGCTTTTCTATCTGTCTAAAAATAACGTTGTTTAATATTTGCTTTTTAATCGGAGGAAACTGACACAACACATGCATGTCATTATCTGTAGTAAATTGACATTGATTCTTACTTTTTTCCCTCGGGCTGCGATTGTCGAGCCAACAAACAGAAAATGAATGCAGGATTTCGGAATGATCAACAAGCTTTCAAATAATTAAGCATAATTGCCCTCTGCTCAGGGCGTTAACCGCGGTTTTAGAAGGTAGTAAGTGGTGTTAATTGTCCGCATTGCAAGTATGAGCCAATCACACATTGATCGGCGAAGGGCAATTAACAGATGCATAAGTATGACGGCATGTGGTTAGGACGGCTATAAGCATACCCCTCCATAACCAGTGCTTAATTTGAGGCAGTGGTTTCCAGTGCTCAGCACCAGCACGTAATAATCAACACAGGTGCTTTTTAGAAGTGATTTACCCAGATTTACAAGATGTTGAGCCAACCCTAAGACTCGAACCTGGTACCTCAGCTCCTGAGTCTGCAGCCCTGGCCATTACGGCACATCTCCCCACTTTCACTGCTAGTAGTTGGTTCTGTTTTACTGGGTGCTAACAGGAAAAAAATGGGCTGGTGCAATCTGCCTTCTGACGAGAGCCCCGAGACTTCTTTTTTTCCAAATTAACCACTGTCCATAACCTCCCGATTATGAGTAACTACACATGGCCGATATCTCTGTCTGCTTCATATCTCTCCCACTGAACCTACAATTCATGCAAACAACTCTAGTTAGTGTTAGCAGATAAATATTTCACCGGCACAGCCATTCTCAGGATTCCATTCAGGCCGGTCATCTCCATTCCGATTCATTAGATGCACTTTGCCTCGTATATTTTTATTGGATATCCAGAAAACGTAGCTGGATTTTACCTATCAGTACTCAAACACCACCAACCCATGTCTGCCCTGAGAATGCTTCTACAAATATAGTAATTTTTGGAAACAGTGCTGGCCGTGAGGAGTAGCTAGCATTTACTCTAGCCTTAGAGTCCGTCGTAGCGGGCTCTACCACCTATTAAAGGCACGCTCACAAGTTAAAGGCCCAAGCCTTTAAGGACCGATAAAGCTCGCTACGGAGGGCTCTAAGGCTAGTAGAGCATTCCGCACCTAGATAGCAGAATGTTCAAACTTGTAAAACAAAGGCCTCATGGAGCCCAAGGGGGTGAGGCTCCGCGAGGCCTTTGTTGGAATGTTGATGCTCCAGGCTTCTACCAGCCATTAGAAGCAGGGAGCTCGAAGCACTGTTTTCAATGGAGCGCTCAACATTCCAATGTTCTAGTAGCCATGCATCCCTGCTTGCAAAATCATACACTGAATTCTAAAGTAACCCTGGAGTGGAAGGTCAAATTATATAAGGCATTAGTCAGAATCAGGTTCAGGTTTCTGCCGAAACATTTCTGTTCCAGATCCAGGATGGAGGCATGAAAACATACAAGCTTGTACTCGCATCGATTTCTAAAAATGTAAATGCTCCAATGACTGGTCGTCTTCAGACACTATCCTACCTAAACCTCAGTGTTTTGATCACCTGGGAGTTTTTGCAAGGCAAACAGAGGCTTTTCAGATTATGAGCTTGCGAGGATAACATTGGACCAATGGGCCTTTTTAAGTAATGCGTGCAGGATACTCTCAGCATTCTCTAGTGAGGACCTCACCTGTTCCCTCCTCATACCTCATAGAAACATCCTGTTGAACTATTTCTCGCCTCATTTCCCAAAGAGGCAGTTTAGGCGGTTCTTCTTTCTCAGATGGGAAATGGTTGCTATTCCAGGTACTTCCTGATGCCCTGAAAAGCAGGAGGTGCCTGCCTTATCCTTTTTTTGTGATTTCTAAATAGGTTTCTAACGATTCAAGATGGTCACTCTTTTACAAGTCGTGTTTGTGTTGATAGAACAGGATTGCGTGGTCTCCCTGGACATCCACATTGCTCATTTCCATGTTCCATTGCCAAAAAGCATAGGAAATACTTGAGGTTCACTATAAGGGATTTTTTTCCCTCTTATCTGCTCCTACATTTGGTTTGCCTACAGTACACAGTCTTTATTAGGGCGTGTTCTACTATATTGTTATCTAGATAGTCCTTCCAAACTTTTTACGAGGCCTAAAGAGCTAAAGGTAATGGTTATTGTAGTTGAACACATGTTAACCATATCTGGAAAACTATCTTTTGAAGATGTCCACTCCTAAGTTGGTACAGAAAGATATTCCTTCTAAAGAAGTCTTTCTGTTTTACTGGGGATTTTGAGTGAACAAGCAGAAGCCTAGTACCCTCACAGAAGTTTAAATTCATAAGAGCAATCCCTGAAGCATGTCAAATACACATTTATCCTATGATAGAAGGTCTACACAATGTCCAAGAAATGGTCTCCAACTTCTCTGCCAGTTTCTCAAGAGACTCTTAGGCCTCATAGACTCTTAGATGAGCATGCCAGACTCTGCATGCGCCGACTTTAGAGGGGACTGAGATGCGACTTGAACCAGTTCCAAGGAAGCCTAAGGTTGTCTCTAGTGACAGACTTTTCCATGATGGGCTAGGGTGCTCCCTTAGAAAAATAAGTTTAAAATCAACCTAATGGAATTAAGATCCCTGAGACTCGACTTGAAGATGTTTTACCTCAGGTTCAAATACACCAGGTTCAGGTCTTAACAGACAACACAGTGACCATATCTGAAACAAGCAGCACAGTGTAAAAGCAAATGTGCAAAGAAGTTACTCCCACTTGGAACTAGGACATGGATAGGGAAATTGATCAGCTCTTCATCTTCAGAGAACACGAAGCATCACATTTTCTACTTGAGGCACATAAAAGATTCCCTAGGGGGCGCATTTGGTCTGACATTTTCACTTGGTCTGCATTATACATTTCCCCTGCCCCTCTTCTGCAGCGGATGACTCAGATTTGATTTGTTCACTTACTTTCATTTACCTCCAAAGGTCAATTTTCTTTATATAAATCAAGACAGAATTTTGCAACCCAATCTGGAAACTGTGGGGCATATTACCAACGATTAGCGATATTTATCGCTAACAAGGCTTAGCAACTAATTTTTTATTGCTAAGCATCGCCGGAAATTATCGCTGAGATAACGTGCTATTACCTACGTTTATTTCCAAAGCGATAATTTTTTCGGCGATAGCGTGAATATTGCTGAGAATACAGCGATATTCACGCATTAGCGACTAAATGTTCTTAGCTATGCTATCCACCTCCCATTGGATAACATGGCTAAGAAATGGTCTGGGCAGGTGTTCGTTTTTGGCGATATTCGCGCTTAGCGCAAATATTGCCATCGCTAAGCCTGCCTTACTAATAGGCGTTAGCGACTGCTTTCAGTCGCTAACGGGTTGGGAACGCCCACTTTGCATGTCATTAGTGATAATTATCGCTAACATGCAAAGCAGGCCCCAAACCACTCGCTATCCTACAAGCTGTCGCTAACTGCTGTTAGCGACAGCTTGCTAATAGGGCGATACGAGCTCGGCTCATCATGCAGCACGGTGGCGTTGTGCTGATGACGAGCTGAGCTTGTCATGGCCACGCCCACTCATTGGAACGCCCAGCACAGCGGGGTAATTATCCCCGTGTGGGGGTTCCGCGGAGGCCATGACGAGCTCAGCTCGTCATCAGCACAGCGCCACTGTGCTGCATGATGAGCTGAGCTCGTCATCAGCATGGAAAAGGTTAAGTAAGTGATTCCAAGGGGCTGCGCTTGTCAAGGCTATCTCAAAACAGTCTATTTTTAGGCAGCATTCATTCGAAATCTGACATTTCTACCAGTTAACAAAATGATTCCCCAAGAGGGTGAGAGGTCTTGCTCTACCTGCAGAGTAATCACTGTCTCTCATCCGGTCAATATACACAGCAGCTGCCTTGTCTTCAGCTCATTCTTTCTGCATACTGTTCTTCGCTGATGTGGCGGCTTGTGATAACTCACAATTTGGAAGGGCTGAAATACAATCCTTCTTAAAAACATACCTGGAGAACTTAACCCAATTACTATTCAGATACTTTAGGAATAGTTCAAAGTAAGGCATTTGTGGAAGTTAATATTCATTAGAATGTTATGTTATGTTATGTTAAATGAAACTTTTTAAGCGCACTAACACCAGAGGTTTCTTGGCGCTAACTGACAGAACAAAAACAGAGTCCCAAGGCAGAAACTAACCGGTTTTGGAGAACAGAAAAGTTTTTAAGAGCTACCTGAATTGGAGTAGGGAACCATTGGATTTAATGGCCATTGGGAGAGAATTCCAGAATTTAGGTGCGAGGTGGGCAAAGCGACGGCCCACAACCTTGCTGGTTTTGACTTTGGGAGTGACAAGTAGGTGATGATGAGCTGACCGGAGGTTACGTGCAGGTTGATACGGAGTGATCAGTGAATTAAGAAAGGCTGGACTGGTGTAGTGGAGGGATTTGAATGTAAGACAGCCCAGCTTAAAGGCCGCCCTCCGTTCTACTGGCAGCCAATGGAGCTTATGAAGCAAGGGCATCGCAGACTGCCATTTTGGGAACGCGTTAATTACATGTTTCAACATTCTTTAGATGAATATGACAACTCCCTCATGTTCCTTCCTTAATTCCCTCCTGCCTCCCCTCTTGAAAGAGTATGTTGTTATAGCACTCATATGGCATGAATAACTAAGAGAACTACTGTTGCAAGCACGGAGCGGCTCTTACATAGCAGGTCTATTGCGTCACTTCCGGCAAGGCCTTGAGACACTAATGATGGACGGTGACTCAATAATATAGAAACTAGAAACTTTCTACAGATCCAGTCAGGCTCTTGAGGAAGAATTTGAAGGGTAGGAATCTGCAAGCTCTGTCATATCTATCTGAAGAGTGTTACCATTGGTAAGTCACCAGTACAATACTACAAATTTTCCCGTCTTCTGAGGTGCAAAACTTGTAATGTACTTTAGTACTTTACTTCCCCTCCCCTGAACGAAATCCACCAGGCAAAAATTGAGCAAGGAAAAACCCACATAGTATGGTAATTAACACAAAATTTGGAATTCTGATCAAGATTTTGGTCCCATTTGGGATTCCTGTAATACCTATACATCAGTGAACGATTTTATAATTTGGGCTACTTTACCCAACATCCCTGCAACCCATGAACCTATGGATAACCCTGAAGATTTCAGTG
The DNA here is from genome assembly GCF_964263255.1 of Lissotriton vulgaris. NCBI lineage: Eukaryota > Metazoa > Chordata > Amphibia > Caudata > Salamandridae > Lissotriton > Lissotriton vulgaris. The sequence continues at coordinate 362,210,416 of NC_141693.1, read as the reverse complement.
TAATTGAATCGATTGTGAGCCATACACAGTAACCCTGTTTCTCCCCAGCAGATCTGATCTCTGCCGCACTCTCTGTAGCACAGGAATGGATTGACCCCCCCCCCCCCCCTCCTCGGTGCCAGCACTGTTTCAAGTGATTTGCACTACCACACTCACACCAGACACAGGCCACCAAAGGTTAAGACAAGGTATAGAAGGGGCATAGCATATGATTTAGAGTTTGGTTTATGGGTTCTGCATCACAAACATGACAGATATCCCATCCGCCTTAATAGAAGTGCATTATGTGTCAATGCACTTGTAATAAGGCGGACAACTTATCCGTCACGTTTATGACAGAGTACACACCCGCCGAATTCTAAATCAGGTCTATAGATTTCATTTTTTCAGAATTTTACTTTAAGTCTTATTTGAAGCATTTGCAGTCTTTGAAATTCACAGTTTGAAGTAAGAACTTCTCCCTCTCACCCTTAGCAGCAAAATGTTATCTTTTTCCAAGAACTCACAGTATTTGAAATTCACGGCTTGAAGTATAAATTCACTCTGGCTGAAAGTGTCAATGTTTATTGCTCTGTATCCCATTTATGTGTTGATATCCTCACTAATCAAATAAAGAATGTTTAAAATGCATTATTCTGACGTGTTACTGCATGTAATTATCTCTCAATCTCACTCTGGTGGTATATGTTTCCCTTTTGATTTCTATCTCATGAAACATTACCTCCTGGAAGGTCTGCCTCCCCCTTACCCCTAGGCAACATAAACTGTGAAAACAAGTGTCATGTAGCAAGGGACAGCCTATGGTCTGCAAGCCTTACAGACCATAGTATTTGCACAAACAGAAGAATCTTAAATTCACAGTACAAAGTTCTATAACACAAATGCAGAAGTTGGTTTTGATACTGGTCGCCTCCGAGCATCCTTCTTCACACATATCACAGATATGGCCCATAAGTCAGATCACAATGGGAAGATCCAAATGGACAACTTATACATTCGCAGCAGATGAGGTGAGAAACCACACACACACATTGGGGTGAACTACCCCAAGCAGACTGATGGATTATTCAAACACAGACACAAACATAATCACACACATACACATGCATACATTTATGCACACACATACTCACACACAACTCACAACCTACTTTCACACCATCTGCACTATTAGGCAATGCCTCTAAAATCTGGAACTCACTACCAACCATGATGGATAGAGCCACCTTTTTCACAGTATCCAGACCAGGCTAATGGCCACCTACTCTCTAACTGGTAACATTTTACGCCTGATATTCGTAGTAACCAAAACTGTGTCAATCTTTACCTGCTGGAATATTTCTCAAGGTGTGTTCAATCTGATTTGATAATTATGTGGACTGCACCAGCCCCCTTTAATTGGCTTTAGATCATGCTATGCTAGACCCCTGCCCCAAAAAACAAAAAACAAAAAATTCAAAGTCAAAGAGGAGTTCGGCTCCATACCTTTGAGACTGGCTTTGGTCATCTCCAGGGTTGACTTCGCCAACATCTTGTACGTGGGGATCCCTGTCTATCAGCTCCATAAACTTCAACTGATACAGAACCAGGCTGCCCGCCTGGTGTACCATCAACCCAAACACCAGCACGTTTCCCCGCTCTTGAAGAGCCTGCATTGGCTCCCAGTGGCTAAACGGTGCTCCTTCAAGCTTGGCTGCACCCTATTTAAATCCTTGCACAACCAGGCTCCTGAGTTCATTTCCTCCAAGCTTAAGCGTTACCTTCCTACCCGCAACTTACGTTCCTCTGCTGATAATCTTCTTTGCACTCCATCATTTCGCCGTAAAAAACACGGTGGTTTATGCTTCTCTTTTCTAGGTCCCTCCTTTTGGAACTCCCTCCCTTCTCCCTTCCGCTTTTGCTCCTCATATGAGTTGTTCCGCAAAACTCTGAAAACTCACCTTTTCAAGGCGGCCTTTGAGTAACTCCTCTGCCCTGGATAGCTATGTTTGTTATGAGCGCCAAGAAACCGTCCCGGTGTACGTGCGCGGTATAAATTATTTAACATAACATAACATAACATTGGGCTCCCTGAGAGAGCATGAGCAGGGACTCTGGGCTTGCAAGAGAGTACCTCCTCCCTGAGACAGGTTTGAGACAGGTCATTTGGCATACCTGAGAGCAAGGCTTTGCGAGTAATGCAGGCCATTTTGAAAATACCCTGAACTTCTACAGAAAGCCAGTTCAGGCGGAACAGGGTAGGGGTGATAGGCTTGAAGCGGTATGCAGACAAAATATCGATATTTAAATATCGATATACAATAATATCGAAGTTTAAATATCGAAGGGACATAATATAGAAGGTAAGTAATATTGATAGATTTAATATTCATATTAGTAATATCGAAGTTTTAAATATCGATGTTAGTGATATCGATGTTAATAATTTCGATGTTACTAATATCGATTTTTAAATTATTTGTGTGTATATTATTATGTATTTATTATGCTTTTAATGTAATTTAATTACATTTTGTATTTTAGTACTGTAGCGGGTTGTGGGTTTATAGGGAAATAGGGTTGGAAGTAATTTAAGTATGTTAAATTAATTATTAATTAGTAGGAATTATAAATTAATGTTAATTAATTGGTAATTAAATTTAATTAATTGGCAATTAATTTTAATTAATTGATAATTATGTTCTGTAGCGGGTTGTGGGTTTATAGGGGAATAGGGCATGAAGTAATTTAATTATGTTAAATTAATTATTAATTAGTAGGAATTATAAATTAATTTTAATTAATTGATAATTATTTTTAATAATTGGTAATTAATTTTAATTAATTGATTAATTGATAATTATGTTCTGTAGCGGATTGTGGGTTTATAGGGGAATAGGGTGGGAAGTAATTTAAATGTAATTAAGTAAAAATGTTTTTATTTAATTGTTTTGTTAGTTATATAATTGTTAATTATTTATTAATTGGTAATTAGATATTATTAAATTGCATTTTGTATTAATTTTTTAGTTAAATATATTTTGCTAATCATGTTTTTAATAATTATGTATTGGTATTTGTAAATGGTTTATATTTATTTAATAGTTACGTTTTTTATTATTTAAAAAAAAAGACATTTATTTATAAGTATGTTATTTTTACCCCTACGCTATCCAACACTTTCCCTACTGTTGCACTCTCTGGAGTTGGAACCGTAATTGTTACCCCTACGCTATCCAACACTTTCCCTACTGTTGCACTCTCTGGAGTGGGAATAGTAATTGTTACCCCAATGCTATCTAACACTTTCCCTACTGTTACACTCTCGGGAGTGGGAATAGTAATTTTTCCCGTACGCTATCCAAAATGTATTTACATTTTTTTATTTGTTTTACATTTTTATTAATTGTTATTTATATTATTATTTGATGTATATACATTTATTTATAATTTATTATATTTTCATTTATTTATAAGTTATTAAAATAATTTATTAGAGGTATTATTAATGAAGTATGTACTGTGTATTATATCTTTATTATTATTAGTTGTTATTACATTATTTATTATTTTAAATATTATAATATATTTGTAACTATGTTTATTACATTTATAAGTATTATTTTGTTAATATTAAAAACAATTAATTTAAAAAACGATATTTTTTAAAAAACAATATTTTTGACATCAATATTTTTTTTCTCGATATTTTTGTACTTACCTTGTTAGAGATAGGATCTCGATATTAGTGTAATCGATATTTTTGTTGCGATATTTTTGTAGGTAGATATTTTTGTAGTCGATATTTTGTCATAGATTCGCTTGAAGCTTGAAACACCCGGGATTAACCTATGGGGAGGATACAGAGCAGCTTTAAGAGGAATAAGATATTTTGTGACTATACCTGTAAGCAGATATTTTCCATAGTCCAGTCTCGCCAGGAAAATGGTTGACACTGCATTTTAAAGTCTGGTTAGAGGGTGAAGGATAACCCTCGAAGTCTAAATTGAAATTGCTTTTTGCTGTGAAGTTTATGAGACTGAGTTGCATGACATCTAATAGCACTTGTGATACAGCAGAAGGGATGTCCATCACGTTTATATGAGAGTAACCAGTCCGCAAAACTCTAAATCAGGCCCTCAGTTTTGAGGAGGTTTAGTTTGAGGTGGTGAGAGACATCGAAGGCTTAATGTGTCCTACCATCCTACTGAACAGAGTGATGTGAGGTTTAGAGTAAAAACCTGTGGCTGAGACTATTTTAAGCATTCCATCTATAATTGTGTTTTTGTTCTTCTCAGTGAAAAGCCCATAAAAGGATGGGTGCGCACAATGTGGGTCAATTCTTGCTGTGCCTTACAACTCAAGTTGTACCACGCTTATGAAACCCTTGAATCACCTGCCCCATGACTGGGTTTGCTTGTGATACAGTGCAGAGGGGGAGGAGGTTGTTTGGCATTTTAGGTTGGGCCTAGGCTGACTTGCACATAGTTGGTACCTGGCTCTACTGGCTGAATAAGATAAACAATGCACTAGAAAACATCCCAAAATAATTACCAGTGGCTGAGACTAATTCAATTTGATTGTTCATTTGTTTTTCTCATGATAATATACTGGGACCCTATCTTGTATGTTTCTACATTGCCACGACAAAATGACAGCACTCTGTCCACCATTCGTCCAAAATCCAGCAGATTGTACGCAGGAACCGAGGGAAAAAATCAGACAAAAGCATTTTCCTGCAATATTTACATTGTTTGGTCAATTGTTTGTGTGCTCAATGCCAGACCATGTACCCCAAAGTCTGTCCTCTTTATGGGCAAACAAATGTGCAACCTCAGGCTCCCTGGAACAGTGGAACGTCTCTTATTAGTTCAACCTCTCCCTGCAAAGTAGTTTTTCCAATATGGCTCTTTGTATATTTTGTTTGTGGCAGCTATTTTTTGTTATATGTATTGTTATTTAAGAACATGTGTGGTGTGTTTGTACTGCATTTCTTTACATTCCAATTTGCAGACCATCATATGCAAAGTTTCTTCTCAACTAAAGCTACCTTTTGCAGTATGGCGGTGGGGGCGGTGCTTAATGGGTGACCTGCTTTTCTGTCTTTTGGGAAAAAAGATCACATCATGTCTCAGAAAAACTTTCAGTGAGCCAGCCTCACCGCTGTATTCAACAACCACCAACTCCCTTTTCCCCACAATTCAATTCAGCCCAGCATGCATCGCGGCCAGAATGCCGCCCATAAATAACGCTAGGAAACGGAGCTCTCTGCTACATCCTGATCCCTCCATGCACTGCCTCCCTCCAAAAGTGAAAGAATCGAAAAGTTTTAATGAAAATTACAGTTGTGTAGTATTTTTACTTGGTATCATTTTTAAGGTAATTAAAGAGTTATTTATTTTAAGAGAATATTCTGAATAAACCACTCTCGATATATCTGATTTACCACTTGTGTCATGCTGTATCTCTATACCCACTCCATCCCGCCACCTCTCACAGGGCTTTGGCTTTATTTATTTACTAAAGGTATTTATATAGAGCGGAAGTTGTCACAAGCGCATAATGATGAGCCCCCCACAGAATGTGATCAGGGGTCCCTGAGTCTCCCATATCTTACAGGTATTCATTGGCCTGTGGCTCAAAGGGGGTTCCCTTCAAGGATTGGCTTGTGTTCGGTCCCCGATGCACGACAAGGCACTGCACATGTAACAAGAGTCAAAGGTAGCATTGCACTAAAGGTTGGGAGGAGAGGAAGTTGATCCAAAGAAAGGAAGAATGAATCAGATATTAAGGTAGATTCTGAAGAGGAGAGGCTTAGGATCTTTTCAGAAGGACATTGAGTTAGGATTTAGTCTGATATTTTTGGCTAGAGTTTTCCACAGTCTTGGCACTTGGCGGGACAGCTTGGTTTGGATGTCTTTTTTTCAACCTTGGCCCCAAATGTGATCCAATAAAGGTCGGGAGTTCTGTTTTGTCAAGCACTTTATAGTAACTGGACTTTAGGGTTGCAAAGGAGCTTGGTCAGTACCACATTTGAGCCTCTGTAACTACAGAACAGTGGAAGTCTAACCTTTACGTACCAAAGGGATTTTTCGTGAGACCATATGAAAAATCTATTATAATTGAAAATAATGTTCTATGCAAACCCATGTTTCTAAATCAACATTCATGATGATGATGATCATCATCATAATGTCCTTCATCATTGCCTCCAGAGCCCCATGCTCGTTGCTCTGTAAAGATCCTTTCTGCTCTTACATTTTCTGGCTGAACATGACTCCCGGATCAGCTCTCTTCCTTCAGATGATGCAAAGAGGTAAGAGTGTACCTGAGTGCAGCCACTGGCATCCTCGCTTTACCACCAGCTACTGCTGCCCACAACTCTCATGTCACCCCCAAACATTATTGTCCCCTCCTCCTCCAAACCACTGCTGTCTACAATGTACTGTCTACCCCTATCTTCCATACCTCACCTTTAACAATGCAATTCAATCTTTCTCTTCTGTCAACTTCTGCTGCAGAGGCCTTCAAACTCATTTGCTCTGTGTCCCCTAAAACAGGAGGCCCCTCTAAACCTTTGTGGCAAAGATTGTGGGAATGGGAGGGCAGGTGTGGGGTTTATGAGAAAATCTAAGGGAGACTTTTTCTATAGTTTGTAATCCACAATAAATGTGAGATTTATAAATGAACAGATTAATCAAACAAAAACAGAAATTGACTGATCTTGATAGTAGCTAGCTGTCCATTTTTTTTAGTACAAATTTATCCCAGGGGTATTATGCACTTTACATGAGCACCAGTTACTTTAATCAAGGTCAGATTAATTTTTCGTATGTAGGCAGGAGGTTATGTGGTTTGCCCAGAATCTCAGTATGTTGAGCCAATGCTGTGGCTTGAACCTGGCTCCCCAGTTCCAAAGTCGACAGTGCTGACCATTGGGTCACTTCTCCTCCCTTTCAGAACAAATTGAGCTCTCGCGTGCTGCCATGTGTTGCCCCCCCCCCTTTTTACTGCAAAGATTACATCAACCCTATTGCTAGCAATTAACATGAACCTCCATAAAGAAAGACAGTCATAATTGTGATACGGTGGGCTCCTAAGACCCCTGGATCCCAGTCCACCTGCACCAGTTTCCCTAACGACAGTTTCTGCCTTGCAAAATGGGCTGTCTGGCCTTTGTTCAAAGCATAGGCTCCAACCGTGCCTCATCCCCTTTCCTGTCATCTCTCTGACGTCCAAACTAAGGTGTCTCCTCTGCTTCATTTTTCAAAATCTCCCGGGCCTTTGCTCCAAACCTAAAGCAACAATGACAGTGCACTGGACCCTAATGCAAGCAAGGCAGGATAGTGAAACAGTCATAATTGGGGTTAGGTGGCTGCTCATACCGCTGGGACCTGGTGCCACTGCACCTGCAGCGCTAATGATACCTAAAGCTCGGTGGGTGAAGTAGGTCGTCTGCTCTGCCCAACCCACTGGGACATCACTCCTAGGACTGAGACACAAAGCTGGCTTTCTGCCACACTGGATATAAAAAAAGGAAAAAAGCTCCATATCTAAATCGCACTATAAATGCACAAGACACCAGCTAGGATTCAATTATTTCACTCGCTGGTCACACACAGACATCAACAGTGATCACATTAGCCAAATTGGTTTTACAATGTAAAAGGGCACATTTCCCACCAATTAGTTCCCTTGCATTTATTTTTCATGTAACATGTCCTCATTAATTAATATGTGGTTAACTGAAAGTGAAAAAACATAACAAAACAGTTGCTGAATATTTTGTTCTTTTTAGCAAAAGCGTTCAACCCGCCCAACCGCTTTCTTACCCCATGGCACCCAGGATCAGAGGTCACATACTTTTTTTAGGCACTTCAACTGCTGCATGTAAATGAAGATACCCTGGAAGTGCACAGATAAACAAATGTGCGCTTCCAGGCCCTGTTCGTTTTCAATTGGTTGCAGACAATTTTGCCCCGCCTCCCCTCATGCCTCCCCTCTAACCATTATAATTGGTACTCTTAAATAGGGCACTCGACAACTTGTCTCATTTCTAGGCACTGATAACAGGCGTTAGTTAGCAAACTCAATGGTACTCAGTTTATAGACCTCAACTCTTATCCTGAATCTAATCATCCCCCTCTATAACCCACCAGCATCAAAAGGGTCTCTACCCTTCCCTTACCAACCCCACTAACAGCCACCAGTCTCTCACTGCAAGTGTAACCACTGATTCCTAAAACTTTGACCCTAACTCATCCCCAGCTGCCCTTACTTCTCACCCATGGCGGATGGTCACTGCCAACAACACCATCCCACAAACAAAGCAGTATTTTCTCTAACCTCGGTGGTAATCACTATTCTTCCCCCAAACCACATTACTAATCCTGTTGGTTGTGCTGTCCATAATTTCCACTCCTAATCCATGGGACTCAATCACCTCAACCATCAACCAATATTGCTCGTATCTCTCACCTGACTCTCACCCACGACTGTCCTCACCTCCTACATCCTCTTTCATTAATTCGCTCACCCTCTAACCTCAGCCCCAAAGATTGTTAAGCTGATCGCTCTCCTCGCCTACAACATTTGCTGTTGATATCTCGTCTCTGAACCACTGATCTAATCGATTCCCAAACATCAACCCACAACCAACTCCTTCCCAGCAACACTGCTCAACCCGCAGTCACCTCATGTACATCCCAGGTTCCTCCAACCCTTGCCTAATCAGCTGCTGTTGCCCTGTCTCTTACCTTGTCTGTAATCACTGCTGTTATTGGTGTCTCTCCCATCATTCACCAAACCTGGACAAGTTGGTGCAACACGCTTCACTTTACCACAAACAATTCTGCAGCCGAATGCTACAGCCCCCAAGTATTGCCTTAATGTCCACCAAAACAGTGATCTTGAATCTCTCACTATGCCTCTCCCTTCACCTTCTCTGGCTTCCATCTGTCGCCCAAACATTTACCACAAGTGCACCCAATTTCAATCCACCCCCAACCATTGATTTTCTCATGCCTCACTAATCCCCAAACAGTTCTGCCGGCTTCCCTCAGCTGCACACCACCACCTACCTTCTACACTAGCCAGCACTAACTCCACCCCTAATGATCATTCATCAACTTCTATTTTCCATGTCTGACTATCTCTCTTTGACTTACCTCACTGACACCCACTGCTGCATCTACCCTTCACATGCTTCGGATGAGTCACCGGCTGTCACTAAACTCTCCGTCCACAGGAACCCCTGACCAGTCACCTCATACCTCAAAACAATGTTTCCCTCACTTAACACCCAACCACCAAAACTCCCACTCCACATTGTTTACAACACAACATCTCAGCACATTCTTAAGACACCAAAGAGGGTGGACTATTTCTCTCCATTTTCCATTTTATCTGGAGCTGCTTGCCTGGAAGTAAAATGCAAATATCCTAAAATTGATTACTTGAAAAATAAGAGCCTGTCTTTGAGAGGCTTGAGTTTACCCCTCCAAAAGAATTAGAGTTGGGTGGCACCCACCACCTCACCTTACACTTGGAGCACAACATATTGAGTCTCTGAGTGAAGTCAGCAGTTTGAAACAGAACTTCTTAAAGGAATGCGAACAAAGGATTTGAGGTAAGGAAGAAACGCTAAGTAGGTAATGACAGGGAAGCCAATTGAGGCATGTAGCATGGTAAGAAGGTCATGACAGAGAATACGATGTAGGATTTAATTTGGTAGAGAGCGAAGGCATTCAAATCTATTGTGGCATTTCTGTCTGAGAGAGGATACTGAATCTGACTACAGTGGTATTTAATTTATGAAAGGGCGACGGCATTGAAGTCACTTCAGGCACATAGCGTTGTGAAAGGATCCTGGTTCCAAAAACCATATAGTGTTTTAAGAGGATCATGGTACCAAAGGCCACAGCGGAATTTAATTTTTGAGAGTGCGACGGCATTGAAGTCTATTGAGGCATATGGTGTCGTAAGAGGTTCATGCTACTGAAGGCCATATAACATTGCAAGAAGGCCATCGTACCGAAGACCATAGAGGTCTTTTGTTTGTGAGAGGGTGATGGCATTGCAGTTGCTTGGGGCATATAGAGTTGTAAGAGGGTCATGGTACTGAAGGTCACATAGCATTGTAAGAGGGTTGTGGTACCGAAGACCAGAGAGGTACTTCTTTTGTGAGAGGGTGATGGCATTGAAATCTATTGAGGCATATAGCGTTGTCACAGGGTTATGATCCCTAGTCCTACAGAGGTATTTAGGTTGTGAGAGGGTGATAGCCTTAAAGTCGCTTGAGGCATATAGTACTGAAGGCCATAGAGCATTGTAACAGTGTCACAGCACCAAAGGTCACAGAGGGATTTAATTTGTGAGAGGGTGATGGCATTGAAGTCTATTGAGGTACATAGCACTGTAAGAGGGTCATGAGGCCATATAGCAATATAAGAGGGTTATGGCGCCTAAGGTCTTAGATGTATTTATTTTTTGAGAGGGTGATGGCATTGACATCTACTGAGGCATGTAGCGTGTAAGAGGGTCATGGCACCGGAGGCTTTGGTGATATTTAATTTGTGAGAGGGTGATAGCATTAAATCTGTTTGGGCATTTTACTCCGTAGGAGCGCCCTGGCACTCGAGACAGAGCAAGCATTTCATATGTTGAGAGGGTGATGCAGTTGAAGTCTGCGGATGCATTTGGTTGGTAAAGAATGGAGGATGATGGAATACACGTATACTAACGACATTTGGTTTAAGTTAGTTATACATTACGAGCTATAAATGATTTGTTTCGATGCTGCCCTAGTGACCTTGGTGCCCAGAAGAAGTGCCCTTTGTTACCCTGGTGATGAAAGTGAAGTCTGTGGAGACATATGTTACTAGGGCGATTATTTGGAACCCTAGGGGGAATGGTTTGTTGATTAAAAGGTTCTGGCATTGACGTTTATTGAGACGTGATACGTTACGCGCGCTCTGTTTTAGAGTTACGTTCTAGGTTGTTGTGAGTTTACTACCTCAATCTGGAAGTGGGGACAAAAGCGGGATTTTAAGGAGTAAACTTGTTTAATTCCTAGCATAAGCATTTTCAGGTGAGTAAATCTATATTTACATCGTAAAACCTAGGTAGTGGAGGTGTGCTTCCTACTTTATTTGTAGTCGGTAGCGGAGAGCCTCCTTGTAACACGGAAATGGCTAAGTCCCTGATTTGAATATGCAGGCAGAGCAATTCTACCCCAACAGGTGCAGTCTGCTGTTTGTGTACGTCCTGTGCAGTGCGCACATGTTCCTCTCTCTCCTTATATTTTCAGAGTCGCTGTCTGTGTTTAAATGGTAAAACGGACTCGCACAGCGCTTTCCGACTCCTGGGCGCTAGCGCTGACATTAATCAAGGTGCATAAAGAGTCTGGCTGTGATCTTTACGTCGGCGGTAGAGGGGCGTGACTGGCTGTGATGCCAGCAGAGGTAACTATGACGACATTGAGGGTTAATGTGATCCTAGCGAGCGTGATTATAAATATTTATTGAGGATTATTAAGAGGCCAGCAAGCTGACTATGATGTCTTGGTGGTTATTGTGATGTCAGCAAGCGTGACTATGATGTCATTGTGGTTATTGTGATGTCAGCAAGGGTGACTATGATGTCAGTGTGGGTTATTTCGATGCCAGCAACTGTGACTTTGATGTAATTGAAGTACCTAATGCAAGCTAGGGGGCTTATGATGCCTGTGTAGGTGACTATGATGCAAGGGAAAGTGATTATGATGCCATGGGGGTGGGGGTGTTTCTTAGCGTGGATGACAAACTGTGTGTTGTGTTAAGTGCAATTGTGACATCAGCAAGCCTGATTGTGTCGCTGTGGGCTACTGCGATACCAGCGAGCTTTTCTATGATGTCAGCAGAGTTACTGTGATTTGTGGTGTCACTGAGGGTTAATATGATGTCAGCAAGGGTGGCTATGACATCACTGGGGGTTGTTATGCTGTCGACGAGGGTGATTTTAGCGAAGGTGGCAAATATATCTCGAAGGGCGGATGTGATGTCAGTCAGCATGGCTGCGATGTCCGCGAGGGCGTCTCTGAAGCTACTGACGGTCACGGCGATGCCAGGGGGGTGATGCCTGCGAGAGTGACAGGTGGCTGGTCCCTGCCAGGGTTCTACACTTTGCAAAACACTGTTCCACGGGCGGGAAGGTGTGATGGGGATGGAGGTGAAAGCAGGATCGGTGCCCCCTAACCTTAGGTCAGAGGGGCATGGTCGAGTAATGCCTTGGTGCTGATGGGTGAGGGGGTGCTAAGGTGTGAGGGGCGTGGTGCGAAGTGATGCGTGATCTGAGTGAGAGCCGAAGTACCCCCGCACCAGCACTCACCTCTGGAAATGCAGCAGCCCATCCTGAAGACCGGGGACCGGCTGGGGCAACAAGGCTCATCTCTTCTTCCTCTGCCTCATCCTGCAGCCAGGGGCCGAGCTCTGTCCGGGGGCGGCACGGGGAGCAGGTGGCATGGGAGGCAGGAGACGGGGCTGTTCCGCCCGCCCGCCCGCCCGCCTGCCGCGTGTCCCCGCCGCCTCCCGCCTCCACCTCCGGCTGAAATAACAATGTCTAATTGGGGTCCACGGCGCACAAGTTTGAGGACCGTCTGCGGAGTGTCAGCGCCGTCACAGTTGTGAGCAGCAGTAGCGGAGGCAGCAGGCGGGGCAGGAGGTGTGTGAGTGAGGGAGAGAGAAGCGGAGATGGAGGGGGGAGAAAGGGAGGGGGGCAGAGAAGGAGCCTGAGAGAGGGAGGGCAGCGCCAGATCACGAGAGAAAAGGAGCGGGAGACCGTCAAACAGGCAGAGAACAACAAACGTGCTAATGCAAAAAGCACCACCACCAGGCAAGCACGGGGCGCGAGAACAGAAACAGACTGCCAGGTGCCGCCAGGCAGCAACGCAGCCACCAGGAAGTCTGTGTGGTGTCTGCGCCTGCTTCCAATTTTCCAATCTGTGAAATGTGTGACGTGCGATGATTTTAAAATACTTCAGAATGTGTAACACGTCAATAAAACAATTTCAAGGTAAGAGAGTCATGAAAAAGGAGCGAAAAAGCGAGTGGATGGGAGGGGGGTGGGCGGAATGGGAGAGGTCGAAGAGGGAGGGAAAGACAACACGGAGATGGGAAGGTGCACCATGTGATGGATAAAAAGGTGATACAGTCACGCACCTTTTTATTCTGCTTCGTGGGACTAGAAAGAATACCATATAGCATCTTCAGTAGCTTTTCTCTGTGCCCTACCAATGATCAGTTATGACCACCACAGAGGAAACCATTCCCCCCTCTATCATTTCATTTCATAAGCTTTTATTCGATTTGAAAATACAAATCATACAAGCGACATTAAATACAACACCATATATATACAATAGGTACTCACTACTCACGTTAATCACATTAATGGTGTATAGAAAGCTAATATAAATAGAAAAACATATACATCAATCGTTGGGCAGCAGCCGAATTTAAAAATAGAAGCGATATGGGGATATATACAAATATATACAAATATGTACAGACAGGAAATCGATACATTTGACACATAGGTGGAGTTTCCTGGCAGCTGTACATTAAAACAAACAAATCCAATCTGCTCTAATGGTATAGGAAGGTGAATGTTTAGAGTATAAAAAGGACCTTACGATACATACTATGGGCATAAAACACAAGTGACCGTTCCGAAATTCTAACCATTTAAAAACTTTTTTGTACAGACAGGGATGTATAAAAAAGAAGAAAACAACATTATACATTTCCTGGCAGCTGTACAACTCAAAGATTTACAGACAGGTAAGTATCAAAAGGTTACAGTACTATACTTTTCCTGGCAGCTGTACATTTCAAAATATAGGTGGCCGTAAAAAAGCAGGTATCCACATTCTCCAATGAGGTTAATAATATTAATGCTGTCTTTGTGGTACGAGTATTGTGTTTTATAAAAATAGGCTTAAGGTATTTTATCCTAAGGAAATGGTAAAATTTACAAAAAAGTAAAAAATGGCAACAACTCTGGCGTGAAGTGTTGTCACATGGGCAAGGAGTGTCTGATCTGACTTTCTGAGTTGGAAACGCAACAAGGTGGTGGACAATGCCCAATCTAACACGAGTTAATACAAATTGGTGTGATGGGCGAGTCACGTTTACAAGGTAAGGTTGTAGCCCCGGGGTTAAATTCAGGTCTTCATAAAACTTCACGGTGGCTAATTTACCGTACACCTGGTCCCGCTCCCCTTTTTTGAAGTTTAAAAATATTAACTTGACTTCTTTTTTGGGGATGACAGCAGCCTGTTCTGGATCAAGAAAAACATCGATGTCAAATAGAAGGTTATACCAGAATTGGATATATCGCATCCACTGTATGCGCGATGAGTGGTCAAGACCTATACAATCAAGAATAATCTCTTGAGTGAATCGAGTCTCTGACTTAGCCCAAATAGAACGCCACAATAAGAGCGGCTGAACGGCTGCTAAGTCAGATATAAACTCGATCCCTACCTCATCGTGAATCAATTGTACTGAGGCAGAGGGTGGAACACATAACAATTTCTTCAAAAATTTGTTTTCATCAGCTTGGAGCGAAAGACCTTCACTGTGGCCCCATACACCTGCCCCATATAGTGCAGAAGAGACACAGCGAGCGTTATAAATGTTAATCATATCTGGGATACTTCTAGAGCCAAGTTTAGAGGCAAAGCGGAATATGCTGCTGGTGGACCGCAACATTTTCAATCTGATGTTGTCAAATTCAGAGATCCAGGACCCACAGTTATTATACGTAATACCCAAGTAACAGAAGGTTTTGACGTATGTCATTTTATCTTTGTCCAGGAAAAAGCTATGCTTAGACTTATTTGCAGCCTGCCCGCATGCCATGACATACGTCTTGGATTTGTTCACACAGAGCCTCCTATTTTGAATGAACGACATAAAACTATCAATTAGGCGCTGGAGACCAATCTGAGTGCGGGATAAAAGAACAGCGTCGTCCGCATAAAGTAAAAGTGGGATGGGTTTTCCTCCAATCAATGGGGCATCTGCAGGAGTATCAACCAGGTTACGGTCGACGCCATTAATAAAAAGTGAAAATAAAAGAGGGGCCAGAACGCATCCCTGGCGAATTCCCCGTGAAACCTTGAAAAATGGTGTACATTCGCCTAGGGTGCCATAGCGGACTTTACATGAAAGTTTTTCATAGAGCCTGGCTAAAAAATTGACTATTTCCTTCGGTGCCCCAGATTCAATTAAAACTTCCCAGAGAATAGCGTGGTTGACTAAATCAAACGCGCTGCTCAGATCAGCGAAACATAAAAAAAGGTTACCTTTTTTGGCCACAGTATATTTGTTAATAATAAGGTCCAAGTTAACACATTGTTCCAAGGTGCCCATACCTTTACGGAACCCATATTGAACTTTAGTTAAAATATTCGAATCGGTTGCCCAGGTTTCCAGCCTTTTAAGCAAGATGCGACTCATAATCTTAACCGAAGCATCCAACAAAGAGATCGGACGGTAGTTGTAGGCCTCAGATTTACTGCCTTTTTTAAATAGGGGAATTATAACTGATTGGCCCCAGGAAGGGGGGAAATTATCTACTGCCGCACAATTAAAGATCCGCACCAGGATAGGTGCCCACAAGTGAGGTTCGGCTTTTAGCAAGTCAATTGGGACCCCATACGGGCCCGGGGCTTTTCCTCCTTTGCTGTTGGAGAGCCCATCATAGACTTCCTCCAGTGTTACTCCCAAAGGTAAGGGTATCCAAGATGTAACCTCGAAAATTAGCTCGAGGGGTATCCCATCAGGATTAAAGATGTTGGAAAAATGTGTAATCCAGTCATTGCATGCGATATAGGAAGTTAGTTCCGGGATAACATCATTTTTGAGAAAAGGGCTGTTAATCGTTTCCCAATATAATTTGCTATTTTTGATTTCTGCTGCTTCCTTTAACTTATCCCATGCCTCGCACTGCAGGGACTTTTTCCTGTTGGTGATGGCTGTATTATAGTTAACCCTGAGGAGTTTTATTCCATCCCTGTCTCGTGGTTTGGTACCCAAAGCCCTCTTTAATTCCCGGAGTGCAACCATGCAAGGTTTATCAAACCAACCCTGTTTTACCCCTCGGGCTGATGATGGTGCCCTAGTGAAAGTACTTTCAATGGTAGCATTGATATTAATAAAATTTATCAGTAGGGACTTGGGAATTACCACATCGCTTAAACAATAGCTTATTTGGGTTTTACAGCTACTTATTATCTCCTTCTGTTTGGCTTTTGAGTTTGTTCCAGACCATCTGATCCTTGGGCCATTTGGTCTGATGGGTACTAGGTCAGTAGAGCACTTTTCTCCTGACTCTGGTGATGATATACCATGGCCCAGTAGTGTAATACAAATACTATTGTGATCACTGAGACTTTCTACTTTAACATATAAGTTAGAGAAGTCTCCAGTGCTGGACAGCAAGATATGATCTATAAATGTCCCAGCATCCCTTCCTGTGAAGGTAGGACATGTAGCTGCCTGTGCATTTCTATTACAATTTAACAGGTAAAGGTCTAGCTTAGTTGACATTTTGTTAAGCAATGTGCCATAATGACAGTGTGGGAAATGGGGGAATTCCTCACTCTCACCCTGTCCCCCCCATTGATCAGACATTGCTACTCCCAGACCACAGGGATTCCCATTGGATAGATGGCATGGCTGTAAGTTAAAATCCCCTGCCCACAGGATCACAGCCTTTCTATTCGAAATGCCCATGACCCTTACAATCTCCTTTTCAAGGGGGTATAGAATGTTCCCTCTAGTGGCATCAAAGTTATTGTTATAGAAATTAACAATAATCAAATCGATCCCCTTACTGCACTTAACCCTCACTACCTGGCTGTGGGTTCCCACAGACGTACTGCTTCTAACTACCCAGTTATTCATCCTGTTGGACAGGAGCAGCAAGAGACCCCCCTTAGCCCTACCTGAGCTGGATTTGGTAGCTTTAAGGCAATAAGATGAGTACCCTTAGATATTAATTTGTTCCTGGCTCCAGGTTTCCTGGAGGAGGATTATATCATATCCTTCCCCAATAAAGCTGGTCCAAAAGGGTGAATCTAGTTTCCCTGCAATGCCGGCGATGTTCCAGGAAATAAGGGTAACACCAGCTGGCTTGGTGGAATCCTGGATGGCAGCTCCAGGCTGCGTGACACAGGGAATAGTTGAACTAATATCCAGGGGACTGGCAACTAAGCCTATTGTGGGAGCGTCAGTAGGTGTGTTAGCATCAGAACTGATGCAATTGGTGCCTTTAACGGGGGGAGTGTTTAGATCGTTACTGGGATCAATATGTGAAGTAGACTGTTTGTTGGGACTTTCCTCATTTACAGCATCATATCGACTGTCCACCCGTGCAACGGCAGGTACACAGTCCGACCTATGAGCTGTCATAACATTAGCATAAACTGATACCTTGGTGGCAAGCTCGCTAGAGGGTGTTGGGGCACTACGTCAGTCGACCATCTCCAGACAATCGAATCTGTTGCTGGTATGGATACCTTGCCATCCGTTCCCCATATGTTGGCCTTTATTGGGGTACCAGGGACGTGATAACCAATCCTTGTTCCTACTTTTTTGTGTTGCCCAGGGGCCTACAAAATTCCATGGTTGTTCTTGAGGAATAACCCAATTAGGGGCTGATATTGGAGTGTGAAAGTTAAATACTGATGGATAGAAAAAGGAGAGCCGCTGGGTATCGATTCCCCCTTTCTTCTCCAACTCAGGCCAAGAACAAATGTGGTTCACAGAGGATGCGTCTTCGCATGTAACAATGACGCAATCCCCCTGAATACTCTTTGGAGTCACCCCCACCCATGGAACCCTACGAACAGAAGATATTCTACAAGTATTAGTAGGCTGTAGTGGCCTGTTGATGCTAAGCCATTGGAGGATTTTGTTCAGAAGGGACCAGGGAGGTTCATCAGTACCCACTGGAAGTTCCGGTACTCCTGTTAGGATAACCGTGAATGGTGTAACCTCAGGTGGAAGATGAACTGGGCGTTTAGACCTGGGCCCCCTCTTGGCATCCATATAATGTGATTTTTGGGTGACCGGGGCTTTATCTTGGGATGGCTGCAGTGACCCCTGTGCAACGGTGATATTAGCAACAGGGGGTAAAACTGCAGGGGTCAGTTGGGTAGGGTTTTGTTGACTGATAGGATGTGACTGCTGTACTGGTTGTGATACAGGTTTAACATTAGATTTGGCAGATACACTTTTGTTTGGAGCAGGTACGGAGGTAGTTGGAGGCTCTTTGGTTTTTGCCTGTGCTTTAGGCGTAACCGGCGGCCTGACTGGGTTGGTCGGTGTAGTCCCTGAGTTGGTGGAAACGAGTCCCCCTCCAGTTTTGGTAATACCCGCCCTGGTCTGGTTAGGTAGTTTGTTGAGGAGTGTGGCAAGCTGTTTTTCTATAGCCATGATACTCTTCTCCAAAGGTTGGAGGTGGGTTTTTAATATGTCCCTGAAAGCAGCAAGGAGTCGTGATGTATCGATGTCAGGCAAGATATGGCCGCTTTCTTGAACATTGCCCAATTCAGGACATTGTGGGCTAGAAGGATCTGAAGTAACAAATGTTTTGCTATGAGAACTATTCTTGGACAAGGTAGTAGTTGGCCCTTTCTTTTTGCTAATGGTATGGGGGTTTGGTTTGGTATTCCCTTTTTTATGCTGTGCGGGCTGCTTTGGAACTGCGCCTTCCCTGGCCCCCCTGGGATTATTAGTTTGTACAGGGTCCAGAATCGGGTCTACAGATTGGATATGCGCAAGATCAGGGGTTATCTCGAGGTTCTCAGCTGAATCCAAATCCAAATCCAGTGACAAGTTAGTAGCTGACAGATCCACCGCACTGGGGATGGAGTGGACCTGTGCTATAGTGCCAGATTGTATTAGGATAGGAATTGGAGTAGCTGAAGGCAATGGGGTTAGGGCAGTTGCTAAGGGACCCAATGAGGATCTCCGGGAAATTGCAAGGTCCTGTGAGACCATGCGTTCTAGAACAGCGATATTCTGGTTAATAGCCTCAGTTGTTTTAGAAATAAATAGGTCGATAGGACCTGTAAATGAGGCAGCTTTAAGGGCTGTTTTACTTCTTAAACCCCTAGTCATGATTATGATACTTTAGGATTTCACAATAAGTTAGTCAAAAAGTCGAAAGTCCAATGTCCAATGATAGTGGTTGGGAAAACAGTACCTTTAGGCAGAGTCCGTATGGAGATGTCAGGGTCAAGGGGGGTGGCCCAGCCCAGCCTGGTTCAGTCTGGAACGGGCTGAAACGGGCCCGCCCTTGGCCCGGGCTTCGCCCGGCGTCCCGCTCGCGTCCCGCGAGGCGGGGCAAATGCCGGCTTTAAGCGCCTCCTGGCGCGGCTTGCTACGTTGCAGCCCGCTTGGGCTGATGGGACTTGAAGTCTCCTGCCCCGCGCTCCACTCGGCGGCTCAGCTGAACAGCGAGCGGCGGGAGGCGGGCAGGATATACGGAGGCAGGATCGTTCCTCACGGAGTTTGTCAGGCAGCAGGCTCACTTGGCAATGGCGATTCCACCCTCTATCAAAACTAATCTAAGCCCGTCAATGATCCATGTAAGCCCTCAGCATAGATCAGTCAACTGCCTAAAAGGTAGCACAATCCAGTCGCACCAAAAATACCAGTGTAAATCCGCATTAAAACCATTCTGAGCATTCGACTAGAAACTTTCCTGTTCACAGCTATTAACGAACCCAAGCTTCATTTGCAGACTAATACAAGCCCATGTCAAAGACCAACAGAAGCATACACTTAAAACCGGACCAAATACTGCTAAAGAGTTAACTAAGCCCCACTATTCTCTTACCAAATGTTAACTCCATCTGCAACCAAAGACCAACACATGCTCCCTTAATGCGGCAGCCCAAGCCACCACCAATGACAATCCAGTGCCCCAGCGCAGATCAATCCAAGCTCTGCATGGGGACCAATCCAATTCCCGACCATGGGTCACACCAACTTCTACCAAGTCTAATCCACGCCACCTACCAAAAACCTCTCTAACCTCAATCTACAGCCTTAACTAAGCCCATACCAAAGACGAGTACAAGCCTCAGTCACGGAACATTGCAGGCCTCGGCCACTGGAAATATCTAAGCTTCCAAAAAAAGCTTAAGTCATGCCCCATCAAAGGCCAATGTTAGCCTGCCTACCAGCCGCTGCCAGTGCAGATCAGAGTGGTGGTGCCGTGTTGGGGAGGGATTCGTCAACCGACCAAGAGGGAACATTAAATAAATCATCTGTAGAAATCCCCCCCCACCGCCTTACCACTCTTACCTGCACGGTCCTTGGCTGCTGCCTACCCATCCCCCAAAGACACTCACAGTCCCACCAATTCTAGTACCCTCAGAATTTAATAAAAGTTCCTACACAATAACAACATGGACCTATACAAACCACCACCCCAAACTGTGAGAATGAAGAAACAAAAGTACATTCCCAGAAACAATTTGCTGTATGATTTTTTTTTTATCAGGACAGTGACATCTAAGCCCCTAGCACTTACCCTTCTCCACAGTCTGACCAGTCAGCAGCATCTATCTATTTTCCACAATTCAGTGACCAAACAGCCAACAAACCGACCCCATCATATGGTCTGTTAGCAGAGCTTGTGACCCTACAAGACCTATTTGACTTACATGCTTACCAGCTCTGGAAGCTCTCAGCACAGCAGCCACAACATCATCATTCTGGAGATACAAATATTTCAAAAAGAAAAAGCAGGACAACAGGCTATTTACATTTATGCACCCACTATCTGGACCCACCACGAACACTGCAACTCTTCTGTTACAAATCTCTATAAACAATAATACATTACACTGAAGTAACACGCCAGTCTCACTCTTCGAATCCAGCTATCTCTCGATCTAAAATTTGTCTTTTCTCGTTTATTTTATTTATTGAATATAATTTTATTTCCTACCAGAACTGATTTTGCAAAGTACTATCAGAAAAGTACATGGAATAGTATGAGAGGTTACAGAGTATCAATCAGTGTACAGACAATATCTCTGGTGGCAAAGGGTGAAGAGACAGAGCATGACCATTTAAAATGTGTCCCTTGTACTGGAGCTACAGTAATACAGGTGGAAAAGTCTTTGCTGGAGCAAGAAATATATATGTTCTGCAGATTCGACTTCTAGAAGGCCCGAAAAGGCAAAGGAGTACTGAACAGGGCTGATATTATTAAAATATTTACAACATTTATCATGCGTTTCTATCCACAAATTTGGATCCTCAGAGCACATACAATTTGAGCCATATATAACGAAGAATGGCTTAAGGTACGAAGGGCCAATCCAAGTTAAAGGTTTGTCCACAGAAGTGTCCAAGGAGGGGAAAACTTTGGGCGCCGCAGATAAGCCTAGGGCCCCCATTAGGATGGCGGGCGGACTTTGCCCGCCCGCCATCCCCGTGCAAAACGGGACCGCCCGCCATAGGAGCGGCCGTCCTGCCTTGGCCATTAGGATGCACCCGCCACACTGGCAGGTGCATCCTGTATTTTTACCATTGCGGTGGGCGGTGCTGAAAGCGCCGCCCGCCGCAATAGTAAAAATGCACGTTGTGCATTTCAAAGCACATCATGACAGGCACCGCGCGGTGCCTGTCATGTTGCACTTTGAAATGCGGGGGTACCATAGGTACCCCCATGTGCACCCCCACCCCCTGGAATCCCTGGGGGCCCGCAACGGGCCCCCGCAGGGATTCTACGCATGCCTTTCCGTTTCGGCATTGCCGACATGGAAAGACATTGAAATTTGCCCATCATAATATGGCTGACGGTGTCTGATAGACACCGCCACCATATTATACCTTTTCCGCCCCGGTCGCAAGGCGACCGGGGCGGAAAAGTGGCGGTCCCCCGCCATCCTAATATGGCGGGGGTCTTTTGAGCAAGGATCACCCCCACCAGGCCGGCAGTGGCTACCGCCAGCCTGGCAGGGGCGATCCGCCCGCCATCCTAATGGGCCCCTAGGTGTTAGGTTTTAAGAACAAGGAATGTATGCAGTCACAAAAAGGATGATATCCCAATACCAGGGTGAAAAGGTCTTCCTTAAGGTCCAACGTCCAAGTCTGAGGTGGCTAGACAAGGAGTTCCAGCAGGAGGTACTTTCAAACAGAGACCATATGCAAATCATATACATCACACTTTGTGATGGGTCAACAGTTGCTGTTTGCAGACCTGAGACTCCAGGTAAGTTGAAAGGGAACAAAAAGAAATGGTACATAATTTGGAGCATGGTTGTTTATTGCCTTGAGGACAAGCCAAGTGTCTTGAACTTTGTTCTTTCCAGCAGTGTGGGGGGCGCCAATGGAGAGATTTGAGAACTGGAGTGGTATGATTACGGCATTTGAGTTGGTAAATGAGTCTGGCAGCATGGTTTTGCACTCAGAGTTTGTGGAGAGCCTGTGTAGAGCCCACTACACTAATCAAGACTGGTTATGACCGCTGCGAAGATCAGTGACATTTTCTTTGAGTAATTTTGCAAAAGTAAAATCCAACTGAGGAGAAAGATGGATCAGTGTAGAGCAGCGGTCTTCAATCTGTGGGGCGCGACCCCCAGGGGGGTCGTGGAGTCCTGGGAAGGGGGTCGCAGATTCTGCAGAGTGCAGTTCCTGGCACTGGGCTAATGGAGGGTGCTCACGGCGGAGGCCTAATTCACACCGAGGTGTGAAAAACATCAAGCCTCATTAGCAAGTAAAAGGTCTTTTAAAGACCTGTCAAGTACTTGGGTGTGACTGAGTGTGTGTCCCTGAAGCTGTTTCAGCCAGGCTCACATACACGAGCTGGGGGGAGCTGGGGGGGGGGGGGGGGAATGGCTGTTGTTTTAGCCCTTGGAGTTCAATGGATGTTGCTGCACCTGGAGCTGTAGGTCCCATGACACGTCCCCCGCCCCCAGCAGGGAGGCACAGAGATGCCCTCCCATGAGCGGGAAAGAAGAAGGACTACGACGCAGAGGGATACTGATCCTTCCCCCCCCCCCCCCCCATGAGAGAGGCACAGAAAAGGTGGGTGGATGAATGATGGGTGGATGGATGAATGAAAGGATGGATGGATGAATGATGGATGTATGGATGGAAGGAAGGATGAAAGGGTGGATGGGAGAAGGATGGATGTATGGAAGGATGAAAGGGTGGATGGATGTATGCATGGATGGATAAAAGTTTGCATGCATGAATGATGCATGGATGGATGTGTGAAAAGGTGGGGGGATGAATGATGGGTGGGTGGATGAAAGGGTGGATGGATGAAAGGGTGGGTGGGTGGATGGAAGCGTGGTTGGATGGATGTATGGATGAAAGGGTGGATGGATGAAGGATGGATGTATGGATGGGAGGATGAAAGGGTGGATGGATGAAGGATGGATGTATGGATGGATGGGAGGATGAAAGGGTGGATGGATGAAGGATGGATGTATGGATCGGAGGATGGAAGGGTGGATGGATGTATGAATGGATAAAAGGCTGCATGAATGATGGATGGATGTGTAAAAAGGTGGGTGGATGAATGATGGGTGGATGGATGAAAGGGTGGATGGATGAATGATGGATGTGTGGATGGATGGATGTGTGAAAAGGTGGGTGGATGAATGATGAGTAAATGGATGAATGAAAGGGTGGATGGATGAATGATGGATGTATGGATGGAAGGATGAAAGGGTGGATGGATGAAGGATAGATTGAAGGATAGATGTATGGATGGAAGAATGAAAGGGTGGACGGATGAAGGATGGATGGATGAAAGGGTGGATGGATGAATGATGGATGGATGGATGTGTAAAAAGATGGGTGGATGAATGATGGGTGAATGGATGGATGAAAGGGTGGATGGATGAATGATGGATGTATGGATGGAAGGATGAAAGGGTGGATGGATGGAGGATAGATTGGTGAAGGATAGATGTATAGATGGAAGGATGAAAGGGTGGACGGATGAAGGATGTATGGATGGATGTGTGAAAAGGTGGGGGGATGAATGATGGGTAGATGGATGGATGAAAGGGTGGGTGGATGGATGAAAGGGTGGATGGATGATGGATGGGAGGATGAAAGGGTGGATGGCTGTATGAATGGATAAAAGGTTGCATGGATGAATGATGGATGGATGTGTGAAAAGGTGGGTGGATGGAAGGAAGGGTGGGTGGATGAAGGACGGATGTATGGATGGAAGGATGAAAGGGTGGATGGATGGATGTGTGAAAGAGTGGGTGGATGAATGATGGAGGGATGTGATGAGGTCTAACAGGCGCATTTATGGTTGTCAAAAGTTGATGAAGAGGAGTACCAGTTTCTAGAAACTTTTGTCGGAAGGGGGTCCTTACGCCTAAAAAGGTTTAACAAGGGGGTCTCGGCATCAAAAAGTTTGAAGACCTCTGGTGTAGAGGATCACACCCAAGGCAGTTGAAATTGAAGCAAGGATGCTTGTGACGGAACCGTTCCGTCACAAGCCTCGGGTGAGCTGTGCTTGTGACGGAACGGTTCCGTCACGGCCCGCTCGCCGCGCCTGCGTGGCGCAAATTCCGCGCCTGTGCTGATGAAATAATGGGCGGGCGGGTTCGTGACGGAACCGTTCCGTCACAAGCACAGCGCAACCCGCGAGCCGTGACGGAGCGGTTCCGTCACAAGCACGGAACCGCCGCGTGGCTGCCCCACCCCCTTAGCGCTGCGGCGGAATAGCCGCCGCAGGGCCCATAGGGTAAATTATGTCACAGCAGTTCTCAAAATCCAAGCTGACATCCTGAAACAAATGAACATTCTAGAATGCTTAATGTTTCTGATTGTTGGAGAAGCAGGACCAGGCAAGGAGAACTGGTTGTTCTCTACACAGAAAGGCCTCTTTAACCACATGCGTGCGGCGGTTATTTTTGCGCTGTGCAGCTTTTTTCTAAAAGCCGCGTTACATGACGAGCTCAGCTCATCATCCGCACAGGACCACCGTGGCTGATGACGAGCTGAGCTCGTCATCAGCAACGAAGGGGTTAAATTTGGCATTGGAGACGTAACCAGTACCCTCAACATGTTGGGTCCGTAAAGAGGGTAAGGCTGCTTCTGGAGGGTTATCCCATTGGAATCAATGAAAGTTATTATTTTGTTTTTAAAGGGTGAGAAGGATCTTCAGGGCGGTTGAGCCCGCTGAGATCCATCACCAGTATGTGCGTCGTTTGGAGAGTGAGTAAGAGCCCAAAGAGAGTGACACCGTCCAAAGGAGCATCAGTTGAGAGTTATTCGGAAACGTATCAGTTAACTAATTAAAGGGAGAAGAGGAGAGATCAAAGATGCACACTAAATGTACCACTAAATGAAAGCACTTAGCTTGGAAAGCAAAAGGCTATGAGCTGCATTATGGCGGGGGAAGTAAATGTAGGGAAAATTCAACCACAAAGCAAGTGTTGTTTTACAGATTAATTTAGCATCAGATATCTGACAGACAGCACCTCATACACTCGTGCAGCAGGAGGTCTCCTTTTTCATTCTTATGTGTTGTGGGTGTTTGTGTAGAAGTGTGTAGTCAGTGTCTTCTCCACCCTGTCTGGGTTTTCCACCTGCTATTTACTGGATTAATGGTCCTGGATTTTTCAAGTGTGTTCCACATATCCGCTGCACTTCTCCACAGTTGTCCTTTGCAACAAGTGATTACAAAGATGCAGATAGGCAAGGGAAGCCTGCACTGCTGCAGCCTGTGCTGTACACGATCTGCATACTCAGGAAGCTTGTATTTCTTCTGCCTTGCTGTACTTGTGCTATATGTTAGTGATGCTTGATGGACTATTTTTACTACTCAAAAGGCAAAATAATTGGGGAGAGGAGTTGGCCTAATGGCTAGGGCAGTCGACCTCAAATCTGGGGAATCGGGTTCGAGTCTCAGCAGGGAAGAGCAACATCATGTGATTCTGGGCAAGTCACTATCAGCCTGATTCATCAAGCTGAAATCGGCTCGCAAAGGGCCAGATTCTGAGAATCTGTCCCTTTGCGAACGCTATTTTTGCATTTGGGATTCATCATCCCAAATGCAAAAATCGGTAATAGCGATGTCGCAATTTTGCGAGGAATTACATTTAAGGAATCTCTATTTGAGATTCCTTAAATGCAATTCATCATCCATTTTAAAATTGCGAATTAGCAATTTCGGCCCGCTATTTACCGCGAGGTCAAACCTCGTGGTAAATAGCGAAAACTTAGAAAAATGCTTTTAAAAGCATTTTTCTAAGTTGCATGTTGCACACACACATGTCCTTTGGACATGTGTGTGCGCAACACCTGTTTCAATTTGCATTTAAGGGGTGCTACAGGGTGTCCTTTGGACACCCCTGGCACCCTTTAAATCGCTATCTTATTTGCGATTATCTAATTGCTAATCGCAAATAAGGAATACTCCCCATTCATTCCTATGGGCCTTTTGGCCCATAGGAATGAATGGGGAGTTATTCCTTATTTGCGATTAGCAATTTGCTAATCGCAAATAAGGATTGTGTAGGAATCCCAAATCTTTTTGCGATTCCTACATGAATCCCGTTTTGCGAGTCTGTAATAGCGATTCCTTATGAATCGCTATTATAGACTCGCAAAACGTGTCTATGATGAATCAGGCTGTTAATCTCCCTGTGCCTAACAAAAATTAATGTGTCCTCATGTAACGCAACTGGTGCTCCTGTAAAGCTCTGATACCCGATACCTTAAAGTCAAGTTCGCGCTATATAATACTCCGTAAAAAAATTAAAAAATAGCTTTGGTGATTATTGCTTTGAACCGTGACAGACCCGCCTTCCCAGGCTCTAACTGAAATAATGCATTGGACTGATAGGTTTGCACAGGCCAGATATTTAATGTCAGATTCAGTGCACTGGCCTGTAAATCACCCTCACAGACAGAGGTATAATTTATGAAGTATCAATGTAGCTACTTAATCTATAATCCTGAAATAGCCACCAGAATGTGGACAGCGGCTAATTACCTCATATGTCTCAAAAGGGGCAGAAACGAACAGCAGAAGTGGAGGGGAAGGCAGCACCCCACAGGACCTTAAATATACCGTTATCTGTACCTAGGAAAACAATACCTTGCCCTCTGAGACAGACAGGGGGACACCACAGACAAAACACCATGCACCTTTGCGGTCTACCCTAGAGACAGCATTAGCTGTCTCGCCAGCCTCATATTTCCCAAAATTCTCAATAAAAATATATACCGGGACTTTCGATCAGCCAACCCCATCCATTGGTCTATTTAAGTGTCATTTTGCTCCTGCCCCCCACAGCACACATCATTTGTCGGTGGGTCAGCTTATTCAGTCATTGCCCCTCTTCTTCTTGAGTGATGTTGTTTTACTTATGCAGACCTGCCAACCTTAGAATACCATTCACTATATGATAGTGAAAGAAGGAGGAGGCGTGGCCTGAATGAATGAATGAATCAATCAATCAAATATATTTGTAAAGCACACTAATACCCCAGAAGGCATCCTGGTGCCAGGAGAAGAGAAGCTCAGATGATTGAAGAGACCACAGAAAAATTAAGAGGAATGATGAATGATTTAAGATTTTGATAATTTCCTGAAGCAAGTGAGGTCTGGGGCTTAGTGAATTTGTGCAGGATGGGAATTTCATGTCTTGGTGGCGATGTACGAGAAGAAACATCCGCAAGATGGGTCCTTCTGATCCCGGGAACCTGAAGAAAGAATGAGACTGAGGATTGAGAAGAGCGAGAAGGGAAGTAGTGTTTGAACTTACAGCAGATATAACTTGGGATGCTTTGATGGGGCAAATTAACGGGAAGCCAGTGGTGGGTATGGAAAGCAGGAATAATGGACTGACCCGGAGAATCTTTAGGATTAGCCAAACTGTACATTTTATATGATTTCGAGACAGTCAGATAGACACAAGTAAAGTGAATTGTCATATTACAGCCTGACTGGTATTAAAGCTTGGCCATGCCTAAAAAGTGGCTTACTTTAGAGCGAGGGCTGGTAGGCTCATATCTTCTTTCGTTTTTGCTTCCATTTCCTGGTTACTTGTTATTTTTGCAATGGGATATTTTTTACTTCTTTTATACGCAAGTATAGACACCTCCGTTAGAGTTTGTTTTACTTTTTGTTGCCTGTAAAAGTTTATTACATACTGCCTATGTTTGCAAGAATCTAAATAAACACATTGCATGCTTGTCCAATCTGACTTTGCCAATGCTTGTTTACTGCTTTGATAAATGGCGGACTCTACCTGACTGCAAGGCCAGGGCTAAATTCAGAAAGTTCAAGAGTGAGGATTTTTAACACTCAAGGCAAAAGAATGTTTTTCCTGAGTGAAACCCATGTGTCCAAAAGGACTAGTAATCGACTTACTCGGGTTCATTTAGAACAATTCAGAGCGTAAGAGTTTGAGATCTTGTGAAATTTCAGGTAGACAATGAGATACTGGATACAATAGTGATTTTGGTGGTGGCAGATACCTGCTCAATAATACTTGAATTTAAACCTTCAAACATTGTTAGTTGCAGTGGGATTAATAACAGTACAAACGAGACAATTATAGAAGTTGTATTATTACTATGGTAACTGTTTGAAGCTCTGCTCAGAGAAGACAGGAACATATAATTAACACAGCATAAGGCGAAACATGTTTGACTACATTTTTATCACACTGCAATTCTCACCTTTTGAAGACCGCTTTCATTAATGAGACCATCTCTATTTTTGTAACTTTGCCATTGACGATTTGAATTCATGTATTTTGAAGATGTGTTAAAGTGGTTTGAAATTGTGGAAATGTGACCTACAAACACATGAAAAAAGTACATTTGAATGTTGTAGAAGTGATGGCACCATTTGACAAGGGCAAGAATAGCACACATAAACAACGTTCTCACGAGATGAAGAAGTTTAGGTTATCTTAGGTCTATTAAGTTATGTAGTGATACAATAATTCTAGATAAGCAACTGTTAGACCTGGCATCCTTCTTGTCGGTTTCCCCTGTATTTTTGCCTTTGCCTCCTGTGTTTTTGCTGTGTGTTGGACTTTTGTTTTTGCTGGTCTAGATGCTTTAGGTACTTTGCCACTGCCGTTCAGTGCCAAATTGCAAGTTCTCCCTCTGTAAATCGTTGTCATGGATTAGTGTTTCCATAATTGGCTTATTTGGTTTACTATTGAGACCCTAGGATAGTGCACTGTGTGTGCCCAGGGCCTGTAAACCAAGTGTTGCTAGTGGGCTTGCAGCAGTGATTGTGCCACCCACATGAGCAGCCTGTAAATGTAACTCAGACCTCCCACTGCAGTGTCTGTGGGCAGTTTGGTACTGGCATGTCGACCTGGCAAGTGCACCCACTTGCCAGGCCCTAACCTTCCCTTTTCTTACATGTGGGTCACACCTAAGGTAGGCCCAAGGTACTCCTGTGGGCAGGGTATGTGAAAGGTAGGACATGCCCTGATGTGTGTGGAATTCCCTGATAGTGAAATACTGCCAATTTCATTTTTCACTATTGAAAGGCTATCTGTCCCATTGGATAGAACGGGGAGTTTGCTTATAACAACTTATAGGCATAACCTCCCATGGGAACAAGATAGGAACATGGGGGGTCATTACGATGTCATGCGGATTGCCTCCGCCAGGCTGGCGGTAGCCACCGCCGGCCTGGTGGAGGCAATCCGCCCGACATCCATTGCCCAATTCCCCCGCCATATTAGGATGGCGGGGGGGACCGCGGCAGTGAAAAACACCGCCCGCCTGTTTTCCGCCCCGGTCACCTTGCGGCCGTGGCAGAAAATGTTTAATATGGTGGCGGTGTCTGTTAGACGGAGGGGTAAAAAATACTATTCCCACTCCAGTGAGTTCAACAGTAGGGAAAGTGTTGGATAGCGGAGAGGTAAAAATTACTATTCCCACTGCAGTGGGTGCAACAGTAGGGAAAGTGTTGGATAGCGGATGGGTAAAACGTACTATTCCCACTCCAGTGGGTGCAACAGTAGGGAAAGTGTTGGATAGCGGAGAGGTAAAAATTACTATTCCCACTCCGGTGAGTGCAACAGTAGGGAAAGTGTAGGATAGCGGAGAGGTAAAAAGTACTATTCCCACTCCAGTGGGTGCAACAGTAGGGAAAGTGTTGGATAGCAGAGAGGTAACAAGTACTATTCCTATTCCAGTGGGTGCAACAGTAGGGAAAGTGTTGGATAGCGGAGGGGTAAAAATTACTATTCCCACTCCAGTGAGTGCAACAGTAGCGAAACTCTTAGATAGCGGAGTGATAAAAAGTATTATTCCCACTCCAGTGAGTGCAACATTAGGGAAAGTGTTGGATAGATGAGGGGTAAAAATTACTATTCCCACTCTAGTTTGTGCAACACTAGGGAAAGTGTTGGATAGCAGAGGGGTAAAAATTAATATTTTCCACTGGAGTCAGTTCAAAATTAAAAACAAACAAATTAACTACAACACAAAAGATTTATAAAAACAAAAAAATAAAACATATATAAAAGTTTTAAATATTACAAAAGATAGAAACAGATTAAAATGTTAAAAAGATCTAACAAATACGTAGAAAGATTATTTTAAAAAGTTCAAAAGTAATTTAAAAACAAAAAGCTATTTTTTAATAGAAACTTTTTTATAAACAAAAACATTATTTATTACATGAATGTAATATTTTTATTTTCTACCCTATAACACCACACAATTCACAACCCACATTTACATTTTTATTAATATATCAATTATACAAATATATTTTTTTAAACAAATACAAAAAAATACCCCCAAACATTACCCCTATAAAAACAAAACACACACAAAATAACAATAAACACTTACCATACATATGTATCAATTGATAAATTAATATTAATAATCAACTAATTAATAATTAATTAAACATAAAATACTTTCCACCCTCTACCCCAATAAGCACAACAACCCACACCTAAAATCATTACACAATTTCCATAAACATTTTACATTAATAGATTAATATCAATTAACAGCTTATTAATTCATTTTAAATAATTTACTTCCCACCCTTTACCACGATAAACCCCACAACTTAAATCAAAAATTAATTACACAATTGCCAACTTTAAATTGTATTTAGTTAATTAGCATTAATTAACAAACAATTACTATTTTAATTATGAATAAATTACCACCCATTCCTAAAAAAAGACACAATTAACATAATTAATTACAAATTAATTAATTATTAATAATTTTTTAAAAAATGTAATAATAAAATAGCTGCCACAATTAACACTATAAAATGATAATTAAATGAATATTAATAAAAAATAATATGAATACATTTATTATAGTTATATTACTTCCCACCCTTTTCCACTATAAACCTGCAATCCGCTCCTAAACAAATGACACAATTAATATATTTGCCAATTAATTAATTAATAATTAACAGCCAAATAATTAATATCAAATGAATTCCCACAATTATCACTATAAAATCTAAATTAAATAAATACTAATACATAAACCATTATAATTAATTTATTATAATTAAATTACTTCCCACCCTATTGCCCTTAAACCCCACAACCCACTCCTAAAAAAAACGGCAAAATTATCATAATTGCCAATTAATTAATTATTAATTAACAGACAATTTATTAATAATTAATAAAAATGTATTCCCACAATTAACACTATAAAATCTAAATTAAATAAATATTTATACATTAAAAATATTCATTAATTTATTATAATTACATTACTTCCCACCCTATTCCCCTATAAACCCACAACCCACTACAGAACTTGAGAACACAAAATTTAATTAAGATAAAATTAATAACTACTAAAAATATAACACATGTATTAAAAAGCAAAACAAATTCTTATACAATAAAGTAGATCACATACTTTTAAAATACATACTAAAATACATAACACTATTTAAAACATTGATATTTTAAACAACTATATTTTAGCAAATGATATTAACAACTTCGATATTTCCAAAAATGATATTTCTTACCTGCAAGTCGATATTCTTGACCATGATATTCTTATTTATTTATTTTAAAAGTTTTGTATAGCGCGAACATTACCCAAGAGGGTATCAGGCACTTTACAGGGGGATGCAACACATATGAGGGGGGCAACAGTGGCAGAATCATAGCAATAGACAAAAATAACAATAGTTACATAACAACATAATAGACAAAAAATAACAATAGTTTCATAACAACATAATAGTGGGCAAACAAATTAGGCAGTAGGATAAGGTGAGAGAGTTAGTGTGAAAGTAGATGAGGTGACTCAGGACCCCAACTGGGTTCCAGGACAGGCAAGTATTCATCAGTAGTACTTTCACTTCCTTTTTGAAGGACACTATTGATGGAATCAGTCTAATTTCCCTAGGCAGGGAGTTCCAGATTCTTGGGGCAATTCCTGAGAAGGAACGGTTGTAGGTTTTTGGGGGCATATTATCAAGGACAGGCGATACATTATATGTGAACACATCTAACATGGGCTTCGATTGGAATTCATAGAGTATATTATCAAGGCCATTATCGCCGCTTTATCGGCAGTTTCCTGCCGATAAAAGCGGCGATAATGTATCGCCTGTCCTTGATAATATGCCCCTTGGTTTTATGAATTTCTTTGGTTTAAGTAAGAGGGTGCTGGAGCTCCTGAAGGTACAGGCACCACCCAACAGCTCAATATTTTTTGCTAGGTAGAAAGGCGTGTTGGTCACGCAGGCAAGTTTTTGGTGTATCCTTGCTTCGAAAGGTAGCCAATTGAGAGATTTCAGGTCCGGGGAGATGTGATTGTGGTTCTTGGAGGCTGTGAGGAGCCTGGCGGCCGCATTCAAGGAGGCTCTGAGGAGGGCCAGTCTGTACCTAGGAAGACTGCAGAATGTTGCACTGCCGTATTCCAGCAGTGAAATGCTTGTATGCAGACTTGAGGTCACCAGGGGGAAGGAAAGATTTAGTTTCCTTAGGATGCTCAGTTTGAAGTTCGCTCCTTTGATAGAAGCACTGATGTGATCCTGCATGTTCACAATCCTATCCAACACTATACCCGGGGTTTCGTAGAGTCTATGATATGTGGTGTGCAGTTGAGAGCAGACAGATTTTTCATATATTCCTCAATGATGGGTGCTTGCTTGGGTGGGGAAATAGGGAGGAATTCTAGTTTGAGGGAGTTTAGTGTGAGATGGTTGAAGGTAAGCCAGTTAAGGGTTTTGTGTAAGGTTCCGTTGAGTGACTTGATATTGTCAGGGGAGGTAGACCATGAGGCCCTGGAGCCTACAGGGGAGAAAGTGGCCGCACTGGGGGACCTGCCTGAGCTGACCGATTGGCAGCAAGAACGGGGCCCCTTCAAGGAGGAATTCTGCAAGGAGCAGCAGGACTGCCATTCTCTTGTTGGCTTGTGGCAGTAGGCTGCAAACCATTCAGCTGGTGATCAGTCTGGATCACATTTGATTTTCTGAGAGAATGGTCTCCTGTATATTGAGCCTAAGGTTACTGAGCCTGGGTCACCCCAGCACATTAAAGCCTTCCTACTGGGTATGGCTCATGACGTCCCTTTGGCAGGGCATTTGGGGCAGAGCAAGACCTCTGAAATGCTTGTCATTCACTTTCACTGACCCTGAATGTGCAAGGATTCTAACACACACTGCAGGACTTGCCAGACTTGCAAGGCAAGTGGTAAGAGTGGAGAACGTGCAAATATCCTCTCCAACCTTTCCCTGTGGTCAGCATCCCCTTTGAAAGGGTGGGCATTGACACTGTGGGACCTCTGAACCCCAAGATAGCCATGGGCAATAGGTTCATCCTGTTCTTGGTGGACCATGTCACCCGGTACCCCAAAGCCATCCCTCTCCGGGCATTAAGGCCCCTGTGGCGGGTCAGGCCTTCATGGGGATCTCCCGTGAGGGATTTCCCAGAGAGGTGGGCTCTGACCTGGATACCAACTTCATATCCAGGTATATGAAGTCCCTGTGGCAGGAGAGCAGAGTTTCTTACAAGTTCACAACTCCTTACCACCCCCAAGGTAACGGGCTGGTTGACAGATTCAACCAGACCCTTAAGGGCATTATTATGGGTCTTGGTGAATCCATGAGGCATAAGTGGGACGTCCTCTTACCATGCCTGCTGTTTGCTTACAGAGAGGTACCGCAGAAGTCCTTAGGGTTCAGTCCCTTTGAGTTCCTGTATGGGCATCCTGTAGGAGGACTTCTGAGCCCGGTCAAAGAAGGCTGGGAGAAAGCTCCCAGTAAATGTCCCCAGGATGTATATAGCTACGTGCTGGCCTTCAGGAACCAGACTAAGCAATTCAGGCAACTCGCTCAGGCGAATCTGGAAGCCAACCAGGAAAAGATGAAACAGTGGTATGATCAGAATGCCACTCTGATCGAGTTTCAGCCTTGCCAGAAGGTATGGGTCATGGCCCCAGTGGAGCCTTGTGCACTCCAGGTTAAGTGGACTGCACATGGGTACACAATAGGAAAATGGACTTTAGTATGCCTGAACTCAGAATCTAAAGGTGTGTTTTATTGAGGATGATTTTTACATTCTGGGTTTCAAATACCACTTTTTGAAATTAGGTATTTTCTTGCTTAGCCATCCAGTGTGCCTCTGCTAGGGTTTTTTAATTTTTTTTATTGAACATAGCAATAGGAAGTCATTGGTACAAAAAATACATCTTTCCCTTCAAATTTTAACATTTAAACAACTTTTAGACAATTAACAAGAGATAAAAGAGGAGTAAAAGGAGAACGAGAAATTCATCAAGATTAAAAAGAGAAAACACAGCCGGTTCCATTATTAGGGCTTTCGAAAGCCCTGTGCAAAAACCGCAATTTTTAAGTAAACAATACCACTGCGAAGTGCAAAACTGCAATAAAGTGCAACTGCAAAGTGTGATGCGATCCAATAAAGTGCAATTTTAAAGTGCTAGTGCAAAATAGTGCAAAAACAGCTAGTACAAATCTGCAATCATACAAATAAAGTGCAAATATTCTGACAAAGACTCTATTACATTCATTAATGAACCGGCTGTTAAAAAAAACTTTTCTTAACCAATCTCAACTATCTTTCTTTTCTCTTTCCCGATCATTCTCCCTTCAATAATTCCAGATTCTCAAAATATTTCCAATTTCTTTCAAATCTTACAATAGCTCCCACCCTACCTGCATATGCTTTTTCAAAATTACATGTTCTCCTCATTTTATTAAACCATTTTAGCTGTGATGGAATCTCCCTGGATTTCCAATTTTGAAGTATCAAAGACCGAGCAACTGCAAAAGATATAAAAATAAATACTTCTTCAGTTTTGCTAAACCTGCTCCTGTCTTTGCATATGCCAAACAAGGCCACCTCAGCTACTGGCAAGAATGTTTTCCCAATTGCCAGCTCAATGTCTGCAAATATCCCCCTCCAAAAAGATTCTAACTTCGGGCAAGCAAAAAAAATATGATGCCATCCTCCCTGGCCCATAGCTTTGCATCTAAAACACCTGTTCTCAACTTCAGGGTACATTCTCTCCAGGGCATCCGGTGTATAGTACGCCAGCCAACATGATAGAAAGGACATTCTCTTATAGTTAGCTGCCCGAAGTGATTTACTTCCCAGGTGGCACAATACCTCCCAGTCCTTAACAGAAAGAGTGCACTGTGTTGAGAGGCGTATTTTATCTAAATGTCTATCTACTACTGAGGATGATCTGGCGAAGTAGAGCATTTTATACCAGTGTCCTACACCTTTGTTTTTTCCTCCATACAGCGCTGTTATCAGGGCAGTGGGAGAATTAAGCAAACCACTTATTTCCTTTCTAATAAAATAGACCATCTGTATATATTCAAAAAATGTGGGACGCCTAGGGTTATTCGTTCTAGCTAAAACCTCATGACAGCTGATTACCCTATTTTGAACTATCAGATGTCTCAGTTCGCAGAACCCACAAAGTTTCCAGTTCTTTATATGGTTCAAGGTTATTTGAAGACCCATTTTAGAGCATTCGATTAAGCTCAAGTAATTAGAACCATCAGAGCCATGTTTTTTATAAAGGAGCAGCAATCTTGATGTATACCCTTTCAGCGTCTTATATCTTGCTTTCTTGGGGAGTTTTGCTGTTTTCAGAAAGATTGGATTTTGAGAACCTGCCTCCTGTACCATCAATTCAAGGAAAAATGTATCTCTTGTCTGTCTATTCCTTAATAATCCTGCCACAATATCAAAAAAAGCTGCTTCATAATATGTCTTAAAATGGGGAAGAGCCAGGCCACCTTGATCAACAGATAGTTGAACCAACGGGAGCTTGACTCTTGAGGCCTTTTTGTTCCAGATAAATCCTCTCAACATAGTTTCGAGTTCTTTAAAATAAACTAAATTGATTTTGAATGGGACGTTGCTAAACAAAAATATAAGCAGCGGCAAAGTGACATTTTAACCAGTGAAACCCTGCCTATCAATGACAAAGGAAGTAAACGCCATTGATCTAAAAGATTCCTTATTTTGCTCTTCATTTTAATATAGTTCAGGGCAAAAAGCTTATCATAGTCAAAGGTCACGAAGATACCCAAGTATCGAATTGGGTCCCCTTCCGCAGCTTGAGCCTGTAAATAAATAGGAAGAAAATCTAGACTGGTGTTTAAAGCAAGAACCTCCATTTTTTTCCATTAATCTTATACCCCCTATCTTCTCATAATCCTTGAGCTCCCACACGAGGCTCTCAATATTCTCTTTTTCAGGTGCCAGATAGAGAATAATATCATCGGCAAATAATTTTAATTTAGACATACCAATGGTGGGGGGCAAAATAGCCACATTGTCCCTGATTCTTGTTACTAGAGGTTCAATAAAAAAAGTAAAAAGCAAGGGGGACAACGGGCAGCCCTGCCTTGTTCCACGATTTATTTTAATCTTCCCGGCCTGTTTAGCATTGATAATTACCTGGGCCGATGCTCCATCATAAATATTATGTAGCATTTGAATAATTGGAGCAGGGAATCAAAATTGACCAAGAGAAAAAAAAGCGCTGCCCAATTGACCAAATCAAACGCCTTTTCTGCGTCAATCATTAAAATACATGCAGGGATTGAATTAATATTAAAATAGTCTAGTGCCTGTAAATAAAAATTCAGTGTTAGCTGTCATATAACGATCCGCAATGAACCCCGTCTGATCTTGATGGATTACCTCCTGAGCTGCAAATATAAATCTTTGTGCCAAAATTTTCATAAGTATTTTATAGTCAGAGTTCAGTAAGCTGATTGGCCTATAAGAATTCATATCCTCTGGGTTTTTATCCTTTTTAACAAAACTTATAATTGTGGATTCTCTGAATTCGGCAGGGAGCTTTCCACCTAATCTAATATAATTATATAGTTTATTCAAGGGTGCTTCAAGTTCTTTAATGAAAACCTTATAAAATTCAATTGGGAACCCATCCTGTCCAGAAGTCTTTGCTCCCGATGTTGACTTTATGCTGTCCTGAATTTCAATAGAACTTATTTCACACCCAATTTGATTACTCCAAGTTTCCAAAATTTTAGGGATTTCTATATTAACAAAATATTCTTGAATCATTTCTTCCTCTATCTGATATTCCGTGGACTAAATTCTCTCATAATGATCCAGGAAAATCTTTGACATTTTATCACTCTGTACCTCCTCTACTCCACCTTGAGGATCTCGGATTTTCACAATGTTGGATGACTCCTGCCTCTTTCTCGTAGAATTAGCCAAAAGCTTTCGCACCAACTGGCTATCTTCGTAAACCCTTTGCTGAAAGGCTCTTGAACTATTTATCTCCTCCAGAGTGAAAAAATCCCTCAGCAGAGCTTTGGCCTGCTCCCATTGATTCGGTTGCTGATGAAGCTTGAGGGCATATTCCTTTTCGGCAGCAGCCTGAAGTTCAAATATTTTTAACTTTCGTTCATTCGCCTTAGCGTTGGAAAACACGATGATCTGGCCACGGGCTGCTGCTTTAAATGCACCCCATACAGAAAAGGGCTCAGCTGTATCTTTATTCATTATAAAAAATTCTGTCAGCCACTCTTTAAATACAGAAACCCAATACTCATTTTGCAGGAGGGTACGATCCAGCTGCCACCTGGGACGCTCCCCATCCATTCCTCCTAGTACTAGCTTGACTTCAACCCTCCCATGATCAGAAAAAGGATTACTTCCTATCTGTGTTTTTGAGATCTGAGGAGATCTAGATATCAAAAAGAAATCTGTTCTGGATGCCGATTGAAACCGATTGGAATAACATGTAAAGGCCTCCTTATCTGCATTCATGCAACACCAGGGATCCCGCAGTTGATATTCTACTAGAAGTATTTCAAACATGCGTTTTGTCTTGGGTTTTAATTGCTTCTTGTTCTTATTAGAAGTATCCCTCTTCAAATCCTGAATATAATTGAAGTCTACTCCTAACATGATCTGTCCTGGGGCTCCCCTTAAAACATCACTAATTTCTATCAAACCCGAGATATCATCGAGGATGGGGCCATAATAATTCAAAAAATTAAATATTTTCCCAAACAGCTTCACTGCAACCCATAACCACCTTCCTCTGGAATCTCTTTGAACCTGTAGAATTTCCCATGGCAAATTCCTTGCAAAATAAATAGCTACTCCCCTCTGGGCAATCCCTGCTGAGGAAAAAAACACATGAGAAAAATATCTCGGTCAAAACAACTTCAGGGCATTTGACTTCAAATGCGTCTCCTGGAAAAAGACCACCTGAGGATTTAGAGTTATTACACATTTCAAGAGAGCTCCATACTTCTGCTTATTCAATAGTCCATTCACATTAATAGACAGGATGTCGCATGAATTACATATCATCTAAAAGCATATACAATCTCCTCCAAATTACGTGCCAACCATTAACAAATAATAAATTATTAATCCTATTGCACATGTTCCTTTTTACTGCATTTACCCCCCCCACCCTGAGCCCCTCCAGGAATGTGGCCCCCCCTTCCCTTCCACGCTACCCACATTCCTCCCTCTTCTTTCTGCTATGGGTGTCCTCTTACTACACCCTGTTGTGACCCGTTTACCCAAAGCCGCCCCAATTCTCGCCAAATTTTCTGCTTAACGGAAAAAGATGTAAGAAGGAAAAAAGGAAGAAACCATAGCTTAGTTCTTTCAGCATTCGCAGGCACTGGCCCCTGAAGAAATCTCTTTAAGAAGGGATTGTGCCTCTTCTATGTCGGTAAACCTGTAGAATTTCCCTTTGACCAAGACCTTCAACTTTGATTGCTGTGCAATCGAGGCTTGGGCACCGTTGGCTTTAAATAAATGCAAATTTTTGACAAACTCCTTACGCCTTTTGGTAGCTGCCGGGGTCATATCTGAGAAAATCCTATATTTTATTGTTTCTGATACAGAGAACTGACGTTGTTGATAAGCTTTGGACAAAATCCTCTCCTTAATCCTGAAATCAGCAAAGTTCAGAAGAATCGTTCTTGGGAAGGGTGAATTTGCGAAGCGTTGTGCCGGAACCAGATGAGCCCTTGTAATAGTCAAATCACCCTCAAACTCGGGTAGAACTGTATGTTGAAAAAAAGAATTGACCCACTGGATAGTATTGGAGCCTTCTGGTCCCACCGGGACCCCTACAATTCTGAGATTCGATCTTCTTGCATGATTTTCAAGCTCTTCAAGTTTGTTCTCAAGCGAGATCTTCTTCTTAGCTGCCTCCCTAATTTCACCCTCAACCAAATTCACTTTATCTTCAAGGATGGAGATCCTAGTCTCCGCCTCCTGCAATCTACTGGGAAATACCAACTAAGCATGGGCCGAAAATCCGTTACGCTCGCGGATTTTGCGGATTTTCGGGAAATTCGCAATCCGCGAGATTTGCGAATTTCCCGCAAAATCCGCAAATTCGCACGCAGCGGATTTTTTTTTGCGGCGCGCGGCGTTGGTGATACAATTTTTGCGGCGCGCGGTGTTTATCATCGTTTGCCGAGTTGTTTTTCTCGATAGTTTGCGAGTGCTGCGCCATTTTGGATCTTGCTGTGTGATCCCGCGGGAATTGGCGAGCGCGATTACGTCATCGCGGCTTGCCAGCGATAGTTTGTCAACGCGAGTACGGCGAGATCACGTCTCGCGGTACTTCGCAATTGCGAGATTTGAGATGCGGCGAGCAGCAAGAATCTCGCACAAGCGAAAATATAAAATTTGCAATTCTGCACAAGAAATCCACCAGCAAGCAGCATAAACCTTCTTGAAATGATGATTTTTATCTGAATAACTCCTTAGGTTGACATTTGCCTGCACTTTTTTAGCGAGGAGTCCATTTTGGGGAGGGGGGGAGGGGGGTGGGAGGAAGGAAGTGCCCCACAGTCTTCAACTTCCTGTTCCTGTTCAGCAGGCTCCTCCCAGTGCTTTGTCCATCTCCTGGTCACTTTTCATTTGGATCTGGAGCTGGAAGGATTACTTTTTGTGGATGCTGCTGGATCTTTGGATTTGAGGCCTTTTTGACTTTCTTTGGATCACTGTTGGATTAGAAATTTTACAAGTAAGTTTGTTTGGGGCATTACAGTTGCTGCAACAAAAATTTTGGAATTTTCGATTTTTGGCCTGTTTTGGGGCCTTTTGCCCAGGGGTACTCAGTGGTGGGTGGACTGAGTCTTTCTGTGGGTTGTCTTGAACTTAAACATCATGGAGGGCATGGATGGATTGGGATTGTGCTGATTTTTCAGTGATTTTCGTTTTTTGGGGCTGTACTTGTGGTCTTTTCACCAGGGGTATTTGAGTCTAGCATGGGCCTAGTCTTTATGTGGGCTGTCTTGAACTTAAACATCATGGAGGCCATGGATGGAATGGGATTGTGCTGATTTTGCAGTGTTTTTCGATTTTTGGGGGTGTTCATGGGGAGGGACAGGCCATGTGGCTGGTGGCCATTTTGAGTGCTGCTACAGGCACTGGCCATGTGCTGGGAGAGGCAAGTGGCCATTTTGAATGCAGGCTTTGTTGTTAGGCCTGCAACCATTTTGCCTACTTTTCAACCTTTATGCCCAGGGGTAGTGAGTCTTGCATGGGCCTAGTCTTTCTGTGGGTTGTCTTGAATTTAAACATCATGGAGGGCATGGATGGATTGGGATTGTGCTGATTTTTCAGTGATTTTCGTTTTTTGGGGCTGTACTTGTGGCCTTTTCACCAGGGGTATTTGAGTCTAGCATGGGCCTAGTCTTTCTGTGGGCTGTCTTGAACTTAAACATCATGGAGGGCATGGATGGATTGGGATTGTGCTGATTTTTCAGTGATTTTCGTTTTTTGGGGCTGTACTTGTGGCCTTTTCACCAGGGGTATTTGAGTCTAGCATGGGCCTAGTCTTTATGTGGGCTGTCTTGAACTTAAACATCATGGAGGGCATGGATGGATTGGGATTGTGCTGATTTTTCAGTGATTTTCGTTTTTTGGGGCTGTACTTGTGGCCTTTTCACCAGGGGTATTTGAGTCTAGCATGGGCCTAGTCTTTCTGTGGGCTGTCTTGAACTTA
Source organism: Lissotriton vulgaris (assembly GCF_964263255.1). Classification (NCBI taxonomy): domain Eukaryota; kingdom Metazoa; phylum Chordata; class Amphibia; order Caudata; family Salamandridae; genus Lissotriton; species Lissotriton vulgaris. The sequence continues at coordinate 362,168,891 of NC_141693.1, read as the reverse complement.
AACATCATGGAGGGCATGGATGGAATGGGATTGTGCTGATTTTGCAGTGTTTTTCAATTTTTGGGGGTGTTCATGGGGAGGGACAGGCCATGTGGCTGGTGGCCATTTTGAGTGCTGCTACAGGCACTGGCCATGTGCTGGGAGAGGCAAGTGGCCATTTTGAATGCAGGCTTTGTTGTTAGGCCTGCAACCATTTTGCCTACTTTTCAACCTTTATGCCCAGGGGTAGTGAGTCTTGCATGGGCCTAGTCTTTCTGTGGGTTGTCTTGAATTTAAACATCATGGAGGGCATGGATGGATTGGGATTGTGCTGATTTTTCAGTGATTTTCGTTTTTTGGGGCTGTACTTGTGGCCTTTTCACCAGGGGTATTTGAGTCTAGCATGGGCCTAGTCTTTCTGTGGGCTGTCTTGAACTTAAACATCATGGAGGGCATGGATGGATTGGGATTGTGCTGATTTTTCAGTGATTTTCGTTTTTTGGGGCTGTATTTGTGGCCTTTTCACCAGGGGTATTTGAGTCTAGCATGGGCCTAGTCTTTCTGTGGGCTGTCTTGAACTTAAACATCATGGAGGGCATGGATGGATTGGGATTGTGCTGATTTTTCAGTGATTTTCGTTTTTTGGGGCTGTACTTGTGGCCTTTTCACCAGGGGTATTTGAGTCTAGCATGGGCCTAGTCTTTCTGTGGGCTGTCTTGAACTTAAACATCATGGAGGGCATGGATGGACTAGGATTGTGGTGATTTTGCAGTGTTTTTCGATTTTTGGGGGTGTTCATGGGGAGGGACAGGCCATGTGGCTGGTGGCCATTTTGAGTGCTGCTACAGGCACTGGCCATGTGCTGGGAGAGGCAAGTGGCCATTTTGAATGCAGGCTTTGTTGTTAGGCCTGCAACCATTTTGCCTACTTTTCAACCTTTATGCCCAGGGGTAGTGAGTCTTGCATGGGCCTAGTCTTTCTGTGGGTTGTCTTGAATTTAAACATCATGGAGGGCATGGATGGATTGGGATTGTGCAAATTTTTCAGTGATTTTCGTTTTTTGGGGCTGTACTTGTGGCCTTTTCACCAGGGGTATTTGAGTCTAGCATGGGCCTAGTCTTTCTGTGGGCTGTCTTGAACTTAAACATCATGGAGGGCATGGATGGATTGGGATTGTGCTGATTTTTCAGTGATTTTCGTTTTTTGGGGCTGTACTTGTGGCCTTTTCACCAGGGGTATTTGAGTCTAGCATGGGCCTAGTCTTTATGTGGGCTGTCTTGAACTTAAACATCATGGAGGGCATGGATGGAATGGGATTGTGCTGATTTTGCAGTGTTTTTCGATTTTTGGGGGTGTTCATGGGGAGGGACAGGCCATGTGGCTGGTGGCCATTTTGAGTGCTGCTACAGGCACTGGCCATGTGCTGGGAGAGGCAAGTGGCCATTTTGAATGCAGGCTTTGTTGTTAGGCCTGCAACCATTTTGCCTACTTTTCAACCTTTATGCCCAGGGGTAGTGAGTCTTGCATGGGCCTAGTCTTTCTGTGGGTTGTCTTGAATTTAAACATCATGGAGGGCATGGATGGATTGGGATTGTGCTGATTTTTCAGTGATTTTCGTTTTTTGGGGCTGTACTTGTGGCCTTTTCACCAGGGGTATTTGAGTCTAGCATGGGCCTAGTCTTTCTGTGGGCTGTCTTGAACTTAAACATCATGGAGGGCATGGATGGATTGGGATTGTGCTGATTTTTCAGTGATTTTCATTTTTTGGGGCTGTATTTGTGGCCTTTTCACCAGGGGTATTTGAGTCTAGCATGGGCCTAGTCTTTCTGTGGGCTGTCTTGAACTTAAACATCATGGAGGGCATGGATGGATTGGGATTGTGCTGATTTTTCAGTGATTTTCGTTTTTTGGGGCTGTATTTGTGGCCTTTTCACCAGGGGTATTTGAGTCTAGCATGGGCCTAGTCTTTCTGTGGGCTGTCTTGAACTTAAACATCATGGAGGGCATGGATGGATTGGGATTGTGCTGATTTTTCAGTGATTTTCGTTTTTTGGGGCTGTACTTCTGGCCTTTTCACCAGGGGTATTTGAGTCTAGCATGGGCCTAGTCTTTCTGTGGGCTGTCTTGAACTTAAACATCATGGAGGGCATGGATGGACTGGGATTGTGGTGATTTTGCAGTGTTTTTCGATTTTTGGGGGTGTTCATGGGGAGGGACAGGCCATGTGGCTGGTGGCCATTTTGAGTGCTGCTACAGGCACTGGCCATGTGCTGGGAGAGGCAAGTGGCCATTTTGAATGCAGGCTTTGTTGTTAGGCCTGCAACCATTTTGCCTACTTTTCAACCTTTATGCCCAGGGGTAGTGAGTCTTGCATGGGCCTAGTCTTTCTGTGGGTTGTCTTGAATTTAAACATCATGGAGGGCATGGATGGATTGGGATTGTGCAGATTTTTCAGTGATTTTCGTTTTTTGGGGCTGTACTTGTGGCCTTTTCACCAGGGGTATTTGAGTCTAGCATGGGCCTAGTCTTTCTGTGGGCTGTCTTGAACTTAAACATCATGGAGGGCATGGATGGATTGGGATTGTGCTGATTTTTCAGTGATTTTCGTTTTTTGGGGCTGTACTTGTGGCCTTTTCACCAGGGGTATTTGAGTCTAGCATGGGCCTAGTCTTTATGTGGGCTGTCTTGAACTTAAACATCATGGAGGGCATGGATGGAATGGGATTGTGCTGATTTTGCAGTGTTTTTCGATTTTTGGGGGTGTTCATGGGGAGGGACAGGCCATGTGGCTGGTGGCCATTTTGGGTGCTGCTACAGGCACTGGCCATGTGCTGGGAAAGGCAAGTGGCCATTTTGAATGCATGCTTTGTTGTTAGGCCTGCAACCATTTTGCCTACTTTTCAACCTTTATGCCCAGGGGTAGTGAGTCTTGCATGGGCCTAGTCTTTCTGTGGGTTGTCTTGAATTTAAACATCATGGAGGGCATGGATGAATTGGGATTGTGCTGATTTTTCAGTGATTTTCGTTTTTTGGGGCTGTACTTGTGGCCTTTTCACCAGGGGTAGTGAGTCTTGCATGGGTCTAGTCTTTCTGTGGGTTGTCTTGAATTTAAACATCATGGAGGGCATGGATGGATTGGGATTGTGCTGATTTTTCTGTGATTTTCGTTTTTTGGGGCTGTACCTGTGGCCTTTTCACCAGGGGTATTTGAGTCTAGCATGGGCCTTTTCTTTCTGTGGGCTGTTTGAACTTAAACATCATGGAGGGCATGGATGGATTGAGATTGTGCTGATTTTTCAGTGATTTTCTTTTTTTGGGGCTGTACCTGTGGCCTTTTCACCAGGGGTATTTGAGTCTAGCATGGGCCTAGTCTTTATGTGGGCTGTCTTGAACTTAAACATCATGGAGGGCATGGATGGAATGGGATTGTGCTGATTTTTCTGTTTTTTTTCCGATTTTTTTTTGTGGTGTATAACTGAACTGATGTTCCTCTGTCTTCCATTGTTTTTAGGTGCACAAGACTCAAGATAACCACCAGTGCCAGGAAGAAGTCCTGCAGCGGTGTGTGTGTGCAGCATAACGTCACGCGACGTCACGTCTGGCCTCAGACAACTCTACAATTCGTGCAACTGCGGCCTGCTGTCTGACCTGCTCTGAAGAAGATGGCCCCAAAAAAAGTTCTCCGTAGCTCCTCTAGCAAGAAAGTTGCTAGTAAGGAGCAGAAGAAGCAAGTTACCAAGGAGGCTGGTGTGCCAACCGCCACGTTTTTTGGGAGAAAAAAAAAAGTACGGCTGCAGCAGCAGCAGGATCTGCTGGGGACCAAGCTGGGAGCAGCACCCCTGCTCCATTGGGTTCATTGCCTCCACCACCACGCCAACTTAAGTCAAAGCCCTTGAGTGCTTCAGAGGCAGTCAGTGTACTTCTCCAATCACCATCGACCAGTGATGTTGGCTCATCGCAAGAAAGTAGCAGCAATGTCCCTGAATCAACACAGGTTGTTGTAACTCATCTGACAAGTGTTGAACAACCACAGCCGCAACAACAACACCATGTGCAAGTACACGCCCAAGTACATGTGGAAGGAGAGGCAGCAAAAGGAGATGTGCAAGCAGAGGTGCATGGAGGGTCACAAGTCCCCACAATAGTTGTTCCTCCCGAAGTAGGGGCACATCAGGAAATCGACAATGAAGCCGAGGTATCATTGGAAGCCACTCCTCCTGATGATCATTCATTGTCTTCCACATCCCTAGCAAGAAAAAGATCAAGGGGGGTGTCTACATCTTCTTCAAGCCCACCTCCTTCTGATGCAAGTGATCCATCTTGGGAACCAACACTGCGGTCTGACAGTGAGGCACACCATGATCTGACAAAGGTACCTAAGCGTAAAAGGAAGGTCGTCGAAAACCTCATAGCTTTGGATTGTGATGAGGCTCAACAAGAAGTGACAGATACTGCTGGTGATGAAGCCTCTCACGATGACGACGAGCCAGTCATCACAAAGGTCACTGCAGCCCCACCGGGCATGCAGCAAAGAGACATTTTGACCCTATCCCGAGAAGCTGCTGAGCGTGATGATGATGTCGACGAGGAGGCAATGGAAATGGAAACACAACAATCATTAGATTTGGAGTTAAGTAGTACACCAAGACCTACCGCTTCCATATTTCTTCCTCGCAAGAAGGTACCCACCTCAACCTCAATTTGTGGTGGTGAAAGTGCAAAACGTACTGAAGTTCGGCAATCCACATCCTCCACTTCATCTGGCATTAGCAGCAGGACCACCACCACCAGTATCGCCGCCTCCTCCGGCCCCCAAAGACATTTCAAGTCTCCAGTTTGGGACTTCTTTAGTGTTTGCCCAAAAATGGAAAACGTAGCCATTTGTAGCATTTGTAAGCTTCGAGTTAGTCGTGGTAAGCTTGGTTCTAACTATGGTACCGGAGGCCAGAGAGGTCATCTTGAGAGAGCGCACCCTGTCCAATGGTTTCCGCACCTAGAGGCGGTCAAGAAAGCCGGAATTGCACGTAATGAAAACGTTGATTTTTCATCTGATGATGACGAGGAGGAAGTAGACGATTCAAATACTTCACTTACACCCAGTACCCCTGTCAGCAGCACACCCCATGTGAGGCACACTAAGAGTGTGGTAGAGAGTGAGACATCAATGCGGAAAAGTTCATCAGCGAGCGTAACTGGGTCGAAGATATCATCATCATCCCGTAAATCCTTGGTCCAGGGCAACATTAAAAAGATGTTGTTTACAGAAGCGCAATATGAACGCAACCACCCACTGACGCGTCTGTATAACACTAAGCTGGCTAAAATGCTAGCTCTGGACCTTCTCCATTTTTCTTTTGTAGAAGGGGTTGGTTTTCTAGAATTAGTGGCAGCGCTCTGCCCTAAATGGAAGGTTCCTAGCCGTTTTTTTTTTGCCCGAGTTGCGGTTCCAGCACTACATGAAGATGTTCTGAAGGTGATTGGGGTAGCTTTGCAGAAGAGTGCTGCTCACACTATACATCTGACAACAGACATGTGGACCAGTGGCGCAGGCGCTGATTACATGTGCATCACTGCACACTGGGTCTCTTTTTCAGGGGCTAAAGCAAAGCTAAACGCAGGTGTTGACCCGGACATTGTTTTTAAAGCTGCTCGGAAACATGCAACACTAGCCATGTTTGGTTTGGAGAAACGTCACACAGCAGAAAACATTTTGGATGTCTTTAACACAAAGGTCCTTAACTGGCTGTCCCCACTAAAACGCCAGGTTGGTTATGTTTCCACGGACAATGGCTCCAATATAGTTAAGGCCATGAGGGACGGTCACTATTTCAGAGTGCCGTGTTTGGCGCACTGTATAAACCTGGTTGTCCAAAAATTCTTGGGTAATAAAGGCAGTGCAGCATACAGTGTATTGGACACCTGACGAAAAATGTGCAAGCATTTCAGCCATTCTTTTAAGGCCCGGAAGCAGATGAGGAGCCTGCTATATCAACGTCAAATGCCAGTGAAAGCACTCATCCAGGAGGTGGTAACACGTTGGAACTCAACCTTCTACATGCTTGAGCGTCTGTATGAGCAGTATACGGAACTCAATCAATATTTCCTTACAGAGGGTACAGAGGAGCTGAGAATGGGTGCGGCGCAATGGAACATAGTTCAAAGCCTGACACGCATGCTTCGTCCTTTTGAGTTCTTCACGCGTGCAGTCAGCAAGGAGGACTCTAATTTGGGAAAAGCTATCCCATTGTTGTACATGCTGGAGGACCAACTGAAGGAGGTGTGTTCTGTGTTTGAAAAAGATGAAAAAAACCAAGACTCTTTGCTTCTGGCTGAGAAATTATTAGAGCTCCTACAAGGTGATGAACGTCTTAAAAAGATCCAATCAGAAGAGAATTACATTTGTGCTACTATTCTGGATCCACGCTACAAAAAGGCGCTGGCAGGCCAAGCATTCTTTCCTTTTGATGATGAACATGTTCCAAAGTACAAACATTGGCTAGCCTTGTCAGCCAAGAGGTTTGAAAGAGAACGGCTGAAAATTGAAGGAAATGGCAGTACATCAGCAGGCCATCCCCAGTCAAAACAATCCACTTCTGCACCTGTGGCTGTGGCACAAGTGACCTCTCAGCCGTTAAAGACACCGGCAACCGTATCATCTGCACGAGACACAACAGAAACATTGGAGGCTGAAGAGGATTGGCTAGCTCTGCGTGGGTTTGGTTCTCAAAAGGTCAGAGGCACAGCAAGAGCTAAGCAAAGTGGAGGAACCTTGGATGAGGACCTTGAGTCGATGGTGAAGGACTATCTGAATGACTCAACAGAGGTCTATGTTAATTCTGACCCATTGGCGTATTGGCATGGGAAAAAAGAATTGTGGCCACAGCTCACCAACCTGGCTTTAAACTACTTGTCTTGCCCACTCGCAAGCGTGTCTTCTGAACGGGTTTTCAGTGCTGCTGGTGGCATTGTAACTCCCAAACGGAGCCGCCTCTCGCCCAAAAATGTGGAGAGGTTAACAATGATCAAGATGAATCAGCACCTCATACCACCAGATTTCAGAGTACGAGAAAGCGTGCCGGATGAAGAGGAGGTGGCCAGCAACATAGATGAGGGAATTTCTACTCTGTCAGGTGACACTGAGCTCACCCTGCCTGAATTCGCAGAGTATGATGACGAAGCCTTATTCTTATTCCTGGACCGTGATACCGAGCCCTGAAAATGAGACAACGAATCAATAACTTTCTTTTTCGTCCTTATTCACTTTTATTCCTGTGTGTCTGTCTTTCTTTGTTGTGCACAGTTAATATATTTCAAACTTTAATCAGATAATCACAAAATCAAGCCCATCAGCAGAACTGTCTTCACTGGTTTGCTAATTGATTTGAAGTTGCCGCAGTCTGCATTCCTCAGGTTCACAAGTTCAGAAGAACATGCTCCTCTATCCTCCTCCTCCAGACTCCTATTTCCATCAAACCAGAGGGCTGGTTTACGCCCAATGAAGAAAGACTCAGCACTTGTGGGGGTGTTGTTGTACCTCTTTGCAGGTGAGTTTACGGCTCTGGGACCATTGTTGGGAAGCTCTAATACCGGATAAAAGTGGTTTGGACCAAATCCCAGGCGGAATTTTTTTTGTGTTTTTGATGACTTGCTTGCCTTTTAGGTGCTCTTAGGGAAGGTTCCGTCTGTTTGTGGGTGAGTTTCGTGGTCTGGGAGCACTGCTGGGACACTCTAATCTTGATTGCATTTGCTTTTCAGGAAATCCGTGGTGGCAACCCCGACTTATGGCCTAGCCACGCAGCGCGTTTGGACCGAAGGCCGAGAAATATTGCAAGTATGAGATTTTGCTTTTGGCCTGTTTGGGGGTGTTATGCTTCTTGGCGGGTGGGTTGGCGGGTCTTGGGGCATTCCTGGGAAGGTCTAATACCGGGTAGAAGTGGTTGGGACGAAATCCAGGCCGATTTTTTTTTGGCTATTTCTGACATTTTGCTCAAGGTAGCGTTTTCGGGGGCCTGTTTGGGGGGCTTCCTGGTGTTTGTGGGTGGGTTTCGGGGTCTGGGCGCACTGCTGGCTATATATACTTTACTTTGCAAGAGGTTTGAAGCAAATCCATGGTGGCAGAGGGGAGTTAGGGCCTAGCTGCAGAGCGCGCGCGGAGTGATTTGGGAAATTTGTGAAAAACTGACAAAGTCCCCATTTTTGTACTTTTGCTCTTTGGCTGTTTGGGGGTCTTCTACTCGTTTTCTCCTGGGTTGACGGCTCTGGGGCCATTGCTGGGAAGCTCTAATACCGGGTAAAAGTGGTTTGGACCTAATCCCAGGTGGAATTTTTTTTGTGTTTTTGATGACTTGCTTGCCTTTGAGGTGCTCTTAGGGGGGGTTCCGTCTGTTTGTGGGTGAGTTTCGTGGTCTGGGAGCACTGCTGGGACACTCTAATCTTGATTGCATTTGCTTTTCAGGAAATCCGTCGTGGCAACCCCGACTTATGGCCTAGCTACGCAGCGCGTTTGGACCGAAGGCCGAGAAATATTGCAAGTATGAGATTTTGCTTTTGGCCTGTTTGGGGGTGTTATGCTTCTTGGCGGGTGGGTTGGCGGGTCTTGGGGCATTCCTGGGAAGGTCTAATACCGGGTAGAAGTGGTTGGGACAAAATCCAGGCCGATTTTTTTTTGGGCTATTTCTGACATTTTGCTCAATGTAGCGTTTTCGGGGGCCTGTTTGGGGGGCTTCCTGGTGTTTTTGGGTGGGTTTCGGGGTCTGGGCCCACTGCTGGGACACTCTAATCTTGATTGCATTTGCTTTTCAGGAAATCCGTCGTGGCAACCCCGACTTATGGCCTAGCTACGCAGCGCGTTTGGACCGAAGGCCGAGAAATATTGCAAGTATGAGATTTTGCTTTTGGCCTGTTTGGGGGTGTTATGCTTCTTGGCGGGTGGGTTGGCGGGTCTTGGGGCATTCCTGGGAAGGTCTAATACCGGGTAGAAGTGGTTGGGACAAAATCCTCGCGGAAAAGCCTTTTGTAACTTTTTGTAACTTAGGGTTCGTTAGGGTTAGCCCTAGCAGCAGGATTGCATGTGTTTCGAGGTGTTCTAGATTTTTGCAACTGAGTTCTGGGGTCTTAGAGCACTTGTGAGAATGTGTAATTTTGGTTGCAAGTCATTTGAAGAAAATCCATGGTGGGAAAGGGGGGATTTGGAAAAGTTAAAGAAAGCCTTTGCCACTATTCTTAACTTAGGGTTCGTTAGGGTTAGCAGTATTTCTATTGCATGTGTTTGAGTGGGGGGGATTTCGAGTCTTGGAGCGATGCTGGCTATGGATACTTTTGCTTGGTTGCTTGCAAGTGGTTTGAATGCAATCCACGGTGGGTAAGGGGTAATTAGGAAGGGGGTACTTCGGCCTACTTTTACTTTCAAAGTAAGTTTTGTCACCAGTTTTCTGCTAGGCCTCGTTTTTTGAGATTTGATTGGGGGTCTTCTACATTTTTGCGACTGGCTTTAGTAAGGGTCTGGGTGGGAGCACTGCTAGGAAGATCTAATTTTGTTCTAAAACACAGTTTACAGTACACCTAGCTTGAGGGGAAAGATCCGCTACATTAATTTGCCCCTACTTATTTATCCTTCAAAAGGTGACTCAGACAGAGTACGCACTTTCAAAAATATTGTACTGTCTACTAGGAAAATCAAATTGTGCCTTTTTGCACTCCACAGCCTACATACCTTATATTTATTTATCAGTGGTGTTGTAATATTATATCACTTCCTGTTTTTCGTTGAATAATTACAGGCCGGGTTTCAGTCTCTGCAATGGGGAAAAAAGGATGGAGTCAGGCTTCACATTAGCGAGCCACAATTCAGCATCAGGCAGGCAGTGGACAGGGTGTCTTCTGGTGACCAACATCGATGGACGAAGCGTCGGCTGCAATGGAGGAGTGCCGCTAATAAGAGGATTTTTTTTCTGCAGGCAACTTACTTACCACTTCCAACAGGACAACTACAACAACATAGATACAGTATCCCTTGCCTTTTTCTCTGACTGTGACTGCATTTCTTGGATCTCTCTCTGCTTCTAAATTGATCCCTTAACACATCACTTAGTCCACTCCACTATCACATCTGCACCACACATAGTCATTTGTAAGTGCTCCTACGTAATTCGCAAGTCGCAGCACGCCCCAGCCCGTAGAGGACTGGGATGGCCCCAATGATGAAGCATGTCACCAAGGGGCAACCCTGGTGAGTGAGGGGATACCTAGAAAAAAAGCAATTTCTCCTTTTCTATCTACTATATCTTCCAGACCAACCCCATTGAGTGTTGTTGTGAATGGATTTATAGTGACCAGCAAGGCTCTCTGGTATCTGGCTACAGAGACCTTATGTTGAATATCGTCATGAATAATTCCACACAGGCCCTGTACTGTCGCATTCTTTCTTCCACAGTTGTCGAAAGTACTACTTACTTTTCACTGACATGCATGCAGTAGTGCATGCACTTTCAAAGATTGATGGATAGGTTTGTACCCAAAGATTTGTTTATGTTCACATTATTGTTTGTCCATGCTGTGCTATTTTTTCTTGTCTCCCAAAACCTTTCCCAAAAACCCCCGTACCCATCCATTTTTCAAACCCTAACCCTCTTCCCCCGGGCTGTGTGGTTTTGATTGATGTGTGACTAAATTACAGCAATAAATCCACACACTTGCTGGGGAGGATAAGGTGATAGCAACAGGCTGGTGAAGAAATCCGAGGATATATTCTTACTCTGCTTGACAAAGACCCATGGCTAATGTCAAAGAACTTTAACCGAATTAGTAGTTATACTTTACCATTTGTTAGGCTACAATGTGGCACTGTTCTAGTGTACTTCTGTCACCTGCTATATTCTCTATTGTACCGTTGAATTGCTCAGGAGGACAAACCAGATTGAATTTTCTTTTTTTTCATAGGCATGCAACTGCCACTGTGTCACACCACTAGTACCACCGCTAAGAGGAAATTTTATCCGACCAAGATTGCCAACCTTATTCGCTGTTTCCCGTGGAGCCAGCCCTGGGTCTAGCCCTACTTTCAAACACAAATTACAGGTAAGATAAGCGTTTGGTGGTTTGGGGGTATAATGGAGTATTAGTAGGAGAGACGAGAGACTGACGGTAGTGCTACTAAAGTCCTAGGACTCTTGGATTCACTTCACTTACTCAGTGAGAGGCACTTTGTGTTGAAAACATTTGGGCATTTACACTTAAAGGAAGAAAATGGAACTAAACTTTCAGGAAAACAAAGTCACTGCTAAACCCCCACCCACCAGGCAAGCAGTAAGAAAAGGGTATGCTCAGATAAAGTTTGAAAAAGTATATTTATATCCCTAACAAAATAATCTCCCGCAAGACCCTCCCTAACCCCAACGATTGTCCTTCAAAAGTCCCCAAAAACCCAACTCCCAATTCCCACCCCCCAAAAGTCTCTAAAAAAGGGGCAAGGGACACTATGGGTGGATGCTGTCTACTTTTTGGGCCAGGGCATCATGCTCCTGGCGGAGCAAGGCGTGCTCTACGCGGAGCCCCTCCAACTCGTCTGAAAAGTGGTGGAGCTCCTGCTGGAGGCGGGATACCATCAGGGTACTGCGGCGCAGGCGTGCCTTCAATGCCTTGCAGGTGCAACGGCTGTGAGAGGAAGCTGTTGTCCTTGCTACTCGGCGGTGGCGTTTGGCTTTGGCAGCCCGGCTCAGTCTGGGTGGACCACTGTGCTGGGTGGCAGCCCGTGGGGGCACGGAGGCCGATGCAGACGACGTAGTTGTTGTGGTCGACTGCACACTTTCTTAGTCCTCCAGGGCCACCAGCCGCCGATATTCGGCCACAGTGGCATCGATCCTCCGTTGCCGGGCCGCTCTAGCCAGCTCCTTCCTCCTTGTTCGTTTGGAAGGAGAACCTATATGAAGAAAGAAAGACATAGTCTGTAACCAATGCTCTTTAAGATTAACTCAATCATTCAGCAGAAATTTGTGTTGCACTACAACTAGCAACTTGCAAGCGCATTACATAACTATTGAGGCCAGTATCTATCTAACCTCACACATCCTTGCTCTAACATTAGTGGGAGTTTAAGGAACAAATTCTACGAGCACTATGGACTTCCATTGGAGTCGACTATGAAAGTACACCAGTCTTATTCTTCTTCTTGTCTCTTGTTTAGGAAAATTGGTACGTTATCTTCTGCAAGCCGGCATAATGCCAGCGCAGTAAACTTGCACCCGAGAAAAAGAGACGCACGCCATGAGGAGTGACCTAGACTTGCGTTGCGTTACTGTACCCGTCCAGTACATGCAGGTGGTGAAGCTCTTACTTTTCTATTACGGGTGGCACTGAGAATACTCTGTTACAACTCAAGGGCTACTGCTTAATTAATTTAACTTTCACCCTACAGTGGAAATGAGTACTAGAAATGGAAAATTGAAGAAGATAAATAATCGGATTATCTATCACTTCACATGGGATGTTTTTGCTTATATATGGGATGACTTTAGGTGCTTTGCTTTTTATTGAGTGACCAGTGATACATCCACACATCAATGACTGAGTACTACTAAACTTATTAAGAGAGGTAGGGAGTGGCCACCCTAATAACCGGATCTATGCTGTGCTTGCAATACAAACTACTGCTACTATTGATGGTAGTATTTGGACAAAATTAAAACTTCTTTTCCTTGCCTTTACTACACTGGAACGGACGTGCGGGTGCAGTGTTACATGCTCTTCAAAGTTACACTTAGTTCATCCACTGACCATCTACTCTCTCTAGATCATGGGTACTCACAAACTTTCTCTCAGGGGCTAAATTTACAGTGTAGTTTGTGGCCGAGGGCTGCACTGGTGGGGGTGGAGTCAGAGGGGGCGGGGCTAAAGCAAAACGAAAACTTGTGACCATGAGGTTGCACACAGGTCCCTGCAGCAGATGCCTTCATCCACTGAGCCACCAGACCCAGCATTTACATACATCTCTCTCACTCATGCTCTCCCTCCTGCCCTCCCTCTCCATCTCTCTCTCCCTCCTGCCCTCCCTCTCCCTCCCCCTCTGTCATCTCACTGTGTGTGTGTCTGTCTGTGTCAGCCTTCAGCCCGGGCTGAGACAGCTTCCTCAACGCGCACACACAGACAGCCACACCAAAGTACTTAACAGGTCTTTAAAAGACCATTAACATATTATTGAGGCTTTGTTTGTTGTAGCGCCCCTGCATCTCCACCCTGACAATCACTGCTTGCCCGGCCCCACAGAGCAGAGGCTTTGTTCTATTTCACCTCTTTGTGGCCCTGCATCTCCACTCTGCTCTGTGGGGGCCGGGGGAGCAGTGATTGTCTGCAAGGTCTGCACACCGCCAAGGAAGGCTTGCCGGGCCGCCACCGGCCCGCGGGCCGTACTATGAGTACCCCTGCTCTAGATACACATATGCTATCTAAGAGTCAGATAGTAGCATGATCCAGGTATATGGACACATACAGTTTCTGTGTCACCCACCCAGGCTGTTGTCCTTCCACCAATCATTGCTTCATCATTCACCCAGCCATGCATCTCATATTCTTTCCTTCCCAGCCACGTCTTCAATCTCAATAAGTAAGGAATATATAAGAGCTTACCTCTGCCCGCCACCACCACCGTCTGAACTCTCACAGCCGGCACTGGAACCGCCGCATCCTCCCCTGAGGAATTGCCCTCCGCCTCCGTGTCGAGCACCACCACCACCTCCGCGTTGGCCCCGCCACCAGATGTTCCACCTACAAAGTACATTTAAGAATGTTAGAATAAACCACTCAGTAGTATTTGGTCAAGGAATGAAGACATGTGAAAACAATGTAATGCAGCACTTTTTGGCACAACTGATGAAGGCTGGCTTTTTAACACGCACCATTTTTTTCCACACAGACAGAAGATGGACTTCTAACAACAAGATCAAGTTGAAACAAGGTGAGAGCTTGGCTCGACCACAAGAAATGTCTTCAATTAATCGTCAGCACTAACCACTTTTACATTCTCAGTTAAACGTTTCGTTTTTTTATTATGACTTCATTTTAATAAATGTGTTTACTTTTAATAAAGCTTTTAAACTTAGAGAGACTCTGTGTTTTTTGGTCCAGAGTGACTAGAGTGACTGAGCGAAAGGTTTTGCAATTTTTGCAAGCATGAGTCCGTGCCTCTGACACTTCTTGACTCTGACTCCGTACTCTTCAGCTACGTTGGATAATAATCATCATTGGGGATCAATGATCGATGAATTCGGGAGGTAAATGACTGTGCCACACTATGTAGTAGTCAGTCAGTAAGGACATTGGGGGTTCAAAGTCGTTTATCACAGAGGTATGTGGAAACTCTAACAGCGCCTATCATAATTCATAAGCAATGCACTATTTATTGTCCATAGTTCTGTTTCTGCAGAAGAATTGTCCGCGCCACTGTAGTGGTATGGATTGTTCTCCTATCCAAACCAAAAGGTAGTATCTTATTATTTCTTGGTGGTCATTCACATTTTATAGTTGGGAATTTTCAAAGCAGATAGAACACTTCAAAAGACATTATGGACAATCCCAGAGGACTGCACTAAGTTGATAGAGCTATTGCTGACTAGAATGGGAGTTTCGCCAACCGTGCAATCTTAGTTAGCTACACAGACAGACTAATAAGAATAATCTAGTAATACCACAGGGAGTCATAGTAGAGGCAGGATAAGAATTTAGATACAGTCTACAAGAAGATCAAAGACGATTTTGAAAAAATCAAATGAGGAACGCTAGGAAAAATAGGTACTAGTCTAAAATGAAAACTTACTGGGGCCAGCAAAGGAGCCCTCGCCTGCCCGATCCTGGCCCTGTTGAACAGCATCCGCCGCCTGCTGCTCCTGTGTCCTCCCCTCGCCCCTGGGGGGAGCTGACGTACAACATGAAAGAAAGAACAGAAAACATGGATGATTGTTGCTTGTCAATGTCAACCAAATCAAACATTTCAAAAGGACAATAACAAAATATTTCCGCGAAATTATATTGATTAGGGTTAGTTTTCATTTATTTGCGGACCTGTGACTTCAAAAGTCACGTAACTCACTAAACAAAGTACTGAAAGGTTCACCTAGGACTGGCAGGCAGCAGTCCGCAGGCAAGACGCAAACTGACAGACAAACTCCATTGTGATTTCAGTCAGATCAGTGACAACACTAACAGTTGCCTGCTACATTACCAGTCATTTAAATAGTCAAACTATCAATCCACCGCCACTATTTTTCTTATTGTCAGTGGTACAAAGGAAGGGGCAGATTTAAGCCCCTTGCGGCTCTTTTGCTCCGTTCTTGCGTGACTTTTGTGACGCAGCAGCTAAACAAAAAAGGGCGCCATGGTGCGGCGTATAATATTATAACAACGTGACGCATTTGGGAGATGCATCCCGTTATAAAGCCCTGCGCCATCAGGGGGCGTTCCGGCGCAAGGGAGGGCATTCCTGCGCTGGAACACATCCTAAAAGGGGCTGAGGGAAATCTACAAAATTTCAATCAGTCACCTTTAGGACAATGATGCGTCACACAAACCCTGCACCTGCTTGAAGCAGACGTACGGCTTGACCCAGCATTGGGGAGATAGGGTACCCCAGAGCATTGCTGGAGCTGCGCCATCGTTGCGACACAACTCCAGCAGTAAAGCTTCGGTGACGTTTTGGGCCCATGGTGCGCCGCATTGCAAATAAGGCGCACCATGTTTGGTGGTGGTAGCGGGCCGCACAATTAATGGCGCATCCCTGCTACTTTGCAGGGATGCGACGGTAATTGCAATTCTGCCCCTTAGGGGCATACTTACTTACGCGTTCTGGCGCATCTCCAGAGATGCGCCAGATCAAATGCGTCACGCAAAACTACCCTTGCGACACGGCAGATGCGCCTCATTTACAATGCGGCGCGCCCTGGCGCAAGGGTAGGCACTTGCGTGACACATCTCGTCACGTAAGAGCGGCGCATCGCTGGAGTCACGTCGCCAACGCAATGCAACTCCAGTAATGCTCAGGGCCACCCAATACTTAACATGCTGTGTCAGTCCTTTCGCCTGCTTCAAGCAGGCATAAGGAATTGAATTGACGTAGCAGCGTCGCAGAAGTGCCTGCGTTAAATCTTGTAGATTTCACGCAGGCAATTTTGCGAGGCGCACAGCCGCCGGACCGCCCACCCTGCGTACTAGGAACGCACCCATTGTGGTGCAGACCCATGGCTTTATAACGTGACGCATCTCCCTAGATGCATCATGCTGTAAATGACTCGCAGGGATGCGGCACGTTTACGCCGCTGTTGCGTCACGCAAGGCAACGTAAACGTGGCGCAACGGGCTTGTAAATGTAATCTGCCCCCTAGTGTCTAGCATTACACAGTTCTGTAAAGTACACTCATACATAATAGTTACTCAGGCCAATGAGACCACAAAATAGAAAACAAATAAGCATAGTAGCAACGCCACTGAGAAGGAGAGCAGTGCACCTGAAATGCACAGAAGATTTTGAAATATAATTTAACTACAATGTAATCGTCATCAGCGGCATTATTGGCCTGCTCCATGTAAAAAACAAATATTTGCAATACAACAACACAGAGCAGGAGAAAACATCATAGTAGTGAGTGATGAAATGGCTACTACTACTCGCCAAGCCCGGGGATTTCCAAGCCGAGCTGGTCCAGCAGGTCGCGCTCCCGGTCCAGGAGGTCCGTCCAGCGATGGTTGACCTGGCTGTAGGTGCGCTGGACCCCGTAGAGGTGGGATATGGCCCAGCACACCTTCTCCCACCGCTTCCGGCGCTCCCGCATGTTGTAGCCGCCGGCCGCGATCCTGCCGCCTCCCGCGATGGTCCTGGGCAGGCAGCGCTGGACGAAGTAGACCAGCGCGCCCACTTCCTCCGGGCTGAAGATCTCCCGTCGCATCACCTGCTCCCCCCTCAATCGACCGCATGGTGTCCTGGCACGGGGTCCAGGACTCCTCCTCCCCGCCGCCGCTGCCGCCCTCAAGTGCCTGGGCAGCTTCACGGCGCCTGGCTTCACCATGGTCTGGGCAGGTAAGGTAGGAAGTAGAAAATTAGGAAGGAATAGGATAGGGAAGAAGAAAAGAAAAGAGTTTAAAAAAGTAGTTTAAAAGTAAAGAAAAATAGCAGAAAAGACAAAAATATACAGCTAGGAAAAGAGAGGGATAGATAAGAAGCAAAATCGTAAAAAAAAAACTGAAAACAAGCAAAGGATGGCAAAGATAGCAAGAGGATTAAACACCATGCCCAGACACAGGAAATGAATGAAAAACAAGATGGCCGGCGCCCGTTCACGAGCGCGAAGGTAAGTTCGCGCGAGATTTTCCTCGCGATCTATTGCGAACCTCTACTCGCAATCCGCTTACTGCGCGAGATTATACATAGCGGGCGGAAACGGAAATACGTCACGCAAACAAAATGGCCGCGCCCGTACTCGACCTTGGGGTAAATTCGCGTGTTGCGCTGCAAGCGGCTCGCGAATACTGCAAAAAAACTTGCGAAACAACAAGCCGCAAAAAAATAAAAAGCTCATTCGCACGAATTGGCGGCTTCCGCGGTCGGTTTCGCACGACGCCGCGCCCCGCGAATAGCGCGAAAAAACCGAAAAACGATTTTTGCAAAAGCAAAAGCAATGAGCAGGTGCAAAAGGTCAACCTCATGATTTGTAACTATTCCCTGTAGTGCTTCCTGAGGGGGCCCTCCAGAATTCGGTTGCCTGCTTGCAACTATTGTGTGACCCTGCTCTGACCTTAACTGTATGCCACAAAGGTCCTGATTTACAGCTAAAGGAGCAGACAAGCAGGTGCCAGGCTGGAACTTCAAATTCTTTCAGTGACACATTAATTAGCCCCTAATTCATTATTGTCAGTTGGGGCAGGGCAGGTGTTGTTAATAAACTAACCCCAAATTAATTCATGTCAGTTCAAGCAGGGCAGGTGGGCTTGCTTTTCCCCCCCATCTTCTACAGTGATGATGAACCAGAGGGTGGCATTGATGTAACAGAGGGTGGCATGGGTCAAAGAGAGGGTGCCAGTGGTGAAACAGAGGGTGCTGGGAGGCTGTGATGATGAACCAGACGTAGAAACAACATAGTCGCGACCGTTGCGAGCCGACAAGTAAGTTCGCAATTGCGAACTAGTACCAAATCCTTGCGAACTGGCAGAAACACTTGCGAACACAAAAAAAAAAATCCGCAAATTCGCGAGAATTCGCGGATTTTGCGGATTGCGAATTCGCAAATCCGCAAAATTCGCGAACGCGTGATTCGCAAAATTCGCCCATGCTTAATACCAACATAGATTCCTCAAATTTGTCCATTCTTGAGTGTAGGGCGGCTATCTCTACTTGTTGGTTATGTTTTATCTCCCGAATTTCATCCAAAATCAGATTCCGCATCTCACGGATGTCCAATTGATATCTTGCTTCTGTCCCTGAGAGATTAATTTCATCTACTACTGGGTCAACATTTATATCCCTTGGGTTCCCATTAACACTCGGCTGAACATCCTCTTCTTCTACCACCTATACGCCCCCTCGTATATTCAGAATTTTGGAGGAATTTTGACCAAGTACTCCCACATTCACCAAATCGTTTAACATGGTTTGGGCGGATTGCAATGGAGATCTGAGTAAGGATTCTGGTCTTTGATCTTGGGACTGGGTCATAGATGTATCAATTTGACTTATGTCCTTAGTCAGTAGGGAAGTAACTGGCTCAGCTGAAGAAATAGGAGTCAAAGGGGATTGAAGGGGGGTAGTTTTTGGGGTAGTTTTCCTAGTAAAACGTGGAAAATCCTTCCTCTCCTTGCCTCCAGTGCCACCAAATCCACTCTCATTCTTACCCTCTCCATCCGGAGTTAATTTCTCTGTAACTGCCGAAGTGGAAATGGCTATCGGTACTTCTGCCTTGGGAGATAGAGATAGAGGTACATTTAGAATGTTTACTTTGTCTGAAGCTGTTTTCTTTGACTCTGAACCATTCAAAGAGGAGGACGACAGGTGCACATCGTCATCCGAGGACTCCAGTGTGGTATCCTCCGCGGAATTCTCCCCTATGTTTTTTTCTTTAATTCTGACTCTGTTTCTGTCTTTGGCTGCTTTTTGAGCAGCCTTTCTGGCTAGGGCAACGCAAGTTTTTGTTTTCTGTCGGGGAGTCAATTCTGTTTTATTTGGCTTTAAGGGCTCTTCCCCCTCCTTCTGCGGTTTGCCCGTTGTGCCCCTTAGAACAACAACCACTTACCCTCTTCCCAGTACTTTTACACCTTCCTTTTTTAAATTATTTTTTTAACTTAGTAGCCTTTGTCCCGTACTACTCACTGTGTACTTGAGTCTGGAGAATGACAAGAAGCCGGATGGGTTGCCACCCTAAAGCTGCCCTGCGCAGCACAGCACAGCCATGGGGGATCACCCCCTGAGTCCCCTGAGCCTCCTCTTTAGAAATCCAGGAGCTTCAAAGCAGACTTTCCCCCACAGCTCTCTTCAATGCTTTGATTTATTTCCTCTATCCGGACATAACAGTAGCAGCTGAATCCGCCTTCTTGCTGGCTGACTGTTAATTGCCTCCGGCGTTTTTGCCTTCTCTCAACCGCGGGATGCAGCGGCTGCCGTCTCTTAGCAGACCTCCTAGCAGACCTCGGGCGTTTTGCTATCAAAAAGTTGAAACATTCCAATGATGTTTAACAGTTTTACAGACTGCTTTGCTTTTGCTTCTGCATTGCGTATCCACACTCCGCACTTCAAAAAAAGACTTCAAGATAAGAAAAAGACGCAGCAGCTCCAACTCGACTGCTTAGCGTCTCACACTGTCGTCCACCATTCCGCCATTCCAGGGGGCGGGGATCCTTGGTCATGGGTCACGGCCGGCTACACGGAGGCGTGGAACTCTGTCATCCGACCCCCTTGCCTCTGCTAGGGTTGTGTATTGACTGTCTGGCTGTGAAGTGACATGGAATGTGCATTCTGTTCAGACAGTCACTTGGGGGGTGAGGTGTGTCCAGCCTTTCCAGTGTGGCTGAATAGTCCTGGGCTGCTTTCAGAGTAGGGGGAGGAGATTTCTTTCACACCTGAGAGGACAGTTCTGACTGGGCAAAAAGCTTCTCTGTCACCAGAGAACAATGGAATTTGTGCTATAAAAAGTGGGGCCCAGACCCCTAAACTGTTGATTACTTCTGGAATGCATGTGAAACCTTTGCCAAGGAGAAGAGCTGTAGAAACTGAGGAGAAGTATTGCCCCTTAGCTGTGTACTATTTGGGGTTGGCCTGCAGCGGCTGTTTCTGCCAAGGAAAGGACAAGGACTTTGCTGTGTGCTGTGTCCCCTGCTTGTGAAAAATCTCTTGAAGTAGAGCGTGCCTCCTGTTTTTGAAGTCTCAGGGATACAAAGACTTCATCCCCAGCTACAGTGAACTTCCTTGTTGGGAGTTCTGACCTGCCAGGAGACGCCTACTGCTGTTCTGGACCTCTGAAGGTTGTTCCTGCTGTTGGGAGCTAGGAAAGTAATGCAACTGGATGACCTGTTACTGCCTAAAACTAAACGGAGATAAAACAGAGCTGACATTTCTGAGACACTCCCCCCACTCAACTCCAACCTATTGTGGCACGCTTGCCTCGGACCCCCCACCCCTAAAAATAAAAATAAAAAGTCTGAGCATTTGGTTGGACCAATCACTCAACTTCAACCACTAAGCAGTGATGCTATCCGCCTCCTGTTATGGCCTACTCAGACTATTACTCAAAATCCTTCCCCTGCTCCCATTCCAGACGAGACAAATTATGGTCCAGGGGCTCATTATGTCCCGCTCGGACTAGGGGAACGCTTTATATCTGGAGGCCCCTCAATCCGCTGTTCACAAACTCCAGATTATCCAAAACTGCGCTGCTCGTACCCTTCTTCAAATTCCACACCAAATCTCCTCCAAACCTAGACTGAAAAACCGTCACTGGCTCCCTGTCAAGGAATGACTTCAGTTCAAGGCCCTGTGCATTGCCCATAGAACACTCTGGAATACCGGCCCGGATATCTGTCAATCACTGATCTCCCCTATCAGCCTCCTAGACAGCTCCGATCAACTACAGCCCATCTCGCTATCATCCTGAAAGTCAAAAAAGCGAGATGTGGTGCCCGCTTCCTTTCCTTTCCTTTCCCGCTACGAGCAGAACCCAACTTACTGTCTTTCCGCAAACTTCTAAAAACGTTCCTTTTTAACTAATTCTTCACACTCGGCCTTTCTCCATATACATGTTATGTCTATAGTGCTGGGACACCTCAGGGTAGCCATCGCGCTCTACAAATGCTATTTTCTTTTCATTTCATTTCACAACGAGAAGTGCGATGCATCCACACCTTTTTCCGACGCATCGCAAAAGAAACCGACGCAGCGCCTGCCGGCAGCTTGAGAAATCACCGCACCCCACATTAAGTGCACTGATCTACGAAAGTCTGAAATCTCCTTCAGTAAGGAACCAACACATCACCACCCCTGCATGGCAGTAAGGCACCGATGCATCACCTCTCCTGAAGTAAGGAACCGACACATCACCTTTCCTGGAAGTAAGGAACAGATGCATCACCTTCCCTGCGACAGTTTTTGTTTGTGCACGTGACACCTCCAAGGTACTTTGCGTGAAAAGTGTGCTTTGAACAGAACTGTTTCTATCTTTTACGAGTCATATTTTTATTACTGTAGAGTGGATTGTTGTCGTTTTGGTCTTGTTTGGTTTAGATATAGTGTTTTCACTGTATTACTGTATGTGTTCACAAATGCTTTACACACTGCCTCGGATATAAGCCTTTCTGCTCGTGCCAAGCTACCAAAGGAGTTAACAGGGCTTATTTTAGAAGTGCATCTCCCTTACCCTGTCTAGGAAAAAGGGTCCCTACACAGACAAAGGTACCTACCTCTGCCAACTAGAGACCCTGTTTCTAACAGCAACCAAATAAATATTTTGCCAAAGGCGAGAATCTACTTTAGATTCACAAAGAAAATGGATATCATTGTCACATGTTCAATACGTGCAACATTTCAAGGGAAGAAAACGGCTTGCAAATGAAAGGAAAGAGCACCTACATTATTGAAGAAAGCACATGGTCACCATTATGTGGTCGACTTCAGAAAGGAAAGAAAGGGAATGGTAAGGTGCAGTGTTGAAAAACAAGCATTGTTAGTTTGCACTTCATTGTGGAAGAAGTGATAATGTCTCACAGATTGGTCAGCACCTATAGTTTTTCCATGTATATCACATAAAATGCCTAATATATATCATGCCAGCCAAGAGTTGTAGTCTGGAATATAGAGAACAAGAATATTGTGATACCTTAATAATGTAGCCAAAATATTGTGGATCAAAATATCGAAAGATAAGTGCATACAGGGAAGTATAGATTTCCTATTCTTAACTCCACATATATGTACCTTGGCGCTATATAGTCTATACATACCTACCAGTCTGTATTTTTGTCCTCGATATTTTGGATGCGATGTTAAGGTGTAGTGATATTTCCTACTCGATATACAGAACCTGCACCCCAGCAAACACTATGCACATATTTCTGGGATTTTACAGTCAGTGTATTGTATTGAAGTTAGCTTTATGTGGAACTTTATTTGCACTTTGTATTTTGCTGAGGAGGGTCCTATCATGTAAAGATTCAACTCAATGAAGTAGTGAAATGGGTTTACATTTGAAAGATGAGATTGATGTGCTGTACCTCAAATTATGTATAGTTGCATTCCATTCCATATGTGATAAATTAAGATATACAAAATGAGTGAATTGCTAGACTAAGTTGATCTGGACTTTATATATATTTTTTGTAATTTTACATCTTTCTCACTACGAAATGGATTCCATTGCATGTGTACCTCAGTTCATTTTGATTGCATATTGGAATATCATAATGTTTACATCATTAAGTCTACTCTGAACCACCATGTACTGTAATGGTGATTCAGGCAAGTGTACTTTCAAGAAGAAGCCCCCTCCACCACTTCCTATTGTATTTGCACTTTTCAAAAGGCACTTTATAGAATGTGAGTAGGAACATGGTTTCAACCAGAAGAGTGGAAACCGATTAATTTATGTTTTTTGATGGATTTGCTAACAAGACTTGCCAAATGAAATGTGGTATTGGAGGTACTTCACCGTTATCTAACAAAAAGGTAAAATCAAAAATTGATGGCAAGAACTTAGTAAAGATAGGTTTTGAAAAAAACCTCAGTTTTCAAAAGTTTCCCTGAAAGAAATTATTGTATAAAATGAATTTCAGGTTTGAATTGCAATTAGAAATAGGCATCTACATTTCACCATTTAACCTGTAAAGGAGATGAGGTAAATGCCCCTTTTGTATGTCATGTTTTTATTGGTGATGGGGAAGGCTTGTTCCTTTAAATTGATGCTCCATGCCATGGAACTCTATGACCCTGTGGGAGGCTAACAGTGAAACACATAGGTAATTTGTCTGTTCCACCGTATGGGATGTAAAAAATGAATAAATAAAAGAAGATTGCTGGTGACTTACCACGCTGTGCCGCCTGCTTTTCTGTCTCGCTGGAGGCACGGTGATGGACTAATATATGCAGGATTTTGAGGAGTACTTGTGTGTAACATATATATATATATATATATATATATATATATATATATATATATATATATATATATATATATATATTTATTGGAATGGAATGAGGATTTGTAGAGCGCGTTGGCTACCCAGGGGCGTTCCAGCGCTGTAGGGAACTTGAGCTAATCCGGAGGGGAAGGAAGAGGGAGGCTAGGTTTTGGTTTTAAACAGAGGTTTTGCTGAATAACCAGGTTTTGAGAGTTTTTCGTAAGGTGAGGAGGTTGGGTTCGCATCTGAGATTGAGAGGGAGGGAGTTCCAGATCTTGGCCAGGTTGTAGGAGAGCGAACGACCACCACATCTGGCCTTCCTGATGCGTGGTACTGAGGCGAGGTAGGAGGTCGCAGATCTGAGAGAACGAGTGGGCTGGTAGGTTTTCACAAGGGGAGAGTTAATGGGGGGGGCCTGTTCCCCAGTAAGAGCGGTGTGCAATGCACATGCTCTTAAACTCGATTCTAGATCTCACCGGGAGCCATGGAGATCTCTCAGTCTGGCTCTTAATGACGTTCGGCGGGGGATATCCAGAAGAATTCTTGCTGCGCAGTTTTGAATAACCTGGAGTCTGTTGATTGTGGATTTGGGTGCTCCAAGATATAAGGCATTTCCACAGTCGAGGCGGGAGAGGATCAGTCCTTGAACCACGATTCGTCTCGAGTGGAATGGAAGCAAAGGGAGAATTTTGCGGAGCAGTCTCATCAGGCCAAAACAGGTCGCAGCTAGCTTAGTGGCCTGATGGTTGAAGGACAGAGTGTGGTCAAGCCAGATGCCCAGGCTCTTGATTTGCTCCTTGGGGTGCGGGGGTTGCCTAAGCAAGAAGGCCAGATGGGGTCGATGGTTTTGGCGATGTTATTACCCAGGAGCATTATCTCAGTTTTTTCCCCGTTAAGCCTAAGACAAGAGCTGGACATCCAGGTGGCAACTGCTTCCAGACATTTGTGTAGGCTGTGTTGAGAGTTTAGGGGGGGGGGGTTCAGAGATACCACTAGCTGCGTGTCGTCCGCATAGGAGAAGATCTTCACGCCAAATGGGCGGACGACATCAGCTAGGGGGCGCAGGTAGACATTAAAAAGGGTGGGACTCAGGGACGAGCCCTGAGGCACTCCACAATTAAGTGGTCTACTGGCAGAGGTGAAGTCTCTCTCAAAAACCTTGAAGGATCTGTCAGTCAGAAAGGAACTCATCCAACTGAGGGCGGTCCCGGTCACTCCTATTTCTCCAAGACGATGGAGTAGGATGTTATGATTGACAGTGTCAAAGGCGGCACTTAGGTCGAGTAGGACGATGGCCGTAGAACTGCCATCGTCCAGGATCCTTCGTGCCTCCTCCGTCACTGCAATCAATGCCGTCTCCGTTCCATGACGGGGCCTAAAGCCGGTCTGAGAGGAGTAGAGGATGTTATTGACTTCTAAGAAGCTGGTGAGAACGGAGTTGACATGCTTCTCGAGGAGTTTACTGAGCCATGGCAGGAGGGAGATGGGACGGTAGTTGGCGGGGTTAGATGGGTCGAGATTGTTTTTTTTTAGAAGGGCTTTGACCATTGCTCTTTTCCATAGGGAAGGGACGATCCCAGTACGGAGTGAGGAATTGAGCAGGTCTAGAATAATAGGCGCGATCAAAGGTGTGATCTGTGTGAGGGTACTGGGGGGAGCAGGGTCAGCGGGTGATCCAGATTTGACCTGTCCCATAAGTCTCTCCAAATTAGTAAGTTCTAAAGGAGGAAAGCTGTTCAGATCATGGAGAGGGACTGGTGGGCTACCTGTGTTGACGAGATCTGTGGGTGGAGTGACGAGGAGGGGGAAAGAGGAGTTGATCGTTTCAATTTTCTGGTGAAAAAACTCAGCTATTTCCTCGCAATGGGCCTGAGTATTGTTGTGGTCCTTCGGTGGTTCCGGAAGTTGTAGAAGGGTTTTGGCTATTCGATAGATATATATGGAGATATATAGATAAGTCAAAGTACATATATACATATATGTGGAGTTAGGTATAGAAATTCTATACATACATACAAGTCTATATTTTTGTTCTTGATATTTTGGCTACAGTGTTAACCCCTTCGATGCTGGTGACGGAACCATTCTGTCATCAGTCACATTTGAGCTGTGCTGATGACGGAATGGTTCCGTCACGACCACACCCAGTCATAAAATTGCAGCACAGCAGGAAAATTCCTGTAGCAGCGATGTGGTTAAGTCAGTGTATTGTATTGAAGTTAGCTTTATGTGGCCCTTTATACCTCTGACAACTTGCCATAGCCCTTTGGATCCACAAGTAACATTTTAATCTAAAGATTTTGTGAAATTAAGTAGCTTCCATACAGGAGAAAAATTGAGGTAAAGCTTTACTTAGGGAATAAAAGAGCTGCCCCACTAGATTACATTGCACAAAAATTGATGAATGGAATGCTTGAATTAATATCAGCCACAACTAATTACTCACAGGACATTGCAGTCAATAGTTATTTTGCACACCTCTGGACCCAGCCATATGCAAATCCATCTTGACCCTGCTCCAATGGGAACTGTCCAGCCCTAACTGCCAGGCTTCAGATTTTCCCTGACAAAGAACATAAGCAACCCAGGACTGATTGTGTCCTAGTTAGGGTTCATCATCCAGGTATAGCTTGGCTCCAGTGTGTCAGAATGAACAAGTAACTTTTTTGTACTCACATTTCTGCAGGAACGTCACGTAATGAAGAAAGATCCACTACTTCCCCAGTGTGCTTATCTCACCCAACAATATTAAAGTATCTATAACAACTCGAGGAAGAAGGTGAAAGAAAACAAGGAATGGTGTTGCTCCCCAGTCTGAATCAGTATTGGTGGATCCAGTGTACAAGTCTGTTACAAGGAATAATAGAAGAGGTGAGTATATGTAAATATATATTCTGTATGCACTATTTCTTTCTACTTGCATATAAGTCTACCTGGATGATTCCCTTCTTCCATGTGTTGGCCATTGGGGTGAGAGGGAGGGCATAGGCACCTGTAGATAAAAGCAATAAGGTAAGTAATGTGCGTAATTGGGGGACGTATAAGTGGGGGAGTGATTATACTTTGAATAACCCACCTAAATATGAATAATCGGTGCTCTGTATATTCTTCTCACTGTGATTACAGTTCTGGTAAACTTCTTACTAGGTAAACGTCTTATTAGGCATTCTTTACAGTTAAGTGGTATGTTTTTTACCATACGTAAAGCCAATCCGCTGCCGTTTTTTTACTTTGGCAATGCATAGAAGGGGTTTAGCCACAACCAGTTAATTCTAATTAATTTAATTCTATTTCCCAACTGTAACCTTTGTTTTTTCAGTCTATTTCTACAGTTTTTAATGCTATTTCCGAACTATAACGTCCCTGTAACCTTTTCAGAGAATTTCTAGTTATTTTCAAATGTAAAGTACCATGCGTTAATCCAACTACTGCTATGTATGACCTACGGCCATGCGTGACGGGGGTTGGCCAACACCTTGCATGCAGGCCACCCCATGCTGCTTAAAGCCTTCATGCAAAGCTGGGTTTGTTGGCAGGGTCTGGCCCGAGGCCAGGCCCTGCAGCCAACCCCACAAATGCAGCCAACCCATGCAGCCTTGGGCCGAATTTGCCCCCATGGACTCCAACCCCGGGGTCTGGTGTATTATTATTATTAGAAGAGGGGGTATGTGGCCTCCCTTCCCAGGGCCAATTTCGGCTCTGTGTACCCCATACCCCGGGGCCCACCACTGCAATTATGGTAGAGTGGGGCTTTGCAGCCCTCTTCTCGGGCCAATTTCAGCCTCAGGGACCCCATCTGCTGGGGTATGGCCATATTGTAAATGGAGAGGGGGCACAAAGCCCCCTCCCTAGACCAATTTCGGACCCTGGGGCCTGGCACCTTTTTAATTGTAGAAGAGGGTACATCGTCCATCGCCCCAGCCAGCTCCCCGTATCCAAAGGGTATCCGGCATTACTCCCACCCACAGGGAGTAACTAAAAAAACAGCACCCTGCCGGTGGGAGCAAGATTCAGATCAATATACTTCCCTGCATCACTGTGGGCAAGGAAAAAGATCTGAAGTCCGCCCCCAGCTGTCGGGAGCATTTTTCAAGATATTGCCAGCTGTTAAAGGACTTCTGGGCAGATTTACAAGCCCCGTGCACCACTTTTGTGCCGCCGTTGCGTCACTTCTGTGATGCAGCAGCTGCGTAAAGCTAGCGCCATGCTGCAGGGGATTTACAATGTGACGCATCTAGGGAGATGTGTCACTTAAAGCCCTGCGCCACATGAAACTGCGTCAGGTTTCATGTGGGCTTTCCGGCGTCTTATTAGGTATTCAAATAAACATGCATC
This sequence comes from Lissotriton vulgaris, assembly GCF_964263255.1. NCBI lineage: Eukaryota > Metazoa > Chordata > Amphibia > Caudata > Salamandridae > Lissotriton > Lissotriton vulgaris. The sequence goes on along the minus strand of NC_141693.1, from coordinate 362,140,943 downwards.
TCTTTATTGTCAGGACAAAAAGGAAAACTAAAAAGAAAGAGCCGATCTCCTCAATGCGGGACACTAATCAGATAAGTATACTGAGATATTCAAAAAGTAAAGTCCAAGCACACAGCGAACAAGTGCTGTTATAAATATTTTGGTAATGTAGCTTTGCTTGCTTTTTTTTTGTTTTGCAGGGGACGGACCGTGCTGACCAGGGGGACGAGGGCGGGACACAAAGTGAAGCGAGGAAGCCCAAAACCAAGATCACAATGAAGAAAATGCCGCAGCCATGAAGAAAGCCAACGCCGACGATGGTTGTCAAATCACCACCTGACTATGCCCAACACTGCAGACCCGGAAGTACAGGTAAGAAACACGGAACAACACTGTTCGATCCCACGGCTGGAACACGTAGCGTCAGCGGCCGGGATCGTAGCTTCTTTATTCTCCTGCCTGACTCTTGTGTATACGTCAATGCGGGAGTAAGCCATTTTAGTAGTTCCTGTCCTTAAACACGAGCCAGGTCAGGGCGCTGGTAGTGGTAAGAATTTGGCAGTCCTGACAGAACACCCTCCCTAGAAGCCCTCCTACCGGTTTGGTTTTATCAGGATACCGACGATGGAAAGACCGCAGTAGACAAGGGGCATGTATATGACCAGCGGCTTCCCAAGTGCATTCTTCAATTCCATAACCTTTTCACTGCACTAAATATTGGAATTTGCGTCTGAATCTCCGTGAGTCAATGATATTTTCAACTTCATACTCTGGTTCATCATTAACCAACAATGGAGCTGAGGTATCAGCAACACGAGTACCGGGTTCAACAGGTTTTAAGAGAGAGACATGGAAAACTGGATGTACTTTTAGCGCGGCCGGAAGGTTTAATTTCATAACAACGGAGTTTATAACCTTACAAATCTTGTAAGGACCAATATAGCGATGCTTGAATTTACAAAACCCTTTCAGTGTAAGGTTCTTGGTGGATAATCACACTCATCTCCTTGAGTACACTTAGGTTTCTGGCGTCTATCGTGATCAGCTCTTTCATTGTACCCTATCTTAGCTTTGTCTAGATTCCTATTTCCTGTTTCGTGAATATCCTGCAAGTGATTTACAAAGTCTACTGCTGTGGGGACAGAACAGGAAAAAGAAAGAGGTGTTACCATGGTTCGTGGGTGAAAACCGTAGGTACAAAAGAAAGGAGAGTAAGCAGTAGAGGAATCGCAACTGTTATTATAGGAAAATTCAGCAATCCACACCATTGTGTCCCAGTCTGAGGAAGAATGTAAACAGTGACACTGTATGTATTGTTCAAAACATTGGTTAACCCTCTCAGTTTGCCCATCGGCTTGAGGGTGGTGGCTGGAGGATAGTCTTATATCAATCTGTAATAAGTCACACACTTTTCTCCAGAATTTGGATACAAATTGAGCACTCCTATCAGGCACTAGAACTGAGGGGAGACCATGCAATCGTACTATGTGTTAAATGAACAAGGAAGCCAAAACTTTGGAAGTGGGTAACCCTTTCAATGGAATAAAGTGAGCCATCCTATTTAATAAGTCTACCACTGCAAGGAGAGTGGTGTTCCCTTGAGCAGTCTTTGGTAGTTCAAAAATGAAATCAAGAGAAACTGTAGGCCAAGGGCTAGGTGGAGTGGGTATTGGTACCAATAACCCTGCAGGGACCTGATGAGACTCCTTTCCTTGTGCACACACTTGACATGTTTGAATGTAGTGGTTGATGTCCCTCTCCATAGCAGGTCACCAAAAGTGTCCTCTCACGATTTCCATAGTATTTTTATATCCTGGGTGACCAGAGAGAGGATGGGTTTGACCCCACTCTAACGCCTGCTGCTGTAAGTCATGTGTAGGAAGTACTAAACCCCCTTGAACAAAAAATAAATCCTGTTCTTTAACAAGCTCATTTGTGCCCACTAACTTTTCCAAATCTACAGACTCTTGTGTTTCCTTAACTGTTTTTAGGAATTCCTCCTCAGAACAAATAACTCCTATTATGGGCTCTTGGTGTATTATAGGTGGGGGCTCGTTTTTGGATTCTTCTAATTCATAACCTAATCGAGACAGGGCATCCGCCTTCCCATTTTTCCTTCCAGCTTGAAATTGTATAATGAAGTCATAATCACTAAAAAACTGTGTCTAACGTAGCTGTCTCATAGATAAGGCCTTGCAGATTTAAGAAATTGCTAATTTTTGATGGTGTGTAAGAAAGGTTATCCTGTGATTAGCACCTAAAAATACTGCCTCCATTCCTGAAAAGCCTTTTTTATAGCTAACAATTCCTTGTCCCCTACAGCATAGTTCAACTCAGCCGCTAACAGCTTACGTGAATAATATGCCACAGGGTGAAGACATCCTGTGTTTGAGTCTACCTGAGAAAGAACCCCTCCTACCGCTGACTGGGAGGCATCAGCCTCAACTACAAAGGGTCGGGAAGGATCAGGATGTTTCAAAACGGGTCATTGTGTAAATGCTTCCTTTAGGTTACAAAAAGCCTCTTCCGCTGCGGGGGTCTCCCAAAACGTAACTCTCTTTTTAAGGAGTTAGATGATAGGGGAGGCCAATTCCGAAAAGTTAGCAATAAAACGTCCGTAAAAATTGGCAAAGCCAAGACAGTTCTGAATATCTCTAATGGTCTTTGGTGCTTGCCGACGGTTGATAGCTTCTACCTTCTATGGATCCATACTGATATCTTGTGGAGATGCAATATACCCAAGAAAGGCTACTTGGAAAGTATGGAACTGACACTTTTCTAATTTGCAGAATAACTGATTGTCCCTTAATCTCTCAAGGACCTTCCTTACATGGATTTCATATTCTTGTAAGGACGGGGAGTAAATTAAGAGATTGTCAATAGAAGATATAATAAGGAGGTCCAACATATCTCTTAGAACACAGCTTTCCAAATTTTCCATGTTGGTGACACACCTTTTTGTGAAACAAAATTCAGGGACACGGTAACATGAGCGAGCGCACTGAGCGAGCACGAACCACCTAAGAGGGGTTCGGGGGGGTTCTCCCCCGAGAAATGTTGGAAAAAGTAGTGGGCAAATGGTGCATTTCCAAGCAAATTTGAGAAAGCAGGAAGGTTAATAAAGCAATTGTTAATCTGATCTAACAAAGCCAGTGACTGGCAAAACTGAGTGTAAGCAAGGTTAGGTTTGTGCATGAAACAAGAATATAATCATGCACACATTGACACATGCCCCAGTGATTTACCGCAAAAAAAGGGCAGGTGCACGTCCTGCCAACCCTTTCAACCATGCACAAAGTCCACCTGCTGCCTTGCTGAATATGAGTTATACAAAAATCCATTCAGGAAGGGGGAATTTTGAGTGATAAAACAATCATGCAACTTATCAACTGGTCTCTGCGCATTGAACTCAGATGGGACCGCTTTCCTCCGCGCAGCGCGCCAAAAGGCTACAGAAAATAAGATGAGTCATATGTTTTCCATTCAGCACTTGGAGCTAAAATTAACTGCATATAAGAGAGGACAAATACATATATGTCATAGAAATTGTAAATATCAAAATGTATGGGGACACAACATATTGACGAAAACCGTTCATTGATTTTTTTTTAAAAACTATGATTTGTAATATAGCACACATACATTTCCAAAATATGATGTCCATTGTGACTAACAATATGTAAATATGTGCAAGAATGAAAAACTTTGAATAAAAACAACAGCACTTACTATTTTATTGAGATGAAGGAGGTGGATAAGAATAACACAGCTGGTCAATATTTGGTGGAATATTAGATAAAGACACTGATACAATCATAGTCTTGGATTTCAGCATTTGGAAAGTGTCTCATAGCACAAGAATTACAAAATGTGAATAAAAACAACAACACTTGTCTTACTTTTTCAATGAGATATATGAGGCTGATAGGACGAACACAGTTGGTCAATATTTGGTTGAAAATTTGATGAAGACACTCGCATTTCATCATCAAGTATTTTCAAGCATCCACGTTTCAGTGTCTTTAAGTTTGTCATTGTTGAAAAGGATACTTCACAAATGTATGCAGTAGAAAACTGCAAGAGAACTTTTAACGCTTTTTTACTTAGGTTTGGATGCATTTTTGTAACACGAATCCAAAAGCTGTCTAAATTACCCTCTGAATGCATCATGAGCATATTTCTATCATTTTGTATTTCAGCTAATTCTTCTTCTTCAGTAGGAGAGAAGTTCCCAGGTGCAGCTGAAAGGAGTGGATTTCTGATCCAATCATAGTCTTGGATTGCAATATTTGGAAAGTCACATTTCATCTGGCACTCATCTCTTTCAGAAAACATTTCAAAACTGCCTTCTTTCACTTTCCTTTCCCAAATTTTTATTTTGTCTCTCAAACCACAAATTGTATCTACTGCTGTTAAGATATTTACTCCTTTTCCTTGCATACTGGTGTTACTTTGATTCAAATGTTCAAATATGTCAGCAAGATATGCCAATTTTGTACACCAAAGTTCATTTTGAATTAGACCGCAGAATTCGTGCTGCTTAGTGTCCTCAAAAAGTTTAAGCATGATGTCACGCAATTCGTATACACGACAAAGCACTCTACCTCTTGAGAGCCAAAAAAACTTCTGTGTGCAGCAGGAGCTTTTTAAACCTTGCCCCCATTTGTTCACAAATATGAGCAAATATTCTTGATTTAAGAGGTCGACTTTTAATGTAATTTACCATTTGAATCACTTTGCCCATAACTACCCTTAATTCATTCCCAATGGTTTGCGCGACTAGTGCTTTGCGCTGTAAAAAGCAATGAGTAAATATGATAGTTTCATTTTCTTTCTTTGCTAAAGCTATAAAACCTTTTGTTGAGCCAACCACTGATGGTGTGCAATCCGTGCATATCCCAACACAATTTAACCAGCCTAAATTATTTTCCTTCATGAAGCTATCTAAAGTTTGAAATATATCCTCACCTCTAGTTCTCAATGGAAGTTCTAGGCAACACAGGAATTGCTCAATAATTTTGTCAGTATGAATGAAACGTATAAAAACCAGTAATTGAGCTAACCCACTGACATCTGTTGATTCAGCTAGTTGAAATGTAAAGATCATATTGTCGTCTTGAAAAAGATCCTTCATTTGCAGCTTAACGTTAGCAGACATATCTTGAATCCGTCTTCCAATTGTGTTGTCTGCCAAAGGGATTTTATTAAGTTCAATCTCAAATTCTGGCCCAAATATTGTTCGAACAATAGCACAGCAAGATTGCCTTATGGTGGTTTCGGCAACAGTGTGTGGTTCCTTGTTTTTGGCAATTATTTGAGCAACCAAGTAACTTGCCTTTTGAGCTTTCTCTGATGTCTTCGTTCTCTTTGTGAATGATGCAGACTGCTTCCTTATAGATTTTGCAAGCTCAATAAATTATTCTACAGGTTTTTCTGACAAATGGCTGTGTTTTGTGGTAAAATGGCGTTTTAATTTATTTGGCACCGTACTTTCATTTGCTAGTATTTCCCCACAAACTAAACACTGGTGACGAGGATTGTTTTCATTACCAGAAAATGTGAACCCCAGTTCCATATAAGCTTTATTATATAAACGGGGATTGGCGATTTTCCCTATACACTTCTTAAGTACTGAGAAAGACTGTTCAGTTGATTCTTGGGTGCTCTGCTCAATAGCTGCTACATTTTGTTCTTCGCAAATGTCATTGTCACCAGCTTTTCGCTTCCGAATTATAAACTTATCCATTTTGAGTTTCTGTTTGCCTTCCGGGAAAATGAAATGTGGAAATCTAGAGATAGGAAGAACATGAGATACAAAGTTTAAAAATCTTACGCCTCGCTTACAGTCTTAATTCTCTCTAGCAACATTTCAGGATTTGTGTAGTAGATAATCATGTGAAATCAGAGCTCAAATGGTATTCAATATGCTCGCTAATAACAAGCACAAGAAAGGATCAATCTGCGGCCAGTGCAGCTGTAAGCACGAAAGGCCTTTGGCATGGGGTGGACATGAAAACTGAGCATGGGCATAACACAGAAAAACATGGGTGTCAAGGCTCTGCTGTGCAAGCCAAGCAGGGCATGAGTGGAGGGGTACATTAACGCTGTTGGCATAAAATTAATATACTGCCAATCTCAGGGGTGTAGTTTGTATCCCATGGTGCTAGGTTAGTTAACTAGTATGGCGCCAATCTCGGAGATGTAGTTACAACTAGGTGCTCATTGTGTCAATTAATTGCATCTCAGTTTAGAATGCCAATCAGAGTGGGGTCTCATTTAGTATAATATTCCTCTTTTAACTAGGGATGAACCTGTCTTGTGAAATCTCATTACACAGTTACCAAGTTATTCCAGTTTTGCTGTACAGATAGTTCAGTCCTGGTCCATAATTTATATATTGGTCCTGCGCCAGTGCTGTGTCACACATTTTTCTTTCATGGATCAAGGAGTACATAGCTATCATGCTACCACTGATCCACGAGTTCATGCTTTGCACCGGCAAGAGAAGGGTTTAGGCATGCTATTTGAACTAAAATGGGGCAAGACTTTAGAGGCGACTGCAGATGTGCACCTCTGCCTGTCAGTGGCTCTCACTCTTCTGAGCTCCCATTCTATCTGCGTAGTTCTCTCTCTCACCTCCCCACACACATACACACGCACATTTCCTCTCTCTCGCCCTCTCTCTTTCTCTCTCTCCCTCTCGCCCTCTCTCTCTCTCCCTCTCTCCCCCCCCCGACCTGCCCTGATGACTAGGGCATGCATTGTGAATTGTTCTTAGGTCCACAGCATTGCCTCAGTCGTGTAACCACGTTGGAGCCCAAATACAACCCTAGCATGTGCTGTGGTATGCAGTTCTATTATTAAGAAGAACAGATTACTGCTGATTTCTCCTTATTGCCAATTTCTTTGTGGTAGGTTTTTAAAAAATAAAGTGCTCATGCACAAGCACCTTGCACTATCGGTATGTCACTTTTTTGCATGGTTAAATTGATGCACCGGCGGCACAAGGGAAAATAGAACAATCAACAACCAAACACACAGACCAAGTAATTGGCTACACCACAGAGCACAATACACATGCTACAATACAGAGCGACTGATCAATGACAATGCACAGACCAAACTCATAGACTGACTGATCAGGTATAACAGGTATAACAGATATAGACCCGCTGATTAATTAAAGACACACAAACTGATCACGCACACAGGCACATAGTGCCTTTAAATCCAAAATGTTATGGGAGAAATAAGGAAATTCTGCATCCAACAAGAGACATTTAAAATCAATACACCACCCTGCATGAGAAACTCAATGTGGAATTACAATTGATCGGGGACGGGGCGGGGTGTAGAGCTGAGCGACTGAACTTGTGAACAAGCCAAAAGCATCCGCAGGCAAATGAAAAGGCAACATTTGGCAAATGCCACATTCATATAACAGAGCAGCATAGATACAGTGACCCCTGTAAATGCACACACTCCCGGCCACCTAGCTCGTGTTTAGACACAGGGGACCACGTGTGATTGCTTATTGCATCACTCTCTGGGGGGCACCAATGTCATTGAAACATCAGCTCTGGCCTGCAATTTAAATTTCATTTCATTTCAATGTTGAAGTGTTCAGTAAATGTTTACTGGTGAATTGGACACAGTTTCTCTCAAAACAACTTCTGTGGATGCTAATTGCACCATGTTCTTGACACTGATTCCCAGTGCTTAATTTGTAACAAAATTTGTGCCAGTACCCAAAATAGTTCTTAGGAGTCACTGCTGGAGTGGCCCACTTCAAGCACTTGCTGCCTCCTACTGCAATGTGGAACTGGCACTTCTCTTGGTTCGTACCTTTCTGTAACTCTCATCTTCTCTCCTCCTAAATATCTTACTTTCTCTTCTCCTGTCTGTTTTAATGTTCCTGTCTACAAACCACATGCATCCAAAGCTGGGCAAACAACATACACTACCAAACATCTGCCATTTTAATACCGCCTTCAATCTGCCATTCAAATGCACTTATAAGACACATAGACCATGAAGAGGTCCCACCCAACCTCTCTCCTGCCCTTTATTTGTAAGCTTTATTTACACTGTTACAATCAACAGGTAAATAATGTAATCTGTGCATTTCTATGTGTAGCCTGTTGAAAAACAATGCAAATGCACCTAAAATAATAAAACATAATGGCTCGTCTAGTACATCAGAGAAAGTGAATGGTCAGCTGGTGCTCATATGTGACCTTTTACTCCTAAAAGCAGTGAAATATGCTATGAGCTTTGGAAGGATGAAAAAACGGAAATAGGCTCAGCAAGCATTTTAAAGTAGCCTGCAGGTTGCTCATCTCTGGAGCAAGTTCCCCAGACTGATGAGCTACGTCAATAGGTTTTGATACTGTAACTGCAATTTGCACTCAATTCTCAGCAGCAGGTGCGCGAACCAAGAGAGCCATTGTGAGAAGTTGGCCTGGTAAATGATGTTCACTATTCAAGTGAGCACCTTGCACCAGTCCAAACAACCCTTATGGTGATAGTTGTAAAGTCAACCTTATAGACCAGCTATCCTAGTGGTAGCAAGGACAAAGCAGTCTTAGGCTAAACTCAAGAGGGCATGTGAAGCCAGCTGTTTTACCATATGTAACCCCTTTAATACCAAATGAAAGGACACCACACAGGATATATATAAAATATATATGCTATTTATTTCTAGACAATCCCTCTGAACTCTTTATGAGGTCAGAGGCACAAGCACAATACAAGATATTCAATTAAAATACATTAAGTTGCACAAAATACAGTAGGGCCCTAGGGGCACGCTAAACCGTATACTAAAATAGTGGTATAAGGACCACTACACCGAATGTGGATAGGCATAGGGCCTAGGGAATTGCTGGGGCTATGCTGAGCTACCAAGAGTTAGGAAGCAGGAGGCCCACGGGATGCGTGTGCAGTGTCTAAACACACACACGGGTTACCGTAGAGAATGAATGGGAACGTAAAAGATGGAAACTAGTTCTTTTAGGACACTTCTGACTGGACTCGGTGAAAGTTACTTGAAACCTAGACAGTTGGATAGTCAATACCCACAGGAACACTGGAGTACTCGTGTTACCTCACCCACAGGAAGCGGGTGCATAGGTGTCAAAGTGTGTCGAGTTTCGTCGCTGAATCCTATGGAGCCTGGAAGAAAGATGCTGCAGGCGACCAGGAGAGAAGTGTCCGGGTGGATCGAAGATGAAGAGGACCTGAAAGCAGAGGGGACAGAGTCTGGGTCACTAGCCAGTGACCAGGAAGGAACCAGGCGATGTCGTGAAGCAATCAGGTGATGACGTGAAGCTTGTCTCTGCAGCCATGTGGACCAGGAGGTGTCGACGATGACCAGGAGTCAGGCACAGACTGGCCCACAAAGGCTCTCGCTGTCAGCAGTGTCGGCTTCTGGATTAAAGTCAACAAGCCTTGGCAAAGGCAACCCACGTAGGAATCAAAGTTCGCTTCTTAATCAGACCAGCAAGGCCTGATGGGCTGCTTCTTTTCAGGGAAGCAGGGGCCAGTCTGGAGCAACCAGACTAGCAGTTTAAATTCAAAGGTTCGTCACCAAGATGGCTACTAGCCAACGGGCAAGTGACCGGGCAGACGCATCAAGCAGGAAAATGCAGAAGGGCCCCACGCAGAACTCGTGAAGTATGCAGGGCTGATCTTCGGTGCAGATGATGCTCGGGGCTGGGGATTCTCAATCCCCAATGCACATCTTCAAGGGTGCCTCGGGTGCTGCACAATTAACAAGTCACTGACTTTTCAAGATGGCCGGTCCCAAGTCGCTCGTCGCCTCCACGGGTCTCAGCTCTGCTGGGACTGTGGATCGGGCTGTTGGAAGTCTGGAAGTCTGGTTCTTGTCAGGCTCTGTGCTCGGGCTCTGGCGGGAGCATCGACAAAGCAAGCCATTGATTGCTGGATGGTGCCTGCTTGTGCAGGGTGATCACTCCTTGACCACAAGGGAGATTCTTCAGTCGTCTTCTTGCGACTGTACAGCTTGAATTATACGACGCATTTCACGTTTTGTGCTTCTATACAAATAATTGTATTTTAAGTGATTACAATTTGCTTTGTGGAGCCATTATTCGATGTAAATACTTTGGTTCATGCGTCGACTACACTGCTGTTTTTTAGCACTTGCACATTCACCATCACTAATTGTATATAGCGCCTTGCACCAAGTGTCACTGGGTTGTCACATGATCCGTTCTGTACAGTGCTGTTTTAACTGTATTGTCATGTGAAATATCCCCCTTTGCTTCTTGGTAAATAACATTACCTTCTTTAAAAATCAATTGACTCCTTGGTTCTTCCTTCCTTGTAATGCATATTGCATACACTTCTAAAACTGTCTTCACATAATACCTGTTGGGAATTGTTTTTGCTTACACGATACACCCTACCCAACGAGGTCTATGGGTTTTCTCCTGTTGTTCTTACACACGGGCTCTGGCGGGAGCATCGACAAAGCAAGCCATTGATTGCTGGATGGTGCCTGCTTGTGCAGGGTGATCACTCCTTGACCACAAGGGAGATTCTTCAGTCGTCTTCTTGCAAAGTAGTTCGTCGAAGGTCCAGAGTTTCATTTCAGAGTTTCAGTCAGGATAAATCTAAAGTCTTGGGACTCAGCTCCTACCTATATACCAAATCTAGGGGCTGGATTACCTGCTAGGTCCCTCCTATGGGAGGGACCAGGGAAGGGGGTGGTTACACCCCTTTCCCTTTGTCCAGTTTCGCGCCAGAGCTGGGGCTGGAGGGCCCCAGATCCGGTTTGAACTGGACTATGCATGGAATACCTTGTGTGCCCCAGGCAGTGTCTCATTTCTTTCAGCCCTCCCTGCCCTAATACACAAGAGCCTGTCTGGGGTGGTGCTAGCACCTCCCAAGACAGGAAACCTATTGTTCAAGCCTCCCTCGCTGGAAGGAGTCCCAGCAGCAGGAGGTCAGACTTTTGCCTGTGGCAGCAGCATCCATTTTGTGATGCTGAGGCTCTGGTTAACTTTAACCAGGAATAGTAGGAACAACATGTCTTCTCCCTCTAGAAGGGTGGAATGCTACCCCTGTCGCCAGAACTGGTGAGGGGGTAGTCTTCCAAAACGTATGACACCTTACGCGACATGTTTTGATAAAGCCAAACCAGAGTTAGCATTTAACTGCGAGGTTCATAATGCACTTAAGAGTATATGGTATGGCAATATCCTAGAACAGCTATAAGGACATGGTTCCGAAAGCTGCAGACAGGCTCAGCTCATGCTAGAGCACCATCTCACATAAAACCAAGCACTCTGCCTCCAGGATTGTTAAGGCCTGCCATAGGAGTGACCTATAGGTATATATGTGTCTAGATATAAGGTTAGATATAGGAATACTATATCTAATCAAGGGGTGATTACACAACCTTTCCCCAGCTGAGTGATCAGCCAGCTGTGCCAATGTGAGTGGCCAGCCAGAGGTGGCATAGTACATGCTGCAGCCCCTGGTAGGCCTTGGATGCACCTATGCCCTGGGTACCTATAGTACTCTGTACAGGGGCTCATAAGGTGACCCAATATCCAATTGGTAATGCACCTAAAGGACATTGTAGTGAATTTAGAGAGAGAGCAGCTGGGCTGTGGGCCTGATTAGCAGGCCCACAGCCACATTAAGTCGAAAACCAGTGAAGCAAAAAGCAAAAAGTGGGGTGACCATAGGAAAGCAGACCCTACTCTCCGACACAACCCCCCCCCCCCCCCAACGCAGGGACATTAGACTAACCTTGACCAGTTGTGTCTTCATGTTCTAAGTGGAAGTACCTGGAGAGACCATCTGCAGTGCCATGGTCAGTCCCTGGTCTGTGCTCCACTGTAAAGTCCATCCCCTGTAGGGAAATGGACCACATGAGCAGTTTGGGGTTTTAACCCTTCATCTGATTTAGCCACAAGAGGGGCTTATGGTCGGTCCGAATCTTGAAGTGAGTGCCAAATAAGTATGGTCTCAACTTCTTCAGGGCCCACACCACAGCAAAGGCCTCCCTCTCAATGGCTGACCAACGTTTCTCTCTAGGGGTCAGCCTTCTGCTAATAAAAGCAATGGGCTGGTCTTGACCATCTACATTAAGTTGTGAAAGCAGAGCTCCCACCCCAACTCAGAAGCATCTGTTTGGACACTGCACTCTTTGGAGTAGTCAGGACTCTTTAAGATAGGTGCAGAGCATATGGCCTTCTTCAGGTCATCACATGCCTTTTAACAGCTTACTGTCCACTGAACCTTCTTTGGCATCTTCTTGGAAGTCAAGTCATTAAGTGGTGTCACAATGGACCCATAATTCTTAACAAACTTTCTGTAGTACCCAGACAGGCCCAAGAAAGCTCTGACCTGTGTCTGGGTGGTTGGAGGAGCCTAGTCTTTGATGGCCTGGCTCTTACTCTCCAGAGGTTGAACCTGACCCCGACCTACAAGGTGGCCCAGGTACACAACCTTACTCTGCCCTATCTGGCACTTTGTGGCCTTGATAGTTAGGCCTGCCTTCTGCAGGGCCTCTAAAGCCTTCTTCAGGTGGATCAGGTGATCCTCCCAGGTGGAGCTGAAGCAATATCATCTAGATAAGCTGCACAAAAGTCATCCAACCCAGTGAGGACTTGGTTCACCAACCTTTGGAAAGTGGCAGGTGCATTCTTCAAACCAAAGGTCATCACCACAAATTGATAATGACCTCCTGGGGTTGAGAAAGCAGTTTTGGCCTTGGCATCCTCAGCTAACCTAATTTGCCAATAGCCAGCTGTCAAATCAAATGTGCTCAAAAACTTGGCAGAAGCCAATCTGTCAATTAGCTCATCTGCTCTTGGAATTGGGTGAGCATCTGTCCTAGTGACAGCATTGAGACCTCTGTAGTCCACACAGAAACTCATCTCTCTCTTACCATCTTGGGTGTGAGGTGTTGGTACACGGACTACTGGGCTGGCCCATGGGCTCTCTGATGGCTCAATTACTCCCAGTTCCAGCATCTTTTGTACCTCAGTCTTTAAACAGTCCCTGACATGGTCAGGTTGCCTGTAGATCTTATTCTTACTAGGCAGACTGTCACCAGTGCCCACCTCATGGGTGCACCAGTTAGTCTGACTAGGTGTTAGTGAAAACATATGTCTAAAAGACTGTAGAACTTGTCTGCAGTCCTGTTGCTGCTGGCCAGTGAGGCTGCCAGCTAAGGCCACACCATCAACTGAACCATCGTCAGGGTTCTGAGACAACAGGTCAGGGAGAGGGTCACTCTCTTCCTCCTGCCCCTCATCTGTAGCCATGAGCAAGCCCATGCCTGCCCTGTCAACGTACGCTTTGAGTCTGTTGACATGGAGCACCCTGTGGGGGCTCCTGGGAGTTCCTAGGTACACCAGGTAGGTGACCTCTTCCTTTTTCTCAACAATGGTGTGGGGTCCAGACCATTTGTCCTGGAGTGCTGCTGGGGCCACTGGCTCCAACACCCACACCTTCTGTCCTGGCTGGTACTCAGTCAGCACAGCCATTTGGTCATGCCAAGCTTTTTGAAGTTCTTGGCTAGCCTCTTCATATACTCAGCCATCCTGGAACGGAGACCAAGTACATAGTCCACTATGTCTTGTTTAGGCTTTTTGAGAGGTAATTCCCATCCTTCCTTTACCAGACATAGGGGTCCCCTAACAGGATGTCCAAACAAAAGTTCAAAAGGGCTGTAGCCAACCCCCTTCTGTGGGACCTCTCTGTAAGCAAACAGAAGGCAAGGTAGAAGGATGTCCCATCTTCACCTAAGCTTTTCAGGTAAACCCTTGATCATGCCCTTCAAGGTCTTGTTGAACCTTTCAACAAGTCCATTGCACAGTGGATGGTAGGGAGTAGTGAAATTATAATTTACACCACACTCTTTCCACATTGCAGTCAAATATCCTGACATAAAGTTTGTACCTCTGTCGGATATTACCTCCTTCGGAAAGCCCACTCTTGAGAAAGCTCCCAGGAGGGCTCTGGCCACAACAGGAGCTGTTGTGGTCCTTAGGGCAATAGCCTCTGGATACCTGGTGGCATGATCCACTACCACCAGTATAAATCTGTGCCCAGATGCTGTTTGGGGATCCATTGGTCCAACAATGCCTATCCCAACTCTTTCAAAGGGTACCCCCACCACAGGTAGTGGTACCAGCAAAACTCCTTAGTATCTTCTGACATATGGGGCCAGTGAATGTGAGGGACAAGCCTGTCCCAAGTCTTGTTCTGGCCCAAGTGTCCTGCTAAAGGAATATCATGGGCTACGGTAAGAAGGAAACCCCTAAATGACTGAGGTATAACCAACGTCTTGGAAGCACCAGGCTTGGGGTCTCTAGCCTCAGAATAAAGGAGTCCTTCATCCCAGTACACTTTGTAGGTACCTGTAGCATTCCCAACAGCCCCAGAAGCAGCTTGCTGTCTGAGGGGTTCAAGAGAGGAACAGTTTAGCTGTGCCTGCCTCAAGTCTGCCCTTGAAGGTCCCACTGTCCCAAGAAACTCAACCTGTTCAGGTTCAAGCTCTTCTGGGACAGTTCCCTCAGAGGTATCAAAATCAGCTTACTGTGAAGGCTGATCTTCACTTTTAGGCAGGGGGAAGGCACTGCTTTTACCCTACTGCTCTTTCTCTTGGGAGGCACTTGGTCCATAGTTTTAGCATCCAAGGCCTGTTCAGTGAGACACTTTTTGGCCTGTGACCTGGTCACAGCAAGGTCGTGTGATGCTAGACCTAACATCTCTGCATGAGTCCTATTCTCCACTTCTTACCATTGTGAGGATTCAAGGTCATTGCCCAAAGACATTCAACGGGGAGATCTACACTTACCACAACTCTTTTGAGGCCAGTTATCCCTCCCCAGGAGAAATTAACAATTGCCTCACTATGTGTAGTAGTGACATTGCTAGCATTGGTCACAAGGTAATTATCGCCCAATACAATCTGTCCAGGGTCCACAAAGTAAGGTGTCACCATTGTGACTCTGGCACATGTGTCCCTGTATGCTTGAGCCACTTTGTCATTTATCAAAGTTGTTTGTCTGTACTTGCCCAGAGTAATGGGACTCACAGTAGAGGACATAGCCATGTCCCCATCACAGACAAGAACAGCCTGAGTTGGTATTCTGACTAGGCCAGAATCCATCTTAGTTCCTACGGTTAACCCTACTATAGCCTTGGGTTGAGAACTACCACTGCCAGCTGAACTAGGGGTGCAGTTGCCTTAGGGGCAGCAGTGGTAGGGGCTAAATCTTTCTTGGTGCAGTCACTCGTCCAGTGACTAGTGGATTTACATACATTACACCAAAGTTTTCTTTGGCCATCTTTCTTCTTCTTCTTGGAAGTTTGGGACCCCCCCTCATTGGACTTTTGGGGCCCTGTAGAAGACTTCTGGTTGTTTTGTTTCTGATCTCCGCCCTTCTGGTCTGCCTTTTTCTGATCACCACATTGGACCTGGTTTTTCTGCTTAACCCTGGTTTTGACCCACTTATCTGCCCTCTTTCCCAATTCTTGGGGAGAGGTCAGATCTGAGTCAATCAGGTGTTGATGCAACAACTGGTTCTGACAATTGTTAAGTATTTGCTCTCTCATGATCAAATTATACAATCCTGTATAGTCCTTAACTTTACTTCCCAACAACCAGCCTTCCAGAGCCTTAGTGGCACAATCAACAAAATCAGTCCAGTCCTGAGTCTGTGTCTTCTGGGTATCTCTGAACATCAACCTGTACTGTTCAGTGGTTAAGCCAAACCCATCAATCAGAGCACTCTTCAGGACAGTGTAGTTGTTAGCATCCTCATCACTAACTGTGAGGAGCTTATCTCTACCTTTTTTCTGAAAAGGAGAGCCACAAGATTGCTTCCCACTGACTTTGGGATTCCTACTGTACTTTGCAGGCCCTCTCCAAAGCAGTTATCCATTTGTGGATGTCATCCCCAATTATGTAGGGGGGCACAATCTTACTCAGGTTTTTATTTTCATAGGTCCTGTCTTTATCCTTAGGGATATTGCTGCCACCAGTGGGCTCTAGCCCACCAAACTTCCTTTCTCTCTCAAAAGCAAGTTTTTCCTTGGCTAGGGCAAGTTGCTCTTTCTCAATTCTGAGATTGACTTCCCTCATCCTAGCCTGGTGTTCTCTCCTCTGAGGAGAAGTCATTCCCCTCTGAGAACCCCTAGAAGCATTGGAGTGAAGAGATTCACCTGAGTGAGATCTTTCTCTCCTATACCTCTGAATAAGCCCACTTGAAGGCCTGAATAGGGCTGTCCCATTCTCAGCCCCAAAGTGGCTTAGGTTAGCCTGGCTAAGTCTTCTGACTGGTACCTGGCTGTCTACCTCTTCCTCAGACTCTTCCTCAACCCCATCCTCACCATCATCTATGATAGGGGGGTCAGTGGCATCATCTGAAGATGGCAGGACCTCATCTGCATTCCCTGTAGGGTCTGTGTCAGAGGCTTTTAGAGCTTCAGACTCATCTAAGAGCTCTAGGAGTTGCTGAAGTGTAGGGTTAGACCCTTGTTTCAGCCTACTTGTGGTACACAAGTGTCTCAGTTCCTTGAAACTGAGGATAGCAAATTTGCATGGTGCCCTGGGAGGGTCACTCTCTACGAGTGGAAGTCCACTGGACTCTCCTGTGCCAGACATTGCTCTAGTGAGGCGTGGGTGTATGCACCTACCTACACTAAGTGTTTTCCTACTAAACCTCTCTAGGAGCTGTAGTCAGGGTGTGCTAGGCCCTTTGCTCTACAACAACTAAGTTCAGTAGAACGTAAGTATTCTAATCTTGTTTTATATGTACCTTTAGGTAACTGTATGATCTTTCAAATGATATTGCAAAGATTACAATTGGAAAAACAACAGCAAGCTCAAATCCCCCACCGATGCACACCAATGTGTGAAGTTGTCCTGGTATATGATGTTTACTATTCTAGTGACCACCTTGCACCAGTCCAAACAACCCTTATGGTGATGGTTGTAAAGTCAACCTTATAGACCAGCTATCCTAGTGGTAGCATGGACAAAGCAGTCTTAGGCTAAACTCAAGAGGGCATGTGAAGCCAGCTGTTTTACCATATGTAACCCCTTTAATACCAAATGAAAGACACCACACAGGATATATATAAAATATATATGTTATTTATTTCTAGACAATCCCTCTGAACTCTTTATGAGGTCAGAGGCACAAGCACAATACAAGATATTCAATTAAAATACATTAAGTTGCTCAAAATACAGTAGGGCCCTTGGGGCACGCTAAACCATATACTAAAATAGTGGTATAAGGACCACTACACGGAATGTGGATAGGCCTAGGGCCTAGGGAATTGCTGGGGCTACGCTGAGCAACTAAGAGTTTGGAACCAGGAGGCCCAGGGGATGTGTGTGCAGTGTCTAAACACACACGCGGGTTACCATATAGAATGAATGGGAACGTAAAAGATGGAAACTAGTTCTTTTAGGACATTTCTGACTGGACTCGGTGAAAGTTACTTGAAACCTAGACAGTTGGAAAGTCAATACCCACAGGAGCACCGGAGTACTCGCGTTACCTCACCCACAGGAAGCGGGTGCATAGGTGTCAAAGTGTGTCGGATTTCGTCGCTGAATCCTATGGAGCCTGGAAGAAAGATGCTGCAGGCGACCAGGAGAGAAGTGTCCGGGTGGATTCAAGGGTGGATCGAAGTTGAAGAGGACCTGAAAGCAGAGGGGACAGAGTCTGGGTCACTAGCCAGTGACCAGGAAGGAACCAGGAAGGAACCAGGCGATATCGTGAAGCAATCAGGTGATGTTGTGAAGCTTGTCTCTGCAGCCATGTGGACCAGGAGGCGTCGACGACAACCAGGAGTCAGGCACAGACTGTCCTACAAAGGCTCTCGCTGTCGCCGGTGTCGGCTTCCGGATTGGAGTCAACAATCCTTGGCAAAGGCAACCCACGCAGTAATTGAAGTTCGCTTCTTAATCAGACCAGCAAGGTCTGATGCGCTGCTTCTTTTCAGGGAAGCAGGGGCCAGTCTGGAGCAACCAGACTAGCAGTGTAAATTCAAAGGTTCGTTGCCAAGATGGCCACTAGCCAACGGGCAAGTGACCGGTCAGACACGTCAAGCAGGAAAATGCAGAACGGCCCCACGCAGAACTTGTGGAGTGTGCAGGGCTGATCTTCGGTGCAGATGATGCTCGGGGCTGAGGCTTCTCAATCCCCAATGCACAGGTTTGAGGGTGCCTCGGGTGCCGCACAATTAGCAAGTCGTAGACTTTACAAGATGGCCGATCCCATGTCTCTCGTCACCTCCACGGGTCTCAGCTCTACTGGGACTGTGGATCGGGCTGTTGGAAATCTGGAAGTCTTCTTCTTGTCAGGCTCTGTACTCAGGCTCCGGCGGGAGCATCAACAAAGCAAGCCATTGATCGCTGGATGGTGCCTGCTTGTGCGGGGTGGTCACTCCTTGACCACAAGGGAGATTCTTCAGTCGTCTTCTTGCAAAGTAGATCCTGGAAGGTCCAGAGTTTCGTTTCAGAGTTTCAGTCAGGATAAATCTAATGTCTTGGGACTCAGCTCCTACCTATTTACCAAATCTAGGGGCTGGATTATCTGCTAGGTCCCTCCTATGGGTGGGACCAGGGAAGGGGGTGGCGCCTTTCCATTTGTCCAGTTTCGCGCCAGAGCTGGGGCTGGAGTGCCCCAGCACCGGTTTGAACTGGACTATGCATGGGACACCTTGTGTGCTCCAGGCAGTGTCTCATTTCTTTCAGCCCTCCCTGCCCTAATACACAAGAGCCTGTCTGGGGTGGTGCTAGCACCTCCCAAGACAGGAAACCAATTGTCTTAGCCTCCCTCGCAGGAAGGAATCCCAGCAGCAGGAGGTCAGACTTGTGTCTGTGGCAGGAGCATCCATTTTGTGATGCTGAGGCTCTGGTTAACTTTAACCAGGAATAGTTGGAACAACATGTCTTCTCCCTCTAGAAGGGTGGAATGCTACCCCCGTCACCATAACTGGAGAGGGGGTAGTATTCCAAAACGTATGACACCTTACTCGACATGTTTTGATAAAGCCAAACCAGAGTTAGCATTTAACCGCGAGGTTCATAATGCACTTAGTAGTATATAGTATGGCAATATCCTAGAACAGCTATAAGGACATGGTTCCGAAAGCTGCAGACAGGCTCAGCTCATGCTAGAGCACCATCTCACATAAAACCAAGCACTCTGCCTCCAGGATTGTTAAGGCCTGCCATAGGAGTGACTTATAGGTATGTATGTGTCTAGATCATGGGTACTCACAAACTTTCTCTAAGGGGCCAAATTTACAGTGTAGTTTGTGGCCGAGGGCCGCACCGGTGGGGGCGTGGTCAGTGAGAGAGGGGGCGGGGCTAGAGACAACAAAAAAACTGTGACCATGAGGTTGAACACAGGCCCTGGCAGCGGATGTCTTTGTCCACTGAGCCACCAGACCGAGCATACACACATATCTCTCTCTCTGTATCCCTCCCTCTCTATCTTTCTCTTCCTCCCTCCCTCTCTCTATTTCTCTACCTCCCTCTCACTCTCTGTCCCTCCCTCTCTCATCTCCCTCACTCCCTCTGTCTCCCTCACTCTGTCTCCCTCACTCTCTCTGTCTCCCTCACTCTCTCTGTCTCCCTCACTCTCTCGGTCTCCCTCACTCCCTCTCTGTCTCCCTCCCTCCCTGTCTCCCTCCCTCTCTCTGTCTCCCTCCTTCTCTCTGTCTCCTTCCCTCTCTCTGTCTTCCTCCCTCTCTCTGTCTCCCTCCCTCCCTCTCTGTCTCCCTCCCTCTGTCTCCCTCCCTCCCTATCTCTGTCTCCCTCCCTCCCTCTCTGTCTTCCTCCCTCCCTCTCTCTGTCTTCCTCCCTCTCTCTTTCTCTACCTCCCCTCTCTGTCTCCATCCCTCTCTTTCTCTCCATCCCTCTTTTACTCCCTCCCTCTCTTTTTCTCTCCCTCTCTCTCTGTCTCCCTCACTCCCTCCCACTTCCTCCCTCTCTCCCTCCATCTCCCTCCCTCTCTCTGTCTCCCTCCCTCTCTCTGTATCCCTCCCTCTCTTGGTCTCCCTCCCTCTCTTGGTCTCCCTCCCTTTCTTTGTCTCCCTCCCTCTCTCCGTCTCCCTTTCTCTCCCTTTCTCTAACTGTCTCCCTCCCTTTCTCTAACTGTCTCCCTCCCTTTCTCTCCCTGTCTTCCTCTCTCTCTCCCTCTCACCCTCTTTCTCCCTCCCTCCCTCCCTTTGTCTCCCTCCCTCCTTATGCCTCTGCCTCCCTCCCCTCCCCTGTCTCTCCCTCTCTCTCCCTCCCCGACTCTTTTCCTCCCTCGCCTTCCCCTGACTCACCCTCTCTCCCTCGCCCTCACCTGACTCTCTCTGCCTCCCTCTCCCTCCCCGGACTCTCTTCCTCCCTCCCCTCACACTCCTTCCCTCCCCTCACTCTCCCTCCCTCTGTCTCTCCCTACCTCGCCCTCCCCTGACTCTCACTCTCCCTCTCCCTGCCCTGACTCTCCCCCCCTCCCTCCCTCTCCCCTGACTCTCCCTCTCTCTCCCTCCCCTGACTCTCCCTCTCTCTACCTCCCTCCCCTCACTCTCCCTCCCTCCCCTCACACTCCCTCCCTCTGTCTCTCCCTCCCTCGCCCTCCCCTCACTCTCCCTCCCTCTGTCTCTCCCTCCCTCGCCCTCCCCTCACTCTCCCTCCCTCTGTCTCTCCCTCCCTCGCCCTCCTCTGACTCTCACTCTCCCTCTCCCTCACCCTGCCCTGGCTCTCCCTCCCTCCCTCACTCTCCCTCCCCTGACTCTCCCTCTCTCTACCTCCCTCCCTCACTCTCCCTCCC
This sequence comes from Lissotriton vulgaris, assembly GCF_964263255.1. NCBI lineage: Eukaryota > Metazoa > Chordata > Amphibia > Caudata > Salamandridae > Lissotriton > Lissotriton vulgaris. The sequence continues at coordinate 362,120,130 of NC_141693.1, read as the reverse complement.
TCCCTCCCCTCACACTCCTCCCTCCCTCCCCTCACACTCCCTCCCTCTGTCTCTCCCTCCCTCGCCCTCCCTTGACTCTCACTCTCCCTCTCCCTCACCCTGCCCTGGCTCTCCCTCCTTCCCTCCCTCTCCCCTGACTCTCCCTCCCCTGAATCTCCCTCTCTCTACCTCCCCTGACTCTCCCTCTCTCTACCTCCCTCCCCTCACTCTCCCTCCCTCCCTCCCCTCACACTCCCTCCCTCTGTCTCTCCCTCCCTCGCCCTCCCCTGACTCTCACTCTCCCTCTCCCTCACCCTGCCCTGGCTCTCCCTCTCCCTCACCCTGCCCTGGCTCTCCCTCCCTCCCTCTGTATTCCCCTGACTCTCCCTCTCTCTCCCTCCCCTGACTCTCCCTCTCTCTACCTCCCTCCCTCACTCTCCCTCCCTCCCTCCCCTCACACTCCCTCCCTCCCTCCCCTCACACTCCCTCCCTCTGTCTCTCCCTCCCTCGCCCTCCCTTGACTCTCACTCTCCCTCTCCCTCACCCTGCCCTGGCTCTCCCTCCCTCCCTCCCTCTCCCCTGACTCTCCCTCTCTCTCCCTCCCCTGACTCTCCCTCTCTCTACCTCCCCTGACTCTCCCTCTCTCTACCTCCCTCCCCTCCCTCTCCCTCCCTCCCTCCCCTCACACTCCCTCCCTCTGTCTCTCCCTCCCTCGCCCTCCCCTGACTCTCACTCTCCCTCTCCCTCACCCTGCCCTGGCTCTCCCTCTCCCTCACCCTGCCCTGGCTCTCCCTCCCTCCCTCCCTCCCTCCCTCTCCCCTGACTCTCCCTCTCTCTCCTTCCCCTGACTCTCCCTCTCTCTACCTCCCTCACCCCCCTGGCTCTCCCTCTGTCTCCCTTCACTGACTCTCACTCTCTCGCCCTCACTCTCCCTTCCTCAACCTCCCCTGTCTCTCCCTCCCTCTGTCTCACCCTCCCCTGACTATCCCCCTCCCTCTCTCACTCCCTCCCTCCCCTGACTCTCTCACTCCCTCAACCTCCCCTGACTCTCCCTCCCTCTGTATCTCCCTCCCTCCCTCGCCCTCTCTCTCCATCTCTGTCTCCCTATCTCTGTCTAGGCAAGGTGTATTAATTCTATTAGAAATATCACGAAAAGCAAGAGCTATTTGCTGCACACATCGAACCACCTTCCCCAGCCTTCCCAAAATCTGCAGCACATTATTAGTGACTCCCTAATGTAGAGGGTGCACGAGAGCTGGCTGGACCACTGCAGCAGAGATCAGGTGTAATCCGGAGGGCAGAGATTCCAAATAAGGCTGGGCTGATTCAGACTTTCATCCCTCCAGTGTTGATAAAACAAATGCTACTCGAGGCTGCGCAGAGTGATCTCCAAGTGGCTCGGTTCAATCAGTCACGGGGTTTGTCCTGATCACTGTAATTGTCCAACAATCCCCCCCCACCCCCCCTCCTCTGTGGCAGCCCGGGATGAGTCAGCTTGCCTGGCGCGCACACAGCTGGAGCACTTCACAGGTCTTTAAAAGACCATTAAATCATTAATGAGGCTTTGTTCTGTTTCACCTCTTCTGAGGCCCCTGCAGCTCCACTCTATGGCTGGAATTTCCCAGCCCCCCTAGAGCAGAGCCTCTCCGAGTCAGGCTGCATCAACCGCCGGTGTTTACTAAAACTCTTGATTTTTTTTTTTTAAATTGGTACATGTCTGCAAGGTCCGGCGGGCCGCCAAAGAAGGCTTGCCGGGCCGCCACCGGCCCGCGGGCCGTACTATGAGTACCCCTGGTCTAGATATAAGGTTAGATATAGGAATACTATATCTAAGCAAGGGGTGATTACACGACCTTGCCCCAGCTGAGTGATCAGCCAGTTGTGTCAATGTGAGTGGCCAGCCAGGGGTGGCATAATACATGCTGCAGCCCCTGGTAGGCCTTGGGTGGACCTATGCCCTGGGTACCTATAGTACTCTGTACAGGGGCTCATAAAGTGACCCAATATCCAATTGGTAATGCACCTAAAGTATATTGCAGTGAATTTAGAGAGAGAGCAACTGGGCTGTTGGTCTGATTAGCAGGCCGTCAGCCACATTAAGTCGAAAACCAGTGAAGCAAAAAACAAAAGTGGTGGACCATCGGAAAGCAGACCCTACTCTCTTACAGCCATTTTAAAGAGATGTGAATTCAGTATATTGCAGGTTACAGACTCTTATGCAGGTGTACTATCTGAACCTAATAACCTGCCGTCATCAAAATCCATGACCTGCAAAGTGCACACACCCCTGCAACAGCTGCTTTATCCGACGAGCAGTCTTAATGGCAAGCTGATTACAAGAATGCCCGACCTAAAATAATCGCATTTGCTTTTATTGTAGGATTTGTGGGGGGAATCTGCGGGGGAGAGGTGGATGAATCATTTTTCAAGTGAACACTCCCTCTCAGAATGACTGGAACCTCTTTCTGAAACCTTGAGTGTGTAAAAACAGCAAAGTCTATCATCTGAGAGGAGGGAAGGTCCAAAGTAGTAGGTGTAGCAGCATAGACGTCACTTTTATCGGGCCACATTTACAAATGGTAAGTGACAGTGTCCGCTGAAAGACAGTCAGTGCATGCAGTCATCCTGGGCAAGGGGCACCATGGGGCCTGATCAACCAAAGACACAGAGACGCTCATCAATGAAGCACGGAGACCCCCCTTGATCGACCACCAAGCACACAGACACCCCCTCACAGTGCGCCCCCCATTGGAATTACTCAGTGATTGAACTCTCTCAGACTGGTAAGTGGAAATGTCTTTTCGGAGCCTCATTCAAAATACAGACATTGGTTTTGACAGTGAGAACTGATAGCGTCAAGAGGCCGATGAATATTCGAATGCATTACACACAAAGCACATGCATTAGAACATAACGCAAGGTTCTGGCTCCACAGACAGGGCGAGGCGCTGCCTTCCCTCGTCCTAGGGAGCTCTGACGAGACTCAGATGCTGCTGACTTTGCCTGACACGGAATCTATTTTCTCTCACAGTATTAACCACAGCTGGGGGCTATCTACTCCCTTCAGCTCCTCCTGACTCTCCTCTAGCCTGCCCTGCGTTCCCTGTCTAAGTACGCTTCTTCCACCTTTGCCCCAGTAAAACCGGCCCCCACCCCATCTGGCCAACCGGGGGATTCATCATTGATGGGCAGATGTCTGAGCTTCACCAAAGCCAAGTTTCTATGTTTATTGCTCGTCTGAGGTGGGGGGTACATGGTTGAGGTGCTGAGAGGCCACAAGGGTGTCACAGGGACGCAGCAGAAATGGAATCTGTCCGCTGCGAGCAGGCGACCTGTGTGCGAGGAAGCGTGTGATGCTGTGCCCTCACGTGCGTGTGTGTATGGAGGGGGGTGTGGGTGTCTTGGTGTGTGAGCGCGCTCGGAAGTTTGTACTGGTGATGTCACTGCTTATCTCTACTACACTACTTTCAGGCGGACTATAAGGAGCTTACCTGCTGTATAGTCCGGTATCGAGCTCCAGATCACGAGGCTCCGCTCCGCAGCTGCTCTGCCATCCGCCTTCCGCTTTGTCGTGTGCACGTCGCAATCCTTGAGTGAGGAGTGAGGGGGCTTGAGTCCCATTCCCCGGTGTAATATCTGCCGGCCAGCCTACGTCATTGCGTCGCATCGCGCGACACACCTATGTGTGGGGCGCGACACAGTAATGTGTCGCGCCACACAGTTTGGAAAGCTGTGTCTTAGAACTTCATTAATAAAATACTGAAAGGCTGAGGGGGAGTTACATAGTCCAAATGGCACAACCAAATATTCATACAAGCCAAACTTAATACAAAAAGCTGTTTTCCATTCATAGCCCTCTTTAACTCTCACAAAATGATAGGCTCCACGTAAATCCAATTTGGTGGAAATCTTAGCATCTTTTATTTGATCAAGAAGGGTAGAAATCAGTGCTAAGGGGTATCTGTTCTTAATAGTAACGTCATTAAGCATCCTAGTCTATACAACATCTTAAACCACCTTCTCGTTTAGGAATGAAGAGAGATGAGGAGGCTGATGATCTAGAGGGGCGATTAATCCAATTCTGAGCATTTCATCCAAGTAGTCCCGCAAATAAATGTTCTCTTTTTCGGTCAAAGCATGTATTCTGCTACAGGGAATGCGGGCACCCGGTAAAAGATCGATTCTGCAATCATAAGGCCTGTGAGGTGGAAGGCTAGTTGCCGTTTCCACATCAAACACCTCTTTCAAGTCGTGATACATAACAGGTAAGTCGGACACATCGAAACTAGTGAGTGCTCCTACTTTCTCTGAACCATTTGGCTTATGGAAAACCTGTGAATGAATTGGGGGTGAGAGGAGCACTCATATTTTTAACTCAGAAAATCTCAACTAGTTTTAAATTTCTTCTAATTTAAACCAAGCGTGCTGCTGAGGTAGCACGTCTGTCCTGTCCGTGCCTAACTATAGGAACCTTATCTTAAGTGTGTACAACACTTAACCTCTGCGCACTGTTACTGTTGGCGGAAAACCGCTACACGTTTATAAATACTTGAACACTTATAAAGTTTCAAAATGAATGTATTTGTAACATGTTTCAACAACAAATATATCCTTTCATTTTACAATGATAATCAAAAAACTGTTATCACATTTTAACACAAATATACACAATATAAACATAAGTAGATGTCGAATCTTTGATTTTTGGCGACTTGTCTTTTTATGCCCAATGCATTTCGAGCTCAATGGAGCTCTTCGTCGGGGGCCTGTGAAACTGAATATAATTTTCAATTAGTGAACTCATATAACTCGACATAACATCACAGTCTTCATTATTTTACAATGCAAAAAAAGTATGGTAACATTCCTGATCAAAATACCCTTCACCAACACCCCAGTGTGTGTGGAAAATGAAAAATAAACAGAAAACAGACTCACTGAAGTCGCAATAAACCAAGAATCTCCTCTTCTGAAAAGAAATGAGACACAAACTTAAACAAACTCTAACTTTCTATCACTACGGAATCCACTAGCCAACGTAGGATCACAAGACGCTAAAAGAATCTCTTACCTTAAACACTCTATTCGCTGTGCTTAAACAAAACTCCAAAACACCCAATCGTCACTCCTCTCCTGTAAATGCATAGAAAACATCAGCTATACACCGGGATCCATAACCCTGCATCGCTAGTCTACCGAATCTGTCGGCCCAAACACCAATATGCCGGAAGCTCACCTCGCTAGTAACTCCTGAGTGTAGAAAGCCGTCTCTCTCTCTCGTTCAAAAGCTCTTACTGTGGGATCAGCTGACTGCTTAAATCAACCGCTCCCGGATCTTAAAGCGGTAACCAATACTCAACACTGAAAACGGACTAGAAAACGAACTGATACAGACCAAACCACGGGCGCCATATTTGAGAAAAGGATTGCAATAACGGGAGAGTGTAAGACACGAAAAAAATCACTGAAGTGTTAGCTTCAACGCGTGACTTATAAAAATTAAGACACTCATCATTGTGTCGAATGCAAAGATATAAAACAGAAAAATACAAATGGTATCCGCTGTCCAAAGATACGTGATCACACTAATATTGCTCTGTGTACATGTTACAAGTCCCTCATGTGTGTGTCATATGGCGTAAAATATGCAGACTTGAAATGAAATGAAATGAAATTGGATTTATAAAGCGCGTGGCTGCCCGTAAGCGTCCCAGCGCTACGTGACAAAAATAAGAAGCTCTAAGGGGGGCAGGAGTTTTTAAGGGTCTTTGGGAAAGAGAAAAAATTTAAGACATTTACGAAATTTGACAAGGGATGGTTCAGTGCGAATGTGTTTCGGGAGAGCGTTCCAGGTCTTTGCTGCATTTACAGAGAAGCGGCGGCCTCCAGAGCGAGCTTTTCTAACTCTGGGGACTATGACCAAATTTTCAAGATCTGATCGAAGGGCACGTGGAGGTCTGTACCGGCGTATCAGGCTTCTTAGTGCCTGAGGTCCTTTGCCTTGGAGCGCTTTATGGACCATACATGATGATTTAAAGGAAATGCGCTCACGAACTGGGAGCCAATGCAGGGCTTTCAGCAATGGTTTTGCAGAGGCTCTTCTTGGGGCGCCCATGAGCATCCTGGCAGCAGCGTTTTGTACTCGTTGTAGGGTGTTAATAGTGGCTTCCGGGGCTGCCAGGAGCAGTGCATTACTATAGTCCAGTCTGGACAAGATCAGTCCCTGAATTAGTAATTTTTTAGATTGGAAGGGTAGCAGTGGGAGGACTTTCCGCACAGTTCGGAGCAGGCCGAAACATGTGCCTGCCACTTTCTGGGCATGTGACCTGAAGGTTAATTCAGGCTCGAACCATACCCCCAGGCTTTTAATTTTGTCTTTTGGTGGGGGCACCTCACCCATACAGGGGGGCCAAGATGTATTGGGTAGGGAGGAGAATTGGTGTCCCAGAATTAAAATCTCGGTTTTTACTCCGTTCAATTTGAGCTTGAAGTTAGTCATCCAGGAGAAGATTTCCGAGAGGCAGGCCGAGAGGTTGTCTGAGCATCCCGTTTTTTGCATCAGCGAGACGACTAGTTGGGTGTCATCTGCGTAAGTGACGCATTTAATCCCGAACGGGGCTACTACCTCCTCCAGTGGGGCCATATATACATTAAATAGGGTAGGGCTCAGGGATGAGCCCTGGGGGACTCCACACTGGAGGGGAGTAGATTTGGACATGATGCCATTTTCCCAGATCTTAAATGCTCGTTTATCCAGAAAGGATTCCAACCATTTCAGGGCCATTCCCGTAATCCCGAGTCTTGCAAGACGGTGGACTAGTATTTTGTGGTCCACCGTATCAAATGCAGCGCTTAGATCCAGGAGGATCAGAACTCCTGATCCCCCTGAATCCAAGATGCATCTTGCTTCCTCAGTTACCACTATGAGGGCTGTATCAGTGCCCTGACCTGGGCGGAAGCCCGTTTGCGAGCCACTTAACAGGTCATTGCTTTCTAAAAACCCAGAGAGCTGCTGATTTACAATTTTTTCAGCGATTTTCCCCAGACCGGGTAGCAGCGAGATAGGGCGAAATTTGGCCAAGTCAGCCGTGTCTAGGCCCGGTTTTTTTAGGAGTGTCTTGATTCTTGCTTGCTTCCAACTGGGTGGAACCACCCCTTTAGTGAAAGAGGCATTTAATAAATCCGTTGCAAGGGGGGTGATGGTATCTGCTACTTGTTTAAGGATGTACATGGGTGTAGGGTCAGATGGAGAACCACTCTTCACTGCAGAGAGCGTGTTACGGAAATCATCCATAGAGATGGTTCTAAGGCTATCCAGCCGGGGTGTATTGATCGGGGCAGAGAGGGCTTCATCGCCTGCAATGGGGACAGCCTGTGGGAGGTAGTCAAGTATTCGTTGTACTTTGGTGTCAAAGTACTCTGCAAGCAAGTCACACCTAGCTTCTGTGCACTCCTGGTTGGTGGTTGGAATGGAGGATTTAAGCAGTTGCTTTACAATTTTAAAGGTCTCCTTAGAGGAGTTGGCGGACGTGTTAATTTTGTCCTCAAAAAAGGCCGCCTGGGTTTTCTGCCGTGCAGCTTTGTAAAGTCTTAAGGCCGCTTGGTAGGAGAGCTTACTGTTGGCTGCCCAGTCCTTCCTCCAGATGCGTTCCAACTTTTTGCAGTTTTTCCTGAGATCTCTCAGTTCAGTGGTGTACCATGGTGATTTAAAAGTGCTACTTTTCTTTGTGATCTTTTTCAAGGGCAGTACTACATTAAGGGAATTGGTAAGCCAGTTCTGAAAGTTTAGGTCTGCTAGCAGGGGATCTGATTCTGCCACATGAGCCATTTGTTCTAGGGCCTGGGTCCATTCTTCCACTGATAGTTTTGCCCATGCTCTCTGTAGAGTCCGCGGACGGGGGGCATTTCTTTCTTCTGATGAAATTTTCCAGGAGAAGGGAACCATAAAATGGTCAGACCATGGAAGTGGTAGTGGGGGCTTAACCATAATTTGGTTGTTATTAGAAAAAATGGGGTCCAGCAAATGTCCCTTAGTGTGTGTGCTTTCTGTGTTTAGGAGTGTTATACCCAGTGCTTTGAGGGCCGTACTGAGGTCAGAGGCCGCCTTGTCAGTGGGATCATCGAAGTGTAGGTTCATGTCTCCCAGGACCAAAAAATTGGGCGACTGGGCTGCCGTCCCTAGTATGGTTTCCAGTAGGGATCCTGTAAACTGTTTTAGGTGACCTGGTGGGCGATAAATAAGGAGTCCTGCAATAGAGTTAGTGGGGGAGGTTTGGATATGGAAATGGACACTTTCTGTGTCTAAGATACCGCCATCCTCGATTCTGCAGGAATAGGTGTCTTTGTAAATTATTGCAAGGCCCCCGCCTTTCCCTTGTACCCTATGCTGGCACTGGATGAAAAAACCGTTTGGCAGGGCGGTGTTGATATCATAATCTGAGTTCGAGTGTAGCCACGTCTCAGTGAGGAAGAGTAGATCCAATTTGTTGTCTTCGATTAGTAGACTAATCTCAACTGCATGTTTAGGTAGGGATCTGCAATTTAATAGTGCCATCCCAATATCTCTACAGGCTTCCCTATCATTATTTTTGGCAGGATTTTGGTCAGGACAGTATTTGCATCGAGAAAATTGCTCATCAAAGTAGTCCATCTGGGAGCACCACAGTCCTTTCTTGTCCTGTAGTAGCATAAGTTCCTCCCTAGAGTAGCTTAAAGGCTGCCTGTTGTCAGCCGGCATAGTGGCTGGCCCTAGGTCCGGTTGGGCCCGGACGGGCCCAGACGGGCTTGCCTCTGGCGCGCCATCGGCGCGCCCGCTGCGCGGACGGGAAGTGGCTTTCATTTTATAGGGCTCTGGCCGTAATTCGCCCGAGCGCTAGAGCGCCAACCCTGCCTTTACCCCCAAGATGGCGGCCCAAATCGTCGCCCCCGGGAAGGCTCTATGTGAGCGTCAAGAGCCCCAATATCGGCCCTCGGTGCTCAGAATTTGTTGTGTCTCGAGCCCCCAGCTAAAACACGTGGGTGAGTGCCACAAACAAGTTTTAACAATTTTGACAGTTTTTAAAAACGAAGTTCTGTGCAAGTACGAGTGCAATTATAAAACAATTTTTTCCAGAGCTAACTCCCGGCTTCCGCCTCAGGAGCGTTCTAATTTAAGCAGGTATCAGGAGACAAGAGGAAATAACCCGTTTTTTATAGGGCTCGGGCCGTAATTCGCCCGAGCGCTAGAGCGCCAACCCTGCCTTTACCCCCAAGATGGCGGCCCAAATCGTCGCCCCCGGGAAGGCTCTATGTGAGCGTCAAGAGCCCCAATATCGGCCCTCGGTGCTCAGAATTTGTTGTGTCTCGAGCCCCCAGCTAAAACACGTGGGTGAGTGCCACAAACAAGTTTTAACAATTTTGACAGTTTTTAAAAAACGAAGTTCTGTGCAAGTACGAGTGCAATTATAAATCAATTTTTTCCAGAGCTAACTCCCGGCTTCCGCCTCAGGAGCGTTCTAATTTAAGCAGGTTTTGCCCTCGTTTGCGTCACAACCAACGCTGAAATTGCTAACGATGTTGTGTACAGTACATCAGCTGTTCTGTGTTCACACTGTATACTAGAGTGCCACAAACACAGCCATCCACATCGAATCCCGATACGGGAAACGCACAGGCATCCACATCAATCCCCTGTGCGAGAGTGAACCTGTCCCCAATGGGTGTACTGTCTTAATCAGGTCACTGTGTGTGGCTGTGTGCCAAATATCTCACGCTGCCTCTTGCATATGTGTTGCAAACAAGGACCAAGGAAATGCAAGGAAAGGAAGGCAAGGACATGCAGATGCCTGTTGCATCTGCCGTCGTAACGTTGGTGCAGTGCTGGAGTTGTGTTGCGGGCGTGACCAACTCCAGCACTGTGCCAACCCGGCCTATCTTGCACATGGTGCGTCACACCTTACGCCTGCTTCAAACAGGCGCAAGGTTTTGATGCAGTGGGGTCAGAAAAGTGGCTTTTCCGAGGCATTACTGCACTGGAACCCCCCCCCCCTGCGCCGGAACGCCCACATGAAACCTGACGCAGGTTTCTTGTGGCGCAGGGCTTTACAACGTGACGCATCTACCTAGATGTGTCACGTTTGTAAATCCCCCGCAGCATGGCGCTAGATTTACGCCGCTGCTGCATCACAGAAGTGACGCAACGGCGGCACAAAAGTGGTGCACGGGGCTTGTAAATCTGCCCTGAAGTCCTTTAACAGCTGGCAGAATCTTTAAAATGCTCCCACCAGCTAGGAGTGGACTTCAGATCTTTTTCCTTGCCCACAGTGATGGAGGGAAGTATATTGATCTGAATCTTGCTCCCACCGGCAGGGTGCTGCTTTTTTAGTTACTCCCTGTGGGTGAGAGTAATGCCGGATCCCATTGAATGCGGGGAGCCAGCTGGGGCGATGGATGGTGTACCCTCTTCTCCAATTAAAAAGGTGCCAGGCCCCAGGGTCCAAAATTGATCTGGGCAGGGGGCTTTGTGCCCCCTCCCTTTTTACAACATGGCCATACCCCAGGAGATGGGGTCCCTGAGGCTGAAATTGGCCCGAGAAGAGGGCTGCAAAGCCCCACTCCCCAATAATTACAGTGGTGGGCCCCGGGGTATGGGGTACACAGAGCCAAAAATGGCCCTGGGAAGGGAGGCCACATACCCCCTCCCCTAATAATAATACACCAGATCCCGGGGTTGGAGTCCCTAGGGGCAAATACGGCAGAAGGAAGGGGGCTGCCTGGATTGGCTGCATTTGTGGGGTTGGCTGCAGGGCCTGGCCTCGGGCCAGACCCTGCCAACAAACCCCACTGTGCATGGGGTTGGCCAACCCCCGTCAGGTCAAACGCAGCAGCAGTTGGATTAACGCATGGTACTTTAAATTTTTTTTAAACTAGAAATTCTCTGAAAAGGTTACAGGGACGTTATAGTTAGGAAATAGCATTAAAAAACTGTAGAAATTGCCTGAAAAAACAAAGGTTACAGTTGGGAAATAGAATTAAAATAATTAGAATTAACTGGTTGCAGCTAAACCCCTTCTGTGCATTGCCAAAGTCAAAAAACGGCAGCGGGTTCGCTTTACGTATGGTAAACAAATACCACTTAACTGTAAAGAATGCCTAGAAATGAATTGTAAAAAACTGAAGTTAAAGTGATGTAATAGTTAGGTGAAAATTTCAGTGCCAACGTAAAGTTTTACACAAAAAAGCGCTGAAATTCACCAGATATAGTTAACTCTGGTAACTATATCTCAAGCCCTAAGGAAACTATAACTCACGCCCTCGCCTTGCACTGGTAACTACCCACCATATCACTTCATTCATTACATGTTTTATGGCATCATTTATAACAACACCTGAAATTACATCTTTGATGACAAGGCTGTGCATGGTGCTGCCATGTGGGACTGATTTGCATATGGCTGGGTATAAAATGAGGTGGCATGGTGAGAAAAAAAACTTTGGAATGGGATGCAGCCTGAGTAACTACCAGTGACTGATATTATTTCAAGCGTTTCATCCTTCACTTTTTTATATACTCTAGTGTGTTGCCCTAAATAGGACAGGTGTGCCCAGACGTGGGTTCCGTGCACACTGTGCCACTGTAACCCAGTTATACCTGGCTGATGAGCCATAACTAGGGCAAAACTGGTGCTGGGCTGCTTATGTTCTGGTTCAGGGAGGATCAAGGCTGGCAGTTTTGGCTAGAATGGTCATAATGACGCAGGGTCAAGACTGATTTGCATATTGCTGTGCTCAAACTGAAGTGGTGTTGTGTGCAAAATAACAATGTATTGGGGGTGTCCCCCAAAATTACTAGTGGCTAAGATTAATTCAAGCATTTCATTCATCACTTTTTGTATACTTTGGTGTGTCATCCTAAGTAGGACTGGTGTGCCCAGGCGTGGGTCCTGTGCACACTGTATCACTGTCTCAGGACCACCAAATACTTACCGCTACCAGCTGCTGCCCGGTCTCATGTTTGATGGCAGGAACTACTAAAATGTCTGACTCCCGCATTGACGCATGCGCAGGAGTCAACCAGGAGAAGAAAGAAGCTCCAATACCGGAAGCTGGCACTTCGAGATCGTGAGATCGAACAGCGTTGCTCCTTGTTTCTTACCTGTACTTCCAGGTAACCATCGTCGGCTTTCTTCAGCGCTGTGGCGACTTCTTCATCGTGATCTTGATTTTGGGCTTCCTCGCTTCACTTTGTGTCCCGTCCTCGTCCTCCTGGTCAGCAGGTCAGTCCCCTGCAAAACAAAGAAAAAGCAAGCAAAGCTACATTACCATAATATTTATAACAGCACTTGTTCGCTGTGTGCTTCGACTTTACTTTTTGAATATCTCAGTATACTTATCTTATTAGTGTCCCGTGTGGCGGAGATCGGCTCTTTCTTTTTAATTTTCCTTTTTGTTCTGAAAATAAGGGGATGCATGTTTATTTGAATACCTAATAAGACTTTTAGCTAGTAAGAAGTTTACCAGACTGTAATCACGGTGAGAAGACTATACAGAGCACCGATTATACATATTTAGGTGGGTTATTCAAAGTATAATCACTCCCCCAATTACACATCTTCCGATTACACACATTACTTACCTTATTGCTTTTATCTACAGGTGCTTATTCCCTCCCTCTCACCCCAATGGCCATAACACATGAAAGAAGGGAATCATCCAGGTAGACTTATATGCAAGTAGAAAGAAATAGCGCATACAGAATCTATATTGACACATACTCACCTCTTCTATTATTCCTTTTAACAGACTTGTACACTGGATCCACCAATCCTGATTCAGACTGGGGTGCAATGCGGGACCCTCTCCATTCCTTGTTTTCTTTCCTCTCTTCCCCAACTTGCTATTGATACTTTGACATTGTTGGGTGAGATGCGCACAATGGGGAAGTAGTGGATCTTTCTTCATTACGTGACGTTCCTGCAGAAATGTGAATACACAAAAGTAACTTGTTAATTCTGACAGAACGCGAAGTCAAAAAATAAAATTTGATTTCTGCTGGGACGTTACGGAAATGAGACAAGTGACACTTGCAGACCTAGCTCACATGCTGGGTAATCTACAAAAAGAAACCCAGGCCCTTTCAGCACAGGTGGACACTCTTCAATGTAACCACACCACAGTCAATTCCCCTGGCCACCCCGAGCGTTTTATGAGGGATCCCACTAAGTTTGCAGCTTTCATTAGTCAATGTCAGCTTCACTTCATGTGTAAAGCTGCATGCTTTCCAACCAACCAAGCTAAAGTAGCTTTTGTCCTGTCCTATTTAGGGGGTCCTGCAGCCACCTTGTCCATACCCCGTATAGAAAGAGATGATCCACTGCTGCTTAATTATATAGCATTTAAGGGAGAACTTCAGAAGCTGTTTGACAGACACTCTTTTATGCAGTCTGTAGACTCTAAGTTTCTAAATCTGAAACAGGGTACAAAGGATCTTCCAACATATATTTCTACTTTTGATAGACTAGTAGCAGAGGCGGGTTGGCCTAATGAAAAACGTAGTGCACTCTTCTGTAGAAGGTTGAAAGATGAGTTAAAAGATCTTCTAGCTCAAGTAGTCGATCTCCCTGAGTCGTGTACAGCCCTTATAGATCTAGTAGTCAAGTTAGACCACAGAATCTGTGAAAGAAGAAGAGAAAGAGGAAGGTCAGAAGGACGCGTGTTTGCTTATAGAGAGAAACGGCCGGAAGCTGAGAAACAACCAGAAGAACCAGAACCTATGCAAATAGGACGTTTTAGAGGACCCCTTAGTGGAGAGGAAAGGCAAAGACGGTGCGACAAAAGATTGTGTTTACATTGCGGACAACCAGGCCATTTCTTAAGGGATTGCCCTTTTAAGCGAAAACAAAAGAGAATGTCGGAAAACTAACAAGCCCTGGTCTCTTGAGATAAAGACTTTGGGTAGTTCAGGATTAATTTTCGCACAATCCGAACTTGTTATGTCATCTTCCTCCTCTCCTCTCGTCTTATATGGGGAGAACAGGTTATAGAAGTCCAAATAATGGTAGATTCTGGTGCCTCTGGTAACTTTATGGACCTTCAGTGGGCGCATAGTAAGAAGATTCCTCTGGTGCCTAAAACCTCTTGGGAGGAAGTTACAACCATAGACGGCAGTAGCCTTAAATCTGGTCCTGTTACACCCGATACCATTGGTTTAACCCTGGTTATTGAAGAGAGACGGATCACTGACAGAATATTGAGGAGGAAACAAGGATTGTGATGCGTTTCCCAAGTTTCCTGGTGCATCCCTGCTGATTTGCAAGGATGCACCAGGAATTGTAAATCTGCCCCTTCGTGTTTGCTCTCGCTTGGCAGAAGATTTAAAATTGCTCCTCTGAGCGAGAGCAAACACAGGTTTCCCTGCACGTACCAATGATGGCAGGGAAACTGCTATGTCCCTGGTGTGAGCCCACCGGCTGGGATCCTCTGGGTCGAAATCTGCCAGGATGGGGAACTGTGTGTCCCCCTCCAACTTTATATTAAGGCCAAGGCCGGGCCCGGAGATTGGGGCCCCGGGGCTGAAATTGAACTGTTAGTGGGGTTGCATGCCCTACTACCAGTTAATTTGTAAGGCCGGGGAATCAGGTCCTCGGGGTCTAAATCAACCCGGGAGGGGGGGGGAACGTGTATCCCGCCCCCATTTATTTGTCTATATTTATAAATCCACCACCTGGGATCAGGCCCATGTGGGAGGCATAAAGAAAAGAAGCATGGAGCCCATGTTTTTTTGTTTTATTTTATTGCGGATTCTATGAAAATTCATGCTAAAATAAAAAAAAAATCATTCTTGCCTCCAGGCGGGGTGACTCTGGGACCACACCACGAGGACTAAAGGGACAGGGTATGCCTACTCTGCCCCTTTCATTTTTGTCTTTTATTTGGGCCTCAAGCTGAGTCCCTAGTCCTAAAATGGCAGCCACTACTTCCTGGTTGAAGTGGTGGCAGCCAATCAGATCTCATCATGAGATCTGTCGGATACGTGGAGCATGTGCGTCCCTAGATATACATAAATCTTTCTTCTTTAATAACTCCAAAACTACTTAATGGATGTGCCCCAGTTTGCAAAAAGAGCTCTTTTTGGACCAAGATCTACCTTTCTGACAGATTTCGTGTAATTCCGTTCAGCGGTTCTGGCTGTAATTGTATCTAAAATTCCTATGGGAACTTACATGGGGAAAAAGCATTGTGGGACCCCCCCTTTTTCTCGGCCCTCGCATGACAACTCACACCTAAACATTCCAGACAGCAGCTGAAGTGACTGGAAAACTAGTTTTGAAAATTTGTGAAGGTTCATCAAATAGAGCCAAAGTTATTAGCAAAATAAAAGATGCGTTTCCTATAACAACTAGCTCCTAATATATATGTTTCAATTGTTTGCTGTGCCAGCCTTTGATATCTTCCACTGCAACTCAGAAAGAGAAAGAGGTGTCTCCCTTCTACCCCCTCCCCTTTTGAATTTGCAGGGGGTGGCATAGTGTACTGGTGAGTCAGAATGACAGTAGCGGATAGCAAAATGCCTTTGCAAATGCAAAGGCTGTGAGTTTATTAATCTCATGCTTTGTGCTTGAAAAACACTCTTGTACATCATGCTCAATCTCGTTTCCTCGCTCCTCAATGTCACTGCTATGATATGACTGCTAAAAGATGGATTTTGCACAAAGCATGAAAAGACATACGTTTAACTCAGATGAAAAGTAGTTCAATTGGCATATTATGCCTTTTAAAAATTCAAACAGTCAAAACAAATCACACAGGACTGTCATAACGTTGACTGTACCCCGGATCCAGGCAGAATACTGCGATTTCATTATTGGAGGAGAATGCGCAGTCTGACAATGATTCATTGCAGCTGTGATATCTGAAAAGAATGGGTAAGTTAAACACCTTGCTTTACAAGGTCAATTGAGATACTTGAAACATACAAGCAGATTGCAAATTGTTATTACTACCCTGACTGTCCTTACCTTAATGTTAGTTCCCTTAAAGATAGCATGAGACAGGTTCAGATTCAACACGTTGTACACACGTCAACCCAGAAATGGTTGACTAACATGATTTGAAAGAACTGAAATCCAAGTTGACAAAGAAATAATGCAAGGCTCAAGTGCTAGGTTTGCGAGACTAAAGTCAGTGTGCGCCCTTTGAGGCATTTCCTTTGCTGAAACAACTTCATTATAATTCCTGGTTATATATTTTTTTCTCCAGGAAGTGGTACAATTGATTAAGTTGCTGTCATTATAACATGTTGGGATATTTACAGCTTTTTGGATCTCAAAATACAGCTTTCCTAAAGATGCAACACAATTTTTTGGCTCTATGACAGAAGTATATACTATGCAATATTTTGTTGTATGTGTATTGTAAGTTCATCACCAATAATTAAGTATCGGGTCCTACTCACAGCTTCTATATTGTTGTAGCCCAAGATGTTGTTTGTTCATTCTGGGATTTTCTCTCCAGCAGCTATGGACAATGCGGTCACCTATTTATTATTACCAATCACTTACCCAAACAAAACGCTAGACCTTTTGGGTTTGCCAATGATTGTTTAATCTGCCACTCACAAGCATGGTAATATTTGTAGGGAATTCACAAATGCATTTCTATAAGCCTGGCTTCCTATAGCTAGATATTTATTTACACTTTTCTTTGGGGTTGTGTAGCCATGTCTGCACTGCCAATACCCAATCACATCTGTGGAGTGAAGAGGGATGTGCTTTACAGTCGCTGAATTATTGCCAAAGATTTGGCACTGACCAATCACATGCATTGTTACAAAGTAAATAAGAGACTCTTCTAACCTGACCTTAAAATATCTCTGGATGTGTCTCTGCAGAGAGCACATAGCGACATCCTCTTCAACACGATTGATGTTTGAACTGCAAACAAATATTTCAGTGTTGGCTGCTAGCCCTCTCTCCAAAGCTGCTGGGATGAGCAGGTCTACATAAAGTGCAGTGTGTTGGCGAGGGTGCCTGGAATTGGGCCCTGCTGCTGGACAATACCCCATTTGTGAACCCTTCAAAAGGCAATAAAATGGGCTTTGTCAATGCCTGAGTTATTTTACAACCCACTTTAAGAACGTAGCAGCACTGGAGATTCTGAATGTGAATTCAAATTTATGAGGAGCAATTTTAAATAACATATACATGCCAATCGAAGTCCGAAAGGTTTATTAACAAAAGAAAAATATACTGTCTGTGAGTCACAGATTTGGCCAATGTGGGGTCCCCTGTAAAAAAGCAAGCCCCCTAAGCAAAGGCAAGTCACCAATATAGTGGATTTCATATTAGGGTTTTTAAGGAGAATCATAGGGCATTGTAAAAAAGAAAAGGATTGCACAGGTGCCGCAGTCTGAGATCATGAGAAAGGCAGCAGACAAACTTCGAGGCATATTTACAAGGGCTTTATATCCGCTTTTTTGGCTCACAAAGCCAAAAAAGCAGAGATAAAACCAGCGTCCTATTTACAAGAGGGTGCTAACATGCACAATCGCATGTTAGTACACTTTTTCCCAATGCCTCCCTTTGCATTTCCAATGAGATGCAAAGTGGGCGTTACTGGGCGTACCCAAGATGGACTACCTTGCAAATATCGCTGATGTTTACATCACGATATTTACAAGGCAGCCCACATGATTTTAGCACACATTCGATTTTGGCGAAAACTGCAGTTTTCGCCAAAACCTAACGTCTGCTAAAATTCTGACTTAGCCATCCCTAACATAGGGAGTAGATTATGCTGATACGACCCTGTGGGTCGGATCAGCAAGGTTATCGCCCTTTTGCAGGGAACATCACTAGAATACCAGCGATGTTCCCTGCAAAAGGGTGATAACCTCGCTATCTCTGGAATTTTCATCGCCCTGGAGTAATGCGTTGTTAATAACGCGCTACAGGGCGATAAATACCAGAGATAGCCTGCGATAATATAATTATCTCTAAGCACGGCCAGCGATAATTATCGCTGGCCGTTGTTAATATGCCCCTTCATTTGTTATAAGAAGGTAAAGTATTTAGGCTGAGCAAGGTAATCAATTCAGTTCAATGTATTTATGTTTTGGGACTCAACTGAGAGCCACAAAAAGAATACAACAATAGAGGAGGAGCTACGCGGGCATCCAAGATGGTCGCGTGAGCAGAGAGCTCCCGAGACCCGCGCCGTCCTTCTTTATCTATCCTTCACCTATCCTGGTCATTTTGACGGGCTTTTGCAGCGCCATCATCGCTGATGCTACTGATCCTTTTCTGGTCGAAATCGGACCCTGGGGACCATTTTTCTGAAATTTGCAACTTTCTGGCCTGCCCGCGGGCGCGACCGGGGACTCGGCTGCCCACTGTGGCCGACCTGTAATTGAACAACAACGGCTGCCTGGCATCTGGCCCGCCGGAGGTGTATTTCTTTCACTTTCGGTTTCCTTCCCTTTGTTCCTGTCTCCTCCTACTCTGCCTCGCCTGCTGCCCTCTCAGCCTGCACTATCCTCCGTGGGACTGGCAAGGAGGCCGCGACACCTTTGTCTCAGTGGCGCGTCGGAGTTTCGAGACTTTTCTACCTTCTCGTCACTCCCCCTGGCTATCCGGCCGACACTGAACGCGAGATGGCAACGAAAGCGGAGGCCGAAAAACGCCGGAAGGCTGCGACCCGGGGGGGGATCGATCCAGTCGAACATGATCGAACGCTACACCCAGCCGAGAGGCTCCCCCGGGGCCGTATGCATGGGTGCTGAAGGACTTCAAACGGACACATCGTCTACTTCGGAAGTGTCGCTCCAAGACCTTTTGGCTGCCATTACTGGACTCAAGGCCGACATGAGTCAACAATTCGAAGCCGTAGTGTCCAAAATAGACACGGTGGCGGTGGATGTGACTCTGATTCGGGCCGACTTGGCCAAAACAAATGAGCGGGTGAAGGCACTGGATCTTAAAACGTCGAGCCTGGTGAACGACATGGCTGAGGCGCAATCCGAAATTGGCAATCTGCGTGCATCGCACGACTTACTGCTCAAGCGGATGGAGGACTATGACAACAGGGCCAGGCGGAACAACATACGCCTTGTCGGAGTGCCGGAAGGTGATGGTGCTGTAGCGACCGATCTTTTGGTCGAGGAACTTATAGTCGCCCAACTGGCTCCGGCAGGACTTAGTAAGTTCTTTGCCGTGGAGCGCGCCTATCGTTTTCCAGGAGGTCAAGTGAAGCCGGGGAACCCGCCGAGGCCTATCATCGCGAGGCTTTTTCACTACCGGGACAGGGATGCTATCCTCCAGGCCGCCCGTAAACATGGTCCCCTGAAATATGACAATAACTCTGTCTCCATATATCCCGATTTCACTCCCCAAGTGCAGCGACAAAGATCAGGTTTCCTTGGAGTGAAGCGTCGCCTGAGAGACCGGGGACTGAAGTATGCCATGCTGTTTCCGGCCCGCCTCCGTATCGAATATCGGGAGCGTGCCTATTTCTTTGATCAACCTGAACGTGCAGCCGACTGGCTGGACTCGTTGCCAGCAGATGACTTTGGGAGCGGAGGCCCTGGTGGTGCGGAAGGTGGTGCAGCGGCCCAGGAGTAACTGAGGCCCTGGAGGTTCCGATTGAGACTATGCAACGTACTGTGTAAATTGACTTAGTCCCTAATGACTCTGCCCGTGGCGGTGCGGTAACGGGTGATTTCTCCCTTCCTCCTCGGGGGGTTCTTTGTGTAGAATTATGGGGCGACAGGCACACTGCAGTTGGGGGTGGCTTTTTAGTCAGCAGGGGTGCAGGGAGGGGGGTGTTGTGACGGGTTTGGGTTTTGGGGTTGGTGTTTGGGGACTGGGTTGTGTTTCGTTTAATTTGTTCTGTTTTGTGTTTCATGGTATTTCGTATCTTGCAATGACTTTTCATATTGGGACCTGCTGGGGGGTGGGTGTGGAATGTTTTTGTCGCAATGGGGGGGGGGGGTGAAATGCGGATTCTTTCTTGGAACGTAAATGGTTTGGGTGACAGGATTAAGCGGGGCGTTGTACTGCAATTCTTGAGGCGCCACGCCCCTGATGTTGTGTTCCTTCAGGAGACCCACTTGATTGGCAATGCTTGCAAGGCCTTAGACCGCCGGGGTTATCGACTGGTTGCACATGCGGGTTTCACCTCGGGTTCCCGGGGTGTGGGTATTATGGTAAAGTCTTCCCTTGCTCTTGCTATCGACGATGTTATCCTTGATGAGCGTGGGCGGTATGCTGCTGTTTCGGGGAGGTGGGAGGGTAAGCAGGTCGTGTTTGTTGTTGTCTATATCCCCCCGGGACTGCAGGCTACCACTTATGCTGATTTAGGCAGGACTCTCCTTGGGCTGCCAGACGGCTTGTTGGTCCTGGGCGGGGACTTCAATTCTGTCATGTCCGGTGACTGCGACCGGCTACCCCCTAGAGTATTGCCACGGTCCCAGATGTGGCTCAGTGAAATGGCTGACACTTTTGGCTTCGTGGATGTCTGGCGCTCACTACATCCCACACTCCAACAATACACTTTTCACTCTGGTGCGCACGGCAGCCTCTCCCGTATCGATTATTTTCTTATGTTAGCCTCCACTTTGTCCACTGTTCGTGAGATTCGGCATCTCCCCCGGGGTATCTCGGACCACTCCCCCCTGCTGATTATGATTTCTGTGGGCGGTCTGCCTGGTAACAGAGTTCCCCCGATCCCTCCCTGGCATTTTCGAAACCCCCGGCTCCGCTCAGACTTGATTAAGGCAATAGATTGCTATTTTTCTGAGAATCTGGGCTCAGTCACTTCCCCCACTGTTCTCTGGGAGGCCTTTAAGACGGTTATTCGGGGTTCCGCCCTGTCACTCATTGCCACTGAGCGTAGGGTCAAGAGGGAGGCTGTTGTGGCTCTTGAAACCGAAATCACTGCGCTTGAAAGTGAGTTGGGTGGGAATGACACGCCTGCACTGTTGCACGAATTGGAATTGAAGCAAGCAGACTATAAAGCCTGTGTCACGGATGCTGCTAAATTGATGCGGTCTAATCAACTTGGTCGACTGTATGATGTGGGTGACAAGGCTAGCAAGCTTCTTGCGTGGCTGGATAAGACTGAGCGTGCGAGTCGTGTTGTTCCTTCCATTGTTCGTGATTCTGGTGAGACTGTCTCTGATCCGGGTGAGATTGTTGAGTGCTTTGTTGACCACTTCCGTATGGTTTACACGCCTGTTAGTGATCGAGATGAGGCCGACTCCAGGCTACTCCTACGTGACATTGCCCTGCCTACTGTGTCTGATGCGGACTGCCTCGCTCTGGAGGCCCCCTTTACTGTCGACGAGATCGCCCTTGCGATTCGTTCCCTTCGTTCGGGTAAGGCAATGGGCCCTAATGGACTCCCCATTGAACTTTACAAACTTTGCCCCGACAAGATGGCCGCCCACCTGCGTCACATGTTTCTCGAGGCGGTTGAGGCTGGATGCCTCCCCCTTGAGCAGCGCCTCGCTACCATAGTGGTCATTTATAAGGATGGCAAACCTCGTGACCGTTGTGCCTCGTACCGCCCCATCTCCCTCCTTAACGCGGAACCCAAAATCCTCGCTAAGGTGCTGGCCAATCGGATGCTTGCTGTGATTTGTGACCTGATCCACCCGGATCAATCCGGTTTCATCCCCCACAGAAACACTGCTCTTAATTTGCGTAGGCTCCACAGTGTCCTCGCGAGAGCTTCTATTCTCGCCGAGCCAGCAGTAGTCGCTTCCCTTGACGCCACGATGGCATTTGACACTATTGAATGGCCCTACCTATGGGCAGCCCTCGCCAAATTTGGCTTTGGCCCCAATTTCATCGCATGGGTCAAGCTTCTTTACGAACAGCCGCTAGCTCAGGTCGCGGTGAATGGTAGATGCTCAGACCCCTTCCCCTTGGGCCGTGGCACACGTCAAGGCTGTCCCCTTTCTCCGCTTTTATTCGCTTTGGCACTCGAACCTCTTGCCGCGTGGCTCCGGTGGGAACCCTCTATCAAAGGGATCCGATGGTCCCCTGACCTCGAGGATCGTGTCTCCTTGTACGCGGACGATATCCTCCTTTATCTCACTTCCCCTCAGAAGTCACTCAATGTTCTCTTTGACGTCCTCACGTCCTTCGGTAAGAACTCTGGACTTGTCATTAATTGGACCAAGTCCTGTGTCTACGCCATAGCTGGTACTCTGCCGCCTCTTCCCCGCAGATTTCCCATCCTGGTAGCGACTGACGGCTTTAAGTATCTGGGGGTCCATGTATCCATGATCTCTTCGGTCCGCTATGAGCGGAACTTGTATGCTCCGCTCCGCAGACTGAAGCAGGATGTTCGGCGTTGGCGCGATCTGCCCCTATCTCCATTAGGCCGGGCGGCGCTCTTTAAAATGATGTCGCTCCCCCGATTCCTCTATGCCCTGCAAAATTTCTTCGACCCTGTTCCAGCTCGCTATTTCCATGAAGTCGAGAGTTTACAGCGGCAACTTATCTGGGACGGCCGTGCCCGCATTGCCTTATCCAAGCTCACGCTCTCCTGGTACGACGGAGGTATTGCGCTGCCGGATATTAGACGATACTACTGGGCCTCGCACCTGAGCGCCATCAACCATGCGACATACTCTCCGGAGCCCGCTCCTGCCTTTGCTTTGGATAAACTGCTGTTGCCCGGTGGCAACTTTAATAGGGCGCTGTATTCTAAGGCCCCCTTCCGACTCCTCACGGGCCCAACGAAATATGCTGTGCGGGCATGGCGGGACGCTACGGTGGCCACGGGCTGGGGTGGTAGACTGACACGTATGACGCCGCTGTATGATTCGGAACGACTGGGTAACCTGTGGAAGACGAAAGGGTTTGAGAAATGGGACATGATTGGGATTAGCACGGTGGGGGACCTGTGGGCACGCGGCGCGGTTAAGTCCTTCGAATCATTGAAGCTGGAATACCGGCTCGATGATAGGGAGCACTTCCGGTACATGCAGGTGAGGCATGCCTTGTCTTCTGTCTTCCCCTCCGGTACGGACGTTCCGCAGTCCTCCCCTTTGGAAGATCGAGTTCTAGACGGCCACGTCCCAGACAGTACCATCTCCTTAATTTACAAGAAGCTTATTAATAACAGAGCTGACCAGCTCGAGAAGCTCCGGGCTGCCTGGACGGCTGACGGACTTGAATTGGACGACGAGGACTGGCAGTCAGCTGTGTCCTCCCCTAAGGAGGTGGCTATTCCGGCACGACTTCGCTTTGTCCAATTGAAAATCCTCCATCGTGTGTATCTTACTGGAATGCGTCTGGTGCGAATGGGTATGGTTTCGGATGGACGATGCAAGCGTGGGTGTGGGATGGACGGTACCTTTCTTCATGTTCTGTGGGAATGTCCGATGATTGCAGCGTACTGGTCTAGGGTGCATGATGTGATGAGTCGTGTCACGGGGGTCCCATTGCTTCCTGAGGCACGTCGTTGCCTGTTGAATGTGTGGGAACCGTCTGACTGCACTGCTGCCCAGACACTTTGGGTTACCCTAGGCAATATGATTGCGAAGAGGGATATCGCGCAGCTTTGGGGCTCCCCTAGACCGCCAGTGCTAAGTGCCTGGAAAGAGAACATGGACTGGTCCATGTTCCGAGAGAAGACGGTATATGAGGCCCGGGGGCGTCCAGGGAAGTGGTCTAGAGTTTGGGCTCCCTGGAATACTTATCGTGGAGACATCTGTTCTCCCCCGCTTGACTACGAGGTCCCTCTCCCCTCCTTCCCGTGATTTACGTTCCTCTCCTATTCTCACCACATGCTTTGTTCTCTTGCGCGCGCCACCCCCCCCTCACCATTGTCGTTTCTCCTACATCCATTCCCCCCCCCCACCTCCAGCAACCCTTGCCACTATGATACCATGTGTTTGTTTGTTTGTGTTCATTTCGACAAAAACATAAAATTAAACCTTTTTTATCCTATTTGTATGATGTTATGCTCTTGCCGATAATGTTGACGTGAGAGATTGCTCCAGCAACGTACTGCCTCGTATTGCACTTTTCGCTCAGCCTGTTTTTGTCATAGCGGCCGGCCCTTCGGGGTTGTAGGCAGACGCTGTGTATTGTGCATTCGTAAATAAAGGTTTAAAAAAAAAAAAAAAAAGAATACAACAATACACCCTTAAAACGATCATCAATACGACATTATAAGAGCATTCTCAGAAGAGCACTTTCACAAGAAATACATATAACTACAGTGGTGAGATATACTATTTCATCCATTCAATATTAAGTTACGAAAATACATATACATAACCATCAAAAAGCCTAAATCTGGACGGGTAACCAGTTTAGTGCCATACACTCCATCATAAAAATACTGAACCTTGTAATATGCAAGTATGCAATATCGATAAAAATACAGTACTCTCTACTATCAAATGCAAAGGCCTAAATAGTGCAAATGCGCAAAACAATCTAATTAAGGAAAATAATTAACAAATGCACAAGAACAATACGCAATACAGTACACTCGGTATTAAAATGCAAAAGGACTAAATACAAATATGCAAAAGAATCTAATCGAGGCAGATAAAATGCTATAAGGGCAAATGACTTTAAGAAGAAAATATACAGTTCTGTCCTCTCAAATAGTGAAGTGAAGTAATAGAAATATAGGATTCAAACATCCAACATAAACCAGCGCATAAAAAGTGCTAGTAGAACATGTGATTACATAATACAATTTGCGATTTTCTGCAAATTAATAAGGTACAAAGAACTATTCCACATATACATGAGAAATTAAAACACTTTTCAAAAACATTTCAAAATGTAAATATTATTCTGCAAGACATTTCAGTTAGGGAGCGAATAAACATTGACGGGCCTCAACTGCTGAAGTTGTAGTATGTTTCAAAAGAATGGGTCTCAAAACGTGTCGACGTACAGAATGAAGGTAAGGGCATACCAAAAGCACATGTTTTAAGTCTTAAACAGGGTTGAGGCAAAGATCACAGTGACTTTCATCCTGCAGAATACCTTCTCAAGTTCCTGTGATAACTTGTAGAGGTAGCAAGTGTAACCTTAGTAACAGAATCATTCTCTATACACCATGGGGAAGATTCCATAGGAGATTGGATTGTTTTTGTTTTTTTACAGATGATATTTTCTATTATATTCTCATTCCTTACATACTGTAAACAAAGCAACATATCCCCTTTCCTACTCACAATGTGCAATTTTGTTTATCAAGTTTTTAAAAACAGGTTTTCGAAATGGTAAATTCCCACTCTGAACAATCTCAGACATTTCCAATGCTTCTGTATAGGTCGAATAAAGTGCACTTCTTTCATTCATACTATAGAAAATTTCGAGCTTTAATGCTTCTCGATTAGAACCCATGTCACTACCCTGCAAACTGTCCCCCCACCTCAGAACAGCTGCCATAGTGAGCTCAACTGTTGAGGGTAACCTAAATTCAAGTTGAAGAGCGGGTGCAGAAGCCAAGGAATTCAAATTACAAATTTTACTTCATTTGCACCACTCCACTATCTAATAAAAAAGACCAATGCAGCACATTCATTACTTCACAGGCATAATTCAATGTGATTGGGGCTTTTGTCTTGTAAATCGATAGGACACGTACAAAGTACCTTTTTCTACAATACTTAAACACTCTGTGGATGGTAGAGGCCTGGGACAAAGCCTTGCTTTTACAATGGTTTATAAGATCTTTATTTAGGCAATTGCTTGAAAAGATCCTACTAAGATAAGAGTAAAGCTGCACTACTTCCATCTTGGCACGCCCCACAAACCAGACAAGGTTTTGCCTGATTCTAACTCCGTTACTTTTAAGGATCATAACTTTACTCATAGTTGTGTTTATTTTTAAAAAGTGGTCCTCCGCATATTTTTCCACAGCACAAAGACGTCTTTGAAGGCCTATTAGGCTTAGATCCAACAAGATAACATCATCTGAGTTAAGAAGATGACAAAGGTTCAATAAACCGAGTTTAGGAGGATCCCACTTAACCAGACCATCTATATGAGGCAGATCATGAGTAAATAGCGAGAAAAAAGAGAGGCCCAGGCACCCCTGCTTTAAGTCATTATGTGTCACTACTCTGCTTGATAAACCTTGGTTCACTCCTATCAGAACCTGAGCCCAGGTAGAAGAGTGTAGGGCAATTATTAGCCTCAGAAGATGAGCAGGAATCCCTAGCGCTGACAATTGTCTCCACAGCATCACCAGGTCAACCCTGTCAAATGCTGTGGAGAAATCAATGAAAGCGGAAATCATGGGCCTGCCCCTAGACTGAGGATACTTTTCTATTAATGTTTGCGGGCCGTGATGTTGTCAAGAGTACCACAGTTCTTGCGAAAACCCGCCTCCTCAACAGGCAGGAGGTTATTGCCAATAACCCATTCTTGAAGCCGAAGTAGAATGCTTTTGGTAAAGAATTTGCCTGTTGCATCCAATAGAGCGACTTGTCTATAACTGTCAGGAGAAGCCTTGGGTCCTTTTTTTTATGGGGAACAGTGACACTTCACTTCCTGGAAGATGGAATATCACCAGACAGGTACCAATACTTAAAGAATGGACATAGAAAGATAGCCTATAAAGAAGCTTCACGTTTATTAGGTGCTATCAGGAATTTGTCAGGGGCCATAGCGCCTGAGGTTCTTACACCTTTGATGAATCCCTCAATCTTCTTGCCAAATGGTTGACCGTAAAATTCCACAGAATCTACTTCACCACTTAAAACAAACTGGTCACTGCATCTTGAATTACAGGCATGTAATTGAGAGATATACTAGTCCACACATCATTCGATAACGAGTTAGCCTGAGCTGTGACTCTGGAGTCGCAGTATTGCGCTCATAGCCCAATGTTTATGAGAATTATATGAGGTGTCAGCTTCCCTAGGATTGATCCACTTCCTATCCTCATCCTTTCAGCTTTCTGCCAACCTCAATCTTGTTCTTTCATGGTTAAAGTGGTTGATTTCCTCCTGTCTCGAGCCCGAGGACAAGGGAATTTATTTCATGATTTACCTTTTTTTGCAGCCGAAGAGATTTTAGTGGATGATTTGGGTATTTTACCTCCATCTTTACTCCCAAAGGCAAGCTAATCATCACATTCTCTTCTTGAGAGGCAAAACATCAAAGAGAGGCTTGAAACATCATAGATGGGCACTTTCTTGAAGCGTAGTTAGCATGAACAAGAACATGGCTGCAATGGTTACATTTTTCATAGGGATGATTTATAGTTAATAGGTGCATAACCTAACATAAAATGCATTTAGAGGTCCAGTGCTAATTAATAAAAAAAGCAGTGGGCTTAAAGGTTCTCCTTTCTTGGTCTTGAAAAGTAGTTTTGAGTAGGAGTCCCTGCTGCCCAAGCTGTATATAGCACGTGTCATGTATAATAGATGTTACTATCTACACTCTTGATTTTACAGTGTTGTGGTAAATAAAGTATTACCCTGTCATAATTTCTATAAATAAACAAAGGGTCATGCATAAAATGAGAGGCAGAGTCCGTGGTGTCCGATTCAAAAGGGCTTTATTTCAATAACTTGAGTTAGGGGAGAATCGGTTCCATCACCACGAAGGTTCAGGAAGGGTCTTTTAAACTTTATTCACAGAGTACAATATTTATACATTCAATTTCGCATATAGGGAGGAGCGCTCTAGGCAGAGCAAGAGAAAGAGAGATAAGAACATGTGGGCGTTCACTTGAAGAGTCATAGGTGAGTCATAGGTGGGTGGATACATGGAGGGGGGTTGCATGGCCAGCTTGAACTTTTCACTACTTGTGTGCGCAACTTGATCATGACCTGCAACTGACGTGTAACTGGGGGGAGCTGACTTTCGGTCTGGTAGGGAGGCCTTCAGTGTCAGGGCGACCAGCACGTCTGGTATTATCTGATATCTTAAGTCCAGGGATGTATTATCTGAAGCAAAGGTCGCTCATCACCAAGAGCCAGTGTGGGCATCTATTTCTTCGTTCATTGCGTGGGGGCCTTGAGCTTTCTATGGACGCGAGCTCTGCAAATCACTTAAACGGAGACAGAAAGGCTAGGCCCTATCTCTGCAGACGGGTTCTGTTTACCTCCTTCACCAGGCAGGAATGTGATTCTGTAGAGCAAGCAGATAACTGTTGTGCACAATACTGTCTTGGCACCCCGTGCTGGGCCCCTCTCGGCTTAGCCAAAAGTATGCGAGGTCAGGGATACGTAGCTGCAGCCCTCAGAGTGTCTGGAGGCATGAAACCTTAATTCGGGGACTGGCTGAGCAACAAAATGGAGAAATGGGTTCTTCGCGATATATTAAAAGTGCACAATGCAAACACATGGGCCACATGGGCCTCAGTGCAAAATTAACGTTTCTTTTATGGAAGACTTGGTGACTGGCATCCTAATGTGGGACGTAAATGCAGAGGCATCATTATTGGAGGCCATAGAGGGAAAATGCATGGGTGACATGCACGTACACTAAACGTTGGGGTACACGCAGGGGACATATTGGCCATGTAAAATTTCTTTTTCCTCATTCCCTCCTTGTCCCCTACTGTACCCTTCAGGACACATCTATTTTCATGAGACCGTATATTTGTTCATACAGCATCATTTGTTCATCTTTGATCCTTTGTATACGTGGATGTGGAACACAGGCAGTCGCACACAGGCCGCAAATGGCCGGGCCACACTGCAGACAGAGACAGCAGCCGAATATCATCAGCAGTATCATTCCTAGGAACGACAACACTTTCCATCCCCATGCCGATATTACACCCCAGAGCCAACTGGACCAAGTCCATGTGCCTGGGTCTTGATGTATATTGTGAGTAATCTTGTGGAGCCTTGTTATTGCTGCGTACACAGATGGCGCGTTATTAGGAATGAAAACGCAGCAACTGGAGCCGATCACTCTACAGGCCCCGCCCCTATCCGCCAGGATGACGTCAAGAACAAGGCGGTTCTGAAGAACAACCAGTCGCATGGCAGACTGCTCCTGGGTCAAGTTCGCCAGGGCAGATGCAGTCTCATTCACACCTGCTTCCAGAGTCCTCGTTAACCTGCGTATGAGTTTACTGTTTTGGACGGGTCCTATGAAGAAAAAGAATCCTTTGTTGAAATCTGTATATTGCTCCCAGGCTGTCTCAGTCTGATCAATCCCTGAGGCATCAGACTCTCTCCTGTGTCTAACATGCTCTAGTCGTGAATCGATGATAATAGGATGGGGCCAGAAAGACGGGTGGCATCAGGAACGCTATATAGCATGTCCCAGCCCAGTCTAAGGGCAGATGTACATAGGCTGTCTGACCGCAAATGAAATAGGTATGGCGAGATGCTTTGAAAGAAGACTTTCCTTTATCATTAAACTCTACTACAGCATTACATTCGCTGTGTCCCATATGTACTGATCCTTTCTTTCTAACGCACAAATCACCTTTTACTGGTAGGACTGAAATAGACGGTGGACCCGCATTTCGCATGGGCTGAACATTCAACATTATAAAGTTGAGGGAAGCATTTCCTTGCTCGTACTCTTCATTTTCTAGATCGGTCCCCTTCCTTTGGGGAAGCCCGTCTTTGTCTGGAAAACATACCTCATTCATTACTTTATTCAAGTTTCCCCATATCCAGTCACCCTGGTAAACTGTGGACCTTCTGTCGATTGATGACATTAGGGCAAACCATGCTCCGCACGAACCATTGTGGGAGAACGGAAAAGGGACGAGGGGCAGAACTCCCTTCGTCTTTTGATAAGGTGGGAGTCGGCCACATACCCAGCAATCTGTCGCATTGCTGGTCTGATGAGAACGGTGCAACATCCGAATAAAAGTATTGTTGCGCAGGGCCAATCGATATGACAGTTCATGGGGTGGCAGATCACTAAATGTATGCTCTACGGTGTCATTAATAGAAGAGTGTATATGTGAGGCAATAGGAGGAAAGAAAACATGTAATATTAAGCTGACACAGATTATAGTGATGCACAGAAGAGACAGAAAAATCAAAGATATTTTGCAGTATTTTTCTTTCATTTTGCTCTTTTTACTATTATTGTCTGCGATCTTATGCATGTCAGAAATCTTGTTTAACCGATTCACCACCTAGTGGACTTAAATGATTAAACGTCGTCTGGCTTTCTAGATCGTAATTTGGACCTGTACTCTTGCTGTGGAGTCTTTTCTAGCAAAGGGGGCTCAAAGTCTGTAATGTCTTTTTTCTTTACCAAAGTTCCAGAGTCTCCAAAGTACTTTTTACAATGATGGGCATGAAGTCACCCTTTTCTCCCTTCGACTTTGATGGCTGTCCTCGTTGTTAGTAACACTAACTTCGGCGCCTTCCAACGCGGCTCAAGGGGGCTTGATCAATCAAAATTCCTGACGAGAACATAATCCCCTGGGGCTATGGCGTGCTCCTTGACCTGGGTGTTGTCAGGGAAGGCGGCGGCAACCTGTGAATGACAAGAGAGTAGTGCAGACATCAAGGAAGCCAGGTAATCTGTAAGCATGTTACTGTCAACATCAGTTATTTTCTTAGGCATAGGCGTACCCCACATGTTCGGCGGTCTACCGAAAACCACTTCATATGGTGATAGGCCTGTTCTGGAATGGGCTACCATACGCATGTAAAAGAGGGCAACCGGCAAGGCTACCATCCAATCCACGCCTTTTTCTGCACAGATCTTTGCTAGTTTCGTCTTTATTGTCTGATTATGCCCTTTCTACAAGGCCTGCTGCTTCAGGGTGTCTCACACAATGGAACTTCCAGTTATATCCTAACAGAAGAGACACTTGTTTCATTAATTCAGAAGAAAAAGGCTGACCATTGTCTGAGTAAACGACACGGGGCAATCCGTATCTAGGAAAGAATTCACGCACCAATTGCCTGGCGGTTGTCACAGCAGTATAATCTGGGACTGGATGCGCTTCTGTCCATCTAGACAGTGCACACACAACTACCAGGACATACTTGTAACCTCTACATCTGTTCATTTGGATATAATCCATCTGGAGGACCTCAAAAGGGTGGTCAGGAGGATGAAATCCGCCTTGTTCCACCGGGATGCCTTTACCTGGATTGAACTGACACCAGATCATGCATGTTCTTACTTTTTGTTTCGCTGCTGCACGCAGGTGCTTGTTAAACCAGATATTCTGTAAGCTGTCTATCATTGCCTTCTCTCCCAAGTGTGCTGGACTATGTGCTGTGTTTATGATCACTTGTACCATGGCATCAGGAAGAAACCATGTTGCTTTGCCCTTAGTCATCCAACCTTGGTCAGTCTGGACCCCTCCTTGTTCAGTCCATTTCTTTATTTCATCTGAAGTGGCATGTGTCTGTATGTTGAGTACATCTTGAGAAGGATCCCTGACTGTCATACTTTTTGTCAGTAATGGTACCTCTGTCTTTGTCGTGTCTGTTGGTGTCTGGGCTGTAAGTTTAGCAGTTCGGTCTGCCAGGTCATTACCCTGGGAAATGGTGTCTGTAGCTTTGGTGTGTGCTTTGCATTTCAGGATAGCTATGGCTGCAGGTAAATGTATTGCTTCCAACAGGGCCTGAATAAGTGGGCCGTGCTGAATTTTGGCCCCATGAGAGGTCAAGAAACCTCTCTCCCTCCATAGTACTCCAAAATCATGAACTACGCCAAAAGCATATTGTGAATCTGTATAAATGTTCACTTTCAAGTGCTTAGCTCTTATGCAGGCTTGTGTCAGAGCGATGAGCTCTGCTGCTTGCGCTGACAGTATGTCTATTCTTTGTGTCTCTATGACTTCAGTAGCAGTGGTAACGGCATATGCTGCCACTAACTCTTCCACCCTCGTTCTCATGCATGATCCATCTACATAAAGTGTTAGGTCAGGGTCTGGCAGTGCAACATCTTTCAGGTCTTGTCTTGGTTTCGTCACTATATTCATTATTTCCACACAGTCATGTGGTGCGGTGTCTACTGTACTTGAGGGCAAAAGTGTAGCAGGATTTAGTGTGTTACATCGTCTGATCTCTATGTGTGGTTGAAATAACGTCAGCTCATATCCTGTCAGTCTCGCTACGGTCAAGTGTTGTGTCTGTGTCCTGTTCAAGAGAACTTCCACTGCATGCGGTACCTGTACTGTCAGGGGGTGTCCCAGCACTATCGAGTCACTTTGTCTTATGGCTAGGGCTGTTGCCGCAACCGATTTCAGGCACGCAGGCAGGGCCTGGGCCACTGGGTCCAGTGTACTAGAAAAATAAGCACAAGGCTTGTGTTTTCCTGCTTGATCTTGTGTGAGGACAGATAATGCTGTTCCATCCCGTTCAGTTACGAAAAGCATAAAGGGTTTACTGTAACTAGGAGTCGCTAAAACTGGCGCTTGACATAAGGCTCTTTTTAATTCCTCAAATGCCAGGGTGTGTTCTTGTGTCCAAGGGAGGACAGTCGAAGACGCTGCCTCCTGTGTTGTCAACTGTATGAGTGGTTTGGCTAGATAGGCATACTTGGGAATCCACTGCCTGCAGTATGAAGTGAGGCCAATGAAGGCCCGCACTTCCTTTTGTGTCTTGGGCTGTGAAAGGTTAGAAATTAACTGAATACGTTCTTGTGTCAGCTGTCTACCCCTCTTGGACAGCAAGTGTCCAAGGTACACCACTTGCTGTGCACAGAATTGTAACTTTGAAGGGGACACTTTGTGCCCCTTGTCTGCCAGAAAGTGTAAAACTGTCAGTGATGCATTTTCGCAGTCTGTTTCTGATCGTGCTGTAATGAGGATGTCGTCTACGTACTGTATCAGTCCTGTGTTGGTAGGCATATTAATACTGTCCAGCTGTCTTTTTAACGCCTGACTGTAAATGCTAGGACTCTCTGTAAAACCTTGGGGTGCTCTCGTGAATTTAAAGCTTCGTCCTTTTAAACTGAATCCGAAAAGTTATTGGCTATCTGGATGAATTGGAATACTGAAAAAGGCATTCTTCAAGTCAATGACTGTAAAGAACGTTGCCTCAGAATCAATAGCAGTCAGTAATGAAGAAATGTCTGGGACCACTGGGTATTGTGGGACTACGCATTTATTCAATTCTCGAAGGTCAACAACTAGTCTGTAAACTGGTGGTGCATTAGGGTCTGAGTGTTTAAGGATAGGAAGGACAGGTGAGTTACACACATTCGAGTCAGTCTCCACCACCACCCCTTGTGCAATGAGTTCGTCAATAATTTTTAATAAGGCCACTTCGGCCTCAGGTGGTATTCTGTATTGTCGTATACGTGGTAGTACTACTCCTGCTTTGAGAGTGACATGGTGTGGTGTTATGTCCATGTAACCTACGTCAGTCGGACCTTGTGCCCATAGGTGCTGTGGTACATTCTGGAGTCTGATGTCAAAATCTGTCAACACATAATGACCCTTAAAATCACGTAAGAACAGTCGCACTCCCTCCGGAGAACAACAGATAACTGCTCCTAGTTCTTTTAATGTCTTTATACCAAGTAAGTTTTCTGGACATGATTTAGTAAGTAGCAAGTCTGTGGTACGTGACAGTGGACCAACCCCGAGGGAGACTGGTTTCGATACTTCATTAACAATAGGCTTTCCTGAAAATCCCAGGGAAATATTCTGTGAGCCCGAGAGAGGTGCCCCTGGAACCTCGTCATGGCTGATGGTAGTTCTGCTCGCCCCTGTGTCTATCAGAAACTTTCTGTCCTGTCCCA
Organism: Lissotriton vulgaris; assembly: GCF_964263255.1. Classification (NCBI taxonomy): domain Eukaryota; kingdom Metazoa; phylum Chordata; class Amphibia; order Caudata; family Salamandridae; genus Lissotriton; species Lissotriton vulgaris. The sequence goes on along the minus strand of NC_141693.1, from coordinate 362,086,495 downwards.
GTACACGACCATGTACATAGGGACCTTCTTGATCTACAGGAACCTGAATAAGGGGCAAGCCATCTTCCCTCTCAAGGCTGTTTCATGAGAATGATTGGTATTCTGGATAGTCTGACTGTGTGTACTGATACATTTGTGGTGTGGCATGAACAGGCGGTGGTGGGGGTGGAAAAGTCGCTATTGTCTGTTGTGTGCTATTTTGCCTAGGAGTGTGCGGTCGTTCTTTTGTTTTGCCTGTAGCTATATTGTGTTTCAGGACAGCACATTCCTTTACATAGTGACCTGGTTGTTTGCAATAATTACAGTTCCCCTTGACAGGTGTCGTGCCATTTTTGTTCGTGTTTGCCGGTACCGTTTGGGCAACCAGCACCTTCATTTTTGTCTCTTTCATGCTTCTCTTTTCCTGATCCTGCTCTTCTCTAATCCTGTTCTGATGATATTGTAGCATCTGCAACATTTGTGAAGGGCTGTTTGCTTGCCAAGTACTCTCAACCTTCAGTACTCTATTCTTGATCTGGGGTAGGGAATTCTCTACTAATTTGCTCACGAAAAGATGGGGATATGATTCGCTACCGGGCTTAAGGCCACTATTAATAGTAAAGCATTTCTCGAATCTAGAATGGAAGTCACTTGTGTCCTCTTCTTGTTTCTGTTTACAGGCTGAAATAGCATCCCAGTCTTCCTTTTTAGTAGTCAATAGTCTCGGCAAAACCTGTATTAAAAGTTCAGGTAGTTCTCTAGCTTTGTCACCAAGACCAACCCCCGGGGCCCTGTCTTTATCTTCTGTTTCCAATGCTTCCCAGCTTAACTTTTTCTCTCCCACCTCCCAGTCTTTTTCCTTAAGCTTTACATAAATGCCTGCTGGCAATAGTACTTTCAATAGTTTCAGAAGGTCAGCGTACGTATAATCTCCGATGCGGAGAATGTCTTTTAATTCTCGGTGAAACCCCCCGGGTCTTTATCATGGGAGGGCAACATCTTTTTCATTTCTAATTTCGTCAAGGGGGTGTAAACATACACCCGTTGCAGCACATTGTTTGCATTTTTAACGGGATGTACCTCTCGTAGGGGGTTCTGTCTGTCTACATATAGGTGCTTTCTGTCGTGGTGTGGGTCGTTGATCCAGGATGACGTTAATTAATTCAGAACCCAGGCCAGTCCATCTGTCTAGAAGTATGTCGTCCAGTAATTTATACAATTGACCGGGATCGGAATATTGATTCTCATACAACGTTATTAAATGTTGGACCATGTAAATACCGGCCAAACGCTGTTCGTTCGGCGGGAGGCTCAAGAACGTTTGTGCTACTATATCATTGCTATATATATTAGAATTGGACACCCACTGGGTGGCTGACCGGGCCAACTCCATTTCGTGTGGGGTGTGAGATCGCTCGTTCTTTATCCGTCGGTCCAGTACTTTTTCAGTAGCTTGGAATAGATTTTCAAGGGAATATCTTTCTTTTATAGCCGGCCCCTGTTTACGGTAGTCGAGGCACTTGGGCCTGTCAAACCGTCGTGCATTGCCTACATAATTTATCCTGTCCTTCGCCTCGTCTACCTCTTCTGTTGATGACTCACCCTTCTCGTCAGACTCTACTTTGTGTGTTGCTAATATTTCCTTTCGTATTTTTTTTATCATGCTGTCTGTCTCTCCCGTTTTATCATGCCGACCGGCATCTATGTTATCACTCCATTCTATCAAACCAGGCCCTACATCCCCTTCTCCTTCGTCTTTTTCCCTGATCAGGCAGTTAATAACAAAACGGAGGATGTAGTTCTTAACCCCCACCTTTCTGTTTTGCATGGCCTGTGCTATACTCTCGGGTCCCTCCCCCGTCCTAATGAAACGGTATATTTTATCTAGGTGGTCTTTCATATCTGGTAGTTTATCCAAATATGCGACGGCCTGTCTTAGTCTTAGTGAAATCACGAGCATTGAGCCCTTTCCTGGTTCTGGATCGTATAGACAGTGGGGAATTGCAACATCTATAGTAGGCCCCCATCCCCCTACGCCCCCTGGCACATGGTCGTCTTTCACGAGCTGCTGGAGCTGTTGGAGCTGGTCCGCTGGTGGGGGCGGAGGGAAATCTGCGTTTGCGTAGTCCGGTGGGGACTCTTCTAGATAGGAGGAAATAAACGCCTCGGATGCTGTCTGCTTTATTCTACGTACTCTATAGGGTACAGGTGGTGGCGTTCGCGATCTACGGGGTGTTTCTGAGGGGGTCACTCTAGCTAGTTCTTCTGAGAGGACGGTATAAATACCAGTAACGACGGCATTTCTTTCTCTATCAGCCTGTTCTGCTTTGACCCGTTCCCCCTCCTCCCGCAGTTCTTTTTCTTTGGCTTTTTCCGCTGCTTGTTTAGCTCTCTCTGCCTTGTTGAATTCTTTCTCTGTTCTCCTATGGGCTTCTTTGCGCCATAACTCAATGGCATCTTTCTGAGAGGGTCTTGATTTCTTTTTCCATAGCGCTTCCTCTACTCTCATAATGCATTCAGAATCCCACGTTCCCGAGACAGGCCATCTGTACTTCTCCTCTAAATCCTTTGTGTAATCTACCCATAGGTCTAAATACAATATGGCATCTAGCCCATGCTTATTATACATATAATGACCAGGTCTGTCTCTAGGCGGGATGTTCACTGGCTCTTCTAGTATACCTTTTCTGGTCCCTATCTGACGTAATTTCGAAAACAGTGGCATGTTGAAACCAACTTAATGCAAACACAATACACACCAAAATAGTCTAACTGAAACAATCATTAACACTAAAACACTAAAAACAGATACAGTTTAACTCCATGTACTTGAAAACAGATAACTTTATGCACTGGAATACAGCACAACCATACCGGTCTCATAAATGAGACACGTCTTTACCGTGTTCACGCAAATGAACCCGTCTTTACCGTGTTCGTGTGAACGAACCCGTCTTTACCGGTCTCGTAAATGAGACACGTCTTTACCGTGTTCATATAAATGAACCCGTCTTTAACTTTATGCGTTCCCAATAGTGGTACTCACCGGGAAGCAGAACTTTAAGGCCTCGGATACTTGATACTGCGCATGCGCGGAACGGGTGGACCTCTGGAAACCTCGGACCTTGCTCTCTCACGGGTTGGGCTCTGGTTGGGATGATCCGCGATCCCCACCGCCTCGTGTGGATGCCTGGTCGCAGTCCGTCTCCTCCGTGGGCCTGAGGGAGTAAGCGGGAAGTCCCGCTGGCGTGTACACTTTGAAGTCCGTCACGGCTGTAGAAGGGGGCAAGGGCTGGACCTACATCTCCGGCGCGTGGGGAAAGGGATTTGTTCCTATTCGGGCGCCAGATTTATGTGGTAAATAAAGTATTACCCTGTCATAATTTCTATAAATAAACAAAGGGTCATGCATAAAATGAGAGGCAGAGTCCGTGGTGTCCGATTCAAAAGGGCTTTATTTCAATAACTCGAGTTAGGGGAGAATCGGTTCCATCACCACGAAGGTTCAGGAAGGGTCTTCTAAACTTTATTCACAGAGTACAATATTTATACATTCAATTTCGCATATAGGGAGGAGCGCTCTAGGCAGAGCAAGAGAAAGAGAGATAAGAACATGTGGGCGTTCACTTGAAGAGTCATAGGTGAGTCATAGGTGGGTGGATACATGGAGGGGGGTTGCATGGCCAGCTTGAACTTTTCCCTACTTGTGTGCGCAACTTGATCATGACGTGTAACTGGGGGGAGCTGACTTTCGGTCTGGTAGGGAGGCCTTCAGTGTCAGGGCGACCAGCACGTCTGGTATTATCTGATATCTTAAGTCCGGGGATGTATTATCTGAAGCAAAGGTCGCTCATCACCAAGAGCCAGTGTGGGCATCTATTTCTTCGTTCATTGCGTGGGGGCCTTGAGCTTTCTATGGACGCGAGCTCTGCAAATCACTTAAACGGAGACAGAAAGGCTAGGCCCTATCTCTGCAGACGGGTTCTGTTTACCTCCTTCACCAGGCAGGAATGTGATTCTGTAGAGCAAGCAGATAACTGTTGTGCACAATACTGTCTTGGCACCCCGTGCTGGGCCCCTCTCGGCTGAGCCAAAAGTATGCGAGGTCAGGGATACGTAGCTGCAGCCCTCAGAGTGTCTGGAGGCATGAAACCTTAATTCGGGGACTGGCTGAGCCACAAAATGGAGAAATGGGTTCTTCGCGATATATTAAAAGTGCACAATGCAAACACATGGGACACATGGGCCTCAGTGCAAAATTAACGTTTCTTTTATGGAAGACTTTGTGACTGGCATCCTAATGTGGGACGTAAATGCAGAGGCATCATTATTGCAGGCCATAGAGGGAAAATGCATGGGTGACATGCACGTACACTAAACGTTGGGGCCATGTAAAATTTCTTTTTCCTCAGTGTTTTGGTTAACATTTCACATTTCTTGTCTGAACAAATTTTAGGCCGCCCACTCGAGTTTAATTATGAATTTATGTTCGAAGTAAAAATCATATTATAATTTTAATTACACAATAAAAATAATGTAAGAAGTATTATTTTCAACTGTGATTTATAAAAATAGTTTTCTAATTAAAAAGAACATAACAGTTCTCTGATAAGACAAACCAATTTAACTTGTATTTTAGTCAATTAAGTATAGGGGTATTGGCATAAATGGTTTATTTTGTATAATTATAAACCTATCTCATAATGATGATGGCTCTAGTAGGAATCGAGATCTCCTTAAATGAAGAATTTCAAACCCAGGCGTCCATGTGAAGGTTTAAGAAGTATAGGGTGGACTGATTCCTGTTCATGAAAGTTAGGGGTGTGGGCATGTGTGTGTGTGGGTGTATGTAAGTGTGCAGGGCATGTCTGTATGTGCGTATGAGTGGATGTGCCCATATGTATCTGTGTTAATTTGTGTATGTGCATAGGGGTCTGTTTGTGTCTGCCTGTATCTGTGTTTTCGGGTGTACGCAAGTTTGTATAGGCATGTTTGTATATGTAGGATGAGTGTGTGTATGTGTGCGGGCGTGTTTGTGGATTTTTGTACCTGCCCGTGTTTGTTGGGGGTAGTAAGAGAAAAATACAATTTCAAATTGCAATGTGATTATTTAGGTATACACACACACACACCCACACACACACACAAACACACACAAATATATATATATGGGAGGACCGTGGTGGAGGATTTTGTAAATCTTTGAAAGTCTCTGGAGTTCTTTGATTCCCATTTCTTTTAGTACTCCGTGGGTTCTCAAAGAACAAAAGTGCCAAACAAGTGTCTACAAATTTACCAAGACGTCTATGGTACTTATCTCATTTCTTCTAGTTACTAAGTTACCCTAACTTACCCTGGTTGTAGTTACTAAGGGCCTGATAAGAATGACGGTGACCACCGTTGCTTTTTGACAGTCCGACCGCCCGATTAGGAAGTGAGTAGGGACACCGCCTCAGGACCGCCACCACCGTTGACATTTTAACTACCACAGGGGAGGAACAGGGACAGCCCATGGAGGTGGTCCTGCCATTTTCCCCACTGAGCTGATTATGAATTGCCTTGCTGCTGACCATTACCTGGCGGGGACACCGCCAAGTGTGAGTCGACGGAAAGGCAGTAAATGTTCCTTAAATTGTGCTGAGGGTGATTGTGCCCCTGTGTACCGTCACTGGTGCACATGTAAAGTGCTCCAATGCCTTTGGATCGAAGTGTGTCACACAGCTCACTCATCGTACGCGACAACATGTGGCTGACCGGCTGTAACCACATTGTGGGTGTGTCCAGCAGTCAGCAGTGTGGCCAGTGTTGCATTCCGGCTTGTTTCCTGCAGCAGTAGGAACCGCTGTCATTACTCTGCCACAGTGACACTGCCAGCCCCACTGGAATCTCGTAATATGGCAGGCGGGGAGGCCAGCTGCTCGATGGAGTACTCAGTCCTAACTCCACGGTGAGATGGTGGTAAGACCGCATAATTTGTAATAGGCCCCTCAGTTACAAAGTAGGTTACAGTCGAAGTTATTGAAAACACTCCATTTAACATGGACTAGTTTCTAGTCTATGATGCAGTTAATTACATTTAAAGCTGTGTGTATAATTCTATGGATAGGGCCTCCTCTGCTTCTTTACTTGAGTCTGGTCTTTTCGCTGCATGTCATGGACTACGTTTTTGGTTCAAGCTATTATTGTAATTTGGAACAAGATACTGTTTTATGATTTGTAGATGTTACAAACGCATCACACTAAATGTAATAGTAAATGTAATTTCCTGGCATGAAATTCTGATTTCAAACTTTTTTTTTTTTAAGAATCTTTGAAAAGTCTTTATAGTTTATGAATGTTTTGAAAGCCCCTACTTCCACCAACTAAAAGTGAAGTGAGAGCCAGCAGCAGGCACCCCAGCCAGCAGATAGTGATGTATGGCACTCAGCCAGACTACATCAGAGACCTCTCCAACAGCACAGCAGCACTTTGCACAGGAGGATATGCAGTAGTAAGGTAAGCCTCTAACCAGCCACAATGTCCTCCCTTCAGTGTAATGCCAGAATATTGAGTTCCTATTAAGCTACAAAACTTTTAATAGCAGGTTATCGACAGCTGCTATGTCGTCCAAGTACGTATACGTAGATACATATTAATTTACTTTAAGATACAGTAAATCTATACTTCCCTCCATACACTTACCTTGACAACATGGACTGAATCTTATTCTATTTTTTAGTTTAGTATTTTTATTAAGATGTATAAAATGCACATGGAGACCGGCAAACCAGTACATAAAAAGCAATGAAGTACAATATAAGAACGAGTACAAAAATTCATGCCATTTACCAGAAATGCTAGTAATCATTTGATACAGGTAACCAGATTGAACTGAGTATTATTAAAAGAAAGTGGAGAGGAAAGTGTAATACAAGACAAAAGCGATCATGCAAAAATATCTTAAGAAGAATAAGAACCATTAATAACTGAAAAATGCATTAACCACAACTGCAGACAAAACGTTGAAACACAACGAGTGATTGAGGTGTATTGCAATCATGTACTAACAAATAATTAGTTAACGGGTCCCAAAGTTCATCCCGTTTTGTGGACAAAGAAGAAGAGTGTAAATTATATTGATACAGACGACTATTGTAACAAATTAAGTTGCACCATTGTTGTAAAGTAATTTTTACATAGATTTCCAATTAATGGTAATCACCTGGAATGCAATAGCAATTAGTATATCAGCACATGTATGCAATAGTTTATTCTTAGGCCAGATATTACTCAAGCCATCTAGAAAAAAAAAGTTCAATGGAAAATGGAGTAAGAATTTTGGTAATGTCTCATATCCTTGTCCACAGCTGCTCCCAAAACAATGACAGTTTAGGGCAAAGAAAAACATGTGAAGATAGGTACCAGGGGCCCGATTCACAGAACTAACTTAAGTAAAAATCCTAAACTTACTACTTTTGGTATTCACAGAAGTTAGGATTTTGTCTTAAGTTTGTCTTAAGACAGACTTAAGACAAAATCCTAACTTAAGTCTGTCTTAAGACAAACTTAAGACAAAATCCTAACTTCTGTGAATACCAAAAGTAGTAAGTTTAGGATTTTGCCTTAAGTTAGTTCTGTGAATCAGGCCCCTGGATTCGTAGTAAACTGCCAGCATGCATCACTTCGAAACAGTTTCAGTTTAAATAAGTGTTCTGGTGTATGATATATGCGATTATAGAAATAAAGAGAGTAAGGGTAAGAGTGGCGGAACGAGCAGTGAAACATATTTTCTCCTACATTTTCTGCTAGAGTGAGGTGGGCCAACTAGAGAGTAAACCTGATTCCCATAAGAGCACCAATTTAGACTTTGGTCTATCTGCAGGAGGGGTTAATAATGTTCTATACATTACTGAGGACTGAAAAGCATGAAGTAATCGACTGTGGGATAACTTCCCCTAATGGAATAATCAATATTCTGCTATTGATATATTTATAGGTTAATATATCATATTTAGGTCTCTGTTAATCTGACGTACATCCCTCAAGGAATCTCGGTAGGAGGGGATTCTGGCACCAGGAACCCCATTGTTCTACACATCCACAGCACCACAGGAGCCAGGGGGTCCTCAGTTAGTAGACGTCCTGCAGGCTCATCAGCTGCCTCTGTCACTGCCAGGCCTCCACAGGAGAGCCACCATTATTCAGGACAGTTTCACAGACTAGGCTGCCTGTCACACAAGCATCTGTGGGGATCTTCTGTGATCTGGACACATGAACAACTCGGGCAGAAGGCAATTTGCGAACCGCATCTGGTATCAAACCTAGCAAAGGCACAAAATTAACAGCAGGATAAAGATGTTTACCCCTTGGCCATCAGAGCTGTACTATTAAGCAGCCATCTTGCTGCGCAGGTCCCAGGTGCCCCCATATTTTATTAATTTGAAGACCCCTGATTTCTTGTTATCCTGGAGGAAGTTAGGACCTCTTCCTACCAAACACCGCTACCACGGTCTTCTCTTCTGATTTAGAGACCTGGGTGGTGGCTGGGTTTACCATTTTCATGGAAGAAATCTACCCTCATCTCCATAAACCACAAGTCAGGCAAGAATAGGGCTGGGGCAGTCCACATACAGTTCAGACATTGGCAACCAGGAAGAGAGGATGGCTGAAGAAATGGAGTGCCCCTGACCTTGTACAGATCAGATCCTGCAGTGCCTCCCATCGTCCCACAGCACTACCAACAGAAAGATGCCTGTGAGCAGGGCATCTCCTAAACTGTGGTTACAAAACTCCATGTGACTGTGCAAGGTGAACGTAGCTTATGGAAGACATAAGAATTTTGGACCCGACACCGAGTGCCCCCATTATTTGCAAAATATGCAGCAACTCTGCTTACCGCACAAATTGCAATTCGGAGTTTGGGCAACACGCCCACAATTTTCACCAGGACAATATTGCCAGTCCAACCCTGCCAATGTTTACAGGGCAAAAATGGCCAAGAAAATACTAGGACATGTGAAGTTTGGGGCAGTTAGGACCAAAATCTGCATGTAATGCCCAAATATTCGCAGGCGAAAATCATAAAGGAATTTTTCCACCTTTTTCCAGGTGTCCGCATCACTAAACTCTAAATAAGGGCGTCACTGTCAAAAGTAAATCAAATACACAATGAAATTGCATTATTCTTAAATTATAATGTCTTCATTTTACATTGACATTAATGCACAGAGGTTTTATCAACCTTATGCTAAAAAAAAGTGTAAAGTTAAATTTTTTTATTTAATATGCTTCCTCCACTTGTTAATTAACTAAAATGATTTGTGGGTAAACGTTGATTTTTGAACTTTGCTCAAGTTTTGAAGTTAATACGTTTGATATCCCTCTGAAAAACAGGTAGGATTACCTTCTCTTGATTTCAGTAAAAACTCTACTTCTTTGGTTTGAAAGTGAAAGACGGGGGCGTGGTCTCGCGCCGCTGAGAGATGGCGGCTCTCCTGTGAGCTCCGGACATTCACGGAGCTTCAACTAAGTTTACAGCCCGCATTCTGACCTCAGCGGGAACCGCGATGACGGATTCTCCCACCTGAAGAGTTTGAGCAGTGATTATCACCACTCGGACGACTCCAGCGTCTTGCAATGTCCCCGGTGGCAGCAGCGGTGATCCTTCCACATCTCTTTCTGAGAGGCGGCCACCATTTTATATCGGCTGCTCGCCTAACAGAGTCCTGAGGTAGCCGGCGTTTTAGAATATTAACGCGCGGCAACGTGTGCTTTCTTTTTATTCCGCTTCTTCTTCTCTATTGACTGCCACATCGTTACAAGCCTTGTCATTTATTTACCATGTTCTGCCAATATTTTTAGTCAAACTGGTGACCACATGCTGCCATTACTTTTCTTCTCAACTTTTTTTCGTCCTATATGCACCATTCTCCAACTAAAATGAATTGAAATCACTTAAGGAGTGGCTGCTTTTTCTGAGTGTATGGCGTTTTTGGCTAGCTTTGGCCAGTTTTAATATTTTTTCTTTATTTTTTATTCTATACTCTTCATTTTTGTCACACCTCCTAGCCTGATGTAACAATTGGCATTTGGAATAATACTTGCCATATCAGTTTCGCTCCTTGCTAGCGAATACCAAAGTGCTCACAGAGGGTGACGTAATTCTTCTTTCAGTCAGTCAAAATTTACTTTATTTGGTTTGTCACAACCATAAAGCATACACGTACAAAAATTCAATTTAAAATTGCAGCAAGTTAAGAGTTCATTCAATTTAAGTATCTTTTCGCTTTCTTTAATTAAAAACTTTATCCCAGACCTTATCTGTGGTATGTTTCTACTTTTTGCAGGTGAGTCTCTACAAAGTTCATGAATTTTACCCAGCAGCATATTAGGATGTTTGAGCCTGCTCCCATCCAGCTGGTCACAGCTTGCCTGCAGGTACGAATCTGTAGCATATTAAAAATTGATTTCAATAAATATTTCCTCTTATCTTTGGAGGACTCGCATGTGCACAGGAGGTGGCACAAGGTCTCACTGTGGTAATCACATAGTCTACATCTTGGCCCCTGGTGTGTGTCCTTCCATGACGGGATCAAGTCTTTGGAGGAATGGTCACCCATTCTGAGGGCCATGAATTTTGTTTTTAAGGATAGCCGAAAATGCGCCATGAGGTAGGGTTGAGGTTTTAGTCGTTTGTACGAGTTTATAATGGTCCATGCATGTCGCCGCTTGGCCAAAGTCTTTTTATCTTCTACTAAAGATAGGGCTTTTGCATTCAGCTTGCAGATCTTTTTAAAGGATGAATCTTCTGGTGGTTTATTCCAGATCTCCTCTATTTTGAGGGTTTCTAATGATACTCGCAGATCGTTGCCCCATGAATTGGATTCCTGTCGGTCATATTATTTTTTAATTTCTTGCCAACATAAGTTGTTTAGAGATCCAGTTTCCGCCAATCTCAGTTTCCAGCACCATTTCACTAGGGCTGCTTTCCTTTGGTATATTTGATTTTGCAAACCAAATTCCAGCATTATTTGGGCCGGGGCTGATCCTTTGTATAGGTGAAACACAGATTTGTATATTTTTGTTTGGAGGGTGTTTAAGATTGTTGCTTCTTTCCCATGCCATATTTCCAGTCCATATGAGAGGGATGGTAAGACTTGGGCTGCCATTACTTTTAGCAGGTGGTCGTATGATGGGCATTGCAGTTTCTTTTGGAGAACTTTATACGCAAAGCTCAGTGATTGTGCTTTTGCAGCGATAATTCTTTTTTGGTCTAAAAGGGACATGTTTTTGCTTATTGTGACCCCCAGATATTTGTAAGCAGTTGTTTCCTCGATGTGTTTGCCTTTTGTGTGCCACTTGAAAGATCTTCTGCAAGTGCCCGCCAATCTCACCACTTTTGTTTTTTTGATGTTTAATTCCAGGCCTTCTTTCTCGAAATAGTCTGTTAACTCGGATATTGTTCTTTGAAGGCCTATTGGTGTTTGGCTTAAGACTACAATATCATCCGCATATTGAAGGAATTGGATGCTTTCATTGGCCAATTTTGGCGGGTGCCCGTTCACATTCTTGAGTTGGTCTTTCAAATCGGCCAGATATATATTGAAAAGGCTTGGGGAGAGCACGCAACCCTGTTTAAGGCCATTAGTTATTTTTAATTCTGCGGATATTCTTCTTCCATCTCCCAGTTTCACTTTTGCCCATGTTCCGCTATATAGTGCCATTATTGTTTCCATTAATGCCGGCGGAAGACCCCAAAGCTCCAGTTTTTTCCATAGGCGTTTTCTGGGAACTCGGTCGAAGGCGGATTTCAGGTCTATGTAGCAGGCTATTAAACTGGACTTTCTCTTCCCTGCTCCTTCGATTAATAAAGACAGAGCTGACAGATTGGTTAAGCAGCCCATGCCTTCCCTGAATCCGGTTTGGAATTTGGGTATTATTTTGTTATCCTTTATCCATTGTTGTAGTAGCGACAATATACAAGATGAAAAAAGCTTTGCCTCCACGTCGATTAAAGCTATTAATCTATAATTCCCGGGTTCCATTCTGCATCCACTTTTGTGTATTGGGTGGAAGATGTTTCCTTGCCAGGACGGTGGAATCTTTTTTTCTTCATGAATATGATTGAATAGAGGAGTCAAGTATTTTGCCCAGAAGTCGGTGTCATATTTGAATAGGACATTTGGCATTCCATTTGGGCCAGCTGCTCCTTCCGCTTTCATTTTCCTTATTAGGGTGGTTAGATGTTTGATGGATGTCAAAGGTGCTTGTTCCTCTTGGGCAGTGCCTTCCTGCTGGATTTTATTCCTTTGTCCAAGAACTGTTTCTTTTTGTTCTTGACCTTTTTTTAGGTTTGTAGTTGTTTCTATGTTGATTGGGCAACTCTGGATGTTATACAGATTGTCAATGTAAGCGGCCCATGTTGTTTCACTTATTCCTATATTAGGTTGGCCGCCGGCTCCTTTCGATAATTTATTTATTATATTCCAAAATTCTCCACTATTTTGTAGTTTACTTGTTCTTAAAAGATCTTCCCAGATTTCCTCTGTGTAAGATTTTTTTGCTTTTCTGCAATCCTCTTTATATTCTTCCCTCATTTTTTGTATGTCGCTATTATCTACTTCTTTTCCTGACCTTTTTTCAGCGGCCTTTATTCTTAATTTTCTCGCAATTTCCCTCTTCTTATCTCTTAGTTTGGTGTTATACCATGGCTCTTTATTTGCTTTGTGACCATAGATTAATTGTGTATTTACTGCGAATTTTCCTAGCACAAATTTATGTAAATTCTCCCATTTTGTTATGGGTGATTGGTTTTCGATGGCCTCCGTGTGAATTCCGTATTCCAGTACTGAGTCCATTATCTCCTTTTTTACTGTGCACTTGCTTTTGATTTTCTTCAATTTGTATATTTCCAGAATTGCGGTAAGGAATTCTAATTGTGTTTTCTCTTCGATATTTATCCTCATTGTTGTCTCTTGTGGAAAGTGGTCACTCTCTGGTCGAATTTGTATTCCAAAATAGTCTATGTTCTTTTTTAATTCGTTGCTTGTTATTGTGAAATCAATTGTAGAGTTCTTTTTATCACTGGTGAAAGTTGTTTTCGAGGGTATGTCTCCCTCCATATTTCCATTTTGAAGAATTGTTAAACCTAGGGGTTCCAGCTCGCTCCAAATATTATGGTTTTATCCTTGTTCCGATTGGCTTTTATTAGATTACAGTTGAAATCACCAGAGATCAATATCTCATGGGATTGATAAGTTCTGTGTAAGGCTTTTGTCAAATTTATTAGAGTTAGAGCTTTTTTCATTTTTGTAGCTTTGTCTGGGTGAATATATAGGTTTATAATTAGTAAATTCCATCCGGGGCTCTTTTTGCTTACTTTTGGCTCTACTTTAATCACTTGTATCCAATTCTCCCCTGAGTCGAGCAGTTCAGTTTTCCAGTCTAAATTATTCGTAATAAAGATGGACAGACCTCCCCTTGGGTGTCCATACTTTGCAAATTTTTCTGCCATTATGTGGTGTTCCTCGTATCCCATGATTTGCCTCGGGGTTACATTCCAGGTTTCCTGCAGTAGTATTATTTCAAATTTACTCAGGTAGTCTATTGTCTCTTGGTCTTGGGACATTTCTTTAAAACCGTGTACGTTCCATGAGCAAATCCTTATTTTTGTTTCTGGTTTTAAGGTTAAATTGGTGTTTTGTCTTTGGGTTTTTTGTGCAACTTTACCTGCATCAGGATCGATGGGAATTTAGTGCCTGTGCCAACCAAGACCAGTCTTTGTGTTCCTTCGGACCCTGGTATAGCTGCTTTGCTTTCGTACTACTCAGTTCTTGTTCTGAAATTGATTTGTTTCTTGCTCCCTTCAAGATTGTTTGAGTTTTTTCCTTTACGTTGTTAGATTGCGGGATCTTATTGTTTAATAAGGGGAATGGATATTTTATTGGGGTGTGACGCTCTAAAGTTATTCCCCATTCTGTGAAGTGTGTCCTGGTAGAGAAAATAAGCTCTGCTATTTCTTTAGATGCCCAGGTGGTACTGCTTATTTCCGTGTCCTTTTCTTTGTTTCCTGGGATGAATTTGACTGCTTTCAGATCGCTTGTTGTTATTCCCCTTAGTTTTGGTATCTCTTCGATTAATCACAGGATATTTCCCCTGTTCAGCGTGTCTGAGTTTCCTTTTGTTTGAAATTCTGGTTTGAACAGTAGTTTACATTCTGTTTCCGTACTTTCTTTTTCGAGATGTCGGGTTTGATAAACTCTCCTTTTTCCCTCAATTGGATCAAATCGAATGTGAGTTATGTTAGCATTCGTGGTTGTTAAATCCGGTCGAATATAATCTACCGTGGATGCTTCTTTTAAGAGGTGCATTTCTTCTCGACCTATTTGTATATTACTTGCGTTTTGTCCTGTTTTGACATTTGACTCAGTTTCGTGGAAGTCTCTGCAAATTCTTCCTTCAATTCCTGCCGTGATAATCAGACCGATATTTGATTCCCTCGCTTGGTCTGCCTGTATATTTTGACTTTGCACTGTTCCCATTTTTTCCTGGGTAAGTAGTGAATTTCCTCCAGTGTGCCAATTTAATCCTTTGTGAATTGGTATTTCGCATTCCCTTTTTGGCTTATTTTCCTGTGTTTTTTGTTTGTCTGAGGCCTCTCTATAGTTTGGTTTTAGTGTTTCACTTTTGTCTTTGACTTTGTTTGTAATTGGCTTTTCCTCGACTTTTGATTTTTCTTATACTTGCTGTTATTTTGATCTGATCTGGTAATTTTGTTTGTTCTTCTGCTTCGTCTGTGTTTTTTTCTTTGTTTCCATCTTCTTTGATAGAGGTATCTGTGATATGGTTAATTCGGGCCTCTTTTGTCCTTTGTTCGAAAATGGCAAAGAGTTGTTTTGCCTGTTTACTTTTAGTAGCGTTTTTTCTTGCCTTCCTTGCCCGTTTCCTCTGTCTTTTGGTTAGGGGTTCTGACATACCCGATGAACCCATTGTTTTGTTTTCTTCCAGACCTTTCTTTAATGGTTCGTTTTCGTCTGTATCATATAGAGTTTTTTCTTCTTCGATAATGTGGATAGTTCTATTTTGATTTTCAATTTTATTGGCCTCTGTGTTGGGATTATCACCTTTGTTGGTTTTTCCGCATGTTACTGCTAATATTTCTTTCAAGATGTCTTGTAGGGTTGCTAATTTATCTATTATGTCCTTGCAGACGCAATTTTGTTCTGTTAATTTCTCTTTCCATTGTTTTTCTTCCTCCTTTTCTTTTGCGAGGTAAAACGAAATTTTGTCCAGTTTCAAATTTATTCCCGATATATGAGATGCAATTAGGTTCATCAGATCTACCTGCACGTCGAGTTTGTTTGATTGAAAGTTCAGCGCATTAATTGCTTGTTGTAAACTTTTTAGGAGCACACCCCCCCAGAGTGTAGACTTTCCTTCAGTTTGTTGCAACAGTGCCCCTGTTGACCTATTTAAGCTTTCTAATGAAGAGATAGTTATAGGGTGTTCTTCTTTTGTTGTATTCTTTGCTGTGTTAGAGACCTGGCTCTTATTAGCAGGTTGTCTAATTGGGCTTGATGTAAGGATTATTGGAGAGGATGTATGCTTCCTTTTTTGTCCATTTGCATTTCTTTTGCCAATATTTCCAGGGTACTCCAGTTTTCTCGACTTTTCGAGACTCAGTTGCATTGGGTCTGCGTCCTTATGTGTATTTTCTTCGAGCATTCTCCGTAGTTCTGTTTCTTCGAAGATCGAGAATGATTTGGACCACTCAATCTTTTGTGCGCTTTTCTGCAGATTTGTTTGGGGTCCTAAGTTGCTTTGATTAATGAGTACTGGGCTATTTTTGTTAACCTCATCCGAGGTTTTATTTGGTGTTAATTTTGTTTGATTACAGGGTGCATGAACTTGTGCCGAGGTTTTTATCAGCCAATTTTTTATTGTTGATTTTTCTTTGAGATTAGGACTCATACTTATTTCCGAGTCATTTCTCATCTTGCGTTTTTTACGTGATGAAGGCAAGCAGGTTAGTTTTTTGGGACTTTTTTGAGATTTTACGCCATTGCTGTTACTTAATGTTATAGCCCCTTGCTCTTTTGCGAACTGAAAATTGTATTTCACTTTATCACCCCCAAACTTGAAGGGTTCTGCCATGGGGATATGTGCCTGGTCAGATTGTTCGTTCCCGGTTGGCTCTTCTGAATTGCTTTTATTCCCTTGTTCTTTTTTCCCTTTTACTGCCAACCTTCTTTTTGCTTTCTGTATTCGAGACTGTCGAATATTTCCTGACCGCATCTTCTAAACTGTAATTTTCCGGAATGTTTTCTCTTACCACTCATATCCTGCGTTGTCCTTTCTCAGAACTCCCCAAGCCCGTCTGACGCCTAAGTGACAGCTGCCGTCGGGGGAGTACACTTGGAAAAATGAACAGGGATTGGATGGTTGGGTAGATAGTTTTTTGACAAGCACAGTGAGAATATGGTTCTATATTACCGCATAATGGACTCAGTTTGAATGGACGATTCCGCTATCTCAACCCCCCTTTGTGTCTTATAATATCTTATTGTTCCATCAAAAGAAATGTCTTTCTCATAGGTACCACTCTCCAGCCCCTTTGCTCTGGTACCAAGACTAGGTCGACTGGACTAGTACCAGATGAATACCGGTAATTTCTGCCGCCCCTGTCGTTTCTGCTGTCCCCGTCCCCTTGGACCCTTGGGCCCTTGGACCCTTGGACCCTGTTCCTTTTGCTACTCCTTACTTGTTTCTTGCTGAGTGCGTCGGTCTCTGCCTCTTACGCTGGATCTGGCTTGTCCCAGCTCTCAAATCGTTCAAGGTTTCTCACAGTTCCTCCGGGTTGATACTTTAGTGTTTTCGGGATCTCGCGTGGCTCCTCCAACTCCTTCGGCCCCTTGTTCATAGGACCCAGCTCGTGACCCAAGAATGTGCCTTACTGCTCCACCTTGTGGAAAGGGGGAGGTCAGGTCCTTGGTGTTACTGCCCCCTTTTCCTCGAACTTCAGGCTTCAAATGAATTAGTGATATAGCGGCTGCAGGGTCGCCCGGTGCCTTTATCCTGGGGTCCGCCTACTCCCGTGGCGTCTCAGTAGGTCTTGAAACAGACCTTAAGGATCACTTCTCGGCTTCCCCGGCTTGGCGACCTCAGCGCCCTAAGCCTCTTGGGTGATGCTTGCTTACTATGGAGTTCGGCTTTCTCAAAGCGATGCCTGGAGCCGCTTGACTGGTACGGCACCGGCTCACTGCTCCATTGACACCCCCTCTTGGGCTCAAAGGGCTCAGAGGGTTTCCCGGTATCCAAAATCCTCTGCCGCTTTCGTTGTCACCGTAGGTCACAGTAGGCTGTCCCTTGCAGCTCCACGGCCGCTCTACTCCACCGGCAGCGCCTGCTCACCCAGCTCGCACTACCCAACCGCCTTGCCGTGCCTTGCCTCGGCTTCTCGAGTCTCCACAGCTGGTGACCGCTGGTGACCGCCGGTGGCTTAGCGTTTTTTTTTTTTTTTAAACTTCTTTTTTTCCCAACTCTCTGTGCTGTCTCTCTTACCGCCGAACGCTGCCTTCTCCTCCCCACGGGAGCAATATTCAGCGGCTCCGGCCGCGCTGAGAAGGACTTAGCGGCTCCTGCCGCAGGGGGAATGATTTGGCTGCCCCGGCCGCGCTGGGAAAGCCTTAACGGCTACTGCCGCTGGGGGTGATGAATTTGCGGCACCGGCCGCGTTAGAGAGGACTTGACGGCTCCCGCCGTAGAAATAATACCTTTGCGGCTCTTAGGCTTCGGCCACGCTGTCAATACTTGGCGGCTGTATTCGTTTGCAGTAGGCTGGTAAACTAGCAGTAAAGCGGCAAGGCAGCGAGGAGCGGCGGCGTCCTTCGCCTCCTCGCACTGCTCAGCTGCTCAGCTGCGCTGCTGACTGACGGACGGCGGCAAATCCCGGACTGGAGCAAATCCACTGAGAGTCACATACACTCTTAGTTACCAACATGTGGGCAGAACCAAAGCTCCTCTTCTGATATATTGTTTGCTGGAGCCCCATTCATTATTAGTGTGTTCTTACCAGGCATATGGGCAGATTGAAATCGTTCTTGAAAGTCTCTTCACATCTGCCTCGTCATTTCAAGATGGCTAGTGAAGCTCCAACTTCTGTCAGAGCCTCGTCTACAGGTACCA
Source organism: Lissotriton vulgaris (assembly GCF_964263255.1). NCBI lineage: Eukaryota > Metazoa > Chordata > Amphibia > Caudata > Salamandridae > Lissotriton > Lissotriton vulgaris. Next base: position 362,068,354 of record NC_141693.1, on the reverse strand, counting down.
AACCAAAAAGATTAAATTCACCAAGGAGCCTAGGGTGTTCTATATCAGCCAGGTCAGCCCTCCACTCACTAAATCAAAACACAGTAATGACCTGACCTAGGTGCTAGAAGAGATAAAAATGGACCTAATATCTGTCTATAGCTGCCACGACTTCGTGTGCTGCATGGGCAGTTAATCATATACTGTCTTCCACTGTTGGTCCCTGTTCTATTTATAAAAATGTTCCCTATTAGTGCAATCCAATGTGAGTGTGATGAATAGAATCCACAATACACAAAGAAGTGCAAAATAAAGTACTAAAATTACAAAATATGTGTACAAAGGTACGGGGTGCCACACGGAAGTAACACCGTGGGAGTCCACTGGTTGGTTCTCACCAGTGGGCTCAGGTTCTCATCATCAGTGCACCCGTACCTTAAAGAAAACAAGAACATTAAATAATAATAATGGTAGTGATGTGCAAGTGTGGCGACTGTGCGGTGAACCAGTCTTGTGATTACTGGTAGTAAGCACTAAAGTGTTGTTCTTAGTGCTCAAAACTGACCCCATAAAGTGGACCCCAACACTTAAGGACCACTTTATTGTTACTAAAAACGAGCTATAACCATCACTAGCTGTTCACCCTTATTATATGCTGTGGGTATGCTCACATTAAAAAGACACTCTGTTGCCTCTTATCATCATAGAGGGCCAACATGTTTCATTGCCTAATTATTTTGAGGCAATTTCTTCAGGGCGTGGGTCAGTACCACCACTCTGCTATCCTTTCACATGTAAATGTTTTCCTAAGGAACAAATTAAAAATACAGACAACACACATTAATCGACACATAAGCACAACCCCTTTGGAACAGATTTCTTCTGAACCATTTGCGCCTCGACCATGCCCAGCATAATTACCGCTTGGATGCCCTTTCTGAGCATACCGGTGACCTCCTTTTTCCTTTGTCACTGTAGCGGTTGTGCCCCCTGCAACTGTTATTAGCCTACGGGGAAAGACACATGAATTTGCCCCATGTATAAAAATCAGCATGCTACCTCGACTGGTGGTTGTCTATCAGCGGCCTCATGTCTGACGTGTAAAAAATTTAAATGCATTCTAAGGCGTGTCCGATGCACTTGGCCTATGAAAATAGAAGCAAGACCCTCCGCTTTTCTATTGCGCATGCGGGTGTTTGAGTGGTCATAGCTTCAAATAGTGCTCCGTACACCTACATATACCTATAATTGCAATGTACAAACAGAGTTTGGCGTGTGTAAATGTATAGCCCTCTTCTGGTAGAAAACACCCCCTGCTGCCCTGGGCTAGCTTAACAATCACAGTTGTAGTTGGCTATCTTTTCCACCAATCTCCACTGCCCATCTCAGTTCTGCCCCACCAACAATATGGTGGGACCAGAAGTATTAGTGTTAGAGCAAAATGTCCTGGAAGATATCCAGCAATTGGAACAAACACAAACGGTCCATGCACACACTAATATGAACAAAACAGACTGGGAAGCAATAAAGAGTCTACAAAATAAAGGGTCCATAACCATGCCAATACCATACCACTGATATCTTGAATATCTTGGACACTATGGATTTTGACCCGAACCAGTAGTTCTTCGTGACGATCGACGTCGAATCATTGTACGCCAGCATCCCCAGGATGCCACGTTGGTGGCAGCAGCGCGGGCCCTGGGGGAGTGCGAATGGTTCTATGATGTCCCCCAAACATTTGTCCTGCAGTGCACAGAGTTAGCACTTATTAGAAATTTCTTCTCATACAAGGACCAACTAGACTTACAGGAATCGGGCACTTCGATGGGGGCAACTTTTGCCCCCAGTCTTGCCTGCATCTATCTGGGACGGTTTGAGACCAACTTTGTCCATGACGCTATGAACCCCTTCCATGCCAATATTGACCTCTGGATGAGGTTTATAGATGATATTCTATGCATCTGGAAAGGTTCTGAGGATGACCTCATAAATTTCCTTAACTGGCTGAACAGCTTGGATCCATGTCTTAAATTCACGTGGACCTACAGCAAGAACACAGCTGTCTACCTGGACCTGGACATGTATATAAAGGATAATAAGATCATGACAAATGTCCATCAGAAACCCACGGACAAAAACTCCTTGCTTCACTACAAATCATTTCATCCCCGTGCTCTACGTGATAACTTGCCGGTAGGTCAATTCCTGCGTGACCGTAGGAATTGTTCTCAGGTGAAAAGATTTGTGTAACGATCTGAAGAATTATCATCCAGGTTAGAACAGAGGGCGTAACCCCCTCATGGTGATTAGACAGGCCAGGAAAAGAGTGTTTAACGCCCCAAGATCAGCTCTTCTTGAAAGGAACAAGCAAAATATGAGCCAATGTATACCTGTGGTCACCACCTATGACCCATTGCCAACCAAAATCCGGGGGATAATTAGGAAACATTGGCACATTTTGAATACCGCAAGCATGAAGATGCTACCGCCAAGGTTCGCCTTCAAGCATTCCTTCAAGTAGCATGATAAACTGGTACATACCCGCCCCATTACCAACGCCAGAGAAACAGGACGACCCACTGTGCACTATCCATGTGGTGGATGTTCCGTGTGTGAATTAACAGAACCTATGAAACATATAACATTGACCAATGGAATAAATCTGGCACCTAAACAGTCTCAGCAATTGCAATACAACTAACGTTGTTTATAGACTTACATGCCCTTGTCAACTTCATTACATCGGCCTTACTACACGCAAGGTGAAAGTCAGAATGCAGGAACACCTGAGTACCTTGAAAGCAAGGAAACTCATGACTAAATTGGTGCAGCATATTGCCGAACAGAATCATCACCACAAGAGTTTCAAATGGACAATATTGGAAAAGGTGACTGGTGACAAACACAACATGGAGTTAAGACTGGCCAACAAAAAAGCCTGTTGGATTTACCAAGAGGGGACAGACAGCCGGGGGCTCAATGATACCATCGAGTGGAATAGCATTGGCCCGTAGTATCCATCACAGAAGGGCCAGCAGAAACCCTGCCATATGTCCATGGAATGCATCAATAGGACACTTCAGGTGAACATTAGTCCGATATACACTGAATACTAAATAGATGGGGCCAATATACAGGACTGTTTATGAGTGTCACATATGGTGGTATGAGCTGGATTTTGCATAATGTGCAGTACGAGCCCCTGCATTTTAATACCTATATTTGCGGGGCAGAACTATCAGAGCACCGTTTAATACAATTACTGTTGAAATCTAAATAAAAATAAGGTGCGTAATTGTCGTCTAAATACAGATATCTGAGATTTCAGTATATACTTTATCATGTATTTATATATAGTTGGCTATACATCCGCCCAAAGAACTTATAATCATGATTAAACTGGGGCGTCCGTAACGGGATAGCATCTCCAAGATGGTGCCTGTGTATACTGGGAAATCACCACCACCTGCAAACGGATACTGGGGTGGGACTTCCGACTAGGCAGCACAGGGCGGGTTGAATGAGACTAATCCTGCGATAGTGTCGCTTTAAATATCGCAGTTACTCTGTCCGAGGGTGTGGACGAGTCACAGACCGGCACCAGAAACTCCCGGGTAAGGAGCAGGGGTCATGTGGGTCCAGCACCAACTACGACTGTGATCGTTTAGCTAGCCCAGGGCAGCAGGGGATGTTTTCTACCAGAAGAGGGCTATACATTTACACACGCCGAACTCTGTACATTGCAATAATAGGTATATGTAGGTGTGCGGGGCACTATTTTAAGCTATAACCACTCAAACACCTGCATGCCCTATAGAAAAGTGAAGGGTCTTGCTTCTATTTTCATAGGCCAAGTGCACCAGACACGCCTTAGAATGCATTTTAACTTTTTACACATCATACATCAGGCAGCAGAAAGGCAGCCACCAGTTGAGGTAGCATGCTGATTTTGATACATGGGGCTAATTCATGTGTCTTTTCCCGTAGGCTAACAACAGTAGCAGGGGGCACAACTGCTATAGTGACAAAGGAAAAAGGTGGTCAGCGGTATGCTCAGAAAGGGCATCAAAGCAGTAATTATGCGGGGCATGGTCAAGGGGCCAATGGTTCAGAGAAGAAATCTGTTCCAAAGGGGTTGTGCTTATGTTTCGATAACTGTTCGTTGTCTGTTTTTTTAATTTGTTCCCTAGGAAAACATTTACATGTGAAAGGATAGCAGAGTGGTGGTACTGACCAGCGCCCTGAAGATATCGCCTCAAAATAATTAGGCAATGAAACATGTTGGTCCTCTATGATGATAAGAGGCAACAGAGTGTATTTTTAATGTGAGCATACCCACAGCATTGAGTAAAGGTGAACAGCTAGTGATGGTTATAGCTCGTTTTTAGTAACAATAAAGTGGTTCTTAAGTGTTGGGGTCCACTTTATAGGGTCAGTTTTGAGCACTAAGAACAACACTTTAGTGCTTACTACCAGTTATCACACGACTGGTTCACTGCACAGTCACCACACTTGCACATCACTACCATTATTATTATTTTTTTTTTGTTTTCTTTAAGGTACGGGTGCGCTGATGATGAGAACCTGAGACCACTGGTGAGAATCAACCAGTGGACTCCCATGGTGTTACTTCTGTGAGGCTCCGTACCTTCGTACACATTTTTTGTAATTTTAGAACTTTATTTTGCACTTATTTGTGTATTGTGGATTCTATTCATCACACTCAACACTGGGTTGCACTAATAGGCAACATTTTTATAAATAGAACAGGGACCTACAGTGGAAGACAATATATGATTAACTGCCCATGCAGCACACAAAGTCGTGGCAGCTAGTATAGACAGACATTAGGTCCATTTGTATCTGTTCTAGCACCTAGGTCAGGTCATTACTGTGTTTTGACCAAACCTAAAAGAGCCAAAAATTATCCCCCTTCACCCATCTTATCCTCTCAGAACCCTGTTCTTGATATTATTTTGGATGAAGTGAGAGGTCTTAAGTATTTTATGTCTATGACCAGCGAGAAGCTTCAACAAATGGAGGATAGATGGATTAGTATGGAAGCTAAGGTATTGGATATGGAAAAAAAGCATCAGTGACCTACATGATGTCTCTACTAAAATTCCGATTTTAGAACAAGAAATTAAACATCTAAATATTCACACAGAGGACCTTGAAAATCGAAATAGACGTAATAACCTTCGCCTTTATGGTCTGCCAGAAAATCTTGAAGGACAGGATATGCTTCTCTTTCTAAAGAAATTCTTGTCAGATCTTTTGGGCCTTACATCGGAACCCTCATTAAATATTCAATTTGCCAATAGACTTGGTCAATTGCAACCTCATGCCTCCAAACCTAAAGGGATAATTATGTTGTTTTTGGAATTTGATGACTTAATGTGAGTCCTCTCTGCAGCCAAAGCAAACCGTCATCTCAAATGGTCCGGCCATAACATCTACATATCTCAGGACTTATCTAATGCTACTAATGCTAGAAGAAAATATTTCTTGGCTCTACGTCCTCAAATGAGACAACTGAATATTCGATATGGTATCCTGCATCCTTGTTTGTGTAAGATTACTCATGCTGGCTCCACACTTTTGTTTGAGGATCCTCTTAAGTTGAAGTCATTTCTCCAAAGCATTTCTACTAATTCTGCAGCTGGTTCTTCCTTTTGTCCTCAATGTTCTTGTTGCTTTTTACACATACCATATTCATTATGGCTGTTTGTAATTCTATCACTTTTATCTTTCTCTCTGTCGTTTCATTTCTTGTCTGTGCAGTTTTGCCCCATGCATCTGTTGCTCTTACTTTCTCATAGATCTGGACTTCTTTCCTTGATCTATCTTCTCTTTTTCTATTTCTATTCCCTTTTCCCTTTTTGTCTTATTTCTTGTTTTTGTTCATCTGTTTGTTCCATTTGATGATGCTTAATTTGTTGCATGTGTCCATTCGCAATGTTTGTTTTTTTGTAGCATTTCTCTTCTATTTCTCTTAAACGTGTTGTCTTTCCATTTTTAGATGTATCCCCGATGTGTATCAACTTCTTACGTGTAATACCCCTCCTTCCTTCCATCATGTGTAAATTTGTTACGTGGAACGTTCGTGGTCTTGGACATCCCGTCAAAAGGCAAAAGGTATTGTCTCATTTATCCATATTAAATTCTCAAGTTTCTTTTTTTCAAGAAACACATTATAATGAAGCGGAATGGCATAAGTTAAAAAGACAATGGGTGGGTCAAGTTGTTTATTCTTCTACATATAACAAAAAAGGGGGTGTTGCTATATTATTTCACAAATCATTATCTGTACAAATGTTATCTACACAAAATGATGATGGTGGACGTTAGTTAACGGCCAAGGTTGATATACAAAACAAAACTCTGGTCTTGTTGAATATCTATGGCCCAGTTAAACCAGACCCTAAATTTTGGAATGATATTAAGATTTTACTTTCCTCCATTTATTGCCCTAATATTGTTATTGCCGGTGATTTTAACCAATGGCTTGACCCCTTCTCTGATAGATTATCTAAATGTAAGTTTAATCCTGAGAAATCCCATAAAGCATTTCAATCAGCCATTGCCTCTCGTCCATTATATGATGTAATTTCCCCCCTACCCATGGACCTGGCCCTGCCCTGGACGTTAATCATCTGAATCTTGCCCTGGTGTCTCTACACAAAGGAAGGGGGGAAGGGGGCCATAACCGCCGCTGGATTGTCCCAGAGGAACTGTTGGGGCTCGTGCTGATTGAGGAGTACTACTCTTCTGAACTGTGGTGGTGAGTGCTGCCCTGAGGGCACTGGCTAGCTGTGTCTCTTGTGCAAGGCAAAGACTGTGAAGAACTTGTCCCTCCCCTCCTAGCGTCACTGCTACTGTCTGGGTTACTGCGAGGTTGTAAATAGAATATGTCTGCCCAGAATTACCTGTGCTGAAGAGCGCTGTGAGGAATCACCGCCGCTGATCCCTTTGAACTTTCTCGCTGAGGGCGCTGCTGTAAAAAGTGGTCACCTGCCCTGTGTCACCGGCGCTGGGAGCTCCGTGAAGCTTTGGCGTGTGGGATTGGGGCTAGGAGCGCCCTCCTATTGTGCACCGAGACTCCCTTCCAGGGTGGGGAACTGGCGATTGGGACGACGCCTGCGCACCTGCCCCTCGTTGAGGAGATCTCTGTGAGGAAGCGGCGCTGTCGGAGAGAGAGTGCCGCCTGAAGGAGTTGCTGTGTTACAGCGGCCGTGTTCGGGCACTGCATCGGAAGCGTCTTCTCTCCCGCGCAGGCCCAGTGGAGGGCTTGTCTTCTTCGTGTGGAGGCGGCGCTGACAGAGGGGGAGAGTTGTTGCCTGAAGGGGTTTCTGGGCAACGGCAGCCTCGTTTGGGCATTACCTCAGAAGTGTCGGTTCCTCAGCGCAGGCCCAGGGTGGAGGCTTGCCTTTCCTGAGAAGGGGCGGACACTTTCACCGGGAGTCTGTCGGGGAGAGTTTAAGCTCCCCAAGCTGCCTGTGACGGCTAAAACTGCCAGTAAGAGCTTCAATCCCACAAGTAAGCGGGGATTTGGGGCTGGTGCGGGACACGAACTCGGAGAGACCTCTTCTGGCCCAGTGGTTGGCCTACTTTCCTGATCCTTGATAGTAGACGTAATGTGGGCCAAGGGAGCTTAAACCGGTAAAACTACTCTGCCAGATTTAGGGTCCTGCAATCCATAGAACTGCTGCTGGACCAACCCTACAACTAATCAGAGGCCCGGGCTTTGCAGGTTACCAGACCAAGTACATGTTTACTCGCTGAAATTATTGCACATTCTTGTTTCACTGAGAGTATGTAATTCTGGCTCCTGCTACATTAATGCATATACCAGCCTTACTAAAAGAGATATGCAATACTGTTTCATTACTGAAGTAATGCACAATCTTGCTTCACTGAATAGATGCATTTTTCTTGCTGCTTGATTTATTTAAACTGCGAAGTAACTGCCTGAAATTGGAGTACTAAGTGGATTTACTGAGCTCATTTCCTCTTGGGGAAAAGGTTCTATACCTAATGTAATGTTGTGTTCTTATTGATGCAGATAATCATATGTGGAAGTGCTTAATGTGTTAAAGTTACACACTGCTAAAGGAGTAAGCCAATTCAAGGACTTTTATAAAGCATTCCATTCTTTTCTAGCAAGATGTGGTGTCATTTTTGGTGGAGGGGCGCTGGGTTGCTGTGGTGAGTGTGACGCAAGTACAACACAGTGGCCTTGGAGTTAGGCCTTAACCCCTTAGTGCCAAGCTACCCTAGGTGGACCGGAGATTCCGGGTCCAACATATTGGTGTTCAGTGGTGGGATTATATTTATTCAGCAGTGTAGAACTAGGGTGAGATTCGCCAAACTTAGACGTAACACAATGCAGCAAGGGAATTTGCACCAAAGGGAGAGAGCAAAAATTTGCCATATCTGCTAATATATGATGTAGTTCTGCTTTCTTGTAGGCTGCCTATCCCCAATGCAGGTCCCCTTTCACCACCACACAAGGGTGCCCTCGTTGTTGTTAGAATAGTTTTTGTGCAGGAAGGCACGCCTTCCTGTGCAAAAATTATTCTCAGAGGATTATTCATCGTTGTATACAAATTGGAAGTAACCAGGAGAAATTAATATATTTCTCCTCATTATGTAAGCATCGGCCAGGCGCACTGTTTTGTTACAAACTCATGTTTTCTGTCTTTAGTAAATATGAGTTTGTGTCAAAATACCTGGGTGTCTGCACGAGTACACCCGTGCTACAGCCACGTAACTTAACGCCTATCCGACTCAAGGTAACTTATACTTCCATTAATACTACTTTAGTTCTTTTATAATTCCAAGTCTTATCTTCGGCTGATAAAATGATGTGTCCAAAGATATGACAGACTTGGATATATTTCTAACTATATTTTCAGTGTGTCTGAATGAGATTAGGACCAATGTCAAAATGATCCCCCTTCTCTATGCACAGTTTCCTTGGGAGTCTGTGAAACAAATGTTTGGCCCAGATGTACGCAATGGCACCATCTGTACAATATTTACACAGATGACCACTCACTCCTATTTCATGTAGGACTCATAATTTTCAGAAGAATTATGTGAAATGAATTATTTTGATGACCCAGAATTAAAGTATATTGCTTGAAGGCTTCTATTAATTAACTTTGAAATCAGAATGTAAGTAACTACAAAAATTAACATCCTTTCCTGAAAGTCCATTTCCACGTATTGGAGACAACAGCTTTTTTAAGAGGTGATAATCAGTATGTGAGTTCTATGGTTTTAATTTCACATGCAGTAAGATGCTTAATTAGCTGTTCACTATTTAATAGACCCTGAATGAATTACAGTGTGCTGTGGTTAAAACACGTTTCCCTTTGTCTCTTGTACAAAATGAATGTATATCCCTTTTTGTTACATTGACATAAGTAACTATTAAACGTTGCGTCCTATTACTTGCATTTTTTTTACTTTTGTACTTATTCAAACTATGTTATAGACAAGTTATGTTATGTTATATTATGATCATTTGTGTACAGCCTATCATACCCGGGATGGGTATCCAACTGCTAGAAAGAAGGGGCTATCCCGGCCCTTACAAGATCCTAACGGAAAAGCAATCTTTTCAGCTTCTTGTTCCAGTCGAGGACTGAGCTGGGGGTTCTGACGTGCAGGGGTGGGTAACCTAACCAGGCTTCACGAGCCAAGCGCGAGAAAAAGCGCGCGCCGGCTCTGGCTCTTCGAATGCTGTTGACGTGGGCGAGCAGGTGGCGGGCTGAACGGTTGGTGTGTTGTTGATTTTAGGTCAAGTAGTTCCTGATGGTCTCTCCCTCCTTGCGCCTCCCCCCCCCCCCCCATCCCCCCCCCCCGCCCCCAACACACATTTCGTGTCTGGGGTTCTTTTACCACTAATTGATTTCGTCGTTTGTTTTCTCTTCAGCCACTCTCATGACGCAACTTGATGTTTGTGGAAAATCTCTTTCCAGCATATCATCACCCCGATCTCGGCTGGTCTGCTCATTCGGATTATTCGAAGCTGCGTCCTGTCAAACGTTAAGCTTTCCAGTGGATTGCTGAGCATCACGAGATTTAGCCCAGCTTATGTGTTTCTGATTCTTTAAGGTGCATCAAGCTTTTATATAACAAAACAATAAATGCCCTATCCAAAGTGCATCAAGCAAAGAAGACAAATCATGGAATTGCTTCAGAGGATGGATTAACATTTGCATAAACCCCCAATTTCCCAAAGACTATCCCTTATACAAAAACTGCTGAAGGGATTTTTAAATAGAATTAAACCTTCTCCTATTCCACCGGAGATGCCCATCAGCGAAGAAACCATGAAAAACGCAAGTCTTTGAAAGGTAACGAATCCTAGCACATTTGTGAGGAACAATAAAGCTCCCAGTGCTACAGCTAAGAAAAGAAATACCTTATAATGAACCCTGCATGCCTACAACTCCACTCCTAAGCGCTTTGTGAGAGTGAACCAGATTGTTCTGATTAATAACACCGATTTGGCCAACAATCCTCTACCGTTAGGGCTGAATGATGGGGCAAAGTGCTAACCTATGTTTCTGCATCACGAGTGCTATATCTTATGCAAGACAAGGGGCCCGATTACGATGGCGGGCGGACATATAGGCGTTTGGGACCGCCCGACAGGCAGTCGGCGGTCCCGACATAAGTATTTTGATGCGAATGCCACCACAGTGGTTGTAATACCTATTTTTTGCATTGTGGTGCAATGAAAAAATAGACAAATGACATATCCCTGCACTACGTGGCAGGCACCTTGCGGTGCCTTCCACATAGTGCAGGAATCTGTAGGGGGCATTCTAGGTGCCCCCCAGGTTCCATGTCTGGGGGCCAGGTGGTAAGCGGGGCCACTACGGGACCCCAAAGTCCCTTTCCGCCAGCCTTTTCATCTCAGGTTAACCTATGAAAAGGCCGGTAGAAAGGGATATTGTAATCTCTATGGCGGTGCATGGCAGGCACACCAACATGGTAGGGACTACAAGCTCCTCCACCACACCAGTGGGCTCATGGAGCCCATCGAATTAGCGCCGAGACGCCCAAGGGCATTTGTTCGCGGTCAATAAATGTTATTAATAAATAAATAAATAAATAAATCGAATGCGTGGCAGTCGAACTTTCCACACTCCATTGCAATATGGCGGGTGGGAAACATGTCTTTGATGGCGGGGAGACCGCCACCGACAGCCTATCAGTAGCAGTCTCCCCCCATTATAATTGGCCTCCAAGCGTCCCCCATTTCCCATCACCTTTCAATGGAATCTTACAGTGTCATAACTTGTATCTGACAGTGACCACAAACTATTTCATCAGTCTTAAAAAGAGCACAAAGTCGATCAGCTTTCTAGATACCACCTGTGCCTTCGGCCACCTGGGTTAGGTCATTGGGAATTAGTGAAATAGAGTCGAATTGGAAGAGTGACAGATTGGATTTCCCCATGCTTAGAAAAGTTTGCAATTCTAACCAACATCTATTTATTTAGTCTGGTAAAGAAATACGCAAGATGTTGACGAACTGAATAAATAAGAAAGTCATCTTCTAGAGGAAATATGAAACTTTGCATGAATATCATTGAAAAAGTTTAATTTTCCTAGAGGATACGCACCAGCTGACTGTTCCTCTCCATCAGCCATACCCACAACCAGCCGCGGCACATCCAGGTAAAAGCGGCGGGACAGTGGGGCCCTGTGGAGGGGTATTTCGACAGACGATCACGATGACAAATTAACGAAATAATTAATTTCCCTCATCATCGTCCGTTGAAATACCCCCCACAGGGACTCACCACCCCACCTCTCTTACCTGGATGGCCGTGGCTGCTTACAACTAACCCTCAATAACCCTCAGGCAGTGTTGGATTATTATTAATCGAAGAGTAGTCTGAGGGTAGTTGAAGTGTAGCTGTGCAGTTGCCAAACTACATGGCCCTTCATGACATCCTACCAGACAATCCTGAATCACTTTAAGCTTCATATGTTCATGCAATTACTTATCATTCACACATCTAATCAACAAGGTATTGCCTGTGCAAACTGTTTCTTGTCAGGCAGAGTAAATCATAATCAACTTCAAAGAACAACAAATAACTGCCTTAATACCTATCTTTGAAAACTCTTTTCAATATGTTTACTATTTCCTGCTGCTTATTAGCAGGTATACTCGTATTAAAGGTTTCTTGCAGTGGCAACATTTGCAACTTAACCAAATTGATGCATAATGCAGCATCTGCTGCACAAATTTGCAAGCTATGTGAAACAAATTTTGTTTGAAGCTCAAACTAATCAAAGGTTACAAACATGCTTCATGTAAAAGGCAAGGAACTTTTAATACCACTGACAGGGATCTTGCTCCCCAATGAGCTGTGGGTTGATATTCGTACTGAAAGCAAGTGATAAGCTTGTTCCAGATAATGTTATACCCCACTGTTAGCTTCTTGTGGATTGTGAATAAAACATATTTAAATACATTCAAGACAGGGGGCAGTCACGAATTTCTTTTTATGTAGAACGTCTATTTCAAAATACTTTAAATAAGTTTAATTTTAAACAGCAGAAAAGTAACCGAACAAAAACCAATAGCAGATTAATAAATAATCTCCTCTCCTCTGCTTGTAAATATCCCGCTATTGGACTCATGCCTTAGTTATCTTTCTCTAGCTAGAGCTTTTATTGATTCTTTCAAATTTTTGTGTTACTTTTGAAGCTCATTCAAATACACATACCTAGGAAAGCAGTAGTTTTATAACAGTGGCCTAGTGGTGCTTTAGCGGCAGTATTGGAAAACCGGTAGTGTGGAATATTGCAGATAGGAGCTGGTGTATGATGCAGCCTTGAATTTTCAAAGGAGGGCCTCCATAGCTCTGCAGGGAAAGGTAAGGAGTCAGTTTGTTATGATGGTGGCTTATTTATTTTGATCCTCCTTATGCAAATGTTGTTCACCATCTTGGAACAGCGGTCTCCCCCTTAGTAGGCCTTCTTTAATGCTGAGGACTGTGGGGGAACTAACACTCCAATTAAGTGACGCTAAATTATGCTAGCCATGTTGTACCGGGGGCACCCAGCACCACAGCCTCCTTAAGTCAGAAGTCAGCAAATGAAAAAATTAAGTGCAAGTAAGGCACTCGATGTCCTTCCCGCCTCTGTCTTCTATCATCTACAGTACTTGATGCCCTCTTGTGTCCCTCCTGTCTCTCGATAGGCGTTCCCCTCCCTGTCTCCCATTCGCACCCCTGCATGACATTCAAACCCCTCCCAGGAGATGAGTCCTCGTCCCCTTCCCCTGCAAGTTTAACTGCGTCCCTTTACCTTTAAATCACACTTCTTAACAACTTTGGTGCCAAAAAAGGTTGTAGTTTATTCAAACATAACATTGTTATACATTTCGCAATTTTCTTGGTCATTCATAAACATCCATGTATCTCATACTTTCTTTGTCTTTGCCTTTATACATTCCTTGTCGTCATGCTCTCCTAGACAGTCTATTTTGCCCCTATGTCTGGACCTCTGTGTCAGCAGTTCTAGGCTTCAACTTGCTATCGAATTGGGTGGGTGTACGTCACTTGCCTGGGCTGCAAGTGCGGTTCCGCTTGCCCTGGACCGCTTTGTTGGCCCCTCGCCTGCTCCTCAGTGCCCCTGCCGTGCGGCATCCCAAGGACTCTGTGTGAGCATTTCATCTATTCTGCCTGCGGCTGTGTCTGACCTTTCGCTCCCTCAGTACCCCTGCCGTGAGCCATCCCAAGGGCCCTTTGGGAACATCACATCTATTCTGTCTGTGGCTGTGTGCCGTCCTTAACTTTCCTAGTGTCCCTGCCATGAGGCCTCCCAAGGGCCCTGTGGGAGCATCACATATTCTCTGCCTGTGGCTGTGTGCCGTCGTTAGCTCCCTTAGTGCCCCTGCCGCGAGGCATCCCAGGGACACTGTGTGAGCCTTCCATCTACCTCTACTAATTTTCTCTCTTTTGTTTATCTTTCCTGAGTTTCTTCTGCCTCACCTCTACCTTTTTCGTGGGCTTCCGCGACGGGGGGTCGGGCTTACTGCCTCCGGGAGGCGTTTGTCCCGGGCCCTCATTGGGTCCGGCTATGTCTTCCCCAGGCCCGGGCTTCGTCCCCTGCACCCATGCAGCCTGCCAATCCTCTTGTTCCATTCTACTATAAATGATGTCTTCTCCCTTCAGCTGTGCTGCACACTGGCAGTGCCCTCACACACCATTCAGTCCAGAAGGCCACAATCCCCTTTCCCAATGCTTGTGTCTGTCCTGCACCTATTCTTTGTGAAATGGAAGCTTGCAATTTCCTTGCCTTTTTCAGGGGCGTAATGCAGGCCCCTGCAACCCCTACAGTTCAAGGAGGGGGCCATCAAACCTTCAGATGGCCCCACTGAGCCTAAGACCAATGAATAGCTTTGAGGTATGGGAGACTCAGGCCCTATTCACATTCTGCTGGGGGCCATTTTGTGTGAGGCCACTAGCCCTGCTGCATCTATTCTGTGAGTAAGGTATGCTCACACTGCTTCAGCACCATCTGTCCCAGCTTTGTGAGGGAAATACACTTACAGTGCTATTACCTGACCTCCACATGTACATTCGGGTAGGACGGTGTGCACTGTTGTTGCCATGCTGTACCTGTTCTGTGGGAGATGGAAGCTTCACTGGTTTGCTGTGCTGCATCTGTTCTGTGAGGAAGGGATGCTCACACTGCTTCAGCCCCATCTGTACTAGTTCTGTAAGGGAAACACCATTACAGTGCGTTGCTTGAGCTCTGCATGTACAGTGGGGTAGGAGGGCGAGCACCATTGTTACCTTGCCGTACCTGTTTATTGAGGGAAAATAAGGTTACATTACTGCGTCTGTGCTGTATCTCTTCTGTAGGGGAAGCAATCTTGCATGGTGCCGGCCCCCTGTCTTGCACTATGTGATTCAAAATTACTGCTTCTCTCTCTATGCTGCCCCTTATGTGTTCCCTTATGTGGTTAATTAAACCCCTATTGATAATCAGTACCGTATTTTTTAACCATGTGCTTCCTATGCTCCCTATGCAGGTCATTCCCCTTCAGATCTTTGCCCAACTTCCTGCTTGTGTCCTTTTGGTCTTACCTGCCCTCTGTCTGCTTCTTGACTTCCATGGTGCCCAGTCTCCAGTCCCTTTCTTACCCTGATTGTGTCTCTGCTGTGCCATCCTATGATGAAAAGGAAGTGTACACTGCTGTATAGTGTATATGAGGGAGAGATGCTTGCACTATTGCTGCCATGCTGCACCTCCGCTATCCCAATCCTATGATGAAGAGAAGCAGGCACTGCTGCAGTGTCTATGAAGGAGAGAAGCTTGCACTGCTGATGCCTTGCTGCATCTCTGCTATCCCAATCCTATGATGAAGAGAAGTGTGCACTGCTGTGGTCCTGCTGCAGTGTCTATGGGGGAGAGAAGCTTGCACTGCTGCTGCCATGCTGCACCTATGCTATCCCAATCCTATGATGAAGAGAAGCAGGCACTGCTGCAGTGTCTATGAAGGAGAGAAGCTTGCACTGCTGCTGCCTTGCTGCACCTCTGCTATCCCAATCCTATGATGAAGAGAAGCAGGCACTGCTGCAGTGTCTATGAAGGAGAGAAGCTTGCACTGCTGCAGTGTCTATGAAGGAGAGAAGCTTGCACTGCTGCTGCCTTGCTGCACCTCTGCTATCCCAATCCTATGATGAAGAGAAGCAGGCACTGCTGCAGTGTCTATGAAGGAGAGAAGCTTGCACTGCTGCAGTGTCTATGAAGGAGAGAAGCTTGCACTGCTGCTGCCTTGCTGCACCTCTGCTATCCCAATCCTATGATGAAGAGAAGCAGGCACTGCTGCAGTGTCTATGAAGGAGAGAAGCTTGCACTGCTGCAGTGTCTATGAAGGAGAGAAGCTTGCACTGCTGCTGCCTTGCTGCACCTCTGCTATCCCAATCCTATGATGAAGAGAAGCAGGCACTGCTGCAGTGTCTATGAAGGAGAGAAGCTTGCACTGCTGCTGCCTTGCTGCACCTCTGCTATCCCAATCCTATGATGAAGAGAAGTGTGCACTGCTGTGGTCCTGCTGCAGTGTCTATGAGGGAGAGATGCTTGCACTATTGCTGCCATGCTGCACCTCCGCTATCCCAATCCTATGATGAAGAGAAGCAGGCACTGCTGCAGTGTCTATGAGGGAGAGAAGCGTGCACTGCTGCTGCCATGCTGCACCTCCGCTATCCCAATCCTATGATGAAGAGAAGCAGGCACTGCTGCAGTGTCTATGAGGGAGAGAAGCAGGCACTGCTGCAGTGTCTATGAGGTAGAGGAGCTAGCGTTGCTACTGCCATGCTGCACCTCTGCTATCCCAATCCTATGATGAAGAGAAGTGTGCACTGCTGTGGTCCTGCTGCAGTGTCTATGGGGGAGAGAAGCTTGCACTGCTGCTGCCATGCTGCACCTCTGCTATCCCAATCCTATGATGAAGAGAAGCAGGCACTGCTGCAGTGTCTATGAAGGAGAGAAGCTTGCACTGCTGCTGCCATGCTGCACCTCCGCTATCCCAATCCTATGATGAAGAGAAGGGTGCACTGCTGTGGTCCTGCTGCAGTGTCTACGAGGGCGAGAAACTGCGCTCCTGCCGCTGTCATGCTTCACCTCTGCTATAGCAAAGCGTGCACTGCTGTGGTCCTGCTGCAGTGTGTATGAGAAGAGAAGCCTGCACTACTGCTGCCATGCTGCACCTCTGCTATACCATTCCTATGATGAAGAGAAGCAAGCAGTGTCTACGAGGGAGAGAAGCTTACATTGCTACTGCCATGCTGCACCTCTGCTATACGAATCCTATGATGAAGATAAGCAGGTGCTGCTGTGGTCCTGCTGCAGTGTCTATGAGGGAGAGAAGCTTGCGCTGCTGCTGCCAGGCTGCACTTCTGCTATCCCAATCCTATGATGAAGAGAAGTGTGCACTGCTGTGGTCCTGCTGCAGTGTATACGGGGAGAGAAGCTTGCGCTGCTGCAGCTGCCATGCTTCACATCTGCTATACCAAAGCATGGTTTGCTGTGGCCCTGCTGCAGTGTCTATGAGGTAGAGGAGCTAGCGTTGCTACTGCCATGCTGCACCTCTGCTATACAAATCCTATGATGAAGGGAAGCGTGCACTGCTGATGTTCTGCTGCAGTGTCTATGAGGGAGAGAAGCTTGCACTACTGCTGCCATGCTGCAACTCTACTATGCCAATCCTATGATGAAGAGAAGCAAGCACTGCTGTGGTTCAGCTGCAGTGTCTATGAGGGCGAGAAGCTTGTGTTGCTGCTGCCATGCTGCCCCTCTGCTATACCAATCCCACGATGAAGAGGAGCATGCACTGCTGTGGCCCTGCTGCAGTGTCTGAGGGAGAGAAGCTTGCACTACTGCTGCCATGCTGCACTTGTACTGTGTCTGCACTGGAGCTGGTTCCCTCTGTCTCTTATTCTACGCTCCTCTGCTGCAACACTGACCATGCCTTAGGTTTTCAGTTTCCCATTTACCTTCCGATTCATGTTTGGTCTTGCGTTTCTGTCCCATTCTGGCACCCCGTGTTTCTTTTTCCCTTGTCCCCCTCACTCTGCTCTGTACCTGTATCCAAACTGCCCTTTCTTGTCCCTTGCTTTTTTTGTATCGCACTGCCATGGTGCTTGATCAATAGTTCCCTCTTCCCTTGCATGATTCTGTGCTGTAGGTAGTGTCAGACAGGTCAAAAAATAGGCCCAGCCATCAAAATAAAAGTGGCCCCCATTAGCGAACCAGATAGTTAGCCTACATTTGCAAATCAGGCCAGTTCTGAACTTGTAAAGACAGGTTGTATGGTGATTTTTGCAAGGTTTGAGAGACTACGTGCATTGGGCACTGCCTGCTGGGTGTACCTGTTCCCTGAAGTCTAGAAAGTTCACACTGCTGCTGCCACGCTGTTCATCTTCTGTGAGCAATGGAAGCTTGCACTATGTCAAACAATGAGCATATGCATTACTGCTGCCCAAGCTGTATATTTTTATGAGGGTAAAGAAGTGTGTTCTGCTACTGTTGCGCTGTACCTCTTTTATACAGGAGAGAAGCTTGCACTGTTGATGTGCTTATGCTGTTGATGCATATGCTTTACCTGTTCTTCGAGGGACTGAAGCTTCCTCTGCTGATATTCGCACTGTACCTGTTCTTTGGGGGAGGGAGTGAAACTCACACATTAGATGTCCACAATGTACTTGTTTTAGTTAAGCTTGTTAACTACGCTTTCCCTATACACAGACAATAACAATTGCAGTTGGCACTGATTGTTCAAGGAAGGTGGCAATCACATTTAAAGGAACTCCAAATGTTTTATTACTGTTAACGTGATGCCTAAAATCTTATCTTATGAAGTGCATGGTTACCCTAAGGCTTTCTCGCGCTGTGGGGCATATTCTCAAGGAGTCAGCGCTGAGTAACGGCACTTTATCGCAGCCAAAGTCGCGATAAATTTATCACCCCATTCACAAGCTGGTGCTAACAGCCCATAGCCTCAGTTTACCTGTGATAGCAGCAACAAAAAACATCGCCACAGATGACCCCCGCAACTATCGCTAATGAGATGCAGAGTAGGCGTCCCCGAGAAAAAGCTGTGACAACGCCACTCTACAACATTCTCAACGACTAGCCAGATCGGCGATAGGAACACAAAACATGCGATAAGACGCGTTAGCAGCAGGAAATTAACACCTGCTCTGACCTCGTGTAAAGTTGGACCACAGCCTGCACCACAAAAGGGAGCTCAGCCCAGGGCCACACTTGAAGGGCAACAGATGCCATGGAGCCACTTATCATGCAGCTGGGATCCTCAACAGGACCACAACACCCACCGCCACCACCCCCAGGACCCCCCCTCTTCGGGCACCCCCCCGCCCCACTGGCCAAAGACAGGCCACATCAACTACACGGAATCATGTACCAAATAACCCGCCTGATGTCGCACAATCACATCTGGAGACATGTGTCGTCACAAAAATAAGCAGCACACATTCACCTTCGAAATAACAAATGAAAATGTATTCAAATAAACTCAGAACAGAAATGAAGACACATGGCGGCTCCCCTTGGGAAAATCCATAGGTCACAGCCTGCAAGACAAAAATCATGATGAGAAGATGAGTCTTGCGCACATCAAAGGACAGAGAGAGAGCGAAGGAGAGAGAGAGATACAGAGAGAGAGCAAGAGAGGGAGAGAGAGAAAGATGGACAGAGTGCAGGAGCAAGAGAAAGACGGACAGAGAGAGGGAGCGAGAGAAGACGGACAGAGAGAGGGAGAGTTAGATAGACGGACAGAGAGGGGGAGAGGGAGATAGATGGATAGAGAGGGGGGAGAGAGATAGACAGACAGAGAGGGGGAGAGAGAGATAGACGGACAGAGAGAGGGAGAGAGAGAAAGACGGACAGAGAGGGGGAGAGAGAGATAGACAGACAGAGAGGGAGAGAGAGACACAGATTACAGAAGAGATGGACAGGGAGAGAGAGTGCTGACACTGCGCACCCAGGCCACACTGCTCACCTGCTGCCACCGTTGTGTCTCCAACCACGTGACGGTATGTAGTGCAGTTCACCAGGTCTCACATCTGAAACAGATCCGTCATCTGAAACAGAGTCCAGATACATGAATGACAAAGTACATACAATTGCACACGCCATCATCGCCTGTCTGCCCGTGCGCACCCAGGCAGATGCACCCCAGCCCCTCCCGCTGCCCAGCGGTGCATGCCCGCCCCTGCGCACCCAGGCCTCACTGCTCCCCTTCCGCCACCAGCGTGTAGAAATGAGGGCCCACCACGTGCCGCTGCAAACCACAAATCCGGGGCCATCAGACATGGCACCCTCCACATCACGCAACCCCGTTCCGCAAGCGACCAAGTCTCCCTTTTGATTCTGGGTCTTGATTTTGCCATGGCAGAGGACATACCAGTGCACCCAGCATCATTGCAGGCTGCACACCCATTCAGCCTTATAGTTCCCACTAACTCTGTGATCCAGAAGGCGACGCCACGTGACAGTAGGCCCCCGTTGTCTGCTGGCTCAGTCCTACACTGCGGTCCAGCAGGGCACCCAAAACATAAGCAGTCCGGCCCACCTGGAAGGGGCAAAATCGCAGGCTGCACACGCGCTCAGCACTTAAGGTGCCCCTACCTCAGTGCACCAAAAGTCACCGTCCAATGCCGGTGTGCCAGTGCCGGCCGCAGTGTATCCGGTGCCACCAATTCTGTGCCCTGCACTTCATGGACCCTCTATGATTGGGTATCATGGTGAGGACGCCATCATGTCAACTCCAGGCCGGCGGAATGTGATGTTGCAAGCCCCTGGGCCCCCATGCCTACATACACACCACACGGATACACCCCGAGAGAGGTTGGAAATGGCGTCGAGCACGTGCACCCGGCCCTTTTTATTGGCAGGGCCACATGTCCTGTGACGCGTGTGCTGGATGGGTGTGGTGTGGGTGTATACCAGCCTTGAGGGAGTGGCTGTGGCATGCTGACAACTAGACTTGTGATCTGCAGATCACTATAGGGAAGACCTGGGCCATGTAGCATTGCCGTCCCCCCCTGTGAGCGTATGATGAGTGGGCTGGCCTGGCGCGTGCCAGTCCAGCGGAAGGGTTTGAACAATGACCCCGGAGCTCTGGGCGTAGTTCCGTATGGGGCTGGACAAAGAAGTAACAAATGTGTGTGTCCCTGTTGTTGTGTCTGCCCCACCTGGACAACATTTGGCAATGTGTCAACCTGTGACCCAAGTCCAATGACATGAGCCACATGGACGTAAGAGGAATTCACTGACCCTACATTCATCCATACTTCCACACTTGAAAGACCATAGACACAACACACCTGTGTGAATCGGAATGTTTAATTCACATGCAGTTGAGTGTTGCATCTGGAGCAGTACAGGGCCGTGCAAACCCCACTTTACAATGCTGGCTCATGGAGGGTCAGCCAGAGTTCTTCAGGGAATGTCAAGTCCAAAGGAAGGGGGAGTGTGCAGTCCACAGTCTGATTGCTGTGTCATTGGCGATCAAACAGTATAAGAAAGTCCATGTTGAGGTCCAAGGTGAGTGTCGCAGAGTGTATCGGGGGACAGTGTAAGGTGATTAATCAAAGGGCAGAACCAAACAGAAACCGGCCATATGGCGGAGATGAATGCTACTGCGTCCTTCTTACCACAAAAGTGGTTTCATCTGCATCTTCATCCTCTGCTGCTCCATGTGCCTCACATGTGGGTGGTGATGGTCTTTCTTCAGCACTCGCTGGCAGTGACACCTCAGGGGCCGGAGGTGGAATATCTGCCGCACTGAGTGGCACTGACACTTCAGGGGGCGGAGATGTGGATGTAGTGGTAGCAGCAGCAGCATGCATTAGCACCAGGCCTTGTGGCAGCAATGCAATGAGGATGGTTTTAAGGTCATTGAGGAACCCAGCTACCACTCGCTGGTGTGCAGCTGGGCAGCCGCTCTTTCCGCATTCGCCCGCGCCCTGGTCTCCATTAACCTCCGCATGTGTCCCAACTCCTGTGTGACAACGCTAGAGCCACTCTGACTGGACAGTTGTTCTATTCTCTGAGTCAGGGCTCCAGTGTTGTCAGCCATGGTCCTTTCAAGAGCATGGAGCAGACTGTGGGAGTCCTGTAGGGACCGTGAGTGGTCTCTGATGGAACGTAGACACCCACGTATGGCATCTAGTTTGTCTGCCATGCGATCGAAGCCCACCCGCACCTGTTCAGCCAGCTGCTCCTGGCACCCCAACACAGCGTTGGAGGCCATGTGTTCTTCGTAGGGTCCTGTGAGGCAGCCGTGATGGTGGGTGCTGCCTGCTGTGTGGTTTGTGCAGGGGGTGGGATATGGTTGTTGCAGCTGGGCTGCCCTGCTCCTGGAGGTGGGCTGCAGAGGCTGTCAATGAACTCTTGGAGAGCGTCAGAGTCGAAGATGTGGTGGTCCTCTTCGTCATCATAGAAGAGAAGTTCGGCTGCTCTGCAGGAGGTGTTGATTCTCCCTCTGCAAAGTGAAGGCGAGATGCAGTTTCACAATGTGTTCACATGTATGTTGTCGCATTGTGCATGTTTACATACAGACTGCATGACTGTGCACATCGTGGCTGTTTGGGCGGATCTGCCTATTTGATGGGGGACAGTGTACATTTCGACAACATCACGGATGTGTGTTTGTCAACTAACATTTCTCTGCAATGCCAATCGTGATTGGCCAGTGTCTACACCCAGTCTGCACCAGTTGTGTCCTGTGTTCTGTTGTGTATGTGTTGCAGTTTGTGCCACATTGTTGTCAGTGTTGATGTGCTCTGAATGTTATGTGTGTGTGCTGCATTTTGGGGGAGTGGCCCCTGCTGCTCTGATTTTGCTGCCCCATATCCCTTTCCTGCAATGCGCCTTTGATTTCTGTGCTTAAACAGTGCTGAGATGTTGCATACTTGGGTACATTGGTCTCTTGGTGGGAGTTGGGGTCTGGGGAATGGTTTGTCCGCAGATGTGCTCAGCTCAATTGTGCATGTGGGCCATTGTGAACATCTCCCCCTGTCCCCCCAGTACCTGGTCGTTACTCACCCTGCTGCTGTTGTGTCCGGTCATGTTGAGCAGTGTCCGGTCCCCCAACTCCAGCCACCGTCTCCCCACTGATGACTGTGGACACCATTTCCTCCATATCGCCCAGCTCCTCCTGTGGCTCAGGACTCCCACCTCCAGTCTGCATTGCTGCCTTCCGGTTGTTGGCGAGTTTCAGCTTGGTTTTGCGCTTGACGTCATTCCAGCGCCTCTTGACCTCTTCCATTGTCTTCTTCAGCACTCAGACTGCATTCACCTTGTCCACGATGGACTGCCATAGTCCTTTTTTTTGCCAATGACACAGTGGAGGTGCCGAACAGTTGTTGATGGTATTCTACCACCATCACTGTTAGCATGATCCTGTTTTCCTGTGGACTGAAGCGCTTCTTCCTATTCTTCTTCTCCTTAGCCTTCCTTGACCCTGAGGTTCCAGGCTGGTCCTCTGGAGGGCTTGTGCGGTTTTTGTTGTTCTCTGTACTTTCTCCGACAACATCCATTGTGCTTCACTGTTGTTTAGCATTTGTTTGTCTTTTTTTTCTACTTTTATGCTGATTTTTCCCGCCTGAGGCGTGTGAATTGTAGACCTGTTGCTGGTTTTTGCTGATTTTTGTACCGCAATTGGACTCATTGCAGCTTTTTTTGCATTTGTGTTGTACATTTTTGCGGCGTGGCGTCGATTTTAACACGGCCATTTGACACGTTATCTGGTGACTATCGCATGGTACTACATTGTTGTAAATACTTAGTTAACACAGTGTTATTTTCCCACAATAGACCGCGATGTTGAGAGTTGAGTTAAGCTACTTTTGCGATGGTTAGCACACGTTCTTGAGAATATGCCCCTCCGAGTCAAAACATACACCTACAGGTCTGCAATTAGGTAAGAGCTTTTCTTGGGGTATTACTAAGTTTTGAGATGTTTTCTGAATTTGATCTCATAAGGCACAGCTCTCAGACTGGTTGACATTGTATTCCAACGTCTGGGTGAGAGGTAGGAGAAGGCTCTTCCACCCTATTTGGCCTTCTGGATGTGAGGAACTGTTAGGAGACCCGTGTTAGAGGATCTGAAAGTCCTGCTCAGAATATAGGAAGTCAATAGGGTTCTTATCATATGTGGGCCCTTCCCTTTTATTGCCCAGTGAGTCAGACACAATGCCTTAAATTTTATTCTGTATTCCACCGGAAGCCAGTGTAAAGAGATCAAGGAACCTTTGGGTATCTTGTAGTAGGTTATGGCTGCAGTGTTTTGGAGCACTTGGAGCCTTTCTATGAACTGCTTTGGGGAGTCAAGAGATAAAGAATTACCATAATCCGGGCATGAAGTGGTCAATGCATGGACCACCTTGGAGTAGGCAGTAAATCCAGAATTTTTCCCAGGGTCCACTATATAGCGAAACCAGAACTAGTCAATTTCTTGGCTGCTGGAAAGTTTTTTCTAAAGAAACACAAACATCCAAATATTTAAGAGGCATAATGTACTGTAGCTTCTTCTTCCAAGTACTACTTCCAGCATGCAGTGGATTTCTCAACAACAACCAAGTTCAACCGTTTCCTTTTCTCCATACATCCACCATTAAGATTTACCTAGGTGATAGGCCTACTGCTCACAGCCTTTTTCTATCTTTCAGCCCATTCTGAGGCTTCTGAAAAAAGGTCTTTGCAAAATTTGGAGACATGTAGCTCTCCAGTCTTGCAATCCACAGCTGATGTCTTAAAAAAGGAAGAATCATACTAAATCTAGGGTTGTGCGAAAATCCAATTTTATCTGTTAAGTTGTCATCTTTGCAAAACTTTGACTGCATGAGAAATTTGCAGCTAAAGGTTTTTCCAGAAGAATTTTCTCATATTTTTTTTATAAGAACATTTTCCTGCTAAAAGTGGATTCCTGTAGACGCTATTACCCGCAAGGCAAACTTTTATGGAACTTGTTTCCTGCAATATTTGGGAAAAACAAATCTGGGGAGTAGCACCTTGGCAGTTTAACAATGTCTTGTTTGGATGTTATAGTGCAAATGTTTTAACGTGGAAAGAGAAACAATGGGGCATATTAACAACTAAAGTGGCGGAGCGCCGCGTTGAGCCAAGAAGGCTAACGCCGCGCTCTGTCACTTTAGAAATGCAGGGGGTTGCACTGTATTTACAACAAAACAGTGCAGAACTGCTTTTCTTCCTGCGCCGCCACTAAATTTTGCTGCCTAGCGTCAACGCAGGCACCCTTGCACCAGAGTGCAAGGGAGTCTACTTTGGGGGAAATGATTGTTTATGTGTAGGAAGGTGTCAATTCATGCACATAAACAATCCTAAATGGCGATTTGTAACCTCAATGTGTGCTGCTTGTGCAGCACACATGGAAGTTGCAACTCGTCATTTTTAAAATGATTGTTTATACGCAGGAAGGCACATCTTCCTGCACATGAACAATCATACATAGCGTTTTGCTGTTTCTATGTGTACTGCACAATGCAGCACAAATAGAAACAGCAAAAACGAGGAGAAATGAAGCATTTCTCCTCGTTTCGCCTGTTTAAGACCAGTTTTTCCCTGGTATTTTGGTGCTGCCCCATATTTATGCCGCTCTTGTAAATATGTTGTAGTGTCAAAATCAATAGGTGTTGTGGCAGAGCGCTCACCACAACACCCATTGCCAACACCTTTAATGCTAAGTATAGCGTGAAAGGCTACCTTATTCACAAGGGGGTGCTAAGCCACGTTAAGTGGTTTAACGCCACCTTGTGAATAAAGCCAAGCCCCTTTCACCACAGGATTGTCGGAAAAAGTGAAGTATCATTTGGAAATATCCAACAAAGGTCAACTGAAGACATGAACCCACATAATAGAGGCTGCACACAAAATGGGGGCTTACTGATACTATGACCTTAAAAGTAATCGGAAAATGGTGGATGGGTGCATATTTTTCAAATAGTGCTGTACTGCACTTTTCCTGCCTTAGTTCCACACCAGTGATCACAGACCTGGAGTACACGGGCATCGGGCTGTTAGACTCGTTTCAAGTAGAGAAAAACATTCTTGGGCTGTGGAAGAAAGAACTGCCCTCTGGACTCCCCCTATATTTGATTTGGATTCTTCCCAGGCTCTTTGACATGAAAACAGAGGATTTGGTTAGAGTGTTGCTCCCCATTTCCCCTGCCAAGGATAACATGGGTCTTTTGAACTTCTGATTGTGATGTTATTGTTATAACCTGGCACTGACTGTGCAACGAGAAGGCTGGCATTATAAAGAGAAATTTCTTCCTCTAAAGGGCCTAAACTTCAATCTTCCTTGAGCCAGTCCTGGCATGGAATAAAAGGATCCTGCGTTACTGCTTACTTAAGTTCAGGATTAGGCCTGATAATGATTTATACACACAGATACAGAGCTTCTTTTGTTTCCTTTACAGCTTATTAAGGTTAGGTGACACCGCATGCATGATAACCCTCCACATCATCCAGGCAGCATTGTAAACAGTTCATGTATCCCTGCATGGCAACGTCTTGGGAGCTGGCACTGGAATCTCCCAGTGCCAATGAGGGACATAGGAGAAAAAGCAGGCAACCCTACTTTCTAGCCAGCAGCCATATGGCTGATCCAATATGAGTTGATGGGTAAAATAAGTCCCTTCACCCATCAATTTTCCATTATATAAAGATCGCTGAGACCCCAGGTCATCAATGGAATTCTAATGACCTGTAGATGCAGTGGCGGCTCCTCCGCTAAGGCGGAGGAGCATGGCCTCACTTCATGTTGAGCAGTGTAAAATTTAAAAAAAATGATAATAAAAAGTTATTATCATTTTATTTTACTTTGCAGGACTCCAGCAAGGTCGGGTGGGGTGGGGGTGGGCTCACCGCCATCAGATGGAGCAGAGTGGTTTGCACTTCCTCCCTAAGTGCGCATTACGGCTTGGCTGGCCCTCTGGGGCCTGCCAAAAAGTCATTTGCACTTGGCATGTTCTCCACTGGGCTGTGTTGCACAACCCATTCGAGAACATGCCCACCCTCCCAGCTACTACCCGAGCGGTCAAAGAGGTCACTCAGACCAAGAGCGATGATGCTCCTGTAAAGTTGTGATTGGCTGTGAGGGTCTGAGAGCCTGGGTGCTTTAGTTGACAGAGAGCGAGGACAGAGGAGAGACGTGCTGCGGCAGCCACCACTGGTTAGTTGATACTGTGGCTGGAGGACTTTCAACAAGTTTTCCTGTCAAGAGTTTTCCAGCCTTGAGGTACTCTAATGGTGCTGGGTTCCCATTCCTACCCATCCCTCCCAGACAGAGCCAACCTTTGCCAAGATAGCTGAGCAGAAAGAAATTTGGCACCTTTTTGATGCTAGTGAATAAACAAAATGAGGCAGGAGGGGGCCCCTTTTGTGTTCACTGGTCAGTCCCTGGCTGAGCAGTAAATGGCCTGTGAACAAACATCTCTGGGCCTCCCCACAACTGACCCAAATCCCCCTGCAATGGGGCGTTAAAAACATTGCCTATGGTATGATAAAGAAGCATTAAAACCACTTTAAACTGGCAAATCTGATGGAGAATCGAGCATTCAGGGACAGGTACAAATTGAACAAGATGAGAGGGGCTCTTCTGTTTGCATAACCTTAATGCACATGGCTCTGTGCACCCCTCAGAAGATTGGTCCCAAGGCACCAATCTCGGCCCAACTTGCCCATGCCAAAAGCCGGCCCTGCTTCCACAGTCCTTTTCATAGAATCTCAAAGAGATTCCATTTAGAAGGCTTCGGTTGTCTATTTGATTGAATTTGGAGACTTAGCCTTTCAAGATTTTTAAAAAAAGAGATCCACGTGCTTACAGAGGTCAGGCCCATGAGAGTACCACATTTAAACAATCTGGATATGCGCTAGCCTCCAGATAGTCTAAGCTTTATGTTTAGGGTAATATCTGCGAATGCTTCTTGAAATGCAAAGCAACCACAAAAACAAATGTTCTCTTCTGTGAACAACGGCCCAAAACACAATGTAGACACATCACATCTTTCCATGGAAAACTGACCCTTTTTTGGCAATGTGCCTAGCTGTAGATTGTGAACCCTAGCTCTGCCGGCACCTAGGGAAACCTAGCAAACCTATACATTTTTGAAAATGAGACACTCAAGGGAATCCAGGATGGGGTGACTTGTGTGGCTCTCACCAGGTTCTGTTACCCAGAATCCCTTGCAAATCTCAAACTTTGTAAAAAAACACATTTTCCTCACATTTCTGTGATGGAAAGTTCTGAAATCTACGTGGATCAAACAATTCCCCCACCCCGCATTCCCCAAAGTCTTCTGATAAAAATGGTACCTCACTTGTGTCGGTGGGACAAGTACCGGCAACAGGCAAAGGCCCAAAACAAATTATGGAGACATCAAAATTACGTATCACAAAACAACCTGGTATTGCAAAGGTGGGCACCTGGGTTTTTAGCCCCAGGGTCAACGGCCATCTAGGGAAACCTACCAAACCACACATTTCTGAAAACTAGAAACCCTGGACAGTCAGTGAGGTAAGGAGCACAGGAGCACTGGTGCTCATGACGGAACCATTCCATCATGAGCACCGAAAAGGTTAAAATACAAAACAATTTTCTGCAAAAAGTTCCATAATATGCAACATTTTTCTGCCCCTCAAATTTCTCCCACTTAAAATAATGGCTGTATTTTTCAGTTATACATTTGACACCATGTCTACCAGCCTCTGGGAACAAGATGCCTACAGGGTGTAAAGGAGACACTTTAAAATGGCAGAAAATTAAACTGAGGTAACTTTATGTTTATATGAATTCCATGAAACTCATCATTTACATTTTCTCCCATTTCCAAGTGTCATATTTACAAACAACAGGTATCTTGTTCCCAGTGGCTTGTAGACACAGTGGCAAATTTATAACACAAAAAATATAGCCTTTTGTTTAAAAAGAGAGGAATTAAAGTGAAGAAAAATGCTTCATAAAACAAAAAGATGTCATTTGCTTAATTGAAAGTGGAGAAAAACGTTATGGGCCTAATTAGGAGTTTGGCGGTCATGGGGCCGCCTAACCCGTGGTGGTGGTCCTTGGACTGTCAAACTAGCAGTCCATTCCCCGTATTACAACCAAGGTGGTGAGACTCACACAGGACAGTCGCAACCATTGGGGATCCCTGTCCCGTGACGGTGGTGTAGCGGTGTGAGGCTGTAATATGCTTGCAGTGCCGCTGTGGCACCACCAAGCATACTACGAGTTTCCTCACTGCGACTCTTTTAATGGTGGTGACCCCGCCATTAAAAGGGTGGCGGTGAGGAACCTAAGTTGTTCTGTGCACGAAGGTGCATGCAGAAGGGCACATTGTGGGCCTCCATGTATTTTTTCACCCCCTGTTCCCGCACAGACAGAAATGCACAACATTGTGCATTCCAGTCTGTGCTGGAACAGGCTGCGTTGCTCCTATGGTGGTGCCTTTCTATGGCTCTCCTATGAGCCTTAGAAAGGCACCGCTTTTGGACTGCCACTACTGGACCGCCCACCAGGATTTAACTTGTAATCTGGAAGGCGGACTGACTACGGGTTTGGCCGTCTTGGTGTGGGGCGCTGGCATGACTGCCCGCTCCAAAACCACCAAACTCATAATCAGGCCCTTAATATTTCATAGAAAATTTTTTCTTCACTTCAAGTTTCTCCTAGTTGAAAAAATGACTGTATATCTCAGTTATAAATATGGCACAGTGTCTACTGGCTACTGGGAGCAAGAGGCCTCTGTTTGTAGGTGCACATTTTGAAATGGGATAAAGTTAAAATGAAGACTTAATTAAATCATTAAAGTAACTTTTTATTTTAATTTTCTCCCTTTAAAAACATTCAGAAGCATCATTTTGTTCTCATGCTTCAATATTGAGTTGACAAAGACTTTTATTTAAGAGTTAAATACCTCAGTGTGTCAGTTTTTTACCTTTGTGCCCCAGTCTGGATCATGAATCTGATTGAACACTGCTTGTTCTGGCCCTGCTATCTGCAACCTAAAGGTTATAATGTAAAATAAACACAGCATTACTTTATTTTTAAAAGGAAAATGTAACCCTGAGCTTACTTAAAAATGAACTTAATGCTGGGAGCTACTGTGAAGGAGTCTACAAGCCATAAGTAGGTTGCAAACGACTGGTTTTAGGCACCACTCACAGTCAACACTTTCCCCAATGTGGCTAGGATTGGGGTGGGACTAGTACATCTAAACCCCTCAAAGACCTATAGTTTCCCCAGTGTGGTTTGGATTGGGATGGTGAGGGGTGGGGGGGAGTAGATTATCTAATCCCTTTAAAGAGCAACACTTTTCCCAATGTTGATTAGATTGGAGTGGGAATAGTAAATATAGTTCCCTCAACATACACCACTTTACCAAATTTGGTTTTGGTTAGAACGGCAATAGTAAATCTTTCATTGATTTATATTATAAATAATGAGACATTGGTTTGGTAGCAGAAGTTTTATTTTTTACAACAATAGTAGATTTTCTGACACAACTGCTGCATTTTGATACATTTGCCTATGTTTTTATTTGAAATACATTTTGTTATATTGTTTAATAATTCTTTCCAAATCATTCATTGATACCAAGCAAACATTTTTTTACATTTTTACATTTTACATTTGATACACATTTATGTTTTAAATGTATTGTTGAGTTTTCAAAATATATGTTTTCATTTTCCAAATATGTTCATGTTTTTTTTTTTTTTTTTTTGTAAATATATTTTTATTGCAGAATTAGAAACAAGACCTCAAAATAGACCAACCAGTACACTTTTGGCATCCCGACAGTTAACGTGACAGAAATACACTACACAGCCAATTAGCCCACATCCCGGAGGCTGGGCGGCGCGCCAAATTTCCGTTCCCCGGCAGATGCCTCAGTGTGTGCCCTTCTCGGGCGTCAGGTTAGTTATACTGTGTAGTATCTGCTTTTACCCCTCGAAAACCCGCCCCCCCCTGCACCATCGAACCCTAGATTGCTTCCTGGTTCATTTCCAACAATTCTTGTCCACCTCATTCCAGGCCCATCTGAATCTTACAGACTGCTTCGCGGTGCTGAACTATCTTTCTCATGAACACCCCCCCCCCCCTCCCTCCCCCCCCTCAACTGCTGCTAATGCGGGCACCCACAATCCTTCCTAGCGCCGAGGCACGCCACCCATCAGGATCCACACTCAAACATTCGATCCACATGGAATACTGTCCTATCTCTACTCTCCCTCTGCATCGTCCGTCATATAGTCCCGCAGCGCTTGAACCACCATCTCCCAGGACCTCGCCAGCTCCAGGCATTTCTCATTGCCAGTCCTAGTTGCCTGTCGCATCCTAATCACACTCTCGCAGCCCGACCACTTCAACAGCTCATTCCGCCATCTCCTCACTGATGGGCCTTCTTTAGACTTCCAATGCCAAGTTATCTCTCGTTGTGCCAGCATGATCCCCAAATCAATAAATGTACTCGTTATTTTAGTCTTCCTGGTATGCGGGAACCAGCGGAGCAGGCACGCGCCATATCAAAGTCTACCTCCCTATCCGTGACAGCATTCAGGAGTTCCCCCACGTCCGGCCAGTACTCCCCCAACTTCGGGCTTCCCCACAATAGATGATCCAGATCTACCTCTGGCGCCAAGCATCTCGGGCACATGGCATCAAGCACCTGGAAGTGCCGTCTCAACCTCTCCGGGGTCAGGTACGCCCTATGGACAATGAAAAAATGCACCTGCTGAAATCGTGCATTCCTCGTTCCCTTCCAGGTCCGACGCAACACCTGGCTCCAGATGGTATCCGGTATGGGCTTGCCTAAGCTGACCTCCCATCGCGACTTTAGCGCCAACAAGGGCGCCAGTCCCTCATTCAGCATTCTGTTATGGAGGCAAGTCACTGCTTTGATGGTGCCCGCTGCCATCACCACATATTGGCATGCCATTGTCACCTCCGGCTCTGCCAGCCCACCCCCCCAATATCGCTGCATCGCTGCCACCACCGCTGCGTGCAGTAGAAAGGTTCCGTCCGGCAAGCCAAATTGCTCCTGTAGCGTCTGATATGGGACTAACGTCCCATCGGTATATAGATCTCCCACCACCTGCAAGCCCAGCTCCTCCCACGTCAATAATTGGGACCAATCGCCCCCATGTGGTAGCGCGGTCAGCATACCCAGCGGTATCTCCGGTGCATACGGCCGGTCTCTTTTTGCTCTCTTTAGGCTCTTATTCCAACATAACTTAAGCGTCCTTTCCTCTATCGTAAGCTCCTTCATATCCAGTTTCTGTTGCATTATGATATAAGACAAAACATATCTCTGGATGCCAATACCCCGTTCATGCAAACAAAACAGGTGATGGACCGAATGTGGATCAATGTCACACATTCAACCCAGTCCAAAGATCTGGGCCCAAATCCATCGTTTTTTTGCACTCCACACCACCCTGGGTTAGACAATGGCGATATGCAAATCAGCTCTGACCCTGTGCCCCATGGGAACAGTCCAGTCCGAACTACAAAAGCCATGTCCTTCCCAGAACGGAATCAAGCATCCGAGGACCGGACCGGTTTCGAGGTAACACCTCTCATCAGCCCGGCTAGCTTGACTCCAGTGGTGTGGAGTGCCTGGGACCCACGTCTGAGCATCCCCAGCGCACTTATGGCAAATTTGCAAACAAAACAGGTGATGGACCGAATGTGGATCAATGTCACACATTCAACCCAGCCCAAAGATCTGGGCCCAAATCCATTGTTTTTTTGCACTCCACACCACCCTGGGTTAGACAATGGCGATATGCAAATCAGCTCTGACCCTGTGCCCCATGGGGACAGTCCAGTCCGAACTACAAAAGCCATGTCCTTCCCAGAACGGAATCAAGCATCCGAGGACCGGACCGGTTTCGAGATAACACCTCTCATCAGCCCGGCTAGCTTGACTCCAATGGTGTGGAGTGCCTGGGACCCACGTCTGAGCATCCCCAGCGCACTTATGGCGAATTTGCAAACAAAACAGGTGATGGACCGAATGTGGATCAATGTCACACATTCAACCCAGTCCAAAGATCTGGGCCCAAATCCATCGTTTTTTTGCACTCCACACCACCCTGGGTTAGACAATGGCGATATGCAAATCAGCTCTGACCCTGTGCCCCATGAGAACAGTCCAGTCCGAACTACAAAAGCCATGTCCTTCCCAGAACGGAATCAAGCATCCGAGGACCGGACCGGTTTCGAGGTAACACCTCTCATCAGCCCGGCTAGCTTGACTCCAGTGGTGTGGAGTGCCTGGGACCCACGTCTGAGCATCCCCAGCGCACTTATGGCCAATTTGCAAACAAAACAGGTGATGGACCAAATGTGGATCAATGTCACACATTCAACCCAGTCCAAAGATCTGGGCCCAAATCCATCGTTTTTTTGCACTCCACACCACCCTGGGTTAGACAATGGCGATATGCAAATCAGCTCTGACCCTGTGCCCCATGGGAACAGTCCAGTCCGAACTACAAAAGCCATGTCCTTCCCAGAACGGAATCAAGCATCCGAGGACCGGACCGGTTTCGAGGTAACACCTCTCATCAGCCCGGCTAGCTTGACTCCAGTGGTGTGGAGTGCCTGGGACCCACGTCTGAGCATCCCCAGCGCACTTATGGCGAATGTGTGACATTGATCCACATTCGGTCCATCACCTGTTTTGTTTGCAAATACCGCCATAAGTGCGCTGGGGATGCTCAGACGTGAGTCCCAGGCACTCCACACCACTGGAGTCAAGCTAGCCGGGCTGATGAGAGGTGTTACCTCGAAACCGGTCCGGTCCTCGGATGCTTGATTCCGTTCTGGGAAGGACATGGCTTTTGTAGTTCGGACTGGACTGTTCCCATGGGGCACAGGGTCAGAGCTGATTTGCATATCGCCATTGTCTAACCCAGGGTGGTGTGGAGTGCAAAAAAACGATGGATTTGGGCCCAGATCTTTGGACTGGGGTGAATGTGTGACATTGATCCACATTCGGTCCATCACCTGTTTTGTTTGCAAATACCGCCATAAGTGTGCTGGGGATGCTCAGACGTGGGTCCCAGGCACTCCACACCAGTGGGTTCAAGCTAGCCGGGCTGATGAGAGGTGTTACCTCGAAACCGGTCCGGTCCTCGGATGCTTGATTCCGTTCTGGGAAGGACATGGCTTTTGTAATTCGGACTGGACTGTTCCCATGGGGCACAGGGTCAGAGCTGATTTGCATATCGCCATTGTCTAACCCAGGGTGGTGTGGAGTGCAAAAAAACGATGGATTTGGGCCCAGATCTTTGGACTGGGGTGAATGTGTGACATTGATCCACATTCGTTCCATCACCTGTTTTGTTTGCAAATACCGCCAAGTGCGCTGGGGATGCTCAGACGTGGGTCCCAGGCACTCCACACCACTGGAGTCAAGCTAGCCGGGCTGATGAGAGGTGTTACCTCGAAACCGGTCCGGTCATCGGATGCTTGATTCCGTTCTGGGAAGGACATGGCTTTTGTAGTTCGGACTGGACTGTTCCCATGGGGCACAGGGTCAGAGCTGATTTGCATATCGCCATTGTCTAACCCAGGGTGGTGTGGAGTGCAAAGAAACGATGGATTTGGGCCCAGATCTTTGGACTGGGGTGAATGTGTGACATTGATCCACATTCGGTCCATCACCTGTTTTGTTTGGAAATACCGCCATAAGTGCGCTGGGGATGCTCAGACGTGGGTCCCAGGCACTCCACACCACTGGAGTCAAGCTAGCCGGGCTGATGAGAGGTGTTACCTCGAAACCGGTCCGGTCCTCGGATGCTTGATTCCGTTCTGGGAAGGACATGGCTTTTGTAGTTCGGACTGGACTGTTCCCATGGGGCACAGGGTCAGAGCTGATTTGCATATCGCCATTGTCTAACCCAGGGTGGTGTGGAGTGCAAAAAAACGATGGATTTTGGCCCAGATCTTTGGACTGGGGTGAATGTGTGACATTGATCCACATTCGGTCCATCACCTGTTCTGTTTGCAAATACCGCCATAAGTGCGCTGGGGATGCTCAGACGTGGGTCCCAGGCACTCCACACCACTGGAGTCAAGCTAGCCGGGCTGATGAGAGGTGTTACCTCGAAACCGGTCCGGTCCTCGGATGCTTGATTCCGTTCTGGGAAGGACATGGCTTTTGTAGTTCGGACTGGACTGTTCCCATGGGGCACAGGGTCAGAGCTGATTTGCATATCGCCATTGTCTAACCCAGGGTGGTGTGGAGTGCAAAAAAACGATGGATTTGGGCCCAGATCTTTGGACTGGGGTGAATGTGTGACATTGATCCACATTCGGTCCATCGCCTGTTTTGTTTGCAAATACCCCGTTCATGGTCAGGACCCCTGAATTCTCTGGCCACATTCTGCGTTAATACCTGGAGTTGCGCCGCCAGATAATATAACTCAAAGTCGGGGACAGCCATCCCCCCTTCGGTCTTGGGCCTAGTCAGAGTATTCAGTGCTACCCTGCGCCGTCCGTGGCCCCAAAGGAAGCTGGTCACCAACGTCTTCAACTCTTTAAAGATCCTCTGCGGGATCCATACCGGTAGCGTTAGAAAATAATAGAGTAGCCGCGGGAGTGCCACCATCTTCAACAGCGCCACTCGACCCAACACAGATAGAGGGAGGGAGGCCCAGAAGTCCACGCAACCCTTCCGCGCGCGAATACAGCGCTCCACGTTCCCCTCCAAGAGGTCCGCTGCTTCATGATAGATGCGCACTCCTAAGTAGGTGAAACAGGAGGGTTCCCACACCACCTCTCTTGTAAGCTGTGGGCAGAGAGTACTCTTCCGCAATGGGAATATACAGGTCTTAGTCCAGTTCACCCTGAGGCCTGACAGCCGCCCGAATCTGCGCAGCATGTCCACCGCACCCTCTAGTGATCGCCCAGGATCCGCCAGATACAATAACAGATCATCAGCGTATAGTGATATGTAGTGCGACTCAGGCCCTTGCGCTATCCCGTCATACACGGCACCCGATCGTGCCTGTGCTGCCAACGGCTCCACCGCCAAAGCGAATAGCAGAGGGGACAGCGAACAGCCCTGTCGCGTTCCCCTACAAACCGGATAGGCCGAAGATACAATAGGCCCCAGTCGCACTCGCGCCTTTGCCGACGAGTAAAGCACTCTCGTCCACCTCCGAAATCCCTCCCCAACCCCGAACTTCAACAGCACTCCATCCAGGTATTCCCATTCGAGGCTATCGAACGCCTTTTCGATATCAACTGCCAATACCACGGGATCCTGGGCCGATGCTTCAGCGCCATCTATGACTCGGATCAGACGTCGAATGTTCATCGAGGTACTCCTGGTCGGGATGAATCCCGCTTGATCCCTATGCACCAGAGTGGTCATGTGCGGCAGGAGCCTGGTAGCCAGGATGCGACTCAAGATCTTGTAGTCCACCGTTAGCATAGACAATGGGCGGTAAGAGGTCACATCTAACGCGTCCCTGCCCGGCTTCAACAGCGGCACCACTAGTGCCTCCCTCATGGACTCAGGTAAACACCCCACCTGTTTCGCTTCCGTGTATACCATCAATAGTCTGGGCGCCAGTATATCTACAAATTTGGCAAAATATGTTCATGTTTGTAGACATTTTTATGCAATATTTTTCAAACATGGAAGATTTATTTTAACAAACAAATATTGTTTTCATAATGTTTACAATTATATATTTGTTTTTCATATATTAACAAATATTATAAATGAATATCTTTAAATACATATTGTAATTTTAATATATTTTACTTTTTTTAATGGGTAGACATAGATACAATTGTAAACATTTTTTCAGCTTTTTTGATCTTAAACAAAAGTAAATATAAACATTAGGTTGTCATTTTCTATAGTTGTCCGTGGAGTGTTAAGGCCTGTTTATGAGTAGTGTGGTAGCAAGACCGCCGTACCCTCGGTGGCTGTCCGATCGCCGCCTCCTCGTCTGTCCGACCACCCGATTACTACATGGCGGTCGTACTGATACAAGACTACCACCAGGATCGTGGATCTTGCTGTGGTGGGGAAAGTGGCAGGGAATGGAGGCAGAGCCAATGTCGGCAAACCCCAACCTGCACTTTTGCCGACCTTTTCATGGCGGGGACCCTGCCATAATACGGTCGGCGAAAAGGGAGGGACAGAGCCCCAAACAGGGCAGCTGCACATTTTAGGCCGTTAGGCATTGTGGATGGGGGCACCTGTGGTGCCCCCCTATAACTGCACTGTCATTTGTGCACTGTGTGCCATGCATGACATAGTGCATGTCAGCATGGCAATAGTGGGCGCACGAAGATGCAGGCACTGCAGTGTGGCTGCATTGCTTTCAGGCTCTCTCTGTGAGATGAAGCATGCCGCCGCAGCAAGACTGCTGTCAGCACACCGCCTGCCCAGCAGTAAACTCCAAATGCGGCGGTCCATATGCTGCCAGCTTGGCGGCGTTCTCCCGACTGCTGATGCTACAGCCTGGAAGTCCAACCCCAAGGTCGTAGCAGGGCTATAAGTCTATAAGTCTTTTTTTAAGTTCATTTTAGCAGCCTTCTTCGGTGCTGGCAGCAGCACCATTCGCAATGCACATATGGCATGTAGTGCATTTCCATGCACAAAGTGGCAGGCACCACACAGTGCCTGCCACCTTGTGCATGGAAATGTAGGGGGTACCCCCCAATGCACATTGACCCTTCCCCCTCAAAGAGGAGGCCCACAACAGGCCCCAGAACCCAGCCTCCGCCATCCTTTCCATGGTGGTGGAACCGCCATGGAAAGTCTGGCTGACGGCAGCATTGTAATCTGGTGGGTGGTGCCTGCTAGGCACCGCCGCCATTTCACGCATGCTGGACCGCTCCACCAGGCAATTGTGACGATTGCCGTGGCGAAAGGGTGGAGGGATGTCTTTTTAACCACCACAGTCAGTGAGCGATTCCCCCGCCATCCTAATGTGGACCGAGGAAATGGAGCCAGATGATGGAGGGACAACCACCACTGACCCGGCAGTGGAAGTCACTCCACCATTGTAATGAGCCCCTAAGTTTGGATTTATATATGGGGCTGTTTGATACATTTCATGTGTGAAAACCCATAGCAGTCGGATTTCAGAGGCACTAAACAGGTCTCTTCTGTGACCCTTGATTAAATAATGAATTATCTTTAAATAAGTGAGCAGGGGTCGTGTTTTCACCTAAGTCAACCTATATCCAAAAATCTAATAGTTGCTCTCATACGGTAAACTTATTTAAAATATCTTTTAATATTTGGGTTCTAAATTTTATGTCTATAAACAACAAACTTATTTGGCCTAGGTCAAGCTCTGCTACAGATTTGTCTCAAATTTTGTGCTACAAACTGACAAGGCATTTCAGTTAAAAATGTATAATATTAGGAAAGACATAGGTAAAGGAACAACTATGGGCCTGATTATGATGCTGTCGGAAAAGAAGCCTTTCCGTCAGTATCGTCATGTGCCGTTCGGATTCTTTTCCGCCAGCCTCATTACAATAGAGGAGGTCGGAAAGGAATCCGACTGGTCATTCAGACTCGATTCTGACGGACTCGGAGAGCCTCTCCGCCAATCGAAAGGCTGTTAGTAATCCCAAGGGTGGCTGTTTCAGTACGAGGGTTTACAATATCGGATTTCACAGCCTTTCTGTGCTGGCCTTTCTGACACAGAAAGGGTATTGGAATTCGACATTGGGGGCCCCCAGCAGGGCCCCCATGGGATTAGCATGGGCTCCTGCTAATCAGGACCCCAATCTATCTGCTTTCTCCTAAATTGTTGTGTTCAGTACTTAGGTACATCCCAGATTGGATACTGTGGTACCCTTCTCAGTCCCTAGTAAATAGTACCCATGTACCCAGGACATAGGTACCTCAGAGGTCTCTCATGGGCTGAAGCATGTATTATGCAACCCATGAGAGACCATTCAAAATGGAACTACAGACCTGTCATTGCAGCTTGTATAAGTTGGTGCATGCACCACTTACTAAAGATATAGATTTACTATATCTAATGGTCACTGCACTTAAAACCTATAAGTCACCCCCATAGCAGGCCTTTGCAATCCTGATGGCAGGGTGCTTGGTTCTAAGTGAGAGGGTGCCCCTGCATGAGCAGGACACCCCTGCAGCCTGCGGAGTCCATTCTCCAGGGTTGTCAGTGAAGCATCCATACACTATATAAAGGAACATCGCGTAATTAGACGATGACCATCTCTAAAATGGCTGCAACAAATCCTATCATGTTTGGTATCAAACAAGTTGGAATCATACCCCCACACCATAAACGGTGTGGGAGGTATG
Source organism: Lissotriton vulgaris (assembly GCF_964263255.1). Classification (NCBI taxonomy): domain Eukaryota; kingdom Metazoa; phylum Chordata; class Amphibia; order Caudata; family Salamandridae; genus Lissotriton; species Lissotriton vulgaris. Next base: position 362,029,451 of record NC_141693.1, on the reverse strand, counting down.
TGATTCCAAGCACTGTAAGAGCCTTCTAGTCCCGGACAGCACAAAATGGTTGCTGCCGTCCAGAGACACATTTCTGTCCTCCTGTTGCTGAGCCAAGCTCGAGCAGAGGAAGGTGGAACAATAGGCATCCTGCCACAGGGAGGTGTGGCCATCTCTCAGGCAGGATTTAGTATATTGGGACCGGGTGGGTGCGCTTGTAAGCACCTAAAAGTCTGCATGAGAGGCACATTTGGTGTCCCTGTACATAGTCCAGTTCAAACCAGTTCTGGGAGCCCGTGGCTCCCGCTCTGGAGCCAAACTGGACGAAGGACATGGAAGTAACCTCCCACCTGTCCAGACCCTCCTCTGAGAGGGAACCCTGAATCTTCCCAACCCTTTCCCTAGGGTAATTATGGTCTTACCTGGGTGTAGGTCCCTAGAATCATCGTAGGATAAGATTCAGAACTGACACCACTGCACTTTTACTGTCTGGGCACTTTGGACTTTGCTTGACTTCATTTGGGCCTGACTTTGTCTCCCTTTCAGTCTTCTGCCTCGTCTGTGCCTGTGCACCATACAGGATCCTTGCATGACCTGTGGAGCATCAAAGACACTTGAAGGAATTTCCCTTGAAGTGAAGGGGTCACTTCCCTGCATTCGAAGGCACCTCAAAACTGCTGACTGGTTTGCTGATCCCGAGTTCCTCCGGACTCCAAAGGGTTCAACAACACAGGTGGTGATTACCTAAGTTTCCTGAGGCCCAAGCAGTACTCTCACCGAGATTGAGGCCAGAATCCCTTGTGGGGCTGCAGTGCAACTCCAGTGCACTGCCTACCTTTGCAAGTGCAAATGCTTGTTGGCAACTTTGCAACAGGTGCATTGGGCTCCAAGTAGCCCCAACCTCTGGCAACTTCTTCCACCAAGATCTTCAGCCACCTTGCTTCGTAGGCACTGTGGCCTGCTCCTTTGAAGAGCTACTCAAGGTCCTCTCGCGACTCCTGTGCCTCCGGCCTGTGGGTCCATTTGAGGGTCACCTTTGTATCTTTTGGGCTCCCCCAATTGCTTGGGGCCTGCCCTTACCCCCCTGTTTGTGGTAAGTCCCTTGGACCTTGCTGGTTCCGACTGTGTACCTTTTGGACTTCCTTTGTGGGTTGCATTTGCCAGGGCTTGTTGGTGGTCCCGCTGGACACAGACCCCTCAGGACTTGAAATCCTTCGTGGGACAACTCGTATCCAGGTCTTAGTCTTCCTCAGCATCGCCTGGTCCTCACAGCTGCAGAGTCAAAGTCATTGTCATCCTTCCTGAAGCACCCGACATCTGAACATTCCTGTATTCGCTCTGCACTCTTTGCCAGCCAAGCTTTTTCTTACAACACTGCGAATGAATGGAATGCACCGTGGATTGAACCATAGGGCCAAAAGCCAACTTTCAAGTTTAAGAAAGAACAAAAAACAGGTTGACATGGAGCAGTCCTGTGCATAAATCTATCTGTGTGTTTACCCAGCGACAAGAAGGTCCAGTGGTTCTGCCCTTAAAAAATCCCCAAAAAGCAGTACAAAAGGGGGTGGTGATGGACGGAGCATCTGAATCAATCAAACACTCACACCCAGTCAAAAGATCTGGGTTTAATCCATCGCAGTTTTTCAGCCCACTCTGCCACCCCAGTTCAGACATGGCTATATGCAAATCAGTCTGACCCTGTGCCTCATGGGAACAGTCCAGCCCGAACATCCCCAACATTAAAAATAAAATAATTCATATTACAACTATTACTAATTATATTCTGTTATTGTAGCAATTGAATGCAATTTCTTTCTGGGGGTTTATTAAATCAAAATAACATTACAAATTCTAAAGATGCAGACGGGTCAAGTAAACTTTATTTAAATGTGTTTCCTTCTCTGGATTAGGGGACTAACTATGAGTGAACGAGGGGCACAGGAATAAATTATGTAATTTTGTAAATAGTGCAGAAAACTCCTGAATTAGAGCATCTTCCTAAAGCAGATGCTCATTTCTTCCCTCATAGAGTCTAGCAGAATGTTGGGAGCAGTACAGGGGTTGGCGGTAACACTCTTCACTTAATCCTAGTAAACAGGACTGCTGAACGAATCCCACTAACACAGACTCGCTTTATCTGGACGGTGGGGAGGAAAGTGAAGTGCATCTTAAGTATTTATGAGTCACCTGCAGCATGAAACATGTCGCTGCTGCTGAAATGTGAAGATACATTTTCATCTTTGTTCAAGTGGAAGCTTTTGAACTTGACTGAATTGTTCATCTGAAAGCATTTTATCGAGACTGAACCGATTAACTGAGAGAACCTTATGATTAATTTGTTCAAATCCAAGAACCATATGATTAAATCCAGCACGAACTAAACTTATGCGTTGTATGATTTTATTTTTTACTTTTTACAGTTTTACATTGTGCAGACTGGCCTGAGGGCATTGGAGCATTTTACACAAGCACCAGATTACATTACACAAGGTCAGATTCATGTATTTTCTTTAAGGCAAGGGGTGATTAGGGGCCTGATTACGACTACGGCGTCACGATGGCGGTCTGTGGACTACCAGACTGGCGGTCCACTCGCCCTATTACAACTTTGGCGGTTGGACTGCCACTTGACCGGTGTTAACACAGGGGGATCGTAATCTCACAGTGGTGGCACAGCGGAGCGAGGAAGTAAAGCATTTTACGAGTTTCCTCACTGCCCTTCTTGGTGATGATGAAAAGAGTGGTGGTGAGGAAGCTAAGAGGGTCCTAGCAGGGCCCCCTGTCGCCTGTGTGCATGGTGGGGTGCATGCAGGGGGCACATGGCATGCCCCCTGGATTTCTGCACCCCCTGTTTCTGCACGGGAAGAAATGCACAACATGGTGCATTTCTTACTGCTCAGGAATGTTCTGCAGCATTCCCACGGCGGTGCCTTTCTAAGGCTTTCCTTTGAGCTTTAGAAAGGCACCGTTGTGGGACCACCGCAGCATGCACCGCCCACCAGGATTCAACTCGTAATCCGGTAGGCGGTCTGGCTATGAGTTTGGCGGTCTTCCTGCGGGGCGCTGGCATGGCGGCCCACAGGAAGCCCGCCAAACTTGTAATCAGGCCCTAAGTGATCTGCCCACATCTCCTCTCCATGATTCAAATGAGTTATTTTTCAATGTACTTTCAACACATGCAGATACCTTGGTGAATATTATTGGGTGAATTCACCACTGCTTATTTATGTTGCAATGTCTTAGCTCCTAACCAGATGAGGATCCTCTACACCTCAGATTTCTCAGTTGCTCCATTTTAACAATGTATTGTGTATACAATATCAAAACCTCTTTTTCAACTCATTTGCAACTTCTGTGATTGAAACTATCTGACTAATGATTTTTTTCAAGAAATGTTTTACTAGCCAAGTTTCTCTGGCTCATTTCGAAGTGGGCAAAATCAATGGACACCTAACTGATCCACAGGCGTAGCTTATCCAGTAAGATTGGGGAGGAGGGTGGGCTTCAGATTTTCCAACAATCATAATATTAAAATTAATTCTTAAGGGGCAGTAGCGAGGAATGTGGATTGGTAGGGGTCTTTTGTGAGAGAAATCACAATATTTGAAAAAAAAAAACATTTTTGAAGCCTTTCAAAACAGAGGGAGGGAGAGAGATTGTGTGAATTTTTGTCTCTGTTTATGTAAATATTCCTGGTGAAATCAGACAGACACCTTGCAGGACCTGACTAAAAGCACCAGTACTCAACGATTTACCCAAAAATACATTTGTTAGGGTGGTGTAACACCCCCAAGCTCCCCCCCGCCCCCGAAGCTATGCCCTTGAACTGATCCTTGCAGATCAATTCACGTTTTCATTGAGAGTGGTCCCACCGGGTATGCAGAAGTATTTTCACAGAAAATTCCGTGCCTCAGTGAAAGGGAACTTTAAATCTGGTGGGTTGGACTAAAGTAGGTCGGGAAGGTAGTGCCTCTGTTGTCCCAGCAACTTGGTGGGTGGTTGGCTCATCAAGTGCTAAAGGTCCTCCTTTGTGTCTCTTGAAATAGGCAGTGCATTAATCGCCAGGCTTCAAAATGTCATTAAATATTGCATAAAAAAGTTACAATTTCATTACACTGGGTGTTAAATTGTTAAATTTAATTCCTGTTGACACTATAGTTTTGGGGAAATGATGCTGCTGATGAAAGGTGTACGATCATCACTCATGTTAAGAAAATAGACCTCGCCACAGCTCTTCATGGTGATGATGCACAAGGCAAGAAACGCAACATGATGTGAAAGATGCAAATCTCAACCAATGTGATACCCACAACTTGGCTACTGATCGATATTCACGATCCCAATACAGAAGCAGGTGTGTGAGTGGAAACCAGTGACCAGTGTCCTGGAAAGATCTCTTTTTGATAAAGAAAGCATAGAATAGGAATCTTTAACTTTGTGGAGTACAGATAGCCTGGACCACCACCACCATGGAGAGTCTTCAGTGAAGTTCTCCCTGATCTATATTTATCAATCTTGAATTACATTCCAGTATAAAGCCACTTAGAGGATCAGTCCCAATTATTGATATTGTATTGGGAAAAAGGGGCCCTGTGAATTGTACCAGTGTCTGAGTCAATAAAGGGATCTTAACAGAGGCTTCTTGTTCTTGACAGGCTCCGGAGGCAAAAGCTCTGAATATTACATGGGAAGCCATTAGCAAGGCACCTGTGAGTGGAGAAAAACTGAGCTTGGCTTCTGCAGAACATTTCGGCTAAAACAAAATATCCAAAGACATGGGACTTATTGCAAACTATAAAGTACTGAATAAAGAGAGGTACCCCCCTGTACGTAATGTGTAGGTCTGTGAGCAAGAGGGAAACAAACCATACCCCACTGCGAGAAACTCCCACCCGACCTATGTCCTTTTACTATGGGCTAATGTAAGCTCTATGGGCCACCCATCAAGTCTTTGTTTATATTTTTGCTCATTTTGTTCTTTTACTTGATTTATTTTTTACTTTTTGCCAAAAAGAAAAAACTGTATTTAATATTTACTTTGATTGGTCAAAAGTTAAAAACATATCCATGAAAATACCAAACCTATTTAAAGTGCAATAAATACAATTATGCATTTTCAATATACAAGTCATATTCGTCTAAACCTTTATTGCAACATTCAGAAAGTACAAGTATGGGCCTACAACCGCAGGGGCCGGCCGCTACTCATAATTGGAACCAAGCATATCACGGCATAACACAGCTTATCAGCTGACAGCCCTGAGGTCCGGCAGCGATCCAGGATTAAACTTGTAGTGGAACGCACGAGTAGGTCACAGGATATATTAAAGGTTTCATTTTATATTATATAACTAGACGGATCAGGTGCCATACAATCAAACAAAAGGAGACGGGGGACAGGCCAAGAAACAGGATATACGTCTAGAAACAACCATAGGAGGAACCCTGGCGCCAATGCATTATGGATCGAAGTAGACGACAATACAGCATACAGTTTCGTAAGCGCCGGTTCCCAGAGCCTGCCCACCCGGAAGTTCGATTAACGTATGAAGCATGAGCACAAAATTCCAGGACACAGTGTAATCAGAATAAAGCACAGACGATACTGACCCGAAAGGAAAGAAAGGGAAGGGAGAAAAAGGCCATAGAAAATAAGAAAGGCAAAATAAAAAAATAAAAAAAAATAACCTCCAACCCCCCACCCTGCACCCCTGCCGATGGCTATAGCCTAACCCCACTAGCAGCGTGCCTATCGCCCTAAGTAACTAAAACCCTAAAAGAAGGGAAAAGAGAAGAAGAATGGAGGAGGGCCTATTTGTACGCGCTCCCAGCCCCTTAGTCCCCCCGCCAGAAATAGACACCCCCTATCGCAAAGAGACGGATGTAGAGCGACCCTTATAAAAGTAATAAGGGGATGTACCATGTTACAACGCATACCGTTACAACTACCTACTATTACAACGCGACCATTACAACGCATACCATTACAACGCATAGCGCTTTGAGGTGCTGGATAGTGGTAAGTATAATTTACTATTCTAACTCCAGTCCCCGTGGACCCTAGGGAAGGTGTTGGATAGTAAATTATACTTATTCCCTATCCTAGAGCGCCCCCCAGCGCAATGCGTTGTAATGGTATGCGTTGTAAAAGTCACGTTGTAATGGTAGTGCGGAGTAACAGATGCGTTGTAACGGGTGTATACCGTAATAAGGGGGCACCGTGAGACACCGCCCAGCCCCTAAATCAAACCATTGCAGATCAAACAGTCATAATACCATTCCAAACCGTCCCGAGTTGATTGATCTTAACCCTGACTCTTCCGAACCAGCCAACGAAACCTCCCCAGCGAGACCCAGAGGCAGACAAACGAGTCATAGAGGAGAGGGAAATCATCGAGAGTCAATCCGTTACCACTTGCAGCAAGTAAGTCCACGAGAGCTTCAGGCGCCGGAAGTCTCCCTCTCCCAACTAGACGGTCCCGATGTTTCTTGCCCCGGGGTCGTAACGTCTCCAAAAAAGGGGGAGATGACCACAAGATGAAAGAAGAGTCTGCAACACAAGTCTCCGGGGGTAGGACGCCAGTCAGTACCTCCAAAGTCAACAACGGTGGAAGGTGCGGTAGCACACTCACGACCTCTGGGACACCATCTTCAAGAGCTTCATCCGATGGTTCCAATACTCGCTTCGCCACGGGGTCCTCGCAGGGTGTCAAGATGGCCGCGGCTTGAATGGCTGCAGATTGCTGTTCCAATAGTGAGGCAGGGTCCGGCACCATAAGTAGCATTCCAGATAGGCTTGCATCCATTTTAGTCATTGAGACAGTCACTTGTGAGTGAAACGCCCAGAGTTCTGTCAAAAGTGACCTCAGCGATGGTTCAGACATGTTTCGATCCATAATCTGATGCCCGAAACCAGTCACAGTCACCTCCCCGGGTGAATTGGTGTCTCCGGGGGGGACAGACGGGATCACGAGAGGGCAAGCATGGACGGTGATCCGTCATTCTCCACAGCCACGATCACCCGGCTTAACGCCGCGGGCCGGGCCCTGACCCAGCGAACCCCGGAGGGAGCCAGCACCGGGTCCGCAGGACGGGAACCCCCACCCACCATCAGTAGCAAGCAAGGTCACCTCTCCATCAGTGCTGAGCAAAGAGAACAATCGCTGCCAATTTCGGGCGCAAAAGAAGCCTCCACTACGATCGTCCGGACCCTGCCCGGGTCTCTAAGCCGCTGTTGTTGCACTACCACCCGGCCATGCAGATACTCGAGGCGCCGGCTTCACCGCTGCAGTAGGCCACAATCTTCAACTCGGCGTATCTCCGTGAAACCGGACGATAAAAATTCCCGGATTACACCATCGAAGTGAGGAACAGTTCATGCCTGCTGGGGCTGGGCGTAAAATCAGGATATTATGCAGGATCTTGCGGCGGGATACGGAGGGCGGCGGAGCCGGGAGCCTAAGCAGCCATCTTGTTTGCTGTCGTAGCTCCTCCCCTGAGACTGTCATCTTGATTAAAATTTGCATGTACATAGAAATAATTAGTGTGTCCCCATAATTATACCACACTCACATCCTAACCTGTCACTCAGCTCCATGCTAAAACACACTCCTCACATACATACACCTCCCAGCCTGCTACAGCATACACTAATGGAATCATGGAAATGACATTTCATAACCATTCGTGGTTGTGTTGCCAATTGGGGTGTCACTCAGTCAGGTCTATTATTACTTATTGCAAACTATCTCATGGTTTACAGCCACACAGAAGCTTAGGAGCTGTTTCATTTCTTAACTGTAGGCAGTAGCCCGTGGGACCACTGCCTGCTCTTAAAAAACGTTTTCTCACCCATTCACAAAGGGGAAGGGGTACCCTGGGGATCCCTTTTGTTTGCAATTGACGTTCCACCTACTTGAAGTAGGCAGTAAACTGAGAAGGTTTTGCTATAACATTCCAGTTGCAAAATATTCATACATCCCCCTGCAACTCGCAATTAGGAAGAGACACCCTTGACACTGCCATTCCTAATACCGACTCGCAAACACTATTTTGCGAGTTGATAATAGGTTACCAACTAGCAAAAAAGGGTTAGTGCATGTCAAAATGCTATCTTGTGGTCGCAAACAGCCATATTCTCCATGTGCCACTGTTAAAAACATTTGTGCACATGGCTCCTAATCCCTCCTTAAGAATAAGACTCTTAATTTTGGCTTGGGCAAAAATAGGTGTTTCTGCAAAAATAGAAGTTATGAGTTTGGTGATATTATCACATTTGGTGTTACTGCATATGGTCATACTGCATGTGATGCCAAGGACAAACCCACAGGGTCAAATCTGTTTCAATATGTCCCTGAAAAAGGGTCAGAATTCAGGAATTTTACATGTAACTCAATATTGAAACATCAATTTCATTCTGTTCATCCCCTTTCAAAATGTTGAAACCTTACTGGCCTTTAAAAGTGTGGAGAATCCTCTATATGCTAGGCTTGATATAATGCACCTTTTCACCAGACTACTCGTTAAGAGGACCTATTAAGAAAGTTACCCAGCGCTATATCCTTTAAGGCCATCAGTAGGATGCCTGTGTCTGATGTTTTTGATCACCTGTGTGGGTGTTTCAAGAAAGTAAGGATGATTACAGCCAAGCATCAGCTTTCACCTGTAGGCAAGTCATCTTTGTGAGGGAAAAATGTGCCAAGATCCTTGCCATGGAGCATGCCTGTCATACCTCCTGTTTGTTAATCCATCATTAAAATAATCAGAACACCTCACTGTTATGCAGGATTGAAATGCATAATATGAAATCAAAGTAAGAATCATCTGTTGGCACTGAAATACACATCATTACTAAAATAGCAATGTAATCCCCAGCCCAATGCTTCCGGCAATCGGAAGTAGTAACCCACATCCTTTCTTATTGTGCCATACCCCTTAACACCTTTCTTTTCTGCTTACAATCACCCCACTGGTTGTACTGCTGAATACTGACCCCAGAATATCATAGTCCAAGAATATTGAGGACAGAATACTGAGGGACAAAATCTCAAAAGGTAAGTGCATATAGGGAAGTATAGATTTACTATTCCTAACTCCACATCTAAGATCCTTGGAGATATAAATAAATAAATAAATAAATATATATATAATGGTCTCAATACTACTGAAGATCTGCACAACTTCCTATAAACCAGAGTGCAAACTGAATGTTATCTTAGCTCTCCTTTCAAACGTCCCTGTAATCAATGTTTGCCCAGAAAAAGATCTAGAGCACGGCAAGGCCCAATGGGGAAGAGCATTATAGCCACTGTGTGACCCGGTGCATTATCTTGAATGAGGTAATATATGATTAAATCATTATTATAGTTAGTGATGAAGCTGAGATATGTATCCCGACATACAACGGACCATATGTATATATTTATGAAATTTCATTTTTTTTGCTTTCAACACATGTAAATAAGTGTATATACACTATATTTCATTAATTGTTTCTTATTTTTTCATAAGGATAAGTGTACACTGGTCTGAGTAGTTAAGTAGGTGAAATAGAAATATTTTACGGTATAAATTACCTAACCGCTGTAGATATTAATTGGAGGGTATCACGTTTTAAAGTCACTTATTTCTATATACACAGGTCATTCCAGGTCCATAGTTCAAATGCAATCAATGGGTTACTCAATGTTTCAGCCAGACATTTATTTTTTGACACAAGTAGCGGGGAGTTGATTTACAGTGACGACATACATTAATGTACTTGATGTGGTGTAAATTGATTTTGCGATATCATAGGAATTTCAGGGTGTTCAGACGATGTGTTTATTAGTAAAACATGCATTCATGCAGTTAGAAACACAGAAATATTTTTGTAATTTGTATATAGATTGTAAATTACGTGTAATATATTTTAAATCTTTGATCACTGGTACCTATATCGCATATCTACATTGATGCAGTAAGAATCCATTTGTATATGTCGTTCAGTCAAAAAAGGAGGTGGAACACCTTAGCAAAAAAAAGTATATAACAAACAGAGCTGACACGGTGCACGGTGTATGAATATGAGCATGTGGATGCTCGAAACGCGTCGCCCGTGAAAGGTTGAAATAAAAATCTTACCTTGCCTGAAGCCGTGGGGTCCGTCTCTTCATTTCGCCGCAGTGGTGGAGGTTGTGAAGATTCCTGCTTTATATATATATATATATATATATATATATATATATATATATATATATATATATATATAAACATATATATATATATATATATATATATATATATATATATATATATATATATATATATATATATATATATATATATATATATATGTTTATATATATATATATATATATATATTCCAAATCCTGTATTTAGAACCCTCGTTCACTCCACGCTGAATCCAAACAGGACACGGACCCAATTCCTTTTAGTGCTTCAAATATTTATTGCAGCCAGATGTCTGAGACGCGTTTCGCGGCGCGAACGCCGCTTGTTCACTCGACAATAACATTTGAGCGCGAAGGCTTTTTAAAGTGACAGTGCTATTGTGGTTCAATGACCACGTGATTTACTGAAGTCATAGACATGGAAGAAATACATATCTTTCTGATATATATATATATATAATTCACTGAAAAAACCATAGGTTTGACACCAGTTATAGTTAGCTGGAAATTTTACTGACATAATACCATTTAAATTCCCACGTTATAGTTAGTTGGACTCACTATAACTTGCGCGCCTGCAATGCACTGCTGATGATGCCACATATTACATCACTCATGACATGGTCAGTGACATCACTCATGACATCACTGATGACACCATCCAGTGAATGTGTGTCTTTCTGAAAAATAAATATGTTTTATATATGTATATGTAAAGGTCGATGGAAGAATAAATGTTTAAATAAGTGTCTTAATGGATGCTTTTAAAAAGAAATGATTGGTTAACTGGCTTATTAAGTGTATCTTAGTGAATACATATATTAGCGAGTATTGTTTAAATATTTAAATGTTTGTATCAGTGTTTCACTTTGTGTATAAGTGGCTGCATGGGTTGGTGAGTAGCTACATGTGTGTGTATATGGGTTATTAGATGTTTTTTTAGTATCAGTATGAGTGTCTGTATGGTTTGGTGGGGGTGTTACTTAGCACATAGATGCATCAATGACTGACTCACTGTTTGTATGTGTTTTGAAGACAGCATATGTGCAGGACTGTACGGGTGGATGAGTGTGTATATGTGTGTGTTACTGAGTGAATGACTGTCTCACTAGTGTCTTTATCAGTAACTACATATGTTTTAATCTAGTATATGTGAGTATTGATGTATATAAGTGAGTATATGTGAGAGTGAGAGATTGAAAGAGTTCTTGTTTAAATAAGTATGTGTTTCTATAAGTGATTGTTTAAGAGATGTGTAAGTTTCCTTAGAAGTAAGGTGGTAGTGTGTGTATAGCTGTACATGCAAATAAATGGATGTTCAATAGTTTATTTGCATGTGTGATTATGTGCGTGAGTAACCTTTGGATGACTGTCGGTGTGTAACAGGATGTATAGGTGTTTCACTACATATGATGAGTGAATATATGTATGAGTGACTATATAGAACTGTTGGTGAATGAGTGGATGTGTATATAGATGGTGGTATTACTGAATTGGTTGTTGTAACTGTTATGGGTATCTCTATTTTTTTTTAAATTTTAGTTTCTATTTTTGAATATGTGTTTCAAGGGTTACATTACACTGAAAGGAGGTCTGTCACTCTGTCACAAGGATGGTGTCATCAGTGATGTCATGAGTGATGTCACTGACCATGTCATGAGTGATGTAATATGTGACGTCATCAGCAGTGCATTGCAGGCGCGCAAGTTATAGTGAGTCCAACTAACTATAACGTGGGAATTTCAATGGTTTTATGTCAGTAAAATTTCCAGCTAACTATAACTGGTGTGAAACCTATGGTTTTTTCAGTGAATTTAATAGGTTTTTTAAATGCTAATTCCTAACTATAACTGGTGTGAAACCTATGGTTTTTTCAGTGAATTTCATAGGTTTTTTAAATGCTAATTCCTAACTATATAAGGCCTGAAACTTATGGTTTTTTCAGTGAATTTCAAAGGTTTTTTTAATGCTAATTCCTAACTATATAAGACCTGAAAGCCCACCAGGAATCTCCAGTATGCGCCAGGGGACTGCATTGCAGAGAGGTGTAATGAAGCCACGCCCCTTTTTACACCTCTCTGGAACGCAGCCCCCGTGCATGTTTGAAGAGGGGGAACTAATTCCCCTCGCAAACTGGGGGCCCCTGGGGGCCAACTAGCCCACCTGGAACCTCCAGTATGCGCCAGGGTGCTGCATTGCAGAGGTGTAATGAGGCTATGCCCCTTGTTACACCTTTCTGCAATGCAGCCCCTGCCGCGTTTGCAGAGGGGGAACTAATTCCCCTTGCATACTGTGGGTCCCTGGGGGCCAACTAGCCCACCAGGAGCCTCCAGTATGCACCAGGGGGCTGCATTGCAGAGAGGTGTAATGAGGCCACACCCTTTTTTAAACCTCTCTGCAATGCAGCCCCCGTGCATGTTTGAAGAGGGGGAACTAACTCCCCTTGCATACTAGGGGTCCCTGGGGGCAACTAGCCCACCTGGAACCTCCAGTATGCGCCAGGGGGCTGCATTGCACAGAGGTGTAATGAGGCCATGCCTCTTTTTACACCTCTCTGCAATGCAGGCCACTGGCGCGTTTGCAGAGGGGAGACTAATTCCCCTTGCATACTGGGGGTCCCTGGGTCATATCTGCCAAAAAAACACAGATATTCCGAACGATTGAAAATGACTTTTCTTGAGAAACATTTGGATTTGGATTATCATGTCCTATACTTTGGAATTTTTGAAAGACTGTCTTTGAGGATGCTATAAATTACTCAAGTCTGCCCGAATTGTGTGGGTAAAATTGATACCTAGTCACTTTGAATAAGAATGTACTTACGTCTCGTCTAACATTTGGAAGAAATATCTAGTTATATGACAACAGGATACCGACATAACTTGTAGGAAATAAGAACGCCCTGAAGAGGTTCTGTTGTACAGAACAAAACGTTTCGGCTGGCTGTGGTACATAAACTTAAGGAAAATAAAAGCATTTGAATATACACCAAGATTCAGCGCTTCAATAAGGACTCTAAGTGATATGATTTGATTGGACTTATTGTGCAAGTGGTGCTGTGCCAAACCTTGGAATATTCTCCACTACTCTTTACTACTTACTCTCTCCTACTCCACTACTCTCAAATACTCACTCTCTACTATTCATTCTCTACTACTCTACTACTCTCTACTACTCACTCCCTACTACGCACTATCTACTACTCTCTACTACTCACTCTCTACTACTCTCTCTCTACTACTCACTCTTTACTACTCACTCTCTACTACTCTCTACTACTCACTCTCTACCTCTCACTCTCTACTACTCTCTACTACTCACTCTCTACTACTCTCTCTCTACTACTCACTCTCTACTACTCACTCTACTACTCACTCTCTACTACTCTCTCTCTACTAGTCTCTACTACTCACTCTACTATTCTCTACTATTTTATCTCTCTGCTACTCACTCTCTACTACTCTCTACTACTCACTCTCTACTACTCTCTACTACTCACTCTTTACTACTCTCTACTACTCACTCTCTACTGCTCTCTACTACTCACTCTACTACTTACTCTCTACTACTCTCTACTACTCACTCTCTACTACTCACTCTCTACTACTCTCTACTACTCACTCTACTATTCACTCTACAACTCTCTACTACTCACTCTCTGCTACTCTCTCTACTGCTCTCTACTACTCTCTACTACTCACTCTCTACTCTCTATTACTCACTCTCTACTCTCTACCTCTCTACCTCTCTCTACTTCTCTCTCTACTAGTCCTCACCGCTACTTCTCTATTTCTACACCTCTACCTCTCTCTACACGCACACATATACACATATATATATGCATTTATATATATGTATGTGTACATATATAAACATATATAATCTGTATATCTATGTAAATAAAAATATAAATGCATGCATACATATACATATATGCATACAGATGCATGTTATTTACATGAAAGTTTAAAAAAACACTAATAAAAGCAAAGCTAAAAAGCCACCTCATTACAAACAGAATGGCTTTAACTTAAACGAGGGCGAGATCAATTGCATTTTCAATGCTTGTTTACTTTGGTTCCATCAAGAAGACATTCAGATGTGTCACACATTTGCCATAAATTCTTAATTTTAGCACTCTAGTTGCTCATTACATCACTGTAGTAAAGCTACTGCTCACCAGGGAAGTCTGCTGCTGGTATTCAAAGTGAATGTTTCAGTCTGCATGTCAGAATTTTTTTCATGAATTAGAACAGGATTTGAGAAGTCACTCAAAATGATCCCTAATTTTTCTTTCTGAAGCACTAATCATACTTTCTATGGCAAAATGAACCCCCTCATTTTGTTCCTTTTTAAATTAAATGTTTTCAGACTTACCACTTCATTCCAATCAAGATGGCTTCTGGTGTGCCATACTTTTGTCATAAGTTAGACTGTTAGCGCTCTAGTTGTTCTTTAGAACACTCTGGGACATTCTGTCATTGGGCTATACTTGGGCTACATCTGGGTGATATTTGGGCTAAATTTAGGCTCTTTTGTCTCTGGTGGCCATCTTGGGAGACTGTATGTCAGAATTTTTTAATGAAATTGAAGAGGATTTGAGAAGTCACTCAAAATGTGCCCTAATTTTTCTTTCTGCAGCACTAATCATACTTTCTATGGCAAAATATACCCCCTCATTTTGTTCTTTTTTAAATTAAATGTTTTAAGAGTTACCACTTTATTCCAATTAAGATGGCTTCAGGTGTGCCATACCTTTGTAATAAGTAGGACTGTTAGCGCTCTAGTTGTTCTTTAGAACACTCTGGGACACTCTGTCATTGGGCTATACTTGGGCTACATCTGGGTAATATTTGGGCTACATTTGGGCTCTTTTGTCTCTGGTGGCCATCTTGGGAGACTGCTTGTCAGAATTTTTTAATGAAATTGAAGAGGATTTGAGAAGTCACTCAAAATGTGCCCTAATTTTTCTTTCTGCAGCACTAATAATACTTTCTATGGCATAATATACCCCCTCATTTTGTTCCTTTTTAAATTAAATGTTTTAAGAGTTACCACTTTATTCCCATCACAATGGCTTCAGGTGTGCTATACCTTTGTAATAAGTAGGACTGTTAGCACTTTAGTTGTTCGTTAGAAGACTCGAGGAGGGTGCAGTAGAACACAAAGGAATCAACTGACCGTCTCTGTCCTTGTTGGATGTACATGTTTTACTGAGAATGTCAGACTTCATTCTCACATGACTGAGAAAGATAATGTGAATTTACAGAAACTATGCTTTCAGTTTAGCGTATAGATCCCCTTCCAAATCACTGTGGGAAAATCATGAGATATTAGTTTTCTTTCAAACATGATTCATGATATCACAGAAGAAGGCTTTTTCACATGGTAAAATCACCTTAGAACACACCACAATTCCTAAAATGAGTATGGTACCATCAACAAATGATTTATAATGTAACTAAAGTCCTAAAACCCTCTATTAACTACAATGCTTTTTATTGAGGTGCTATCATGTATATTGGTCCCAAGATGGCTGCCAACACTTCTTGGATGAAGTGCTGACAGCCAATCAGATCAGATGTGTGGTTAGGCTCCACTCAGATATATATATTTTTTTAAACCGAAATTACTCAAAATCCACTGGAGCACATATCTTGAGACATAGCAAAGGCACATCGGGCTACCAGTCCCTACAATTTTGCCAAGTTTGGTGGAAATCCATTCAGCCGTTCGGGCTAAAAGTGAGTCCAACCTCCCTATGGAAATTAACATGGGAAAAACACGTTTTGGGACCCCCCTTTTATCTCGGACCCCGCTTGACGAATCCCCCAAACTTTCAGGGAAGGAGCGGAGCGCAGCGAGGCAAATTTAAGGAAAATTACAGGCAGATTCCTCAACCGGCGCCTAAGTTATTCCCAATAGAATGTTGCAGATTTCCTATAGAAAACAATCCTAACTATAACTACCTACTGGCGAAAGCCAGTAGGTAATATATATATATATATATATATATATATATTTCAACACACTCCAGGTTCGAATTCTTTTGAAAAAACCCAGAGTCGGAGCCCAAGTGCAGAACGGTGTTGTCAGAGTTTATTAGCCAGACACAAACACCCACCGCGTTTCGAGATCAGCCGATCTCTTGCTCACGGGTGGAGCTTTGTTGGTACCATCATTCATTTAAAGAAACATGCAATATTTTTTCGTCATGTGATCATAGACATAGAAGAATTTGTGTAAACAAAGGTGGGCCACAAAAATTAAAAGGAATTCAAGTGAAAACGAATTAATTTACAATAGTGGAGCAATGTTTTTAGCAAATGAAGTTACATTGCATGGCAGATAGTTAATGCAGCAAAAATAAAGCACTGGCCAACCAAACTTAATGAATAGCCATGTGGTCAATAAATGATAAATCTCCACCGAGAAATTCCCTTTGGCAGATTTGGCTGTTTGTGTCACAGCCTTACATTAAAGAACCAGTCTGTTAGATGACTATACAGCCCCAGTGGGCATATGCGGCAGAGTTCAGAAACCGCCAGTTGTAGTGACTTATCCAATCACGCCCAAGTGGGCAAAATTCACAATTGCTTCCACATTCATGCAAGGAAAGAAAAAAGCCCATTGCTACATGTAACACGTATTTCCATACAGATCACAGTTAAAATCAAGATAAAATTGTTACATCAAACTTAAGTTATCCAGTGCTCAGGTTTATTGGCGAAAAAACAGCCCCTACACGTTTCGAGGGGCTGTTTTTTCGCCAATAAACCTGAGCACTGGATAATTGAATTTGGGCTTTGACTCTGGTGTTCGAAGATACGAACAGTACTCCAGGAACTCTATATTTCTAAGGTTTGGCGACCCTGTCAAGCACCCGCTGTGAAAGCGGCAGAAGCACGCTATCTGTGTTCTTCGATATATATATGTATATATATATATATTTTTTTTTTCAGTAAAGAAAACTATGAACAAGAAGCATTAAATCAACTTAGAGACATTGACTGTTATACAATTATAAAAAGATCGGAGTATGTCAAAAGTATAACTGAATACCATTCAATGCTAGGTAAATGGAAAGATGAGGGCATGCTCAATATAGAAGAATTCTTGTTTTTGAAATGTGATGCACCTATATTACCCACCTTCTACCACCTCCCCAAAATCCACAAAAACGCGAAAAGACTGCCAGGACGACCGATTGTATCTTCAATTGGAAGCCTTTTAGAAAACACGTCCCTCTTCATTGACTACTTCCTTGCACCTATAGTTAAAGACTTACCCTCATACGTGAGAGACACTCTAGATTTTCTACGGATGATGGACAATATATCTTGGGAACCAGACATGCTTTTAATCACGCTGGACGTAGTAAATCTATACACATGTATAGAACATGAATATGGTCTAGCAGCTACTAAATGGTTCCTGGACAAGAAGCCTGAAAAATATCGCAAACATAGTGGCATGATTTTAAGCATGATACGTTTTTGTTTGTTTAACAATATGTTTCTTTTTGCAGGTCAAATGTACAAACAAATCAGGGGGACTTCCATGGGCTCGTGCTTCTACCCCAGCTACGCAAATTAATTTGTGGGCTGGTGGGAGATCCATGAGGCTTGGAGTGATAATTTGTTATTATGGACTAGGTATATAGACGACCTTTTTATAGTGTGGCGTGGCGATCAAACCTCGGCTGAGGCATATATCACAGTTCTAAATAACAACCATTGGAACTTAAGATTTACCAGTACAATAAGTAGTACGAGTGTTTGTTATTTAGACTTGGAGGTTTTTGTAGAAGACGGAACCCTCCAAACACGCCTCTATAGAAAGCCCACAGCGGGCAATGCCGTACTGCACGTGGCTAGTTACCATCCTAAGAGCCTTATTAAAAATGTCCTCTCCAAAAATAGATAGTTTCCCAGGGACCAGAAAGGACTGGGTATCAAATACTTGACAACAAAGAAGAAACCTTTCTGTGTATTAGTCTTTTAGTTGGTGACCATGTGGCCTACACATTTAAATCAATACCTATTACTTTTTGACTTGTAATATCAGGTAGACATAAAGTAAAAATTTTGAACTCCACACTAGAATATCGTTTTTGTTACTCTCAACAAATTTTATTATTATAGGAAAACATCTATATTTCATAAAATCATTGTAAAATGTGCATTCAATTGATACTGTAATTGGGTGCTCTGGTACAAATTTATATGCTATCTAACAATTCCACTTTACGGTATCTATCTCAGAGTCACTCAAAGTTTCTAAAAAAACATATACTTGTATACTTAAAAATAAATACAAAATACATACAATTCATATACATTTAAAATGTACCACTTGTCGACGCGTTTCGGTGCGTTGATTACACTTTTTTTAAAACCAAAGATTATTTACTTCTTTCTAAAAAGAGAGAATGCATACAATTAATATATTATTCCTATAGAGAGTGCATCCTAGTTCAGGATTGATCTAGTGGTGTTCGCTATTTCTGTATTGATTGCCCTTACTTGAAGTATAGGGATTGCAGTCCTTCTACTTTGTGGACGACTATATCTCCTTTGAAAGTTGCGGTTAAAGTCCCTCGCATCAAAGTCTGTTAGATCATTGATTTCTATAGTATATGTTTTTTTTAGAAACTCTGAATCTTAGAGTCAAAATACATCATTGACCTTAAGACAAAGACACCCTGGGGTTTAAATAACGATGAGGAGATGTGGGTGCATCTATAAAAAAACGCATGGGATCATGTGAATTTTGGTTCTGTCTTTTCTTCAAGATATATGTAACATTTGTCAATCAACTTAAACAAACAATGACCATTTTCAAACCCCTGAGTCCGGAATTAGGCAACAGTTTTTTTGTAATTTTAGCAAAAAGTAATTGCTGCCCATACAGGGCTACACAACTAAGATAAATTAAATGAAATAAGTCAGGAATATAACAGGTGATATTATGATAACACTCGGGGATTCACCCCTGGATGCAACACCAAAGTAACAAATTGATCAAAAAACACGATCAATTAGTCACTGTTAAAATTGTAAACTGACTTGTATATATGAAAAGATGATAGTATGTACACAAAATATGAATGTTTGTTGCTCTTAATGAATTTTTAACTTAGCACTTTAAGCACTTTATTTAGAATTGTCATTACAAGTTACTGATAATCAATGTGAAATTGCACACTCTAAGATGGCCGCCGCCTTTTTAATGTATGAACTGTCTTTTATGTCGATGAATTAATTCAGGCTGGGTGGGCTTTAAAATGGCGATTAGTCACTAACACAAATTGACACAGACGAAGCTTCTATAGCGAAACGCGTCTGTCTGGGGTGAGGGAGGTTGCAAATAAAAATACTCTAAACATCGGATTACCTGCGTGCTTGCCGTTTCTTCCGACAACACAAAGTTGGTTTGTGTGGTTATATATATATATATATATATATATATATATATATATATATATATATATATATATATATATATATATATATATATACACATATATTTATTATATATATTTTATATATCTTTTTTTAGAAGACTGAATTTTATGCCATTAACAAATGTATTTTACAATTATTTCATGTATTTTACGAGTCACACTACGAAAACGATGAAAGAAATTTGTAAATAGTATATTTTCTATGTCCATTCTTGCACTTGCACTTTAAAAGGAGGTGCATCCCACGACACTGTTGTCATGTGATCAAGGCAGGGATCTGCCGAAACGCGTCGTGGCTGATGTGGTTGCACTTTCACGATTAAATAAAAAAGAAGCACTTATTCGGGTCTACCTCGTCTTCTTGCTGGTGTGGCTGTTTGGTTTCGTGGAGGCCAAGACGAGCTCTTGCAACATATTTCGCTGGATTGCTTTTCCCAGCGACGTGGACCCCCTCCCGGAAAGTGGTTGAGCAGAAAGAAGAAAGGCAGCGGTAGTCGAGTCTCTGTGTGAGCACTGCAGAGCACGGCATCCATTCGAGAAGCACCGGAAACGGAAACCTGCCCAACCCCCTTCCGCGGTGGAAGCATTGCTGAGGTCTGAGGAGGAGAACGCGTCTGCCAGAAGCGGTCTGGCGCAGCTCGGAGGAGCGAGTGTAGGACGGTTGACGGCGGACGACGAACTCCATCAGGTACCCGGTAACCCGACATGGTTCGGAAGGTGGGAGGTATGTGCTAACAAGTAACCTGCGCAAGCGGTAGGAAGCGAAGGGGAACCCGACAAATTGTGAACCCTTTCTTGACGCATTCTAAAACGCAGCGGGTGAAAATCAATTTCAAATATCTTAAGCGCAACCATGTCAGCGGCAACAGTGAAGGATCGGGAGAGCGCCGCGAAAGAGGTGTTCTCAAATGAAGTGACAAGACCAAAAAACAAAAATACAGGCACAACAGACCAAAGCTTGCCTGAAGGGACTGATCTTAAAGATAAATACAAGGCACTCGAAAAGCTGATGCGCACTGAGATGGTTAAATGGTGGGAGGCGAAGTCCCTCAGCCGTTATCTAGAGGTAAATCGAATTCCCAGAGGGCTAAGAATAATGATCGCGCCCACGTATGACAGACCCAATCCGGTATTAATGGCGGAATGGGCACAATGCAATTTAGACTCTTCGAGAAAACTGGTAGAGTTGCTAGTTAAGCATGCAGAGAAGGACAGAGAGGAAATCCTTCCGAAAATAGATGCTCTGCGCAGCGAAATTCAAGCGATGAGTGACCCGCAAGCTTTCAAGGTGAAATTCGAGGAAGAAATGGAACATAAACTGAAAAAGGAGGAAGACAAAATAAAAAACCGCAAGTCATATAAATTCAGAAGGGACAAAGAGGACTATGAGAACGGAAGGATTTTTACATTCTCCAGGAAATATGACGCCATAAGAAAGAATAAAACCGGTAAACCAAGCACTGGAAAAACGCGCCAAAACCCGCAAAACCCGCAGCCCTCCAGCTCTGCACAAACTGAAAAAGAATCCCAATCAGAGAGGTCTTCGGCATCAAGCTCCAGTGTGTACACTGAAAGTGGGTCTGAATATGATGAGGAAGACATCACCAAACTAACCATGGGCGAGGAATTAGAGTACATCAGCAAAACAAGACGTGATACTCTTCGCTCAGCGGGTAAACAACAACCGGCAAAAAACGGACAAGGAGCAGGCGGGAGCGGAGGGCCGCCCAGAGGAAACGCAACAAAGCGAGGGGGACGGGGCAGAGGTGCTTGGAACAACAAGCAGGGGACAAAAACGTAACAACACAGGAATCACCTACAAATTCAAACACGATAATAAACCTGGCGAACATAGACTTGACAACGGCGGAGAAACAGTTGCTGTCGCTAGGACTATCATATTGCCCTGAGAGCAATTTTCATTACACCAAAACTAGGGCTGACGTGTTCCTATTCATAAGAAAACTAAAACTCCGAAAATTCCATAAAACCCAATCTACAAACAAATCAAAAAATAAGCCCTCACAAGATGATCCACAGACAGACTCTACAAATTTGATTGCACAAGATTATGAGCTGCTAACATCTGTCCAGGACATAATCAACACAAGGCATAACCCCCAAATCAACATGGAGTCACAAAATGTGGAAAGCTCACAGGATTTTCCAGTCCTCAGTTCCCAACAAACAAGGAGTCTGGCAAACAAAAAACCGGAAACACCGTTCAAAAGGAAATCTAAGTTTGTACCGGTTACAACTAAAGACTCCATTGATGTTTTCAACGAGACTGTGGTTGCACAAATTAAAAAACTACACACTAAAATCCAAATGACTAAGAGAAGAAGAACAAAACAACAAATTCAATATGATAATCTAATAGAGAAACTTAAGAAGGAAAACGAAGTGGTAATAAGAAATTCGGACAAGGGAGGAAACATCGTGTTATGGCCCCTTTCACAATATCTAACGGAAGCACACAAACAGCTCAGCGATGTCCAATGTTACCACCACAGCTCACCAATCAAGTATAAACAGATGCAAGATGAACTGAGCAGTAAACTACTGGCATGGAAAAGCTTAGGACTTTTAAACATGGAGGAGTTTAAATTCCTAAAAAAAGAGCATCCCCGTACGCCAGTGATTTACTTCATAGCCAAAATACACAAGAATAGGGAAACTCCCCCAGGAAGACCAATTATAGCGGCTTGTGACGGACCCCTGGAAAATTTATCACACTACATAGACTTCTTCTTACAAGAACATGTCCTAAAATTGGAGTCATATGTGAAGGACACGGGGGATTTCCTATCCAAAATAGCCAAGGTCAAATGGGAAAGGGGTTATCAGTTAATAACCCTGGATGTTTCCTCTTTGTATACGTGTATTCGCAACAGGGACGGGATAAAAGCGGTTCAATATTTCCTGTCCAAAAGGTCCATAGAGTTCACGATGCACAACAAAATGTTGATTGATATGCTCTTGTTTTGTTTAGAACATAACTTTTTTCTCTTCAACAAATCAATGTACCGTCAGGTCCAGGGTGTGGCCATGGGGGCCAGCTTCTCCCCCAGTTATGCCTGTTTGTTTATGGGCTGGTGGGAGGAGCTGGTCCTTAGGGAGCAATATCGGGATATCTGCAAGAACAACTTGGTACCCTACCTACGGTACATTGATGACCTGATCATTGTGTGGAACGGCAGCAAAGAAGAGGCACAGAATTTCGTAGATAGCATCAATGTCAATGACCTCAATTTATGCTTCACCTCTGACATAAGTGACTGTCAAGTTTCCTTTCTTGATGTTTTAATCAAAATTGATGAAGGCAAAATTAAGACTACTCTATACAGAAAGCAAACTGCAGGAAATACCCTGCTACACGCCAGTAGTGCACATCCCAGCCATCTCATCCACAGCATCCCCTACGGGGAGATGCTGCGGTTACGTAGAATTTGCAGTGATGAGGGGGAACTCAGGAGACACCAACAGGAGAGTAAGTGTAGGTTTTTAGACAGAGGGTACAGTGCCAAGACAATTGATGCGGCAATGGCCAAATCTAGATTAAAATCTAGAGAGGAACTCCTACACCATGCTGAAAGCCCCACAACAAACAACACAAGTAGCAGCACAATACCTGAAGAGGCACCCAGATTGATTATTGGCTACAATCGTCAGCATAGGGAGCTACGTAAAATCTTCCAACGTAACTGGCATCTTATAAAAGAGGATCCAGTAATAGGAGATTCCCTTCCTGAATACCCCTCAATCACCTACAGAAAAGCCACTTCGATGGGGGATGTGCTGGTGAGAAGCAGTCCAGAATATAGGGACAACACTGGTTTGTCTCTAGCACGAAAAGGCTTTTACAAGTGCTCCAGCTGCAAAGCTTGTTCATTTGGAGTGAACAAAACTTCCTATCTAACAGCCTTTAGCCCTAAGCCACAAAACATTAGGTATCACCTAACCTGTAAAAGCGAGTTTGTGGTTTATATACTAGAGTGCACCTGCAATTTAAAGTATGTAGGCAGCACCAAACTCCCCAGCCACAAGAGGATTTTACAACACATCAGGGCAATCACCAACAACGACCCCAATTATCCCGTGGCGAGACATTTCCATGAAGTCCATGGTGGAAATCTAAAAGATCTCAGATACAACATCATAGACGCAGTCCCCATGCAGAGAAGAGGAGGGGATAGGGAGGGCATGCTGCGAAGGCTGGAGACACATTACATCTTGTCTTTAGATACCAAGCAGCCTAAAGGTCTTAACATGACAGAAGATTTATATACATTCCTAGAATAAATCTTCCATTATTTCAGGAGGTTATGATCCACTGCTAGCACTTGATATCATGATGCCTATATAGCTTTCATCAATTGAGTACAGCACAATGAAAAATCAATGTTTTCCATTTTCTTTCAAGATATATACCTGACGAACCTGTTTTTGTATTGTACATATGGATTTTATATAGTAAGGGAGATACCTAAATTATTTATAAATATATATTTTTGATACTTTAGAAGGGTTTTTAACTATTTATGCAATTTTAATTACATCATGAGTGGATTGAACAACAGCATTAATTTATCAATTCTTGTACAGGTTGCTCAATTGTGGGAATCACTCAATTTGTTAGATATAGTTGGTTGCATATAAATCGGAGGGACCCTTTGATAAACAAATATATGTATATGATTCCTTTCAAAATATCCTCTTCCCTGTATTTATCCCTATGAAAAACATGGTACGTCTCTCTAATTGTTTTTTGGCAAGGTACACTGTAGGTTAATTCGATATAATTTTTTCACATAAGGGTATCGTTTTTTTGTCCATTGAAAAAAAGAGGTTTTTTGCTATCACATTTATACCAATGTGTTTTGTTTTAAATTTCTCTTTATTTAGATTCACGGTGATGCACAATTTATTTTAGTGAATGGATACTTAGAAAATGTGGCATTAATAACCCAGTGTATTTTACTGATATATCTTTTTTTAGAAGACTGAATTTTATGCCATTAACAAATGTATTTTACAATTATTTCATGTATTTTACGAGTCACACTACGAAAACGATGAAAGAAATTTGTAAATAGTATATTTTCTATGTCCATTCTTGCACTTGCACTTTAAAAGGAGGTGCATCCCACGACACTGTTGTCATGTGATCAAGGCAGGGATCTGCCGAAACGCGTTGTGGCTGATGTGGTTGCACTTTAACGATTAAATAAAAAAGAAGCACTTATTCGGGTCTACCTCGTCTTCTTGCTGGTGTGGCTGTTTGGTTTCGTGGAGGCCAAGACGAGCTCTTGCAACATATATTTATTTATATATATTTATATAGATAGATAGATAGATAGATAGATAGATAGATAGATAGATAGATAGATAGATAGATAGATAGAAAGATAGATAGATAGGTATAGATATACGCTTGCAAAATTCTGGCCCACCACCATCACACTATGGGACCTTCCAGATACGGACCACAAAATGCTCAAGTGCAAAGTTAATTCCAAGTGATTTAATGTATTCCATAGACCTCAGTGTTAATCAGGCAAATGCCCGCCATTTTGCGTTTCGATCGCTGGAACGCGATCTTGATCACATGACACGCCGCTGACAATTGACGAATATAAAGTGTAGATGCCCTATCGGTTTAAAAAACTCACGGGCATTGTTAATGAATATAGGCTACCAACTGTTTACAATACCTAGTTACATTGTAATCCAAATTTCATGTCTCATACGTATATAAATATAAACATAAACAAACAGAGAAACATTATAGATTTATAGAAATCATTGTCATTTCCGCATTTCATCAAATCAGATAGGAAATGTTGAGTAAAAGTTAAATGATTATAATTTAACTACAATGCCCATAATGCATAGGATGTAATGTGTGTATATATGGCAAAAGTGAAAAAGGACTTATTGTTCAAACTTTTACCGTGATCAAGAACGCTACGTTCGAAACGCGTAGGTCTGCACAGCCTGAATTAAATGCTGTTTAAAAGTGTTCCTGAGTGGAGTGCCATCATTTGTTGAACCTTGAGTTGATAAATAAATATATATACACATATGTTTATACACACACACATATAATGCTGTGGTACATTTATGGGGAGTTAGGTGTAGAAAATCTAGACTTACTTACCTGTGGATATTTTATTTTCAATATTTTGTCTCTGAAATTGTGTCCCATCAATATTCTGGTGTTGACATTCAGGGTGCACGCCCACCTCAATTGCGCTACTGCCCAGAGGTTAGGATGGAAGGTACTTAACTGTTGAGAGGCAGCTTTCGAAGAGGGAGAAGGTTGGACAGCAGGAATGTCATGCGATCTGGCGCATTCCTATTCCATGTTTGATGGGGAGTTATGGTTTGTTCTTTAAAGTGCTGTGCGGAGGAGTAGCAATATAGAATGATACATAATGTTAGCCTCTTGTCTTGCCATAAAGTTACCTGTCACTTCACTTGTGTGTTAATAGGAAGGTCTCGGAGAAGGGTTTAGTCAATGTGGGGTTGTAGAATAGATGCAAATGTGTCCTTTTTCTGCTCATCAAGCCACATGATGGGGGAAGCACAAGAATCTAGAAGGCCCAAGTCTTCTATGTACATCTAATGTGCGATAATCCATGAGTGAGTTTATGGCCTTGGCCAAGAACCAGCCAAATAAATAAATAAATATATATATATATATATATATATATATATATATATATATATATATATATATATATATATATATATATATATATATATATATATATATATATATATATATATATATATATATATATATATATATATATATATATATATATATATATATCAAACAAAGAGTTGCCCCACTGAAGCCATCTCACATGAGGAGGTGAGCACACTGATGCCCCAGGCGGCTGCACTTCCAACAGGACACTCGTGCTTCCTAAATAGCAGCCCTTAAAGCCAAACGCGTTTCGAGCGACTTGGCGCTCTTGTTCACTGGCAGGCTCCACACCCAATGATGCAGGAAACAGCAAACGAGTCTTAGGACATTGATTTATTAAAGAAACAAGCCCCGCCCCCATGGGCGTCGCCGTGGCTTTCTGGATGTTGTAGTCCATTAATATACAGCCATGCTTGTAGTCCCGTGAAAAACCACAGTGGGTGTTTGCATATTTCACTCATAGTAAAAGCCCATTTGAGTCAAAGTTCATGATAATCCTGAAATAGGTGAAGACGCTGTGTCAGCTTGCTAGGGTACAGACCAATATGTACCTGAGGCTCCGGTCCCCCTCATTCCACATCAGGTTCGCGTTTGCGGGCCTTGGGATCCGCCTTTCCTGGCGGCGGGACGGCTTCGCGGCCGGACCAGCCGCAATACATCAAACAAAGAGTTGCCCCACTGAAGCCATCTCACATGAGGAGGTGAGCACACTGATGCCCCAGGCGGCTGCACTTCCAACAGGACACTCGTGCTTCCTAAATAGCAGCCCTTAAAGCCAAACGCGTTTCGAGCGACTTGGCGCTCTTGTTCACTGGCAGGCTCCACACTCAATGATGCAGGAAACAGCAAACGAGTCTTAGGACATTGATTTATTAAAGAAACAAGCCCCGCCCCCATGGGCGTCGCCGTGGCTTTCTGGATGTTGTAGTCCATTAATATACAGCCATGCTTGTAGTCCCGTGAAAAACCACAGTGGGTGTTTGCATATTTCACTCATAGTAAAAGCCCATTTGAGTCAAAGTTCATGATAATCCTGAAATAGGTGAAGACGCTGTGTCAGCTTGCTAGGGTACAGACCAATATGTACCTGAGGCTCCGGTCCCCCTCATTCCACATCAGGTTCGCGTTTGCGGGCCTTGGGATCCGCCTTTCCTGGCGGCGGGACGGCTTCGCGGCCGGACCAGCCGCAATACATCAAACAAAGAGTTGCCCCACTGAAGCCATCTCACATGAGGAGGTGAGCACACTGATGCCCCAGGCGGCTGCACTTCCAACATATATATATATATATATATATATATATATATATATATATATATATATATATATATATATATATATATATATATATATATATATATATATATATATATATATATATATATATATATATATATATATATATATATATATATATATATATATATATATATATATATATATATATATATATATATATATATATATATATATATATATAGTGTAGGGGTAAAAATTACTATTCTAACTTCAGGGGGTGCAACAGTAGGGTAAGTGTTGGATAGTGTAAGGTTACTATGTGTTGTAATGCTATGCGTTGTAATGGTATGCGTTGTAATGACATGCGTTGTAGTGGTATGCGTTGTAGTGTCTTGCGTTGTAATGGTTGCGTTGTAATGGCATGTGTTGTAATGGATGCTGCTTTGTAAAAGTTTTGTTGTAATGGTAGTGCGTTGTAAAAGTTGTGTTGTAAAGGTTGTTTCCCGAGAGGAAAAACATGAAGAACAAAACAAAAGAAATAGAAGAACAAAAGAATGAGGTAGGATGGGGTGAGGGAGGAAAGAGATATTGAGGAGAAAGCAATGGGGAGGTTTAGTATAAAGTAAGAAAAAGAGGGCAGAAATGGAGAAGGAAGAAAGAAAAAGAAAAGGTGAGAAGAAAATAAGCTATGGTAAATGAGGAGATGGAAGAAACGGATGACAGGGGAAAGAGGAGCATGTCAGAGGGAGTAGGGAGAGGAAAAGGTGCGAGAAGAGCAAAGGAAGTACGGACAAGGGAGAAATGGGACAAGAACGAGCAAAAAGGTTTGTTGGAGAAAAAAGAGGGAGAGAAGTTAGGGTGACCACATGAAGTGCATGATCGAGAGAAGGGGGCATGGCTAACTGCCGAGCATGGCGGACGTGAGCTGAGAGAGCTCCGTGCCAAACCCGACACTTCGTTAAATTATCCTGGCAGAACGGGGTACTATTGAAGACTTAATACCTGCATTTGGCGGCGGAACACCTGGAGGCCAAGCGGACTGAGCACGGAGAGCCGGGACGCCATAATACGAGAGGGATCGGAATGGTACGGGAAACAACACTTACAACGCAACTTTTACAACGCACTACCTTTACAATGAAACTTTTACAACGCAACATCCATTACAACGCATACCATTACAACGCAACCATTACAACGCATGTCACTACAACGCATACCACTACACCACATGTCATTACAACGCAGTCATTACAACGCATACCATTACAACGCATACCTACACTATCCAACACTTACCCTACTGTTGCACCCCCTGGAGTTAGAATAGTAATTTTTACCCCTACACTATCCAATACTTACCCTACTGTTGCACCCCCTGGAGTTAGAATATGAATTTTTACCCTTACACTATCCAACACTTACCCTACTGCTGCACCCCCTGGAGTTAGAATAGTAATTTTTACCCCTACACTATCCAATACTTACCATACATGCAATGTAATGGTATGCGTTGTAATGGTATGCGTTGTAAATGTAGTACGCGTTGTAGTGGAATGCGTTGTAAAGGTAGTTTCAAAGAATTCGTTGTAATGGCATGCCTTGTAATGGAATGCATTGTAATTGATGTTGCGGTGTAAAAAATGCGTTGTAAAGGTATGCGTTGTAAAAGTATGCGTTGTAACGACATACATCCGAATGGTACTGCTGCATGGGACGCCCTGGGGGAAGGGTGACGAGAGCTCCTGAATGCGGCCGTGAGCGGGGCCTCACTGGACCAACAGGGAAAGTTCTTCCCCCCTACCTGATATCCGAGCGGGGGCCACGGCAAGCGGTGGCGGACACTCGCAGCCTTGCTCAGCGGTCCCTGGAACTGAGGGAGAGGTCCGGCGGCCTTGGAAGACCGAGGGGCTGCAAGATGGCATCCGGAGGATTGTGAAAGTGCTGGAGACGAGCGGCTGAGGTACTGCGAGGCTGCGGGTCCTGAGTCTGGCAGCTGTGGTGTGCAAACAAGATACTAACAGGGACATTGGCATCATGATAGGGGTGCAAGAGTAGGGTGGTGCATAGACTTAAATAAGCGCCATGCTGAAGGCTTTGCGCCCCTCCCCCCATGCAATGCGGGACCCTGGAAGTGTGGAGACCGCGAACAGTGAAGGCGTGCAGTCTGGGATATGCTGCTAGTGCTAGGGCGCACTAACTGAGAGGCCATCTGCTCGGACCCACGAGCAACTAGCGGATGGCGTGTGCATTGGAAGGCTAAAATAGACATGCAGTCGGTGCAAATAAACGGGGGGCTGAGGTGCTGCGATACTGTGGGGATTGCACCTGGAAGCTGCCCACTGGTAGAGGAGTTATTGATGGGACACTGGTATAATTGTAAGAGCACGGAGGTGGGGTGATGTGCAGGCTGCAAGGCGCGCTGTACTGCGTGACTTACGCCCTCCCCCTATGCAATATTGATGCCCTGGTATTGTGCTGACCACGAGTGGTGTATGAGTGCAGACTGGAGCTCTACTGCTGGACTTGGGGCATACGAATTGAGGGGCCACCTGCATGTACTTGCGAACGCCTAGCAAATGGTATGTGCACTAGCGCAACCTGGGAAGCACGCAGTTGAATGGTGACGTGGTCTACAAAGTGGAGAGACTGGGCTGCCTGGGCTCCTGACAACGCCCGACCAGCATACCTCAACAGACAACTCAGCCTCTACACCCCCACCCGTAGCCTCCGCTCAGCCAGCCTCGCCCTCGCCACGGTCCCACGCATCTGGAAAACGACCGCCGGTGGCAGATCCTTCTCCCACCTCGCCGCCAAGACCTGGAACACCCTCCCCACCAAACTTTGACAGACCCAAGACCTGCTGACGTTCAGAAGACTTCTCAAGACCTGGCTCTTCGAGCAGTAGCGGCTCCTCCTCCTCCAGGGCTCCCCCCAGCGCCTTGAGACCCTCACGGGTATGTAGTGCGCTTTACAAATCCCTTGATTGATTGATCAATTGATATGATATGGAATGGTTGGGTCCTGGAAATCTACTGTTGGGCGGATATGCCGCCTTGGAGCCGTAGCTGGTGGAGTCACACTTGAACACTCAACCTATTACACGCACGTGACATGGGCGGACTGCACGCAGCGCGCAACGCCGCAGGTTGTAGCTGGTTAATATCGGGGGACAGTGAGGAGGGACATCGACGATCCTAAAGAAGATAGTAACTACCACAAACACCCCCCCCCCAAACATGAGGCAAATTTTTTACGGAACAGAAACATACCAGTCCTCGCTCCACATCACTGTGGCAGGCTGCTGGTGTTCCCAGCTAAACTGGAGTTTGGGAAACACAGGTCCCACGAATACAGTACTCGCCCGGCACCATGGGGCACACTAGAGCATTGGGGAACACAAACGCAGTACTGTTGAGTGGCCAGACACAGGAATCAGATACGGATGTGATTCCCTCTACAGATGAGGCACAGCCTGTGGATAAATTGGACCTAATATTGAAGGACAAAATGGGACTTGCGCATAGCGCTGGAAACACAGTTGGGATCGCACTCCACAAGCTTTATTGGTACAGGTGGACCACAAGAAGCTTGCAGAAAAGGAGAAATCCAACAAACGTGCAATTGATGACTTGATACCTCAACAAACTGAGCAAACTACCCAAACTACTCAGCTGGAACAGGTGCAGCATCAGTTGCGGGGACTCCAGGACAAGGTGGATGATGCAGAAAGGAGGTCCAGCAAGAACAATGTGCGATTTCTGGGAATACCGGAGAAAAGTGAAGGGCGCAACCCCACGCAGTTTGTAGAGACCTGGCTGAAGGAACATGTGGCGAAGGAGGGTCTGACGGCTCTATACAGTGTGGAGAGAGCACATAGAGTGCCGCCTAGGCCTCCCTTGCTGGGAGCACCCCGCAGCCCCTGATTGCTCATCTCTCCTAAATTACACGGATCGAGACACAATACTGAGAGCGGCACAAGAGAATGCTCCTATCCGATTTAAGAATAATACGATATCCAGACTTTCCGCTGGCGGTCCAGAAGGCCAGGGCCACGTTCCACGAAGTTAAAAAGAAACTGAGAGTGCATAATTTGAAGTATGCCTTACTCTTTCCGGCCAGATTGAAGGCAATTCATGGACAAAAGTCTATTTTTTTCGAAAACTCAGAGGAAGTGGCAGACTGGCTCAAGATCACTTTCATCCCCCTGCCTCACAGGCCTCCTTCCCACGGAGTGGCTATGTGCGTTCCTCACCACAACAGGAAGCTACATCAACCATGGAGGTTACCAAACGTCGGGGGGAAGACCCTGGGGCGGCTCCATCTGTGGAGCAGATCACGAGTAGCCAGAGAGATGCTCTATTGACCGCAGCGGCACTGGCGGAACATGATTTTTTTTTAAAGTAGTTTTCATTGCAGACTTATGTTACATAGACTTCTTCCATACATACATTGCATCTCTGACTCCCCAATACACCATTCTCTGTTCAGCTCCGTACACAGCCTTTCAGCCCACAACCCGGAGGTCGGGCGGCGCCAAGCAGTGAAGTGTTAGAAGCCTAAGTGTAATAACGGTCACAACCCTTTCGCTAGGAGTGTACATGTCCGCTTTTAATTTTCTTCCCTTGCCCCCCCTACATCTCTTTAACTGTCCCCAAACTCCCTTCCCTTCCCCGCAAATCCCACCACCTACGCATAAGAGCTCGTTTAGCCTACGTCAATGGGTGTAATCAGGAGCTAATGATTGTCTAGGTATGTGATGTGCCTGGCGTGTCCTCGGAGGCATCTCTGTCAGGGTCAGGAACGTGCCCATCCTCTTGCGACGTGCTATCTCTCAAGCTCTGCACTAGTGCTTCCCACGCAGCTGCCGCGTCCAATGCCTTATCGTCTGGTTCCCGGCGAGCCATTTGGTATCGGAGTGTGCTTTCGCAAGCAGCCCATTTCAGGAACTCATTGACCCACCGCTTCTGCGTGGGGCCAGTTCT
Organism: Lissotriton vulgaris; assembly: GCF_964263255.1. Lineage (NCBI taxonomy): Eukaryota > Metazoa > Chordata > Amphibia > Caudata > Salamandridae > Lissotriton > Lissotriton vulgaris. Next base: position 361,996,895 of record NC_141693.1, on the reverse strand, counting down.
CGCTTTCCAAAGTCTTGTGATTTCCCTTTTGGCCAAGAGGAGGCCCATATCAATAAATTTACTTGTGATCTTGTTTTTGGGAGTGTGTGGGAACCAATGTAAAACACCGACAGCCATGTCATATTGTAGGTTTCTTTCTATCACCTCGTTTAATGTAACGCCAATCGTCCGCCAGTACTCCCTCAAGTCAGGGCATGACCATAGCATATGGTCTAGTTCCACCCCTTCTGCGGTGCATCTGGGGCACGCCGCCTCGGCCGGCCCAAAATATTTCTTGATTTTACCAGGTGTTAAATAGGCTCTCTGGAGGATGTAAAAGTGGATTTGTTGGAAACGTGCATTTCTCGTGTTCTTCCGAGCACGCCGCACTATCTGCGCCCAAGTCGTCTCGGGGATCTCCTTATTCAGGTCGGATTCCCACTTGGCTTTAAGTGCCATTAAGGGCGGTAAATTCTCCCGGAGCATTCTAGAGTACAGGCATGTTACTGCCTTATAAGTCCCGGCCGCCATCATGGTGTACTGACAAGCCATGGTCGTTGCTGGTTCTAAGAGCCTCCCCTCCAGTGCGCTTGCATGGCCCCAATTACCACGCTCCTGCAGAACCTGATACGGAATAAGCACCCCATCTTCGTATAAATCGCCAATCACCTGCAGTCCCGCGCCCTCCCAAACCTGTAACTGCGACCAGTCCCCTCCGTGGGGGAGCCCCATTACCATTCCAAGAGGTATCTCAGGAGCATATGGATGTCGTACGCCCGCACGACGTTGGGAGCGGTTCCAGCAGAGCCTAAACGTTTGCTCCTCGAGGGTTAGATCCTTAAGGGTAAGCCTCTATTGCAAGGCTATATAAGCGAGGCGCCTCCATCCCTCTCGTGTTCCGGACCTCGGAACACCCTTACCACCTCCTGCGTGAAGAGCTGTAGCTGCGCCGCAAGGTAGTAAAGCTCGAAGTCCGGTACCGCTAAGCCTCCCTCGTCTTTCGGGCGAGTGAGCGTTGTTAATGCGACTCGACGTCTGCCCGAGCCCCACAGAAACGAGATCAGTTGTGAATTCAATCGACGAAAGATGGAGCTGGGTACCCACACAGGTAGCGTGCGGAAATAATAAAGAAGGCGCGGCAGGGCGATCATTTTCAGCAAAGAGATTCGGCTGGTCACCGAGAGAGGGAGGGTGGCCCAAAAGACCATACTTCCCTTCAGCGCCCGCATACATCGTCCCACATTGCCCTCCAGCATATCTGCCGCCGTGTGGTACACGTATACCCCTGAGTATTTCAAGCAGGTGGGCTCCCAGTTGAGTAAGGGACGATGGTCGGGTCGTATCACGCCCCGTCGCAAAGGGAACAGGCACGTCTTAGACCAGTTAACTTTCAAACCCGAAAACTTTCCAAACTGCAATAGCAGTCTCTCCGCACCCGCCAACGCGTCTTCCGCGTCTTCTAGGAAAAACAAAAGGTCGTCTGCGTACAAGGAGATAAACTGTTGCCCCCCTCTGCTGTCTATACCCTGATAGTACTTCCCCGCCCGGGCCTCAGCCGCGAGGGGTTCAATCGCCAAAGCGAATAACAGGGGGGACAGAGAGCATCCCTGCCATGTTCCACGTTCCACCGGATATTGGTGCGAGATGAGGGACCCCACTCGCACTCTTGCCACCGCTGCCGCGTACAGCACTCTCGTCCAGTGGATATAGCCTTCCCCAAGGCCAAATCGTCCCATGACTTTGTATAAGTATTCCCACTCCAAACTATCGAATGCTTTCTCAATATCTACCGATAGGACTAGGGGCGCCTGGGCTCTTGAATGTGTGTCATCTAACAGACGTGCGAGCCTCCTAATATTTATAGTCGTGTTGCGCGCAGGGATGAATCTGGATTGGTCTTTGTGGACTAAGCTAGGCATGTGCTGCAGCAGTCTGGCTGCCAGTATAGTGCTTAAGATTTTGTAGTCTGTGGTCAACATAGAGAGTGGCCTATAGGAAGCTGGTCTGCTGCTCTCCCTCCCCGGTTTCAGCAGAGGGATCACAAGCGCCTCACGCATGGATTGGGGCAAACAGCCGGCAATCCTGGCTTCGTTATAGACTGTTTGGAGGCGTGGTGCCAGCAGGTCCAGATATTTACTGTAAAATTCTATGGGCAGTCCATCTAAGCCGGGCGTTTTGTTACGAGCCATTTGTTTTACAGCCCCCCTGATCTCTTCTAGGTCTATATCCCTGTCCAGGTCGATCGCTTGTTCTTGATCCAATTGCGGCAGGTTTAAACCCTCAAGGAAAACGTCAATGTCACTCCCGCAACCCTCCAATGCGCTCTTATAGAGGGTCTCGTAATAGTCTTGGAAGCCGTTTAGTATCTCCGTTTGGGTATAAATTGTGTGTCCTCCTTCCCCCTCTGGAGCCAGAACCGGGGAACTTCGTTTAGCGGGGTTAGCCAACCACGCCAGCAGCGTCCCAGCTTTATCCCCCTCAGCGTGTGCCCTCAACGTCTAAGCTCTGTAATCAAAGCTATGGAGGCCTCCACTTCAATCGGTACCGCTGCCCTGGCTGAGCTAACCTCCTCCTGGAGCTCAGGGTGGCCAGGTCGCACCACCTCTGCGACTCGCAGTTTGTCCTCTGCCTTAGCCAGATCGTCTAGCAAAACCTTTCGTATCCCTGCGCATTTCCTGATACACTGCCCCCTGATAACCACCTTGAAGGCGTTCCATTCCATCGCTCTAGATGTTGTGGTGCCATCATTTTCGTCGAAGTATTGAGTTATCCCCTCCTCCAGTGCCGCTCAAAACAGTGAGTCATCCAATGCCTCAGGCCGCAGCTTCCAGGTCACAAGGCACGAGGTTTCAGTCGTCCAATTCAGCGTGGTCAACAGAGGGTTATGATCTGAGATTGTCCTGGCAAGGTATTCGGTTCGCGCAACAGTTGTCATCACGAGTGGGGAGCACAACATCGCATCAATCCTAACATGAAGGTTGTGCAGGCCAGAGAAGTATGAGTAGTCCCGTTCAGTTGGGTGCTGTGTACGCCAAGCATCCACCAACTCCCACCTCCCTTGCCAGTCAAGTCTACCCTTTGTGAGACTGTGTACTGGAGAGCCTCCCAGCGGCGGGTGGGATCTATCCAAGGTAACATCCGCCACCGAATTGAAGTCCCCTCCTATCCGAACAGGGCCTACCAAATAGTGCGCCAGTGCCCCAGATAGCCTCGACAAGAAGGACAGCTGTTCAGTGTTTGGTGCATGTATACTACATAGTACTATGTCTCTGCCTTTAAGTTTGCCCTCTACTGCAACATATCTGCCCTCAGGGTCTATTGTGTGTCTAGTCACCTGAAACGGGGTACCCGCCCTGATCCAAATCAGTGCGCCTCTAGCAAATGCGGAGTACGTAGTGTTAATTATTTGCCCTCTCCATCTACGCTGTAGCGCGATACCTTCCTGTTTTGTCAGATGTGTTTCTTGCAACAGTGCGATATGAACCCCCCTGCGGCCCAAATATGTGTGGACCTTATGTCTCCTCGCCATTGTGTGCAGTCCCCGCACGTTCCAGGTAAGACATCGCAATGTACCCATGTTAGCCATTGTCCCATAGTAGTTGATGTGGTGTAACACAGTTCCATGCCCTTGCGTAGATGGTGGTGCCCCCCCAGCTTGTCTCTAGATCCTCACATGATCCGCCCTCCTCCAAAACAATATCAAGCTGTTGCCAACAATGTATGACCCCAACAATTCCCTCTTCCCACCCCCCCAGAACAGGACCCAATATTAAACTATCAGTTCCCATCCAAACTCAGGCGTTCTGTCCAACCTCCCACCTATACCACAGTCGTCACTGTGGAAGCCTTAAGGGCTAACGGAGTGTGACTATAACCGGGAGGTAGCTACGCCAGCCCCCAACCCCCGCAATCCCCCCAAAAATAGCAGCGGCGAAACAACCCGATGCTCAACATACAACTGCATTACATATGTTAAATTCCCCCAGTTACCAGTAGTGTCCGCCTCCTTCTGCTTCCGCGCTAGAGGCTCAAGATGTCTTCTGCCGTCTGCGGCGTTACCAACGGGCCTTTGGTGCTGTTTGCTTCCGACTGGTCCGTCTCCAAGCCCGAGTTGGGGTCCTACGATTCCGTGCCCTGTTTTGAAGGGGAAGCATCGGATCTCGAAAGTGCCACCACCGCCTGCAGCGCTGCTCTTCTCTCCCCCTCCGTTCGGGATACTGTAGGTTTCCGGGAACCTTGTCGCCTTTTGCGGAGTCTCTGTGATTTCCGCACCTGCGTTGTCTGGCGTTCTTCCTCCTCTCGACATTTGGCACCGTCCGTACCCGCCTTGTATGTTTCCCACCACTCCCAGGCATCTGCTGACGTGAGGAAAAAGAGCGTCTTGTCGTCCAGCACCACTCGTAGCCTAGCCGGGAAGAGCAAAGAGTACGTTATGCCCTCAGCTCTGAGTTCCCGTTCGAAAGATAAGAAGGAGGCTCGAATCCGCTGCGTCTCAAAGGTGTAATCAGGGAACAATGCCACCTTAATATTCTCAACCTGGAATGGCCCCGCATCCCGAGCTCGCTGGAGCAGCAGGTCTCTGTCCTTATAGTGCAGTAGTTTGGCTATGACCGGTCTGGGCGGTTGGCCCGGTCTGGGTGGTCTAGCCGGGATGCGGTGGGCGCGCTCCAGCGTGAAAAATGGAGAGAGGCCTTCTGGCGCCACCATTGTTCTAAGCCAATTGTCCAGGTAGCCGACCATATCCTCCCCTTCTGTTTTTCGGGGAGGCCCGCTATGCGGACGTTACTGCGCCGGCTTCTGTTTTCGGCGTCCTCAGCCCTCCTTTCCAGTGATTGCATTCGGCCTAGGGCATCCTCTAGTTTCGCCTCCATAGATTTGTGGGCAGGGGCCAGCTCCTGCAGGGTGTCTTCCGTGTTCTTGACCCTATCTTTAAGTTTGTCATGGTCCGCGCGTAGGAGGCCCAGACCCGATGCTACTTTCGCGATATCTTGCTGTAAAGTGTCTCTTGTCGCTGCAATAGCCTCCAGTATGCGGTCCTGGAGTTGCTGCAGGTCTGAAGGCCCCGTGGTGGATCCCTCCGGCATTTCTGGGGTTGTAGCCCCCTCCCTTTTCCCCTTGTTCTTCACCATGGTGTGAGAACGCCTGTCTAGCCGATACGCTCCGCAGTGCTAGGGGTACGTCAGTGGTTTCCGTCTGTGTGGGGGTTCGCAGCAGTAGCTCCCGTTGGTCCGATGGCTCCCCAAACGTGCACTCCAGAGCCGCTTCGGTACCAGTGGAATCCAGGCACGTGGGATCGTCCTGTACGAGTGCTCTCTTCCACTGCCAGTATGTAGGCTTCCCTCGCTCTTGCCCAGGGTCTCTTCGGCCGGGTATAACCGGGTTCTCCCTGGCGCTTCACAGCGGGTAGGATCAAAGATCGGACAGGTTTTGTGCACCCTGTGTACCCTTGGGGTTGGTTCCTCACAGTGTTAATGATCTGGACAGATCTGAGCACTCTTCATCCTAGATGCGCTCTTCTGATGCTCCCGGCCAGGCGCTTCTAGGTTCATGGACCAGGGCTGTCCGCCTGACCTAAGCTTGTTAACTCTCGCCACCGCTGCCCCCCGGGCCCCGGCGTCGCCGATCGCCGTCCCGCTTCACACCGTTGCGCTGTTGTAACTGCAGGGGCCTCTCTCCGGCCCACCTCAGCTCCCAGGGATCGTTGCTCTGCGCAGGGCCCCATTCCACAGAGTCTGGGAGCTCCCGGAGCTCTGGCCGGTAATATTTAGTGACTGCAGGATCGTACGCTGAGCTGGGGCTCTTCCCTCTGTGGGGCAACACCTTTTGCTCGCCCTTGTTGTTGCGCCAACCCACCTGCCTCGTTCACTGCTGCCTCCGTGTGCACACGCAGTCCTCAGGTTGGCCCAGGGCAGCCTTCAGTGCCTGGGTGTTTTCCAGGGATCTGGCCTCCGCTGAGGTGCACCGCCTCTCCGCTAGATGCCAGTCGGCACTCACCCAGCCCCGCTCCGGGTCTTAGCTCATGCCGCCATTTTGCGCCAGGAGCTCCCAAACGTGGGGGCAGGTCGATGTTGCGCCGAGCGCCCCCCAAAATCCACAAGGACTCTGGTTAAATTGGGTGTCTCTTATGGGCTCCCCTACTCCAGTGCTCACCAGTCTCGGCCTCGGCCGTCCAGTCAGGCTGTGGGTGTCCTCTTCCAGCGATTCCACCCCCTAGTTCCGCAATTATGCCGCCTGCCAGGGTCACCTTCGCTGTGCGGTCTCGTGAGCAAGTGTCTCCAGGGCCCCCTCAGGTCTCCTATGCTTTCGAGCGCCCGGTCGTTACCGTCGCCAATTCTCGTGCTGCATTACTCTCGGCGTGCTACGCCATTCAGCCGCCACCTCTAGTGATCCAGCCACAGCATGGATCCGTCAGCTATCGCCCCCAGGCAACCATTCGGCTATCTCCGGTAGTGATGCTCAAGCCGGCAGTCAAGCGTTTCTCCTATCGGGCCCTCATGCACCAGCCGTACCACTCTCCGTAGGGGTAATAAGTTCGTCCCCTCTCACTGTGGCGCCGATCAGTCCAGTCAGTGTTCCACCAGTCTCACATATCTCTTCGATAGACAGTCTGGTCAATTCTCACCGGGTAGAGTCGGGTGGTGCCCCAGGTGCTTTTCCGCTTCGCAGGCGTTCAGTGTCTCCTTCAGGTACTGGCCTCAGCCGAGCCGTCTCATACCCAGGGCATAGTCCTCGCCGCCGTTTTGCGGAGCCTCCTTCAGTGCAGACCGGAGCAGGAGCAGGCCGATGCAGCGATACAGGGCTGTGTGTCCCGCTGCGCTTTCATCTGTGAGCGCCAAGTACTCCGCTGTGTCTCTCCAGATTGCGCCTCCCCGGGGGGCCACTCCTCTCCGCCAAGAACTTTCGTCAGTGAACGCCGGCCACGGGGATTGCCGCCATGTTAGGTCTCTCTCGTCCTCAGGGTTCAGCTTTCGCTCCACGCTTCTAATGCGCCTCCGGCTGCCTCCGGCTGCGTCCGCAGGGATGTCACTATGGTTCCCCCCCTCCTCCGGTGTGCAAATAAGCTTAGTCGCGGGCGTCACCGCTCCGTTTAGTCAGGATTAATAGGGGATCGGGCACAGAGCTCCGAGCTCACGCCGCCATTCCCTCCGGCGTCCAACCACGCCCCCTGGCGGAACATGATGCCTCGACCCGGGATGTGTCTGTCCACACCTCGGATGGGGCCAGGGCTCGCTCGGAATCTGAGTCCAGTTTAACATTATTCCGTTTAGTCACCGCACAAACGGCTGACAAATATTGAACTGCTGGGGAGGGCTCTACAGGAGTGGTATTGTATACTGTGCTGTCTAGTAGATTGATTGTATTGCTCCTAATGTAATAGGTTACCCTGTTCTCTATATCATTGCTTATGCGGGAGAGGGGTTTGTGCTGGAGCGATGCAGGTACGGTACATGACCAAGTTATATGACCAATACTACCATGGTGGTTGCCCCACCCCCCACTTGGTGACTGCACTATGGCACTGTTTCAGTAGAGTTCCGGTTGAACTACTAGTTATGGTTTGGTCACCTGCTGTTAATAGGGGGACCCGAATATTGGGGTGTTTTACTGTTCATGTAGGCTCAGCTTTAGCTAATATGATATTGTTCCAGCTCAGTAGTTACTGTGGTCCTAGGAGACCACCTTACATAAGGCCTGATGGCAAGCCCTGATAGTTATAAGTACAATTCCTGGGATGTAAGGGGACTTGGCTCAGTCCAGAAAAGACATAGACTGCTAGCCCAATTGAATAGACGGAAAGTGAATGTGGCATTCCTCCAGGAGACCCATCTAAATCATGATGAGGCAGTGAAGCTAAACAAGAAGTGGAGAGGGCAATTATTTTTCACATCATATTCGGCCTTTGCCCGGGGGGCCGCAATATGGCTTACAAATGGTACACCTTTTAAACTAATAGAACAGAAAATTGACAAGGATGGCAGATATGTTCTGATACATGGGTTACTTGATGGAGAACACATTGTACTGGGAAGTGTTTACACTCCGAACACAGAGCCAGACAAGTACTTAGAGGTTTTGAATGCACAATTGATAGGTTGGGAGGACTACCCATGGGTGATAGGGGTGATTTTAGCGCGGTGCTGGATATAGAACTAGACAGGTCACACCCGCCGTTGCGTAACACAGCCAGTAGAAAACTATTGGATGTACTAAGGAACTGGGCATATGCAGTGCCGGCCCTAGGCATGTGCAAACTGTACACCTGCACAGGGCCGCCAAACCCCAGGGGACGCCACGACGACCGACGGACGAGCCGAGGATCGGATGGGAACTTGGATCACTGGCGGCCCCCTGGCAGGATTTGGCGGCCTCCGGGCAATGGCAGCGAGGCTTGAGCATTGTTGTTGTTTAAATTGGTTTCACTTGCCCAGGCAGCCACCCAGCAGACAATTGGGTCCCAGGGCCGTCAATGTTTGAGACTCACTGAGAATCATTAAAGAACAAATAATTAACGTCGTCCTGTCGCCGGCCACCCGATCATCGATAGCCAGAGAACACCTGTCCGACTAGTCCGGCACTACTATCTCGACTCTTCCCCGAGTCCGACTCCGACCGTTCAAATAACGCCGGTGAGAGTCTGACTCTGTCTCTGAGACAAGACTGCTCTGTGCTCACAAATATATTTATAATGTAATAATCGCCTCATGCCTGCCTGTCTTTCTAGAGCTGCCTAGTAATGAATATGACGAGTGAGTGTTAATAACAACACATGTGTCTCAGATGCGCAGCGTAGTCTAGTAGTCAATACTGAATGGTTTGTCTCTACTGTCTGCATTGCCACATTATGCTGCGCCAGCCTGCAATTGCAAAGCTGTGTCAGCCAGGGCTGACACACACGATGGGGTGTGGGGGGGGGACGCTGAAACCCCGTGAGCCCAATGGGTGTTGCGCGCCTGAGCGCCACACCGTTATATCAAACAGCCTTTTGATCCGTTGCGACCCAGGACTGGAAGCCCAGGCTGTGAAGGCACTTCATTCAGAAAGGTGCCCCGACCCATCCCCCTCCCTCTGAGAAGGCCTGATAAACACATGAGGGTGTGTGCATTGACGGCCCGCACCCACCGGTAAGAGGACCATCTCACAGCCCACTCCTAAACTCCCCGGCCGTGGGCACACCAGCAGAGATGATTACAGTGCTCCTCGTCCCCTCCGTTCATTTTCAAATGTTCGGGAGGTGATCCAGGCTTAGAACACAGGTCTCCAGCTTACCTCTTCCCCTTTATGGCTATGCTCCACCCTCTCTTTCACCCGGGGCAGCGCCATTAAGATCCAAGCCACAAAATCGACTTATACATTTCGCTTTTTTGCCCTTTCCCTCTACGACTGGCAGCAAATTGACAAATGTAAAGGTCACTTTGTTCTGTCTTACGTGGTTGGTCGCCAACAGACTACATGGTAATATATCAAAACAGGGTTCAGGCAACTGCCTAAGAAATTCAGATGTACCCAGCCAGTCCAGAGGTAAAATTGCGAAAAAACAGTTGCTGGAGGGGTGTATGCAGATGAATAGCAGGTTTCACAATAAGCTACCATGGAGGGATTATGTGCCTGCTCCCCAGCACAGTGTATAACACGCAGGTGATAGATTTGAATGTTTTTGACCACCGTGTTGCTGCTGTTGTTGCAATAGGTCCTTCAGTTACCTGTTGGTCACAAAAATGAGGGTTTCTGCCATATAATGGTGAGATTAGTGAGTTATGTGCCAGCACCAGAGAGCAGCAAGTAAACTGCCAGGCATACGCTGGGAAACTCCATCTCAATATGCATGTTCACGACACGTGTGTGTATGTGTGAGGTGCCTGAATTGCTTTTGAGAAGAGAGTAAGACTGTTCCTTGTGTCACCCCAACTAATGGTTCTGTATTAAGATAGACATTAAAAAGGCCAAACTGCAGTTAGGCGTTACATCGGGTCGGGACTGGTGAAAAGGCATCCGAAAGGGTCTTCGTCGGTCGACAGCACAGCAGGACCGTGGTACGGGTATTCATAAAAACGGGCTAAATATGCTAATTATTCCAAACAGTTCGTTGGCGGCAGGAGCGTGCTGCGTGGCTGTGGGCCTAGTTTGATGGCGCCCTTCCGCCCTCTGCGCGCGCTGCTTCTCCCGGTACAGCCTGCTGATGGAAAGGACCCGGCTCAGACTGAGCACTATTTGTTGATTTAACTGACATAACTGTGAAAACAGCATTTGCAATGGAATAGGTCTGCGTATTTACGTGCGTTTGAGCTATTGGCATTGTAAATTACAGTGCCTTTCATTTATGTTTTGAAAAGCAAAACATAAAGAGAAGTCATTGTTCATTTACAATGCCAATAGCTCAAACTCGCATAAATGCGAGACCTATTGCATTGCAAATGCTTGTTCACTATCTTTTTGCAAATCTGTGCATTATGGACAAGATGCTAGATTATGTAGCAAGTGCAGAAAATATGTAATTTAGCAGAAAACTCCACAGCAGCAGAAATGCATAATTCTAGAGGCCATGACAATAAGTAAATACATTAATTTAACAATTTTCTTTAAAGGAACATTTTTTCCTAAGTGGTGTTTTCTTCGCTGCTTCCATTTTGAAGTTTTAATCTTATGTGTGGTGGAAGCAATCACTGTAACAAAAGTTTTACCAATTCACGAGTGCATTTGTCCAATTTATCAGAAGTTCAGAGTGAGGCATATCCTTTGTGGCTAAGGAGTTACGACTTCCATTTTTTCCCAGAAAAAGTTAGGTCATACTAGAATGAATGTCAAACCCACACACATTCCCCTGTGAAACATACTCACTTTGAACTCTGCAGATTACACTTCCAGCACGGTACCCGTGGGTTTGGAAGAACTGTGAGCTCAAAACCTAAATGCAAGCACTAAGTTAGTTTCTCATATGAAAAGCAGGGCACATTCGGAGTTTCTCTTTTGGAGGAAAATAAAAATGTGTTTTAATTAAAAGGTTTTAGACAAAAAAACAGACATCATTCTTGTCCAGACATCACCAGCTTGAAGAAACAGAAGTACCACTAAGGTCACTGCAGTCTAGCAATCACATCAAACTATATTTAATAGCAGCCCGTCCCAACGTTGTCCGGGTATGAGTTGCTGCCGGCCAGTAGTATATTGTTTTGTAAGATTTCGTTTTGATAGCATTTCTTATCTGTGACAGGCCTGTGAAAGGCTCCGTTTCACAGTGCACTGCTGATGCACTTAAGAGTGCGGGTTCAGTAGTGTGTGAACTCAATTTCCCTACTTTATTTTTCCTAGCTAATATGAGAGTCACATGTCTCCATTTTTTGTAATAACACAAGAGAACAGTGAGGGTCAAATCTGTGGCCTATTGGAGTGTACAGGACTTTAGAGGAGCTCTTTCTTCGGTTCAGAAATTTCCTTCCATAAACATTTTTTGCTGGCTTTGAAGTAGGCTCAAGAGTTTTATTGGTGCAGAACATTATTATTTCAGGAGATTGCAAAACTGCTTTATTGTAGGGGGAAATCGCGGCCATTGATGGCCTATCTCTCTAAAGAAGGGCAGCCGCACAGGTACTGGTCAATCATCTGACGACTTTTCTGGACGTATTATTAGTAAAACACCTTCCTGAGCTCCGCCCCGTCCGGACCCCTCTTCTGGGGCCCCACCTACGCTCCCTGCACAGGGCCACCATGAGCCTACAGCCGGCCCTGGCATATGGATGGGGGATAGTTGATGCCTGGAGAGCAACACATCCAGTGAGCAGGGAATATTCATTTTATTCCCCGATGCACAACTTACATACTTGAATCAACAGAATATTTTGTACTGCTTTGTTACTAGACGCAGTTAGTGACTCTATTCATTTGGGGAAAACATTATCGGATCATAATCCGGTGGAGAACACACTGCAATGTGGCAAAATACCTGCCCTAGTGCCGACATGGAGACTACAACCGCAGCTACTGGAAGACTCAGTCTTTAGAACAACATTATCCACAGCCATAAATAATTACTTCACGGAAAATGCGAATACAGCTTCCTCCAGACAGATAGAGCAGAATGCATTCAAGTACAAGGGCAGGAGTGAGACATAACCTTATCTCTCAGCTTACTGACGTAGAAAATACCCTGGGAGAGATTGGAACAGATGGCTACAATAGACGAGGCGCATCAGGTACAGCTGCAAGAAGCACACATACAACATGCAGAACTATTGGAAGACCTAAGGCTTTTAGACTATAGGCTTTACGCACAGAAACAACATACTGTGGCAGACAGGGTGGGACCGCTACTGGCTAGAATCATTAAAGATGTTCTACCGGTTGTTCCCATTTTAGAAGTCAGGAATACAACAGGTGTTCTGGTAGGTATGCAACTAGACATAAATGAGGCCTTAAGAGAATATTAGGAAAATGTGTATACACAGCCGGAAGCCATCGTGGTAACAGAACTTGATGCATTTTTTGACGGTCTACAACTCCCACAACTGCTGCAAATACACAAAGAGGAACTGGGGCACCCAGTGACAAATATGGAAATAAAAAGAGCAATCCATAGCTTACCTCGTAATAAGTCACCTGGTAGGGATGGATTGCCCATCGAATTTTATGCAACATTCGCTGATCTGTTGGAGCCCCACCTACAGCGATTATATCAGTCATACTTAGACACTGTCACCCTTCCCCATACCACGCTATAGCACGGACATGGCAGGGTATAGGCCCCTCTCGTTGTTAAATGTAGATTATAAAATTCTGAGCAAGATACTGGCTGCTCGGCTCTGTCAGCACATACCACAACTGATACACAGTGATCAGTGCGGGTTCGTCCCAGGCAGGAACACTGCTCTTAACATTAGGAGACTACTTAAAATAATGACCCATACACTTCAGCGAGCCGATGCAGTAAGTTGTATTTCATTAGACCTACGCCAGACTTTTGATTCCCTGCATTGGGAGTATATGTTTTATGCTCTGTCCAAATTTGACATACCAGACGAATACATAAAATGGGTAAGGTTGTTTTATATGAACCCTACGGCACTGACGCGAACAGGAAGACATATTTCGCAACAATATAAGGTTGCACGGGGAACCAGGCAGGGTTGCCCACTGTCACCCCTGCTGTTTATCCTGGAGGTAGAACCCCTACTACAGAAACTGCGCTCTATTGCGGGTCACAGGGGAATAGTATTGTGTCCCACTACACATATTGTATCTGCATATGCGGATGATTTTATATTACATTTCAGGAACTTAGATAGTGACTATGAACCCGTACTCTCTGCATTTGCCACGTTCCAAGCACTTTACGGTCTCTCTATCAACGAGAACAAAACCTACGCTTATTTTTTTGCGGATGTGTTACGCACTGGTTCGTTGGACTTTGGGACCTGGTCATTCCAGATCGCACCCAGCACTTTCAAATATTTAGGAATCAATATGTATATATAGAGGGATACAATGGACCTTCTAGATGGCCTAAATCGTACCATCTCTTCACTTAGGTCCCAAATAAAGTTCTGGATCACCCTGCCCATATCAGTGGCAGGCAAGGTGGCAATTGCCAAAATGGTGGAGCTCCCTAGATTATTGTACTTTTTCACCAATTTACCCATAATAGTGATGTCCAAGACATTTAAATTGCTATCCTCTCTATTGATTGAATTGATATAGGGTAGGGGCAGAAGGTATATAGGGATTACAAAATTGCAATTAGATGCTAAACAAGGGGGAATGGGGGTCCCTGATCTGAAAGCGTACTGCTACACAAGTCAGTTACAGTGGCTGGCGTACTGGCTGGCGGGGCGGAATCTGCAAGAAATAGACATGAAACACTTAGATTGGCAGAGCGGTGCGATACATACACTGATGTTGCCCAATAGCAAGACTACACCAACAGCGCCACATCTCTTGAAAATGGCATTATTGTACTGGAGAAATTCCCTTAGATACACCAAGATAGCAACCCCTTATGCTCCAACTATACCTCTATTGGGGATCCCCACACAGATGGGCAGGGTTACCAAGAGGAGAATGAGAGCATGGGAAGATGTAGGAGTAACCACAGTAGGTGACTTCTTCAAAGAGGGTAACCTGATGCCTGACGATGCCTTCATGCAAGAACACGGCGCGCCAGACACGCTGTTTATTTTACACGCAAGTCTTTCTCACTATATACCTATTAAATGGTCCCCTGGGGGTCTAGAACCAGCCACGAACACGCTGGTCACGATGCAACATTTGATTGGTAATGGTCGACACCTAACGAAATGGCTGTACACAGGCATTCGTACAGCAGCAGCGGTATCTCTCCAACCCCTTCCTGCCAAATGGGACGGGGATATAGGCCGAGCGCTCAGCGACAAGGAGTGGGGTGTGCTGTTAGAATACCTTAGAAATGTGTTGAGAAACTCGAAATTCAAATGTATACAACTCATGCTCCTGCATCGAGCCTACCTGACACTGTGTAAGCTGGGTGCTATGTTTCAAGACGTATCGGACATGTGCCCGAGATGTCAATAATCGGCGGCGGACCTGTTACACATATTATGGAACTGCCCACGACTAAGACACTACTGGGTAACAGGCTGTGAGATTTTAACACATATAGCTCCAGTGAGAAATAACAACAGGCTGGAATACTGTTTGTTGGGGCTGGGCCCCAAAGGGAAGAAAGGTAGCCCGGTCACTAAATTTAATAATTTGGCACTCATTCTGGCCAAACGTAATATCACAATGAAATAAAAAGCTGATAGACCACTGGCGCTGATAGACTGGTACTGGTATGAAGAACTAATGCGTTGGGGCAGAGAGGAAGGTGCAGAATTGAAAAGGGAAGAACAACGTGGATTGCGTAAGACACCTATATCCATGGAATGGAATATGTTGATGGAGGAGCTTGGCGCTGTGGACATACTAGAGTATTGCCCTTAGGGCGTGATCTGATGGGGCATAATGTGCATAGAACTTGGGCTGCAATAGAGTCCTGTAGTGTACAATGGGTAACTGCTGGGGCCAGAATACTGAAATGTTTATAAAATGCTATGCTGACCTGGACTGAATATATGATAGGACAATTCCTTCTCTGCTGAGTCTACGGGGGAGGGAGGTGGGTGGGGGAGTGAGTGAGTTTTTGTTTAACTCAAAGTTTCATGCTATGTAGCACGTTGGTGCAGTATTATCCGGTTCTGGACCCTTAGCCTGAAGTATATCCTTACAGCACTGTACAAAGAGTGGGCAAGGCCCATGGCTTTTTCTTTTCTTTTAAAAAAGTGTAAGGAGGAATAACATTGACTATATCTATATGTATACACATGCTAAGGTACGGCCCCTGCTGTAAATCACGGCTTTGTTTCTAAATGTGGACACTATAGTTTGAGATATGATATGTATCGTTGTATTATGGATGTAATGGATTTTGCACCCAGCGATGTACCGTACTGATACTTCCTAATAAAAATATGTTTTTTTTAAAAAAAAGTGCATGATCGAGAGAGAAGCAAATACAAGATGTAAATGTGAAAGAAGGGAAAGGACAGCGCGATGACAGATCCTTTCAATGGAGGTTGAGGAAAGAGAATAGTAGGGTGCAGTATGTGAGAGTTGAGAATGAGGAAGTAGGACGAAAGGGCAGGGCTTTAAGTGGGCCGGGTCCAGCTGGTGCTGAGCACCGACAGTTCAAAAAAGCAGGTGTCGGGATGGGTCCCTATCGGGCTCTTCATTTTTGCAATCACACTCCAGGTGAGAATTTTTTTTTTAACTCTGCAACAGTGCCACCCTTCACTGCCTTTGGGGTAACTTCGAAGAGACTCGTTAAAGTTCTTTCACAGTCTCATCATTTCAGAACTGAAAGATAGTCATATTATATTCAACGAAGTAATAGTTGTTGCTTGTGCAACTAACAACCATTGACAAAGCCAATAGTTTTTGCTGACTGATTGACTAGATATTTCTAATGCGCACTATTGCCGAGGCATCTTGGCGCTAAGGTATCTGCAGGCAGGTACAACGAGACAAGTTAGTGTTGAGAGAAAAGCCATGTTTTTATTTGCTTCCTAAAAAGTGACCTACTAGATTGAAGTCCGAGTTGTGTAGGGAGGGAATTACACAGTTTAGCTGCTTGGAATGAAAAGCGCTTTCCCCCCAACTTTCTCTATTTATCTTGGGGCAGAGTACCAGTCCAGTGTTCGATGAGCTTAGACAACGTGATGGTAGGAAGTAGGGGAATAGAGCTTGTAGATCATAAGCCCCTACTCCGTAAAGGGCTTTGTGTACTACACACAGGGCCTTGAATCCACCCGCCGTCTTACTGGAAGCCAATGGAGTTGCTTTATGCTGGCGGATGTGGAGTGGTATTTGGGTAGATTGAGCAATACTCTTGATGGATTATACCTACATCAAGCAAAGGTGTAATGTTACTTGTTGTATTATATATCTGGATTCAATGCCAGAAGCAGCAGATTACCAGTCAGGTGGCACACTTTGCTAAGCACAGATTTTTCGCTTATGCGTTTTAAACTACGCTCTTAATTACATCATACTCCCCCCCCTCCCCCCACCTCCTCACCAGCTGCTTTTTCATCCCACTTAAAGCCCTGGGAAAGGGTATATGGGAGCAAAAGGGAGAAATTAAGAAAAGGGACGAATGAGAGCAGGAGATGAAGAGAAGGGATAGTGAGGAAACTCAAAGAGGAAGAGTGGAGGGAGAAAGGAAGATTGGAAGGAGGCGGGAAAACTGGTAGAATGAGGAACTCAGACACCTATTAGCAGCGAGGTGGCATTCATTAGTGCAGTATGTGTAGTAGCACTGAGTGTTCAACGAACATGTGTAATAATGATGCCACCATTTTCTCATACGCTTAACGTTTAAAGGTTTCATGTAGGGGGATCTCTAAGGTAGTAAATAAGTGGTCTGGTGTCAAGGCGGGCTACTTCTTGAGTGCTCGCAATAGCCTTCTAATGTGCCACGTGTTCGTCAGGGGTAGTAAGCGATATATAAATGCAATTACAATTACAACTATAATTAAGGGGAACGACCAGAATGTATTTATGGTAGAACAAAGGTATTACTGCTCACTATTGCACACAGTTCCAAAAATTGCTCCTACCGTGCAAAGCCATCTTCTCTTCTGTGTAACATTCAGTAGACTGCTGCTGTGCCTCAGTCCTGCGCTAGGTATGACTGTCGGCCATTTTGTGAACCTGCTTAGTGAGTCACTAAGTCCACATCTCTGACTGGATTAGAAGTGACAGCAGGAGCTGGCGAGATTCAGTGAAATAAAACATTCAGGAGGTTCTGCCGCAGTTCGGTGAACTGGAGACCAGATTGCGATTGGGGGAGGGTGAAATTCCCTCACAGAAGCGAAATGCCAATTTCGTCTGTTTAATTTTTCACCCGTGGCATTGAACCTGATCCAGCGCTTCATGGGTGGAACAAAACAAGCAAAAAGCACAGCTGCAGTATGAAACACTGAGAGGGGCTGGGAGGGAGTGGGCAGTGCGGTTAGAATGAAGGTAAATACATTGCCCAGTACCCCTGACAGTGCACTGGAAAGCAACCTCCCCAGCAGGCAGTGGCTAATTTGTAAAACAAAACATAATAATTTTATATATATATATGCCGGGGCTCTTATCAGGAGGCAGATTGCACCAGCACATTTTTCCTGTTAGCGCCGCCTTAAACAGAACCAACTGCTAACTATAAAGTGGGGAGAGGATGTGGTGTAATGGACAGAGCTGCCGACTTCAGTACTGGGGCACAAGGTTTGAGTCTCAGTGTTGGTTCAGCATCCTGTGATTCTGGGCAAATCACTTAATATCCCTGTGCTTACCATAAGTGAATGTGAATGTGTCCTGAACTGTTGCTTAAGAAAAGTGCCGGTGTTCATGATTAAGTGCTGGTGCTGAGCACTGAAAACCACCGGCTCAAATGAAGCCCTGTCAGCAGGGTAGTTTGTGTGCAGTACCGTCCTACAGGGTTTCCTGGCGGGCAGGCACAACGTTCAAGGTCCCCTGCTGGGGACGTTTCTAAGTCAGAGGCCAACCATTGTAGTTAAACACAAGGAGATGATGGATGGAGTGCTGAATCTTTTCAGACACTCACCCTCAGTCACAGATCTGGGTTGAATCCATCATCATTTTTTAGCTCACTTCGCCACCTCAGTTCAGACCCAGCCATATGCATATCAGTCTTGACCATGTGCCTCATGGGAACAGTCCAGCCCGAACTGCCAAGCCAGGACTTCACTAAACAGGAAACAAGCATCCTGGGACGGGTTTCTGGGTAACACCCTTCATCAGCCAGGCTAGCTTGAATCCAGTATCAAAGTGAGCAAGGGAGCCGCGTCTGGGCATTCCCTGCCAACTTGGGGCGAACAAAGCAAACACAACGAGATGATGGACGTAGTGCTGAAACTTTTCAGACACCCACCCCCAGTTACAGATCTGGTTTGAATCCATCATCATTCTTTTGCAGGTCTTGTCGGAGTTCCCAGATGTGTGCCCGGCCGCTGCTCGAGATCTTCAGCCCTTCTACAAGATTCCCTAGCACCAGTCTGATATGCCCCTATATTGCCTTTCCTCCATGTTAAATAGCCCTTTCGGTGCGGCTGAGGAAATCCCCATATCTTTTTTTGCCAAATTTCACAGGCAAGCCATACTGGCCGGAAGGCGTTCATGCATAGATCTTAATATGAGGTCCAACAAGTTGCTAAGCCTATCACTTATCCTGTCTCAGATATCAGGGGCCGATTGTAAAGGACTAGGTAATGCAAACAGTTTCTTAATAACCTGTACAGGTGTATAGACAATCTGCTTTGGTTTCACTGCCATTTTTTTTGCTTAGCCACAGGTGAAAGCTCATTGGGCTCAACATTAATTACATCGTCTGTTTCTAGCAAAAGTCCCCACTTCGAGTTGCTTGACCGGGCTCACTTTAATCTCTTTTCCTGTGCTCTTCATGAACCATATAAGGCTCCATGTCTAACAGTCTACAGTGATTACAATTGAAATGGGTTCATTGGGAAACTCGAGACCCAGAGTGCCCCTTCCAATGAAGCACTGAATTTTCCAGATAATAAACTCCTTGCATTTGATCTATTCCAGTAACTTTTGAAACACTCAGATCTCCCAGTGTACATACAAATGTGCAACAGCATACACACTGGGGCACATGCATCAACCTATTTAGGAAGTGCAAACGGTGCGAATCGGTAAATTCGGGCGTTTGCGCTTCCTAAATACGTTTTTGGGATGCATGAAATAATTTTTCAAAATTCGCTTTTTTTTTTGCATTTCCAAAAAATGAGAATGCATTTAAGGAATCGCATTTGTGCGATTCCTTAAATGCAATGCATCATTTTTTTAAAAAATGCGAATTTTGAAATAGGAAGTGCAAATTAACACGAGGTTGACCCTCGTGATAATTTGCAAAATTGTTTCAAAAAGCACAAAAATGCATTTTGAAAAGTGTCATGTTACAGACACACATGTCCTTAGGACATGTGTGTGTGAAACATGCACTTTAAAATACATTTCAGGGGTGCAGGGGGGGTCCTTTGGACCCCCCTCTGCACCCTTGCAATTCATCAACAAATTGCGATTTCCTAAAAAAAGAAATGCAAAACGGCATTGATTCGGAATCAATGTAATGCCATTCCTTAATTGCGATTCGCAATTAAGGAATCGCAAATTCCAAAATTTACGAAATCCTAAAAAATGTTAGGATTTCTTGATGCATAGGATTTTGCAATTCCTAAATAGCGATTCCTTAATTTTCGCTATTTAGGAAATGCAAAATCCTACAATGATGCATGTGCCCCTATCTTTGTTACATTGCGAAGATCACTGGCTTGTGCTATCCCTTCTTGTGTAGTGACTCACACACTTAACTGCACACTATGAAACTGATCTTTGGGGCATTTTTACAAAAACCCTTCACCAGGCTTGCATACAGCGGTGTAAAGTATTGAAATAGGAAAATAGCCCTAAGGTAAAGCAAAGTAGCATCACATCTATGGATGCCTCTGGTGTTACATCAAGCATACAATAAGTGATGAGATGAATGCTCTCATGGCAATCGCTTGGGGTAGGGGGTTTTGCCCACCATACCACTTCAGATTAGATCCAGCCATATTTAAATCAGTCGTGGGACTCTTCACAGGAAACTGTCCAGCTTGAACAGCCAGAGCAAGTCAAGTCAAGTCAAATAGGCTTTATTTCGACATAAAAAATATCTTAAAAAGCATACATACATAGTAAATTCAATTTTTAACATTGCTAGTTAAAAAGCATAAAAACCCCTACGTGCTAGGAATCAGCTATTTTTTTTTTCCCTGCCATTTCTGTTAGGGGGATTAAATAAATTACCTAAAAAAAATAGGCCAATAACGGGCCATAAATTTAAAATCATGATTAAACAATTTGCCTAAGTCTTTTTGACCGGATCCGCCATGCCCACCCAAGATATTTCGAGGTGGCGCATGCAAAAAATGTACGAGTGTCTGTAAGTAGTATTCTTAGTGCCACATTGCAATGTCTGGTGCCCAAGGTAAGACACATCGGTTTCATCCATTTCGTGCGAGGAACCTTGTAGGCAGGGCACTCGAATAGCAAATGAGGGACAGATTCACGCCGCTGAGGGCAAAAGGGGCACCATGGAGCAGTCTGGTAAGGGATTTTCCAGCGGCATGTGAGCTCCATTACAGGGAGAAGACCTAATCTGAATTTAAAGTACAATGATCTTTCCCATGGGGCAGAGATAGTATCCAAATACAATTCTCTGATCGGGACATCTTTGATCTCCAAGAAGTTTCTAGTCGATTTGCATGACGTTGTCGAAGAGTTTCTTCTGTTTACCACCCACTGCCAATAAAGTTTTTTTATCGTGGATTTGGGCGGGGCTGTCTGTTGGTGCCACGCTTCTTCCAGCCCCAGGTTGGCAAGTAGGGCCTTGATGTCCCTTAGCCATTTTATTTTTGCCCAACCCGGGGATTTGATTATTTCCCGAAGGCCATCCGCATAGCTTGAGAGCTCAGGTACTCTCCAGATGCGGGCCCACAGTAACAGGGGACGTAACTTTGCTTGGTCTTCGATCGCCCGACAGCCCATATCCAGTTGTAAAGGTAAGATGGGGACAGATGGGCCAAGAGACATTAGACTTCTCAGGAAGGTGTTTTCCGCTCGAATTAGCTCTTTCATATTTGACATCCCCCAGAGCTCTGCCCCGTAGAGTGCTGCGCTTACTCCTCTAGCCGAATAAATGTCCATTACTGCCGCTATTGGTTTTGTAGAAGCTGCTCTCTGCTCTTTCAACAAGACCCCGGTCACTCTTTTCAAACTCAATAGCATTTTGGTCAGGTGACAGTCCCATTTCATGGAGTCCACCAGCCGAATGCCCAGGTAGTCGAACGTCTTAGTCCTTTCCAGTGCAACGGACCCCAGTGTGGGAGGGGGTCCGAGTTTTTGCGGGGGATTCAGAATGAGATATTTTGTTTTATCTGTATTGATACAGAGACCTCTTTGCTTGCAAAAATCATCAAATCCAGTAAGAAGCTGCTGGAGGCCCATTGGGGATTTTGACAGTAGTAAAGTGTCGTCAGCAAAGAGCAAGGTAGGGATAAGACGACCTGCCAAATGGGGGGCATCTGCTGGTAACTTTGTTAGGAAGTCCACCACTCCATTCACATAGAGAGAGAATAGGGTTGGGGCCAGTACGCAGCCTTGTCGCACACCTCTATTCACCTCTATTTTTGAGGTCTTTTGACCATTTGGCCCCCAACGTATTTGGGCATAGTTCTTTTCATGAAACCTCATGATCAAATGAAGCAGATAGGGTGGCATGCCAAGGTCACTCAGTACCTTCCAAAGGTTGTTTCTGGGTACCAGGTCAAAAGCCGTTCGGAGATCGATGAAGGCCAGGTATAAGGTACCCTTCCCAATCGTGATGGTCTTCCAATAAATCATGAGCAGCCTTAGCGATTGTTCTATTGTTCCTGTGCCAGCTCTGAACCCAGCCTGGAAGTCCGAAAGTATCATGTTTTCCTCTGCCCATTGCTGGACTCTAGATAAGAGGACCTTGCCCGCTACCTTTTGAGAACAATCTATCAGGCTAATCGGCCTGTAATTGGCTGGATCGTCTCTTGAACCTTTTTTGTGCAGGGGTACCACCTCAGCGGCCTTCCATGAAGTAGGGAGGGGGGCCCCTGCCATGGCAGCGTTTAGTACAGATGCGATTAGTACACTCCAATCATCCGGGTCTGCGCGGAGAAGGTCGCCAGGAAGGCCATCTGGACCAGCTGCTTTACGAGGAACCAAGGATTTTATAGCAATTTCAGCTTCTTTCCTGGTAAACAGGCTTTCCTCATAACTCCCATCACCTCGAAGGATCGGTGGTAGCGGGAAGTCCGTTACTTCTACTTCAGATGCTGTGTACAGTTTTGAGAAGTGTGCAAGCCACTGTTCCTCGGTTATATTGCATGTGATGACAGTATCTAGGGGTCTGTTTTTCTTTCGCAATAAGTCCCAGAAGCCTTTAGCATTTTTTTCCACACTGGCGGCGCGGAGTTCCTGCCAAAAGGCATCTTCCCAATCTCTCCTTGCTGCCCTGAGCGCAGATTTGTAGCTTTTGCGCTTGTTAGCTATTAGAGTTGGATCACCGCTCTTTACTGCCAGTATTAGGGCTCTCTTTCCAGCACGGCACTCCGACGAGTACCAGCCTGATTTGCACTGTCGATTGGCAAGGTTTTTGCTCCCCTTTTTTGACTTGACCATGAACAAATCCCCAATCGACGTCGAAACCTCGCTAAACACGGCTGCAGTCCTGAGCGGACTGGGAGGCTGACTTTCCAGGAGTTCACAGGCTGCGGCAGTGACAGCTTTGATGCAGGATAATTTTTCTTCGTCAATAGCCACTTTGTCCCATCTTAGGCGTCTGAGACAATTTGAGGGGACCACCCCCCCGATGACCTTTGCTCAGGAACGTCGCGATCTCCATAAGATGAGCCACTGTCCCTCCACCAGTGTGTTAGGGATAATGAGAGCGCGTTATGATCACTGTCCAGGGAAGGTAAGACTATCATGTCCTTCGTGTGTGCCCACAAGGGAAAATTTAGAAGAATGTAATCAATCCTGGATGAGTGACCCACCCTATTATATGTGTGAGCCCCCGCTAGGTCAGAGCGTGTTCTCCCGTTGGCTGCTCTCAAGCCATACTCAAGTGTGAGGGAGTTTAGCTGGACAACTCTAGGTGTCCATCTTTTGACGATAGGTAAATCAAGGGACGGAACGCCTCTCCTTGAATCTTCGTCGTGCAGGTCCAGCGATTCATCGGTTAGCAGGGGCTCAAATGTGCAGTTGAAATCCCCCATAACCAGGATTAGGGAGTCTCTGTGGCACTCCCCTAAGGCTGCCTCCAAAGCAGTAAGGGTTGGTGACAAAGCCCTCCCTGAAACCCCACGTGTGTAGATGTTAAAAATCTCCAGCTTAACGGCTTTCCTTGGGCATTTTACAGAGAGCCGCATAAGGTCTGGAGATTTTTGGGGGTGATGGTGTACCCTCCAGCCCAAAGTTATATCTACCCAGACTAGGAGGCCTCCAAATGGGCGCCCTCTTCCCGAAGCTGGTATACCTGCCGGGACGAAGAAGGTAGCATAACCTACTCTATGCCTTGGTTCCACACACCACGTTTCTTGGAATGCACAGACTGCGTGGGGCTCAACGAGCGCCACCCAGTCCGGGGCATCCAACTTGTTGTTTAAGCCAGCCACATTCCAACTAATGGTTTTCAGGGTAGGGCAATTTGGAGACTCAACACATTCAGCTTCCTCACCCTGTGCAGCCATAGTTTGTGCTCCATCCACAGGCTCAATGGGCCCGGTCCAATAGCCTGGGGGTGAAGGGATAGGGGGGTTGGGCATGGGTTGGGGCACAGAGGTGTTGGCTGGTGAAGAGGGGACCCTCTCAACTGTACGTGGTGTAACAACCATTGGTGAGGGGGCGTTTATTACCGCTTTATCACCAAGTCACCAACCCCAACCCTGCGGGGGGGCTGCTTGTGTCGGTGTCCATGCCCTTGCTCTAACGTCTAGAGTTGGGTGGCGCGGGAACCATGCACCTCTACCCTCATCCGGCAAGAAATTCTTATGCCTCGATGAAGGAGAGGGGCGGTAAAAGTACCCCAAATCTCTAGTTTGAATGTCGCAAAAGTTATAATGCGACTGCTGGCTGCATATCATGCCTGCTGCTCTGGGATCGTTAAAATTGATTAGTACGCAGTCCCCAGTTAGGTCCTTACGTCTATTACCGATCCACCCTACACGGCGAACATAGGCTATTCTGCCGTCAATGTGCCCTGGGAGGGGTCTATTTACTTTGAGCCAAGAGAGTGTCTTATGTTTAAGATCAGAATATAGCTCAACTGAGCCCTCTTCAAGCTCCGGGACACCCGTTAAGATTACCACATACGGTTTACAACCAGGGGGGAGGCTAGCATTGGGTGTGTGCCTTTTTACCCTATCTACTGGTGTTGTGGCCGGAGGTTTAGCTAAAGGTTTGGCTAGGGGTTTAGGCGTAGCCTGGTTGCCTGGAGTGGAAAAGGATGGAGTTACGTTTCCATTAGACCTGGCAGGCAAATTTCCTACTGTATTAGAGTTAAGGGCTATAGGCTTGGGATTAGGAGCAAAGTTAACCTTCGGAGCCTTAGGCGCTTGGGTAGTGGCTTTTTTCTTTTGGCGGCCCAAGCTGGGCTCAGGAGCGGGAGTTTTTGGAACAGGGCTGGTTCCAGTATTGGGTTGGAGTGACTGAGGGATCTCCCCAGGTGCAGGCGGTTTTTGGCGAGGTACAGACTCAGAAGGAACTAGGGTGACAGCTCCACTCCTTAGCCCGCCATTTTCTTCACCCTGCACCTTAGCATGGAATTTGACCAGTGATTTCACAGCGTAAAAGTTGTCCTGCATTGACTGCTCAAGGGCAGCTAATTTACGTGTGAGGCTGTCAATCTTATCTACGAGCGGCATCACCACGGACCTGATTAAGTTCTCAACATCTGAGTCGGTGTGCACAGCCTGGGGGGGTATGGTGGAACCTAGAGAAGCCAACGGGCCTAGTATGCCCTCAGGTGCAATATCTCTGGTGTGGGTGGAAGAAGTGTTTGAGTATGGGACATGATTTGTAGTAGTACCCCCTTTAGGCGCATTTTGCCTACTCACTTTACTGTATGGCTTATGGGACCCCCCCCCTCCGAGGACTGGCAGGACGCTTTCGCTTTTTTTGTGCAACTTGTCCTAGGGCTGGTTTCCCAGTAGGGATAGTTGCCTGAACTGCTGCTGAGGGGGTGCTAGCTTCAATGGATACCACTATGGGGGGAGGTTGTGTGGCTTCATTAGGTCGCGCTAAGGGGCTACGGGCATTATTGGTCTCTGAGTAAAGATCACAATTTTGGGCCCCCTGCGAAGGGTCAGTTTGGTCAAGAGGAATTGAGTGTATTGAGTCTTGAGCAATGACTGGTGCAGTGGTAGTTACCCTTTCTAGGCTTGCCCTGATCCGACTTACTCTCTCGTCAATGTCCGGAGAGTCAATTACGACCAATGGTGTAGTAGGCACATTTACGGGACAGGGGGCTAAGGCAAGGGCGCCCATCGAAGAGCGCTTGTGAGATAGACCCCTGGAGTCCCGGGATAATCTTCGTTCAGCAAGGATTATCTCCTTTTCTACGATGGAAACAGCCCGGGTAATAAATTGGTCCATTGTGCCTATAACAACGTCTCCCGCAGCTTTCCTTGATTTACTTGCTCTTGTGCCTGAGGCCATGTTCTAGCAATTCGCCCTCCCTCTTGGGAGAGCCAAGAGATATGGCCCGGCCCGGCCTCTTCTGGCCCCTGATGGCCACAGATGGTCCCGCCCTTGTCCCGGGCTTCTCCCGCGATGCTCCCGCGTGCTCCCGCACAGCGGGATGAAGGCGTTCCTATGTGGGGGCGTGAAGCGAGGGGGTGGGAGGGGCAAGAGGTCTGCAGGTGTGCCGGGACGCAGGGACTCCTGGATTTTTGAGTCCCTGCAGCGGCAGCGCTGGTGATTAGAGCGTGGCCCTGCTCCCTCGAGTGCTTGTCAAGGGCTGTGAGCAAACGTGCTCCCAACAGCCTCACGGACCAGAGCTGCGACGCGGCACCCGCGGAGCGGGTGCGGCTAGTTGTAGCGGAAGGCAGCAACAACTACAACGGTGTCCACAACTATAACAGGATAACGCCGGTAAGCCCTCGGCGTGCGAGTGTCCCGCTGGAAATGGAGCGTTCAGCTTCTTTTCCACCCTCTGAGCGAGGGGTGGGAGGGGCAAGTGGTCTGCAGGTGTGCCAGGACGCAGGGACTCCTGGATCTTTGAGTCCCTGCAGCGGCAGCGCTGGTGATTAGAGCGTGGCCCTGCTCCCTCGAGTGCTTGTCAAGGGCTGTGAGCAAATGTGCTCCCAACAGCCTCACGGACCAGAGCTGCGACGCGGCACCCGCGGAGCGGGTGCGGCTAGTTGTAGCGGAAGGCAGCAACAACTACAACGGTTTCCACAACTATAACAGGATAACGCCGGTAAGCCCTCGGCGTGCGAGTGTCCCGCCAGAGCAGATCCTGTCTGAACCAGAACACAAGCAACCCAAGACTCATTTGTACATGGCTGGATGAATCTGAGGTGGCATAGAGTGCAAAGAACGATGGGAAGGGAATGCTATCCTGAGTGATTGCCAGTGGTTGCACTATTTGCAAGCATTGCTCCCATCATCCTTTGTCCTTTTCTGTGTTTGCCACTTCTCTCTTTCTCAACACGGGCACTATTTGAGCATGCCTAGTGCCAGGCACACACTGTGTGTGATGTATACCAGTAGTCTTGTATAAGGTGGGTACCCTTACAGTTTCATAAAACTATTCTTGGTCATATGTTAAAACTTTTCAAACATTGGATGTGTGATGTACAACACAGCACACTTGTGAAGTTGGATAAGTTGAGAGAAATCAATACATTTCTTCAACTTAATAGCCTCAAGGAGGCATACATTTTTGGTGCAAATCCTTGTTTACTAATATTAGCAGCTAGAGCTTTGCATCAAAAACTATGTCTGGTAGCATGTAACACCAATGGAAAAAGCGCAAAACAGTATTCTCATTACTTTCTAACACAAAAAATGTTTTGCACTGGAAAGTAAATAGTTTATCAAGACTTTGCACCAGTTTGGGTCACTTCTTGTAACTTTGCACAAGCACAAAGCCTTGGATAATGTTATGTTATGTTAGACTCCTTTTATAGCGCGCTACTCTGAAGTTTCCCGGCGCAGGTGCCACAAGGTGAAAAGAAGGAGAGGATGGCCTGATGAATGATTACTTAAATAGCAGAGTTTTCAGCTGCTTTTCAAACAGCCTAAGGCTCCCGGTGTTCCGAAGTCCAAAAGGCAAGGCATTCCAAGCCATGGCCGCTTTAACCGACAGGGAACTGCCGCCCAATCTAGACAGGCGGTACCTAGGAACAACAGCAAGGCATTGGCCAGTAAATCACAGCTGTCGAGGCGGTACGTAGAATGAAAAAACGTCCCCTGAGATAGTGTCTTATAGAGGGCACCATGAACAAGTATCCGCTCCTGAGTCTGTTATCTCAGAGAGGTTATGCATCAGGCACCTGATATTGTTAGACATGACTATTATTGAATGACAAGCACTCCTCTCTCATAAAATCTATATCTCTTGCCCACACACCACTTTGTATATTCTTAGAATCAATTAGAAATCCGCACAATAAAACCATTCACTTAAAAAAACTAATTAGTGCAAATGTGTATCCATTAAAGTAGCAAGACCGAAACTCTGAGATTTTTAATTAATGTCTGTTAGCACTGACCTATTCAGCCAAAGGTTTCCGAAATTCAACCACCAACCACTCTTCAGGTCAGAATAATTGATTATGCACTCAGAGGCATAACTGTTAATTAGCCCTTGAAGCCATAATAACATATTAGGTGGAAAGGTATTGAACCAGCAGTGAGCGGTAATCAATCGAGCCATGTTACGAGCAAAAACTACAAATGCATAAAATGTCATTCTGAGCCTGCAGCCACACCCATATAAAGTGAGCGACTTTTGAACTGGGAACCAGATTTGAATCCTGGTGTCACTCCACCTCCTGTGATCCTGGGCAAATCACTTAACCTCTTCCCATGCCTAAAATAACTGTAACAAGCATTTGCAATGCAACAAGTCTTGCATTTGCGAGAGTTTAAGCTATTTGCATTATAAATGGCAATGCCTTTTATTTATGTTTTAAAAACCAACTCATAAATAAAAGGCTTTCTCATTTACAATGCTAATAGCTCAAACTCTTGCAAATGCGAGACCTATTGCATTGCTAATGCTTGTTCTTTATGTTTGGAAGAACTGGGGTCTCATTTATGAAAAGTGACGCATCGCTGCGTGCACACAGTATTGCGTCACTTTTCATTCCCACCTTGTGACATGCTGGATGCGGCATATTTACAATATGACGCATCATGTCGCAAGGAGTTACAGATACGTTAGTATTTCTTACGTATCTGTAGGCGCAAAAATGACGCATTGTTGGAGTGTGTCTCAAAAGTGATGCAACTTCACCAATGGGTCATTTAACATGGGCAAGTCCCATTTCAATATGCCTGCGTCAGTCTTACGCCTGCTGTGAGGCAGACGTAAGATTTTGACAAATTTGCGTCTTAAAGTGGTGCAGTGAAATCTCATAGATTTCACTGCGATACTTCTACGAGGCTTACTTGGGTCAGAACGCCCACCCTGCATACATTATACCTGGTACAGGTATAATGTGGCGCAGGGGTTTACAAAGTGACGCATCTAGCTAGATGCGTCACTTTGTAAATATGACTCAACATGCTGAATTTGTTACGCCACTGTTGCGTCACAAAAAGTGACACTCCGGCAGCGTAAAAGGGACTCAAGGGCTCATAAATAAGCCCCCAAGTATATTACAATACGCAGTGGTAACTGCCTTGGTACAACCCTTACAAAAACAAGAATGCTGCCGAAGCTTCTTCTGCTATCGCGGGAGACAGATGACGCATGAAAAACGGATCCCTTCAGCCCTCTGTACTTTGAAACGCTACAGCTGCCTCCTCTTAAACACAAAGAGGAAAGGAAGATGGAGGCAGGGCTTTGGGAGCCCAATCTACCACTGGACTCGAGCTGAGCTGCTGCTGAAGAGTCAAACAAAGAGGCCCCACACGCACCGCAGCTATGGCCAAATTGCATCTTTTGCCTGCAAAAGCAGGCAGGAGAAAGCCCTTCACGAAAATTGTGCTTTGAGGATGTAATTAAAACATACCATGTAACAACACAAGTAAAAGGGCCAGACCTCATGGGAGATAACCAGTGGTGGCTTGCATAGGGCGTGCTGGGGGGCGGGGTAGGGGTAGTAAACTCAGACATACAACGGAACGGAGGAAAGTAATTATTACGTTCCTCCATTCCGTCTCATGTCTGAGTATACTTCCCCCCACGCTGGCCCTCCCCCACCGCAACCCACCTGCCCCACCCCACCGCCCGCAGCACGCCCTGCGCGAGCCACCACTAGAGATAACAAATACGGACAAGGCTGTACTAAGGAGGGACTAACAAGCTTAATAACAAATCAGAAGCCAAAATTTACAAAGGACAATGACACTAGCCAATGAAAAATATAGGCAGAGAGTGGGCGGAGCTACAGGTCTGTATCTGAACAAAGCTTGCCTCGCAGAACAGCGCATGTGCTGACCAGGCTCGACCAAAAAAACATCCAACAGTATGCAAGGCGACCTGGTGGCCATGTAAAGCTTCCAATGCTCTTGGGCCGAGTTCGTGCTACACAAAACTGAAAAAAATATCATAAATCTTTGAAATTTTAAGACAAAAATATGAAAGCAATGTTTGCATCTATATATAGATGTTCAGGCATGTTCAACACTAAGCTCTCTGTTTACTTAAGTTATCCAGGGTTATATATAGCTGAAAGGCATTGTTTTAGTTTGCTAATCAGATATCTGTTATTTCTAGACACTGGCTTTAATAGCATTTACAGGTTCCCAACTAATGAACAGATTCCATAATTCCAGTGAATATTTACCACAGATTGCTGAAATATCATCTTTTGGATGGTTAATAAAGTTAGCACAATGGCTACTGCATTTTGGTACTTCCAAAAAACTAGCTTACGCAGTAGGCTGTTGCATAGGGGCATAACCGCTAGAATCATCCGCTAACTATGAACCACCCTGAGGTTCTCATAGAAATCTGTTTGGGAGGAGCTGTCCGTCCTGGGCATAGTTTCTTGGTGGTGGCACAATCTGATTACAATTCTTGATAGCAGCGGCACAATCTGTCTCAGGCACAGTTCTTGCCCAACATGGCGACCAGTCCCATCAATGAATCCTCTCGGAACTGCTACCCATCCTCCACAGGGCAAGCAAATCACTCTTCACAGTGTTCCTTCTTTGGACTGCCCCACACATTATCGCGGTAAGGCTGCTTATAGCTCTTCTTGGTTAGTCACACCTCCTGTAAATGTTGGCAGGTTCCTTCTGTCTCTCAGCAGGTAGGTCAGAGGAATAGCTTCTTACAGCAAGGCCAAACTTTAGATGATGTACCCTCATTTCTGGGAAGGTGGCTGTTTGGCAGGCATTAACTGTGGCTGCATAAAAGTCATCTGAGTACTCTGCAGAGCTCTCCTCCTTCCAGCTTTAGGAATGCCATAAATACACTTCCACTGCATGGAAAATCAATCTCACCTCCATCTTGTATACAGAAATAGGCCAGGGGGCTTCCAAAATGTAACCCACAGGCATCCATTTAATTCCTGTGGCTCACTCATACACACAATGCATGCACCACACAGGCCACCTACACAAACATGCACAACATAACACTTGTGATTTTTAGCGCTAGGAT
This sequence comes from Lissotriton vulgaris, assembly GCF_964263255.1. Classification (NCBI taxonomy): domain Eukaryota; kingdom Metazoa; phylum Chordata; class Amphibia; order Caudata; family Salamandridae; genus Lissotriton; species Lissotriton vulgaris. The sequence goes on along the minus strand of NC_141693.1, from coordinate 361,965,970 downwards.
CTGGTCACGCTCATATAACTGAACTTTACATGAGTGGGCCACTAGGTCTCCACTCCAATGACACAGAGAAAAAGGCCTAGTCACAACTATTAACTTGACACAGTTTGCTGGTGCTGCCGCTCTACATGCTTGGCCAATGATGGGGAGAGTGGTCAACTGGTGTGCCTCTACAGTTCACTAGACATGTCAAGGAGCTCAATCATCCCAAAGAACAAATATTTGCCTATATCAGACACTAGACGTCATGCACTCAGGGTAGAGGGGCATGAATGTACACCATGCAGGAGACATTCACGTCTTAACAACTTCTGGTTGGTTAATTCTGCTATTATGATCTTTCTCTCACTGCCAAGAAGCCTTTACGGGTAACGGAGCACTCTACTGAATTTACTAATTACGTAATTCATCAATGGAATGATTAAATAACAAATTAATTTATTCATTCATGCATTCGCTCATTCACTGATCATTAAACAGTGAATAAATAGCTGAGGTCAAGGGTTAAACCAGGTCGGACAAATAACAAAACGCTAAAGTCTGGGAAATTATGGGCCTGATTTAAAGTTTTGAGGATGTCCGATCTGCCCTATCAAGAGTGTACATACATCAATCCCCTTCAAATATGAAGGATAAGATGCAGCTTTTTGGCAGAGGTCCTGCATCCCATAAGTCTTTCATGGTTGCAGTTTTCTTGCCAAGAAATTGCATTATGAGGTTTCTTTCAGCCCCAAATCTAAAACAAATCCTAAAAAGAGTATTGAAGTTCCATAAAACATGTGACAGCGGAAATTCGATAAACCGAGAGAGGATTAATATTCATTTTAAGGTCTTTTAACCAGCAAATCACGATGCGAGGTAAATTAGCCCACTTCTTTGATTGAGACTGAAGTTGTGAACAAGGAGGGGCACATCACATGCTTGGGAGACTGGCTGCTAAAATCTAAGGGGCATATTTACAATGAAATAGTGCAGCAAGTAACTTTGCTGCGCCGAGCTTCTTAAAAAACGCAGGGTTGCACTATATTTACAAGAATACGGCACACCCCTGTGCTCTCCCCTGCGCCTGTGCACAGGAGCCGTGCGCCAACGCAGGCACCCTTGCACCATGATACAAGATTCCCCTCGTTGCAGGAATAATTGTTGTTGTGCAGGGAGGGACACCTTCCTAGACAAAAACAATCATTAACAGCATATTTTGCTCCTTCCATGTGTGCTGCATCGAGGAGAAATAAAAGTATTTCTTATCGTTGACCCACCCTTATGCCGCCCCTGGTGAGGCGTACATTTTTGGCACTGCCTCAGATTTACAATTCCATGAAAATCTGGGGCAGTGTCAAAAAGCACAGGGTGTTGCTGGGAACGCCCACAGAAACATCCATTGCGCGCTCCTTTAGTGCAGAAAACTGCGTCACAGGGCACAATATTTATAAGGCGGCATTAAGTCACAAAAAGTAGCTTAACACTGCCATGTAAATATGGAGCAGGACACAGCGCCACCGCAACATCGCAAGAAGGGGCGCTCTGGTGGCGCAGGGGCCTTGTAAATGAGGCCCTAAATTTTGTCTGAATTAAGATGAAATTCCAAAAACTGCAAAAGTTTGATGGCAGAACATCTATCATTTGCAATGTTGTTAAATAGGGCAATGTGATTTACAACCACCGCCGTAACTTGTACCTTGGTATTTTAGTCATGTTCTGACATATGTTAGTTCACATTTAATCGTCCATTAAAGGGCTGAAGGCATAGCACAAACAGTAACCTAGGGCAGCCACACCTTGTATCTTTATGTGCATGGACAGATGTTGACATTAAGCCATTGATGTATACAAAGGTTAGAGCTTTTATCTTTAAGCTATTTATTGCTTGGATAAATGTTTCCAGGAAAAACATTTCACACACCATAGCCCAAAGAAATGTCCATCTGACTCTGGCAAATCTCTTCTCTGCATCCAGAGTAGCAGTTGCCAGAGGTTTCTTATTAGTACTCACCATAATAAAAAGACATGCAATAGAGCTAGTATGAGTCATATTTTATATAGCACACACATTTATGAATATATGAATTATGAAATTGTCTTGCTTCTTGTAGGATATTTGTGGGCAAGGAACACCAGAAAGTAGAACTTTACTGAAATGTCATGTTATGTTATGTGAAAAAATGTACATAGCTGTCCCAAGATGGGGTTTCCCTGTGCTAGTTCAGGCCGTGGCTGTGGACGAGTTAGGTGCTTTGGAGGGGAGTCGCCGGGACGCAAATGATCCTGGCGTGAAGATAACCCCCCACCACGAGCCTAAGAGGCTTTTCATATCGCTCGCACGAATTCTGCATCATTCACCAAATGCAGGGGACACATGAAGAAGTCCCTATGCACCAATTACATTCAAGTTTGTAATTGTTATTAATATCCCGCCTTTTTCTTTACCAGTGGCGCCTTAGCGTGCGTCACCGATAAGGTGAGGTCTATCTTGGTCCTGATGAATGCTGAGCTGAATCTTGGCTCAAGATAGCAGAAACATGTCGACTTATTTTTGTATATTTAATTTGTATTGGACATTTTGGTTCAAACTAATTTCCTCTATGTCCGTCTTTCTTCACTGTTTTTAACAGAGTCAGAGCTACCTCTTCATTAAAACGGTTTGGGGAGTAGCCCGTACTCCTTTTAAATCACTTTCTTATCACTGTTGGATATAATTTTCCAAATAAGAACCCAATGAAGACAACTGGCAACCGACTTTCAGTTGGTGCCTGAGGGTTCTTTTTCTGTGCACGTATAACCCACTTCAGTACTGTCCTTTTGGGTCTATTACTCGGGCCTAGCTGGTAGTAATCTCTTCAATTCATGATTTCACTACCTTTTACCTGTTTCCTTTTTTTGTACTTTGACCTTTCTAGTCACGCTTTTGTTGATTTGTACTAGTTCAGAAGTAAACACTAACTGCAGCAGTGGCCTGAAAAGAAGAACCCAAAAAAGAACAATCTAACACAGGAGAAAAGCCAGGTCTTTAGAGTGTTCCTGAAAGACAGGTGGTTCTGGATGTTCCAGATGGAGAGGGAAAGTGCGTTCCAGAGAACTGGGGCTTTTGCACAAAATGAGCTGCCTCCCGCTCTTACTCTCGTGGCACGAGGGACAGTGGTCAGATTAAGTTTGGCTGAATGTAGGGGGCGTGAGGTCAATACCAGGGTAGCTGGTTAGAAAGAATACAGGCCTCCACAATCTTGTGAGCCGTACACAGAATCTTGAAGTGCACATGCTTCCCCACAGGGAGCCAGTGCAGTCTATGAAGGAGACTTGAGTCAGGGCCCAATTTTGGAAGGGAAGAAAGCAGTCTGGCAGCAGCATTTTGAGCCAGTTGGAGTCTTCTAACCACTTCCTTGTTGTTTCCTAAATATAGAATATTGCAGTAATCTGGTCAAGATAGAATAGCAGCTTGAATGATGATTTGATGGGTGGAAGGGTTGAAAAATCCAAGAATGGGCTTGAAACTTCGCAATAGCCCAATAATTGTGCCTGCCACCGATTTGGCCTGTGCTTCAAAAGATAAGGTGTTATTCACCCAGATGCCTAGATTTTTTACAGCAGTCTTGGGTGGAGGGTAGTACCCAAGTGAGGGGGGCCACTAGTGATCGCCCCATGAGTGGGTGTTGTTTCCTGTTACGAGAATTTCAATTTTACTTGTGAAATGTATATGTCCCGAAGAATCTGCCTTCTGATCCCAAATGCAATAGAGGATTGTATGGGAATGGGGTTTAGACTTTATGGAATACCTTATAGACTTCAAAAGTTTAATGATTGGAACAGAGCAGTTTGTCCAACAAAGCAGGTTATTGTAATTGATCTTGCAGATTCCAGCTGAGCGTTGCTGGGGCAAGCATGGATAACCACTCCCTACAGCATTCTGTAAAGGTGAATACACTAGCCCTATCTTGGCTACCAATCTCCATATGTGTCCCTTTTTTTTGTTACATTGTTTATTTGGTGGTCTTTCTTTAGTCATAAATGCTTGTGTTCCACCACCATGTTGACTCTCTTAATAAAGATCGCTTCTACATGCTTTTCCGCTCCTAAGAATCCCTCTCATGATTTTCAATACTACGGTTTTCCAGAGTGCTAACCCGTTGTCCAAAAGTGGCAAGTTTAGGGTAGTTCTCCAAACTGTCCTAGTGTCTTTGTTTGGAGCCTATTATGTGAAACAAACAGGGACCCCCTGAAAATGTATCAGTTTCCTGAGTCAGGGCAAAACATTTTGTGTGAATATAGTACTCAGGCAAATCTCCAATGAACACTAGCACATAAACAGTGGCATTTGCCAAACAAATGGAAAGGGGCGACCAATCGGTCCCCCCGAACGTATGGTGGAGTACCCCGATCCCTCCGGGAAGCCATCTTGGGCGGGAGGCGAGTCCCGGCTGGTATGCCCGAAGCGGCGTAGCCGGGGCGCGCTTTTTCCCGCCCTAGAGTGGGTTGTCCTAGACACCGAAGCCGCCAGCCACGCCCCCGGAGGCGGGCAGAGGCGGGTTTACGCCCGCCCGAAGAGGGATAAAAGGAGCGACAAGCCAAAGTAGCATCCTCTTGTTCCTGTGCTCTGAAGCTGCACTCCCCGCTGCCCGTGAGCTCGAGACGGAACGAAGAGCCAATTTTGAGCGTTGTAATTTTGTCTTTGTTCTTTCAGAGAATCATCGTTCGAGAATGCCGGGCAAGAAGGTCGGAAAGCGGGTCGGTACCGATCAGATGCTCCGCATGCTCGTGAAAGACATGGCCGAGATGAAGAAACAGATGGCGGCAATGAACGGTGTAGGAGGCCCAAAGCGAGTCATCGGACCAGCATTGCCGGGAGTAGTCCCTAGCGGGAGAGGTAGAAGGTCCAAGAGGGGGGCGACTGGGGGAGAGACCCCGGTTCCCGAGGCGCCGCCGGCGCTCCCCGATACACCGACTGAAGCCCCGATCCCGGTCCCGAAGGAGGGGCAACCAATCCCTGTTGTAGTCACCCCTGTGAACGGGGAGGATATACCTCCCGAGTTGGCTGCACAGCTGGCAGCGTGGTTGGGGAAAGATAGCGAAGGCACCACGGCGGATGACGCCAGGGCAGTAATGAGGCAGTTGCGGCAGTCAAGAGAGGCCGCAAAGGCACCATGTCCTTTTGTTCCCCCGCAGGCTCCAGTGGGTGAAACCGCGGCGGGCACGAGTTCGGCAGCGACTACGATTACAGCCTCTAGTTCAGGTAAGCAGCGACTGCCGATTGCGGGGGAGGGGTCTGTACCCTCGAGAAGGGAGAAAGTGGCTCAGCATATTCCGATTGAAATCAAGGAGAGGATATGAGCTGAGAAATATGTGAACATGTTTTCTTTGCTAACTGATCATTACGAGATTGAGCATGTGAAGGGTCAAAAAGAGTTTTTGCACCCGAGTGTTTGGCACGCCAAGATGGCCGCTTTTAAGGTCGATGAGAACATAGGTAATTGGGGCAGAGCATTTGGCATTTTCACTTCAATTATGGGGGAACGAAGGCCTGAAATGTTGGCCGAGTTACCCGTGTACCAGACACGTATTATGGAGTATTCTCAGTCATATGAGGGCAATCAGTGGTTTTGTTATGATAATGTTTTTCGGAAGGCCAAGGAGTTCGACACATCTCTGACGTGGGATTGTTACGACTCCATTTCTTGGCAAAAGATGGAGAAATCAGGCATGTTAAAGGCACCATTGGTGGGGGGAAGCGGGGGAGAGTTTTCCCGCCATTCATCTGGAGCGCCCTTTCGGGCAGGTTCAAGTAATGAGCATCACTCGAGATCGAGTGGCAATACAGGCAAAAAGGGCATCTGCTGGAATTTTAACAGAGGAAAGTGTACGAGGCCCCTGGGGACATGCAAGTTTAGGCACGACTGTGGGGGGTGTGGGCAATCCTCGCATCCTGAGACCATGTGCAGAGCCAAAACGGGTGATAACGGAAGTAGGGGAAGCGCCAAACAGGTCTGAAATAGTCCGAGGGGCGCCTTTACCTACCCCGGTTGATACCATGGCAATGATTCCTTGGCTCAATGAATACCCGGATCATGTCTCCGCTGGGGTGTTGCGAGATGGGTTTTCGTATGGTTTCCGCATCCCAGTGGGGAATTTTCAGGGTAAGGCACAGTGTAGGAACCAACTGTCGGTCCTGCAGAATACGGCGGTGGTACAGGCGAAGATTGTGAAAGAGTTGACCCGGGGTCGGGTGGCCGGACCATTCGACCCGCCACCAGTTGCTAATTTTGTTTGTTCCCCCTTGGGAGTGGTCCCCAAGAAGGACCCGGGTGAGTTTCGATTAATACATAACTTGTCCGCCCCGAGAGGTCTTTCGGTGAATGATGCGATAGACCCGGAGGTGTGTTCGGTGCGGTACGCATCTTTCGATGAGGCCGTCGCCATGTTGAATCGCCTGGGGCCCGGAGCGCTGATGGCCAAATCAGACATCGAGTCAGCGTTCCGGTTGCTCCCGGTACACCCAGACGATCAGCGTCTCCTCGGTTTTATGTTTCAGGGTCGCTATTACATGGATAAATGTATGCCAATGGGATGCTCCATATCTTGTGCTTATTTTGAGAAATTCAGTTGTTTTCTGCAATGGGTATTCACAAGAATGACGGGGTTTCAACATGTTATGCATTATCTTGACGATTTTCTGTTCCTGGGTGCAGCTGGGGATCCAGAATGTGCACAAGCTTTAAATGAATTTTGTGGTCTGATGAATCAGTTTGGTGTGCCATTGGCACCAGGTAAGACGGTGGGGCCATCAACTTCACTCGAGTTTCTCGGAATAGAGCTCGATTCACTGGAAGGTTGCTTCCGGCTGCCCAAAGAAAAGGTGGGAAGATTCAGGGCCTCCCTTGAGGCATGTCTTCGGGAAACCAAGGTGAATTTGCATCAATTGCAGCAAACTGTGGGTCAGTTGAATTTTGCCCTTAGAGTAATGCCAATGGCCCGCCCTTTCTCCCGCTCGATTGCACAAGCCATGGTCGGTCTTAAAGAAGGGCACCATCGCACGAGGCTCTCGGCCGAGATTCGCCAGGACATGCGCATTTGGTTGGCATTTCTGGCGGATTTCAATGGTCGGGTGGTCTGGAACAAGCCGGCGGTGTCATCCGAGGAGTTAGGGCTGTGGACAGATTCGGCGGGGAGTATAGGCTTTGGCGCCATATTCGGTAATCGCTGGTCGGCCCAAAAATGGCCGTCATGGTGGCACGAGTGTGGGCTGACGAGCAACATTGCGTTTCTCGAACTGTTCCCTATTCTGGTGGCCCTACAAACATGGCCTGAGGGGTTCCGGGATCACTCTGTGGTGTTCTGGTCGGATAATATGACCGTGGTTGAGTGTATCAATAGTCAGGCAGCACGATGCAAATGGATTCTGAGATTGCTTAAGGAAATTGTGTTACTATGTATGCAATTGAACGTACTCTTTAGGGCAAGACATGTGCCAGGAGTACTGAATCAGGCGGCTGATGCGCTTTCTCGTTTCCGTATGCAGGCCTTCTGGGGTTTTCTGCCCACAGCGGACCCGGTGTCGGCACCATTCCCCGAAGCTCTCTGGTCTCTCGGTGCCCCGAACTACAAAACCTCGTGGGAGAGAGTTTAGCACCCAGGACGAGGAAGGCATATGAAGGGGCGTTCCGTTCTTATCAGTCCTTTTTGGGTTCGGCTAGGGGGGAGCTTTGGGGCCAGGAAGAATATGTTGTAAAGTTTTTGCTGTCATTACATCAGGCAGGCAAATCGGTAGCCACGGCCCAGAGGCATCGGGCCGCCATTTCCTTCATGGCGCGGGCTCATGGGATCCAGGACCCTACTGCATCTTTCGTAGTACAGAAAGCGCTGCGTGGGTGGCAACGCCTTGAGGGTCGCAGAGTAGATGAAAGGCACCCGATAGGTCTGGAGAGGTTGGCTCTGTTATTTTCCGTTCTCCCTGCGACTTGTTCATCCCAGTCTGAAACAGTGTTATTCAGGGCCGCTTTTGCATTAGCATTCCATGGGGCTATGCGGGTAAGCGAACTGGTGGCGAGGAACAAGCAGGATACGGGGGGGGGGACTGTGCCGAGAGCACGTTCTAGTTAAAGGGGATACGATGATGGTCTCGTTTCCCAGGTCCAAGACCGATCAGGGTGCGATCGGGGACAGTATAGTAGTCCATCGGAGTCCCGGATCTCCCATGTGCCCCGTCGTATGCGTTGAGGAATATTTGGCGCAGAGGGCGGCATCGTGGGGGGGGGGCCCTGTTGAGGCACACTGATGCCACCCCACTGACGAGGTTTCAGTTCCAGCGGGTGCTAGCAATGGCAATCTCGGCCGCGGGCTGGAACCCGGGCGATTTTGGGACCCATTCCTTCCGGATAGGGGCTGCTACAGAGGCTACAGCCAGGGGTCTGAGTGTGGAAAAAGTGAAACAATTGGGGCGTTGGTCCTCGAACTGTTACAAAAGGTATGTGCGGTTGCACATGTTGTGAAGCTGTAATCATGTACTCACGCTTCTTGTTTTTGTTTGGTTTACAGTTTCGCAAGCTTACGAGGCGGGGCGGACTGTGCAGTCGACCCGACACCTGGGAACCAGCGGTCAAAGATCACCGGCTGCGGAAAAAGTGGTGTGGGTCGTGGGCCACTCATACGTGAGGCGTGCCGCGGACGTATTCAAAGCAGGTGACATGATTCACATGGCTGGGGAATACGGGTACAGGGTGACCTTCTACGGAAGGGGCGGGCTCTGTATTGACCAGTTTCAACCTTTTGTCGAGGGTTTGTTAGGGCGGACAAGGTCACCGCCATCTATAATCATAGTGCATCTTGGGGGCAATGATTTGGTGACCACTGGTAGACGACTACTTCTCGAGGCGATACTATCCACAGTGAGTTGGTTGGCGAGAAGGGTTCCAGGGTGCACAATTGCATGGTCCCATATGATTCCACGAAAAGTGTGGCGGGGGGCGAATTCTGTGTCTGCTATAAATCATTCGGTGAAGAAAGTAAATAACAAGTTGGCTAGACTGTTTCGTACAAGTGCATTGCATTCGATCCCTCATGGTTGTATCAGGGGGGACAATATGTATCTGGAGGATGGGGTCCATTTGTCCCGGGTGGGGAATTCTTTACTCATAGGAGACCTCGTAGCCTGGCTAAAGAGTTTACAGCATGACCTTTAGGTAGGATTTTTGTGGGGGGTCCGGATAGCCGGTCAACTATCCGGCCTGTGGCGGTAAGGTCATGATCGGTGAGCAGTAATTGGAAGATCCCTATGGGGGGGGGCGTCACCCATTACGGATGGGAGCGCCCGGGGGGAGGTGGCGATTGGCCCCTCAACGGGGAGGCGGTCCCTTCTAAGGATGGGACGCCGAAAGGAAAGGGAAGGCGGTCAAGGCCCCTCCCTGGATAGGAGGGGCTACGGGCCCCTCCTGGGAATTTCCCGGGGCCAAGGACATCTGCGACGGCAGATGTGGTAAGTTGTGTGGGGTGGGGAGGGGGGTCCACGCTACCTTCTAGACACCTCACACGAGTCCTCGGACGACCTTAAAATGGCGTCGAGTTAATGGGGGCCCCCGTCAAGACAAGGGAAATTGGTATGTGCACATGAGGTACAGTCCTCTGTGTGGCCGCCCCTCACAAGTGGGGGGGTAGTTCTGGTTTAGGGATCTGACACCGGTTACGACCTTGCCGTTGGCCCTTAACGTTAGGCTGTACAATTTCAATTTAAAAATGTTTTGTAGGATGTTAGTATCGGCTAGGAGAACCTTTGTATTAGAAATATGTTAAGGTCAGCCAAAACATCGTTATATGGAAATGAAATTGTACATGATATGAAACTGTTATTTTAATGTTTTAATTTTGTTTCATATTTTAATAAATACGGCCGGGAGGGTAACTCCCTCCCGCCTTCCAAAAGTTCAGAAATGTTTCCGTATTCCCATTCTTGGGGATTGTGTTAAGAGGGGGTGGCGGGTATCTCAGCCATATGGAAAGGGGCGACCAATCGGTCCCCCCGAACGTATGGTGGAGTACCCCGATCCCCCCGGGAAGCCATCTTGGGCGGGAGGCGAGTCCCGGCTGGTATGCCCGAAGCGGCGTAGCCGGGGCGCGCTTTTTCCCGCCCTAGAGTGGGTTGTCCTAGACACCGAAGCCGCCAGCCACGCCCCCGGAGGCGGGCGGAGGCGGGTTTACGCCCGCCCGAAGAGGGATAAAAGGAGCGACAAGTCAAAGTAGCATCCTCTTGTTCCTGTGCTCTGAAGCTGCACCTCCCCGCTGCCCGTGAGCTCGAGACGGAACGAAGAGCCAATTTTGACCCACCCACCAGCCCCTGGAGACAGCAAGTGGTTTGAAGTAAAGTCGTGATGTGGTAACTCAATTTTCTTACAGGTTACTTGGTTTAAAAGTTGTGATTCATTATGTAATAAAGTGGTAACGCGATTTTCTTACAGGTTGCTTTTTGATTAAAAGTTGTGATTCATTGTGCAATAAAGTGGATAATTTCTTACAGTATGTTTTATCGAATAAAGTATTTGCACCAGTGTTGATCAGTGATGTTTCGACAGTTCATATATTGAGCATCTTCTGTCTTTAGTGATTAGTCCTTTTAGTTTAATGTCGTATTTATTTTCGGTCGGGCGGTAAGGTCATGATCGGTGAGCAGTAATTGGAAGATCCCTATGGGGGGGGCGTCACCCATTACGGATGGGAGCACCCGGGGGCAGGTTGCCATTGGCCCCTCAACGGGGAGGCGGTCCCTTCTAAGGATGGGACGCCGAAAGGAAAGGGAAGGCGGTCAAGGCCCCTCCCTGGATAGGAGGGGCTACGGGCCCCTCCTGGGAATTTCCCGGGGCCAAGGACATCTGCGACGGCAGATGTGGTAAGTTGTGTGGGGTGGGGAGGGGGGTCCACGCTACCTTCTAGACACCTCACACGAGTCCTCGGACGACCTTAAAATGGCGTCGAGTTAATGGGGGCCCCCGTCAAGACAAGGGAAATTGGTATGTGCACATGAGGTACAGTCCTCTGTGTGGCCGCCCCTCACAAGTGGGGGGGGTAGTTCTGGTTTAGGGATCTGACACCGGTTACGACCTTGCCGTTGGCCCTTAACATTAGGAAGTACAATTTCAATTTAAAAATGTTTTGTAGGATGTTAGTATCGGCTAGGAGAACCTTTGTATTAGAAATATGTTAAGGTCAGCCGAAACATCGTTATATGGAAATGAAATTGTACATGATATGAAACTGTTATTTTAATGTTTTAATTTTGTTTCATATTTTAATAAATACGGCCGGGAGGGTAACTCCCTCCCGCCTTCCAAAAGTTCAGAAATGTTTCCGTATTCCCATTCTTGGGGATTGTGTTGAGAGGGGGTGGCGGGTATCTCAGCCATATAAGGTAATCAAAACAAGCTTTTGCACTTCAGATACATTTTAATTCTTAAAAAGACATTATTCACTAATAAAAATCCAGTACATTAATATATATACATGATAGAGTGTTCCAGCATTATAGCATATGCATAAATTCAGACATTCATCAGATACATTTATAATACATTAAAAAGATGGTTTCCTGTCTACGCGTTTCGACACAGGTGTGTCTTCCTCAGGACTGTACCATCGTATTTCTGTAAAACATATTAAAAAATATTTACAAATCTATGTATTTACAGTGCCAAAACCCGTTTTTGATTACAGTTACATCATTTCATATATAGAGCTAGTGTTCTTTATGTCATGAGTTTGATAATACCGCTGTGCATTGATGTGCAAGGTTGTCACAGACAAAACATATAACATCTTTTATACATATGTACATATATTTACACAATTACAACATATCTTTGAACACCTAATATTGTTCATTCGGAGTTTTTTCTTAGTATACTCTTATCAAGGAACATGTTACCTTAGAAACAGAGCATATTAGTGGATAGGCCTATATTCGAGGGTGAAAAAGATATATAGGTAGGAAAGATAGAAGAAACAGAAGGGAGTGTTACGCACTCTGCGTTACCCTAGCTAGGTTTTTAGGCGTAGTAATGTCCAAAGATTACTAGTAGTGATCTTATGTGGTCTGTGTTCCATTATATAATACATTTGGGAGCATACTATATATGAAATGATGTAACTGTAATCAAAAACGGTTTTTGGCACTGTAAATACATAGATTTGTAAATATTTTTTAAAATGTTTTACAGAAATACGATGGTACAGTCCTGAGGAAGACACACCTGTGTCGAAACGCGTAGACAGGAAACCATCTTTTTAATGTATTATTAAAGGTATCTGATGAATGTCTGAATTTATGCATATGCTATAATGCTGGAACACTCTATCATGTATATATATTAATGTACTGGATTTTTATTAGTGAATAATGTCTTTTTAAGAATTAAAATGTATCTGAAGTGCAAAAGCTTGTTTTGATTACCTTATTTGTTTGGCAAATGCCACTGTTTATGTGCTATTGTTCATTGGAGATTTGCCTGAGTACTATATTCACACAACAAAATTTGTTTGGAGCCTAGTCATCTCCCTGTGACCTTGTTTAGACTTTTCCTATTTCTGGTGTAAGGGTTTGATTCAAAAGCTCAGATACAAACCTTGATATTATCAGCTGTCTACTCAGACACCACCACAGAAAAAGGCAAACAATATTAGAATATTCCTATGTTGGGGCGGAGTGTTATGATTGATAAATAGATTTTACCTTTTAATCAATGCAGAGGCAAGGACTGGAGGAAGTGGCAGAAGGACTAAAGGGGATTTCTGTAATAACTCAGCTGGTGAGGAGATGCCCAATCAATCCTTTTACACAGATCCTGTTGGGGTCCTTGACCTTGTTCTTCTCCCCACCCCTACTGACTTACAACTCCTAGCATCATAAGAAATGAAGGCTAATGAAGGGCCTGGTTGGCAGGTATGGTTCGCACATTATGTCGAAGAGATTGCCATTACATCTGCAGTCCAGCATGTGCATTGCCGCCTTAAACCTTAACGGCTGACATCACCATTTATATTTTCAGAAAGCTGCCTCATATATGGAGCTAACATCGAGATCTGATCTTTTCCAAGGAAATGCAGAGCTCAACAATTGAATTCATGTTGTTTGGCGCTGAACGTTGAAACCATGTTAGCCTTATCAAAAGAGCCAATTTATGCCATCTGTCTTGGATCTAGTGCTATGCCCCATAAGTATTATATGAAAAAAGGACACCTTATCAGCCAGTACACAACAGTACACATCAGAGACTGTTTAACCTTTTATTAGAACATTGGAATGTTGAGAGCGCTATTTAAAACAATGGAGTGCTCCAGGCTTCTAATGGTCGGTAGAAGCCCGGAGCATTAACAGTGAACAAACGACTCACGGAGCCTGAGGAGATTTCAACCCCCTGGGGCTCCATGAGGCCTATGTTCTTAAAATTAGAACATTCTGTCCTCTAGGAGCGGAATGTTCTATTAGCCTTAGAGCCCTGCGTAGCCGGCTGTACCGGCCATTATAAGCCAGCTCCCTTGACAAAGGCCCTCCCCACCGGCTAGGGCCTTTAATGCTGGAGCAGGCCTTTAATGGGCAATAGAGCCCGCTACAGCATGCTCTAAGGCTATATTAAACAACCAAATTGGCGTTTGGCGAGCAATGCAGGCAACGAAACTCTGAGCAGTTACTGTTTGACTGCCGATACCCTTCACCCCTCTCCCAGACTGCCTCAGCTGTTGAGGGAGCCCTTCCACCTTGTATCATGTCCATGATCCTTTCCCCTCCTGTTGTGGCACAAGGGAAAGTGGAAGGGTGTGACTCATATGAACAAGAGCTATTTTAAGTCCCTAGTAGATGGAAGAGAATTCATGATTTTAAGCAAGAATGCGTGTGATGATTATATGCGAAATTATAAATAAAAGTATACTAAGAAAATCATTTCATTTATAACTATTGCATCTGAGTTCAAAAAGCAAACACAAAATACAAGAGAAGTATAGCATTGCAATCTGTTCCATAAAACCTTGTTTTCTTAATATAACTAGAGTAACCAAAGATGGAGAGCAAGGGTTTGAAGGGGCGAGTCCTTACCCCTGAGGTATAATCAAATAAACAACAAGGACTAGCCCACTGGATTGAAGAGATGGGAACTAGTTAGTGTCCCATGTCACCTGTGAGTGTGGCTATATCAGCTAGACACAAAACCTCACACACCAACCTGGTTGGTGTCATGCTTCATCATCGGGGTCCAATCAGGCAGCAGAGTGCCGCCTGGTTGTGCTTCGACGCCTGACTACAGCGGAGCAGGTGTTGTGCAATAATGTGAAGTAGGTGAAAGGGAATGTTAAAATACACCTCTGGGGATCCTTCCCTAATTATTTATTAGTGGCGGCCCAGGGTGTGGATAAAAAACTATGTGATGCAACTAGTAGTAAAAAAATTATGATTACTCAGTTGTCTTTTGGTCGCGGTCTACATGTTTCAGTCCCTGTGGGATCTGGACGGGACTTTCTTCAGGACCAGAATGAGTGAGTGCCACACCCTGGGCCGCCACTAATAAATAATTAGGCAAGGATCCCCAGAGGTGTATTTTAACATTCACTTTCACCTACTTCACATTTTTGCACAACACCTGCTCCGCTGTAGTCAGGCGTCGAAGCACAACCAGGCGGCACTCTGCTGCCTGGTTGGACCCCGATGATGAAGCATGACACCAACCAGGTTGGTGTGTGAGGGGTTTCTAAACAAAGACGTTTTGTGCCTAGCTGATATAGCCACACTCACAGGTGACATGGGACACTAACTAGTTCCCATCTCTTCAATCCAGTGGGCTAGTCCTCGTTGTTTATTTGATTTTCTTAATATAACTTTCAAAAAAGCAGTAATGTACTTTTTGCCTGGTGGTGTAATCTGTCACCTTCACTTTCTCTCAGCTGGTGATGTTGACGTGAACTTTCCAAAATATTCAGAGGTCGAAGGAACCCAGGGCAAACGGTGTAGCCTCTGATAACAAAGCAGAGGTTGAGATGGCTTGTGAGGCAGCAGCCGGTGAATTGAGCGACTTAGATAAATTGGAAGGTTTTGCCTTTTGGCTTTACAGAGGCTCGTAGGGGCAGATATGCTAATATTTCATGCAACAGCAGCAAAGCAGAGAGAGCAGAAATGCGATATATCTAGCAAGAGATGGCTTATATCTGCTCTCATCTGGTGCTGGCGCACTGTGTGCTGCCTATCATCAACACAGGCCCGCTTGCACCTGCAAGTGTACCTGTATTACAGGAAGGATTGATTTTGTACACAAAAGGATATCTTCCTGCACAAAACAAGTTCTTAGAGGCATAGTCCTCTATCTGTGTGTGCTGCAGAATTCAGCACACATGAAAAGAGGAAGTAACAAGAAGAAATTAAAGTATTTCTCGTTACGCCAGTCAAAGGTAGGCGCACTATTTTGGTGCAACCTGGGGTTTATAAGTGCTGGTAAATTTGGATTTGCACCAAAATACATGGGTGGATGCATGGGAATGCCCATGCTCCATTGATGTAATGCCTACCCAATTCTTTGTATTTACTAAACCACACAAAGCCATGCAAATCGACTTTGTGCGGTTTGGGCATTGTTGTAAATATCGCGAACACCGGTTAGCAATTTTCTCCCATGTAGTTTTGTTAGGCACGTCATCTTTGCATATCATTAGCGTTGCGATGCTGGGCATTTAGAAAACGGGCGCTGAGGCATGGAATGACGGCTAACTTGTCCTTGATGATAATGCAATAAAATTAATGCCGCTTTTCGCCCGAAAACGGACGTTAAAGCGGTGATAATCTTATCGCGGCCCCTTGATAATATGCTCCAAAATAAGTAATTTCGTCATCCTTACCACAGTAAGGGGTCGAATCCGATCCTGGTAAAAAAACGTCCGTACGATTCGTATCCAGAGCCCTCTCCGTACGAATCGTACCCGTCCGTCCGAGTCGCGTAGTATGATCCGTATTTCGTGAATCCATCCGAATCGTCGTGATCCGTACGTATTGCAAGGCTGAAACCGTGAACCGTACGACATTGTACACATGCCGTACGACCCTACGAGTACGATCCGGAACGGGGTATGAGGACGCGATTCGTACGGCCCACGTCAGGTAAGGGTGATTCGTACAGAAAAGCACACAATCACATACACACCATACGGTCCGTACCCCCCATGATCGAGGGGTACGGTGCATACCCCTGCGATCATGGGGTGTACGCATCATACCCCTGCGATCGCAGGGTATACGCACCGTATACCCTGCGATCGCTACCCTACTCGTAATTAGGCCCAACGTGTTTTTGTGATATTTATACAACGTGTCCAAAGCTCATATTAGTGTTTGGATAAAATATTTGCCAAAAATATTTTGATGCAAAAATATTGTTGCAGGAATATCATGATGTCAGAAATATTCTGGACATAAATACTGAAGTTAAAATTATCATTTTTTTGTCTTGCTTTTAATATTATTGTAAAATATATTGGTTACTAGAATATTAGTGCATGTAATGTTGTTTTTTAATACTATTTTTGTCAAATAGTTGGGTCAGTTTTGAAATGTATTTTATGCATTTTTATTTTAAAAAGGTTTTATGTTATATTTATTTACTTTAAATAGTAAATGTAATGTTTATTGAATTTAATGTAAAATGTATATATTGAAACCTTATGTGAAAACATATATAATTATTAACATTTTTAGTAGTTGGATGTTTGTTTTATAGAGTGCTGTTATTTTTAGAAAATGTTTGTATAAACAATTGTTATAATTTAATTTTTAAATTCTTAACTAGTAATTTCATATTTTTGAAACTTTACATTTTAAATATCTTTATGTAAAAGTATAATTACTTTTTGCGGTTTTTGATAATCTTTTAATTTTTTTAAATGTATTTACGTTAAGTTATAAATGTATGTTTCAAATTACATTTCAAAACATTTTTATGTTAATTATTATTTTCTTTTATGTTTATGTTATATTATTGTATGCAGATTGGTTTATGATAAATAACATGTAAAAATTCAAAATGTGTTAATGAGTTATTTAGCTTTATTTATATTCTTTTTAGAATTTTATTTTTTATTTAAATTTGTTATATTAATTAAATATGGGTATTTATTATATATATATTTTTAAATGTTATTTTGTGTCATTTAGCTTTTTTACACTTATAAAATACATTAATATTATGTTTATCAGTGCAATGTTGCGTTTATAGGGGATTATGTTGGCAAGACTTTAAAACTATTTGTTACTAGCCTTATATTTAATTTAATGTTTTACAGTGTGACATTTTGAAATGGAAGATTTTTTTAATATGTTTTAAATGTTACAATTCTAAATCTAATTTTAGACAAATATTTAAAAAAAGTAATATTTAAAATTATTTTACATTTTATATGCATTTAACATATATTTTACTTGGGCATATGTGTAGTTATTGTATATATCTGATATGTTAATTTGTAAATTAAATTACGGTATTTTAATAATGTATTTATGCTTTTGTAAATTATATTTTTTAAATAAAATAAAATTGCATGTTTAAGTTGTTAGTTCATAATTATTATAATATTTACATTTTAAGTACATTTGTTTCGGACGATTATAACAAAGTTTATATATATATTTCTTTTATATTATTATTTTGTTTTTTTTTAATGTTAAATACTTTTAAAATGTGTGTTTTAATCTTTAAAATGGTGTTCACATTTTTGTTATATTTTATTTTATATTGTTTCATGTTTTGTTTATATTAATGTACATTTTAAATATCTATTGTAATATATCTGTTTTCGATTTTTATTGCTATATATGAATTTGAAAAATAATGTCTATTCTTGTAGGAACAGTAAATTGGATCTCCTAAGTGTCCAAAACCTTCCCAAAATGGTTTAGAGTGGAGTGAAAATAGTAAATCTCTTCCTTTAGTCTCAAATACCTTCCCCAAAATGGTTTACATTGGTGTAGGAATAGTAAATTTGAGCCGTTAGGTTCCCAACACCTTCCACAAAATGATTTAGACTGCAGTGGGATCAGTAAATGTTGTCCTTTTATTTTTCTCTACCTTCCACACAATGGTGTATATTGGAGCCGGAAGTGTAAATGTTACCCCTTTAGTGTCCATCACCTTCTCCAAAATAATGTAGATTGAAGTTGGAATGGTAAATCTAACCTCTTTAGTGTCCAACACCTTCCCCACAATGGTTGACATTGGAGTGGGAATAGTAAATCTAACCCCTTTAGCGTCCAAACCCTCTCAAGGGGGAAAGGAGTACACTGCCTCTCATCCCAGCAGAGTTCACCCCATTGCATTCTGGTAAATGCAGTACGCTTACTACAAAGTTGCTGCAGTTTTTCACTAAGGTTGGTGCAGGTACTGTTGTTATCTCTAGACATGTGCCTCTGGGTTTAGCCCTTCATCAGTAGAGAGCAAAAG
This sequence comes from Lissotriton vulgaris, assembly GCF_964263255.1. Classification (NCBI taxonomy): domain Eukaryota; kingdom Metazoa; phylum Chordata; class Amphibia; order Caudata; family Salamandridae; genus Lissotriton; species Lissotriton vulgaris. The sequence continues at coordinate 361,947,533 of NC_141693.1, read as the reverse complement.
CAGTAGAAAGCAGAGAAATGTCATCTGGGGTTACTGAAATGCTGCCCAAGTCTTTACAGGTCACAGTACCACTCCTCAAGTGCATCCCAGGGGAGCTTGTTAGCTCGTTGGCTCAAGTGAGCCTTTTAAACACAAGGGGGGAGGGAGCACACTGCCTCTCATCCAATTACAGTTCAACCCATTTCATTCTGGTAAATGCAGTATGCTTACTTCAAAGTTGCTGTACGTTTTCACCAAAGTTGGTGCAGGTAGTGCTGTTATCTCTAGACGTGTTTCTGAGTTTAGCCCTTCATTTATTTTATTTATTTATTTATTTTAAAAGTTTTATATAGCGCTGGCTAGACCCAGAGGTATCAGACCGCTTTAGATGATCATGATAGAATAAGGCCAGGGGCGTGGCTTGGGCGCCGATGAGAGAGGTGGCGTGAGCCGATAGCTCCGAGCCCGATCCCGGCTTTTATCCTGTCACACATCCTGTAGAGTGTCCACAATAACGGAGCAGACGTAGAAACACTTGGGGCGTTGTATTTGACCGGCATTGCAGCTCCGGAGGATCCTGCTGCAGCGTGAGCACCGGAGGAAGGAACGGAGGCGCTGAGAGACGGAACGCAAAATGGCGGCGCTCCCTGGCTGATCGGTGAATTTGAAGCTGGGAGGTCAGTGATCCGGCTGTGGGGATGCCTTGGGCGAGACACCAGCGGATGCACAGAGCGAGGAGGGTACAGCCACTCTGGAGAAATGCCTGGCTGATGATCCCAACAGCGGAGGACAGGGGGACGGCGTAGCTGCATAGCGTACCAAGATGGCGGCTGCCGGGACGAGAGACTGAGGAGTGAGGAGCGCTTGAGGCCACCTTGGGGGTGCTGCTCAGCAGACGGCGGAGACTGCAGGTGCTCAGCGGTAGTGCGTGAAGCTGAAACGGAGGCCAGGTTGGGGAGATCTGGGACCTGAGAGGTTGCTGGTGCGAGGAGAGGAAAAAGGACTGCGGAGCAATACCTGCTGGGTCCTCGGATGAACTCGGAACCCTGCGGTGCATTGCGGAGCACGGCGATGGCAGGCTGAGGCGCCACGGACAGCGGGACACGAGCACACGGATCCCTCTGCGACCCTGGTGAGTGTGGTGGTGCGGGCCTGAGCCTGGCGCTGTGGAGGTGGGGGTGGGAGCAGGTCCGCAGCGCTGCATGGATGGGGAGCATGGTTGCGCTGCTGCGAACATCTTGCTGAAGGCGCCCGGGAATGATGCAGGTGCAACTCTAGCTGACTTATGCTGATCCTGGCGGCTGGAGGGAGCGCCACATGGAGGTTGCACTTTGAGGCCTGATTGCGTTTGTCCCTCTTGGCTGCTGGCGATTTGTGCCCATCAGGTCCTGCGTACCATAGGCACAGGAGGATCCTCTGGTTGACACCGTCCTGAGGGATATTGCCTGGGCAGGAGCACGTGGACTGAGGGAGTTGGAGGTCTCAATGTTGTAGGCCCTGGGCTCGGCTGATCAGTCCGTGACCGGAAAGTAAGGACATTAGCCCTGGCACATTATCACTATCTCCGGTGGTATGAACAGACTGGGGTTGAGACCAGGAACACTCCGGTGAGCTTGAGGGGCACCTGAGTACGGTTGAGATCGACAGCACACGATTGGCGGCAGGAGCAGCAGAGGGGGACTGCAGGCCTGTATAACTACCGGAGCGCACCCTAGGCCCTCCTAAACGATATGTAACACACATCTGCCTTTGGGTGATCCGCAGATACTTGGGACTGGTTGAGGCTTTTGGCAAGATAGCGGTTGAGGTTCCCTGCGGAGGCTGGGGGCACCAAAGAGGCGTGGACGAAGTGTGCTGATCAGCGGCTAAGCGGCCTGGGAGCCAGATGGGTACTATTGCCGGAAAGGAGTGCTTTCAGTGGTACAGGTGGACACATACTGTCGCAAGATGAAACCAAAGTTAAGAAAAGAGGAAGGCACAGGGCAGGAAGACGATCATGGAGAGGATGACAAACCTGAGGGTGCGACACCGGAACAGTGGATCGATAAACGCCTTGATAAAATCCTGGAAGCCATAGCAGCCACAAAGGACTCCTTGCACCAGGACTTAGCGCAGGTTACTACAGGCCTAGGACTCCTGAGAGCAGATCATTCGAAATTGGCGGACAGGGTAAAAGACAATGAACTGCTCCTTCAAGACCTGAAACCAGCGGTGGTGACTGTGGAACGCAAACTGCGTTGGAACGTTTAGCAACCCTAGAGAGACGGGCCGAAGACTCCGAAAGCCGCAATCAGCGCAACAACGTCAGGGTAGTGGGCCTGCCAGAAAAATTAGAGGGGGCTGATATGATCGAATATCTGGAGAACTGGTTCAGGACAGAGGTGGCCCTGGAGGGACTGTCCTCCTTCTTCTACCTTGAAAGAGCGCGCAGAGTCCCAGCTAAGCCGCCTTTACCGGGCCGCCCTCCCTGACCAATAGTGGCCAGCGTTCTCCATTACAAAGACAGAGACCTGCTGATTCAGAGAGCACGCTCCGCGGGGCCTTTTAAAGTGGAGAATGGCACGGTCACAATATTCCCAGACTATACCCAGGAGATACAGAAACGTAGGTGTAGGAGAGTAGGGTCTGCAATCCTATGGTCACCCCAGATTTTTGATTTTTGCTTCACTGGTTTACGACTTTCCCTGGCTGTTGGCCTGCTAATCAGACCCACAGCCTAGCTGTTCTCTCTCTAAATTGACATCCATGTACCTTAGGTGCATTTACCAATTGGTATTGGGTCACTCTTGTAAGTCCTTGTACAGTGCACCGTAGGTACCCAGGGCATAAGTGAACCCAAGGCCTACCAGGGGCTGCAGCATGTATTATGCCACCCCTGGCTGGCCATCCAAATCTCACACAACTGGCTGATCAATCAGCTGGGGCAAGGTGGTGTAATCGCCCTTTGCTTTAGATATAGTATACCTATATCTAAACCTAAAATGGACACATATACTCCTATAAGTCACTCCTATGGCAGGCCTTAACAATCCTGGAGGCAGAGTGCTTGGAATTATGTGAGATAGTGCTCTGGCATGAGCTGAGCCTGTCTACAGCTTTCGGAACCAAGTCCTTTAGCTGTTTCAATGATAACGCTATACCATATACTCTTAAGTGCATTATAACCTCGCGGTTATTGCTAACTTTGGCATAGCATTATCAAAACATGTCGAGTAAGGTGTCATACGAATTGGAATCCTACCCCCTCACCAATTCTGGTGACAGGGGTAGCATTCCACCCTTTTAGAGGGACACGACATGTATGTAACTGTGAACCCCGGTTAAAGTTAACTCGAGCCTCAGCATCACAAAATGGATGCTGCCACCACAGACACAAGTCTGACCTCCTGCTGCTGGGAGTCCTTCCAGCGAGGGAGGCTTGGACAAAGGGTTTCCTACCTTGGGAGGTGCTAGCACCACCCCAGACAGGATTTTGTGTATTGGGTAGGACAGGGCTGAAAGGAATGAGACATGCCTGGGGCACACAAGGTGTCCCTGTGCATACACCGGTTCAAACCAGTTTCTGGGGAACTCCAGCCCCAGCCCTGGCTCGACACCGGACAAAGGATAGGGGGTGTAACCACCCCCCTTCCTGGTCCCACCAGAGGAGGGACCTAGTGACCGTACAGCCCCCTTTAGGAGAATAAAGGTAGGAGCTGGTCCCATTCCAAATTAGATTAATCCTGAACTGAAACTCTACAAGAAGAAACTCTGGACTTCGACTTTCTACACAGAAGACTGAAGAAATCTTCCTTCCTTGTGGGCAAGGAGTGTCCACCCTGCACAAGCAGGCACCATCAGGGTCCAGCGGCTTCACTTTGTCGTCTTCCATCGAGGATCCCGACTTCAGAGCCTGGCGAGACCCGGATTCCCAGACCTCTCCGACCTCTACCTACATCTGCAGCACAGCTGAGATCCGTGGGTGCGACGAGACACGTGGGACCGGCCATCTTGGAGAAACTGCACTTCGCTTCCAGCACGACTTCTGAGGTAACCTCGACAAAGTGCTTTGGGACTGAGAAGCCCCAGCCCCGAGCAGCTTCTGCACCGAAGACCAGCCCTCCAGCATCCACGAGATCTGCGTGGGGCCCTTCTGTCTGGTTGCTGCTCGACGCGTTGTCTGCTCACTTGCCGGCTGGCTAATGGCCTCCTAGACGACGATCCACGACATCAACACTGCTGGTCTGGTTGCTCCAGACTGGCCCTTGCTTCCTTCCAAAAGAGAGGCATCCCGGACCCTCCTGGTCCGCACCAGACGTCTTTTCCACTCACCGCGTGGGTTGCCTTTGCCAAGGCCTGTTGACTCCAAATCCGGATGCGACACCGCCGACAGCGAGAGCCTGCGTGGGACAGCTTGTGCCTCCATCTTGGTCATCGAAGACACCACCTGGTCCACGTGGCTGCAGAGTCAAGCGTCCACTCTTCACCTGATCGCGATGACAGCCTCTGGTTCCTTCCTGGTTCCACTCCAGTCACTGGCTAGTGACTTTGAACATTGTCCCCTCTGCTTTCAGGTCTTCAGCATCTCTGATACACCCTTGGATCACACCGGACATCTTCCTCCTGGTCGCCTGCAGCATCTTTTCTTTCAGGCTCCATAGACTTCAACGCAGAAACCCGACACGACTTCGCACCTATGCACCCGCAGCCCGTGGGTAAGGTAACAAGAGCATTTCGGTGCTCAAGGGTAGATTGACTCTCCTAGTTTCCAGTTTCACAGTCGTTTTAGTCCTATCTAGTCAGGATTGTCCGTACTCACCTTTTTCTTGAACTGTACTGTCCATAGACGTTGTTACACATCTCGCGTGTGAGTTCACACTCTGCACACGCGTTCCGTGGGTCTCCTATTACTTACCTAAAGTTAGGAAAGTGTAGTCCCAGCGATCCTACAGCCTCTGGACAGCTCCATTTCTTTAATCGACTTCCTTATACCACTTGTTTAGTATATGGTTTGTTGCGCCCCTAGGGCAACATTGTAACTCGTGCAACTTAACGTATTTTTCCTAAGAGTCTTGTCATGTGCTTAGCCCTCTGATCTCATAAAGAGTTCAGAGGTGTTTGTTAGTTAATAGATATCTTGTTTATTTTCATAACTACCTGTGTGGTGTTCTTTCATTTGGTATTCAAGGGGTTATATGTGGTAAAACAGCTGGCTTCACATGCCAAAATAGTTTAGCCTAAGACTGCTTTGTCCATGCTACCATTAGGATAGCTGGTCTATAAGGTTGACTTACAACCAATCACCATAAGGGTTGTTTGGACTGATACAAGGTGATCACTAGAACTAGTGAGTGTGAGAAGTTGGCTCGATATGCAACGTTCGCTATTCTGGCGACCGCTATGTATCGTTCCAACGACCCTTATGGTGTTTGGTTGTAAGTCAACCTATAGACCAGCTATCCTAGTAGCGTGAATACGAGCAGTCTAAGGCTAAAGACTCGAGAGGGCGCGTTAAGCCAGCTGTTTACCACACGTGTACCCCTTGAACACCCAGTGAAAGGACACCACACAAGTGTTATGAAAATAAACAGTATATTTATTAAGAATCACAACAGCCCTGTACTCTTTATGAGGACAGGGTACTAAGCACAAACCAAATCTCTTTAGCAAATACTTCAAGTGCACAATTAAAACAAGTGTCCGAGGACACGGAAAGGTTAAGGTCTCGGGCGGACCCGATAAGGCAAGTCGGAAGCGAGGGACTCGGGACCCTAGAGTAAGGAGGCTATGCAGGCACCGAAATGCCGAGTTACCTAGCCACGAGGGCTGCGGCTGCACAAGTCTTACAGGCGTCGGGGTCTTCGCTGACGAGCCAGGAGCCGGAAGAAAGGAGTTGCTGGCCGGCGACCAGTGCTGAATAGTTCGTAGAGATCCAAGCCTGGATCGGAGATTGATGAAAACCTGAAAGCAGAGGGGACCAACTTCGTACTACTAGCCAGTAGTCAGAGGGTACCAGGAGGGCACCGGTTGGCCGTCACCTCGACCAGGTGAGTGGGCGACGCTAGGCTCTGCAGTCTCACGGACCAGGAGGCGTTGTCGGCGACCACGGTGGAGGTGCGAGCTGTCCCACGAAGGATGATGCTGTCGGCGTCGCTGGGCCCAGGATGGGGCAACAAGCCTTGGCAAATCTCAGGGCCACGTGGTGGGCCTAAGATGGCGTCTTGAGTGGACCAGGAGGGTCCGGGGTGCTTCTCGAAAAGATGGAAGCAAGGGCCAGTCTGGAGCAACCAGACCAGCAGTGTTGTTTGTCGGTCGTCGTCAAGGAAGGGCACCAGCCAGCGGCTAGTGACCAGACAACGGGCTGAGCAGCGAGCAGAAGGGCCCCACGCAGATCGTGGAGATGCCGGGGGGCTGCACTTCGGTGCTGGAGCGGCTCAGGGTCGGGGCTTCTCGGACCCCAGAGCACTCACCAGAGAGTTACCTCGATGGTCGTGCTGGTTTTAAGAGCGTGCAGGTTCTGATGATGGCCGGTCCCTCGAGGTCTTGTCGCACCCACAGATCACAGCTGAGCTGATGACGTGGGTAGAGGTCAGAGGTGCCAGGGAAGCCGGTTCTCGTCGAGCTGGGCCGTCGGATTCCTTGAGGAAGGACTTACAGCAAACCGCAGAGTTCTTAGGTGGTGCCCGCTGATGCAGGGTGACTACTCCTTAGTCACAAGGGAGAATCTTGAGAAGAGTCTTGAATGTCCTTTCGTAGAAAGTAGTTCTTGAATCAAAGATGATCTAATTTGGAAGGGTCCCCGCTCCGGTCTTTATCCTAAAGAAAGGGGTGGGTACATGACTAGGTCCTGCCCTAAGGGTGGGACCAGGAAGGGGGGTAGTTACACCCCTCTCCCCTGCCGGACTTTCCCCAGGCCAGGGCTGTCGCCCCTGGAACTGGTTCTAACCGGCAGATGCGTAGTGAGCACCGGGGTGCCACTCCGCAGTCACCTTCTCGCCAAAGCCCTACCTACCCAGAATACACAAACCCTGTCTGGGACGGTGCGAACACCGCCCTTGACAGGAAACCCTTAGTCCAAGCGCTCCTCGCTGGAAGGACTCCCAGCAGCAGGAGGTCAGACTCGTGTCTGTGGTGGCAGCATCCATTTTGTGGAGCTGAGGCTTCAGTTAACTTTAACCGGGGTTCACAGTTACGTACATGTCGTGTCCCTCTAGAAGGGTGGAATGCTAACCTCATCGCCAGAATTGGTGAGAGGGCAGCACCCCGATCCGTATGACACCTTACTCGACATGCCTTGATAACGCGACACCGGAGTTACCGATGGTACGCGTTATCATGGAACAGCCATTGGGTCTTGATTCCGCAAGCTGCAACCGGGCTCGGCTCGGGCCTGAACCTAGCTCACACGAGCCCACGCACTCTGCCTTCCGGATTGTTAAGGCCTGCCATAGGAGTGACTGATAGGAACTCGGGTGTCCATTGTATGGTTAGATATAGAACTACTATACCTAAAGCAAAGGGTGATTACACGACTTCGCCCCAGCTGTCATGCAGCCAGTTGTGTCAAATTTAGGAGGCCAGCCAGGGGTGGCATAATACATGCTGCAGCCCCTGGCGGCCCTGGGTACACCTATGCCCTGCGTTACGGGGTCTGATAAGGTGGCCCAGTACCAATTGGTAAATGCACCTAGGGTACATATCGTAATTTAGAAAGAGAACAGCCAGGCTGTGGGTCTGATTGGCAGGCCCACAGCCAGAGAAAGTCGTAAACCAGTGAAACAAAAGCAAAAAATCTGGGTGATCATAGGATTGCAGACCCTACTCTCCTACATGACCCCCCCCCAAACGTCGGAACAATAAGCTAACCTTGACCAGGTGAGTCTTCTTGTTCTAAGTGGAAATATCTGGAGAGCCCATCGGCATTGCCATGATCAGTACCAGGTCTATGTTCCACTGTAAAGTCCATCCCCTGTAGGGAAATGGACCACCTAAGCAGTTTGGGGTTTTCACCCTTCATCTGATTTAGCCACAAGAGGGGCTTATGGTCGGTCTGAATCTTGAAGTGAGTGCCAAACAAGTATGGCCTCAGCTTCTTCAGGGCCCAAACCACAGCAAAGGCCTCCCTCTCAATAGCTGACCAATTCTTCTCTCTAGGGGTCAGCCTTCTGCTTATAAAAGCAATGGGCTGGTCTTGACCATCAAAATTCAGTTGAGATAGAACAGCTCCCACACCCAACTCAGAAGCATCTGTTTGGACAATGAATGGTTTGGAGTAGTCTGGACTCTTAAGGATAGGCGCCGTGCACATGGCCTGCTTTAGGTCATCGAATGCTTTTTGACAGCTCGCTGTCCACTGAACTTTTTTTGGCATTTTCTTACTTGTCAGTTCGTTTAATGGTGTCACAATTGAACCATAGTTCCTGACAAACTTCCTATAGTAACCAGTCAGGCCCAAGAAAGCTCGAACCTGAGTCTGGGTGGTTGGAGGAGCCCAGTCCCTGATTGACTGTATCTTGCTCTCCAGTGGCTGAACCTGGCCTCCACCTACAAGGTGGCCCAGGTATACAACCTGTGTCTGCCCTATCTGGCACTTGGTGGCCTTGATAGTGAGACCTGCTGCTTGCAGTGCCTCTAACGTCTTCCGCAGGTGGACCAGGTGATCCTCCCAGGTGGAGCTAAAGACAGCAATATCGTCAAGATACGCCGCACAGAAGTCATCCAGCCCAGTAAGGACTTGATTCACCAACCTTTGGAAGGTGGCAGGTGCATTTTTCAGACCAAAGGGCATTACCACGAACTGATAATGCCCACCAGGGGTTGAAAATGCGGTTTTAGGCTTGGCGTCCTCAGCTAACCTGATTTGCCAATACCCAGCTGTCAGGTCAAACGTACTTAAGTAGTTGGCTGAAGCCAATCTATCGATAAGCTCGTCTGCCCTTGGTATTGGGTGGGCGTCAGTCTTAGTGACTGCATTGAGACCCCTGTAGTCTACGCAAAACCTCATCTCTTTCTTACCGCCCTGGGTGTGAGGTTTCGGCACTAGAACTACGGGACTAGCCCAAGGGCTATCCGAGGGTTCAATGACTCCCAGCTGCAACATTTTCTGCACTTCACTCTTGATGCAGTCTCTAACGTGATCAGGCTGCCTGTAGATTTTACTCTTGACGGGCAAGCTGTCACCAGTGTCAACCTCATGGGTGCACCAATCGGTCTGACTGGGTGTTAGAGAAAACATATGCCTGAACGACTGAAGAACCTGTTTACAGTCGCTCTGTTGATGTTCGGAGAGGCTGCCACAAAAGACAACACCATCTACCGAGCCATCGTCAGGATTCTGAGTGAGCAGGTCGGGGAGAGGGTCACTCTCCTCTTCCTGTCCCTCATCTAGGGCCATGAGCAAACTCATGTCCTTCCTGTCGACATATGCTTTTAGCCTGTTGACATGAAGCACCCTGTGGGGGCTCCGGGGAGTTCCCAGGTCGACCAGGTAGGTGACCTCTCCCTTTTTCTCCAGGATGGTGTGGGGCCCGGACCATTTGTCCTTGAGTGCTGCTGGGGCCACTGGCTCCAGCACCCACACCTTCTGTCCGGGCTGGTAAACAGTCAAGACAGCCTTTTGGTCATGCCAAGCTTTTTGGAGTTCTTGGCTGGCCTTAAGGTTTTCAGATGCCTTTTCCATGTATTCAGCCATCCGCGAGCGGAGGCCAAGCACATAGTCCACTATGTTGGCTGCAGGCTTTTTGAGAGGTCTCTCCCATCCTTCCTTCACCAGACACAGGGGTCCTCTTACAGGATGCCCGTACAGAAGTTCAAAAGGGCTGTAGCCAACCCCCTTCTGTGGGACTTCTCTGTAGGCGAACAAGAGGCAGGGGATCAGGACGTCCCATCTACGCCGAAGCTTTTCCGGTAGTCCATGAATCATCCCTTTTAGGGTCCTGTTGAATCTCTCAACAAGCCCATTGCATTGTGGATGATAGGGTGTAGTGAACTTGTAGTTAACACCACATTCCTTCCACATAGCAGTTAAGTAGCTCGACATAAAGTTTGCACCTCTGTCGGAGACAACCTCCTTAGGGAAGCCCACTCTGGAGAACACTCCAACTAGGGCTCTTGCCACAACAGGTGCTGTAGTGGTCCTAAGGGGAATAGCTTCAGGATACCTGGTGGCATGATCCACTACCACCAGTATAAACTTGTGCCCTGATGCTGTAGGTGGTTCCATGGGACCGACGATGTCGATCCCCACCCGTTCAAAGGGCACCCCCACCACAGGCATTGGTATAAGGGGGGCCTTTGTCGTGCCACCTGACTTACCACTGGCTTGGCAAGTGACACAGGAGCGGCAAAACTCCTTGGTATCTTCGTTCATATGAGGCCAGTGAAAGTGTGAGACAAGCCTGTCCCACGTTTTCGTCTGGCCTAAGTGACCTGCTAAGGGAATCTCGTGGGCCAAGGTAAGTAGGAAACCACGCTGAGACAAGGGTACGACCAGCCTCCTGGTCATGCCAGGCTTGGGGTCTCTTGACTCAGTGTACAGGAGTCCATCTTCCCAGTATACCTTGTGGGTACCTGTGGCATTCCCAGCAGCCTCAGCAGCAGCCTGCTGTCTGAGGGGTTCAAGAGAAGGGCAGTCTAACTGGTCCTTCCCCAGGTCTTCCCTTGAGGGTCCCCCTGAACCCAAGAATTCAACTTGATCAAGTTCGAATTCCCTAGGTTCAGTTTCCCTCAATTCCTGTAGGTCAGCCTCCTCTGAGACTTGATCCACGACCTGGGGCAAGGGGGAAGGCGCAGCCTTAACCCTACCGCTCTTTTTCTTGGGAGGTGTCTGGTCCGTTGTTCCAGGATCCAGCACCTGTTCAGTGGGGCATTTCCTGACCTGCGACCTAGTCACAGCGAACACATGTGCTGGCAAGCCTAACATTTCCATGTGAGTCCGATGCTCCACTTCTGACCATTGTGATGACTCCAAATCATTGCCCAACAAACAATCCACTGGGAGGTCTGGACTAACTACAACCTTCTTTTGGCCAGTTACCCCTCCCCAGGAGAAAGCTACAATTGCCATACTGTGATTGGTAGTGACATTGCTTGCATTGGTCACCAGGAATTCTGTACCTGGCATGATCTGTCCAGGGTCCACAAAGTTAGGCGTCACCATGGTGACGCTGGCACAAGTGTCCCTATAGGCCTGAGCCATCTTTCCATTTATGAAAGGCGTCTGTCGGTATTTGCCCAAAGTATTGGGGCTTACGTCAGGGGATACGTCCGCGTCCCCTGTACTGACAAGGACAGCCTGAGTGAGTGTGCCAACTAAGTTGTCACGCCCCTCAGAACCCAGGGTTAACCCTACTAAACCCTTGGGAGGCGCACTACCACTGCTGACTGTACTAGGGGGCACAGGTGCCTTAGGGGCTGCAGTGGCAGGAGTCTGCCCTCCTCCTTTCTTGGTGCACTCACTAAACCAGTGAGATTTACTTTTACAGTACTGGCACCATCTTTTGGATTGGCCTTCTTTCTTCTTTTGGGGAGCCTGACCCCCACCCTCTTTGGGTTGTTGGGGACCTGTCGAAGACTTCTGGTCATTTTGTTCCCCCTTAGAATCTTTACCCTTCTGGTCTGCTTTCTTCTGACCACCTTGATTCTGGCCCTGGTTCTGTTTAACTCTTGTACGAACCCATCTGTCTGCCTTCTTTCCCAATTCTTGGGGAGAGGTCAGATCCGAGTCGACAAGATGCTGATGCAACAACTGGTTCTGACAATTGTTTAAAATTTGTTCTCTCATCATCAAATTATACAATCCTTTGTAATCAGTAACCTTACTGCCCAGCAACCAGCCCTCAAAAGCCTTAGTGGCACAATCGACAAAATCAGACCAATCTTGAGCCTGCGTTTTCTGGGTATCCCTGAACAGCACCCTGTACTGCTCAGTGGTTAGGCCGAACCCTTCAACGAGTGTATTTTTCAAGATTTGGTAATCGTTAGCATCCTCCACCCTTGTGGTGAGGAGCTTGTCTCTTCCTTTTCCTTCAAAGGAGAGCCACAAGATAGCTGCCCACTGACTCTGGGGAACACCCTGCACAGTGCAGGCCCTCTCCAAAGCAGTAATCCATTTGTGGATGTCGTCCCCTTGTTTAAAGGGGGGCACTATCTTACCAAGGTGTTTCGTATCGAAACTCTTTTCCCTATTACTAGGTACATTGCTGCCACCAGTGGGGACTGCCCCACTTAACTGTTGCTCTCTAGCAAAGGCAAGCCTTTCTTTGGCCAGGGCAAGTTCTTCCCTTTCAATCCTTAGATTAGCTGCCCTTTCCTTAGCTTCGTACACTCTCCTCTAAGGGGACGTCATCCCTCTTTGAGAAGAGTTGTGAGAGCCATTGGTTTGAAGGGATCTGCCAGAGCCTCTTGACAGAGACCTGGCTCGTCCATTCCCAATGTTAAGCGGACCTGACGGTAGCGCCGGGAGTCCCCCAGTACCACCATCATGTTTGCTTAAGTTGGACCGTGTTAGTCTGACGACCTCTACCTGTCCCTTATCTGCCTCATCCCCAGAGAGATCCTCATCCTCATCCTCCTCCCCATCTTCGTTCTCAGTTGCGAGGTGGATGAGGTCAGGATCGTCTCGGGTTCCCTCGAGGGGAGGCATGTCTCCTTCTGGATTAGAAGAGCTACGAAGTTTCTCAGCTCTTCTGGCATCATAAGTCTCCAAGAGACCAATCAGAAAGGACGTTGTGGGGTTAGACCCCTGCTGAATCTTCCTGGAGTGACACAGTCGTCTTAACTCCTTGAAGCTCAGCACAGTATATCCTGAAGGGATGACCTGTGGAGGGTCAACTGACACAAGGGGAGACCCAGAGTTTTCTCCTTTGTCCGACATACTGTTTCTAGTGTGGTGTAAGTGATGCACCTACCTACACTATGTGTTTACCTACTGTTCCCTTGCTAAGAGTTGTAGCCAAGGTGTGCTAAGCCTTGAGGAGCTACAACAGCTGGTTCAGTAGAACTCAGAGTATTCTAAGCTTTTAGTTATATGTACTAACAGTACTTGTGCGATCTTTCAACAAGATATTCTTAGGATACGTGTGGTAAAACAACAGCAAGCTCAAATCCCAACCGCTGCTCACCAATGTGAGAAGTTGGCTCGATATGCAACGTTCGCTATTCTGGCGACCGCTATGTATCGTTCCAACGACCCTTATGGTGTTTGGTTGTAAGTCAACCTATAGACCAGCTATCCTAGTAGCGTGGATACGAGCAGTCTAAGGCTAAAGACTCGAGAGGGCGCGTTAAGCCAGCTGTTTACCACACGTGTACCCCTTGAACACCCAGTGAAAGGACACCACACAAGTGTTATGAAAATAAACAGTATATTTATTAAGAATCACAACAGCCCTGTACTCTTTATGAGGACAGGGTACTAAGCACAAACCAAATCTCTTTAGCAAATACTTCAAGTGCACAATTAAAACAAGTGTCCGAGGACACGGAAAGGTTAAGGTCTCGGGCGGACCCGATAAGGCAAGTCGGAAGCGAGGGACTCGGGACCCTAGAGTAAGGAGGCTATGCAGGCACCGAAATGCCGAGTTACCTAGCCACGAGGGCTGCGGCTGCACAAGTCTTACAGGCGTCAGGGTCTTCGCTGACGAGCCAGGAGCCGGAAGAAAGGAGTTGCTGGCCGGCGACCAGTGCTGAATAGTTCGTAGAGATCCAAGCCTGGATCGGAGATTGATGAAAACCTGAAAGCAGAGGGGACCAAGTTCGTACTACTAGCCAGTAGTCAGAGGGTACCAGGAGGGCACCGGTTGGCCGTCACCTCGACCAGGTGAGTGGGCGACGCTAGGCTCTGCAGTCTCACGGACCAGGAGGCGTTGTCGGCGACCACGGTGGAGGTGCGAGCTGTCCCACGAAGGATGATGCTGTCGGCGTCGCTGGGCCCAGGATGGGGCAACAAGCCTTGGCAAATCTCAGGGCCACGTGGTGGGCCTAAGATGGCGTCTTGAGTGGACCAGGAGGGTCCGGGGGGCTTCTCGAAAAGATGGAAGCAAGGGCCAGTCTGGAGCAACCAGACCAGCAGTGTTGTTTGTCGGTCGTCGTCAAGGAAGGGCACCAGCCAGCGGCTAGTGACCAGACAACGGGCTGAGCAGCGAGCAGAAGGGCCCCACGCAGATCGTGGAGATGCCGGGGGGCTGCACTTCGGTGCTGGAGCGGCTCAGGGTCGGGGCTTCTCGGACCCCAGAGCACTCACCAGAGAGTTACCTCGATGGTCGTGCTGGTTTTAAGAGCGTGCAGGTTCTGATGATGGCCGGTCCCTCGAGGTCTCGTCGCACCCACAGATCACAGCTGAGCTGATGACGTGGGTAGAGGTCAGAGGTGCCAGGGAAGCCAGTTCTCGTCGAGCTGGGCCGTCGGATTCCTTGAGGAAGGACTTACAGCAAACCGCAGAGTTCTTAGGTGGTGCCCGCTGATGCAGGGTGACTACTCCTTAGTCACAAGGGAGAATCTTGAGAAGAGTCTTGAATGTCCTTTCGTAGAAAGTAGTTCTTGAATCAAAGATGATCTAATTTGGAAGGGTCCCCGCTCCGGTCTTTATCCTAAAGAAAGGGGTGGGTACATGACTAGGTCCTGCCCTAAGGGTGGGACCAGGAAGGGGGGTAGTTACACCCCTCTCCCCTGCCGGACTTTCCCCAGGCCAGGGCTGTCGCCCCTGGAACTGGTTCTAACCGGCAGATGCGTAGTGAGCACCGGGGTGCCACTCCGCAGTCACCTTCTCGCCAAAGCCCTACCTACCCAGAATACACAAACCCTGTCTGGGACGGTGCGAACACCGCCCTTGACAGGAAACCCTTTGTCCAAGCGCTCCTCGCTGGAAGGACTCCCAGCAGCAGGAGGTCAGACTCGTGTCTGTGGTGGCAGCATCCATTTTGTGGAGCTGAGGCTTCAGTTAACTTTAACCGGGGTTCACAGTTACGTACATGTCGTGTCCCTCTAGAAGGGTGGAATGCTAACCTCATCGCCAGAATTGGTGAGAGGGCAGCACCCCGATCCGTATGACACCTTACTCGACATGCCTTGATAACGCGACACCGGAGTTACCGATGGTACGCGTTATCATGGAACAGCCATTGGGTCTTGATTCCGCAAGCTGCAACCGGGCTCGGCTCGGGCCTGAACCTAGCTCACACGAGCCCACGCACTCTGCCTTCCGGATTGTTAAGGCCTGCCATAGAGCATCATATATCAGGCCAACTTCTCACAGTAGGGCCTCCTATTTTACTATCAAGAAAGAACTCAGAGACGAAGGGATCCAATATTCCCTATTTTTTCCGGCCAAACTGCGAGTAATTATGGATGGCTCGACGCACTTTTTCCTAACACCCGAGGATGCTTGGACCTGGCTTGAGTCCTATAGAGCAGGAACGGACCATAAAAGCAGAGGAGATCGCGGCCCGCCTAAACAACAACAGATGCGAAAGTCGCAGCGCCTCCACAAGAAGAATAAAAACCAACAGGCGCAACCACCCGCCCAAATGGCGGCTGACAAACGAGGAGCCCTGGCGGCGACGGCGGTGATGACGGGATCGCAGCAGGAGGGATCGACGATAGGAACGGACTCGGACGAAGACAAGAGACACTCGGGCGTTGAGCTCTCGGACGCTGACAGCACTGGGGGTCCTGTGATCACGCCACGAACAGCGGATTGGATTGTTGCATGAGTGACTCTTCCTGTGAACTGCTCTTCGATGTGCTGCTGTGCCAGGTGATATCAGGGGCGGCTGTTGTTGTGACACAATATCGTAAGGGATCAAGGGGCCGGGGGTGAGGGCGATGCCTGCCACCCGTCGGACCTGAACCACCGTCCTATTGCCTTTAAGGCAACCTGTAGTGGATACTGCAGGCTAGAATTGTGTGTTTTGTTGTGGCAGTTTGGATGGGGCCAATAGTCTGTTATTGGGTCGTGTTCTGGGGGGGAGGGCGAGGGATGTCACAGGGGGAATTGGTTACAGGGGTTTGAGCTGTTTTGGTGTGGGCGGGAGGAGCATGGTGGAGGAGATGCTGAGGGACGACTGGAATGGGGACACTACCTGAATTGAAATGTATCACATGGAATGTGCGTGGGTTGAATACTATGTCCAGACTCCATAAGGTGCATACGTATTTGGTGCGATGTGGGATCCAGATAGCGCTGCTTCAGGAGACCCATCTTACCAGGCATGAGTGCACAGCCTTACAGAGACGATGGCGTGGTCAGGTGATTGGCACGACCTACTCTGCATTTGCCAGGGGAGTCCTGTTTTGGGTGAGGGCCGGGGTCCCCTTCCAGGCTATGAACCAGGTTGTTGATCCAGACGGTAGATATGCGGCAGTGGAGGGGAAGCTGGGGGGCAGAGATGTGGTGCTTTGTAGTGTCTATGCCCCAAATACGGACCAAGCCCGCTTCCTGGATAGACTCTCGGGATCATTGGCACACTTCCTGTCAGGTCAGGTGATATTGGGTGGAGATTTCAATTCCATCACAGATATTGCATTGGACAGGTCGCATCTGCCACTGACTGAATCTCCGGTGCGTAGACTTGCCAACCAGAGGTTGGACTGGCAGGAGAGATGGGTTCTCACAGATGTGTGGCGAGGGCACCATCCAAATGATAGGGACTATTCTTTCTTCTCCGCACTCCATGACCTTCATGTTAGGATTGATGCTGTCCTGTGTAGTAGCTCAATAGCTAACTTGGTGACACACTCTGAGTATTTGGCTAGGACAATCTCTGACCACAATCCCCAATTGGTGTCTATTAAGTGGCATCGTGAGAGGTCCGCGGTCCCCACTTGGCGATTGCGTCCAGAAACCCTGGAGGATCAGGTTTTTAGTGCGGAAATTCGCACGGGCATTGAACAGTACTTTACCGAGAATGGAGGGACAGCTTCAACCAGAGCAGTGGAATGGGATGCATTCAAGGTGGTGATGAGAGGGCTGTGCATTGGTAAATACTCAGGAGTGCGAGCAGCAGTGCTTGCGGATGTAGAAAAAGCAGAGTGGGCGCTACGGGAGTTGGAGAGGCAGAGACCGGAGCAGCCGACGCTGCAACCGCAGCTCATGGAAGCAAGGGAACTGGTGGCGACGGCAACGGAGAGATTGAGGAGCTATGATTATGTACAGTATATGGCGAAAGTTCATGCTGAAGGAGATAAAGTGGGTACACTCCTAGCGAGACTGGCGAGCCCGGAGCCGAGAGGCTGCCTGATCATGCATATGTGTGCGGCGACGGGAGGCATGGTCTATTCCCAGGCTGCAATCCTATCACGCTTCTTGGGTTCCTATACGACCCTCTATCAGAGTGACCTGGAGGTTGAGGAATCAGACATTTAGGGATATCTGGAGAAGATTCAGCTCCCGCATTTGGATGAGGAAAGTGCGGAGGAGCTGGGCCAACCCATAACACTACCTGAAATTAGGGGTGCTATCAAGCAGATGGCCCGGAATAAAACGCCGGGAATGGACGGTCTGCCGATATAATTCTATGCTAAATACATTGAGATCTTAGTGTCTCAGTTGCTAGAGGTATATGCAGAGACTGAGGAACGGGGCCACCTACCCGGATCGATGAGGGAGGCGCTGGTTGTTCCCCTATTAAAACCTGGGAGAGAGAGCAGTGATGTCGCCTCGTATAGACCGCTGTCTATGCTGACAGTGGATTATAAAATTCTGAGTCGCATTTTGGCCACTAGATTGCTGCCGCACATGACCACACTGGTTCATGAGGACCAGGCTGGGTTTATTCCAACTAGGAATACCTCGACTAATATTCGTCGCCTACTGCGAGTGCTGGGGAGTGACTTTGGCGTGGACATGAACCCAGCCGTGTTGTCAATAGACATAGAAAAGGCATTTGGTAGCCTGGAGTTGGGATACCTACATAAGGTATTAGAGAAGTTCGGCTTGGGCGCTCAATTTGGACAGTGGACGAAAGTCCTATACTCCTCCGCGACTGCCCGGGTGCGACTGGGATCGGTGGTGTCTTCCGAATACCAAGTGCAGAGAGGGACAAGACATGGGTCTTCACTCTCCCCCTTGTTGTTCGCACTGGCGATTGAACCCCTGGCGGTCTAAGCTAGGACAGGGGTGGCTTATGGGGGCCTTGTTTGTGGTGGGATCCCGCAGTACATCTCATTGTATGCGGATGACCTGTTGTTGTTCTTGGAGGATGCGGTAGCGGCCTTGCAGGGGGCGGTAGATATGCTGTCGCGTTTTGGGACACTATCGGGCCTCCGGGTTAACTGGAGTAAGATGTGCATCTTCCCGATACGGGAGGATATGCCCCGACCGCAAATACCTGAGGACGTCATATGGGAACGATCGTGCTTCACTTATTTGGGAGTACGTATTTATCACGGTGTTGATGATCTGCTTGAGGGCAACATAGGGCGCTGTATACGAGACCTGAAGGGCTGTATGGCGTTCTGGGCAACTCTTCCCCTCTCAGTGACAGGGAGAGTGGCATTGCTTAAGATGGTGGCTTTGCCTCGTCTGCTCTACGTTTTGGGACACTATCGGGCCTCCGGGTGTACTGGAGTAAGATGTGCATCTTCCGGATACGGGAGGATATGCCCCGACCGCAAATACCTGAGGACGTCATATGGGAACGATCATGCTTCACTTATTTGGGAGTACGTATTTATCACGGTGTTGATGATCTGCTGGAGGGCAACATAGGGCGCTGTATACAAGACCTGAAGGGCTGTATGGCGTTCTGGGCAACTCTTCCCCTCTCAGTGACAGGGAGAGTGGCATTGCTTAAGATGGTGGCTTTGCCTCGTCTGCTCTACTATTTCGCACGCTGCCAATATGGATCCCTCCACAGACCTTTCGAGAACTCAGAACGTTACTGATTGACTTTCTGTGGGGTCACGGGAGACGACGGGTGGCACTGAATACTCTGATGAGACCAAAAGCGGAGGGGGGTATGGCAGTTCCCAATTTTGAAATGTATTATTTGGCAACGCAGCTGCAGGTCCTTACACAACAGGTGGCAAGGGAGTTTAGGGGCCCGGTCCAGGCACGGGGAGCAGGGATACAGAGGCATATCCTCTCGTATATCATTATGCAGCAGAAACTTGAGGCCCAGGATTTAACGCTGGAGGAGAAAACCCTGCGACTGTGCTGGAACAAGAGCCACAAAAGAGCAGGGGTAGCACATCCATACGCACCTGAAATTCCTCTGGGTATGCTGACGGCATTGCCACACGGGGGGACTGGTCCCAGCTCATGGATTGGGAGGAGTTGGGACTCCACAGGATGGGCGACCTATATGCAGATGGCGAATTGTTACCTTTCAGGGCGTTGCAGGACCAGTTTGGTCTTCTTGATGGGAGTTTCCTATTACATGCAGCTGTTACAATGGCGATACGGAAACACTGGAAGACAGGGTACTCGGAACCAGTGACCACTATGGCTTTCCAGTATGTGGTCATGGCGGGGACGTTCAAGGCGGTCACTTGTCTACATTCCCGAATGCTGAACGAGGGCTTAGAACCACTGACAGCACTGAAACAAAAATGGGAGGTGAGCGTGGGGAAGCCCATACCGGATGCAACATGGGGCCATATTCTGCGGAGGACCTGGAAAGGGAGCCGAAATGCGAGGTTTCAGCAGGTGCACTTTTTTTGTAGTACGCAGGGCTTACCTTACCCCGGGGAAGATCCGGAAGTATTTCCACGTTCAGGATGCAGCGTGCCCTAGATGCTTGATGCCAGATGTAGAACTGGACCATATGATGTGGGATTGTCCGAAGCTGGGGTTGTACTGGTCTGAGGTGGGGGTACTCCTTACTGATGTTACTGAACGGCAGGTGGAATATGACATGGCGACTTGTCTGTTGCTCTGGTTTGCTCACACGTCTAAAACAAAAATCACTAGCAAGTTTATTGACTTAGGCCTCATCCTTGCCCAGAGGGAAATAACCTGGCACTGGAAGTCGAAGGAAGGCCCTTCTAGTCGGAGATGGGCGAGTGAACTTTATAAATGGGCCAGCAGTGAGAGTATGATCAGACTTAGGCAAGCTACTCGCACAGCGGATGAAAAAAGTCTAGAATCAGCACGGGCATGGGAGAAACTGGTATGAGTGTTGAAGAACTGCCAAGCAAGGGAAGAGGACTAGGGAGGGTGAGCATGGATTAGCGTTCCATGGGATATAGTGGCAGATATAGGATGATCCTTCAGGTCTTTCTCAATTGTGGTTTGATATGTGTGAATTAGCCCACACCAGCAGCAGTTGGGGGGAGGGTTGAGGGTGGGTAAGTTGGGATTTCTCGAGGACATATGGAATGCCTAAATGCTTCGCGAGTCATTAGTTGACCCTTGTGATGTTTATCAGTTGAATGTGGTTATTTACAGGGGGGTAAAGTTCATTGCGGTTTAGCTATTAGGATACTCATACGGAAGGAGTTGAAAAGGGCGAACGAGTGGTAATAGTACTGATATGAGTCAACTACCCATTAGGGCCTTGACAGATTGAATGTTGGAAATGGGAGAGGGGGGATATAGAAAAGCAGATGCAAAATTATTCTGCCGTACAGATGCATTGATATATCACTTTTATGTTTCTGACACTTTCCTGGTTATCGCCGCCCGGCCTTCGGGATGTGGGCTGAATGGCTGTGTGATGTTTAATTTTTGACCTATGGACCGGGACCGTTAAGGGTGGGTCTGTCGGCACAAGCGTTTGTGTAGTTTAGGAATCTGCAATAAAAACACATTTTACAAAAAAAATGATAGAATAAGGCCACAAGTGGTATAAAAAGCATAATAACAAAGTAAAAAACAACAGATTTTCCTTATAAGTTGTGAAAGTTTTGTTCTGGATCGATTACAGTATGTATTTTAACCTGCTGCTGATTCTTTATTCAAGAGTAATGATTCCAACTTGATCCATTTTGTTTTTGAGAATACTACAGTTTGCCTCCTATCATTTGTCATCTGATACTCCTCGCTGACAGTTTTAATTCTTTCCTAAATACTTTCTCTCTCTTTTGGACTTGTTATACATCAGGCACACCTCCTCTTGTTTCTGCCCATAAAAGATTTACTGTTCAATAAAGTGCAGCAAAAACATATGCTTTATTGGGTGCTGATATGAGAGATGTATCGGTTAGGCCTAAACATAAACTGAGTAAACAGCACTGTTCTGTTGATAATTGATTGGTCCACGGCAGGTGAGTGCCTTATCTAAAGAAAAAAACAATAGAGCGGTGGGCATGTTGGAAATTATTTGAGGGAAAAAATCTAATTGGGAATGAAGAGAGAGGAAACGGATTGAGGAAAAGAATGGCATGGGCCTTAGAGAGTGTGATTAACAGGACTACACAAGGGAACTGAGGAAGAGAAAATGCACACCGTCATTGATGGCGCGATTTTGAGAGCGTTTTGTAATCCATGTTTAGCAAAGAGATTGGCCTATAATTTTTGCAAAAACGTGGGTCTTTGTTATCTTTAGGAATGAGGCAAATTAGAGCTTCTAAAAAGGACTCAGAAGCAGTACCAATTTGTAAAAAAGAGGACATAAGTTTGTGTAACTTAGGGAGAAGAAGATGTGAAAAATGTGAGAAAAATTCGAAAGTGAAACTATCAGGACCTGGGGCTTTACCCTTCTTAAGAGTGTGCAAAGCATTGTGCAATTCTTTTGTTGAAACATCCAACTCCAAGGATTGAAAATCTAGGACCGGTACAGCTCGAGCAGCATAATGAAAGGGGCGGGATTACGTTTATACATATATATGTACAGAATAGATCATCTCAAGGAGATTTTATGTTAAGTAGTTGATGTAGATAACCTAGACACCTGATGCATGCGCCCTCGATGATTTGTTGTCTCACTTTTTGTTTTGAATTATGTTCCTAACTGTTAAAATGCGGTTCAACTGTTATAAAAAGTATTGTAAAGCGCTCTGATATCCTTCGGGATCAAGTTCGCGCTATATAAAACTTTATAAATAAATAAATAAACAATATTACAAAATAAAGGAGGAATTAAGCAATAGATGAAGCAGTATAATACTGGTAATATAGGTAAGTTTGATTACAGTAAGAAAGGTCCTATATTACAGGGACAGATATGGTATAGTGAGATGAGATCAGGAGTCAGGCACAGGATTAGGAACCCCAGTAGTAGTTAAGGAGGTGGGTTTTGAGGTCTTTTTTGAAGCTGGCGTACGAGGGGTTACAGCGAAGGTTTTTCAGGAGGGAGTTCCAGATAGTAGGGGCATTTCCGGAGAAGGAGCGAGATTGTGTTGGTTTCCTTTTGTGCAGAGGAGGGATTAGGAGGAGGGCGTTGGAGCTTCTCAGAGGACTAGTGGTACCAGCGATAAGGAGTTTCTTGGATAGGTACTGCGGAGTGTTTTGATGGAGAGCTTTATGAGTAATGCAGGCCGTTTTGTAAGTTGATCTCCCTTCCATAGGGAGCCATTTAAGCGATTTGAGTGCTGGGGAGATATGGTCAAAGCGTTTGGAGTCTGTGATGAGCCTGGCTGCAAGGTTGAGCACAGATTTAATAGGAGCAAGGTAGACCTTGGGGATTCCGTTGAGGATGGCTTTGCCATAGTCAATGCATGAGAGAACCAGTGATTGAACTGCAAGTTTAAAATCATCAATGGGTAAGAATGGTTTGATTTTCTTGAGGTGAGAAGTGAAGAGGGCTCCTTTGGCAGATTTTTTGATGTAAACGTTTAGGTTGAGGGCGTTGTCGATAGTAATGCCAAGCGATTTGACAGAGTTGGACAGTGTGAGTGGGCAGTTGAGTGCATTAAGGTCTGAGATCCACGATTGAATGGGTAGACGGTTCTTTTTAGGGGTGAAGAGGATGATTTCAGTTTTATTTGGGTTTAGTTTGAGATGATTTGACTGGAACCAGGATTGAATCTTGTGAAGGGAGTTGTTAAGGTGTAAGATGGCAGCTTGAGTTTTAATCTTGTAATAGATTTGGGTGTCATCAGCGTATAAGTGGTAGTTGATGCCTGCTTGTTTCAGAATGAGAGTGAGAGGTTCCATAAAGAGTTTAAAAAGGGAAGGGGAGAGGATAGAACCTTGGTGGACTCCAAGGGAGACAGCAGAGGGGTTAGAGAGACAATTTTTAATTTTTATTTGCTGAGTTCGGTTTTGAAGGTATGAGGTGAACCATTTGAGGGCTGTGTTGTTAAGATCGAAACGGGTCATAAGAACATTATGTAAGGCTGAATGGTTGACTGTATCGAATGCTGCGGAGAGATCCAGGAGGATAAAAAGGGAGGACTCTCCATTATCAAGTGATTGATGGTTGTCATCAATGACATTGAGCATTACCGTTTCGGTGCTGCAGCCTCTCCTGAAACCAGACTGAAGGGGGTCGAGTAGGTTAATGTTTTCGATGTGTTTGTCAAGTTGTAGTAGGACACATTTTTCAAGGTCCTTTGAGAGAAGGGGGAGGTTGGTGATAGGGCGGAGATTGTTAAGGTCATTTGGGTCCACGTTTGGATTTTTAATTATGGGTGAGATTTGAGCCAGTTGAAGGGAGGTGGGGACACAACCAGTGGAGAGAGAGGTGTTGATAATTTTTGTCCAGAATGGGGTGATGATGTGTTTAAGGAAGGGGACAAGGTTGGAGGGTACAGGGTCTTTTGTGTGGGAGGACGGTTTAAGATTGCCAATTATTTTGAGGACTTCTAGCTCTGTGACAGGGAGGAAGTTGAGCAAGGATGCATTGTTCTTTAGTTGTGAGTCAGGGGAGTTGGTAGCTGGAGCAGTGGTAGGAGGAAGGTCAGTGGAGTGTTTGGGGGTGTAGAGAAGAGGGAGGGTGAGAGGGGCTGTAAGGGAGTGGGTTGGAGTGTTGTTTTGTGGGTGGGAAGGATTGATCAATTATGGCAATTTTTTCCGAGAAGAAATGGGCAATTTCGTCACATCTGGCCGAGGAGGCTGTCATATTAGGAGGAGCTGGGGAAGTTTGATTACGTATTATATTGAAGAGTTCCCTGGGTCTGTTTTTGGCACGATCTAGTTGAGTGCAGAAGAAGGATGCCTTTTGCTTGAAGATGTGTTTCTCTAAATCCATATCAGTGATGGGCAAGAGGAAGAAAGTTTATATGGGTGGGTGTTGTTGCTTTCCTGGTCCAAAAGTTTGACAAATCTGTTAATTTTGTTATGCATACATTTGTATCGTATTCTAGTTTTATTGATGTAGTGGTTAATATTCTTGACAAAGAGCCAAGGTCCATTAGCAGACAGGTATCACTCAACACCGCTGGGGTGACTGGACGGAAGATTGTTGAATTGCAGTATTACTAATATCAGAAGGGTTTTGCTGTCATTTGCGACTCATCAGTGGGTGATGATGAATGAGGGATAAAATGTAGGCACTTCATGATAAATTATTTTATTGTTTTGCTTGGTTGGAAGGATGTGGGTTATAGGCCTGGGTGGAGCTCGCGGAGTTTCACTCTGTGGAATAACTGAAAAACTCTGCCAAATTCCACAGAGTTCCGCAAGCGGGCGGAGTATTGCTTGGCCACCCCTAGCATCTAGTTAAAACATGGCTGGATTAAATTTGATCACAAGCAGGCCTCAAAACACAAATGCAGAGAAAAAGTGGCCAGTGAGCCAAAACTTGGTGCTTGGAGCATATATAATTTTAAACGAAAGTGGTGGGTGCTCAACGTGGCTGCAGGTCCCTTGCGCTGTGTTTTAACTGTTGTTAAACTGTTGCGGTAAAAGGAAGATTTAACAGTGAGAAGATTTAACAGTGTCGTCTGATCAGTGACAAAAAATAACGTTGTCTTTTAAAGGCCAGTTTACATTAGACAGTTTACCACCGTAATTGTTTTTGAATCACTATGTGATAGTTGCTAGAGTTTGATAGAGCTTGGAAACAACTCAGACCCTTAAAAGGGCTCATGCGGATATTGCATCTAATAACCAGCCAGAAATGTGTTCTCCATCGGTATTTCAGCCCTGTGACACCCCTTTGAAATATCCTTCACCCGACCGATTGTTCACGCGGTGTTCCCCGACAAGCAGAGTCCAGGAGGCCGGTGGGCGGTGTCAGCGTTTCCGGCAGGCTCCTGCCCGGTGCATGCAGTGTCCATTGTACCTTGCAAAGCAGTGTGCTATTATTAGTGCATCCGGAGCAGTGGCACCGGAGGCCATCCCTTGAGGTGCACGCTGCACTCTAATTAAAGCTGTCTTTACCAACCATGTGCAGGGGGCCACTTCCCTTCATTAGGTCGAGCAGACCGAAAAAGCATGCGAAGCATGCTTTGTCTGTTCGACATCTTTTGCTGGCGTGTCGGGGGGAATGTGAGACAGCGATCGCCCACGCGCCTCGCTGTCTCAGATTCCTCCTCGAGGGCGCGCACGTCGCCGTGCACATCCCCTGCCTGCCATTCACTCTCAATCACACACAGCCACACTCATGCATGCGCGCACACACACATACACCCACGCAGGCACAATGCATACACACACACACGAGCGCCCATGCACGCACGCACATACAGACATGCAGAGACACCCCCCGCACACATACACACACGATAGCACTGAGGCCCCCACAGCCCTTTGGAACTTACCGGGCCAATCTCGGGGGACTCCACTCGCAGCACGCTCCTTTCCCGGGGCTCCCACTTGGTCAAGGGAGCCCCGCAACACTTCCGCAACCTCCTGCTGGCAGCCCCGGGGCTCTCCACCGCTCACAGGAGCCCCGGGCCGCAAGACGGATTTACGCCTCCTGCCTCCTCTTCCGGTCCGAACGCGGCCACGCCCCCGTCACAAGGCGACCTTGCCTGACTTCCGATGCGGCCGTGGCGGGATTCACTGCTGGCTTTCAGTTTCCCTCCCCCGCCCCCCTCGGCTCCACGGATCCAGATCGCCCTGGAGTTTCTACCCGCATACACTGGACCGTTCTTCTTCATCCCACTTTCACTGATTGTTTGGGGTAAGATTTCGGCTCTGCTGTATTTGCGTGTAATGCGCATGTTACATACACGCAATGCCGAGTGCGATAAGTTCACGCTGTGCAGTGGTTGGAAATATTTCATTTGACATTGAACTCTCTGAGCTGTGAGGTCCGTGTGATATTACACCGACTACCAATCAGGGACGATTAAGGCAAATTATCACCTGTTCGTATATATAAAGTACTCACTCACTCGAAATTATTAATGTTCT
The DNA here is from genome assembly GCF_964263255.1 of Lissotriton vulgaris. Lineage (NCBI taxonomy): Eukaryota > Metazoa > Chordata > Amphibia > Caudata > Salamandridae > Lissotriton > Lissotriton vulgaris. The sequence continues at coordinate 361,921,393 of NC_141693.1, read as the reverse complement.
CACCGTTCACAGGTCACGAGTATACATTTAACACTCAGTACACAGCCCTGAGTTTCAGCCCCAGGGAGTAGAGTGTTTCTGGCATACCAAGTGTTGGGCACTTTATGGTGACTTGGTACCCTGTGTGCTGGCGTTGGCCTGATCAGCAGAGCAGGTATTCTGACTCAACAGTGTCACGCTGAAGTCTTGCATCTGGGGGGAATCGTGTAAAGATGCCTAATGAGACCAGATAAGGAGCCATCAGTCTGTGCACCCCTGTTCGTGCACACCAGAGGCCAGCCTAGGCTCCAGAGCAGCCTTTGTAATCACACTCTAGGGGTGAGTTTAAAGATGACTCGTGTGTGTGTGTGGGTGGAGGGGGGCACACTATCACCCTGTGACCCCAGCTATACTGGCTAGTTCAACTTCTCCCCTTTTAAAGGAGCCACCCTTATCTTCAATTAAAACCTATCTTCAATGAAAATATTGCCGTATTATGTCATTTCCTGGTTATATTCCCAAAGCACCTCTTACTCCCGGGCTTACCCGATCCCCTTTTATTTGTGACACATGACTCTCTCTCCCATTCTCACCCTCAACCCACATTTCCTTTCTTCCCCTCTGCAGTGCTTTCACACAACGTTAGGGCGTTTAAGCACTGCACAATTACTCACCTTTACACATTAGCAGGTGCCCACCTCCCATATGCTGTACACTCGCCCTATGTCTGGTGCCTACTGCCCTCTCATGTCCTTCTCTGCCTTATGTCTTCTTTCCGCACTCAGCGCTTTAAAGCAGAGTCGAGAAGGGGTAAAGCCCTATAGAAACAAGCATTTGCAGTGCAATAGGGCTCACATTTGCGAGAATTTGGGCAGTTGACATTGTAAATGACAATGCCTTTTATTCACGTATTGACTTTTAAAAAACATAAATAAAAGACATTGACATTTGCAATGTCAATAGCTTAAACTCTCGCAAATGCGAGACCTATTGCATTGCAAATGCTTGTTACATTAGGGCCAATCATTGTATGGTACTCTACAGGTGAGGACTTACTTCCCAGATTGCATTATGCAGCGCTACTACACCTGGTAGTACAGCAGCAGAGGCTGTGTCTCTCACTCGCCCACTGCCTCGCAACAACCAGTTTTACAGTTTCCAAACCAGCACTTGAAATGTGCAAATTAATTCCACAAACCCAAAAAGAAAACAAAAGGCACTGCTCACTTGTCACATCTTACCATATTATAATAAGCGAGTTCAGTCATGTTATGAAAAGGGTTAAAAGCACTTTTACTTAAAAGACGTGTTCTCTCACACGCCTCTTTCCACATTCTTCAGACTCAAAATTCGTTTGTGTTCCTTGAAAAAGGAACTCGAGATTTTTTCTGCTCTGCAGCCTTGTGACACAGCCCAGTTAATTCTAGCCCGAAGCAAAGCTCGGCGTGTTCCTTTTTAAACATAGATCACACAGTTGGCAATTAAAAGGGACCACTGGCATGGGGAGCTCTCCTTGATAATTTGATATACTACTGCTCAGTCATGAGATCACTCATCTACAGCGTCTGAATCAAATGCGGGAAGCAGCTAAGCTATATGTCTTGGCCGTCCCAAAGGATTAGACTTCTAACAGTGGCGGCCATCTTGCATTGCTCACGCCACTCTGTGTGTTTACTCAATTAATATTTTTATCTGGGTAAAAGCATATCAACAAATAAACAAGTTTTTACGTGAATACATACCTGCCTATGACTAGTTCGTCTGAATGTTACTAAACATGTGAGTGTATACATTTATATGTGTGTCCATATACGTTTTTGTGAGTGCACTGCAAATATGGATGTATTTGGGTGGGTGCTGGTAAACTCTTCTACACTGTGGTTTGCAGAATTGTTGCCGAACTCTGTGCTCCAAACGGCGTAGGGAGTGGCACAACTCTGCAAACTCTGCTGGCGAAGCATAGTGTATCTCCCACTCCTAGTTATAAGGCTATCAAAAGGGGGTCTAGTGGAATCTACAAGAAGGGAAGCTGCAATCCTGTTGCTCCTCTTATTCCTGTACTGAAATGAAGAAGAGTGAGCAACAGATTCAAGTGTGTTCTTACCATTCTTCAGGTGGTTTGAGTCCTGGTTCTTCAGTTGAAGTTGTCCCAATGTTTGTATTTTCATTATGGACTATAGTGTTTTTCTGTAGTTGGTGGGAATGTGCATCATTAGCTAGGGAAGAGCCAGTCACATCTTTGCTTTCTTCCTGAGTTTCACGTGTTATTGACCATTCCTTGTTTTTGCTGGGACGGGTTCCATTTGCGGAGTCTGCTCAAGACATGATGTGGCCAGGTCATCCTGAAGGTTTTTTGGAAAACCCAAATGAGGAGGATGACTCAGAGTCTTTCATTGTGTAGAAAGTGATTCTTGTGACTTGAGCCAGTTTAGGGATCAGAAACAGTGGAGTCCATGATCACTCCAAGATCCATTAATTCATTTGACCTCATTGAAAGTCTATCTAGTTCCTTGTACCATATGGTAGTAGGATAGTCATTCATCCATTCTCTACAGTTTACTTCTCAGTTTCAGAATAATTGAGTTTCAGGTTGGTGCTTCAGCATCCACTGAACAGCATCATCGTGACAATAGTCATTTCTTGATAAATCTAACTCCTTATAGCTTCACATTTTTAGGATAATCTGAGTATAGCAAGCATAGTTTGTAGCAAATTAAGATGAAGGAATTCGTTTAGGGTGTGGATTGGAAGCTGAACAGGAGTGGTGAGATGATTGAGGCTTTGGGTCCCACACAAAGGGGCCGATTATGATGGCGGACGGACCTGAGTCCGTCCGCCACCATAGAGTAGGAGGGAACCTCCGCATGGCCTGCGGAGTTCCCTCCTGTGCAATTAGGATGTGACCGCCACCCTGGCGGTCACATACTCTATTTTTACCATTGTGGCGGGTGCTGCTTCTAGCTGCATCCGCCGCAATGGTAAAAATGCATACATTGCATTTGTATGCAGAAAGCGGCAGGCACCGTGCGGTGCCTGCCGATTTCTGCATACAAATGTATGGTACCCCCCATGTGCACCCCCCACCCCCCTTCACCCAGGGGGCCTGCAACGGGCCCCCGCAGTGAAGTTACACATGCTTTTCCACGGCAGAAAAGCATGTTTCACAGCCCATCCTAATCTGGCTGACGGTGTCTGAGAGACACCGTCACCATATTAGAGCTTTTCCGCCGCGGTTGTAAGCCAACCGCGGCGGAAAAGCTGCGGACGGAAACCAGGACCCACCAGCCATCCTAATGTGGCGGTGGGTCTTTGGTGGGTCCGCAGAGGATTTTCCGCATCCTCCAGGCCGGCGGTGGCTTTCGCCGGCCCGGAGGATGCGGAAAATCCTCCATCCTAATAGGCCCCAATATGTGGTGAAAGGAACTGATGCGAACGCAGAGTGAGACCATCCTGCACCTTCTTCGAAGGTCATAAGAGATCCAGTTATGGATGATTTCTTAGATGCCAAGAACCCATAGTCAGAGTTATAGAGTCTGGCTATGTACAGTGATGGAGCAGGGTTTTTCAAAATGAAACCTGCTCAGATCAAACTTCTTATTGTGTGGATTATTAACAAAATTGTGTGAAAATTAACAGTGTAAAACTTAAAATGGGAGGAAGAAATAGTGCAAATGCGTGCTGAAAATAAATCAGTATTTTCAGTGCTTTTCTAGTAGACCGCAAATGTGAATAACTAATGCAGAAATAACAGCCAAAGAAAATAATGATAGAAGCCATAAGTTTAAAAGAGACATGATATTTTCCTTTTTCACTAATTGTTTGAAAATGTACATAACATGAAGAGAAATGCAAAGCATTTATACAGCACTAATAGTGAAGCTTTGTAGTGACAATGATAATCACATGTGTATTTGTTTTTCCTAGACCACATTTTACTGTTCTGCAGAGAATGCCTCAAGAGTCGCTTTAGGTTTTATTACTTTTCTAAACTGTAGGCTGCAAAGAAATGTATTTTGTCCTTCGTGAGTTCCTGATGATGGCCAAGGCTGTGTGGAGGAAGTAATGAATGTTATGGATCACTGACAGAATATCGACGGACCGAATATCGACCTACAAGAATATTGAGTACAGAATATCGATAGACAGAATATCGACATCCTATCTCCACAAAGGTAAAAACAAAAATATTGAAACCAAAATATCATTGTTTAAAATATCATTGTTCAAAATATTGTTTTTTTAAATGTTTCAAAAAATATAAAATCAATAAAATAATAAATATAATTAATAAAAACATAGTTAGAATTATTTTAAAAAGTTAAAAATGATCAATAATAAATGTAATATAACAAACTTAAACATACATATTTAAAAATGTATATATATTAACTTAATAATATTAATAAATAATTATTTTATTTAATTTTAAAATGTTAGAAACATAATAAATAGTTATAAATACATATATATATATACTTAAACCTGTAATATATCAATTTAAAAATAAAAATTATATATAATAATTTAAAATATTAAAATTCATATTTATTAGTACAAACATTTTTTACACTACATTAAATATAACAGTGGGGAAAAAGTTGGATAGCGGCGAGGTTAAAATTACTATTACCACTCCAGTAATTACAACAGTAGGGATAGTGTTGGATAGCAAGTGGGTAAAAACTACTATTCCCACTCCAGCAAATGCAACAGTAAGGAACGTGTTGAATAGAGGGTGGGTAAAAATTACTATTCCCACTCCAGTGAGTGCAACAGTAGGAAAAGTGTTGGATAGCGGGTGGGTAAAAATTACTATTCCCACTCCAGCAAATGCAACAGTATGGAAAGTGTTGGATAGCGGGTGGATAAAAATTACTATTTCCACTCCTGTGAGTGCAACAGTAGGGAAAGTGTTGGATAGTGGAGGGGTAAAATTTACGATTCCTGTAGAAATCAAAAATCCACTTCTCAGGGGTCTCACTAATACAAAGAAGTTGACACAGAAGCTGGAATATAAAATAACATCTTTATTAAACTCAAATGAGTGAGACTACATCACACAGAAGCCTTAGCAACTGAATGAGGCAGTCTGTTAGAATGGTCTTACTTCACGTGTTATATACTCTTTATCCTGCCCCAGGCATGTAAGGGAGTTGTACCAATTACATTCCTAAACAAATGGAAAATCTGGAGGGTCAGCAGGTGAGTAGCCTTTGGGGTTTTAGCAGGATATCGGCAAAACATTATAATTACAAAGGTTACATGTACAGTATCCCAACCCAAAAGTTAATCATGAAGAATGTCCCAAATTTAACCTCCAAAAGCCGGACAAACCTATAATTGAAAGCATAACCCATGTAATGAAGAAACATAAAAAGAAACAGTAACAGATGATGAAAAAGATAAGGCATGTGCAAGGAAACTAAAAGTTAAAGATGTCCTGAACATTGATTGGCAATCCCAGACAAAGATCGATCAGGGAAATTGGCTTTGCGAGGTCAGTTTCAGGTGAAGAGGTCAGTTTCTGACAGTTCATTTCAGAGTCAAAAAGAAACCTTAGTTAATGTATACTTGAACAGAGAAGGCCAGGCCACTTTATTCGCCAGGCTACCTTCACAGGCCTACGTGAGGGCAACACAAAAATGGTGGCACAGAACAAAATGGAGTCAGACTCTAGAATTACAGAACCTCATTCCTACTCCAGTGAGTGCAACAGTAGAAAAAGTGTTGAATAACGAGTGGGTATAAATAACTATTCCCACTCCAGCAAATGCAACAGTAGGGAAAATGTTGGATAGTGGGTGGGTAAAAATTACTATTCCCACTCCAGTGAGTGTAACAGTAGGGAAAGTGTTGGATAGCGGAGAGGTATAAATTAATATTCCCACTCCAGCAAGTGTAACAGTAGGGAAAGTGTTGGATAGCGGAGGGGTAAAATAGACCATTCCTACTCCAGCGAGTACAACAGTAGGGAAAGTGTTGGATAGTGGGGGGGTAAAAATTACTATTCCCACTCCAGTGAGTGCAACAGTAGGGAAAGTGTTGGATAGCGGGTGGGTAAAAATTACTAGTCCCACTCCAGCAAATGCAACAGTACGGAAAGTGTTGGATGGCGGGTGCGTAAAAATTACTATTTCCACTCCAGTGAGTGCAACATTAGGGAAAGTGTTGGATAGCAGAGGTATAAATTAACATTTCCAATCCAACAAGTGTAACAGTAAGGAAAGTGTTGGATAGTGAAGGGGTAAAATGTACTAGTCCTACTACAGTGAGTGCAACAGTAGGAAAAGTGTTGGATAGCGAGTGGGTAAAAATAACTATTCCCACTCCAGCAAATGCAACAGTAGGGAAAGTGTTGGATAGCGGGTGGTTAAAAATGACTATTCGCACTCCAGTGAGTGCAACAGTATGGAAAGTGTCGGATAGCGGGTGGATAAAAATTATGAATCCCACTCCAGCACAGCAACTGCAACAGTAGGGAAAGTGTTGGTTAGCGGGTGGGTAAAAATTACTATTCCCACTCCAGCAAATGCAACAGTAGGGAAAGTGTTGGATAGTGGGTGGGTAAAAATTACTATTCCCACTCCAGTGAGTGCAACAGTATGGAAAGTGTCGGATAGCGGGTGGGTAAAAATTACTATTCCTACTCCAGCAAATGTAACAGTGCAGAAAGTGTTGGATAGCAGGTGGGTAAAAATTACTATTTCCACTCCAGTGAGTGCAACATTAGGGAAAGTGTTGGATAGCAGAGAAGTATAAATTAATATTTCCAATCCAACAAGTGTAACAGTAGGGAAAGTGTTGGATAGTGGGAGGGCAAAATTTACTATTCTTACTCCAGTGAGTGCAACAGTACGGAAAGTGTTGGATAGCGAGTGGGTAAAAATATCGATTCCCACTCCAGCAAATGCAACTGTAGGGAACGTGTTGAATAACGGGTGGGTAAAAATTACTATTCCCATTCCAGTAAGTGCAACAGTAGGGAAAGTGCTGGATAGCGGAGAGGTATAAATTAATATTCTGACTCCAACAAGAGTAACAGTAGGTAAAGTGTTGGATAGCAGAGGGGTAAAATTTACCATTCCTACTCCAGCGAGTGCAACAGTAGAGAAAGTGTTTGATAGTGGGGGGGTTAAAAATAACGATTCCCACTCCAGTGAGTGCAACAGTAGGGAAAGTGTTGGATAGCGGGTGGGTAAAATGACTGTTCCCACTCCAGGGAGTGCAACAGTAGGGAAAGTGTTGGATAGTGGGGTGGGGGGGGGGTAAAAATTACTATTCCCACTCCAGTGAGTGCAATAGTAGGGAAAGTGTAGGATAGCGGGTGGGTAAAAATTACTATTTCCACTCCAGTGACTGGAACATTAGGGAAAGTGTTGGATAGTAGAGGTATAAATTAACATTTCCAATCCAACAAGTGTAACAGTAAGGAAAGTGTTGGATAGTGAAGGGGTAAAATGTACTAGTCCTACTACAGTGAGTGCAACAGTAGGGAAAGTGTTGGATAGCGAGTGGGTAAAAATAACTATTCCCACTCCAGCAAATGCAACAGTAGGGAAAGTGTTGGATAGCGGGTGGTTAAAAATGACTATTCGCACTCCAGTGAGTGCAACAGTATGGTAAGTGTCGGATAGCGGGTGGATAAAAATTATGAATCCCACTCCAGCACAGCAAGTGCAACAGTAGGGAAAGTGTTGGATAGCGGGTGGGTAAAAATTACTATTCCCACTCCAGCAAATGCAACAGTAGGGAAAGTGTTGGATAGTGGGTGGGTAAAAATTACTATTCCCACTCCAGCAAATGCAACAGTAGGGAAAGTGTTGGATAGCGGGTGGTTAAAAATGACTATTCGCACTCCAGTGAGTGCAACAGTATGGTAAGTGTCGGATAGCGGATGGATAAAAATTATGAATCCCACTCCAGCACAGCAAGTGCAACAGTAGGGAAAGTGTTGGATAGCGGGTGGGTAAAAATTACTATTCCCACTCCAGCAAATGCAACAGTAGGGAAAGTGTTGGATAGTGGGTGGGTAAAAATTACTATTCCCACTCCAGTGAGTGCAACAGTATGGAAAGTGTCGGATAGCGGGTGGGTAAAAATTACTATTCCTACTCCAGCAAATGTAACAGTGCAGAAAGTGTTGGATAGCAGGTGGGTAAAAATGACGATTTCCACTCCAGTGAGTGCAACATTAGGGAAAGTGTTGAATAGCAGAGAAGTATAAATTAATATTTCCAATCCCACAAGTGTAACAGTAGGGAAAGTGTTGGATAGTGGAGGGGCAAAATTTACTATTCCTACTCCAGTGAGTGCAACAGTAGGGAAAGTGTTGGATAGCGAGTGGGTAAAAATATCGATTCCCACTCCAGCAAATGCAACTGTAGGGAAAGTGTTGGATAACGGGTGGGTAAAAATTACTATTCCCATTCCAGTAAGTGCAACAGTAGGGAAAGTGTTGGATAGCGGAGAGGTATAAATTAATATTCCCACTCCAACAAGAGTAACAGTAGGTAAAGTGTTGGATAGCCGAGGGGTAAAATGTACCATTCCTACTCCAGCGAGTGCAACAGTAGAGAAAGTGTTTGATAGTGTGGGGGGGGGGGGGGGTTAAAAATAATGATTCCCACTCCAGTGAGTGCAACAGTAGGGAAAGTGTTGGATAGCGGGTGGGTAAAATGACTGTTCCCACTCCAGGGAGTGCAACAGTTGGGAAAGTATTGGATAGCGGGTGGGTAAAAATTACAATTCCAGAACAACAGTAGAGGAAGTGTAGAGGTAATGATAGAATCACCCTCCTAACTGATTTATCTAAACAAAAGGATTCTATCAATGTGTGATTGTGACTAAATTCTTCAAAAAAAATTAAATATATAAGTGTGGTACTAGGCTCTCTCTTAGAATGACAAGACGAGGGCACTATGTGCTTTTAAAATACCCCTCACACACTAAGAATCCCTTAGTGTCATGCTTCATCATGGGGGTCTTCCCGTCCCTCTACGGGGTGGGGCGTGCTATGACCTACGGACTACGCGGGAGCACTGATTTTGTGGTGACAAAAGGCTATGTGATGGTGCAGTGTAGGTGATATCAGTGAGGTGTAGGGACCTAAATATGTGAGTGCATGATAAAAAAAGAAGTTAAAAATTCCCTGGCTAGTAGAAAAAAATATATTTTATTAACTTCTCTGGCTCGGAACGTTAAAAGGGGGGTTTTGTGGTAGAGCTGTTAGCTGGCTACCTGGTCGACATGTTTCATAAGCAGTCCCCTACTGCTTATTCATCAGGACCTCTAGTGGTCCCTCCTGATACTCAGTTCTAAAGTAGTAAACCTAAAGTCCTACAAACAGGTAGCAAAAATCGGCCACCCGTTTGAGCTTCAGGGCATGAGTTGGCCCTAGGTGAAGCATGAAAAATATTGACCTATTGTGGCCTCTGTAAAGGAAGATGGGGAAAAATGCAAAAACATAATTATAAAGTTGTTTGTGCACAGTTCTCAACGTCCGTATTATATTGAGGCTCACAATATACTTGAGTGATCTCTTTTCTATCAAGCGTTCACATTACGCTTCATAAGGAGAGAGAAGCATTATATGCACTTTTCTTGTTGTTACTCGTTTGCCAACTGTAGTTAAACGGATTTCATGTAGCCACGTTAATATGCGGACAAAGTAATCTCAAGATACACACACACACACACACGTAACTTAATACACTTAAGTGGCACCCTCAAGAGACTGAAGACTCTGTTGCTATGATTGTTTTGATCTGGAAGACCTATGGTCTGGTTTTAAGTGGATATAGAGAGTAAAACAATGAAATGGCCAATGTCAATAAACCAAAGGAAAGGTATGCATACATACTAGTTCGACAAATGTTGCGTGCCCCATGAGCTGGCAGGTGAAGGGTATTCCACGCGGTAAACTGTAAAAGAAAACCGCACCCTTTCGTCAATTACGCGTTGCCCGTAAATCGTTTTAAACTTGGTGATGTGAGTGACCAAGTTTAGAGACTCATGGTCGGAGTCTGTTACTTACGTTGCCGCTTTAGTACAATGCCATAATTCTACCCTTGTGCCTCTCCGAGGAATAGGACCATCTTGCATCTGCCGTCTTTTAAGCCCAATGCAAGTTGCATTGTCATCTCCAGTTTCAGATGCCGGCAAACACTGGTGCGCTAACCCAAGATGGCCGCCAGCCGCGGAACATCCAGTGATTGATCTGGTCATTTTGAAAGTATTTCTTCTGTTTTCTTTTTGTCTATGAAGAGTTACTTACATTTGGACAATGTCTTATTACGGGATATTCTTTTACATTATACCTTTCTCTATAATGATTATTTTAAAAAGTATTGTTTGCTATGAATTTTGAATCGCGATGATCCAGTGCATAAGCGATCCTCACCAAGAGAAAACTCCATGTTTCGTGTATCTATGGTTGGTCTCGTGTTTACTCTGCGTGGATCACCAACTGTTCACATGGGCATTTGGACAATGTCTCATTACGGGATATTCTTTTACATTATACCTTTCTCTACAATGATTATTTCAAAAAGTATTGTTTGCTATGAATTTTGAATCGCGATGAACCAGTGCATAAGCGATTCTCACCAAGAGAAAACTCCATGTATTGTGTATCTATGGTTGATCTCGTGTTTTTAGAGGTGTGTTCTCTGCGTGGATCACCAACTGTTCACATGGGCACAGTTATACAAGTCAATTTGCATAGGTCGGATGGTCTCAGGTTTCATCCTATGGCCAGATGGATGGAAGATGAGTTGTAGATTGGAAAGAAAAAATGTAGTCACGTATTTGAGACCTTGTTTTTTACCGTCATGTGAATCGACAACTACTCACATGGGCATAAGTCTGATTGTCATGGATATGTACAAAATGAGTTTCAGAAAGGGGAGGTAGATAGGTCACATACTGTAGTTATCACTCTATAGTTGACCCCAGGGAATTTCACTGTTCAGACCATTTTTGTTTGAGTTAATGTGGAAAACCCACCTCTGTTCTTTTTCTAGGAGGCGGTCCTCATTATCGACCAATTCGATTATTGTCCAGGAAATATCCTCCGGTTTGTGGTTGTTTTCCAAAAAATGGCTAGTCAGTTTTGTACTGGATTTCTTGCATTTTATCGTGCTTTTATGTTCCCCTATTCTAGTCTTTATGGCCCTGCTTGTCATGCCGACATATTCCAGGTGGCATGGGCAGGTGATGAGATATACCACATTGAGAGTATTGCAGTTGCTGAAACGTCTCTGTTCCCAGGTGGTCCCATTGTGGAAAGTCAGTTTTTTGGTCTTTCTGGTCAGGCAGCATACTTTGCAACTGCCACAGGGGTGGTGCCCTTGTACAATGTTTGGGTTTTTCAGAGAGTTGGTTTTGTCAGCTATTGGTCTCGTATGTACCAATATGTCTCTTATACTCCGTGCCTTTCTGTGGGAGAAGATGGGTTTTGGTATCTGAAGGCCTCCACTGTTTAGGATCTTCCAGTTCTTGTTGATAATTCTAGTCACCTGATTCGAGCTTGTGTTATACGTGGTTACACAAATGGGTCTCTGATCCTCTTCCTTTGGTACCTTCTCCTCAAGAAGACTCTCTCTGCAGTTGTTTCTCGCCCTTTTATATGCCTGGTTAATGATTTTATCCGGATACTGGCGGGTTTCCAACTTTTTCCGTAGGTCTCTAGACTGGAGTTTGAAATTTTCAATTTCTGTGCAGTTTCTGTGAAGGCGCAGAAACTGACCATACGGTAAATTGTCCCGTAGATGTTTTGGATGGAAACTCTGGTACATTAACAGGCAGTTCTTAGAAGTGCTCTTAAAGTGGGTGGTAGTCATCAACCTGCCATTCTTGGGGAAGATGTTCAAATCTAGGAATACAAGATTGCTGTTCGAGGTGGTGCTGGTAAACTTGAGAAAATCATCCTGTACGTTCAACCAGGTTAGGAACTGTTGGGAGGTCCTTTCATTTCCATCCAGATGATAAGGATATCATCGATGTACCTTTTCCAGGTCCTGATGTTGTCCCTGAATGGATTTCTAGGGTTCAGTATCCTGGTTACCTCCAGGTGATGCACATAGAGACCAGCTATGCTGGGAGCAAAACTGCTCCCTATGCTGGTCCCGTGCTTCTGGAGGTATATGGTGCCCTTGTATTCAAAGAAATCCTCTTTTAGTGCCAAAGCGCAACATTCCATGATCACGTTTCGTGGGGTCTGGTATTCCCAATTGTCCTCAAAGAGTACATCCTCAATGATTGCAAGGGTTTTGTTGTGTGTCAGGCTAGTGTATAGGCTTTCCACGTCACAGCTGATTAGAAGCTGGGTGTTGGGGTCAAAAGTCAGATCCTCGAGTAGGTTCAGCACGTCTTTTGTGTCCCTAAGGTAGGTCGATGTCCGTTGAACCATCGGTCTGAGAAATGCATCTGCAAATTTCGAGACCGGTTCTAAAACTGACCCAATCCCCGAGACGATGGGATGTCCCTGGGGGTTGTCCAGATTTTTATGGATCTTAGGTAGAGTGTACATGTAGGGGGTCTTAGGATTTTTTTGACATAACAAATCCCCTTCTTTTTTGGTGATCCAATTGTGGGCCAATGCCTCCTCCACCATTGTGTTGATTTTAATTTTTATACTCTCAGTGGCGTCCACCCGGAGAATTTCATAGTTTCGTTAGTCTTGTAAGAGTCGCATGCATTTGTTGTCATACTGTGTCTGACTTTGTATCACCGTGGCACCCCCCTTATCTGCTGGTTTTATTACTATTTCTTTGTTGTTACTCAGTTCTCGCAAAGCTTTCCGCTCTTCGTTTGAAACATTCTGAAACACTCGTTTGTTTAGTGGATTGAGTTCTTCGAGATCTTTCATGACAGCTTTTTCGAATGTGAGAAGTTCAATGGGTAGTGTGTTGTCCATAGGAGTGAATTTAGATTTTGGTTTTAGACCGGTATCTCCTTGTTCGGTTGTGTCCTCTTTATCTTTAAAGAAGACTTGGAGTTTCAGTCGTCTCATGAATTCCTGCACTTCTTTACAAAGGTGGAACTTGTCCATATTGGCGGTAGGGACGTATCCTAAGCCCTTCTCCAACACTCTTTCCTGAGATTCAGACAATTCAATGTCTGTAAGGTTTACCACTAGGCTTGTTTCTGGTTCTTCGATGCCCCTGTCATGCTCCTTGTGGACACCCTTGGGGTTTCTTCTTCTCCAGTATTCCAGTGCACGTTGGTCCCCCTCCTGTTCCTTCCTTTGTTCCGTCCTTGGCGCGCGCCTAAAAAAGACGACGATTGGTCAAAGTAGCCGTGGTCTTGCTGTTGGTATCCCCAAGGTGGAAATAGCGCATGTGGATGTGGAAAAGGTGGTAGGCCATATTGTTGTTGAGGATACATCATATGTGGTGGATAATTATTCCATCCTCTAGTACCTTGATAGTTGGGGCGTCTGAAGTTCTATCTCGTGCCTTATATCTTGTGCTTTTGCTTCTACTAGAGTCCGAACTACTTGATCCAGCATCAGATGATGCGTCATCTGTGGCATTGTCGCGTGACGGTTTGTAGTCATCTTTTATGTAGGGATAAATTCTTTCTTTGGTCCACCATCTTGTGTCTTTCTTTAGTTTTTCATACTTATTTAGTTTGAGGGATGTTTCAAACTCATTTAATGTTTTGTTAAGTTCGTCTAGATGTTTTTTGAGATTGGTAGGAGATTCATAGTTTTTTAGCCGTACTTCAATTGTTTGTATCTCAACCTTGAGTTCTGATGCTAGCCTACTGGCGGTTTTGATTATTAGTGCAATCCAGTCTCGTGTACATCGCCATGAGATTTGTGACCAGTCGATTTTGAAAGTTTTGTCATCTAGGAAGATGAAGAGTTCATTACGAACTATAAGGCCTGATGGAGCGGTGTTTACTTTGAGGTATTCTGACATTAGTAGCCCATGGATTGCGGTCTTAATTTGGGTTCTTCTCAGTTCTTCCAACTCATCCCAGTCATTGTTTCTTGTAGAAGGACCTGTGGAGCTAAGGCCCTCAAAAGTCCCCAGAGATGCCATTAGGTTAGAGATTTCATCCTCTGTGAATGTGAGGCCCAGATCAGCCATGTCCGGAAAAAGAAAAAGAAAGGGGGAGTCCTTTCAGTTCCACTTGTGCGGTGCTGTCAAGTGTAGAATCACTGGGTGCGCTTAAGATACAGTTTCTTGTGAACTTCCGCAGCTGCACGCTCCCAGTAACTCCAGAACAACAGTAGAGGAAGTGTAGAGGTAATGATAGAATCACCCTCCTAACTAATTTATCTAAACAAAAGGATGCTATCAATGTGTGATTGTGACTAAATTCTTTAAAAACATTTAAATATATAAGTGTGGTACTAGGCACAGGTCGGATGGTCTCAGGTTTCATCCTATGGCCAGATGGGTGGAAGATGAGTTGTAGATTGGAAAGAAAAAATGTAGTCACTGCACCATCACATAGCCTTTTGTCACCACAAAATCAGTCCGTAGGTCGTAGCACGCCCCACCCCGTAGAGGGACGGGAAGACCCCCATGATGAAGCATGACACTAAGGGATTCTTAGTGTGTGAGGGGTATTTTAAAAGCACATAGTGCCCTCGGCTTGTCATTCTAAGAGAGAGCCTAGTACCACACTTATATATTTAATTTTTTTTAAAGAATTTAGTCACAATCACACATTGATAGAATCCTTTTGTTTAGATAAAAATTACAATTCCCACTCCAACGAGTGCAACAGTAGGGAAAGTGTTGGATAGCGGGTGGGAATAATTTACTATTCCCACTCCACCAAGGGGCCCATTCCGATCCTGGAAAAATCGCTCCGATTCGTCGTACGGAGCGATTTTGCCATACGAATCGTACACCCTCCACGCCACTGTACGTGCGAGCTAGTACGATTCGAACACACAGCAGATCTCCGTCCGAATCTTACAAGGTCCATACAAATCAACAATCTGTACGAATCACACATGGATGACGTGGTAGGCGGCGATCGTACGGATCGAAGCAGCATTTCCCGACCAGGCAAGTACGAATCGGGTTTACAGCACTCCGTATGACTCTTTTCGTACGGCACTATTAAACACCCGTAAACACACATCTCAACATAACCGCGTACGTGACGGCCCCCCCGGGTACGCTGCATACACCCCAATACTGCAGGGGTACGGCGCGTACTCCCCATTACCGCAGGGGTGCGCACTGTACCCCAGAGATCACGGGGAGTACAGTGCATAGGGGTACGGCATGTATGTGGGTGAGTGGCACTCCGTACAAATCACGCATACAATGTTTTCCGTACAAATCGCTATCTGACACCCAGGTCCGGATCGTACTTCTCGGGTCGGACAGCTTGTTTAGGAATCGTACGGATAACTGTGAGGGTCCGTGTCGTATGGATTTAGCCTCGTGATTCGTACGGTTCGCAGACATTCGTACGGACTTCTAGCATAAGAATCGTACTACACGATTCCAAAGGAATCGTACGATTCGTACGTAAAAGGCTCCAAATACGAATCGCCGTACGGAAAACTTTCCAGGATCGGAATCGGCCCCCAAGTGTAACAGTAGGTAAAGTGTTGGATAGCGGAGGGGAATAATTGAGTATTCCCACGCCTGCAAAATAAATAACATTAATTAAGAAATAATTAGTCAAAAATAATTTACCTCCCACCATATTCCCCTATAAACAACACCCCAGTATTGTAAAATAATACACAATTAACAAAATTAATTACAAATTAATTTATTAATTAATAACAATTAACAAGCAATTTGAAAACCATCAAAAATACATTATATCACACAATTAACACTACAAAAAAACTTTGAATAAATATGATATAAAAAAAGATTTTTTTTATTAAATTACTTCCCACCCTACTCCCCTAACAATGCACAACCCGCTCCTAAAAAAATGACACATTTAACATATTTACCAATTAATTATGAATTATTAATATCCAATTAATAATTAATTAATAACATGTGTTAACACAATAACCAATGTAAAATATTAACTACATAAATATTAATTAATACAGTTATTAATTAATTAAATATAATTAAATTACTTCCTAATCTACACCCCTATAAAACCACAACCCGCCCCTTAAAAAGTATACAATTAACATATTTGCCAATTAATAATTAATAACCAATTAATAACGAACTAATAACAAAGTAATCAACACAATTACCAATATCAATTATGAAATATAAAAATTATAATTAATTAAAATTATTAATGATAGTAACTAATTCATTAAATAAATAATTATTTACAATTATTAATTGTTACTAATTAATAAATTATGATTAAATTACTTCCCACTCTATTCCCCTATAAACCCACAACCCGCTATGGAACTAAAATGCAATATTTAATTTTTTTTTAATTAATAACGTCATAAAATTCCTAATAAATATATTATAATTAAATTATTTACCACCCATTTCCCTATAAACCCACAACCTGCTACGGAACTAAAATACGCAAAAATGAATTAACATATAATTATTTACTTCTAAAAGTTTCAAACATACATTAGAAAAATTAACTATACTTTGAACACATATACTAAAATACAGAACACTAAAATACATTTCGTTATTATTAACAACGATATTTTGACTAACGATTTTACTAACTTTGATATTAACAAACACTATATTTCTTACCTGCATGTCGATATTCTGGTTGACGATATTCTTGCAGGTCGATATTGTGTCACATCGATATTTAAACATCGATATTATGGCATATCAATATTATGACTCTATACCAAATTTTATTATTTGAATTTCCTTGCCAACCGGAGTATGTGGACACTGAAGCTGAGAATTCGATATATTAGCGAGATGGAAATTTGCAAGTCGTGGAAGATATTATCGGAGTTTCGTCTGCTGAAGGACACTGACAAAAGTTCTCTAAAGACAAAGAAACTGTTGAAAGTTAGGTACACTGAAAGTGGAGTGATCAGACACCCTCTAGCCTAGTCCAATGGGATTGGAGGATTTTGGGGGTTTTGATACATGAGGGGCTGGATCTTTAGTGAATAAAGGTATAACTACTAGTGTTAGAATTTTTACTTTGGCAAGCTTTGGAGAAAGATTTTTTACTTTGGAAGTGGGGAGAGCTGGTTAGCTGTTTCCTTACCTAATTGGCTGGCTGTTGTTCTGCTGATCCTAACTCTCAACTGTGCTCCTCATATCTACTTGAGAGTGCCCCAGATTACTCTTCCAGCCGGGAGTAACTTTTCAGACTACTAGCATTTTGTGGTATAGGTTCGTATGATATTCTGAATTTGCATTAATTTTATTTTGCAAATGTTCTTTACTCTTTGGGGTATATTCACAAGAACATGCAAGAGTAGTGTAACGCAACTTTCACCATCGCAGCCTATCGCAGAAAATACTCCATGGCAAAGTGGAATTCATAACATGGCGGTAGCATGTAATAGACTCCCAAAACCGCAGACAACGTCCGCGATACAACCACCTCGATGGCGACACAAACACAAACCACAACACCAAAAAACCTGCGATGGGCCAAAGAGCGATGAGGAAACCAGCGATAGGCAGAACCAGGCCTGCAACACACACCTGACAGGGGGGAAAAATCAACATAAAAGTAGAAAAAGAAACACAAACACAAACTGACCAACACCCTAGCACCATGGAGGCAGCCGGAGCAGGCGCAGAGTACGAGCGCAACCCCACAAGTTCCCCCGGACGACCAGCCCGGAACCTCAGAGACAGGGATGGGCAAGGAAAAGAAGAAGAGGAAGACGAAGTTCAGTCCGCAGGCGAACAGGATCATAGACACGGAGATGATGGAACACCATCAACAACTGTTTGTCACCTCCAACGTGTCATTGGGCACCAAAAGCAGAATATGGCAGGACATCGTGGACAAGGTGAATGCCGTCGAGGAGCACAATAGGACTACGGACAAGGTCAAGAGGTGATGGAATGACATCAAGCGGAGGACCAAGGAGCCACAGCTCGAGCTGGATGACATGGAGGAGCTGGTGTCGACAGTCATCAGTGTAGAGACTGTGGCCAGAGTCGGGGGATCGGACACTGCTCGACAGGACACAACCGCAACAGGGTGAGTGACCACCAGGTACTGGGGAGACGGGTGGAGATGGACACAATGGCACACATGCACAACTAAGAACAGCACAGTGCACACCCACAATGACTCTGGGTCCTCGCCCAGATCTACAGACTGTCACAATGCACAATGCATGCTGTCGGAATATCAACATGTACCATGAGGCTACATACATGTGGACACATTGTAATACACGATCTCTCCTTCACATTGCATGGGTACCGTCAACACCTCCTGCAGAGCAGTCCCAGCCACTCTTCACTGATGACGAGAAGGACAACACCAGCATCGACACACAAGCCATCCAAGACATCATTGACCTCATCCAAAACTCACCTCCAGGATCAGGGCAGACCAGTTGCATTGAGGAGACCACACCGACTACCCAAAGCACCCAGCAGTAAGCACCCACAGCCCCAGCACCCCCCAAGACCCACAAGGACAACACATGGCCTTCCTACTCTGTGTGCTAGAGGGCCAAAGAGAGACCGCAGAGCAGGTGTGGGTGGGGTTCGACCTCATGGCTATCAAACTTGGTGCCATCCTTGGGTGTGTAGCCCCCCTCCATGGTCTCCAACGAGCCCTGAATGACATCGCTGGAGTCATGACGTGGAGAGAAGAACACCTGTCCACTCAGAGTGGTTCCAGCTATACCAGTCGTGAGCTGGCACACATGCCGAGGCTCATGGGCGCCAACTGAAGAACCGGGTTTTAGAACCCAGCGGCGCCAGGGGCACGCCCAAAGTCTTCGGGTTCACCTGTCTTAGAATACAGAGACACGGGATACTTCTCGGTGACGTCAAAGATCAAATTTATTGGCTGCAGCCAGAAACAGAAGTCCACGAAGTACAACACAGGTATATTCGTAGGAGACTGCTCAAATTGGTAAGGCGTGTCATCCTCTTTTATGCCAAAAATCACATTCTGGACAAACACCCACTATTTACAATTTGTCCAATCATAGGTATCATTACAAAAGGTATCGCATGACGACAAACCCACTTTTCAGTTGTCCGGCCCACCATTAATTATACAGGAAAGCCCAACCTTTCTTCTTGCACAAGCCGGACAAAACCATAATAAAAGGACCACAACCCATATCATAAAGAGGCCATAAAGGAAGGAACAGAAACAGATAAGAAGCAGGATAAGGGGTGTGTGTGTGTGTAATAAACTTTACAATGTCCTGTGCTCTGATCCTCAATCTTGATCAGCTACCGGGCAAGAAACTGGCTTAGCAAGGTCAGCTTCAGGCAACGAGGTCAGTTCACTCGGGTCATCCAAAAGTCAGCTAACGTGTACGTGTACTAAGGACTCGTTCGGCCGCAGTCATCAGCCTATGTGAGGGCAACCACAAAATGGCTGCCATGCACAAAATAGAACCCATGGTTCGGAACGAAATCCCCAAATACATAGTGAATCCATTGGTCTAGCATGACGAAATCACTCGTACTTGCCGCACTCACTAATTACGGTTCGCTACTATCAAATTCATAACAAAACCATGACATTTATAAAACGGGTTCAGAATTCACGGAACCTCACTGGGGGGTAAAAAAAAAAATGTAATGTAGTGGTACTTGTATAGCGCATGAATCACCATGAGGTCTCTCGGCGCTTGTACGAATATCGCTGAGGAACCCTTCCTGGCCTTTACCTGTGAAGTGCCCACTCCTGGGCACCCCCAAGGTGAAGCCAGGCATCCTAGCGTTGTTGGGGCCGTTGTGGAGATTAAGCAAGCTATTGCCCAGAGTTGCAGAGTGGGACCCATGATTAGAATAGGCACCGAGGCGAGAATTATCAGGTCCGGGGAAATTGAGCCCAAGAACCGCCGAGGCGGGAATTGAACCCTGGTCCCGGGCCAGACCTCTGCATCAGGGTCTGCTACTCTAACCATTGAGCCACGGTGGCCCGAGGGGTGGTTCTGGGGGTGTTGGCGGTGGGTGTTGTGGCCCTCTTGGGTGTCCGGCCTGCATAATCAGTTGCTCCATGGCATCTATTACCCTTCCAATGATGCCCTGGGCTGTGCTTCCTTATGTGGTGCAGGCTGCCATCCCGCTTTACACTAGGTCAGAACAGGTGTAAAATTCCTGAAGCTAACGTGCCTTATTGCGTGTTTTGTGTTCTTATCGCCGATCTGTCTGGTCATTGTGAATGTTGAGGTGAGGTGTTGACACAGCTTTTGTTAGGGTAATGCTTACTCTGCATCTCATTAGCGATAGTTGCGGGGGTCCTCTGTGGCGATGATTTTTGCAGCTGCTATCGCGGGAAAAGTGGTGCTGGGGGCTGTTAGCACCTGCTTGTGAATGGTGGGGTAAATTTATTACGACTTTACCTGCGATAAAGTGCCGTTAATTCTGCTATAGCTCCTTGTGAATATGCCCCTTTGTCTCTTCGCCTATCCACTCTCTCATGACATGGTTTTGGGATGTTATTATGAATTATTGCATTACTGTTCTCTTGCGAGGTGATCTATATTCAAGCTGTATTGTATTTGATGAGCATTCACATTAATTTAGATAAAAGCATATTGATAAGTGATCAGAGTTCGTCTTTATTAATGTCATTTTGGTTATATTGAATGCATTTTTTCTTTGTTTAGGTCCTCATAGTTAGGATCCTGTCAAACTTTTGCCAATCCCTGACATCTATCAAAGGTCCATCAAATAGAGAGGACCGCGTGATTAGAATGAAATTTGGTAACTTGTTTTAAACTCACGCAGCGTGAAAGGGACTGTTAGGTGTTAAAATTGGGTCCAAATGTTAAATTTGGCACAGCCCCCTTTCCGCTGCATCAACAGTGTCAAAGTCAACAGGCAGACCCAGCCGGGAAGTGCAGAAGCTCTGCCTGCCAGTTTGGTGGTCTGAGAGAGTAGGCTGTTCCTTCTGTGAAAATAGACTTCTGAGTTAAAGCAGTTTTCTAATCATTTGTCCTGTGTTTATTCGGTAGCAGGCTTGATCTGATGGCTTACAGGTTTTTAAGGAGCTAACATTTATTACTATGAATCAAAGATTAGCTACATAAAGACAAGTATTTTGAAAAATACTGCTTAGATAGCATGACTATACAGAGCTCAACACTTTGCTTGCACACAGTGGAGTAACGCCAAATGGGGGGCCTCTTGCAGAATTTAATGACGGGACCCTCGAGTCTCCTATATCTCATAATCATTGATGTTGGGCTAAATGGGTCCCCTTGAAGGATTGGGGGGGGGGGGCTGAACGGATGCCCCCTCTGCGCACAGGGGCTGCAGGGCCCTGTGTTCAGGGCCGGACAGGGAACCAAAACCGGCCCTGGCAAAGTGCTCGGCCGGCCCCCCCTCCCCTCCACCCGGGGGGAGGGGGGCCGGCCGCGCTCTTTGCCAGGGCCGGTTTTCAGCCGATTTTGTTACAGGGACGTTTTTGCAGCTATGCTGCAAAAACGGCCCTGTAACAACAACGGCCCCCAGGGGCCCCAAACCGGCCCCCACCCGTGCAGCCCACCGGGGGATTGCCCGGTGCCCGCAACGGCCAGTCCGGGCCTGCCTGTGTTACGCATAAGCCTGTTAGTTATATAATCGACGAATTCTCAGCTGTTTGTAATCTGCTGGTGCTCACATTATCTGCTCAGTGAAGGAAATGAAATTCTAGCAGATGGCCAGCAGATGGCGGCCTTACACAGTGTATACAGTGAGCAATGTCGCTGTTGTAACCCTGATTAATGTATTAACTAAGCAGCAGCGAAGCAATATGTGGGATGGTTTGTACTGCACGAAAGCTGGCAGGCGCACACGATTTATACTGTACTGTAAAGGAGCATACATGCCAACGTTTTGGTAGAGGAAAGTGAGAGATTTTTTTAAAATAATTGTGGAATGTGTTTCTCCCATTAAAGTCTGTTGCAGCCTGCATCGGGTCTGTTGGCATGTAGGACTTACAAGTGTGCTGCTGCACAAGTGGATATCAGAAATGCAAATATACCTTTTTCCTTACCTGTCAGGAGCACAGAGAAATCAATATGGCAGGCAGAGAGAGCGTGACAAAATGTTTGCGTACTTGCCTGCAGTAACAGGTTACTGCAGGGCACAAGTCGGGGGTGCACGCAGCCACTCTTTTCACAAGGTGGACTTCATCCCCCTACTAAGAAGGGGAGCCCCACAGAAATATGCTGATCTTGTCCCGGTGTAATTTTCAGACACCAGGACATGTTCCGCAGCGCCTGCACGTTGTCTGCTTTCGATTCCCAGCAGCAAAGTGCAGGGAGGTGGCTTCTCTTCACCTCCAGCTGGGCCGAAGTTAAGTGACCATCAGGCCTCCTTTTCTTTGAATATCCTGACTGGAGGAGGCTTGGAACCTCACACTTAAATGTAAATGCCACGGAAGGGAAACAAAGGCGCACAGCTTATTTCTTCACAGGTACTTAAGAGAGGCATGTTTTTGCCTTTGTTCAGTCCCTGTATATAAAAGATGCATGCACTGTAAGAATGTCAGGTGTGTTGGTCTGTGCCAGTATTTACACAAATAACAATTTCAATAGCACTATTGTATTTCTTTTATAGCTCTATGCAACCCCATGCAGGGAGTCAGAGCTCTTTACATGACATACACATTATACATTGACGGTAAATCATGTACATGTGTAAATCAATGTACAAGATGAGTTACATGAGAGAGGGTTACAAGGTATAGGAGTCAAATGTCCTTCATATCTCACTGTGGTCTTTTAGATGGATTACAAGTTATGAACTGCAGGTAACATAAGGATCTCTGTGTTATAAGCAGTTACCCACTTTACTATCTACATAAAATACAAGTCTATCATCTGCGTGTTAGATGATGTGCTTTGCAGGAGACACATTTACCTTCTCTACTACTGCAAATCTGGAACTTTACAAGACACAGATCTCTCCAGCAAGTGCATTAACCACCAGAGTTATCTCACCATTATTACTATTCCTTGAGATGGACTGGGCACCTTCACAGCAAATGCCTTAACCCAATCAAATATTTGACAATGTGGACTTTGCAACCAAATAAGAATAACAAATCTACTGCCTTGGAGGCAAGATGGTGCCCGTGAAGGACGCCTGAGCATACCTCTCTTGCGGGACCCTGGTGAACCGAGCCCTATGAGGGAGCAATAGGTGTGGTGGACCCGAGTGGATACGAGAGAAAAAGCTGGTTACCTTGCTGTGTTGAGAGTGACCGCTGTGGCAGCTTGAAAGCTGGAAAGAGTGCGGGATTGCTGCCGCCAAATGAGGAGGAGCGGAGCCGCTGTTAACGGTCGGACTTCTTGTGGGATTATTGAGGCAGCTGAGGCCGCAGGACTGTAGGGAGGCGCTGGACATAGCCGGTCCTAGGCCTTCTGGGGCCCTGGGCGAAAGGGAAGATGTGAGGCCCCTCTAATTGCATATTGCGTCGCAAGAAGTGATATCACAGAAAGTGACTTCGCAGGACTTTTGATCTTAGTTATTTTGCATCACTGAAGCAGACTAATGTGGATATCAGTAACATGGACAAAAAGTAGAGGGGATGGAAAACAGGTGAGCAAATATCCTTTCCAGTCTACCCCAACAGCATCCTATCACAGACATGCAATGACGTGAATACGATCAACCACCATTTACAACACTTTCTGGGAGTCGACACAGCACTCTATCCTGGTCACTTAAAGAGAGACTAGAAAACAAAAGTCTTAATGCTTTTAAAACATTTCATACCTCAGCGCAGCCACTCCTTTCTAACAAGCTGGTCTTCAGTTCTCAAACATAGCTGCCTATTACATCTACAAAATCGTCACTGTGTAACCATTTTTTTTCCATTCTGTTTCTGTTCCAGTGTCAATAAATGCTTCTGTCAAAATGCTCTGAGGAGTTGGCCAGTAACGAGGCACACAGGGAAAGAGTAGAGACCCCCAAGGAATCTGCCCGGAAAAGAGGCGCCCACTGAAACACATTCCAACCCCTACCACTACCACTTCAATAAGCTAAAGCCATGGGCTGTGACTTGGCAATGAACCTTTTCTGCACGAATAGATTTTGCAACCCCAGCTTCTAAACTCAATAAAGGGGCAGATTTTAGCTTGAAGAAAATTGATGAGCAAATAATGAAAGTACATTCCAATTTAAACCCGCAACATTCATAGGCTGTGCTTTTTGCCAACAAAAAATTTGTATTTCCAATCGACTAGCTATTTAAACCGAGTCAATCCTGACACTCCTTTGTGATTAGACGTCCTTGACTCCACTCCTGGGTGTCTGTGAGACACGGGTCAACAGAGACCCCAAAGTGAAGTAACCTGAACAGGCCCTGGTATCACGGGCAGGTGCCAGGCCGACTCCGAGTGAGACGCTCGCTCCCCACTCACAACTGTAACTGTAAGCCTTGGCAGTTTCAAGTCGACCCTATATAGTTCAGTTCCAGAGATAGTAAACTGTGATGAATCATTTTACCTTACGGCACCACCACCACTAAGGCACCACCACCACTAAGCTAGGTGGTGGTGCGTGCGTGCACGGTGACAGTGACGGTGCACTTCCACTAACTAACTGCCTGCGTGAGTGCGCGCAGCGATTTTTCCGCATTTTGCACGGTGACGGTGCACTTCCACTAACTAACTGCCTGCGTGAGTCCGTGCAGCGCTTTTCCCGCATTTCATGTCGGGCCCCCTGCTCTGCGGTCTACTCTGCGAGGCCTCGGCCGGGCCCCCTGATCGCAAGGCCCTGGGCAGCTGCCCATACCGCCCATCCCTAGGACCGGCCCTGGCGATGGATACTTTGTTTCGCGGAGTTTACTGATCAAACACAGCTGCGGCACTGAGAGTGCCGGCGGTGATCGAGACGTTTGTGAAGTTTGCTGCAGGAACACGTGCTGGGACAGTAGTTTAACGGCGGAATTTGTTGAACCGTGGAAAGAAGTTTTGTGAAGCTGGGAGTGAGGAGGAGACCTAGAGGCTTGCTGGCTGACATTATGCCGCCGAAGGGTCCCCGCAATAACCGTGGACACGCGGAAGCCCCCGCTGAAGCCCTCGCTGAGGTCAGTGATAATGCAGGAATAGCCGGCCAGGTGAGGGGAAAGGCGATGCAAGGTGCTGAGGGTAATGCGGCGACTACTAAGTCTAAAAGAAAAGGCAGAACTCACACAAAATCAGGGGTTAATCGACAGGACAATGGGAAAGCCAGTGCAGCGGAAGGTGGAAAGAAAATACCTGCACTTTTCACGACTACTGCGGAAAGGCAGAGAGAAAAAGAGAAGGGGAAAAATAAGGAAGATGAGGCTGCACTAATGGATAAAGGAATGATTAATACAAGAGAAGCTAGCGAACCTGGCGAACTTGATACTGCTAGCAATTCTTGCACGCAAAAGGGGCCAGGGGTTGTTTTTGTCGGGCTCCAGAAGCTATTACTGAGGAGTATTCATTTAATACTACGGCCATGGCACCCTCAGACAGTGAGGTGAACATAGATGGAACTGTGCTGGGGCTAGTAAATTTGGAAGCGGATTCTGGAGATTTTTACTCTCTTTTGGAACATTCTGGCTCCTCATTTGATGACTTGGCCGTACAGTACTCATCCCAGCTGTCTATGATGGATGGTAGTGATTAAGGAAGCTCAACTGTGGAGGAACCCGACGTGTCGGAGGAAGGTCAGCTTCAAACTGTTAGAAAGCTGGATTTGGGTGCAAGACAAGAGAATAATAATAGCCCTGCGAACATTTTAAGTCACGAGGGTCAAGCGGTTTTGAATGAGACTGAAGGGACAGAGGTTTCTTTAGCATTAATTTATCAGTCTATCATTCAACACAGAGATGAAACCAGGGAAGAGAGCCTTAGGGCTCAGAATTTATGTTGTAAAATGCAGAACTCTGTGAGACACTTGGTGAAATCGCATGGAGACTTTTTGGTTAGATTTAAGGAAGTTGAAGCAAGGATATCGACTCTGGAAGATGAACTTGTACAGCAGAAAGCAGTGGTAGAACGGAGTCTGACCACGAAAGAGGACATGATTTGGAAACTTGCTGACATTGGGAATCGGGCAAGACGCAATAGTTTGAGGATTCTTCAGGTCCCTGAGGGGAAAGAGGGGCAAACCCCAAGGGGATTTGTGGTTGGTTTGTTTAAAACAGCCTTTCCTGGTTTAACCGAATGGGTTTGGGATCGTGATATCGAACGTGCACACAGCTTTCCTTTTAAGATTCGGTTGAGGCATGGTCAAGAAACTAAGCCTAGGGCAATATTAGTTTCATTCAATAGCTTTTTGGCACGCGAAGAGGTCTTCAAACTTGCTAGGCCAGATAAGAAGGGAAAGGCTGGGGATGTGGAATTCTTTGTACGTCCTGATTTGTGCCACCAGTCAGTAGAGTTGTGGTGGCAATTTCGCCAATTAATCCCAGAGTTTCAATCAAAAGGGGCGTCAGCTTTTTTAATGTTTCCAGCCAAATTGAAGATAGTGTTTAAGGACCAGACTCGGTTCTTTACTAACATTGCCTCAGCAACTGAATTTGCACGTTCGATAGGGGGGGAGAGAATCTGTGGGGGGTTAAGGGGGGTGGATGCTGGGTTTGAGGAGAGGAAGGGGTAGGGGGGACAGGGGGAGGTGGGTAGCACTAAGGGGGTGTAAAAGGGGAAAATATTTCACAGCAACAAGTACTAGGGTCATTTTCAGGATACAAGGGGCAGTTTGCGTTACTGGTGCTAGGCGGCAGCTTGGATCTTGGTGTGTAAGGATCCAGTTTCTTAATAAATTGGAATGTTAAATGCTTGAGTTAGAATCTGTTCAATGAATGTGTCTGGTCTCAATAATGTGTTAAAACGACAAAAGGTGGTGGCAGAACTAAGACACATTCAGCCAGATTTAGGGCCTCATTAGGGTGGAGGATTTTCCGCATCCTCCGGGCCGGCGGAAGCCACCGCCGCCCGGAGGATGCGGAAAATCCTCTGCGGACCCACCAAAGAGCCACCGCCACATTAGGATGGCTGGTGGGTCCTGGTTTCTGTCCGTAGCTTTTCCTCCGCGGTTGGCTTACAACGCGGCGGAAAAGCACTAATATGGTGACGGTGTCTCTCAGACACCGTCAGCCAGATTAGTATGGGCACTGAAACATGCTTTTCCGCCGTGGAAAAGCATGTATAACTTCACTGCAGGGGCCCGTTGCAGGCCCCCTAGGTGTAGGGGGGGTACCTATGGTACCCCCCTGCATTTGTATGGAGAAAGCGGCAGGCACCGCTCGGTGCCTGCCTCTTTCTGCATACAAATGCAATGCGTGCATTTTTAACATTGCTGAGGGTGCAGCTTGAAGCCGCACCCGCCACAATGTTAAAAATAGAGGATGTGACCGCCAGGGTGGCGGTCACATCCTAATTGCACAGGAGGGAACTCCGCAGCCCATGCGGAGGTTCCCTCCTGCTCTATGGTGGCGGACGGACTCAGGTCCGTCCGCCATCATAATGTGCCCCTTAGTGTGTATTCAGGAAACACATATTCCGTGGGCAAAGGGGTATTTTGAACGAACTGGGATTTTCTTTAATTATTGCTTCTGGCCAATCTAGTATGATACGAGGGGTAGCTATCCATGCCAGACAAAATTTTGTCAATATCGATCGTAAATTAATGGATAAGAATGGCCGGTGGGCCATAGCAGAGTGTAGCTTTGAAGGCCAAAATAATTATGCTCTGTACAGTATATAGTTCTAATGGGGATGATGCGGGGGTCTTAATTGAATTAAATTCTGAATTGGCTACCTTGCCACAACCTGTATTGGTTTGTGGCGATATTAACATAAATTTGACGAATCAAGGATTACAGGATGGCCCAGATAAATATACTTGACGAAAGCCCAAAGTTTTTAAAGCACTTTATAATTTAGTTAGCGATCAAGGATTGGTGGGTGTGTGGTGCAAAATGAGGGAACATGATAGTGGCTTTACCTTTTACTCGCACCCTCACAAAAAATTGGTAAGATCAGATTATTTTTTTGCACCGGTTTCTTTTTTTTGGGGGGGGGGGCACAATTCATGTATATCCATGAATTTCTTCGGATCACGCTCCAATTGTTCTTGAATTAGCTTTATGTGGTAGTAGATCTAAACCCAACAATTTTACATTTGATCGGAAATTATGTGTGAATGATGAATGTAAGGAGTATATGGATAGTTGGATCAAGGGCTTCTTTGGCAATAACAATGGGACCGCTTCCGTTAGTACAGTCTGGGACACTTTCAAAGCTTGTTTTCGGGGGGAATGTCTCAGCTTTAGTTTATGGCAACAAAAGAAATTCAAAAGAGAATTGGCAAGGCTGTATGAGTCATTGATTGATTTCTCTAACTAGGGGGATTGTCTCATGTATGATAGATATATCTGATTTAGAGAACAAGGTGGTCAGGGAGCGAGCCAATGTTCTTGGGTTTTGGAGCATTGAGAATGCTAGAAGATACTTAACATCTAAGTGGCAAAGCCATGAATTTGGTGAAACTATTGGGAAACGGTGGCTGTACGATTGCGGATGGAGGAATCAGCCAGAAACATTCAGGCATTGAGGGACTCGAATGGGGTGTTGCATTCTGATCCGCACTATATTCTTACAATTTTTCAGCAGTTTTATTTTGATTTGTATACTCAGCAGAGGAGCCCGGAGGGGGAAAGGGATCTGACAGTGATGTTTGAAGAGGGTTTGAAACAACTAGACCCCATGTATTTAGAGCAATTGGATGCCCCGATTACCATGTCGAAATTAGAAACTGCAGTCAAACGTTTGGCGCTAGGGAAGGCGGCAGGGCCAGATAGAATCCCGGGGGAGGTTTACAGGTTATTTTTTAATACTGTCAAGGATGAAATGCTGAAAGTATTGCAATTTTGGCTTAGTTTTGTTTGTCTTATTTACGAACACTCAACTCGCAAAGGGCCATAACTAGAACGTTGTATACCCAGTCAACGAAATAACGTTCACCAAATCGCATGCCCTTGCGTGACCAGTCCTCAATTAGACAAAAATCATACAGCGTAGGTCTGGTGTTCAAATTAGTTAGTAGGGTACATCTTAGAATAGGTTTGTAAAAAGTGTAATGTAGACATTGTAATGTGAACTGTCAATGTAGATTTGTATTCCAATTGTCTTTTTGGTGTGAAAAGTGTATATATAACTTGTATGTAGTGAATTTGTGTTTCTGTATGGCAACAAGTAAAACCTCTGACTACCTGAAATGTTTACAAAGTGATGTAACTTGTACATGATAAAAATACTCACAACACCCAAGGATTAAAGCTTTAGGGTGTCGAAATCTGCTTAGAATAAAAAAGTGGCAGAATTGAAAAGTGACCGGGTTCCGTTATATATAAAATATTGTTACGTTGTCCTACCCGACCCTAGAAAGGACACACCCCCACTCTTCCCATAATCATGAAAGTATTGCAATTGGCACAGGAAGGATATCCTCCTAGATCTTGGTCGGACGCTACGATTGCAGTATTTTGTAAGAATGTCAAATCCCCGGATCTTGTTGGATCCTACCGCCCAATTTCCCTATTGAATAGTGACAATAAAATCTATTCTAAAATTCTGGCCAACCGATTGTCGAAAGTCATTACACCTTTGGTTTCCCGATAACAACATGGCTTTATACCAAAAAGAGGAACAGTGAATCGTGTGAATAAGGTAATAACCTTATTTGATATTGCAGGGACAGGAAAAAGGGATCTAGCGCTTATATTATTGGACGCAGAGAAAGTGTTCGATCGCGTCCAATGGGACTATATGTGGTGACTCATGGATAAAATGGGGTTTGGTGAGAAATTTATTGTTGCATTACAGTTGCTATACATAGCTCCCATAGCCAAAATATCGGCAATGGGAATGCTTTCGGACCCCTTGAGCATAACTTGAGGAACTCGACAGGGGTGTCCCTGCTCTCCTCTTTTGTTTGCTTTATACATTAATCCTTTTATTGAACAATTATCACTTAGTGCACTTATTCCACCGTTTCGAGTTTTTGATTATTGGTTTTCCATTTTTGCCTACGCAGATGATATAGTGGTAGCTACAGAGAATCCGTCACTTGCTATTAAAGAAATAGAGCGGCTGGCTAAAGAATTTGGCAGGATTACTGGCTATAAACTTAATAAATCAAAAATGCTAATTTTATGCTCTGATACTGTAGTATGGCAGGATACTCGGATTTTAAAAGAGGTTACGTACTTGGGGATACAAATTCGAGCATCTATGTCTGAACTTGTGGATGTTAACTGGAATGTGCTTGTCCACAAAGTTAAAACATCTTTGGACAGGTGGGATCGTCTGTATTTTACCATTATTGGCCTCTGCAATATAGTTAAATGAATGTACTTCCTAAAGTTCTTTATTTATTTCGGTCAATACCTTTGGAAATAACTAAAAAGGGAATACAACATTTACAAGCAATTTGTGGTAAATGTATATGGAGCCCAGGGAGGCCCAGACGGGCCTCCATGGCTCCCTGGGATTTATGGCTTTGCCTCTTGAAAGAGGGGGTATGGCGGTACCTAATTTTTTACTTTATTATGTTACATGCTTACTTTTAAAAATGAGGGTACTAATTACGGGGGAGACCGCTGTTAACAGTGCTATTGCTCCAACAATCTTTGAAATTTTATTAGGCCCAATTGCGAAACAGTGTTTATTTATTGAACTGAATGGAAGCTATTACAAACGAACATGATTCAAGGTTCTGATCAGTGCATTTAAAGTGTGGAAATTGATTTTTAAATTGAGTGTAATGGGGAAGATCTCATATTATACTCCTTTTAAGGCATATAGGTTACTACCAGGAATATTTGCAGATAGCATCTCTTTAGGTTGGCAGAGGAAGGGGGTTAGATACTTAGGCGATTTGTATTTGGATAATGGGGTTTGCAAAGCTTTTGATGAATTAATGACTCAATTTAGTTTACCTAGAACCTATTTGTTGAAATTTTTGCAAATTAGAGATTTTTTTGCTCAAACTAATGTTGTAATGCAATCTAATGTGGTGGTAGAAGGGGTTAGGAGGCAGGTCAAAATTGGAGTTTTATATCTATTGTTGCTTGCGGATAGGCCAGATGATTTTGACAAAGTTAGGTCTAAATGGTCTACAGCATTGGGAGAAACAGACATTGAAATTGAAGACATGCTTATAATTGCTAGAGAAACTTTAATGTCAGCAAATTTAAAAGCTCAATTTTTTAAGACCTTATTTGATTTATATTATACCCTCGCACAAATGGCTAAATGGGGGGGGGGTGGGTATGATGGGAAATGCTTTCGATGTGGGGAGGATAA
Source organism: Lissotriton vulgaris (assembly GCF_964263255.1). Classification (NCBI taxonomy): domain Eukaryota; kingdom Metazoa; phylum Chordata; class Amphibia; order Caudata; family Salamandridae; genus Lissotriton; species Lissotriton vulgaris. Next base: position 361,890,024 of record NC_141693.1, on the reverse strand, counting down.
TGCTGATAGTGTTCACATTTTTTTGTTGTTGTAATAAACTGCATAGCTTTATTGCAGATATAGAAAAATGTTTGTCATTGGTTATTAATATGCCCTTGATCATTACTCCTGCTATGATGTTATTGGGGAAAATCACCACAAGCAGATCAATGGATGGACTATATCAACATCGATACTTGGTATTCTTTTCTATGATGGTAGCTCGCCTGTGTATAAATACAGAATGGTTGCAGGAATATCCATCTGCATTTCAGCATTGGCGAGCTAAAATGTAAAATTTATATAAGTTGAATGGGGTTTATTTTCCGTTAAGGGTTCTAGGAAGCGACTGATGGGCTTAAAAATATGGGGAGCTTTTCGAGATTATTATGAGGTTTAATTTTAACAAATGGAATGAACTGAGTCAATATTGAATTGTTAGGTATTATTTTTTTTCCCATCTTTCCCCTCCTCTCCCTCTGTATTGTGATGGATGATTATGACCTAAGCTGTTTTTCTATGCTATTCTATGTACCTGTCCATTTATTCATATTCATTTTTTCTGTATTTATGGTTTATGAATTATAATGGATTTATGTATTTTGTTGCTGTGAAACTATAAATAAAAATAAAAAATAATTAAAAAAACAAAACAAAACTACTGCCTTGCTTCTCCTTGTTGCCAATTTCTTTGTGGCAGGGTTTAAAAAAATGAATATATTAGGTCCAGATTTTTTGTCGGGATTGCAACACATTTTTGGAACAACCCCATCACCAAATCTCATTTGTTAAATCTCATAATGTGGTTAAATGTACTCATGATATACCTGATAAACATATGTGTAAGCTTTTAATATCTGATGTCGCTTCTTGTGATGTCACTTCTAGTGACGTTACTTCCTGTGATTTCACATGCAATGCAAGCATTGTGACATCAGGCGCTGTGATGGCAAGCGTCATGATTTCACTGGCATACTGCCTAACCTGGTTAGTCACCCCACTTCTTTTTTAGGACTTGTGCCATGGGTTACTGGCAGTGCATAATCTGAGTCACACAAGACCAGTCCCTGCAGCCTGCAGAGAATTCAGGTGTTTCCATGCAGGAATCGGGAGGTGGGGAAGTAGTCTAGAAATTGGTAGTCTTCCGCCTTAATCAAGAGGGTTGGCATGTAGGGTAGCGTCCAGTGGCGGCTTCTCTGGCAATGGTGGAGGAGCTTAAGTAAAGGGGTTAACAAAATTTAATTTTAAATTTAAATGACTCAGGTATGTTTCTTCAGGGGGTTGTGGCACCTGGTGAGTGTGCTCATGAAGCCCTCACCCACCAACATAGTTGGTGGCATGCTTCATCATCGTCCCTTATCCTTTAAGGATTTCGAGATTGATCCCTCCCGACCATTTTCTGTTATTTGCAGCATTGAACAGCTGGGCCGGAGAAACCCCCACAGACTCCCTCGCCTCAGTATAGCATCTTTTCAGCATGCCCAGGCAAATCCCAATGCTTCTTTCCTAGCAGGTGAACAGTACGGGGATTGGATGGGAGGCTGTCCCAGGGACTGCCGGGACCAGGAAGAAAAGAGGAAGCGCAACACGATGCGGAAGGCAGCCGGTGGCTTCAGGTGAGTTCTTTTATTTTGATATATTTATAACACCCACCACGCACCACCCCGATCCCCTCCCGAGTTCACTCCATCCACCCCACCACCCTTTGTTTGATGCAGGCACCAGTGGTAGCGTCTTTCCAGTCTTGGAGCATGCAAATGAACACCACACACACAGAGCTCTGCAACAGACGTCTTTATTTCTCAATAAACTATCATACTCTGTGCGCATTGCATCATAACTTTCATAGCCACACCTTAACACCTCCCAACAGACTACATAATTAGTGATTAGAGTCCACCCAGAACCGCTCGGGTCCTGGCATGCATAATATCAAAGACGCTGCCTACTTCATTGTCGTTTCTGTATTTTGTGCAAGAGATGCTTCCGTGCTCAATAACTGCCTAAGCTGTCAAAATATCTCTCTATACAGTTGTTCTAAAAGACTTTACTTACACCACACTACATTCAATGGACAAGTTCATGGAACCAGAAGGTAACCAGCAGAAATGATTCTCATCCTCCTTCGAATCTGGAATTCCTCAGCCTTAACCTCCGCCCTTCGGTGGTGCAACTTTTAATAAATGTCTAACCACAGGTATTTATTTAAAAATAACACAGGTTTGATTTACAAGTAGGCAAAATTGTACTACCAAGAAAAAAAAATCAAACCTTGCAGTCACCCGCTGTTGCGTTCCCCTGATGGATTCAAGTGAGGGTGGGGGCTGGGGGTGGGGCAGTGACCCCAACGGCTGCCATTGATTGGGATGTCCATCGCAAGCCATGGTGCTGATTGAAATAGTGGAGTAATGTGAGGCGCTGACACTCAAAGATAATAAGCATTTTATATATATATATATATATATATATATATATATATATATATATATATATATATATATATATATATATATACTTCATGTGGCGAAACGCGTCATGGCGGTAGCGCTGGCATTTATTAAATAAATCACTCTTTTGCACCAGCAATTACTGGGTCGACTTTTCGTCATTTTGAAAACGGGCAGTGTGAGTCTGCAGTGTGACGAGTCTCCCAAAAAAAAAAAATATATATACACATATATATACACACATATATGTGAACAAGGGCTTTGGAAGCTCGAAACGTGTCTTGCCCTCGCTGTTTTCAACCCTTGAATAAAATCCTCTGTGTATCCAGTTCGTGGTCCGTCTCCTATTTGCCTGGAGGGTTCTGATTTTTACAAGAACCAGTAGTGGCTGTTGTTGGAGTTTGTGCATATATATATATATATATATATATATATATATATATATATATATATATATATATATATATATATATATATATATATATATATATATATATATATATATATATATATATATATATATATATATATATATTCAAACAACATATAAAGCCATAAATGCTTATATTACCCGTGCTTAAATAACAGGAGCACATATACAGTGGAATAGAACGAGTCAACAGTTGGAGGTCTGTGTTCGAAGATGAAATGGGTTCTCCCACTGTAAATCATATGACGGGGGAGGGAAGAAATGATTGCACAGCCAGCATGTGGTTTCCCCCTGTCGTCGAGCAGGCCTAGGGCTTTTTCAAGGCTCAGGAAGCAATTGTAACGCGCTGATTTTGGAGGCCAGGTTGTGGTGGCCAATTTAAACTCTTAATCAAGGTCGGATATATGCAGGTGCAGTCCAGGGTAAATGCTTGTTGCCCTCTAATGTTTACGGAAGTAAAGCTGCAAGCAGGATGGACAGCGGTCTTGTGGTCAGCGCAGGTTGCAGCCTTCAATCACAATTCTGTCTGGAAGCCGTCACGAGAATCAGGGCTTGAGCCTTGAGAAAGCCCCAGGCCCGTGGGGCTACAAAGACGAAACACATGTTGGCTGTGAGATGCACTCCTCTCCCATCATGTGACTTCCAATGGGAGCGCTGATTTCAACTTCAAACACAGAAAACAGCATCAATGGACGCTGCCTGCAGCTGTTGCCCCGTCCCCTTCTACTGTGTATGAGCTTTCCAGCTACGAAAATATGTATGACTTTCTGTGTTGGGTCACCAAACAAATACACAATAAATATATTTGTCTTAACGGTTGGATTAGATGTCTTGTGTTCTGTTATTTAGCAATGAAGGTGAAAATATATGTATAGCAGTATGCTTTTTATCATTGAGTATCATTAGCACCCCGCATATTATGTCGAGTAAGCACTGTCTGGGCTTCAGGGCATCATCACCCAGGTACTAGTGCGTTGAAACACGACCCCGCAGATTAATAAATCCACCATGGTGGCAGGAGCAGGGATTGGTGAAAGAAGGCCACAAATGGGAAAGCAGATCCTTAAATTGAGTGGGAGATCCGTAAAATGTGTAGTGCCCCCATGTCTTCATACACTGGTCAATTAATACAAAAAATACTTATAATTGGGCACTAGAACGAAATCTCGAAAATTCTAGCATAAAAGGCCTCGTTATAAGTGGCCCATGTTTTGCACCGGTGTTCTTTCCCCACTCATTCTTTCCCAGCATTGGAAAACCGCAGGGGGCAGAAACACTGGTTGGCTTTGAAGGATACTTACAGGGCACCCTCCAAAATGAGGAATTACAGGGACTTGGTCATTTCACACTCCACTGCCTCTGTTTTGACTCATTCTCCCATGAAGTATCGCCAGGAGGTTTTGTCTGATTGGAGCAGGTGAACAACACAGTGAAGACACGCTGGATCCACAGTAAATCTGTGGATCATGCATTCCAATAGATCACTCTTAATGATACCTGAAGGGGCTTATTTACAAGCCCCCTGCGCCACTGGTGCGCCACTTTTAAAATGGGTAAAAGTGATGTAGCCGCGACGCAAAAGGCTTGTAAATAAGTCCCAAAGTGTTCAAAAGTTACGAAGCAAAACTGTTCTTAAAATTAGGGGCTAGGTTGATGGAGTCCTGGTTGACTCACTTCCTGGGACCTTGCCTCTAAAAACTAGTTTAGTGTTCATGATGACACATAAAGGGTAGATTCAGTACTTCTGAAATTCTTTGTTTCCCTAAGCACTGAGCTTCGAGCTCTCTTAGGCTTTAATAGACCAATATTAACCTGGGACGATCACAGCATGGTGGATAGATCCGTTTCTATCCCTGGGGGATAAAGTTACAACAACCAAACATATACAAGAAATGAACCACACCTACATTGCTTATGATCCTACTTACACTGCAAAAAGACAGCATTGTAAGGCCATAGTAATGAAATACACCATGGGCCTCATTTATGAGGCCGTGCGTCACTTTTACGCGGCCGGTGCGGCACTTTTTGTGACGCACCAGTAGCGTAAAAAATGCGCCTGTTGCACCATATTTACAAAGTGACACATCTAGATAGATGCGTCACTTTGTAAACCCCTGCGCCACATTATACCTGCGCCAGGTATAATGTATGCAAGCGGGGCGTATTGACGCAAGGAATGGTCGTAGAAGTGACGCAGTGAAATCTATGCGATTTCACTGCATCACTTTTAGGACGCCGTTGCATCAAAATCTTGCACCTGCCTCACAGCAGGCGTAAGACTGACGCAGGCCCTTTCACATGGGGCTTGCCCCATGTGAAAGGACGCATTGCTGGAGTTGCGTCACTTCTGTGACACACTCCAGCAATGCGTCACTTTTGCGCTTACAGATATATCAGAAATACTGACGTATCTGTAACTCCTTGCGACATGATGCGTCATACATTAAATATGAGGCATCAGGAATGTCGCAAGGAGGGCGCACTGAGAAGTGACGCATCGCTGCTTTCACGCAGCGATGAGTCATTTCTCATAAATGAGGCCCCATAACTTTAGGCGGCCCAAGGAGAGCCATATGAGTGGCAAAAATAAACTTCCCGTAGGGTTACGTCACTCATGACCCTCAAAAACACAGTTTCTTTTTGCACCACTCCCCAGATTTCTTGCTATAACACATGTGCCTCTGCGGTAGTAACTCAAAGTCTAAAGAAACAAGTATGCTCTTTTGAAACTTACCGCCTGATTCATCATGCTCCCGTTTTCCGAGGCCCTAATAGCGATTCATAGCGAATCGCTATTAAGGACTCGCAAAACGGTAATCATGTAGGAATATGCAAAAAAAATGCGATTCCTTACAATTCCTTATTTGCGATTAGCTAATTGCTAATCGCAAATAAGGAATAACTCGCCATTCATTCCTATGGGCCAAAAGGCCCATAGGAAAGAATGGGGAGTATTCCTTATTTGCGATTAGCAATTAGCTAATCGCAAATAAGATTGCGATTTGAAGGGTGCCAGGGGTGTCCACAGGACACCCTGTAGCACCCCTCAAATGACATTTCACACAGGTGTTGCACACACACATGTCCAAAGGACATGTGTGTGTGTAACATGCAACTCAGAAAAATGCTTTTAAATGCATTTTTCTGAGTTTTCGCAATTTACTGCGAGGTCTGACCTCGCGGTAAATTGCGCCTAGAAATTGCGATTTCGCAAATTTAAATAGGATGTTGAATAGCATTTAAGGAATCTCAAATAGAGATTCCTTAAATGTCATTCCTCACAAAATTGCGAGATCGCAATTAGCGATTTTTACATTTGGGATGCTGAATCCCAAATGCAAAAATCGCTCTCGCAAAGGGCCGGATTCTCAGAATCCGGCCCCTTGCGAGCGCAATTTAGGGTCATGAATCGGGCTGTTATTTCCTTGTACTTGCAGTCAACGGTTGTTGGTACCCTGGGGAATTTAGACCTATTTTATGTTTATGGTGCACCAAATTGCACATGAAGCTGGGAACTCAGTTCCTACTAGTTGTTGTAGGATTTTTCTGGTGCCCCTAGGGCCACCTGGTATCTCAACAGTCAGGAATATGGATCATGGTTAAAAATTATCCCTGTATTTCCATATTGGCCGCTATCGGTCGTGATAGATTGTTTGCCAGCTTGGGGGCTGCAGTCTCTCAGCTGGGGTCAGTATTTCATAGAGGAGGAAACATCCAAGATTTCCCATCAAAGCTATCAAATTTTTTGAAATACTTCTCATATGGAACAGAGGGCGCTATACCAAAAAAACTCAAAGATCTAGATTGAACAAGACTCATTACACATTCTGAACATAGAGCCACAGATCGCAGCGCTGGAGGCCATCCTGGGCTCAGCACGAGTGTCATGGAAGTCACCTGTTATGAAACGATGGTGTGGACAATGGACTCTCCCACGGGCTCCTGGGGTCACCGTCAAAGGGATTACTGGTCCAGAGCTTGAAAGCCCACTTTGATGTGTTCAAGCTCTCTTCTCTTACCTGCACCACTCCTTGTTGACTGGTCGGTTTGTCTCCATGCAATGGCTGGTCTCTTTTATCAGCACATAAAAGGGACACTTCAGACAGGAAGGCTGGACAGAGTCAAGGTGAGAACTTGATTGAGGTGGCAGAGCAATGGGCACAATACAGGTTCACGGTCAGGAAGGATTGTTTTAGCGACATTTCACGCGCAATGAGTTCCTTACAGTGAATCCCAGTCCTGGCCAAAGTATTGTAATAATTGTATTGTCCTGGGGGAGATGGACATTGTTAAGCACTGTAAAAAGTTTGAAAGCAGTTGACTTCTTAGCAATGAGCATTTTGTGGGTTTTTTTCTTCAGACAAATGTCGATGAAGATCTTTGGCAGGAAGATTTGTGGATTCCAGCCAGCTTCCAGACAGTGCAAGATATCTCTTCAAAGGGCAATAGAGAAGTTGTGGAATAGACCAAATGGGAGGGGTCTTTTAGTCAGGGCTTTCATGTTAAGCCACACCAGTTTAAGGCATACACGCCTCTATGACGAAACCCAATATTCCATGTTTAGGTTTCACTCCAATGCAGGTTTTATTGTGGGGAAGCAGAGTTGGCATTTTCGGGTCAAAGGCCGCAGGGAAAAAAGGTTACATGGAAATTTTCAATAGAGAAAAAAACAATAAAATGTAGCATGGGATAGCTGATACAAACTTTGGCACTACGTCAAATGGAGAAGGCACGAATGCTCCATATTTACTTACATATGGTGCATTCCAGGAGCACAACTAGACCCGAACTTTGGCGGGGCAAACACTCCCAGCCAGGTCTGGCCCTAGCACTGGTCGCACATGGTGCAACAGTCTTTTTTGGTGCCCCCTCCCCCATTTCCTCCTTGTCCATGAATACCTTCAATACCACTCACAAACAATGCACCTCATCTCTCTATAGCACCTTTCTGACAAACATTTTATTTTTTATAGCGCTACTCATAGCTTACTCACCCTCAGCTCTGTGATCTGCATGGTACACTTTCTTTGGAGCAGGCACATTAACCCTCTGTGCTGTGTGGGTGGCAGGAGTGCCCATGTGAGAGCACGGTGAGCGATGAATAGTGTGACAGTAGGGTAAAAGGAGTGACTGCAGGGTGAGTGAGGTGACCATATGAATTTGGGTGTGGATGCAAGTGCAGAGTGGGACGAATGAATGCATGGTTAGTGGTGGGCTTGTTTCATTGAGATTGCAGATTGAGCAGTGAGGAGGACAGGTGAATGGAGTGTCACATGAGTGCAGTGTAGTAGTTTGCTTGTGTTACTGCAGGGTGAGGTACAGGGTGAACAGCGCAAGTGCATTGTAGCAGGGTTTCCGTTCTCCCACAGAACTGTGCACAGAGATCTAGAACCTCTGTGAATTAGGGTGACCCAAAACCCACCTTAGTATCCAAAATCCCCTTACCGAACTAGCTACAGTGTCTCATTGGTCATAACAAACTCCCAATGACTTAGACAAACCAGAACATGAACTTAGGTTACCTCAGGTATCGTGGAACACATGAACACTCTTTCGCTCTATAATCATTTCAAACCAGAACGGGGAGTAAAAGAAGACACGTGCAAGTTTGAAATATTTATTTTTCAATGCAAGGTTCTCAAACGCAGTATCTTATATAATACCAGAATACATATTATAAAAATCAGAGTTATCAGCATAGTCACTAATCCATAGTAAGCGAACGGTGATAGCATATTATAATGCAAAAATCAATAGAAATCTGTATCACCTATATTTTCGCGCACCCTATTTAGCATACTATATTATATCTAAGAAGGTCTCATTTGGGTTTTAGCAGGGCGGGCCCATACCTCTAAATGTCAGTAGGAGAAGATCACATCATCAGCTACCAGCTCTCTGCATGCGAAGCACCATCAAGTGTGTTTTTGCATTCTCAGTAACTCTATCTTAAACCCGCTTAGAGCCCAATGTTGGCAGCAACTTTATTTGTGTTATGTCTAATGTGGTGCGAGGATCAGGCCTCCCAGCAACCTTGTGTTAGGTTATTCTTAGAGGGTTCAGCTCTCAGTGTACAGACAGTGTACCAAGCACAACTGATATCAGAGCAATAACATATTATTCTCAAATAAATCACATCTTTCGTCTAGGTTGAAAGCTACAATAACAATTATGTGTCGTGTGCAAACTGAAGCCGTAGGAAAATATGTCGTTTAAACATTTAATAAACTCATGCTAACTTAACACAATATATAGAAAAGCAGTAACTATATGACACCCCCCCAATGATCCGAGGACGGTCAAGAAAACAAGCCACTAATATAATAAAGGCATAACATGAAAGCAGAGTTCAACAATATTGAGCCAAGCTAAATGTATGTAGATGCATATAAAAAATAACAACACAAAAATATGTATGAATGCCTATAGTGGCCAAACAAAATGTAATAAAAGTCTTGAACTTGAAGCCAAATATAAAATCATTGGCCTAGAACATATGGGGTTGAATGTCGTAAGAAAAAAGGCACCATTCAGAATTACTAAAAAGACACGTGCCATTATAATAAAAGTCTCCAAAGCAATTCATGGGTGGATAGAATATGCAAAATAGGTAGCAACAGCTTCCAACATGAAATCACTGTCATCATCCGAAAACAGTTCAGCCATCCAATTAAGTAATGGGAAAGAACATACGTGCTCCTCCAGCACCGGACCCTCTAGCAACATCAGAGGACAACTTGGTGGGTTCTCAAGAACGCTATGTGCCAGAAACTCATGCGCCGCTGCAGGTATGTCCCACTGACCCATTAGTCCATGCATCGCTGCCAAGGCCATAATCCTTTCGTCAGAACAAACCAACTCGTGAGCAACTACGGGGCCCATCAGGTGATTAAAATCGACTTCAGGAGATAACGGCAAGCAGGGACACAAATCAATGGCCCAGTCAAAATCGCAGCTCAGGCAATGAAACACAGGCTGGACACATGTGAAATAGGAAAACCGAAACGATAATCCAAATGCCGTGCTTAAGGTCGCAAGCGGCAGGGTGCCATAGTAATCAAGCATCCGGTTGCGAAACAGTGTCAGAAGGGGCTGAGCGGCTTCTTGCGCAGGATGGGCATACATGTTTTAGGAAGCAGAATAATATCAAAACGCCTGCAGCTAAAGCCAGCAAAACAGGGAATCCTCCAAACAAACTCGAAAATATTGAATGGAAGAAAGCGGGGATGACACCAAAAATCTTTTCAAATGTAGTCACGAGACCACTACTAACCAATTTAAAAAAATGAGCTAAGCCAGACGTGGAGGAGGCATTAAAGATTTGATGAACTAATTCGCAGAAATGAAACGGCAAGTCAGTATTTAAAAGTGCCTGCACCTCTGTGCGTGTGTTAGCTATGTGAAGGACATAAGTTTCACGGGTCGAGCTCAGGGCCACTTCCTTTTGAGACAAAAGAGCCCTTATTCTGCTCATACCATTGAACTCCGCTTTCAAGGTTGGGATGCGCGGCCAGATGGAAACATCTGAATTCCCATGCGTGGGTGGATATAACACGTTCTTGCAACACACCACACGTTCTGATACAGTAACCACATAGGCGATACCGACCATTAACCCACAACACTCCTCGTTATTCAAAAGTAAATAACTACCGTTTGTCAATAAAGTGAATGTGGGAACTATTGCAGGAACTGGTGTGCCTTTTAAAACACAGGCCAAATTAGGCCGGTCCTGATTACATGAACCATGCAACTGGATGTGTCTGCATATCAGTGAACGGTCAGGCGACTGTGTGCATTCTTCACCATTCAGATTCACTTCCTTTCCATCCTTCAAGCATCTGTACGTGTATGGTAAAGACCATGTCTCATGGAGGAAAGCACTGCCTAGTGGTTCATATCGCCCTATTGCAATATACCGCATACAATTAGTAACTTTGTACAAAGCAAATGGCAACGTAATAACACCATGGATAAGCCATGTAGCAGCAGCTGCCTCAGCTTCAGAAAAGGGCAAAGATTCTAACTTTTCAATGTGTAACACAGAAAATGATGCATCTCGCATGGAAAGCATGCGCTGCTTGTCAGTCAAATTAAATGGGGCAAATAGGGATGACACGTTCATGTAACTCCAGGGCACGCGACCCGCCTTAAGAGTCTGTAGTGTCCATGCAAACTGCATCAAAGAACGCAATTGAATTTGTCCATGGTACAATACAGACACCTCATCATTCACAATGTCAACTACAGAAGAGACAATATTGTTAAACGTGTAAATTCGGGAAGAAAGCATGTTAATACTGTTATCGACAACTGCAAGCACTTTTTCCAAATTTGCTTGGTCAATCGCCCTTAGGCGCTTAGCAGCCTCAATTTGCGAAAATTTCCAAATTTTATTGTAAACTGCATAAATCCACCGTTTAGACCTACCCTTAGCCAGGCCTTTTATAAAATCATTTAAATCCACATTATCAGTCAACTGAGACAGATGTAGTTTAACTGCAGCTAAAGTGGAATGTTGTAACCAATTCTGACACAGTTTCCCCACATAGTAAGTGGTGACAGTATAATCAGTTTCAAAACGGGGATCAGGTCTGACTTGTGTGAACCCTTCAGCTAAACCCAGAAAACGACGTTGGCAAGAATCAGCACTTCTTTGCCACATCAGCCATCCCTTCGGATCCAAACTGGATACATTAAAGGATGAATTGTGTAATAGATTTTGTAACTCACGAATAGACAATTCAGTAAAATTACCCTAACCTGAATATTCTTCCAATTCGGAGATAATTGGTGTATTTAATTTTTTAGAAGTAGCCAATCCAAAGCATGTTGTTTGGGAAATAGTAGAATTTAGAAACAACAAGTGATTCGGGATGAGACATGCCCGGTGCAAAGCCTCAGTGCCTTGTACCTGCCAATCTTTGGTACCCCAAACCGATTTAAGGTCAATTGTTCCTTTCCAGAACTCGTAGCAATTTACAGTTAATTTATCTAGAAAGGACTTCGAATACAGCAATTTTGTATCGGTAAGTCTAACTTTGGACATGGACTTTTGTGTCATTTTGAAATAAAACGACTCAGCATTTGATTGATTAAAGTCTGTAAAATAAGTGTATTTTTTCAGAAATGTACTGGAGCTGCCTCCTAATGGAGCTGGGCAGTGTTCCCACTGTGTGTAATTTACAGCAACCCTTCTGGAATTCGTCTTATGCAGAAAATGATTACCATAATGTTGGAAGCAAAACAAATCACCATAATTAACAGAATCTAAATATAAATCCTCAGCATCAAAAGCTGCATAATATTTCAAATCAGAGAATAATGCTTCTACGGCCTGAATATCCCAATCATCAGAACGTATATTTTGTTTAATCACATCCCCCATGTTTACTCTAAGCACATTCGGAACATTAATGACTTCAGTGGGCCCATGTATCTGAAATCGAACCGCATCCCACACAATCCCATCAAGGACAGGCCAAGCAGTAATGTTGACCATATTCAAGTCTTGTTTCAGTCTGTGTGCTGAATGTGAAGAGGAAAGAGGGGCCAATGTTTCATTAAGGTACCGAATTCCTGTTCTTTCTTTGACATAGTGGCCATCGATCAGGCGGAAAAAATAAAACACAAAACCAATCGACATAAAAAGGTAAAATGAAAATAGAATCAACTAAATGTATGTCCAAGGGGGAACTAAAAAATGTTTTTTAAATAGAGTGGCATATTTTGCAATAGTTGAGGGTTTCTTTGAAAGTTCCGAAACAGAGTCAAAAGAGAATCTGGACTGATCGGCCAAACAAGTCTGCAAACCTGGCATTGATAAATCAGCAGGATAGGTGTAGTTCAGCTCATCAATGTTAGTAACAGGAATAGTATTTAATAAAGGACTGGATATAGCAGGCATCTCGAGGGACACCTCCGGTTCTGCACCAGAAGTAATAGCCAGCACAGAATGCCTCACCATGGAAGGACAGGATACAGCCGGTGTCATGCTATGAAGAATCGGCCACCCTGTGTGTCTTGACATTGTCAATAGAGATAAATCTGTTTTCCTTATGACCTGGAAGTGGTGGTAATATGACTTTTCTCGTTCCCTTCACTCCAAGAACTCGAACCGGTGCATGATATGAGGGACCAAACTCTTTCTTGTTATCGATCTTCTCTCGAACCAGTTCTCCAACTTGGGGTAGCCAGCCAACTACCGGGATCTGCAACGCATCATCCGATGTGGAGGGCAAATGTTCCTTTGCCAGACTGTCTCTGGTCTTTTGTAGATCCTGTAAAACATTGCAATGTTCATCTACGTCAAAGGCCGCCGCCTTGGCCTTGCAGTCCAGACCGTCGAGGTCAGGGACGTACATCTTGATACCAAAGAGCATTTCGTATGGGGCCGCCCACCCAGAGACCTTCTAGGTAGGTTATTAAGTGCACGCTGCACGCCATTGAGGTGGGCTAACCAGTTTCTGCCAGTGCCTATAACTCGAGCTGTCAAAGATTGCTTTAAGTCACGGTTCATTCGTTCCACTACACTGTTTCCCTCGGGTCTGTACGGAGACGAAAACTTGACTTGGACCCCCAACGAAACCATAGCATCCTTATACGCCTTAGAGGCGAAAGCCGGACCCTGATCCGAATGGAAGGTACCACAGGCAAAAATCCCTACAAAGACTAGCAAATCCTTAATGACAGTCCGTGAATCAGCACTCCGATGGGGCCATACCCACACAAAGCATGTGCATGAATCAACTGCTACTAAGATGTACTTATATGCAGTATCAGAAGAAAAAGGACCGCAGTGATCTAAATAAACGCCCCCCAGTGGTTTATTAGAAATGTACAACTGTGTCTGAGGCGGACGCGCAGCAGTTGAAGGCTTAATCTGCTGGCAAATGTCACATTGAAGGACATAATCGCGCTTCTGTTTGTACAGTCCCCGCCACAGGAACCTCTGTTGTAGCTGAGTTACAGTGTCTGAGACGCCCGCATGCGCAGATGCCACACCTTCATGAGCCGCTGTAATCAAAGAAGCTCTGCGATCCGAGTTGGGAATTAAACATTCGCCAACTTCAGGAATTTTCACATAAGGAACCTTATCGGGACTTAAGTGGTATGTGTACTTCGAAGGGAACCCCGCAGGATATTTACTTCCCTTCTCAGTGGCAGCAACAGCTGCCAAGATGTCATCATCTATCTTACTTTTGGACCTCGTGACTGCTGCAACTAAGAATTTAGATACTGCTGATTTCGCTGCTTCATCAGCAAGCAAATTACCGACAGCGTGGACTCCCACGCGCTGATGGCCAAGAGTATGAATCACAAACACGAGTGGCAACTTTTCTTTGAGTTCCGCCACTCGGACCCAGATCATTTTATGTTTGATTGTGCTACCTTTGGAATCACGAAATTCATTCTGAATCCAAAAGAACAAGTTTTCATTGTAAGACTGGACACAGTAGTAAGAGTCACTTACGATCAAAGTCGTCACACAAGGATCAGCGTACTCTAATGCAAGCATCAGAGCACGAAGCTCTGCTAATTGTGCGGTGCAGTCTCCAAGCGTCTGCGTGTGCACGACACTGGACTTGAACTCATCGTTCACCATGGCACCGACCACAACGGCGCAAGCGGAAACGTAGGCATGTTTAGAGCCATGCGCAACCTGCGCCGAACCATCAGTGTAAATGATGCAATGGAAATCCTCCAACGGCCGCATTGCTAAAGGAGCAGGATGAACAAATTCATACTGTAAGTACTCCTACGACCGTAAAGTGGCGTCAAAAATAAACGTGACATCCTGGGATGTCAAGGATGCAGCCCACTGAATCCACCGAGGGTGCAAAGCTTTGGAATTTGGTACACTGGCTTTCGTAACTGCCACCAAGGCAGGACACGGGGTAACAAACAACATACGTTTTCCCTGTGACAGGGCACGTTCCTTGAGAATTGCCATCTGCACAGCCGTCAAAACTTTCTCCACAGTGGAAAAGCGCATTTCAGCCGAAGTGTACAAGTGTGACTTGTAAGCCATAGGTACTGTATCTCCTTCATTAAAAGTTAGGTACGTGAAACCTACCGTCCCCAGGACAATTCTTATCACCAGGTTGGTCTGGTTATCACGAGTCTGTAAGTATTCAGAAGCGAGCAAATCAGCTTGCAATGACTGCAGAATAGCTGAATGCTCAGGCAGCCAGCATGATTTGGAAAAAGATGGTTGTATCAAAGCATACAAAGGCTTGATACGCTGGGCATATTCCGGAATGTATGTTCTTACGAAATTCAAAAAGCCCAGGAAAGACTGTCATTTTTTCAGTGTTGTTGGTGAGCGCAACTGTGCGCATTTCTCCAGGAAATGAGGAGCCAAGCCTTTTCCTTCATTGGTTAGTTCATAGCCTAGAAACAACACTGTGTACTCTGCAATGTGCGATTTTGCAAAATTAAACTTGTAACCCATGTCTGCAAAGTTACAAATAATACTGTTCACTCGACACAGATGCTCCCAAAGTTCGTCGTCTGTGAGATAGATATCATCCACATAGGAACAAGCATCTGGGTCGACCCTCTCCAACAGAGAGACAATGCGGGCGAAAAACACACCAGGACTATTCTTATAGCCCATTGGGAGACGCCAAAACATTCTTTGGACACCGCCGCATGTGAAAGAAGTCCATTGGGAACTTAGACCGTCCAATGAATGGGCATAAAAACCATTGGAAACGTCAAGCGTGGTATTGAACCGCTTACGCACAAGACTATTTACAAGGGCAGAGCTGTGAGTATTCTGAACTGCACAGTTACAGCAATGCGAGTTTAAATGCCGGTAATCCAAAACCAAACGGTAAGAACCGTCCGGCTTGTTTACAGTAAAATGGGGGTTATTCATCGGTGACACACATGTTTCAATTACACCTTGATATTCCAATTGTTCAAGGATCACTGCGACTGAAGCTTTGGCTTCACGTCGTATGGGATATTGAGGTTGAGGCTGCGGCTGAGACCGTATAGGAATCTCGTGGCTTGGGGACAATTTTTCCCAGCCACATTGATTGCGGTACACAGCCGGTGCAAGCGCCAGAGCCCACTCTTCTGCAAAGTGCAGCGCTTCCACTCTCGAAACAGTGTTCGCGAAACTGTGGAGGATTACCTCCTCCCCACGTGGAGCTGCGAGCACAAAAGGTGGGGGCCAGTCACCCTCCGAAAGCAAAATGTCATACGTAGACGAAAGATTTTCCAAAAATACCCCTTTTATGGTACGTTGTATGTCACCTTCAATTAACAGGACAATTTCAAAAAGTCTATCAGGGGGAGCAACTCTTGTATCAGCTGTTTCAATCACAACATAAGTGTCAGTCGCTGTCACCTTCAGTAGTGGACGGAGGGCCTCTCTCACTATGTTAATCTCCGCCGCGCTGTCCAGCAAGGTCAGAGCCCAAGTCAGATTCCGAAGCCGCGTTCTCACAATCTGGGGCATATCGATGCGCCGTTAAGGCAGCGACTTTCTTCTTGGCAAACTGCGGTCTCTGAGGCGTAGAGCCTTCCTGCTTGTCTGCACCGTTGCGTGGGCGGGGCTGACCACGTCCTTGCTGGCCACCCCGGCCCCTGCCGCCCCCTCCACCACCGGTTGACGGAGACGATGAGTCCTGAAAGGAATGAGAAGAGCGTTGGTCAGAAGCCTGAAAACGTTCAGGTGATTTAATCATCGCGCGGTCGCGCAAATCATAAACACGTTCCGACTGCGCAGGCAATGGAGACGCAGGACGCGAAACCTGTGCTTGTTGTTGTTGCTGTTGCTTACCCTGATTCTGTTTTTTAGGCCAATTTTGTTTCTTGGACTTTGGTTGAACGTCAGTTTCCGAAGCCTGTCCCTGGGGCTGCTTCTTCTCCTTAGTAGAAAAAGGCTTATTACCCTTACTATTGCGACCCACTGTTTTATAAGCCGCCACAATTATCCTCGCTAACTGTCGGGGTTTCTCGGCATTGGAACCAGCGCCAAAGCGTTAGCCACCTGAAAGTTCACTGCATCCGCCTTGACATTCGCAAGGATCAGATCGCAAACCACATCAAAGGAGCCACATAGGCGCATACCCAACTCAACAGCCGATTCCGGCCCGTGATCATCTTGAACACGTTTAAAGACCGTAGACAGATTAGACACAGACGGGGAGCCAAAGCACCTCGAATAGACAGCCGCAAAAGTCTTACCCCTGGTCTCACAGTCAACAAGTTCAGGGGCCAAATCTTTCGGCAAACTAAGCGTAAGAATCCGGTGTTTTTCACCAGGAGTCGTATTAGGAAACACCGCCTCCAGCTGGTCAAATTTCTCGGCAAGCCAGAAAGGAAAATCATCCTTATCCAGGGGCTTCTTGCCTATAACGGAATTCACCATGACAGGACTGATTTTCAAACCAGCCTACCCTGCCGGAAGTGCTGCACCTCTAGGGGTTGCCCCATGAACATTACGACTTGTGTAATGCACAAGGGCTCTAATCACGGCAATGGCGACTACATGAAGCCGCCTAAGATCACCTAAGTTACAAGTGGCGTGATTAGGGTGAGGAGTAAATCCAGCCAAAGCGGGCCAATTTGTGCCCGGAATGGACAAAGGACCTAATCTCGGAGCGGTTAAAAAGTGGGGTAGGGCGCCACCAAACCAAACTCCATGCTGCCAAACATCAATAGGTACTTCCTGTGCTCTGTATGGAGCATATTCAGCAGGTACAGGTGAAGCAATGTACGAGTGGAACAGACCAGAATTTGCGTCCACTGCCGGAAATGTCACCCACAAATAAAACAGTTCGTACGGGTAAGCATGTTCCGCACTCACCACCAGAACCACAGCCAAGCCTTCAGCAGGTACATCATAAGTCCGCAAATGATCACGCACCGCAATGCGACTATGCAGCGGGATGTCCACGGCTTGTGCCATGATTGCACAGGAACGTGAAAATACAAGGATTACTTTGTAGCACAACTGGGTAGTAATTCAAGGAAACCGTTTTAGATAGATTCAAGCTTGAAAAGACCTATTTCAAAAATAGGTAGGTTTTTCCGACACCACCGTTTTCCGGAAATGGGAATGAAGGGGTTAAGGTTTGAATGATATACTACTCGAGTGTCATGATATAAGGCCAACAACGTATGGGCGCCATGTAGCAGGGTTTCCGTTCTCCCACAGAACTGTGCACAGAGATCTAGACCCTCGGTGAATTAGGGTGACCCAAAACCCACCTTAGTATCCAAAATCCCCTTACCGAACTAGCTACAGTGTCTCATTGGTCATAACAAACTCCCAATGACTTAGACAAACCAGAACATGAACTTAGGTTACCTCAGGTATCGTGGAACACATGAACACTCTTTCGCTCTATAATCATTTCAAACCAGAACGGGGAGTAGAAGAAGACACGTGCAAGTTTGAAATATTTATTTTTCAATGCAAGGTTCTCAAACGCAGTATCTTATATAATACCAGAATACATATTATAAAAATCAGAGTTATCAGCATAGTCACTAATCCATAGTAAGCGAACGGTGATAGCATATTATAATGCAAAAATCAATAGAAATCTGTATCACCTATATTTTCGCGCACCCTATTTAGCATAATATATTATATCTAAGAAGGTCTCATTTGGGTTTTAGCAGGGCGGGCCCATACCTCTAAATGTCAGTAGGAGAAGATCACATCATCAGCTACCAGGTCTCTGCATGCGAAGCACCATCAAGTGTGTTTTTGCATTCTCAGTAACTCTATCTTAAACCCGCTTAGAGCCCAATGTTGGCACCAACTTTATTTGTGTTATGTCTAATGTGGTGCGAGGATCAGGCCTCCCAGCAACCTTGTGTTAGGTTATTCTTAGAGGGTTCAGCTCTCAGTGTACAGACAGTGTACCAAGTGTACCAAGCACAACTGATATCAGAGCAATAATATATTATTCTCAAATAAATCACATCTTTCGTCTAGGTTGAAAGCTACAATAACAATTATGTGTCGTGTGCAAACTGAAGCCGTAGGAAAATATGTCGTTTAAACATTTAATAAACTCATGCTAACTTAACACAATATATAGAAAAGCAGTAACTATATGACAGCATTGT
Organism: Lissotriton vulgaris; assembly: GCF_964263255.1. Taxonomy (NCBI): domain Eukaryota; kingdom Metazoa; phylum Chordata; class Amphibia; order Caudata; family Salamandridae; genus Lissotriton; species Lissotriton vulgaris. Next base: position 361,871,067 of record NC_141693.1, on the reverse strand, counting down.
GAGTGCAGATTGATCACTGTGAGTGCAGGGTGAGCAGGTGAATGGTGTGAGTGCATGGTGATCAGTGTGAGTGCATTGTGATCGCTGTGAGTGCAGGGTGAGCGTGAAAGTGAAGGGCGAGAGTAAGGAGTGAATTGTCTGAATGCAGGGTGCATTCCCAGATACTTGAAGTAACTCAGCATGTTATTGACGGCGGTGTAGGGTTTCAGATATAAGTTCAACTATTGATATTATGCAGGGCTTTACGTGGGATGAAAAAACTGGGTGGGGTCTCTCAAAGGGTCGTGGCTGATATAAATAAGGTTGTGGCTTAAAAATGTATGCTAAAAGTCTGTGCTCGGCATAATGTGCCGCCCGACTCGTATTTCACTGCTTCTGGTATTGCCTCCACATAAGTAACATTACATCCACAACAAGCCAGGACTATTGGCTTTGTCAAAGGTTGCTAGTTGCATAAGATAAATATACTACATGCATACATACAACTATGGCTAAGTTGTAACTAATATTGAAAATGCTTTAGTTCTTGCTCAAGAGGTTGTGGAGTAGTGGCTAGAGCTGCCAACTTTGGAGCTGAGGAAGCAGGTTTGAGTCTCAGTGTCGGCTAAACATCCTGCGCTTTTGGGCAAACCACTTAATCGTCTGTGCCTACCAAAAAATAAATGAAGATGTCCTTGTTGGTGCTCATGTAAAGCACTTCGAGTTTAGCAATACAAAGCTGCAAAATAAAAGACATAAAAACAATGAACTGCTGCAGAGTTAAGATTTTTTTTTCATTCTGAGTGTGAGAATGAAAATGGAGAGCCTAATAGGGACCCGTCGTGTCGCCTGCTTAGAAGAACTGCTGGTGCAGAGCACCGGCAGGACCCAGCCCACTTAAAACCCTGCTATTATGACATTACTCAGGGATTGAGGGTGGAGGAATTAAATATTGTGCTGATCCTGCAACAAATTTCCAGTCTTATGATTAGGGTTGGCAGCTCATTATTTTGATGTCCCAGATGGTACTTCGAACAGCAAATATAAATAGAAAGCTCTTTTAATTGTGTTCTAGGGCTGTCTGAATGATCCAAAACTTATAATTAAAGGGAACAAAGACAGAAAAGTCACATTACAAATGAATACTTACTTTTTTTATTTATAACCCTATTTAGTGTGAAGACAAGGTCTTTGTAGGCTCTTTAAACAACACATGGCTGGCATTTTTTTGGGGCAACTCTATTTTATATTCTGGGGGGGGGCGCTAGAGGGCGCACGAGCTGAATGGCCGCACTTTAGTGAGGCTCCGGCTGCCTGGCATTCCTATCCTGCTTTAATCCTTTCCAATCTGCGCCCACCCACCTGAAACGCGCCTGGGGGGAAGATATGCTGCTGCTGCCCACCCTGTCCGAGTTTGGGGGCCCTACGACCTGTGGTTGCTGAGTTAGAGCGAGTTGGAGCCGAAGCGGAGGCGGCCTCAGGTTGGGACCTTACTGACGGCGGCGTTGGAATTCACACAACGCCCCGGATTGCCACGTGGTGTGTAGGCCGTAAGCTGACAAGCGCGCCGGACCTGAGCGCATCGATAATCTTTGGCAGTTATCGAGGGACCACTGACAAGCCACGCGGAGCAATCGACCGGATTGATGCCCTGAGGCGATTTTTGACCTACGGTGGGGCCCGGATTGTTGGCGACGCACCGGAGTACAACTGCCTCCTGGTGCCGCCCGCACGCCGAACCTCCCTGTGCTGCTCGGATCTGCACCCACAATCACCGCTCTCGTCACTGCTGTACCGGCATGGGGAAACCGGACAACCGGCAGCCCAAGCTACAATTTGAGCCCGCGGCGCAAAAAAAAGCGACCAGGCAGACAGGGGATGTTGCTCAACCGAGGAGCCCGGCGGCGGAGGTGGCCCCCATGGTCCCGGAGATCGCCACGATGCTGCAAGAGATGCGACAGGGCTTTGCCATGGTGGTGGATAAGGTGGACAGGCTATCCGCCAGAATGGACGGCATCGTCCAGAAAATGGACATACATGAAGAGCGCTTAACGGAGGCGGAACGCCGACTCTCCGAAACCGAGGATGCCACAACGTCGCAGGCTACGAGGCTTTCCCGCATGGATAATGTGCTCAGGGTGATAGCCGCCAAAAATGAGGAGTTAGAAGCGAGGAGCAGGCGGAACAACGTAAGAATCACAGGCATTCTGGGCATTCCGGAGTCGACCAACACGGGGTGAATGGAGCTTTACGTCGAAAAACTTCTCATGGCCACGGTGGGAGAGGAGGCCCTCTCGAAGCAGTTCATTGTGGAACGGGCCCATCGTTCCCTTGGGCCCCAACCCCAGCCCGGTGCCCCGCCGAGGCCCATCATTGCACGCCTGCTCAACTATCGAGACCGGGATGCGGCGTTGAGAGCGGCCAGGGCAATTCAAAACCTTGCCTATGAAGGAGTGTCTTTCTCAATCTACCCTGATTTTACCCCGGTGGTCCAAGAGCAACAACGGAAATTTCTGGCTGTAAAGAGGAAATTGAGAGGTCTGAATATAGACTATGCGCTGCTGTACCCCGCCAAGCTGCGGGTGACCCACCAGGGCATGCAACACTTCTTCTTAAATCCACAACAGGTCGAGGACTACCTTAAAACTTTGCCTAAACGAGACCGGAGAGCTGCAAATGTGGACGGCGGACACGACTCTGGGTCGGAGTGAACGATATTTGTGATGCTACACACTTCGCTGGTTTGTGTCGACTAATGCTTCGAATTGGAACGCTTGCAACTGGCCCCCCGGGAGGCTCGGGTCGGGTGGACCCGCAGGTGCCATTGCATGCCAGGCCCCCACCCCCATGCTCTCTCCCCCGCCTGGACAGAGACGGTAGGAGTGGATGAGAACGGAGGGAAGAGAAATGGGGGTGGAAGACAGTGCACCTCTGAGAACCCCGAACGGGTGTACCCCACAGACCTTGCAAATTGCACTTTTGATGTTTTACTGTTGCGGGCTTGCTAGGGGAGGGGGGTGGGCAACAGGTGCTGGCGAGTTGGGGGTGCTTTAGTGGGAGGGGGGCGGGCAACGCTGGTTCCGATCTACGGGTGCTGCATCTATGACAGACTGGAGTACAGCCATTGCGTTAAGCGAGTTGGGCCTGCAACCTCGGTTGCTTGCTATGTTTACGACTGTTCTTTATCTTGTGCTGATGTCAAGAGGAAGGGAGGGGTTATTTGTCGGGTGGCCTGCTAAGGTTTGGGGCGCGTCCGATGAGCTGTTTGCTGGACGAAGCTCTCTACGAATTACTGGGTTGGGCACCTGGGTTTGTTCTGGCTTAACGGTTTGTTTTTGTTTTTTAGCATGTGCACTAAAACTTATTCGACCGCCTACCTGCTTTGGGGTGTGGTGGTACATTGGAGATACTGTGGAGGGGGGGACTATTGGCCGCAAAGAGTGGTCGGGCCGGCTGACACACGACGTGCATGCTGGTGGAAGCATGGAATGTCTTTTCACATTGATTTTTCGGTTATGTCGTAGGCTTTCTGAATGGGGGACACCTGTCTGAATATACTCACATGGAATGTGCGGGGGTTGGGGGATCATCGAAAGAGGAGGCACATTCTGGGCTACCTGGACCGCCATAACATACATATAGCCTTTTTACAGGAAACACACTTTGCACCTCACAGAAATCATGCCTTTGGTAACAGATGGGCTTCATGCGCTGCGTTCTCATCATATTCCTCCTATGCCCGGGGCACAGTGATACTGGTGAAAAGATCTACTCCCTTTTACATGGCTGGCTCGAAGACGGATGCGCAGGGGAGATATTGTTTGGTATGGGGCAGGTTGGGGCGCATGACAGTAACCCTTGCCTGCTGCTATGGGCCTAACGTGGATGACCCGCAATACTTTGAAACACTGTGGGCTGCAATAGTGGAGACTGGGTCGCAGCACATAATATGGGGGGAGATTTTAATGTAGCCATTAACCCGACCCTAGACCGCTCACACCAGGCTCCACATCACTACACGAAAGGGCGGGAGGTCCTGCGCGCCATTGTGGAAGAAAATCACCTTGTAGACGCGTGGCGCGCACACTGCGGGCAAAAGGGGGAGGGTACACACTTCACTGCACAGGCAAAATCCTGGGCTCGGCTTGACTATTTCTTTCTAACCGTTCACCTCTATGCCTCACTGACATGTGCGCGGCACCTCCCCAGGACATATTCTGATCATGCCCCGGTTCATATTGCCCTACGAGGGGCGGAATTAAGCCCCCCGGTTACAGCGTGGCGTATGCAGCCTGCGATGCTTTTGGATGAGGAATTTCGGGAGGAGCTTCGGGAGGAATGTTTGGATTTTTTAAAACGGAATAAGGACTCTGTGAGAGATGTTGAGACCATATGGGATGCATTTAAAGTTACACTGAGGGGATTCTGTATTGCGAAAGGCTCTGGAGTCCTTAAGGCTATACTAACACGGCTGAAGGCTTTGGAGGCCCGGCTGGGGCGAGCGGAGGAGGCCCTCCGTATACACCCCGACGGTGACACGCTTGCTGAGATAAGAGATTTGATAACTGAATATTCAGATGAAGCTGCGCGCGAGGCGAAGTTTAGGCACAAGTATTGGGTGGCACGAAGATATGGGGAGGGTGAGAGGCCTGGAAAGGCGTTAGCTACTGCAGTCAGGCTTATGAGGACGCCTACCGTCATACTGGAATTGGAAACCGCCGAGGGGCTTCTGCTCAGGGATTCCACGCAGATACTTAATGAATTTGTCAGCCATTATAGCGCATTGTACACCTCCGTTGGGGCAGAGAGGCCGTCCCTAGACGACTACCTAACTGATGTAGCGCTGGGGTGGTTAAGTGACTCTAAGAGGGCCTTTTTGAGTGCCCCGTTTGAGCTGGATGAAGTCCGTGAGGCCATCATGAGTATGCAATCCGGTAAAGCCACGGGGCTTGATGGCATCCCTATTGAATTTTATAAAACATACATAGACTTCATGGCCCCGGTGCTGCGGGAAGTGTATGAGGATGCTCTGGAAGTGGGTCACCTCCCCGCGTCCATGAGAACTACGCTGATTATCTCCCTGCTTAAACCCGGGAAACCTGCTTCGCACTGCGACTCTTATAGACCCCTCTCGTTGCTGACGTGTGATGTAAAGATCCTTGCCAAACTCATCACCACGCGCATTAGTCTTCTATTGCCAAACCTTATCCTTCCAGACCAAGCTGGCTTCGTCCCGGGCAGGGCGACGTCCCACAACCTTCGCACCTTCTTCTCAGTGTATGACTCGGTCCATGAGGATTTGCCCATGGCAGCCATATTTCTAGACGCCACTAAAGCGTTTGACTCGCTGGAGTGGGATTATGTCTTTGGAGTGCTGGGACGCATGGGTTTTCCAGCAATTTTCATTTCATGGATAAAGCTGTTGTATACGCACCCAACGGCCAGGGTCCTTATTAATGGGCAGCTCTCCCCGGAATTCGCTGTCTCTAGGGGGACTAGGCAGGGGTGCCCCCTGTCCCCCCTCCTTTTTGCCATAGCCACGGAACCTCTCGATGCTAAGCTGCGACAACACTACAAGGACAGCGCATTGCGATGCTTCCAGAGACATATCCTCATATCCATGTACGCGGATGACATCACGCTCTATGTTAGACACCCAGGCGATAATTTACACCCATTGCTTAGGGAATTCATTAGGTTCGGGGCCCTCGCAGGAGTACAGATCAACTGGTCTAAATCTTGTATCTTCCCCCTCACAGCCTCCACACTTGCATTCCCACTGGACTATCCACTTACATGGTGTGAAGGAGACTTTAAGTACCTAGGTATTCACATTGAGAAGGATAGGGAGGCGCTCATGACGGCTAACTATGGTACGGCAATGAGCAAGATCAGTGACCAGGTCTCCCGGTGGGTAACACTTCCCCTTTCAATGGCAGGGAGGGCCTCCCTTGTTAAAATGATTGTGCTCCCGAAATTGCTTTATCTGTTTCTCAATATACCCTTTTACCCTGGTGTGTATTTCTTTAAGCGGCTTCGATCAGAATTGCTTAAATTGGTGTGGGGTGGGAAGACATCCAGGCTCCGATGGGAGGTGCTAACCAGGCCTTATGCTCAGGGCGGGTTCGGAGTGCCTGATTTTGAACTGTATTTCCGGGCGGCCCAGGCACATTTCGCCTATTTCTGGGTGAGACAGCCTAGGTACAAGCCACAGCTGGCAGCAGAACATTGGCTAGCGCACCCCACGCCTATAGAGGGAGCACTGTACACCATAGTGGAAGGTAGGGATAAGACCCCCAACACGCTGTCTAGCACGGTTACAGCTTGGTTGCGCATTAGTGAGATGCTGGGCCTGCAGTTGCTTTACGCCCCCCTTCTTCCCCTGACATATCACCCACAACTGCCGCTACTGCAAGAAACTGGCTTTCAGAGACTGCTGACGAAAATTCATGTGCGCACGTGGGGGGATTTATATAGCAATGGCACATTCCGCACCAAAGATCACCTATATGAGGGCATACAGCCTACCCCTCTAGAGATCTTTTACTACATGCGCTTGCGACATGGCCTGCAGGCCCTTACGCCAGATTTCCCACACGAGCCCCCTGTCTTACTCCCCTTACAGCATATACTGCAATTTGAGAACCCCTGCAAACTTGTGTCTACACTTTATAGGTCGGTCCGTGCCAACGTTGAGTACCCTGAGCTCCCTGCAAGGGCGAAATGGGATAGGGGACTGCCTGTTCCCCTCACTGATAAACAGTGGACGTTCTGCTTGCAGCAGACGGAACGCATCTCCTCCAGCAGCAGGTACAGGATCATTCACTACAAATTTGTGCATAGATTATATTACACACCGGCACGCTTACACAAATTCGGGCTGCGGGATGATGACACCTGCGACAGATGTGGGGCTCCTGGGGCTGATTTTCTGCATCTTGCTTGGGGCTGTACCCGGGTACTCCGGTACTGGGACCAGGTGTTTCAGGCCCTTTCCACAATGATAAACACAACGGTGATGCCCTCCCCTGTCATGGCTCTGTTAGGGTATGTCGAACCTCTACAGGCGGCCCACCGCAAGTATGTGGCGATGGCTCTGTTGTTGGCCAAGCGTAGGGTGGCCTGTCGATGGGGAAGGGGAAGGGCGCCCAAATTTAAGGAGTGGATGGGTGACCTGGTGTATTGCCAGGAACAACTTCACACATAAGCGGAACTGCTGCCACCCTCCTCCAGGCCCACGGATATCTGGGCCCCGCTGCAATGCTATTTGATAACAGAGTCTTCACATGTTGATGATGTATGAGCTGGAATTGTTGTGTTGGGGTGCTAGTGGGCCGACCCTGTGAGGAAGTGAGGGATGGCCCGGAGTCTAAATGAACCTCATAAACAGATATAGCACTTTAGTCCTTCTGTGTTGTCAATCCATCCCCCCCACTGCCCCCCAGATGTCTCCATCCTACTGTGAACTGTGACTGTCCACCGGCCACACGGCTGCCACACGGTTCCACCCCTACTGTGAATAATGTGTTGCACATGCTTAGGGTTTGTTCTGTATTATTAGTTTATCAACAAAATGACAAAAGTGAGACGAATTGATGTGCTTTCCTTATGTATGTACTGTTAATGCATTAATGCGCTGTTCTGCAGCACTGCATGTGGGGACTGTTGATTGACTATTTTTCTTATTGATTGACGATTTGCACTATAGCAGCCGGCCTCCGGGTTGTGGCAGTATGCTGTGTACACTTAACGGTACTTAATAAACGTCTTGCACCAAAAAAAAAAAAACCTCTATTTTATATTTTTTTTCATGAAATGCATTCTCACACTACAGCAGTAAATGTACCAGTACCAGGGGGTACTGGAACCAGAAACACTAAGCCTATGTAACCAGTTTACAAAGCTATGTAAATATGCAAATGGCCTTAAAGACCTGTGAAAAACTTGGGTGTGCCGGAGATAAGACTCCAGACACTGCCCAGCCGAGCCCACAGCAGCTCAAGCTGCAGCAGCCCGGGCTGAGACACACTACATTGCACGCCTGGTGCATTCCTACTCTCTCTTTGCAGTGGTGCACGTGTGGCTACCAAGCACTAAGGCTGCAACCCTTGTGCCATAGTGCAAAGGTGCCTGCATTACAGGCAGAATTTTTTTGTAGGAAGGGGCACTTGTGCTGCCTTGCATTCCTCCAGATTTGCTATGCCACGCAGAACCATGCAAGGTAGCTCTGTGTGGCATAGTATATCTGACGTAAGGGCTTGTGTCGCCTTGCTTGACCTTGCGAAATGCAATGGAGATGCAAGCCATTAGTGAATCTGGGCCACAGTGAGTAATACAGCGTCACTAGAGGCACAATGAACAGCAAAGCCATCCTGGACATACATTGAGAGGAGAAATCCCATACAATATTTCTTGCGAGATAGAAGCTAATTTTCAGAAAAGAACGCGATTGAAAAGTTAACAGATTCCCCGGATGTGCCTTTCCAATTTACTTTCCACCATTCCACTCCAACAGGTACAGACCCCTGCAACCCCAGTCCAGCTATGCCAAGTTACTACTTCACTGCTGAGCTACTCTCTCCCCAAATTACCAGCTCACCCTTGGATATTCCCCCCACACCACAGTGACTGCTCCCCCTCTCCTTTTTTGGTACCAAACTTCACTTCCACTCTGTTCCAATGTAAAAGGGAATGGAAATATAGATACTGAACTGCCTGTATTGACTTGGGTTGTCATGTACAGCTTGCTGTTGTTGATTATACTTATGTCCCTGGTGTGGGTACTGGGTGTGAGTGTGAGCTCGAGTTCAGCTGGTCACCAGTTGAAGTCCCACGGTGAACTGTTCTTGCCAAAGATTACTACTTCTGTTTTGTGGTTTTTTAGCTTTTATCCAGTTAGTGACTTGGTCCTGCAGATGGTCAGCTAGTTTCTTGTTTTGGGGGATTTGTTGGAGAGGGAGAGTATGAGTTGCATGTCGGAGTAGGAGAGGAGGTTTATGTGTGCATGGATGACACTGGCCATAGGGATCCTCCTGTATGCGTTGAAGAGGGTGGGGCTGAGGGATGGAATATTAGGAACGCTGCAGATGATTTTGCACGCTCACGAGGAGTAAGATACCAGGCTGACAGCTTGTGTTCTATCCTTTAAGAAGGAGCAGATCCAGTGGAAGGCGGGTCCTTGGATGCCTGTCTCGTACAGGCACCTGATGAGGACGAGTTGTGAGACTGTTTCAAATGCTGTATAGAGGTCCAGGAGATTGTTGGCTGGCCAGTCTCCTCTGCCAAGGATCATGTGGATGTAATATGTAGCAGTGAAGAGTGGTGTTTATGTACTGTGGTTAGGCCTGAATCTGCACTGTATGGTGTCGAGGAACTGGTAGTTGCTGAGGTGGTCAGTGAGGCATCAGTTTATTAGTTTCTCTAAGACATTTACTGGGTATGGTAAGACGGAGATGGGTCTGTAGCTGGAAAGCATGGCTGGGCTAGCGGATGAATTTTTGAGCAGTGGCATGGTGATGACATGTTTCCTGATGTCGGGGTATGAGGCTGACTCAATGGAGGTGCTAAAGATTGGTTTTAGTGCTTTGCTGATCAGTAGGAGCCTTTGATGAAGACGTGGAGGTGGCAAGGGTCATATGGGGCCCCTGAGCTGATGATCTTCATGGTATCAGTAATTTTAAAAGTGGTGATGGCAGGCTACGAGGTCAGGGTTGGTTCTTCGTTAATGATGGAAAGTTGAGTTGCAACCATGACTGGCCCGTTTGAGGGTCAATGTTGGTGCATATGAAGGGGATTTTGTTAGAGAAGAACTCCATTGTGATGTTTCTGATTGATGACAAAATCGGGTCCAATAGGTGTCTAGTGATGTGGGTGGGATTTCTCAAATCCACTTGACACCTCCTACTAACACACATCCTACGCATAAGACAAACCAGATCCATCATATGGGTCTTTACGTTCATTACTCCTAAAGCATGGAACGGCCTGCTGTTACATATCAGAGCTTTCTCCCAAATTCTTGAGTTCCGCAAGAAGCTGAAGACCTGCCTCTTCGATAAGTCACTCCAGGCGACCTAGCTGAGGCTACACCACACCTGCTCAGTGCCAGGATACCCTCCTGGGTGATAGCACGCTCTACAAATCAACAAAACAAAGCATAACATAGTAAGACATAACAAGATGGATTCAGCTGTATCCATAGAACAATGTGGACCATATACCCTTATTCACGCTGTACTGACATACTCAGGGATGAATTGCAGGAACATCTTATAATGAAGTGAACAAGCAATTTAGATGGTGAGAGCAGTAGGCCTGTCCTGTAACTAGTTCTTGCTGATACCTCTACAATAGCAACCTAGAACCGAAAAATGGCATACTACCACCATGAGTGTCTCCCTGAGCAGCTCACACTCTAGTGTTGCTCCATTAAGAGACAATAAGCAATGGGATAGTGAGAACTGGTTCATGTCCCTTTTTGGGCACTAGGCCATTGACAGCCTAGAGACACCCACATCGCTTGTGGGTGCACAATCCTTTATGTAACCAGCCTATGCCACCACGGCCATTCAACAGTCGAGTTGGACACAGCAAGCTGGTGGATGTTAAATGGCTGTCACCCCCTACGGAACCCCCTTATTAGACTGACTATATGTATGGAATACAGTATTTGTGCAATGGTGGACTGCAACCTAAACATAGTGTTACGTATCAGACTGCAGATGCGTGACATATGCGTTATTGTGACTCCACTGCGTATTTTCTAAGCATTGGGCTGAGTCCCGGATAAGCCAATGTAATTTTTATATGTTGTAAAACCATTAGAGAAATGGAAAAAAGGAGTTTATGCCAATACCACTTTCTGTTGCTACCAGCCTGGTGAACTGACAGTGACCTCGCTCTCGAAGGAAGAGAAGTTCCTTCACGCCACAGAGCCCCTATTTGGGTCATAGTGGCTCACACAGAGGTTCTCAGCCCTCATGCAGAATTGTCATGTGTGTTTAGACCAAAATAAAAATGCAAAACTTTCCAAAGACTCTATCATGCAGATTCACTTAGGGCAGAGGGTCGTGTCTGCAATCATACAAGGAACATTCCTGTCCAATAATGATGTTATATTGGAATGTAATCTTTTCCACAATGAAGGTTAGTTTTAAATTTCTTTGTTCAACAACGGAATTGATTTAGAATTTGATATAAAAAATATTTTATTCTCACTTGTAATAACCACCCATATTAAGGGGCAGATCTACAAGAAAGTGCCGCAGCGGGCACCGCAAGCCCTTTGGCTGCGCCACGCTGGGGCACTTTCAGAGCACAGGAATGCGACATATCTACAATGATATGTCGCATTCCTGTGCTCTCCCCTGCGCTGGCGCAGAAACAGCTGCCATGCGCCGGTGCAGACACCCTTGCACCATGGTGCAAAGATGCCTGCGCCATGGGGAGATTGCTTTTGTGAAGGAAGGGGCCCCTTCCTGCACAAACGCCATCACTGCAGGAATTTTCCTCTTTCAATGCCTGCTGTAGAATGCAGCACGCATTGAAAGAGGAAAAATCGAGATGAAATGAAAACATTTCTCCTCGTTTCGCTTGGCTACGCCATACGCCACCCCTATGGTGGCGCAGTAAACTGACGTATTTCCAGGTTTACGATTTCTCGTAAATCTGGAAATGCATCAGTGGACATGGGTGTTGTGTGGGAACACACACAGCAACACCCATGTCCCGCCCCTAACGCTCAACGTGTTGCGTGAACAGGGGCGATATTTACAAGCACAGGTTAAGTCACACATGGTGACTTTACCTGTGCTTTTAAATATCCCTTAGCAGGCTGCGCCACCGGTGCGTCACGCAACGTGATGCACCGGCGGCGCATGGGGCTTGTAAATCTGCCCCTTACTCTTTAGAGGACATGCTACTACTGATAATATCCAATCCTAAGTGTGTCTTTTCCATGGGAACAAATTTGTGATCAGAGCGTTCTGCTCATGCTAACCTACAGCAGGACACCCGTGTGAACAGCCAAAGAAAGAGATCGGTTGGAGCCGCATAAGTGGAATCATCCAATAAAATGTGTGGTTCATAAGCATTGAGATTGCCAATGTAATTTGCTTGTTCAATTAGTTGAAGAGTAGATGGTCATTTAGATTCAGTGAGTAGGCAGTAACGGGTGATGCTTGACCCTGCACTGCTTCAGTGCTTTTTGCCAGACTGGCAGAGCCTCCCAGGGCTGAACCTGCTGGTGATGTCAATACCAGTCCAATACTGTGCTATATGCGTGATGACGGAAACAGGAAACCTACCTGTAGCAGAAGCAGCTTTGCCTCTGTCCACCAATCCAGTAAAAATCCACTGCTTCAAGCTATATAATCATGTTATCGCTCATTTGAGTGCGATATAGTCCCCCAGCCCACCCTAACCAAGCACTCAGTAATAACAGAGAGGGTGTGGCCTACTGGTTAGAGTGGTCGACCTCGAAGCTGGAGACTGGGTTCAGAATCCAGTGATTCTGGGCAAATCACTTAATCTCCCCATGCCTAACAAAAATGAATGTGTCCGTCTGTAATGCCAATGGTGCTCATGTAAAGTGCTCTGATACCTTCGGGTCGAGTTTGCGCTATATAAAACTCCCCCAAAAAATGGAATGAAATGTAACATCTAAGAGATCTGTTACAGACACTGGCCATCGGAGGACAAAGTCCACATGAGCAGGCGCCATCTTGGTATAATCTGGCCCTTTATAGTTTAAGTACTATAATAGCAATCATATAAAGGATGATTGTACCCTGGCCCGTCAAGGCAGATCTATCCCTCGCCCTCTCTTTGTAAAGCAACTTCCCCTCCGATCCATATAATCTTGGGGGAGGAGGCATAAGATCTGGAAATATTTTCTGCTACATTCAGCCTATAATTTTGAAACCCGGAAATAAAGAAATCATGACCACAATAATGGGACCCGCAGATCTAATCACAGATGTGGGCACATACAAATCATAAACTGTGTGTGTATCTCTCTGTGTTTCATCACCCCATATAGGAGTAGTAAGTGTTACGTAGTTGTTACAATGCAATATATGCATTACAATGCAATATAATGCAACCCCCTTCCCCATCAGTCTCTCTCACTGGAATGCAATGGAATCTCTAACAAACTCAGAATGCTGTTATCACAATGGAGAATCATGAGCATGTGGTTTTAAAGTCATCTTGTAAGGGTCCTCTGGGGAAGATGGACCGCTTGTAGGCACTGATGATCCTACCCGTTCGTCCTGTCCATGCGCGGTCTAATGCCTTTGGGAAAATACTCTTGGACATCTGTGCTATTCTCCTCCCATTATCCTAACACATGAAATGTGCTTTCCATCTTCCTCTCCCTGTCTGTATCTCTCATGTTCATGTTCGATTCACATAACGGGGCATATTTACTAAAGTTACACAAAATGCAAGGCAGCTGCACAGTGCTGCGTGAAACAGAGAGAGCAGAAATGCACTATATCTACTTAGACGTGGCACACTTTTGCTCCCTCCTACTGCTGGCACACTGTGTGCCGACTAACACCAAATGTAGGCACCTGTCCACTGTGGTGCAGGAGAACCTGCGTTAGAGGCAGGGTTTGTTTATGCGGGAAACTATACCTTCCTGCACAAAACCAATCCATACATGCTTAGCAGTCTTTCTATGTGTGGTGCAGAATGTGGTACACATCGAAGGAGGAAATAACAAGGAGAAATAAAGATATTTTTCCTCGTTATGCCACTGTGTTAGAGGCAGAATTTTTTTGTGCGGGAAGGTATACCTTCCTGCACAAAACCAATCCATAGATGCTTAGTAGTCTTTCTATGTGTGCTACAGAATATGGTACACATCGAAAGAGGAAATAACAAGGAGAAATAAAGATATTTCTCCTCGTTATGCCTCTCTGTCATAGGTTTACTGATTTTAGTAAATATGGGGTTGCGTTAAGTTCCATGAATGGATGAACAGGAACAGCTGCTGCTGAGTTACCTTACATTTCTTTACAAAGTCACACAAGGAAGTGCAAATAGCCCCTTGCGTGATTTTATAAATCCCATTTTAGGACTTGCCTTGCCTGTGATGACTTGTATCATGCAAGCACAACGCAAGTCCGTCGAAAATCTGACCCTAAAATGTTATTTGCATTTAATGGAGATGTTTTTGTCTGAACAAGAAACTGAAATAAAAAAGTTGGCACAATTCAAACTTTGTCTGGCCGGCTTCATAATGCACACTGATCCATTGAGAAATCTGTAAACTGCCAACTGAGCTGGAGGGTTTATGCCGAAGCAAGGGAATTGCTTATCTGCTACAGACATCTCCTTGGAGAGATACTCATCTGTCAGTGCACTAAAATATACACAAAAGTGATGCATGGAATGTTTGAATTAATGTCTGCCAATGGTAATCACTCTGGCCGAATCCCAGTCCATCAATATTTTGCACACCATGCCACTTCAGTTTGGACACATCCATATGCAAATCAGTCTTGACGCTGCTCCAGAGGAAACAGTCCAAACCAAACTGCCAGGCCGGGCTCTCCCTTAATCAGAACACAAGCAACCCAAGTCCAATTTTTCCCTACTTATGGGCTTACCAGCCAGGTATAGCTTGGTTCCAGTGATACAGTGTGAAGGGTACCCTCTTCTGTGCATACCCATCACACTTAGGGGGACAAACTAAAATGTATACAAAAAGTGATGGATGGAATGCTTGCATTAATCTCAGCCACTGGTAATCACTCGAGGCAGCATCCCAGTCCACCTTTATTTTGCACACCATGTCACCTATATTTGGACTTAGACACATGCAAATCAAGCTTCACCCTACCCCAACAGGAACAGTCCAACCTGAACTGCCAGGTCAGGACCACCCTGAACCAGAACACAAGTAACCCAGGACTGGCTTCGCCCATGTTAGGGCTCATAGCCAGATATAGCTTGGTCCAGTGACACGGTGTGCATGGGACCCACGTCTGGGCATATCCATCACACCTACTCCAAGAGAGTGATATAGGAGGGTCTTTGAGCTTCAAGCTCCTCACACATGCCCTCAAAGCCATCCATGATGCAGACCAGGTTATCTGAACCACCGCCTCTCATTCCACGCACTAGCCAGAAACCTTCACTCGGCCCAAATGCCCCTGGCCATCATACCTCGGATCCACAAGATCAAAAACAGAGGGAGATAATTTTCCCACCTCGCCGCCAAGAATTACAACACCCTGCCTCTCCACCTCAGGCAATACCCATCACTGACCCAATTCAGGAAGGATATCAAGACCTGGCTCTTTAACCGAACCCCTGCGCCCAGAGGGATCAGCAGCCCCCATGCCCTCAGCACCCTGAGACACTTACAGGTGAGTAGCCATGCTATTCAACCCTCGGATTGATTGATTTGAGGCACCAACTGAGGAATAGGCATTAAACAGCATCTGTGCTGTTCAAAGTAAAGTGTTCTTTACATGTAACGCAGATGTTTAATGGAGTTGTTGTTCCTGTCTGACCAAGAAGTTTATATAAAAAAGTTAGTATAATTCAAACTTCATCTGGCTGGTTTCACTATTCATCTGATCCAATGAGAAATCTGTAACCTGCCAACTGAGCTGGAGTGTTTGTGTGAAGCATAGTAACTGCTTGTCTGCTACAGACTTCTCCTCACAGAAAGGCCCCTCAATGCTGGGGCACCTCACTTGGAGGAGTGCCCTTTTCTCTAGAGTCTGTCACTGTGTTTCAAGCTGAGCCGTAAATCACACTCAGTGACTATGACTAAGGTGACAGTTGTCCACCCTCTACAATGCAGTAATGGTTTAGTGCTAAGGGTCTTTGCCCGTCATCCAGCCGGAATGGCAGATTAGTCCTTTTCCCAGAATCTAAACTCACAGCATGAGTGCATCTGCAGGAACAGCTGTAATATTGCTGATATGCATGTGTCAAACCAGGAATGCAGGTGACACCCGCAGATTGTAGGTGACTTGACAGGTCTGCAGTTCCATTGGGTGCATAGCACAAGAAGGAGGGATGGAGCTGGGAGACTGTCTATCCCAGAGTAACTCAAGAAATAAAGAGTGTGTAGCCTTCACATTCACACAGATCAACCTATAGGTGGCATTATCTCTGAGAGATCACAAGGCAGGCAGAGGATGAAAAGTTCAGTGCACAGAACAAAAGAGAGCACTGTCCAAGCACCACCCACCTACACCAATGGCGGTGTACCTGCCAGGATCAAAAGGCCTGACTCAGCAGGCCGCTGCATTTTTAAAGAGACCCCTTTTAACAACCTCACACAACTCAGAATATGGTGCTCTCCAGATGTCATGGAATGCCAGCAATACACTACGCTAGTCTGGCCTTATCTCCCATCTTAATTTTGTACACAGTGCCACACAGATAAATCAAGATGGCAGACTAACTGACTGGCAGGACACAGTTAGTCAGCCTTGCCCACTTCTCTGATGCATGCAAACTCATCTGCAAAGTACCGCAAGGATCCTCTCTTAGTCTGACCCTCTTCAACACATACATGATCCCACTGGCCAGCATCATCAGTTCCCACAACATCGACATGCTCTCCTACACCAACTACACTCAACACAAACTCTCCCTCTTAGACAAGACTCCCTACTCATGTGGCAATTTCACAGCTTGTATGACCAAAGTCGCAGTCTGGATAAAACTAACCGTATCAAACCAAATGTCAACTTTGGCAATAAAACCTCACAGTGGGACTCCAAGTGGTGGCTGGCGGAACTAGTACCCACACCCACCCCCATCCCCATCCCACCACCCACACCAAGAACATTCTGATCATCATCTAAAGCAATCATACCATGACCAAACAAGTCGATTCTATGACAGCATCCTGCTTCCACACCCTGAAGATGGTGAGGAAAATCATCAGATGGCTCCCAGCGAACACCAATAAACCATTACTCATGCCCTTTTCATAAGCAAGCTGAATTACATGAACACAGTATACTCTGGATAAGCAAACAATTCACCATAATGCTGCAAATCATTCAGAACCCGGTCACCAGAATCATTCCCAACCCCCTCTCCCCCCCAAAAGAATTTGACTGGCTCCCTATTTACAAACAAGCACAGTTCAAACTCCTCACTCACACCGGCAAAGCTCACACAACAGTGGCCCAGGATACCTCTATAGATGTACCTTCTTTCACAAATCTTCCAGACACCACGGTCAGTCTGACTCCTAAATTCACACATCCCATGATTACGCAGAACCAGATCAGGCAGGCGGGCCTTCTCCTACATCGCTCCTAAATCATGGATCAGCCTGCTATTACGCATTGCAGCCTCCTCCTCTTGAAGCTGAAGACCTGGCTCTTTGATTAGCCCGTACAGCCTCTAGAGGTGAGGCTACACCACATCAGCTAAGTGACCCGATACTCTCATAGGTGCGCTCCAAAAATCAATATAACATGACAAAACAAGATGGATTCTGCATTATGCCTAGACGCAAGTAAACCACATACTCCTATCACACTTCTGCGACCCGCTGAAGCATGCAAACTTACAAACATGCGCACTTATTCACACTGCATTGACATACCCCGGGATGAAGCGCAGGAGCCTGTTGTAATGAAGTGAAGAAGTAATTTACACGGCGAAGATAATGGGCCAGCCGCCCATGCAGCTAAAGAGGCCTGACCAGTAACTAGGAACTCATGCTGATACCACTGTCAGTTGCTGACAGTCCGATGAGTTGACAGCAACCACAACCCCACAAAGCCCCACTTTGGATCAAAGTGGCTCACTCAGAGGCTCACTCAGAGGTTCTCAGCCATCATGCATAATGGCCATGTGTGTTGAGACAAAATAAAAATTGCAAAGTTTTCCAAAGACTCATATACAGGTTCACTTGAGGCAGAGGGTCATGTCTGCAAATTGTGCAAAGAACATTCCAGTCCCAACAATGATGTTATATTGAATTGTATTGTGTTCCACAGATGGCTTTTTTATGTTTTTGTGTTCAAATATATATTTTTTTAATGTTAAGGTATACAGCACTAAAACAAAAGCAGAAATACAGTGATGTTCACATGTCTGCATAACATACATTGTGACTGATTGGGAAAGACATGAAGAAGCTGCAAATGATGGCAAAATTAACTGAATGTCCTATGTCGAAAGCAAAGATTATGCAGAGGAATATTATAATGTATATCATACAGCAGACAATATAACAACATAACAGTGTTGAAGAAAAAAGGTAGAAATGTTATAACTAAGAGAGAGTAGAGAAGAGATATATAGCAAGGGAGGAAGAACTCTGAATCATAAAGGGGTATTGTAATTCTATTTATATTGCACTTACTACCCCTGATGAGGCATCAAAGTGCTCTCCGGGATTAGTGGTGGATTAGTATAGGGAAATATGAGTTAATTTGAGCAGTGGACATGCGAGTCTGTTAGCTGGATTGAATAGAATAATGGAGGGATAGCAGAGGAAGAGTTTACAAAGTGTTATTTGGTAGATCACAATAGTAAAATGAGGTTTGGGATAAGTCAGTGGAGGGATGCATGAGGGAAGAATTTAGAAAGGGTTGTTTGGGAGATCATACTAGTAAAATTTGTTATGCTGTGAGAAAAGGAGGGATATAGGAGGGAAGAGTCTAGAAAAGGTTATTTTGGAGATCGTAGTAGTAGAATGAGGTTTGGGATGAGTCAGAGAGCGGAGGTAGAGGCTATATTGAGAGAGGAATGGGGTGAGCTGAATAGAAAGCAAGAACTACCCTGCCAGGGTTAGTTTAATGGTCCCAGTACGGGATCCAGAAGATAAGGGGGGAGGTGACACAAATCTACGTATCACAGACAGCGATACATCACACAAATTCGATACGTCTTTTTATGAAAATAGAAATAATTTATTGATTAAATTATAGTTCATATAATGAATCCATATAAAGACTTTAGAACATATATACAGACATAAAAGTAACATTAGGCTTAATGTGTGTCATGATTAAAGTTCAAGCAGAAAAATGCGTTCATTCACATCCCAGACGCTCCCACAGTCATTCACTAAACATACATTCACTTCTCAATCTCACTCACTATAATAATAATACAGTCACACTCATACAATCATAAAGGTACATTAGGGCCTGCAGATAACAAATTCAGTAGCTGCTAAGACTAAAGTGGCAACATGGAGGCAGGGAAACGAGAGCAGGGTAATTTAACGTAGACTACACTTGAGGCCATCCATGTGGGTCACGCCAACGCACGTTTCAATGCAAAGCCGGTTTGGGCTGCACCTTCATCAGGGCGAGGAAGACCAGGGGGGGGCATACACTCTGTGAATGAGAAAAATGTTTGTTATATTCGAGTAATATGAATTAATACATATTTAATACATACATTCAAAGTTTCTAAAAGGCATTTTAACAAGATTGATATAGTTCCAGGATACAAATGCTTACACATGTAGGGAAGTTTCAAAGGAATTCATATAATGGGCTGGCTCAAGGTGTGTGTCACGGCTCTGAAAACGTGGTCACTCAGAGCGTAAGAATTCTTACTGCTCCTCCTCAATGGGGGGAACACTCAGGGCGATAGGGATAGGCCCCAAACTACATATATTGACCATACAGGCAACCAGTGTACTACCAAACATACATTCAGTTAGACATCTGAGTATCTGCAATTTAAGAACAAAGGGCAATTTTTAGGGCAGTTCCAAAGGTACTGCCCAGACTCTGCAGATTATCGACAATAAGCAATTTTAAGCGCAAATTTGGGACAGGGTTTAAGGTCTTATCACCAATGGAGTACTTCGCTGTACACATAGTAGGGCATAGTGCGTAAGTGGGAGCCTATCCACGTGGAAATACAAAGAATAGGGAGACTTACCACTTTTCACACTATAGAGGCATAGTATCCTAGAACCTTCATCAGTATAGGGCAAAATTCCTGCATCACAGGTCAGCAATTCTCTGGGGGTGAGGATCTAGATTGTAGCGGTCCGTGGGTAACTTTTTAAGAGCTTTAGGGTTCAAAAGATCCTATAGGTGAAAGAAACAGTTTGGAGGTCAAGGATAATTTAAAGAGGCCGACTGGGGGTCAGAGGCGTCTAGGCCACTTGAATGTCATAAGCCCCAGTTTCTGGGGGTTCTAATTTCACTCTAGATCTAAAAAGGAAACGGACTCAGGCCGCATAATGGGGGAGAAAAGGAAAATTACCTGGTGGGACACAGAACATCGTAGGGGTGTCCTTCTTTCGTGTTAAGAGCGCGTCCAGTCAGACGGGGTCTAGTAGAGGTAGGGGGCAGGATCCTGCAAGCGAGATGGGGGGAACACATTAGATAGACTTGGAAAAAAGGAGATGTCAGATTCGAGATTGGGGCTAGGTGACTGATGATCGGTTCATGGTTCTAGATAAGTAGATAGTGAAGTTACCTGATTTAGAAAAGGCAGGGGTCGAGGGTTCCGATAAAGCCGGTCTGTTATCCTAGTCGAGGCAAGGAAACCGCGTCTCGAATGGGGGATTTAAAAACTGGATATGTTCCCCGTCCACATAAGGTCAAATGTGTGATCGCGGGAGGTCAGGGGAGAGCCCTATCATGATTAAATATATATGCTATTTTTATTTTTAAAAGGGGCAGACACCGATAGGAAAGCGGAATAAAGGATCATTGCGGAAAACACTCTTACCCCAGGGCTTCGGGGGTGAGGACACCTCTGACGGATCAAATCTCTGAACTGCCCAACATCAGAGTGGAGTCCCGTCGTGGAGAAAATGCATTCCGGGTCGCAAGGAGTGGGGCGGGAGGGTCTATAAAGAATAAAAAGGAAGTTAGGATGCAAGGAACAGCAGTTCCAAAGTAAGGAGAACTGGGGCGCTGCTGTGATACAAACGGAGGGTGCCTTACCTGGGTCATCAAAGTCGGCGCGGACCGCAAAACGGCGTCCTCTCCTGGGGGGAGGGATGCAGAGACATGTCAGGAGGAAAGACCAGCCTTTTAAGGTCTATTAAAAAATTAGGATCAAGTGTGTGAGGGAAGCGCGCAAACGAGAAATCAGACATACGGCATCAAGGGCCATTTCCGAAGGATAGGGTAAACAACAGAGAAAGCGGGCCAGGGATAGAGCGAAGTCAAAACGGCGGCAATCTTTGAAAGGATGAGGGGTCGGACATTAAGGTCAATAATTGGATACTCTTGTTAGAGATTAACGCCATGCACGGCGGGTAGGGAATCACAAGGGGGTAGGGTAAACTCGCCGAGGTTGACAAATAAGGACTCCTTCACGATCCCACATAGCGCAGGTTAAGGGTCGGAATAAAAGGGGCGGCCATCTTGGAACAGGTAAGAAGTCAGATAGACGAGGTGTGGCCTCATAAACAACAGAGAATTGGGGCTCTTTGGAGCGAATAGCCCCACAAGGTGCAAGTTGGAGGATGGACAGGGAGTGGGTACCTCACTAGAAGGAAAGGCAAGGGTAATCCAACCTTTCAACGCTGATACTTTCATAGGGGTAAGAATCATAAAGAAATGGGGTTCACAGAAGGGCATTGGACCATGGGCATTCTTCATTATGGCCTTTTACAACTGAATTGAACATAAAGATCCAGAAAACCTCTCTTTTCCTGCGGAGGTTGACGGGGTCAATTCCAGGCTGAAGCATTATTTTCTCCAAAATGAACCATTGGAGGTCTTTTTCACTGTGGCCTTTATCCAGCCAATGAGAGACTAGCGGGGCAGAAGTTTTTCTATTTCGGATGTTGGATTTGTGTTCCCCGATTCTCAGGCGACATTCGTGTCCAGTTTCGCCACCATAAGGCAGGTCACATGGGCAGAGGATGATGTAAATAATGTTGGCAGTTCAACAGTTTGTCATTTTTTTGTTTTGTGCCACCGATATCGTCCGCTCAGTGGTACTCACTGAGTTGCCTATGATGGCATGAGGGCAAGCATGGCATGTGCCACATCGGTTGTTGCCAAAAATGGGTTCCGAGTTGGAGATGGCCTTTTGAATACTGGGAGGGGTCTCCAGCATTTTTCCCCTATATATATATATATATATATATATATATATATATATATATATATATATATATATATATATATATATATATATATATATATATATATATATATATATATATATATATATATATATCCATACCACCTTCCATCCCAATAGGACAGAGCCGACACATGCTCGGTGACCCAAGTTTCTCCTTTTATTTAAAAGCAGCTCTGTTGGTGACAATCGCGAAACGCTGGGGCAGACGCGTTTCAGCCTGACGGCTTTCTTCAGTGCCCGCTTCGCTCTTACAAACATAGGGCAGAGGGTCTCGTGATTTAAAAGTCAGTATGATGGTCTCTGATTGGCCCACTACCCTCGGCTTCCACCGCCGCCCATCCTGCTGGTAATCCATGTCGGAGTTTTCATGTCTCCCACTGAGACTGCAGGTACAGTGAACTGCTCCGTCCAACACCATGGTGGTGTCCCAAACTCAAAGTCTGGTGGTGGCAGGCATTTACCTCCGATATGCATGGCGGAGAGGCAGCGATGTTAAAAGTTGCAGCTTGAGTCACTTACACACAGCGGCCCATCACAGACCGCCGTGTGCTTTCTCCCTGCACAGCTTCGCACTCAGGTGAGTATTGCTCAACCATCCAGGGGGGCGCCGCGTTGTCTCTTCCAGAAACCACACCACTCTTTGCAAGTTGCGCGGTGCTCCTGACCGAAAGGCGTGCCGGTAAAACGGTACTTGCAAAACCGTTTGATATCTCCATACCACCTTCCATCCCAATAGGACAGAGCCGACACATGCTCGGTGACCCAAGTTTCTCCTTTTATTTAAAAGCAGCTCTGTTGGTGACAATCGCGAAACGCTGGGGCAGACGCGTTTCAGCCTGACGGCTTTCTTCAGTGCCCGCTTCGCTCTTACAAACATAGGGCCGAGGGTCTCGTGATTTAAAAGTCAGTATGATGGTCTCTGATATATATATATATATATAACAATTATTTTTAATTATTTTATTTCAATGTTATCTAAGGAAAGTATTCTGCTTATATATTAGCGACTGCCTATTATGAATTTTAGAGACATGCGTACATACTGTGCGTGTTACAGTGCACTCTGTAGCTATTGGGCATGTTGACAGAACTGCTACTCATAATCAATCCAGTGATACTAAAGTTGCCACCTCTATTCACAGGGAGCTCATGGTTTGGTACTGCTGGTCACTGACCAAACATTTAGCAGATAGGTTGCCTAGAAAAAATGTGGAACCTTAAAGAACACGTTTTTGATTGAGAAAGAGTGAGAACAATGTTTTCAATTGACAGTGATATTGTAAGAGCAAGATAGTAACAAAAATATTGATTCTGAATAAAAAAAGCTCCAAGAAGAAGAAGAAGACGTTGCAAAGAACATTTTTATTGTGGCAGGAGCATCTCTAGCATGAGATTCTATGCTAGAACAGTATCATGTTTGGGGTTTTGAAGACACAAGTTTATAGAAACTTGTGTTTTGAGATAAGGGAGTAGATGGGACTTCATATTTTGGAGTATACCCTGTGCACTTGTTCTTTTCACGTGTGTTCAAGGTCTGCTCGGGTATGATCACAGCTCCAACATGAGGAAGATTCAATAAGACCTTGTAGCCTCAGGTCGTCTAGTAGCTGTAATGGACAGCCTACAATTTATATTGAAACAGCATTGGTGATATTTTGTGTTGAAGGCATTCCAAGTCAACATTCAACAGCTTTGCTTTGTTGGGCAGTTTGACAGCTACTCCGACCCCGCTCAGAAGTTTACTTTCTGTTCTCTGCGAGTTCAGATGCAAAGTTTCAGTTAGGACAATAACTCCAGGCCTGACCGGAGAAGCCCACGAGTTAATAGTGTGTATTTTGGTGCCTTTTCCTTGCCAGCTACTGTACTTATAAAAAAGCTCGCCATGCACGTGCTATGTTCACGCGGGGATAGGAGATGTGCACATGTACAGTTTTGTCTCCCTTCGCGCACCAAACTGACAACAATAGTTTCGCCAAGGCAAAGCAGGGCATGCGCTGCATTCGCTATGCGAGACCTAAAAAGGGCAGCGACGGGAGTCTTCTGTTTGGGCAGGGAAAATAGCTCCAGTTTCTGAAAGCTCACATGCAGTGTGGGGGTGACAGGGGTTCAGCTCCAGGATTACTGTGTTTGTCTCAGGGAGTAAAGTAAGGAAAGTGGTAATTTTGCTGTAAAACCCAGCAGAAAGAGTTAATTCTGTGCAGCTGCCATGGAAATAGAGATAGGAAAGCGAAGGTGGTAGGAGCGAAGAAGGAGAGAGCAATTGTAAGAAAAAAAGGGAGCAGAAAAAATGAGTGGTGAGAAGTGTCAGAAAGATTTTATGATTCAAGAAGGAGAGGAATTGAGGGTCAGGATAAGAGGGCAGAAGAGCTAATGACTGAAGGGGGAAAGGATATGGGAAAGGCGGTACACGGTCTAAATGAGTTCTAAATTGCAGCATTTTTTTCCATTGTTAGGGGGAGAATCTCCAACCCTTATTCGTGGTAGGGGGCTTGCTTGCAACGCTGGCGTGTTTGGCGCATTATCTAAATTGGTGGTGCCCACTTAGCTAGTGGCGGTTTTGGTTCCTTCTCCGACCCTGACTGTCACTGGAATCCAGCCTTTGCCCCAGAGCAGCACATCACCTCACGGCTGCTTTTGAACATGTCGTCCCTCCCGGGCAAGGAACAAGTATTTCTGCATATTTTAGAAATTCCTTAAATAGTGTCTACTGCCTACCTACCATGAGACGGGCTATCTCTCTCGGTGTAGAAAGCGCGCGCGCCCCCGAGTTGGCTCTGCTGTATCTGGAGAATTTCCCTCAGGTCGGTGTGCACGTCCACGCAAGAGATATGCAGAGGTGGAAGAGAGGGTAGAGACGTCGCTAAAGCCCTTGAGTACTGAGTAACACGCCAGCACCGGCCAAGAAAATGGCAAAACGGCACACATGGAAGCGTTCAAGGAGTCATCTGTGCTCAGGAGGGTTTCAGGGGCGTCAGGGAAAAATTTAGTGTACAAAAATTGCAAGAAAGAACGCTTCCAACGATGTCCTGGGTAGGATGGGTTGCCAGCAGGAGATTATTTCCAATTTCCTTCAGAGGCGCCGGTGAGACTACGAAACCAGCTGGCCTCACGATTACTGGTATACCGAGCTAAAAGGAGAACATAGCTCTCCTGACATCTAGTGGACAGTTAGAACATGGCACTGGTTTTAAGGTACTGGAAGCAAATTCAATTAAACTCAACCAGTATGCTTAGATTCATAAGGGGTGTGAGTTCACGCAAATATTGCAATGACAAGTTATGTGATGAGTCTGTTTCATCCCGTATAATTTCCAGAAAACCTGCTGGGGAATAATGTCCCATAAATAACAGAACATGAGCATATGGATGCGGTAGTCAGCAAAATCGGCATGTTAGGCCACATTTAAAGATCAGTGGTCGTAACGTAACTGGGTGCTCTTGATCCTACGCAATGAATTCCGACCCAACTGTGGTGTCAGGGGGTGTGATAACTATCACACTCTTTTCCTGGCTGTCTATGATGGGAGTTCAATTGGTAGCTAGCCTCAACCGTTGACAAAGCAATAAATCTGTTTAGTACACGCCAGTGTGTACCAACACGCCTGCTGGCTTTGCCAATGATTGTTTGTCCAGCAGCATAAATGTTCGATTGGTCCCTCTCTGCAGGACCACCCCCCCCCCCGTTTTCCGAACATGGTTTTGTTGGCTTTTAGGACTCTGCACACCTTACCACTGCTGACCAGTCCTGAAGCACTTGTGTTCTCTCCTTTAACTATGGTAGAGTTGGTTTCTAACCAATTGGCACATTTAACTTACTTGCCCCTAGTAGAGTGGTACTACATGTTCCCAGGGCTTGTAAATGAAATCCTACTAGTGGGCCTGTAGCACTTATTGTGCCAGCCACTTAGGTAGCCCTTATAAAATATGTCTCTGGCCTGCCATTGCAGCCTGTGTCCCAGGGGAGGTCCTCCGTTATGGCGGAGGAGCGTCGCCCCACTGAGAAATACATTGACAAAATAATTTTATTATTATTATTATTTACATAGCGACTCAGTATCGTTTTGCCAATTGGCAGTAGCACCTGTTGGGTGTCTTTGGAAAGCCCTCACCCACCAACCTAGTTGGTGGCATGCTTCATCATCGGGCCCACCCAGTGACACCTAGCATTGCCGCCACGGAAAGGCATGCGGTGTTCACTCTGGGGGCCCCCTGTGGGCCCCCAGAGTGAAGGCCAAAGGGGGGTGGCACACGGGGGGTACCTGTGGTACCCCCCTGCATTTACATAATCAAAGCGGTAGGCACCGCGCGGTGCCTGCCGCTTTGATTATGTAAATGCTGCACAGCATTTTTAGTATTGTGGCGGGCGGAGCACAGAGCTCCGCCCGCCACAATACTAAAAATACAGGATGTGCTCGCCACAGTGGCGGGCACATCCTAATGCTGCGTGCGTGACCCCCGCCCTTAGGGTGGGCGCTCCCGCCCGCCACCCTAATGGGGCCCTAAGGGCCCCATTAGGATGGCGGGCGGGCTTTGCCCGCCCGCCATCCTATCGGAAATCGGGACCGCCCGCACTAAGGGTGGGGGTCCCGCACGCAGCATTAGGATGTGCCCGCCACTGTGGCGGGCACATCCTGTATTTTTAGTATTGTGGCGGGCGGAGCTCTGTGCTCCGCCCGCCACAATACTAAAAATGCTGTGCAGCATTTACATAATCAAAGTGGCTGGCACCGCGCGGTGCCTAACGCTTTGATTATGTAAATGCAGGGGGGTACCACAGGTACCCCCCGTGTGCCACCCCCCTTTGGCCTTCACTCTGGTGGCCCACAGGGGGCCCCCAGAGTGAACACCACATGCCTTTCCGTGGCGGCAATGCCGCCACGGAAAGGCATTGTAAAATCAAATGCCCATTGTAATATTGCGGGCGGTGTCTGACAGACACCACCTGCATGTTACTCGTTTTCCGCCCCGGCCGCAAGGCGACCGGGGCGGAAAAGTGGCGGGCGGTGTTTTCCTCCGCCGTGGTCCCCCCCGCCATTCTAATATGGTGGGGGGGGGGAATACAGGGAAGGATGGCGGGCGGATTTCCCCCGCCAGGCTGGCGGTGGCTACCGCCAGCCTGGCGGGGGCAATCCGCCCCCATCCTAATGGGGCCCTTAGTGTTTTGTGATATGGGGGGAGTGCCGTATTGTGGAAAGTAAAACGACAAACGTGAACATTGCCTGCGCCATTTTGTTTAGCGAGGGCCTCTGCATGCGCGTAAGCTGCAACCATTTTAGACATTGCGGCCATTTCGTACTCTGCTGGTCACCTATGTGTCACCCCGACCTCGCTATCATCCCCCAGCGCTCTGGCTAAACCTGAACAAATGTACTGGGGTTGTAAAACCTTGTCATCATGACAAAGCCCGGGAGTCACTTCCCGCACCAAACCCGTTTGTCCTTTCATCCTCCATGCAAGGGCAAGCCATTTTGATAACCTCCTTCACTGCACTTGACTACTCAATCTGGTCCCAGGCACGAACCGACCCCTGCGGATATGGTTTATTACCCACACACATCAGGGCTTGTTTCACCAACAAAGGGGCCTGATTTAATCAATGAATCGAACCCTTAGATCTGACCGATCCCACGTATTGTTAAATCCTGTCGGAATGTCCAGCTGCGAGATAGCGATCATCTGTTAGATCTGGGTGGGGGGATGATTGCTGCTAGGTTTCTGTGGGAACTAGCCTAAGGAGGGGATTCCAAGGATGTTTAACCATGCCAATAAATTGATGCAAATGTGTATAAAAGGCCGAACCACTGAGATGCAGTTGGAGCACCTCCTGCCGACATCCCGGTGTCTGAAGTGATGTGTTCTCCTCTGGAGAAATAAACCTGTTTCTTGCCTACCAGTGTCCAGCGCCTGCCTCGTTATTTTGATAGATAATCGTAAGGTGAATTAGAGGTGTTTTGCGCCGGGCAGCATTGGTGGTCTTATGAGATTCTCTGCTTTTCATCACTATCATTGTGAGATTTGTTTCCAGGTGATTTATGTGTTATTTGGTAAGGTAATGTACGGTTAGATGCTTTTGATATGGCATAGTGTGGTGTTGTCTGCTGTTGGGTGGTGAGACAGACTAATGTGGCAAATTGATATGTGGCCTCTGGTGTTGTGTGGTGTTGGATGACCTCAAGTGGTGGATCTTTAATGTGAGGAATGTGGCAGTTGCTGAATAGTTTTCTAGAAGGTGGGAACTAGAATTGTTATGAAATTGCCAGATGCCATTCCTGATTTACATATCAAATAGTTACTCATAAGCTACGAGGGATCACTCTGAAAGATAATGTGAAATCTCACAACTAAAATATCATTCCTATTCCACAAATGTAGAATTCTGAAATTACAAAACATTATCTATCTCTTTAAAAATCCACTGAGACATACAGTCCTAGAGATAACATACTTTTATCACAGATCCTGCCCACTGAGCATTTTAAGATTAAGGACAGTATTTTGTGCAAATTTGCTGAGCTTGTCCTTACATAGAGGTAAGAGCTTCTGCATCCCTATGCCAGTTCCAACTGAGAACACAAGGTCCTAGCAATTACAGGCTGTGTATCTCTCTACCAATTCCTGAGCCCACTAGCCCAGATTGTAAAATCTCTGTGCCCCCATGCCAGATCAAGGATCTCATCTAGCCCTATTGTGTCATGTTCTGAAGCCTGTCCTCGAACGCACCAAGCCCCAGAAGTGGCATGTTGTCTATCAGTGTGTCATGCAACTGAGGCCACCAAGTCTTAAAGATGGCGCACCCTGTATCCTTGCGCCAATCTTTGGCCCAAGTCCAACCAGTCTAAAGGTAAAAGCCTATGTGCCTTGCCTCAAATCCCTGATACTGTCAGGTCAGGAGGTGAAAGGCGCTCTTTCCCTGCGCTAGGCCCTGAATATAGTGGATAGTTCCTGCTCTCGTGCATTTACTTCTCTGTTATTCTTAGTTCTTTGATGTGTCACTTCCTTGTGCGGAAATGATACTCAAAAAGTCCAAAGCCATCTGATCCATGCAACAATCTAAAAGCCACATTCAAATTAAGTATATCCATATCCAACATATAGGTTGGTTCTATACCTTACAGATATGCGCCCTGGGCTGGCTCAGAGAGAGTACTTAAAATAATAGCAAGTGTCAGTGGCGACTCACTCGGATTTGGGGTTGTGGGGCGGGGGAATAAGCAAAAAATATGTTCCTTCTCCGCTGCACGCCTCTCCTGCCACTGCATGCCACTCTTACTCTGCTGGAAGCACCGGAAGCACTCAGGCTTCCGGGCTCTCACAGCCAATCACAACGCTGCAGGAGCAGTGTTGTGATTGGCCTGAGTGTCCTGTTAGGATGCTCAGGTAGTGCCTGGGAAAGCTGGGCATGTTCTCCACGGGGATGTGCAACATAGCCCACTGGAGAACATGCCAAGTACTGAAAGGCCAAAAACTCCTCCTTGGTCAGTTACCCAAAAATATTCTCTTACCTTAACAGATTTGGCCTTGGGATGTTATAAAGGAAAAAGAAGAAGGACAGAGAACAAACTGTTTAGAATGAGTTTACAGACAGATTTTCACTGGTTTACCTTTTACTGCATGCACATGGGGCATCAGCTAGACAAAAAAGTTAAAAACTATCAACTCACCAATTTACCCAGTGATGAAGTCCTGAATATTTACTGCCTGTGCTAAAGAGAGTACGTAGGGATCGCTGTATGACTAGTGAAAGCTCACCGATCGCTTCAAAAACTTAGACACCATCCACCCAGAGATAGAGCATTATATGGTACATTTTACGTATGACCATGTCTTCTGGCTTCGTGACATAGACCTCAGTGAACAGCATATCAGCGGACAGAACAGGCAACACCACCTTCGCAAGCACAATGCATTTTGGATGCTGAAATTCAAAACAACGTACTTTGGGCTGAACAGGGAACCTAAATTGCACAGAACTCTGGTGTAACCATACACATACTACACAATTCCAGGACTTCTCACGTCATTGACAACTTTACAACAATTCAGCAATATCTCTTTACCAATAAATATGTGAAAATGTACCGAATATTGTTTGTAATGTATGAAACCAGAACCTGCATGTAATATTATTCCTACCTTTTACAGTTACTTTCACACCTGTCATATATCTTTAAAAAAGAACAAAATTAATTTCATATTAGGCTAGTGGCTAAGAATTATGCTAGTTCCTTAGTACTGAACGACTTACCAAATAATGTTTTTCTATCACCTTTTAACCTTGATTTGTCATTAATTTTAAACAAATTGGTAATTGTAAAGGGTTATATATTACATTGTTCTAGGCACTACTTTAATTTGATACAGACCTACTAAAGCCTGAGGTTCCGTGACAATTGTAAGTGGTGTTTTCGACTCGCACGAATATGGTCGAGTCTGGTATTTATGAACCGCAAATGACGAGTTTAGTAAGTGTGCGCAGTTTCGCTGTGCTAACTTAAACCGTTCGTTTGTTATGTGGGCTTTTCATCTGTACCCACGGGTTCCATCTTAGATACGGCATCCATTTTGTCTCTTGCCCTCAAGTAGCCAGCGAACGGACGCTGTCCGCTTCGCGACCCTGGGACTCCCAAGATATTTGCGGAAGACACATGTTCTTTGTAAGTGTCTTTATGACGAGGGGGTTGCTGCTGTAAGGCAGATGGCGCCGCTCGAGGCTCATCTTGCCGCACGGACTTATTGTCTCAAGCCGTGCATCTCATTAGGCACGTCCCTTTGATGCCTGTATCTCGTGTTTCTCGATACCTCCCCTTTTACACCCTTTCCGATCTCCCCACTGTCTCCGTCTTCCTCTGCACCTGTCTTCGTTCCTATTTCGATCTACTTTACTGCTGATTGGAATTTGCTAATGGTGGGAAGATGGGTTTTTACAGTTGGGAACCGCCAAATGTTTCCGCACTTATGTTCCGGACCTTGTGTGTTTCAAAGTGACCAAAGCGACCCCTCTGGGAGCTAAATGTGGGAACTGGGTTGTAAACTTTTGTGTTCAATGTTATCCTATGGGTAAAAACTGTATAAAAGGAGCGATCCACAGAAGCAATTTGAAGCAGTCTCCCCGAACTACACTCGATGTACTTCCTGTGACTTCTGTGTTCCCTGCAGTAAATAAACCTTGACTCTTTGACGCCGAAGGAAGTGTCCCGTGTCTCTGTGACTTGTACGCCGGAGCAGGTTACCCACGAAGGTTTCAGGTGTTGTGCCCTGGCACCGCTGGGTCCAAAAGAACCCAGTCCTTCAGTTGGCGCCCAACACGTGGGGCTGCATCAGTGGTACCGGTCCAAGCCCGACGATCGTGAGGAACTTCGTGTGAAATCTCCGAGGGAAGGTGCACCCCGCTTCATCGATCCTGTTGTCGAAATAAGTGGCCCGAAGACTTTTCCCGCGAAGATTCCCGCCTCCTGACGGCTGCGACGGACTGCTGCCCTGACTGTAGACCTGTTTTGGCGCCTGGCGTAGACCTTGGTATAGCGAGACGATTGACGGGCCTTCCTGAGGACGCCATTGATCTTTGAGTTAAGTATTTGTGGGTCGCTCCCAGAGTTCTTGGTTGTTGACACTTTAGCGAGTGTTTTTGTTGTAAACACTTTAGCGAGTGTTTTTGTTGTAAACACTTTAGCGAGTGTTTTTGTTGTAAACGCTGTGTGAGTGTTTTTGTCGGTGACACTTTGCTAGCGTACTTTGTTGTTGTATTTGTTTGACGACTGCAGCCGCCAAAGACCGAGGGTTTTGTTCTTGCTGGGACTTGGTAAATCCCGTAACCCTTGAAGTTTGTGAAACTCGGCTAGTGTGCAAGATGCCTGGTCGCAGTACTTTGTTCAGTTGTTTTAGACCTTGTGGTGCGGATTCCCTGCTGGAGGACTCGTGTCCGATACCTCCGGTTGGAACTCCTACTTATGACTTATATAGCAAACATGGGCTAGGCCCGATTGCTTTTAACGATTATTGGATAAAATATACAAAGAAAGACGGCGATCTTCGTTGGCCACCTCACGGTAGCTTCGAAGCGTCGATCTTAGATAATTTGGAAATAAAGTTGTTCGAACGTAAATCTAGGCCGGCCATGTTTGATGCCTTTCGGTTGTGGCGCAAAGAAGCCCGACAGAAAGAAATCAGACAAAATAAACGTAGTCAGCGAGATAATGTTGCTACCATAGTAAAGAAAGCTGAGCAGTTTCAGCGTGATAAGGAGGATAAGGATAAGGAAGTGTTTGAGAGACTACAACGTATGTCCATAGATAAATGCTATCCTGCTTTGCCTACGGAGTCGGATAAGAAGGAAGAGGCAGTTGAGGATTCTTTAATGTTCTATCTTATGAAGTCGCCACCTCCGTACGTACAGGGTACCGCAGCTCCTGTGGTCCCTGCCGTACCTGTTCTTCCACCTATTGTTCCTCCACCAGTTCCTCAACCTGCACCCGCTCTTCCAACTATTCCTGCTCCTTTGCCTGTTTCTATTCCTACTGCTCCTCCGCTTCCACATACTCCTGTTCCCGCTACTGCTCCCGCTACTGCTCCTGTGTTGTTAACCCCTGTTGTTGCTAATGTCTCTACTCCTTCTCTTGTTAGTCCTGTGTCTTACTCTTCTCCCTCTACTCGTAACCGTAATTCTCCCATTGCGACAAACTTCTTTCAGTCGCTCGGACCTGTTTTTGGGTCTGCTGGTTCTGATGGTCCTCAGAGACGTAGCCAGCTTCCTGGTGATAGAGAACGTGTTGCGCTATACAACATGGCGATGGGTTGGATGGTAAACCCTGTTAGAAATCCACCTCGTGTTGTCCTCGAAACGTTTGATCAATTCAATATACCAACTCAGAGATATGTGTTTGACGAAATGTGCAAGTTCTTACATGATCAGATAGTGGCCAATGCGCCTGACGAGGTGTTGACCGCCCTGTCTGAACTTCGGCTTCAGTTCGCAACTGGACTGATAGTCGACACTAATGTCCGACGTGCTATTGAGCGGTTACTATCTCTTCGTCCCGCTCCTATTCCTCATGCATTGTTCGTTGAGGACATTGAGCAACAAGACGAGTCTGGCCAATATCCTATGCGTGAAGTTCCGCCGGTTTGGATACCAGCTGATAATACTGCTGCCCAGCCAGTTCCGGCACATTTCCAGAGAGTGTGGATACACCTCCCATGGAAAAGATCGGAAGTGCTTCAGGTGAAACAATCTTTGCCCGATCCTCGCAAAAATCCTGCAGGGTATTATAAGGAATTATCGCAGCTCGTAGACGCTACGGTAATGAATCTTGCCGATATCGACATGTTGTTTGGCAATGTCGTACCGCAACCGGTATGGGCTAAGATCCGTCACCAAGATCACGCAAATGAATTAGGTGGTGATTGGAATGCCATTACAGCGGCAGACGCTGGACAAGTGGCTGCTACTAAACCCGATCAGTTGATTGCTGATCTCCCCCAGCGAATCATTACATTAATGAAAACGCTTATGCCAGCTATGAGGGTAAATTGGGACAAGTTGTCAGCCTGTAAGCAGAAGAAAGATGAGAGTGTATCAGACTTCTTCACGAGGTTTGAGGAAGCATTCGTTGATCATAGTGGACAGGATATGGGTACTGAGGGTGGACAGAGGTTGTTTGTGGATAAATTCGTATCGAACTTATTGCCCGACTTGAGCAATAAATTGAAGAATTCAGAAAGTGCGTGGGCCGTTTCTACCTCAGCTCAGATATTGGCTACGGCACAATATTACGAAAATAGAGAAAAAGAGGAAACTGACCGTGCTGATAAAAAGACGAAAGAGCTCAAAACTAAAGTGTTGTTACAACAAGCATATCCGCCGCGTTCTAATCAGAATGCGCCTCAGCAGAATAGATCACAGTCGCAATCGAATCGATCGCAGCCGCGTAATGATTCCTCTTTCCAACGATCTTCATTAGGGTACAATCAATGTGCTTATTGTAGACAGGAGGGACACATTAAATTCAATTGTCCTGCTTTAAATGACCGTAATAGTGGTAATTCGTCTAGGGGAGGCCGTGGTGGTTCACAGCATGCATCACGTGGTAGAGGTCGTGGTGCTCAGAATGATCGCTCTGACCATTCATCAAATTCTAATAACTGTTTCGATCAACGTGGATCATCGCAAGGACGTTCTGCGCAGTACAATGTAGACGATTATTACGTTGATCAGGGAACTGACGATAGTAATTACTAGGACAGCCAAAGACAAGGAGAGGGAGTGGTATCAGTTCCGGTTGATCAGAGAGGGCCTTACGTCGCAGTTGCTACATCGGGCGTCGTTGAGCCTTTTCTGTTGGACACTGGTGCAGCGAAAAGTTCTATCATGCATTCGAAACTCCCTGGCGCACCTTTGTCTGGCTTAACAAATGTTTCCGTTGGATTCTCTGGCGCCCCCGTTAGCAATCCAGTTTCACGCCCTTTGCCCCTTAAAATTGGGCCTCGTGAGCTTGAAGCTCCGTTGATTTTGACCACTGGTTGTGGTGAGAATCTTTTGGGTCTGGATTTGCTTAAACGTTTGTATGCAACTTTGTATTGTTCTCCTGCGGGTGTAAAGCTTACGTTAGGAGAGAGAGTAGTCTCTCCCATGTATTTGTCTCTCGATAAGCTTCCACTGGAATTGAATTCTCTTCCTGCGTCTTTGTGGGCGACGGGTCCGAATGACGTGGGCCTACTTGATATCTCCCCTTATGTTGTTCAGTTGAAATCGAATGTGCGATTGCCACGTATTCCCCAATACCGTATCTCCCTTGATGGTGAACGAGCTTTGTTAGCGATCATCTATGACTTGATCGAGAAAGATGTTATCGAAGAAACTCGGGGAAACGTGTGCAATAGCCCTGTACTGCCCATTCTTAAACGTACTGATCCTACCAAACCGCCTGTTTATCGTTTTGTTATCGATTTACGGGAGGTAAATAAAATTGTGGTTCCTCAATTCCCTGTTGTGCCTGACATCACGGCGCTACTGACTCTGATTCCAGCTACTGCTTCATGGTTCTCGGTGATTGATTTGAAAAATGCGTTTTTCAGCATCCCGATCGCCGAAGAGAGCAGGGACCTTTTCGGTTTCTCTCTCGGTGGACGTAGCTTCCGGTTCAAACGCGCTCCTCAGGGCTACTGTGAAAGTCCATCGATTTACAGTCAAGCCTTGAAGGGTCAACTGGATGCGTTTAGGTTGCCGGTTGGTGCGGCTTTAATCCAATACGTCGACGACTTATTGGTGGCTGCTGATACTCAGGACATTTGCAAAATTGCTACGGTATCGTTGCTGCAACATCTCTGTGAGTTGAATCACAAGGTGTCACCTTCTAAACTCCAATATTGTTGTCAAGAAGTAACCTATCTAGGTCACTTATTGTCAAAGGAGGGAAGGAGATTGACCCCAGAGAGAATTGCAGCGATTGCGCGAATGGCTGTGCCACAAACCCAGAGAGATGTGCGTGCCTTTCTAGGTATCACGTCGTACTGCAGGCAGTGGATTCCTAATTTTTCATTGCTAGCGAAACCATTGGTGGCTCTTACGTGCAAGGATGTTTCAACTCCTTTACCATGGACGGAAGAATGTCAGAAAAGTTTTTCTGAATTACGTGATTCATTGTGTTCGGCTCCTGTGTTAGGTACCCCTGATTACAGCAAGCCGTTCACGTTATATGTTCACGAGAGGGAAGGTTGTGCTTTGAGTGTCTTAACGCAACCTTTTGGTGGTAAGCAACGTCCATGTGCATATTTTTCCTCGACCTTAGACCCAGTAGCTAGAGCATTGCCGAGTTGTTTGAGAGCAACTGCGGCAGCTGCGGTCTCCATCCGACAATCAGCAGGATTGGTCATGGATAATATGCTTACGGTGATGGTTCCGCATGCAGTCGATACTCTTTTGAATCGAACGAAAACTCAGCACTTGACGAGTGCAAGGTTATCTGGGTACGAGTTGACGCTCTTGGCAAGCCACATTCAGATAAAGCGTTGTAATGTCCTAAATCCGGCAACTTTGTTACCAATTAGTGCAGAGTCAGATGAAGTAGCAGAACATGACTGTTACTTGCGGACAGAGGAGGAAACAAAAGGTCGAGTGGACCTTAAAAACACCCCATTGGAAGACCCGGATGGCACTCTGTATGTGGATGGGTCATGTTTTAAATTGC
Organism: Lissotriton vulgaris; assembly: GCF_964263255.1. Taxonomy (NCBI): domain Eukaryota; kingdom Metazoa; phylum Chordata; class Amphibia; order Caudata; family Salamandridae; genus Lissotriton; species Lissotriton vulgaris. The sequence continues at coordinate 361,834,837 of NC_141693.1, read as the reverse complement.
CGAATGGTGATGTGACTACTGCTTATGCTGTTGTAACGTTGAATACTGTTGTTGAGACTGCGAGATTGAATCAGAATTCTGCCCAAGCTGCAGAGCTGATTGCTCTCACTAGAGCATGTGTGTTATCAAAAGGTAAACGTGTGAATGTGTACACCGATAGCCAGTACGCTTTCGGTGTGGCGCATAGTTTTGGACGATTGTGGCGAGAGCGTGGTTTCTTGACGTCGCATGGCACGAAAATCCAGCATGGCCAGCTTGTGAACGATCTTTTGGATGCACTGACTTTACCTGCACAAGTTGCGATTGTTAAGTGTAGTGCGCATCGTAAAGTGACGGATGATGTGGGTCGTGGTAATGCGTTTGCAGATGAGATTGCTAAGGAGACTGCCCGGAACCTTAGCACTCGAATGTATGTGACGAGTTCGGTTAGGTGGCCTACAGAATCGAGTATGTGTGAGGATACTATAGAGAGTGTGAAAGCAATACAGAATGAGGCCACCGACACTGAAAAGACGAAGTGGAAAGAAAGTACGGGAAAGTTGGATGTGAATGGTTGCTGGATTGATTTGTCAGATCAGAAAAGATGGATGTTGCCTGATGCGTATGTGCTGGCCGTTGTGACAATGGCACATGGGTTAGCACATATTAGCGCGAAAGGTATTTGCAAGTTGTTGGCTGCTGTGTGGAAGAATGATGGCATTACGAAATGTGCTGAACGTCTGGTGAAGAATTGTATGGTGTGTATAATGTACAATCCTGGCAAAGGAACCCCAACTCCCCCTGGCAGTTTTGCTCCTCCTTCGTATCCCTTTGAGGCGATCCAATTGGACTTCATCCATATGGAGCGATGCAATAACCTGAAATACGTTTTGGTTGTGGTTTGCGCATTCTCCCGATGGATCGAGGCCTATCCCCTCAAAGACAATACTGCTTTGTCTACTGCGAAAATCCTACTGAAGGAATACTTTCCTCGGTATGGAATGCCTAGAGTCGTGTGGTCAGATAATGGAAGTGAGTTTGTTGGAAGTGTGATGAAGAGTGTGTGTAAGGGCCTTGGAATTAATCAGAAATTCCACAGCGCCAATCATCCTCAGTCAGCTGGATTAGTTGAGGGGTACAATGGCACCCTTAAACTAAAGCTAGCGAAGATTCAGGCTACGACTGGACTTTCGTGGCCTGACGCTTTGCCTCTAGCATTACTGTCAACTAGGGCGACTGTACACTCCCGAATAGGGCTTAGTCCCTATGAAATAGTGTTCGGCCGTCCTGCGAATGTGTGGGGGGTTCCTAGGCCAGGAATATTCTCTGATCTTGAGTATCCGATGTTGATTGATTACTTACATGACTTGACTGCTAAACTGAGGTTAATTCATCAACAGGTTTACGACGCCTTGCCGACGCAGACGGAGGGTCCAGGCCACCAGCTCCAGCCTGGGGATTGGGTGGTTACCCGTAACTTCTCACGCAAGAACAATCTGGACCCCCGATTCACCGGACCTTACCAGGTACTCCTGGCCACGAGGACTGCCGTTCGTCTTGAGGGGCGGAAAAATTGGGTACATGCTACCCATTGTAAGCGAGTCCCTATTCCTTTGCCGGCAGACCCGTGGGTAAGGAAAGGCATTGCGTCAACAGAAACAGAAACATTGCCGGCGTTTGTACCTTTTAGCGACGCGCAGCTTGTTGGAGAACCCTCAGCGCAGCAGAAAGCCACTGTTGAACACTTGTCAGCAAAAGACTCAAGACCAGATCAACCAACTGATCAGCAGGACGCTGTCTCTTCAACGGATCCTTTGTTCGACGAGCAGACACGTCCCGGGAAACATCGATATTCTTTGCGATCTCACACTAAGGACAAATAAAATATTTTTGCTTTGCTGAAATTGATAACTGCAATATCCTCGTTTCCCATGATCAACTTTGAACATTCGTATCATTGAAATTTTTTGTACATATATCAAGCTTCCTTCCTTGTATCTTTTTCCTTCCACAGCTGAGAAAAATTGTGCTTATATATATACATATTGTGTATTGAGGGCCGTAGGGCCGCGCGCGTACTTCCTTCTGGACAGTAGGTCTTGACGCTAGGTTAAAGGCCGTCGGTTCCTAGGAACTCCTGGGGACTGACTATTGCTGCACAGAACGAAGTGCGTCAAGAAACGTTGCGGACGGTCGTAGGGAATGGCATTTTCGAAGCTGAATGATTTGGAAGGAGCTCAGGCGTACAGAGTCAAGCTGCAGAAACTCAGTCGTACCAAATGTTTTATATTCCAATTGTTTGTATTGTTTTTGACTGCTTCTGCATTTTTGGCGGGTGGGGTGTATTACACTATGTCTTACTTCTTACTTGCTACCCCTACTCCTACTCCTTACCCTAACCTTACTTCTACTACTTCTACTGCTTCTCCTCATTCCTTTCATATGTTACCGGAACACGAGCAGGCTAGACGTGTAGAATTCCGCAACAATTCCTTTATTCAGCTCCTCCATCAGCATCAGTTAGTGGTTAACACTACTAATTGTTGGGTGTGTGGGTTGATGCCACATACTGCGGGTAAGGGAATTCCATATCTGGTGTTACCGTATAGTTCCCAAGGGTCAGCTCGAGCATTCCAAACAATGTTTCGAAGCACACTGGGTTTCCACCCCACTCAAGAACAACGTTCCCCCAACTCTGGTCCTACCTCGTATCAGAGGCTGCTATCGATGGCAATAGAGGATATGGAAGATGAGATCCATGATCCTTTTCTTATCCCTAAAGAAGAGGTACAAGCCTATAGGGTCCTAAGTAGAGGGGAATATAGTATGTTCACTAATGAAAAGCAGCTTAAAAGCTCGCCTCCAATATGGGTCGTACCCCACACTGGTAATCTTTGTCTTGTGGGTCGTGGTTCGCACGCCCCACTTGGAGCAAGTGCTTGCACTGAAAGTTACGTTCTGCCAATATTCCCGTCCCCTGTGTTTCTGGCTGCCAAGGGTACATACTTTATCTGTCATGATCGTGCATACACATGGTTGCCCGCAGACTTCATGGGCTCATGTTTCATTGCAAATCTGTTGCCTCCGACGTTCACTGTAGATGCCGATTATCATAAGACTAGAGTTGTACGAGGCGTAATTAGCGAAGAGGATACTGCCGGTCAAGAGGCAGGAGACTTTTTCAAGGGTTTCCTCCCGTTTTGGGGACCTATGGTTAATAGTAGGAACCTGAGACAGTTGACTCGAGTGGTAGAATCGACAGCTAATATTACTGCCAGCGCCCTTGGTAATATCACCACAGAACTTCAGGCGGAGAGACTTATGACGTTACAAAACCGTATGGTTTTAGATGTCGTCTTAGCAGATCGCGGTGGGGTATGTAAAGTGATCCATTCGAGCTGCTGCATTTTCATTCCAGATAATGCTCCTACTGTCTATCAAGCCATCTCGAAGTTGCATAAGATCTCCGAATCCATACACGTGGATGTAGGGGATTGGACACTACTTGGATGGTTTTGGGGCCTGATATCGACTTGGGGTTGGAAGATTCTGATGATCATCGGGGTTGTGATAGTGTTCCTGTTCACGTGTTGCCTTTGTGTGCAGTGTGGTCCTGCCTTATGTGGCCTCTGTGCTACAACGTGTATGAGACAACCATCTGTTACCAAGGGGACTCGATTGGACAGAGCTATGCTACAACGACATCTTGATGGTCTGATGAATATCGAATATGATTCCGACTAGTGCTTGCCTACATGAGGGCAAAAGGAGCGTCTGAGGTTCCGTGACAATTGTAAGTGGTGTTTTCGACTCGCACGAATATGGTCGAGTCTGGTATCTATGAACCGCAAATGACGAGTTTAGTAAGTGTGCGCAGTTTCGCTGTGCTAACTTAAACCGTTCGTTTGTTATGTGGGCTTTTCATCTGTACCCACGGGTTCCATCTTAGATACGGCATCCATTTTGTCTCTTGCCCTCAAGTAGCCAGCGAACGGACGCTGTCCGCTTCGCGACCCTGGGACTCCCAAGATATTTGCGGAAGACACATGTTCTTTGTAAGTGTCTTTATGACGAGGGGGTTGCTGCTGTAAGGCAGATGGCGCCGCTCGAGGCTCATCTTGCCGCACGGACTTATTGTCTCAAGCCGTGCATCTCATTAGGCACGTCCCTTTGATGCCTGTATCTCGTGTTTCTCGATACCTCCCCTTTTACACCCTTTCCGATCTCCCCACTGTCTCCGTCTTCCTCTGCACCTGTCTTCGTTCCTATTTCGATCTACTTTACTGCTGATTGGAATTTGCTAATGGTGGGAAGATGGGTTTTTACAGTTGGGAACCGCCAAATGTTTCCGCACTTATGTTCCGGACCTTGTGTGTTTCAAAGTGACCAAAGCGACCCCTCTGGGAGCTAAATGTGGGAACTGGGTTGTAAACTTTTGTGTTCAATGTTATCCTATGGGTAAAAACTGTATAAAAGGAGCGATCCACAGAAGCAATTTGAAGCAGTCTCCCCGAACTACACTCGATGTACTTCCTGTGACTTCTGTGTTCCCTGCAGTAAATAAACCTTGACTCTTTGACGCCGAAGGAAGTGTCCCGTGTCTCTGTGACTTGTACGCCGGAGCAGGTTACCCACGAAGGTTTCAGGTGTTGTGCCCTGGCACCGCTGGGTCCAAAAGAACCCAGTCCTTCAAGCCCTTTTGCGGATCAACTTTAAATACTATGGGACTGATTCAGAAAGGTAAACGTATACTTTTTTTTTTTAGATGATTCGTTTTCTATTCATAAATGAGCTTTACAAGTAATATCCGTATGACTGTGGAGTCTCTGCATTTCAGGTAGAGACTAGACATGGGTGGTGAACTCTGCTCTGTTCATAGAGTTTTTTGCACTCCATCGAGCTCGTGGAGTTCCAAAAAACTCTGCACTGCATAGCGGAGCAGAGTTTTATCCCCACTCTCCAACAGTAAGTTGGTGAGTGTGAACAAGGAAATTGCAAAGCTACACTGCTTCCCAGAGTGATTTTTCAACACGGGCGGTCGTGGATGGTCGCTACTGCTCGCATTAAGAAGCCTTTAGTTTGCGTTGAGCAAACTGCTGCTCAAGTAGAACTTCTACTTGAGTGCAAGTAGAACTTCTACTTGAGTGGCAGAAAGAAGCTGCACACTCTTGCACTGCGTGTGATGCCATTTGTACTGACTGTACAGCGTGGGAAAAACATTTGGTGCTAAAAATCAGCGCTAATGGCTCAAGGTAACGCACTCTGCCACACGCAGAACTCTGCGTAACTTGGCACAGTTTTTTTGTCACTTTGCAGTGTTCCGCAAAAACCGCCCGGGCCTGGTAGAGTCTCCATACAAAAAAAGATAGGCCTGTCCTATCTTTGTATGTGTGTAATCTTTGACATGAGTGCAGAGACTCCACAGTTGTAAAAATACTACTTGTTTACCTTTGTGAATCATGTCCATTGATTCCACAGGATATGTCCTTTGTGACCTGTAGTTTTCACAACTCTCTTCCATGTGTTTTTACACCAGTATTGAAACGTGAATGAATGTATTACTCAACCATGTAACTATTTTAATAGATCACCCTACTGACTGTGAATTTGATTGAATATGGTGGAGGATCTGCTCTATACGAGTCGCACACCATTACCACAGAAATAACATGTGCGTTTCCACATGACGTTTCTCACATCATGAAGATGGTGGATGCACGTCTCCTAATAGCATTGAATAGAGACACAGCTTCATGCACAGATGCAAACACCTAATGGATGCCCACAGACCAGTAAGTCCTGCCTTTCCGTAGTGGCTTGTGCATAAGAAGTGGACTTTAATTGATCTGTGTACCCCTATTTACAGTGTGGACCTCATATTGGTACTCGGGCACTTTTCCCCCTGTCCCGTCTGTGGAGGTTCAAAGGGTCATGCACTATGCACTTTATTTCCATTGTTTTGGGGTGATGTTTTATGTCCCTGTTATGATGGCGAACTAGCGGCCCTGATTTTTAGGTAATTGTTTTTTTTTTTTTTTTTTTTAAACCTTTATTATATTGTTCAACAAAAATTACAGAAGTAGGCTTACGACCACAGGGGCCGATCACCACATGTAGGCGATATGTATCAGGAGTTTCAATAACACAGCTCTTCAGCCGGCAAACCCTGAGGTCCGGCAGCGGTAAAGGATGTACGGTGCATTGAAAATAGTACAGGTCGAAGGATATTCATGAGGTTTCATTTTACATTTAACCCCCCCCCCCCCAGAGACAAGTTAAAGAAGAAGATACAGGATATCCGGAGCCACACATTCGAAGGTATAATAAATGCGGGTAGGTGTAAGAAGGTAGTCGCGGACCAAGTTAAAGAAATAGAAAAGACGCAAGCGCTAGTAAGCTCAATGAGGGTGAAGAACAAAACAACCGATCTCCCTTTGTAGCCGCCCACCCCAGACCCCGCCCACTTGTATACTTCAGGATGAAACCGAAAGCACTGCTACCGGACACTGCAAGAAGAAAGAAAAAAAGGGGCCATAGAACAAAACAAAGGCAAAATAACAAATCCCCCACTCACCCCCCACCCTGCACCCCTGCAATGGCTATGGCCTACCCCACTAGCAGCGTGCCTGTCGCCCAGAAGAATACCCTAAAAAGAGAGAGAAGAAAGAAAAACGGGCCATACAACAAAACAAAGGCATAATAACAACCCCCCCCCCCCCACCCTGCACCCCTGCAATGGCTACGGCCTACCCCATTAACAGCGTGCCTGTCGCCCAGAAACTTACCTTAAAAGAAGGAAAGAAAGTGAGTGGAGGAGGAGAATAAAAACACACTCCCGGTCTCCCTTACCCCCGTCATAAGCGACCTCCCCAAAATATATCCAATACAGTATGAAGCAAAGTACTGAATCCAGCCGGGGGAGGACATTAAAACCACCGACTCCCGTTACGTTATAGGACACCATCCCGGCATCAGGTCAAGATATTCTATCAAGCCGTAACAATCAGATTCAACCCTGGCCAGTACGATTCTTTATAAGAGCCCTTATAATCCAGACCACAATCACAATGGGGGAATCGAAGCGTTCATAGAGGTTCAAGTCAGAGCAATCGGATCGAAAATAGGATAAGAGTTCACGATATCCACAAGGTAGGCAAGGAAAGGTGAAAAAGGATGGCGAATCTCTCCGATAGTCGCTGAGGAACTTGTTGTGGCACTTGAGACTGTCCATGGCGATATTCGGCAGGATAGGGAGAAAGCTGACGATGATCACAGGCGTGCTATCTGTTACACGAGAGTCAACAAAGCATATGAAAGCAGGCTTCCGCACGGGGACCTCAAATTCAGGCATACAATACTCCACGGGTACCACCGCTTGCTGTAAACATGTCGAGGTGTCATCGTCTGGTCTCAAACAGATATTGTCCACTGTTACAGACAGTTTCCGGTACATGACAGTGATCTGCGAATGGAGCGCCCCAATGGCTGCCATTACGGTCTGCAGCGATGGTGTGCCGTCCGTCCCCTCCATTCCCTCTCACGAAGCAACGAAGCAGGACCCGGACCCCGGATGTCGACTACTTCGGGGTACCAGGCACACACGGAGCCGATGACAACAGCGGGCGCTATCCACCTTGCAATATCAACACCATCGTCGCTAGCAGGGGCCAAGCCCGTCCACCCCGGGAGGGTAACGGAGTCTCCGGGCGTCGTACCCCCGACCACAGCAACCGGTGCATCACTCTGTTGCGTCCTCGATGTAAACAGTTCACAGAGTAGCCAATCGGAGAAAGAATTGTATCCCAGTCCGGGAGACCGGACGCAGCTCAGGTCCCGCTGCCGATGTTGATCAACTTTAACCCGGATGGGCTAGAAATCGAGGCCCCGGCTTCCACACTGAGTTAGGCCGAGAATGGAACACGGCATATCTTCGTCACCCAAGAAGCTTGAAATTTTGGGATTGCCCCTTGAGAATCAGGAACACCTCATGTGCACGGGAGTCCGGTGCGAGGTCAGGATAGATTGCAGGATATACGAGCTGCTGGCGGAGGTCGGCGGAGCCGGGAGCTTATGCGGCCATCTTGCTTGCTAGCGTAGCTCCTCCCCCACCTAGTTAATTGTTTTTAACTTGCATTTATTCATTTAAAACTACTACAGGTATCTACCAAATTCACGGTCATTTTACGCCATGCGTGATGTTAGGCCCTAGGAGTGGATGGAATTGCACTTCGAATAATAGGCGGGTAGTCTATTTAATTTATGGTCAATTCCAGCTGTACTTGATGACCGGGGTTTAGGAGGGGTGGAGTTGTCTATTGCACTGTACCATGCATCATGCACTTTGTAGAATAACAGACCTGGTCATGCTCCGGGATTTTACATTTTTTTGCTGCTATCACAGGAGGGGGGGTTCTAATCTTTGCTGCTACCCCTTGTGGGAAGAAAGGGGAGGCACCCTCAGAGGATTACCCAAACATGCACAGTATATTTTACAGGATAGTGCTGCATCATGTTTTTAAATTCTTGTCTATTTATGGTTTTCATTAACAAATAAACGCAATTAAATACTATACTAACTACTGTATACTCAGACAGTGAGGTAAGTTCAATGAGATTGTCTGGTGACAGACAAAATTTCACTGCACCTTTACAGTACAGATTCAATGCATCAGGACAACTATGAGCGTATCAATACCTTTGTCTTTAGGACCCAATATTAAGCTCACCTGATCCACACTATATTATGTACCTTGGTGTTAAATGGTCAGTTGCCACGGGGATCCATTTTCCTTTCTTTGTATAATCTCTCCAGTTTTAATTTTTTCATCTGGCAATTTTTATTTTATGTGTGTTTATCTGTATGTCTGCAGCCGCGATAAGAATTATGGGTGTATCCGCCAGAGTGAAATATGTACAGGCTGATCAGAGAATGCATTATATATAAACTCAAACTTAAAAAAAAGAGAATGCATTATGAAAATTAGTACTCTCACGAACTAACCTGTAGGGTCATTGGATCTGAAAGAATTAGATCTTAAACACTTTTCTTCTTCTTTTAGTTTGTAATGTAATGTTAGTTAAAAAGACAGAACTGGATGAAGGTGTCCATTTATGATGGTGCCGCTTGCAGCTATGAATATTTATACAATAGCAGCATCACCTCCCGTGCACTCAGAGTGAGATCTAGAAAAGTATCGGAGCTCATGCTGAATTTAATCAGGTTTTAGATGTGAAGGAATGCAAGTGCCTGAATTAATCTCGTACAAGTTATTTTGTTCAAATATTCTGAGTTGGCAGGATAAGTCATGAAGAAAAAATAAGCTCCACCTACTACAACACAGCTTGAAATAATCACTACATCAATGCAGCTAAACCAGTAGGTTAACTAGAGACCTTTAGATTCCAATGATGCAACATGGCATAGCATTCTGGGCCTTGCATTTTTAGATTTAACTCTTTTTATTGTGTTTCGTCAACATAACACATACCTTCACCCACAACTTCCTGGTCGGCAAGGAACATGATATATAGGCGCAATCATAGTGTAACACTGTTCATCTATTCACTCGGTAACCTCTCAACCACCCACCACCCCCATGGTCATCTTATCGATAATACATTGGTTGCTGAGTGTTGCCTTTGCTTGGTGCTCAGCACTGAGGTGAAGGAACAGGCACAAAAACCCAGATCCTGGGAGTGACATTCACACCATCTCAGGAGCATTGGCACGCAGTTCATCAGTGTAGGGCTTGGGCAATCGCCCCTGGTCTCAGATTCTGGACGGCTCTGAAGGCATCGTGGTGTTGGGGCAGTGGGACCATGGCAGGTGGCCATGGGTTTGGTGAAGTGGTACCACCACTCAGGGACACAGGTGGTTTTGCCTATGTGGTCAAAATAGGATTAAGGGTCAAGTCCTTGGTGCTGCGGCATTCTCTTTCTATTGGGGAGTCCTCATTCAACTGATTCATCAACACTTTGCATAGAGTTTGCACTGATTGTTTGCTGTGACATTTTTATTGAATGTTATGTACTATAAACCTTAAACAAGTGTTTTTTCTTTGGAGTGTGATCATTTGCCATCTTTAGTTATGTTGTGTTTGTCACGTCCCAATACCCACACCAAGGTGTAATGTCTTGTCATTGACTATTTAGAGGGGGCGTGGTCCAGTCTGGTTTTCGGGTTCTATTATGCTCTGTGTTGGCAGACATGAAGTTTATCGTGGTAAGGGATAGGATATCTCCAATGGGATGAGTCTAAATGCTTTAAAGACACGAAAGTTCTCGGATTTCATCGGCTAAAATTTGCATAAATGGATTCCAGTCCACCTCGTATGACTTTAGTTTGTACGTCATTGGTAGAGATATCCTCTCCATGGCCAGAAAGCCTCATAGTCTAGCTAACCAAGTGGAGAGAGTGGGAACGGTAGTCTGTCCTCAGGATAAGAGTAAATATTGTATGATCCAGACACTATCACAATTGTCAACTGTTCGCCCCTAAGGGATTTTGGCAATCTTTGGGAAGGATGCGGGCATCCTAAAAGTATTACACTGGGATCTCTTGGGATCTGGGTTTCTGTGCAGATCTGGCTCAGCACGAGCAAGAAAATTTCAACAAAAAGGGCCACTGATTTCTAGAGCTTAATTTTGCACCAATGGAGATGGTTTCTAATATGTATATTATTAAAGGGATTTTTCTGTTTGTTTGTTTCACGCTAAGTCTCGCACAAATTGCCATTTAATGTCACTCACAAGCACACTTAAGCGATGGTGTTACATACGTGCAATCTTAGCACTTGGCAGGTGTGATGGACTGTGGGTTTGCTGCAGGCGCTGGAGCTCTTGATATGTAGCAGCATTACAGGCCAGTTCTGCGGCTGACCTTGGTGTTTGACCCGGGGACATACCTTGACCTCGTCCACTTGCAGCAGGTGATACCTGGCCCTCCGTGTGGGGTGCCCCCTGGGCTCATTAAGGGCCTCTCCTCTCCCGCCCCGGCCTGGAATCTTTATAGGGTGTTGTAATCGGCACAGTCATGTCCGGGCGGCAGCACAATGCATTCCCCTCATGCCAAGGCCGGGGGAGCAGGGCCAGACCCATTATCCGGACCGTAAATCACTTTTAATTGAGTGCTTATAAAGGGATAATGAGCGGCAAACGAGCTTTCGCAGATAAGCTGTGAGACAACAACACAAACACTGAGCTTGCACATACCGGAAGAGGTCGATCTGAGGCGGTGCAGGGGGGAGAGCGTGTGTGCGCGCGGGACGGGGGCGTCCATCTCTCGATAACACACCTGCATCATAAATCAACCTAATCAGTAGAGTGCGCGGTGGAAAAGAACAGAGGTGCCAAGGTTAAAGACAACTTAGATTGTTATTGTCTTCGGTGTATTCAGCACTTAGAATGTGACTGATTACTGTATTCAGTCCACAAACACCTTGTTGGAGAGTTTAAGAAGTTAACACCTGATCCCCACACCAAACAAGCTCACCACTCGTGTGCAGATTCCATTGGTGCAGCAGGTGCAGTGGCACCGGGTCCCAGAGGCCCACGGGGCTTACTGAACCTTGAATAATGCTGAATGTTGTGATTTGCTCTGTTAACTTATCCCAGCAAACCTTAATTACGATTATGTTGTCATGTGCTAAGTTAACCATTGCCCGTGCATGGATCTCTCCCGCTCCTCCACATATCATGGAATGGTGGTCTCTTCTTAGCGAAATTTATGTGATGGAATTTGCTCTGGCTAAACAAAGAGGTACAAAATCGTTAATGACATTTGAGAAAATTTGGGACTCCTTTTTGTAAGTGAAATCTCGTAAGTGTCCGAATTGTTGTTATTACCCGCAACATTTGGTTTGGTTATATGGCTTCTTTGTTTGGATTCATATGTATAAACTTTGTATCAAAAGTGATTTTCATTCTGTATTCCTCTTTTTGTGTTAATTTCTTTTCTGTTACAATGTGTATCTTCTGATCCATGAGATGCAATTAAAAAAATATTTAAGAAAAAAAAAGAATGTTGTGATTCAGGAGCAGCCAGGGGAACCCTATTCCTTCCCTGTACTAGGGCCCATGACACATTGCCTACAATACTTCTCACCACCCCACTACCGACGCCTTTTAGGGACTGCAAGGCCTCTTGGTATTCCATTGTTCCCTTATAGTAGTGTACTGATGTACGCCCTTCCTGCCCACCCCCTTCTTAAAGGAGGCATCAATTCTTATAATATAAATGCCTATTTTAATATCTCAGGGGTCACCGAACGCAGGACTAACCATTCCACAAGGCGAAGTAAGGTGCTGTCCTGGGGGCCATCTAGACACAAAATTCCTGCAAATGGCCTAAAATGGCCCTTTTTAGGTTTCGCCTAGGCAGCGCATGCGCTGTCTCGACGAAAGATGTTGTATACACTATAGTGGGGGAAGCTCCGCCCACTTTCTACCTATCTATGCCATTGGCCGCATTCGTAAATGCTGCATGCTGATTGGTTTATGTAAACGTAATCCCGCCTCATGATGGCCATGTCGTCATTATTGTTCTTCCACAGCTATCGGCCCCTTTACCTTTAAAAAAGTTTCGTTTCCCTGCCTCCTCCTGTTCCATCCTGCAGTTCGTGACTTCTCAGGCCAGCAGCACCCGTCCCACCCCCTCCCGTCCATGCCTTCTTTCACGCCTGCACTTCTATAGAAAATGCAATATGTCTCTCGAAAATAAGAGTCCTATTGCATTTTCAGTGCTTGTTTGGTGCGTGATTGGTGGATGGCTTCGCACTCTTTGTGGCTTTGCCCACAGCGTCTGCACCCGCCCCGCACCGCTGCCTCTTTGCTTTCAGGGTCTCGGATGTGTGCGTGTATTTTGATTAATTTTGGGACAGTTTACAGTCTCTAAACATGATGGGATTCTTTGCTTTTCCATTTTCAATTTCGTCAACTTTCCAGTTAGTATTCATTTTGAGTGCATTTTCAATGCTTGCTTATAAAGTTCTTCCTGTGACGTACCAGGCGGATTGAATATCCTCCATGCCTCGTACTTGCGTCTCGCTGGTTTTTATTTTATTTAAGAGCTTGCTGGAGCTCTGTTGTCATTTCTTTTATGTGCAGCCTGCAATCGCCCCGCTTTCACTTTCGCAATTGTGCCACACGCAGCGCCCGATCATTATCTAAGAGCATCAGCCCGGGGAGGGGGCAAGTCAGCCACGTCCTTGCCAGCACCGGAAGGGCCGTGCGGGGCCTACCCCCGCGTCACGAGCTGCTGCTTCACTCACGCAGCAGGTTCTCACTTCAGGCTCTACCGGCTGTAACTCTGTATGGCTCGCGGCTGCAGTGCTTTAAGGGAATCTGGTCGGAAGCGCCGACCTGCCCGACGGGGACCACCAAGGTCTGCTGATCCAGTTCTGCACGTTGTGCATGCCACCTCTGCCTCCTGGAGCCCCAGCAGCTGTTCTTTGGTTTCGGCAGGTGGAGGAATTGGAAACCACGGGCCAGACTCCTGGACCTGCAGCAGCGAGTGTGCAGCAGGTTGAATATATGGGATTAGTGTAGATTTGTAGAAACCGGCCTCAAAGACGTCTGGTATCTTAGCTTTGTTGGCCTTGCCCCCTCTTATTTTCAATGTCTAAGGCATACATGCGAACATTTCAGAAGAGCCTGAATCGAGAGGGTTGGCATGTCTGCTAAGGGTCGATGCAGGCTCCAATAACTCTAAAGTTTGAGCCATCCTGGTATAGTTTCCAGTAAAATGGCATAACATTAATTAACCAAACAAGGGTCACAAGGCAGGTTTGTTTACTCTATGCATCGTTCACGCCTGTGACTTAATGTCTGAAAGTACAGGGACAGCTGCATTTGTCAGAAAGTATAAGAGTGCCTTCATTTTTTCTGCGGCGGGCTGGTTACCTTCTGCGAGGGTCTCTAAAGTTATTATTTAGGGTGGCTGTCTTCAAGGAAATCATCTTAGAACATTGGAAGTGTGACGTCAAACAGTGGGCGACTGCGAAAAACAGACTGGCATTCTAATACTCCATGTAGTATTGTAAACCTGTTTTTAGGTCTCGGCCTGCGTAGGCTGTGCTTGCGCAGTCTCGCCGGCGAGATCTTATGTTTTACAGATTGGAGCTTGAACCTGCCCCTCTTCTCCATTGGCTGGCTTCCTAAACGGAGGTCAGCCATTGGAGAAGAGGGGCGTCTGTCCATTTAAGCCCCGTCTTTTTTGGATTGAGGGGCGTGTCTTTTTAGGTTCTTTCTCTCCTCTTCCCATTGGCTGGAATTTTACATTCCAATGGGAAGAGGAGAGAAAGAACCTAAAAAGACACGCCCCTCAATCCAAAAAAGACGGGGCTTAAATGGACAGACGCCCCTCTTCTCCAATTTTACATTCCAGCCAATGGGAAGAGGTGAGAAAGAAAAACACGCCCCCCAGTCGGAAAATGACGAGGCGTTTCTCCGAGGCATTTCTGCATGACATCGGAAGAAGATGGTGGTGTTCATGAGCCGCGGGAGTTCAGATTTCACTGAACCTGGGTGCAGCCCGTCTCCGCCCTCATGTTTACATCTTCCCTGGCTTGCTTGGATTTGGCAGATTTAAAAGTCCCACCAGAGCTCGTTAAATAAAACTTTTTGGTCTGTCTTTCAATCCATCACTGGTTTCTCCTACGGCTTTTACCCTTCCAATTCACTCTAGTCTTTTGTATATACGACGCACCTAGGTTGTACAAGCCACACCCTTACCGGAAGTTTATTACTATTTGAAGGAGAGAGCAGGAGAGAAGGCCTTTCGACACTCCAAACGCTGGTCATCAGGTAAACAGGTAAGCGTTACGATGCACAGCATCACGCTTCCCTTTACCTTCTTTGGATTCCCGCTGATTGGGCTTAAATAGGATTTCACTTCTGTTCTCCTTAAAACTCCAGTACAACCATTACTTCCCTGAACGTATGTGCGCTGATGTGCTTTTCTGACATTGCTTATGATTACCTAGCGACACACTCACCTTTCCTCTTTAGGACTCCCACGGAACGGAAGTATATGTGGTTTTAACATTTGTTCCCATTAGATTCTAATATGGTAATACTTCCCCGATTTGAGGCGTGGTGACGCACTTTTTCGAATCTGACTAGGATTTTAAATGGTTCCCTTAAACTCTAATATGGCTGTAATCGATTGAAATGGTGCACAGACAAAATATTGAGATTTAAATTTCGATATACAATTATATTGTTTAATATTGAAGGCACATAATATAGAAGGTATGTAATATTGACACTCTTAATGTCGATATTAGTAATATCGAAGTTTTAAATATCGATGTCAGTAATGTTGATGTAAATAATTTCGATGTTACTAATATCGATTTTTTAATAATTTTCGTGTATATTATATTGTATTTATTATGTTTTAAAAAATTTTTTAATGTAATTTAATTACATTTTGTATTTTAGTACTGTAGCGGGTTGTGGGTTTATAGGGGAATAGGGTGGGAAGTAATTTAATTATGTTAAATTAATTATTAATTAGTAGGAATTATTAATTAATTTTAATTAATTGGTAATTATTTTTAATTAATTTAAATTAATTGATTAATTGATAAATATGTTCTGTAGCAGGTTATGGGTTTATAGGGGAATAGGGTGGGAAGTAATTTAATTATATTAAATTAATGATTAATTAGTAGTTATTATTAATTACTTTTAAATAATTGGTAATTAAATTTAAATAATTGGTAATTAATTTTAATTAATTGATTAATTGATAAATATGTTCTGTAGTGGGTTGTGGGTTTATAGGGGAATAGGGTGGGAAGTAATTTAATTATGTTAAATTAATTATTAATTAGTAGGAATCATAAATTAATTTTAATTAATTGGTAATTAATTTTAATTAATTGATTAATTGATAAATGTGTTCTGTTGCGGGTTGTGGGTTTATAGGGCAATATGGTGGGAAGTAATTTAAATGTAATTAAGTAATAATGATTTTAAATTAATTGTTTTGTTAATTATATAATTGTTAATTAATTATTAATTGGTAATTAAATATTATAAAATGGTATTTTTAATACATTTTTTTGGTTAAATATATTTTGCTAATCATGTTTTTAATAATTATGTATAGGTATTGTAAATGGTTTATATTTATTTAATAGTTCATATTTTTATTATTAAAAAAAAGCTTTTATTTATAAGTATGTCATTTTAACCGCTACGCTATCCAACACTTTCCCTACTGTTGCACTCTCTGGAGTGGGAATAGTAATTGTTACTCCTACGCTATCCAACACTTTCCCTACTGTTGCACTCCCTGGAGTGGGAATAGTACTTTTTACCCCTACGCTATCCAACACTTTCCCTACTGTTGCACTCTCTGGAGTTGAAATAGTAATTTTTACCCCTACGCCATCCAACACTTTTCCTAATGTTGCACTCTCTGCAGTGGGAATAGTAATTGTTACCCCTACACTATCCAACACTTTCTCTACTGTTGCACTCTCTGGAGTTGGAATAGTAATTTTTACCCCTACGCCATCCAACACTGTCCCTACTGTTGCACTCTCTGAAGTGGGAATAGTAATTGTTACCCCTACGCTATCCAACACTTTCCCTACTGTTGCACTCTGTGGAGTTGGAATAGTAATTTTTACCCCTACGCCATCCAACACTTTCCCTACTGTTGCACTCTCTGAAGTTGGAATAGTAATTGTTACCCCTATGCTATCCAACACTTTCCCTACTGTTGCACTCTCTGGAGTTGGAATAGTAATTGTTACCCCTACACTATCCAACACTTTCCCTACTGTTGCACTCTCTGGAGTTGGAATAGTAATTTTTACCCCTACGCTATCCAACACTTTCCCTACTGTTGCACTCTCTGGAGTTGGAATAGTATTTGTTACCCCTACGCTATATAACACTTTCCCTACTGTTGCACTCTCTGGAGTTGGAATAGTAATTTTTACCCCTAAGCTATCCAACACTTTCCCTACTGTTGCACTCTCTGGAGTGGGAATAGTAATTATTACCCCTACGCTATCCAACACTTTCCCTACTGTTGCACTCTCTGGAGTGGGAATAGTAATTTTTACCCCTACGCTATCCAACACTTTCCCTACTGTTGCACTCTCTGGAGTGGGAATAGTAATTGTTACCCCTACGCTATCTAAAATGTATTTAGTTTTTTTATTAGTTTTATGTCGTTATTAATTATTATTTATATTATTATTTTAGGTATATAAATGTATTTGTAATTTATTATATTTTTATTTATAAGTTATGAAAATAATTAATTTAGAGTTATTATTAATGAAAAATATACTATGTATTATATCTTTATTATTATTAATTTGTATTACATTATGTATTAATTTTAAATATTATAATATATTTTTAAATATGTTTATTACATTTATAAGTATTATTTTGTTAATATTACATTTTTATTTTATTAAAATAAAACGATATTTTACAAAAATCGATATTTTTGACATTCTATATATTTTTTTCGATATTTTTGTACTTACCTTGTTAGGGATAGGATCCCGATATTTTTGAAATCAATATTTTTGTTGCGATAATTTTGTATCCCGATTTTTTTGTATTCGCGATTTTGTCATAGATTCGATTGAAATGATGCACGGTGTAGCACACCTCCGACATTGCCTAGAATACAAACTGGCCTTTTCATGATTGGTTTATACATAGCCATTCCCCTTGAGTTTGCTACTGAAATGATGCACGGTGTAGCGCACCTCCGACATTGCCTAGAATACAAACTGGCCTTTTTCATGATTGGTTTATACATAGCCATTCCTCTTATGTTCTATTACGCCATGCACCAACGTACGTGCTTCTGCCTAAGCATCATTTTCACCTTTAGTGGTCGATCACCTCACCCTTAGCACTCCTTATGGTGCACACTTATCAAGGCTCTTTGATACAGGTTCCATTATTATGGAGACCTCACTGACGGCAATCCCGTAATGGTGCTAATCCACCTAAGTGCACGGGTGCAAGCACTGCCACTTATATCAGCATAACTTGTGGCCCTCCTTCTGCTTTCTGATTATATCGTAAGAACCAATTATCGCCACTGTTTAACAGTGATAAAGTGCTTAAAGTCCTAAAGCCAGCAAAAGTAGAGTCCAGAAAAAGGCAATTAATCTAGGGCGACTGTGCTGAAAATGCAAATTTGCGTTAATTTGCTATTGATTTGTATGATTGGCTTTAAAAGTTGTGGCTGGTGTGTTTCTGCTTAGTCAGGACTTGTCAGGAATACTGGAGCTAGCGGCAGGAAAAGGCAGTTAGTAAACGCCACTCTAACCATGTTTGCTAAATTGCACAGGAGAAAAAGTGGGGCAGACAGAATCTCTTTACCTGGAGACTCTAAGATGGCGGCTGAAGGTTTGTTAAAGAAGAGTCAGGTTAGCGCTCTAGCTTCCTTACTCCATCACAGAGATACAGGTGAAACGCCCGTCGAGTAGTGCACTTCACCTGAGCCTTGAGGGAGAGACGACGTTGAATCCAGAAGTGCCGCAAAGATAGTTAGGGTTATCCTTGTCACGTATTTTCCGAGTTGCACATTGAAGAGAGACGTTCAAGGAGTACTTGAAATATGCAGTAAGACTGTTCCGGATATTTGTACATGCGCAATAGAATTTTGTAGCGTTTCAGAATCTGAGTTTGCGCAGTGGATAGTGTGCGAGTAAAAAACAAAAGAACTTGTCAGGAAGTGTTTCGAGTCTAGTTTAGAGGAATTAGAGTCAGCAAAGTTCAGCGCTCGAAGTCAGCGCGAGTCTGCAGAAGAAGTTGGTTCTTCAGAAAGCCTATTATTTAGAACTAACTGAATACCAAGTGTTGACGTAGTTATATAATTGTGTTCAGCGTATGAGGTCAAAAAGATATTATTTCTAGTAAAAAATACTGTACAGTTATAATAAGAGTAAAACCTCGGCAGTGAAGTAACTGAGGGAGTTTGTTATATAAATGTACACTTAGGCGAAGGAAACAGAATTTAGCAAGTTAATATACGGGTGAAGACAAAAGATAAGTTGCACTTACCATAAGCAGAATCCATTAACAGACTTCGCTGTAACTGAATAGGTGAGCACCCTGTAAAGACAAAAGGAAAGAGATTTAGGAAGGAAACAGCAAATGTAGAATTAACCAATAAAAAATCTTTCGTTTTCAGTTCACACACAAGAAGAAGGAAATCAGATAAGAATAGAAGAGGAGCAAGGTCACACCAACACTGGGTAGGTGAAGAGGTAAGAAGTTAGTACCGTTAATTAAGAGAGCAGTCAGGAGAGAGAGTAATAAATGTAATTCTTGTTGCAGTGAAGATACATAACCAGTGAAGAAGAAAGAACAAAGAAGACAGAAAATATATTGGTGTGCAGTCTCTTCTCTGTCCCATCCCCTTTCTCCCGTGGAGCTCTACTGGCTACTTAATTAATATAAGTGAGTGGCTGGGGAGTTTCAGGGTAGGAATTGGGAACTTGCGGCATTCTGCTCCTGTGTTGTAGATAAAGGCAATCATTGAATTGAGTCTTGACAGGACTCTATTGCATTACTTATTACTTCGGTCACGTGTGTGGCAAGCTTTTCCAGTGGGGCTGCTATATTCTAGTAGATGTTTTTCCGTGAAGTATGTCTGAATGGAAGACATTCTAGAAGTTTGTATCAGTCGAACTGTGAATTGCCGTAACATTTCTAGTTACTGCAGTACTGCTGCAGAATGGATTTGTGTCTGAGTCCAGGACCTCTAGTAGCACCCGAATCTCCAGGATATTGTGGTATCAATTACATTTGGGAAACATTTTTTTGTGGCACTTAAGTCAATGTGTGTCTGTGTGGCTGTGAGTGTGTGTGTGTGTCTGTGTGTGTGTGTGGCTCTGTGTGTGTGTGTGGCTCTGTGTGTGTGTGGTTCTGTGTGTGTGTGGCTCTGTGTGTGTGTGGCTCTGTGTGTGTGGCTCTGTGTATGTGTGCAAATGCAATAGGTCTCACATTTGCGAGAGATTAAGCTATTGGCATTGTAAATGACAATGCCATTTATATATCTGTTTCAAAACCAACACATAAATAAAAATATTGTCATTTACAATGCCAATAGCTCTAACTTTTGCTAAGGCGAGACCGTTGCATTGTAAATGCTTGTTGTGGCTTCGTGAGGCATCAATAAATATCAAAGATACTCGTGCTAAACTTGCTGAAAGTTGAAATGCTCATTTTTCAGGATTGCTTGGAAAGTTAAACTGAGCTCAGCTCGTGACTCAGTTGATGCCAACATTCGTACTTGTTTGTGGCTGCTATGTAATGTCAGGTCCCTTTGCATGTTTGTCTTATGTTGTTAATTTGTTGCGATACTCCCAAATTGTAAATGTATTCAAGGAAATGTAGATATAGTTATTTTAAGAATGGACAACCATCAATACTTTGAATATAGGCGTGTAGCTCATTTATGCAAATTTGTGTGTGTAGTTAATTTGCCTGTCTTTCCTAAATCAGTACTGCATCTTGTGACAGGATGGCCTGTGCAGAGATTTCTATATGCGCACATATGCCTAAACAGTGTGCGATACTCATCATATATGTATAGTGTAGACATATTGTTTTGTGGTTATTGTAAGCACAGTTTGCATTGCCATCAAACGATATCAATGATACTTCTCTGATAACTATCTTTGAAGAAAAAACAGTTTTTCAGTGCGTAGTCGTTTAGTTTGTATTTTGCACGACATGTCTATCTATACAACATCACAAACAGTATTTAAAGCGCACTGATGTCAACTGGCACCGCTTGTCGCAGGCATCCCTGGTCTCTAACGCTGCCTTTGCATTGTTTTAAAAGGTGCTTGAGTCCAATGCAAATTAATGGTGAATCTAATACATCTTGGGGCATATTACCAAGGAATAGCGATATATATCGCAAAATGCGCTTAGCGCATTTATTTTTATCGCTGCCTATCGCTGCCTATCACTGGATATGTTAGCGGAGAAAACATTCTATTAGCAACGTTTTTCTCCATTGTGCTAAAATATCCAGCGATAGCGGCGAAATGCGTGAATATCGCTGAGAATACAGCGATATTCACGCATTAGCGACGAAATGCTCTTAGCCATGTTATCCACCTCCCATTGGATAACATGGCTAAGAACTGGTCTGGGCAGGTGTTAGCATTTGGAGATATTCGCGCCTAGCGCAAATATTTCCATTGCTGCGCCTGCCTTGCTAATAGACGCTAGCGACATTAGCGACTAATTTCAGTCGCTAACTGGTTGGGTACGCCCACTTTGCATGTCATTAGCGATAAACATCGCTGACATGCAAAGCCTGCCCCAAACCGCTCGCTATCACCTAAACATCAGTTAGCGACAGCTTGCTTATAGGGCGATAGAATTATCGCCGCTTAGCTGCCAAAAACGGCCGCTAAAGCGGCGATAATTGCCCATCGCCCTGCTGTATAATATTCCCCCTTGTTTAATAAAGCTCACTGCTTGGTTCCAAATGTTAGCATAAATGGATATCTGAAATGGATTAGTGACCAGTATTTTAATTAGAAATATGGCAAAAATTCAAAGTGGTTTCCTATTTACGTATTGCTGTGGAAAATTTGAAGCTCACGAAAAAAATGGCAATATAAGAAACAAAATTTGAGAACGCATCGATTTTGCGACTGTTTTGTCTTTGTTTTCTTGAAACAACTGATATCTTTCCCTGCTTTGTAAAACATTAAAAAGCACCTCCTGCCGTTTTCAGTCGACCTGTCTGTACGCTTGAGGTGCACATTGTAAAGGTTTTATACTGGATCACCCCCCCCCCCCCCCCCACACCCGCATTGCCTCTCAGCTTTGTTATTGTTAGTTTCGGCCCTCCCAGGCAAGCAAGCCCCTTTGAGAGACACCCAGGTTTTTCAGACCACATCTATCTGGTTTTATTGGCCTTTCATTTTTTAGGACTTTTAAAAGGAATCACTGCACATAATTTAATGATTTCAAAGAGTGATACTCAATTGAAACAGGAAAAATTATGGCATCTCCTTAGCAACTTATGAATAAAGACAAAAAACGCACAGTGGGAGCAACAGAATGTGATGTAAACATTAATACAGTTTTTTGATGTCTGTTCCTCAGCGCCTCCAACCATGGCTGCAGCAGGGTCGGGCTTTTCCAAATCTGCACTGCACCGAGGACATATTTTCATAATACACTAATATGGCGAAACCAATTGGCAGGGCCAATGCTTGTCGTATATCTCAATTGTTCTGTGAAGGCACATTTTGATTTTGCTGGGAGGGAGGTGGGAGTGCTGACATGTTTGCACAGTTCCTGCCCAAATTTACAAGCGGATTACCAATATGTGTATCTGGGTTGGGTGACTACCTGGGGCTGGTCTAGTGGGCAAGTTTAGTGCTTTTAATGCGTCCTTCTCATGGCCTTGAGGCAGCTTAAGCCGTCTAGCCACCCTCATGCTTCCCAAAATAATATTGTAATCACTGGTCTCCTAAGACTCCAGGCACAAAGGGCGTGTTGAGGCTTCTGCTCAGAATGTCACATGGGAGAGTGGATACACTTGTATCTGAAATAGAACGGCATCAAATCGAATTACCTGAGAGTTTTACATTAAAATCTAGAAAAACGTCAACAGTGACATTTAACACAATGCAGGGCAGTGCCAGTGAGTATAAACCTACCACTGTCTCACAATCAGTGTGTGCGTGGGTCAGTGATTTGCAAGAACAGTCTGCGAAAACTGAAAAAAGACAGAAATCGTATTCAAGTGTGGAGTAACTGGCCTAGACAAATTTGGCTGAACAGTGAAGGTGCAAAAATCAGGGTTTGGTGGTGGAGGTTCTGGGAGCTTTCTGTTGACAGGGAGATGAACCCCTAAGACTGGGGACCCCAGCAAGATGAGGATGACTTGATTGAGAAACAATGCAGTCACTTTGCGTTCCACGATTCGGAAAACACAAGATTATCTGCATCAGCGACCTCAGGCTACTAAATTGCTCCCTGGTATTTACAGTTTGCTACTTTATTTGGACAATAAGTTGGAAAATTGAAGGGGGCGTGCATACCGATAGCCCAGACACATTAGGCGTGGAAGGGACCTCTGGTCATTTCTCACCCTCTGCCTCAGCTGAGAAACGGATAGCTGCTTCAATTAGAAAATGCACAGCTACAGAGCTGCCCCACTGTTAACATAATTCAACCCCCTTTGGTTACTGGATGACAGCAGGATGCATGCTTCTTATTGGGCTCACATTGCTAATAGGCCCTGGAGGCCACTCCCTCAAACTCAACCGAATCAATGACAAGTCGTCACTCTAAGAGGTTTGATGTGGGTAAACTGGTCATGTTTATTCCTATCACAAATCATAAATATAAAATTCTTAAGTCATAGGAAATTGTAAATAATTCCACAATTGATAACAAAATTCACACATTAAAACCATGTTTTTCAATAATCAACAAAGCACAGCTATCTAAAATTGACATTCTGATTATTAATGTTTATATATACTTTTATTTACATTGAGGCATTTCCTATGAATGGCAGAATACTCAGGACTTGATTTCCCTTCATCCTCATAAGAGCACACAGGTGAAACCATCTCTATCCCTGAGTGTCAGTCCCAACTCTTTGTACCACTGGCTATCTGCAATGGTCCCGTCCCCACAACACTAGACTGCCAAAAGGGGCCACATGGTTCGGGACCAGGGGCTACAGGCCCTGGCCTACTCGGATAAACTGTGAGCCAATGCCCCAAATCTGGTGTGGATGTCCTTGCAGAATAAGGATTGTTGCCATTCACGTTAGTGCTACCCTTAAAAAGTAATTGATAGAGAGTACATTTGTCCTTGAACTCTTTTACTATTGTGTGCAGCTCTCTCACCACAAGTGTGACCAGAGCAATGAGATCCTTTGCCTTCCTCACTACCAAACAGGAAATCATTACATTCCCCAATGCTGCCAATGAAGAGGTCAGCCCCCAAATCTTATAAATGTAGCCCATTACAATGGAACATATGTTGCCCTTTGATTAGCTTAATGGGAATATGTCTTAAGCGACCAGGCCTGGGACACAGTTTTGATATTTTGGCCTTTAGTCGCTTGACAGACAGGTTGATGATCCTGGACTTTATAACCACGCCCCAGATTCATCTAGGTATAATGTGGAACCATGCTAGGAAAGCGTCCAGAAATAACTAACCAACCAAGCAAATTCGTTCAAGACGATTTTCTCGCTTCCTTGCACCCTAGTTTTACCAGGTCATTACCACTTAGATGCATGAAAACAAGGTCTGGGAACTTGAGTTCCACACAGTCCATTGTTTCTTCATCCATCTCTCGTAGCTGTGTGATCATGAGTTCACCCACTTCGCACCATCTGAAGAAGACATTCCTCAAAGTTTCCATCTTAGGCCTACAGATCTGTTCCACCAGTACTCCACACACCGCACAAAAAGTGACCAATGACACACACAACCTTGGAATGCATAGTTACTAAAAGAGAGTGAAGAGGTTGGACAACAGAGAAAGTGAAACTGATATAACAGTTCATGGCGGTCACAGCAATTGAAAAAAGAAGATGACCAACACCCTATACACTTTAATTCCTGCTGCGTAGGGCCTGCTTCCATTGCAAAGGCTTCAACCCTATTCTAAAAGAATGGGAAGAGTAATTGGATGGGTTAACCTCGATAGTCTTAAGGCATGTGGCAAAGACTGCTAAGAACTGGCAACGCGAAAGGCACTCATCATTTGAGTGAATAAAAGGTGCAGATAGACCAAGATTGGTGTGAGAAGTTGGCCTGGCATATGCTGTCCACTATTCTAGTGGGCACCTTGCACCAGTCCCTTATTGATGGTAGATTTAAAAACAAAATATATAGAAAGCTATCCTAGTGGTAGCTGTGGAGAGCAGCCTTCAGGTTAAGGGGCCGATTCGGATCTCGGTCAGAAGGCACCAAATCGGGTTCGGCACTAAGGGATCCGAATCGGAGGTTGAATTTCCTTCCGAGTCGTAGATGTGACTGGACGTCGAAGTATGATGCGAACAAGCGCAAAATCTCCGTCCGAATCGTTTCTGGGTCCGAACCTCTCTGTAGGACTCGGTCACAAGCAAACCGTGGCGCGAAATGGAGAAGTTTCACGACCAAGCTAGTACGATGCTCGATTCGGACAACCGGATCGAGTCGGAGCGTCCGGCTCGCAAGAGCTCCTAGGGTTGGACTTCAGGGGTCCGCGGCGGACCCCCTGTTACCCACAGCCGTATGACTCGGACACAGGGGGAGACGCATGGGTCTCCCATCACAGGCATGTACTGTGCGGATGGCACCGACGAGTACCCACTGTATGGGGCGCACTTGTCCGCAACGTACCCATTCAGTCAATTGGAGCCCATGTACAACCGGCTCCCATTGACTTCTATGGGAGTGCGACCGAACCGAGTCCGACAGCATACAGCAGCATCATACTCGCTCGGTCGGACTGCAGGAGTCCGGATTGGTTGGAAAACACCCCGGATCCAGCTTGGTCGGAGTGCTTTCCGACCCAGATCGGAATTGGCCCCTAAGTCTTGAAGGGATGTAAAGCAGCTTGTTTTACCAGTCTATAATCTCATGAATGACCAAATGAAAGGAGAACCACACCAGGTACATATATAAAATATATGGATTTATTCTAAACACATCCCTCTAGTCTTTTTATGAGGCTAGAGGCAAAAGTACATTCAGTAAACTTCTTTAACACACAGTAAATTAGCACAGTATATGATTAGCCCTAGGGGCGTCACAAACCATATACTAAGAAAGTGGTATAAGAACCATGACTGACATAGATACAAGGCCTAGAGCCTTTATAATCACTGGGGCCGCCAGGAACCACCCAA
Organism: Lissotriton vulgaris; assembly: GCF_964263255.1. Taxonomy (NCBI): domain Eukaryota; kingdom Metazoa; phylum Chordata; class Amphibia; order Caudata; family Salamandridae; genus Lissotriton; species Lissotriton vulgaris. Next base: position 361,808,972 of record NC_141693.1, on the reverse strand, counting down.
GGTGGTGACACGGGGGACACGCGCAGTGTCTAAACACAGCCACGAACCACCATTTACTTCTATGGGGAAAGTCACGGTTGGAAAATTACAAAGAAAGGACACTTAGAAGAGGACTTGAAGCAAACCCCTTTAGAACTAGGCAGTTCTAGAGTCAATACCCATGGGAGCACAGGAGTACTCGAGTTACCTCACCCAGAGAAGCTGGGTGTCTAGGTGTCTTTTGAGGTCGGGTTTTGTCGTCGTTTTCAATGGTGAGCTGCTGAAAAGTGCTGCAGACGACCAAGTGGAAAGTGTCTGGATGGATCCAAGCCTGGATCGAAGTCGAAAAGAACCTGAAAGCAGAGGGGACAGAGTCTGGGTCACTAGCCAGTGACCAGGAAGGCGAAGAGAAGATGCCAACCAATGTCGGGTGATTTCAGGTGAAGAAGGTGAAGCTTGACTCTTCAGCCACAAGAACCAGGAGGCGTCGACGGCAACCAGGAGCTGGATTTGAGCTGTTCCATGGAGGATGTTGAGTGCTGCAGTGTCGGTTTCCGGATTGGACCCGACAAGCCTTGGCAATAGCAACCCATGCAAAAAGCAAAGATTGGCTTCGGTGCAGACCAGCAGGGTCTGAGGGACTCACGCTTTGGAGGGGAGTCAGGGCACATCTGGAGCAACCAGAAAAAACCCAAGAAACAGAAGAGTTACCATGGTGGGGATCCACCAGTCGACGGACCAGGGATTGCAAAGGAGCCTCACGTGGAAATGCTAGAAGCAGGCCCACGGAACACTCATTGAGTGTAGGCCCACAATCTTCAGTGCAAATGGTGCTTGGGGCTTGGACAACAAGTAGCCTAATGCACAACATTAGGAAAGTCGGAAAGTTGATGCACTAGCAAATGTGCACGTTGTCCAGGTGTTCCAGTTCCACGCCAATTGTGAGGGCTGCGGGTCTAAGCTTTGCTGGTATCGCGTGTCGGCCTCGGAGAAGTCTGGAAGTCTGGGTCCTGTGTTGCAAATCCATTGGGATCTGGTGGGAGCCTTGGAAATGCAGACCGGCAAGATGCTTCTTTGGTGCCTGTTTGAACAGGAGTATCACTCCTTGACCCCAAGGGAGATTTCTTCTGTCTTCTAGTTGAAATAGAATGTCGAAGTTCCAGGATATATGTTGCAGTGTTTCGTCCGGGGTAATCCGAAGTCCTAAGGATTGGGTTCCTATACTTATAATAGGGGTTGGACTTACTCTAGGGACCCACCTATGGGTGGACCCAGGGAGGGGGGTGGTTACACCCCTTTCCATTTGTCCAGTTTCACGCCAGAGCAGGGGCTGAGTGCACCTGCAACCGGTTTGAACTGGGGTATGATCAGGGACACCAAGTGTACCCCCAGCACTGTCTGAAGAGCATTCTCTGAATGCACCCACCCAGCCCCAATACACTAAAGCCTGTCTGGGAGGTGGTTACACCTCCCTGTGACAGGAAACCTATTGTCCAGGCCTCCCCTGCCGAACTTTCGTCCAGTAGCAGGAGGTCTGACTTGTGTCTGTGGCTGCAGCATCCATTTTGTTATGCTGGGGCTCTTTTAAACTATTACCTGTTAGGAGGGTGGAATTCAATCCCTGATGCCAGAACTGGTGGGGGGGTTAGGATTGCAAAGTGTGTGAAACCAAACACGACATGTTTCCATGCCACCATTCCAAAGTTGTACAAATGGGGGTGGTGATGGACGGAGCATCTGAATCAATCAAACACTCACACCCAGTCAAAAGATCTGGGTTTAATCCATCACCGTTCTTTAGCCCACTTTGCCACCTCAGTTCAGACATGGCCATATGCAAATCAGTCTGACCCTGTGTCTCATGGGAACAGTCCAGTCCGAACTGCCAAGCCATGTCTTCCCTGGACCGGAAACAAGCTTCCGAGGACCGGTTTCTGGCTTTCCAGCTGTCTTCAGCCCGGCTTGCTTGAATCCAGTGGCAAAGTGAGCAAGGGACTGACGTCTGAGCATACCCTGCCACACTTATGGCGGCCAAAAGCGGAACAAAAGGGGGGGTGATGGACGGAGCATCTGAATCAATCAAACACTCACACCCAGTCAAAAGATCTGGGTTTAATCATCCATCACCGTTCTTTAGCCCACTCTGCCACCCCAGTTCAGACATGGCCATATGCAAATCAGTCTGACCCTGTGCCTCATGGGAACAGTCCAGCCTGAACTGCCAAGCCATGTCTTCCCTTGACCGGAAACAAGCTTCCGAGGACCGGTTTCTGGCATTCCAGTCGTCTTCAGCCCAGCTTGCTTGAATCCAGTGGCAAAGTGAGAAAGGGACTCATGTCTGAGCATGCCCTGCCACACTTATGGCGGCCAAAAGTGGTACAAAAGGGGGTGGTGATGGACGGAGCATCTGAATCAATCAAACACTCACACCCAGTCAAAAGATCTGGGTTTAATCCATCACCGTTCTTTAGCCCACTCTGCCACCCCTGTTCAGACATGGTCATATGCAAATCAGTCTGACCCTGTGCCTCATGGGAACAGTCCAGCCCGAACTGCCAAGCCATGTCTTCCCTGGACCGGAAACAAGCTTCCGAGGATTGGTTTCTGGCATTCCAGCCTTCTTCAGCCCTGCTTGCTTGAATCCAGTGGCAAAGTGAGCAAGGGACTCACGTCTGAGCATACCCTGGGGTGGGTGTGAGTGTTTGATTGATTTAGATGCTCCGTCCATCACCACCCCCTTTTGTACCGCTTTTGGCCACCATAAGTGTGGCAGGGTATGCTCAGACGTGAGTCTCTTGCTCACTTTGCCACTGGATTCAAGCAAGCCGGGCTGAAGACGGTTGGAATGCCAGAAACCGGTCCTCGGAAGCTTGTTTCCGGTCCAGGGAAGACATGGCTTGGCAGTTCGGGCTGGACTGTTCCCATGAGGCACAGGGTCAGACTGATTTGCATATAGCCATGTCTGAACTGGGGTGGCAGAGTGGGCTAAAGAACGGTGATGGATTAAACCCAGATCTATTGACTGGGTGTGAGTGTTTGATTGATTCAGATGCTCCGTCCATCACCACCCCTTTTGTACCGCTTTTGGCCGCCATAAGTGTGGCAGGGTATGCTCAGACCTGAGTCCCTTGCTCACTTTGCCACTGGATTCAAGCAAGCCGGGCTGAAGACGGCTGGAATGCAGGAAACCGGTCCTCGGAAGCTTGTTTCCGGTCCAGGGAAGACATGGCTTGGCAGTTCGGGCTGGACTGTTCCCATGAGGCGCAGGGTCAGACTGATTTGCATATAGCCATGTCTGAACTGGGGTGGCAGAGTGGGCTAAAGATTGGTGATGGATTAAACCCAGATCTTTTGACTGGGTGTGAGTGTTTGATTGATTCAGATGCTCCGTCCATCACCACCCCCTTTTGTACTGCTTTTGGCCGCCATAAGTGTGGCAGGGTATGCTCAGACATGAGTCCCTTGCTAACTTTGCCACTGGATTCAAGCAAGCCGGGCTGAAGACGGCTGGAATGCCAGAAACCGGTCCTCGGAAGCTTGTTTCCGGTCCAGGGAAGACATGGCTTGGCAGTTCGGGTTGGACTGTTCCCATGAGGCACAGGGTCAGACTGATTTGCATATAGCCATGTCTGAACTGGGGTGGCAGAGTGGGCTAAAGAACGGTGATGGATTAAACCCAGATCTTTCGACTGGGTGTGAGTGTTTGATTGATTCAGATGCTCCGTCCATCACCACCCCCTTTTGTACCACTTTTGGCCGCCATAAGTGTGGCAGGGTATGCTCAGACCTGAGTACCTTGCTCACTTTGCCACTGGATTCAAGCAAGCCGGGCTGAAGACGGCTGGAATGCCAGAAACCGGTCCTCGGAAGCTTGTTTCCGGTCCAGGGAAGACATGGCTTGGCAGTTCGGGCTGGACTGTTCCCATGAGGCGCAGGGTCAGACTGATTTGCATATAGCCATGTCTGAACTGGGGTGGCAGAGTGGGCTAAAGTACGGTGATGGATTAAACCCAGATCTTTTGACTGGGTGTGAGTGTTTGATTGATTCAGATGCTCCGTCCATCACCACCCCCTTTTGTACCGCTTTTGGCCGCCATAAGTGTGGCAGGGTATGCTCAGACGTGAGTCCCTTGCTCACTTTGCCACTGGATTCAAGCAAGTCGGGCTGAAGACGGCTGGAATGCCAGAAACCGGTCCTCGGAAGCTTGTTTCCGGTCCAGGGAAGACATGGCTTGGCAGTTCGGGCTGAACTGTTCCCATGAGGCACAGGGTCAGACTGTTTTGCATATAGCCATGTCTGAACTGGGGTGGCAGAGTGGGCTAAAGAACGGTGATGGATTAAACCCAGATCTTTTGACTGGGTGTGAGTGTTTGATTGATTCAGATGCTCCGTCCATCAGCACCCCCTTTTGTACTACCATTCCAAAGTTAGCATTAACCGCGAGATTATAATGCACTTAAGAGTATATGGTCTGGCTGCATTTATTTATTTATTTATTTATTTTTCACATTTTTAAAGCGCTCCGTTACCCGGAGGTGTTCTGGCGCTGGTTGATCACTAGTGTGTGTGTGGAGCGGAGTTAGTGAGTAAAGAGCCACGTCTTGAGGGCTCTCCTGAATGCCAGCAGGTCGTGAAACTGTCTGAGGTTCTGTGGCAGTGCGTTCCAGGCCTTATCTGCACCCACCGCGAAGCTCCTGCCCCCCCCAACGAGCTTTCCTGACTCTTGGGACTATCACAAGCCCCTGCTCGGCTGACCTTAGGGATCTTGCAGGCTTGTACCTATGGAAGAGCTGCTTCATACATTGAGGGCCTAGGCCGTGCAGTGCATTAAAGATCACGCAGAGAGCTTTAAAAACTATTCTTTTATGAACTGGTAACCAGTGTAGCTTCACCAGATCCTGTGCTACTGAGGCAAACTTAGGGGTACCAGTGATCAGGCGGGCTGCTGCATTCTGCAGGATCTGGAGTTTGTTTAGTAGTCCCTGTTGGGCATTCAGCAGGAGTCTGTTGCAGTAATCCAGTCGGGACAACACTAATCCTGTTACCACTGTTTTCCTGTGTTCATCGCCAGATACGGCAGCACTTTACGAATGGTTTTTAACACATAGTGGGTTGTTGAGGATAGTGCATCAATTGTTGGTTTGAAGGACAACGCCTCGTCCATTAGTACGCCCAGGTTTTTAACCTTCGCCACCGGTGAAAGGGGGGTCCCCATTTCCTCTGGCCACCAACGTGGGGACCAGAAGTTGTCATTTGGACCCAAAAGAAGCACTTCTGTCTTTGCTGAATTGAGTTTGAGACAGTTTTGTGCCATCCAGTTGCTCACCTCTCGCATACAGCCTCTGAACCTGTCTGCTGTGCTTTCTGTTTCACCCGGAAGCAGCGACACCACAATCTGTCTGTCGTCTGCATACGATGTAAGATTAAAACCAAAGGATCAAATCACTGGCACTAGGGTGGAGACATACACATTAAAAAGAGTCGGACTCAGGGATGACCCCTGGGGAACTCCGCAAGGAAGCACAAATGGGTGTGATTCAAAGTCCCCCAGGGCCACCGTCTGAGTCCTGTTGGAAAGGAAGGCCTGCAAGATCTTAAGTGCCTTTCCTTGAATTCCGCAGGCCCCCAACCAGTCCACCAATAACTTATGATGGACCGTGTCGAAGGCCGCGGACAAGTCCAGCAGCATCAAGGCGGATCTGCCTCCTGCATCCAACACTCTTCTTATGTCTTCTGCAGACTTGATCAGTGCTGATTCCGTGCTGTGCCCCACCCGGAATCCATGCTGAGATGGGTCTAGATGTTCTCCTGTCCTTAGGAAGGTGCTCAGCTGCGTGTTTAGTATACCCTCCATGATTTTGGCTGGGAGGGGTAATCTGGCGATGGCCCGATAGTTGTTCAGCTCGGTTATATCCAGATTAGATTTTTTAAGAAGGGGCAGGATGGATGCTTGCTTCCATCGTGAAGGGAATTCCCCGCTATCCAGCATGAGATTGAACAGGGGGGTAAGTCCCGCTGCAATGGTAGAAGGTGTTAGTTTTGCAATTGTGGCTGGACAAGGGTCATGAGGGGATCCTGACTTTATCCTTTGCAGTCGGTTCGCTACCTCCTCCTCGCTAATTTGAGTGAATTTAAGGAATTTTTCCATTTTGCTATCAGTCTCTGGGTCTGCGTTAGGGGCAAGAGTCTTGACTAGGTTGTCTAGAGAGAAGAAGATCTTTTCTGCTTTTCCCAAGAAGAAATTGACAAGATTATCACATAGTTGGAGACTGCGGGGTATCTCCATAGTCTTGGGAGCTGCTAGGGATGACTCCGTCAAGAATAGTTCCTTCGGGGAGTTGCTTGTCTCCTTTATCCGTTTCGTGAAGAATGCGCGTTTGGCCAGTCGAATCATCTCTTTGTAAACTCTCAGCTCAGCATTGAGCTGCATCACAGAACAGCTACAGAGAAGTGATTCCGAAAGCTGCAGAGGGGTACTGCTCATGCATGGGCACCCTCTCACACAAAACCAAGCACTCTGCCTTCAGGATTGTTAAGGCCTGCCATAGCAGTGACTTATAGGTTTATATGTTTCAGTGATATAAGGTAGATATAGGTAACCTATATCTCAGTAAGGGGTGCATGCACCACCTTACCCAGGCTGCAGTAGCAGACCAGTGGTGCCATTTTGGAAGGCTTCCCAGGGGTGGCATAACGCATGCTTCAGCCCCTGGTAGGCCTCTGGGGTATCTATGCCCTTAGTACCTAAGGTACCATATACTAGGGACTCACAAGGGTAACCCAGTAACCAAACTGGGTGTCCCTAGTGTACATGCAAACACTTTAGAGCGGAAGCAGCTAGGCTGGGTCCCTGATTAGCAGGGAACCCAGCCAAAGTAAGTCAAAAATCATCAAAACACCAGGAAAAAAATGGGGGCAACCATGCAGCAAGATTCCACCTTCCTACAATTGTGTCATAGAGACAGGTAGGCTCTCATATGGGCGACAGGGCAAATTGTAATAGCTGGAGCAGAATTCAGTTCAATTTGGGCACCTTTATCGGGCTGGTCTGTTTTAGACTTCATTAATCTAATGACCAACCTCTCATGAATAATGTGAGTGTTTTGCCATTATAAACCACCAGTGAGTGTGGTCCTGCTTGGAATTCCGCCCAAACTCCCCAATCCTGAAAGCACTGTAAAAGGCAACCATGAATGTCGCTGCAAACAGCACTATCTCATAGGGTGAGCTGAATATCTTGTGTAGATTGTGTAAAATAGCAGCAAACATCTGTGTATCATGCGATCTCCTGGAGTCCTTAGTGCCTGCTTCTAACCTAACCTAACCTGTTAAAGCTTTTCGTACTAGAAAGCTGTTGCAACATCTCTGTACCCCTATACATTTTGCAAAAAAACCTTAGGCTGACACCAGCGCCCTGGTATAGGACACCGCCCTACCCCATTTCCGCAGTGCCCTCAAGAAGAGACAGAATGAGCTAACTGAGAAAGGGTCACATATATGCTTTTTATGCAAAAAAGACCTATAATTCAGAAACTCTTTTTCATATGCCACATATTTGTGCTTAGTAAGAGAAGCTGCCAATAGATCGACCATGATGGAACACCAACGCTACACAGATCTTCTGGTAATTCCATCATCTTCTTGGCTGCATGCAGCTGGAAAATATGAAAATCCTATAGCTTGGAGCAACACAAGGCATCAGCTGCATTATTGTGCATTTAAGGAACAAGTCTGGCTATAAACAACACATTAGGTATCAAGCAAGTAAGGACCAGGTGTTTCAATAAACCTAACATTTGCCAGCAAGAGACTCCCTGCTTGTTAATGGTTTCAGCCACTGAAATTTTTCCTCTTGAACATTTTTGACCGACAAGTTACTGCTACTATATTGGGAGATGATTAATCAAAAGCATTGTTAATTATTGACGGGCCGAGTTCTTTCCTACAACTTTCTGTGGAACTTTTGGCCGATGGACCTTTATTGCCTGCTGAGAAGTGTAGAGGGGAGAGATAATTCATTAAACCAGAATACCAACTTTCAATACCATGACTCTCGGAAGGAAGACAGACTCCGAATACCAAGTTAGTGTGGGTTTATTACAGAGCCAAAAACAACTGAATATACAAACACATCATGATGAGGTTGTAAAAGTAAATGGAAACTAATACAAATATGATCCCAGGAAAGGTCAGGAAAAGGTGTCAGCCCATGAAGACTTCCTAAGAAGTGCACTCATATTGTATGGATCAAGTAGCAAAAGCTACAGAGCTCGTTCTAAGATGCTCCCTCTTTCCTTCGATCTCCTCTCCTTCTCGCCTGACTCCCCTCTCCGTACTCAACCCCTGGGGCACTGTCCCTAATACAAAGCACAAAAGCATAGAACACGCCCACAGATCACCTCATCACGCTGGACACTTCTCATAGGGGATTTTCCGTTTAGCTTCAGCTCATAGTTCATGGGTCGATGACCAGGCCTCCCCCGGTGAGAAAGAACACTGTCTCCCAATTATCAACGTTCCACAGAAAAAGTATCTTCTCTTCCAGAGCTTAACTCTCCTAAAACAAAAGGCAGTATTCTAGCTAACAAAGACAACTTTCTCCACCTGCAACAAAACGTTATAACAGAACAAATTCAACATGCACATGAAAATTACGAATAAATCTACTACACAAGCCTTCCAGGGAAAATACATTTCAGGCCTACAGGAAACGGCCAACATAAGAATGAAACACATAGGCCTTTCAAATACACACAAAGTGAACATTTCATTTAGGCCTTTCTACATCATTGCATTACAAAAACACATCAAATTCATATTTCATTACAAACAACTTATAAAATCCTACACATTAAACACAATTAGTCACATCTGCGTGCAACTTTTAATATGGTGCACGTTAAACAATTACATTATTACATGTGAACACTTTGTTAAGCACATAACATCAAATACTATGGATTACTATATTAGAACACAAATGCCACGTTGTTTCTTTGCATGGCACAATACTTTTCTATTATCACACTTCCACATGTTATTACTGAACATGAACTAATGATCGAATGTTATCACAACAAAATAGTATATGTGGATGGGAAGTATCCGTGATTATGACGCACCCCCACAAATGCAAAGAGCAAAGAGCACCAATGCGCTCCATCATTATCAGGCCCCTGTGTCAACACAGGGGCCAATCCCCCTATACCAGGGGTCTCCAAACATTTCTATTATGAGAGCTACTTAAAATCAATAAAAATCCTGATGAGCTAATGATATTACTAGTGTTGTGCCAGTGATCACATCAGATAAGATTATGCTTGTGGCTACCCTAAAATTACCTGCACCGATCACCTCTGCATCAGGCAGAATTGCCAGCAGTAATGTAAAAAACGCATGCTTTATAAATTTAGAATCCATTTATGTGTGTAATACATAGCGTAGCTTAAATGCCCCTTCCACCAAGGTAATAATATTAGTAATAAACTTCCCAATTCCACATGATTTATCACTCAAATATCAGCTTCAAATATATTTAGAAATCCAAATATCAGCTTACCAGTTATGAAAATATAGACATTTTCATTGTAAATACACATTTTTCAATTTTGGTGTACATATAATTATTCAGTCAAGCAAAAGCTTATAATGTAGTAGGCTAGACTGGATGCAGGGGAGCTACCTTTAGGTAGCTGGAGCTGGAGAGCAACCAGTAGCTCACAAGCTATTTGTTGGAGAAGCAAGCCCCATAATATTGGTTACCTAAGACTTTGCTGAAACCAATACTGCTGGCTCCGTATGTGTTCAGACCTAGGGCCTGTTTGGAAATGGGGGAGGAGGCAAAACTACTGCACTGTTGAACTGTTTGGAACTATGCAACATTCTCAATATGGCCTGGTATTGCCAAGTCACCTACCATGAGATGATTTGTTGACCCCCCAAAATTCCCTTCGAGATGGGGGGCCGGGTTGGATGTTTGCAACCCCCCTCGCCACTCCCCCGAGGCATCGATAATAACACATCCAAAGACAACAACTTGGATTAGAGGTCGTATAACCCCATCTGTATTTTATTCAAATTAATAAAGCATAATTAAAATTCATAACATGACACATTTTTATATACACGGAAAACCCAAACATAATTAATAACATTTCAAGTATACATATTTAAACATCTTTTATGGCTAACCTTAATAAGAGTTTAATGCATAGCCATACCTAACCTAAAACTGGAAATATGCACACTTTGTTTTCTGCATATCCTGGATGAGCATACGTGCAAGGTCATGACTGTTCCCAACTACTTGCCAGGCCCCCCCTTAACGGAGTGACCTTGCGCAGGAGGCCCGTGTGCCAACCAGATTCCTCTCCGTGGGCACCCCACGCCCTTCCATACAACCCCCAAAAGGGCTGATGTTATGCCATGTTGGTGCCTATGCGCATGCGCAGGGATTGGCCCAAAGGGCCTGCCGTAAGTTGAACTTCCTAATTCCACACCCTTCAGCCTACCGGCCGTAAGTCCCCCCTGGAGTGTGATGAGGGACCAATGCCCACCCCCCGAGGAGTCCCCCTTAAACAATTGGATGCCTACTAAGCGATATAAAATTTGACCTAGCAAGTAGCAATCATGACCTTACTGCAGACCAAGGATACGCAGACTTAATATACGACAAGTGAATAAATTGAAATGCAACAGGTGAATAAATTGACATTAACCTGTAAAGTAAAACATAACTATATTGCATTTTTTGGTAAATCACAATGATATTGCAACTTCAACTTGAAAAGCAAACCGCTAAACACACGCCTGACAAATACACTTCCTAAACCTCACTCCATCAGGGGATGGTGGGTGGGGAAAAGAAAAAGGAGGCTTCCTATCCTCCTTTGGCGTGTGGATGGTGAGGTGCTGACTTGGGGGCAGAGCGACGAAGAAGATATTCTTCCGGTGCTTTGCTGCTCTTTTTAAAGAGCATACTGGCCCAGAACTGGAAATAACAGGTCCTGGTGACATCCCAGACCCGTTTGCCTTATGTTGCCCCTGTAGCATTTTGACCGCTTCTGGTGCAATGCCTGCACTGACCTACGGGCAAGAGCGGGGGTGGGCTCGAGCACGTCACCAAAGCGCAGGTCCTGCCTCCTGCCTCCTGCCTGGAAGCATCCCAGGGACCGGCACAACGACCATATTGGCGGCGTGACCGAGTTCCCGGTGGCGCCTTCGGAGTCCTCTCTGAGCTCTGCCTGCACCTAGCGTGATGATGCTTCTGGGTGAGACCAGTCATTGATCTAGCAAAAGACCTAGAGGCAGGTTGGACCTTGGGATCAATCCTAATAGGGAAATTCAATTGACCTACCAATACCTGAAGTTGCTGTTGAGTTTCCTTTTTCATTGGATAACATTGTATTGGTGTACTGGCTGAAGGCTGTCACTTACTCAGGCTTTAGGCTACACTTGCCAGTCAATGAATCTGTTTCCATCCCCAGGAAAGTATTGCAGGGAGGTGGGCCGCCTGTCTTTTCAGCCTAGAAGGGGGGATTCCCAAATCAAGAAGTATAGTAACAAAGCTCCCAAGGCTCGCCCCCTTTCAGTAGAACCTGGCAGCCCCATAAAGAGGAAGTCATCCAGTGAATGAATAACATCCTGTCACCCTGTCTTTCTTGTGAGTATGCACTTCAAGGCTGCACAAGACTGTTCAAAAGAGGAGCAGAAGAACACACAGCCCATAGAACACACAGCCTCTTGCCCTGCATATGTCATAGTAACTGTATTACATGTTCTTATACTGAAAACCCAGCACAAGGTAATCTCCTGGGTGGACTGGGGGAAGCCTGAAAACTGATCCAGTGTTGGTCTTGAGAAGGAGGACTCCCGGTCCCAGCTTCCTTATCCTTGCTGATTCAAGGTCAACAGATGAGTATCTCACTGAGCAAACCTGTGGCTCTATATCGGCATTAACTGATGCCTCTTTAGGAGCTGATAAATTATGGATCAGTCTGAACTGGCCCGACTCTTTTTTGGGAACAATACCCAGTGGGGAGAAAACAAAGCTTTCTAAGGGGGGAGCCAGGAAAAGACCCATAATTCTTCCCAGAAAAGATTCCTTGTGAAGATCTTTACTAACTACGCTTGCATGTGTTCGAATTGATTTTTCTTTAACAGTGGGGGATGGGAACTACACACAGGGCTGGGATCCTAACCCCCTGGGAGAAACTGAGGCACAAAACCTATGCTGCCTTTTTGCTCGAGTACAAGTTAAGCCAGGACAGCAGCATATCAACCTGTACTGGTTTGTGTAAAGTGAGGCTAGCTGGATGATTTAATAGTGTTCTTGTACTTTTCTTTGCACTTAGTAAGTAAAGATTATTGATTGATTAATTAAAATCTTTACAAAAGACAATTGCTCCATTAAAATAATAGTAAATCATTAAAATTACATTACATTTTTGAATAACAGTAAATCTTAAAATTGTGGACATTCTTTAAAAACTACTTAAAAAGCAAATTCATATGTTCAGAACTAGGGAAAATAAATAATCATTGTAGTTTCAAAATAGCATATTATTCCAATTTTTTCTATACTATTGTTAAAAATGTTTTCAGGGCAGAGTTAATGGATAGATCGTCTGAGCAAAGGCATCGAATCAAAGCTTGTCTACATGTCCTTATCCCTCTCTCGTTAAATAACCTTGCTCTTCTTAATGCATTTGAATTTGCAGTGTGATGGCAGGCCACAAAGGAAAGAACCAGGGGCCAGATGTAGGTAAGTAACATTTACCGATTGTTAATTACCGAAAATTACCGATTTTTACCGATTCGGTAATTAAGAATCGGTAAATGTGAGGGGTGGGTGTGTAGGGAATCCAGATGTTCCCTTTTACCGAATCGGTGAAAATCGGTATTTACCGATTCGGTAAATACCGACCGGTAATGCTCCATTCATTCCTATGGGCTTTGAAGCCGATAGGAATGAATGGGGCATTACCGGTCGGTATTTACCGAATCGGTAAATACCGATTTTGACAAGGGTGCAGGGGGTGTCACTTTGACACCCTCTAGCACCCCCAAAAAAGGTTCGGGTGCCATGTGGCAGGCATACCTGCCCTAAGGGCAGGTCTGCCTGTCATATGGCACAGGTGTGCATGCACACATGTGCATGCACACCGGAATCGGTATTTTACCATCAAATAGAATTTGATGGTAAAATACCGATTCTGTAATGCTTGTGGGACTCAGAAGAGTCCCACCTACATATCAATTTTACCGAATCTGATAAAATACCGATTCGGTATTTTACAGAATCGGTAAATTTACCGATCGGTAAATTTACCGATTCTGTAAAATACAGGGCCCTACATCTCAATTTGCATTTACCGGTCGGTAACGGCCGAAATCGGCCGTTACCGGCCGGTAAATGGCCACCTACATCTGGCCCCAGGTTTCAATTTTCACAGTCCAGTGGGACTTGTGCATTCTGTTCTACTAAAAACCCTAAAGGAACCTTTTTTATTCTCACTAGAGTGTTGCTGATGAGAAGGGTGCCATTTGAAACGGTTCTTGATATTGACTGTGTCCAAACACACATTCACCTCTGTCTGATTCCATTTGATGTCAGGATCTTCAATGTTGGCAAGGGATAGCTCCTCCGTTGGAGTTGGAGCGGAAGGGCGCCGCCCCACTTAAACCCCCCCAACAAAAGCTCCAGAGATTAAAAATAAAATGGTGATTTATTACCATTTTATTCTTCATCCCTCCGTCCCGAGATGATTGTCAGGACGGGGCGGGGCCCCTGCTGAGTGACAGCCACATGGAGGAGGGTGGGCTGGCTAATGCACTGTTTAAAGTGTGCATAGGGCAGGACTGGCCATAGCGGGCACCGGGCGTTTTCCCGGTAGGCCGCTAGGGTGGGGCTGTTTTTGGGCCGCTGGGGGGCCTTTTTTGCTACCGCTGGTCAGCAATATCGGCTCCCTGTAACAAAATCGTCCGAAACCGACCCTCGCAAACTGCTCGGCTGCACTCCCCCTCACCCAATGGGGGCCGGGGGGGTGGGTGGCTGAGCAGTTTGCCAGGGGCTGTTTCTATTCCCAGTCCGGCCCTGAGTGTGCACGTCTTTCTGGCTGGCCTTCTCTTAAGACAGCTAGGTTGAGAGTAAGTGCATGCCTCCATAGAGCTGTTGAGCGCTGAGTGAGCCCGCTCCCACCAACCCTGGCGCTGCTCACATGGTTCATGAAAAAAAAATCACACCCTCGTAGTGCATTTCGTCCCGTAAAAATATTTGTCAACGAGTGAGTAGTAAAATAAAATCTCTAGTTTCACAAAAGTGTAATGCAGATATTACCAGTTCCCATGTGCATTGCAATACAGATATTAGCAGTATCGACCTGTTCTATGAAGCAGCTATTAGAATGACACGCAGATATGGGCAGTTTCCGCTTGCACTGTACAGCGTATATTACCAGTTTCTACAAGCCCTATAAATTCAATATTGCTGGCTTCCACATGCACTGCAAAGGAGAAGGTGCCAGTTTCCATAGGTTCTGCAAAGCAGATATTTCCAGTTTCCACACATATTGTAGGCGCATATATCGCCTATTTGCATGTTATCTTTTAAGTAGATAATTCGTTTCAAAATGCTCAATAATAACAAGTATTCCCAGTTTCCACGTCCACAGCAACACATAGTGACAGTGTCTGCATGCAGAAAATATACAGAAAGCACAATTGTTTATTGTACAGACAAAGTAATAGCATGCAATAAAATGGAATTACATGATTAATTGGCTTATAAAGCAAACATCCCATGATGAAACTCCCTCTCAATTCTTGGACTGCCTCCAAAATGCCTCCATCTGCCATTCACGTGATCGTTTTTAAAATACGAGCTTTATAACACTTTAATCAGGATGTATTAAACATAGACTTTGGATAGCTGCCATATCATCATCAAGTTATTTAATAACAATTCTTTTCAGAGGGGCCAGATGTTAACCAATTCCACACCTGACCCACTAATGAAAAAACAGCGCGCATCATTAAACAAAATATTTTCTCTTTCATTCCTGTATAATGGGCACCTTAAAATTACAGGTGGGACAGTCTGTCCACAACACAAAAGTCTAGAAAACTGTTGCACAGTTTATATCTCATCACCGTTATAGGTCACACGGTTTTACCCCACGATAGCATAGTAAACAAAATCACTGACTTTCCACAATGTGTACACAGTAAGAGTTTAGGGGCTGGGCATTGTCTCAATTTTTCCAAGTATTTATGACTGTTTTTAAAATAATTTTGTGTGAGGTTAAAAAAGCTAAAAACGTATTTGATTCCTGGCTCCTCACCATTTTATCTAGAACATTGGCTAAAAGACTGTCCTAATCCTCTACGATACCTCGGTAATTACCTCCTGCATCCATAAACAATAGGTAAATTCCAATCCATGCATTATCAAGTGATCCTTTGGTGTGGGTATGTGCTCACTGTAAACAAGCATTGGCAAAGTCATAAGGTCTCGCCTAAGAGCTATTGACTTAGCCAATATGTTTTAGCCATGTTGTACACCATCATGGTTACTGCTCAGCATGGCTAAAAGTTAGTGGGGTAAAGGAGAGTGGCATGGAATGGAGTGTCATAAAGTAGAGCAGAGTGGAGTATTATGGAGTGACGTAGAGTGGCGTATAGTGGCGTAGAGTAGAGTTGAGTGGCGTGAAGTGGAGGGTCATGGAGTGCCATGGAGTGTTGTGGAGTGTCGTGAAAGGGCTAGTGTCATAGAGTCAAAGGGCATATAGTGGAGTATAGTTGAGCTGTGCAGAGTGGAACAGACTGTCTGAGTGGAGTAGAGTGCCATAGAGTGGATCTGGGGTGAGTAGAGGCAGATGCCAATTCCGAGTATACATATTTGCTCAAAATAGTTTTAATCTATTTCGAGCATGCGATGCAACCACCCGGTCAGCTGTCCTAGGCGGAGGGCCTCACACTATGTTAAGAAGTCAGTGTGCCATTATGCACGAGGGGACTGGAATGAATTAACCTTTAAATTGCTTTCAGGTCCTACGTGGACAACTCTAAAAAATACCCTCCTCAATATGTATATCTTCCTCTAAGCAAAACCAAGTAAGCATGGCCCAATGTTTTCCAAACTTAATTAAGACCACTGCAAACCAGTTCCTTAACACACTAATTTACTCACTTCTTCCAGAACCAGAAGTTTAAATACTCAACTGGAACCAAATAATTGATGTAGCAGTCCCCACTCGCCAATGCGTAAGTAAAAGGCCACGGTGCTCAGATACAACCCTCTTAATATGTTTATTCGGAATTGACTTCTGCCTCTAATCAGCCCAGATCCTTCTATATCCGAGTGCTACACTGAAGAGACTAAGCCTACATAAAGTACTCCAGACACCCCTACTTTCACCTACTCCCTTCTTCAGTAAGTATGGCTACGTGAAGGGCATCCGGGTACCAATAAAAAGAAGGCAGTAACTAAATAATCCCCTCCCGCACGGTGGAATGTCTTTTCCATGAATGTGTTTTTAATCATGAGCATGCACATCGTTGTTACTCTGGCACTGGGAGCACGCAAGCACTGTACTGGTAATAATGTCCAGTAGGGCACAGTGCTAACTTAAGCTCATTTCTACTCCATCATCAGACTGCTGATGATGATCTTGACTCAGTAAAGATCGAAACATCGTCGACTCTCCCCATGAAAATCCCTTATTGAACATACCGTTGTGGATTTCCTGTTATTTTTTGTGATAGTTCATGTATCTTCACTTTCACTTAGTCACGTTACGCACCTCTTTCACTCATGTGAGCACCTGAACCAACTTATGATAAGCTAACTTGTAATCGTACTGATTAAAAGTACACCTGTTGCCCAACTTACTGTGCTCCTTAATTTATTCAGTATCTAAAAAAATATTGTTTTCCTGTACCTCTGGACGTAATTAGGCCACCCTAACTGCATGTAATCGCGTTACGCAAATCTCCGCGAAACGGTAAAAAATCTCTCCGAACACGCAGAAATTCCGCAAACGCGCAGAATTGTTTGTTCGCGATGCTTTTTTCCTGTTCGCATTGCTGTTTGCATGCTCGGGGGAAATATCTCGCGAACACGCATTTTGAGAACAAGCAAAAAATTTCACTAAATCGCGGAAAGCAGAATTTTGGGCAATTTCGCATTCTCCGTGGAACACGAAATTGCCCAAATTCCGCAAATTCCGGAATTTACTGCCCAGGCCTACCCTGAACCATTGTTTCTTGTATATATGAATACTGTGGTGTAGCGTGCAGCGGCATAGAACTGAGTGGCATGGAATGGTGCTGGGTAGAGTGGAGTGTCATAGAGTGGAGTGGTATAGAGTGGATTGGGACAGAGTGCAATGGAGTGGCATAGAGTAATGTGGAGTGGTGCGGAGGGGAGTGACGTAAATGAACTGGCACCAAGTTCAGTGGTGTAGAGTAGATTGTTTCAGAGTTGAGTGAAGTGGTGCAGGATAGAGTACAGTGGCACAGAGTTGCTTAGAGTTCAGAGTAGATAGGAGTTTTGTAGAGTGGATTGGCATAGAGTGAAGTGTTGCAGATCAGAGTGGCATATAGAGTTGAATGGCGCAGAGTCGCAGAGTGGAGTGGTGTAGGATGCAGTGGCGAAAAGTGTGGTAGTGCATAGGACAGTAGTGTGGGGTACAGTGCATTGTCATAGAGTAGAGAGGGGTAGAGTGAAGTGGTGGACAGTGGAGTGGTTCAGAGTACAGTGCAGTAATGCAGTGTGGAGTTATGTGGAGTGGAGTGGCGTAGTGTGGTGCAACGTAGAGTGGGGTAAAGTGGAGTATGCATGGTGTGGTAGCACATTGCCATTACAGACAACACATCTTCAAATGGAATGACCGTTACATTTGCTCAGGCATAGTTTTACTCATAAAAGTATACAGCACACAAACGATGATGTGTGGAAATGTCACCACCTATTGTATTGATTTGTTTTGATCGTATTACAATATTTATTTTCACAATACTTCAGATTTACCCAAAAAGTGCTTAATTTGTGCTTTTCTAATTCTGATATATTCTGAAATATCTGCACAGTTCATTTAGAAACATTTAAACTTTGTTGTGTGCTAGAAAATAATTAACATTGCACAGCCTTCCTCAAGCCCCTCGAGTAGCCAGCATGATTGTCACATAAATTCTCTCACTTTCGGGTCACCAAAGGCTGCTCCTCCGCAATGGCGGAGGATCATCGCCCCACTGGCTCAGAGCCAGCAGCTAAAAAATAAAATTATATTTCATATCATTCTATTTTTGAGCAGCTGGCTCAGCCAGCGATTGTAGGGAGGCCTGGGCCATGGGAGGAGGGAAGACAGAGGAGGAGTGCTATCTGCACTCCCTAAGTGCGCATGTGTGTTTGGATGGCCGTCTCAGGCCTGCCAAACACACAAGCGCACTTAGGTTTCTCTAACCAACTGTATTGAACAGCTGGGTTAGAGAAACAGCAAAGACTCCCTGTGCCTGAGCGAGTGTCTTTTCAGCCCACTCAGGCCAATCGCTCGCTCAGCCCAATCCCTGTGCTGTTGTCATAGCATAGGACCTGGAGTCTGATGTAGCCCCAGTGCCTGCTGGAACAAGGAAGACAATGCAACAAGGTGCGACACAGGAGTCTACCGGCATCTTAAGGTGTTTTCCAAATTTTTGTATTACTAAACAACCCCTCCATGCTTTGCCTCCCGCACGCCCTCCCCTGCGCCTCACCACTTTCTGTATGTGGCGGCTGACATTGGAAATCAGAAAAAAAAGTAAACATCAAGCCGTCTGGAAGACAGAGCCTGACATTTGACCTCTGTCTTTGAATGCACAGCATAAGTGGCAAGATAAGAAAAAGATTCAAAGGCCTGTTTATAGAAATCTAGTACTGGTGGAAGAGTAGAGTAACTGGGGTTTGGGGTTTGGGCAGTGGAAGAGATTAACTCCAGCTGGACACCCTAAAAGAAAAATAAAGCCAGCAAATAGAAAGCAAGCAAATGTGAGTGACAAACCATAAAGCCAACTGTAAGCAATAGGCAGAATGCATTTCCTGTGAAGCTTTCCGAATGTGCCCAAGATGTTATTAGCAAACCAGACAGCTGTGTTGTCTGGCAGGCTTCGACCAAAAAACCTACTCTTGATTATAAAAGTTTAATCTACCTGAACATGAAATACTATTCCTGGACCATTAGTTCTCTATCTTTAGATCCAATTCTGCTCTAATCACCTGAAAAATCTTGGTTTCTTCACTCCTAGAATTGATCGCCATTAGTGCCCCTTTCAGGTTTCCTAATTTGCCCCATTAAATAGCGCCAAAGTAGAATTCACATAAAATAGATGCTTTAAAAATTCAACTGGAAACCTTGCCACTTCCAGTTCAGGTGCAATACTGCATGAGGTGTCTGGATATAGGCTTCTTACTTAATTCTATAGGAGGTCCTTTGTCGGTCCCGGCTGGCAAAAACAGCGCACATGCGCTGCTCTCGTCATACGAGAGCTTCTTGGAATCAATACAGATTCCAAAGCTCTCGGAGGCGGAGTTGAAGCCCCGGCCATCTTCCTCATTCGCTGGCATCATCCTGCATGTAAAACGCAGTCTCACGATTGAAAAGGAGGCTTCTTAGTCCCTCCTTGTTGCCGCCTTGTCTCCTTTTAGCCCTGCCCACCGGGATTGGATCTCTCACTTGCAGCGTTACAAACTGTCCTTCATTAGCTGCCACGCACTATATTTTTCGCACTTTGCAGTTTTGCTCTCCCCTAAAGGCACATGGGTTGTGTCTTGCAAGGGCAGAAGATGGTTGAGACTGGCTTCTCTTTCTGGTCTTGAGCTGCAATGTGTTTTGCTCTTAATTGCATTGCGTTGTGTAGCGAGAGAACCAGGTCAGCAGAGCTGCCGAAGGGTCAGAGAAACCAGGTCAGCAGAGCTGCTTTAGAGGGAGAGAACCAGGTCAGCAAAGCTGCTTTAGAGCCACAGAACAAGGTCAGCAGAGCTGCTTTAGAGGGAGAGAATCAATTCAGCAGAGCCGCTTGAAGGACCGGGTTTTAGAACCCAGCGGCGTCAGGGAAAACGCCTGATGCCTTCGAGTTCCCCTGCCTTGGCAAACAGAGACACGGGACACTTCTTGATGACGTCAAAGACCAACCAATCAATCAATCAATCAATCAAAGCATTTATATAGCGCACTACTCACCCGGAGGGTCTCAAGGCGCTAGGGGAGGGGGGGGTCCGCTACTGCTCGAACAGCCAGGTCTTGAGTTGCTTCCTGAAGGCAAGGTGGTCCTGGGTCAGGCGGAGGTGGGTCGGGAGGGAGTTCCAAGTCTTGGCGGCCAGGTAGGAGAAGGACCTTCCTCCTGTGGTGGCTCTTCGGATGCGGGGGACTGCGGCGAGGGCGTGGCCAGTCGATCGAAGCTGGCGTGTGGGAGCGTAAAAGTTGAGGCGGCTGTTGAGGTATCCAGGGCCTTGCTTGTGTAGGGCTTTGTGTGCGTGGGTGAGGAGACGGAAGGTGATTCTCTTGTTGACCGGGAGCCAGTGCAGATCTCTCAGGTGTCCGGAGATGTGGCTGCGACGGGGGATGTCCAGGATGAGTCGTGCTGAGGTGTTCTGAATCCGCTGGAGTCTCTTCTGGAGTTTGGCGGTGGTTCCGGCGTAGAGGGAGTTGCCGTAGTCCAGACGGCTGGTGACGAGGGCCTGCGTGACCATCTTCCTGGTCTCTGTGGGGATCCACCGGAAGATCTTGCGTAGCATGCGCAGGATGTTGAAGCACGATGAGGAGACGGCGTTGACTTGTCTGGTCAAGGAGAAGGAGGAGTCCAGGATGAAGCCCATGTTGCGTGCGTGGTCTGTTGGTTTGGGTGTGCTGCCCAGGGCGGGGGGCCACCAGGAGTCGTCCCAGGCGGAGGGTGAAGATCCCAGGATGAGGACTTCCGTTTTGTCCGAGTTCAGTTTTAGGCGGCTGTTCATCATCCACTTGGCTACGTCTGTCATCCCTTCGTGTAGGTTGGCTCTGGCGGTGGCGGGGTCCTTGGTGAGGGAGAGGATCAGCTGGGTGTCGTCGGCGTAGGAGATGATGTTGAGGTTGTGTTGGCGTGCGATGGCTGCGAGGGGGCTCATGTAGACGTTGAAGAGGGTTGGGCTGAGCGAGGAGCCTTGAGGAACGCCGCAGATGACTTTGGTGGCTTCTGATCTGAACGGGGGGAGGCGGACTCTCTATGTCCTTCCGGCGAGGAACAAGATGATCCATTCCAGTGCCTTCTCCTGGATTCCGACGTTGCTGAGGCGCCGCACTAGGGTACGGTGGCAGACAGTGTCGAAGGCCGCGGAGAGGTCTAGGAGGATGAGGCCCGCTGTTTCTCCATTGTCGAGCAGGGCTCGGATGTCATCGGTGGCTGCGATCAGGGCGGTCTCGGTGCTGTGGTTGGCCCAGAAGCCAGACTGCGAGAGGTCGAGGGATCCGTTCGTCTCGAGGAAGGCGGCCAGCTGCTTGTTGACGGCCTTCTCGATGACTTTTGTAGGAAACGGGAGCAGCGAGATGGGGCGGTAGTTCCTGAGGTCGGTGGGGTCGGCTGATGGCTTCTTTAGTAGAGCGCTGACTTCGGCGTGCTTCCAGCTCTCCAGGAGGGTAGCGGTGTCGAAGGAGGTGTTGATGATGTCCCGCAGGTGGGGTGCGATGACAGCATCGGCCTTGTTGAAGACGTGGTGAGGGCAGGGGCCGGGCCCGGTCGGAGATCCGGAGTGGATGGAGTTCATCGTGCGGATGGTGTCTTCGGTGCTGATCGGGGTCCAGGCGCGGAGGGTGGTGGTCGGGGGCAGTGGTTCAGTTGTGGCGTGCGTCGGTTGAGTGCTGAAGCTGTTGTGTATGTCCGCCATCTTGTTGTGGAAGTAGGAGGCGAGGAAGTTGCAGAGGTCTTGCGAAGGGGTGATGTCGTTGTTTCCGGTGTTGGGGTTGGAGAGCTCTTTAACGATGTTGAAGAGTTCCTTGCTGTTGTGTGCGTTGTTGTCCAGTCGTTCCTTGAATGGGTGGCGTGGATCAGTTGGTGGTGTTTTCGGATGGCGAGCTTGAGGGCAGTCATGTTGTTCGGTGTTGGGTCTCTGCGCCAGGCTTTCTTGAGTGCTCGGCAGTTCTTCTTGGAGCTCTTGAGTTCGTCGGTGAACCATGGTGCTTTCTTGCTGCCGGGTCTGCTAGGTGGGGTCTTCAGAGGGGCGAGGTCGTCTGCGCAGTTGCTGATCCACTTCGCGAGGTTGGTGGCCGCCTGGCTTGGGTTCTTTGCACTGGTGGGAGGGTTCATGCTCAGGGAAGTCGCGAGCTGGTCGGCTGTGATCTTGTTCCAGCTTTTGCGTGCAACCTGTTGCTGGTGGTGGTGGATCGTGGTCCTTCTGTAGCTGAAGTGGACGCAGCTATGGCCCGTCCAGTGGAGTCCGGTGGCGTGGCTGAAGGTGATGTCCTTACTGGATGAGAACACGGGGTCGAGTGTGTGTCCGGCGTAGTGGGTGGGGGTGGTCACCAGCTGCTTGAGACCGAGGTTGGCGAGGTTGTCCAGCAGGGTGGTGGTGTTGCGGTCGTTGTTGTTCTCCAGGTGGAAGTTGAGGTCCCCGAGGAGGATGTATTCAGCGGAGAGGAGGGCGTGCGGGCTGATGAAGTTGGCGATGTCTTTGCTGAATTGTGTGCGTGGTCCCGGGGGTCTGTAGATGAGGGTGCCTCTGAGGGTGGTCTTGGGGTTGATGTGGATCTGGAAGAGCAATTGTTCGGCGGGTGCGAGGGTGTCGTCGGTGTTGGTTGTGATGCGGATGGTGTTCCTGTGGATGATGGCGATGCCTCCTCCTGTCTGGTTGACGTGGTCCCTCCGGATGATCTTGTAGCCGTCCGGGATGGCAATGGCGATGTCGGGCGCTGAGGAGGCGTTCATCCAGGTTTCCGTGAGGAAGGCGACGTCTGGGGCTGTGGTGTCGAGCAGGTTCCAGAGCTCGACGGCGTGTCTGTGGATGGAGCGGGTGTTGAGCAGGATGCACTTGAGGTGGTTGCTGCTGGTGCTCGGCTTGGTCGGTGCTGGTGTAGTGCAGGTCCGGATGCAGGTGAACTTGCAGGAGTGGCAGCAGAAGGGTCCGTGGGTGCGTCTCGGGGTGGCTCGATAGCAGCCCGGGATTCGACCGGCGTTGAGTGCGTAGAGTTCGGTGGCGTCGTAGGTCCGGCGGGTGGGCTGGTGTCTGCGGGAGCCAGGGGTCCTGGCACTGGGCGCGGTCCAGGTGTGGACGGGCGCAGACGGGCTTACCTTTGGCGCACCTTCGGCGCTCAGTCGGCGCTCCCGCTGCGCGCGTCCGCTGCGCGGTCGCTCTGGGGGCGTCATAATTAGGGGGACGGGAGGGCGGGTCAGCTGGGTTAGCGGGGCGGCCAATGGGCTGGTGGTGGGCGGGGCCGCAGGGGGTCAGCGGCGGGAAAAACTGGCGGCTGGCGGCTCAGCTGTGGCTGGGTCGCTCGGGTGCAGGGAGGGCAGCGGCGGCAGGAGCAGGCGGGCGGGAGTCCCAACAGGATCGGCAGGAGCAAGTAGAGGCAGGAACAAGGGGGGTGACCCGGCCTACTGAAAGGCTCTGTGGTCAGTTTATTGGCTGCAACCAGGAACAGAGGTCTACGAAGCACAACACGGGTGGTTCGCTAGAGACTGCACAAATTCAATGAGCGGAGCATGGTCTTTTATGCCAAAAATCAGGCCTCAGGCAACATTCCAAATTAGCATTGGGTTCATACAAACTAACCAATAGAAACATGGCATTTTAAAAGAAGCGTATGACGACAATCCCACTTTCCGTTGTCCAGCCCACCAGAAATTACCAAGCACATTCCAATATCCTGTTCGGTCAGGCCGGATAAACCCATCATAAAACCCTCAACCCAAATAAGTGATTATGTCGTAAAGGAAGGAGCAGAAACAGATTGTAAGCAAGATAGAAAGGTGGGTGCAGTGCACTATAAACTTCAGCATCACCTGCTCTTTGATCTTTATCTGACCAGCTGCTTAGCAAGGAACTGGCTCAACGAGGTCAGCCTCGGGCAAGGGAGTCAGTTAGGCTAGGTCATTCAGAAGTCAGCTAAGGTGTACGTGTCCCAAAGACTCGTTCGGCCTCAGTCATCGGTCTATGTGAGGGCAACCACACAAAATGGCTGCCACACACAAAATGGAACCCGAAGTTTGAACGAAATCCCTAAATACGTAGTGTTCCCATTGACCGATCAATGCAAAAACACGCGTACACACCACACTCGTGATTTGCGGTCCGCTGACACCAAAAACGACCTTTATTGAACGGGTTCGGAACCACCGAACCACAGACCCTCAAACCACGGAACTACACGCTCTAGAGCCTAAGAACCAGGTCAGCAGAGCTGCTGTAGAGCCAGAGAACCAGGTCAGCAGAGCTGCTGTAGAGCCAGAGAACCAGGTCAGCAGAGCTGCTTTAGAGCCACAGAACCATGTCAGAAGAGCTGCTTTAGAGGGAGAAAAGCAGTTCAGCAGAGCCTCTCTAGAGCCTAAGAACCAGGTCAGCAGAGCTGCTGTAGAGCCAGAGAAACCAGGTCAGCAGAGCTGCTTTAAAGCCAGAGACCCAGGTCAGCAGAGTTGCTTTAAAGCCACAGAACCAGGTCAGCAGAGCTGCTTTAGAGGGAGAGAACCAGCACAGCAGAGCCGCTCTAGAGCCTAAGAACTAGGTCAGCAGAGCTGCTTTAGAGGGAGAGAACCAGGTCAGCAGAGCTGCTTTAGAGCCTAAGAACCAGGCCGGCAGAGCTGCTTTAGAGGGGGACAACCAGGTCAGCTGAGCTGCTCTTGAGCCAGATAACCAGGTCAGCAGAGCTGCTTTACAGCCACAGAAACCAGGTCAGCAGAGCTGCTTTAGAGTCAGATAACCAGGTTAGCAGAGCTGCTCTAGAGTCAGAGAACCAGGTCAGCAGAGCTGCTTTAGAGCCAGAGAACCAGGTCAGCAGAGCCGTTGTAGAGCCAGAGATCCCGGTCAGCAGAGTTGCTCTAGAGCCAGAGAACCAGGTCAGCAGAGCTGCTCTAGAGCCAGAGAACCAGGTCAGCAGAGGTGCTGTAGAGCCAGAGAAACCAGGTCAGCAGAGCTGCTTCAGAGGGAGAGAACCAGGTCAGCAAAGTTGCTCTTGAGCCAGAGAACCAGGTGAGCCTAAGAACTAGGTCAGCAGAGCTGCTTTAGAGGGAGATAACCAGGTCAGCAGAGCTGCTTTAAGCCTAATAACCAGGCCAGCAGAGCTGCTTTAGAGGGGGACAACAAGGTCAGCTGAGCTGCTCTTGAGCCAGATAACCAGGTCAGCAGAGCTGCTTTAGAGCCACAGAAACCAGGTCAGCAGAGCTGCTTTAGAGCCATAGAACAAGGTCAGCAGAGCTGCTTTAGAGCCAGAGAACCAGGTCAGCATAGCTGCTGTAGAGCCAGAGAACCAGGTCAGCAGAGCTGCTCTAGAGCCAGAGAACCAGGTCAGCTGAGCTGTTTCAAAGCCAGAGAACCAGGTCAGCAGAGCTGCTCTAGAGCCTAAGAAACAGGTCAGCAGAGCTGCTCTAGAGCTAGAGAACCAGGTCAGCAGAGCTGCCATGGAGCCAGAGAAACCAAATCAGCAGAGCTGCTTCAGAGGGAGAGAACCAGGTCAGCAGAACTGCCTTAGAGCCAGAGAACCGGGTCAGCAGAGGTGCTGTAGAGCTAGGGAACCATGTCAGCAGAGCTGCTCCTAGAGCCAAAGAACCAGGTCAGCAGAGCTGCTTTAGAGCCATAGAACCAGGTCAGCAGAGCTGTTGTAGAGCCATAGAACTAGGTCAACAGAGCTACTGTAGAGCCAGAGAACCAGGTCAGCAGAGCGGTTGTAGAATCAGAGAACCAGGTCAGCAGAGCTGCTCTAGAGCCAGAGAACTAGGTGAGCAGAGCTGCTGTAGAGCCAGAGAACCAGGACAGCAGAGCCGCTCTTGAGCCACAGAACCAGGTCAGCAGAGCTGCTTTAGAGCGAGAGAACCAGGTCAACAGAGCCGCTGTAGAGCCAGAGAACCAGGTCAGCAGAGCTGCCTTAAAGCCAGAGAACCAGGTCAACAGAGCCGCTGTAGAGCCAGAGAACCAGGTCAGCAGAGCTGCCTTAGAGCCATAGAACTAGGTCAACAGAGCTACTGTAAAGCCAGAGAGCCAAGTCAGCAGAGCCACTCTTGAGCCACAGAACCAGGTCAGCAGAGCTGCTTTAGAGCGAGAGAACCAGGTCAACAGAGCCGCTGTAGAGCCAGAGAGCCAGGTCAGCAGAACTGCCTTAGAGCCAGAGAACTAGGTCAGCAAAGCTGCGTTAGAGCCAGAGAAACAGGACATTGGGGCTTATTTACAAGCCCCATTGCCGCCGCTGCGTCACTTTCCCCCCCCCCCCCCCACAAAAAGTGAAGCTCCGGCAGTGCAAGGGACTTGTAAATAAGCCCCATTGTGCCATTCGAACGCAATAAAACATTTACATAACCTTCACACCACAGAAAAGGTGAAATAAAGCACCAGTTTCTAAAGTTATTGCTCTTTCCACAGTTACTGGTTACTCAAGTCTCCTGCCTGAGGTCTATACATTTATCGTAATTTAAAACTTCAGGTATCAAAAGGCAAAGTTGTGTGAGCTATTAGCCTTACACTAGCTGAACAACTTCCTCCTACCATAGGACTGTTACGAGTGTCTACAAATCTAAGATTGTATTTTGGGAAGAACATGATGCACCTCATGACTGCAACATAAAACAAGCATTTGCAATGCAATAGGGCTGGCACTAGTAAAAGTTTGAGCTATTGGCGTTGTAAATGATAATGTTTGTTAGTTTTTGTATTTTTTCATTAAAAAAGATTCCAGCAGTAGCATAAGTAATGAAATCAAATCCACATAGACCACCAGTACCACCACAACTAACACCATCCGTACC
Organism: Lissotriton vulgaris; assembly: GCF_964263255.1. Classification (NCBI taxonomy): domain Eukaryota; kingdom Metazoa; phylum Chordata; class Amphibia; order Caudata; family Salamandridae; genus Lissotriton; species Lissotriton vulgaris. Next base: position 361,782,040 of record NC_141693.1, on the reverse strand, counting down.
AATACCACCACCACTACCACCACCGCTACAACCAACACAAGTACCATAACCACCACTACGATTATTACTATTACTACTCTGTAGTGATATTAATAGTAATAGTGGTAGTTATGGTACTGGTGGAAAATTACTATTATAAATTACAATACCTGTTAATTTTTCAAAAGGCATGGCCATCTACAATACCAGTAGCTCTAAAACTCGCAGGTGCGAGACCTATTGCATTGTAAAGGCTTGTTTGAAGGTGGGCGTGAAGTAAGTCTCAGACACTTCGTAGCAAAAACATGTTTCATTCAAGACCCATCTTTTTATAAAAGCTTTCCCAAATATTATTATGTTTAATTTTCCTGAAAGAAATGTTGAGTTCATCATTTTTTGTGTGAAGTACAGTATTAGTGATGCGAGTAAACTTTTTTTACTTTTTTATTAACTTTATACTTTATTGCAAATACAATTGTCACACAGCTCTTATAGCCTACAACCCTGGGGCCGGCAGCAGTCCACATCATCATATCACGTCAATTTAAGTGTATCTCAGACAGCCTATATGCCAGCATCCCTGAGGCCCGGCGGCAGATTGAGTAGTAGAAGGATAAACAGGAATGCAAAGCATGAAGTAGGATCCCATCAAACATTTACTACAGCTTAACTGTGCGTCTGGGAGGAGCGAACTGCCCCCGACCATACTGCTGTTGGAGATATAGTACGTCGGAGCTCCCAGGATTATAGGCCAAAAATAAAAAGTGTCCTTTTTAGAAAACTGTTCGAAATGCCTACCCCTAAAACTACTCTCCCCTACCCAACAACCATCCCACAACCCAAAGTGTGCCTGCCATGCTAGTATGTGCTACAGTTGTATGTGCTGCCCGTGTGCCGTGGTGTCAGTACCCGAGGTCCTCCCACCCATAGATAGATATTCAGCGATGGAACCCGGACCCCATGTGCCACCGCCTCCCTCCCGCTATTTATATCTCATGTCACTACAAAGAATAGCCCCCCCTGCGTGCCGCCAGGCTCCTGTGTCCAGTAACTAAGCCCTTAACCTGGAGCATCCTTAAGTGCCTGAGTTATCGCACCCCTGGTGTCCCATGGCCTCATCCTGAGCTTCTCCTCCCCCTGAATCCTCCAGGTCAGACCCTGTGTCTGCGCTATCTTTAGCATCCAGGTATGCCCTGTACAAGGCCCAGAAATTCTTGGGCCGATTTCTGGGAGGAAGTAATTCGCTTTATGCCTCCGACTGTGTACAGCAATATAGCAGATCCGCCTCCCACTTTTTTTTGTCGGTAGTGGCCCCCTCATCCAGCACATTGCTACCGTTCGTTTGGCAGTTAGCAGGGCTATGTCCGCCAGTCTCCGCAGCGTTACAAGTAGAGGTTTGGAATAACCCAGCAGTGCCAGGGCCGGGTCGGGCGGTACGTCTACTCCTAGAATCAGCCCCAGCTCGGAGAATATCTCCGTCCAAAATCTGTAAATTCCGGGGCAGGACCAAGCCATGTGCATGAAGTCTGCACTCGGGAGATGGCAGCATTCACATTCCGGGGACCCTCTCAGGCCATACCTATGGAGCCTCTCTGGGGTGTAGTAGACACGCTGAAAGTACTTGAAATGAATCAACCTATGTCTATTATTCAGAGATATTTTTCTGGTATTGGTGCAACAATAACTCCACATCTCATCAGTGATCTGCGTCTGGAGATCAATCTGCCAGGCCGCCCTCGCCTTAGATTGCATACCAGACTTATGGCGGTCCCCTATTTTTTTAAGCTTGGACACCAGTTTACCAGATGCAGGATTCTTAATAACATAGGTAAGTTCCGGCACCTCCGGAGGCTCAGCCAGCTCCGGACCAAGAGGTTCGAGCAGGGCACTGCGCACCCTATGGTAATGGAAGCTATGAAGCAGCGACTTCCCTGTCTGCGACTGCAGAACCTGTTGGAGAGTTTTCATAGTGCCGTCAAGGAACAGATCCCCCATCTTGGTGATATCCAGTTCCTGAAGTGCCTTCGTCACCCCTTTCTCTACAAGAGGAGGTAGCCACACGGCCCATTCCACCCGCATAATTGGAGAGTACAGTCTATCCCTGTCCTGCATTCTCAACAACTCATGCCACGCATGATTCGTGGCTTTAATGGAATCTAGTATCCCCGTCCTACGGTCAACCGGGTGACATATTGTGGCCGGGAGAGGGGCTGGATCCGCAAACAGCCGTTCCAGCTTGACATGCGGTATATCAGGATTTCCATGGATCCACGTGTGCAGGTGTGACGCCTGCGAAATACGGTAATACTGTTCGAGATCCGGCGCTCCCAGACCTCCCTGTTCGTAGGGAAGCGTCAAAATCTTCCATTGGACTCTGGGTTGTTTACCTCCCCACGCCAACCTAACAAGGATTTGTTGGAGTCGCCGAAAGAAGGATTTAGACAGGACCACCGGAATGTTATTAAAGAGAAACAGGAACCGAGGAAGGACCACCATTTTCATTATCGCTATCCGCCCCATTAGTGACAGTGGTAGTCTGCACCAGACCTCCACATCGTCCACCAGTTTGCTGTATGCCCTCCCATAGTTCTCACGAACCAATAACTCAGGGTGAGTATGCAGACGGATCCCCAGATATCTTATGGAGTCCGAGGTCCACTGCAGCGGGTACTCCGCTGTAAATGGGACAGTCACCGGCGTCAGCGGAAGAGCTACTGATTTGTCCCAGTTCACGCGTAGACCAGACAGTGCCCCAAATCTCACAACCTCCCGCAGAACCGATGCAATATTGACTTACGGTTCTCGGACGTATAGCAAGGTATCATTCGCGTATGTGGATATACCGATCTTATTTGCAGGAAAGTTGATCCCTTCGTGCTTGAGATATTCTCGGATCGCACACGCCAGGGGTTCTGCCACAAGTGCATACAATAGAGGAGACAGGGATCAACCCTGCCTAGTGCCTCTGCTTATTTCAATTGGGTCAGTGACCGTGTCACCTATTTTCAGGCGAGCCGAGGGTTTGTAATAAAGTGCACCTAGCATCTGTAGGAAAGGCTCTCCCAACCCATACTTCCGCAAAACCCGCAGCATGAAGGGCCACTCCACAGAGTCGAAGGCCTTCTCCATGTCTAGGAATATCGCAACTGCCTTATTGTCTTGTTTCACGTGTTGCATAGTGCCTAGGACAGTGCGGAGGTTATAAGTTAAGTTCTTTGCAGGAACAAACCCTGCCTGCTCCGGAGCAACCATCTCCGGGACGACTATAGCCAACCTCGCAGCCAGTACTTTCGCGTATAACTTGGCATCAACATTCAATAGAGAAAGTGGCCTGTATGAGCCGCATTCCCTGGGGGATTTCCCCGGTTTAGGGATCGTGATAAGTAGGGCTTCTCTCATAGATTTTGACATACTGCCCTGTTGACATATGTCATTAAAAAGGGACATCAAGTGTGGAATGAGGGTATCTTTGAAGGCCTTATAGAAGGCTACAGTTAGTCCAACTGCACCCGGAGCACTGCCTGACTTCATTCCCTGCAGCGCCTCTAGAATCTCGTCTCACTGTATGGGCATCATCAGAAATTCTCTTTGGAAATTTTCCAGGAAGGGCATTCTAATATAACTAAGGTAGTCATCAATTTCCTCCTCTAAATGTTCAGACCTGGATCTATAAAGCTTAGAGTAGTAATCCTTAAATTCTGCAATAATGTCAGCCTCCTCCGTAACTACTTCTCCTGTGGATGTAACTAATTCCTCTACAACAACTCGGGGTCTGTTATTGCGCATCAGTCTGGCCAGCAATGCTCCTGGGCGATCCCTCTACCCATATGTTCGCGCCGTGGCATACTTCCCCATATGTTTGACCTCTCTGTCAGCTTCCTCATTAAATTCTAAGATCAGTTGTTTAATCCGCTCTTCCGTGTCTTTGTCCGATGTGTGCCTGTGGTGTCTTTCTAAATCTGCCAATTGTGTTACGAGATTTGTGAGTCTTTGTCTTATAGATTTAAGCACCCCAGAATGTTTCGCCATCGACATTCCCCGGATGTACACCTTAAAGGTGTCCCACACTGTCTGAAAGCTTTCTACAGACCCCAAGTTAGTGTCAAAGAATGTTTCTATGTCTTCCGCTATCTCCCCCCTGAAAGCCTCATCTAGGAGAGAATATGGCGGGAACCTCCAAGTAAACGGGGGGATTTTCCTAGCAGGAGCGGAAAGGGACAGAAGCAGAGGTGAGTGGTCAGAAAGTGTGCGATGTAGTATTGCACAACCTTTCACTGAGTTCAGGAGAGTGGAAGATATGAACCAATAATCAATCCTCGTATGTATATTATGGTAGGCCGAGTAATGTGTAAACCCTCCTTTCCCTGGGTGTCTGTGCCTCCATATATCCACCATGTCTAATTTGATGAGCTCCGTGTGCATAAGAATGGCAGCAGCCACGGGGCTGCGGGCCGTACCAGATGACCGGTCCAAGTCCGGGTGCAACACAAAGTTGAAATCCCCCCCCCATACCATCCTAGAACCAACATACATCCTACATGCATCTGCTAGGGCGGAGTAAAAAGCAGGGTTATCGTAGTTGGGACCATAAACATTCAACACAATCAAGTCATGGCCCTTACCTGTACATCGTGAAATGGTGTACCGACCCTCCGGGTCAATAGATAGGGGCGTCAACATTAGTTGCGAGCGGGGGTTCACCCATGTCACCACCCCCCTAGAATGGGTAGTGAATCCAGCTGACACACAGTTACCTCCCAAACCTCTCGCAGACAACATCTTACTCATAAGTGGAAGGTGTGATTCTTGCAAGAGGGCTACATCAATTTGGTGTCTGTGGAGATAGCTCATTACTTTTCTAAGCTTGCGGTGGTCATTAAGCCCCCGTACATTCCAGGTCAACATCCGCACAAGACCGGGACCATTGTCCATTCTCAGATCTTCATGGTCCTCCATCTAGAATCAATACGTGAGGACAGTCTCCTGCGGGATATCTTGAACATACAAAAATTATAGGTAGGACCACAGTTGCAGCAGCGACGTGCACAGTACTAGGCACAATACTCCACTCAAACCAAACCTCCCAAATTCCCCAGGCAACAAACCCCAACTTGATCAGAGAGGAATCACCCTCCCCCGCCCACAGCCGACCACCCCCAACCTGGTCAGGCAGAACCCAGTACCGCCCCCAATCTCACCAGACAAACAAACTCAAACAGTCCCTTAACTGGCTCTCACCGGAGCCTGAAGGCCGAAAGCACAGGGGCAGACGTTGCCAGCCAAAAGCAGTTATCTACCAGTTCGCAACTGCAATGCTGACGCGCCCCAGGCCCCAGTCGAGCATTCAGTGCCCAAACAAATCCCAATCCAATAAGTTCAAAGTTATTTACTCCCCCCCTCTCTTGTAGCCCAGCTCCTCTTTTAGGACTACCCGCGCCCCGCTCCACAAACCCAACTAACTAAATCTTTGGCGTGTAGCAACAGCCCTGGTTGAGAAGCCCCCCCGGCCCTCCAAAGTACAGAGACAAAGCAGAGAGATCTCACCCAACAGGGCGTCTTCAGAGTTCTTCCAGAGCTCAATCTATTGGGAGCAGACAGTGCAGAGCGACCTTGCAGCTTACAACACAGCATGAAGTGTGAGCAATCCAGGGGGGGATGTACCAACCACAGCAGAATTATGTCCGAGTCAAACAATCACTGAGTGGTCATTCCTGTTCATCCAGTTGCGAGGAGGCATCGATGTGATCTCGGTCGCTCCTAGGGCTATTCCTACGCTCGCTGGACCATTCCTTCAGAGATGTTTGCAGTTCCCTGGGGTCCGTAAAGAAATGTGAATGCCCTTGTTTGTTTATCCGGAGCTTCGCTGGATACATCATGGCGTAGTCCAACCCCAGTTTGTGCAGTTGTTTTTTGTATGGAGCAAATTGCCTCCTTTCCTCTTGCACTTTGGCGGTGAAGTCCGGATAGAGTGAGATATCCATTCCTTCATTTTGTAGCTTGCCTTTGTCCCTGGCTAAACGGAGCGCTGTGTCCCTATCCCGGTAATTCAGCTATTATGGGACGTGGGTTCGCACCCGGCTTCGGTCTGGGTCCTAGCGTGCGATGGGCCCTCTCCACTATAAAACATAGGTGAAAAAACCTCATCTCCAAGTAACACTTTCAGGAGTTTCTCCACAAAGAGCTCCATTTTGCCAGTCTGTGTAGTCTCCGCCACACCCGTAATGCGAATGTTGGATCTCCGCGACCTCGCCTCCAAATCCTCCGATTTGTCTTGGATCACCTGCAAAAGTCTGCCGAACTGCTTACGGTCTTTGTCCCACTCCGACTGCGCATCCTCCGCTTCTGTCAGTCGTCTTTCCGCCATGTCAAGATGTTCAGCGTGTTTGTCAACTCGTTCCGACATGCGGTCCATACGGTATGTAAGGGCATCGATTTTAGTGCCAATTGACGCTATACTGTCTTGTAGCCCTTTTTCCATAGATACCAGCAGTTTGCGGATGTCGGCACCCACGGAGCCGTCCGAGGTGGCTCCCCGCGGGGACGCCTCTGTGGCCGGCACCTCAGTCCCCTTGGTCTGTCGCTGCTCAAAGGTGAGTTTGGATTGTGTTCTGTCGTTTTTGCCCATGGCTATCCTGCTGGACATCAAAGCACTCTATGCCACAGGCTCCTGCACCCAGTCGGAGCGGACTAGTGCTTTTCCGGGTTCTTTCGTGTACTTCGAGTTCCAAGCACCTGAGCCCAATCCACACGTGTGCGCTCTCAAGTATGCGCACAGCCGCTCCGGTGATCCTGTGAACCACTCACCGCAATAGCACCAAATATCAGCCAACCGTGAGTCTCCCCAAGCGGGCGCGCAGCGTCCAATATATGACACAGCCCTTCTGCGCCAAACGCCTCCTGCAAGGGACCCAATCCGGCTCCGAGGCAAGTTGTTTCCAGGGCCTCCTCAGCACCTCAAGAACCCAAGGAACAGGGCGCCCCCGCCAGGGCATGTAGTATCACTCACTGCAGTCGCCCCCGCGGCTCAGGACCAACCGACCCAGCGCATTGACGCTCCAGTCGTTACACCCAGCAACAGTCGCAGGCCGCGATCATCACAGCAAATGGCCGCCACCGAGGGCAACCGGTCTCCAAAAATGGTGGCAACCGTGAGGTCCGGAGCGCAGCAACAGGCCACTGTCAGAAGCCGCACCTGCACACTCTCACTTCAGCGTTCACTCACGTTTTCACCTGGCAGTGTGAAGGGCTCAATGGCGGAGTCTGCAACATACGCGATTCCGGTCTCCTGCGCCGCGCAGTTGCCGGGTCCCCACAGGTACTCACTGATGGTGCGCCGGTCCGCAGTGAAGTCCGCGCCAGGCCCCCCGCAGTCCGCGCGAGTGCCGCTGTGTCCCGGGTCCCACTCGATCAGCGGGCCCCTGCCGGCAGCGTATGTCCTCTCACAGCCAGTCCGACTGCTAATGGCGGACCGGGAAGGGGAGTTCCGTCAGGGCTAGCCGCCCGAAGCGCTCCCAGGTCCCCAGCTCGACCTTCCTCCAAAGCGACCAGCAAAGGCTCGTCTCGTCACAGAGCCATACGTCCGAGGCACTGCCCGCCTCGGAGGGAGATACAAAGGCTGCAGCTCCGGGGCGTCCCAGTTCCACCGATAGGTCCGCGCCACCGGCTCACGCAGCACCTCTCCGGCCGCACGTCGAGTGACGTCGCTCGGACGGCGTTTCAGGCCAGGCCGTGGATTCAGGCCCGGTCCGCAGCCGCCGAAGTCTTCCTTCTGGGATGTCCCGTGATTCAGTCGGTCGGACCGCCGAGTCTTCACCGCCCACTCCTGGGAGCTGCTGGGGAGTGCACAGCAATCGTTAGGACCGGTTTAGGCACTTCCTAGGATAATATTTCCGGATTTTAATGGGGCTAAGGCGAGGAGCTCAGCGCTCACACGTCTACCATGGACGCCGGCAAGCTCCACCCCCATGCGAGTAAACTTTTACGTCTGAATGGGTTTGCAGTGCGATGGCCACATCATCCAAGTATCACAAACCTGGATAATTCCTCTCCTTGGAAATGTCACGAGCATGATGCTAAAAGAGAGAAAGCCATAGGCAGGTCAGTGAGAGCACAGTTTCTGGCCTCAATGCAGGTAGTACACAAATGCTTACTGGTGCTAGCTTTACACACGGCCTTTAAAAAGAGTTTGCTCTGGGTCAACCCCCATTTTGTCAAGTTAGCATCATAATCTATTTCATCCAATAGAATTGAGCGCTGCTGTATTATCCACAAAGCATTAATAGATAATTGTTGCTTAAGAAGACTATTTCATAGTCAGGTGGGCTAGCCCCCCAACACCTGATGGACTGCAGGTCTATTTTTTCTAAATTCCATTTGTATGTGGAGATCAAATCATTGTTGTCATGCATTGTGCCAGATGGCAAAATAAGTGTGTAAAAAATGTGGCCTGTTTCATCAACTAATGTTATATGACAGTAAGGTCAGAGAAATCAATAGGGTTCGTTTTCCATATTGGTACTGGTAACATAACATAATTATTATTTAATAAGTGCACGTTTACCCCTAAGGGTACCTTGGCACGGTATAACAGATGTTTACTGTTTACCAACTTAAAAGTACCAATTTTATCAACCTTGGAAGGATTAAAAGTGCGTGGACCCACCAGAATTTTAACCTGTGACCATGAGATCAAAGACATTCGTTGAGTGGATGCGTTAGTTGAAGGAGCCTCTAAACCCAACCCAATTTCTGTCCATATATTTGCTATTGTCCACCGCCACTGGAGCTAGGGAAATAGATTACTCAATATTTTGCCTCAAGTATCAGAATTGTTTTTAAACAGAATGATTGATGGGCCATTCGAAAGGGAACGTTCTCTCCTCCAAGCTGCTCTCTAAAGGAATTTCATCAGCTTCCCTACAGCAGCCAATTGAACAATTAGTGGTTAATCCTTACTGACATGACTTTGCAACACGCAGGCCTGGGAGGACAATTCCTGAGCCAAATGAGTTTGAACTTCAAGTCAGACATTCTCTGTGGCTGCCCCCAGGTTATGGAATTCTTGTGCACACCCCATGCCTTTCAGCGCCTTGTGAAGTAAAAACCCAGCGTTCATGTGAATATTTTGGTTAGTTTTATTTTAGGGTAATGTAAGATTATTCTTTTCTGATGGTCTATGTTTTTGTTAAGTAGTTGATATTCTCTGCACGTTTTGTCAACAACTTGTTAATATTATTGATAAACTGTCCCTTTTTACTAGGTATTGTGTTTTTTTCCCAACATAAATGTACTGTGAGAAAGTGCCATCTTTCTTGCATTGGTATGACCCCACTTTTTGCTGAACTGCTGATGTGCTTTGACTGAGCGTGCCCTGGGCTCCTGCCAACCAGGAGCCCAGGGCCTTTGTTCCTTCCCTAAAACTGCGTTGAAACTAAAACCCAATTGGCATCTCTGGCCACCTGTCAGCCCCTAGTAAATGGTACACTAGTTACCCAGGGCATTGTGAACAGAGAAGACCCCTAAGGGCTTCAGCACTTATTGCACCACCCTTAGGGGCCCTGTACCCTGACGCCCACACACTGCCTTTGCAGCCTGAGTGTCTAAGTGCAGAACTAAACAAAGAGTCAACATGGCACACATCCCTGTGGGCCATGCCCACAAAACCCACTGCCCTGGCATACATCACCACCCCTCTAGCTGGGTGCCCAGTGGTGTGGGCACAGGAGCATGAGCCATGTGCCCCTACAGTACCCAGGGCCATTCCTGGACAGTGATGCCATTAAGAGTATATGGTGCTGGGAGGTTGTCATTACGAACTCCACAGCACCATAATGGCTACACTGCAGACTGACAAGTTTGAAATCAAACTTCTCAGCACATTAAACCCCCACTGATGGCAGTATGGAATTTAATGTAAAATGCACCAGAGGGCATCTTAGAGATGCCCCCTGAAAAACTAACCAACAATCCACGTCTGGTCTGAGAGGCTGCCTAGGCTGCCACATAGCAGACATGTTGCTGGACCCCTGAGTGGAGAGCCCCCCGCTCTCCTGGGCCTGCAACATTGCTTGTCCTGGGTGAGGTGCTAGGTCACCTCCCCCAGGATGGGCAGGGGGAAGCTTTAAAAGCCTGCCACCTTTGTGAGCTTCTCCAGACCACTTGCTGTAGTCAGCAACTGGCCCCCACCAGTTCTGACCCCCACTCTGGCGGGAAGACTGTTGGGAAACTCTACGTCAGGAAGAGGGGGGTGCCAGCCTGTGCCAACCCCACCCCTCAGGTGGGCGAGGCGAGGTGAAGCATGGCCCCGGGCTCTGGCCATCTTGAAGATGGGGAGCCCTGCCCAATCACAGCTAGGCTCCTGCCCCCCTCCCACAGGAGAGGAGCAGACTAGGGGAACCTACCCCAGGACAGGGACCTATTGGTCCCTGCCCCTGCCCTACCTGTAAAGCCCCTAGACTTAGTATTTAGGGGAACCCTGAACCTTCCTTCCTTAGATACCGATAAGAAAACAAGAAAGAAGATCAAGAAGAAGAAGACCCGCCGTGCAGCTGCTAACAACAGTACGACACCAACTGACTTGGCCCCAGCCCTACCGGCCTGTCAATCCTGGAACCTGCCCTGCTAAATCCCGGTGACTCCTGCGGACAGCAACCTTGGAAAACCCGGAGGACCTGCCTGCCTTGACCCTCTCGAAGACTGGGACTCCCATGAGCAGAGGCTCTGCTCCAACAACGATACCCCTGGTGCAAGCCAGGAACCGCAAATCCAGCCCACTCTGCGCCCGCCGAGCCCGATCCGTGCCAGAGTGATCCAAGACCTCGAAGACGTCCTCCCCGGTGACTGGGACCCGAAGTCCAGTGCCCAAAGACCATCCTCGATGACCAGGACAACACCTGCAGCCTCAGAACCAGGGACTCCTCCAACCGCGACCAGCCGAGGGTAAGGATTCCCGACGACCCCTGGGCCCTCCTTTGGGGTACTTATCTCTTCTCCAAGAACCCAACTTACCTCTCGAAGTGGTGGTGGCGACTGAAGAATCTCCGTCCCCGAGCCTGCAGCCTTTGTTCACTTTGTAACTTTCCCATTGGATAGCATTGAGCGCCTGACGGCTCAAAAGCACCCTGCCGCCCGAGTGCCACTGGAAGTGCAACTACTACCCTACTCTACTTCCCCACTTGCCCTGAGTAAGTGACCAGGATCTCAGCTCCCACAGCTGCGTGGCCTGCCTGCTTGCGGCCACCAACTAAAGGCCGTCTACCCTGCATTGGATTGCATTGGTCTTACTCTCTCTGCACCCGGCTGCCCCTGTGCTCTGAGGGTGTAGCAACGGTACCTTTCCGACCCTGGGAGACCCCTGAGTCTATGCCCAGTACTCACCTGAAAGCCGATAACTCACTTTCCTTCCATAGGCCAACATTGACTGGCATTCACTGACATTTCTTCTAAGTGTGGAGTTTTGAAACTTTAAAATATTCATCTAAAATCAGCCGAATAACGAATTCCGAAATACTCACCTGTGATCAGGAGGGAAGCCAGTACTGTACCTTTTAGCCCAGTACTGAATTGTAAAAGTAATCCTAACTGTACTTACCAGTAAATTGAATTTTCTGCCATAGGAAACCATTGACTATTTTTCTCTGAAATTTCTTCTAAGGGGTCGATTCTGATTCGTGAAAAACCGCTCTGAATAGCCGTACGGAGCGTTTTTCCCATACGAATCGTACCCTGCAGCCTCCCCCGTACGTACGACGAAGTACGATTCTTACCAGGAGCTGCACTCGGTACGAATCGTACAGAGACCATACGAATCAAATCCCTGTACTAATCTCCCTCGGAACCCGCTGTACGCGACATCCGTACGGTTCACGGCTGCTTTTTCCGACCCGGCAAGTACGATTCGTGTGGGGTACGCACCGTACAACGCTTTTCCTACGGGAGCCGAAAACATGCGGAGAAGCAGAGTTTGCCTCGAAACAGGTACAGAACGCCCCCCCGGGCATGGTGCATACACCCCATGATCGCAGGGGTACGGTGCGTACACCCCATGATCGCAGGGGTACGCACCGTACCCCATGTTCGCTGGGTGTACGGTGCGTGCACTCTGCGATCATGGGGTACGATGCGTACACCCCATGATCGCAGGGGTACGGTGCGTGCACTCCATGATCGCAGGGGTACACACGTACCCCTGTGATCTTGGGGTGTACTCACCGTACCCCTGCGATCATGGGGTGTACGCACCGTACCTAGTGGGAAAAGGTCTATAGCTTAGTCAATAAGGCTGTAACGTTTTGAGGAAAACCCAAACATTAATTTCAAAAATTGCTATGGCCTAAACATGACATACTTCAAAAACTCGTGATTTAAATCATATTTTAATTTATTATTTTTTTCATATAAAAAGATAGTAGTTTTTGTAGACTGATATAGAAAATATTGCTATTCAATCATTATAGATAATATTTCTAATTGTTTGATACAAATCAACAGTACAAACTAAAACATGGACACAAATGATGGTGGCAAGGCGGTAGTATGGACTACGCGCGTTTCGGCGAGATAGCCTTCATCAGGTCACCGTCTTATCATACTGAAAACAAAATGATATAGGACATCGCTATTATTTTACGTGATATAAAAAATGGGTTATATATCCAACAGTTCAAAAAAACACACAGCTCATAACACTCCTAACATTAATTAAAAATAATGACCACAGAAGATTACATACATAGTGTGCTTAATTAATAAGAAACAAAAAACAAATCACCTATATCAATGTTATTATCTGTAAATATCTACAGTGTATAATAATTCAAAATGGGTTTTAGCCACAGACTATGACCCCTGTGTCACACTATAGCCAACTATCTAGACGGAGTTGCAAAAAAGTTAATAGATTATAAAGGACTAGAGAAAAAGGAGATAACATAATACAAAACGTGGATAAAATATTTACAAATTGTATAGTACTAGAGACCCTCCGATGATGGGTCTACAATATTGTAAAAGGATGAGAACCATGGGTGAAACTTGTAAAATCATAGAGTACTTAGGACCTTCAGATGATGGTTCTGCCACATTGCTATGGGATGATATCATGGCTAAAACATGATATTAGGTCAGACATTCCCTTATAATTATAAATGCTCACTATAATGGCAGTATATTACCTGTACAGCCAGGAAAGAATCCTGGAATGTGAAAGCCAAAAATATATATGCCAAGATAGTGGACTATGCTGTATTGATGTCCAAAGGTCCGATATACATAAACTGTAAATGATAAAGAAAAGGAGTTAACTTAATATAAACCAGGTGAACGATATAAAGGGAAAAAGGAGAGGCCCTAACTGGTAATGGAATTCCCCCAAGACCGTAAAGCAAAGCCGTTAGCACAGAGACACGAATACACGCTGCCCTAACTGGCAGAAAAATTATCTTAAGATCGTGAAAGATAGGCCGTTGGTAGTGCCCCATGTTCGCTGGGTGTACAGTGCGTACACCCTGCGATCGCGGGGTACGGTGCGTACACCCCATGATCGCAGTGGTACGCACCGTACCCCTGCGATCATGGGGTGTAAGCACCGTATGGTGTGTATGTGATTGTGTTCTTTTTCAAACGAATCGGCCTTACCTGACGTGGACCGTACGAATCGCGTCCTCATACCCCGGTCCGGATAGTACTTGTCGGGTAGTACGGCATGTGGACGAGTCATACGGTTCACGGTTTCAGCCTTGCAATACGTACGGATTGCGACGATTCGGACTGATTGACGAAATACGAATCATACTACGCGACTCGGACGGACGGGTACGATTCGTACAGAGAGGGCTCCGGATACAAATCGTACGGACGGTTTTTTCCAGGATCGGAATCGACCCCTAAGTGTCGATTTTTGCAAACTAGAAATATTCCTTAAAAATCGTACCAAATACCAAAACGTAATAACTTACCTGTCTTAGGTTGAGGTCTAAGTGCTGAACCTAGGAGTCCTGTACTCGATCACAAAAGTAACAAGAACCTACTTTACCTGTGACTTGAATATCCTTCTATAGGATAACATTGCCAGTTTTTCACAGAAAAGTTTCTGTGTCAACTTTGAAAATACATTTATATTCTTTAAAAATCACAACTGTAACCAATACGCTTTTACTTAACTGTTTACAGCTTAGGTCCCAGGACTGAATCCAGGATCCAGTCCTGAGGTTAGAAAAGTAATCCTTAAAGTAATCAACTGCATTCATATAGAAAAACCCATTGAGCTCAATGTTAAATTGTGTTTAGAATTGTGTTACCTAGTGTAACCACTGTAGCTATAGAACTTACCAAGTCTATTGCCTTTCTGCAAAGTATTTATCTAATAGACACTCATATTGAGAAAAGTATATTTTGATACCTGTTGGTTCTAAAAATAAAACAAATATATCTTTTGATATAAAAACAATTGGCCTAGAGTTCAGTTCTTGAGTGTGTGAAACCTTTTGCTGGCTGAGTGTGTACAACAAATGCTTTACACTGTCCTCTGATACTGCCTTACTGCTCGACCAAGCTACCACGTTAGAGAGTAAGGTCATATCTGACTTTAGCCTCTGTTATCCCTCTGGAGACTGGGGACTCTATACACACTGTGGTGCACAGTCTAAATATCGACCTGCAGAAATATTGAGTTTTTAATATCGAAGGTACAGAATATCGAGGTCAAGAATATCGTTGGACAGAATATCGACCCTAAGGTAAGTAATATCGATTTATTTATATCGATGTAAGTAATATCGAAGTCAGTAATATCAATATCAAATATATCGATGTTACTAATCTCAATGTTACTAATATTGATTTTTGTACTTTTGTTGTGTCTTTTATTATGTATTTAATATATATGTGTTATATGTTTTTTGTTAAGTATTTTACTTGTTTTAAATTAAATGTGTACTATTTTTATATATTAATAATGTTTTTTTTAAAGTAAATTTTATGTTTTAGTACCAGAGCGGGTTTGGGTTTATAGGGGAATAGGGTGGGAAGTAATTTAATAATAGTAAATTAATTATTAATTTTTAGGAGTTATTAATTCATTTTGAATGTAAGTTCTGTAGTGGGTAGTGGGTTTATAGGGGAATTGGGTGGGAAGTATTTTAATTGTAATTAGGTAATGATTTATTTTTATTTTTTGGTATTCATAATTAAATTAGTTTCAATTAATTAATAATTGGCCATTACATTTTTTTATTGTTAATTAACTTCTTTAATTGGTAATTAATGTTTGTAATTGGTAATTAATTTTGTTAATTGGTTATTAATGTTTGTAATTGGTAATAATTTTGTTAATTGGTAATTAATGTTAGTAATTGGTCATTAATGTTTGTAATTTGTAATACATTTTTTTAATTGGTAATTCATTTTTTAATTGGTAATTAATTTTTTAATTTGTAATTATTATTTTTTATTTGGAAATTATTTTTTATTAGTTGGTAATTAATGTTTTATAAAAAGTATATTTTGGTATATAAAATAATTGTATTGTTTAATTTTTTTATATGGCTAATCAATTTTTATTTAATAAAATGTTGCTTTTTAGAAAAATCTTTTATTTTTTAATATTTATTATTTGGTAACTCATATTTATTAATTTAATATGTATTGGTATTATTATTAATTTATTGTTAATTAATTATTCAATTGTAATTATGTTTTTTATAATTATTAATGGGTATTTGTAAATGATCTTGAGTTGTTTAAAATTTAAATTATTATTTATTTTAAATACAAAAATTATTTATAAGTATGTTATATTTAATGTCTATTCTATCCAACGCTTTCCCTACTGTTGCACTCACTGGTGTGGGAATAGTCATTTTTACCCCTACGCTATCCAATGTTTTTCCTACTGGTGCACTCACTGGAGTGGGAATAGTAATTTTTACACACCCGCTATCCAACGCTTTCCCTACTGTTGCTCTCACTGGAGTGGGAATAGTAATTTTACCCCTACGCTATCCAACGCTTTCCCTACTGTTGCACTCACTGGAGTGGGAATAGTAATGTTTACCCACCCGCTATCCAACGCTTTCCCTACTGTTGCACTCACTGGAGTGGGAATAGTAATTTTTACCCCTACGCTATCCAATGCATTTCCTACTGTTTCACTCTCTGGAGTTGGAATAGTAATTTTTACCCACCCGCTATCCAACGCTTTCCCTACTGTTGCACTCACTGGAGTGGGAATAGTAATTTTTACCCCTACGCTATCCAACGCGTTCCCTACTGTTGCACTCACTGGAGTGGAAATAGTAATTTTTACCCCTAAGCTATCCAACGCTTTTTCTACTGTTGCACTGTCTGGAGTGGGAATAGTAATGTATACCCCTATGCTATCCAACACTTTCCCTACTGTTGCACTCACTGGAGTGGGAATAGTAATTTTTACCCCTACGCTATCCAATGCTTTCTCTACTGTTGCACTCACTGGAGTTGGAATAGTAATTTTTACCCACCCATTCAACGCTTTCCATACTGTTGCACTCTCTGGAGTGGAAATAGTAATTTTTACCCCTACGCTATCCAACGCTTTCCCTACTGTTGCACTCTCTGGAGTGGGAATAGTATTTTTTACCCTTACGCTATCCAACGCTTTCCCTACTGTTGCACTCTCTGGAGTCGGAATAGTACCTATTACCCCTACGCTATCCAACGTTTTTCCTACTGTTGCACTCTCTGGAGTGGGAATAGTAATTTTCACCCCTACGCTATTTAACGCTTTCCCTACTGTTGAATTTTCTGGAGTGGGAATAGTAATTTTATGTTCTACGCTATCCAATGTTTTCATTACTGTAGTTTATTTTGGACTTTAAATAGTAGTTTTTATTTATTTATGTATTTAATATTTTTGTATTTTTTTAGATAATGTATTTAAATAACTTAAAAAATATTGAAAGTATATTTAATTATTTTAATGTATTAAATATAATTATTTATTTTTATTTATGTTTTATTTTATGTGTGTAGATGTATTTGTAATTTATAGTATTTTTTACTAATTTATAAGTAATTAAAATAATTATTAAAAATTATTATTAAGTATATATTATATATTGTTTGTATATTTTTAATTAAAGTTTTATTAAATATGCGTTATTTATTAATTTTAAACATTAATAAATAGGTTTAAATATGTTTGTTTTATTTATAAGAATGTTTTACTTTATTTTACTTTTTTTACAGAAAAAAACGGATATTTTTTATTACGATATTTTTAACATCAATATTTTTTTCCGATATTTTTGTACTTACAATGTTGTAGATAGGGTGTCGATATACTTGCCTTCGATATTCCAGCATCGATATTTCTGTAGGTCGATATTCTGTCCGTCGATATTCTTTCAGTGATCCCACACTGTACCTTACTTTGGTCCACTATATATAGAGCCACTTTCTTACAGTTACTGTAGGCCTCTCTGCTTTCCTAAGTTCCTCAGTCAATCAATCAATCAATCAATCGGGGGGTTTAAAGCATACTACTCACCCCTGAGGGTATCAAGGCGATGAGGGGGTTGGGGGGAGTGCAGTCCGGATCTGCCAGGAGCCAAGTCTTGAGGCACTTCCTGAAGGTGTGCAGAGTTGGGGAGCGTCTGATGCTGACTGGGAGCTCGTTCCAGGCTTTGGCTGTGATGTAGGAGAAGGCTCTTCCTCCCGCTATGAATCTGTGGATGCACGGGGTTTCTGCCAGGGCGAGGTCGGCGAGGCGGAGGTTCCTTGTGGGTGCTTGGAAGGAGACTCTTTCGTTGAGGTATTTGGGTCCCCTGTTGTGGGGGGATTTGTAGGCATGGGTGAGTCGCCTGATTGTTACTCTCTTCTCGACAGGGAGCCAGTGGAGGTCTTGCAGGTGTTGGGTGATGTTTTAATGCTATAGGATGCCGAGGACGAGTCTAGCCGCGGTGTTCTGAATGGTCTGGAGTTTCCATAGCAGGGATTTGTTGATTCCAGCGTAGAGGGCCTTTCCATAGTCAAGTCTGCTTGTTATGAGTGTGTGGGTGACGGTCTTCCTGGCTTCAGGGGGATCCACTTGAAGGTCTTGCAGAGGATGCGGAGGGTGTTGGAGCAGGTGGGGGCAACAACGTTGATCGGTGGGGTCATGGTGAGGGAGGAGTCAAGTATGATGCTGAAGTTTTGGGCATGGTGCGTGGGGTAGGGGGGTGGCGAATGCGGAGGGCCACAAGGAGTTGTCCCAAGCAGAAGGGGAAGGGCTGAGGACTAGGACTTCTGTCTTCTCCGAGTTGAGTTTCAGACAGCTGCTGCTCATCCAAGCTGCAACGTCTTTCATTCTTTCTTGGAAGCTGAGTCTGGTGGCTTCGGGGTCTTCGTGAAGGAGAGGATGAGCAGGGTGTCGTCAGTGTAGGATACAACACTGAGTCTATGCTGTCTGACGATGGTGGCAAGGGGGGCCATGTAGAGGTTGAAGAGCGTGGGACTGAGCAGTGATCCTTGTGGTACTCCGCAGTGGATCTCTGTGGGTTCGGACAGGAAAGGCGGGAGTCTGATCCCTTGGGCTCTGCCGGCAAGGAAGGAGCGAGGCTGTCGAGGGTGGTTCCCTGTATCCTGGTGTCGTGGAGTCTGGCTTCGAGGGTGCAGGTGGGAGACGGTGTTGAAAGCTGCAGAGAGGTTGAATAGAATGAGGGAATGCCGTGTGGCATTGGTCGAGGAGCATGCGGCTATAGTCTGTGGCGGCAAGGAGAGCGGTCTCAGTGCTATGGTTGCTTTGGAATCTGGATTGGGAGGGGTGGAGGATGGAGTTCTCATCAATAAAGTTTGTCAGCTGGGAGTTGACGATCTTCTTGGTGACTTTGGCTGCGGAGGGAAGGAAAGAGATGGGTCGGTAGTTCTTAAGGTCTGTCAGGTCTGCCAAGGGTTTCTTGATGAGGGCTGGACTTCTGCACGTTTCCAGTCGTCTTGGAAGGTGCCGGATTCGAAGGTGGCATTGATGGTGTGTCGTAGCTGGGGCTCTCAGGCGGCGGCAGCTCTATGGAAGTTGTGCGGAGCGGCAGAGGTTCGTGGGGGCTCCTGAGTGGATGCTCTTTGGGTAGTGGTGGTATGTTTGGTGGTGACTGGGGTCCAGGTGGTGATGATGGGTCGGCTGTTGTTGCTGGAGGGAAGGGTGGTTTCTGGAATTTGCTCATAGTCGTAGAGGCTTGGATTTTCAGGTGGAAGTAGGAGCCGAGCACGTTGCAGCGGTCTTGGGAGGGGCTGATGTCTGTGGCTTCTCTGTGGGGCTTGGTGAATTGCTGGATGATGTTGAAGAGTTCCTTTGAGTTGCTGGAGATGGTGAGGATTTTGTTCTGGATGAAGGTCTTCTTTTTGGATCTTATGCATTGGTGGTAGTCTGTCATGGCGTTCTTGTAGGTGATCAGGTCTTTCATGGTTTTGCAGTTTCTCTATCATTTTTCGAGACGTCTGCAGGAGAGTCTAGCATCTATGAGTCAACCCTTTCTTAAGCATTTTAAATTAAATTAAATAAAAAATGACTTCTATAAGTAAAAATATAAAACAGGTTTACTTAGCAGAACGGGTGACATTCAGTCAGATTAATAAGGTAATGATACAACTGCGCAAGAAAATAGCTCTGAATTACTAATCTGTTGCAAACCATGGTCATCGAGAGGTATTTTATGCTGATGTTGCAAGTTGCATTATACGCCTTTTATCCTCGGCCCTGGTGCCCAACCATTGTTCCTCAAACTTAGAATCCTGAAGAGTTGGAATCCTATTGGATCCTTTCTCTGTCAGTCATTTCAGCAAATAGTCTTGTTCTCTAGAACCCATTTCCTGTGACTCTTCTATGTGTGAAGGAAGACTGCACTACAGATGCCAGTGGTGTACTTGGCCTTTATGTATGAGAAGCTTCTACTGCTGTGCCATACATCTATTTTTGAATTCGTATATGTTTGTAAAATTCAAGGATTGCTATCAGAGGTCTTGGTGCTATAGTATATTCAACATTTGCCAGATGATGAGAAAAACCTGAGATACTAGAAAGGATACAATCAGGTTTCCATTACGCCTCTAAATTGGAGTAAATTTGGTTTGAACGACTGGTGGAGAGAGGAGGTGCCAGGGCTTTCCAGAAGCTGTAGAAAAGCTTGAGTAGGTACAGAAGCTACCAATGCTGATCATCGCAGAGGAAAGTACTTCCTCAGGCAGCCTCTGAGCTAGCAGCTGTTTATGCGATAGCTGGTAGCGGGGATATGGCGAGAAGGGCAGGAACCAGGACACTGAGCCCCATCTTACAGTAGTCTTAAATAACGGGCTTCTGAAACCCCACCCCAATGGAGAACACACACAGTGCACAAGTACTCCTATGGAGGGCTTGAAAACAATTAGCTGCGCAAACAGGGAGAATTTTTAGGAGACAAGTACTTGCCATGTGCTATGGGGAGGCCAAGCACAAGAAGAGGGCATGACACCCGCATGCCATGACAAATGGCATCAAAGAATATGAGAGCGACTCTGAAGTTTACCAATGGTAGGAGATGGGCAGCAGGTATGCCCACTGATAGAACACAACACGTGTCTTCGAGACAGAGCATGCACTGTCTAGCCGAGCAGCGCATGAGCTGTACAGCCAGGACCTATAAACAATATGGCTTTAGAAACGTGGAGATTAAGTGATTTAGCCATTACCACAAAATGTGGAACTGAGGCTGAGGCTAGAGAGATGATATGGTGACCTTTCGGGATAGGATGTGGCGTAAGGGCAAGAGCTGCCGACTATGGAGCTGATAAACTGGGTTGGAGTTCCGGCATCTGCTGAAGAGCCTTTATTTGGTGCGAATCATGTAATCTCACCGTGCCTACATAAATGAATGTGTAAAGTAACTGGTGCTAATTTAAAGCACTCTAGTACCTTAGGGTGATGTTGGCGCTATATAAAACTGCACAAAAATAATTAACTAGTGCTAATGTAAAGCACTCCAAAACCTTTGGGTGGTGTTGATGCTAAATAAAAGTGCACAAAAAAAGTAGCTGGTGATAATGTAAAGCGCCCCAATGCCTTTGGGTGGTGTTGACGCTATATAAAACTGCACACACAAAAAAGTAACTGGTGCTTACGTAAAGCGCGCCAATACCTTTAGGTGGTGTTGTCTTAAAATAAAACTGCACAAAATAAAATGTGAAAAACAGAGTTGGTGGAGGAGAGGATCTGTGCAACAGCGACAGTCAATGGAAAAGGGGATCTGTGCAACGAAGCTCAGCGGGGGCAAATATCGACTGATGGGAGGTGGATGGGCAACTAACAGCAAATGCTGGCATCCACAGGAAAATTATGTGATTTTCCCATAATCACCTTATCTTAAGTGTATACAGCACTTAACCTCTGCGCACTGTTACTATTGGCGGAAAACCGCTACACGTTTATAAATACTTGAACACTTATGGAATTTCAAAAATAATTGTATTTATAACATATTTCAACAACAAATATATCCTTTCGTTTTACATTGATAATCAAAAAATGTTATCACATTTCCAACACAAATATATACAATATATGAACGTAAGTAGATGTCGAATCTTTGATTTCTGGCGACTTTTTCTTTTTATGCCCAATGCATTTCGAGCTCAATGGAGTTCTTCTTTGGGGGCCTGTGAAACTGAATGTGATTTTCAATTAGTGAATTCAAGTAACTCATCATGGCATCACAATCTTAATGATTTTACAATGCAAAAAAAGTAAAAATATGGTAACATTCCTATTAAAATACCCTTCACCAACACCTCAGTGTGTGTGGAAAATAACAAGGAAAACAAACTCACTGAAGTCGCAATGAACCGGAAATCTCCTCTTCTAAAAGGAAATGGAACACAAAAACAAACTCTGTCTTTTCTATCGCTATTGAATCAGCTAACCAACGAAAGATCACAAACCGCTGAAAGAATCTCTTACCTTGAACACTCTATTCACCGTGCTCAAACCAAAAACTCCAAAACACCCAATCGTCACTCTTCTCCTGTAAATGCATAGAAAACATCAGCTCTACACCAGGATCCATAACCCTGTAACAAAACTGTTGGCCCAAATACCAATATGTCGGAAGCTCACCTCGCTAGCCACTCCTGAGTGTAGAAAACCGTCTCCCTCTCTCGTTCAAACGCTCTCGCTATGGGAACAGCTGACTGCGTGAATCAACCACTCCCAGATCTTAAAGCGGTAACCAATGTTCAACACTGAAAACGGACTAAAAAACGAACTGCTACCAACCAAACCACGAGCGCCATGTTTTAAGAAAAGGATTTCAAAAACCGACAAGTATAAGACCCGAAAAAATCACTGAAGTGATAGCTATACACGTGATTTAAAAAATGTAGAAAAGAATAAAGAAAACAGAAGAAAATAAATTACAGCAAATGTTACCATTTAGTCGAATGATACAGCAAAATACAGTTAAATGCAGTTAGGTGCAGACATCAATCTCGTACAGTATCTAGGCGAAAGAGGAGTCATAGAAAACATGATAAATCAATTTTCTCATTTAAACCTTTAGGTTCTTGTGTGGCAAGATGTTTTATCCAGTGAATTTCTCTTTGGAGGAGGGATCTGGTTAGATCAACCCCCTCGTATGTTTTCACTACCTCTAGAATGGAGAACCTGATTTGGGCTATGCTGTGATTGTTTTCATTCCAGTGTTTGGCTAAATTACTCTTTACGTTTTTGTTTCTTATTGTACTCTTATGTTCAGAGATCCTTGTTTTGAGTTTTCTTTCCGTTTTTCCTGTGTACATTTTTCCGCAGGGACACTTTATGTAATAGATTAAATTCTTGGAATTACAATCCCCGTTGTAATGTAGGATCAGTTCTTTGCCTGTTTGAGGATGATGTAACACTTTCCCTTCAATCACATTTGAACAATGGACGCAGTTTTGACATTTCTTCATACCTCTGTGAGTTACTTCTGTGTCTCTTGTAGGAGTCATCAATAACTCTTTTAAATTTTTTGATCTCTGATAGGCAAAAATGGGCTTGTTGGCGAAGATCCCATTGAAGTCAACTACTTCATTCTTTTCCCATAATCACAACATTTTGAACTGAGGCCGAGGCTAGGGAGATGATGTGGCATCCTCTAGGGAGAGAATGTGGTGTAAGGGTCAGAGTTGCCGACTATGTAGCTGGGAAACTGGGTTTGAGTTTTGGCAACAGTTCAAAATCCTTGGTTCTGGGGTTCGAGTTTTGGCTTTGACTACATTAACATCCTTGATTCTGGGTAAATCACTTAATCCCCACATGCCTTCAAAAATGAGTATGTCCTTGTGTAAGTAACTGGTGCTAATGTAAAGCGCCCCCCAAAAAAATTTGAAAAGCAGAATCGGGGGAGAAGGGGATCCAGGGAAAGAGGGAATCTATGCAACAGGAGTTCAGTGTGGGCAAGCAGAGATGGGCAGGAGGTTGACGGGCAACCAAAAGCAAATGTTGACTGCCACTGGGAGATTAAGTGACTTGCCTAAGTTTACAGTGTTCTCGTGAAAAGTAACTGGTGTTAATGTAAAGCGCTCTAATACCTTCAGGTGATGTTGGTGCTGTATAAAACTGTTAAAAAAAAGTAACTGGTGCTTATGTAAAGCACGCCAATACCTCTGGGTCATGTTGGTGCTCTTGTAAACTGCACAAAATAATGTAAAAAGCAGAATCGGAGGAGGAGGAGGGGATCTGTGCAACGGAGATCAGCGGGGCAAAAACCTGCGGTCAGGAGGTAGACAGGCAACCAACAGCATTTGTAGGCTGCCACGGAGAGATTAAGTGATTTCGCAGTAATCATTGGAAGCTTTGATTGATGTTAGCACTATTTAAAACTGCACAAAAAAGAAGCTGGTGCTAATGTAAAGCATTCCACTACCTTCAGGTGGTGTTGGTGCTATAAAAAACTGCACAAATAAAACATCAAGAATCAGTGTCAGGATGTTTTACAGTAGTGAAAATGAGGAAATACATCGCAGGAGCATCCACATTAAAAGCACTACTTTCACCATAGACACTGAGGGGCAGACAGACCTTGATGACATTAAGACTCAGCCTGGCTCCTTTGAAGAGAATTCAAGTTCAGCAACAAAGGCGCTTGGAAACACTTTACTGGTGAATGAGGAAAAATTAGGAAAGTGTCCTGACGGGAGAAATCTGAAGAAATAGAGTACCACACTATGAAATGAAAAGCAACAAGGTGAGACATAAACAGTTCAATCATTTCACACAGGAGAAATTGGGCTATGCAATTACAGTAGAAGACACAGGGTCTTCAGAAGCTCTGACATGCCCTGTGATAACACATACCTGATTCACTTGAGGTCGGATTTTTCAGCTAAAAACATAATTGCCGAACTACCACATATGGTGTAAACACACACACACACATCTAGCACCCACATGCGTGAAAATTAAAAAGAGACTACACGTGTGAGAGGTAATAGCAACTGTGCACACATGCTTCAATCAGCACTTCAACTATACACTAATAGGAATTTAAAACGGAAGAACACCACCACTCACTAGAATGAAACAGACTACAATGGGGGTTTAAAGCCTTAATGGGGTCAGGAGATGGAGTGATTTCTAGATGAGGTAAGCAGCAGAAGGTGGGAGGGAGGAAGCAGCAGCCGAAGGGAGGAGGTGGGGGAAATGGAAAGCAGTAATGAAGGGAAAAGCAGTGACGAGGTTGCGGGAGGGGCTGGTTTGTGGACCCGGCATCTTGTAAAAGCATGAGCACCACAGTACCATGCTGAAAAAGAAAGAAAAAGTGGGTCCTAAAATATTCGTAAAAATGGGAGCAATAGATGTTTACAAGTACTTAGCCCATTCTCTAGAGGGAGGATTAAACACAAGAAGAGGAATGGCCATGATGACAAATGCTGACACAGAATATTAGACAGACGATGGAGTGAGCAAATGTGAAGCCTGTGGGCGGGCCCGTCCGACGTCACAGTGGGCGTGTGTGGAGGATGGCTGGGCTCCCTTTCATCAACCCAATATATACTTTGTATGCATTTTAATTCAATGAAAAGCGGACTTGCAAAATATCTCATTAACAATAATCGATATTGAAGATGGACTCTTCACAGATGCTGCGATCCTGGCGGCCATCTTTGAATGTGCATATTTGACAATTGTAATCCTCATTATTATTTGTAATGTGTATACAATTAATTTGTTACTGTACCAAATAGTACACTGACAAATCATTAAAATCATTGTCGCGCCCTGAATGGGCATCTTCCTCAATAGTCAATATTAAACATTACAAATATTAATGTACATTTCCAATAAACATCCGCTTTGCTTGGATAAATGGGCACAGATGTATATCAAATACACAGGTTGCCCACAAAAGGATTCGCTCTCCCAGGTAGGTTATAACTCCTTTAATGAAGATTGCAGCAACAACAGCATGAGCAGGAAATCGGTTACAAGGCGGCCTGAAGTATTGCAGGCTACCACGCTCTTGTTCACTGACCTGGAAAGAGTCAAACAACAAGAAGATGTAGTCACATGTTGCATTTTAAATCAGTGTCCCGCCCACAATGAGCCTTCCTACTAAGTGCAAAGCATCATGGTACTTGTGGTGCTGCACATGTATTACCCCAGTGGGTTTTGGTGTTGCTCTCATACATAAGCAAATTTTACCCCAGTGGTTGACTTCAACTGTCCTCCATCTGAGTCCGCTGCCAATACCACATAATTTAAAAAGGCCCCAACGGTCCGAATGTGTCCATTGTTCCCAGTCACTTCAGATCTGCTTTTCTGCGGTGGTGCAAATCCACGCCTGGACTGGCCGCAAACATCAAATACACAGGTTGCCCTCAAAAGGATTCGCTCTCCCAGGTAGGTTATAACTCCTTTAATGAAGATTTCAGTGACAACAGCATGAGCAGGAAACCGGTTACAAGGCGGCCTGACGCGTTTCGGGCTACCATGCCCTTGTACACAGGCCTGGCAAGAGTCAAACAACAAAAAGATGGAGTCACCTATTGCATTTTAAATCAGTGTCCCGCCCACGATGAGCCTTCCTGCGAAGTGCAAAGCAGCAAAGCATCATGGTACTTGTGGTGCTGCACATGTATTACCCCAGTGGTTTTTGATGTTGCTCTCATACATAAGCACATTTTACCCCAGTAGTTGACTTCAAATGTCTCACATCTAGCCGCAGGTTTGTGCCGTGCGCTGTGTAATAAATAAAAAACTCCAGTTTCTTGTCACCAGTAATTAAAACACCACAGCACTCCAGAGCTGGTATATTCCATATTCCTTTATTTACGAAAGACGCATCTACGCGTTTCGGTGCTCATGCATCCCGGTCACGATGTAGATCATTGAATTCTTTCGGGTTTTACATTATAAATCATGTCATAAACATTTCATACCCATGGAGAAGGGACTGCTACAGCTTCATTTTCTTTGGTTCCTAATTTCTGGTGACAAGATGACAAGGTTTCTTAATTACTAGTGACAAGAAACCAGAGGTTTTGATATTTACATATATTTATGATGTATGTCTATATTTATATACATTATTTTTTCTAGGGTGGGGGGGTTTATATAGCGTGAACTCAACCCAAAGGTTTCAGAGTGATTTACATGAGCACTAGTTATGTTACAGATGGACACATTCATTTTTGTTAGGCACAGGGAGATTAAGTGATTTGCCCAGAATCACAGGATGTTGAGCGTCCCTGCTGAGACTTGGACTTGGTTCCCCTGCTTCGAGGTCCACTGCTCTAGCCTTTATGCCACCTATAGATACAGATTTCTATATTATCTATATATAGATATGTCGATAGATATATATATATATATATATATATATGTCGACAGACAGACAGACAGACAGATAGATAGATAGATAGATAGATAGATAGATAGATAGATAGATAGATAGATAGATAGATAGATAGATAGATAGATAGATAGATAGATAGATAGATAAATAGGTGGATCCTTCCAGCTACAGGGAGTCATTGTTTGGAAAATGGCTGGCTGCAAGTGAGTCCGCATTGGTAGTTTGAGGAGCTTTTGGCAGCGGAGGTCTGAATTCTCCATGTCTCTGCAATATTAAAATGTGATGCTCGTAGAGTCCATTGGTGTAGTCAAAGTGGTAGAGTCCCTGGATCTTTATTTCCATATTTCAAGGTAATTGTTCTCTTTGACTTGGATATGTTTAAAAAAAAATGCTCCTAAACCACTAACGTATGAAAGAACACATTGAAAACAGGGGCGTAATACACATCCTCGTGATGCGGGTGGGTGTGCCCCGGTCTCGGAGCCCTGAAGGGCTCACGCTCTGTTTGTGTGTGAGTTTGTCTCCGGTTCAGC
Organism: Lissotriton vulgaris; assembly: GCF_964263255.1. Taxonomy (NCBI): domain Eukaryota; kingdom Metazoa; phylum Chordata; class Amphibia; order Caudata; family Salamandridae; genus Lissotriton; species Lissotriton vulgaris. Next base: position 361,754,712 of record NC_141693.1, on the reverse strand, counting down.
TGTGTGCAGCATGCTTTCTGAGGGGACTGTGCTGCCCCGGGGCTGAAGGCAAAGAAAGGAACAGCGTGTTACTTTATCTCTCCATCTGAGCCCGAGTGTACCAGAGGAGAAGTTTCTTTCAAGAGCAGATTGAGCTCTATATAACGTGCCAGGGCAGCTGGCAGGAAAAATAAACAAGGCCCGGGTTCTTTTGCTGTGGAGGTCTGAACTTTAAACGAATTGATTTAGAGTTTGAAACAATTTCGGGAAGCAGTTATTTTTATGGGGGCTTGAGCAGAATCTTAATGGCACTCTGACCATAGCTGCCAAGGTTTCAGATTGCTTATGTGTGACATTTTCATAATGTCAGTGTAATTATGAGTGACTTTCAATGACTGTGAGTGACACCTTCTTGCGAGCCAAATCAAGCAATGAAGATGAGGGAAACATATAAATATCAGAAATTATACCCATTTCTGCAACAAGAACCACTAACGGCCACATGCATCATTGTTGCCGTTTGCAATTTCTTAATTGCGAAAATTAAGGAATTGCAATTAAGAAATCGCAAACGGCTATGCACCAAGAAATCGCAATTTTTTTTGCGATTTCTTAAATTTCCTTAATTGCGATTCACAATTTGCGAATGGCAATTAAGGAATCCCTTCTCATTGATTCCTATGGGTCTAGAGGCCCATAGGAATGAATGGGAAGTCATTTTCAATTTGCGATTAGCAATTTGCGAATCGCAAATTGAAAATGCAATTTCAAGGGTGCAGGGCACCCCTGAAATATAACTTTAAGTGCATTTTTCACACACACATGCCCCAAGGGCATGTGTGTGTGTAAAATGAAACTTTCAAAAATGCACTTTTGTGCATTTTTGAAAGTTATCGCAAATTACCATGAAGGTCAACTTCATGGTAATTTACCTCTCCCTATTTGCAAATTCACAAATTTAAAATGTTCATGCATTGCATTTAAGAAATCTCAAATTGCGATTTCTTAAATGCAATCGCAGTTTTAGAAATCGCAACGTGATTGCGATTTCTAAAATTGCGAAAAACATGACGCATCCCAATTTTGTCAATTGCATTCGCAAACGGCCGAAAATTGCGATTCGCACCGTTTGCGAATGCAATTGACAATGATGCATGTGCCCGTAAGAACATCTTAAAACTGCTGCAAAGCACCAGGAATGGAAGTGCACTAGAATGTGAGAGAGGCCTCAGCGTGGAGCCTGAGCCAGCCTCATTGACGCTGAACACAACATTGTGCAGATTACGGACAGTGAGTGCCATGCTGAGCTCGGCTCAGGCGCTGTAAATTTACTTTTAGGGCAGGTTACTTGCTCGGGAAGTTAGATATAATATCTCTGTGACACTCACTCCCCTCACTATTACCTGCTGTCTCTCCTGTGCAGTCACCATAGACTCCATCAAAGGCAGCTTGTCCTATTCCGCGCCAGCACCGCGCCTCAGATAGCAGTGCGGTGGAGAAATACCCAGTAGAATAAAAGGCCTTACCCGCCCTGACTACAACAAGATATATTGTGTATGCTTCCATTACCATCTCTTTTGGTGGGTTACTGCCCTGTGGGGTGTACTGTTTGAACAGTTTACCCTACAGAATTAAAACATTACAAAAAAAACACAAATACAAAAAAAACATAAATACAAAAAGGCCTCTCAAGCAACAACAACAACAAAAATCAGCAATTACAATACCAGTGAAACTAAAAGAGAGCCACAGCTAAATAATGTTGTAAATGGTAGCAGGGAGCAGGCCCAGTGCTAAATAAAATACAATCATGCCTCCTGAATCCTAATAAACAGGCATACACACTCTGTGCCCAGGTGAGCATTCTACACATGTGTCTTTCACCAACTTTCAAATAACAAAACAAACTGCCTGACATGGCCATCATTACTTTTCTCAATGTGTCCCTGAAGTATGAAATAAGCTAAGAGTGACAGAAGCACCAGGGCTGTTGATTACTGTGTCTGGCTGCCTTCCTTCCTCATAATGAGCCATCACTTCCCGAAATATGCCGTGGAACAAACCTTGGTGTTACAATAACCGCAATCACTTTAAGGAATCAAATTATTTTTTGAAAGTTATATGCATATTCACGTTGCTTTACAGTGGGCCCTAAATAAAAGCAATTCAGTGAAGATTCAAAGTGAGTCCCAAACTTACCTGGCATTGTGTTCAGAGGTGTGGCGCTTCTGTTCTGGGTGCCACGCAGCTGACCTGCCTTGAGACTGTCAGGGCTGGAAGCACAGGAGGGTACTTCTCAGTCATGTCAGGAGTGGTGAAGTCCTGTGTGAACTGTCTATGGTGAGTTGTGTTCACCTCGACCTGTGGCAGACAGAACTGGCGGGCTGGGACAGGAACGGTCTGCTGAAAACGTGATATCCGGGGGCTGCTGCAGCAGCTTGTGGTCCGACAGAGTAGCAAAGTGATTTTTAGTGACTATACCGGCAAATTATGCCCACTCTGACCACCAAGGGTGGAGAAGCGCCACTTGTTAGGCTGAGAAAACTTTGAATGCACGTTGGAGAAGCCATTTAGACCATTTCTCTGTGGAGTGCACTGTATGCCTGGAATAATATTCCAAAATGAAATTAAAAGTGGATCTTATATAGCGCAACTGTCACTCCTAACGGAGTCTCCTGGCGCTGTAAATGACAAGGATCAGTTGTATAGAATGAGACCTAGATTAGGTCCAGGCAGCAGGCATCAGATATTTCAAAGATCCGTGGGGCATATTATCAAGACAGGCGATAAAATTATCGCAGTTTTAACGGCAGAAAACTGCAGCTAAAACGGCGAAAATGGGCTTGATAATATGCTCTATGGGATTCCATTTGAAGCCCATGTTAGATGTCCTTCACATTTAACATGGGCTTCATCGGAATTCCATAGAGCATATTATCAAGCACATTATAGCCGTTTTAGCAGCAGTTTTCTGCCGCTAAAACGGCGATAATTTTATCGCCTTTCTTGATGATATGCCCCCATGTCTTTAAGGCCTTTCCACACTGCCCCTCCTGTTCAATTACTCTGAGTTCCTTTGGCATGCAATTCCAAGCCTTTGCTCCCAGTACAGTGGCTGAGTTCCCACCTCTAGTTACTAATTTGAAGCCCCCCACTCTAAGCAGGCTTGCAGCACTAGATCTTAGTTTTCTTGCAGTAATATATGGTTTAAATCTTGCTGAAAGATATGTCGGGCCCAAATGGCAGTGTGCTCTGAAGGTCGTCAATAGTAATTTAAACAAAATTCTTTTATGAACTGGGAGCCAGTGAAGGGTCTTCAGGGCTGCAGAGGCTGACGCTCTACGGGGAGCCCTAGGACCAGTCTAGCTGCAGCATGTTGGCCTAGGACCAGTCTAGCTGCAGCATGTTGGACTACCTGTTGTCTCCTTAGGGTGGTTTTATTGATCCCTGCGAGGAGGCTATTAAGTAGTCCAGCCGCGATAGAATTAGAGCCTCAACCACTGTTTTCTTGGTGACCAGTGGAATCAGGTTGAAGAACTTTCTCAAGGTTTTTATAAGACCAAAACAAGTCCCAGATGTCTTCACGATATTGGGTTTGAAAGAGAGGGAAGAGTCAAACCAAACAACCAGATTTTTTGCAACCTTCACCGTTGATGGGGGGGCTGTAGTGTTATTTGGCCACCAGTCCTTTGGTTGAAAGGAGTTGTTTTTACCGATGGGTAAAATTTCTGTCTTGTCAGTGTTGCCGCAGAGATGATTATCTTTCATCCATTTTATAACTGCTGTAAAACAAGATTTGAAATTTTCTTAACAGACAGTGCGGCCAACTTCACTTATGCTGGACCTGGTGTGTACGTCCTGCTGTTTTATACGAAGCATGTAAAACAGCAAAAGAGACCCCAGTCCAGACAACGACCTGCAGGCAGCTTATTGTGCTGCCACTAAAAAAACGAATTTGTGAATTTGCTCTCGCCGGGCTCCGAGTTTCACAGTGACACAGTCCCTTACTTGAGAGGCTTGCCACTGCGGTTCAGTTTCTGGGCCAGCCGCCCCTGCCTGTGTCCTCATACTGCAACACTAGTCTCTCCCTCGGCAAACGAGCAGGGTGCACCACCCAAGCATTAGACTCACTAAGACTTAGCAGCAGGCCCGCTGCAGCACAGTGGGCTTCACATGCGCTGTGGTCCGGTGGGGTTGGCCCTGGTGGTAGCCGCCGGGGTCATGGCAGCCTGCCGGTGCGCTGCTTGCCTCCACTAGTCCCCGCTTCCTGAATCCAACCTCACTTCCTACCAGGACCAGCCAGGACATGAGGTCAGGTCACATCCCCCCACGGTGCCGCAATGAGTACGCGGCAAGGCAACCACTGCTGAGGGCAGCATGCCCCGCCGGGATGTCTTGGTATTGGGCAAAGGACTGCCTCGGCCGGGATACATTGCAGCAGTCCACAACTCAAGATCATTAACTGTTTACTGTCTAAGCCTGTTCTCGTGGCAGCGCTCGGGCCAGCAAGTCTGCGGGGAGCAGCGGAGCCGGTGCACAGGTGTCACAGGCGTACCTGCTTTTAAGGGTCATAGGCTGATATGGCCTTGAAAGGGGCCACAGATCAGAGTTGCATTGGCAGATCAGGGTGCAAGGGCCAGGTTTCATGGACAGCAGGATTAATATGTTGAAGCACATTGCTGAGATGAACAGGGCTTGAGGATTACTGCTGATCTGCTTGTAAGTAGGCCTGGGCAAAATGTCTGCAAAACAGGCATAATCTCACCTAATTTCACTACTTTCAGTGATTTCACATTACGTTTATTAGATGCGATTCCTGAAATGATGCTATTACACATGAGGATGCATTTCAGTCTAAAATGTAGCGCCAAAAGATGGTTTTGCATTTTGTGTAATTACAGGTAATTCTGCGTAGTTTTTCTAAAATTTCACATAATCAAGCAAAAGCCAATTGCTCAATTTTCACACCCCTACTTGGTCCAGGAACAGTGGGGAATACTGCGGCAATCCAGGATTCGCATGCATCAGTGGATTTGCTCACAGACGCACAAGTGCCTGAAAAACAGAGTGGTGGCGCTGCAGGCTAGCTTTTAGGTGTGTTGGCAGTGCTGAATGGAAGGGCAGGGTAATGGTAGTATGAATCAACATTTACTGACAGACTTGCTCGCAGTGACACTTATTTTTGAAACAGGTTGATGGTAATGCAGTGGAGGATTGAGGCATATTGGCAGAGTTGCGTATCACTTTTATGCACCTACGGAGGGGTGGTGCTGCAGGTAAAAATGGAATCATATTGGAAGAGCGTCTTGTGATGACCATTCTATTCTGGGGACCACATTTGGTGCTCACTGGGATGACATATTCCAAATGTGGATTTTTTATTTCATCAATTTATTCTAGCACCTGGAGCGTTGTTCCACTTGAATTGGGCTAACACATGAAAACAATCATCTGTAAAACTATATAACTGGACAGAGGCGGCTTCTCCGTTAAGGCGGAGGAGCGTCGCCCCACTAAAAAATTGCCCCTGAGATAGAGAAATAAAATGGTAATAAAGTTTATTCATCACTATTTTAATTTTCAAATCCCCATCCCGAGTTGAGCATCAGGACGGGAGGGGCGGGGCGTTCTGATTTCTGCTGCTGCCAGTCAGGCAGCAGCAAAAAACAGTGATGGGCAGGGCACTTTAAGTTTAAAGTTCAAATGTCTTTTTGGCCGGCCGTCTTGCGATGGCCAGCCAGACATGTACATTTTTAAACCTCTTCAACCCAGCTGTTTTACACAGCTGGGTTAGAGACAACATAGGGCTCAAGTGTCCTCTGGAGACTGGAGCACTGAAGGAGGCCGCTCCCTCCAATCCTGGCGCTTCTTTCATGCTGCATCAGACCAGCACCAGGATTGGTTACTGCAGTTCCCTGGGTCACGCGTTGGAGCCTACCTGCCTGCCTGGAGAAGACCTGAGCTTGAAGGAGGATGTTGAGCCTTTTATAAAGGACACAGATTATTAATAATTTAAAGGTGAGCCACTTGGTTTTGTTTGCTCAGGAGCAGGTTTGTGAGCGCCGAGTACGGGTACAAGAAGGCACTTGCGCCTTTCACTGTTGCCAGAAATAGTTCTGCTATTAGCCAATGCGTTTTGCAGAATGTATCAGGGTTTTATGCAGGGTAGCACCCACCTGAGTGACAAGTGATGTGACTTCCTTTGATAATATCATAGGAGCGAAAGCCACATTATTCCATTTCCAGTGACATCAAGAAGTCAACATCAATCGCCAAAAAGCATGCTGCAATCATGGAATGGTTACATGAGAGTGGATGGAATACAGAATTAGACATATCACGGTTGTGGGCAGTAAAGGTCTGCAGATTACATCTTTCTGGTCCAGTGTTGCCAGAAGTAATTCCTGCAGGAAATGTGTTTATAAAATGGGTGGGGCAAGTGTAGAGAATATTTAGATGTTCAACAAGTCGTAATGGCTGGGGAGGCACAACTGGATATGGGTAAAAAGGTGTATATGGTGGGAAGGAGTAAGAAAGTGAAACAACCTTCCCACACTTGCCTTCCTTTGGCAATAGTTAGTATGGGTGTGCCTATCTTGAGATCTGTTCTATGGCCGATGGAAGGGGACAGTTGCTTCTACCGTCTCTGTTTCTCACCAAGTCTTGCAGTACTGCTTTCTATTCTGAAATTCTTTTGTGCAATGGCATTGCTGCTGCCTTTGCTGTGGAAGGCTTACTCTGCAACAGCTCATGCTGCGAGGGAGGTTTGCACGGCATAAGCTTTATGTAAGGGAGGCTTGTACTACAGTGCTTAATTTGAGCCAGTGGTTTCCGGTGCTCGGAACAAGCACTTAATTGTCAACACAGGCACTTATTACAGTCTGCCACTTGGTGGCACTATTTGACTAATTTACAGCTGAGAACAACAACAGTTGTTTATCAATTCAACGTACATAAAAAAATTACTAATAGCTGCTGCCCAACCCATTTGTGGGCTTGGAATAGTCTGAATTTTAACACTTATGGGAGTGTGATGATTAAGCAGGTGCTATGGGTGATACAAGCTGCAGTGGCCTTCTGACGAGGATCCGGGCACTTATTTTTCATAAATTAACCTCTGCTTGTAGAGCTGCTTTGAGTTCTGTGCCTCATCTGCACGAAGATTGTTTTCTTTGTTTGAAATTCATCAAACATTATTTATTATTCAGTATTTCGATAAAACAAAACAAGAGGTTTGCAGTACAACGAAAAATTGTGAAATAAGGTATACATTAACACAAAAGCTTAGATTATATAGTCTGTTTGAATATAACAAAATTGGGGGCAGATTTACAAGCCCCTTGCACCTCCTTGAGCCACCATTACATCAATGCTTTTGACGCAACGGCTGCGCAAACAATGCTGCCAATTTACAACAATACGCATCTAGGGAGATGCATCTCTTGTAAAGCCCTGTGTCACATTATGCCTGCGCCAGGTATAATGTATGCAGGGTGGGCGTTCCCATGCAAAAAGCCATGTAGAACTGACGCAATGAAATTTACATTTCATTGCGTCACTCTATGCTCAGACCAGGCATAAGGAATGATACAGGGCCTTTTGTATGGGACTCACCTATCTGTTGTGGCACATTGTGGGAGTTGCGTCACTTTCATGAGCCACTTCAGCAATGCGTCACTTTTGTGCCAACAGATGTGTCAGTATTTCTGACGCATCTGTTAAACTTTGCGCCATGGAGCACTGTATTGTAAATATCACGCATGCATGGTGGCGCAAGGAAATTTGGCACTGGCGCAAGGAAACTGATGTATCTAGACAGATGTGTCAGTTCCTTGTAAATCTGCCCCATGGTATTTATTATAAGTAATGTCCATATATATACCGCAATTGAAACAGTAGTAGTGGAAATTACTAACATGTATACCAATCAACGTAAAAGTCATCTAGCAGACCCATGAAACAGATGGCATAAAATAAAATCCTGTGCTTACTCAGGACACTAAGGAAAAATAAGAGGAACAGGGAAAAAAAACCACACCAACCTCAAAATCAAAGAGAGTCTCATCCATCACAAGTTATTCGCTCATGCCCAGTTTTATCCTTGTGTATAATAAATGTGCTCACAACCAAAGCCTGCTTCAGTGTCATTACTGAAAAATACATGTCAGTGCGTATTCTTTGAGGTTTAACCTTTTCAAGTTATGCATCTAATTTATTCGAAATGAAACTATTTACTAAGATCCATGAATATTGATTGGATACTGTGTGCCTCTGGTATATTGTTACATTCCCACCAAGGCTGAATGGAAGTGTACCCTCCAAGCTTTTCAGTGACCTAGAACAATTTTATGTGCAAATCTAAACATAAGGTGTAATAACAAGAACTCATTCTTGTCTATAACAACATCAGCACGAGCTGTAGAAGTTCCCACAACTATATAAGTGAAAGTTTTTTGGGGAGGGACAAAGTTGAAATGTCTTGTATATATGCTACATGTTGTCCTAGAATTGGCTGAGAAGTGGGCAAGTAAAGAGCATATGTGCAAGGTCACCCATTGTTCCAGTTCCTGTTCATAACAACTTTATTTGGAAATTTGCCATCAAAGTTCATAAACAACACAATAAAGTAAAATAACAAAATCCTAAGGTTAAAATAACTGCAGGTACAAAATTCATACAAGAAGGTAAGCACAAATATAGTGGGTAGGCTAGACATCATTAGTCCTTAGCGGCTCCAGTGGAGATGCTTTTATATCTGATCCTCCATATGGCCAGCAAGAACCTGGAGAATGCAGAAAACACCCATTGGCTTGTATCTGATAATAAAATCCTCACTGCCTCTCTATGTGCCCTGACCCCTAAATTTCGGCAAAGGGGTGGTGGTGAAGAGTAGATTAGAGTGGTGTAAAGTGGATTGGCACACAGTGCAGGAGCATAGAGGTGAGTGTTAAAGAGTAAAGTGCATTGGCTTAGAGTGTATTGATATAGAGTGCAGCGGCGTAGAGTGCAGTGTTGCAGAGTAGCGTAGAGTACACTTGGGCGTAGATTGGCATGGCATAGACTGGAGTGGTGTAGAGTGCAGAGGTGTAGAGTAGAAAGGTGAAGAGTGCATTGGCATATGGTAGAGTAGAGAGGTGCCGTTTTATTTAATTGCAATTTTATACAATGCAGACTCGACCCAACGGCATTAGAGCGCTCTACATGAGCACCAGTTATATTTCACAAGGACGCATTCATTTTTTGTAGGGACAGAGAGATTAAGTGATTTTCTCAGCATGACAGGAGGTTGAGCCAATGCCAAAAATCAAACCTGGTTACCCAGTTCCAAAGTGGGCTGCTCTGGCCATTACACAACATCCTCTTGTTTTGTTTTTCACCAGTCTTGTCAGGTTTCAGGCATCAGTAGGGATTTAGAGTACCTGTGTGTTGGTGATATCACGACAGGCAGCAGTAGTGATGCCGTGATCGAGCCTGCGGTCTGTCTGACATTGTTGTGTGGTGTTCCCTTATTTCACCACTTCCCGAGAAGGCCACAGTGGGTACCACAGCCTGTGGAGAAAGAGCACAGCTTCTCATTTGGGTATGAGGTAGAGGCTTAGAAGGCGCCTGTTTAAACAATTAAAATGATATGAAAGAATCGTGCATCCGGTAAACTCACAATCAAAGCAATGCACGGATTTCCTCAATTCAATTGTACATTTTCTAAACTAACAAAAATACCTGAAAGACTAATAGTAGTGAAACCCCTGTCTTTGGTCTTTCTCTGTGGCTGTAGTGTGCAGAATGGTCTGCACTGTATTGTAATTGCAATTATGTAGCACTAACTACCCCTGAAGCACTTGATGGAGGGCGGCGCGCTCCTCTGGTGGTTGTGTCATCTTTGCACTAGTTCCCTGTTGACATTTCTTGAGAGGTACAGCACCTTGTTTTCTCCACTGCACCCTCGTTGCTGGTGCTTGCTGTAAGCGCAGTGTGCAGCACCGTGAAGTGTTTTGTGGGGCACAGTGGTGCAGCATTGTGTGGCGTATCACTGTGTGGTGTATCGCTGTGTGCCGTAGCTCCAGCATTGTTATACGTATGTCTGTTTTGCGCCTGTGTGTGGTACAACTGAGTGTCAATGTGTGGTATGTGTGAGACAACACTGTGTGCCATAGGCAGCCACTGAAGTTTGTTGAGAGCATCATCGCTGTTTGTCTGTGCGTGGGAGACAACACTGTGTACCATTGGTAGCCGCTGATGTGTTTTGTGCATCACACTGTGCGCCTCTCACTTTAGAGAGGTGCAACTTCCACGCTAGCAGAAATCCACCTGGAGAGGGCTTGGGTGTGTTTAATCCCCTGCAGCCAGCTGCTGACAAAGTTGAGGAGAGAGCCTCAGGAAAAGTGGGGCTATGTGTGTCTGAAACCTAATTGTGTTCTGTCTAATCCATCAGGGCGGAGGGCAGACTGCACAAGGCCTCCTGGGGGGAGACTGGTACAGCACCTTGTTTTCTCCACTGCACCCTCGTTGCTGGTGCTTGCTGTAAGCGCAGTGTGCAGCACCGTGAAGTGTTTTGTGGGGCACAGTGGTGCAGCATTGTGTGGCGTATCACTGTGTGGTGTATCGCTGTGTGCCGTAGCTCCAGCATTGTTATACGTATGTCTGTTTTGCGCCTGTGTGTGGTACAACTGAGTGTCAATGTGTGGTATGTGTGAGACAACACTGTGTGCCATAGGCAGCCACTGAAGTTTGTTGAGAGCATCATCGCTGTTTGTCTGTGCGTGGGAGACAACACTGTGTACCATTGGTAGCCGCTGATGTGTTTTGTGCATCACACTGTGCGCCTCTCACTTTAACGTCAGAGAAAGAAAAGTAAACAAATGCCCTCAGAAGACAGAGCCTAACATTTGACCTCGGCCTTTGAATTTGCAGCAAATGTGACGAGATAAGAACAAGATTTACTGGCCTGTTTACAGAAACTGAGGACTCAGAAGGATCCTGTAAATAAGGTTTGGGCAACAAGAGAGATGAACTGACCCTGGAGAGGCTAAAGCAAATAAACCCAGCAAATGGAAAGCAAGAAAATTGTGGTTACAAACCACAAAGCCAATGGCAAGCAACGGGTGGAATGCGTTTCTAGGTCACTTTTCTGAAACTCCCCAAGATGTCTTTAGCAAACCATGCAGCTGCACTGTCTAGTGGGCTGCAACATGAAAATCACTCCCAACCTTGCTAAAAGTAAACCAGATATTGAATTCTACACAGACTTTTCTTAACACCTGAAAAATTAAACTTCTATTGAACGATAGATGCTGGAGGTGTAGAACAACTATGGGTGATCTTGCTCATATGTTCTTCACTTGCTCACTTCTCCAGCGTTACGTATCACTACCAATGAATCAGTTGTGCATGTTTTATTTTTATGTCCGTTAGATGAAATTTATGATCTGTGTACCAGTCAAGAGACCACTGTTCTTGTTTAGGTATCAATAAAGTAAAAATCTGGGGCTCTAACAAGAGATGTATTATGGATACAGAATGATCCCCCTTGCAAGCTTTAATAATCATCGGAACAATAAAGGGGTTTTGATGTGGAAATAAGGAATGTTTGAATATAGCTACTTTCAGTTTTAAGAAAAGTAAAAAATCAGACTCCTCTATTCCATAAATTTTTTGTATATTAGCAAAAGACCTGGCTCCATCATTGGTACGCAGATCTCTAATGTACAAAAATACCTTTTCACTCCATCTCTGTTGCAGAGAAGTATATCCGTTGAGGTTGAAATCATTATTGTACCACAGAGGAGTAAGATTAGAGTATGAAAGCACTGTGTCAGAAGTTTCGAATCACTTTCAATATCATTTCCTTAATACAGGCTAAAATTAAATTTGCAAGAGTGAAGTGTGTTTATAAATAGTGATGGTAAATAATGGAGTGATGATACCCAATGATAATTTCTGCAAAGTAATCCATTGGGGAATGTGCTCCTCACTGTTCTGAAACTAATTTATGCCTTGGTTGAATTAAAAGGCAGTTTGACAATTCCTAAAGTTAGTCAAATTGGTACCTCTTAGTTCTTTAGGAAGTCTGAGTTTGTTTATTGAAGTACATGCCTTCTTTCCCTTCCACAGTAATTTAGTAATAATGTTATCATTGGTGTGGAAGAAATGTCTGAAAATTGATGGGAATCATTTTGATCAAATAATTAATCATCAGGGTATTCACCATTTTAGGAGATTCAATCTTGCCTCACGAGGTGAGGAATTTTGGAGGCCACATATCGATAATATTGGAGATTATTTTGATCACCAGACTTTCATCATGGTTGATTGATTCTCACAGATCGTCATTAAATTCAAAGCCTAGGTATTTCAGAAAACCATGTTACCCTGCCAGACCAGAGTTACCCAACATAGATCTATTCAAGAGAGCCTTCAGTAGGCAAACCTCAGATGTATCTTTAATGAAGGAATATTTTGAGATCTTTGCATAAGTACTATTAGGGGCCAATGCATCATTGTAGGAATTTGCATTTCCTAAATTGCGAAAATTAAGGAATCGCAATTTAGAAATTGCAAAATCCTATGCATCAAGAAATCCCAATTTTTTTTAGGATTTCTTAATTTTCGGAATTTGCGATTCCTTAATTGCGAATTGCAATTAAGGAATGACATTACATTGATTCCTATGGGCCTAGAGGCCCATAGGAATCAATGCCGTTTTGCAGTTCTTTGTTTTGGAATTCGCAATTTGTTGATGCATTGCAAGGTTCAGAGGGGGGTCCAAAGGACCCCCCCCTCCTGCACCCCTGAAATGTATTTTAAAGTCCATGTTTCACACACACATGTCCTAAGGACATGTGTGTCTGTAACATGACACTTTCCAAAATGCATTTTTGTGCTTTTTTAAAGAATTTCGCAAATTAACACGAGGGTCAACCTTGTGTTAATTTGCACTTCCTATTTCAAAATTCGCATTTTTAAAAAAATTGATGCATTGCATTTAAGGAATTGCACAAATGCGATTCCTTAAATGCATTCGCATTTTTAGGAAATGCAAAAAAAAGCGAATTTTGAAAAATTGTTTCGTACATCCCAAAAATGTATTTAGGAAGTGCAAACGGCCGAATTTACCGATTCGCACCGTTTGCACTTCCTAAATAGGTTGATGCATGTGCCCCTTAGTTTTTATGAGGGCCAGGATAGAGGTATCTGCTTATCCTATCATGATCAAGATATCAGTAGCATAAACTGCCATTTCAAAACTAATATAATTATTGGAAACCCAGTTGATTCTTGATTTATGGGTTATCGTGACCAGCAAAAGTTCGACAGCCAACAAGAATAATGTATGCGACACAGGACAACCCTGTCTGCTCCTTTGTTTAAGAGTAAACAATTCGGTCCAATTAGCACCAATTCTAACTCTTGCCCTTGACCATGACCATCCTTATAAAATCATCTCCCAGTTAAAATTTCTTAAGTACTCAATGGCTTTTTTGGTATCAAGTGCCAACACTGAAGATGCCTTACTTTTTTCCAGTTCTAGGACATAGCAAAAAAGTCTGGCATTGTCAAAAGCCTTTCAAAAAACCTCTTTGGTATGACCCAATTAAGGAAGGTAAAGCTCTACCCATCCAATGATCTGTCTAAAAACTTTAGATAAATCAACAGAAAGGATTGAATAAAGATATTGGCCTATAGTTTGTGGGGAGGCTAGAGTCTTTTTTTCCTTCATTTGGAATCAAGGTTATGATCGCTTCAGCCGAAGTCCCCGTATCTCACCTGATTTCACATATGCACTAAATAGATCCATCATGGAATCCTTCAAATCTTCCCAGAAATTCATATAAAATTGCAATATTCCTCTGTCCGGACCAGTGGCTTTCCCTACTCTGAGCACGTTGACTACCAGATACACGTCATGCAATGTGATATCACTGTTTTGACAAAATTGACAAATTTGTTTTAATCATAAAGGTCTCATAAAGATAATACAAAATCTGTGAAATTTCTCGGGGGTCAGAGTGAACTCTTGCTATTATTCTGTTTGATCTTCAGGTATCTCGCTAGGATCTTCTGGGCTTTGTTACCTTAACAGAGCTTACTAGAATTATATTTCTTAACTGACTGACCTGCTCTTTCACTTAATATTTTATTATATATATTCATATTTTTTACGGTTCAATGAGTCCTCAAGTTTATTACCTTTTTACGAGCTAAATTGGAGAAAGTTGCTTGATATCTGATTCTAATACTTTTAGTTTGTCATTCATTATTTAGTTCATTCAGTGCAGGTTTGCTAATTATTACCCTCTTATATTTGTTTTAAAGGATTCCCAGTACAACTGTGGGGCATTGTGGAGAAGTGTGGCTCAATGGTTACAGCGGGCAGACCTCGATGCAGAGCTCTGGCCAGGGACCAGGATTCGATTCCTGCCCCAGCAGGTCTCGGGCTCATTAATTCCCCTGACCGGATATTCTCGCCTCAGTGCCTATTCTAATCATGGGTCCCACGCTGCAACTCTGGGCAATAGCTTGCTTAGTCTCCACAACGGCCCCCACAACGCGAGGGATGCCTGGGCTGCACCATGGGGGTGCCCAGGAGTGGACACTTCACAGGGAAAGCCAGGAAGGGTTCCCTTGCGGTATTCATACAAGCGCCAGGAAACCCACAGCGGGTAGCTGTGCGCTACTGTAACGACCGGATTTTCGGACCAGATAGAATCAGCTCACCAAGACACCACTAACCCAGCCAAAACGTAACCACCTCCCTCCTTAGGACCTATTTACAACAGGTATCTATGTTTCCTACCCAAGGATGGGGAATTAGCAATATACATGCTTGGATCTTCTACAATACCTTACTCATACAATATAGTCTTGCGGCCACACGGACCCAGACTAATCTACCCCAGGGCAGTTCTGATAACTTACCATTACACACGGGCTACAACCAGTGCTTTTGCAAGCCACAATCTTGTGGGTATATACACCAGTATCCCCCCTGGTGCTCTCACTTTCCTACAAGCCACAATCCTGTGGGTATATATACCAGTCTCCTCCCTGGTGCTCTTTTTAACATCCAAGCCACAATCTTGTGGGTATATACACCAGTCTCCCCCCTGGTGCTCTCATTAACGCCGCCTTACAACGACGATCACTTTCCTATGAATACCATTAGCTCTTCATGCTGGGGAATCTCTCACTATTCACTAGCGGTACAATACTACAATATTATGGATCACACAAGAATGGCCGAATTACACGGTGTAAAACTTATTCTCTAGTTCAAGGGCACCTCTCTCCCTCATTATTCAGTTACCATTTACCTGATCGGGGGTGGCATCCGTTCATATAATAGTACCTGACTAGAAGAAAAGGTTAACTTTACTATATAAGAACAAGATATACACACACACTGGTTCACTAAGAACTGGGGTATCTTTATTCACTATAATAACAATAACAATATAATACTATACTATAACATATAGCCTGAAAAGGAAAGTGAAGGGTTAGAATGTGTGCACGCTAATAAGAAAGGGTCGACGTCACCTTATTAATATGAAGTCTGGACTCAGCAGTCATCTGGGTTCCCTTCCCGTCTGTGCCTTGGCACTGGGCCAGGGACAGACTGATTTGCATATAGCCAGGTTCTGAGCTGGGATGGGGCAGTGAGATAAATAACGGTGATGGATCAAGCCCTGATCTTTGGACTGGGTAAGAGTGGTCTGCTCAATTCAGACACTCTTTTCATCACCACCCCCTTTTGTAAATCGATTTTGGCCACTATAGGTGTGGCAGGGTATACTCAGACATGAGTCCCTTTCTCACTGCTCCATCAGGATTCAAGCAAGCCGGGCCGAAGAAGGCTGAAATGCCAGAAACCGGTCCCCGGTAGCTTGTCTCCTTTCTGGTAAAGAATTGGCTTGGTAGTTTAGTCTGCCCTGTTCCCATGATGCACTGGGCCAGGGACAGACTGATTTGCATATAGCCAGGTTCTGAGCTGGGATGGGGCAGTGAGATAAATAACGGTGATGGATCAAGCCCTGATCTTTGGACTGGGTAAGAGTGGTCTGCTCAATTCAGACACTCTGTTCATCACCACCCCCTTTTGTAAATCGATTTTGGCCACTATAGGTGTGGCAGGGTATACTCAGACATGAGTCCCTTTCTCACTGCTCCATCAGGATTCAAGCAAGCCGGGCCGAAGAAGGCTGAAATGCCAGAAACCGGTCCCCGGTAGCTTGTCTCCTTTCTGGTAAAGAATTGGCTTGGTAGTTTAGTCTGCCCTGTTCCCATGATGCACTGGGCCAGGGACAGACTGATTTGCATATAGCCAGGTTCTGAGCTGGGATGGGGCAGTGAGATAAATAACGGTGATGGATCAAGCCCTGATCTTTGGACTGGGTAAGAGTGGTCTGCTCAATTCAGACACTCTGTTCATCACCACCCCCTTTTGTAAATCGATTTTGGCCACTATAGGTGTGGCAGGGTATACTCAGACATGAGTCCCTTTCTCACTGCTCCATCAGGATTCAAGCAAGCCGGGCCGAAGAAGGCTGAAATGCCAGAAACCGGTCCCCGGTAGCTTGTCTCCTTTCTGGTAAAGAATTGGCTTGGTAGTTTAGTCTGCCCTGTTCCCATGATGCACTGGGCCAGGGACAGACTGATTTGCATATAGCCAGGTTCTGAGCTGGGATGGGGCAGTGAGATAAATAACGGTGATGGATCAAGCCCTGATCTTTGGACTGGGTAAGAGTGGTCTGCTCAATTCAGACACTCTGTTCATCACCACCCCCTTTTGTAAATCGATTTTGGCCACTATAGGTGTGGCAGGGTATACTCAGACATGAGTCCCTTTCTCACTGCTCCATCAGGATTCAAGCAAGCCGGGCCGAAGAAGGCTGAAATGCCAGAAACCGGTCCCCGGTAGCTTGTCTCCTTTCTGGTAAAGAATTGGCTTGGTAGTTTAGTCTGCCCTGTTCCCATGATGCACTGGGCCAGGGACAGACTGATTTGCATATAGCCAGGTTCTGAGCTGGGATGGGGCAGTGAGATAAATAACGGTGATGGATCAAGCCCTGATCTTTGGACTGGGTAAGAGTGGTCTGCTCAATTCAGACACTCTGTTCATCACCACCCCCTTTTGTAAATCGATTTTGGCCACTATAGGTGTGGCAGGGTATACTCAGACATGAGTCCCTTTCTCACTGCTCCATCAGGATTCAAGCAAGCCGGGCCGAAGAAGGCTGAAATGCCAGAAACCGGTCCCCGGTAGCTTGTCTCCTTTCTGGTAAAGAATTGGCTTGGTAGTTTAGTCTGCCCTGTTCCCATGATGCACTGGGCCAGGGACAGACTGATTTGCATATAGCCAGGTTCTGAGCTGGGATGGGGCAGTGAGATAAATAACGGTGATGGATCAAGCCCTGATCTTTGGACTGGGTAAGAGTGGTCTGCTCAATTCAGACACTCTGTTCATCACCACCCCCTTTTGTAAATCGATTTTGGCTCGTCTTAGGGTCACACCTCTGCAGTCACGGATACACGTCTGCACCGCTATGCTCTGTCTCCTTCGCTTCTCTCCAAGTCACTGGAACCTTCCTCTCATCAGCTGCTTTCTCTCTGGCTGTTCTGCACTACTCCTCCTGCCTCTCAATCACGGACTGTCTTCACTTCTCAGCTTCGATCTTATAACTCAGTTTCTTGTATTCGTTCCCTCAACTAACTGCTTCTCTCTGTATGCTCTGATCTTAATGTCAAAGCTCGCCAGCTATTCCAACTAAATTAACTTCAGTTTTTCTAAGAGAGTATCAGCTTCTCGGTCTTCCTTGAACTTCAAAATGGCGACTGTCTGCCTTGGAATAATTAATTGCATTGATGCTAACGACTAGCTGCCGCCTACCAACTGACTCATTCACTGCCTCATACCTTCACTAATATGGAAGCTTGTCCCTTCATGGAAAGTTACGGCCAGTAACCTGCCGCCCACCAAATTCTTGTACCTCCCCGTACCAAGGACACGTTCTCAGCCGGCCGGCCTGATGTTATGTCTTCGACACAGAGAAAAATACAGTATTTCGATAAGGGCCAGCCTGAGCCGGTTCTCTCCAAGCGAACAACACCTCGTAACTAAAACTTTACATTTGACCCAGAAGCATCTCAAGCTGCCGGGGCAGAAAGAAAGATGGAGTCTCTCCCGTTTGAGGCCTACAATGCCCGAAATAAGCATAACTCCATCGAAAGTATACTAACACTCTTATAAAAGGGCGGATTGTCACTAATACTAATGAATCTATCCCTTAACATAGATTTATAAGCCCTGATCTAAGGAAAAGGGTACGGGATGGTGTCAAAGCACCTTGTGAATAGGCTCTATTTACGGTTCTAATCCTTCTATTAGAATGATAGCAGACTAAAGTCACCTCCAATCACCTTCCCTCAAGGAAGGGCCGAAAAATTCGGTCAGAACAGCTACACAAGTACAAAAACATTTACATTTACAAAGTATATTTTACAGTTTTCAAAAATAAAATAACATATCGCTTCCCAAATAAGTTACGAGTATGAAGGATTCACAAGA
Organism: Lissotriton vulgaris; assembly: GCF_964263255.1. Classification (NCBI taxonomy): domain Eukaryota; kingdom Metazoa; phylum Chordata; class Amphibia; order Caudata; family Salamandridae; genus Lissotriton; species Lissotriton vulgaris. The sequence continues at coordinate 361,736,168 of NC_141693.1, read as the reverse complement.
ATTTCAGGGTTGAAGCGCTATTTTTTTGTCTTCAGCCTCTTTGTGACCCAGTCAATTGTCAACGTGATAGCTGAGTGGTCTGAAATCAATTTTGGCTCAATAGTTGTTGTGAGAATGGAGCTAGATACATTATCTGTAATCAGTAGGTAATCTATTCTTGAGTGAGTATGATGTTGCTGGGAGAATTAGTTTTAGTTTTGGTCAAAGGGGTATTGAAATTGCCATGCATCTCGAAGTAAATGTCTACCATAGATTGTTTGAGGTTTTTCATGTGATGGGGTCGGGCGAAGTCTGGTTTTGGAAAGTCAATCTAAAGTTAAGTTGTACATCATTGATTTTGGGAGTATAGGTGCTAAAAGTATAAATTCTTACCCAGCTTTGGAATGCCTTTCCTTATCAGTTTGTGTGTCTAGGATCGATATTTTAGACAGTTTTGCTAACAATGTCAACACGATAATGTATAGATAGAGAGGAACCCCTTGAAACAAGCAAGGGTCTAACAATGTCAACACTCCATTCTTCCTGTTTACTGCAACCGAGCATAGTATATCATTCACCCATCCACTATGTAAGAGGGATATCTCTTTTTCTGTAATTTTTGTTTCCTGTAGAAATATAATATACTTGAAGTCATTACCAGTAATGTGAAGAACCGGGTTTTAGAACCCAGCGGCGCCAGGGGCACGCCCAAAGTCTTTGAGTTCACCTGTCTTAGAATACAGAGACACGGGACGTCAAAGATCAAATTTATTGGCTGCAACCAGGAACAGAAATCTACGAAGTACGACACAAGTAGGTTCGTCAGAAACTGCTCAATTTTCGTATTGCGAAACATCGTCTTTTATGCTAAAAATCACATTCCTGACAAACACCCATTATTTAAGAATTGTCCAATTAAAGGTAATATTGCAAAAGGTATCGCATGACGACAAACCCACTTTTCAGTTGTCCAGCCCACCATCAATTACACGGGAAAGCCCAACATTCTTTCTCGAACAGGTCGGACAAACCCATAATAAAAGACCACAACCCATACCATAAACAAGCCATAAAAGAAGGAACAGAAACAGAGGAGCAGCAGGATAAGGGATGTGTGCATGTGCAATAAACTCAACAATGTCCTGTTCTTTGATCTTAATCTCAATCAACTACCGGACAAGGAACTGGCTTCGCAAGGCTAGCTTCAGGCAACGAGGTCAGTTCGCTCAAGACACCTAGGAGTCAGCTAAAGTGTACGTGTACCAAAAGACTCGTTCGGCCGTAGTCATCGGCCTATGTGAGGGCAACCACAAAATGGCTGCCATACACAAAATGGAACCCGGGGGTTCAGAACAAAATCCCTAAATACATAGTAAATCCATCGGTCTAGCATGGCGAAATTACTCGTACATGCCGCACTCGCTAGTTACGGTTCGCTACTATCAAATTCGTAAGGAAACCATGACCTTTATGAAACGGGTTCAGAATTCACGGAACCTCAGACCATCCTTTCGCCCTTACATAGGCAATAACCTAAACTCACGTCAATCTGAATCCAGGTCTATATTCATCAGATCATCAAGATGTCGCTGGAGCATATTCCTATTACTTAGTAACTCTCTCGAGACAGGTCTCCTTGCACACGTAGTAGCACAGAGGCCACATATAGCAGGAGCACACTGTACACAAAGACAGAACAGGAAAAGAATCACTAAAGCCAACCAAATGATCTTCAGAATTTTCCATCCCCAAGTGGATAACAATTCCCAAACCCATCCCAACAACGACCAGTCTCCTTCGTCCATATGTACAGACTCGGAGATCTTATGTAGCTTGGAAATGGCCTGGAACACTGTCGGAGCATTGTCTGGAATGAAAATGCAGCAGCTCGATTGAATCAATTTACATACCCCTCCTCTATCTGCAAGTATAACGTCTAACGCAACTCGATTCTGCAATGTCATAAGACGATCCGATTGGAGCTCAGCAGTCAAGTTACTAAGGGCACTGGCAGTCTCAACTATGGTGGACACAACCACAGTCGTCAATTGCCGTATGTTCCTACTGTTAACCATAGGTCCCCAAAACAGCAGGAAACCCTTAAGAAAGTCTCCCAATTCTTGTCCTGAAGTATATTCCTTACTGAAGACACCTCTATGCACAAAAAAGGAGGGAAAAAGGAGGTACTAAAGAACAGGCCGTCCTCCTAAAGGGATACATGTAAAGAAAGAGCCCAATGTCTGGGTTCAGAGACCTGTCTCGTGTGGTGGCTGACTTTACAGAAAATATCTAAGTGTAGCCAAAAAAAGAAAGAAAAAATGTCTTTCTTATAGTCCCCTCACTCACCGGAGTTTTCTCACGGTGACATGCTTCATCATTGGGGTCCTCCCAGTTCTCTACGAAAAGGGGCGTGCTACGACTTGCGGAACTACGTAGGAGCACTGTAGTAGTGAAGGACTATGTGTGGTATAGGGAAAGTGGAGTGGAGTGGATGGGTGTATGTGAGTTTAAAAATACCGTGCTAGTGGGCCTCAATGTTTTATTCTGCTCCTAGACCGGTATGTTAAAAAAGGGGGTTTATACTGTGCACCAACCTATAATGTAGCTGGATCAGTATATGGTCAACATGTTTCACGCTACCCCAAGCGTTTCGTCAGGACTATACAGGGACCAGCCCTGTATTGTGCCACTCCTAAAAAAACTAGAATTAGGATTAGGAATCTGTTAGTGAAAAAAATTATTTACAGTGATTAACGTTGTTCCTATTTGGTACACGTGTAGTTCAACATACATACGCTTGGTTTTGGGTGAATGTATTGCTCACTGGTGAACCTGTAAAAGAGATGAAATAGAAACCAATTAAAAGCACCTCGCCCCTATCTCAACAGAGATCGGGGACATATGCGTCCTTCTACATGTACATTACAGTTACATGCACATCGATGCACACATTCTATATGGTATATTTACACCATATTGGTGTGTGCACACTCTCAGGTCCGGTGTCTGCTCGCTAAACTGCACATGAAGTGGAATGAACGTGAAACTTCATAAACAGACATACGGAAGTGACTTTACAAAAACAGTGAACACACATTTAACATACAACCAGAGAAAAGTCCAGATATTTACTTTTGTAGGTGCTTAATAGCACATCATGGTCTCTTAGGGGGCGGTATTGCCTTGTTGGAAACAATGCTAGAGGAATATCAGGATTGTAAAACACGTGGTTAGTGATCGAGCGTTCTTCGTATTATGGTCAAAGGCTCAGTATTCTTTTCTTTTGCTTCGGGATTGGATTAGTTACACTTACTTACGAATCAGCAATGCCGCGCTGTGTTACCTAGCTGCTTCCCCTCGGACCGCATCTTACAATGTGACCCGCGGGTTAGGTATTTGTTTACTTCGCTTTCCGGGTTTCCGGGTTAGCGCTAGACTGTGTTGTAACGGCGGTAAGTATGGGCGAATTTTGCGAATCTCGCGTTCGCGAATTTTGCGGATTTGCGAACTCGCAATCCGCAAAATCCGCGAATTCTTGCGAATTTGCGGATTTTTTTTTTTTGTGTTCGCAAGGATTTCTGCCAGTTCGCGAGGGTTTCGTACCAGTTCGCAATTGCGAACTTACATTTCGGCGCGCAACGGTCGCGAATTATGTTGTTTCTACGTCTGGTTCATCATCACAGGTTCCCAGCACCCTCTGTTTCACCACTGCAACCCTCTGTTACATCAATGCCACCCTCTGGTTCATCATTACTGTAGATTATGGGGGGGAAAAGCAAGCACACCAGCCCTGCTTCAACTGAGATGAATTAATTTGGGGTTAGTTTATTAATGTGTCACTGTTTTAAAATTCCAGTCTGGCACCTGCTTCCTTATCTGTAATTTTGCTTTCTGTTGCAGTGCATTTTTTTTCCCCAGGACCTTTGTGGCCAACTTGTAGCTATTCTATGAGCCTGCTGTGAGGGTCAGAGCAGAGTCATACAATTGTTGCAACTAGCAACTGAATTCTGGAGGGGCCCCAGTCAGGAAGCACTACCGGGAATTGTTACTAATGATGAGTTTGAACTCTTGCCCCTGCCGAGTGCTTTCAGTTTTGAAAAACTCGTTTTTCTGCAATTTCGCGGGGTTCGCGGGGCGCGAACACGCGCGAGATCGGATTCGGAAGCTGCAAATTCGTGCGAATATGCAATTTGTTTTTTTTTTGCGGCGTGTTAGTTGGCAAGGTTTTGTGCGTTTTTGCGAGCCGCTCGTAGCGCAAGGCGCGAAGTTACCCTCGCGGTCGTTCAAGGGCGCAGCCATCTTGTTTGCCTGACGTATTTCCGTTTCCGGGCGCAAAGTGTAATCTCGCAAAGTCCGCGGCTTGCCAGTACAGTTTCGCGCGTGTTCGCAAGGAAAATCTTGCGCGAACTTACCCGCGTGGTCGTGAACGGGCGCGGCCATCTTGTTTCTCATTCATTGCTATGGTTCTGGGCATGGTCTTTGTATCCTCTGTCAATCTCTGCCATCCTTTGCTTGTTTGAAGTTTTTTTTAATCTATTTTACTTATTATCTATCCCTCTATTTTTCTAGCCCTATATTTTTGTGTTTACTGCTACTTTTGGTTAATTTTAAACTACTTTTGTAAACTCTTTTCTTTTCTTCTCTTCCCTATTCTATTTTCTTTATTCCTTTCCGCCCAGACCATGGTGAAGGGAGCCGGGAAGCATCCTGAGAAGGGGAAGGGTCCCGCACCCCGTGTCCGGCTCCTGTGCGGGAGTTTGAGGGGGAGCTAGTGATGCCACGGGAGATCTTTACCCCGGAGGAGGTGGCCCAACTCTTTTTTTATGTTCAGCACCGCCTCCCCAGGACCGTCATGGGAGGCGGCAAGATCAGTGCCGGGTACGGGGCCCGGGAGCGCCGGAAGCGGTGGGAGAAGGTGTGCTAGGCCATTTACCACCACTCTCGGGTCTGGCGCACCTACAACCAGGCCACCCACCGCTGGACGGATGTCCTGACCCGTGAGCGAGATCTGCTCGACCTCCTTGGCCTTGAGATCCCCGGGCTTGGTGAGTAGTAGTAGCTATGTCTTTACTACTATGTTTTCTCCTGCTGTGTTATTATATTGCAAATTTTTGTTTTTTACCAAGAGCAATAATGCTGCTCATTACATTGTAGGTAAATTTTATTTCAAAATCTTCTGTGCATTTCAGGTACACTGCTCTCCTTCTTCTCAGTAATGTTGCTACTATGCTTATTTGTTTTAGATTTTGTGTTCATTTCATTGGCCTGTGAAATTATGTATGAGTGTAGTTGAAAGAACTGCGTAATGCTACACACTAAGGTTCAGATTTTTAATTACCGGCGCATCCCTGCAAAGTTGCAGGGATGCGCCAGTAATTGTGCGTCACGCCACCATCACCCATGGTGCGCCATATTTACAATGCGGCGCGCCATGGGCCCAAAACGTCACCAAAGCGTTACGCATCTGTGCCGTAAAGGCGGCGCATTGCTGGAGTTGCGTCGCAACGATGGTGCAGCTCCATCAATGCTCTGGGGTGCCCTATCTCCCCAATGCTGCATCAAGCCATACGTCTGCTTCAAGCAGGCGCAGGGTTTGAGTCACGCATCATTGTCCTCAAAGTGACTGATTGAAATCTTGTAGATTTCCCTCAGCCACTTTTAGGATGCGTTCCTGCGCAGGAACGCCCTCCCTTGCGCCGGAACGCCCCCTATTGGCGCAGGGCTTTACAACGTGATGCATCTCCCATATGCATATTTACAACAAGGGGTGGTGAGGGACAGAGTCTCTGAATTAAGCAGAAAGCTCTCACCCAGTCAAGAGATCAGGGCTAGATCCAACACCGTTTTTTAGCTCACTGCACCATCCCAGTTTCAGAACCTGGCTGTATGCAAATTAGTCTGTTCCTGTCCCAGTGCATGATGGGAACAGGACAAACCAAACTACAAAAGCCAATTCTTACACTGGGAAGGAAACAAGCTCCCGGGGACCGGTTTCTGGCATTACAGCCGTCTTCGGCCCGGTTTGCTTGAATCCTGATGGTGCAATGAGCAAGGGTCTCACATCTGAGAATACCCTTCCACGCTTAGGGTGGACAAAAATATTTACAACAAGGGGTGGTGAGGGACAGAGTCTCTGAATTAAGCAGAAAGCTCTCACCCAGTCAAGAGATCAGGGCTAGATCCAACACCGTTTTTTAGCTCACTGCACCATCCCAGTTTCAGAACCTGGCTGTATGCAAATTAGTCTGTTCCTGTCCCAGTGCATGATGGGAACAGGACAAACCAAACTACAAAAGCCAATTCTTACACTGGGAAGGAAACAAGCTCCCGGGGACCGGTTTCTGGCATTACAGCCGTCTTCGGCCCGGTTTGCTTGAATCCTGATGGTGCAATGAGCAAGGGTCTCACATCTGAGAATACCCTTCCACGCTTAGGGTGGACAAAAATATTTACAACAAGGGGTGGTGAGGAACAGAGTCTCTGAATTAAGCAGAAAGCTCTCACCCAGTCAAGAGATCAGGGCTAGATCCAACACCGTTTTTTAGCTCACTGCACCATCCCAGTTTCAGAACCTGGCTGTATGCAAATTAGTCTGTTCCTGTCCCAGTGCATGATGGGAACAGGACAAACCAAACTACAAAAGCCAATTCTTACACTGGGAAGGAAACAAGCTCCCGGGGACCGGTTTCTGGCATTACAGCCGTCTTCGGCCCGGTTTGCTTGAATCCTGATGGTGCAATGAGCAAGGGTCTCACATCTGAGAATACCCTTCCACGCTTAGGGTGGACAAAAATATTTACAACAAGGGGTGGTGAGGGACAGAGTCTCTGAATTAAGCAGAAAGCTCTCACCCAGTCAAGAGATCAGGGCTAGATCCAACACCGTTTTTTAGCTCACTGCACCATCCCAGTTTCAGAACCTGGCTGTATGCAAATTAGTCTGTTCCTGTCCCAGTGCATGATGGGAACAGGACAAACCAAACTACAAGAGCCAATTCTTACACTGGGAAGGAAACAAGCTCCCGGGGACCGGTTTCTGGCATTACAGCCGTCTTCGGCCCGGTTTGCTTGAATCCTGATGGTGCAATGAGCAAGGGTCTCACATCTGAGAATACCCTTCCACGCTTAGGGTGGACAAAAATATTTACAACAAGGGGTGGTGAGGGACAGAGTCTCTGAATTAAGCAGAAAGCTCTCACCCAGTCAAGAGATCAGGGCTAGATCCAACACCGTTTTTTAGCTCACTGCACCATCCCAGTTTCAGAACCTGGTTGTATGCAAATTAGTCTGTTCCTGTCCCAGTGCATGATGGGAACAGGACAAACCAAACAACAAAAGCCAATTCTTACACTGGGAAGGAAACAAGCTCCCGGGGACCGGTTTCTGGCATTACAGCCGTCTTCGGCCCGGTTTGCTTGAATCCTGATGGTGCAATGAGCAAGGGTCTCACATCTGAGAATACCCTTCCACGCTTAGGGTGGACAAAAATATTTACAACAAGGGGTGGTGAGGGACAGAGTCTCTGAATTAAGCAGAAAGCTCTCACCCAGTCAAGAGATCAGGGCTAGATCCAACACCGTTTTTTTAGCTCACTGCACCATCCCAGTTTCAGAACCTGGCTGTATGCAAATTAGTCTGTTCCTGTCCCAGTGCATGATGGGAACAGGACAAACCAAACTACAAAAGCCAATTCTTACACTGGGAAGGAAACAAGCTCCTGGGGACCGGTTTCTGGCATTACAGCCGTCTTCGGCCCGGTTTGCTTGAATCCTGATGGTGCAATGAGCAAGGGTCTCACATCTGAGAATACCCTTCCACGCTTAGGGTGGACAAAAATATTTACAACAAGGGGTGGTGAGGGACAGAGTCTCTGAATTAAGCAGAAAGCTCTCACCCAGTCAAGAGATCAGGGCTAGATCCAACACCGTTTTTTAGCTCACTGCACCATCCCAGTTTCAGAACCTGGCTGTATGCAAATTAGTCTGTTCCTGTCCCAGTGCATGATGGGAACAGGACAAACCAAACTACAAAAGCCAATTCTTACACTGGGAAGGAAACAAGCTCCCGGGGATGGTGCAGTGAGCTAAAAAACGGTGTTGGATCTAGCCCTGATCTCTTGACTGGGTGAGAGCTTTCTGCTTAATTCAGAGACTCTGTCCCTCACCACCCCTTGTTGTAAATATTTTTGTCCACCCTAAGCGTGGAAGGGTATACTCAGACATGAGTCCCTTGCTCATTGCACCATCAGGATTCAAGCAAACCGGGCCGAAGACGGCTGTAATGCCAGAAACCGGTCCCCAGGAGCTTGTTTCCTTCCCAGTGTAAGAATTGGCTTTTGTAGTTTGGTTTGCCCTGTTCCCATCATGCACTGGGACAGGAACAGACTAATTTGCATACAGCCAGGTTCTGAAACTGGGATGGTGCAGTGAGCTAAAAAACGGTGTTGGGTCTAGCCCTGATCTCTTGACTGGGTGAGAGCTTTCTGCTTAATTCAGAGACTCTGTCCCTCACCACCCCTTGTTGTAAATATTTTTGTCCACCCTAAGCGTGGAAGGGTATACTCAGACATGAGTCCCTTGCTCATTGCACCATCAGGATTCAAGCAAACCGGGCCGAAGGCGGCTGTAATGCCAGACACCGGTCCCCGGGAGCTTGTTTCCTTCCCAGTGTAAGAATTGGCTTTTGTAGTTTGGTTTGCCCTGTTCCCATCATGCACTGGGACAGGAACAGACTAATTTGCATACAGCCAGGTTCTGAAACTGGGATGGTGCAGTGAGCTAAAAAACGGTGTTGGATCTAGCCCTGATCTCTTGACTGGGTGAGAGCTTTCTGCTTAATTCAGAGACTCTGTCCCTCACCACCCCTTGTTGTAAATATTTTTGTCCACCCTAAGCGTGGAAGGGTATACTTAGACATGAGTCCCTTGCTCATTGCACCATCAGGATTCAAGCAAACCGGGCCGAAGATGGCTGTAATGCCAGAAACCGGTCCCCGGGAGCTTGTTTCCTTCCCAGTGTAAGAATTGGCTTTTGTAGTTTGGTTTGCCCTGTTCCCATCATGCACTGGGACAGGAACAGACTAATTTGCATACAGCCAGGTTCTGAAACTGGGATGGTGCAGTGAGCTAAAAAACGGTGTTGGATCTAGCCCTGATCTCTTGACTGGGTGAGAGCTTTCTGCTTAATTCAGAGACTCTGTCCCTCACCACCCCTTGTTGTAAATATGCATCTCCCATATGCATCACGTTGTTAATATACGCCGCACCATTGCGCCTCTTTTGTGCTGTCGCTGCGTCACAAAAGTCATGCAACAATGGAGCAAAAGAGCCGCAAGGGCCTTCTAAATCAGCCCCTACAGACTCAAGTCCAGTCCTTCCTTTGTACACATGGCGATAAGAAGAAATAGTGGTGGTGGATTAATAGTTTGAGTATTTTAATGACTGGTTAATGTAGTAGGAAACTTTAGTGTTGTCGCTGATCTTCAATCACGATGGACTTTGGCTGTCACTTTGCGTGCTGCGGACTGCTGCCTGCCAATCTTAGGCAAACCTAGTACTTTGTTTAGTGAGTTACATAGGGTAGTTTCCAATTCGACGGTCCGCAAATCAAGCAATACTAAAGTAATGACGTAGTCGACCACATGAGATTGGTCAATAATATATCCCGTGGAGTCGTTCCCTATTTGCTATTTCGCAAAAATAGTTTGTTACTTTGTTAGTTCTTTTGAAATGTTTGATTTGGTTGAGAAATATCATCCATGTTTTCTGTTTTTCTTTCTTTCATGTTGTACATCAGCTTCCCCCAGGGGCAAGAGGAGGACACAGGAGGAGGAGGAGGGTGCTGTTGACGATGCAGGCCAGGACCGGGCAGGCGAGGGCTCCTTTGCTGGCCCCAGTAAGTTTTAATTTTAATATAGAGTACTTATTTTTTCCTAGCGTTCCTCATTCGATTTTTTCTAAATCATCTTTGATCTCTTGTAGACAGGATCTAAATTCTTATCCTGCCTCGACTATGACTCCGTGTGGTATTACTAGATTATTCTCATTAGTCTGTCTGTGTAGCTAACTAAGATTGCACATTTGGCATTTCCATTGGACTCCCATTCTAGTCAGCAATAGCTCTATGCACTGAGTGCAGTCCTCTGGGATTGTCCATAATGTCTTTTCAAGTATTCTAAATGTTTATGCTTTGACCATTGCCAACAATAAAAAGGTGAATGACCACCAAGAAAGAATAAGATACTACTTTACTTTTGGTTTGGATAGGAGGACAACCCATTCTACTACTGTTGCAGGGACAAATCTGCACAAACAGAACTATGGACACTAAATAATGCATCGCTTAGCTTATCAATTATAGTAGGTGCTGTAACTGTTAGACTATCCACACACCTCAGTGATAACAGACTTTGTAGTTGAACCCCCAATCTCTTTACTGACTAGATAGTGTGGCAGAGTCATTTAGCTCCCAAAGTCACCGATGGCAGAGGCACGGACTCATGCTTGCAAAAATTCGAAAACCTTTAGCTCATCCACTCTAGTCTGGAGGACCAAAAACCACAGAGTCTAGTTAAGTTTAAAACGCTTTATTAAAAGTAAACACATTTATTAAATTCAAGTTTGTCATAAAAGTGAACGTGTAACTGAAAATGGAAAAGTGCTTAGTGCTGACGATTAATTGGACACATTTCTTGTGGTCGAGCCGAGCTCTCACCTGGTTTGAACTTGATCCTGCTCGTGTTCTTAGAAGTCAAGGTTCTGTCTGTTAGGAGAAAAAGTGGTGCGTGTTAAAAAGTAAAAAGCAAACATTCATCAGTTGTGCCAAAAAGTGCAGCAAGACAACAGCCTTCCCTGGAAAAAGGGACATTTTTACTCTAGAGTACACAGTCATAAATTATTAAATTGTACACTTTTTTCACATCTCTTTCTTCCTCCTAGACCAAATATTATATAGTAGTGAGTGGTGTATTCTAACATTATTAAATTTACTTTGTAGGTGGAACATCTGGAGACGGGGCCAGCGCGGAGGTGGTGGTGGCATTGGACTAGGAGGACAACTCTGGGGAGGAGGCGGTGCAAGTGCTGGACAAGGACATGCCTGTGAGGGTTCACACGGTGGTGGCGGGCAGAGGTAAGCTATACATTCCTTACTCATTGAGATTGAAGACTGCAGAGTGTGCTTTCTGCACGGGTGTATTATAAAAAAAGCAGGTAGTAGCCTCCACTAAATGTACTTCGACTTAGCTGTGAAGTTTTTGGCGAGAAGAATCCCAATCAGATCTGAGGTGAACTTGATGGATGGGATGAACGAAAAGCGAAAGAAGGGTGTAAGTAAGTGTGGAAGCACGAGAAATGTAATGATGACTGGCAAAGAAGAATGATATGTGTTTGCTTGGTCCCCGAGGTGGCTGGGAAGGTAAGAAAATGGTATGGTGCATGGCTGGGTGAATGATGAAGCAAGGATGGGTGGAAGGAGAACAGCCTGGGTGGGTGAGACAGAAACTGTATATGTGCAATATACTTTGAATGGATGGATGCCTGGATCATTCATGGTACTATCTGACTCTTAGATAGCATATGTGTATCTAGAGAGAGTAGACGGTCACTGGATGAACTAAGTGTTACTTTGAAGAGCATGTAACACCGCACCCGCACGTCTGTTCCAGTGTAGGAAAGGCAAGGAAAAGAAGTTGTAACGTTGTCCAAAGACTACCATGAATAGTAGCAGTAGTTTGTATTGCAACTGCAAGCACAGCATATATCCGGTTATTACGGTGGACACTCCCTACCTCCCTTAATAACTTTAGTTCAGTAGTAGTACGTCATTCATGTGTGGGGGTATCACTGTTCACTCAATAATAAGCAAAGCACCTAAAGTCATCCCATATGTCATCAAATACATCCCATGTGAAGTGATAGATAATCAGATAATTTAGCTTCTTCATTTTCCTTTTCTAATACTCATTTGCACTGTAGGGTGAAAGCTAAATTAATTAAGCAGTAGCCCTTTTAACAGAGTATTCTCAGTGCCACCCGTAATAGAAAAGTAAGAGCTTCACCACCTGCATGTACTGGACCGGTACAGTAACGCAAGTCTGTCTCACTCACCATGGTGTGCGTCTGTTTTTCTCGGGTGCAAGTTCACTGCGCTGGCATTATGCCGGCTTGCATAAGATAACGTACCAATTTTCCTAAACAAGAGAGAAGAAGAAGAATAAGACTGGTGTACTGTCATAGTCGACTGTAAGAGAAGTCCATAGTGCTCGTAGAATTTGTTCCTTAAACTCCCACTAATGTTAGAGCAAGGATGAAGAAGTCGGAGGTTACATAGATACTGTCCTCAATAGTTATGTACTGTGCTTTCAATTTGCTACTTGTACTGTGACAACTTTCTGCTCAATCATTTTGTGTTAATCTTAAGGAGCATTGGTTACAGACTATGTCTTTCTTTTTTCATGTAGTTGCTCCTTCCAAATCCAAGACACCATCAAGGAGGAAGGAGCTGGCTCGAATGGCCCGGCAACGGAGGCTGGATGCCACTGTCGCAGAATATCGGCGGCTGGTGGCCCTGGAAGAGGAGGAGACGCAGTCTGGTACAACAACAACGTCCACTGGGACAGCTGCATCCTCCTCCGTGCGGGCTGCCAGTGTCAGCCAGCGCAGTGCTCCAGCGGTACGGAGCCGGGCTACCAAAGCCAAACGCCACCGCCCAGCAGCAAAGAAAGCAGCTGCCCCTCACAGGATTTGCAAGGCACACCGGCGCCGCTTATCCCTCAGACTGTCCTACCTGGAGCAGGAGGTCCATAACTATAAGAACGTGGTGGAGGGCCTCCGCTTCGAACTTGCCACCCTCCGCAAGGAGCATGATGCCCTGGCTGCTAATTCCAACAGCACCCTGCCATAGTGTCCCTTGCCCCTTTTTTATAGACTTTTGGAGGGTGGGAATTGGGAGTTGGGATTTTTGGGGACTTTTGAAGGACAATCGTTGGGGTTAGGGAGGGTCTTGCGGGAGGTTCTTTTGTTAGGGCTATAAAAATATACTTTTTGAAACTTTATCTGACCATACCTGTTTTTTACTGCTTTTGAGTCTGGTGGGTGGGGGTTTAACATAACAGTAAGTTTGTTTTCCTGAATAGTCCTAGGACTTTAGTAGACCTACCGTCAATCAAATCTCTCGTCTCTCCTAATACTCCATTATACTACCTCCAACCAAACGCCTATCTTACCTGTAATTTCTGTTTGCAAGTAGGGCTAGGCCCAGGGCTGGCTCCACGGGAAACAGCAAATAAGGTTGGCAATCCTGGGCGGATAAAATTTCCTCATAGCGGTGGTACTAGTGGTGTGACACAGTGGCAGTTGCTTGCCTATGAAAAAAAAGAAAAAGAAATCTGGTTTGTCCTCCTGAGCAATACAACGGTACAATAGAGAATATATCAGGTGACAGAAGTACACTAGAACAGTGCCACATTGTAGCCTAACAAATGTTAAAGTATAACTAATTCGGTTGAAGTTCTTTGACATTAGCCATGGGTCTTTGTCAAGCAGAGTAAGAATATAACCTCGGATTTCTTCACCAGCCTGTTGCTATCACCTTATCCTCCCCAGCAAGTGTGTGGATTTATTGCTGTAATTTAGTCACACATCAATCAAAACCACACAGCCCGGGGGAAGAGGGTTAGGGTTTGAAAAATGGATGGGTACGGGGGTTTTTGGGAAAGGTTTTGGGAGACAAGAAAAAATAGCACAGCATGGACAAACAATTGTGAACATAAACAAATCTTTGGGTACAAACCTATCCATCAATCTTTGAAAGTGCATGCACTACTGGCTACTGCATGCATGTCAGTGAAAAGTAAGTAGTACTTTCGACAACTGTGGAAGAAAGAATGCGACAGTACAGGGCGTGGGTGGAAATATTGATAACTATATTCAACATACGGTCTCTGTAGCCAGAGACCTGAGAGCCTTGCTGGTCACTATAAATCCATTCACAACAACACTCAATGGGGTTGGTCTGGAAGGTATAGTAGATAGAAAAGGAGAAATTGCTTTTTTTCAAGGTGTCCCCTCACTCACCAGGGTTGCCCCTTGGTGACATGCTTCATCATTGGGGCCATCCCAGTCCTCTACGGGCTGGGGCGTGCTGCGACTTGCGAATTACGTAGGAGCACTTACAAATGACTATGTGTGGTGCAGATGTGATAGTGGAGTGGACTAAGTGATGTGTTAAGGGATCAATTTAGAAGCAGAGAGAGATCCAAGAAATGCAGTCACAGTCAGAGAAAAAGGCAAGGGATACTGTATCTATGTTGTTGTAGTTGTCCTGTTGGAAGTGGTAAGTAAGTTGCCTGCAGAAAAAAAATCCTCTTATTAGCGGCACTCCTCCATTGCAGCCGACGCTTCGTCCATCGATGTTGGTCACCAGAAGACACCCTGTAAAAAAAGCACAGCATAGACAAACAATTGAACATAAACAATTCTTTGGGTACAAACCTATCCATCAATCTTTGAAAGTGCATGCACTACTGGCTACTGCATGCATGTCAGTGAGAAGTAAGTAGTACTTTCGACAACTGTGGAAGAAAGAATGCGACAGTACAGGGCGTGTGTGGAATTATTGATAACTATATTCAACATAAGGTCTCTGTAGCCAGATACCTGAGAGCCTTGCTGGTCACTATAAATCCATTCACAACAACACTCAATGGGGTTGGTCTGGAAGGTATAGTAGATAGAAAAGGAGAAATTGCTTTTTTTCTAGGTGTCCCCTCACTCACCAGGGTTGCCCCTTGGTGACATGCTTCATCATTGGGGCCATCCCAGTCCTCTACCGGCTGGGGCGTGCTGCGACTTGCGAATTACGTAGGAGCACTTACAAATGACTATGTGTGGTGCAGATGTGATAGTGGAGTGGACTAAGTGATGTGTTAAGGGATCAATTTAGAAGCAGAGAGAGATCCAAGAAATGCAGTCACAGTCAGAGAAAAAGGCAAGGGATACTGTATCTATGTTGTTGTAGTTGTCCTGTTGGAAGTGGTAAGTAAGTTGCCTGCAGGAAAAAAAATCCTCTTATTAGCGGCACTCCTCCATTGCAGCCGACGCTTCGTCCATCGATGTTGGTCACCAGAAGACACCCTGTAAAAAAAGCACAGCATAGACAAACAATTGAACATAAACAATTCTTTGGGTACAAGCCTATCCATCAATCTTTGAAAGTGCATGCACTACTGGCTACTGCATGCATGTCAGTGAGAAGTAAGTAGTACTTTCGACAACTGTGGAAGAAAGAATGCGACAGTACAGGGCGTGTGTGGAATTATTGATAACTATATTCAACATAAGGTCTCTGTAGCCAGATACCTGAGAGCCTTGCTGGTCACTATAAATCCATTCACAACAACACTCAATGGGGTTGGTCTGGAAGGTATAGTAGATAGAAAAGGAGAAATTGCTTTTTTTCTAGGTGTCCCCTCACTCACCAGGGTTGCGCCTTGGTGACATGCTTCATCATTGGGGCCATCCCAGTCCTCTACGGGCTGGGGCGTGCTGCGACTTGCGAATTACGTAGGAGCACTTACAAATGACTATGTGTGGTGCAGATGTGATAGTGGAGTGGACTAAGTGATGTGTTAAGGGATCAATTTAGAAGCAGAGAGAGATCCAAGAAATGCAGTCACAGTCAGAGAAAAAGGCAAGGGATACTGTATCTATGTTGTTGTAGTTGTCCTGTTGGAAGTGGTAAGTAAGTTGCCTGCAGAAAAAAAATCCTCTTATTAGCGGCACTCCTCCATTGCAGCCGACGCTTCGTCCATCGATGTTGGTCACCAGAAGACACCCTGTCCACTGCCTGCCTGATGCTGAATTGTGGCTCGCTAATGTGAAGCCTGACTCCATCCTTTTTTCCCCATTGCAGAGACTGAAACCCGGCCTGTAATTATTCAACGAAAAACAGGAAGTGATATAATATTACAACACCACTGATAAATAAATATAAGGTATGTAGGCTGTGGAGTGCAAAAAGTCACAATTTGATTTTCCTAGTAGACAGTACAATATTTTTGAAAGTGCGTACTGTGTCTGAGTCACCTTTTGAAGGATAAATAAGTAGGGGCAAATTATTGTAGCGGATCTTTCCCCTCAAGCTAGGTGTACTGTAAACTGTGTTTTCGAACAAAATTAGATCTTCCTAGCAGTGCTCCCACCCAGACCCTTACTAAAGCCAGTCGCAAAAATGTAGAAGACCCCCAATCAAATCTCAAAAAACGAGGCCTAGCAGAAAACTGGTGACAAAACTTACTTTGAAAGTAAAAGTAGGCCGAAGTACCCCCTTACTAATTACCCCTTACCCACCGTGGATTGCATTCAAACCACTTGCAAGCAACCAAGCAAAAGTATCCATAGCCAGCATCGCTCCAAGACTCGAAATCCCCCCCACTCAAACACATGCAATAGAAATACTGCTAACCCTAACGAACCCTAAGTTAAGAATAGTGGCAACTATGCCAAATCCCCCCTTTCCCACCATGGATTTTCTTCAAATGACTTGCAACCAAAATTACACATTCTCACGAGTGCTCTAAGACCCCAGAACTCAGTTGCAAAAATCTAGAACACCCCGAAACACATGAAATCCTGGTGCTAGGGCTAACCCTAACGAACCCTAAGTTACAAAAAGTGCCAAAAGGCTTTTCCGCGAGGATTTTGTCCCAACCACTTCTACCCAGAATTAGACCTTCCCAGGAATGCCACAAGATCCGCCAACACACCCGCCAAGAAGCATAACACCCCCAAACAGGCCAAAAGCAAAATCTCATACTTGCAATATTTCTCGGCCTTCGGTCCAAACGCGCTGCGTAGCTTGGCCATAAGTCGGGGTTGCCACCACGGATTTCCTGAAAAGCAAATGCAATCAAGATAAGAGTATCCCAGCAGTGCTCCCAGACCACGAAACTCACCCACAAACAGACGGAACCCCCCCTAAAAGCACCTCAAAGGCAAGCAAGTCATCAAAAACACCAAAAGATTTCCGCCTGGGATTTGGTCCAAAACACTTTTATCCGGTATTAGAGCTTCCCAGCAATGGCCCCAGAGCCGTCAACACAGGAGAAAACGAGTAGAAGACCCCCAAACAGCCAAAGAGCAAAAGTACAAAAATGGGGACTGTCAGTTTTTCACAAATTTCCCAAATCACTCCGCGTGCGCTCTGCAGCTAGGCCCTAACTCCCCTCTGCCACCATGTATTTGCTTCAAACCTCTTGCAAAGTAAAGTATATATAGCCAGCAGTGCGCCCAGACCCCGAAACCCACCCACAAACACCAGGAAGCCCCCCAAACAGGCCCCCAAAAACGCTACATTGAGCAAAATGTCAGAAATAGCCAAAATAAAATCGGCCTGGATTTTGTCCCAACCACTTCTACCCAGTATTAGACCTTCCCAGGAATGCCACAAGACCCGCCAACCCACCCGCCAAGAAGCATAACACCCCCAAACAGGCCAAAAGCAAAATCTCATACTTGCAATATTTCTCGGCCTTCGGTCCAAACGCGCTGCGTAGCTTGGCCATAAGTCGGGGTTGCCACCACGGATTTCCTGAAAAGCAAATGCAATCACGATTAGAGTGTCCCAGCAGTGCTCCCAGACCACGAAACTCACCCACAAACAGACAGAACCCCCCCTAAAAGCACCTCAAAGGCAAGCAAGTCATCAAAAACACAAAAGAAATTCCGCCTGGGATTTGGTCCAAAACACTTTTATCCGGTATTAGAGCTTCCCAGCAATGGCCCCAGAGCCGTTAACCCAGGAGAAAACGAGTAGAAGACCCCCAAACAGCCAAAGAGCAAAAGTACAAAAATGGGGACTGTCAGTTTTTCACAAATTTCCCAAATTACTCCGCGTGCGCTCTGCAGCTAGGCCCTAACTCCCCTCTGCCACCATGGATTTGCTTCAAACCTCTTGCAAAGTAAAGTATATATAGCCAGCAGTGCGCCCAGACCCCGAAACCCACCCACAAACACCAGGAAGCCCCCCAAACAGGCCCACGAAAACGCTACATTGAGCAAAATGTCAGAAATAGCCAAAATAAAATCGGCCTGGATTTTGTCCCAACCACTTCTACCCGGTATTAGACCTTCCCAGGAAGGCCCCAAGACCCGCCAACCCACCCGCCAAGAAGCATAACACCCCCAAGCAGGCCAAAAGCAAAATCTCATACTTGCAATATTTCTCGGCCTTCGGTCCAAACGCGCTGCGTAGCTAGGCCATAAGTCGGGGTTGCCACCACGGATTTCCTGAAAAGCAAATGCAATCAAGATTAGAGTGTCCCAGCAGAGCTCCCAGACCACGAAACTCACCCACAAACAGACGGAACCCCCCCTAAGAGCACCTCAAAGGCAAGCAAGTCATCAAAAACACAAAAAAAATTCCGCCTGGGATTTGGTCCAAACCACTTTTATCCGGTATTAGAGCTTCCCAACAATGGTCCCAGAGCCGTCAACTCACCTGCAAAGAGGTACAACAACACCCCCACAAGTGCTGAGTCTTTCTTCATTGGGCGTAAACCAGCCCTCTGGTTTGATGGAAATAGGAGTCTGGAGGAGGAGGATAGAGGAGCATGTTCTTCTGAACTTGTGAACCTGAGGAATGCAGACTGCGGCAACTTCAAATCAATTAGCAAACCAGTGAAGACAGTTCTGCTGATGGGCTTGTTTTTGTGATTATCTGATTAAAGTTTGAAATATATTAACTGTGCACAACAAAGAAAGACAGACACACAGGAATAAAAGTGAATAAGGATGAAAAAGAAAGTTATTGATTCGTTGTCTCATTTTCAGGGCTCGGTATCACGGTCCAGGAATGAGAATAAGGCTTCGTCATCATACTCTGCGAATTCAGGCAGGGTGAGCTCAGTGTCACCTGACAGAGTAGAAATTCCCTCATCTATGTTGCTGGCCACCTCCTCTTCATCCGGCACGCTTTCTCGTACTCTGAAATCTGGTGGTATGAGGTGCTGATTCATCTTGATCATTGTTAACCTCTCCACATTTTTGGGTGAGAGGCGGCTCCGTTTGGGAGTTACAATGCCACCAGCAGCACTGAAAACCCGTTCAGAAGACACACTTGCGAGTGGGCAAGACAAGTAGTTTAAAGCCAGGTTGGTGAGCTGTGGCCACAATTCTTTTTTCCCATGCCAATACGCCAATGGGTCAGAATTAACATAGACCTCTGTTGAGTCATTCAGATAGTCCTTCACCATCGACTCAAGGTCCTCCTCATCCAAGGTTCCTCCACTTTGCTTAGCTCTTGCTGTGCCTCTGACCTTTTGAGAACCAAACCCACGCAGAGCTAGCCAAACCTCTTCAGCCTCCAATGTTTCTGTTGTGTCTCGTGCAGATGATCCGGTTGCCGGTGTCTTTAACGGCTGAGAGGTCACTTGTGCCACAGCCACAGGTGCAGAAGGGGATTGTTTTGACTGGGGATGGCCTGCTGATGTACTGCCATTTCCTTCAATTTCCAGCCGTTCTCTTTCAAACCTCTTGGCTGACAAGGCTAGCCAATGTTTGTACTTTGGAACATGTTCATCATCAAAAGGAAAGAATGCTTGGCCTGCCAGCGCCTTTTTGTAGCATGGATCCAGAATAGTAGCACAAATTTAATGCTCTTCTAAGTGGATCTTTTTAACCTCTTCGCCGCTAATGACAAGGGTAACTCGTCATGGAGTTTCCATTGATTTCAATGGAAATTACATTGAGGCACCAGAAGCACCATAGCATCCAAGTGGTTAAGACGTTCATCACCTTGTAGGAGCTCCAATAATTTCTCAGCCAGAAGAAAAGAGTCTTGGTTTTTTACATCTTTTTCAAACACAGAACACACCTCCTTCAGTTGGTCCTCCAGCATGTACAACAATGGGATAGCTTTTCCCAAATTACAGTCCTCCTTGCTGACTGCACGCGTGAAGAACTCAAAAGGATGAAGCATGCGTGTCAGGCTTTGAACTATGTTCCATTGCGCCGCACCCATCCTCAGCTCCTCTGTACCCTCTGTAAGGAAATATTGATCGAGTTCCGTATACTGCTCATACAGACGCTCAAGCATGTAGAAGGTTGAGTTCCAAAGTGTTACCACCTCCTGGATGAGTGCTTTCACTGGCATTTTACGTTGATATAGCAGGCTCCTCAGCTGCTTCCGGGCCTTAAAAGAATGGCTGAAATGCTTGCACATTTTTCGGCAGGTGTCCAATACGCTGTACGCTGCACTGCCTTTATTACCCAAGAATTTTTGGACAACCAGGTTTATACAGTGCGCCAAACACGGCACTCTGAAATAGTTACCGTCCCTCATGGCCTTAACTATATTGGCGCCATTGTCCGTGGAAACATAACCAACCTGGCGTTTTAGTGGGGACAGCCAGTTAAGGACCTTTGTGTTAAAGACATCCAAAATGTTTTCTGCTGTGTGACGTTTCTCCAAACCAAACATGGCTAGTGTTGCATGTTTCCGAGCAGCTTTAAAAACAATGTCCGTGTCAACACCTGTGTTTAGCTTTGCTTTAGCCCCTGAAAAAGAGACCCAGAGTGCAGTGATGCACATGTAATCAGCGCCTGCGCCACTGGTCCACATGTCTGTTGTCATATGTATAGTGTGAACAGCACTCTTCTGCAAAGCTGCCCCAATCACCTTCAGAACATCTTCATGTAGTGCTGGAACCGCAACTCGGGCAAAATAGAACCGGCTAGGAACCTTCCATTTAGGGCAGAGCGCTGCCACTAATTCTAGAAAACCAACCCCTTCTACAAAAGAAAAAGGGAGACGGTCCAGAGCTAGCATTTTAGCCAGCTTAGTGTTATACAGACGCGTCAGTGGGTGGTTGCGTTCATATTGCGCTTCTGTAAACAACATCTTTTTAATGTTGCCCTGGACCAAGGATTTACGGGATGATGATGATATCTTCGACCCAGTTACGCTCGCTGATGAACTTTTCCGCATTGATGTCTCACTCTCTCCCACACTCTTAGTGTGCCTCACATGGGGTGTGCTGCTGACAGGGGTACTGGGTGTAAGTGAAGTGTTTGAATCGTCTTCTTCCTCCTCGTCATCATCAGATGAAAAATCAACGTTTTCATTACGTGTAATTCCGGCTTCCTTAAACGCCTCTAGGTGCGGAAACCATTGGACAGGGTGCGCTCTCTTAAGATGACCTCTCTGGCCCCCGGTACCATAGTTAGAACCAAGCTTACCACAACTAACTCGAAGCTTACAAATGCTACAAATGGCTACGTTTTCCATTTTTGGGCAAACACTAAAGAAGTCCCAAACTGGAGACTTGAAATGTCTTTGGGGGCCGGAGGAGGCGGCGATACTGGTGGTGGTGGTCCTGCTGCTAATGCCAGATGAAGTGGAGGATGTGGATTGCCGAACTTCAGTACGTTTTGCACTTTCACCACCATGAATTGAGGTCGAGGTGGGTACCTTCTTGCGAGGAAGAAATATGGAAGCGGTAGGTGTTGGTGTACTACTTAACTCCAAATCTAATGATTCCATTTCCATTGCCTCCTCGTCGACATCATCATCACGCTCAGCAGCTTCTCGGGATAGGGTCAAAATGTCTCTTTGCTGCATGCTCGGTGGGGCTGCAGTGACCTTTGTGATGACTGGCTCGTCGTCATCGTGAGAGGCTTCATCACCAGCAGTATCTGTCACTTCTTGTTGAGCCTCATCACAATCCATAGCTATGAGTTTTTCGACGACCTTCCTTTTACGCTTAGGTACCTTTGTCAGGTCATGGTGTGCCTCACTGTCAGACCGCAGTGGTGGTTCCCAAGACGGATCACTTGCATCAGAAGGAGGTGGGCTTGAAGAAGATGTAGACACCCCCCTTGATCTTTTCCTTGCTAGGGATGTGGAAGACAATGAATGATCATCAGGAGGAGTGGCTTCCAATGATACCTCGGCTTCATTGTCGATTTCCTGATGTGCCCCTACTTCGAGAGGAACAACTATTGTGGGCACTTGTGACCCTCCATGCACCTCTGCTTGCGCATCTCCTTTTGCTGCCTCTCCTTCCACGTGTACTTGGGCGTGTACTTGCACATGGTGTTGTTGTTGCGGCTGTGGTTGTTCAACACTTGTCAGATGAGTTACAACAACCTGTGTTGAATCAGGGACATTGCTGCTACTTTCTTGCGATGAGCCAACATCAGTGGTCGATGGTGATTGGAGAAGTACACTGACTGCCTCTGAAGCACTCAAGGGCTTTGACTTAAGTTGGCGTGGTGGTGGAGGCACTGAACCCAATGGAGCAGGGGTGCTGCTCCCAGCTTGGTCCCCACCAGATCCTGCTGCTGCTGCAGGCGTACTTTTTTTTTTGCTCCCAAAAAACGTGGCGGTTGGCACACCAGCCTCCTTGGTAACTTGCTTCTTCTGCTCCTTACTAGCAACTTTCTTGCTAGAGGAGCTACGGAGAACTTTTTTTGGGGCCATCTTCTTCAGAGCAGGTCAGACAGCAGGCCGCAGTTGCACGAATTGTAGAGTTGTCTGAGGCCAGACGTGACGTCGCGTGACGTTATGCTGCACACACACACTGCTGCAGGACTTCTTCCTGGCACTGGTGGTTCTCTTGAGTCTTGTGCACCTAAAAACAATGGAAGACAGAGGAACATCAGTTCAGTTATACACCACAAAAAAAATCGAAAAACACTGCAAAATCAGCACAATCCCATTCCATCCATGCCCTCCATGATGTTTAAGTTCAAGACAGCCCACAGAAAGACTAGGCCCATGCTAGACTCAAATACCCTGCCCTGGTGAAAAGGCCACAAGTACAGCCCCAAAAAACGAAAATCACTGAAAAATCAGCACAATCCCAATCCATCCATGGCCTCCATGATGTTTAAGTTCAAGACAGCCCACAGAAAGACTAGGCCCATGCTAGACTCAAATACCCCTGGTGAAAAGGCCACAAGTACAGCCCCAAAAAACGAATATCACTGAAAAATCAGCACAATCCCAATCCATCCATGCCCTCCATGATGTTTAAGTTCAAGACAGCCCACAGAAAGACTAGGCCCATGCTAGACTCAAATACCCCTGGTGAAAAGGCCACAAGTACAGCCCCAAAAAACGAAAATCACTGAAAAATCAGCACAATCCCAATCCATCCATGCCCTCCATGATGTTTAAATTCAAGACAGCCCACAGAAAGACTAGGCCCATGCTAGACTCAAATACCCCTGGTGAAAAGGCCACAAGTACAGCCCCAAAAAACGAATATCACTGAAAAATCAGCACAATCCCAATCCATCCATGCCCTCCATGATGTTTAAGTTCAAGACAGCCCACAGAAAGACTAGGCCCATGCTAGACTCAAATACCCCTGGTGAAAAGGCCACAAGTACAGCCCCAAAAAACGAAAATCACTGAAAAATCAGCACAATCCCAATCCATCCATGCCCTCCATGATGTTTAAATTCAAGACAACCCACAGAAAGACTAGGCCCATGCAAGACTCACTACCCCTGGGCATAAAGGTTGAAAAGTAGGCAAAATGGTTGCAGGCCGAATAAAAAAGCCTGCATTCAAAATGGCCACTTGCCTCCCAGCACATGGCCAGTGCCTGTAGCAGCCCTCAAAATGACCACCAGCCACATGGCCTGTCCCTCCCCATGAACACCCCCAAAAATCGAAAAACACTGCAAAATCAGCACAATCCCATTCCATCCATGCCCTCCATGATGTTTAAGTTCAAGACAGCCCACAGAAAGACTAGGCCCATGCTAGACTCAAATACCCCTGGTGAAAAGGCCACAAGTACAGCCCCAAAAAACGAAAATCACTGAAAAATCAGCACAATCCCAATCCATCCATGCCCTCCATGATGTTTAAGTTCAAGACAGCCCACAGAAAGACTAGGCCCATGCAAGACTCACTACCCCTGGGCATAAAGGTTGAAAAGTAGGCAAAATGGTTGCAGGCCTAACAACAAAGCCTGCATTCAAAATGGCCACTTGCCTCCCAGCACATGGCCAGTGCCTGTAGCAGCACTCAAAATGGCCACCAGCCACATGGCCTGTCCCTCCCCATGAACACCCCCAAAAATCGAAAAACACTGCAAAATCAGCACAATCCCATTCCATCCATGCCCTCCATGATGTTTAAGTTCAAGACAGCCCACAGAAAGACTAGGCCCATGCTAGACTCAAATACCCCTGGTGAAAAGGCCACAAGTACAGCCCCAAAAAACGAAAATCACTGAAAAATCAGCACAATCCCAATCCATCCATGCCCTCCATGATGTTTAAATTCAAGACAACCCACAGAAAGACTAGGCCCATGCAAGACTCACTACCCCTGGGCATAAAGGTTGAAAAGTAGGCAAAATGGTTGCAGGCCTAACAACAAAGCCTGCATTCAAAATGGCCACTTGCCTCTCCCAGCACATGGCCAGTGCCTGTAGCAGCACTCAAAATGGCCACCAGCCACATGGCCTGTCCCTCCCCATGAACACCCCCAAAAATCGAAAAACACTGCAAAATCAGCACAATCCCATTCCATCCATGGCCTCCATGATGTTTAAGTTCAAGACAGCCCACAGAAAGACTAGGCCCATGCTAGACTCAAATACCCCTGGTGAAAAGGCCACAAGTACAGCCCCAAAAAACGAAAATCACTGAAAAATCAGCACAATCCCAATCCATCCATGCCCTCCATGATGTTTAAGTTCAATACAGCCCACAGAAAGACTAGGCCCATGCTAGACTCAAATACCCCTGGTGAAAAGGCCACAAGTGCAGCCCCAAAAAACGAAAATCACTGAAAAATCAGCACAATCCCAATCCATCCATGCCCTTGAGGAAATATAAATTTTATGGTCAAGAAATGTTCCCTAACGTGTACCCCACCGTTTCCATGTACGAACTTAAAGTGCATGTAACTTCCCTCCTGAGCCAGTTATGAAGACGCAAACACGTTTCTAGTTCACGCCTTTATGCACGCCTATTGTAACGCCTTTTTTATTACGTATATGCATTCTTATCTCCCCTCTCAGCTGTTACGCCTTCTGCAATATGACATTACTGTAATGCATTGACTATATATATGAATGTCTGTTAATAAAATGCTGTCTGTCAGTCCCTTCCCGAACCTATGTGGTGACGGAATGGTATGCCACCTTGGCTCGAGCCAATTACCCAATTCCTTTTTAAGGAATAAAACCCCTTTTTAAAACCTCATATATCACAGATTTTGCCTCTTATTTTTCATGAGTTATTCTTATTGAACTTTACCGCATAAATTAAGTATAGGTAATTTAATTTTACCACATAATTGGCGCCCGAATAGGGACCCCTCCCCCATCTCACGCGCCGGAGGTGCGTTGCAGGCCCGGCCCCCTGCCACAGCCGGACGGACCACTACGCGTACCCGCAGGATTTCCTGTATCTCCCTCAGGCCAACGGAGGTGACTGAGGCTGTGATCAACACCCAGACGAGGCGGTGAGGAGTGCGGAGGATCCCGACCAGAGCCTAGCTGAGAGAGCAAGATCCGAGGTATACGGAGGCCCACCAGGTTCCGAAGTTCCGAAGTATCCGCGTCACGAGTCGAGTCCGAATCCAGTCCGGTCCAGTCCAGTCCAGAGTTTCCGAGGCCTTCTGTTTCCATGCATCCCGGTGAGTACCGTTGCTGGGGTCGCATCTAGACGTGCGCATTAGTTTGTGCCGGTCAAGACGGGTCTGGGTACACAGGCCTGGTCTGCACTGTTTAGCAGTGTATCTGTACTGTTTAGCAGTATATCTCGTCTGCACTGTTTAGCAGTGTATCTGTACTGTTTAGCAGTACATCCAGTATCATGCAGTCAGCTAGTTTTATTCTAATCATTGTTGTTCGTCTTAAAATCTTTTAATGTGTCTTAAAATGTCGTGGTATGAGTGATTGTTCGATCTTCATTATTGTGATTAGTGTATTCATATCTGAATAAGGATCAAGTAGCCTGGTTTTAAGATGCCGTTATTCTCTAAATTAAGACAAATAAACACTAGAAAAGGGATACTCGAGGAAGCCGTTCCCATTCCACCTAGGGACACTCCAGGGTACTTTATGTACCACAAACATGGCCTAGATGCCGTTTTATATCTCGAGTTATGGGTAGACTACACTAAGGATCTAGCGGAGAATCAGAGATGGCCCGCTGCTGGGACATGGGATGCAGATTGCATCATGAGAGTAGAAGAAGCATTATGGAAAAAGAAAGCCAGACAGTCACAGAAAGATGCCATTGAATTATGGTGTAAAGAATCGCATAGGCGCACAGAAAAAGCACACAGAAAGGAAGAGAAAAGGAAAGAGGATTCAGACAAGGCCCAAGAATAGCGTATGTAGGTAAAGGAAGACCCTTTAATAATTCAATGCGCCCAGTGCGTCCAGAAAGTAAAAGAATTTTTCAAGAAGCCATGTGTAATCCGAGAACTCCTGAACACTTATTCCAAGCCACTGATAACAGACTTCGAGAACGAATGGGGTACCATGTACTCGATTCAATGGATGAACAAGAATTAGCTAGGTCAGCAGTACAATGGGCTGACGATGCGGGGAAATATAGTGATGATGCGTTAGCACACACATTTTTGAACATGACACCAAGTGAACAGCGTTTAGCTGGTACGTATATGATACAACATCTGCTCTTATTGTATAGAAGTCAACACTCTGATCCAGGGCCCCTGCCGGATATATTAGCAGAACTGCTCATGAATAAATGGAGAGGTCTAGGTACCGATCTAATTAAAGTGATTTTAGAACATCGGCATAGATATAGTGCCTTCCTGTGTCCACAGTCTGATTCAGCACATTCCATGGAAACAAAAATGTATTACATGGACAGACAGAATCCGTTACGAGAAGTGCACCCAGTTCAGAATCCTGATAATACACTTAGACGTGTGTTTGTGTACACACCCATAACAAAAATAGAATTACTGGAAATGAAAAAACTAGTACCCAGCCATGACAAAGATCCTGCAGGTTTTCACCGTGAAATAAAAGACATGTTACTCATGGGTGATTACACTTATCCTGACCTTATGAAAATACTGAAAGTACTACTGCCTGCTGGCATTTACGAGAAACTTAAAGAAAAAGAGTGGGAAGTGGGAAATGCAAAGATTGAGTGGGCAGCATTAGAGAACGAAGAGAATACTCGAGTTCCAGGCCTAGGGCTTGGGGACAAAGTTAAAGCGTTACCGGGATTGTTAGTACAAGTGTTGCCACGTTTATTAAGTACGAAAAAGGAAGACTGGGGTGCAATCTCAGCCTGTAAACAAAAACCCGATGAAGACACTTGTGATTTTTATTCCCGGTTTGAAAATTTTTTTGGTATTAACAGCGGCCTGAAACCAGGTAGTGAATCGTATCCACACCTTTTTGTAACGAAATTAGTCGAGAATTCCCTACCACAGGTAAAGAACAGAGTACTGAAAGTCGAGAGTACTTGGCAAGCTAACACCCCTTCACAAATGTTACAAATGTTACAGTATCACCAGAATAGAATCAGAGAAGAACAAGAACATGAACAAAGATGTATGAAAGACACGAAAATGAAAATGTTAGTTGCCCAGTCAGTTCCTGCTGACGGTCACAAGAAGGGTGCGACCCAGCCTAGTAATTCGACGGCTCCTGTTAAAGGAGTCTGTAACTATTGTAAACAACCAGGTCATTATATAAACGACTGTGCAGTCCTGAAACACAATATCTCCACGGGTAAGACCAAGGAGAGACAGCGTCCCCCTAGACAAGATCAGGCCCAGCAACAAGTACCCCAGAATATACAACATATTCCGCCTATGCCAGCTTCATCACAGACTGTAGCAGTACCACAGCAACAGCCCATTACCGCAACAGAGAACACGACACAACAGATGTACCAGTATGCCCAAAATGACTATCCCGATTATCAGCGATACACATGAAACAGCCTAGAGAGGGAGTTTGGTTTGCCTCTTATTGAGGTTCCTGTAGATCAAGAAGGTCCTTACGTACACAGTCAAGTATTAGGGAAAGACAGAAAGTTTCTCATTGATACAGGGGCAAGCAGGACCACAATAAGTCACGATGAGGTTCCAGGGGCACCCCTCTCAGGCTCACAGAATGTTTCCCTTGGATTTTCAGGAAAGCCTATTATTAATGAAGTATCACAACCCCTTCCTCTTGCAGTTGGTCCTCTGACACGGACTACAGATTTATTGCTTACAAAATCATGTCCGGAAAACTTGCTAGGTATAAAGACTTTGAAGGCTCTAGGAGCTATAATATGCTGTTCTCCGGAAGGAGTGCGATTATTCTTGCGAGATTTTAAAGGACACTATGTATTGAGAGACATGGATCACCGGTTACAGAATGTCCCTGCACACTTGTGGGCGCAAGGCCCCACTGATGTAGGTTGTATGCACATTACACCATATCGAGTCACACTCAAAGCAGGAGTGGTATTACCACGAATGCGACAATACAAGTTACCCCCGGATGCTGTAGTGGCTTTACTGAGAATCATTGACGAGCTCATCGCACAAGGAGTGGTCGTGGAAACCGACTCCAATGTATGTAATTCTCCTATCATTCCAGTTCTTAAACGTACTGATCCAAATGCACCACCTGTATATCGATTAGTTATTGATCTACGTGAATTGAATAAATGTATTGTACCACAGTATCCTGTGGTTCCAGATATCTCTTCATTATTGACAGCCATTGATTCAGAAGCGACGTTCTTTACTGTAATTGACCTCAAGAACGCCTTCTTTAGCGTCCCAATCGATCCGGAAAGCCAATACTTGTTCGGATTCAGTTTAAATGGACGAAGTTTCAAATTTGCACGCGCACCTCAAGGATTCACAGAAAGCCCCAGCATCTATAGCCAAGCACTGAAAAGACAACTTGACAGTATCCACATGCCTGTTAACACCGCTCTGCTTCAATATGTCGATGATCTGCTGATCTCCGCCCGAAGCGAACCCGAATGTGAAAAAGCATCACTGACGGTCTTAAATTTTCTGGCTGACAAGGGGCGCAAGGTATCCCCTTCAAAGCTGCAATTCTGTGTTCAGCAAGTTGTGTACCTGGGTCACTTGCTGTCCAAAGTGGGGAGACAGCTCACTCCTGACCGCATCCAGTTAATTGTAAACATGTCACCACCGAAAACACAAAAGGAGGTGCGGGCTTTCATAGGCCTCACCTCGTACTGCAGACAATGGATTCCCCAAAATGCAGTCCTAGCAAAACCACTCATTCAGTTGACAACTCAGGAGGCAGCGACATCGACTGTCCTCCCTTGGACTCAGGAACATACACAAGCTTTTGAGGACTTAAAGAAAGCCTTATGTCAAGCACCTGTTTTAGCAACACCATGTTACAGTAAGCCTTTTACACTTTTTGTCACAGAACGTGAAGGTACTGCATTGTCAGTCCTCACTCAGGAACAAGCAGGTTCACACAAACCGTGTGCTTACTTTTCTAGCACATTAGATCCAGTAGCCCAGGCCCTGCCTGCATGTTTGAAATCAGTCGCTGCGACAGCTTTAGCAATCAGACAAAGTGATTCCATAGTGTTAGGACATCAATTGACAGTACAAGTTCCACACTCCGTGGAAGTTCTTTTAAATCGTACACAGACCCAACACCTGACCATAGCAAGACTGACAGGTTATGAATTGACATTGTTTCAACCACACATAGAAATCAGGCGTTGTAACACATTAAATCCTGCCACACTTTTGCCATTAAATGGTGTAGATCCATTGAAACATGATTGTATTGAAGTCATTACTATTACGACGAAACCCAGACAAGACTTGACAGATGTTCCATTACCAGATCCAGACCTGACACTTTATGTGGATGGTTCATGCATGAGGACCGGTACAGGTGAATTAGTGGCGGCCTATGCAGTCACGACAGACACCGAAGTTATAGAAACCAATTGTATCGACACCCTGTCAGCTCAAGCAGCAGAGCTCATCGCTCTGACACAAGCCTGTATTCAAGCCAAAAACAAGAAAGTTAACATATACACTGATTCACGTTATGCATTCGGAGTCGTTCACGACTTTGGAGTCCTCTGGCGAGAGAGAGGTTACTTAACTTCTCACGGTGCCAACATCCAACACGGTCCCCTCATTCAAGCTCTGTTAGATGCAATACATCTACCTACCGCAATATCTATTATGAAGTGTAAGGCACATACAAAAGTCACCGACACTATCTCCCAGGGTAACGACCTGGCAGACCGAACAGCTAAGCAGACTGCCCAGAATCGAATTCATGCAACTGACGTGACAAAGACAATAGTCCCGACCTTGACACACTGCCTGACAGTCAGGGATCCCGCACATGATGTAATAGACATACAGACACATGCCACACCAGACGAAATGAAGAAGTGGACTGAACTAGGAGGGATCCAAACAGATCAAGGATGGATGACGAAGGGAAAATCTACATGGTTTCTCCCCGACTCTATGGTTCAAGTAATCATTAACACAGTACATAGTCCAGCGCACCTAGGAGAAAAGGCCATGCTAGACAGTATTCAACACATATGGTACAATAAAAACTTACGAGCAGCAGCGAAACAAAAAGTGCGTACTTGCATGATTTGTTGCCAGTTCAATCCAGGTAAAAGCATTCCAGTAGAGCAAGGTGGATTTCAGCCTCCCGATCACCCTTTTGAAGTCCTCCAGATGGATTATATCCAGATGGAACGTTGTCGAGGATTCAAGTATGTCCTCGTAGTCGTATGTGCACTTTCCCGTTGGACAGAAGCATATCCAGTCCCAGATTACACTGCTCCGACCACTGCCAAGCAGCTGGTTCGTGAATTCTTCCCACGGTATGGTTTGCCCCGTATCGTGTACTCAGATAACGGTCAGCCATTCTCATCCGAGCTTGTGAAGCACATTACACTCCTGTTAGGATATCAGTGGAAGTTCCACTGTGTTCGGCATCCCGAGGCAGCAGGTCTCGTGGAGCGCCATAATCAGACTCTGAAAATCCGACTTTCGAAAATATGTAGAGATAAAGGCGTTGACTGGATAGTAGCCTTGCCAGTTGCCCTTTTTTATATGAGGATGGTGGCGCATTCTCGAACCGGGCTATCCCCGTATGAAGTGGTCTTTGGTAGGCCACCAAATATGTGGGGGACGCCTATACCTCGTAAAATCACAGATGTTGACTGTATTATGCTGACAGATTACCTTGCCTCCTTGATGTCTGCACTACAATCTTGTCGTTCACAGTTAGCTGCCGCCTTTCCCGACAACACCGAGATGAAGCCCCATGAAGTGGTCCCTGGCGACTTTGTCTTCGTTCGCAACTTCGACCGGAGGAGTCCACTGGAGCCCCGCTGGCAAACTCCGAAATTGGTCCTTCTGACGACGAGGACCGCTGTTAAAGTGGAGGGCAGAAAAGGATGGCTACACTCGAGCCACGTTAAAAAGTTCCACGGACTCCCTTCGGACTTGGACTCTAAGCCCTGCCCTCCTCCACAGACTGATTCAAAACTCCCCCTGGTGGAGAAAACCGCCTCTGAGGAATACAGACTCAAGCTACGGTCTAGCAAGTCAGACAGTTTAATTGTTTAAGTCCTCCCCTAGGTGAATCGGTTAAATTAGTTCCTGACATGTATCCCCTAGACCGAGATAGAGAGAGAGATAGACAGAGACAACTCAAGAAACGTGCATATCGTAAATCACTTCGTAGTCACTGTATAGTGACATTATTGATTATGTTTTTTCTAAGCTTTTTGATTATTGCTGCTAGTATATTGCTGCCTATATACTATCCTATCTTCAAGCATGAACAATCTGCTTACAATGTTACTGCCGAACACTCTTTTAGCGAATTACCTCCACATGAACTGTCTTACAGACTTGCGCTGCGCAACAACACATTCATTAGCATGTTACATCACTCCCATCAAACTAATAACGCTACAAACTGTTGGATATGTGGCCGACTCCCTCCTTACCAGAAATATAAGGGAGTTCTGCCCCTCTTTCCGTACCCGTTCACGCACAATGGCTCATGTGGTGCGTGGTTTAGACTGATTAATTCTTTAGATTCTGACATTGCTGTCCTTGACGGGAATTGGGTTTGGGGAAACCTGAACTCAGTTCTACTTAAAGTCTGTTACCCCGACAAGAAGGGACTTCCCACTAGAACAGGAACTGATCTAGAAAATGAAGTATATGGGTTAGGTAATTACACAATTAACCTCATGATCCTAACTGTGGAATCAGAAGCTGCACCAGTATTACCTGCTATGTCAGTATTACCAGTCACGGGTGAATTATGTATCAGAAAGAATGGTTCAGTACACTTGGGTCATAGTAAATGTACTACCATAGTCGAATTCAATGATCAAGGCAAATCTACATTCAGAGCTACGCGACACTCCTACTTCGTTTGTGGTCATACAGCATACATACGCTTACCTTTAGATTGGGATGGTACCTGTTACATTGCATTCCTTCTACCACCTGTTTTTCTAGCTCCTCCTGATTACCACAGAAATACCAATCTAGTAAACAATAGACTTCGAAGAGATCTCCCGATTGTCGACTACACTGAAACGGCATGGGAACAATACACAGACTTCAATAAAGGCTTCTTCCCCTACTTAGGTGCTGTCTTTAATAGTAAACTGATACGCAAATTAACTAGAACCCTCGAAGCGGTAGTGAATGAAACTACTTCTGCTCTAGGCAACTTAACAGAGGAACAGTCTGCCATGCGGGTTGTTGTTCTTCAAAATCGTCTCGTTATTGACGTCATTCTAGCAGATAGGGGCGGAGCCTATAAGGTCATCGGGTCGAGTTGCTGTGTTTTCATTCCAGAAAACGCGCCAACGGTATATAAAGCTATAACACGTCTTCATAAGATTGCAAGTTTGATACATCAGAATCCAGGCACCTGGACTTGGTCCGGTTGGTTCTGGACAACATTGACCGCTTGGGGATGGAAGATCCTATCATTCCTAGGCATTGGTCTTCTCATAGTATTCAGTTGCTGCCTGTGTTTACAATGTGGACCAGCGATTTGCGGCTTGTGCGTCACATCATGTTTCCCGCATTCAAATTCAAATTCCCATTCAAAACGAGAAAAGAAGAAAGAAGAGCAAATGATGTTACGTGAACAAATCGATCGATTCATGAGGATCGATATATCATGAAGGGTCCGTAGGGAACAAGGAGGGAATGAGGAAATATAAATTTTATGGTCAAGAAATGTTCCCTAACGTGTACCCCACCGTTTCCATGTACGAACTTAAAGTGCATGTAACTTCCCTCCTGAGCCAGTTATGAAGACGCAAACACATTTGCGTCCAATGTTAACATGTCCTCTTCCAGACCCATCCTGAATGGGTCGAATAGTTCGCTTCTAAGTATGCCATGCCAACGTCTTTTTGTGGTGTACTTTACACGTTTTTCAGCTCTGGTGAAGTAGGCCCTGAATTCTGCCATCAAGCTTTTTCTTGCCTGTTGACTCTGAAAGGCCTCAGCCTGGGTCTGCCTCTGTACCGTGACCTCTGCCTTACTCCTGCGCGGCTCACGGCGCTTGGCTCAGCCTGTTGCCTGCCAAGACTGTATTCAACCTTCGAATTATCTGCTCCGCTCCTCGAAAATACATTCCTGTCTCGTAGTTCAAGTAAACATCCTTCCAGCTGCAGAGCAAAGGGCCCGGCCTCACTGTCTCCGTGCAAGTAATTCATAGCTCCTGTTTCCATGGTAGGCCCATGCCCCCTCGCATCTCATGCAGACACATAGACGCTTATACACGCACTCACAGTCAGTATAGAATAGCTTCTGTCCGAAAGACCTTTCCCTTCCAGATAATACTGTTCTTTAAACATAAGATATTAGATACGATTCGGGATTAGGTTGATCTGACACTCCAGACTTCTGTCTCCACATGTAGGGCCAAATGTCAAGCCCCCCTTCACTTTACAGTTACACGTAAATCACACGTCATGCTGCTGCGCGCGCATCTCTGCCATGTATTTCTGCTGACACCGTAGGATTCACTTATGGATCCACCTACTTGTGACCTCATGTTAATGACGTTTCTAGTTCACGCCTTTATGCACGCCTATTGTAACGCCTTTTTTATTACGTATATGCATTCTTATCTCCCCTCTCAGCTGTTACGCCTTCTGCAATATGACATTACTGTAATGCATTGACTATATATATGAATGTCTGTTAATAAAATGCTGTCTGTCAGTCCCTTCCCGAACCTATGTGGTGACGGAATGGTATGCCACCTTGGCTCGAGCCAATTACCCAATTCCTTTTTAAGGAATAAAACCCCTTTTTAAAACCTCATATATCACGGATTTTGCCTCTTATTTTTCATGAGTTATTCTTATTGAACTTTACCGCATAAATTAAGTATAGGTAATTTAATTTTACCACACCCTCCATGATGTTTAAATTCAAGACAAATTTTAACAGGAGGGGGGAGAGAGAGAGTCAGTGGATTCAGTCTCCCTAGTCATACGAATAAACAAAGTGGAATCCACTCAAAGTGATAGTGATCCCTAGAGTGATGGGGAACACACAGTGTTGTTTAAATGCCCCTCACACACCAACAGGCCCCTTGGTTTCATGCTTCATCATCGGGGCCTTCGCACCCCTCTACGGGATGCGGCGTGCTACGACTCGCGGATACGCAGGAGCACTTGAAGTGAACTATGTGTGGGGGTGTGTGTTTTTACAAAAGTGTGAGTGAGGTGAGGTGAAAAAAGTGAGTGGTTAAAAAATACCTGGCACGTGGGAAAAAAAATACTTTATTAAATCCCCGGCTGGTATTATTAAAACGAAAGTGCAGAGCGTGGTTTTGATAGATACGTATTAGGGTATCAGACCACTATATCAAAGAGTCAACATGTTTCGGAGGTCAAAGCCCCCTTCTTCAGGACAAGGGTTAATGCACTTACCCTCCCCTTACTCACATGTAAAATGTAAAAGTGTAAATTAAAATTAAAATTACCACAATGTGTAATGTTCCTAACAATGTTAAATGTTTGTGAGTGTCGTTGCGCCCAGTTGGCGTAAGAACCTGTGGAGACAAAATCATAGATAAACATATAGATCTATATTTCACAGGTTAAAGGAGAAGAATCAAGCTTCTCTGAAAAAACATCAGGTAGAACCAAAAATAATGGGACCCTGGAAAGGAAAAAGAAAAAGAAGAAGGACACTACAAACATACACACACACAACACCAAATTTACTCTCTGCTCAGATGGAAGGAGAGCAAACAGAAAGGAATAAAAGTCTTACTTAAAGTTCCCAAATACAGGACTTCATGAGCCTTAGCGTATATTGGGGAATCCTTCCTTTCTTATCAGAAAACCTAAGAAATCAATATCAGGGGTTCAGTAGGAAGACTTTGTCATCAATGCGCCAAAAGTACAGAGAACAACTGCTTCTCTCAATGGTCTATAACTCACGGTTACTGCAACAGCTAATCGCCTGCCTTCCCTCAACGCGGCTCCGATGAAGTGAGCTACGAAGGAAACGAGGCCCTTATATATATTGTGCCTGTAGGTAATTGGTGCTAATTAATTGAATAATGCAACCCGGGGGAGTGCCCAAATACGGAGATAACAACCTCCGAGCGTCCGGTGATGCGCTAGCGCCTTTCACTACTCTGTCGCGCATGCGCATTACCGCTCCAG
Source organism: Lissotriton vulgaris (assembly GCF_964263255.1). Classification (NCBI taxonomy): domain Eukaryota; kingdom Metazoa; phylum Chordata; class Amphibia; order Caudata; family Salamandridae; genus Lissotriton; species Lissotriton vulgaris. The sequence continues at coordinate 361,700,468 of NC_141693.1, read as the reverse complement.
AGGTACGCATGCGCGGCGAGCGAGGCTGCCGCGCATGCATCGGCGGAGACACTTCGTTTAAACACGGAGCAGTCGGTTTTACAGGTAAATGCCTGTTGATGAATGGCGCTTCAACAGTAAATGCACAATGACACGCATTTGGGTGATAAAATAAAGTATGCGCATATAAGGCAGTGCATTAGGCAATTTTACAGCTAGAGGCTGAGCAAAATATAAGCAACAAGCACAACAGTGGTGAATTAAACTACCTTATAGAAGTTTTTGGATCACAATTAATTAAACTGCCTTCAAAGTTGGACTCAACAGACGGTGATAGTTTAACAGAACTTAGTTGTAAAGAACTTAGTTGTGCAAAACTTAGTTGTGAAGAGGGGAAAACTCATGGAACATGGTCCCTACCAAAAGGGATACATCCTCAATCACAACTAGGTAGTACCTCGTTATACTGGTGTATTGACCCAGACGAACCCCGCAGATATATTTGTTGGATGTAACCACAGATTGTGATGGGTAGTCAGATGGGGTTTTATCTGAGAAGGTTCCATGGAATGGAGTCGTTCAGCCCAGTGGTGTCGGTTCCCAACCGAAACACCCACCTTTGCTCTTTCTCCAGGAGACCCATCTCTGAGGGTAGTTGTTCTATTATTGTCCACTGTAACTCATTCACACAGTGTTGATGTTCAATATAGTGGGTTGACATCTTAGTTGTTAGTTTCTTACACCTGATGTTGCTTTTATGTTCATTCAACCTGACCCTGACAGGTCTGGTGGTCATCCCCACATATTCCTTTCCACAGGGGCAGGTAATTAGGTAAACAACATTTTTACTGTTGCAGTTCGTAAATGCACGTTGTTCCCATTTTGTCCCATTGGTAAAGGTTAGATTCTGGCTCTTTTTTGTGAGGTGGCAGTTGTTACAGTTGCCACACGGGTAGTGCCCATGTACGCCTTGCAACCTCGTCTGATCCTTAGTAGGAGGGGGTGGTCTTGTATGAACGAGTATATCTCTTAAGTTCCTACCCCTTCTGTGTGCAAAGAGGGGTTTCTCCAGAGTCAAGCCACCACTCGTTAAAGTGCGCCAATGTTTGTGGACCAATTTTGTCACTTGGTTGCTGACCGGACTGTATGTGGTAACACAAACCGTCCTGTTTGCGGCATCCTCCCTACGTGGATTGTCCTCCAGAAGGGCGTCACGGTTATTATTTCGTGCTCTTGTGAAAGCTTTTTTAATCACAGTCTCCGGATATTTCCTCTGTCTCAGTTTAGCACTAAGATCCTTGGCCTGAGTTTTGTATCTTGCCACGTCACTACAGTTCCGCCGGAGGCGTAAGAACTGTCCATAAGGAAGGTTCTCTCTCAGATGACGAGGATGAAAGCTGTCAAATCTGAGGAGACAGTTCCTCGCCGTTGGTTTAAAACATGTTGACTCTTTGATATAGTGGTCTGATATAGTCTTTGATATAGTGGTCTGATACCCTAATACGTATCTATCAAAACCACGCTCTGCACTTTCGTTTTAATAATACCAGCCGGGGATTTAATAAAGTATTTTTTTTCCCACGTGCCAGGTATTTTTTAACCACTCACTTTTTTCACCTCACCTCACTCCCACTTTTGTAAAAACACACACCCCCACACATAGTTCACTTCAAGTGCTCCTGCGTATCCGCGAGTCGTAGCACGCCGCATCCCGTAGAGGGGTGCGAAGGCCCCGATGATGAAGCATGACACCAAGGGGCCTGTTGGTGTGTGAGGGGCATTTAAACAACACTGTGTGTTCCCCATCACTCTAGGGATCACTATCACTTTGAGTGGATTCCACTTTGTTTATTCGTATGACTAGGGAGACTGAATCCACTGACTCTCTCTCTCCCCCCTCCTGTTAAAATTTGTTTATAGACAGCGTGCAGCTGTGGGAGTCCCCTTCCCTTTTCCTTTTGGACCTACACACATACCCATTCACACACAACCACTCTATTTCTTTGAAAACCTTCCTGCTCTCCTCATCTGTCAACATGGAGGATGAACATGGACTGACTTTTAGTGAGGATGATATTTTATCGCATTCTAGCAGATGATAAACCTTTTGAAGGCCTCAGCAATAGCGACCCAGGGCCTGCAGTAGCCGACTGGGATGAGCTGATGAACACCCGTAAGATCCAAATCAGGACAGCCCTTCATGGCTTACTGATGAGGGAGTATTTGAGAAACAAGATGGCCCGCAAGGTTTATTGGTCAAAACTGAACCGTTTATCTTCCAGGACGACCTTGTTTTTAAAAAGGCATGGTCACTTATCTCTTGGCACTGTACCAGGGATTGGCTGGTACTTATAGTCCAGACTGCAGCTAGGAAGTCAGTAGAGCTGAAAGTAGAGATCCAAAGACTTGAAGTACAGCTAAAGGCCTTCATTTCACCAGCGGATCTTAAAAAGGGCTTAGAGGAACTAAACCAACAAATGAAAGAATTTGAGGCTGGCTTGAAACAAAGCAAATTTAACAAATTGAAAAAAGACAAAGACCGCTTTACTCCTGAGAGAGCCTACCCTTACACTCGAGCAGATTATGTCATGAAAGATAACATGAGTGATACAGATAGTGTTAACTCAGATGGCAGCAACTCAAGTAACAAATCGAGAGGTTTCCAGCAAAAAAAGCAAAGAGGCGGCTTTCGTCAACAAAGAGCCCAATTTCCACGTCAAAGAGGTTGGCGTGGTTTTCAAGGTCCTCAATTCAACCCTTATCAGCCCCCTTTTCAATTCCCGCAATATCAGTTTGTCCCACCTCAAATGGGACAAATGTACCCTCAGTGGGTTCCAGACCAAACTAATGTACCCCAGAATCAACAACCTTTTTTATCTTGGGGCCAGGGATCCCGCAGAGGGCGGAACAAGAAGGGCAACAACGTGAATTGGCAACCCACAGAGGAGTCAGACCCACGTGTAGTAACGAGGAGCATGGCAGCCAATCAGGTGTCAACAAGCCACAGGGGGACCTAGTTATTAATATAACCCCCTGGCCCCTCACTGATCTGCAAAAGGAGGTACTGAATAAAGGCCTGGGTTATGTCCCTACCAACAGACCAGACATTTTCCTACTACATAAGGAAATGCAGGAGTTTATAAGGACTATAAAGTTGCGGGCATTCTTTAAAGACAAGGATCTACCCACAGAGACTTCTGACACTGGCTTAAAACCCAAGTCAACATTTACACCATTAGACAATCAGCTTCCGGTTGAAGTACTGGCCTTTGAAAAAGCCATGATGCAGGAATTGAAAGGTCTAGAAACCAGACAAAAGGTCTTTCAGAACATGAGCAGAACAGAAAATGAGGCCATTAAGGAATTAAGGATGAACAAAAACCTTGTTATAAAACCCGCAGACAAGGGTGGGGCAGTGGTTATCCAAACAACCACAGCCTATGACAAGGAATGCAGACGGCTCCTTTCTGATAACAGGAACTACCAAATACTTACGGAAGACCCCACTGAATCTTTAAGAGTCCAGATAGGGGGTATGGTGGAAGAGGCACTTGCACATGACTGGATTACTAAAAAGGAGTCCGAGTTCCTGACACAGAGGAACCCTCGCATCCCTTACTTCTACACCATACCTAAGGTGCACAAAAACCTGGAGAACCCCCCAGGTCGCCCCATAGTTTCCGGAATCTCATCCATCCTGGAACCATTGTCTAAGTTTGCGGATGCCTTCTTGAGGCCACTTGTACAGGCTACTGACACCTATCTACGTGATACCAAAGCAGTACTACAACTGTTGAATAACCAAACTTTTGATCCAACATCACAGATGCTGCTAAGTCTGGATGTGGAGAGCCTCTATACGAGTCTCCCCCACGATGAGACCATCCAAATCATTGAGGAGGTACTGCATTCTACGAATTGGGAATACCACACTCCACGGAATGTAGTGATGGAGTGCATCTCTTTGGCACTCACGAAAAACTTTTTCGAATATGAGGGCACTCTTTTCTGGCAGAAGCATGGGACCAGTATGGGCAGCACATTTGCCCCGAGTCTGGCTGGACTGTATGTCCACCATTTGGAATCTACGAAAATCCTGCACCCAGACAATCCTTACAGGGCGAGGATTCGCACCTGGCGGAGGTACATTGATGATATCCTGGTCATCTGGGAAGGAGATGTAACCATGATAACTGAATTCATCGACTGGCTGAACAATCAAAATGCCTTTTTGAAATTCACTCATCAGGCATCTAACACCAACATGGTTTTCCTAGATTTGAATATCTACCACGAAGCCGGCATCTTAAAAACAGAAACACATTTTAAACCAACGGCGAGGAACTGTCTCCTCAGATTTGACAGCTTTCATCCTCGTCATCTGAGAGAGAACCTTCCTTATGGACAGTTCCTACGCCTCCGGCGGAACTGTAGTGACGTGGCAAGATACAAAACTCAGGCCAAGGATCTTAGTGCTAAACTGAGACAGAGGAAATATCCGGAGACTGTGATTAAAAAAGCTTTCACAAGAGCACGAAATAATAACCGTGACGCCCTTCTGGAGGACAATCCACGTAGGGAGGATGCCGCAAACAGGACGGTTTGTGTTACCACATACAGTCCGGTCAGCAACCAAGTGACAAAATTGGTCCACAAATATTGGCGCACTTTAACGAGTGGTGGCTTGACTCTGGAGAAACCCCTCTTTGCACACAGAAGGGGTAGGAACTTAAGAGATATACTCGTTCATACAAGACCACCCCCTCCTACTAAGGATCAGACGAGGTTGCAAGGCGTACATGGGCACTACCCGTGTGGCAACTGTAACAACTGCCACCTCACAAAAAAGAGCCAGAATCTAACCTTTACCAATGGGACAAAATGGGAACAACGTGCATTTACGAACTGCAACAGTAAAAATGTTGTTTACCTAATTACCTGCCCCTGTGGAAAGGAATATGTGGGGATGACCACCAGACCTGTCAGGGTCAGGTTGAATGAACATAAAAGCAACATCAGGTGTAAGAAACTAACAACTAAGATGTCAACCCACTATATTGAACATCAACACTGTGTGAATGAGTTACAGTGGACAATAATAGAACAACTACCCTCAGAGATGGGTCTCCTGGAGAAAGAGCAAAGGTGGGTGTTTCGGTTGGGAACCGACACCACTGGGCTGAACGACTCCATTCCATGGAACCTTCTCAGATAAAACCCCATCTGACTACCCATCACAATCTGTGGTTACATCCAACAAATATATCTGCGGGGTTCGTCTGGGTCAATACACCAGTATAACGAGGTACTACCTAGTTGTGATTGAGGATGTATCCCTTTTGGTAGGGACCATGTTCCATGAGTTTTCCCCTCTTCACAACTAAGTTTTGCACAACTAAGTTCTTTACAACTAAGTTCTGTTAAACTATCACCGTCTGTTGAGTCCAACTTTGAAGGCAGTTTAATTAATTGTGATCCAAAAACTTCTATAAGGTAGTTTAATTCACCACTGTTGTGCTTGTTGCTTATATTTTGCTCAGCCTCTAGCTGTAAAATTGCCTAATGCACTGCCTTATATGCGCATACTTTATTTTATCACCCAAATGCGTGTCATTGTGCATTTACTGTTGAAGCGCCATTCATCAACAGGCATTTACCTGTAAAACCGACTGCTCCGTGTTTAAACGAAGTGTCTCCGCCGACGCATGCGCGGCAGCCTCGCTCGCCGCGCATGCGTACCTCTGGAGCGGTAATGCGCATGCGCGACAGAGTAGTGAAAGGCGCTAGCGCATCACCGGACGCTCGGAGGTTGTTATCTCCGTATTTGGGCACTCCCCCGGGTTGCATTATTCAATTAATTAGCACCAATTACCTACAGGCACAATATATATAAGGGCCTCATTTCCTTCGTAGCTCACTTCATCGGAGCCGCGTTGAGGGAAGGCAGGCGATTAGCTGTTGCAGTAACCGTGAGTTATAGACCATTGAGAGAAGCAGTTGTTCTCTGTACTTTTGGCGCATTGATGACAAAGTCTTCCTACTGAACCCCTGATATTGATTTCTTAGGTTTTCTGATAAGAAAGGAAGGATTCCCCAATATACGCTAAGGCTCATGAAGTCCTGTATTTGGGAACTTTAAGTAAGACTTTTATTCCTTTCTGTTTGCTCTCCTTCCATCTGAGCAGAGAGTAAACTTGGTGTTGTGTGTGTGTATGTTTGTAGTGTCCTTCTTCTTTTTCCTTTCCAGGGTCCCATTATTTTTGGTTCTACCTGATGTTTTTTCAGAGAAGCTTGATTCTTCTCCTTTAACCTGTGAAATATAGATCTATATGTTTATCTATGATTTTGTCTCCACAGGTTCTTACGCCAACTGGGCGCAACGACACTCACTAACATTTAACATTGTTAGGAACATTACACATTGTGGTAATTTTAATTTTTATTTACACTTTTACATTTTACATGTGAGTAAGGGGAGGGTAAGTGCATTAACCCTTGTCCTGAAGAAGGGGGCTTTGACCTCCGAAACATGTTGACTCTTTGATATAGTGGTCTGATACCCTAATACGTATCTATCAAAACCACGCTCTGCACTTTCGTTTTAATAATACCAGCCGGGGATTTAATAAAGTATTTTTTTTCCCACGTGCCAGGTATTTTTTAACCACTCACTTTTTTCACCTCACCTCACTCACACTTTTGTAAAAACACACACCCCCACACATAGTTCACTTCAAGTGCTCCTGCGTATCCGCGAGTCGTAGCACGCCGCATCCCGTAGAGGGGTGCGAAGGCCCCGATGATGAAGCATGACACCAAGGGGCCTGTTGGTGTGTGAGGGGCATTTAAACAACACTGTGTGTTCCCCATCACTCTAGGGATCACTATCACTTTGAGTGGATTCCACTTTGTTTATTCGTATAAATTCAAGACAACCCACAGAAAGACTAGGCCCATGCAAGACTCACTACCCCTGGGCATAAAGGTTGAAAAGTAGGCAAAATGGTTGCAGGCCTAACAACAAAGCCTGCATTCAAAATGGCCACTTGCCTCTCCCAGCACATGGCCAGTGCCTGTAGCAGCACTCAAAATGGCCACCAGCCACATGGCCTGTCCCTCCCCATGAACACCCCCAAAAATCGAAAAACACTGCAAAATCAGCACAATCCCATTCCATCCATGGCCTCCATGATGTTTAACCCCTTCCGTGCTTCGAACGTCCAACGGTCGTCGCACGCGCTACCTCGCTGGTGCTGCTCACGACCGTTGGACGTCCGAATCCCGTTAGCGCGATCGAACGTCCGCACTGGGGCGGAATGTTCGACGCGCTAAAGGGGTTAAGTTCAAGACAGCCCACAGAAAGACTAGGCCCATGCAAGACTCAAATACCCCTGGTGAAAAGGCCACAAGTACAGCCCCAAAAAACAAAAATCACTGAAAAATCAGCACAATCCCAATCCACCCATGCCCTCCATGATGTTTAAGTTCAAGACTGCCCACAGAAAGACTAGGCCCATGCTAGACTCAAATACCCCTGGTGAAAAGGCCACAAGTACAGCCCCAAAGAACGAAAATCATTGAAAAATCAGCACAATCCCAATCCATCCATGCCCTCCATGATGTTTAAATTCAAGACAACCCACAGAAAGACTAGGCCCATGCAAGACTCACTACCCCTGGGCATAAAGGTTGAAAAGTAGGCAAAATGGTTGCAGGCCTAACAACAAAGCCTGCATTCAAAATTGCCACTTGCCTCCCAGCACATGGCCAGTGCCTGTAGCAGCACTCAAAATGGCCACCAGCCACATGGCCTGTCCCTCCCCATGAACACCCCCAAAAATCGAAAAACACTGCAAAATCACCACAGTCCCAGTCCATCCATGCCCTCCATGATGTTTAAGTTCAAGACAGCCCACAGAAAGACTAGGCCCATGCTAGACTCAAATACCCCTGGTGAAAAGGCCACAAGTACAGCCCCAAAAAACGAAAATCACTGAAAAATCAGCACAATCCCAATCCATCCATGCCCGCCATGATGTTTAAATTCAAGACAACCCACAGAAAGACTAGGCCCATGCAAGACTCACTACCCCTGGGCATAAAGGTTGAAAAGTAGGCAAAATGGTTGCAGGCCTAACAACAAAGCCTGCATTCAAAATGGCCACTTGCCTCTCCCAGCACATGGCCAGTGCCTGTAGCAGCACTCAAAATGGCCACCAGCCACATGGCCTGTCCCTCCCCATGAACACCCCCAAAAATCGAAAAACACTGCAAAATCAGCACAATCCCATTCCATCCATGCCCTCCATGATGTTTAAGTTCAAGACAGCCCACAGAAAGACTAGGCCCATGCTAGACTCAAATACCCCTGGTGAAAAGGCCACAAGTACAGCCCCAAAAAACGAAAATCACTGAAAAATCAGCACAATCCCAATCCATCCATGCCCTCCATGATGTTTAAGTTCAAGACAACCCACAGAAAGACTCAGTCCACCCACCACTGAGTACCCCTGGGCAAAAGGCCTCAAAACAGCCCAAAAATCGAAAATTCCAAAATTTTAGTTGCAGCAACTGTAATGCCCCAAACAAACTTACTTGTAAAATTTCTAATCCAACAGTGATCCAAAGAAAGTCAAAAAGGCCTCAAATCCAAATATCCAGCAGCATCCACAAAAAGTAATCCTTCCAGCTCCAGATCCAAATGAAAAGTGACCAGGAGATGGACAAAGCACTGGGAGGAGCCTGCTGGACAGGAACAGGAAGTTGAAGACTGTGGGGCACTTCCTTCCTCCCACCCCCCTCCCCCCCTCCTCAAAATGGACTCCTCGCTAAAAAAGTGCAGGCAAATGTCAACCTAAGGAGTTATTCAGATAAAAATCATCATTTCAAGAAGGTTTATGCTGCTTGCTGGTGGATTTCTTGTGCAGAATTGCATATTTGATATTTTCGCTTCTGCGAGATTGTTGCTGCTCGCCGCATCTCAAATCTCCCAATTGCGAAGTACCGCGAGACGTGATCTCGCCGTACTCGCGTTGACAAACTCTCGCTGTGCAAGTTGGCAAGCCGCGATGACGTAATCGCGCTCGCCAAATTCCCGCGGGATCACACAGCAAGATCCAAAATGGCGCAGCACTCGCAAAATATCGAGAAAAACAACTCGGCACACGATGATAAACGCCGCGCGCCGCAAAAATTGTATCACCAACGACGCGAGCCGCAAAAAAAATCCGCTGCGTGCGAATTTGCGGATTTTGCGGGAAATTCGCAAATCTCGCGGATTGCGAATTTCCCAAAAATCCGCAAAATCCGTGAGCGTAACGGATTTTCCGCCCAAAATGGACCCTTGTATTGGTCTTTCCTCAGTTTCAATTCTTTTAGCAAATTTATTATACAAACGGTTTCCTAAAGGACTCGTTTTTTGGAAAACTCGTTTTTTGAGAAAACTAATCGTCTTTTTAAAAAAGGCAATGGCAATTGTCCATAATGCAGGGGAAGAAAAAACATTCTTAGAGAACACATTAGAATGGTTTGTAATTTTCAGTTGCTCATAGCAAAATAACAACCTCATTAACGCGGTAATGAAGATTTATCATGAGGCTTTTTACAGGTATTTGGGACATTACAGTTCTAGTATGTGGCATTTCAGCGATTGAAGGCACCCCAAGGTATATCATCGTTCAGCCCGTTTCTGTCTGTCTGCAGCCTGAAAACCCAACGTTGTTCACGTTCATGAAGGGTTTTTTCAATGTTTTCTATATTCTTTACACACTCTAGGACTACCCATCTTAGGTCATTTGGTGTGTGGTTTTTTTCAATGAAATGGTTAGTCATGCGTGTGGTGGATTTTTTGCAACGTATGTTGCTCCTATGTTCCACAATTCGTGTGCTGACCTTTCTTGAAGTCATGCCCACGTAATGTAAGTTGCAGGTACAGGTGATAAGGTATACCACCCCACTTGTGTTGCAATTCAAAAATTGTTTTAATTGCCATGTGGTATTGTTATTAAAAGTGACTGACTTGGTCACTGCGGTAAGGTGGCAAACACTGCAATTGTTACATGGGAAATGGCCATTTGGTAGTGGTTGGAGTCTGTTGGTGTTGTCCACTGGTTTCGGCCGGGTATGGACCAAGTGGTCCTTAAGGTTCATTGCTCTACGATGGCTGAACATGGGTTTTGGAATGTCTAGATCACCACTGTTTAATATGGTCCAATGTTTCTTGATGATCTTGCTGACCTGATTGGAGACCTTGTCAAAAGTAGTAATGCAGATTGGTCTTTCATTGGACGTGGACTTTTGTACTCTTGGTTCCAGGAGGGCGTCCCTGTTGTTGTTGCTTGCTCTTTTACAGGCTTCCTTTATTATTTTCTTTGGGTAGTCTCTTTGTTGTAATTTTTTGCTTAGTTCTTCTGCTTGTATCAAGTAGTTTGATTTGCTAGAACAGTTTCTTCTCAACCGTAGGAATTGTCCAAACGGGAGATTTTGTTTCTAATGTCTCGGGTGAAAGCTGTTGTAGGTTAAGAGGCAATTTCTCGAGGTTGGTTTGTGGTGAGTGGTAGTTGATAGGGTTCCTTCTTTTGCCCAAATATTCAAATCTAGGAATACCAGATGGCTTCGGCTCATGGTGTTTGTAAATTTCAAAAAATGATCTTGTTCGTTGAGCCAGGAGCAGAAACTTTTGGCCTCCTCCTCATTGCCGTTCCAAATCAGCAAAATGTCATCAATATAACGCTTCCACATTATTATGTGGTCGGTATATGGGTTGTTGATGGTCAGGATTTTCTTCTTCTCCAGTTGGTGGACATACAATCCAGCTACGCTCGGCGCGAAAGTACTGCCCATGCTGGTCCCATGTTGTTGGCGGTACAATGTCTCCTCAAATCGGAAAAAGTTCTCTGTGAGGGCTAGGCGACAACACTCAAGAACTATGTGTCTTGGTGTGTGATCTGCCCACTCTTCCTCAAATAGCACCTCTTCTAGGATTTCCAATGTCTCTTTGTGCGGTAGGCTAGTATAAAGGCTCTTCACATCTAGATAAGGATCTGGCAACCCCCAGAGATACGGACACAGGCCTGAGGAAAAAGTCAACCTTTGTCCCACCGCTCCACAATCTACCGATTGAATTGCTAGCTTTTGAAAAGGCTGTGATGAAGGATGTAAAAGATTTGGACCCAAATACCATTAATGTCTTCAAAAACACGAGCAAGTTGGAATTTGAAGCTATCCGTGATCTATCTAATGACAACACCATTACAATAAAACCAGCGGACAAAGGAGGAGCAATTGTGTTACAAGACACTGAGAAGTATAGACAAGAATACTTACGTCTACTTGCAGATACAAGGAACTACAGTATCATTAAAGAAGATCCGACTGAAAGATTACGGATCTGCATTGCACACCTTATTGAGGAAAGCTCAGTCAATAACTGGATGGACAAAAAGGAATCTGACTTCCTAGTGAACCCAAGACCAACAATCCCCTACTTCTACACGATCCCAAAGATCCATAAAAACATGGAGCAACCACCCGGGAGACCAATAGTCTCTGGAATAGGCTCTATTTTAGAGCCTTTGTCAAAATACGCTGATGCCTTCCTTCGCCCAATAGTTCAAAAGACAGATATTTACCTCAAAGATACTAAGGACGTACTATGCCTACTAAAGGACATGAATTTCGACCCCACATCTAGCATTTTGATAAGTCTAGATGTGGAGAGCCTTTATACTAGCCTACCGCACAAAGAGACATTTGAAATCCTAGAAGAGGTGCTATTTGAGGAAGAGTGGGCATACCACACACCAAGACACATAGTTCTTGAGTGTTGTCGCCTAGCCCTCACAGAGAACTTTTTCCGATTTGAGGAGACATTGTACCGCCAACAACATGGGACCAGCATGGGCAGTACTTTTGCGCCGAGCGTAGCTGGATTGTATGTCCACCAACTGGAGAAGAAGAAAATCCTGACCATCAACAACCCATATACCGACCACATAATAATGTGGAAGCGTTATATTGATGACATTTTGCTGATTTGGAACAGCAATGAGGAGGCCAAAAGTTTCTGCTCCTGGCTCAACGAACAAGATCCTTTTTTGAAATTTACAAACACCATGAGCCGAAGCCATCTGGTGTTCCTAGATTTGAATATTTGGGCAAAAGAAGGAACCCTATCAACTACCACTCACCACAAACCAACCTCGAGAAATTGCCTCTTAACCTACAACAGCTTTCACCCGAGACATTTGAAACAAAATCTCCCGTTTGGACAATTCCTACAGTTGAGAAGAAACTGTTCTAGCAAATCAGACTACTTGATACAAGCAGAAGAACTAAGCAAAAAATTACAACAAAGAGACTACCCAAAGAAAATAATAAAGGAAGCCTGTAAAAGACCAAGCAACAACAACAGGGATGCCCTCCTGGAACCAAGAGTACAAAAGTCCACGTCCAATGAAAGACCAATCTGCATTACTACTTTTGACAAGGTCTCCAATCAGGTCAGCAAGATCATCAAGAAACATTGGACCATATTAAACAGTGGTGATCTAGACATTCCAAAACCCATGTTCAGCCATCGTAGAGCAATGAACCTTAAGGACCACTTGGTCCATACCCGGCCGAAACCAGTGGACAACACCAACAGACTCCAACCACTACCAAATGGCCATTTCCCATGTAACAATTGCAGTGTTTGCCACCTTACCGCAGTGACCAAGTCAGTCACTTTTAATAACAATACCACATGGCAATTAAAACAATTTTCGAATTGCAACACAAGTGGGGTGGTATACCTTATCACCTGTACCTGCAACTTACATTACGTGGGCATGACTTCAAGAAAGGTCAGCACACGAATTGTGGAACATAGGAGCAACATACGTTGCAAATAATCCACCACACGCATGACTAACCATTTCATTGAAAAAAACCACACACCAAATGACCTAAGATGGGTAGTCTTAGAGTGTGTAAAGAATAAAGAAAACATTGAAAAAACCCTTCATGAACGTGAACAACGTTGGGTTTTCAGGCTGCAGACAGACAGAAACGGGCTGAACGATGATATACCTTGGGGTGCCTTCAATCGCTGATATGCCACATACTAGAACTGTAATGTCCCAAATACCTGTAAAAAGCCTCATGATAAATCTTCATTACCTCGTTAATGAGGTTGTTATTTTGCTATGAGCAACTGAAAATTTCAAACCATTCTAATGTGTTCTCTAAGAATGTTTTTTCTTCCCCTGCATTATGGACAATTGCCATTGCCTTTTTTAAAAAGACGATTAGTTTTCTCAAAAAACGAGTTTTCTAAAAAACGAGTCCTTTAGGAAACCGTTTGTATAATAAATTTGCTAAAAGAATTGAAACTGAGGAAAGACCAATACAAGGGTCCATTTACATCCACCCAAGATGGCCGCCGTAACAACACAGTCTAGCGCTAACCCGGAAACCCGGAAAGCGAAGTAAACAAATACCTAACCCGCGGATCACATTGTAAGATGCGGTCCGAGGGGAAGCAGCTAGGTAACACAGCGCGGCATTGCTGATTCGGAAGTAAGTGTAACTAATCCAATCCCGAAGCTAAGGAAAAGAATACTGAGCCTTTGACCATAATACGAAGAACGCTCGATCACTAACCACGTGTTTTACAATCCTGATATTCCTCTAGCATTGTTTCCAACGAGGCAATACCGCCCCCCTAAGAGACCATGATGTGCTATGAAGCACCTACAAAAGTAAATATCTGGACTTTTCTCTGGTTGTATGTTAAATGTGTGTTCACTGTTTTTGTAATGTCACTTCCGTATGTCTGTTTATGAAGTTTCACGTTCATTCCACTTCATGTGCAGTTTGGCGAGCAGACACCGGACCTGAGAGTGTGCACACACCAATATGGTGTAAATATACCATATAGAATGTGTGCATCGATGTGCATGTAACTGTAATGTACATGTAGAAGGACGCATATGTCCCCGATCTCTGTTGAGATAGGGGCGAGGTGTTTTTAATTGGTTTCTATTTCATCTCTTTTACAGGTTCACCAGTGAGCAATACATTTGCCCAAAACCAAGCGTATGTATGTTGAACTACACGTGTACCAAATAGGAACAACGTTAATCACTGTAAATAATTTTTTTCACTAACAGATTCCTAATCCTAATTCTAGGTTTTTTAGGAGTGGCACAATACAGGGCTGGTCCCTGTATGGTCCTGACGAAACGCTTGGGGTAGCGTGAAACATGTTGACCATATACTGATCCAATTACATTATAGGTTGGTGCACAGTATAAACCCCCTTTTTTAACATACCGGTCTAGGAGCAGAATAAAACATTGAGGCCCACTAGCACGGTATTTTTAAACTCACATACACCCATCCACTCCACTCCACTTTCCCTACACCACACATAGTCCTTCACTACTACAGTGCTCCTAAGTAGTTCCGCAAGTCGTAGCACGCCCCTTTTCGTAGAGAACTGGGAGGACCCCAATGATGAAGCATGTCACCGTGAGGAAACTCCGGTGAGTGAGGGGACTATAAGAAAGACATTTTTTCTTTCTTTTTTTGGCTACACTTAGATATTTTCTGTAAAGTCAGCCACCACACAAGACAGGTCTCTGAACCCAGACATTGGGCTCTTTCTTTATATGAAGACACCTCTAGCCACTCTCGTTCTATGATAATCTGCGTCTGCAGTATACGTAGGGGGCAACAGAAACGAAACCTAACATGTTCCCGAAAAATAAGGGGCAACCATGTATATGCTCTATCATAGCAGACAAAATACGTACCCTTAGCTGCTAAAAACGATGGGGAAGTCTGGGACGCAAAAACACGTCTCAGTGCAAACACTCTTCCCTAACTGAGCTCTCGGATTCTTGCCATTACCTTGCAGACAAAAATGACCACAATGGGGTACGATCCAAATTGGAGATGACCCTCTCCTTCGCTGCTTTTCACTCAGACTAACACCATATCCAGTCACGTTCCATCCAATATATGCTAGTGTCTCATCTCTGGGAATAGTCTCATAGGAATTAATTCCTCTAATCATATCTACTATTCCCTTCACTAGAGCACTATTACTCGGATTATCTTTCATGGAACGCAGGGGATAGACTTCATGGGCATAAATGAACATTGTCCTATACGCCCACACAGTTCCATTATAGCTGAATGGCAGAACCAAATAAGGGATACCTTTATCCGTAGTTGTACAAAGGAATTATTAACGAATTCTAATCTTCTAATTGATTCATGTTCAGGCAAAGGGTGAAAAGAATGCGAAGAAGTAGTAGTAGGAAAAGACATAGGTTGTGTGGTGGGTGCAAACGTCACTTGAAAAGAGAAAACAACATATCCCAACAAAAACATTGTCATGCTAACTAGCATTAAAAGACACGTTATCAAAAAACATTTGCTACTCATTAATTTACACAGTCTCGTCTTAAAGTTCATTTCTACCACAGCTTTCTCGATCTCAAAAAACTCCATCCTCTAACTGTGCTGTTCGCGGCAGTTGGTTCTTCTTCGGCTTAGATGTACGTCTGTAAGTCCAGGGAACGCCCTAGAACAAACCAGAACCGTCAACCTTGTGTCTACAGGCTGTACACTCAAAGGCTTTATACCGCGACCCTACAGCTGAACCTGGATGGAGGTTCGAAAAAGAAAAACAGGTCAAAACAGCTTTTCGGATGAGAGAAAATTCCTTGAGTAGGGCTTTAGCTGTGGACAAGGCAGTATTATCTTTCAGGGGGTATGCTTCTACCCATCTCGAAAACGCACAAACAACCACAAGGACATATTTTAAGTTGGTACATCTTTCCATGTGTATAATATCCAATTGCAGAACCTCGAACGGATACGTCGGAGGCGCAAAGTGATCAGCTGGAGTTGGAGTTGCCTTGCCAGGATTATACATCAGACAAACCATACAATTCTTGACCAGATTCTCCGCACACTTAGGAATTCCAGCATTCTGCCATACTGGAGCCAACAACTTACAAATCCCTTTCGCACTAATGTGAGCCATTCCATGCGCCATCGTAACCACGGCAAGCACATACGCATCAGGTAACAACCATCGCTGATGTTTTGACAACTCAATCCAACAACCAGTCAAATCCAATTTTCCCGTACTCTCTCTCCACACGTTCAATTCTTTCTCCGTAGCTTCTGCCTGAATTGACTTCACACTCTCTATTGTATCCTCACACATTCCTCTATCCAGAACCCATCTTGCTGGACCCGCAACATACATAGGACTCATCACATCTTTCGCCGTCTCTTTCGCAACTTCATCCGCAAACGTGTTACCACGACCAACGTCATCGGTAACCTTCTTCTGTGCACTGCATTTCACGATCGCAACTTGCATCGGCAATGTAAGTGACTCAAGAAGTTCTTTCACCAACTGACCATGCTGAATTTTCGTACCATGCGAAGTTAGGAACCCACGTTTTTTCCACAAGCGAACGAAACTATGAGCAACACCAAACGCATACTGGCTATCGGTATACACAGTCACCCTCTTTCCTTTCGACAACACACATGCTCTCGTCAGTGCAATCAACTCTGCTGCTTGGGCTGAATTTTGTGGGACACGTGCAGCTTCAACAATCGTATGCAAAGTCGTAACCGCATATGCTGCAGTCGTATCACCATTCGGAAGCTTAAAGCATAAACAATCTACCCATAAGGTACCATCAGACTTCGTAAGAGGAGTGTCTTTCAAATCAATTCTACCCTTCATTTCTTCCTCTGTCCTAAGAAAGCAATCATGCTGTTCCTGAACATCCGTCTCTACAGAAATCGGCAACAACGTAGCTGGATTCAATGTGTTGCATCGCTTTATATGCACGTGACTCGCCAAAAGCGTCAACTCGTAACCTGACAATCGAGCACTAGTTAAGTGCTGTGTTTTCGTCCTGTTTAATAAAGTATCCACTGCATATGTGACCATCACAATCAATGTATTATCCATTACCAAACCAGCAAACTGTCGAATAGAAACAGCTGCTGCTGCTGTAGCTCTCAAACAACTCGGCAACGCTCTAGCTACCGGATCCAAAGTCAACGAGAAATACGCACATGGACGCTGATTATCGCCAAACTGCTGAGTCAGGACTGACAATGCACATCCCTCTCTCTCGTGAACATAGAGTGTAAAAGGCTTTCTGTAGTCGGGAGTACCTAACACGGGAGCCGAACACAATGCATCATGCAATTCAGAAAAACTCTTCTGATATTCGTCAGACCAAGGGAGAGGATTCGGAGTATCCTTAAGAGTAAGTGCTAACAAAGGTTTCGCAAGGAACGAAAAGTTCAGAATCCATTGCCTACAGTACAAAGTAATACCCAAGAAAGCACGCACTTCTCTCTGTGTGGTTAGCACATTCATTTTCGCAATCGCTTGAATTCGTTCTGGGGTCAACCTTCTTCCCTCCTTCGATAAGAGATGACCTAAGTAGGTCACTTCTTGTCGACAATACTGCAACTTCGAAGGTGACACTTTATGATGGAGGTCAGCAAATGTCGCAACAAAGAAAGAGTACCTTCTTTACAAGTCTCCTCTTCATCAGCAGCAACTAGCAAATCGTCTACATACTGAATAAGAGCAGCACCATCAGGCAAGACAATCATATGAAGTAGTGTTTTCAAATCCTGACTATAGATGGATGGACTCTCACAATAGCTTTGAGGAGTACGCTTGAACCGGAAACTTCGGCCTCCTAAAGAGAAGCCAAAAATATCTCTACTCTCCTCGGCAATCGGGATGCTGAAGAAAGCATTCTTCAGGTCAATCACCGAAAACCAAGAACCTGAGGCAGGAATCATAGTCAGTAAAGCAGTAATATCTGGGACAACAGGAAACTGTGGCACAACAATCTTGTTCACTTCTCGAAGATCGATCACAAACCTATATACAGGCGGTTGAGAAGAATCAGTACGTTTCAGGACAGGCAAAACCGGACTATTGCACACATTACCTCTCGTCTCTTCTATCACACCTTTCTCAATCAGATCATAGATAATCCCTAGAAGTGCTCTTTCACCATCACTAGAAATCCTATATTGGGGAATACGTGGCAATCTAGCATTCGCTTTCAGCGTCACAACATATGGTGGAATCTCCAAAAGACCCACGTCATTAGGACCTGTAGCCCAAAGAGTATCAGGGAGAGAACGCAATTCCAATGGAAGCCGATCCTTAGACAAATACATCGGAGAGATCACTCTCTTACCCAATGTAAGCTTTACTCCCGAAGGAGAACAATGCAATGTCGCATACAATCTCCTCAACAAGTCCAAACCCAACAAATTCTCACCACAACCTGTCGTTAAAATGAGGGGTGCTTCCAATTCACAAAGTCCAACAGAAAGAGACAAAGGACTAGAAACAGGATTACGAACTGGGGCGCCAGAAAAACCTACCGAAACATTCGTCAAGCAGACAAAGGTGCGCCAGGGAGTTTAGAGTGCATGATAGAACTCTTCGCTGCACCAGTATCCAACAGAAAAGGCTCTGACACACCCGATGTAATCACTTCAACATAAGGTTCACTCTGATCTTCTGGAACTGACACTACTCCCTCTCTTTGTCTATGGCTGTCCTAGCAATCATTACCATCAGCATTCTCACTCTCAACATAGTAGTCGTCAGCATAATACTGAATCGATCTACCAGACGCAACATTCTGCTGATCAAAACAATTCATCGTATTCTGTGGAGGCAAGGAACGTGCATTCTGGGGGAACACACCCCCTCCTCTACCTCTAGGAGCTTGCTGAACACCTTGACCTCTCACACCAGACACACCATTCGTACGCTGCAACAGAACCAGACAACTACTCTTGAAATGCCCTTCTTCTTTACAATACGCACACTGATTAGGGCCTGGAGGAACACACTGCTGAGATCCTCTCTGAAACTGCTGAGGTTGCTGAAATTCACGCTGATTATAACAAGGTGGATACGCCTGTTGCAAAAGAACCTTCGTCTTTAAATCTTTAGTCTTTCTCTCTGCTTTCTCTTTCTCATCCTTATCCCTATTCTCGTAATATTGTGCAGTAGCCAATATCTGGGCCGACGAAGAAACAGCCCATGAACTCTCTGAATCCTTCAACTTATTACACAACTCGGGAAGCAAATTATGAACAAACTTATCTACGAACAACCTTTGGCCACCTTCCGTACTCATGTCTTGATCACTATGATCAATGAAAGTCTCTTTGAACCTAGTGAAGAAATCAGACACACTCTCATATTTCTTCTGCTTAAATGCAGACAATTTATCCCAATTCACTCTCATAGCAGGCATCAAAGTCTTCATATAATTAATAATGCTACCAGGAAGTTCTGCAACTAAAGCTTCAGGTTTAGCTCCACCACCCTGAAGACCATCTGCAGCAGTAATATTAGCCCATGTATCACCTAACTCTTGCGCATGATCCACATGAGGAATCTTCGCCCACAAAGGTTGAGGAACCACATTCCCAAACAACATGTCTATATCGGCTAAATTCATGACACACGCGTCAGCTGTCTGTGACAACTCCTTATAATACCCTGCAGGATTCCTGGGGTGGTCAGGAAGAGTCTGCTTAGGGGCCAAAACTTCAGCTCGTTTCCACGGAACATGTACCCAAACACGCTGAAAATTAGCTTCTACAGCCGGAATACCATTGTTAACATCGACCTGAACTGCCTCTTTCCATACCGGAGGAACCTCTCTCATAGGGTACTGTCTCGTTTTTCTCCTAACAGAAGGATCAGGCTCAAACAACGACTGAGAAGGACGCTCACTCCGAAACGCAAGCAACGTCGCAACTGCTTTCTCGACATAGGAACCCACCATCGTTCCTTTCGCAAACTCTGACTGTACATTAAACAACTCTGATGGAGTCTGACCCAACTCACCATCTTCCAATTCCTCACGGAGGAAAGTACACATGGTATCGAAGACATACCTCTGCTTTGGTGCTTCCCATTGTCGGAAGACATCCATAACCGACTCTAAATCATATCTCGAAGAATTTGTAACCCATTTACGAGCCAAATGATCCAACACTGCCCTCTCTTCGGGACCAGGCAACTGGCTACGCAATTGTTTACGCTTAAATACAGGGGTCACACTCAATGACTCAAGGAAAGGAGACAAAAGACCAGTAACAGTATCAGTCATTCTCTGTCGAACAGAAGGAGAAGCTGTCATAAGGACAGGAGTCAAAGCAGGCTGAGATAAAACAACCGTAGGAGTAGTAGCAGAAGAAGTAGCAAGTACAGAAGAAAAAGTCGCAGGAGTTTGAGGCGGAACTGATAGCAAAGTTGGCGGCCCTAGAGAAGGCTGCGCCAAAGGAGGAGGAATCAGCTGAAGAGGAGCTGGCGGCTGTGCAACAACAGGAGGCTGAACAGCTGGAGGTTACGCAACTAAAGGTTGCGGAGGTGCCGTAGCACTCTGCACATAAGGTGGTGGCGAACTTAACAAATGTGACATCAAAGGATCCTTTTCAGGGTCCTTCGTTGCACCTTGTAGAAGAGGTGACAAAGCTGGATAACATTTATCGATGGACATTTTATGTTGCCTATGCAACTCTTCACTCGCTTGCTCTTCTTCATTATCTTTAAACTGCCTAGCAGCTTGCATTATTGATATACCCTTCTCTCTTTTATCTCTCTTCGCTTGTTTAATTTCTCTCTGTTTGGCTTCCTTACGCCAGAGGCGGAAAGAGTCAAACATTGCCGGCCCGGCTTTCTTCTTAAATAGTTTAACTTCCAGATTATCTAAAATCTCTGTGTCATAGCTACCATGTTGGGGCCATTTTAAAACACTGTCTTTCCTAGTGTATCGGACCCACAATTAATTATACGTAATGGGGCGCACACCATGTTTAGAATAGAGCTCATAAGTTGGACTTCCAACCGGAGGTATCGGACACGAGTCCTATCGGGAATCCCTGTTACAACCACAACAAAATATCTTTCCAAGTTTGCTAAGACCAGGCATCTTCACTCACTGATCTAGCTTCAAACTTCAAGGGATTACCAAAAACGATAGCCTCGCAAATATACGAGTCCCTCGGCTTTGGCACTTGCAAGTTCCAAATCAAAGATCCCGAAGGAAACCCAAAACTAAGGACTGGGAGCGACCCACTTATACTTAACTGAAGTATCGATCACGTCACCAGAAGACCCGTCTATCGTCTCGCTCTACAAATCTTCACAGACGACGTGGCCATCTTGACTTCAAAACCTACAGACACTATTAGGGCAATTGAAGAAGAAGCTATGTGATTTGGGCAATTCTCAGGATATAGCCTGAACAATACTAAAACCCAGATAGTTAAAAATCATTGGGTGGTATGTAATGATGATAGAGTTGTGGGAGCAGCAACCTATTTAGGGGTACAAATTACAGCAGAGATAGATAAGATTGTTAAAAACAACATGGCACCTTTAATAGCCCAAGTCAAAACGGATTTAGAGAAGATGAATAACCTTCACCTATCATTGGTAGGCTGTACAAATATCATCAAGATGATGGTTTTACCTACATTTTTATACTTTTTTAGGGCTATACCCCTTTTGTTTGAAGCCAGCTGGTTTAATGGCCTTGAGGCCATATGTAACAGGTTCATCTGGGCGCACGGTAAGACCCGGAGGGCCTATAGGTTTATGACACTTCCTAGGGAAAAAGGGGGATGGGGTGCACCAGATTTTCGTCTATATTATATGGCAACTGTTTTGCAATATATACAGGAATTAATTGGGGGGAATAATGATGACGAGAGAGTGTATAACATGTCTACTGAGGTTTACACTGTTGTGTTAGGGGCAAATGCCTATAATTGTTTCTTAAAATGTACAGATTTTAGTTATTTCAAGAGAACCCGGTTCAAGACGGTTATGGCGGCTGTAACGGTGTGAAATGCATTTCTAAAGAAAGTTAAGATGGGGAGGTATAATAGATATGTGTCTTTGATTAACAATAGATCATTCCCCGTGGAAATTTTTGATGATCAGACGATGGCAGAGTGGGCAGCAAGTGGGATCACGCAAATAGGAGATTTGTTATCCTAGGATGGTTTCAAACAATTCTCAGATCTGCGAGTTACATATGGCCTAGACAATAGGGGGTTTTTCAAGTGTTTGCAAATTAGGAGTTTCCTTAAAAACAAAGTGGGTGGTCCCGCAGGCTTTGATAAAATAGAAATAATGGAGAAAATTAAGCTGATGGGGGACTGCACAATTTGGTCTTTCTATGCAACTTTGTTAAAAGGAAAGTTGGACGACCTAGAAAAATTTAGCACGAAATGGGCAGATAAATTGGGAGTTGAAAGCAATCTGTTTTGTGAATCATTGAATTTAGGACGCACAATATTAAGCGCAGCCCCTCTGCAGTCTCAGCATTATAAAACACTATATTTTCTTTATTTTACTCCTGCAAGGATAGCAAAATGGGGTGGGAGTACAGGAATCAACTGCCCTCGATGCGATGCGCTGGAGGCAGATAGTATACATATTTTTGCAACATGTCCCCATTTACAATCACTGATTAAAGAGATAGAGGGGTTTTTAGCAAGATCCTTGGGTATATCGATCTCTCTTACATCATCTTGGATCATGCTAGGAGTGGCTAATGGGGAGCAGGATCAGTATGCAGAATTTTTCTTTGTTGCAATGGCTGTTTACTGATTGACAATAGCCAGGGCTTGGCTAGATAAAAATCCCCCTAAAATTACAAACTTGGTTGGCAAATATTTTATATGCATACAATATAGAGAAAAACAGCTATGCTCGGAAAGGGAGGAGAGGAAGATGCTTGGGAAGAAGGATCTGGGAGCCCTTAAGTAAATGGAAGGAGAAGCAAAGTAATGATGAATAGGGGGGGGGGGAAATGTGCTGTTTTTTATCCCTTGTTTATTTAATATTCCTTTATTGTTTGAACAAAGTGTTAAAACAACTTTGATGAATTTATTAGTTGAATGTCGTATTATAGGCGTACCAATAATTGAATTTATATAATAGAAATTAAGGAAAATATTGTAATTGTAATTGTTAAAGTGTATTCTATGCAAGTTAAACTGTGCTGATTATGATGAATAATAATAAAAAAATATTTTTTAAAAAAACAAAAAACAAATCTTCACAAAGGGTCCAAGACAGGGCGACAGTCAGGGCAGCAGTCCTTCGTAGCCGTCGGAAAGCGGGAAGCCTCGCAGCAAAAACCTTCAGTCCACGTTCGACATGTGGGGGTCGATGAAGTGGGGGCCGTCTTCCAGAATTTCCTCACGAAGCTCCTCACGATCTTCAGGTTTGGACCGGTACCACTGAAGTCGCCCTACGTTGGGCGCCAACTGAAGAACCGGGTTTTAGAACCCAGCGACGCCAGGGGCACGCCCAAAGTCTTCGGGTTCACCTGTCTTAGAATACAGAGACACAGGATACTTCTCGTGACATCAAAGATCAAATTTATTGGCTGCAACCAGGAACAGAAATCTACGAAGTACGACACAAGTAGGTTTGTCAGAAACTGCTCAATTTTCTTATTGTGAGACATCGTCTTTTATGCTAAAAATCACATTCCTGACAAACACCCATTATTTACGAATTGTCCAATCAAAGGTAATATTACAAACCCATAATAAAAGACCACAACCCATACCATAAACAAGCCATAAAAGAAGGAACATAAACAGATGAGCAGCAGGATAAGGGGTGTGTGCCTGTGCAATAAACTCAACAATTTCCTGTTCTTTGATCTTAATCTCGATCAACTACCGGACAAGGAACTGGCTTAGCAAGGCTAGCTTCAGGCAACGAGGTCAGTTCGCTCAGGTCACCTAGGAGTCAGCTAAAGTGTACGTGTACCAAAAGACTCGTTCGGCCGTAGTCATCGGCCTATGTGAGGACAACCACAAAATGGCTGCCATACACAAAATGGAACCCGAGGGTTCAGAATGAAATCCCTAAATACATAGTGAATCCATCGGTCTAGCATGGCGAAATCACTTGTACATGCCGCACTCCCTAGTTACGGTTCGCTACTATCAAATTCGTAACAAAACCATGACCTTTATGAAACGAGTTTAGAATTCACGGAACCTCAAATGATCAATGAATTTCAGCTCAAATGCTATAACTATGCAGATGACACTCAAATACTCCTTAAACTGGAAAACATCAAAGACATTGGAAATTCAAAAATCTTCAGTTGCCTCAGAGCCGTTGATCAGTGGATGACATGGAGCCATCTCAAATTGAATGCTTCAAAAACTGAAAAACTCACATGTGGCGATTGAAATAAATATGACCCACTATGTGCCTGACTTGACGATCTGGGACCGTACCTTCTAAAGTATCTAAGGAAGTAAGAAACCTTGGAATTACCATAGATTCCAAGTCAAATAATGAATGCCCAAGTGGACAAATTAGCAAGATCAAGCTACATTAACATGAACAATCTGCAACACATCTTTCCCCACCTGGGATTTCCACACATGGTCAAGGCAACTTTCTCTCTTGTGCTGCCTAAACTTGATTACGCCAATGGCCTCTACTAAGGATCATCTTTAAAAGACTACAATGTATTCAGAACTCTACTGCTAGACTACTCTTAAATGTAAAGCCACAAGCATGCATCTCCCCTGCCTAGAGGGCCCTACATTGGTTACCGGATGCAAGAAGATCCACCTTCAAGCTGCTTTATAGCACCCACAAAGCAATACATGGACCAAGACCACTTTTGATCAGGAAAACAATCTCCAAATATATTCAACAAAGGAACCTCTGCTCAAGATTGGCACATCACCTCAAAACTCCCACCATACAAGACAAAAAAATAGGTGGTACATCTTTCTTTGTTCAAGCAGCCAAACTATGGAATTCATTAACCCCAAACATAAGATCTACAGATAACTATCTTATCTTCAGTAGACTACTCAAAAGTTGTCTCTTTTCTACATAATCATCATACTCAAAAAACTAATGTACAGCATATCCCAGTGTTTGAATACATTTCTAATTTGATTATATCTATGTATCTAGATATGTGTATTTCTTTGTACAAATATGTATAATAACTATGATTTTTAAAATATATAGATATTATTTAGATCCGTATAACAACTGTATATACAACTTATGGGTAAATATATGTATATATTATTCTATGCTTAAAATGTCTATAGGTCACCATAGTTTTCATATAAGCTATATGCTATATTAGACCCCGGCACCAGCAATAGCTTGCTTAATCTTCCCGACGGCCCCCAGCGCCGGGAAACCTACGGGTAGCTGTGCGCTTTACAAATACAGGATTATTATTATTATTATAATGGAATAGAATTATGACATAGGGAGCCGACAGGGGGAAACCAAGGAAGGTGTATACTACGAGAGGCCAGAGCATGGGTGTGGCGGTTCAGGAGGCACGGTCCTGAAGCATATCGGGCACAAAGGGCGAGCTGTTGAGGGCACAGGCAGGGCAGAGCATAGGTCTAGGCAGTGGCGGTTGGTTGCTGGACACATGGGTAGCCCAGGATTTACGAGATATAATTACCTGCACACCAGGCCTATATTCTTTTTTACAAGGTGAACAATACAGCTACCTGGCGGACTTGCAAGAGCACATGGCGACTCCGCTGCCCTGAGGTGAAGAGAAGGTATGATCCAAAACAGAAAAGGGAATGTCTGCCCTATATGTTTCAATTTAGAGGCTCAAAATGAGTCCTACAATAATAACATGCACAGCTTTGAGCTCACTGATCACGGCCTACACATTCAATTTATCCACACAGTTTTAGAAAAGATATATTTTATTTTCATTTTTCAGGATATACATGTGATGAAAAGGGGTGTGCAAAAACCTCATCATTTAAAAATATATATATGATACAGTAACATAATCACAATCAGAAAGAATATATACATCCCCTAGGCACCCTCTCTTCATTCATTCAAATAAACAGACTCATTCCATTACACAAAAAAACCTCACATTCAGTCCATTCATTAACATTTATGCAATCCAAACAATCTAGAAAACTATCACATATAAATACACTGATGTAGTTCTGCGATATCCTCTCAGCAAATTGCTGGGGAGAAATATGATGTTGTTCGCAGAACAGATGTTCACCACGCCAACGCGCGTTTCGGTGCAACGCCTGATTTACGGCGGCACCTTCATCAGGGCATGTAAAACTGTGACACTATGAGGAGAGATTGACTCAGATCTCTGACAACATACAATGGGGCCATCTAAGTTGGGGGGGGGAATTTTCACAGACAGCAGGTTATCTATAGTCTACCACCACTTTCAGGGTATACCCCTCCCGGGGAGGGGTGGGGGCAACAAGCAAAGGACAGAGTAGTCAGACAGGCACTTGAAGGGATTTTAACAAAGGCCTGTACACCAGAGATTTAGGCAAATTTCGACACGAATGTTCCAAATGTGCCAGCAGACATGCCCTTATCCATTGTCCGGGGGCAGTAGTCTTATACGTTCCTCAGCAGAACAGTGGCAACAGCATCAAGGACCTATAGGTGCACATCAGAACAGTCCTATGTCAGGTTTCAGTGCAGGTTGGGGCATGCAAGGACCTGGTGGTATATGCTCATACACCAGTTGAGCTAGAGCGGCTTGATTTCTGGATTTCACATTACGATAAACAGGAGGAGGACAGGCTGTTGAAAGAAGGGTTTTGATGGGGGGTCATATTGGGGTACAGAGGCCCCAGGGTGCGCAGGTGGGCAAACAACCTCAAATCTGCCAGCACATACAAGCAAATGCTGAGGTAAAAGTTGTGGAAGGAAATACACGAAGGTGGGAATGGCATGCCCATTTGATGATTGGCCCATGGAAAATGTAATTGTGTCCTCCCATGGGAGTGGGTCTGAATAAAGAAAAAGGACAGTTTAGATTGATACAACAACTTTCGTAGCCAGAAGGCGTCTCTGTTAACAACTTCATCCCAGGTAACCAGGTATTAGTAACATATTCCTCAATGGGCGTGGCTCTATCCTTGGTAGAGAGAGCAGGACTAGGGGCGCAAATGGCTAAGAGCGACATAAAGCCGACTTACCGCTTGCTGCCAGTACACCCAGATGACTTCCAGCTGTTAGGCATTTAGTTTGAGGTCAATAGTATGCTGACAAAGCACTACCAAAGCGGTGTTCGATCTCCTGTGCTCTGTTTGAACAGTTTAATACCTTCCTGCAATGGTTGTTCGCATGGTGCCCCGGACATGAACACATTATACACTATCTTGATGACCTCTTTTTGTGGTACAACCTAGTTCTGCAGATTGCCAGTGGCTGCTGATAGGTTTTCAGGAGCTCTTGGAGGACGTTGGGGTGCTGTTGGCACCAATGAAGACAGTGGGACCCAGTACGGTGCTGTCCTTCTTAGGAACTAAATTTGAATTGGGGCAAATAGAAGCTCGCCTACCAAATGACAAGAAACTTATGATGCAATAGCTTTTGAACACCATGCTGGCTAAATCAAAAGTCCCAGTTGAGGAGGAGCACGTACTTTTGGAGCATTTGAACTTTGCCTGTAGGGTAGTGAGAGCAGGGAGGATTTTATGTAGGTCGCAAGGGATGTCCTTGTCTGGCTTCCCGTTGCCACAGTACCACTGCGATTGACAGCAAGGGTCAGAGAGGATAAAAGGTAGTGGTGATTCTTTCTAGAATCTTTCAAGAGTGTCACTAGTGGCACTGAGAGAGGTGGAATGGGATGCACAGATGTAATCCGATAAAGCACAAGGAAGTCCTGTTTAGAACCGACAATATGGCAGTGGTGCTAGTGGTAAACCGACAGTTGGCCAAAGATGTTAATGTGTTGTAACTGCTGCTGGTTTTGGTGCTGAGGTGTCTAAAGTGTGATATTTTGTTTAGAGCATAACATGTTCCAGGAGTGGAGAATGACATTGCGGATGCTTTGTCTCGTCCACAGTGGGAGTGATTTCACAGGCTGGCCACAAGGCAGACAGAATCAGGACCAGGATGCCCGAAGAGCTTTGGACAGTGGGCGATAGAGGATGCTCCAATTGGTGGTAGAGTCATGGGGGTGTCGACAAGAAGATTGTAGAGTCAGGCCTGGTCAGAGTTCTTAGATAGTTGAGCACAAAGGAGGCAGGAAGGTTGGCCTGGGAATGTGGATGTAGTGCCATTCATGTTGTCGTTAATCGAGGAAAAGCAGTTGAGAGTTACGATCTCAGGAAAGCTGGCTGGTAAGGCATTTACGGGAAAACTGCTCTGGGGGTGTTGTTCCTTTGGCCAAGGAAATTGGGAGAAGGTTGCTGGAAGGCTGGGCCAGGAAAGCTGGTTGCGTTGGTCGTAAGAGGAGGCCTCTGACATTGGGTCTGTTTTGTGAGGTGATTGTGAGTTTTCCCAAGATCTGATGGGGATGGATGAATCGGTGTTGTTCACCGTCTTAATGAAATGGATGTTCTTTGGTGCGTTTCGAGTGTCAGAGCTAGTAGGGAAGGTATTACGGGAAGAGGATTCCTGCTGCAAGGGAAGATTCCAAGTTTGGTTATAGAAGTCAAAGATAAATCAGAGGGATGGGGGCAAGTCTATTTTGCTTAGAAAATATCCAGGGGCCAGGTTCTTCCCAGTTCAATGGGGGTTGGCACTGCGGGAGCGGACCCAGTTTGTGGTAGGGAGAGTTTTCCAACACGTACATGGTAGACCTGTGACAGCATTGCAGCTGTTGGCTGTCCTACGCAAGGTGCTGGTGCAAGTAGGGGTTGCTGCAAAAGGTTATGGAATGCACTCATTCTGCATAGGGATGGAGACATAAGTAGTCAGGAGAGGCTGCAGTAGGGAGAACATCATGGGCTGTTGGACCTCTGAATGTTTCCAGCAGTCCATGCGGGGGTAGGTGGGTGAATGTTGAACCATTACCAGTTTTTCAATTCCTTTTGCTATTTTTCAGCTACGATGCTTGGCCCAGAGGCTGCAGGTCTATCCATAGGGATCATGGGACATTCGTTCATTAAGTGGTCGGAAAGGCAGGCGAGGCAAGAGAGCATCCATGATGCAAATCTGGGTCTCGACCCCAACATTTTATGTGTGCCCTGGAATGGCAATGGGGGCTTGCGTTGGAGAGAGTTCCTACCCTGTTTAAATGTACTGTTACATTTAGGTGAGAACGACTTAGTGGTTGAAAAGGGTTGGCTTTGATGAAAGCCAGGAAGGAGGATCTAAAGGACTTACAGCATCATTGAGCAGGGTGCCACATTATGTGGACGGAGTTCATTCCAAGGAGAGTGTGGCCAGGGCAAACAAACCAGCAGCAATAGACTTAGCTAAATGGAAGCTCAACAGGGAGATGTGAGTCTTTGCGTGGATTGTGGAATCAGCAGAATTGAGCATACAGACCTACTGTATGAAAGTGTCATGTTTTTCCGATGGAACAAGGTACGCTTGTAGAATTATGGCATGGAGTTGTATTTATTGCAGTTAAGAGAGGTGTTGGCTAAGACATTGAATATTCATCAGTGAGCACCGGGGTGGGGGGGTCAACAAAAGACGAGTAGGACCTTTTTTCTGAGTGGCGGTTGGCCAAGAAGTTGGCATCAGTTACTAAAGTTTATTGTTGTTGACAGCGGCAATTCAGGGTGAAAGGGAATGGGTAGACAAGCTCATGGGAGGAAGTTTAAGGTTCAGTAGAAAGTTAAGTTAGCTAGAGGTTAATAGTTGGAGGTAGAGATTTGCAGGTTTAAGTTTTGTGAGGGTGGAAAGTTACGAATGGGGGTAGTTTAACATAAAGGAACAGATGTGTATACTGAAGTTTTAATTTGTAAGGCAAAAGGCCCAGGAATTATATGTGATGCGCAATTGTTTCAGTAAAAGTGGAACTTTTGACAAATCTGGTGTCAGTGGTCTGTTCTGCTCTTCTACTTCCATAATGAAGTGTTCTTGCAAAATGGTATTGCCTTCGATTGGTAGACAGGCTTGGTGGGAAAATCTTTTAAAAACTAAGATAATCTGAGCCTGACATCTCGTTTGTTAAGGCCGTCCGATGGTGTGTAGGTGCTGCCCGCCTTAGCGGAGGAGCCGCCCCTGCTTATACTACTGGTGCCCTTCTACCTGTAGTGCTGCGCTAGCTAATGCATCCAGTACTGGTGTGCAGACATTTCCTTTTAACCCTTTAACGTTCTTTTACATACTCATGTATTTGATGTATTTCTTTTTGCCTTTACTCCTATATTCTGTTGTTAGGTGTTGCATCATGTTACATTTTTAGTTGATGTTGGCCCTTTTTTCTTCTAACTTTTTTATGCCTTTTAAACACTGCTTACTTTGTCGGCTCTCCCCCATTTCTGCGGGAACTTGCTTGACCGATATACCTCTTTTGGCTCTTGACGTCAATATCCGTCTCCTGATATCTTAGCAGCTAGTGTGTGTGAGCCGCTTACACTCCAAAAGCACTCCCATCTGCATCCTACTTTGCGATAACTGCCCGATGGGTCAGGAAGATGTGTGCTGCTTAAGTAATGCCACACATACCTATTCAAATGGGGCCCTACTCCAACTAAGGAATCATGGCACTTTAGGAAAGGAATATCTTTCCTAGTCCTCCTATCAAGAACTTGCTTGCCACTTCCAGTGCCCTCTCTTATTTTTGTTTTAGACTCTCACTGAAACCAGTTTAAGTGTGCATTGCTTAGCCCGCATTTGCTGCCTCACCACTGTTCTGAACTTAACATGATGGTATCTGACAAGGGCAGGGATGCTGAGTTTGAACCCTTGTTCTTCAGCTGCTCTGTTTCTCAAACTTTCCTTAAGTTTATTTTATGTGCAGGCTTCTTTCCCCTAAAGTTCTTTTTCCATCCTAGCTTGTCAAATAGACCACACCTTTTTCCATGCTTTGGCTCTTAACAACTTCAATGTTTGGGTGCACATATCTTTACAATCTTCCTATCCTATTTTTAATCTGCTGCCAGGAAAGTTACAGATGTTCACAATCCATTTCTATGGCCACTTGTTCAGATGGTTATACTCTTGATATCATTTCCTCAACTTCCCAAATGGTAGATACCATAATAACAGATACCTGATTCAATTCACTATAATTGTTAGCTTCTCCCAAACACTGAACAGGTAGGTGCCCTTCTTTAAAGGTTGACCTCTTGATGAAACTTGATAGAGCGACTATCTCTGCAAAACACTTGGAATCCTTTAAGCAAGTTCACAAGTATCGTAACCTGACCAATTCACGGATTTACTCTAACACTCTCCAGACAGAAACATTGCCTCTCCATCAGTTTGAACGTTATTAGGGGCTCATCTCCTTGAACATCTCTTGTGAAGACTAGGATCTCTAATAATGTAGAGAAAAAAAACTGGCCCAGTAGAAGCTGTTTTCTTTATCTCTAAGATTACAGCTTCTTCTCTTTGTCCCAGAAAGCAAATCATCATAAATGAGCTGATAATTTTCAATTTCAACCTTTTGCAATTGATGTGAGAAAAGATCCCTAGTTCTCTGACAGGAAAAATGACTACAATCTATGGGAACATTTTTATTCCTTTTAGCAGGTCTGCTTCTATATCTGTAGCTAATGTCGCAGTGTTTACCATCCTCACTTATACATAGATGGCTTGCCCCCCATCACTTGAAATCTGGTACTCCTGATGATTTATTCATCGCTCATTTCTGAGTTTCCGAGACTTGCTTAACCGCCGTCTCTTTCTTCATTTTTTTTTTAAACATAATTTTTATTGCAGAATTACATTGACACATACGTTACATTGGGTTACTTCGATCACTTCTCTCGTCGCCCGTTTCCCATCGGTTTCTTTACACAGCCTTTCGGCCCACAACCCGGAGGTCGGGCGGTGATACATAGGAAACTGTCCATTGCTCACTTCTGTGTGGTCTGTGTGAACCCCCCTCTGAAGTATGATCCCGTCTGCTTTTCTGAAGAACTGCCCGGTAAACTTCCCCCTCCGAATGTCCCACCAACTCCCTCCCCCCCCCCTCCGTGTCCACCTCCCACTCCGGATTATGTACTTCTTTCCTAACTATGGGTGCCAATAGTAGTTGTGTTCAGAAGCGGTCTAGTTTTGCGATGTCCCAGGGTCCGCGCTAGGGCCTACCTCTGTGTCTTCCAAGTCTGCCTCCTCCCCCTGCTGCGCGCTCTCTCTCAAGGCTGGAACCATCGCCTCCCAAGCCGCCGACGTGTCCAGTGCCCTTTCCGTTGGTTTACGGCGAGCCATCTGGTATCTGTGGGTGCTATCACAAGCAGCCCATTTCAAGAATTCTGCAGCCCATCTACTGTGTGTGGGACCCACCCTCGCCTTCCAGTTTCTCGTAATTTCCCGCTTGGCCACCAGTAAGCCCGTGTCAATAAATTTGCTCGTTGTTTTATTTTTAGGCGTGTGGGGGAACCAGTGCAGCAAGCAAACTGCCACATCGTATTGGATCGTTCTCTCGGTCACCTCCGTCAAAGTATCTCCCACCTCCCGCCAGTATTCCCGGAGAGCAGGACAAGACCATAGCATGTGTACCAGCTCCGCTCCCTCGTAAGTACATCTCGGGCATGCCGGATTATCCGCCCGAAGTATTTCTTGATTTTCCCCGGTGTCAAATATGCCCGGTGCAACACATAAAAATGGATCTGCTGAAAGCGCGCGTTCCTTGTGCTATTCCGGGCTCGCCGCACTAACCCTGCCCAAACCGTTTCCGGTATCTCTCTATCCAGGTCTGCTTCCCACTTGGCCTTCAGCGTCGCCAGCGGAGGCAAGTTCTCCCGGAGCATCCTCGAGTACAGGCAGGTCACCGCCTTATATGTTCCGTCCGCCACCATGGTATATTGGCAGGCCATAGTTGTCGTCGGCTCTATAAGCCCCTCCTTCCAGTGCGCTTGAATGGCTCTAGTCACCGCGGCGTGCAGTAAGTAGCCCCCCCTTGGTAGCTCATATTTTTCCTGCAATTCCTGAAACGGTATCAGTGCCCCGTCCTCATAGAGGTCTCCCACCACTTGCACTCCTGCTTCCTCCCAGTCCAGCAGTTGGGACCAATCCCCACCGGGGGGCAGAGCTGTCAGCATTCCTAAGGGAATCTCCGGGGCGTACGGGTGGTTCACTCCCGCCCGGCGCCGCGAGCGGTCCCAACAAAGCTTAAACGTTCGTTCTTCGGGCGTCATATCTCCTCTTGCTATCCTCTGCTGTAGAGCCATATAAGCTAAAATGTGGCGCGGGGTGCCCCTGTCCCTCTCATCTTCCGGCCCGCGATATACTCTCGCTACCTCCTGCGTAAAGTTCTGTAGTTGCGCAGCCAAGTAGTAAAGTTCAAAGTCGGGTGCCGCTAAACCACCCTCGTCCTTTGGGCGGGAGAGGGTCGCTAGAGCGATCCTACGCCTTCGCGTTCCCCATATAAAGGAGGTTATCAGGGATTTCAATTGTGAGAACAGGGCTCTAGGTATCCAGACCGGTAGGGTGCGAAAGAAATAAAGTAGGCGCGGCAGGTTTACCATTTTCAACAACGAGATGCGTCCCGTGACTGTCAATGGCAGCATGGCCCAAAAGGCCACGCAGCCTTTAAGCGCGCGTATGCATCTGCCTATGTTGCCCTCCAATACGTCCGATGGTCTGTGGTAGATATATACCCCTAAGTAATCCATCTCTTTCTTCATGAATACTCTTAGGGGCATATTACCAACAACTAGCGATAATTATCGCTATTTTGGTTTAGCAGCAATATTTTTATCGCCGAGCTGCGGCGATTTTTATCGCTTAGGAGCCTTGGTATTACTAAGGTTTATCTACTAAGCGATAACAATCGGCCGAAACGCATGAATATCGCTGTAAAGTCAGCGATATTCATGCATTACCGAGCAAATGCTCTTAGCCATCTTATCCACCTCCCATTGGATAACATGGCTAAGAACTGCTCAGGGGCAGGTGTTAGCTTTTGGAGATATTCGCGCTTAGCGCGAATATCTCCAAAAGTTGGTAATAGGAGATAGCAATGTTAGCGACTGTTTCCAGTCGCTAACATCTTGGCACACCCACTTTGCATGTCATTAGTGATAAATATCACTGACATGCAAAGAGGGGCCCAAGATGGTCGCTATCTCCTATTAGCTGTCGCTAACTGGTGTTAGCGACAGCTAGGTAATAGGGAGATAATTTTATCTCCGCTTTCTTGGCTTTTAAAGCCAAAAAAGCGGAGATAAACCCCCTTGATAATATGCCCCTTAATCTTCAGGAACGGACCTATGGCTAAGGAAAGAACAATAGTCTTTCATCTACTGCAAAAAGCATCCTTGTTTTGTTCTAAACAGGAAACTCCATCCCCACCATGGAGAAACTGGATCAAAAACGCCATGTAAATTGGCGGTCCACACAGTGGCATAGATAGGTCTTCTGCCACCCATGGCAGACCCAGCCTTTGCCGATCTAATCGGCCCTAAGAGCAGGGGGCTGCTAGAGGGGCTACGGGTGATCGATTTCAGGGTGTCCCACCCCACGCAGCTTCAGATAGGAGCTGGGGGATGCCACCCTCAAATCTCATACCGCCCGGGGCCAACCCTCCCCCCCTTGCTACACCACTGTGCCCACCCTTTTGGAGTCCGTAGACCTTATGGTTCCACATCAGGCTGGCTTCAAGGTTGCAAGTGTATATTACCAGAACTGGCATTTGCCCTGTCCAGCATGTGTTTAATCATAGACTCCAGTAGCAGTGGTTCTGGACTCGCAGGTACCATCTGCTGTTTTTAATAAGATTAACTTGTTCAAAGTCATCTTGTCTGAGGCCCAGCATGATATATATCATAGGAGCAGCTGTAAGATTGTTTAGCTTTTCCCTGACTGATCAAGCACAGGTGTTCTCCCTGTCCACATTTATGTCTTGGCACGGGGTCTCATGGGGTTGTGCCTTGTCACATCACATATACTGTTCAATGTGTATTCTCAATCTTAGCGTTTCAGAATATTTTCCTGTGCATGCCACTTCTACTTGAAATGTGCCAGAAAATAGTAAATTGTGACAAAAGTGGCACTGGCTAGTGTTAACTTTCAGCTGTTAAAGTTGCAAATAAATGATAGAAATTACATTTCAAGGAATAAATGGAGTGGATTATGCTGGGAGTTTGTGTGGAGTGCCATCAATGCCCAAAACATGTGTTGAGTAGAACTTCCTCATTAATAAATCACAATGGAATAATTAAACAATAGACCCTGTGGCAGATTTACAAGCCCCTTGCGACACATTAATGCCGCCGTTGCGTCACTTCTGTGACGCAGCATTGGCGTAAACCATGCACCATGGTGCCCCTTATTTACAACGTGACACATCTAGGGTGATGCGTCACGTAGTAAAGCCCTGCGCCACATTAAACCTACGTCAGGTTTAATGTATACAGGGTGGGCATCCCGTCGGAAAAAGCCTCGAAAAAGTGACACAGTGAAATCTACATGAGTCACTTTTACGACGCCGCTGTGTCAAAACCCTGCGCCTGCATGAAGCAGGCGTAAGGCGTGATGCAGCATGTTAGGTATGGGCAGCCCCTGAGCATTGCTGGAGTTGCGTCACACTTGCGACACGGACCCAGCAATGCGCCGGCTTACGCCATCACATGCATCACGCATCTGTTTATCCTTGCGCCACGATGCGGTGCATCTGTGGTGGCGCAAGGGTAAACTTGTGTGACAAATCTTACCTGGCGCATCCCTGCTGATATGCAGGGATGCGCCCGTCCTTGTAAATTTGCCCCCCTGTATTTCTCCCATCGCAAAAAACATGTCTCTTTGATAACCTAATATTTCTATGACGTACGCAACGTTCTGAAAGGTACCGCAGAGATTGCTTCTGACACTGCATACTAATGCTGGGTGCTACAGCAGATCCAGAAGTACAGGAATATTCTTTGATTTTTCTTTCTAAGGTATTCATATAAGATTTGCATTTCTGGACAAACTAATTTGAAAACTCTGCAGTAAAATTGTAAAACCCCAGAGTTGCTGCATTTTTCTTAAAACTTTCTTAACAGAAATATCTTTTTCAAAACCACCTAGAAAAAGTCAAGCTCATTTGCTTCTCTGATTATGACACACTAATGTTTCGGGGTTAACCATTCACCAGTGAATGCACTGTGTGAATTGCCTCTAATTTGGGCAAATAAAGTAATCAAGATAAAGCCAGTCACATACTCTTGTCTAAGCAACATGTCTCTTGATTGTGAAATCTGTAAATTCGTTTCTAGGCTATATCTCATTGAAGTCAGGCCATGTTTGCTTAGCAGTGACACACCTATGGCTCATATTGTATATATAACTAAACCCAGATCCCAGCAACTGTGCTTAAATAAGCATTTGCAATGCAATAGGTCTCACATTTGCGAGAGTTTAAGCCTTTGGCATTGTAAATGAAAAAGCCATTTATTTATCTGTTTTGCTAATTAATATACATAAAAGGCATTGTCTTTTACAAACGACATTTGCTCAAACTCTTGTAAATGCGAGACATGTTTCCTTGTAAAGAAGTGACAGCCGTTGTCCCGGGCTGCTTGGAAAGTGAAAGCGCGCATGGCGGGCTGAAATTTGCAGGAAAGCATGTCGTACCTGCATCAGGAGAAACTGAGTAAAGAAAATAGTGCTTACAGATTAAATAAAACATTCTGTGTAACAACTGAAGTAAAGGGCCAGTCCTCATGGGAGGTTACAAATGCAGACAAGGCTGTACTAAGGAGGGACTAACAAGCCTATTAATGAATCAGAAGCCAGCATTTACAAAGGGTAAAGACACAAGCCAATGAAAAATATGGGCGCAGAGTGGGTGGAGCTTCAAGTCCATACTCTAACACAGCATGCCTCGCAGAGCAGCGCATGCGCTGCCCAGACTCAACTTAAAAAAACGTGAACAGTTTTTAATCATAAGACTGAAGCAACTGGCTTTAGCCTAGGTGGGTTGGTGGAGGCACTGCCTCCCTTACCTGCAGCTATGCTGAACTTGGACTTTGATGCCCAGCTGGTAGACCTTTTTTTTCTCTGAAGTGGCACCCACCCCCATGGTTAAAATGAAAACAGT
Organism: Lissotriton vulgaris; assembly: GCF_964263255.1. Taxonomy (NCBI): domain Eukaryota; kingdom Metazoa; phylum Chordata; class Amphibia; order Caudata; family Salamandridae; genus Lissotriton; species Lissotriton vulgaris. The sequence continues at coordinate 361,663,440 of NC_141693.1, read as the reverse complement.
GAAGGCAGTCTGATAACCAATGTCCAGGATACACTGGGAGATTTCTCTGAATGTGTGTGACATTTCTGTGCTATATCTGTCCAGGATGACCATGATTCCCATGTCGAATGCAAACAGAACAAAAGTTGTTGGAATGTTATCAGACAAGCCCTCCTCAAGAAGGGTGGGCCGTCTGAAACCATTCTCCACGTTCAAACCCTCCATAAGAATTTCCCCTTTGGGGAGCAAGAGGCGGCTCTGCCATCAGGAAAGAAGTCTTCCCCTGACCTCTAAAAGAGTCAAGAAGCAGAGCGATGGGCTAACCAGACATGGGTGGACTGATCAGGTCTACGAGGAGAGGGTCACATAAAGCCAACCCATGAAAGTGCCATTTTGTAAATCAGCTCAACCTAGTCTTGATTGCAGAGCACATTGATGCAGTGTCTTCTACTGTATCACTGAAATTCCTGCTTATTTTGTGGACGCTGAAGGTCGGACCTCAAACGCAAAAGGCATCTTCAGGGCGGGTGGTGACTGCCAGAGCTTGTAAACAGCAGTGGGGGGGGGGGGGCTCACCATCCCTTGCAGGTGGCGGGGGTAAGTTTTCTTTACACCGCTGACTGAATGGGGTAGGAATTAACAATGAAAGGCAAGAAAATGATGTGGGAGACATCAAAGACAAACTAGACATGGGTTTGCAGTGTCATCCTGCCTTAAACTGTGATTTAGAAACAGGGCTAGAAAAGTTTTTACAACTACAGAGTGTGTTGCTCAAGCAATGAACAAAATATTGTATTCAATGTTGTCACCTGCATGATAATGGGTATGCAGGAACTGGGGAAATTAACCAAGCCTGTCACTCAATTGATTCGAGAAATAGAGGCATAGCTAACAAGAGTCTCAGTTAATTAGTTGCAGGTGAGGCTGTTTCTAGTCAGAGAAATTGATTTGACCAGCATGGCGTGAGTGTTCGTGTTTATCCGAGGGTCACACAACAGTTGTGCTTTGGAATAGGCATTCTACAGATCTGGCCCTTTGAGCCACAGTAAATATTTTGTTGGCTAGATTTAAGGTGTTCAGTGTATGGAAAATTACAGAAATAATACTTCGGTTGCATTGAATAGGGCTAGACAAGATTACAGCAAGCACTTATTTGTTTAAATTCCTCTGGATAATCACAAGAAAGGCTCAGTTTTGAAAACATACTCAAGCATAGTGCAGGCTGGCACATGTTCTTGACATAACTGTGCTGCATGGTTGGGTTGTAATCAACATTGTCCATTCAACAGTTTGTAAACAAATGCGCTCTGAGCAGAGGAAGGGTAATTCTGGCTTATCGTACCTTTTGGAGAAAGAGTGAGGAGTATGTGTCTATTTCAAAGCCTTCCAAAAAAAGGCTTCTGAGAAGCACTGTTGGTACTCTGTGAGCCATTACCGAGAGGTGAAGAGTGAGAAGGGTGTATAGAATACAGGTGAATTAAGCAAACTCTAACCCAGTGAGGATGTAAGAAAAAATGCAGGGTGCTTGGAGTTGGCCACCCATCATCAAAGTATCTGGATGTGAATAGGTGCAGAGATCTTTAAAGCCACTTCTGTTCTACAGAGAGCCTTGCCCTGATGATCTTGAATAATTCTTAAACAGATTGTTTTAAATACCATTTTCCTTTAATTTATTTTTAATTTGGGTGATGTGTGAGAGTCTATTACTGATACTTTGCAGAGAAATGTTGTGTTTATTTTTCATGCAACATCCTTCACATATGAAAAATGGGAGGGTCTTACATAGATTATTTAAAGTGATATTAATGAACTGCTGCTGTGTTACAAATATTGCAAACACACATCATTATATCTGAACAGGAGAAGTAAACACATTAGAATTTGGAGGGTTGCGCCTGTTCACTGTCAGTGACATGGCCAAAGAGGGCATGAAAGAGCTGAAATTGAATCATAAATTCAAATCTGCTCTGTACAAGGGGTCCCAAACTAGGTTTGGTCCTGAGCCCCCAGAATCCTTAAGATGTCCCTGGAATAGAGACCCAATAAGAGGTTTTCAAAGCGACCAAGTCAGCATCTCTAATGTGTTATTAGAAGCATGAAATGGTTATTTTGCTGCCACAGAAGCAAAATCACACAATCGGTAATTGAGCGATTGGCTTTTTATATAATTTAATCATGAAAGTGCTTGGGTTTATTGGGAAATAAATGAATGTCCTCCCTAAATATCACAGAATATCCTATTGGAAAGTCTTCCATTGTTACCTTTCGGCCGCAGTGTAGCCTGTTTTGTGTGTTTCGCTCAGACTTTAAGATCACCCAACTCGTGAATTCTGGCTGCAGATTAGGGCATCACATTTCCACCCACTAACAGGTTTTACCATCACATGTTAATGTTAATGTTAAGGGAAATTTATTGAGCGCACTGTCACCATGAGTTTCCTGGCGCTGATAGGACACTGAGGTTGAGCAAGAGGAGTTTAGTGGGGATGTGAAAAGAGCAGAGTTTTTAAAGATTTCCTAAAAGATAGGAGGGAACAAGAGGTCTTGAGTGAGAGTGGAAGAGAATTCCATAGCTTGGGAGCCAGGTGAGAGAAGCTGCGGCCGCCAGATTTAGTGAGTTTAAACCGGGGGATAACTAGAAGCTGAAGATGGGTGGACCTCAGGGTGCGGGGAGGACAGTAAGGGGTGATCAGGGACTTCAGGAAAGCAGGGAAGGGACCAGTTAAGGCTTTGAAGACCAGGCAACAGACCTTAAAGGCTATTCTTTCACAGACTGGTAACCAGTGTAGTTGATGTAATAGAGGTTTGGCCGACTGCCATCTAGGGATTTTAAATGCCAGTCTGGCAGCCTGGTTCTGGATGATCTGTAGCCTAGCCAGCTGGGATTTGGGGAGGCCATGGTATAGGGCGTTAGAGAAGTCCAAACGGGAAATCACCAAAGCTATTAAAACTTGTAGCAGGGCTTCGGAAGTCAGATGATGGGCAACTTTCCGTATCCTGTATAGCTGGAACATGCAGGAGTGCGGAGTGCGATCATTGGCAAGGCATGCATCCAGAGGAAATGTCAAATGACTTTTTGCAAAATGTCGGACCTCCGCCCTTTGTACCCTAATGCTCCTCCCAGGGAGATGCAAAGTATCTGTAGGCTCGTCATGAGCTCCCTATCCTATAGATGCCTGTTTTTTTGCAGATCTTCCTTGGGGTGACCCTTTAGACTTCTAATGTAGAGCAGCCCACACACAGAGGCCCAATTGATGATGTTGCCTGCACTTGTAGGGGGGCTACATTCACAAAATCCACCTGTATCGCTCCAACAGGCAAGGGAACTGCAGGGTGGTCTGTGAAGTGAGTGACTAGTTACAGCAGCTCCCGTCTCCATCCTATGATTGCGTTGCAGTAAGCAGCATGCATGAGTAGATTTTGAAAGTACAAAAAGGCAGAAGCCAGCAGCCAACCATTGCTGCACAAGTCTAGCGAACATCTTTATTTATAAAAATCCGCTATAGCAATGTATTGAAACATTGGTCACTTCAGTGTGGTCCTCTCTTCTTTAAATCCAAAATTAAATCAGTCTCCAGAACTCCCAAAAACAGTCTGCAGTTTTAGCTGTCTCTCCAAGCCAGTGCTGGCCACTGCCTTTTCTGCTCCTTTGACATCGGACAGAATTTCATCTATGCTTTCGGACACTAACCAACCAGTCACATGCCATTTTGTTTGCATTACATTTTTTCTGTCCCTGTAACTCTCTGTATTCATTCTTTACAGTTTTTCAATGATGGAAATGACTATTGTTAGGGATCCTTCTCCTTACCAGCAAAATGAATAGCTCAAAATAGTTATGGCTAGCACCACAACTCCAAAATGTTGGCAATTCTTGATCTATTCCACCACATTCAATACCTTTTGATGCTTTGTGTATTGATTCAGTGTTGCTTGCTTCTGTACCACTGACATGATATTTCAACATCACCTTTCCTTTCTGCATAGTCCATGGGTCCCTGTTCTTACAAGCCAAGCGCCTGGTAGTTAGAGTCTATGGTTGTGGACTACAGGAACCAGATGCACAAATGGAGGTAGTGATAAAATGTGGCATGTGAGGAGGGGCTCGGATTCCCATTCATGACTATTAGATGTGTGTATATTGATACTCACCAGGGGGTGATCAGTAGAGACCTCTTAGAAAGCATGTGCACCTCATGCACTATTACATCAATCAATCAATTAATCACGCAATCAATCAATCTGTATTTGTTAAGCACGGCTTATCACTCTGGTGGTATCCAGGCGCTGGGGTATGATGAGCTTCAATCAAAGAGCCAGGTCTTGAGTCCCTTCATGAAGTCGGCGAGTGAAGGGGAGGTTCGGAGTTGGAGTGGGAGGTCGTTCCAGGACTTGGTGACGAGGTAGGAAAAAGAGCAGCCTCCACTGTGGCTCTGTCTGATGCGAGTGACGTGTGTGAGGGTGAGGGAGGCGGATCAGAGCTGTCTAGTCAATTGGTGGAAGGTCATGCCGTGGCTGATGTAGGAGTGTCCGGTGTGGTGGAGGGCCTTGTAGGCGTGTTGGTTGTTTCCTTCCAGGTCATCGGTGGGCTGGTGGTTGATGGCTTTCTCCAGGACCTTGACCGGGAAGGAGAGCAGCGAAATAGGGCGGTAGCTCTTGAGCTCGCTGGGGCCGGTGGAGGGCTTCTTCAGGAGGGGTTTCACCTCTGTGTGTTTCTAGGTGTAGGGGGGTGTGGTAGTGGTGATAGAAGAGTTGAGGATGGTGGTGAGTGTGCAGCTGATTTTCTTCTGTCCCAGGTTGAACATGTGGTGGGGGCAGCGGTCTGTCAATGCTCTGGAGTGAATGGAGGTCATGATCGCTCTGGTGATGGACATGGTTAGTGGGGTCCATTCTGTGAGGTGACTTTGGGAGTTGTCGGTGTGAGTCAGGAGATGGTTGAGGTCAGATGGCTGCTTACATCCTCTTAGCATCATTTATCCTTTTTGCTGCAGGCAGGCCTTCTGCGGGTCCCCCAAAGGAAGAACTTGTTTTGCTGTCTTACCCTCTATAGCCTTTTTCCCGGCACAAAAAGGCAGATCATAAACTCTTTGTGTTGTAAAACATTTCAGTAATAGGTAAAGGGCCTCAGGCGGCGCTTGCTGATGCCAGCTGTGGAAAACAAGTCCTGCCATGACATGTCAGACATGCAGTTGCTGTCATCCACTACATACCACCTTGTATAGGCTTGAACGACCCAACTGGCCTCTGTCACGGTTTCAGGGTCTGAAGGCAGCACAGAGACATGTCAGTGTCCAGGTGGTGAAAGGGGCAAGTCATGTTTTTTATGCACGATGTCCAGGGTTGACATAACCTGGCATGCTGCTATTCAGAGCCAATAATTGTTGAATAAAATTAAGAAACAGACCAGAGACAAGGACTGCAGTGCTGAGATCAGACCTTGCCTACATCGAAACTGCTGCTACCTGGTAGTTCCGACCTGGGGTATCTGTTTCGGGTTCCAGTTGGACACCCACCTCCCGCCCCTCAATGGAGCAGATGTCTGGACCCACCTTCTGTGCACATATATTATGACTAATAATAATTCTAGTGCTATGACCCCTTGACCTAGAGCCCGCGCGTTCCCACTGGCAGGAAAGGCACATTCCACCGAGCCCTCAGGTGTGGGATTGTTTTCTTCTCGAATAGAAACAAACTTTGCGTTACCTCAGAGACCGGCGATCCAAGGGCTATTAAAAGCCATTTCACAAGGAGTTGGCTAATCTCGGAAGGTATTTTCCTGTCCGTTAAGCGGGTCGGCGCCTTTGAGGCAGGCGGCAAGTCCCATCCACCTATGAATGTAAAACAAACAGCCCCTTCGCCGTGCGTGGATGGCTCCAGATAGGAAATCACCTGCGATTGGGCGGGCGCGGCCTTACACGCCCGGCCCCCGAGAGCGGGCGCCAAAGTCCGCTTGTTTGGAGTTTTAAAAGTCATTAACTGCAGTGAGAACCTTTTGCGCCTTTTAGACACAGCAAGATTAGCTCAAGCTCTGTTTCCACTTTCCATGTGTTTTGGAATCTCTGGAGGAGTTAGCTACTCTCCTCCAGGCACCTGTACCAGATACGAGCACCGACGTGTGTCTCCGTATCACCTGGCGCGCCTGACGCAGTTACCTCTGTAACCCACCAGGCCCCGAGCTGTTGGACGTGTGTGAGTCATCCTGGGCGCGAGCGTGTGTCAGAGTTTTTACCACCGTCTGTACTAACTACGAAACCCGATTTGTTAAGGAAAAATGAAATACATTTACGGCGGGCCACCCTCATTGCGGGAAATCACGTGACGACCAGGCCATTCATTATCGCGTGGAATCAAGCTGTCGCTTTATTTGATGGCAGACGTGATCACGAGTCTCATAATTCACATGTATCGAGTCGTCCGGACGCCTCGGGGATTGCAAAGATGAACATCAGCTTTGAAAATGACTTCACTGCTTAAAAGCTCTTATCGCTTCATCCGTTCCCAGCCACTTTTTGTGCACACAGACACATACTGTTAGGGCCAGGCCTAGCAATTTCCTCGTTCCTGTTTTAAAAAAAAATGGGCCTGATTCACAAATGTAAACTTACTCTTTAGTGTACGGCTACGTTTTTTTGCTATTCACAAACACGTTTTACTAGTTGTTTCTTTAAAACTGCAAAGTCTCCCTATGCGTGGCAGAGACTACACACATAAAAAAAGAACATTCCTATTTTTTGTATTTTTAATGTGCGTAGTTTGCTGTACATGTACAGAAACTCCGTAGACGTAAAGATACGACTATAAAATTCGTTCGTGAATAGCAGAAAAATCGTACATTTACACTGAATTGTAAGTTTATGGTTTTGAATCATCAGACCCGTGGTATTTCTGTATCCATGGCCGCTTGAATTATGTGGCAAGGGATGACCAAATTATGTGGTAGAGGTGACTAAACAGCGGCAAGAAAATGCAACTATGCAACCGAATGAGGGCCATTTTGGGACAATATTACTAAATAGTTTTGTCATTTTTCACTTGTTTTAACAGTTTGGGCAGAGGTTTCATCTCATTTGTACCAGTTTAACATTCAAATACATTAATAAACAGCTAAAAGAGGACCAGTCAACCAATGCGTGAAAATACGGGTCATTGTGATTTTAGTAACTTTTGATCTGTTTGAGCTAGAAAAAATGTTGGGGCATAAAATGTGTAAATTATGCAGCAGATGATGTGACAAACGCGGCAAATCCACAATTTTTTGGAAAATTCCACAGCTGTAAAATCTCATAATTCCAGCCGCGGTCGGTAGTGGGAGTACCTGTCGGGTGGTGACGAGCGGAGGGGGAGGGGCAGGGTGGGCGTTTTAATGTATGGATTACGGAGGTTTACAGGTAAGTAAACTAATAAATGATTAAAACAAATTTCGTTACACGCACTGCATCGCATTTGGCGATGCAGTAAACGCAACGAAATTTGTTTTATTTATTTTCATGTTTACTTACCTGTAAACCTCCGTAATCCATAGATTACTACCCCCCACCCTTCCCCTCCACCTCCCCACGTCGCCGCCCGGCAGGTACTCCCACTACCGACCGCGGCTGCATAATTCCATGGCATGTACCGTCCTCAAAGAGATTAGCTCTGCTGTGATTCAATACCCTATTCCTGCTTCTTTTAACCCCTTCGATGCTGATGACGAGCTCAGCTCGTCATCAGCCACGGGTGGCGTGTGCGGATGACGAGCTGAGCTCGTCATGTAACGCGGCTTTTGAAAAAAAGCAGCGTAGCGCAAAAATAACCGCCGCAGCGATGCGGTTAAAGGCCCCTGCTGGAGTGCAGTACAGAGGGCTAAGAGAATGTCAGAACATCTGCACACAAACAGAGGCATACGCAAAATGATGGGGCTCCCCTGCAGAATGTGACCAAGGCTCTCGCAGATATCGTTGTCATTGGGTTGAATGGGAGGTCCCTTGAAGGGTTGGCAGCCTCCTGAATCTCATACAAATTAAATAACCCTCTCCAAAGATGCTGTACCGTACAGCTTGTTTCGCGGTTAAGTTGCTGACAGACAATGGATGTGTAAACCAACACATCCTTCTAACCCTACTTCCCCGGCATTGCCACATTCAGAAGTTCTGGAAAGTCACTCTCTCTGCATCGCTATATCCTTTGTCTACTTTAGCTGCTGAAATGAGAGAGCTTCAAAGCAGGGCATAATCCAGTCTTAAGAGCAGTGTTTGATTGAAGTGGCAGGGGCCGCAGTGCTTAATTTGTAAAAAATGGATGTGCCAGGGCACCAGGTATCGCTTAGGAGGCTACTACCCACTGCCCTGCCAGTGCTGTCAAATGCCCGTATCGATGGCCTGGATGCACTGGTGCTATTATTTTTCTTTAGTGTATATTCAATTCCTGAACTAATGTGTTGTGCTAAAAAAATAGGTAAACAGCGCCACTATGTGGTGGACTGTCATAAACAAGTTCCATTCATACAAATTAAGAACCCGTGCCAAACACCTGGAAACACTAGCACTAATTAAGCACTGACAGGGGCCTAGAACAAGGTTTTTCCAAAGAGTGAACCCCCACACAGCGGAATGTGAAATATATATATTCTTGATTCCACCTCATGCCTCTTTCTTCCACCGATGATCACTTCCTGTCTCTTTGTCAGTCTTTTCATCCGCACTTTAAACCTATCACTGTTTTCATATCTTACTCTTCCTCCTTTTTTCTGCCTTTAATACTTTTCTTTCTCGTTTCATGGGTCAGGTGGCAGAGGTAGGTTTCGGTTCCAAAGGGGGCCACATACTCTTGGAGGTGCACCATGGTAAATCATGGTTGTTGAACTTTCAAAATTGGGGGAACTGAAGGGCAGCAGTGGACAGTGGTGGCTGGAGAAAATATAACAGCAAAAATAACCTGGTAGGAATTGCACACAATGGCAGAGCAAAGCAAGCCCACCATAATTGCTTCAGTGTAAGGAGTGCGTTCAGGGTATTATTCCCTTCAGAGAAACATGCAGAAATAGCCTAAGTTTCGAGAATTATTTGTAAGTAAACATATGTTCTGAAGGAGCACTCATGACATAGTCAATACCTCCATTGTCTGCCATACAAGCCTCACACTCAACATTGTTTGTGGTTTGTTGTCTCCAAGAAAACTGTAGCACGACCATGCAGTATCAGTACAAAGCTATTAAAAATGCACACAATAACATAATTCCCACCTCTATGTCATAGATGCACTTCATCAAGACAGAGATGCTTCAAGACTAGATGACACTGGCTCAAGATGCTATAGGTCACTTACAGAGTCGTCAGCAAGGCGAGGGCTGGAATGTGATAGGGAATTGGAGAATGAAAGGTTGGGAGGGTGGGCATGAATGGTGACAGCGATCGGAATGGTGACAGGAATTAGGAGTATGAAAGGAATTGAGTGAGTGACCATGCTTATTTGTTAAAAATAATATAAGTATAAAATAAATAAGTGCATGGCCGCGGCCAGAGCTATTAAAGCTCGACGTGCCAAATCCCGAGGCTGCACATCCTTGTTTCTGCCTCATGCCTCTTTTCCCTAGTGCCAGTACTCCCTGCCCCTCTAGCTCACTCTTGCAGGCTCTTTTCATCCCTGCTGTCTGCCTTTGTAATTGGTATTCGTTTTTTCTTCATCCTTTTCCCCTTTTGTGTTTTTTTGTCCCTTGCTCTGGATCAAATTCTGTTGAGGAAAAATAAGTAGTTAATCAAAAAGAGACTAGCTTATGCATTATGAGTTTGACAAAAAGTCTAAGGACTCAGGTATGTTTTGTCATGGGATAGGAGCACCTGGTTGGTGTGCTCATGAAGCCCTCACCCACCAACCTAGTTGGTGGCATGCTTCATCATCGGGCCCACCCAGTGACACCAACCGGGTGTGCTTCGACGCCTGGTTACTAAGTATGGGCGAATTTTGCGAATCTGGCGTTCGTGAATTTAGCGAATTTGCGAACTCGCAATCCGCAAAATCCGCGAATTCCCGCGAATTTGCGGATTTTTTTTTTGTGTTCGCAAGTGTTTCTGCCAGTTCGCGAGGGTTTGGTAGTAGTTCGCAATTGCGAACTTACTTGTCGGCTCGCAACGGTCGCGACTATGTTGTTTCTACGTCTGGTTCATCATCACAGCCTCCCAGCACCCTCTGTTTCACCACTGCCACCCTCTCTTTGACCCATGCCACCCTCTGTTACATCAATGCCACCCTCTGGTTCACGATTCATCACTGTAGAAGATGGGGGGGAAAAGCAAGCACACCTGCCCTGCTTCAACTGACATGAATTAATTTGGGGTTAGTTTATTAACAGCACCTGCCCTGCCCCAACTGACAATAATGAATTAGGGGCTAATTAACGTGTCACTGAATTTGAAGTTCCAGCCTGGCACCTGCTTGTCTGCTCCCTTAGCTGTAAATCAGGACCTTTGTGGCATACAGTTAAGGTCAGAGCAGGGTCACACAATAGTTGCAAGCAGGCAACCGAATTCTGGAGGGCCCCCTCAGGAAGCACAACAGGGAATCGTTACAAATCATGAGATTGACCTTTTGCACCTGCTCATTTGTTTTGCTTTTGCAAAAATCGTTTTTCGGTAATTTCACGCTATTTGCGAGGCTCGGCGTCGTGCGAAACCGACCGCGGAAGCCGCCAATTCGTGCGAATGAGCTTTATATTTTTTGCAGCGTATTATTTCGCGAGTTTTTTTGCAGTATTCGCGAGCCGCTTGCAGCGCAACACGCAAATTTACCCCAAGGTCGAGTACGGGCGCGGCCATTTTGTTTGCGTGACGTATTTCCGTTTCCGCCCGCTATGTATAATCTCGCGAGGTAAGCGCATTGCAAGTACAAGTTCGCACGAGATCGCGAGGAAAATTGCGTGCGAACTTACTTTCGCGCTTGTGAACGGGCGGCCATCTTGTTTTTCATTCATTTCCTGTGTCTGGGCACGGTGTTTATCCTCTTGCTATCTTTGCCATCCTTTGCTTGTTTTGAGTTTTTTTTAGAACGATTTTGCTTCTTATCTATCCCTCTCTTTTCCTAGCTGTATATTTTTGTCTTTTCTGCTATTTTTGTTTACTTTTAAACTACTTTTTAAACTCTTTTCTTTTCTTCTTCCCTATCCTATTCCTTCTTAATTTTTCTTTACCTGCCCAGACCATGGTGAAGCCAGGCGCCGTGAAGCTGCCCAGGCACTTGAGGGAATCAGCGGCGGCGGGGAGGAGGAGTCCTGGACCCCGTGCCAGGACAGCATGCGGGCGATTGAGGGGGGAGCAGGTGACAAGACGGGAGATCTTTAGCCCGGAGGAAGTGGGCGCGCTGGTCTACTTCATCCAGCGCCGCCTGCCCAGGACCATCGCAGGAGGCGGCAGGATCGCGGCCGGCGGCTACAACCTCCAGCAGCGCCGGAAGCGGTGGCAGAAGGTGTGCTGGGCCATGTCCCAACTCTCCGGGGTCCAGCGCACCTACAGCCAGGTCACCCACCGCTGGACGGACCTCCTGGACCGGGAGCGCGACCTGCTGGACCAGCTCGGCTTGGAGATCCCCGGGCTTGGTGAGTAGTAGTAGCTATTTCATCACTCACTACTATGTTTTCTCCTGCTCTGTGTTGTTGTATTGCAAATATTTGTTTTTTACATTGAGCAAGCCAATAATGCTGCTGACGATTACATTGTAGTTAAATTATATTTCAAAATCTTCTGTGCATTTCAGGTGCACTGCTCTCCTTCTCAGTGGCGTTGCTACTATGCTTATTTGTTTTCTATTTTGTGGTCTCATTGGCCTGAGTAACTATTATGTATGAGTGTACTTTACAGAACTGCGTAATGCTAGACACTAGGGGGCAGATTACATTTACAAGCCCCTTGCGCCACGTTTACGTTGCCTTGTGTGACGCAACAGTGGCGTAAACGTGGCGCATCCCTGCGAGTCATTTACAGCGTGACGCATCTAGGGAGATGCGTCACGTTATAAAGCCATGGGCCTGCGCCACAATGGGTGCGTTCCTAGTATGCAGGGTGGGCGGTCCTGCGGCTGTGCGCCTCGCAAAAGTGCCTGCGTGAAATCTACAAGATTTAACGCAGGCACTTCTGCGACGCTGCTACGTCAATTCAATTCCTTATGCCTGCTTGAAGCAGGCGTAAGGACTGACACAGCATGTTAAGTATTGGGTGGCCCTGAGCATTACTGGAGTTGCATTGCGTTGGCGACGTGACTCCAGCGATGCGCCGCTCTTACGTGACGAGATGCGTCACGCAAGTGCCTACCCTTGCGCCAGGGCGCGCCGCATTGTAAATGAGGCGCATCTGCCGTGTCGCAAGGGTAGTTTTGCGTGACGCATTTGATCTGGCGCATCTCTGGAGATGCGCCAGAACGCGTAAGTAAGTATGCCCCTAAGGGGCAGAATTGCAATTACCGTCGCATCCCTGCAAAGTAGCAGGGATGCGCCAGTAATTGTGCGGCCCGCTACCACCACCAAACATGGTGCGCCGCATTTGCAATGCGGCGCACCATGGGCCCAAAACTTCACCGAAGCTTTACTGCTGGAGTTGCGTCGCAACGATGGCGCAGCTCCAGCAATGCTCTGGGGTACCCTATCTCCCCAATGCTGGGTCAAGCCGTACGTCTGCTTCAAGCAGGTGCAGCGTTTGTGTGACGCATCATTGTCCTAAAGGTGACTGATTGAAATTTTGTAGATTTCCCTCAGCCACTTTTAGGATGTGTTCCAGCGCAGGAATGCCCTCCCTTGCGCCGGAACGCCCCCTGATGGCGCAGGGCTTTATAACGGGATGCATCTCCCAAATGCGTCACGTTGTTATAATATTATACGCCGCCTCTTTTGTTTAGCTGCTGCGTCACAAAAGTCACGCAAGAACGGAGCAAAAGAGCCGCAAGTGGCTTAAATCTGCCCCTTCCTTTGTACCCCTGACAATAAGAAAAATAGTGGCAGTGGATTGATAGTTTGACTATTTAAATGACTGGTTATGTAGCAGGCAACTGTTAGTGTTGTCACTGATCTGACTGAAATCACAATGGAGTTTGTCTGTCACTTTGCGTCTTGCCTGCGGACTGCTGCCTGCCAGTCCTAGGTGAACCTTTCAGTACTTTGTTTAGTGAGTTACGTGACTTTCGAAGTCGCAGGTCCGCAAATCAATGAAAACTAACCCTAATCAATATAATTTCGCGGAAATATTTTGTTATTGTTGGTTTGAAATGTTTGATTTGGTTGACATTGACAAGCAAGAATCATCTATGTTTTCTGTTCTTTCTTTCATGTTGTACGTCAGCTCCCCCCAGGGGCGAGGGGACACAGGAGCAGCAGGCGGCGGATGCTGTTGAACAGGGCCAGGATCGGGCAGGCGAGGGCTCCTTTGCTGGCCCCAGTAAGTTTTCATTTTAGACTAGTACCTATTTTTCCAAGCGTTCCTCATTTGATTTTTTCAAAATCGTCTTTGATCTTCTTGTAGACTGTATCTAAATTCTTATCCTGCCTCTACTATGACTCCCTGTGGTATTACTAGATTATTCTTATTAGTCTGTCTGTGTAGCTAACTAAGATTGCACGGTTGGCGAAACTCCCATTCTAGTCAGCAATAGCTCTATCAACTTAGTGCAGTGCAGTCCTCTGGGATTGTCCATAATGTCTTTTGAAGTGTTCTATCTGCTTTGAAAATTCCCAACTGTAAAATGTGAATGACCACCAAGAAAGAATAAGATACTACCTTTTGGTTTGGATAGGAGGACAATCCATACCACTACTGTTGAGGGGACAATTCTTCTGCAGAAACAACTATGGACAATAAATAGTGCATTGCTTATCAATTATAATAGGCGCTGTTAGAGCTTCCACATACCTCTGTGATAACAGACTTTGAACCCCCAATGTCCTTACTGACTGACTACATAGTGTGGCACAGTCATTTACCTCCCGAATTCATCGATGATTGATCCCCAATGATGATTATCCAACGTAGCTCAAGAGTACGGAGTCAGAGTCAAGAAGTGTCAGAGGCACAGACTCATGCTTGCAAAAATTGCAAAACCTTTCGCTCAGTCACTCTAGTCTGGACCAAAAAATAGAGAGTCTATTTAAGTTTAAAAGCTTTATTAAAAGTAAACACATTTATTAAAATGAAGTCATAATAAAAAAACTAAACGTTTAACTGAGAATGGAAAAGTGGTTAGTGCTGACGATTAATTGAAGACATTTCTTGTGGTCGAGCCGAGCTCTCACCTTGTTTCAACTTGATCTTGTTGTTAGAAGTCCATCTTCTGTCTGTGTGGAGAAAAATGGTGCGTGTTAAAAAGCCAGCCTTCATCAGTTGTGCCAAAAAGTGCAGCAAGACAACACCCTTCCCTGGAAAAAGGGACATTTGTTTTTACTTTAGAGTACACAGTCACAAATTACATTGTTTTCACATGTCCTCATTCCTAGACCAAATACTAGTGAGTGGTTTATTCTAACATTCTTAAATGTACTTTGTAGGTGGAACATCTGGTGGCGGGGCCAACACGGAGGTGGTGGTGCTCGACACAGAGGCGGAGGGCAATTCCTCAGGGGAGGATGCGGCGGTTCCAGTGCCGGCTGTGAGAGTTCAGACGGTGGTGGTGGCGGGCAGAGGTAAGCTCTTATATATTCCTTACTTATTGAGATTGAAGACGTGGCTGGGAAGGAAAGAATATGAGATGCATGGCTGGGTGAATGATGATGAAGCAATGATTGGTGGAAGGACAACAGCCTGGGTGGGTGACACAGAAACTGTATGTGTCCATAATATACCTGGATAATGCTACTATCTGACTCTTAGATAGCATATGTGTATCTAGAGCAGGGGTACTCATAGTACGGCCCGCGGGCCGGTGGCGGCCCGGCAAGCCTTCCTTGGCGGTGCGCAGACCTTGCAGACAATCACTGCTCCCCCGGCCCTCACAGAGCAGAGTGGAGATGCAGGGCCACAAAGAGGTGAAATAGAACAAAGCCTCTGCTCTGTGGGGCCGGGCAAGCAGTGATTGTCAGGGTGGAGATGCAGGGGCGCTACAACAAACAAAGCCTCAATAATATGTTAATGGTCTTTTAAAGACCTGTTAAGTACTTTGGTGTGGCTGTCTGTGTGTGCGCGTTGAGGAAGCTGTCTCATCCCGGGCTGAAGGCTGACACAGACAGACACACACACAGTGAGATGACAGAGGGGGAGGGAGAGGGAGGGCAGGAGGGAGAGCAGGAGGGAGAGAGATGTATGTAAATGCTGGGTCTGGTGGCTCAGTGGATGAAGGCATCTGCTGCAGGGACCTGTGTGCAACCTCATGGTCACAAGTTTTCGTTTTACTTTAGCCCCGCCCCCTCTGACTCCGCCCCCACCAGTGCGGCCCTCGGCCACAAACTACACTGTAAATTTAGCCCCTGAGAGAAAGTTTGTGAGTACCCATGATCTAGAGAGAGTAGACGGTCAGTGGATGAACTAAGTGTAACTTTGAAGAGCATGTAACACAGCACCCGCATGTCCGTTCCAGTGTAGGAAAGGCAAGGAAAAGAAGTTGTAATTTTGTCCAAATACTACCATCAATAGTAGCAGTAGTTTGTATTGCAAGCACAGCATAGATCCGATTATTACGGTGGCCACTCCCTACCTCTCTTAATAAGTTTAGTAGTACTCAGTCATTCATGTGTGGATGTATCACTGGTCACTCAATAAAAAGCAAAGCACCTAAAGTCATCCCATATGTAAGCAAAAACACCCCATGTGAAGTGATAGATAATCAGATTATTTATCTTCTTCATTTTTCCATTTCTAGTACTCATTTGCACTGTAGGGTGAAAGTTAAATTAATTAAGCAGTAGCCCTTGTAACAGAGTATTCTCAGTGCCACCCGTAATAGAAAAGTAAGAGCTTCACCACCTGCATGTACTGGACCGGTACAGTAAATCAAGTCTAGGTCACTCATCATGGTGTGCGTCTCTTTTTCTCGGGTGCAAGTTCACTGCGCTGGAATTATGCCGGCTTGCAGAAGATAAAGTACCAATTTTCCTAAACAAGAGACAAGAAGAAGAATAAGACTGGTGTACTTTCATAGTCGACTCCAATGGAAGTCCATAGTGCTCGTAGAATTTGTTCCTTAAACTCCCACTAATGTTAGAGCAAGGATGAAGAAGTGGGAGGTTAGATAGATACTGGCCTCAATAGTTATGTAATGCGCTTGCAAGTTGCTAGTTGTACTGCAACACACATTTCTGCTGAATGATTGAGTTAATCTTAAAGAGCATTGGTTACAGACTATGTCTTTCTTTCTTCATATAGATGCTCCTTCCAAACAAACAAAGAGGAAGGAGCTGGCTAGATCGGCCCGGCAACGGAGGATCGCTGCCACTGTTGCAGAATATCGGCGGCTGGTGGCCCTGGAGGACGACGAAAGTGTGCAGTCGACCACAACAACAACGTCGTCTGCATCGGCCTCCGTGCCCCCACCGGCTGCCACACAGCACAGTGCTCCAGCCAGACTGAGCCGGGCTGCCAAAGCCAAACGCCACCGCCGAGCAGCAAGGACAACAGCTGCCTCTCACAGCCATTGTAACTGCAAGGCACGCCTGCGCCACAGTACCCTGAGGGTGTCCCGCCTTCAGCAGGAGCTCCACCACTTTACAAACGTGTTGGAGGGGCTCCGCGTAGAGCACGCCTTGCTCCACCAGGAGTATGATGCCCTGGCCCAAAAAGTAAACAGCATCCACCCATAGTGTCCCTTGCCCCTTTTTTAGAGACTTTTGGGGGGTGGGAATCGGGAGTTGGGTTTGGGACTTTTAAAGGACAACCGTTGGGGTTAGGGAGGGTCTTGCGGGAGATTATTTTGTTAGGGATATAAATATACTTTTTCAAACTTTATCTGAGCATACCTGTTTTTTACTGCTTGCCTGGTGGGTGGGGGTTTAACAGTAACTTTGTTTTCCTGAAAGTTTAGTTCCATTTTCTTCCTTTAAGTGTAAATGCCCAAATGTTTTCAACACTAAGTGCCTCTCACAGAGTAAGTGAAGTGAATTCAAGAGTCCTAGGACTTTAGTCGTACTACCGTCAGTCTCTCTTCTCTCCTAATACTCCATTATACTCCCTCCCACCAAATGCTTATCTTACCTGTAATTTGTGTTCGA
The DNA here is from genome assembly GCF_964263255.1 of Lissotriton vulgaris. Classification (NCBI taxonomy): domain Eukaryota; kingdom Metazoa; phylum Chordata; class Amphibia; order Caudata; family Salamandridae; genus Lissotriton; species Lissotriton vulgaris. The sequence continues at coordinate 361,646,309 of NC_141693.1, read as the reverse complement.
AAGTAGGGCTAGACCCAGGGCTGGCTCCACGGGAAACAGCGAATAAGGTTGGCGATCCTGGGCGGATCAAATTTCCTCATAGTGGTGGTACTAGTGGTGTGACACAGTGGCAGTTGCATGCCTATGAAAAAAAAGAAAATGAAATCTGGTTTGTCCTCCTGAGCAATACAACGGTACAATAGAGAATATAGCAGGTGACAGTACACTAGAACAGTGCCACATTGTAGCCTAACAAATGGTAAAGTATAAGTACTAATTCGGTTGAAGTTCTTTGACATTAGCCATGGGTCTTTGTCAAGCAGAGTAAGAATATATCCTCGGATTTCTTCACCAGCCTGTTGCTATCACCTTATCCTCCCCAGCAAGTGTGTGGATTTATTGCTGTAATTTATTCACACATCAATCAAAACCACACAGCCCGGGGGAAGAGGGTTAGGGTTTGAAAAATGGATGGGTACGGGGGTTTTTGGGAAAGGTTTTGGGAGACAAGAAAAAATAGCACAGCATGGACAAACAATTGTGAACATAAACAAATCTTTGGGTACAAACCTATCCATCAATCTTTGAAAGTGCATGCACTACTGCATGCATGTCAGTGAAAAGTAAGTAGTACTTTCGACACCTGTGGAAGAAAGAATACGACAGTACAGGGCGTGTGTGGAAATATTGATAACTATATTCAACATAAGGTCTCTGTTGCCAGATACCTGAGCCTTGCTGGTCACTATAAATCCATTCCCAACACTCAATGGGGTTGGTCTGGAAGGTATAGTAGATAGAAAAGGAGAAATTGCTCTTTTTTTTTTTTTTGGTGTAAGAATTTTATTGCACTTTTGTTCATTACATACAAGACAAATCGATAATCACCAATAGCGTGCTCGCCTACAACCTCAATGGGCCGGCGTCCAGCAACTATTGTTATTAGCAACATTGTTAGATGTACACAGCCCATCAGCCGACATCCAGAGGACCGGCGGCGAATTGTCAGATAGAGTCCAGTCGCACGTCAGTGCTACGTCCGCTGCCTGATACATCGATAATCTTACTTTTTTACAGTTTTTTTTGCTCCTTTTAACTTAAATGTAACTTAACGGTGCATTCCCCAACTTGTAGTTCTCTCCCTGCTTCCTCCCCTCTGCATCACAGCATCCTCCCTCCTAGGTGCCAGCACTTTACATTTGTTCGTCCTGTGTTGTCCCCATCAGAAGTCCAATTACATCGCTTCCGATTCTGAATCTGACTTACCATGCTCAAGTAAATAGTCACGTAGGTACCCCCAGTAGTCTTTGGGCCTAGAGCCAATTGGTAGTTCCTCCTCGTATGTGTTGAGCGTGTCTCGGCAATATACCATGTCTTCAATCCAGCGTTTCACCTCTGGCGCCCTTTTACTATTCCAATGGATGGACACCCTCCTTTTAGCTAACAGGAGGGCAACAGCACAGAATTTACGCTTCAAGGCTCTCAAGTGTGGAGTTATACCCAATAAACAGATTTTTGCTTCGCACGGCATGATAACCCCCAACATTTCGTTCAACACCTGCATGACTTGTTCCTAATATCCCGCCACCTTTCTGCAGTGCCACGCTAGATGCATGAAGTCAGCATCTGCTTGTTTACACCGGCAGCAGTTTGAATCTTCCCTCAAGCCATGCTTGTGTAGCCTCTGGGGGGTGTGGTAGACCTGATGTAAGTACTTGTAATGTATAATTTTCAAATTCCCGTTGGGTGTCAGCATACCCGTAAGCATGCATGCGGAGTCCCATTCTACTTCTGTCAGGGGTTCTGCTAGCCCAGCACTCCATCTGTCTCTGGCCTTGTGTGTGTTGTTTCCCACCGCCCCTTGTGTACTCGCATACAGCTTGGACACCATGTGTGATGCTTTGGGTGTAGTCAAGAGCAGCTGTAGGGGTACCAGAGTTGGTGGCTCCTCTGGATATGTTGGGTAGTGTTCTCGTATTGCTCTCTGTAGCCTGTAGAAGTTAAAATTAAACAGCGGAGATGGATTTGTGATGTAATATAATTTATCTAGCGTCTGGAATTTTCCCTCTTTGTATAGGTCCCCAAATGTGTCTATTCCGGCCTGCCGGAGCAGATCCATGCCAACCCTTTCCTGTGTCACCGAGAGGGCTGGGTGATGTGCTAGTGGGAGTGCGGGTGCGTACAGTGGCAGGCAACTTGCTTCCTTGCCTATTAGCCGCCACGCCTCAGTGGTCGCGTTGACTGTGTTAATATCCCGTTCATGTAGTCTGGTACGTTTGTGCGTGAGTACATTGGCCAATGGAATCGGGTCAGTGTCGCCCGCCTCCACCGCCACAGGAGTCAGGAAGGGCACTTCATGATACCAAAAGTGTGCGTATTGCGCCTGCGCGCACAAGTAATACAGGTAGAAGTCTGGTACCTTGAACCCCCCCCTGGCATATGGCAATGTCATGGTGCGCAGGTCCATCCGTGCCTGCTTGTCCGCCCATAGTAAATTAAGTACTAGCGTTTTGATATTGCGGAAGACAGCGGCGGGGGGTTTTATTGGGATGTTGTTAAATAAATATAGAAATTTTGGCAAGAGCACCATTTTTATTATCGCTGCCCTGTCCGCCAACGAAAGTGGCAGTCTGTTCCATTTCTTTATTTTATCCTCCAGGGTTGCAATCGCCCTCCCGTAGTTCGTCCTAATGACCACCTCAGGGTCTCTGTGGAACCATATACCCAAATATTTAGTGGGTTCTTCTTGCCACTCCAATGGATAGTCTAGTTTGGTTGGTTGCGTGCTGTCAGTTAGTGCCAGCACCAAAGACTTATCCCAGTTTATCTGTAAGCCTGCTTGGCGACCAAATTTTATATATTCCCTCAGTAGGGGATTTAGGTGTTGTTCCGGGTGTTTAACATACAACAACATGTCATCTGCGTACAGTGAGATGTGTATGGGTCGGGAGGGCATTTGAATCGCTGAGTGGTGATAATGTTGTCGGATTTTGCAGGCTAGAGGCTCCAGCACTAAAGCGAAAAGCATCGGTGAGAGCGGGCACCCCTGTCTAGTACCTCTGCAGATTTGTATGGGTTCTGATATGTATCGGTTCACTCTGATGCGTGCCTTCAAGTCTGTGTAGAGCATCGCTATCCACCCTCGAAATATCCAGGGGAACCCCATGCGCACCAGCACCGCGTGTATGAAGAGCCAGCCTATTGTGTCGAATGCTTTAGCAGCATCTAGGAGCACTGCCACAGCCTTCGTTTCCGGAGCCAGATAGTGCGCCAATGCGAACAGTGTCCTGGTGTTGTGTGTGGTGGCCCTGTCTGGAATGAATCCTGACTGGTCGGGTCTAATTAACAGTGGCATAAGTGGCTTTAGCCTGTCCGCCAGCAGACTAGCTATGATTTTGGTATCCACATTTAACAATGATAAAGGACGGTAGGAATCGCATTTATTAGCGTCTTTGCCCGGTTTCAGTAGCGTGATGAGCAGGGCTTCCCTTAGTGAAGCTGGCAGTTTCTGGGCCTCATGTGCCATCCCGTACATCCGTACTAAGTGCGGCGCAAGGAGGTCCATGTATGCCTTATAAAATTCCGCAACAAAGCCATCCAGACCCGGTGCTTTGGTGTTGGGTAGTCGCCTGATGGTGTCCGTCACTTCCGCTATAGTTATGGGGCGTTCTAGGTATTTCCTATGTCCATCAGCTAACCACGCCATTTCAATATCTTCCATGTATTTCAGTAAGTCAGGTTGTGACGGCGAGGGGTGCGCCTCGTATAGTGTGCCATATGCGTCCATGAATGCTCGCAGTATACCCTTGGTGTCCGTGACCATCTCCCCGGTGCTAGTGGTTATGGATGTGACAGTATGCGGTGTTTTGCCTGCGCATATCTTTGCGGCCAGCTCCCTGCCAGGTCTACCTCCCTCTCCATACCTCCTCGCAGTGGCTCGTTTAGTGACATAGTTCAGCTCGTCCGTTGCAAATTTAGCATGTTCCGTCAATAGTGACTGGATATCCCCCAAGAGTTTGGTGTCTCCCGTCTGTGTATAGGATTGTTCTAGCGCTTGAATGGCTTGTTCCCTCGTGTGCAATTGGTGTCTGATATCCTTTAGGATGCCCGAGGCCGTACTTAGGCAGACTCCCCGGATGGTAGCCTTGAAGGCCTCCCACAGCAGACCTGGGTCTTCCGTGGTTGGGCCGTTAAGATCAAAGTAGTCCCCTATCGCCTTATGTATAGTGGAGGCGTACACTGGGTCTTTCAATGAGGCTGCGTTAAATCGCCAGGTGAAGGGTGGTGGGTCGTAGTGTGGGATATCTACTTCCAAAAGTACCGGACTGTGGTCTGACAGTGTACGTGGTAAGTGTGCAGTATCCACAACCCATGTGAGTACTTCTTGTGTGCCCAGCCAGTAGTCTATCCTGGACCAACTGTTGTTTGCTGCGTTTATGTGTGTCGCTGTTGCCACCCCTGGGTTGTGAACCCGCCAGAGATCTACCAAACGTAGATCCTCCATCACGTCTTTCACCATAGCCCTGGCATTACCATGTTGTTCTAAAGTGTGTGCTGCTCTGTCTAGAGTGTCCTGCAATGTTACATTAAAATCCCCTCCCCACAGTACATGAGGTGCCTGCATGTCAGCGATGTTGTGCCAGACCTTGCTAAAAAACACCGGATCATCCATATTTGGGCCATATGTGTTCACCAATAAAATCTGCTGTCGTCTAAGTCTGCCTGCTAGCATTATGCTTCGCCCGTCTGTGTCTCTGTGCACATCTGTGACTTCAAAGCCCGTACCCTTCCTGATCAATATGCTCACACCTCTCGAATATGTGGAGTAGCTAGAGTGAACCACTGTCTCAGCCCATCTATCCCCCAGTGTGGAGGTGCTGTCTCGGTCTAAGTGCGTTTCCTGCAAGAAAACAATGTTAATTCGCAATCTATCAAAATATGCAAATAGTCGCCGGATCTTCTTTGGGTTTCCTAGGCCCCTTACATTCCACGTTAGAATTTTCAGCGTGTTACTACGTGACATGAGCATGTAGTTGGTGATGATTTGTACACTGCAGATGGCCAGTCTGCTTGTTATACCCTGCGTGTATGGTGTCATATTGTACATCTTGTAACATTGACAACGTCTTTCGCTGATTGCAAACATTATGTACATGCCAGCACAGACCCAAGGAGTTCGCCATGCTTCTCAGATACAGAGGTTGCAGTCGGTTAGATTCTGATCCCCCCACCCTCCCCCCACCCACTTTAGCCCCCAAACTTTGCCAAAGCCATCCCTGAGTCAACTTTAACTTTAACAGTAACTTCTGTGTCCAACAAAGTACGGGGTACACCCGCCTGGGGGTGTCACCAGGTTCACACATCTCCACCCACATAGTGGATGTGGACAGTCGCAAGTGTGTGTTAGAGTATAGCTTGATTGTGACATCCCCCCACCCCTTGTCACCCACTAAACATAGTTAGCATCTCTGCAGTGATATATCTCAATTACTCCAGACTCCCCCACGTCTCTAGTTCCAGTGCACACGTGGGCTACGCCATGTAACATGTGTAACGTCCCCTGCTCAGAGATCAGTTGTGCCACCAGGCCGGACATGGTCATGGCTACCTGCCCGCCGCCTCACATTCTAGTAGCCGGCCACCCCGTCCCTCCATGATTATAACATCGTTTCTCATACTCACAACTGAAGTAACACTTCCACGGGATCTCAGCCACAGGGGCCCTACTTACATTATGTCCGTAAGCGCCAGTCCCGTACAGCCGTCGCCACCATTGCGGCCAATATGGTCCATGTGATTGTCCGCAGGCCAAAATGTTTTTAGTTAGCCGCAACTCATTGGCGAAGTCCGTAATTCCGTCTTGCTGGTTAGTGTTCTTTCTCGCTCATTCCACGTCACTGGTTGGTTCATTTCTGTCGTGCTGTTTTCTCCTCTTGCCTTGTTGCTTGATATATTCCTGTGCCGCCTGCACCGTTTGTAGTATGACAGGTTTCCCGCCGGTGATGACTTTGAGTTTCGCCGGATATAGCATGGCGTATTCCAGGCCAAGTTCTCTGAGCTTCTTCTTGACAGGAGCGAATTCCTTCCTAGCTTGTTGCACCGCCATAGTGTGGTCTGGGTAAAACTCTAGCGTGTTCCCCTGGTGCGTTATTTTCCCCATCTCCCGTGCCAGCCTTAAGACCGTGTCTCTGTCCCTGTAATTTAGCATGCGGGCAATGATCATGCGCGGGGTAGCTCCGGGTTTTGGCACAGGCGCCAGTGATCGATGCGCGCGTTCCACCAGGAACACTGAAGATAATTTGTCGGCTCCAAAGATTTCTTTCAGCAGGGTTTCTACATAAGTCTCCATCTTCCCTGTGTTTGTGGATTCCGGCAGGCCCGAAATCCGTACGTTGTTTCGCCTGGACCTGGCTTCCTGGTCCTCAACCCTCGCTCGTAGGTGTTCCACTGTCTTTTCCAGGCCATCACAGGTCTTAGTTGTGGTTTTCTGGTCATCTTCCAGCCTCGAGATCCGCTGCTCTGCCTCTGTGAGGCGTCCGTCGTGTTGTTCGATTTTCGCCGCCATGTTGTCGACCCTTTGTACCACGTTGTCGAGTTTTCCGTGCATTTCCTGCAAACTTTGCTGTATCGCCCTCAGAACTGACTCCATGCCTGCACCCTCTGTTGAGTCCCGGCCCCCCTCCACCTCCGGGTCAGTTGCGTTATTCTTACCCTGGTTCCGCTTTTCAAACTGGAGCTTAGTTTGATTCCGGTCAGGTTTCCCCATTTCAGGGTGCTGTTTGGACGGGTGTAGCTCCGCTGATTTTGGGCTGCTGCCCGATGTTGCGCTGGCTGTGGAGATGGCACGAGGCACTGTCACTGCAGCACCCCCCCTGGCCGTTCGTGTGGTCATCTATTGGCTACCTAGCGCCTGGATGCAAGTTGGCGCCCAACCAAGTCACCTCCGTCATGCACAGTGGGCGGTGTCGTTTTCTGGGCCGTTGAGGCACTACAAGGGCAGTATTGCACAGTCACACATCCCGCTGTGGGGGGGGCAGTCCCCGTGTTGGTGGTGGAGCCGGCGCTATGCCGATGCCTATGCGTTTCTGCGTTCAGAGTACAGGCGCCTTCATATGTTAGCTGGTCTGTCTGTTCACCTCCGTGGCTGACACACTGTCGGCCCCCTGCGTTGTCCTGCTGTCAGCGCCCTGAGTGTTGGCCGATGCGAAGCACGCACACTGGTAAGCGCCGGGAACCTCCCTCTGCTGCCGGTTTATATGTGCGTTCTTCACAGGCAGATTACGGGGGGAATTCGACCGGCGGGAACGTCCGCCGCCGCCTCCAGCCTGGTGCGTTTCACGGGCGCCGCCATCTTGTCCGCGGTGGAACGCACGCCTATCTGTTGCGGCGCTGTGTCTTGGGGGCTTACTCGAGCCTCGCAATTGTCGCGCTGGTGGTCAATGGCCACTTACCAAGTGGCGCCGGGTGTGCTCCGTTGTCTCGCTGCATCAGGAGCCTTGGCAAGCGCCGATCCGCCAGGTGTCCGGAGCGGCCATTTTGGCGATGCTGCAGCCTGGAGTCCGAGTTTCGGGCTGGATCTTCCTTTCCCCGCACAAAATGCCTCTCAGTATTAACGTGGGATGTCGGCCTCACCTTCCGATGCCCATATTTACAATCGCCGCTTTTTTCCGTGGGGTTTCAAGGGGTCAAGGGCCGCTAGGCGCGCGACCGTCCGGCGGAGCTGACAAGCTAGCCAGCCATTCCGCAGTGCGCCCTCTAGCGCCCCCCAGAAATTGCTCTTTTTGTAGGTGTCCCCTCACTCACCAGGGTTGCCCCTTGGTGACATGCTTCATCATTGGGGCCATCCCAGTCCTCTACGGGCTGGGGCGTGCTGCGACTTGCGAATTACGTAGGAGCACTTACAAATGACTATGTGTGGTGCAGATGTGATAGTGGAGTGGACTAAGTGATGTGTTAAGGGATCAATTTAGAAGCAGAGAGAGATCCAAGAAATGCAGTCACAGTCATAGAAAGAAACAATGGATACTGTATCTGTATGTTGTTGTAGTTGTCCTGTTGAAATTGGTAAGTAACTTGCATGCAGAAAAAAATTCCTGTTATTAGCGGCACTCCTCCATTCCATCTGACGCTTCGTCCATCAATGTTGGTCACCAGAAGACAGCCTGTAAAAAAAACACCGCATGGACAAACAATTGTGAACATAAACAAATCTTTGGGTACAAACCTATCCATTAATCTTTGAAAGTGCATGCACTACTGCATGCATGTCAGTGAAAAGTAAGTAGTACATTCGACAACTGTGGAAGAAAGAATGCGACAGTACAGGGCGTGTGTGGAAATATTGATAACTATATTCAACATAAGGTCTCTGTTGCCAGATACCTGAGAGCCTTGCTGGTCACTATAAATCCATTCACAACACTCAATGGGGTTGGTCTGGAAGGTATAGTAGATAGAAAAGGAGAAATTGCTCTTTTTGTAGGTGTCCCCTCACTCACCAGGGTTGCCCCTTGGTGACATGCTTCATTATTGGGGCCATCCCAGTCCTCTACGGGCTGGGGCGTGCTGCGACTTGCGAATTACGTAGGAGCACTTACAAATGACTATGTGTGGTGCAGATGTGATAGTGGAGTGGACTAAGTGATGTGTTAAGGGATCAATTTAGAAGCAGAGAGAGATCCAAGAAATGCAGTCACAGTCATAGAAAAACACAATGGATACTGTATCTGTATGTTGTTGTAGTTGTCCTGTTGAATTTGGTAAGTAAGTTGCATGCAGAAAAAAATTCCTCTTATTAGCGGCACTCCTCCATTCCATCTGACGCTTCGTCCATCAATGTTGGTGACCAGAAGACACCCTGTCCACTGCCTGCCTGGCGGATGCTGAATTGCGGCTCGCTAATGTGAAGCCTGACTCCATCCTTTTTTCCCCATTGCACAGACTGAAACCCGGCCTGTAATTATTCAACGAAAAACAGGAAGTGATATAATATTCCAACACCACTGATAAATAAATATAAGGTATGTAGGCTGTGGAGTGCAAAAAGTCACACTTTGATTTTCCTAGTAGACAGTACAATATTTTTGAAAGTGCGTACTCTGTCTGAGTCACCTTTTGAAGGATAACTAAGTATGGGCAAATTAATGTAGCGGATCTTTCCCCTCAAGCTAGGTGTACTGTAAACTGTGTTTTAGAACAAAATTAGATCTTCCCAGCAGTGCTCCCACCCAGACCCTTACTAAAGCCAGTCGCAAAAATGTAGAAGACCCCCAATCAAATCTCAAAAAACGAGGCCTAGCAGAAAACTGGTGACAAAACGTACTTTGAAAGTAAAAGTAGGCCCAAATACCCCCTTACCCACCGTGGATTGCATTCAAACCACTTGCAAGCAACCAAGCAAAAGTATCCATAGCCAGCATCGCTCCAAGACTCGAAAACCCCCCCACCCAAACACATGCAATAGAAATACTGCTAACCCTAACGAACCCTAAGTTAAGAATAGTGGCAAAGGCTTTCTTTAACTATGCCAAATCCCCCCTTTCCCACCATGGATTTTCTTCAAATGACTTGCAACCAAAATTACACATTCTCACGAGTGCTGTAAGACCCCAGAACTCAGTTGCAAAAATCTAGAACACCCCAAAACACATGCAATCCTGCTGCTAGGGCTAACCCTAACGAACCCTAAGTTACAAAAAGTGCCAAAAGGCTTTTCCGCGTGGATTTTGTCCCAACCACTTCTATCCGGTATTAGACCTTCCCAGGAATGCCCCAAGACCCGCCAACCCACCCGCCAAAAAGCATAACACCCCCAAACAGGCCAAAAGCAAAATCTCATACTTACAATATTTCTCGGCCTTCGGTCCAAACGCGCTGTGTAGCTAGGCCATAAGTCCGGTTTACCTCCACGGATTTCCTGAAAAGCAAATGCAATCAAGATTAGAGTGTCCCAGCAGTGCTCCCAGACCCCGAAACCCACCCACAAACACCAGGAAGCCCCCCAAACAGGCCCCCGAAAACGCTACATTGAGCAAAATGTCAGAAATAGCCCAAAAAAAATCGGCGTGGATTTTGTCCCAACCACTTCTATCCAGTATTAGACCTTCCCAGGAATGCCCCAAGACCCGCCAACCCACCCGCCAAAAAGCATAACACCCCCAAACAGGCCAAAAGCAAACTCTCATACTTACAATATTTCTCGGCCTTTGGTCCAAACGCGCTGTGTAGCTAGGCCATAAGTCCGGTTTACCACCACGGATTTCCTGAAAAGCAAATGCAATCAAGATTAGAGTGTCCCAGCAGTGCTCACAGACCCCGAAACTCACCCACAAACAGCCGGAACCCCATCAAAGAGCACCTCAAAGGCAAGTAAGTCAGCAAAAACACCAAAAAATTTCCGCCTGGGATTTGGTCCAAACAACTTTTATCCGGTATTAGAGCTTCCCAGCAATGGCCCCAGAGCCGTCAACCCAGGAGAAAACGAGTAGAAGACCCCCAAACAGCCAAAGAGCAAAAGTACAAAAATGGGGACTTAGTCATTTTTTGGCAAATTTCCCAAATCACTCCGCGCGCGCTCTGCAGCTAGGCCCTAACTCCCCTCTGCCACCATGGATTTGCTTCAAACCTCTTGCAAAGTAAAGTATCCATAGGCAGCAGTGCTCCCAGACCCCGAAACCCACCCACAAACACCAGGAAGCCCCCCAAACAGGCCCCCGAAAACGCTACATTGAGCAAAATGTCAGAAATAGCACAAATAAAATCGGCGTGGATTTTGTCCCAACCACTTCTATCTGGTATTAGACCTTCCCAGGAATTCCCCAAGACCCGCCAACCCACCCGCCAAAAAGCATAACACCCCCAAACAGGCCAAAAGCAAAATCTCATACTTGCAATATTATCGGCCTTCGGTCCAAACGCGCTGTGTAGCTAGGCCATAAGTCCGGTTTACCACCACGGATTTCCTGAAAAGCAAATGCAATCAAGATTAGAGTGTCCCAGCAGTGCTCACAGACCCCGAAACTCACCCACAAACAGCCGGAACCCCCCCAAAGAGCACCTCAAAGGCAAGCAAGTCAGCAAAAACACCAAAAAATGTCCACCTCGGATTTGGGCCAAACCACTTTTATCCGGTATTAGAGCTTCACAGCAATGGCCCCAGAGCCGTCAACTCACCTGCAAAGAGGTAGAACAACACCCCCACAAGTGCTGAGTCTTTCTTCATTGGGCGTAAACCAGCCCTCTGCTTTGATGGAAATAGGAGTCTGGAGGAGGAGGATAGAGGAGCATGTTCTTCTGAACTTGTGAACCTGAGGAATGCAGACTGCGGCACCTTCAAATCAATTAGCAAACAAGTGAAGACAGTTCTGCTGATGGGCTTGTTTTTGTGATTATGTGATTAAAGTTTGAATTATATTAACTGTGCACAACAAAGAAAGACAGACACACAGGAATAAAAGTGAATAAGGACGAAAAAGAAAGTTATTGATTCGTTGTCTCATTTTCAGGGCTCGGTATCACTGTCCATGAATAAGAATAAGGCTTCGTCATCATACTCTGCGAATTCAGGCAGGGTGAGCTCAGTGTCACCTGACAGAGTAGAAATTCCCTCATCTATGTTGCTGGCCACCTCGTCTTCATCCGGCGCGCTTTCTCGTACTCTGAAATCTGGTGGTATGAGGTGCTGATTCATCTTGATCATTGTTAACCTCTCCACATTTTTGGGCGAGAGGCGGCTCCGTTTGGAAGTTACAATGCCACCAGCAGCACTGAAAACACGTTCAGAAGACACGCTTGCGAGTGGGCAAGACAAGTAGTTTAAAGCCAGGTTGGAGAGCTGTGGCCACAATTCTTTTTTCCCATGCCAATACGCCAATGGGTCAGCATTAACATAGACCTCTGTTGAGTCATTCAGATAGTCCTTCACCATCGACTCAAGGTTCTCCTCCAAGGTTCCTCCACTTTGCTTAGCTGTTGCTGTGACCTTTTGAGAACCAAACCCAAGCCGAGCTAGCCAATCCTCTTCAGCCTCCAATGTTACTGTTGTGTCTGGTGGTGCAGATGATCCGGTTGCCGGTCTCTTTAACGGCTGAGAGGTCACTTGTGCCGCAGCCACAGGTGCAGAAGTGGATTGTTCTGACTGGGGATGGCCTGCTGATGCTGATGTACTGCCTTTTCCTTCAATTTGCTGCCGTTCTCTTTCAAACCTCTTGGCTGAGGAGGCTAGCCACTGTTTGTACTTTGTAACATCTTCATCAGCAAAAGGAAAGAATGCTTGGCCTGCCAGCGCCTTTTTGTAGCGTGGATCCAGAATAGTAGCACAAATGTAATGCTGGTTTGAGTGGATCATTTTAAGACGTTCATCACCTTGTAGGTGCTCTAATAATTTCTCAGCCAGAACAAAAGGCTCTTGGTTTTCTTCATCTTTTTCAAACACAGAACACACCTCCTTCAGTTGGTGCTCCAGCATGTACAACAATGGGATAGCTTTTCCCAAATTACAGTCCTCCTTGCTGACTGCACGCGTGAAGAACTCAAAAGGACGAAGCATGCGTGTCAGGCTTTTAACTATGTTCCATTGCGCCGCACCCATCCTCAGGTCCTCCTTCTGAGCTGTAATAGTGATCGAGTACCGTATATTGCTCATACAGATGCTCAAGCATGTACAAGGTTGAGTTCCAACGTGTTACCACCTCCTGGATGAGTGCTTTCACTGGCATTTGACGTTCATATAGCAGGCTCCTCAGATGCTTCCGGGCCTTAAAAGAATGGCTGAAATGGTTGCACATTTTTCGGCAGGTGTCCACTACTCTGTACGCTGCACTGTCTTTATCACTCAAGAATTTTTTGACAACCAGGTTTATACAGTGCGCCAAACACGGCACTCTGAAATAGTCACCCAGCTGCATGGCCTTAACTATATTGGCGCCATTGTCCGTGGAAACATAACCAACCTGCCGTTTTTTTGGGGACAGCCAGTCAAGGACCTTTGTGTTAAACACATCCAAAATGTTTTGTGCTGTGTGACGTTTCTCCAAACCAAACATGACTAGTGTTGCATGTTTCCGAGCAGCTTTAAAAACAATGTCCGGGGCAACACCTGCGTTTAGCTTTGCTTTAACCCCTGAAAAAGAGACCCAGTGTGCAGTGAGGCACATGTAATCAGCGCCTGCGCCACTGGTCCACATGTCTGTTGTCAGATGTATAGTGTGCCCCAATCACCTCCATCTTCATGTAGTGCTGGAACCGCAACTCGGGCAAAATAGAACCGGCTAGGAACCTTCCATTTAGGGCACAGCGCTGCCACTAATTCTAGAAAACCAACCCCTTCTACAAAAGAAAAAGGGAGAAGGTCCAGAGCTAGCATTTTAGCCAGCTTAGTGTTATACAGACGCGTCAGTGGGTGGTTGCGTTCATATTGCGCTTCTGTAAACAACATCTTTTTAATGTTGCCCTGGACCAAGGATTTACGGGATGATGATGATTTCTTCGACCCAGTTACGCTCGCTGATGAACTTTTTCGCATTGGTGTCTCACTCTCTCCCACACTCTTAGTGTGGCTCACATGGGGTGTGCTGCTGACAGGGGTACTGGGTGTAAGTGAAGTGTTTGAATCGTCTTCTTCCTCCTCGTCATCATCAGATGAAAAATCAACGTTTTCATTACGTGCAATTCGGGCTTCCTTGATCACCTCTAGGTGCGCAAACCATTGGACAGCGTGCGTTCTCCTAAGATGACCTCTCTGGCCTCCGGTACCATAGTTGGTACCAAACTTACCACGACTAACTCGAAGCTTACAAATGCTACAAATGGCTACGTTTTCCTTTTTTGGGCAAACACTAAAGAAGTCCCAAACTGGAGACTTGAAATGTCTTTGGGGGCCGGAGGAGGCGGCGATACTGGTGGTGGTGGTCCTGCTGCTAATGCCAGATGAAGTGGAGGATGTGAATTGCCGAACTTCAGTACGTTTTGCACTTTCACCACCACTAATTGAGGTCGAGGTGGATGGATGTCCCTTCTTGCGAGGAAGAAATATGGAAGTGGTAGGTGTTGGTGTACTAGTTAACTCCAAATCCAATGATTGTTGTATTTCCATTGCCTCCTCGTCGACATCATCATCACGCTCAGCTGCTTCTCGGGATAGGGTCAAAATGTCTCTTTGCTGCATGTCCGCTGGGGCTGCAGTGACCTTTATGATGACTGGCTCGTCGTCATCGTGAGAGGCTTCATCAGCAGCAGTATCCGTCACTTCTTGTTGAGCCTCATCACACTCCATAGCTATGAGTTTTTCGACGACCTTCCTTTTACGCTTAGGTACCTTTGTCAGATCACGGTGTGCCTCACTCTCAGACGGCAGTGGTGCTGGTTCCCAATTGAGATCCGTATCATCAGAAGGAGGTGGGCTTGAAGAAGATGTAGACACCAACCTTGATCTTTTCCTTGCTAGGGATGTGGAAGACAATGAATGATCATCAGGAGGAGTGGCTTCCAATGATACCTCGGCTTGATTGTCGATTTCCTGATGTGCCCCTACTTCGGGAGGAACAACTATTGTGGGCACTTGTGACCCTCCATGCACCTCTGCTTGCGCATCTCCTTGCGCTGCCTCTCCTTCCACATGTACTTGGGCTTGTACTTGCACATGGTGTTGTTGTTGCGGCTGTGGTTATTCAACACTTGTCAGATGAGTTACAACAACCTGTGTTGATTCAGGGACATTGCTGCTACTTTCTTGCGATGAGCCAACATCACTGGTCGATGGTGATTGGAGAAGTACACTGACTGCCTCTGAAGCACTCAAGGGCTTTGACTTAAGTTGGAGTGGTGGTGGAGGCACTGAACCCAATGGAGCGGGGTGCTGCTCCCAGCTTGGTCCCCAGCAGATCCTGCTGCTGCTGCAGGCGTACTTTTTTTTTTGCTCCCAAAAAACGTGGCGGCCGGCACACCAGCCTCCTTGGTAACTTGCTTCTTCTGCTCCTTACTAGCAACTTTCTTGCTAGAGGAGCTACGGAGACCTTTTTTGGGGGCCATCTTCTTCAGAGCAGGTCAGACAGCAGGCCGCAGTTGCACGAATTGTAGAGTTGTCTGAGGCCAGACGTGACGTCGCGTGACGTTATGCTGCACACACACACCGCTGCAGGACTTCTTCCTGGCACTGGTGGTTCTCTTGAGTCTTGTGCACCTAAAAGCAATGGAAGACAGAGGAACATCAGTTCAGTTATACACCCCAAAAAAATCGGGAAAAAAACAGAAAAATCAGCACAATCCCATGCCCTCCATGATGCTTAAATTCAAGACACCCCACAGAAAGGCTAGGCACATGCAACACCCCTGGTGAAAAGGCCACAACAACAGGCCCAAAAAACGAAAATCACAGAAAAATCAGCACAATCCCATGCCATCCAGCCCCTCCATGATGTTTAAATTCAAGACAACCCACAGAAAGACTAGGCACATGCACCACTCACTACCCCTGGGCATAATGGATGAAAGCTAGGCAAAATGGGTGCAGGCATGAGAACACTGGCTGCATTCAAAATGGCCCCCTCCATCACAGCACATGGCCAGGGCCTGTAGCAGCACTCAAAATGGCCCCCAACCACATGGCCTGTCCACAACAGGCCCAAAAAACGAAAATCACAGAAAAATCAGCACAATCCCATGCCATCCAGCCCCTCCATGATGTTTAAATTCAAGACAACCCACAGAAAGACTAGGCACATGCACCACTCACTACCCCGGGTGAAAAGGCCACAACAGGCCAAAAAAAAGAAAATCACAGAAAAATCAGCAGTCAATCCCAAGCCATCCAGCCTCTCCATTATGTTTAAATTCAAAACACCCCACAGAAAGACTCAGTGCACCCACCACTGAGTACCCCTGGGCAAAAGGCCCCAAAACAGCCCAAAAATCGAAAATTCCAAAATTGTAGTTGCAGCAACTGTAATGCCCCAAACAAACTTACTTGTGAAATTTCTAATCCAAAAGTGATCCAAAGAAAGTCAAAAAGGCCTCAAATCCAAATATCCAGCAGCATCCACAAAAAGTAATCCTTCCAGCTCCAGATCCAAATGAAAAGTGACCAGGAGATGGACAAAGCACTGGGAGGAGCCTGCTGGACAGGAACAGGAAGTTGAAGACTGTGGGGCACTTCCTTCCTCCCACCCCCCACCCTCCCCAAAATGGACTCCTCGCAAAAAAAGTGCAGGCAAATGTCAACCTGAGGAGTTATTCAGATAAAAATCATCATTTCCAGAAGGTTTATGCTGCTTGCTGGTGGATTTCTTGTGCAGAATTGCAAATTTTATATTTTCGCGAGTGCGAGATTGTTGCTGCTCGCCGCATCTCAAAGCTCGCAATTGCGAAGTACTGCGATTCGTGATCACGGCGTACTCGCGTTGACAAACTCTCGCTGTAAAAGTTGGCAAGCCGCGATTACGTAATCGCGCTTGCCAAATTCCCGCTTGATCCCGCAGCAAGATCCAAAATGGCGCAGCACTCGCAAAATATCAAGAAAAATAACTCGGCAAATGATGAATGACGGGAAGTAAACGCCGCGCGCCGCAAAATTGTATCACCAAGACAAAAAAAATCCGCTACGTGGGAATTTGCGGATTTTACGGGAAATCCGCAAATCTCGCGGATTGCGAATTTACCGAAAATCCGCAAAATCCGCGAGCGTAACGGATTTTCCACCCATACTTATTGGTTACAGCGGAGCAGGCATGTCGCTGAGTGTGCGGTGAAGAGTGTTGTGAATGCGATGTTAAAACGGCTTGCCGATGGTCCCAGTACCCGAAGGTGAATTAGACTTTAATACCTGGGCCACCGTCAGCGGTTAAAAATAAGGCTGTTGGATGTTAGAGGCGAGTTACGACCTCCCACATCCATGGTAAGTCAACATGTTTCAGCCAGTGCCTTATGAATATGCTGGCTTTCTTCAGGACTAAATAAAAGTAAGTGTATGTGATTAAACTAGTGGGTGTGTAATTCAGACTATGTGTATACACGCCCTAAAGTGTTTATCTATGTGTGAGAGGGGGATTCCCTTCTCAAAACACCTGTACATGCAACATATGGACAAGGACAAAACACACAAGGAGAAAAGAGAGTCACTTGAATGTATTGCATTATATACATCTGACTGCCGAATCTATAGCGAGGAGGGTGCACGCTATAGGCGGCTGCTAGTGTAATGGTATTGGTGGTACCATTAGGGTGAGGTTCGCACTTGTAGTTCGGGGGTGGAGTGGATAAAACACGGTAAACACAACCATAGTGCATATATGTGAAGAAAGGGCGCAAGATTGTTTCTTACGCTAGTTTAAGCAGTATTATGCTCCAAGGTTGTGAAGAGGCAAGGGGTTGACCCTGTGGGAAAGAAAGGTTTTGGCCACTTTGATTAAGAGACCTGCAAGGGAGAAAAGGTAGCGCTTACCAGTGGTCGTGGTGGTTGTTCAGTCATACTCACAGCTTTTCTGGGTAGGGCCTGCTCTGGACCTGTAGTGCCTCCTTCGCATACCGGTAGGAAATGACCGGTATCGCCAAGCGTTTTATACCGTGGTTAATTGGGTAATTGCTTGCATCTGCATAGTGGAGGAAAGGGTAGAGAGACTCAAACTGTTGAGTCATGTGTTCCAGTGCGCTTGCGTGGGCACGGGGCGCTGAGTTATTAGCACATGAGGTGCCAGGGTGATGCACTGATTTGTTGGCGCTGGCAGGAGGCGATAATCCCGCTAGCGTGCGAAATTATTAATTATAGATGATTGTAATTTGCCAATGCGCTGAACTGTTGGCACAATGGTGGAGTTAGGGTGAAGTGCCTGGGTGATGCACTAAAACCGTAGGTGATGGCGGGGTGTGTTTACTGCCAGGGTGCGAGATGATGGGTGGTACTATTAACATGATCATGGGGGGCACCATTGACCCAGTATTAAGAACTGTGGGGCTCTATCTCAGGTGAGATAAGTCACAAGGGGGTTGTAGGCGGATAAGTGCCAACCCTGGTAAGTTTACAGGGTGGTGCTGTAGGTATAATCCTTTGAGTCATGGACATGTCAGGGAATTCCAAGGGATGGCGTCATTAAGGCCCTGGGTAGCTGTAGAAAGGCGATATATCCATCGCTGCTCTTTGCTCAGAAGTTTTTTGTCGTTGTCAATTGTGCTTTCTGGAATTTGCTCAATGACCGTCCAGTTTAGGTCGTTTGGTGTGTGGCAGTGGGTGATAAAGTGGTTGGTCAGTCTGCTGATGTTTTTCTTGCATCTTATGGTACTGCGATGCTCTGTTATTCTAGTCTTGACTTTGCGTGTTGTCATCCCAACGTATCGGAGGCCACACGTGCATGTGAGAAGGTATATCACGTTGCGTGAATTGCAGTTGGTGTGGTTACGTTGGGTCCAGATCTTATTGGGCTCCAAGTCCAGAGTCTTTGTGTGTGTCGTAAGGTGACACACGCTGCAATCATTGCAGGGGTAGTGTCCTGTGACCTTGGGTAGGCCCCATGCATTCAGGACGGTGTTCGTCGGTTGTTTTTGTTGTGGTCTGGGTCGGGTGCTAACCAATTGGTCTTTGAGATTGTTGCATCGTTTATATGCAAATCTCGGGATGTCCCATGTCCTCTGTCCAGAGTTGATTATTCTCCAATGTTTGTTGATGACCTTGGCTACTTCGTTGGACGCTGTGTTGTAGGTGGTGACACAGGTGATGGGTTGTTCTTGGTCCTCCTTTATGACGTTCTCAAGTAAGGCATCACGGTTTTGATTTCTAGCCCTTTTCTGCGTTTTACGGATGATGGCTTTAGGGTAGCCACGGTTTTCCAGTTTGATGGCCAGGTCCGCAGATTGTTGTTTGTAATCTGTGATACTGGTGCAGTTTCTACGTATGCGTAGAAACTGACCGAATGGTAGGTTCTCTCTGAGCGGGCGGGGGTGGAAGCTCGTGAAGTGGAGCAGTGAGTTCCTCGCAGTTGGCTTGTAATAGGTTGTTGTGACCAAGGTCCCGTCTTTGACTCGAATGTCCAGGTCTAGGAAGGGGAGCTGTTGGTTACTGGCTGTGCTGGTAAATCTCAGGTATGGGTCCCTGATTTTGAGCCAGGTCATGAATCTGTCTAAGTCAGTCTGGGATCCCTGCCAGATGACTAGAATGTCATCTATATATCTGTGCCAGTTCAAAATGTGGTGACTGAAGGGGTTGGGGTCAGTGGCATACAATCCTGCCACGCTTGGGGCGAAAACGCTGCCCATGGATGTTCCGTTCGTTTGCAAATAGAAGGTACCTTCATATTCAAAGTAATTTTCTTTGAGAGCCAGGGTTGCACACGCTAGTATGAAGTCCCTCTGGGTGTGGTAAGGCCAGGGAGATTCCATTAGGATGTCGTGAAGGACTGCCAAGGTGGCATCCTGGGGGAGACTGGTGTACAGGCTCTCCACGTCCAACCCTACCAGTAGTTGTGTATCCGTGTTGAAATTCATGTTGTTGATAACCTGTAGAAGGTGTTTGGTGTCTTTTATATATGTTGGTGTTCCTTGCACTAAGGGGTTCAAGATGAAATCACAGTACCGTGATAGTGGTTCCAAAAGGGAGTTTATACCTGACACGATGGGTCTGCCAGAGGGAGGATTTTGCCCTTGTGAACCTTGGGTACTGTGTAAAAGTACGGGGTCCTGGTGTGTTCAGGACATAAGTAGTCTGCTTCCTGTTTGGAGATGTGTTCTGCATCAGCCGCCCTCTTGACTAGTGCATGGATTCTTGTCCGTAGTCATGTTCCAATCTGCGGTAGTTCCTATTGTCACTTAATAGTCTACGACACTCTGCGTCGTAGTCAGTTTTGTCCAAATAAGTGTCAGTCCCCAAAAATGAGTGCCAGTGGTCCCCACCTGCCACCAATATTTTAAAGCACTGGCTTGATGACCGGGGCTGGAAGTGGGATGGGCTCTGGGAAGGTGATAGTGGTGGGGAGAGATGTAAGGTACTAGCAGTATGGCAGCTGTAGGGAGGATGACAGAGTATGGTTAGATGGGGTGGGTGACTGATCAGAACTATGACAGGAATGGGTAGTCCGATGGGGAAATAAGGGTGACATAAAAGAGGAGGATAACATGACTGTTAAAGTGGTTTACAGGAATCTCAATCACTGGCCACCTTCCCTCAAACATTGTCCTAACCCACCCATCACTACCTTTTTGAATGTCGTACCCCTTCCCACACCGAAAACATCACCCACCCATTACCACACCTTATTCACTAATCACATGCCCCTACCCCGTGTTCTAACCTTAGTCACAACTCACCCCTCCAACCTACAACTAGCCAACTGCTCCCACGGATTACCCCATTTTATTCAGTACCCACCTGCTTCCTAGTTCCCTGCCCCCTGTTTAGCCACATCTCACCTTCCCTACCCCCACCACTGCCCAGCTACTCATAACTCTCTCATTACCTATCACAGTCATCAATACCCACCTGACTGTGACACCCCTGTTCACATCCAAGGCTCAGCCTGCCTGCCCCACTTCTCTGCCCACACCTCATTCACTAACCAACAGCCCCCATTCCCTTGAGTCCACCTTACCCACAATTTCCATGTCCCACCTTCCACTACTCACCTGCCCACCTCAATCACAATCTACGTACCTATTTCCACCCTCTGCCCCACCCGCCCCTAGCAGTATGGCCACCACACCACACCCCTACCACATTTGCAATACCCCTACTACACCTGTTATCACCCCAACACCAGCCACACCTCAGCCGCTACATCCCTGTCCCTCAAAACTCCTTCTCCCACTCAAGCTTAAATATACATGTAATCCACCCCACTGGTAAAACCAAAGTAAACGAATCAGCCCCAGCATGCTGGCCCCAAATACACTGCATCAACATGTCCTGACTCAGACAATCTTACACCAGGACATTCAGCATCAATTTCTTCTCCAGGCATAACATATGCTGGGAGAGGATGGCGACTATGCGGACCTGCTCCGCAGAATGCATCAACTGACATGCAAATGGGAGCTCAGTGCACAAATACTTTCAGCAATGGAAGGAGGGATTCCAAAACCCAGCCTGTGTGCCACTTACCAGAATGCAAAATGCCAAGTTTTACGTCCAGGGACCAACTCATTGGGCAGTGTATGGAAGAGTTGGCCAGGAATATTCCCATGCTGTCCATCTACTCAGCTGTTGGGCTGCAATTCATGAAAGACAGCATGGAGACTCACTTAAAAGAAGCACAATTCTTTTTTTGTGGAATCCACCCTTTTTAAAATCTAAATTG
Source organism: Lissotriton vulgaris (assembly GCF_964263255.1). Taxonomy (NCBI): domain Eukaryota; kingdom Metazoa; phylum Chordata; class Amphibia; order Caudata; family Salamandridae; genus Lissotriton; species Lissotriton vulgaris. The sequence continues at coordinate 361,625,058 of NC_141693.1, read as the reverse complement.
TACTATAATTTTACCTATAAGTTCAATTTAGGTGTATACATTTTTACAAGTTTATAAATACATTTTATTGACACATTTATTCCTATTACACATTTCAAATGTAAAAATTAACAAATCAAGGTAAGATAACTTATGTAGTCTTTCTATAAATGCAACACAGATGTTTATCTCTTTTTTTATTCATTTTATGAATTTGCAGAGCCACAGCGAATTCAAGAAGGGAGCCCATACGAGTACTCTATGGTTACTAGTTCCTGTGATGAAATCACAGTGGATCCGCAGATTCAATAAAATGTTTAAAAAATATAAATACTGTATACATTTGAGATGTCATCAGTGGTGTCATCAGTGATGTCACTGAATATGTCATTAGTAATGTAATATGTAAAGTCATGAGCAGTGCATTGTGTGGGCGTAAGTTATAGTTAGCTCAGGTAACTATAACTGCTGAATTTCAACGGTTTTGCATGAGTAAAATCTGACCCTAACTATAACATCCCTATAACCTTTGTTTTTTTTCAGTGAATTTCTAACTTTTTTACATTCTATTTCCTAACTATAACGTCCATGAAACTTTTGCTTTTTTCAGTGAATTTCTATGTTTTTTTAATATTATTTCTTAACTATAATGTCCCTATAACATTTGTTTTTTTAAGTGAATTTCTAAGGTTTAAAATGTTTTATTTCCTAACTTTAATCTGTAACCTTTCGCAGTGTGTGTGTGTGTGTGGCTTTATAGGTCTGTGGGTTGGTGTGTGAGTGGCTTTATGGGTTTGTGAGTGGGTGTGTGAATCGCTATATGGGTTTGTGAGTAGGTGTGTGAGTGGTTTTGTGGGTGTGTGACTGACTTCATGGGTGTGTGAATGAGTGCATGAGTGGCTGTGGGGTTTGTGAGTGGATGTGACAGTGGCTGAATAGGTGTGTGAGTGGGTGTCTAAGTGTCAGTGTGGGTGTGTCAATAGCTGTGTGAGTGAGTGGGCCAGAACAGAACCTCACCTGCTCCTTTATCCAGCAAAAGTCCACATTTTTGCACTAAATGTCTGTAGTAAGCTGGCTCTCTATATAGTGCACTAAAAGTCCAGTGATAATACAGACGCATTGTTTGTGGTAGTGTGGGCGAGCAGTTAGGCTTATTTTCGGAGGGTAGTGCAATGCAGTTGTTGTACTCACAAAGGCAATAAATGAGACACACACTCAAGAATACATTCAAGACCAATTTGCAATAACATCACATACCTTTATATATGTTTTGGGCAATACAATCTGCATGATTGTGCAGTTGCATTTTAAAAATGCAGTATAAAACAGTTGCAGATGTAATCAGTTGCAGGAGAAAACACTTAAACATTGTCAAAAATTTTACTGTGATGGTCGATGTAGAATACATGGCCATAACCTGCATCACCAAAAAACAATTTACTAGTGCAGGCAATGGGAGAAATCGAGTGATGGCCAGGACCATCAATCAAAGACTGTCACGATCGGTGGTAAAAGCACACAGGCTTTTACCAGTCTTGTGGTGATGGGCAAGACCGTCAATGAGTGACCGTCGCAGTTGGTGGTAAAGGCACCCGAGCTTTTGAAAGTCTTGTGCCAATGAGTACTGGAGGTTGGATTTGATTTCTACTCTCTCTTTCTGGGCAGAGGTCTTTGGGGTCCCAGGACCCGAGTGGAACAGGCAGTTCTCGATTATCTTGTTTATGGACGCTGGATGCAGGGACATGTGGAAAGGCCCGTCACCGGGGGCGGGTGCACCAAAGATGTGCCTCGGTCTGTCCATCAACAAACGGCGGTCATGCCAAGAGGTTTTCTGCCACATAGTCGACACCACCAAAGAGGTGATGCAAAATCACAGGAGCGGGGTCATTTCTGACATCGGTCGCAGGTGCTGTGGAGTGCCCTCTTGTTGCAGCAAAGACTCAGGAGTCTTTGGTCGGATTGACGGCAAACAAATCCTGGCTGCGGCAAATGCTCACAGTCTGGAGGTTTATGAGAGTGAAGTAGGGGCTCGGAACATCAATGAGAGCCAGCTACCACTCTTGGCATGCTCTTGCCACTTCGCTGTGGGTACCCACCTCGATGGATTTAGCAGTGATCACTCTGTTGCTGCTTCGGGCGTAGTCTGCAACATGCGGGGGACTGGTTCCCCCAATCCAAGGGAGTCCCAGGGCTGCCACCTAAATACTAAATGTAGGGGCATTTAAAGGGAGTACCAGGTAGTAGCCAATGGGCTACCTACCTCTAGGGTGACCACATCCTCCAATGACAAATGGTCTACCTACCTCTAGGGTGACTACACCCTCCTATGACCACTTCCTTTGGGAGGTGGGTATAACCCTGGCCCTGGTTGGCTAATTCCTTCCAAGACAAGATGGAGGAATTGGAAAAGTGTTGGCCACATCACCTGCCCAACCTTAGGGGTGGTGCTGGATGAATGTGGGCACACCTCCTAATTTAATTAGTTTTCCCATCTCTCCTTCTGCCAAAAGTGGAGCAGGACAGGGGGTGTTGGCATCCTCCGCTATATAGAGATGCCTATCTGCATTTCAATGATTGCAATGCCATTCCGGCCTAGAAAAGGTGTGAAGCACCTCCTCCCAGAGCAGGCATTGTTCCCGGCCTCTGAGAGTGAAGGCTCTCACCCCATGAGGTCAGAAACTTGTCTGGTGGTTGCAGGCTGGCAAAGACCACAACAGTGTTTGGTAGGTTTTCAGGGGGTACCTCTAAGCTGCCCTCTCTGTGCATTTATTAATAAACCCAATACTAATAATAGTGTGGATTTATTAAGACAAGATATTTGTTATCAAACATTCCTGGATACAGTGAAGCCATCACGGTGCTGTGGAATCCATAATGACGGGTGTCCAGCCTATGTACTCTATATGGCGTCTCTGTCCACTTACAATATCCAGGAATGGATTTAGATATTGTAGGTTCATATCTGCTCAGGCAGATATGACCACACATATGATATAGTGCACCCTTCTTTAGAGCAATAATGCACGCAGTAGAGGTGACTTACCTATACCTCATGCAGTGTCTGTGGGCAGGGCAGACAGGGATGTGTACAATGTCGATGCTTCAGTGGTCTTTGCACCAAGATACACAGCCTGCAATGGCAGTTGGCATGGTCTTGGTGAGATGTCCCTAGGGTGACTAAATTTGTTATGCAGCCCTAGTGGACCCTCTTCAGTCCCAATGCCCCAGGTACCCGAGGTACCATTTACTAGGGATTTACATGGGGTTGTTGAAGTTGTGCCAATCATTGTACAGTTTTTGGAAAGAGCTTCTGACACTGGGAACCTGGTTAGCAATGACCCAGTGCACTTTCATTTGAAGTCACATCATGTTCCAGGCAAAAAGTGGGGGTAAACCATGTCAAAAGAGGCACCTTTCCACATGACCCCCAAAACAAAAGATGATGAAACTAACCTTTCTCTAGAGAGTCTTCATATTTTAAGTAAGGCTAGGTGGAGCTCACAGAGTTGCACTCTGCTGAATTCCACGGAGTCGCAAAAGAAGTCTGCCGAATTCCGCAGAGTTCCATGTGCGGGCAGAGTATTGCTCAGCCACCCTAAATATTGCTTAAGTTTGCATCTCTCTTATGGTTTGACGATCTATTAAACACGTGGAACCGGAGCAAGTATAAAACAATGGAACTGAAGCACAGTCAGGAACAGCGAGATGCCCAGGATCATACACGTCTGTATAAAACAAAGGGAGCCAAGATTAAAAAACTGAGAGTCCATTAGGGTACATCTAGGGTACATCTCCTCCTCTGCCTGACCCCAAGGATGTCCTCTTCCCCTATCCTTCACTCACCTTCAGGGTTGGTGCTGATGAAGACGAGAAGGCCCACACACTCAGGCCTGTGGGGACCTGGTGAGCGGGAAGTGCAGCCAGATTCCCAGAGAAGGCCACCCGCCGGGGAGCAAAATCCTTTATAGACGGGTGCCAGGCGAGGGAAGCCACATTCTTCCCGGAACTGACGGGAGCTTTCGCCCTACTCTCTGCACTGGCGTGGACCCAGCTGCGGGGGGCTCAGAAGGACAACCCTCCTCCTGGGGGCCATGCTACCCACCACCAGGGTGACAAGGCCATGAAGCCCATGAATGTCTCCCCCGCTCTGACCCGGTTCTCCTCATTGTGGCTCCCGCTGAGCTGCTGTTTCCTTTGAGAGTTGGGGCAGCTGGTTTATACTGTTTGTGGGGTTCAGAGTGAGCAGAGGCTCTGGGGGGGGGGGGGGCAGGCAGAGCAGCTGAAGATCCTCTGTGAGCCCCAGCGGCTGGGGACTTCCTGTGTGACACTTGGAAGGGTGCATTCTCTACCCACAGTCATCAGGAACCGGTCTCCATATCTTTTCTCTAAAACCGCAGCCGCAAGCTGTCAGACAAGCCTGTGTGCTGCAGAGGGAGCAAGGAACCTGTTTTCATTTCACAAATAAGGAACCCCTCGGCAGCAGCAAATCATTCTGCACCTATACTGTTTATTCAGGAAGACAGTCACCGAAATTGCCTGAACTGGGATTCGTTTATTATTATTATTATTATTATTAATGGGGATTTATAAAGCGCAACTTAACCCGTAGGCATCAAGGCGCTAGAGGATGGAAAAGGAAAGCTCAGGAGCTAGAGTCACCAAGGGAAAAGTTACAGATATGCTTTTTGAAATAACCAGGTCTTAAGAGCTTTGCGGAACAAAGTATGGGAAGAGATCCCCTTAAGCTCACTAGGGAGCGTATTCCAGAGTCTGGGCGCAAGGAAACGAAAGGCCCTTCCCCCCATCTAGCTTTAGATTTTAGTTAGGGTGTACAGCATACTTATTTTGTGGATTTATCACTGCGTCAATCAGTAAACATTAAGGGTGAGCGAGCACGCACCCTTAAATTACGCTCGGCAGATGGAGTTTTTTGCTGAACTCTGCTCTCTAAGCGGAGTGCGGGGTAACAAAACTTTGTGAACTCAGCTGGCAGAGCGCAGCTTACCGCCTATCCTTACTTCTAAGTGGAAAAACCTGGAAAGGCCATCTGCATTGGTGTGGTCAGTCGGAGGTCGGTGTTCCACTGTAAAGTCCATTCCCTGTAGAGATATGGACCACTCTAACATTTTGGGATTTTCCCCTTTCATTTGCACGAGCCATCTGAGAGGCCTTTGGCCAGTTTGAACTAGACCAAACAAGTATGGTCTTAGTTTCTTCAGAAACAAATCCACAGCAAAGGCTTCCCTCTCAATGGCACTCCAACGCTACTCTCTGGGGAGTAATCTCCGGCTAATGAAAGCAGCAGCATGGTCATGTCCGTCATCATTGATCTGGAACAGGACCACTCCTAACTCATGTTCAGAGGCATCTGTCTTCACTATGAACTGCTTGGTATAATCTGGTTATTTCAGAATGGATGCTGAGCAAACTGCTTCCTTAAGGGTGTCAACAGTCTTTAGACAGCTCACTGTCCAGTTAACCATCTTCAGCATCTTTTTGGAGGTCAGTTCGGTGAGGGGGGCCACAATGGACTCATATCGGTATACAACGTTTAGCACGCATTTTTTACAACGCACTACCATTACAACTCAGGCATTACCACGCATACCATTACAACGCATTGCGCTGGGGGGCGCTCTAGGATAGGGAATAAGTTTCATTCTATATCCAACACCTTCCCTAGTGTCCACGGGGACTGGAGTTGGAATATAAAATTATACTTACCACTATCCAGCACCTCAAATCGCTATGCGTTGTAACGGTATTCGTTGTAAATACCGCGTTGTAAAGGTATGCGTGGTAATAGTATGCGTGCTAACGTCAAACATCCCTCATATCCTTTCACAAACCTCGTGTAGTACCCAGTCAATCCAAGAAATGCCCTGACTTGGGTCTAGGCGGTTAGAGCTACACGTCCAGAATTGTCTGGATCTTGCGTTGTAAGGGCTGAACTTGGCCTCCACCTACAAGGTGGCTCAAGTACACAACTGAGCCCTGCCCTATCCGGCACTTGCCTGCCTTGATAGCCTGCACTTCTCAATGACCTTGCCAAGTTGGGTCAGGTGATCCTACCAGGTGGAGCCAAAGACAGCAATATCATCAAGATATCCTGCAATAAAGGATTCCAACCCAGCAATGACTTTGTTCACCAACCTTTGGAAGGTGGCAGGGGTATTTTTTAATCCAAAGGACATAACATTAAACTGGTAATGCCCATCTGGTGTTGAGAATGTTGACTTTTCTTTTTCTCCAAGGGTCAGACCTATCTGCCAGTACCCTGATGGGAGATCAAAAGTACAGAGATATTTGGCTACTCCTAATCTGTCAATTATCTCATCAGCCCTAGGAATTGTGTGTGCATCCATTTTGGTTACTGCATTGAGGACCCTTTGGTCCAGATAGTCCAGACAAAACCTCTTCTCTTTCTTTCCACCCTGGGTGTGAGGTTTGGGGATTAAAACAACTGGGCTGGCCCAAGGTTCTCAGATGGTTCAATGACTCCCAATTCCTGCATCTTTCTTACTTCAGCTTTGATGTTCTCCTTAACATGATCAGACTGCCTGTAGGTTTGGGTTTTGTCAGGTATGCTGTCCCCAGTGTCCCCATCATGTGGGTTCTAAAACCCGGTTCTTCCTTCAGAACTCTAGAGCTCTTGGCTGGCGTCAAGGTTTTTGTTTGCTTTTTCCTTGTTCTCAGCCATTCTGGAATAAAGCCCAAGCACATTATCCACAATATCCTGTTGAGGCTCTTTGAGAGACTTCTGCCATCCTTCATTCACAAGACAAAATAGTCCCCTCTCATGATGACCAAACAGAATTTCAAAGGGCAAAAACCCTACTCCAGTCTGTGGTACTACTGTGTAGGTCCAAAGCAGGCTTGGTAGTACGACATAATGTAACAATCACACAGAAGGGGGCGCATGGACTGCTATCTAGGCAGGGGTACAGGGGAAAACCATAATAATCAAACAAATAAACCCACTGCCTGAAACCAATTCAAATATAGCGTGACAGCGTCACCTCGTCACTTTAGAGCCAACACAGTGTGTGGAAAAAAGGGCAAGATTAACTGCCTAAGTACTAAACAATTTTTCATTTTATAATAAATATACCATAATAATTTATAATACACAATTATAGTGCAAAACTATTTTGCAGGTTTGTACATAGATAATAAATATGCAGTAAAAGAGGTATACCTAGGCATATATTGCTACTGAAACGACTCCCAGACCAACACATAGATCAAAGTAATATTTATGGAAATCCCTTGATTTGTTGTTATATCTCCCCATCGAATTCGGAAAAAAAATTGTTTAGGATGTTATCCAAATATTCGAGTATAAACTCATGCTTGTTACTTCTTGCTTCTTTCGAAAGGAGCTCACATAACACTTCAATGGCCTCGCTTTAGGTGATATTGGTATATAAGTCCTCCAAGTCCTTGGTAACAAGGAGTTCACGGTGTTCATTAAAAGGAAGACCCTCCATTTTGGAGATGAAGTGCCGGGTATCTTTCACAAAGGATGGAAGTTTCTGGACAATGGGTTTCAAAAACACATCAATGTATTTAGAGAGAGATTCGGTAGCAGCCCCAATGGTGAATACAATGGGTCTAAGAGGCGGGTTAATTTCATTTTTGTAGGTTTTGGGTACCTCATATATGATTGCTGTGCGAGTGTGAATCGGGGTGAGAAACTCAGTCTCCTTTTCACAGATAATTCCCCCTGAGTAGGTTTTTTCCACTAAACCGGCTATCCTTCTTTTCAGCATAGTTTCAGGATCATTCAGGATCTTTTTGTAATGTACCTAGGACCCCAACATTTCTCTCATTTTGTTCTTATATTGATCAGTGTCAAAGGTCACAATGCCCCCTCCCTTATCACAGGGTTTGACAGTGATAGTTTAAGGGACACATTCCCTTCCCGAGACATGTTGAACATGGGTTTGGGAACAAAACCAGTGACTTGGTGAATCTTGGTGAGAACTGCCTTTTTGAATATCTCAACTTCGGGTCCCAGCTGGTCCAGACGGGATGAAATTGGATGGGGGTTTCAGCCCCGTGATATTCGTATCCTGGTTGGTTTGTCTAGTCATTAAGAATTTTTTTAGTCTTATTCTATGAAAGAATAGAAACAAATCCCTCATGAGTTCAAATTTGTCGACACAAGCAGCAGGTACTTTTTTTATTTTTTGTTAATTTTTTTATTTTCTACCCCGCCACCTCCCTCCACCCCCCCACCACCGTTCTCTACCAGCCAACACTGCAGTTAGAGACACAAGAAACAAGGCCCAAACAATGAATTTCAAATAAAGAGAACATGTTAATTAAGCTAGAAAATTAGAACTATCGAAAACACTGACCTGGATCCATAGAATTATTCCTATAACAAATATCTGTCCCCATAGATTCACTAAAGTGTGACTTTATGATGATGCTGTAAGGGACAAGAACTACCTATAGATGGATCAGGGCAAAAGTCTAAAAAATTACTACACCTCAATATAGTTGCAAAGACCAAAGTGAACTCCGAGAATGTGGGATGTCTTGAACAACATGTTGGATGTATTATTGGCATTATTTGGTGTTGATGAAGGATCCTATTGGTACATTAGCTGCAGAAATTTTCAGAAACCTTAAACATTATGTTGCACATTATAGAGTGGATGCAATCTAGCTTTCTGATTGCTGTGAGAGAAAGGTTTTCATGCTTGCACTTAGATACCGAATGAACAAGCATTTCAAAACTAAAAGGTCCCACCTTTGGGACCTAGAAGCAGGGCCACTGCAATTGAGATTCTGCAGCCACAGATTGTTTTTGCATAGTTATGGATTTAATGCATTTGCCACATAATCCATCATCTGCTGCATAATCTGCAGCTTTTAACAAAGTAAAAATTGTTTACAACTCAAGTGGCTTAAAAGTACAAAAAAACCATGGTGACGTGTTTGCACACAGTGAAAAGCTTTTCACAAAGTTTAGCTGGTCATCTTTCAGATGCTAATTTCTGTATTTATTTGTAACACTGGATCTAAAGAGGTGAAATGTTTGCCCAGATAGTATAACAATGATTAAAAATAAAAACAATGATGTAGATGTATTGGAAGAGGAGGACTGGAGAGAGGCATTGGCGACACACAAGGATCCGGCTATAGCAATGCGCCCTCGTCTCATCCAGTTTAAATTTCTTCTCAGGGTCTATTATACTCGGGCCCGACTATACCGTGCGGAATTGATTGCCTCCCTGAAGTGTCTCAGGTGTGGGCGGGAGGAAGGTACATTTATACATACTATTTGGCACTGTCTTTCACTAGAGCGGTTTTGGCGCGGGGTGTTTTCATGCCTATCAGAGGTTTTGGGATGGGAGCTCCACCGGAAACCACAACTACCTTTGCTTCACGTTATGGAGGGCATAGGGGATAACATCTATAAAAGACACCTCATGCGGCTTGGCTTTACGCTGGCAAAGCGGGATATCGCTAGGGCGTGGAAGGCGCAGCAGGCCCCATCACTGACAGCGTGGAAGAACAGATTAGATTTTTGTATGGGGCTGGAACAGCCTATCTTTGTGGCCAGGGGCTGCCCAAGTAAGCATTTCAAGATATGGAAGAGATGGGCGGATTACCGGGGGCTGTGGCTAGAGCTGCCCGTGGCTGTGGAAGCTCGTCCACTAGGATAAGCCTGACTGCACGTGAAGAGATGGGGATGCAGGGTAGGGGGGAAACAGAGGAGACGTTGGTCATTATGGTACAGATGTGTTGCTATACATCAGGGCTGAGGCAAAGACTATGCAGACATTGTGCGACTTGGAGGGTTCGGGAGTGGGTGGGGGGAGTTGGGGGGTGGTTGTATTGAGTTATGTATTTTTGTACTTTTTCTGGCTGCAACCTACGAAAGTCAGTTGCTTATGTGATAATGTGTGGTATGATCCAGCAGAGGACTCTGGTGTGCAAAACTCTGCGCTGTATTTGCAATTGACAAATAAAATATGTTTTTAAAAAAACAATGAAGTAACACTACTAAAAATGTGCAGCATTATGCTGCATAATTTGCCTTTTCCTGCAGTATAATTGGAAGCTTCCCTGCTGCATAATTCTAGTGGCCCGCCTATTGGCTTTTCCAAAGGAATTTAGCTATGTGGTACAGAATCCTAAAGAAAACAAACATAAAAAGGCTCTATGTTGTAGTGGTTGTGCCATTTTGTAGGCGTATGAACTACCCATGTCTGCACCTACAAAATGACATGAATGCTTTTTTTATGTCCCAAGTTGGATCTGTAAGTGAAAAATAAATGTGTGCATGTTATAGAGCAACACGGAGTGTGAAGGTAGGCAAAAGCATCATAAAGGGCATGGGCAGATGGAACAACAAAGATGGTGCGGGTGGAGGGAAATAACATGGAGTGTGCAGCTGGCATGAAGCAACACCGAGGACATGGTTGGGGGAAGAATCACAAAAGGCATGGGTGTCGGAAACAATAAAGATGGTGCAGGTGAGGGAAGCATCGCAAAGGACGCGATGGAGGAAACAACATGTAGGTCCCAAATGGGGCAACAACATGGAGGGCATGGATGGTATGAAGCAAGGGTGAAGGGACAGAAGCAACATGGAAGGCCAAGGTGGAGGGGAGAATCGTGTGTTAGAGAAGCAACATGGGGATGAAGTACACAAGGATGAGCGCAACATGTAGGGAGTAAAGGAGAAGTACACAAGTAAAAAAGAGTAACACAGATTGCAGCCAGGGCAGAAACAGCTGGAAAACTCATGCACTTTCATGAAGAGCTTAACTCAAAATCAAAAAAGTAGAATTTGAAAAGCAAGCGGTGGAAGGACACAAGTAATGCATTCATGTTCCAAAGGAGGTACAAGTACAAGAAGAGCAAGGCAAGCCCACACAAGCTAACAAATAAAAGGCAGGCAAATGAGAGTGAAAGTAAAGCCAACCAATGGTAAGCAATGGGTGGGCTCTAAGCCTACTGTAAGCTGACAATAGGTCTTTTCGCAAAAAGATAACTTGCCCTGTGTGGTAGGTGAGACCTAAAGAAGTTCCTCATTGGAGTGTTTTGTTATCCGGTCCTGTCATTCTTTACTGTGAACCAATGCAGTTTTCAAGGCTGGCCCTAGATTTCTTACTACGAGGTGAAAAACCTTAGGCATGCCCTGCGGCACCTCTCCGTGCCCATGCAGCGGCAAACACAGACACAAACAAATACATCATTTATTTATTTAAATCCTTAGTTTGACTCTCTCTCAGTCTGAAGGTTGGAAACCCTACAAGCACCTTAGTAGGCTACCAAACCACATTCAGATCACAATCTCCGAGCCCCACTTAACAGGTGTTGCTGACTGCTGCAAAGGACCCGCATTTTGAAAGTGTTTTTTAAGTACCACTCTCGTACTACTTTCTGTGATATTAATAATGCTGGGTCTACTTGAATTTGCATTGAAATGCATTAGACTGAAAGGATAACTTGGAGGCTCACTGCAGGCAATCATTTATTTTTTATTTGAAATGTATTTTTAAAAATCTGGTCATTACACCTAACAGCGAGATTTCATCACAAATGAATAAGCGAGATTTCATCACAAATGTATTGTTTCCAAGCGGTCACCCTTCACATAGCATAACATAGTGATGCATACCTGCCATGCAATAATGAGACACAAATTAAGGAATGAAAATATTTATTTAAGAAGCTATGCCCTTACAGTGTTATCATTTAAATGTCACTCTCAACACACTGATGTCACGGATACGTCAAACAATCAGCTTGGCATAGCATAACATTGTGACTACTTTATATTTTTATCAGGCCTCTGGAGAACCCTCTTGACTTCCTAAGGACTATTAAAACCAATGAATATAATAAATGGTAAAACACAAAGAAATGTGAAAACATACCATTTCCAAATGAATACCATTGTTTCACAAGTAAAGGGATAACTGAGCTTAGAAGTGACTGAAAACAAAACATGTCAGATGTTATCTTAGGAGATTTAAAACATGCAAATTGTACTGTCATTATGTACATTAAGCTGCCTGGATGTTTTTGAAGTGATAATTGTTTAGTGTTTCATCCTCGCCTATGAGGTTGTAATGCATACAGTCTGTGATGAAAGAGTGCCCTGTGATTAAAGTGTTTTTAACGCTCCTTAACTTATGCCACCCAGGTAAGTGCCAAGTTAAAGCCAGCCTCTGGCTGTTTAAAAAAAACTGGAGAAATCTTTTTTCTTGGAAACGTATCTCTTGTTTGAGCACACACCCTCATGGCAGCCACTTGCACAGTCTTCTCTCTGCAAAATATCTCTATTGATTGACTTTACAAGATTCTGACATGTCTAAGATTGATGCATCATGGAAGTCTGTTCCAGAAGAGCTCCATTAATACCTAGATCCTACACTGATTCTCAGACCAGCAACATGGCCCCCCTTACGTGGCCCCGTAACGCAGGGCAGGCTTTGATCATATCCGATGAAGCATTGACCACAGTATATGAGTCGAGCAGATTAGGCAAAGGAGGTGAGTTGCAAGTTCTGGTAGTCCAGCATCGTAGCTTGTGGTCTTGAAGAGGTGGCACAAACGATGCAGAGAAAGTTTAACCTTTCCTGGAGAACCTTAGCAAAGAGTCATGCTCTGATGGCGCCCTTCCAGTAAATTAAGGGTAGCCCCTGTCTAGATCTCTCTAACTCACTGAAGAAAGAAGGATAGGACATGGAGAATTCCTAAAGTAACCTAGATAGATTCGGATATCATTATTTTCCTGGAGCTAATGGATGACAGATGAGGAGTAAATTTTGAGAGAAATTCCATTTGGTTTAACCCAGTCTAAACTCCTCATCTAATCCTAGCAACATTCTGCTCAGATGTATGGAAGTTGAATAACTAACTCAAAAACAAATATATCCTGAGCTAAATATGCACAAGTGAATGTCCCTATTAAATCAGAGCAAAATAGACGATATTCTTTTCATTTTTCATTTAATCTTCAGTATTCCAAACTTGGTCCTAGCCTGGCTAGGACCAAGTTTGGAATACTGAAGATTAAATGAAAAATGAAAAGAATATCGTCTATTTTGCTCTGATTTAATAAGGACATCCACTTGTGCATATTTAGCTCAGGATATATTTGTTTTTGTTTAGAAGGTAGAGATCCTTTTCCCTACTGGCTGGTTAATGGTGGATGACCATTACCTTATCCTTTGAGCTATCTTTCTAGGAGTGCTATTTACTATTCTTCAACTTGGCGCAATTTTCACCCAGTCATCCGGTCATTATCATATTGAATAACTAACTCAGCCTATCTTGTACACAGGGAGGCGAGGAACGGGATCAGGTCAATTAATCAATCAGTACATTTATAGAGCGGGCTACTCACCCGTGAGAGTCTCAAGGCGCTGGAGGGAGGGGGGAGTCGCTACTGCTCGAAAAGCCAGGTCTTGAGGTGTTTCCTGAAGGTGAGATGGTCCTCGTTCAGTCATAGGTGTGCGGGGAGGGAGTTCCATGTTTTGGCTGCCAGGTAGGAGAACGATCTTCCTCCGGTGGTGGTTCTGCGGATCCGTGGGACAGTGGCAAGGGCGAGAGTGGCAGAGCGTAGCTGGCGGGTGGGGGTGTAGAACAAGAGGCAGTTGTTGAGGTGTTCGGGGCCATTGTCGTGGAGTGCTATGTGTGCGTGGGTGAGGAGCCTGAACGTGATCCTCTTGCTGACAGGGAGCCAGGGCAGGTTTCTCAGGTGGACGGATATGTGGCTGTGGCGGGGGATGTTGAGAATGAGTCGTGCGGAGGCGTTCTGTATGCACTGGAGTCGTTTCGGAAGTTTGGCTGTGGTTCCAGCGTATAGGGTGTTTCCGTAGTCCAGTCGGCTGGTGACGAGGGCCTGGGTGACGGTCTTTCTGGTTTCGGTGGGGATCCACCGAAAGATCTTACGGAGCATGCGCAGGCTGTTGAAGCAAGATGACGAGACGACTTTGACTTGCTTGGTCATTGTGAAGGAGGAGTCCAGAATGAAACCCAGGTTGCGTGCGTGGTCCGTGGGTTTTGGAGCGGAGCCCAGCGCTGTGGGCCACCAGGAGTCATCCCAGGCGGAAGGGGATTGTCCGAGGATGAGGACCTCCGTCTTGTCTGAGTTCAACTTCAGGCGACTGAGTTTCATCCATTCTGCGACGTCTTTCATTCCTTCCTGGAGGTTGGTTTTGGCGGTGGCTGGGTCTTTGGTGAGGGAGAGTATCAGTTGGGTGTCGTCGGCGTAGGAGATGATGTTGATGTTGTGTTTGCGTGCAATGGCGGCGAGGGGGCTCATGTAGATATTGAAGAGGGTTGGGCTGAGTGAGGAGCCTTGAGGTACGCCGCAGATGATCTCGATGGCCGCTGAGCGGAAAGGAGGTAGACGGACTCTCTGGGTTCTGTCAGAGAGGAACGAGGTGATCGGCGGTGAAGAGGCGGGTTATCAGGGTGCGGTGGCATACGATGTCGAAGGCAGCCGAGAGGTCTAGGAGGATGAGAGCGGTTGTTTTTTCCGTTGTCCATTAGGGTCCTGATGTCGTCGGTGGCTGCGATGAGGGCGGTCTCGGTCCTGTGGTTGGCTCGAAATCCAGACTGGGACGGGTCGAGCGAGTTGTTTGCCTCAAGGAAAACAGTCAGCAGTTTATTGACGGTCTTCTCGATGACTTTACCCGGGAAGGGAAGAAGAGAGATGGGGCAGAAGTTCTTGACATCTTTGGGGTCTGCTGTGGGTTTCTTCAGAAGGGCGTTGATTTCTGCGTGCTTCCAGCTCTCAGGGAAGGTGGCTGACGTGAAGGAGTTGTTTATGATGTTCCGGAGGTGGGGTGCGATGATGATGTCGGCTTTGTTGAAGATTTGATGGGGGCAAGGGTCAGAGGGGGAGCCAGAGTGGATTGTGTTCATGACGTGGGTGGTGTCTTCAGTGCTTATGGGGGTCCAGGTACTGAGGATGGTGGTGGGGGTCGGTGGTTCGATGACTGGAGGCGGAGTCTGGGGTCCGAAGCTGTTGTGTATGTCTGTGATTTTGCGGTGGAAGAACTTGGCGAGGGAGTTGCAGAGGTCTTGTGATGGTGTGATGTCATTGTTGCTGGCGCTGGGGTTGGAGAGCTCTTTGACGATGCTGAAGAGTTCCTTGCTGTTGTGGGTGTTGCTGTCTAGCCGCTCTTTGAACGATGCCCTTTTGGTGGTGCGGATCAGCTGGCGGTGTTCGCGAGTGGCGTTCTTGAGGGCAGTCATGTTTTCGGTAGTCTGATAGATGAAGCCAGATTTGTTACCCCGGGTGAACCAATGGTAATCTCCTCTCCTAGGAGAACATGATCAGTTCTAGACACCAGATGAGAACTCTTCTACAACCCTGAGGTCACAGAAACCCACCAGCAACAATAATAATCCTTAGGCTTCAAGGAAAGAAAGGCTGCCAGAAAGGGGCTTATACCATGCGTGTCCAGCACACATTGTTACGGACATCCCAATCCATCATGCCATGAAAGTACTTCAAAGTGCATCAAAGATAAAAGTAAGGGTCAACATGAAGACAGGGAAGTATCTATGGACGGGCATGATAAAAAAATTCCAAACCAGTTTAACGAACAGAACAACTTTTGGAAAACAAAAGCAGCAGTAATAGTCACAATCAGTAATGAAGTTTCAAAGACCCAGACACTTTGCAGACACCTAGTTTTTATAATGGCTTGTGTTGACCAGAAGCAAAACACTTGTGCAAGAGTGCCATCTTGCATAGGTTTAGACACTCACTCTGTGGGTTCCGTCTTGAAGAGGAATATTTGAAAAACATCAGTTCCTCCAATACCCTGCCTGGAGTAGTATACAAAGAACACATTTTTGTAGGACATCTTTTCTCACCAGTGTAATAGTTCTGTACTTTGCTGATATAAGTCTGCCTTCTTACAGGTCTTCTGATCGTACTAACAGTCTCATGCAGACATGGCAACTGCTAACCATGAACCTATAACTGTATCATTGATCGGCAATGGAGAGAAAAGCATACTATGCATGAGGGAAACCGCAGCAGCACAGGACACTCCAGCCCTCTTCAGCAACTGCACCTCCGTACAGGGCTTTTCTGGGAGGTCGCTTGGTAGGCACATCTGGATCAGAGTACAGGGCGGAAGCCAGCAACAGCAGAACTGGTGAGACACCAAACTTTGAGCATTTTCTTAATTGAGTTGGCTGTGGATTTCAGACCCACATGCCAAGGACTGAGCATAAGTGTGCCGTTCCAGTAAGCCGATAAATCTCAGCAGCACAGGTCCTGTGCGACCTGCCCTGGTGCTTTCATAGCCACTTGGAGCTGAATACTGCCTCTTCCACCTAGGCTGGGACTAAGCATCATGATGTGCCCCGAAGTCCTTCTGTTCTCCCTGCCTGATACCTCGAGATCTCTTTGCAGGGAAAAACCTCAGTTAGTTCCATGAGAGCTAAGGAGATCCTGAAGTCCTCTTAAAGCCCTCCTGACTCTCCACACCAGGGGCCATGGAATATGCTGCTGATCATCCTAGTTCCCGTATCATTGTGTGCATAGTTCTGCAGCAGCTGTGTACACCTTAGCCTCCATCCGGCATTGTGTTATCAAGTATCTATCACCAGCCTCTACTTCAGTACTGGGAGAGTGCACTCGAATCACTGGTGGCGCTCTCCCAAACTTACAAGTCATCCATCTCCCCAGTCCTCTTTTGCACATGCCTACACAAGGCAAATATAGCCTAGCACCCTCCTGATAATCACAGACACAACATCTCACTGAAATTGTTGACCCATAGACTCTCTACCTTTCTGTCCCAGAGCCCCTCCACTCATCCAGAAACCATTCTCACCATTCCTGCCCTACTATTGTATCACCTACACTCCACTCCTCCACATCCTACATACAAAACAGGAACTTTGACGAACACTACAACTGTACCACAAACTGAAGTCTGCTCCCCTCAACGCTGCCCAGGTTATGCAAGCCCCCACCAACACTGTAGATGAGTGTTACATGTCTGTTTTTTTTTTAAACATAATTCATTTTTATAAAAACGAAATTAACTGAAATGAACGATTAACACAATATTTATCATACATATTACTCCCTTGACCATGACCATTAGGAGCTATGTTAGGTGAGGTTCCTACAGAACATATAGTCCTTTTAAATTAAACTAAGTAATAACTAATGTAAGCACAAAATTCTCCACTTATATCTCACCAGTCCCAGCATATATTCTTCTAGGCCTACCTAAAAGGTGAACCTATGCTCAGCAAGGGACAGAGTGATCACCTTAGCCCTCTGCAGTGCCAAAAAGGTAACCAAAACCTTATGGGGAGAGACATGGACCCACAGTATAGTACATGGTTTAACAGATTATGGGAACATCTGGAAATGGAGAAAATATCATCTAGGCTTGAGTAGAGGTAGGAGTTGTTTTTATAAATCCTGGGACTCTATATACTTTTCCTATCACATGATTCAGGCAGCTTATGTCCCCTAAGTACTTGAGGTGCTGTACCTCATGCAATATCGCATCACAGATTCCATTTGTAACAGAGTCACATAGTTCCTCCTTAACACAACTGACGAAGGCTTTGCAGTGCAACATTTTATCCATGGTTGTTCATATGTTTAGAGGTGCAGTCATCTTCCTTGATTAGAATACCACAAGGGAACGGAGGGGGGTTTTACAGGTGAGTAGGGCGGGTGTTCAAATGTGTTCATAACACTGAACCTTGTGCAGGGGAGCTGGCAGTCAGCAATCCTATCCCTGAAGCATAGCATCATTTTCAGTGTCCACTGCTGTGGGATTCTGCATTCTGGTAGAGAAATCTTGGCACACTGGCTGGTAGCTCTGCCCCATACTTATACCAAGTTTGCAGACACAGCTTGTGTATTCCAAAAGTCCAACCCGGGAACCAGTTTCAGGCAATTTCCGACTTAAGAATATTCCTCCTGACATCTTCAGCCATAGGCTTTGTCTTATAGCGTCACCAGGAAGGTGGGGGTGCAGTTGGGAGATTCCTCTCTATCAAGATCAAAAACAAAGGCATTAAAGAGGAAGAGGATTCTCAACTTAACAGTCGCTAAACTTGGTGTGGGCAACACACCTGCAGAAGAACGAAACAGGAAGAGGGCGAGAGTCTATCCCCACAATCCAAAGTCTGTTCCACTACAAATGACCTTTGGAGTACTCTGAAGAAGTCTTGCTATTCACATTGCTGTCTGTTTTTTTCTCTCTCCTTCCTCTTATGTACCCGGACTTCTCCAATCCAGGGAATTGAAATGTGGGTGGCCACAGTCATATGTAACACACAAACTCCATTTAACTTGTATCGTACATGCATGAACTACATACATGCACCATCAATGTCCCACATGGATGGAGAAAAAGATATGGTTGTAGAGGACTGGCATAGCAATTAATAAACACAGAAGAGGCATGTATTACTCGTCTCTTCATCCATCCCTCCGACATTGAGGCATCCACCACCACTACCGCCCTTTCCTCACTCATGGCAGAGTTATGGCTAAGTTGCGACAGAGGCATGAGCAAAACTGGACTTTAAAGGGCCGAAGGGAAAAATTAAAATAGCTCTTTCTATGTACTTTCCAGATATACCAAATACATATATAAATGTATATAAACATTCGTTTTCACTTTTTAGAATATGGCACATGTTACCAGTCTTGCACTTCTGTATCGCTGTGAGTAGGAGGTGTTATTAATGAACTAGCATGGTACCCAGTGTTAGAGGGGTGAAAAGCTGAGTTCACAACAATGAACCTGTGACCTTGAAGTTGCCCCCCACAGAGTTCCACTCAATGTTCCACACTATGAACATTAAGCCAGTGTGTTGTTTCAGTTACTGCTTCTACTGGCCAAGTACATCTGCTGATAGCATAGCCAAATATACCCACTGCAGTGATCTGTGTGTGATATCAAGCAGGTGTCAGCTTCATCTACTGGTAAGAGAGCTGAGATGGTAAATGTGTTTGTTGTAGAACAATGCGTGCTATCTGTAGGTCACAGGTTTGAATCCTAGTACCAAAGCTCCATGGATGTTCCAGTTTATGACATGGCCTAAATTAGTCAAAAAGAAAATGCTAATTGTGCAGCATTTCATCAGGCATTGGTACAAAATGTATCTAAATGCTACGCAAAATGCAAAAGGTTCTTAAAAAAGGAAAGTATAGAATTAAGCAGATTTGATTGAAAATGTTATCCTCCACTAAATAATATTTTTCTTGCAGGGATACGCGGCTTTCTTAACATTGTCTCTTCTAACTCTCAGAGTAAAATAGTTTATGTAACACCTACAATGTGGTACTCAGCCATAAGCAAGCCCACATTCTTGTAGTAAAATGTGTGCCTCTTTCATTTTGCATTACTTACTCCCTGCTTAGTTTCAGAACTGGACTCCATTTTGGGTTTACTCTCCATCCACACCGCGGGCTGTGGTAGAACCGCATTCCATGAAGGACTCCTCAGTCAGAGCAGTAAAATGCATTACCAATGTAGAAGGGAAGTGCAGTACAAAGCATTACAAATATAGGGTGAGTGCAGTACAATGCATTACAAATGTAGAAGGGAAGTGCAGTACAAAGCATTACAAATATAGGGTGAGTGCAGTACAATGCATTACAAATGTAGAAGGGAAGTTCAGTACAAAGCATTACAAATATAGGGTGAGTGCAGTACAATGCATTACAAATGTAGAAGGGAAGTGCAGTACAAAGCATTACAAATATAGGGTGAGTGCAGTACAATGCATTACAAATGTAGAAGGGGAGTGCAGTACAATGCATTACAAATGTAGAAGGGGAGTGCAGTACAAAGCATTACAAACATAGAGTGAGTGCAGTACAATGCGTTACAAATGTAGAAGGGAAGTGCAGTACAAAGCATTACAAATATAGGGTGAGTGCAGTACAATGCGTTACAAATGTAGAAGGGGAGTGCAGTAAAATGCATTACAAATGTAGAAGGGAAGTGCAGTACAAAGCATTACAAATATAGAGTGAGTGCAGTACAATGCGTTACAAATGTAGAAGGGAAGTGCAGTACAAAGCATTACAAATATAGGGTGAGTGCAGTACAATGCGTTACAAATGTAGAAGGGAAGTGCAGTACAAAGCATTACAAATATAGGGTGAGTGCAGTACAATGCGTTACAAATGTAGAAGGGGAGTGCAGTAAAATGCATTACAAATGTAGAAGGGGAGTGCAGTACAATGCATTACAAATGTAGAAGGGTAGTACAGTACAAAGCATTACAAATGTTGAAGGGAAGTGTGTCACTTGGAGGCCTTATAAGACTCAAGACATCGAGTGTTATAAACACTTTTGGTATTTTCTCTACTCTGAGGGCCTCTTCAAATAACTGCATATTTGAGAACAAGTCAACAGTGTAAAATGAATTTGCTCAAATGATGAAACAAAAATTTCTTGTCCAAGAAGAAATCATTATTTCCATTCTGCTTTAAATAATTTTAACTAAGCATGGATTTTATCATGCTGCAGACCAAAGCCCTTTGCCGTTCATTTAATTGGGTACATTAATATTGCACGGGTAGAAGTTTCACCTCATTATTACCTGTTGAATACCTGAATGCAATGGTCAGCGGCTGAAAGGTGACAAGTTCACTTTGGTAATGCGTCTGCTACCCCGTCAGTTGTGTTGCTTTTTAAGAAACTTCAGAACTGTTTTATCTAGAAACAATTGATGTTGCAGTCTGTGAATTATACAGTCGATGATGGAAGATGTGGCAAATTCATATTTAACGTGGAAAAAGCTGCAGCCACTGAATTGTGCAATTCCTGTTTCCCTGCATATAAAGTGCCTTGAGTATTCATATTATGCTCTACGTATACCATGAAGAAAGAAGGCAGCACCACGTTTAGGACTTATACTGTCTATTATTATGCTACATTTATTTTTTAACAATCGTCGACGTTTCAGAGAGCTTGGAAACGTACATCCCTTTCACATCCCCATTTGTCTCATGTTCGACTTTTGAACCGAAGTTGTGTGTCTGACCTCTCACGCACAAACATCCATGCAGGACACTTCATTTCCCAAAATGCAACTGGAAAAGGGTGTGAATAATTGCCACCTAGTGATTAACTCACTAAGTCCTTGGACAGGCAACCTTATGTTGGCAAAGGATGGCGGAATTCCTAACTCCAGAGAACGTATTGAAAGCTGCCAAGCCCTGGCACACACACAGACAGGTTGAACTAGCACGGTATAGACTGAGATGACAGGCAAACTCAAAGGTCCAAAAACAAAGACACACAGTACGTGTGTGTATACGTAAACACATACAGAGTAACAGATCATGTACCATCAGCGTCAAAGAGTAACACGCGGTTAAAGTGAGGAGCACTATATTGAGTGAAATGCAATAGGCGGCCTAACATCTCATTGGTTGCTCTGGGAAAAGTGGTTGCTGAGAGGTAGTATTAAAATGCATCACTGCTGATCTGCTTTGTTCCCTTGCATGAATGTTAGAAGCCAACCGCAAACAGGTTGTGTTTGGACAGAGAGGAAGACCGGTCTGTTCCTTAGTGTTCAAATACCACTTATTGCCATTCAATCGCTGCCAACAGGACATGGTTATTAGACATTTGTTAAGGACAAGGGTCATCTACAGTTTAAAAAGGTACAGGCAATTATATAATGAAAAGATTTAAAAATTGACACTTTAGACAGTTTAGGCCTGATTACGAGATTGGGGGTGTGGCTCCAGGCCAGCCCATCTGCCACTCCGCCAAACCTGTTTCTTGTGTCTGGCAGGCTTTTTTTTTATGTTCCCACAGCGGTGCCTCAGAAAATGGGCACCACAATGGGAACGCCAAAAACAGTTCCTGCACGGCACGGAGTGTAAAGTTCATGCCACACAGGAAGGGAAATATGTTCTGCCCCCTTGCATGCACCCCATGGCCCTGGGGCACAAGGGGGCCGTGTAGGCCCACCTTTCTTTCCTCTCCACCATGGTTTTCATGGAGCAGGAACCGCCATGAAAACCGTGGCAGAGAGAAAAATCGCAATATTCTTGACTGGACCACAGCGGTCCCACCAAGCATACTGTGGCCTCAAGACCGCTGCAACTCCACCAGGGAATGGCGGTTCCCTGGCAGCTGTGGCAGGGCATTGGCAGTCCGACTGACCTAACAGTAATAGGGCATTAAGAAGACCGCCACCCTGACGCAACTCCCAAATCTGGCGGCCCATTGACCACCAGACTAGTAATTGAGCCCTATATGATAAAGGCATCAGCATAAGCTCTCTAACTCATATGTGGATTAGACTGCTGTAGGACTGCAAGCCTACAGAGTATTCAAAAGATACTTTGAGGCAGTCTCCTTCCTATGTTTTGAGATTGGGCAGATCAAGGCACATGTGTCAAGTACCACATGTTCTTAGAGTCCCCTTCGCAAGGAGCAGGGAAATAAAGATCTCTCTGTGAATTGATCTGGAGGAGCCCTTCATCACGATCTGGTGTGATTATTACACCCCTTAATTACGCATCCTACAGATCCAGTTCTTTCTATCAATGCCAGATGATAGTCCAGCCATTTCCCCCAAAGGTGGTATAACCCACTGGAACATCATGTACGTACGCCCAGCTTTATGTGACAGGCTGAATGAGAGGTAAGGATGTATTATGGAGTCTTCAATCCCATGGTCATAAATAATTAAAAGGTGTCTATTCAGTAAGAGGGCTATATCTGCATACTGTGTATCAATTCAGACATGTACATACAGTATCTTCAAACTGTGACCTAGCTACTGTTTTGTGTGTATAATTCGTCCTTCAGACCCAATGACTCCAAGATGTAATTAAGCTTATGCAACTTTTGAGATTCTGTATAAATGGTTTAATTTAATTGTCTTGATTAAAAACAAGAAGATATAAGGAACTGCACAAAAAATGGCGTACCGCCATTTAAGAGTCTGGCCCGTGTACAATTCAGGTCTTAGATAAGAAATAGTTCCAGTCTCATAGCCTCAAGAGAGACTAAGAGCCTTCGATTGAGTTCCTTTCTCCAAATCAGGGCTTCAGTTACTCCCAGTTTGTAATAATAACCTTGAAACTAGATTTCAGGTCCATAGATCGAGGTCAGAAGAACCTTTGCTAAGTGGGCCTTTTAGTAAGCTAAATAGGAGTAGCCCCCAACATACTGTTGAATCTGACAGGGCAACAAGTAATTCGGGCCAAATGTCTTTCATCTTAAGACAGTAGCCTTTTAACAGCATATCCCAGTTTGGAATAAATCAAGGATTCAATGCACTGAACCCAAGCCAAGCCAGTTTAGGGATACCCCATCTGGACATTTGACTATACCATAATAACAGCTCTTTTCCCTCTCAAAGTATGTTCAGCATCCTAGTCCAGTGTATTTTGCAAAATTCGTGTTTCTTGAACTTGATGTGGTTATTATACTAATGTATAGCTACATGGATTGAGTACCTAATAAGATTTCAATGCTTCTTTGCTTGATGAATTCCGGAGTGAAGCTTTCTTCGCACACCCTTTACTTCATCATCAAACCAAAAAGAATTTGAATTTGCCATGTGATGCCAATGTTGCCTGAAATGGACCTAACAGACACCTGATCAAGAGAACGGGCATTTTCAATGCTTTCCAAAAAAACTAAGGGAAGACGGAAGGACAAATCTTGTTACACTGTGACACTAAGCACAGTGAACAGGAAGAGAGTGGCCCTGTCAAGTTACAATAAATCTAATATAGTAGAGAAACTCTGGGAAAGTATATGCCCGTGCCTTAGTAAGTGAACATCCCGCCAAAAACCATTGTACCAGTTCACTTCTCCTCAATATTAAGTGGAGCATGAATTATAATACATCCTAACCTATTGGACCTAGAAGTAAGTAAGATGATATAAAAACATTCCCGAAGACCATCCTGAATAATTGGTAAAAGGTGGTGGATCTTTTCAACAGACCCAAGACCAAATTCAGTTGTAAATATCTCGTCCTGAAGAAGCTGGTGTGCACCAAGTTTTGTCCACCAAAACACTTTGTCAACATTGTGTGATTTGTAACAGATAGAATCTTATGATTTCGGTTTTAATATATTTTATGATGTGTATGATTTCATTGAATGACCGGATATTTTTTACAAACTGACAACTGCCAGAAGATGAGCTTTTGAGAGACAAAATGCTATGTGAATCTGAAGTCTCTGGTTTATGTGCTTTAAGTTGTTAATGGGTACATTAATAATATTTTCTCTATATAGGGGCACATGCATCAAGATAAGGAATTGCAATCCCTTAATGGCGATTTTTAAATAATCACTATTTAGGAGTCAAAATTCCTTATACATGTAGGTTTCGCAAAAATAATAGTGATTCCTACGCATTCCCTAATAGCGAATCGCAAATTGCGATTTGCTATTAGGGAATGCTTTCAAATTTATTCCTCTGGGCCGTAAGGCCCATAGGAATGAATGGGAAAGTATTCGCAATTTGCGATTACCAAATAGGTAATCACAAATTGTGAATGTAATGGCAAGGATGCTAGGGGGCCTAAGGCCCCCCTGATGCAACCCTAAAAAAGGTAAGTGTACAGATGTGGCGCACACACATGCCCTAGGGGCATATCTGTGCACTACATGGCACTTAGAAAAATGCAATTTTGTGCATTTTTCTAAGGATTTGCAAATTAACATCAACTTGAAGTTGATGTTAATTTGCGATTCCTTAATGCAAAGTTGCATTTTGAAAATGCATCTTGCATTGCATTTAGGGAATCGCAAATTGCGATTCCCTAAATGCATTCGCAAAATAGGTAATCGCAAAAATTGTGATTAGCTATTTTGTGAATGCATTTCGGGTTGATGTATTTGAAATGGCTTTTTACTAGTCGCAAATGGGCTGATTCTGCTAATCGTCCCGTTTGCGACCGGTAAAAAGCTTGATGCATGTGCCCCATAGTCTTTAATTTAAAGTTTTCATTTCTTTGAGTTGATTAATTTTTTCTATCTTTTGGAAACAATATTTAAGAAAGCTTGATTGTAATTTTCTTTCAAGATCAAATCAGTATTATTCTG
This sequence comes from Lissotriton vulgaris, assembly GCF_964263255.1. Classification (NCBI taxonomy): domain Eukaryota; kingdom Metazoa; phylum Chordata; class Amphibia; order Caudata; family Salamandridae; genus Lissotriton; species Lissotriton vulgaris. Next base: position 361,600,004 of record NC_141693.1, on the reverse strand, counting down.
ATCCATTGTCACGGGCCCCTAAAAGGAGTGGATCCCAAAAGCCGGTGCCTACTTTGCCTATTTGGTAATCCAAAACTGGCAGTGAGCCAATCTTAGTAAAAATGGGTCTGTATAGTGTTCTCTCTTGCACAATGTAGCTCAACAAATTTGGTTGTTGCACTGCACTGCGTGAAAAACTTGCAAATCTGGCCTCTCTAATTTAACTACTATCTTTAAATTCAGAAATTGTACGATCTCCTTTATGCCAACAGAGCCCAGCGAAGCCAAACACTTAGATTCACACTATTTACACACATGCACCACAGTTCCCAGCTGGGATCTACGCAAAAGATTTCTCCGCAGATCTACATTTTGGTGAGGTTTACACACAATATCAAGTCCAGCATTACAAGTGGGGTTTAATACTGATTCCAGTGGAAAGAGGTTACAGGAGCCATGTAGTGATTACCACATTTCAGTATTGCCGTAAATCAATCTGGAGACCGGATCAACAAGTCCAACCTGGTGGAAATTGTTCCCGCAGAAATGCTGAGAATTTGTGAATATCATGGAGAAATGGGTGCAGTGCCACCAATATTGGCATCAAAAAGAATATGTGCAATATAAATTGTTGCAAAAGTCACGACTTTGGCATAAGCGTCCCAATCCAAGACCTTTATGGTGGTTGATAGGAAAGGAACCTTTGTAAATTCGCACATGTATATAGCTCAGATAGCAGGAAAAGATGAAAGAAAGAGGACAGTTATTTCTGTCATCTGTCCGTGGGACTCTATTTTCACTTTGTTCTCCCTTTCTCTCATTCTTCTTTTAATTGTTCTCATTCCTTTTCTTGCTCTCTTTCTATATTTTCTATTTCTATGCTCACTTTATTTTTTTTTCATTTCTTTCATTTTTCTTATTTCCTGTTTCTATCTCCTTTCTCCCACTCGCTTTTTCCCTGTCCATCGCACTCCTTCTTTGTCACGCTCCTTTTTTGTTCTCTTTCTTTTTCTTGTTCTCTATTTTCAACTTCTCTGTTAATTTTGTTTTTTATATTTATTTCTCTGTGTTTTCTTTATTCCTTTTCCTATACCGTTATATTATTTCTCTGTGTTTTCTTTATTCGTTTTCCTATACCTTATCTCTCACCCGCTCTTTTCCTTCCTTTCTCACTCCTTTCGCGCTCACCTTTTTGCCCTCATTCCATTCCTTGTTCTGTTTGTCTGTTTATTTTCTACTTTTCTGTTCGTTTTTCCATTATTTCTTTATATGCTTTCCTTTTTGCATTTCCTGTTTGCGCTTTGTGTCTCAGCCTCTCTTTTTTATCTTTTTCCTATTTTCCTCCGATTTCTCACGAATGCCCTCGACGCATGAAACAATACCTCCGAGGAAGCTGCCGCTCCTCAACTTTATTGATGGGCCTGGGGTACACTCACTCACTGACTCCCTGCATATGCAGACACAGGCACAGATAATCCCCTGCACGCACGGCGTAATCCACCGTCCGCCCCGCTGAGAGCTTCAATCTTCCCTGCCAGAAGCAAAGACAAATTGTTGTGGATTGAGTCAATTAAAGGAAGTTTTTGTTCCAGGGGAGATTCCGCCCAGGAAGGGGAGCCGGCGTCACGGACCCATTCAAATCTGAAAATGACTTAATATGAGTCGGGGATCCCCGGGAGGGGTTTATCCCTCTTTAATCCTGCCCTTCGGTGAGGAGGGGGGCTGCCATCCTTCAGAGGGGTGGCAGGTCAGAGCAAGGCCCTGACTGATGGGGCTGAGGCCGGCATGAGCTGCAGCGGTTTGTAAACCCTCGGCCCTCTGCGGCGGGGACATAATTTATCACTGTCAATTAATCGATCAATCAAATCCGTGTCCATTTCAGACACCCCTGAAGTTGTAAAAAAAATGTCGGTGCCAGTTTGGCTGAATACCAAGGCTGCCTAGACCAGGTAGCACCAACGCCCCCCCAAACCCCCCCCCCCCCCCCCCCCCCCGCCGCCTCTCACTTCCACCCTACTTTTCTGTCGCTTTATATCACTCTCGCAGGTTTAAATGCCTGTTTTCTTCCTTGTAACTGTTTTCCTGTCTTTCTCTCTCTCCCTTTTCGACCTCTCTCTCTCTGGCGCTGAGTCAAAGGGATAATGATAAACAAGCACTTGCAAAGCCAATAGGACTCACCTATGCAAGAGTTATTGGCTTTGTTAATGTGTTGTTGTACAGTAAAGCGGCCGCTGTGCAGTAGGGCTGAAAGTAAAGAAAATAAACCGCACTTTAATTTTCTTTACTTTCTCACTTTCAGCCATGTTGCACGGTGGCTGTACAACATGGCTAACAAAATTAATAAAACTAATAGTTCTCGCGTAGGAGAGACATATTGGTTTAGCCAATGCTTGTTGCTATTCCAACAACAGTTATATTACTATAAATCGATTTGGAGTATTTTCATTCTTAGGCCTGCATTGCTTATATTTGGATTTAAACCAAATGATAAATAAACGTGTGAAAAAGGGAAAGCAGGTATATTTTTGCGAAGGACGGGCATCAGTAATTACATTTCCGCATCTGGTGTTTGTGGTAATTCCATGTATTATATTTCAGGTTTCAGTAACTTCTGCCAGCAGAACTCGAAAATAATAGCATGTGCAGGGGACACATCGCCAGAAGCCCCCGCCCCTGAAGCAGGACACACCAACATTGTGTTTTCCCTCCCACAGGTATAGAGCCTTAAAACAATTAAAACGATTCAGCGCTAACGTTCTGAGCTGGTTTCGTGTAAAATGTCAACAACAATATCTGCGAGGTTCGCGCATAAAAATACTTTTTAATGTGTTTGCTTGTTTTCATTGCGGTTCTTATGATTAATATTCTTATCGTTACTGTTGTTGTGATGATTACAGTATAACAAGCCAGACACGTGACGCAGATGCACCCACGGCCCGTAAGAGCAGGCCCTGTATTTGCAGTGACAAAGATAATTGCGCCTGGTTTGGTAATAAACATTTCGCACCCTGCTATCGGAGTGCTCGCGCGCCAGGCTTCAATCGGCTGAAGTGATTGGATCTCCAGTGCTCTTGTCTCTGGGTTTTGTGTCATTTCTGTGTTTGCCTGTTTGCTTAACGTTCCATCACTCCAGTTACTGTGCTGATAACAACAAACACGGCACCCAGCCCTGAGTGGCCTGATAACACACACGTAAAGTGCTTAATTTGTAAATTATTAAGTGCCAGGGCCCTGCACCTGACCAGGCGGCCCCTGTAGCTTGCACCTCACATTGCCCCCCCCCCCCAGTGCTGCCAGTGATGGTACCAAAACCACTCCTAACCATCTCCCTGGCCTGCAAGTGCGACAGTTCAGATTATTCCCGGTCCCCAAAGTCAGTGAAAAAGGCTGGGGAGGCGGTATTAGTTATTTTTAATGTATATTGTATGCATACACAACCGTTCTGCTCATCTCTAAATAAGATGAGCAGCGCCCGGACTGTCACAAGCGCTGGTTTCGGTGATTAAGTGCCGGTGCCGAGCACTGGGAAACACCGGCTCAAATTAAGCTCTATGACAGGGCACAACTCCCGAGTGGGCTGATGACAACGCACAGTGCACAACGCCCTGGAGTGGGATCACAGCAACACACAAAACATAGTCATGGGGTGACCTAGCAACACCCAAGACACAACACCCATGTGTGGACTGTCAATAGCAGATAAGACAAAGCCCTGCAAAGGGCTTACATTCACACACAAGGTACCTAGCCTCAGAGTGGGGTGACAGCAACACTCAGCACACAGCCCTGAAGTGGGCTCACAACAAAACGAAAATACATTGCACTGAAGTGGACTGATACCACCACAAGGTCACACAGACATGCTTAAAAACATCCAGTAAGCACAGCCCTGGAGCGGGCTCTTAACATACAAGAGACACAGCTCTGGAGCGGGCTCTTAACATACAAGACACACAGCTCTGGAGCGGGCTCTTAACATACAAGATACACAGCTCTGGAGTGGGCTCTTAACATACAAGACACACAGCTCTGGAGCTGGCTCTTAACATACAAGACACACAGCTCTGGAGCAGGCTCTTAACATACAAGACACGCAGCTCTGGAGCGGACTCTTAACATACAAGACACACAGCTCTGAAGCAGGCTCTGGACATACAAGACACACAGCTCTGGAGCGGGCTCTTAACATACAAGTTACACAGCTCTGGAGAGGGCTCTTAACATACAAGATACACAGCTCTGGAGTGGGCTCTTAACATACAAGATACACAGCTCTGGAGTGGGCTCTTAACATACAAGACACACAGCTCTGGAGCTGGCTCTTAACATACAAGACACACAGCTCTGGAGCAGGCTCTTAACATACAAGACACGCAGCTCTGGAGCGGACTCTTAACATACAAGACACACAGCTCTGAAGCAGGCTCTGGACATACAAGACACACAGCTCTGGAGCGGGCTCTTAACAACAAGTTACACAGCTCTGGAGAGGGCTCTTAACATACAAGATACACAGCTCTGGAGTGGGCTCTTAACATACAAGATACACAGCTCTGGAGTGGGCTCTTAACATACAAGACACACAGCTCTGGAGCAGGCTCTTAACATACAAGTTACACAGCTCTGGATAGGGCTCTTAACATACAAGATACACAGCCCTGAAGCGGGCTCTTAACATACAAGATACACAGCCCTGGAGAGGCTCTTAACATACAAGATACACAGCCCTGAAGCAGGCTCTGGACATACAAGACACACAGCTCTGGAGCTGGCTCTTAACATACAAGACACACAGCTCTGGAGCAGGCTCTTAACATACAAGTTACACAGCTCTGGAGAGGGCTCTTAACATACAAGATACACAGCCCTGAAGCGGGCTCTTAACATACAAGATACACAGCTCTGAAGAGGCTCTTAACATACAAGATACACAGCTCTGGAGAGGCTCTTAACATACAAGACACACAGCTCTGGAGCGAGCTCTTAACATACAAGATACACAGCTCTGGAGCAGGCTCTTAACATACAAGTTACACAGCTCTGGAGAGGGCTCTTAACATACAAGATACACAGCCCTGAAGCGGGCTCTTAACATACAAGATACACAGGTCTGGAGCGGGCTCTTAACATACATGATACACAGCTCTGGAGCGGGCTCTTAACATGCAAGACACACAGCTCTGGAGTGGGCTCTTAACATACAAGACACACAGCTCTGGAGCGGGCTCTTAACATACAAGACACACAGCTCAGGAGCTGACTCAACATACAATATACAAAGCTCTGGAGAGGGGTCTTACATACAAGATACATAGCTCTGGAGCGGGCTCTTGACCTAAAAGACACACAGCTCTGGAGCGGGCTCTTAACATACAAGACACATTAACATACAAGACACACAGCTCTGGAGCGGACTCTTAACATACAAGACACACAGCTCAGGAGCTGACTCAACATACAATATACAAAGCTCTGGAGAGGGCTCTTAACGTACAAGCCACACAGCTCTGGAGCGGGCTCTTAACATACAAGACACACAGCTCTGGAGCGGGCTCTAACATACAAGACACGCAGCTCTGGAGCGGACTCTTAACATACAAGACACACACCTCTGAAGCAGGCTCTGGACATACAAGACACACCGCTCTGGAGCGGGCTCTTAACATACAAGACACACAACTCTGGAGCGGACTCTTAACATACAAGACACACAGCTCTGAAGCAGGCTCTGGCCATACAAGACACACAGCTCTGGAGCAGTCTCTTTACATAGAAGACACACAGCTCTGAAGCAGGCTGTTAATATGTAAGAAACACAGCCTTGGAGTGACCAAAGCCTGAAAGGGGTGTGCGTAGTTATGGTGTGCATGATGGTCACCATGTGCGACAAGACTAGTACAATAATAGAATTGTCTACAGGTGGGAAGAGAGGTGGTACGAGGGCAGGTCAGTCACAAGTAAAACACGTCTGCTGCTTTGTAAAAGGAGCTCCTGGATGATTTGAATGAACAGATTTGAAACTAGAGGCATGTGGAGCAGAGGTGGTATAAGCGCTGGCCACGGGGCATTATGATGCATTATGATGAGGCCAGCGTTATCCTTGTCATTGGACGTTTTAGGGCACGCCTGCGGCAGTGCATGAGCTGCATGTGCTTTTGCTTGCAAGACATATTGTTTCCAATAAAGGGATGTGACCAGTCCACTGCTTAACTCGTGTTGGCGTTTAGTATCATTCTTCTTTGTTGCCTCCTAATTGGCCAGCGCATGACAAGCGTCACTTCAGTTCCTTACTGTGGAGCATGGACCAAGCACAGATTGATTCAACTTAATAAGTGCCCATCCACTGCTCCTGAAGCGATTGAGGTACTATTTCTCCTTTACTCCTCCCTCTCCCCCTTGTGTGTGGTGCTTCTTTCCCCTCCCACCAATCTTTTCTCTGTGCTGCTGCACCCGTCTGGTGCTCCCTTCCTCTTCCCCCACATCTGCCTCATTTTGCTTTCCCCATAACCCCTCCTCTTTCTGTCCATTATTGCTGCTCCCTTCCCAGCACCTCCTCATGTTGCTTTTCCCCTTCCCATTGTTGCTGCTCCCACCCTCTTGCCACTCGTCTCTTTTGTGTTGCTTCACCCTCCCGCTTTTCTTTTTAACATATTGCACTGCAGGGAAGGCTGATGTTCAATATGGCTTAAAAAAGCGCTATGACACAGTCAAGGCTGCTAGGTGGATCCAACCCGTGGTAACCTAAACCACAGCTGGGCCGCACTTTTTCTTTGTTTTTGCAACACCACCAATGGATTACTGCAGTGCAATCTGCATCAATCAATCTACTCCAGATTTACTTCAAAAACTATCTCCTAGAAGCAGAGGGGCAACAACTGTGTAGGACAGCCCATCGAAAGGATGTGTTGTGCAGGCCACATCACCTAAGCCTTGAAGTCCTGACATTGGCTCCTGATAGGAGAAAGGTACTACATTAAAAACCTTTATGTTTATGAGACTGTCTAAATTATGGCAAGCAAGGTTCACATCTCCAAGGGCTTCAAGAAATATCTGCTGATGAGACAACTAAGTTCTCCTGCTCTCAATTTGCCACCAACTCATTCAGCTAAACGTGTGGCCATTCATTCAGTGATTTTGGGATCCATCACTCCAGGGACTATACTCTGCCTGTGGGCCTAGCATCCACACCCGAGGCTCGTTGAAGACTCTGAGATTTGGCATAGGTTTAAAAAGGTCATGTTTTCTTGGTTGACTAGAGTCACTTGCACTCTGAACCCCAGTTCCAAGACTTATCAGCCTGCTCTTCCATCCAGCCTGTTATCCTGCCACTAAAGACCCTCGGGCAATGAAACTGACGTCTAGACCTTCTACTGTATCATCCACTGTTCATGAAAATCTATGAAGCAGGTGCCAAGTGAAATGACCACTATATAACCAAGCATTGGCAAAGCCTATGTGAGATCTATTGGCTTTGCCAATGTTTCTTAACCATGTTGCAAAATGGCTGAAAGTAAAGAAAAAAAGCTGCATGACACAGCTTGTGTTTACCACATCATAGCACTTCTTTTTAACTTTCAGTCATGCCGCACTGAAGCCAGTGCTGCTGTACAACATGGCTAAAAAAACATTGACAAACCCAATAGATCTCGCATAGGTCAAACCTATTGGCTTTGCCAATGCTTGTTTTCATTAAGCAAGCACATCTACACCATTGAACTGGCTGCCAACATGTAAACTAATAGGATCTTAGATATGCAGGCATTGGTGAGGTTTTTGCTGGGTGCTTGCTCAAAATAGCATTAGAGGTTGATCAATTAATTGTTCTAATAAACCTTTCAAGTGTTACTGGTTGGCAATATACATTCAATAGAAAGGACCATCCTTAAGTGGTACATATCAGTGGGGTGATGCTTACGTTCAGAATTCAAATCCCTGTTCCAGATAAATAAAAAAAGACATATATTTCACATTTTCCAGGATATGTATTTTAATCGCAGCACACTACGCACAACTCTGCTGGATTCATTTTGCGGTTCCTGTACATCTGCATTGATCTATAAAAAGATCCGTTATTCTGTAGGAGTCCCCCACCCTCCACCCCTTTGCTGAAATGTGAGTCTCTATGGCATATGTGATGGTGGTTGCCAAGAGTGATGTAAGTTCTTCACTGCAAGGAGCCTAGAAGGAAATGGGTGAATTCAAGCTTCTGTGTTGGCAGCCCTCAAACAAATCACGGTCTCTCGACGAATTCCTTTATGGAGACACTGATGTGCTATTTTAAGACAGCTTTCTGTGGTATGCTCAGTCATCATGCTGTAAACCCAGCAGCTCAATAGTAGTCTGCATAGATATACTCACACCCACACTGGCACATAAACTGATCTGTGATTTGTGGATGATTTGTGGATAGATCAAACGGGCTGGAGTGAGTCAGTTATATGGAATGAATCTGACACAGGACACCTATCAGCCTTTCAGAGGCACCAGCCTAGTTGATAAACTGACTCGTTTGCCATTACAACACCATCTCTTTGAATGTACCTCATATAATTATATCTGCATTTTCTGCTCTCGCCAACAACCAAATGAGGAAAACCAAATTTAAAAAATACTGCAATCTTGGCATAGAGTCTAATAAGAACACACAATTTAAATTAAACAATGACAATTTTTTTTCCAAAACATGCAAGGAAGCGAACACAGCATGAACACAAACTGTCAAATTTCCCATGCTTCTGTGGAAAATGAAACCATTAATAGGCGTACAATGTACCAAAAAATGGAAGGCTTTTCGACAGACGTGGAGGTACCATAGCAACAACAGGAGGAGAGGAGGTTTTTGTAACAAGAAAAACAAGCGCTTTTGGAGGCGGCGCCTGACATTTGACCTCAGTCTTTGAATGCCCAGCAAATGTGACGAGATAAGAACAAGATTTGCAGGCCTGTTTATTGCAAAAATGAGTTTGTGGATGAATAGTGTATGGGGAGGTACAAACTCAAGCTGGACAGCCTAAAGCAAATAAAACCTGCAAATGGACAGCCAGAAACGTGTTACTAACCACAAAGTCAATGGCAAGTGGCTGGCAGAATGACTTCCTAGGTCCACTTTCTGAAACACCACAAGATGTCTTTCGCATAACAGACAGCTGCGCTGTATGGTAGACTGAGCCCTGAAAATGATACATTTATAGTCTCCTGAAATAGACACTCCTGCCACAGCTCTACATTTTATGCTATATTATGTTATTTGATTTTGTTCTATATTATTTTATGCTATCTTATTTTATTCTCTTATTTTATGCTATACTATGTGATCCTATGATATATGTATGCTATGTTATCTTGTATTTCTATGGTGTGCACTGATCCAATTAGGCACAAAATCCGCACACCCTCGTATTCAAGGATTCAAATGCAGACCAAAGTCTGGTGTTGTTTATGAGCTGTGATAAATAGAAGGCACTGTGAGGCTATTTGATTTTTTAAAAACTTTGCACACCAACCCTTAAACTTCAGACACAAGTCAAACTTTCAATAGGCACTTCTCCAACAGTTCAGACTTGAGACATAGTGCCTGATTTAGAGTTAGGTTATCAAAGTACTATGTCGCAAAGGCAATGCCGTACCCTGTTCACCAAACCCTAGGTTCTAGGTTAATTGAGTCCCTGTTGGTTTCTTTGAGGGTCCGACTCAGTAGGGGTCATTGAAGGAAGGACATTACGCCACATGTCCTGTTTAGGGTGGAGGGTGTAATGTCAATTTGTTTCTGTCCTTCAGCACCAAGAAAAACCTGATGATGAGGAACATAAAAAAAATCTCCCCCACACCCTGAAGATATCTTCCAGGGTGAGGGGGTAAATAGTTTTTTTTTATTTTCAGAAACAAACTCCTGTTTTACTCTCACTTTAGGAGTTTGTTTCTAAAAAATAAACATTTTGAAAAAGTTTGGCGAATGACTGCCAAAGCCCGATGCTAGTGGTCCACCAAATCTTTAGTAACATGAAAGCAGCCTCTGGGATGGTGATTACCATCCAGGTACTGAAATGTCCGCTGAGACACCTCTAAATTTGAGAGACGGTAGTCTGTCAGAATGGCAGACGCAATGTCTGTCCACCAAACCATAGGTCCACCCACTTGATTTAGAGATTGACAGACCTTAAGTTTTCTGTTGACGGAGACCCTGTTTGTTCGCTCGACAGAAAACGTACTCCGACTGCCTGATGGAGTAGAGGCTGTTAGAGGAAGGACTTAACGCCACTCTCCCTATTTGAGCAGGACAGTATTATGGCTTTATTTTCAGTCTGTCTTTGCCAGGAAACTCCTTGTGGTGAGGGACACAATAATAATCCTCCCCACACCCAAGCTGGAGACTCCCAGGGTTTGAGGGTCTTTGATTTTTTGCTTGTCAGAAACAAATTCATGCTTTGGGGGTTTGCTTATGAAAAACAAAAACCTTTGGAAAGGTTTTGTGAATGGCTGTGAAAACCAATGGCAGCCATCCACCAAACATTTAATGACGTGAAAGGAGCCTTCAGAAAGGCATCTACTTTCAAGGACAGAGATAACAGCTGGACTTCCAGGGCTCTCTAAATCTGACGGACAGCGGACTGTCAAAATAGAAGAGGTAATGTCCTCCCCAACCCATCAGACAGAGCACTATCTCAGGAACCAGATCCATAGAGCTTTGCATAGAAAACTAGTTTTTCAATTTTGCGCAAGATTTACCCGATTGCTATAAGTTGTCTGTTCATAGCCTTCTAACCAAAGGAGAGGGAGAACATGGGTAGCTACAACATCCTTTAAGACCAACAGAAAGAGGCAGGGCGTCAGAAAGGCAGACTTTAGATTTTTCCTAAATGCATTCTGGGTACAGATGGGTAGAAATAGTTGTGACTATGGCCATCCTTACAAAATGGCTCGAGTGGTAGCCACCAGGGGAAAGTGCTTTTGCCAATCTCTGTTCCTACACCAGAGTCTCACCCACAGACATGTTAGAGGCGACCTTGCCAATTCTATCTCCCTGCACAGTGACCTTGTGCTCTCACACTCAAATTTATGATCTGCTCTGAGAAGGTAGGATATGTGAGCAGAAAGGTCCCCGGAACTGCCAAAATACCTGGTCATTTCAGTAAAGCAGATTATTCCCAGCTCAGTACTTTATCTCTGAATCCGCAGAGGTATGGTTAGAGAGGCCGCTGGAATTAGTAATTTTGGCTTGGCATTTCTGCCACGTAATGGGAACTTATATGAGCTCAGATTGCCTGGTAACCATGATGTCGTTGTGCCTTTTAATGCTATTGTTTTATCTGACTGTTCAACCCTTTTTAGGTCTCGCCTGGCAAACCGCATCCGAAGGATGCGTCCAGGCTGGAGACTTAAAGCTGTCTGACACGGGGGAATGAAGGACAAGAAACTGTGACGAGCTTATCCTTGGCTGGATTCAGCTGCGTGCACGCGCACCAACATTCACGCATGCGCACATCACAGCCACACGCATACACAGCACTCACGCATGCGCACATACACACGCATACACAGGCACACCCCCGTCACCTACACGCATACACAGAGACCCCTCCACACACACCAGCCCCTCTCCTCCCGGCTCCACACACACGCACACGCATTTACACTTACACAGACACGCAGGCACCCAGACAGGCAACCCCCCCCCCCGGTCACACACACGCATACACACAGACTCCAGGACACATACACATACACATGCACGCTCACACACATACACAGCCCGCCGCCGCGCGCGCGCACACAGATGCGCCCCCAACAAGGCGAAGCCCCACTCACCGGCTTCCTCAGTGCAGCGGCTCCCACCGGCAGCAAGACTCTTCTTCCCTTCTTCGGCACCGGGGCGCAGGGTAGGCTCCTGCCTGCTCCGGTGCTCCAAACAATCGCGGCTCTTCCGTGGGAGGCGGGGTAGGCTCCCGCCCTCCTACTTCCGGTTGTCCCGCCCGGCCTGCCTGACTTCCTGGTCGCAGGCCGGCGCAAAACGCTGCAAAAAAATGCTTAGAACAAAGGCTGCTTCTCAGTTTCTTTTCATCTTCCAGAATATCCCCCTCGAGCATCTCTATGTGCCTCGTTAGTTCCGTTCTATGCCCCACCATCAGAGCAAGAGCTCTGCCTTTTATGACTACACAAAGGGATCGAAGGGGAAGTGACATGGGAGTAAAGAAGGGCGGAAAGAAGCAGGGAGTGAGTTGAGGGGGTAGTTTATGTCTTCCGGTCACAGTGCCGAGCAGGCAGGGAGGTGCTCGTCCAAAGCACTCAGTGGCAATTTGTAGAGGAATTCCGCGACCGCGCTCCGGTTACCGGCGTCTTGTGTTTTTTCTTTTTTAATTGCGAGCCTCTTTCAGACGTCTGATCGGGATCAGTCCTCGGGCTCGCGCGCGGGCCGGGGTGCATTTCTTGAACAGACGAGTATCGCCTGCCCGGCGGGCCCGGTACCAGGGCAGCCACTGCTGCTAGAAGCGGCGCGGGAGCAGGCGAGGCGCTGTGTACCTGCCAGGCACACTAACAAACCAAGGAGGGGAGACCCCATAACCAAGGGCGGAGAAGACACCACCTTTATGGTGGGGCATGGACAGCCCTGAGAAGAGCCGAGCCAGGGTTCTGGTGTGGCTCTAAGAGCCAGAGCACGAGCCGAGCCAGCCAAATATGTAAATCAGACGAACAATAGCAAGAAAAAAGACATACAAATAAAACGTTATATATTTTCAAAATTTTTCAGTGTCTCAATTAAGTGCATACTATTATATAACTGAGTTAAGCAGCATTTATTGAAAGTAATATTTATAACTTCAAGCATTCAAGTATCACCCCATGCCCTGGTGACATTGCTGCATGTTGCTCAAAATGTGTCAGTTTGCCATGTTCTCTGTTTACGCAGCCTGTATTATTCTTATTATACATGAATCAAGATTCGTTTATTTATGCTAACCTTCTATAACTGAAGTTTTTGTAAGGCACAGATCCACTATTGAATTAATTCAATGTGTTCTCAAACGGGATGGCTAAGGAAAAGTGAAGTGAAGCAATGGGCCGTGGAGAGTGCGTGCAGAGTGAGTGCAGAGTGACAGTGAGTGCGGAGTGACAGTGAGTGCGGAGTGACAGTGAGTGCGGAGTGACAGTGAGTGCGGAGTGACAGTGAGTGCGGAGTGACAGTGAGTGCAGAGTGACAGTGAGTGCAGAGTGACAGTGAGTGCAGAGTGCGTGCAGAAACAGTGAGTGCAGAGTGCGTGCAGAGTCAGAGTGAGTGCAGAGTGACAGTGAGTGCAGAGTGAGTGCAGTGACAGTGAGTGCAGAGTGACAGTGAGTGCAGAGTGCGTGCAGAATGACAGTGCGTGCAGAGTGACAGTGCGTGCAGAGTGCGTGCAGAGTGACAGTGAGTGCAGAGTGCGTGCAGAGTGACAGTGAGTGCAGAGTGCGTGCAGAGTGACAGTGAATGCAGAGTGAGTGCAGAGTGACAGTGAGTGCAGAGTGACAGTGAGTGCGGAGTGACAGTGAGTGCAGAGTGCGTGCAGAAACAGTGAGTGCAGAGTGCGTGCAGAGTGAGTGCAGAGTGACAGTGAGTGCGGAGTGACAGTGAGTGCGGAGTGACAGTGAGTGCAGAGTGACAGTGAGTGCGGAGTGACAGTGAGTGCGGAGTGACAGTGAGTGCGGAGTGACAGTGAGTGCAGAGTGAGTGCAGAGTGACAGTGAGTGCGGAGTGACAGTGAGTGCGGAGCAGTAGCGGTCGGCAGTAGGTGTTTCTATAGGGCGGTGACGTGGGCAGGAGGAGGGGCAGGGTGGGGGGAAATAATGTATGGATTACGGAGTTTTACAGGTAAGTAAACATTTAAATACATAAAACGAATTTTGTTGCGCGCACTGCATCACATTTGGTGATGCAGTGTGCGCAACGAAATTCGTTTTATGTATTTAAATGTTTACTTACCTGTAAAACTCCGTAATCCATACATTATTTCCCCCCACCCTGCCCCTCCTCCTGCCCACGTCACCGCCCTATAGAAACACCTACTGCCGACCGCTACTGGTGCGGAGTGACAGTGAGTGCGGAGTGACAGTGAGTGCAGAGTGACAGTGAGTGCAGAGTGACAGTGAATGCAGAGTGACAGTGAGTGCAGAGTGCGTGCAGAGTGACAGTGAGTGCAGAGTGAGTGCAGAGTGACAGTGAGTGCAGAGTGACAGTGAGTGCGGAGTGACAGTGAGTGCGGAGTGACAGTGAGTGCAGAGTGCGTGCAGAAACAGTGAGTGCAGAGTGCGTGCAGAGTGAGTGCAGAGTGACAGTGAGTGCGGAGTGACAGTGAGTGCGGAGTGACAGTGAGTGCGGAGTGACAGTGAGTGCAGAGTGACAGTGAGTGCAGAGTGACAGTGAGTGCAGAGTGACAGTGAGTGCAGAGTGCGTGCAGAGTGACAGTGAGTGCAGAGTGACAGTGAGTGCAGAGTGACAGTGAGTGCAGAGTGACAGTGAGTGCAGAGTGAGTGCAGAGTGACAGTGAGTGCAGAGTGACAGTGAGTGCAGAGTGAGTGCAGAGTGACAGTGAGAGCAGAGTGACAGTGAGTGCAGAGTGGCAGTGAGTGCAGAGTGCGTGCAGAGTGACAGTGAGTGCAGAGTGACAGTGAGTACAGTCACTCAGCACCACCACATTATCACTCAGAACCACCACAGCATCACTCAGAACCACCACAGCCCCACTCAGCACCACCACAGCATCACTCAGCATCACTCAGCACCACCACAGCACCACCATAGCACCACTCAGCACCACCACAGCATCACTCAGCATCACCACAGCCCCATTCAGCACCACCACAGCATCACTCAGCACCACCACAGCACAAATATGTTCTCTCAATGTTTCAAGCTTTATTACAAATGTCACAAAAAGATGTTAATATTTCACTTCTGTTCTTGGATTTTGTTACAATAAAATACACTGAACATAATCTTCACAAAAGTTATTTACAAAAGTTTAAGCTATTGCCATTATAAATTACAATCACTTTTATTAAGTATTAAAAAAAAATTAAAAGCCATTGTTATTTGTAATATCAATACATCTAAGTCACGTAAATACAAATGTTGCATTACAAATGCTATAGGTGTCACATTTGCGAAAGTTATAACTATTGGCATTGTAAATGACAAAGCTATTAATTTAGCTATTTTCAAAACCAACACATAAATGAACATTTGGTGAATTTCCATTAAAATATTTGACTTTTTTACTAAGATATTATTATACTGTTTTATGCAAACAAAATTTAGATACTGCATAAATAACTTTAATAAAACATATTTTATATGTAGCTTTTTATGTAAAAAAAAAACTATAGCATAAAGCAAAAAACAATTGCCATTTACAATGCTAATAGCTCAAACTTAAATAATGCGAGACCTATTGCATTGCAAATGCTTGTTTCCTAAGGGGCTGGTTAGAGTGATGCGCAAATGACTGAACATGATACTACACCTATGTTTTTACTCATTGCTGAAAATCTGGTGTTTGTATGTTGCACAACCTGATACATGCACTGTTTGTATGGGGGATGTGTTTTCCTGTTAGCTGCACCCCCTGGCCCACAGTCTTATATTTCACTTCCCTTCCGATTCTGGTGACACAATTTCACAAGATAAACTAACTGATTGCTGAAAGAGAAGAGAGCCATGGATTTGCAATTGCAAATGGCAGAGTTCTTCCTGAGCCCCATTAGCTACTGTGTTATCTTCCCTTCTCTGCACAGACTTGTAGGATAGGTTTGATCTTGATCACATATGCTATCTTCTGTCTTTCTTTTTTTTGTTGCTGTTTCATTTGTTTCTGACTTCCTGATCAACCGTTTATGGTCTTGCCTCGCTTGTAAGACATTTTGTTCACTGAAAGGCGGCTTGGAGCCCGCTCATTGTTTATCATTCGTGATTTCACTGTCACTTATTTGCTGACTCCTGATGGGTCAGTGCATGTCAGTTTAATTTTCTATTAATTTGTTTATTTCTTCCATTGGAGCATGGACCAAGTATTGACTGCTTATTTTTGATTAGTGTGCTGCTGGTGCTGGAATTGTGGCACTTCTTTTCTTCTTCCTGTGTACTTTTTCTCTTCTTCCTCCATTGTTGTTGTTGTTGCTAGATCCCCTGAACCCCCAGCATCATTAGTTTCCCGTTGTCACTTGCCCCCCTCCCATGCTGTTTCTTGCCCATGGTTGCTGCTCCATCATTGTTGCTTCCCATTCCAGCATCATTGATGTTTCCTTTGTCGGTTGCCCATTGATTCTTACACCGTTTTTGTTCCTTCGCAGTCCCACCTCCCCCATTTTTGTTTGACCCGTTAAACCAAACACAACCACCCCCTCCCGCCAATTATTGCTTGCCCTGCCACCCCACCATGCTCTCCCCTCCAATCCTTCCACCTCCCACCCGTTGTAGTGTGCCCTGTCACTCAGCACTACTTTCACACACAAAAAACTGAGACAGTCAAATAGCTCTCACATACGCAAGAGCTGTGTGACTTTATCAATGCTTTTTTAGTCATGTTATACAGCTGAGTGGCTGGTGTGCAACATGGTTGAAAGTACAAAAAAATACTCTATGGCCATTATTGAACATGTCATAGCGCTTTTGTTTTTACGTTCAACCGTGCTGTTGCACAACATGGCAAAAAAAACATTGACAAAGCCAATGATCCAGAATAGGTGAGACCTATTGGGCTGCCAATGCTTCTTTTGATTATTTCTTTAAGGCTAAGTCAAGTCAAGGTCAGCTTAAAGACACACAAATAGGCCTGCTATTTAGTTTTAGCCTTAAGCAAAATGTCAGAAATATCGCTATTAGACCGTGCTGTGTAAAAATAAGTTTGCTGCAAGAAATTAGCATACTGTATGGGAACAACACAAATGACTAGAAATGAGTGGCTAAAGTTTAGGTGCTTGCTATTTTGATAGCATAAAATGTGTCCCTGGGTCAAAATGGACACAAGGTCGAAATTCACACTAAATTATAGTACCAAATGCCTGAATTGTATTTTGTTTAATTAGCCATAATTTCGCATAATTCTTTCCGAAATGGTGTGAAATGAAGTAATAGCAAATTACACGAATTTCACAAATACCGACTGTCAATCTCACTGGCATATGAGTATTACCACGAAAACTAAACTGATAGGGGAATTAAAAGAGAAGAATTGTTTCTAAAACGGCAAAAGTTGCTTCATGTTGCCCCTCTAACACATAGATGCATGCCTCTGATAGAGCTTCTTTTAAAAGGTGATATCATTCATTAATTCTTTATTTCGGTTAAGTAACCATAAATGAGTACAATACAATATTAAAAACATCATCATATACATCATGTACTGGTATTCCACAGAGAACTGTTTAAGACAGATATATATACTTAAGCATTTGTATATAGAAAAAGAGTTGGCTGATGACTGGACAAGGTTTATAGAAGGATTACAAATTCTTGGAGTACAGTATAAATCCATCATCGAGGTGATACATAATTAAAAAACAAATTAATACAATAAATAGTTTTTCTTTTATAAAAATGTTTGGCAAATACCAGAGACAGCATTATAAAAGTACAGTTAATAAAAGTTAGAGTCTAGAAGGTCTGGAACCATTTTACAAGGTACAATTGGGACTTAGATATATGGGGGTAACTGCAGTACCAATACATTTTATTTTGTACACTGTGGGTTGGTACAGATCCTAAAAGTACTGCTACATTTGTAGACCTTTTTTTCCCTAACTATTGCTACTGCAAGAAGGAATCGACTCAGACTAAATACTATGGTCGGTGAGGTGTCCCCTTTAAATACTCTTTCCCCCTCTTTGATTTTCCGGAAACCTAAAAAAAGGTTATATCACTAACAGGTATTTATTGACTGAACTTAGTGGCCTATAGTTGTGAGGGCCTTAAATTTCCCACAATTTGCAAAGTGTAGGACTTGCCTGTTCACAACGAGATAATCCATTCACGATCCGTTTGGTGAATTTCTGCAATTTTTGCTGTTAAATTAACATTTTAAAAAAAGGCTCCCACAGCAGTCCAACCTATATCCGCAAATGACTCTAAATATAATCGCTTTACCAGTTACCTACAAGTAGGTTCCACTATTTGTGGGAGAGAAGCTTTCAGATTCCAGACCGAGGACTCTGAGCCCACCATCATCAGCTCAGTTTAAATTTCGTTGAGTGCCAGCTGTTTTTTCCCTTTCATCCAATCCAAAATGTCTGCAAACAGTCTAGAGAGAACCCTGAAATCTGACTGAAAGTCAACAAATTTAGGGGGCTATTACGACGTGGCCCGGAAAGGCTCCGACCGTTGGTTAAATTTCTGACTGCCGCATTACAATGCCGTCGGAAATTAAACTGGCCGGTCATTCCGGCTGGCGCTTCCGACGGACTCAAGGAGCCTGTCGGCCAGTCGGAGGCTGGCCCGCAATCCCAAAGGGCGTCCTTTCTCCCTTGGGATTACGATACTCGGTCTCCCGCAGGCATTCCATGCCGGGCTTTCCGACATGGAAAGCTTGTCAGATAGTGAGTATGGGGGCTCCTAGCAGGGCCCTCTTGCCTCTGTGACCTCGGGTTGGGGGGCGAGGGGGCACCTGTGGTGCCCCTCTGCTCATCCCAACACTGTGTGGCAGGCACCCTGAGGTGCCTGCCACAGGGTGCAGGGATGAACACAGACTTCCATTCCTCTATGGTAGCTTGTGTTACGGCCGAATAAAACGTTTTTATCATCTTCTCTTGGAATTTTAGAACGTGTAAGTAAGTGTCTATTCTTGAATAGCCCCTTTTCTTCTCTACACCAGATCTAATTTCATATTGTTAGCGCTGGAGTCTTGGCAGTAGCAGCCCGTGGTGGGAGTGCTGCCAGGTGCTGACGTGGAGCAGGGGAGGGGCAGGGTGGGGGGTAGTAAACTGCAGAATACGGCCGCACAGAGGTAAGTACACAAACAAATAAAACGAATGGAATTCTGCTCTATTCTTTAGAGGAACCATTGCCGTTTTAGCTGTATTAAAATTACTCAGATTCTTCTGGCCCCTGAGGGTTTGCTATCTCCTTAAATACTCCTTGAATTTATGACGTCAGGTATTCTTATAATGCTAGGTGGCTAGCGTGTTTTTTATAGAAAATATATAAAAAACATTTATATATAAAAAAAGAGAGAGTTTATAAAAATATTTATCTGCTGGTACTCTTATGATCTTTTGTAGGAACCCTGTAAGCATAAGGTCCTAGAATTAATTGAATTTATCGAATTCATTCTACACGGTATTTCCCCCTGTGTTAAAAGTAATCTCAAAATCTAGTCTTAAGTTTTTTGTATAGAAAAGGCAATGCATGGCAAGCCTTTCCAATATGGCAGTCATATAAACTAGGGGTCCGTATCATCATTATGACAACTAATATTGACATAACTAGACTTTGGGATAAGTAACATTTTTGATACGGAGCTCTAAATTACAAAATAGTAACTCCATTTTGGCGGTTTCAATTTATACTAAACTGTTGAATTGCCATTACGATAAAGTTCAGTAAGACAACCAGACATCATATGAAATAATATGACCTAGATGCAGCTATTCCAGCTAGCCTGGCTTATGAAGGGTAATACCCAGAAACCGGTCCCAGGATGCTTGATTCCGGTCCAGGGAGGACCTGGCTTGGCATCTCGGTCTGGACTGTTACCATGAGACACAGGGTCAAGACTGATTTGCATATGGCTGGGTGTAAACTGGGGTGGCATGGTGAGCAAAAAAGACGATGGATTTAACCCAGATCTTTTGACTGGGGGTGAATGTATGATTTATTCAGCATTCTGTCCATCATTTGTTTGCATAGCACTATGTGTAGCTATTGGCATCACCGTTTTAAGATGGCGGCTTTGATGTAAATCAATTTTATGCCGTCACGTAATACCGATACGTCAGCAGGACATATTTTGCACCATAAATAGATGCCGGAAAAAGAAATGCGGTTCAGCCGTATCCCCTCACGAAACTGAAATCATACGGATTACAGTTAAGATGTCTATCCTGGAACGCAAAATAGATTTTGCTTTCATAGACCGATTTTCGATAACATGCTAGTTTAATTACAATTTAGCCTGCTTCATGGCTCATGTTTTTCCCTACATGGACTAATATATTGCATGAGCCTTATAAACGATACAGA
Source organism: Lissotriton vulgaris (assembly GCF_964263255.1). NCBI lineage: Eukaryota > Metazoa > Chordata > Amphibia > Caudata > Salamandridae > Lissotriton > Lissotriton vulgaris. The sequence continues at coordinate 361,579,825 of NC_141693.1, read as the reverse complement.
GAGCTTCTCTCTCTCTCTTTTTTGCTGTGGTGTAATTCTAGTGTGATAACTGCTTTATCCTGTATCCAGCATTTTCCAATAAGAAATGTTGTTTATCATTTTGCTAAAGGGCATATATATTTTGACAGACTTATTCCTTCTTTTTATGCAGAGTCGATTATCAATTGCCCTGATGTCCGGTGATACTCATGTACCCGGTTTTGAAATGATGGCTATTAAGATTTGATTTATTTACATCTTTGGTGAGTTCGTTTATATTTTTTATCTTTAATATTTTCCCTAGATACACATACGCCCAGCACTTTTTGTCCTATTCTCCACACAATTTAAACGTATTCTATTTTTTCATTTATTACGTTACGTTAGATTGAGTTTCGTGGCATTTGAGGGGATACATTTTTTTCCGTTTTCATCACGGGCAATTCATACGCCCCCGAGTGGACTCACCATAGGCACTCTACAGATTTCGTTATTAGTAAGTGGGAGACTGTTTCTTGAAATCTATTCACAGGTGCCCACAGCACATATTACAAATCAATTATCGTATTCTGTTATTCCAGATTTACCAGATCTCATTGGTCTAAAAAAGGTTCTCCAAACACAACAGTTTGGCTAAGGTTTACCATCTGGATGTCCCACTTATGGTAAGATGAAGTAATTCTTTATGATACTTACCGTTATTTGCATGAGCATTTTTTCTCTGTATGCTATTATTGTCCTTAGATCACAAGATAAGGTGTCTATAGCTGACATTCTGAACATCCCCATTTTCTAATCTAACGAATGATCATTTGAGGAACATAGGTATCCTCATTTTTTAAGATAAAATTTATACTACCAAACAAGTTTTTAAGCATGAGTATAGCTTTTAATTAATTCAAGCAATTAGATTCCCTTTTCTGTCAGTATTAAGCATAAATGAGTGAACATGAAGTAATAATGTACGCTATGTGTTGATTCAGCCATATTTTACTTATAGTGTTTTTTTCTCTTGTTTTAGCAAAAACTTTTTTATAGAATTTGTCTTGAAGAAGGTGATATTGTCTGTTTCACCGAAACGCAGTCGACACTTTTCTTGAACCAGCCATTTCCTTATGAGCTCGCTGCTTTTTGTATAAACATTCTCATGAAACACTCATTGTGTCGTTTATGTATCACATGATTTGTACTAATGAAATTATAGATTTGATGTTTTTATTGTCATTATTATGCAATAAAAAAATGTCACTATGCACAGAATTTTTATCATATAATTGTAAATAACTATTTTGATATTGTGGACTGATAAAACTGAATTGTGATTTTTTGTTGTACATTTTTTTGATATGATTTGTTTTGTTGACTAGTCATATAAGTAATAAACGATAAAAAGACATTGTCTTTTTTAACATAATAAATGCTTTCTTTGTCTTTTTTGATGATATTTGAAAAGACTTGCCTTGTGTTCATCCATTGATGTAGTTTCCCAGGGCTGTATAGTCTACAGACACAGAGAACCTATGAGTATATCCTCTTCTGACCAGGGAACATACATAACAATTTATCTTTGCTTAACATCACAGGTGCATTTCATGCATCTTTGTTTAATGTTTTTAATAATAAAAAAATTGTTTATACTTTTAATGAAAGGGAGTACCCTCTGTTCTTATGTCGGGTATTCCCCCTTTAATGATATGTTGCTTGGTAACTTCAACAGTCTGTGGAATTATGGGAGAAACAAATACACATTACAATTATGGTCCTTTCTTGGCACACAAACTATCCAATGCAACACTCCAAATTGGGAAACATCCTTTACAACGCAATCATTACATCGCACTGCACTTACAACGCAGTCATTACATCGCAACATCCTTTACAACGCATGTCACTACAACGCAGGCATTACAACGCATACCATTACAACGCATACCATTACAACGCATAGTACCCCTACACTATCCAAAACTTACCCTGCTGTTGCACCCCCTGGAGTTAGAATAGTAATTTTTACCCCTACACTATCCAACACTTACCCTATAATTATATTAATTTACCCTCTGGAGTGAGAATAGTATTTTTACCCCTACACTATCCAACACCCTACTGTTGCACCCCTGGAGTTAGAATAGTAATTTTTACCCCTATACTACCCAATACTTCCCTTAAATGCAATGCAATGGTATGCATTGTAAAGGTATAATGTGATGTAATGGAATGCGTTGTAAAGGTAGTTTCTAAAAATGTGATGTAGTGTCATGCGATGTAATGGAGTGCATTGTAAAGGATGTTGCTATGTAAAAACCGCGTTGTAAAGACATGGGTTGTAAATGTATGCGTTGTAACATCATACATTCCTCCAAATCTTGTTTGAATATAAATGAAGTAATCATTGAGCTCATCATTACAAAACAAGGTCTAATCCTGACACAGGATCCTTGTGAAGTAGACTAGTCAGACACTTACTCCTCCTTTTAAACTCAACCTTTTAATAAGGTAGCCAAATTCTGCAAACCACCAGAAACTTAAGTAACTGTGACCGTATATACCTGAAAGTACTGATGATCTAAGCAAACATCCATAACTCTTGAAATCTCAATCCCAATATTGTTGTTGTAAGAGTACAGTCAAAATCCAAAAGACATTCTTGACCAGATCACTTACCTCACTATATAAAATGTAAACACGAAAGCGTGCTCGCTGTGCCACTCTTAACATATCCACTCTTAAAGACTTAGGGGGTCTATTAGCATGGCGGGCTGATCGCCACCGCCCGTATTACGATGGTGGTGGGGACCCAGGCTGATTGAAAGACCCCTAACTGTACAACAACAGGATGCAACTGGAGTTAATATCCCACTGACACAAACTTTGTACTTCTCAGAGTTGGAAGAACCTCCTTCAAAAATATCCTTTACAAAGTAAAACACTCTTATATGAATAACAAACTGATCAATACCAATAATTATCCTAAAGAACTTTTCAAAATTGTAAGGCAGCAATCTTCCACCCGTGCCTGCTTACAGAAAGAATCAGGATGTGATTAATTTGCCAGCTTCTTTCTGAACAAGGGCACAAGTCTTATACTAGAAATTAATAGCTCACTCCTTGAGCTATTAATTACCCATGATTACCCAAACATTCATCCCAATAAAAAATCATGTCTCCGTGGAACACATTTACCACTATTGCTCCTCAGAGCTTTGATAAAGCCATATAGGAAACAAGAATGTCATACTACATTGATGACCTAATCCCAGCCTCAAGGGCCACAGATCTCATTGAAGCCATGTCAACCATTTGGTTTAACTGTATAAGACCCTCCCTCAAGACAGGCATTGTGTTCAACTCACTGAAAATTGGACACATAAGACGGCTCTTAAAGATGGATTGTGCATATAAAACAATATCCCAAAGGGTATAATTACACAAATTAATAATTAATTACTGGTAAGGATATCTATACAGTATTATCCTAAAAGAATCAAGGAGTCAATTATTTCGCTCAAGGTAGTTCTAAAAAGCATCATTTTATGTTATAATCAAGAAAAGATGGGAGGGGGGGAAAGGGGAAGACAAGTAACCACAATTAATTACAGCACTGTGTGAGCAATTGAACAAATAACAGATAACAAGTATCAGCCCAAAGGGTTGTACAAGGTGCACGAGTGCAGTGAATTGTGACACTACGGCAGCGCAAGTGACAAGAGATACGGTGTGAGCGGCGCAGGGTGCAAGGTGCAAATATTTATAGTGAGAATACAATGGTTTCCAGTTCAATTATGGTGTCCTAATTTAATGTTTCTAAGGAGAACCACTGTAAAGGGGCACCTATAGTCTGGCTGTTTAGTCGACGACGTTTCGATCCGTTTGAATGAGGATCATCTTCAGGACATACAGGGCTGGGTACAGTGCTGTGTGGAAAGGAAACAAGGGTAAGGGCGAGCCGGTTCACTAAATGAAGACCTGATGGAAAGGGGCATAATGGGGGGTCGCTTACCGTGGATCAGTGAATATCTGATCAATGAGAAGGGGTTAACTTGGGGTCAAGCCAGGTAAGGTCCAGATCCGGGCAGCACGTGGAGAACTGAAAACAAACATGTGTATGTATCAGAAATGAAGATGTTTTTGTGCAAAACGGGGAGGAGTCTGTGGGGTGGGCAAGAGTCCTACTCACCAGCAAATTACTTTGAATGGCTGGAAGTCCAGGTGGGGCAAGTGCCGGTAGGTGGCGGGAAGCGTCCACTTCTACGGCGGGAGTATCAATTATCTGGGGAAATGACAAAGGGCGTTGGAACAACATACTCGGGGAACAGATAAACCAAAGCCAAAGTGAAACGCGCTGAGAGCCCTCAGCGTCTTACCTTCAGGCTGTTGTGTCAATCGCACGGCAGGGGTGTGAGTCTGTAGGGACAAGGAACCAGAGTAAAAATGGGTTGCTATGGGGTAACGTTTAAAAATTGCAGGGCAGGGACGGTTCGTTGTAGCGTCTTACCGAGTTCAATCCGGAAGGGAAACGGGATCGAGTGGCAGCGCTCAGTCGCTATGGTGACCGGCGCCATTCCACAGGTACAAATAACAGGATTGGGCCAGGCCGGGGGAACGCCTATCGGAGTGAGCGAGGCATGGATTGGTCCATGAGGGATGGTGACGCGAAGCGTCCCTGGTAACCAGGATACCGATCGTGCACAACCACATGAGTCTGTGGGAACGCCTATCGGAGTGAGAGAGGCATGAATTGGTCCATGGGGGATGGTGACGCGCAGCGTCCCTGGTAACCAGGATACCGATCATACACAACCACATGAGTCTGTGGGCGTGTTGATCGAGTACCCGTGGGGGTCTAAGTTCCGCAGTCCTCAGAGGGTATAGGTAATACAGCTGAGCGTACAGTTGGTGGCCGGGATCCAAGGGTCGGAAAAATTCCGGCTATATTGTCGGCCCCATTAGTAATCATGTGACATGAGTTCTAATGCAGCCGTGTCCGGGAAGATGTAAGTGGGGAGGGGCAGCTACATATTGGTGACACGTGTGTGTGTTCACAGGTCTAAGACGTGGCATGAGGTGAACATACATGTTCTGCAACTAGATCACAGGGTACAATTCTAAACACTCACATTTGTATTGTTGCATACAAGATTGCAGTAAGGAGCAGCGTGAAAGAGTGGATAATCCCACAGACAACAGTTGTACTAGTATTGGTCGAATACATACAATAGTGGATGAAGAGACTTTAGTATCACATGGCAAATTCAGTACAGGGAAAGCATAATTAAAGGAGGAGGATCATATCAGAATGGTACTATTCCATTCGTCAATAGTGTTCAACCCCTGGTTCACTGAGTCACAGAGGGTAATCCATTTGTTTTCACTTTTGTTCATCAGTGTGTGGATGTTCCCCCCTCTGGTTGGTAAAGTAATGTGTTCAATGACCTGCCACTTCAAATCCGTATCTTTGTGATTGAAGAGCAAGAAATGCGGGACCATGGGCGATGTAGTCACTTTACAGTTAATGCGGCTCTTGTGCTGTATGATTCTGTTTTTGATCATTTGGGGGGTCTGGCGGATGTACAAGAGACCACATGGGCATTCAATTGCATAAATTACATTGGATGATCTGCAGTTGGTGTGGCTTTTGAGGGTCTGTACCTTTCCTTTGTATTGGAATGTCTTGGTGTTAACAGTGAGATCACATACAGAACAGTTTTGACATTTAAAGTGTCCAAGGATCGGGGGCAGTCCCCATGCTGCAGTGATGCTATTTTGTTCAGGTTGTTTCTCAGGCCAGGTGATGGCTCGCACTAGATGTGTAGAGAGATTATCGCCTCTTAAAGATGGATGGCATTGACCGTTTAAGAACAGAAACCTGCAAAGTGGGTATTCCTTTTGACTAGCCCCACTTCTAATAAATCTCTGTATAGAACCTCCTCTTCTGCTTAAGTGTGAAGTTCCCTTCCACTAATATGTGGATGACACCCTAATAATTTACAGTTGAACTGCCTGAAAACCTCACACAACTAACAAACTGCCTACCCAACATCAAAAGCTGGGTGCCCAACATTAAGTTCAAATTAATTTCCAGAAGACTGAAGACCTCATTCTCTCTCGAAAAATAGGCATAACGCTACCAACGGAGTGGAGCAATAATAATAATAATAATAATACGGAGCTTATAGAGCGCTCAGTAACGCCATCACGGCGTGTCCCCGCGCTGAAGCTATCAGTGAAGCAGCATCAAAGCCCAGACTCTATGCAGAATATAGATGTGTTTTTAGCAAAGCCCTAAACCGCAATTCATTGCTCTCCAGTCTCAGCACACGAGGGAGTATGTTCCATTGTTGAGCTGCTTGGAGCGCGAAGGAACGTCCACCCATTCTAGCCTTCCTAATCCTGGGAACTGTCAACAGTCCGGTACCCTCTGAACGGAGGGTCCTAGTAGGTTCATATCGGCTGACTAGATCCTTCAGGTATGTCGGTGACTTATCCCAGACAATACGGTGACAGAAGAGGAGGCACTTAAATAGCACACGCTTCTTCACAGGCAGCCAATGAAGCGCATCCAGCGCCATTTTCGAACTGGCTCTCCTGGGTCTTCTTAACACCAGTCTGGCGGCGGAGTTCTGTATGACTTGTAGGCGACCTATGCTGCCCTCGGTTGCCCCAAGGAACAGAATGTTGCCATAATCTAACCGCGAGGTCACCAGTGCCTGCGTTAGTGTCCTTCTGGCCGATAAAGGGAGGAGGTCTAAAGTTTTGTTTAGGGTCTTTAGTACTCCAAAACATTTGCCCACAAGACGCCTTATGTGGCCATCATATGAGAGAGAGGGATTCATCCAAATTCCTAAATTCTTAGCCTCCTGACATGGTATGGGGGTAGGGCCCAGGCATGAAGGCCACCACTCATCCGACCATTTTTCGCTTTGTCCCCCTACCACCAGCACCTCTGTTTTAGAGCCATTGAGTTTTAAGCAATGGGCATCCATCCACTCTGCTAGTGCCTGCATACAGGATTTAAAGTTGTTAGGGGTGTTGGAGGTGCTCTGCGATAGGGAGATCAGCAGCTGAGTGTCGTCAGCATACGACACTAATTCCACCCCAAAAGAGTGTACAACTTTCGCCAGGGAGGCCATGTATAGGTTAAAAAGAGTGGGGCTCAGAGCTGAACCCTGAGGCACTCCCTGGTCTAGTGACATCTCCACTGAGCGGCAGGTCCCTTGCTGTACCTGGAAACATCTTTCCGTAAGAAATGATTGCAGCCAGCCCAGCGCAGGACCAACGACCCCAGCTTCGCTCAGACACCGTAGCAAGATGGAATGCGCTACGGTGTCAAAAGCCGCGCTTAGGTCGAGCATGATCAGGGCCATTGTATGACCTGCATCTGCCCCTGCTCTTAAGGTCTCAGTGGCTCTTAGGAGGGCCGTCTCCGTAGAGTAGCCCGCCCTAAATCCCGAATGAGAGGGATGGAGTAGATTCCATTTTTCCAGGTGCTCCGTGAGCTGAGCGTTAACCACCTTCTCGGCCACCTTCGCCACGTACGGCAATAAGGAAATGGGTCTAAGGTTTTCTAGCACCTCCAAGCTGACATTCGGTTTTTTCCTTATTGGCAGTACTATGGCCTTCTTCCACTCCATAGGGACTTGTTGAGTGGAAAAGGAGGTTTGTAGGACGTGTCTGATGTGAGGTTCCAAGGCTGTCAGGCCCTCTGACATGACCCAGGCCGGAGCCGGATCATTAGGGGAGCCGGACTTCACACTTCGACAGATCTTTATTAGCTTGTCAGCTGCGGGAACCTCGAAAGTTAGTAGTGAGGAATCCGGGGCTGCCAGTGAGCTGTCTGCTCTGAAATCTATACCCTTATCTGGTAGATGAGAGAAGGAAGCGTAAATCTTTTTGACTTTGCTAGAGAAAAAGTCCGCGACTTTATTGCATCCCTCCTTGGAGGTCTTTGTGGGGGTATTGGAACTAGAGACCAAAGATATTTCTTTATATATCTTAAACAGTTCTCGCGAGGAGCTCTCGGCATCCTCAATACGAGTCTGAAAATGTTTGGCTTTTGCTCTACGCACCGCATACTGATAGCTTCGGTGTGCGGAGCTATAACTGTTTTTTGCTAGCTCACTCGGGTTCCTTCTCCAGCTCCTTTCAAGCTTTTTGCATTTAGATTTAATTTGCTGGAGTTCAGTAGTGAACCATGGGGCGGTACGTTGTCTGCCTTCTCTGGCTTTACCCTTGCACATGGGGGCTAGCTCATCCAGAGTGGCAGTTACAAGTAGGTTAAATTCCTTGTTAGCCTGATCACTATCCGAGGCACTTATTGGTTGGGCTTTCTGGATGGCACCTATAAAGTTTTCTTTGGAGTATTGTCTCCATTTGCGTTTCATAATATTTCCTTTTCCATTGTCTATAGTCCTAGCAGTCTGGTAAAAACATTGAAAAGGGACCAGAAAGTGGTCAGTCCAAGGGAGCTGACGAGGGGTAAGTACTTTTATCATATCCCAGCTCGCGAAAATAGGGTCTAAACAGTGACCCCTCTGGTGTGTAGCTGCGACACTTAGCAGGTTGAGCTGTAATTCTTGTAAAACAAGGCGAACATCCTCTGCCTCCTTCTGTACGGGGTCCTCTAGGTGTAGGTTGAGGTCACCCAACACCAAAACCTTCTTATGTTTAATTGCGGTCTGAGCAACCCCTTCAAGTAGGCTACTACGGAAGTTGCCCAGGGACCCAGGAGGTCTATAAATTAGGATGCCAGAGATAGTGTCATGTTGAGTCAACTTGATACTAAATTCACCTGCTTCGCTGTCACCCAATGAGCTTGATATCTACCCAAAAATGATCACGGCGGCCAAATTCCATGGTCTTTTACATGACTCTCGACTCATCGTAGATTCTCATATTAAAACAAAAGTTAACAACACAAATTAGCATCTTAGAATCTAGGATACATCAGAATTTACTCGCCGAATCTGACCTCGAAGTTCTGGTGCAAGCTGATTCACACAAATGAATGTTGTGCTTTGCTCTGCAGCTCAACTCATTTCCTGTGAGAAAAAAATGACCTCATCACACCTATTATTTGCTCATTAATCCGACTCCTTTTCGAGGCTCAAAGTACTAAGCCACACCACCTCATCCTTCATCGCCTCAAATGTCACTCTTATTTGGGGAACAAAGAACCTACGTGTCATGCTTTCATTTAATCTCCCTTAATATATAATTAAATAACCACCCACGCTGAAACGTTCTTTTTCAGGAAATGCCCCTAAAATATGAAACTATGCCAGCAAGTCTACCTTTGACCCATTCGTTGCTTCATTTAAAATTGTCTTGAAAAATACTTCTATTAGACAACCCAACTATAGAACTTTATAAACCCTACAATGCTTTTAATGATTAATCTTAGGTTTCTCTAGACCAGAGATCTTGAACAACCTACCAGTTTTGGGATGACATGTTGGTCTGTAGAACTTCTAACCTTCATATTTTGTTATTATTCTCCAGTATAACAATGTACTACTTGTTTTTATCACTCAATCTCTCTGAATTGTTATGATAGCATCTTCTTATACGGGTTTTCATATTTGTTATCCTTCAATAGTTCTGTTTAAATGTATGTTTATTGTAAAGCGCTCTAGATCCCTATGTTGCTGTGAGTAGAGTTATAAAAAAATGACAATACTTTACACAAATGTACCCACTTGCTGCCATGTCTGCATGGATTAAAACATTGTCACACAGTCAATTGTTTTACTGCTGTATATACCTATTGCGTAACTTGCCTCCTTTGTAATTTTGTAATCCCAGAGTTTATGGAACTATAGTTGGCAACATGTGGCCATTCTTGAACCCTTGTAACGACATATTCCTACAGTAAAGAGCTCTGGCACCTTTGGGCAAGGCCCAATAAAAAATTAATGAACCTCCTATTCCATTGAGGTCATTATCTGATAGCACTTTACACACATCCCCTTAAAACGTAACTTTGTAAACAGGAAAATACACTTTACACACGGTCCCTTAAAGCGCGGTCGCTCTTGGATGCGCGCACGCATTATTACCAAGAGCAATCCTCCATGCCACACGGAGGATGCCTGCTGGGGGACGTGTGTGCACTCAGAGCGCAATCATTTCCGGCGCGCTCGCGGCTCCTCCAATCCATCACTAGCAGTGTATTAAGCAGCAGGGGGCCGGGCAGGGCGCATCCTCCAGGAAGGGGCGTTGGCAGTTGGCGCTCCGTTTCCTTTGGACCAGGAGCACATCTGTCATTAAGCACTGCAGGGCGGTCACAGCGGGACGCTCATCTTTCAGTACCGGGGCCCGGCTGTCAATGGACAGGCTGCAGGAGGGAGCACCATCAATAGGTTAGCAGGAGCTGGGGGGAAATCCTGGCCTGGGGCAGCTTCGGGCTCTGACAGGAGCATCCTGGTCCCGCGGCACCGTGGGAACTGTTGGAACAAACTTTTTGAAGCATAATAGATAAGCGTTTTCAAGAGTGGGGCAAGGCTGCCCTCACAACCATATCACAGCGTGCATCCTTACCTGGAATACCAGGATGCTGAAATGGCCAGTCCAGGCATGCGGAGAAGAGGCAGGTTAGCAGGGCTGGGTGCACGGGTCCAGACTGAGCATATTTGGGCCAGTCAATGTGAGCTGGGGGTCTTCTAGGGTTTCGAGACACTTTGAACTCTGTAACCCGGTAGAGAAACTCCCGAACAGGGTGACAGTTCCCGCGTGCTAGGTTTCCGTATACAGGACCTCCGACCCATGGCTTTAAGTGGGCCGGGTCTCAAGGGGTCTGAGCACCAGCAGTTTTTTAAAGGGGGCCTCGAAACGGGTCTCTATCGGGCTCTGTTTTGAGCCCTGGCACAGGTGGTCCGTTTTTTTTCTGGACTGCAGTGGCAGCAGTTTGCTGTCACTGCAATCCAGACTAAAAGTGCCAGGGCGCAAAACAGCCAGATAGAGACCCATTTCGAGACAGCAAGCACATCGATGTGTGCTCCCCACACTGCTCACTTCTCACTAGTGGAGGGAAATCCTTTAAAGAGTCATTTACTTTCTGGATTTCCCTTCTCTTTCTGAAACGCAAGAGCGGCAACATTGTGGTAGGGGCACCAGGGCTTCAAGCTGAAGCTTTTTCAATATTATATGTAACAATCCATATTTGCAGCTTATTTATCTTATGCAACTAATAACTATTGACAAAGCCAATAGTCCTTACTTGTTGTAGGTATGATGTTACTTGTTGCATCACATATCTGGATGCAATGACAGAAACAGCTAAATACAAGTCAAGCGGCACACTATGCTAAACACAGATTTTAGCGAAAGTATTTTAAAGCCACGCCCCTAATTACATTGGCCACGCCCATTCGAGAGACCCCCCAGTTTTTTCATCCCACTTAAAGCCCTGCTCCGACCTCACACAAGAAGGACGAATGAGTCTAGGCAGCAGGCCTCTATGGAAAAGGAACGAGTCCACGTGAGCTAGGCACTCGAGTACAGTCTCTCTGCGGCCTACCAGGGCCTCTCAAGCAAGAGAACAGTTAGTATGGCTGGGTATACACATACATTCTGGGAAAGGGGTCAGCGCGAGCTACTTACCACTGCTTCACTCACCGCACCCTCACACTGACATGCCCTTAGCTGCTCCCAGCTTTACCATGACTATCCCTTATTTTCCATTTATGTGAAAGTCTGAGGAAATCATACCGTACAATTTACACCCTCGCTCTGAAATCGAGCGTGAAAAATCTGCAGTGCAAACAACTATTGACTTTTGAGCCTGATTCCTCTGAGTCTTTTTAAAGAGTTCTGCCCAAATTATGTTGAAGGATGCACAACAGTTTTATCTGTAGTCGATGCGTTATTATCGAATTTTCAAGCCTCTAGATGTAAATATTGGTCTGCTTACAGAGACGCACACCCAGCGGCAAATGTATAATTTAATTGTTTCTGCAAATGTATAATTTAATTGTTTATCAAACTGCTGGGCATAATTTTAATAAATAAAAAAAAATATATAAGACACCAACGTCTGCTGTCTTATTTCTAAATTGAGTGTTGATTCTCGCATGGGTTTTTGTGATGGTTAAAAGTTCTCTGCATGAATTTAAAACTCGAAAAGTAACTTTTGAAACACCCATACCCCCGAGCTTAATAAAGCATTCCAGGCTGAAATGGGTATATTTGTTTTAGGAAAGTTTTGTGTAGATTATTGAAATAGGGCCAGGGTGATATGCTGTCCAAAAAATAAAAATTTCCAGGCAGTACGATTCGACCACAAATGTCACAATTTATAAATGTTATGCACGCACAATCTACCCCAAATGCTGCACACTTTTTGCCATAAAAGATATATTGTGTGGCAGCCACACTCGCCCCAAATAACCCTGGCACAAACCCTGAGTAAAACATACCGGATAGATAAATAGAATATATACTTTGCATTTTACCATTACTAGAAAATAATTAGCTGGTTTATCAACCCTGAAGGTATACCACAGTAACTTCGCACTGTTGCACAATAAATAAATAAGGCACATTGATTTTTGCTGATTGTCTCCTACGAAATGGAGATAAGAGGTCTCCCTCCTGTACACATAAAGTATTATTTTTTCATGCAGCAAACGAAGGAGAAAAGACATGTCGAAGTCACATTCAACAGCACATGTTGCTTATAAATCTTTTTGAGTCAGTCATGGACATTTAAACAGAGTTCCCAAATCCATTGATAATTCTTTTTTTTTAGAACAAAAAGAGCTATATTTCGCTATTTGAGTATTAATACTGGAGCAACACACTTAGTTTGCCATAATCTTAGATCTATATTTCCGAAATGAAAACAAGAAGGAATTGTAAGCTGTGTTACATTATGCTATGTAGAGCAGTAGTGCAAACTGGGTTGCAATTTTAGGCGTCTCGTCTGGTTGGCTGGACAGGAAGGGCAGTAGAGGGAACGCGAGAGTTAGAGAGCTCTGAAATAAAACCTGGGAGAGGGCGGGAAGACGTGTCTGTCAATATCACGGAAGAACCATTAGACAGGGTAGCCTATTGGCGGAGGATGAGAGAGAGCTGTGGTGTTAGGCCAGACCTGTTGACTTTGGAGCTGGAGAACCAGGGTAGAGTCTTAACAACAGCTCAACATCCTGTGATTCTGGGCAAATCACTGAACCTCCCTGTGCTTAGAAAAATGAACCTCTCCTTGTGTAATGTAACTAGTGCTTGTGTAAAGCGCTCCAATACCTTCCAATTGTGTTTGCATATGAAACAGCAAAGAGAGAGAGGGGAGAGTGAGAAAACAGAACAAAATCATCATGACAATATGTGCTTATGTGCATGTGTCACTATATGGTGGCAAAATCAAGATGGTCATTGGATTTTAAATCAGCCAATCTGTTGCGAGCAAATTAGGCCCAAAGACTACCTGGGGAGCAGGAGAGAAAGAACTACACTCTCGCCCGCCCCCTAGCAGGATTGTAGATGATTGTCTCAGGAGTAACCTTGGCGTGGTACTACGCTACGCTAAGCTACGCTACGCTCGCAGAGTAGTTTGCGCTACTACGCACTACGCGAATTGCACGTAGCACAGTGCAAAAATGCGTAGCAGGTATTTTTCGCTTGCTTGGTGTCCTCAACACCAAGTTGACGACCGCGAGCGAGCAAAATGAACATCCCAGCGAGACTTTTTCCTCGTTGGCGATCAGCAACATTAAGTTGCAGATCGCGAGCGTGGAAAATAAACCTCCACTATCGCGATCGGCAACTTGATGTTGCTGATTGGGAGTGTGGAAAATAAACCTCGCAGTGAGATTCTGAACACGGGGAGGTCAGGTTTCTCATTGCGAGTGGTCACGAATGCTCGCGACAGCTCGCGATGAGAAACTACCAGTGTGGTTCTATGGTACTGAGGGTCTGTGGTTCCGTAGATTCTGAACCCGTTCAATGAAGGTCGTCGGATATAGACGATTTTGGTGTCAGCGGACAGCAAAAGACGAGTGCGGTATGTACGAGTGTTTTCGTCATAATCGATCAATGAGAACACTACATATTCAGGGATTTCGTTTGAACCCTTGGGTTCCATTTTGTCTGCGGCAGCCATTTTGTGTGGTTGCCCTCACATAGGCCGATGACTATGGCCAAACGAGTCTTTGGGACACGTACACCTTAACTGACTTTTGTGTGACCTGGCCGAACTGACTCCCTTGCCCGAGGCTGACCTCGTTGAGCCAGTTCCTTGTTAAGCAGCTGGTCAGATAGAGATCAAAGAGCAGGACATTGCTGAGTTTTTGGTAACTGCACACACCCTTCTATCTTGCTTCTCATCTGCTTCTGTTCCTTCCTTTATGGCTTAATCATTGATTTGGGTTGAGGTCTTTATGATGGGTTTGTCCGGCCCGTTCGAACAAGAATGTTGGTTTTTGCTTGGTCATTTCTGGTGGGCTGGACAACGGAAAGTGGGATTGTCGTCATGCGATATGTTTGAAATTTCGTTTTTCTATTGGTCAGTTTGTATGTAATTGATGCTAGTCAGGAATGTGATTTTTGGCATAAAAGACGATGCTCCGCTCCATGAATTTGTGCAGTCTCTAGCGAACCACCCGTGTTGTGCTTCGTAGACCTCTGTTCCTGGTTGCAGCCAATAAATTTGGTCTTTGACGTCATCAAGAAGTGTCCCGTGTCTCTGTTGGCCGAGGCAGGGGAAATTGAAGATATCGGGCGTTATCCCTGGCGCTGCTGGGTTCAAAAACCCGGTTCTTCAGTTGGGCGACTTCAGCGGTACCGGTCCAAGCCTGAAGATCGTGAGGAGCTTCGTGTGGAAATTCTGGAGGAAGGCCTGCCACTTCATCGACCCCTGTATGTCGTCGTGGTCCGAAAGTCTTTGCTGCAAGGTTCCCCGCTTTCCGACGGCTACAAAGGACTGCTGCCCTGACTGTCGCCCTGTCTTGGAGCCATTAGACGATTTGTAGAGCGAGACAATAGACGGGTCTTCTGGTGACGCCATCGACATTTCAGTTAAGTATGAGTGGAGCGTCTCCCAGTCCTTAGTTTTGTTTGGGTATCCTTCGGGATCGCTTTGATTTGGTACCTGCAGGCCCCAAAGCTGAGGGACTTGTGTATTCACGAGATTATCGTTTTGAGATTTCCCTTGAAGTTTGAAGCTAGACTAGTGAGCGAAGAGGCCTGGTCTTAGCAGACTTGGAAAGATATTTGGTTTTGGTTGTACTAGGGATTTCCGATTGGAGGATTCGTGTCCGGTTCCTCCGATTGGAACTCCGACCTATGAGCTCTACGTAAAACATGGAGTGGGCCCCATCGCGTATAATGAAATATGGGTTAAATATACCAGGAAAGACGGTGTCCTACAGTGGCCCCATTATGGTAGCTTTGAAACAGAGATTCTAGACAATCTCGAAGTTAAACTGTTCAAGCAGAAAGCCCGGCCAGCGATGTTTGACTCTTTCCACTTATGGCGAAAGGAAGCCAAACAGAAAGAAATTAAGTTTAGCGAAGAAAAATAAACGAGAACGAGGTATGTCAATGGTGCAAGCTGCTATACAGTTTAGGGATAATGAAGAAGAACAAGAGAGCTAACAGATGCTTAGGCAGCGTAAACTAGCGGTAGACAAGTGCTATCCAGCTTTGCCGCCTCAACAACAAGAAGAGAAGAAAGATCTTGTGAAAGATCCTTTAATGTCGCATCTATTGAGTTCGCCACCCCCTTATGTGCAGAGTGCTACGGCACCGCCACAAGTTGTAGTTGCGCAACCTCCGGTTGCTTTGCCACTTGTGATTCCTCAACAGCCAGCTCCTCTTCCGTTGGCTCCTATTCCTTTGGTGCAGCCTTCTCAAGGGCCGCCGACTTTGCTACCTCCTTCGTCTGCTACTCCTACACCTGTATTGTCTGTTTCTTCTGTTACTGTTCCGACATCGGTTTCTTCTCATTCTGTTCCGTCTCCTGTTCTTTTGTCAACTTCTCCTTCTGCTCGACAGAGAATGACTGATGCGGTTGCTAGCCTCTTTTCTCCTCTGTTGGGCTCATTGGGTAAGTCTCCTGTTGTCGAGCGTAAGCAATTGCGTAGTCAATTGCCTGATCCTAATGAACGGACTGTGTTAGATCACTTAGCGCGTAAATGGGTTACGTATCCTTCGCACTATGACCTTGAGGGTGTTATGGATGTTTTCCATCAATGGGAGGCACCGAAACAAAAATATGTTTTTGATATGATGTGTTCTTTCCTCCGTGAGCAATGGGAAGATAGTGAGGTAGGACAGACTCTGCCTGAGTTGTACCGTATACGTTTTGAGTTTGCGAAAGGGACTGTTGTGGGTCTTGAGGTTGAGAAAGCTGTTGCAACGTTGTTGTCGTTTAGGAGTGAATCTCCTTCTCAGCGATTGTTTGAGCCTGATTCGTCGGTTAGGAGGAAGGCGCGTCAATATCCGATGCGTGAGGTTCCCCCAGTTTGGAGACCTGGTGATGCACAAGCTAATCCAGCTATTCCGCCACACTTTCAGCGAGTTTGGGTACATGTCCCATGGAAACGTGCAGATGTTTTAGCCCTTAAGCAGACTTTGCCTGATCCGCGCAAAAATCCAGCAGGGTACTATAAGGAGCTATCTCAAACTGCGGATTCATGTATTATGAATCTGGCTGATATAGATATGTTGTTTGGGAATGTTGTTCCACAGCCTATTTGGGGAAAGATTCGTCACACGGATCATGCGCATGAATTAGGTGATACATGGGATAATCTTAGAGCTGCAGATATTAGACAAGTAGGTGGTGCTAAGCCTGAAGATATAATTACTGATCTCCCTGGTAGAATTATTGATTATATGAAGACTCTGATGCCTGCTTTGCGTGTTAATTGGGACAAGTTGTCTGCGTGCAAGCAGACGAAAGACAAAACTGTGTCCGGCTTTTTCACTAGGTTCGAAGAAACCTTTGTAGACCACAGTGGTCAGGACATGAGTATAGAAGGTGGTCAACGGTTGCTCGTTGACAAATTTGTTCATAATTTGCTTCCAGAATTGTGCAATAGGTTGAAGGATTCTGAGAGTGCTTGGGCTGTTTGTACGTCAGCGCAGATTTTGGCTACTGCCCAGTACTATGAAAATAGGAACAAGGATGAGATAGAGAAAGCGGATAGGAAGACTAAGGAATTGAAGACTAAAGTTCTTCTACAGCAAGCTTATCCACCTCGTAATAATCAGCGCGATTATCAGCAATATCAGAGAAACTCGCAAAGGTTCGAGTCTTCTCAACAGCGTTTTCCCGTAGGCCCTAATCAATGTGCATATTGCAAAGAAGAGGGCCATTTCAAGAGCAGTTGTCCGGTTTTGTTACAACGCACGAATGGTGCTTCTGGTGTGAGAGGTCGAGGTGTTCAACAAGCTCCTAGAGGTAGAGGTCGTGGTCAGAATGCGCGTCCTTTGCCTCCACAGAACTCTCTGAATAGCTTTGATCAGCAGAATGGTGCGTCTGGTAGGACGCCACAGTACTATGCGGACGATTACTATGTTGAAGGTGAGGATGTGGATGGTAATGATTGCTAGGACAGCCATAGACAAAGAGAGGGAGTTGTTTCAGTTCCAGTAGATCAGAGTGGACCCTATGTTGAAGTAATTGCACTGCGAAGAGTTCTATTATGCACTCTAAACTCCCTGGCGCACCTTTGTCTGGCTTAAAGAATGTTTCGGTAGGTTTTTCTGGCGCCCCGGTTACGAATCCGATTTCTAGTCCGTTGTCTATTTCTGTTGGACCTTGTGAATTCGATGCACCCCTCATTCTGACGACTGGTTGTGGTGAGAATTTGTTGGGATTGGACTTGTTGAAGAGATTGTATGCAACGCTATATTGTTCTCATTCAGGAGTACATCTTACATTAGGTAAGAGAGTGATCTCTCCGATGTACTTGTCTAAAGATCGACTTCCACCTGAATTGTCTTCTCTTCCTGATTCTCTTTGGGCTACTGGTCCGAACAATGTGGGTCTCCTAGAGATTCCGCCATATGTTGTGACGTTGAAAGCGAATGCTAGATTACCACGCATTCCGCAATATCGCATTTCCAGTGATGGTGAAAGAGCACTTTTGGCGATCATCTATGATCTGATTGAGGAAGGTGTGATCAAGGAAACGGGAGGTAATGTGTGCAATAGTCCGGTTTTGCCTGTCTTGAAGAGAAACGATTCTTCACAGCCTCCTGTCAATAGGTTTGTGATCGATCTCCGCGAGGTGAATAAGATTGTAGTTCCGCAATTTCCTGTTGTACCTGAAATCACCGCTTTACTGACTTTGATCCCGGCTCCAGCCACATGGTTTTCGGTGATTGACTTGAAGAATGCTTTCTTCAGCATCCCGATTGCCGTGGAAAGTAGAGATATCTTTGGTTTCTCTTTAGGAGGACGAAGTTTCCGCTTTAAGCGCGCTCCTCAAGGCTATTGTGAGAGTCCATCGATCTATAGTCAAGCTTTGAAGACGCAACTTGATTTGTTGGTGTTACCTGATGGTGCTGCTCTTATTCAGTATGTCGACGATCTGTTAGTTGTTGTTGACAATGAAGAGATTTGTAGAGAGGCTACTTTGTCGTTGTTACGTCATTTGTCTGATTTCCATCATAAGGTTTCTCTTTCGAAGTTGCAATATTGTCGACAGGAAGTTACGTATTTAGGTCTCCTCTTATCGAAGGAGGGAAGGAAACTGACCCCAGAAAGAATTCAAGCGATTGCGAAAATGAGTGTGCCTACGACACAGAGAGAAGTACGTGCTTTCTTAGGTATTGCGTCGTACTGTAGACAGTGGATCCCTAATTTTTCGTTGCTTGTGAAGCCTTTGATAGCTCTTACTGTTAAGGATACTCCAAATCCTATTTCTTGGACTGACGAATGTCAGAAGAGCTTTTCAGAATTACGTGATGCGTTGTGTTCGGCTCCTGTGTTGGGTACCCCCGACTACAGTAAGCCTTTCACATTGTATGTCCACGAGAGAGAGGGATATGCATTGTCAGTTTTGACTCAACAATTTGGCGATAAAAAGCGTCCATGTGCTTATTTTTCGTTGACTTTGGATCCAGTAGCTAGAGCATTGCCGAGTTGTCTGAGAGCTACAGCGCCAGCGGCTGTTTCGATTCGACAGTCTGCTGGTTTGGTAATGGACAATACACTGATTGTAATGGTTCCACATGCAGTGGATACCTTGTTGAATCGTACCAAGACACAGCACTTAACTAGTGCTCGGTTGTCGGGTTACGAATTGACCTTGTTAGTGAGTCATGTGCATATAAAGAGATGCAACACGTTGAATCCAGCTACATTGTTGCCGATTTCAACTGAGATAGACGTTACCGAACAGCATGATTGTTTCCTTAGGACTGAGGAAGAAACGAAAGGGAGGATAGATCTTAGGGATACTCCTCTTTCAGAGTGTGATGGTACCTTATGGGTTGATGGTTCGTGCTTCAAGCTTCCGAATGGCGATACTACTGCGGCGTATGCTGTTACGACTTTGCATACGATTGTTGAAGCTGCACGTATCCCACATAAATTGGCAGCAGAGTTGATTGCATTAACGAGAGCGTGTGTGTTGGTGAAAGGAAAACGAGTGACTGTGTATACTGACAGCCAGTATGCATTCGGTGTGGCTCATAGTTTTGGACGTTTGTGGAGAGAGCGTGGGTTCCTGACTTCGCATGGGACCAAGATCCAGCATGGTCAGTTGGTGAATGAACTTCTTGAATCACTCACATTACCGTTGCAAGTAGCGATTGTGAAATGCAGTGTGCATAAGAAAGTTACGGATGATGTTGGTCGTGGTAATGCATTTGCAGATGAAGTCGCGAAAGAAACTGCGAGAAATGTGATGAGTCGAATGTATGTTGCAGGTCTGGCGAGATGGGTTCCAGATGGAAGTATGTGTGAAGATGCGATTGAGAGTGTGAAATCCATACAAGCTGAAGCTACAGAGAAAGAGTTGAATGAATGGAGAGAGAGTAAGGGTAAATTGGATTTGAATGGTTGTTGGATCGATTTGAAAGAGCATCAGAAATGGTTGTTACCCGATGCGTATGTACTTCCAGTGGTTACAATGGCTCATGGATTGGCTCATATCAGCGTGAAAGGGATTTGCAAGTTGTTGGCTCCGGTTTGGCAGAATGCTGGAATTCCTAAGTGTGCAGAGAATCTGGTTAAGAACGGTATGGTGTGTTTGATGTACAATACTGGTAAGGGAATTCCAACTCCAGCTGGTCATTTTGCTCCTCCAACGTATCCGTTTGAGGCTTTGCAGCTAGATTTCATCCACATGGAGAGGTGCAACAACCTAAAGTATGTGTTACTGGTTGCTTGCTCTTTTTCTAGATGAGTGGAAGCCTACCCTTTGAAGGACAACACTGTCTTGTCCACAGCGAAAGCCCTTATCAAGGAAATTTTCCCTAGGTATTGTTTGCCAAGAATGATCTGGAGTGACAATGGGAGTGAATTTGTGGGTCAAGTGATGAAGAGAGTATGTGATGGGTTAGGTATTCGGCGGAAATTTCATGCTGCAAATCACCCCCAATCAGCTGGTCTAGTCGAGTGCTATAATGGCACTCTCAAACTGAAGTTAGCCAAAATTCAAGCGAGCTCTGGTTTACAATGGCCAGATGCCTTGCCTCTAGCCCTTTTGTCCACTAGAATGACTGTGCATTCACGAATGGGTTTGAGTCCCTATGAGGTCGTGTTTGGTCGCCCGGCAAACATTTGGGGAGTGCAGAGGCCGACAAAGTTTAGCGAAATAGAACATCCTGTGTTGCTGGACTACCTGTATGAATTGATGGCTAAATTGCGTGTTTTGCATCAACAGGTTCACGATTCATTGCCGCAAGCTTCTGAAGATCCAGGACACGCCATCAAACCTGGCACCTGGGTCCTTGTCAAGAATTTTCAGCGGACCAAGAACGAGCAGCCCCGCTGGACCGGACCTTATCTGGTGTTGTTGTCTACCTGTTGTGCAGTGCGAGTGCATGGTAAAAAGAACTGGATCCACGGTGTACATTGTAAGAGGGCTCCTTTGCCTCTGCCGTACGACCAGTGGGTCCAGAAAGGACTTCTTGATTCTGAGACTGAGACCGTTTCTCATTTTCTGCCTTTCAGCGATGCCCGTTTGATTGGAACGAACACTGAGCAAGAAAGTGATGATCTTCTCCAAGAAGCTGTGCCTCCATTGAACCGTTTGAACACTGTTGAAGCTCACTTACTTTTCCGAGAACAGACATTGCCCGGCAAAGAGCGTTATAATTTGCGACCGAGAGTCGCGGGACAAATAAAAACATGAAGTTTTCTTTTTACTGATTTTTGCAGGTTAACTCTCCTCCGAGGAACTACTTTGATTTTTGTTTTTTGAACCGCCATCCGGGTTCAGCTGTAGGGTCGCGGTGTCAAGTCTTTGGAGTGCAAGCCGAAGACTTTAGGTCGACGGTTCTGGTTGGTCTAAGGGAGTT
Organism: Lissotriton vulgaris; assembly: GCF_964263255.1. Taxonomy (NCBI): domain Eukaryota; kingdom Metazoa; phylum Chordata; class Amphibia; order Caudata; family Salamandridae; genus Lissotriton; species Lissotriton vulgaris. Next base: position 361,558,375 of record NC_141693.1, on the reverse strand, counting down.
GCCCTGGACTGACAGAAGCATTCCTTAGCATAGAACACCCTACCACCACGAGCAGGAATTAGAGAGGATGGAGAGGATGGAGTTTTTCGAGATGGAGAGACCTGTTGAAAGAATAAGCTTTAAGAGCAAAATTTGTAAATTGATGACCCGAAAACGATTTTTAATATTGTGTTTATGTTGCTTAGCTTAATGATGTTTTTAATTGGATATGTGACATTCTCTTTTCAAGTGACGTTCATGCCCACTACGCAACCTATACCTCCCCCTACTGTTCCTTCTCATTCTTTTCACCCTCTGCCCGAACATGAAATCGTTAGAAGACTGGAATTTGCTAACAATTCCTTTGTTCAACTCCTGCACCAACACCAGCTAGTAATGAACTTGACTAATTGTTGGGTTTGTGGCCTTATGCCCCATACTACTGATAAAGGTATTCCATACCTAGTTTTGCCTTTTAGCTACAATGGTTCTATTTGGGCATACAGAACGATGTTCATTTATGCTCATGGAGTCTATCCCCAACGTTCTGTGAAAGATAGTCCGAAGACTAGTGTTCTGGTCAAGGGAATTAGTTCCTATGAGACTATCCCGAGAGATGAGACACAAGCATACATTGGTTGGAACGTTACTGGATATGGAGTTAGTCTGAGTGTTAACCAGCGAGCGAAAAGTTCTCCACCGATTTGGATAGTGCCCCATCAGGGTCATATTGTCTGCAAGGTAATGGCAAGAATCCGAGAGCTCAGTTAGGGAAGAGTGTTTGCACTGAGACTTATGTATTTGCGTCTCAAACTTTCCCAGCGTTCCTAGCAGCTAAGGGTATCTATTTCATCTGTTACGACAAAGCATACACATGGTTGCCCCCTGACTTCTCGGGCACATGTTTTGTTTCATTCCTGTTGCCTCCCACTTTTACAGCTGCGGCAGATTACCACAAGACGAGAGTTGCTAGAGGTGTCTTCAGTAAGGAAGATACCGCAGGGCAAGAGTTGGGAGATTTCTTTAAGGGTTTTCTGCCGTTCTGGGGACCTATGGCAAACAGCAGGAACATTCAACAGTTGACGAGAGTGATTGAGTCCACCATAGTCGAAACTGCCGGTGCCCTTAGTAATTTGACTGCTGAGCTCCAGTCGGATCGACTTATGACACTTCAGAACAGAGTTGCGCTTGATGTCATACTTGCAGACAGAGGTGGAGTGTGTAAACTGATTCAATCGAGCTACTGCGTTTTCATTCCAGACAATGCTCCGACAGTCTTCCAGGCCATTTCCAGGCTACATAAGATCTCCGAGTCTGTACATATAGACAAGGGAGATTGGTCGTTGATGGGATGGTTATGGGGATTGATATCCACGTGGGGATGGAAGATTCTGACGGTCATTGGGATGATCTTAGCTATTCTTTTCCTTTTCTGTCTCTGTGTACAGTGTGCTCCTGCTATATGTGGCCTCTGTGCTACTTCGTGTGCAAGGAGACCTGTCCAGAGAGAGTTGCTAAGTACTAGGATGATGCTGCAGCAACATCTTGATGATCTGATGAATATGGACCTGGATTCAGACTGACATGGGTTTGGGTTTGATGCCTATGTAAGGGCAAAAGGAGGGTCTGTGGTTCTATGGTACTGAGGGTCTGTGGTTCCGTAGATTCTGAACCCGATCAATGAAGGTCTTCGGATATAGACGATTTTGGTGTCAGCGGACCGCAAAAGACGAGTGCGGTATGTACGAGTGTTTTCGTCATAATCGATCAATGAGAACACTACATATTCAGGGATTTCGTTTGAACCCTCAGGTTCCATTTTGTGTGCGGCAGCCATTTTGTGTGGTTGCCCTCACATAGGCCGATGACTATGGCCAAACGAGTCTTTGGGACACGTACACCTTAACTGACTTTTGTGTGACCTGGCCGAACTGACTCCCTTGCCCGAGGCTGACCTCGTTGAGCCAGTTTCTTGTTAAGCAGCTGGTCAGATAGAGATCAAAGAGCAGGACATTGCTGAGTTTATGGTAACCGCACGCACCCTTCTATCTTGCTTCTCATCTGCTTCTGTTCCTTCCTTTATGGCTTAATCATTGATTTGGGTTGAGGTCTTTATGATGGGGTTGTCCGGCCCGTTCTAACAAGAATGTTGGTTTTTGCTTGGTCATTTCTGGTGGGCTGGACAACGGAAAGTGGGATTGTCGTCATGCGATATGTTTGAAATGTCGTTTTTCTATTGGTCAGTTTGTATGTAATTGATGCTAGCCGGGAAAAGACGATGCTCCGCTCCATGAATTTGTGCAGTCTCTAGCGAACCACCCTTGTTGTGCTTCCTAGACCTCTGTTCCTGGTTGCAGCCAATAAATTTGGTCTTTGACGTCATCAAGAAGTGTCCCGTGCCTCTGTTTGCCAAGGCAGGGGAACTCGATGACATCGGGCGTTATCCCTGGCGCCTCTGGGTTCTAAAACCCGGTTCTTCACCAGTCCTTGGGGAGAAAGCTGCCGTTCGAGTACAATTCTACTCGAGCGGCAGAAAACGACCGCTTGCACTGTGCAAAACGCCATTTGCAATGATTGCACAGTGAGGACAAGCATCCGGCCCTGTGCAATCAGTGCAAACAGCATTTTCCCTACCGCACTACCCAGTTCGCGTAGCTACGCGTAACGTGCGTAGTGCGAAGTGCACTTCGCGTAGCTACACATATCGCTACTACGCAAACTACGCCCAGGGTTACCCAGGAGAAGAAACAAGTGTGAATAATGCTGGGTTGAAAAAAGTTCTAAATTTTTTTCTTTTTTCCCTCAACATTTCATGCCATTTATACTGAAGAAATCTGAGGTAAATTCCAGGGCACAAGTCGTAAAAAAAGAAGTGGGGGGAAGCTGTCACCGGAAGTGATGTCATGACAGGAAGTGACATCATGAAAGGTGCCGAGATCCTCGTCCCAGAGAGGCCAAAGAGGGAAGTCCAGCTGTTCGGCAGGGGGGACAGCGTCCCCCCGGTAAAATAAGTGGGGGGATGTCGTCCACCCGCATGGTACCCCGGCTCGAGCCCTGGTAAATTCTGATACAATTGTTTTTGCATGAAAGTGGAAACCCACCGTCCCTCCCCAACTAATCCTTTTGCTCACTGTCACTATACATCTAACATCATACCTCACTGAAAACTATGCCTTACCTGCAAGCCTTCCATTTTTTTACCTAAATGTTGTTGTTTATCCCAATATGCAGGGCACAAGTCCTGAAAAAAGAAGTGGGGGACGCTGACGTGACTACAGGAAGTGACGTCATGAAAGGTGGCTTGCACCATCAGACTCATTGCCTCCCCTCGCTCACCCCTTAGATGCGATTGCATCAGAGAAGCCAACGCATGAGCAGCGTTCTGAATACGCTCCCATCTCGCCCCAGAGAGGCCAAACAGTGAATTTGTGGCTGCATTTGCTCCAGTTAACGATCTTCCGTTAAAATAAGTGGGGGGACGCCGTCAATCTCAGTGTGTTTTCTTCCTATGAAAGTGACATGCCACCCTCTGGCAGTGTCTGCACTCAGAACTCAAACTAAGTCCTCTCCCTGATTGATATGTTTACTTTCTGGGTCTACAAGCTGATGGGCGATTTTGAGTTACAATCCCCTCCACTTGCTCTAAGTTCCGGAAGGGCAGACATGTCAAGGTACAAGGAGTGGTGCTTGCAACACTTCTTCTCAGTCTCACCCAGCCTTTCTTGGTCTGGGATAGGCTTCCAGATTATAGGACTTTCTCTCAGATGGCCAAGATGGCTGCTCTATTGAAGCCCCTGTGCTCTCGACCTGACAAATGCTTGGGCTTGCATTTGGGCAAGCTTGGAATGTAGGGTGCAGGCCCCTCTCCATTTCCCTCTCGGGTTTTAATATCTTGAACTGTTAGAGGAGAGTGAGTGTGTCTTAAAGCATGTATTTTATCTATGGCTTAGGTCCTAAGCATAGAAGTGGGGGGGACTCAACATGTAGGCAGAATGAGTGTGACATCACAATGAGTGTGACATCACAGCGTGTGACATCCCTGCACATGACTTCACAGGAAGTGACATCACCATACGTGACATCCCGGGAAGTGACATCATGGCTAATGTCATAGCTTGTGTGGCATCACAAGAAGTGGAATCACAAACCATGACCTCATAGGAGGTGACATCAGAACTTAGGACCTCACATATGTTTATCAGGTCTATCTTGAGGAAATTTGAGCGCATTGCAATATTTAACAAATTACAATTCGCATTAGGGTCGTGCCAAAATATTGACACAACTGTGACGCAAAATCTGGGCCTCAACTTATACATTTATGTTTTTTAAAACCTTGCCACAAAGAAATTGGTAACAAGGAGAAATGTGGCAGTAAATTTGTTCTGCTTAATTGATTGCAATGCCTGTATTCTAAAATATCTTATGGGGTTAAGGCACCTGCTGCAGAGATCTTTGTGTGCCAGCTACATCTCAGGAAATAATGTCTCCTGCAAAGCACATTATTGTAATGTGCAGAGGACAGATTTTTATTTTATGTAAATGGGTAAGTGAGTTACTGCTTGTAAGACTGAGATCCTTTTTTTTAACTTTTAGTTCATAAATTGTAATCCTTCAAATATAGCACATGGAGGTATGAATGACATGTGGCTCCTACACCTAGTAACCAACACTGTCTTATGTAACACATCCTTTATATTGATGTACACACATGATTAATTGTGAATGTATAATCTGTACATGTGATGTAAAGCGTTCCGACACCCCGCATTGTGATGAGTAGGACTAAAGCGCTATAAAAGAAATAAAACAAAATAGTGATATTTAAATTGTTATTTGCATAAATTCTGGGGCGACCAACACATCTGACATTCTTACAGCTTACATACAGGGACTAAACAAAGTCAAAAGCTTATCTCTCTTAAGTACCTATGAAGTGATAAGATGTGAGCCTTTGTTCCCCCTCCTTTGCATCTAAGTGTGAGGCTTTCAACAGCTCCTAGCCAGTACACTAAAAATAAAGAGGTCTAATGGCCCCTTAACTTCGGTGTTTGTTAAGGGCCCAGCTTGCATCTGATAAGCCCCTTCCCCACCTGCATGTTTCTGCTCGGAACAAAAGCAGGCAATGTGCAGGTGCTGCTGACAGAGTCCTGGTGTTAGAAAATGACACTGGCATAGTTCTGTGAATTCCGGGAGAAGTAGGAAAGGAACTTGGCACTCCGCTGAAAGTGGCCAGTTTTGCAGCAGGGTAGACGGCGTCAACCCTCTGAAAATAGTGGGTAGACGGCATCTACCTGTGTATACCCTCAACTCGAACCCTGATGTTATCAACTCCATATTATGTAAACAGCGAGAACATTTTATGTAAACAGCAAAAACAGTGTGAAATCAGTTTGCTTCATGCTTGGTGTATTGTAATTGTATTTTTGTAGCGCTTACAACCTGTGATGAGGAGTTGAAGCTCTTTAAGGCGTGTAGCATGCTACTCAAGAACGCAGTGGTTGTCAGTTGTTATTGTTGGTTATTGGTTGTTTTTTTGGTTATTGTTTAATATTGATTATTAGTCTTGCACTATGAAGATAATTTATTTATTTATTTTGAAAGTTTTATAGAGCGCAAACAAGATCCTTGCGGATATCAGAGCGCTTTACACACAAATGGGATAAAAGCGGATAAAAAGCTAAACAAGATATAATACACAGTTGCACAAAAACAAATTGATCAAATGTAAACAAGGTGGGGTAGCAACAGTGTAACGGAGGGCCACTGTACAGAAATAAAGGAATGAAAGCTAAACAAAACATATCAAGCAAATATGAGCAAACAAATTAGGCGAATGTAAAACAGGTGAGGTAGCAGCGGTGTAAAGGTGGGCCAAGGTTCAGCAAATATGTCCAGCATAGATGCCCAAACAAATTAAGCAGATGAAACAAGGTGGGGGTTGCAGCAGTGTATGGGTGATCAACCCAGCAAAGCTCTTTGGAGGAGACATAATGAGAACGAAGGTATATTAGATTAAATTCATGTGAATTTAGCTAGGAGTAGGGATTTTACTTCTTTCTTGAAGGAAGCCGTGGATGGGATAAGTCTGATTTCTGGAGGAAGGGAATTCCATATCCTGGGGGCCATCCCAGAGAAGGAGCGTTTATATGTCTTCATCTTGTGGAATCTTTGAAATGTACTCCATTTTATGTAACGCAAGGAGCGCAAGAAATGCAAATAGATTTTCCCTGATTTTGTTCTTCCTCGGTAACCATCTGTGATGCTAGCCCAGGGCTGCTGAAATGTTTGTGCGTGGGCACAATGCCAGCAGCGCCATTTAACTGCAGCACTAGGTTAATAGATCTTGTTAACTAACTGGTCAAAATATAAAAAAAGTAATAAAAACAATAATGAATAATATAATAATACCAAAGAAGCCAGAAGGGGGAATTCCTTCCACAACAGAGGAAGGTGTAAGAAATGGAACATTTTACAATATCAGTGTCTGGCAAAAATATAAACCAGCCTTGTGCATGGGGAAACAGAGCTTTCTTTCTTTTTTCTGGCTGTTAACAATGTGTTTTATTGTAACAACGAGAAACCACCAGCGGCTATTTAATTTTGCAAGGTGCTAAGTCTAATTACATTGTTTCTGGTTTTAGTCAAAGAAAACAGAAGCCCATTAATCACTGGCTTTCTTGAAAACGGCATATTTTCCCCTTTGCATTTCTGGTGCTGCTGGAATGCCCTAAATTGGGAACGTTTAGCATAATTACTGTACTAGTTTGAGCTGCAGAAACTGTCCTGATGTGGGTGGTGATCCGGTGTGGGCTGCAAGGACTGTCTTGATTTGCTCGGTGACCTGGAGTGGGCTGTGGGGGCTGTCTTTATTTGGGGGTGACTTGAATTATTGGGAGGCAAAAAGTGTCTTTATCTGGGTGGTGACCTGATGTGGGCTACAATGACTGTCCTGATGTGGATGGTGACATGATGTGGGCTGCAATGACTGCCCTGATGTGGGTAGTGATCTGGTGTAGGCTGCAAGGGCTGTCTTGATGTGAGTGATGGCTGTGGGTGGCCTGTGAGTGGTGACTTGGTGAGGGCTGCAAGGACCGTCCTGATTTGGATGGTGACCTGGTGTGGGCTGCAAGTACTTTCCTGATCTGGGTGGTGATTAGTTGTGGGCTGCTATGACTGTCCTGATGTGGGTGATGACCTGGTGTGGGCTGCAAGTATTGTCATGTTGTGCATGGTGACCTGGTGTGGGCTGCAACGGCTGTCCTGATCTGGGTGATGACAAGGTGTTGGCTGCTATGACTGTCCTGATGTTGGTGGCCTGTGTGGCTGGTTACCTGGTCTGGGTTGCTATGCCTGTCCTAATGTGGGTGGCCTGCGTGGGTGGTGACCTGGTGTGGGCTGCTATAACTGTACTGGCAGATTAGCACAGTTAGAGGAGAAAGGTGCTGGGGCTTCCTGCCTCAAAATGAAAAAGTGACTAGGACATTACCTCGCCATCATCTTCCTTGTCACTGTCCTTACAGAAAAAAAATTGTATCAATCTCTACAACTGCCGCCATTAAGCCCAAACTAATAACTTCCTCCGTTCTCCCCCCAATGGCCCTTCATCATGAACACGAGCGAGAGCACATATTTGGTTGCTCTGCTTGTTACCATCCTCCAAGGCTGCCTGTCTTACTCTTCCAAGACAGGTATCCTGATATCCCAAAGGTAGGTGCACAGTTGTGGCTTGGGGTAGGTATACAGCCATTTATAGGCTTGGAACTGACTCATGGCACCTCTTTTGTGTTGTTGAGAAGCCTGTGTGGGCTGGAAAAGTTGTTGCACCCGATGACATCAGAAGGCCTTCTTCTCAAATAATTTTTCTAAGAGTGTTGTTTCAAGTGGATCAACTGAAATGAACCAGTAGAACAGCTCCAAGATTTTAAGAGCTTGTTAAACAAAAACCCGTCGCTGGAGTTCAGCATTGTTGGTTATATGGAGGCATCAGGTGGTCGCTGTGAGGCCCTACTTAACCCCTTCACTGTGGCAGCTATTCCGCCGCAGTGCTACGGGGGCGGGGCGGAAGAGCGGCGGGCGCATGCTGGTGACGGAACCGCTCCGTCACCAGCGTCGGTTGCGCTGTGCTGATGACGGAGCGGTTCCTTCATGGCCCCGCCCGCTCAATAGAACGCTCAGCGCAGGCGCGGAATTCGCGCCGCGCATGAGCGGCGGGCAGGCCATGACGGAACCGCTCCATCATCAGCACAGCACCACCGCAGCTGATGACCGAGCGGTTCCGTCATCAGCATACAAGGGGTTAAAGCAATCACCACCAAGGCTTTTTGCGAGCTGAAAGAGAGGAAAGTATGGAGCATATTGAGCGAGCAGTCGCATCGTCCTGCGCCAGGCAGTGGGGCACAAGTGCGATGCAACTACTAAGTAAGATTTATCAAGCCATGCAAGGCCACCTTGCTTGGCCCTGCTTGGCTTGATGAATCTAGATTAACGCAACACGGCACAAATCGCTATGTTGCATTACTCTGTCCCAGGAAGGCATTCCATGGGTGGAGCATGGGTGTTCCCACACATCCACCCATGGATTGTGGCGCATTCCCAGGTTTACCATTACTGGTAGCTCTGGAAATGCGTCAACATTCTATGCGACCCCACTTGAGGCGTAACAAGTTTAGTCCTCTTCCTGTGTGTCCCTTCCTGCATAAAAACAATCCTACATACAACACAGGCACCATTGTACTATGGTGCAAGGGTACCTGCATTGGCGCTAGGCAGTACATTGTGTGTCAGCGCAGGAAAAATACAGAAATGCGCAATACAATCTTAAGTACGATTAATTCCTGCCCTTTTCATATCACGTAGAGCAGACCAGGCTGGCTTGCTGTGCTGCTTAATTTTTTGATAAATGTGCTCTTATGTCCTCTTAAGGATGTACATTTTCATATACCTTTCTGTTGGTATTAACAATTGTGAATTCCTTTTTATACCCTCTTAAAGCACATAAAAGCACTAACATTACTGCACATGTACACATTTTAAATGCACTGCAATTTTGTTATCCATTGTTTTACAATGGACATTTATCACAACTGTGCTAGTCAGCATAACCTTATTCTAAGGTAGAAGTGAGAACGGCAGATTTAGTGAACTCTGCTTTTTTTAGGTCTCACCTAACATTGCTGCACATGCGCTGCACGGCGAAGCATATAGTGAGAGAGGAGATTTTAGAAGGGGACTTGAAGCCCCGCCCATCCTTTTCATTGGGTCGCGTCAGCGTTTATGCTAAACGCTGGCTTCCCATTGAAAAGGATGCTTTTAGGTCACAGCTGTCGTGAAGCACTTTCTTATCTTTAGGGGGGCATTTTTGTCAAATTAGCATGGCCTTAGCGCGGCCATGCTAATTAGAAACAGATGGCCCCCCTAAAGATAAGAACGTCTGTAGGTACTACCCTGCAGCCTGAGGTCCCCTCGCTTCAGAGTCCCCCCTCGGAGCACACGTCCGCTCAGGGAGCCTCTCCTCACTTTAGGCCCCCCCACCTCGGCGCACACGTAACTTGTTCATCTAGATAACTGGCAGACCCTTCATTAGCCTCTTTTATCCGCACTCTGTACTTTCTCTGAATTTTATACCTTTTGTTTCCGTGCATTTATTTTACTTTCATCTCCTCCTCTTTCAATATTTGACCTGCTCCAGTCTCTTCTCTTTTTGCTCAATCAGTAGCTCCACAGGTCCTGTTTAAATGTGCTTACAAATATGCTTGTGCAACCTGTTTTTGACATCAATACGGTGAGATTTGTCGGTCCCCACACAGATGTATCCCCTTGAGGCAAGTTAGAATAAATTGTCCCTCTACGGTGACCGTCAGCCCCAGGAGTTCTTTATTGTCGCTTCGCACCGTTGCTTTGTCTATCAGGCACCGCTTATCCAATAATATCCCTGCGTTTAATTCAATGCTCCCCGCTCCCTCCACCCGGAGGGATTCTGCTCTCAGTCACCTCATTGCGTTCATCATCATCCTGAATGAACAGGGCAGCTCTGGCAGCGGAACTCGAAGATTTTTTTTCACTCCCTCCTCTGTGTCCCTTTCTTCTCTTTACTTTCGAAGTCTGTCTTTATTTATCCTGTCTCTCTTTCTGCCCTTATCTTGCTTGCATTTTTTCCCTCGATTCTCTATCTGCCCTGGTCTTAACAGCTACCCTCTTGTCTTTGCTTTTTAATTCCATTATGTTTATTTCACCTCTTTATTACCTCGACCACTTTCGGTTTTAAATCCCCTCCCCACCTCGTCCCCTGCTCTCCTCCGCTCCTGTTTTCCCTCAACCCTCCATGTGTCCCCTGACACCTCCCTGCCCCCCTCCACACCCTCCTGTCCCCACTCCCCTTCCCGCTGCACATTGCACCAATATCATTAAAGATGCAGAGATTCTGTTGAGGCATGAGGTGCGGCATCTGATAAATGGCAAATAGGCAGTTTGAAGATGCTGGGTTTGCAAAAGGCTGGAGTTTTGGGGGTTGAAGGCCTGAGCTTTCGGCTCGCTTTTCGTTTTATGCGTTCTTGACTCGTACAAAGAAGGTATTACTTGTCCCTCTCTGTGTAAATGACATTTAAATATACGGTTCCGTATTAACAAACAGTTATAAATCTCCACTAATAAACGCCACCTGCACCCAGCTGAAATTGTTCGAATTTTGTCAGTTGCAGACATTCCCAGTGGTGTACTTGGAAAGCGTGCTACTGGGTCTGTCATGTGACATCTGCTATTTCCCCACTGTGGAGTTGTACACAGAATAAAGCCCTGCATTGGAGAATGCAGCCCCAAAGGCATGGCACATTTTTTACTTTTATTTTTGTTTTCGTTTTTAAAACATAAAGAAAAGGCATTGTCATTTACAATCCTAATAGCTTAAACCTGTGTAAATGCGAGACAGATTGCATTGCAAATGCTTGTTACTCTAGTTGGCAATATCCGTCATCAAGGTCTTCTCAGATTCTTCCCATGAGAAGAGCCCAACACCTGCTCATTAGTGTCTATCTGTCGTTTCAGTAGTATACCATGTTCTTTCCTCCACTCATTGCATCAAGTGTATAAATAAAGCACTAGTATGTGGAATTTAGCATTACATGCTCCAACTGACCAGGGGGGTAAGCTCTGTTAGTTGAAATGTCAATTTGCTCTTATAATATTTTGATACTTGCTGGCTATTTTTGTGTTTAACATGTTAGATGTATATAAGCTTTCCAGAGTGTCTGTTTTCTTTCATACTATCTGTCATTTATTTGTGGGAATTCCATTAACAGTGTATTTTCATTGGTCATGTGAAGTTTTTGGCTATCATGGGAAATGTTGGCGGTATAGCAGAGTAGCTCTAACAGAAGACTCAGAGTCACGGTCCAGAGTAATGGCCACTGACCCCAGAGGCAAGCGCACCTCTAATTTCAAACAAAGTTGCTATTATATACAGAGCATTCCCACTGGGGCCACAGACAATGGCATTAATACCACGATAAGACTTATCCAAATCAATGATAAGGCATTCCTGGGCTCTGGTCAGTGCAGTATTGCTGTCTTGATGTGTGGCTACAACACATGTATTTGGGCTGATGCTGGTTTATTGGAGTGAGAATAAAGAAAAATTTTTTGGGATTCAAGTCTTTACCTCCTACATACTGGTGATGATGTTCCTTTGCAATACAAAGGGGCCAATTGCGATCTCGTTAGGAAAGCTTTCCTACCGAATCGGTTCTGGAATGCTTTCCTAATGACTCAGATCGGGGAGTCCAACTGAGTGATTTCGATGCATCTGGATACAATTCGGTCGGACTCCCATTGAATTCAATGGGAGCCTGTGTACCCAACGTGAACATAGGCTCCCATTGAAAAAAGGGGTGGGTGGGGAAGAGCGTGCATCCTGTGGCTGACACCCCATGTGCCCGTCACACTGTGCATGCATGGAAAGGGGGACCCATGGGTACCCTCCGCCACTGACTTAGAGGGCCCAGGGTGAAAGTGGGCCTGCTACGGGCCCTTAAAGTCTGATTCCCAAAGCTGTTTCATCTCGTCAAAACCGTGTCTGTACAGCTGTCCAAATCGGTCATCGTACCCGCTCGATCAGAAACCATCCTCATTCTGCTGCACGAATCGGCTATGAACAAGTCAGCATGCCTAAATTGCGCCTGGAACCACTTCGGTCAGCCACAACGGCTTCCACGCATCGTACTTGGTCGTCCGGAAAGGTGGATGATTCGGTCAGAAACATAGGCTTCGAATCGGATTTGCTTCATCCGAATCCAGGTTGGAGCCTTTCCTAATAAGTTCGTAATGAGCCCCAAAGTGTTATTTGAACCATTACTGAAGCATAATGCTGTTTGGATACTTAACAGCGTATTCACTGGCATTGCTGCACATCTCTGAAGACCTCTAAAGAGAGTGAAAGAGATATTCGATGTTGCATTGAAGCCAAATGTGAAAAAATGTTTACTATATGAATAACAACAATCATTTTAAGCCATTGAGTCATGAGAATCTGTGCTTTTGAAACCTTTGACACTAAGAGAAAATGATGAAAAAAGAAACCATACTGCTACTTAAATGTGGAAGCCACGAGTTTGAAATAACGTTAAAAAATTATTATTGCAAATACTTTTAATCGATCACTTCCTATGCTTCCTAGCAGACTGATGTACTTAGAATAGGCATAGACACCTTTTTTTGTTATAATGCACATCACACAAAAGCATAATTCCTATTGGTGCAAAGACAATGCACAATTAGCTGTGTGCTACTGTTAATGAAGACAAAATGTAAACACACCAGGATGCCTAAAATGATATAAATAGATACACTAAAGGTGTGAAAACCATTGGTAAAGTATGGAATTGGCTCACGAGTCCTGACAATGAAGTTAATTTTTTTTAGGTATGTGTGCACATGTGATGAGGAAAATGCTGTTGCTCACAGTGGATGAAAACCAATAGTTGACGTTAGAAGACCCATCACCCCATGCTTTACTATTTGGTGGGTGTAAGCAAAATGTGAATGGCAGTTTAACAGCCTAAGGAAGAGTGCTGTTCCAGAGGTCCTAGATGGCCCTCATTACGAGTTGGGGATTTTCATCCGGAGTGATATCTCCAGATGAAAAACCCCAGGTCAGCATTATACATGTGCTCAGGCTCAGAATTTTGGAGTTCAAAAACTCCATATTTGATCATTCCAGGCCCAGAGACACCAGGCCTCTGATTAATGCTGCAGGGCAGAGACTATGGCAGCAACACTGCCTGGATCCCACACGCCCCCTGTAGGAGGACAAGGATGGGAGCAGACAAAGCTCGCCGTGAACAGGCACAAGTGTGCACAGGACCCCTACCACTCAACCCAACTTCCATCCCCCTCTTCAATTCAAATCCACTGATACTTTCCACCTGCTCAGAATATATTGAAAATGTCAGCGGATGTTCACTGAAATGGTGAAAAGCTGGTCAACAAAGCACTCTATAACTCATGGTCTGAGCAGTTATTCCCCATTTCAGGGAGAAAAACCAACAGGATGTTAGTGCAGGCATACCAGATGGTAATGTTAGTTACAGCCCAGAATTTCTGATTCTAAAACCTCAATCTGCACTATTAAAAGAGGAACGCTGATATATACAACTGCTAGAGCCATCATACTATGGGAGACCAGAAAACGAGTGTGCTCTATTAGAGTCAAGGTACACAGCTGATTGGGGCTTGTCTGCTGGAGGGTGGCTGTAATGCTCATCTTTGGACATTGGTGGTGACCATGGTGGTTGTTGTATTTCTGATTTCATGAGGGAACCAAGAAAGCACACTTCAAAGTGGTACCATTCTTCGAGAACCTTGGCCAAAGGTAGAGAGAAGCGCAGATATATGAACCCACTGCTGTAGCTGATGCTCAGATAAAAGCTCTGATACATTCTTGTACAGACAGTTTGGATAGATGCAGGAATACATGAAAAATCTGTGTAAATGACAAGGTTTTCTTCCACCATTTGGTCAGTAGTTTCCCTCTCGGTCGCCTCTCGCTTTTCCTCTTCATCTTGATCTTCTCCCAAATAAGATGACATGGTTACCCCAACCCAGAGGTAAAGGAGAAATGTATCCATATGACATATTTACAACCAGACTATCACTTCTTGTCAGTAAATGTGTATTCCGTGTAAGAAGGCTACCAATACAGAACTATTGGGAGAATGTTTTGCCAGTTTCAACAACATTCCTCCTCCCATCTTCCAGTGAACGAAAGTTCTACTCAGAGAGTGGGAAGTCGGTGACACAGTGAGAGGGTTTTTCTACCCAGTACACGACAGAACAATATGTATTGGGTAAGATTGAAGTTTTCTCAGTTCTTCCTTCATGTTGTCTAATCATTTGGTTCAGATCTCAGTACCATCAGAAGAGGTTTCTGTGACAGACCCTGCGGATAGACAGGCAGAGGCCACTCTCAAGAAGGCTATGCATGTTTTTGAGTATTAACCACACAACTAAATTCTCATCAGGAATAAAAGCAGGTTTGTGCCTGAGCTCATAAGAATTAGTAGGTGACATTCATAAGAAACAAAAATGCAAAACGTTTGGCTGATCAAAGCCGGTTTTCAGACTTTATGTCTCAGTTGTTAAGGCATGATTAGATTGGTTTTGGAGATGATCATATATGATAAGCTAAATCATGGCCACTACAGGATACAGTTAAGGTTCACTAAAATCAAGCTATATGCAAATATTATTTTGGCAATCCCACTTGCTTGTGTTTTTTTATTGTACAGTCATGACTTCTTAACAGTTCAATATTCATCAAACAGACCACTTCCTGCTCTTCTCCATCTTCTTTACTTCCCAAGCAACCATCATCAGCTGTATTATCATCTTGAACCATTAAGGGGTACATTGTGAACATATCCATGCCTCATGTGCAACCTTTAACACAGGCAAGGCAGATATGGGCAATAATGTAAATCAGCAGGACAAATACAGTAATATTTAAGACAACTTTACATTTGTTTATTCCTCATCTTCCAAAAAGTCAGGAGCAGAAGTCCCACCTCCCAAATAACTCATCAACAATTTGAGAATCTTAAAAACTTTCATGTATATTATTGATTTGTTTCTAATTCTATTCAAAGCTGTCTGGAATATAGTAAGCTCAACAATCAACACTGATAATGGCGTAGGGCCTTATTATGACTTTGGCGGTGCAGGAGAGGGCAGCCACGCCAGCGCCCCACTCCAACAGCCATAATGAGACCGCCCACTGGATTTCGACTGGAATCCAGGTCTGGAGGTCTTGCGGCCAATGGCATGCGGCGGTGTCTGTTTAAAGCAGTGATACTCAAAGTACGGCCAGGGGGCCACATGCGTCCCTCCTGACCTTTACGTGCAGCCCCCTGAGCAAGAGATGCTGTTTACTTGACTCGGCGCTAACATTGAAAAGAAATTAAACATCCAGCAAGCACTTACTTAAAGGTTGATTGCAGTTAACCAAAAGGCCGCAAACATGTAAAAATATATTCTTTTCAAAATTAAAAAAAATTGTATTTCAAATTATAGCAGTGCATTCAGTATTTTTTTTAAGTAATGGTTTTCAAACATGAATTTAGAAACGTTCATGCTCCCTCCGACAACAATGCCATTTGTGATTACATTCAAGCCCAGGAGATGGTTTTGCACAGCACAAATCCCAAGTCATGTATTTCAAGGTTCTTTTTTATGTGATAATGAAGAAAAAGGATAGACATTGAAATAAAACAATTGCCCAGGGTCACACAATTTGGTCAAGTGGAGAAGCTGGGATTCGTCCCAGGTTTTCTGGTATCACATTACGCAATTCAAGGCCGGCAATAAAAAGGCTGGTGGTGCAGGAACAAAGGTTGTCCTACAGGGCCCCCATGTTCTTCCCCACATGGGGATACATGTCTGTATTCTCCTCCATATCTCCGTCTATGCAGTGCTGGATTTTTTTGGCTGTTCACAATGTGGTGCTTGTTTTCCAGGCACCATCATGGGAAAGGCCAAAGGACAGCCAACTTGTAATACGGCCGGCAAACCATGCGCAGTTTTAGCACAGAGGAGCCGTCATTGCTCCAGTGCCACTGCGCCAAACTCGTAATCAGGCCCTTAGCAATTTGGTCAAGTGGAGAAGCCGGGATTCGTCCCAGGTTTTCTGGTTTCACATTGCACAATTCAGTTCAGACAGTAGATACACATGCTTTGTTTCCTCTACACCCACTTTACACCTCTCCTCTCCCGCTGGCATCAGAGAGACCCTCGGTCCCACCAAAGACCAAACTTTGTGGCCCCCGGGAAAACGTTTGTGAGTACCCATGGTTTAAAGGCTCATTGGAGAGACTTAACAGGCACCACAATGGGGATGCTATTGCAGGTTCCTGTAGGGCATGGACTGTCAAGCTATAGGGGGATCTTTACTTCGAATGTGGAGGCTCTCAATGGTAAAGTACAAAAGTATATTTCACTCAAAATATTTAGCAAAAATATTATGTTAAATAATAATGTCGATTAATTATATGTATTTATTTTAAATGTAGAGGATAAGATAAAAATGCTGCAGCACTATTAACTTAACTTTTACCTAAATATTTAATTGATTTAAATATACTAAATTAAATAAACATTATTTTGCAAACGTTTAAATTGAAAAATGGATTTAAAACTAAAGTAAAAAATGCTTTTTATGCATCACTAATTGTTAAAAGTGGTATACATAATTAATTACAAGGAGTTTAATTATATGTAAATAAAAAGTGCTTTTACTCTAATGTTTAACTTCAAAACCATTATTTAAATAGTTTATAATTAAAGAGTAAATAATTATTATTGGTAGATTGTTTTAACGTTACATTCTATTTATATTTGTTGCTATTTTAAGCAATTAGTTTAATTTAGCATTATTCCTAATGGGGTTTTAATTTATAACCCTTCCTTCATTATTTTCTATGGGAGGGTGTTACAACTATAACAACAAAAAGTATCCAGGAGTCCTGACTTAGTGTTTTACTCGAGGCTTACCACTATGTGACTTAGACTGTGTGAATTCAAGTGTTAACCAACATTCAGTATGCAACTTAGGGCAGGAAATATTCCCATCAGTTGCCGCTCTGTACCACCATTTTTTCATCATTTGGGTCCTCCATACCCTGGAGTTCGTACACAGAGCTGGTCACACTGTGAATGGTGTGAGGACTGTGTGAGTAAGAGGACCGATGTGGGTGGTATCTTAAGAATGATGTCGACAAGGTTTACACTTGAGGGGAGCAGTGCAGTGAGGGATGAGTGAGAGTGAGTAAAATTAGGTGGACCCGAGTAGAAAAATAATTTATTGGTTTCTCTCGGACCCCTAAGACTAAAAACAGGTGCAAAAGGTAGATTTGACTATATATCTACACACAACACCAGTGGCTGGCCATGTGTGCTGGACTTACTCCAGCTCTAAGACAGTCATTTACTACTCTTTTTGGTCCATAACTTTAGAAGTGCAGTTTCTGCATACCAATGAGGTTTCTGTTTGTGTGTGGCTGGAGGTCCCTATCTTAAGCCCTACCTAATGTTCCCTAAATCCCTCCTTACTCCTCATCAACCCATTCCCCTTAAGCCATAAATATTCCCCTTTTTTCAGCCACTTCCCTCTTTCCCTTCCACATTTACTAATAAAAGGTATAACTATGTGTGCAGGAATGGAATTGTCAGGCAGAGACCTCGACAAAGAAAAAGATAGAAGAGGCAGAACCTCAGGATATATATATTGTGAATATCATTTTGTAGTACATTTGTAGTGCTACGAAACATACACAATATGCAATTTGTGAATCGCCCTCTATTTTTATAATCATCCATCAAAGATAACTGGGGTTTTAACAGGGTGTAGGTGTCCAGTGTAAATTTTGTTATTTTGTGATTACTAATATTGACCAAACATTCACGATAAGAACTTTTTGCTTGCTTCTTTAACTAACGATTAAAGTTATTGTATGCTGAACTTTGAGTCCACTGTTTTACCCCACCCAATTGAACTGAAATCTGATTTATATTCTTTTTCTAGGAGCCTGATTGACTCACTTGATTACAGGACATTTTGCCCCATTGTATGGATTTTAATTACCCACTTTTGGCGCTTCTTCATCTCTAACAATAGTTGTTAAATTGCATATCTAATATGTGAGCCATACTGACCAACCCCAACTCATACTGACCAGCCTCTACTCAAGTCTCAGTTGTGATAGTAAACAACGTCTTGGCAGATTTAAAATATACTTAATACAGTTTCTTAAGGCTTTTTTCAAGGCTGTGATTCAATTTTTCCCCAAATGTAAGTGTCCCATTTGTACCAGACACAATGCATTTTGAGTTAAGGCCAATGAGGATTGTAGATATAGGGGGACTCATGAGGTTCACATGTAGCTTTCTTAATAATGGATTGTAGGTTAGCAGAATTTATCTTCAATGCATTTAAATTAGTTTTTGGACTGGCCAAACCCAGCCACACCCTTAGGTGATGGTAAGAAGTTCCTGATTTATTTGTGTACTGCCCCGTTTTTCAATCTACCAAATGCTATAATTTTAGATGTGGTAATATTCATAACAAAGTCATTGGTATTACTGTACTTGTGCATAGTGAATTGTAGGGACTTTTGTAGACCCTTTGGGATTATGTCTAGGATGACCATTCCATGTGCATATTGAAGCAATGGAATGTGATAACCTATTTTCATCTGGAAATTTTTAATTCCCTGTAAACTTAACCCAAATTGACTGTATAGATATTAAATTGGAAGGGGGCCAGCACGAGTCCTGTTTTAACACAATTTTCATTCAAATTCTTCCGGTCACTCTGGAGCCATCCCACACATTTACATATATCTATTTATTAAAGTGCAGCAATTGGATGGCCCTCAAAAGTCTACCTGATATTCCCGATTAGATTAGCTTTAGCAATAGTAGCACATTATTCACCTTATCAAAGGTAGAGGAATAATCAAGAAAACAGATATAGTGCAGGATTTTTGTTACACCGCCCTTTCTCTGGGCCAGCAAGGTGGGAATGGTAACAATGTCCAGTTTCTTCTAACTCTTTCAGAAACCTGCTTGATAAAGTGGCAGAAGGTTAGCTATTCGCACCCAGAGTTCCGATTCACCTAGAAGGATCTTTGCAAAATGTTTAACATCTGTATAAAGTAAGGATATATTTCAACAGTCCTTTAGATTTGCTCAGTCCACTGTTTTGAAGTTGGGATGGAGTCTGGTTCTTCTCCAAAAACCAGGGGCCTTATTTATGAAGGCCTTGCGTCAGTTTTGCGCCGCCGGTGCGTCACTTTTTGTGACGCACCAGCGGTGTAAAAAAATGCGCCCTGTTGCGCCATATTTAAAAAGTGACGCATCTAGGTAGATGCGTCACTTTTTAAACCCCTGCGCCACATTATACCTGCGTCAGGTATAATGTATGCAGAGGGGGCGTTCCCCCGCAAAAAGTCTCTTTTAGGATGCTGTTGCGTCAAAATCTTGCGCCTGCCTCACAGCAGGCGTAAGGCTGACGCAAGCCCTTTCACATGGGGCTTTCCCCATGTGAAAGGACGCATTGCTGGAGTTGCGTCACTTTTGTGACACACTCCAGCAATGCGTCACTTTTGCGCTTACAGATAAGTCAGAAATACCGACGTATCTGTAACTCCTTGCGACATGATGCGTCATACATTAAATATGACGCATCAGGAATGTCGCAAGGAGTGCGCAGTGAAAAGTGATGCATCGCTGTTTTCACGCAGCGATGCGTCACTTTTCATAAATGAGGTCCCAGGAATGGTTGATGATTCCAAGCAAGAGGAAAACACGGAAAACAAGGCCGAATCTGCTTTGAAGACAGACATTGGAATCTCATTCGGGTCTGGGGCATCAGATGATTGTACTTTTAACTTTTTAAAACTTTTTAAAACCAATAATCTGCCCCCTGCTGACAACACCACACTGTGAACAAAGCAGGCTTACCGCAAAAACTGCCGGCCAGATCCAATGCGAGATCAGGTAGCTGAGAAGCTTTATTTATTCATTTTACTCTTTTATTTGTGTTTTATATTGTGCAAACTTCAGTCAACAGGGTTTAAGAGTGCAATTCTAAAAGAAGTTCTGAAAGCACCAGGAAGTAGTTTAGCATATGTTGACTGGAGACATAACAAAGGAAATATTAGTTACGGTACATTGTTTGTTAGGGATTTACAGTGGATTTCTTTGCATAGGTATAGAAGGTAGGTAATTGCGTATTAAACTGGTTGCAGTGCAGTGTTTGAGAATTAGAGAGGATTACAGTACAAAAGCATAAAAAGTAGGTCATTGTGGATTAAGTGGTAGGCATGACAGAGCAAATAATATTTAGCTGTTCAAAATATGTCAGAGGTTTGTACGGGATGGCATCATAAGATGATCAGAAATCTAAGCAGCTTGGGACCTAATTGAGGCAAGATCTGTATTGTGGACTGAGATTTAACAGCGATAGCCAATATTCAGAATACTAGTACAATATTAAAGGAATACATATGTAGATCGAATAAAACATCACTTTGTTTAAGGCACCATTGACTTTGTTGTCATTCAGAGGATGGTGTGCCCTGCTGCAAATATGCTAGAGGATGCAAAAAAGTGAAGAATGGAATGCTTAAATTAATCTTAGCCACGGTTAATTACTCAAGCCACATCCCAGTCCGTTGCCATTTTGCACACTATGCCACCTCTGTTTGGATCCAGCCATATGCAAATCATTCTTGACTCTGCTGTAATGGGAACAGGGCAGCCCAAACCGGCACGCCAGGTCCTCCCTGAACAGCAACACAAGCAACCTAGAACAGATGCATATTAACAATGGACTTTAATTTTTACCAGAGTAATTACCAGAGGTTTAGATTAGTTCAAGCATTCAATTCATCACATTTTTATATACTGCTGCAAACATGCAGCAAGGTAGGGTTGCTGGCAGACATTTTGGGCTGGTAAACTTACTGAGTGGAATGGATTTTGTATTTCCCTAAAATAAGTGAACAGGAAGGAGTGTGGAGGTGACACAGAGCAATATTATCTCACTGAATATCGTGGAGCCTGTTAAGAATAATGCCAACCTTGGCTACAGCAGAAACACTGCAGATGGGGTGACCTGTAAGGGGAGTACTTTTGCTTGTGGATTATTCTGGCCAACAGGTAGCCCTGCTCTACACGAACTCTTACAAAACAAATTATGTGGGAGAGTGGACTCCTTCAAAAAGCACTACGGTACCTTAAAAAGGGTCAATAGACCTTGCCTCTGTGGTATAGCCTTGTTGCCGCCATAAAATGATAAATCACTGCCCAAAGTCAGTAGCGACAGAGCACAGAGTAAAGGGCAGAGGAAGGAGGCATAATTACGAAGAATTGCATAGGGAGAGGAGGATCCCTTTTTCAGCAGCAGTTTAGGACTTTGACTAACCAGGGGTATCAGATGCGCTAATTCTGTCTGCACTGGTTATTCCCCTTCTTTAGTGGTTCCTTAGGGTTCATCTAAGAAAGGGATGATCTCTGTACCTGGACAGGAACAGTTGTCATGTGTACAAAAAATGTAGTAGACAGCTTTCATTGGCCTTGAAGTTTGACCACCAAACTTTTAACGTTTTTAGGTCTCGCGACCTATCAATGCGCGCAAGCGCATTGAGCGGAGCGAGAATTCAAGTGCTCGAAATCCTCGTCAAACCAAGGGCTTCTTGCTGCGGTTTTGTTTGAGTTTACATGAATCACGTGACCAAACAAGCACGCGCATCAGCCTCCCTCCTAATTGCATTTTTTCCCGGCTGCACAGCACATCAAAGGGCTTCTCCCAGCGTGTGCTGTGCGGCTTCTCCTCCCCTAATTATTTGCCGTACTTTCAGTTTCCCGGCTTGCATTTCCACATTTGGCAGCTTCTTGCCCTTACCCGACGCTGTTTATTTATTTACGTTTAGTTTGTTTATTATGAAAAGGCACTGGAACGATGCAGCCCACCCCGAGGATTGAACCCTGTTTTCCTGCACCAAAGGCAGCAGCGTTATATGTTGAGCCACCTCCTCGCACCGTTTGTATCATGTGTTTTTTAATGGCTTTGCTCGCTTCCCATCGTTTTCTTGTTTTCCCCCTCCCTTTCTCATCACGTTGCTCGTCATTTCCTTGTTTTATTTTTTATTCTTCATTAACTTCGAGGATTGTTTGATAAGGGATTTACTTTCCATGCCAGCCTCTGTGCGGCTTCCAGTGATAGGCATGCCTGCTGGAGCTGGCTTTGCTCCCATGACGGTGCGTGGGGCTCTCTGCAGCGGCTGGCTGCTCTGCCCTTCGCAGCCTCCTTCCCATTCTGAGTTAAGATGCAGTAAACACATGTCACTTTCTCCCAAACACTTGGACACTGAGTAGCCCTGACTCTGGCTGGAGTAAACACTGCGTTAATTGACGGGACCCATGCTGCCTCCATCCCACGGGAGTTCCAGAAGCCCCAACTTCACGCTTCAGCCTCAGTCAGCAAACTATTTGAAAGTGGGTAGAAGCATTCATCTACTTTTCCCAGGGCTGCCAGGATGGACACAGTGAACGCAGAGCAGCGGAAGGTGTGCCTTGCATTCCTGCTGCTTTTTGTTCTGCAAAGCCCCGCTACTGCTCTTGGCTCTGTCAGCCACCCCTCACCGGACGTCTGCTCGACACAGGCCATTTTACTTGGACCCAAAGGCGAGCAGCTCGTCTTCTCAGTGCGCAGGCTTTCTGCCTTACACATAATGTTTGCATCTATTTGTGCAACCAGGGGCCCCCACATGAACGTCCTTCTGAATCTCAGTTTCCAGGCGAGATGGTTCTATCGGTGATTCTATGAGCTATCATCACACTGACTCCTTGTACTAGAAATGTACAATTTCTCCCGTAGCTGAGTCATTTGTTTCTACTGTTCACTGATTGTTTCGACCAGGCACTGCGTTTTCTGGCAGACACACAAATGGCTGCACTTCAGAACTGCCTAATAGCTCGCTGAGTGGACATTCCATTTCTGGTGTTCAGGATGAAAACTAATAGCTTGTAATAGTTGTTTCTTGATGGCGATGTCTTACATAAAGAAATTATACTCTGATTGTCAACCATCCACAAGTTGATATCCAAAATCACTGCACGTTTTCTGCTCATCTGGCTAGTAAACCGTAAATCTTCCCAAAAGTTTTACAAATTGAGAAACTCTGCAGCTGTATGAACTACCCACACTCACATTTTACGTTTAGTTTGTTTATTATGAAAAGGCACTGGAATGATGCAGCCCACCCTGAGGATTGAACCCTGTTTTCCTGCACCAAAGGCAGCAGCGTTATATGTTGAGCCACCTCCTCCCACCGTTTGTATCATGTGTTTTTTAATGGCTTTGCTCACTTCTCATCGTTTTCTTGTTTTCCCCCTCCCTTTCTCATCACGTTGCTCGTCATTTCCTTGTTTTATTTTTTATTCTTCATTAACTTCGGGGATTGTTTGATAAGGGACTTACTTTCCATGCCAGCCTCTGTGCGGCTTCCAGTGATAGGCATGCCGGCTGGAGCTGGCTTTGCTCCCATGACGGTGCGTGGGGCTCTCTGCAGCGGCTGGCTGCTCTGCCCTTCGCAGCCTCCTTCCCATTCCGAGTTAAGACGCAGTAAACACATGTCACTTTCTCCCAAACACTTGGACACTGAGTAGCCCTGACCTTGGCTGGAGTAAACACCGCGTTAATTGACGGGACCCATGCTGCCTCCATCCCACGGGAGTTCCAGAAGCCCCAACTTCACGCTTCAGCCTCAGTCAGCAAACTATTTGAAAGTGGGTAGAAGCATTCATCTACTTCTCCCAGGGCTGCCAGGATGGACACAGTGAACGCACAGCGGCGGAAGGTGTGCCTTGCATTGCTGCTGCTTTTTGTTCTGCAAAGCCCCGCTACTGCTCTTGGCTCTGACAGCCACCCCTCACCGGACATCTGCTCGACACAGGCCATTTTACTTGTACCCAAAGGCGAGCAGCTCGTCTTCTCAGTGCGCAGGCTTTCTGCCTTACACATAATGTTTGCATCTATTTGTGCAACCAGGGGCCCCCACATGAACGTCCTTCTGAATCTCAGGTTCCAGGCGAGATGGTTCTATCGGTGATTCTATGAGCTATCATCACACTGACTCCTTGTATTAGAAATGTACAATTTCTCCCGTAGCTGAGTCATTTGTTTCTACTGTTCCCTGATTGTTTCGACCAGGTACTGCGTTTTCTGGCAGACACACAAATGGCTGCACTTCAGAACTGCCTATAGGTGTCTTAATTCTGTATGATAGAATGAGGCCCTGTCTGTGTGTGGTGTGAATCGTGTAGTGTTTGTAACTTCATAAGCTCACAGGCTTTCTCTCCTTTTGTCATACCCCACAGCCATCTGTTGCTTTGCGATCGGCCTCAGGCCGGCATTTCTCCTCCCCTAATTATTCACTGCATGGCCGGCCGGCACATCAAAGGGTGCTGCTCCCCATGCGTCTCGTCACCCTTCCTCCCTTGTTGTTCTTTGCCTGCTGGTTTATTTTGTAGACCGTAGTTTTGAGTAAGTACTATGCAAGCAGCTTGAAACACCACGCACCATTCCCTCTTAGTTCCCGAGTTTGCACGGCAACACTTTGACTTAAAATGTAACTCCACTGAGCCGCTTTCAATACTAATGTAAAGGAGTAGCAGAGGTGAACGCCACTAACACAATTCATGGCAGTGTGCCTTTATTTATTTATTAAATGTGCAGCTTTCACTTTGAGCTTGCATTTCTTTGTTCAGAATCAGCGCAACATTCATGCCCCCTGATTAGTTAATTAAATACTATTATTTTTGTGTTTTCCTTCATTACAGAAAATTAAAATAAACACCTGGCTATAGTATGAATGCAGCTCATTACAAGGAGAGCCCGGGTGCTTAATTTTGTGACACAGAGTTTATCATTATTATATTGTACACTACTCCGGTGTGGTGGGACTGGCTGACTCACTCCATTGTGGTTATGAAGATGAGCATCCAGATGCCCTGTGCAGAGGAACAGCTGCCTGTTCGTTTTCACTACACCCTGGCACCGGCTAACTCTCTCTCTATACCCTCCCAACTCCTTTTTTTTCCGCCTTCATCGCTATCGTATCCCTTCAACTCCGATCTTAGCACATACACATTCCAAAAGATCAGGCCCTCCCTCCCACTCGCTGGCTCCCCCTGTAGGGCATGGCTGGTTATCAGCAGCTCTGGTGCATCTTCAGGTACCCGAAATCGAAATGTATAATCCTATTCGTGGCAGACTCTGTACTAGAATCAGCTGCCTAACCAGTGATGTGGTGTTATGTCTTCTAACATTGTCACGCATTCGCCTCATCAGGAGAGCCAGTCACTTTCTTTCTCTGGTTTCCGCTCGATTTTCTTCTACATACGGGATGCTCCATTTCCTTCTGGGTGTAGGATGACCATTGCCAGGCACTATTATTAATTGATATGTACAATGCTGCAGGGGAGATTGTTATATGACCTTCATACCCCCTCACCCTTACCCTCACCCTCACACCCCCTCACTCACCCTCTCTTTCTATGTCCCTACAAGTTAACAGGACCGTGGCCACCTGCTGGGGTGTGATCAGGATACTTAATAAAATCTGCGGCTACCTCTCCCCCCAGGCACGCAAACAGGTTGCAGTCGCCCTGGTTGGCTCGAGGCTAGATTACTGTAACTCCCTGTACATGGAAGCCAATAAAAGCCTGATACACCGTCTGCAGATTGTGCAGAATGCTGCAGCACGCTTTGTCTTGGATCTTCCGAAAGCCTCTTCTGCCACCTTAGCCAGGAAGGAGCTCCATTGGCTTCCGGTGCAGCACAGAATCGCCTTTAAATTTCTGTGTTTAGCCCACAGAGCATTGAAGGATGGTCCCTCTAGTGCTATCGATTCTCTTCTAATGCGTCATGTCCCCACAAGAAGCCCTCGCTCTGCGGGACTCTGTCAACTGGTTGTTCCCCGTGTCAAACTTGCTAGATGGGGAGCCAGAGCTTTCTCCGTGGTTGCACCGCAGCTTTGGAATTCCATCCCCATTGAAATAAAAACTCTCCCTTCAATCAAGTCGTTTAAAAAGGCTCTCAAAACCTGCCTCTTTAAGAGGGCCTACCTATGAGAGAATAGGATTTTGGGAGGGTGCTAGCTTCTGCATTTGAATTAGGCGCCTTGACGCCCACTGGGCTAAGTTTGCGCAACATAAGAACTGTTTCATTCATTCATTCATTCTCTCACCCTCACATATACTCACTCACCCTCTCCCCCTCACCCTCACACCCCCACACCCCCTCACTCACCCACACACCCTCACTCAAGTCAAGTCAAGTCAAGTCATAAAATTTGTATAGCGCACTACATACCCAGAGGGTTTCAAGGCGCTTAGGGAGGGGAGGATGATTATTTGTCAAATATCCACGTTTTAAGCTGCTTTCTGAACGCTAGGTGATTCTGGGTGAGGCGAAGGTAAGCGGGGAGTGAGTTCCATGTCTTGGCAGCCAGGTATGAAAAGGATCTGCCTCCCATGGTGGTCTTGTTGATGCGAGGTACAGTGGCAAAGGCTTGGCTGGAAGAGCGAAGTTGGCGGGAGGGGGTGTAGAAGGACAGACGAGAGTTGAGGCAATCTGGTCCGATGTCGTAGAGTGATTTGTGTGCGTGGGTGAGCAGTCGGAAAGTGATCCTCTTATTGACGGGTAGCCAGTGGAGGTCTTTAAGGTGACCAGAGATGTGTTCGTTGCGTGGGATGTCTAATATGAGCCTTGCTGAGGCGTTTTGGATTCGTTGTAGTTTCTTCTGGAGTTTAGCGGTGGTACCTGCGTAGAGGGTGTTTCCGTAGTCCAGTCGGCTCGTGACTAGAGCGTGGGTGACTGTTTTCCTTGTTTCGGATGGGATCCAGCGAAATGTTTTTCTGAGCATGCGAAGAATGTTGAAGCAGGAAGAGGATACGGCGTTGACTTGTCTGGTCATTGAGAGTGATGAGTCCAGGATGACGCCCAGGTTCCGTGCGTGGTCTGTCGGGATGGGTGCTTTTCCGAGGGCTTCCGGCCACCAGGAGTCGTCCCATGCAGAGGGGGATGTACCTAAGATGAGGACTTCTGTTTTGTCTGAGTTCAGTTTCAGACGGCTCTGTTTCATCCATTCGGCGACTTCTTTCATTCCTTCGTGTAAGTTAGTTTTGGCGGTGCTGGGGTCCTTGGTGAGAGAAAGGATCAGTTGAGTGTCATCCGCGTAAGAGATGATGTTGAGGTTGTGTTGGCGGGCGATGGCCGCGAGGGGGCTCATGTATACGTTGAAAAGGGTGGGGCTGAGTGAAGATCCTTGTGGTACGCCGCAGATGATTTCAGAGGCCTCGGACTTGAACGGTGGGAGGCGGACTCTCTGGGTTCTTCCGGTGAGGAATGAGGTGATCCATTCCAGTGCTTTTCCTTGGATTCCGATGTTTCTGAGGCGTTGTAAAAGGGTGCTGTGGCAGACTGTGTCGAAGGCTGCAGAGAGGTCGAGGAGGATGAGGGCGACTGTGTCTCCATTGTCCAGTAGAGTTTGAATGTCGTCTGTTGCTGCGATGAGGGCGGTCTCAGTGCTGTGTTTGGCTCGGAAGCCAGATTGTGAGGGGTCGAGTGATTTGTTGGCTTCGAGGAAGGCGGCGAGCTGGTTGTTGACGGCTTTCTCGATGACTTTGGCCGGGAATGGAAGGAGCGAGATGGGGCGGTAGTTTTTGAGTTCGGTGGGGTCTGCTGTTGGTTTTTTCAGAAGGGCGGTGAGTTCAGCGTGTTTCCAGTCTTCTGGGAAGGTAGCGGAGTTGAAGGAGCAGTTGATGACGTCTCGGAGGTGCGGTGCTATGACGGAGTCTGCTTTGTTGAAGATGTGGTGAGGGCATGGGTCCGTGGGGGATCCAGAGTGGATGGAGTTCATCAGGCGGATGGTGTCCGCAGTGGAGATTGGGTTCCAGGCGTTAAGGGTGTTTACGGGGGGAAGATGGTCAGCAGATGGTAGGGTGGGTTGGCTTCCGGGTTGGTTGTCAAAGCTGTTGTGGATGTCAGCAATCTTGTTGTGGAAAAAAGAGGCTAGGGAGTCGCAGAGGGTTTGAGAGGGGGTGATGTCGTTGGAGTTGGCCGATGGGTTGGAAAATTCCTTGACGATGTTGAAAAGTTCCTTGCTGTTGTGGGCGTTGTTGTCAAGTCGATCCTTGAATGCTGTTTTCTTGGCTTTTCGGATCAGTTGGTGGTGAGTACGGGTGGCACTTTTGAAGGCGTCCTTGTTGCTGGTGGATGGGTCTTTTTTCCAGGCCTTTTCAAGGGAGCGGCACAGTTTCTTGGACTTCTTGAGATCATCGTTGAACCATGAGGCCTTCTTGTTGCCAAGTTTGTGTTGACGTTTTTTCAGTGGTGCTAAGGTGTTGGCGGTGTTGGATAACCAAAGGGTGAGGTTTGAGGCGGCTTCGTTGGCGTTAGAAGAGAGGGCTGGGGAGGTTCGAAGGAGCGATGTGGAGATCTGATCCGTGGTGATTTTGTTCCAGTTTCTTTGTAGAGTTGGTTGGAGGTGGATGATGGGTTTCGGCTTGTTGTAGGTGAAGTGAACGCAGCTGTGGTCAGTCCAGAGGAGATCCGTAGTGTGGCTGAAGGAGACGTGATTGCTGGAGGTGAAGATGGGGTCGAGTGTGTGACCTGCGATGTGGGTGGGGGAAGTGACCAGTTGTTTAAGTCCGAGGTTGGCGAGGTTGTCTAAGAGGGTGGCGGTGTTGCGGTCGTTGATCTTTTCAAGGTGAAAGTTGAGGTCTCCCAGAAGGATGTAGTCTTTGGAGGGGAGTGCGTGTGGAGTGATGAAGTCCGTAATGTCTTCACTGAATTTTGCGCGGGGTCCTGGTGGTCTGTAGAGGAGGGTGCCTCTAAGGGTTGTCTTGGGGTCGATGTGGATCTGGAAGTGAAGGTGTTCGGAGTTAGCGAGGTTGGCGTCGGAGCTGGTAGAGATGCGGATGGATTTCTTATGGACGATAGCGATTCCTCCTCCTGTGTGGTCGGTGCGGTCCTTGCGTGTGATCTTATAGTCATCAGGGATAGCGATGGCGATGTCAGGGGCGGAGGAAGCGTTCATCCAAGTTTCCGTTAGGAAGGCGACGTCTGGAGAGATGGTGTCTAGTAGATTCCATAGGTCAATGGCGTGTCTGTGGATCGAGCAGGTGTTGAGGAGGATGCATTGTAGGAGGTTGGGGTCGGGAATCTGTGGTGTGGTCGTGGCGGAGATGTTGTCGGTGCCGCTAAATTTGCAGGAGAAGCAGGAGAACGGTCCATGAGTGTGTCCAGGAGCGGCTAGGACGCAGTTGGGGGCGCGACAGGGGTTAAGGGCTAGGAGGGTGGCGGCATCGTAGGTAATGCGGGAGGAGTGGGAGGGACGGGGGCCAGGGGGTCTGGCGCTGGGCGCGGTCCAGGCGCGGACGGGCGTAGACGGGCTTACCTTTGGCGCACCTTCGGCGCGAATGGGGCGCGATCGCTGCGCGTAAACGCTGCGCGCGGGAACTCCTGTCATAAATGGATGGTGGAGGGGGAGGGGCGAGGGCGCTTCAGCTGGGAGGCGGGGCGGGCTAAGGAGGACGACAACAACACCAAAATGGAGGTGGAGGGGTCAGGGCGGCAGGAGAGCTTGGGGGGGAAACGCAAGTACTGCAACCGGGTCGCGCTGGTCAACAGAATGCAAATTAGCAAAAGCTAAATTAAACAGCAGAGTCACGCTGGCAGTAACACACTGCGAGTGGGCAGATCGGCAAAATCAGCAGATAAAATAGGCAAAGCAGCAAACAGAATGGTCAGAGCGGCAGTTCTAACACGCAATTATTTCCAGCCAAGATTTGAGCAAAAGCGCTGCACAGACGATACCTTAGCAGCAGGGGAGCGACCACTCAGCTCGGAAGCGTAGAGCGAGTCACGGCGCTTCTAGGTGTGTGAGCGCTGTTTGTTGTCTGTGGGAGGGCGCTTCAGCTGGGAGGCGGGGCGGGCTAAGGAGGACGACAACAACACCAAAATGGAGGTGGAGGGGTCAGGGCGGCAGGAGAGCTTGGGGGGGAAACGCAAGTACTGCAACAGGGTCGCGCTGGTCAACAGAATGCAAATTAGCAAAAGCGGCGATATATAAATAAATTAAACAGCAGAGTCACGCTGGCAGTAACACACTGCGAGTGGGCAGATCGGCAAAATCAGCAGATAAAATAGGCAAAGCAGCAAACAGAATGGTCAGAGCGGCAGTTCTAACACGCAATTATTTCCAGCCAAGATTTGAGCAAAAGCGCTGCACAGACGATACCTTAGCAGCAGGGGAGCGACCACTCAGCTCGGAAGCGTAGAGCGAGTCACGGCGCTTCTAGGTGTGTGAGCGCTGTTTGTTGTCTGTGGGAGGGCGCTTCAGCTGGGAGGCGGGGCGGGCTAAGGAGGACGACAACAACACCAAAATGGAGGTGGAGGGGTCAGGGCGGCAGGAGAGCTTGGGGGGGAAACGCAAGTACTGCAACAGGGTCGCGCTGGTCAACAGAATGCAAATTAGCAAAAGCGGCGATATATAAATAAATTAAACAGCAGAGTCACGCTGGCAGTAACACACTGCGAGTGGGCAGATCGGCAAAATCAGCAGATAAAATAGGCAAAGCAGCAAACAGAATGGTCAGAGCGGCAGTTCTAACACGCAATTATTTCCAGCCAAGATTTGAGCAAAAGCGCTGCACAGACGATACCTTAGCAGCAGGGGAGCGACCACTCAGCTCGGAAGCGTAGAGCGAGTCACGGCGCTTCTAGGTGTGTGAGCGCTGTTTGTTGTCTGTGGGAGGGCGCTTCAGCTGGGAGGCGGGGCGGGCTAAGGAGGACGACAACAACACCAAAATGGAGGTGGAGGGGTCAGGGCGGCAGGAGAGCTTGGGGGGGAAACGCAAGTACTGCAACAGGGTCGCGCTGGTCAACAGAATGCAAATTAGCAAAAGCGGCGATATATAAATAAATTAAACAGCAGAGTCACGCTGGCAGTAACACACTGCGAGTGGGCAGATCGGCAAAATCAGCAGATAAAATAGGCAAAGCAGCAAACAGAATGGTCAGAGCGGCAGTTCTAACACGCAATTATTTCCAGCCAAGATTTGAGCAAAAGCGCTGCACAGACGATACCTTAGCAGCAGGGGAGCGACCACTCAGCTCGGAAGCGTAGAGCGAGTCACTCACCCTCACACACCCCACTCTCACACACCCTCACCCTCCCTCACCCTTACCCTCACACCCCCCCACCCTCACACACCCTCACTCACCCTTTCACCCTCACACACAATCTCACCCCCTCAGCACCACCACATTATCACTCAGCACCACCACATTATCACTCAGCACCACCACAGCACCACTCAGCACCACCACAGCACCACTCAGCACCACCACAGCACCACTCAGCACCACTACAGCACCACTCAGCACCACTCAGCACCACCCAGCACCACTCCGCACCACTCAGCAGCACCTCTCAGCACCACCACAGCACCACACTTTATATGTTTACTTACCTGTAAACCTCCAAAATCCATGGTTTACTAACCCCACCCTGCCCCTCCTCCTCCCCACGTCACCGCCTGGCAGGTACTCCCACTACCGACCGCGGCTGCTTGTGTCCTAACTTTGTCTCATCTTGCTTAATCCTGAGTCTGTCTCACTTCCCTCCTAGTACGACAAGACACAACTTCAGTGAAAGCATGATAAATAGAGTTTTTATCAGCGTATGTACATTACTAACAGGTGACTCCCCTTTTCCACTGCTTGGTAATCTAAGCAGGGGATGTGGCAGATTATATACCATTTGTGTCACCTTCCTAGACTTTCTGTCAGTGTGCCAGGGACTCCACAAGGGGAAAGGGGTACTTGTCAGTTCAGGCTGGATTGCTCCCATGAGTCACAGGGTCAAGACTGATTTGCATATAGCTGGGTCTGAACTGAGGTGGTGATGTGAGCTAAAGAATGATAATGGATTCAACCCAGATATGAGACTGGGCACGAGTGTCTGAAAAGTTTCAGCACTTCGTCCATCATCTCCTTGTGTTTGTTTTGTTTGCCCGAAGTTGGCAGGGTATACCCAGATGTGGGTCACTTGCTTACTTTTCCACTGGATTCAAGCTGGCCTTGCTGATGAGGGGTGTTACCCCAAAACAGGTCCCCGGATGCTTGTTTCCGGTTCAGGGAAGACCTGACTTAGCAGTTCGATTTGGACTGTTCCCATGAGGCACAGGGTCAAGACTTATTTGCATATAACTTGGTCTGAACTGAGGTGGCGATGTGAGCTAAAGAATGATGATGGATTCAACCCAGATCTGTGACTGGGGGTGAGTGTGCTCTGTCCATCATCTCCTTGTGTTTGCTTTTTTCATCCTAAGTTGTCAGGGTATGCCCAGACGTGGGTCCCTAGCTCACTTTGCCACTGAATTCAAGCTAGCCTGGCTGATGAGGGGTGTTACCCCGAAACCAGTCCCAGGATGCTTGTTTCCGGTTCAGAGAAAACCAGGCTTGGCAGTTCGGGCTGGACTGTTCCCAAGAGACACAAGGTCAAGACTGATTTTCATATAGCTGGGTCTGAACTGGGGTGGCGAAGTGAGATAAAGAATGATGATGGATTCAACTCAGATGTTTGACTGGATGTTTGTCTGAAAAGTTTCAGCGCTCCCTCCATTATCTCCTTGTGTTTGCTTTGTTCGCCCTAAGTTGGCAGGGTATGCCTAGACGTGGGTCCGTGGCTCACTTTGCCCCTGGATTCAAGCTAGCCAGGCTGATGAGGGGAGTTACCCCGAAACCGGTCCCAGGATGCTTGTTTTCATTTCAGTGAAGACCTGGCTTGACAGTTCGGGCTGGGCTGTTCCCATGAGGCACAGGGTCAAACTTGATGTGCATATGGCTGGGTCTGCACTGAGGCGGCGGAGTGATCTAAAGAATGATTATGGATTCAACCCAGGTCTGTGACGGGGGTGAGTGTCTGAAAAGTTTCAGCGCTCCGTCCATCATCTCCTTGTGTTTGCTTTGTTCTCCCTAAGTTGGCAGGGTATGCCCAGACATGGGTCCTTAGCTCATTTTGCCACTGGATTCAAGCTAGCCTGGCTGATGAGAGGTGTTACCCCGAAACCAGTCCCAGGATGCTTGTTTCTGGTTCAGGGAAGACCAGGCTTGGCAGTTCGGGATGGACTGTTCCCATGAGGCACAGGGTCAAACCTGATGTGCATATGGCTGTGTCTGCACTGAGGCGGCGGAGTGATCTAAAGAATGATTATGGATTTAACCCAGATGTTTGACTGGGGGTGAGTGTCTGAAAAGTTTCAGCGCTCCATCTCTCATCTCCTTGTGTTTGCTTTGTTCGCCCTAAGTGGGCAGGGTATGCTCAGACGTGGGTCCCTTGCTCTCTTTGCCACTGGATTCAAGCTAGCCTGGCTGATGAGGAGAGTTACCCCGAAACCGGTCCCAGGATGCTTGTTTTCAGTTCAGGGAAGACCTGGCTTGATAGTTTGGGCAGGGCTGTTCCCATGAGGTACAGGGTCAAGCCTGATGTGCATATAGCTGGGTCTGAACTGAGGCGGCGGAGTGAGCTAAAGAATGATTACGGATTCAACCCAGGTCTGTAACGGGGGTGAGTGTCTGAAAAGTTTCAGCGCTCCCTCCATCATCTCCTTGTGTTTGCTTTCTTCTCCCTAAATTGGCAGGGTATGTCCAGATGTGGGTCCCTTGCTCACTTTGCCACTGGATTCAAGCTAGCCTTGCTGATGAGGGGTGTTACCCCGAAACCGGTCACAGGATGCTTGTTTTCGATTCATGGAAGACCTGGCTTGGCAGTTCGGACAGGACTGTTCCCATGAGGCACAGGGTCAAGGCTGATTTGTATATAGCTGGGTCTGAACTGAGCTGGTGAAGTGAGCTAAAGAATGATGATGGATTCAACCCAGATCTGTGACTGGGGGTGAGTGTCTGAAAAGGTTCAGAGCTCTGTCCATTATACCTTGTGTTTGCTTTGAAACAGAGCAGCGTTTATATTCTGGACTGCAAGCAAAAAAGGCAGTGGAAATAGCTTTTGTGTCCAACGGTAGCTGCTCCTTCTAATGCTTGCCAGTTGTCCCTTTAGCAACTTACTTCAGAAGAGAATCTAGTCTGTGTCCCAAAGCTGCTTATTTCTGCACATCATTTAAGGCAAAGGGAGGGAATGGGTTTCTATGTCCAACTGTAGACAATGATACTAGCCTAGGAAAACATGCAGATTTCACTCCTGGACTTCTGACTTTCTTAAGCATCTTTGCAACCTGGCAAACATTTTTAATTTGTTTCTTTGCCGTATTATATGATGTCAGCAGCTGTTGTTTCAAATATGTAGCAACTTCTACACCTTTCTGAGATACAGGTGTACCTTGCACTTTCATTAAACCCAAATAGACATACAATTCAGTCCACTCCAGTACTCTGAGGTACCTATCCCAGTAGCTAAAACTAGACAACTCTTAGGTGTGCCATACAGACAGCTTTTAGCTATCCCTTGCCAAAGACCAATTACAGACAATACCAATGCATATGAACACCTTTGTGGACAATGACTATACGTACAGTGGGCTTTGTGCCAGTCCATTGCTTGCCATTGGTTGGCTCTGTTGTCAATCAATTTTTCTATTCTTATTCGACAGCTTTCCTTCCTGTTTGTGTTTGTTACTCCCCTGGAGCACAGCTTCTTTACATTCCGTTTGATTTGGTGACTTGTATCCTTAAACTGTTTACATTCAGATATCTACTTTTTTCTTTTCCTTGTACCACTTTATTCAAGTGTGTGTGTTTTTTTGTTTCCTTGCTTATCTGTGCTGATCCTAACTGAAATTCTGAAACCCCGTCACTCTCCGTTATGTCCGTCCTTCACCCCTACCCAGCTTAACTGTTGCTTCCACTGTCCCTTCTGCTCCAGTTTTGTCTTTATTTTAATGCTCCCCAGGGAGTCAGCCATCTTGGAGCAGTAAATGAAAAAAAGCAAAATGGGATCTGCATCATTATGTATTTTCAAGCATGTGTCCTGACATGTGTGCATGCACATCCCTCATGACATTGTTGTAGGACAAAATTTCATCTACAAAAACATAGTGACACACAAATATTGTTTCAAAATTATTCTCAACAAAATTTTATTTTAAACATTACAGCTTAAAATAGTAATGTAACAAAAAATAAGTATAAAAATATGGAAACAATTTTTAACGAATTACATAAAAATGATTAATAATTTAAATATTATGTAATCCCAAAAATACAATTATTATAAAACTAACAAAACAAGCATAGAAATAAAAAAAATACAAAGTATGTATTATTATAAATATTGTATTAATAAAAACAATATATGATCAAACTAAACTAAACAATAGAACAGATAGTTGCTCTTCAAAGAGCTCTTTCTAACTCCAACGTAACCGACAGTAGGGAAAGTGTTACACTTTGGAGGGGCCCTCATTGACTAGTTCAACTTAAATGTAAGCAAGAATGGGAAAAGTATTTGATTTTGTAGGGGTTAAATTTACCATTCACACTCCAACAGTAGAAGGGAGATGATGTGGCCTAAAAGCTAGAGCAGTCAACCTTCGGAGCTGGGGAACACAGTTTGTGTCTCAGCAGAGATGCTCAACATCTTGTGATTGTTGGCTAATCATTTAATCTCCCCTTGACTAACAAAATTAACGTGTCTGTCTGTAATGCAACTGGTGCTCAGGTAAAGTGTTCTGATACCTTCAGGTCAAGTTCCCACTATGTAAAGTCCCAAAGAAAAAAGGTCTGGTCATTGGAGTGGTTAGGCTTAGTATTCCCACTCCAATCTGAACAACAGTAGGGAAAGTGTTAACCTTTGCAGGGTTTAGATTTATTATTATAATATATATTACCTCTCTATATATTCACGCAATAAAATATTTGAACATTTAAATTAGAAATGCATTTATTATACATAAAAATTGTAAATTAAATCAACAATGCATAAAAAGGTATAAAGAATTTAACATTAGTATACTTCCCTCTCTACTACTAAAACAAAATCATTTAAAAAAATTCAGATTGCATAAAACGTTGTTAATATAAAATAATTAAATAAAAAATATGTTAAAACAGATAAATATATTATGCATTTGCAACATTTTGTAATTATATAAACTGATCAACCAATTAACAATAACTGAAAACAACAAATAATTTGTAAAACAAGTAATCAATTAGATACTTTACATAACCAATTGTATTTAGCAATTCATTTAACATAATTTGTTTTATAAAAAAAATAGAAAACAATAATTTCTGTTTGAAATAACTTCCCACCCTCATCCGCTACCAACTCAAAAAACCATAAACATAAAAAATGCTAATTAAATGTGAAGACATTTAAATTTTACGTTGAAAATAGTGAACTAAAATAACAAATAAAATGAGAATGACTCAATTAAATATTTAACAGAATTAATTACTAATTAGTAATTTAATGAGCATAAACAAATTAAAAATAAAATGCAATAATGTATATTTTAAACAACTTCCCACCTAAATACCCTACAAAGCCAACAACAACCCACTATTAAATTTAAAATGATTTCATTATTACAATCTATACTAAAAGAAATATCAGAATATTAACACCATAGTTAAAATATATCAAATTAGTTTAAAAAATGAAATTTCTTGCAACAATATTAAAGAAAACAATATTATTCAAAATATTATATGCAATAATATATAATATATACCTAAAAAATAAAATTATTGAATTCTGTATTCTGTCCCATGATATGTTTAATACAATATTCTTGTATAACAATATTTACTTTTCCAATATTCGGTGGAATACCGATGACCCTGGGGCAGCCTCAGGGTCACGGCACATACGTGTGCATGTGTGATGATATATGTATTTACAGGGGCTTTGAGCCAGTCTTCTTCATCACTGATATGCAGCATTCACTTTTTAATTGCACACGGGGCAGTGGATCAGCCCACTAAAACCATTAGCTAACTTCACTGTGGGTGATCTTATTCTGCTGTTTCATAAGGAGCACTTCCGCACACAACGTTGTTCTCTAGAATGTGAGACTACTGTGGCAATGTTGGTTCTTTGAGACCAAAAAGTAGTTTTATGTTGGAAAGGACTGAGAGCTCTCTGAATGATAAACTTTTACAGACAGACACTAGGATAAAACAAGACAAGCGTAGACAAAGACAAAAGGCTGGCAGCCAATGCCAGACTTAATGTCTTTTGCCAAGCTGTTTTTCTTTGTATTCTGTTCCTTGTAGTGCAGTTTATCCCATTATAAATTCAGAACTTCAAATATCAGAATAGAGAGACTAAACCTGGACTAGATGAGCTACTCATGCATGGAACCAGGGACATCTCAAGTTCAGAAATACATTTGGGATATATGAAGCAATATTGATTTTTGTCCAGAACCCTCCCTCCTTCAACTCAATGAGGAACTGGTTCAATGCACATGGGAAGAAGCAATATCCAGCCGGCTGAAAATAGGTTTTCAATGCCTTGAATTACAATGAAGGCAAATAATGTGATAACATAATTCACTGCTAACTTATGCACAAAGAAACATTTGCTGTTTGCTGTGCTGCATCATTTTTTAAAGGTTACGTGGTAAATCCTTTCAAAAGGAAAGTCCCTTCTATGTGCACAAGTTTTATCCACAGACTGGATTATATTATCTAGATGTTTGAATAACGCTAAAAGACTACAATACTACGTCTAATGTGTGCTGCAAGCATACATATCTCTTATCTTCTACCCATTACTTATAGCTTACACAATGTGACTCCTTATCAATGAGTTTGTAGTTGCAGGAGATATCTTATTGAACTAGTGTGTGTGAACAACTAGCAAGGCTGGAGCACTGTTAACTAGAAGCTGAACATGCCTGAAAAGGACTCTGCCCCAGTTCTAACAGCATTTTAAAGACAATGTTTCATAGGAAGGCACAGATGGCAATGACAGATATTATTTGTTTAGAGCAGATGCAGTATAGTTCAATCTTTTCTCATACATGTTTAAAAAAGACAGAATTTCATATGTTTCCCACAATTCCCTTGGAGGGATGAGGCTACCTTCTCTAATCTTCAAATTCAATCTGATCAGGTTTTTAGGTCTTGTCTACAAACAGCTTTTAGCTGTCTGTCAAAAGACCTTTTGTGGATCATATACAACATTTAGAATGAGCTTTCTTGTTACTCTCCCTTGCTTGCTTCTTATTGAATGTCTTTCCTTACTCTTCTTCTGGTTGTTATGCCCCAGGAGCCTAGTTTCTTTAATATGCTTTTATTAGGATGCCTTGTATCCTTCCACTGCTCATATTCAGGGAACTTTCTTTTTCTTTTACTGTGACTATTCCATGTGGGTGCAAGAGTTGTGTTCCCTTATGCACCATGTGTTGCATTGCATAGCCCCCATCAAATACCTGTCCCCACAGCACACACTCTGGGCCTGATTCTGATTCGGGTTGGAAAGCTTCCTGACCTAAACGGTTTGGAAATGGTTTCCGAAACACTCGGATCGGGAGAGTCCGACCCACGGAGTAGGATGCATCAGGATGCTCCCAGATACGATTTGGTTGGACTCCCTTTGACTTCAATGGGAGCATATGTCCTAACCGCATCATAATTGGACCCTAGGTCGGGAAGACACGTTCCCGATCTGATTTGGAAGGAGCAAATGCCATTCGGAGGCCTTCCTGACCGCATCAGAATCAGGCCCTAGGTAGGAATGCTTTCCTAACCGCATCAGAATCAGGCCCTCTGTGTTGCTCCCTGCAACCCCCCCCCCCGCCCCCCCACCCCCCCTATCAATTGCTTTCCCTACCCTGGTTTTTAATTCATTTTTTTCTATGTATTTACTCTCCTCTCTGGCCTCATCCTTTCCTCCCTCCACCAATTTCTTGCTGTTTTCCCTTTATCTTTTCCCCTCACTCATTCCTTCATTGCTACCCTGCCACTCCTGTCTTTACATATTTATTTTTGCAGGGCCCAGCAGCAACTGCTATTTGCTACTGTTCTGTTCCATTCACAAAAAGTGCGTTTGTGCAAGTAATAATATTTTCCTTTACCACACCAAGACCCTCACTACCCCCAGGTCACTCCTGTCCTCGTCTCATTCATTACAAAGTGAGATATATCTATCCTGCAGACAGAAAAAAAGAGCAGAAAAAATACTGGAACCCCTGTCTTACGCAGCATTCCTTCTGTTCTTTTTCCTGTCTATTGACAGAATGGAATGAGGAATACGAGGGCTGCCCCTGCAGAGCTAGAGTGGTGGTGATATGGTGGGCAGTCATCACAGCAGGGCGGCGGTAACAGCTGGAGGTGATCACGTTTCCCTGGGTACTGGGCTTGCAGGGAGACCCATGTGCTGGTGATCCGTGTGTGCTTCCTGGAGGGCCAGACCTCCGGGTCAAGTTCCTGCATGTGGTGCATGTCTCCCTAGCTGCTGGGCTGACAGGGAGATTCACGTTAGGACATGCACACATATTCAGGTCCAGGGAGCGCAAGGACGTGTGAGCGCTTCCTGGGTGGCCTGACTTCCATGTGGAGAAATGGGTAGAGTGCCGTTGCGCTGATTCCTGAGCGTGCATTAGTGCATCCAGCTATTGGCGTTTTCCAGAACCAAGAGGGAGGATGCCAACATATGCAAGGCCAGGGGTGTGTGCCGTATCGCAGTTTGTGTTTGCTGCGTTTCTTCAGGATTTGTGTTTGTTGCCTATTTCCAATGGAAGAGTGTTGCGAGTGTAACCATGGGGAGACACTCAATGAAGAGGAGGCATGTGGAGGAGTCTTCCTCTTCTTCTTTAGCCTCTTCAGACTCTTCACCTTCTCCTCCTCGGTCGAAGTACTGAAGGGAGAGTAAGGGTTCCAGGCTCAAACGTCTGCTACATGAAACATTTCTGTGGATGGGGGAAGGTGGTAAGCCTAATGTAGCTTTCCCTGCACAATCCTTGAAGTCCTCGGGGTCAGAGGAGTATGGTCCGGTCACTGATATGAAGAAGGGCAAGTATATTGCTTGGGACATGCTGCTAGATTTAATAAGCATTTGAAGGCAAATTTGGT
Organism: Lissotriton vulgaris; assembly: GCF_964263255.1. NCBI lineage: Eukaryota > Metazoa > Chordata > Amphibia > Caudata > Salamandridae > Lissotriton > Lissotriton vulgaris. Next base: position 361,518,234 of record NC_141693.1, on the reverse strand, counting down.
ATTTCCAGATGATGAGGTACCAGACACTTCTACTGGTTCTCTTCTGCAACAGGTGCAGAGTTCAGTCACTATTGATGTTCCGGTTCATCCTTACATTCGCGAGGTTCTCAAACAAAAATGGATGGATGGATTCTGACAGGATCATGCTGCCTTGGTTTGTGGCCAAAGTATATCCTTTGCAGGATATGCAAAAAGAGTTGCTGGACTCTACGCCCATAGATTCTTTTGTGGCCAATCTGGTAGGGAAGACATCCTTGGATAAGGATGCAGTGATTAAGGACGCTGCAGATATAAAGGTGGGTGTTTCCCTCCAGAAGGTGTATGCTGGTTCACACCTGGCCCTTCGGGTGGGATTTTTATGGTACCTATGTGGCCCAATCCCTTATTTCAGATGTCAAGGCCTTGTCCAGATCAGTGGATAATACTTCTGAATGTTTTGGGTTATTGAACCATATTCAGCATCAGGTGGAGTATCACTACAATGTGCCCTTTCATGTGGTGTGAGCATCAGCACTGTCTGGTGAGGCTTGTGTAGCGGCTTGCCGGAATTTGGTTTTGAAAGGTTGGTGGACTGATTCTGCCCAGAAAGCATCAGCCCTGCAGTTGCCTTTCCAAGGAAATTTTCTGGATGGGGCAGAATTGGAGGATAAACTCAACAAGCTATTCAATGGGGAAAAATAATTTGTCTTTCCTGAAACAGGCTTCTTCGGATAAGCAGTCATTGAAACCCAAGTCCCCCTCTTATCAACCTTCTCAGAGGAAGTTTGCCCTTTTTCAAAGCGGGTTTCCAGCTGGGAGATAGATGGAGGGACAGGAAGGCCAAGTCCCCCCCTCCAAATCTTCATTCCTGACTATATATTGGGTCAGGAGTTTGTGGTTGGTGGGTGGATCCAGCACTTTCTCCAGCCTGGGAGGAATCTACTTCAGATGCCTGGGTGCTGAACATCGTGAAGCAGGACTACCAGATCAAATTTGTGAAGGTTCCTCCGGATTCAGGGGTCCATTTGACTCTATGACCCTCCAAGCTAGAAAAAAGGGTGGCTGTGTCTTAGGGAGTTTGTCCTCTTCTGCATAAAAGCAACATTCTGGAAGTTCCTCAGCTGAGAGGGACAGGGGTTTTTACTCAATCATTTTCCTGGTGCCCACATCGACAGGGGTTTTCCAGCTGGCTCTGGATTTGAAGGTGCTGAACAAATTTGTGCTGCACCTACCCTTCAAAATGGAGACATTGCACAGGGTGATGGCTTTGGTGATCAAGAGTCATATAATGTGCACCTTAGACCTGAAGGATGCATATTACTATGTACCCATTCAGCCCCACTTCCAGGAGTTTCTGCAGGCAGGGGACTCACTATCAATTTTGGATCTTGATGTTCGACCTTCGGTCAGCCTGAATATGTTCACCAAAGTGATACCTCAGTTATTTGATTTGATCCATCTCCATGACATCCACTTGGATCCTTATCTGGATGATTGGGTGCTCCATGCTTTATCAGAGGAGCAGCTTCTTCACGATCTGCAGGGGGTTTGTGCAATTCTCAAGGCTCATGGATTTCTGCGGGACCAGGAAAAGAGTCTAGTGGTGTCTTCACAGGATATGGCATTTATTGGGGTCCAGTTTTGGACTGACCTAAACAGAGTCTTTCTGCCATTGCCCAGTGTCTGGTCTTATTGTCATTGACAGGAGAGGTGATGGGCAGAGCGTCGCTTCGGGTCCACCAGTGGGTGCGACTACTGGGCCACACAGCAGCAGCAGTATTCATGGTTCCTTGGGCCCGGTTTCACATGCATTCTCTGTGGGTTCATCTGCTTTTATTTTGGGATCCGTGCTCACAGGATCTTGACCAGCTAGTCCCAGTTACTCCTGCGGTCATCTCGGATCTGCACTAGTGGAATGTGCTGGACAATCTTTCCAAAGGATTGGCTTTACAGCCAGATCCGTCAGTGCTCCTGACTATGGATGCCAGCACTTTTGGATGTGGCGCCACTGGGGGGAGACAGACCCCTACAGGTTCGGTGGTCTCTGCAGGAGGGGAGGCATTCTTCTAATTGGAGGGAACTGATGGCAGCCTACGGAGCTGCCATGGGGTTCCGTCGTCTTCTGGTGGGTCACAATTTGGTGGTATGATCAGACAACCAGGTGACTGTGGCGTATCTGAACCATGAAGGTGGATCTGTTCCAGGTCTCTGAATATGGTGGAGAAGCCCCTTTTTTCACTGGTGGAAGGGGTATCTAGAGTAACTGGTGGCAGTTCTCATCACGGGGTAGACAATTTGGTTGCAGATGCCCTCAGTCAATTATTTCCTAACCCCTAGGAAATGCCGCTTACAAAGAGATCTTTCATCAGGTGTGCAGGAGGTTTGGTGCACCTTTCCTGGACATATTTGCTTCCCAGCAAAATGCACAGGTGCCCAGGTTTTGTGACTGCAGCCAGCAGGAAGGAGTCTGGGGGGTAGATGCTTTGACCATTTCTTGGCTGAACCAACTATTGTATGCCTTTCCTTCTATTTCTCTAATTCCCACGTTTCTGGCTCGTCTGATGGGGGAGTCCCAAGTTGTTGTGATGGTGGTCCCATTTTGGCCCCATCGCTCTTGGTTTCCCAATCTCAAGTTCATGGCACTTCAGGGTCCCTTGTTGATTTCCTGCTTCCCCTTCCCTCTGCGGTCAGCTCCTTTGTTGTCTCTTTCGAGGCTTCGTCTCACGGTGGGCAAGTCGAAAGGAGGGAGTTGCAGCACAAGGGGCTTCCCTGGAATTTAGCAGTGGCAATCCAGCATTCTCATAAGCCTTCCACTCTAAAATCCTATGAGAGGCATTGGGGTAATTTCCAGTGTTGGTGTGGGTCATTTCTGCTTCCTTCCCTTGACTGTTCCCTGACGGATGTTTTACAGTTTCTGTAGGCCGGTTTTGAGAAATAGCTGGCGGTGTCTACGTTGATGGCCCAGTGGGCAGCTATCAAGCCATTTTGATCCCCATGGGGGAACTTGGCTGATGTTGATGACTTGGTGGTGAGGTTTTTACAGGACTTTTCTCTGTCTCTCGACTTAGTGAAGCCTTTGCTTCCACTGTGGGACCTGCGCCTGGTGTTAAAGGCTCTGGTTGCAGCTCCTTCTGAGCCATTGGGGACAGTGGACATTATATTTGTCAATTTTAAAGTTGTGTTCTTGGTGGCCATCACTTTGGCCAGGCAACTTGGGTAAATGGGGGCCCTGATGGCTAGGGAATGCTTTTTGTCATTTGTCAGACGATGGGGTGGTGTTGCATTTGGGTTTCTCTTTTATGCCCAAGGTGGTGAATCCATTTCATAAGTCTCAGGAAGGGTTTCTGCCTGCTTTGGTGGCTGTTTATGATTTGGCTGAGGAAGTCAGTGGTCCTTGTTGGACGTTAAGCAGGCCTTGCTGGTTTATTTGGATTGCACGAGTTCCTTTCAGAAAACAGACTCTCTGTTTGTTACTATTGGGTCTTCCTCCCAAGGGAAGAAGGCTTTTTTTATCGTCCATCAGCAGGTGGATCAAACAGTTGGTTGAGTTGGCGCATTCTCGGTCTGGGTTTCCTCCTCCGGAAGGGGTGCAGGGGCGCGCTACTCGTGGGTCATAGCTTCTTGACAGAATTGCATGGGGTGGCTCTTTCAGAAATTTGCCGGACTGCTATTTGGGTCTCCTCCAATACCTTTCTGCAGCATTATCGCCTCCAAAATGTGTTGTGTGATGATACCAATTTTGGTTTTTGTGTGTTGCATGCTGTGCGCTCCTGAATTGTTTTCTTACCTGTATTAATAAACCACTTTTGGGTGCTGCCTAATGGTGTTGTATCCTTCTGTGTTTTTTCTATATAAATGCCAGCTTATTGTCTTGGGTATTCTCACTTTGTAATGAATGAGACAAGGACAGGAGGGAACTCAAGGTAATGCCCTGTTACTTACCAGTAATCTTCATTACCCATGGTCATGTTGTCCTCGTCCCATTCATTAGACCCCAGTCTCCCTCCCGAATGGCCAGCCTTCATATGTGGGGTCTGGTAGTTCAAAAGGAATGCTGGGTAAGTGCCACTTCAGTATTCCCAGTGGGAAGGGGTGGGGTTCCAGTATTCCTTTTGTTCTTTTTTCTGTCTGCGAGATAGATTTATGTCACTTTGTAAAGAATGAGACGAGGACAACAGGACCAGGAGTAAAGAAGATTACCTATAAGTAATAGGGCATTACTAGTTCCCTAGAGTGTTTTACCACATGTTTTCATTGGTAATGCCTTTCTGGGCAATTACGAGTAAAACCAGGGGTGTTAAAATCACATGCAGAAAATGCAATATAACACTGCACTCTAACTTTACACAAGTGGAAAAGCCAAGTGTGTTAATTCCGAGTGCCGGTCAGATTTTCTGTGTATCAAAATCAAACCAGGAAACATTCCATATCCAATTATACGACCCCAGGTAAAATGCTTGTAGCAAAGCTGGTCTAAAATTAAGAATCTTATTACAAGTTGATGTTCCAGCTTCAAAACAGGTGCAGTTGCCACAGAAAAGAATCACCTGCTCAGAGCAGGTAGTACATTTCATAATTATTTGAAATATGAGTTTATTGTAAATATTGGAAGTATTAATACATTTCTACAATCATTTTTAACATATTAATTTTTCATAACCCAAGCCCATAAAATAGTTTTACTTTTTTACAAACTTTATTTATGCCCTTTACTTAATTAGTAACATCCCACATGCACACTTGCATTCTTAGCTTTAAATAGCCCTGTGAACAGTTGACCAGGACACCAGGCTAAATATTATGTCGATCCTAGTTGAAATCATGTTTGTATGTCAACAGTAAGCTCCACGTCAGTGAAAAATAAAACAATGCAGGAGAAGACAGCGAAGACTAATCAGGACATGAATAACTTTCTTCAATATGACCTCAGCCTACATTTCTGCTACATGTATGCTGGATATGGATTGCATATTGAATTTGCTCAATTCAGTGGGAAATGCACTGGAACATAATATATGCATAACTGTTGTACCCTGTCTAATGAAATTACTGTCAGTGCTGCAGATCGCTTCCAAGCACCAATGTGCAGTCTGCATGCAATGACACAGCCCACTTTCAGTAACGTATTGAAGCAACTACTTGTAGAGTTGCTGGAATGTTGCTATGTAATGTAGAATATAGAACTAAGGAATAGAATATCTTCTTTTGAAGAAACGGGAGTTGGAGTGAGGAAACTGTAAGAGAGCTGGAGGTAACTTGGATGAAGAATACATTTAGAGATAATCTACAAATGTCTGTGGTGGATTATTACACAACTCCCAAAATTACTTCAATTTGTTCTAAAATATATCAATATTTCCAAATGACCCTCATACACTCATAAATGTCACTTACATTTTCTACAGTTACAGCAAATAACATCACTATATAAATGCATAAATGGTGTTTATGTGGATATTGTAATATTGCATGGTTTTCTGTATTTCCCTTGAACCTTGTATGTTTCGATGATACTTAGAAATAGCACACGCCCGAGAACAGGTTCACTGACCGAATGTTGAACACACAAATATTGTGTGTACAGAATATCGTGTCAAAAATATCGAGGACAAGAATATTGAGTAGGTAAGTGCAAATAGATAGGTATAAATTTACTATTCTTAACTCCAGATCTACGTACCTTGAAGATATATATATATCGTCAAAGTACATATATCTGGAGTTATATATAGTAAAACTTAACTTACCCATAAGAAATGACCTTCACGATATTCTTGTCCTTGATATTTTGAAACGTTATTCTGTCCCACGATATTTGTGTTTTTGATATTTTGTCCACACACCCCGAGAATAATGGAGTGTTGGCATCGAGAACGAACATGGCTTGTTGGTATGTTAAAAAATGTTTACTGTTACAAATGTATTAAAATTACAATTCCCATAGTGCCTTGTTTTTGCGCATAATATGCTAAAAGGTTTTGTGCTTTACTTTTCATTAAATAGGTGACTCTGGATACTAATTACGAACATGGTCAAAGATACTCTTGTTTCAACCTTCTTCAAATGTAGAAGAAGCATATAACACCGCACGAAGAAGGGCATTACAAACAAGGTGTACCTATGGACTTTTGAAACTCGTTTAAGAGGTTTGAACAAAATTAGTGGTGGTTTACAATATTTACCAGAAACTGTATGTAAAATAGCTGTGGATTTCTGTCTTCCGTAGGATATTTGTCGAAACTAATCCATTTCTATACCTGAAGATGGACCTGATACCTGTCCTGACACGACATTGATGAGGAAAATTAATTAAATAATTTTGGACAACACTGTCTTGATGTGAATACAGGTGGAATAAGGGAGAACAATATTTCAAACTAGTTCTAACTATTTCTAATAATTACAAATTGAAAGCATTTATATATCACAAATATTGAACCAATTTTGACATTTCGAACCCACGTTGGGCCGGATTCACAAAGGTAAACTTACACTTTTGTATAAGTTTACTCTTTTTCAGTATTCACAACCTACAATTTAATAAGCAACATTACGACTGCAGAGACCCCGCAGTCGGAACGGAAAACTCCACACATAAAAAGATAGGACATTCCTTAGCAGGTCTTTGTCAAGTGTAGCTGCTCAAATTGCTAATATTCTCTTCTTCTAGATTTTGGAAAGCATCTCAGTGGTGAAGGAGGAGAAGGAAGCGAAGGACGCAGCCACGGCATCAGGAATGGAAGGGATGGTCAGCCACAAGAAGATCACAAAAATAGATTCCGGTTTAGGCTCACTGGTCGAAAAAAACAGTCAAACAACTGAGGATGACACAGGCAATATACGTCAGGCACAACAAGGACAGCAATGGTCCGACCTAATAGGTGAGCTAACGGTTGATAGTGGCACTGGAGAAGATGTCAATGTAGAGCAAAACCCATCTTCACTTAACCGCTCTCAATGTCCTGTCCAGGCCAATGATCATTCTTCTAAGTCTAATTCGGATTCTGGCTCTGATTCGGAAATTTATGAAACTGGCGCTTCAACTTCAAGTGAGCTACAAAGACTGGCACATATGAGTATGGGATCTTTGGAACCCACAGCCCTCGAACTATCAGAAGTCGAATTATCAGAACCAGAGCTAAAGAAACTGAACATAGCACTAAAGAACAGTGCTTCAAGAAGAAAACAAGAAAGGAAAAGAAAAAGGCAAAAGAGACAGAATAACCTTATTTATGATGATACTACAGACCAAGGCAGCAACACAGATCAGACAGGTCATAGGCCGAGGACCACTGCATCACATGATCGCATCAAATCAAATTCTAACCTAGGTCTCGCAGCTGAATCAAAAGCATCTAAGACTCCGCAGTCAGATACCGTGGATGGAAGGAAAACACAACCAGAACCCTCCTTGATTAATATGCTTCAATCAATCAAAAACTTCCAAGGAGATGTAAAAAAGGATAACAGGAAAAACCACATCGCCATCCAGAAATTGCAAGGAGCGGTGCAAAAAGTTGGGATGACTCGTCTTCATATCTCAGAAAGAAGGACTTCTGTTGAAATACGTACGGAAAATTTGGAGAAATGTTTCCGCTCTCCAAACAGCTGGGAAATAGCAGGAGGGGATAGTCAAAGATTTAATGGTGAAGGTCGAAGACCATGAAAATCGAGCAAGACGCAACAATCTACGTTTCCTTGGGATTCCCGAGAACGCAGAGGGGAATGATCCAAGGGGCTACATAATCTCATTGTTGAAAGAAACATTTCCAGAATTACAAACCTGTGATTTTGCCAAAGAAGTACAACGGGCCCACCGATTTCCTCTGACCCTTTCAAAAAGACTACAGGCTATCGCACAGTATCCACGAGCAATGCTCGTAAATTTTGGCAATTTTCTATTGCGTAAAGCGATTTTTGACCTTACTCGACCGACAAATAAAAAATAATATAAAGGCTTTTCATTCTTCTGCAGACCAGACTTCGCCCACGCAACAGTGGAAAGAAGGTGGAGGATGAGACAGTTATTTACACCCTTTGAAAAAATTGGCGCCACCGTGTACTTGCAAAACCTTGCACGACTAAAGGTCATCATTAAAGGTACCACAAGAAGTTTCACCAGCGAGATACAGGCAGAAGCGTACTTAAATGAACTCACAAACTCAGACCAAAACAGGACTAAAAAATAGTGTATTTAGCTAGTAACGATCATAAAAATCATTAGTAAAATGCCAAAAATGTTATAATATGCAACTGGTAATATATGCCAATGAAAAGCACAGCAAGTGAAGTGATAGGGCGAAACTGCACTTCCACAGGCAGGCGCAGGGGTTGGGGCAATCAGTCGCTTGAAGCTACCAATTTCATAGGTGCCCACAACCTGGTTTAATTTGAACCACGCAACATCATCAACTGGACTCTTAAGGAGTCTATGCGCCTTACTTTGGGGGACAGGGAGAGGGGGTGGTGAGGGTGAGGGGGGGTGGGGGGGTGCAAAGGGGGGAATCACTCAAACAAGCAACCAAATTGATACAACGAATAAAAGAAAATATCTCCATATTAGGAATAATTTCACTCAAAGCAAAATTCTGAAAAAATACATAATAGCATGTTTTCTTCAAAGCCAAAATAGAAAAAAAGAGATTATGGATAAATTGAAAATATGTTCTTGGAATGTGGCGGAACTCAACGACAGGAACAAAAGGGCCCGGTTATCTGGGATAATTAATCAAAACTCCTTTGATGTACTGTGTCTTCAGGAGACCCACATTCCCTGGTGCGAAAGAGATTCATTAAAGATCCCTGGATACAATGTATTGGCAACCACAACTCAGACATCTAGAAACCGGGGTGTTGTTATCCTAGCCCGACCTTTTTCGGGACAGGCAAAACGTAAGTTAGTTGATTCCTTAGGTAGATGGGCTATTATAGAGTTAAATATAGGTTTTACGATCTGTACAGTATACGCATCTAACCAAGATGACCCCTTTATATTTGAGGAACTGGAAATGGAACTAGCTTCCTTGCCCGGAATATTAATATTTTGTGGAGATTTTAATATCTCTCTGTAGCATAACCATTGCGACCAAACCGGGACTCTTTTACATATGTCGGACGAAAGCCAAAAATGTTTAAAGCCATCTCTCAACCTAAGGAAAGCTTAGACCTAATTGATATTTGGGACTTAAAACAACAAACTGATCCCGACTACACCTACTTTTCACACCCACATAACAATTATTTCCAGATCCATTACATTTTGATAACTAGAGACTGCTCTGACAAAGCCCAAATAATCAAACTTCCTAAAACACTATCTGATCACAACCCGCTGACCCTCACACTTGATACTGCAAATCTCAATAGACCACGCTCAAGCTGGACTTTTTACAGAAAATTACTGGTAAATAAAGATTATGTTGAATATATAAAAGCATGGACTCAGGGCTTTTTTGACTGTAACCTATATAGTGCCTCCAGGGGCACAGACTGGGATTGCTTCAAAGCCGCCCTAAGGGGAGAAACAATTAGCTTTGTGGCTAAGCGTAGGAAAGATGCCGACAATGACAACAAGCAACAGATGCAAGAGCTAGCCAATATTGAGGAGGAGCATACCAATTTAATAGGGAGGGGAGAGGATGGGGACCTACGTTGAGAAAATGTTGATACTAAAAACCACGCTAAATAGTAGGCTTACTCAGAAAGCAGCTGAGATCTTCCAGGCAAATACCAATAAAATCTATGAAGATGGGGAGAGAGTGGGGAAGCAGCTAGCGCTCCGTGCCCATCAGAAGCAAACTCATAACACAATTACTAGTATTGAAGTAGAGGGAAAGGAATACACAACACCTGAAGACATTTTTAGGCAATATTATCAAAAACTATACCAGAATGAGGATAAGGCCGATCAAGAAGCAGTAAGAGATGCCCTTAATATATGGCTAACCGATATTGGATCAAATAAGATTATCAACGACGATTCAAGGGAACATTTTGAAAAACATATCACACACACAGAGGTATTGCTGGCCCTGTCAGAGCTAGCCTCGGGAAAAGCTGCGGGCCCCGATAAACTCCCATTAGAACTATACAAAATTCTTGGAGAATGTATAACACCATATTTACTAGATCTATTTGTAGGGATTCAAATAAGCGGAATCCCTCCTGACTCATGGAAGACAACAAATATAGTTATCTTCCCTAAAAAGGGAAAGTCCCCAAACTTACCTTCATCGGTCGAAGTACTGAAGGGAGAGTAAGGGTTCCAGGCTCAAACGTCTGCTACATGAAACATTTCTGTGGATGGGGGAAGGTGGTAAGCCTAATGTAGCTTTCCCTGCACAATCCTTGAAGTCCTCGGGGTCAGAGGAGTATGGTCCGGTCACTGATATGAAGAAGGGCAAGTATATTGCTTGGGACATGCTGCTAGATTTAATAAGCATTTGAAGGCAAATTTGGTATTTCCAGATGATGAGGTACCAGACACTTCTACTGGTTCTCTTCTGCAACAGGTGCAGAGTTCAGTCACTATTGATGTTCCGGTTCATCCTTACATTCGCGAGGTTCTCAAACAAAAATGGATGGATGGATTCTGACAGGATCATGCTGCCTTGGTTTGTGGCCAAAGTATATCCTTTGCAGGATATGCAAAAAGAGTTGCTGGACTCTACGCCCATAGATTCTTTTGTGGCCAATCTGGTAGGGAAGACATCCTTGGATAAGGATGCAGTGATTAAGGACGCTGCAGATATAAAGGTGGGTGTTTCCCTCCAGAAGGTGTATGCTGGTTCACACCTGGCCCTTCGGGTGGGATTTTTATGGTACCTATGTGGCCCAATCCCTTATTTCAGATGTCAAGGCCTTGTACAGATCAGTGGATAATACTTCTGAATGTTTTGGGTTATTGAACCATATTCAGCATCAGGTGGAGTATCACTACAATGTGCCCTTTCATGTGGTGTGAGCATCAGCACTGTCTGGTGAGGCTTGTGTAGCGGCTTGCCGGAATTTGGTTTTGAAAGGTTGGTGGACTGATTCTGCCCAGAAAGCATCAGCCCTGCAGTTGCCTTTCCAAGGAAATTTTCTGGATGGGGCAGAATTGGAGGATAAACTCAACAAGCTATTCAATGGGGAAAAATAATTTGTCTTTCCTGAAACAGGCTTCTTCGGATAAGCAGTCATTGAAACCCAAGTCCCCCTCTTATCAACCTTCTCAGAGGAAGTTTGCCCTTTTTCAAAGCGGGTTTCCAGCTGGGAGATAGATGGAGGGACAGGAAGGCCAAGTCCCCCCCTCCAAATCTTCATTCCTGACTATATATTGGGTCAGGAGTTTGTGGTTGGTGGGTGGATCCAGCACTTTCTCCAGCCTGGGAGGAATCTACTTCAGATGCCTGGGTGCTGAACATCGTGAAGCAGGACTACCAGATCAAATTTGTGAAGGTTCCTCCGGATTCAGGTGTCCATTTGACTCTATGACCCTCCAAGCTAGAAAAAAGGGTGGCTGTGTCTTAGGGAGTTTGTCCTCTTCTGCATAAAAGCAACATTCTGGAAGTTCCTCAGCTGAGAGGGACAGGGGTTTTTACTCAATCATTTTCCTGGTGCCCACATCGACAGGGGTTTTCCAGCTGGCTCTGGATTTGAAGGTGCTGAACAAATTTGTGCTGCACCTACCCTTCAAAATGGAGACATTGCACAGGGTGATGGCTTTGGTGATCAAGAGTCATATAATGTGCACCTTAGACCTGAAGGATGCATATTACTATGTACCCATTCAGCCCCACTTCCAGGAGTTTCTGCAGGCAGGGGACTCACTATCAATTTTGGATCTTGATGTTCGACCTTCGGTCAGCCTGAATATGTTCACCAAAGTGATACCTCAGTTATTTGATTTGATCCATCTCCATGACATCCACTTGGATCCTTATCTGGATGATTAGGTGCTCCATGCTTTATCAGAGGAGCAGCTTCTTCACGATCTGCAGGGGGTTTGTGCAATTCTCAAGGCTCATGGATTTCTGCGGGACCAGGAAAAGAGTCTAGTGGTGTCTTCACAGGATATGGCATTTATTGGGGTCCAGTTTTGGACTGACCTAAACAGAGTCTTTCTGCCATTGCCCAGTGTCTGGTCTTATTGTCATTGACAGGAGAGGTGATGGGCAGAGCGTCGCTTCGGGTCCACCAGTGGGTGCGACTACTGGGCCACATAGCAGCAGCAGTATTCATGGTTCCTTGGGCCCGGTTTCACATGCATTCTCTGTGGGTTCATCTGCTTTTATTTTGGGATCCGTGCTCACAGGATCTTGACCAGCTAGTCCCAGTTACTCCTGCGGTCATCTCGGATCTGCACTAGTGGAATGTGCTGGACAATCTTTCCAAAGGATTGGCTTTACAGCCAGATCCGTCAGTGCTCCTGACTATGGATGCCAGCACTTTTGGATGTGGCGCCACTGGGGGGAGACAGACCCCTACAGGTTCGGTGGTCTCTGCAGGAGGGGAGGCATTCTTCTAATTGGAGGGAACTGATGGCAGCCTACGGAGCTGCCATGGGGTTCCGTCGTCTTCTGGTGGGTCACAATTTGGTGGTATGATCAGACAACCAGGTGACTGTGGCGTATCTGAACCATCAAGGTGGATCTGTTCCAGGTCTCTGAATATGGTGGAGAAGCCCCTTTTTTCACTGGTGGAAGGGGTATCTAGAGTAACTGGTGGCAGTTCTCATCACGGGGTAGACAATTTGGTTGCAGATGCCCTCAGTCAATTATTTCCTCACTCCTAGGAAATGCCGCTTACAAAGAGATCTTGCATCAGGTGTGCAGGAGGTTTGGTGCACCTTTCCTGGACATATTTGCTTCCCAGCAAAATGCACAGGTGCCCAGGTTTTGTGACTGCAGCCAGCAGGAAGGAGTCTGGGGGGTAGATGCTTTGACCATTTCTTGGCTGAACCAACTATTGTATGCCTTTCCTTCTATTTCTCTAATTCCCACGTTTCTGGCTCGTCTGATGGGGGAGTCCCAAGTTGTTGTGATGGTGGTCCCATTTTGGCCCCATCGCTCTTGGTTTCCCAATCTCAAGTTCATGGCACTTCAGGGTCCCTTGTTGATTTCCTGCTTCCCCTTCCCTCTGCGGTCAGCTCCTTTGTTGTCTCTTTCGAGGCTTCGTCTCACGGTGGGCAAGTCGAAAGGAGGGAGTTGCAGCACAAGGGGCTTCCCTGGAATTTAGCAGTGGCAATCCAGCATTCTCATAAGCCTTCCACTCTAAAATCCTATGAGAGGCATTGGGGTAATTTCCAGTGTTGGTGTGGGTCATTTCTGCTTCCTTCCCTTGACTGTTCCCTGACGGATGTTTTACAGTTTCTGTAGGCCGGTTTTGAGAAATAGCTGGCGGTGTCTACGTTGATGGCCCAGTGGGCAGCTATCAAGCCATTTTGATCCCCATGGGGGAACTTGGCTGATGTTGATGACTTGGTGGTGAGGTTTTTACAGGACTTTTCTCTGTCTCTCGACTTAGTGAAGCCTTTGCTTCCACTGTGGGACCTGCGCCTGGTGTTAAAGGCTCTGGTTGCAGCTCCTTCTGAGCCATTGGGGACAGTGGACATTATATTTGTCAATTTTAAAGTTGTGTTCTTGGTGGCCATCACTTTGGCCAGGCAACTTGGGTAAATGGGGGCCCTGATGGCTAGGGAATGCTTTTTGTCATTTGTCAGACGATGGGGTGGTGTTGCATTTGGGTTTCTCTTTTATGCCCAAGGTGGTGAATCCATTTCATAAGTCTCAGGAAGGGTTTCTGCCTGCTTTGGTGGCTGTTTATGATTTGGCTGAGGAAGTCAGTGGTCCTTGTTGGACGTTAAGCAGGCCTTGCTGGTTTATTTGGATTGCACGAGTTCCTTTCAGAAAACAGACTCTCTGTTTGTTACTATTGGGTCTTCCTCCCAAGGGAAGAAGGCTTTTTTTATCGTCCATCAGCAGGTGGATCAAACAGTTGGTTGAGTTGGCGCATTCTCGGTCTGGGTTTCCTCCTCCGGAAGGGGTGCAGGGGCGCGCTACTCGTGGGTCATAGCTTCTTGACAGAATTGCATGGGGTGGCTCTTTCAGAAATTTGCCGGACTGCTATTTGGGTCTCCTCCAATACCTTTCTGCAGCATTATCGCCTCCAAAATGTGTTGTGTGATGATACCAATTTTGGTTTTTGTGTGTTGCATGCTGTGCGCTCCTGAATTGTTTTCTTACCTGTATTAATAAACCACTTTTGGGTGCTGCCTAATGGTGTTGTATCCTTCTGTGTTTTTTCTATATAAATGCCAGCTTATTGTCTTGGGTATTCTCACTTTGTAATGAATGAGACAAGGACAGGAGGGAACTCAAGGTAATGCCCTGTTACTTACCAGTAATGTTCATTACCCATGGTCATGTTGTCCTCGTCCCATTCATTAGACCCCAGTCTCCCTCCCGAATGGCCAGCCTTCATATGTGGGGTCTGGTAGTTCAAAAGGAATGCTGGGTAAGTGCCACTTCAGTATTCCCAGTGGGAAGGGGTGGGGTTCCAGTATTCCTTTTGTTCTTTTTTCTGTCTGCGAGATAGATTTATGTCACTTTGTAAAGAATGAGACGAGGACAACAGGACCAGGAGTAAAGAAGATTACCTATAAGTAATAGGGCATTACTAGTTCCCTAGAGTGTTTTACCACATGTTTTCATTGGTAATGCCTTTCTGGGCAATTACGAGTAGAACCAGGGGTGTTAAAATCACATGCAGAAAATGCAATATAACACTGCACTCTAACTTTACACAAGTGGAAAAGCCAAGTGTGTTAATTCCGAGTGCCGGTCAGATTTTCTGTGTATCAAAATCAAACCAGGAAACATTCCATATCCAATTATACGACCCCAGGTAAAATGCTTGTAGCAAAGCTGGTCTAAAATTAAGAATCTTATTACAAGTTGATGTTCCAGCTTCAAAACAGGTGCAGTTGCCACAGAAAAGAATCACCTGCTCAGAGCAGGTAGTACATTTCATAATTATTTGAAATATGAGTTTATTGTAAATATTGGAAGTATTAATACATTTCTACAATCATTTTTAACATATTAATTTTTCATAACCCAAGCCCATAAAATAGTTTTACTTTTTTACAAACTTTATTTATGCCCTTTACTTAATTAGTAACATCCCACATGCACACTTGCATTCTTAGCTTTAAATAGCCCTGTGAACAGTTGACCAGGACACCAGGCTAAATATTATGTCGATCCTAGTTGAAATCATGTTTGTATGTCAACAGTAAGCTCCACGTCAGTGAAAAATAAAACAATGCAGGAGAAGACAGCGAAGACTAATCAGGACATGAATAACTTTCTTCAATATGACCTCAGCCTACATTTCTGCTACATGTATGCTGGATATGGATTGCATATTGAATTTGCTCAATTCAGTGGGAAATGCACTGGAACATAATATATGCATAACTGTTGTACCCTGTCTAATGAAATTACTGTCAGTGCTGCAGATCGCTTCCAAGCACCAATGTGCAGTCTGCATGCAATGACACAGCCCACTTTCAGTAACGTATTGAAGCAACTACTTGTAGAGTTGCTGGAATGTTGCTATGTAATGTAGAATATAGAACTAAGGAATAGAATATCTTCTTTTGAAGAAACGGGAGTTGGAGTGAGGAAACTGTAAGAGAGCTGGAGGTAACTTGGATGAAGAATACATTTAGAGATAATCTACAAATGTCTGTGGTGGATTATTACACAACTCCCAAAATTACTTCAATTTGTTCTAAAATATATCAATATTTCCAAATGACCCTCATACACTCATAAATGTCACTTACATTTTCTACAGTTACAGCAAATAACATCACTATATAAATGCATAAATGGTGTTTATGTGGATATTGTAATATTGCATGGTTTTCTGTATTTCCCTTGAACCTTGTATGTTTCGATGATACTTAGAAATAGCACACGCCCGAGAACAGGTTCACTGACCGAATGTTGAACACACAAATATTGTGTGTACAGAATATCGTGTCAAAAATATCGAGGACAAGAATATTGAGTAGGTAAGTGCAAATAGATAGGTATAAATTTACTATTCTTAACTCCAGATCTACGTACCTTGAAGATATATATATATCGTCAAAGTACATATATCTGGAGTTATATATAGTAAAACTTAACTTACCCATAAGAAATGACCTTCACGATATTCTTGTCCTTGATATTTTGAAACGTTATTCTGTCCCACGATATTTGTGTTTTTGATATTTTGTCCACACACCCCGAGAATAATGGAGTGTTGGCATCGAGAACGAACATGGCTTGTTGGTATGTTAAAAAATGTTTACTGTTACAAATGTATTAAAATTACAATTCCCATAGTGCCTTGTTTTTGCGCATAATATGCTAAAAGGTTTTGTGCTTTACTTTTCATTAAATAGGTGACTCTGGATACTAATTACGAACATGGTCAAAGATACTCTTGTTTCAACCTTCTTCAAATGTAGAAGAAGCATATAACACCGCACGAAGAAGGGCATTACAAACAAGGTGTACCTATGGACTTTTGAAACTCGTTTAAGAGGTTTGAACAAAATTAGTGGTGGTTTACAATATTTACCAGAAACTGTATGTAAAATAGCTGTGGATTTCTGTCTTCCGTAGGATATTTGTCGAAACTAATCCATTTCTATACCTGAAGATGGACCTGATACCTGTCCTGACACGACATTGATGAGGAAAATTAATTAAATAATTTTGGACAACACTGTCTTGATGTGAATACAGGTGGAATAAGGGAGAACAATATTTCAAACTAGTTCTAACTATTTCTAATAATTACAAATTGAAAGCATTTATATATCACAAATATTGAACCAATTTTGACATTTCGAACCCACGTTGGGCCGGATTCACAAAGGTAAACTTACACTTTTGTATAAGTTTACTCTTTTTCAGTATTCACAACCTACAATTTAATAAGCAACATTACGACTGCAGAGACCCCGCAGTCGGAACGGAAAACTCCACACATAAAAAGATAGGACATTCCTTAGCAGGTCTTTGTCAAGTGTAGCTGCTCAAATTGCTAATATTCTCTTCTTCTAGATTTTGGAAAGCATCTCAGTGGTGAAGGAGGAGAAGGAAGCGAAGGACGCAGCCACGGCATCAGGAATGGAAGGGATGGTCAGCCACAAGAAGATCACAAAAATAGATTCCGGTTTAGGCTCACTGGTCGAAAAAAACAGTCAAACAACCGAGGATGACACAGGCAATATACGTCAGGCACAACAAGGACAGCAATGGTCCGACCTAATAGGTGAGCTAACGGTTGATAGTGGCACTGGAGAAGATGTCAATGTAGAGCAAAACCCATCTTCACTTAACCGCTCTCAATGTCCTGTCCAGGCCAATGATCATTCTTCCAAGTCTAATTCGGATTCTGGCTCTGATTCGGAAATTTATGAAACTGGCGCTTCAACTTCAAGTGAGCTACAAAGACTGGCACATATGAGTATGGGATCTTTGGAACCCACAGCCCTCGAACTATCAGAAGTCGAATTATCAGAACCAGAGCTAAAGAAACTGAACATAGCACTAAAGAACAGTGCTTCAAGAAGAAAACAAGAAAGGAAAAGAAAAAGGCAAAAGAGACAGAATAACCTTATTTATGATGATACTACAGACCAAGGCAGCAACACAGATCAGACAGGTCATAGGCCGAGGACCACTGCATCACATGATCGCATCAAATCAAATTCTAACCTAGGTCTCGCAGCTGAATCAAAAGCATCTAAGACTCCGCAGTCAGATACCGTGGATGGAAGGAAAACACAACCAGAACCCTCCTTGATTAATATGCTTCAATCAATCAAAAACTTCCAAGGAGATGTAAAAAAGGATAACAGGAAAAACCACATCGCCATCCAGAAATTGCAAGGAGCGGTGCAAAAAGTTGGGATGACTCGTCTTCATATCTCAGAAAGAAGGACTTCTGTTGAAATACGTACGGAAAATTTGGAGAAATGTTTCCGCTCTCCAAACAGCTGGGAAATAGCAGGAGGGGATAGTCAAAGATTTAATGGTGAAGGTCGAAGACCATGAAAATCGAGCAAGACGCAACAATCTACGTTTCCTTGGGATTCCCGAGAACGCAGAGGGGAATGATCCAAGGGGCTACATAATCTCATTGTTGAAAGAAACATTTCCAGAATTACAAACCTGTGATTTTGCCAAAGAAGTACAACGGGCCCACCGATTTCCTCTGACCCTTTCAAAAAGACTACAGGCTATCGCACAGTATCCACGAGCAATGCTCGTAAATTTTGGCAATTTTCTATTGCGTAAAGCGATTTTTGACCTTACTCGACCGACAAATAAAAAATAATATAAAGGCTTTTCATTCTTCTGCAGACCAGACTTCGCCCACGCAACAGTGGAAAGAAGGTGGAGGATGAGACAGTTATTTACACCCTTTGAAAAAATTGGCGCCACCGTGTACTTGCAAAACCTTGCACGACTAAAGGTCATCATTAAAGGTACCACAAGAAGTTTCACCAGCGAGATACAGGCAGAAGCGTACTTAAATGAACTCACAAACTCAGACCAAAACAGGACTAAAAAATAGTGTATTTAGCTAGTAACGATCATAAAAATCATTAGTAAAATGCCAAAAATGTTATAATATGCAACTGGTAATATATGCCAATGAAAAGCACAGCAAGTGAAGTGATAGGGCGAAACTGCACTTCCACAGGCAGGCGCAGGGGTTGGGGCAATCAGTCGCTTGAAGCTACCAATTTCATAGGTGCCCACAACCTGGTTTAATTTGAACCACGCAACATCATCAACTGGACTCTTAAGGAGTCTATGCGCCTTACTTTGGGGGACAGGGAGAGGGGGTGGTGAGGGTGAGGGGGGGTGGGGGGTGCAAAGGGGGGAATCACTCAAACAAGCAACCAAATTGATACAACGAATAAAAGAAAATATCTCCATATTAGGAATAATTTCACTCAAAGCAAAATTCTGAAAAAATACATAATAGCATGTTTTCTTCAAAGCCAAAATAGAAAAAAAGAGATTATGGATAAATTGAAAATATGTTCTTGGAATGTGGCGGAACTCAACGACAGGAACAAAAGGGCCCGGTTATCTGGGATAATTAATCAAAACTCCTTTGATGTACTGTGTCTTCAGGAGACCCACATTCCCTGGTGCGAAAGAGATTCATTAAAGATCCCTGGATACAATGTATTGGCAACCACAACTCAGACATCTAGAAACCGGGGTGTTGTTATCCTAGCCCGACCTTTTTCGGGACAGGCAAAACGTAAGTTAGTTGATTCCTTAGGTAGATGGGCTATTATAGAGTTAAATATAGGTTTTACGATCTGTACAGTATACGCATCTAACCAAGATGACCCCTTTATATTTGAGGAACTGGAAATGGAACTAGCTTCCTTGCCCGGAATATTAATATTTTGTGGAGATTTTAATATCTCTCTGTAGCATAACCATTGCGACCAAACCGGGACTCTTTTACATATGTCGGACGAAAGCCAAAAATGTTTAAAGCCATCTCTCAACCTAAGGAAAGCTTAGACCTAATTGATATTTGGGACTTAAAACAACAAACTGATCCCGACTACACCTACTTTTCACACCCACATAACAATTATTTCCAGATCCATTACATTTTGATAACTAGAGACTGCTCTGACAAAGCCCAAATAATCAAACTTCCTAAAACACTATCTGATCACAACCCGCTGACCCTCACACTTGATACTGCAAATCTCAATAGACCACGCTCAAGCTGGACTTTTTACAGAAAATTACTGGTAAATAAAGATTATGTTGAATATATAAAAGCATGGACTCAGGGCTTTTTTGACTGTAACCTATATAGTGCCTCCAGGGGCACAGACTGGGATTGCTTCAAAGCCGCCCTAAGGGGAGAAACAATTAGCTTTGTGGCTAAGCGTAGGAAAGATGCCGACAATGACAACAAGCAACAGATGCAAGAGCTAGCCAATATTGAGGAGGAGCATACCAATTTAATAGGGAGGGGAGAGGATGGGGACCTACGTTGAGAAAATGTTGATACTAAAAACCACGCTAAATAGTAGGCTTACTCAGAAAGCAGCTGAGATCTTCCAGGCAAATACCAATAAAATCTATGAAGATGGGGAGAGAGTGGGGAAGCAGCTAGCGCTCCGTGCCCATCAGAAGCAAACTCATAACACAATTACTAGTATTGAAGTAGAGGGAAAGGAATACACAACACCTGAAGACATTTTTAGGCAATATTATCAAAAACTATACCAGAATGAGGATAAGGCCGATCAAGAAGCAGTAAGAGATGCCCTTAATATATGGCTAACCGATATTGGATCAAATAAGATTATCAACGACGATTCAAGGGAACATTTTGAAAAACATATCACACACACAGAGGTATTGCTGGCCCTGTCAGAGCTAGCCTCGGGAAAAGCTGCGGGCCCCGATAAACTCCCATTAGAACTATACAAAATTCTTGGAGAATGTATAACACCATATTTACTAGATCTATTTGTAGGGATTCAAATAAGCGGAATCCCTCCTGACTCATGGAAGACAACAAATATAGTTATCTTCCCTAAAAAGGGAAAGTCCCCAAACTTACCTTCATCGTATCGTCCAATCTCCTTAATAAATGCGGACTCAAAGATATACCCAAAAATCTCGGCCAATCGGCTCAGGAGGGTCATCGAAAACCTTGTCTCCCCATGGCAACACAGATTCATTCCCGGGAAGTCCACCACAGACCAAACTCGTAGGGCTATATCGCTATTTAATATCATGAATGCGACGGGGGACCGAATGTCGATGATCCTACTTGATGCCGAGAAGGCGTTCGATCGCGTTTCCTGGGGTTTCTTATGGGCGGTGCTCGAGAAAAACAATTTTGGGCCCTGCCTCTCTAAATCAATTAGGGCAATGTATCATGAACCAAAGGCCAGGGTTCTAGTGATGGGACAGGAATCAAAACCGTTTGAAATATATTGAGAGGAACAAGACAAGGCTGTCCGTGTTCTCCGATCTTGTTCGCTATGTACATCAATCCATTGATTCTTAAATTGATAGCAAGCAAAGTAATTATACCTGTCACGGTAGGGTCTTACGACACTAAGGTTATGGCATATGCCGATGACGTTGTGGTAATAACACCCTGCCCCTCCGAGGCTATAGTTGAAATTGAGGCTATTACACAAGCCTACGGGCAGATCTCAGGGTATTCTCTCAATCGCGATAAAACCATGGTAATTTGCACTGACAATATTCAGTTTGACGACCCAAAGAAGGTAGATAACGCGGTGTATTTAGGCATATGTATATCACCTAATGTAGAGATCATTAATGATTTAAATTATGAACCACTACTAAAAAACATTGAGAAAGATCTTAAGAGGGTCAACAGTCTCCACCTTTCAATTATCGGGAGAGGAAACTTTTTGAAAATGAACATCCTACCCAGGCTGTTGTATTTATTTCACGCTATTCCTCTAAAAGTTGAAGATAAAGCTATTAAAGCAATAGAATATCAAATGAGCAAGTTTATTTGGAATTACGGGAAAATCAGGAGGGCCCTTAATTACCTATCTCTCCCGGTATACAGAGGTGGGCTAGCAACCCCCAATATAATGCTCTACCTATGGGCCACTATGCTCCATCAAATGACACCCTTGTTTAATATATATACGGCAGATCCAACACTAGTGGAAAGTGTTATACCATCGATATATGAACTAGCCTTAGGAAACAAGGCAAAATGTTTGCTGTTAAAACAATTAGAACCCTCATATTATAAAAAGTTTAAGTTCAAGGTTATTACGAGTGCTTGGAGAATCTGGAAGAAAACAGCGAGACAACTTGAAATCCCAATATTTAATAAGTACACACCACTATGGAACTCATCTGTGCTACCAAGACAAGCTAATGATGATATCTCTAGGTGATGGGAAAACTTGGGGGGTTCTAACTCAAGGAGATTTCCTCCAGGGCGCCTCAGAAACTAGGTTTCAGTACCTTCAAGATAAATTTTTAATCCCGAACTCAATTCAAATCAATACTATCCTCAATATAAAAATCCCGAACATCTTCCCCTTATTGGATTGTATAGGGAAATTAGCATCCAGGATAAGCACACTTTATGATATGTTGCTAGAAAGTAAGAAGGATGACTTAGAGCATATTGAATCTACATGGGCAAATAAACTTAACAATCCTAATGTGGATATTGAGATGTCACTACAGCTCTTATCTGAATTATTTATTTCATCCAACTTAAAGGCTCAGTTGTACAAAACAATATATAATCTATACTACACTCCCGCCAAACTGTATACCTGGGGGAAAAGAGCAAACTCCGAATGTCCACGGTGCGGTACTAGTCCAGCACATCTGATACATATGCTTTATGACTGTGACAAATTAACACCTTTCAGACAAATGATAGCGGAATTCTAGCAAGAAGTGTTCGGCCATGCCATAGCTGAATCACCCACTTTATATCTACTAGGGTATGACAATACTCTTATGCTTAGCAAGGAGGAGGAAATATGCCTCTTTCTGGGGACAGCGGTGTACAGAATGATCTTAGCAGCACGATGGAAGGAGGCAGATCCCCCTAATTTCCAAATATGGCTGACACGATACCTAGGGATTTATAATCAAGAAAAGCCAATCTATGCATGTAGAGGGAAAAAAGCCAGGGTACGAGGGGAAAGAATCTGGGAGCCAATTGAGGGCTGGAATAATAGGACCAGATAATTAAAATAAAATAACAACTCTTTATTTCTATTTATTTTTATGTATATTTTGAAATAACCGTTATGTTCTGTTCTTATGCCTCCATGATTATATGACCTGTATTAACAATAAGAAGTCTTAATGTCAATACATGCATAATTTATGCTTACGAATATGTCTTTAATGTGTACAATTCTTTTTGTGTTGCTAAATAAAAAAACATATTAAAAAAAAAGGAAAGCATCTCAGTGATCACCAAGGTGTTTGCCATGTTCGGAGACTTTGCATCAGCCTATTAAGCTTGCATCTTTTCATTCTGCTTCCAGTACTTGGAAGCCAGATATGTATTTCAAAGTCATGTGCAAAACATCGTGAGCAAGCAGGCTATGTGTTTCCTGTAAAAAGAGGCTGCTTTAGTGGAAGGGTTTGTCTATTTCCCTTGCACAGGATAAATGGAAAAAGTGGACAATGGTTTCACAACAGAATTATGGGACTGGGTCTCCCACAGCCCAGTAAAGGTCAGAGCACACCTGTTGCTCAACAAAAGCCAGGAGGGTAGGTGCAACCCTGTAGGAGAGGGAAAGTATATTCTCTTATGTACAGATTTTCCATCATGTCACTCACACAACCATTTTTCACAGTTGTTAAAGGAAATCTTTGCACACACCAATGGAAGTCTGAAAGATTTCTTACCAAAATAAAATAATTTGTCAATCATAGTTTCAGCCAACGGGGGACTTCAAGCAAACTTTATTAGCAAGCTCAGCAAGCAGACACAAGGGGCAGATGTATCAACAGGGGCTTAGCTGCGGGGAGGGTTTTTGGGTGTTAAAGCCCCCCTAGCAAATGTATTTTGTGATAAATAATTGGGTCCACGTGCTTTCAGTCGGGTATGGTGAGGTGTCTGTCGGATTTCACCAGGAATGTTTACACACACAAACAAAAACACACACACGTGCTCTCTGTCTGGAAAGACTTTAAAACATGTTGGTTATTTCACAAAATAATGTGCTTTCTCTCACTTAGTCCCCCTAACAATCCACATTCCTCTCCTTTTCCACTGCCCCGTAAGCCCCTCCTTGTACCCTGCTTGTCTTATAATTAGGGCTCCAGGTTTTATAGTATTTATTTTCTTAACATTTCCGTCTGTATTTAGCCATATTTATTTTTTGGCCATTTTATTGGTATTTATCCATATTTCTTTTGTATTTTGAGAATCGCCATCGCTATCCCTGAGGACTATAAGATCACACGCAAGGACCGCACCGACCATACAGGAGGAGGAATCGCTATCGTCCATAAGAAATCCATCCGCATTTCCACCAGCTCCGACGCCAACCTCGCTAACTCCGAACACCTCCACTTCCAGATCCACATCGATCCCAAGACAACTCTTAGAGGCACCCTCCTCTACAGACCACCAGGACCCCGCGCAAAATTCAGTGAAGACATCACAGATTTCATCACCCCACACGCGCTCCCCTCCAAAGAATACATCCTTCTGGGAGACCTCAACTTCCACCTTGAAAAGATCAACGACCGCAACACCGCCACCCTCTTAGACAACCTCGCCAACCTCGGACTTAAACAACTGGTCACTTCCCCCACCCACATCGCAGGTCACACACTCGACCCCATCCTCACCTCCAGCAACCATGTCTCCTTCAGCCACACCACGAATCTCCTCTGGACTGACCACAGCTGCGTTCACTTCACCTACAACAAGCCAAAACCCATCATCCACCTCCAACCAACTCTTCAAAGAAACTGGAACAAAATCACCACGGATCAGATCTCCACGTCGCTCCTTCTAACCTCCCCAGCCCTCTCTTCTAACGCCAACGAAGCCGCCTCCAACCTCACCCTTTGGCTATCCAACACCGCTAACACCTTAGCACCACTGAAAAAACGTCAACACAAACTTGGAAACAAGAAGGCCTCATGGTTCAACGATGATCTCAAGAAGTCCAAGAAACTGTGCCGCTCCCTGGAAAAGGCCTGGAAAAAAGACCCATCCGCCAGCAACAAGGACACCTTCAAAAGCGCCACCCGTACTCACCACCAACTAATCCGAAAAGCCAAGAAAACAGCATTCAAGGACCGACTTGACAACAACACCCACAACAGCAAGGAACTTTTCAACATCGTCAAGGAATTTTCCAACCCCTCAGCCAACTCCAACGACATCACCCCCTCTCAAACCCTCTGCGACTCCCTAGCCTCTTTTTTCCACAACAAGATTGCTGACATCCACAACAGCTTTGACAACAAATCCGGAAACCAACCCACCCTACCATCTGCCGACCATCTTCCCCCCGTAAACACCCTCAAAGCCTGGAACCCAATCTCCACTGAGGACACCATCCGCCTGATGAATTCCATCCACTCAGGATCCCCCACAGACCCATGCCCTCACCACATCTTC
Organism: Lissotriton vulgaris; assembly: GCF_964263255.1. NCBI lineage: Eukaryota > Metazoa > Chordata > Amphibia > Caudata > Salamandridae > Lissotriton > Lissotriton vulgaris. The sequence continues at coordinate 361,493,040 of NC_141693.1, read as the reverse complement.
AACAAAGCAGACTCCGTTATAGCTCCGCACCTCCGAGACGTCATCAACTGCTCCTTCAACTCCGCTACCTTCCCAGAAGACTGGAAACACGCTGAACTCACCGCCCTTCTGAAAAAACCAACAGCAGACCCCACCGAACTCAAAAACTACCGCCCCATCTCGCTTCTTCCGTTCCCGGCCAAAGTCATCGAGAAAGCCGTCAACAACCAGCTCGCCGCCTTCCTCGAAGCCAACAAATCACTCGACCCCTCACAGTCCGGCTTCCGAGCCAAACACAGCACTGAGACCGCCCTCATCGCAGCAACAGACGACATTCGAACTCTACTGGACAATGGAGACACAGTCGCCCTCATCCTCCTCGACCTTTCTGCAGCCTTCGACACAGTCTGCCACAGCACCCTTCTACAACACCTCAGTAACATCGGAATCCAAGGAAAAGCACTGGATTGGATCACCTCGTTCCTCACCGGAAGAACCCAGAGAGTCCGCCTCCCACCATTCAAGTCAGAGGCCACTGAAGTCATCTGCGGTGTACCTCAAGGATCCTCACTCAGTCCCACCCTCTTCAACGTATACATGAGCCCCCTCGCGGCCATCGCCCGCCAACACAACCTCAACATCATCTCCTACGCGGATGACACCCAACTGATCCTTTCTCTCACCAAGGACCCCAGCACCGCCAAAACCAACTTACACGAAGGAATGAAAGAAGTCGCCGAATGGATGAAACAAAGCCGTCTGAAACTGAACTCAGACAAAACAGAAGTCCTCATCTTAGGTTCATCCCCCTCTGCATGGGACGACTCCTGGTGGCCGGAAGCCCTCGGAAAAGCACCCATCCCGACAGACCACGCACGGAACCTTGGCGTCATCCTGGATTCTTCACTCTCAATGAACAAACAAGTCAGCGCCGTATCCTCTTCCTGCTTTAACATTCTTCGCATGCTCAGAAAAACATTTCGCTGGATCCCCTCCGAAACAAGAAAAACAGTCACCCACGCTCTAGTCACGAGCCGACTGGACTACGGAAACACCCTCTACGCAGGTACCACCGCTAAACTCCAGAAGAAACTACAACGAATCCAAAACGCCTCAGCCAGGCTTATATTAGACATCCCACGCAACGAACACATCTCTGGTCACCTTAAAGACCTCCACTGGCTACCCGTCAATAAGAGGATCACTTTCCGACTGCTCACCCACGCACACAAATCACTCTACGACATCGGACCAGATTGCCTCAACTCCCGACTGTCCTTCTACACCCCCTCCCGCCAACTTCGCTCTTCCAGCCAAGCCCTCGCCACTGTACCTCGCATCAACAAGACCACCATGGGAGGCAGATCCTTCTCATTCCTGGCTGCCAAAACATGGAACTCACTCCCCGCTTACCTTCGCCTCACCCAGAATCACCTAGCGTTCAGAAAGCAGCTTAAAACGTGGATATTTGACAAATAATCCTCCTTCCCTCCCTAAGCGCCTTGAAACCCTCTGGGTATGTAGTGCGCTATACAAATCTTATGACTTGACTTGACTTGACATAAAATGGTATATTTCCATGTTTATTTAACTCTTGTACGTGCACTCATCATACATGGATGCCGGTCACATTTTAGCAAATTAAGCAGACAAGTATTACAAAACACTACACTCACAGGTGCATATTAGCATTATACTGCAAATTAATGTAAACATATGCCTGTATTTAAGGCAATCTCATCCTGTTTTTTAACTCTCCATGCTGTCTATCTGCTCAGCTGTTGCCTGGAATTCATGAAAGACAGCATGGAGAGTCGCCCACAAGAAGCACAATTTTTCGTATTTTTCCACTTTTAAAAATAAATACAGACAGGAAACACATTGTCTGTATTTAGCTGTAAAAAATCAGTAAAAACTGAAAACTGGAAGCCTTACTTATAATGTATTATAACATAATAGGCCTGCGTGATTGTTGGGAAAATCAGAAGCTCACACCTCCACAGTCTTACTGACCAAGCTACGCCAGTGAATATAAAATTCTACACACAGACTTTCAATAAAGATCACATTGCTTTACAAATCAAAGGGAGCATACAGGTGACTGAGATCACGATAAAAGGATATGACATTAAGGTTGTTTCAAGAATGTAAACTTGTTCAACTGAGCAGGCTGAACTTAATTTCTTGTATGGGAGCCCAGATGTGAAATAGAGGCTCGGTGCCTCATAGACCTGCATTTCCTTTCGACATGGTTAGCATGAGCAAGAAAACATTGCTGCAGCAGTTACAATTTCTCTAGAGCAGGGTTCTCCAAAGTCAGTCCTGGAGGGCTGGATCCATGCCAGGTTTTTAGCATATGCCCATTTAGATGAATGTAGTCATCTTAAAAGTTTGGTATGGATCCGTCCCTCCAGGACTGACTTTGGATAACCCTGCTCTAGAGCAATCACTCGAATTTCACAGAAGCTTGGGCTGTTCAGTTCCCCAGTACTACAAAGTGAGGATTTGGGGAGAGGATGTAGCCTGACAGCTAGAGTGGTCGCCATCGAAGCTGGGGAACCAGGTTCGGATCTCGGCAGGGACACTCAACATCCTGTGATTCTGGGCAAATCACATAATCTCCCTGTGCCTACCAAAAATGAATGTGTCCATCTGTAATGCAACTGCTGCTCGTGTAAAGTGCTCTGATACCTTCGGGTCAAGTTCTCGCTATATAAAACTCTGGAAAAACAAAAAAGTGGCAGTCTGCCACAAGCCAGCATTGTACACATCAATTAAATAAATAAATATTCAAATAAATACAGGGAGCTACTAGATTAAATAAAGGCAGGGGTGGTATGGCTATGCTAGACCCCATAACTGACCATACACTGCCCTCAACCAGTAGCCCCCTGGAGAACAATCACATGGGTTAGGCCCTATGAAAGTGACCTGTTTTCCTGCAGGACCCTAGATTTCTGCAGGGGAACACAATAGCACTGGAATTGGTGAGTGGGCTCTCAAATAGACTAAAAAGAGAGCGACCTATCAGGGGAAAAGTGAAAAACAGCAGAAGCTACAAGTAGCTGTCCCTTTCATTTATACATAGCTGCAAGACAGCATAAGTACTATGCAGGGTTGAAATGGCCTTAACGGTCACAGTGTGTTCCCCTTCCAGCGTAGATGGAGAACAGAGGGGATGGCGTTCACTGATGCAGCCACAGTCAATTCATCCCAAAAGCAGACAAAATAATAATTTGGCCTACCATGCCAGTCCCTGATGTACTACAATAATACACTAGTTTATTTTCAGTATGACTTGTAAAAACAATTGCTTTTTAGATAATTTATCCAGAAACTTTAGTTCTCCACTAAATGCTTTGGCCTCATTTAAGAAAAAAACACTTCTTCATAGACAATTTTGACCTTCCTGTGAAGTCTCATTGCAGAAGGTCAGAGAGACTCACTTTGCCCCCTAGCAAGTTGCAAGATAGCAAACAAGCACTGGCAATAGATATTAGAATGTAAACATTTTTGACAGAGCAATAGATGACAACTGGTGTAGCGTGTTGACATACTTCAAAACCACAAACCTTATAGGAAGTTGTCACAATGACTGTATGACATCATCAGTCATGTCATCAATTATGTATTTTGAGATGTCATCAGTAATGTCATCAAATATGTCATTTAACAAGTCATGAGTGATATAATATATGAGGTATTATGTGGGGACATGGCTGGGGGGCAAGTTATAGTTAGTTCAGTAAACTGTAACTGATGAATTTCAGTGTTGTTTTGGTTTTTAAACAATAGCGTTGATCTAATTACAACCCTTAAATATAACGTCACCTTAACCTTAAGTTATTTAAGTGAAATTGTAGGGTTTCTTTTCAAATATAAACTAAGATGTAAATTACTCTAATGTAGTTCATGTAATTAGGAGCACTTTGTGTTAAACTTGCTACGCAAAATTCCAGAAATCACTCCATTATGCCATTTTACATAATGATATGCCATTGCAGTAAAAATTTACACCGAGCACACCATTTGCTGTAAAAACGTACCACATACGCATTGAAACAATAAAAGGCAGGAGTCTGTTGTTTTATTGCATGTGTTTTTTTAAGTATGCAAAGAGTCTTTGCATCAGAAATTGCCGCACAGGCGCATTTCGCTCTAAAATATAACACTGATAAAAAAGATTTAAATACTAAAATATAACACTGAAATGTTATATAGTTAAGTGAAAGTAAAAGTTTTGATTGTCTCACACCTTTAATGTGTTTTCATTTGTGTGTGTGTCTCTGCTGAGTAATACTTTAGTTTTCTTGACTTATGAGAGCGCTTGGTTTTTGTTTATAATCATATATATATACACACACACACACACACATATATATATATATATATATATATATATATATATAATCCAAGAATCGCCTCACGGCAATAGATAAATGCGCACTCAGGAATCCGTAATTAGCATATAGAGTTTATTTTCAGGGTCGAACTTGAAAATAAACTCTATATGCTAATTACGGATTCCTGAGTGCGCATTTATCTATTGCCGTGAGGCGATTCTTGGATTATATGGTATCGGCTTTCTGTGGTCCGCCGATTTCTATGCGCCACCTGGCCCGGGAGAAGAATCCCAGCAGGACCCTGTGCTTTGTTTTGGAATATATATATATATATATATATATATATATATATATATATAAGTTTAAATTTATTTTTATTTGATATAGACCTCGACTGAGGTCAACAAATATACAACACAATTTTAAAACATTTAACTTAGAATGCATATCATCATCACTTTAAACATTTATGATGGTAAATCCATTTATCCCAGCTTTTTAATACGACTTTCGCTCAAATCTCTTTAAGAGTTATACCACATAGAGCATTTGTATTCGCCCGGTGGTAATGATTTCAGACTTAGATCGACCTTATAATGAAATAAGGTTGAAATCAGCTTTGGATATTTAGAAATTTAAAATCGTTAGCATCGTAAACTTTAAAACAGCTTTAAAAAATAGTAAAAAATGTATACAGTTGGCAACCGACAAATTCATCCTTTGGTAATTTAAAGGGAGTGATTAAGCTTTGTACAGAAGGAACATTATATCAGATTCTAATAAGCCTTAGATACCTCCTCCTGGCTTCTACTAAAGTTGGATTTGGGCAAAACGCTAATACATGAGTTAGATCTTGCATTACTCCCTTACACAAATCACAGAGCCCTGTTGTATTTTCAGAATTATTTCACTTTGCTGTATGTGCATTCAGATGGAAGATTTCCAACCTCAGTAAGAAAATACAGCGGCAAATCCTGTGATCTAATAGAATATATGTATATTTCTCAGGGGATTTATACACTATCGTGTTTGCATATTCTATATAGTGTTTTAATTGAAGACAATGTACTACGTCCAAGTCAAAGCTTAATTTAGAGGTCAGATTCTTTAAAAAAAGCTTCAAAAGTGCTGGTGTCCAAGTTTCTAAAAGTGCTACTGTGCAATGAGATAGGCTAAAAGCTATATCAAGATTCTTATCAAAAGTGTAACACGACGGCTCATCTCTAAAGGTTTCCAATTTTAAAATATGCCTTAAGGTACCAGAATTGGCGTGTAAAAGATGGTAAGCCCATCTTATTAAATTAAAGATATCCCTTGCATATATGCTAACTAAGGAGAATTCAAGGCGTAATGCTTCAGTAGGGACAGCTTGATTTACTCTTATTAGTCTCCATAAAGAATTCCCTTCTCACGTTTTTACTGATTTCCAGGTTTTTATGTGCATATATTCTAGACCGTAGCTTAAGATAGGCAGGATTTTCATGTGATATACCTCTAACATAGGTTGGAAATGTCTATTTCCAGAAGAGGAGTATAGCCTTAACAGTGCTCATACATGGGCATCCGCCTTTTGACCTATGTGTTGGAGATGGGAGGAGTTCTGTAGGGTTTGGGTGAAAACCTAAGTACATGTATTCTTTAACTTTAACTGGTTTTCCCCCCAATGTCCAATTAAAGAGTTGCAATCGCTTTTTTCCCCTAAAAGGTAGGATTTTGGTTTTCAAAGTATTTAAAACTAAAAAATTATCGTCTGCATTGCTACTTAATGCGTTTAAGTTTCTTTGGAGTCCTATCGGCATAAGGTCTAAAATCACAATGTCATCCGCGTACATTAAAATATATATGTCACTCAATGCTAATTTCGGCAGGAAATTTTTTACATATGTAAAGTGCTCTGGCAATTTGCTTAGATATAAAGAAAATAGAAATATATATATATTGAAAACCTGAAAACACGCTTCATCACGACATACAGCAGCCAAGCGTTTATGATTAAACGAAGTTTAAAGAAATTTTGGCCTGTGTTGCAAACAGATCCTGAGATTGCAGGATATGTGGAACCATATCCACAGATAACTTTCAAAAAGTCTAAGGGCCATATGTATCAAGCTAATTAGCATTCGCAAAGGCCGAAATTCTGCGAATTTCGGCCTTTGCGAATGCTAATTAGCTAAATGGTATGTATGTAACATGTTTGATGCAAAATAAGGAATCGCAAAATTTGCTATTCCTTATTTTGCAATTGCACTTAAGGAATCGCAAAATTTGCTATTCCCTAAATGCAATGTATCAAAGAAAAAATATTCAAAAAATGCCCATAAGGATTCGCAAATTACCACCAACTTCTAGTTGGTGGTAAGTTGCGAATTCTTTTAAAAAAGCTTTTTTCCAAAAAACCAAAGGTGCCATATGACGCTCATACATGCCCTTAGGGCATGTATGTGCGCCAAATGCCCCCAAATGTTATTTTCAGGGGTGCAGCAGGGTGTTCTTGAGACACCCCTGCACCCTTGAAAGAATTCCTAATTTGCGATTAGCAAATTGCTAATCGCAAATTGCCCCTTCTTTCCTATGGGCCTCCTGGCCCATAGAAATGAATTGGTAATTTGCGATTAGCAATTTGCTAATCGCAAATTAGGAATGGTAAGGAATCGCTATAAAAAAGCGATTTTGTTCATACATACCATTTTGCATTTCCTAAATAGCGATTCTTTAAAATTCGCTATTTAGGAAATGAAAAATAGTTTGATGATACATATGGCCCTAAGTCCTTAAAGGATGAACTATGTAGTGCTATAATTCCAATAAAAGACAAACCAATAGGGATACAAGGATTTTTCCCTTGCAGAAACTGCAAAGCGTGCAAGCATAGCAGGAATTGTAAAGAGGTTAAGCTTTCACCACACACAGAACCCTTTGTGATACAAGATCACACATCATGCAACACGGAGTTTGCAGTTTATGCTTTGTTCTGTCCTTGTGACAAGGCCTACATTGGCAGCACGATACACAAAGCCAAAATCAGGAGTTTGGAGCATTTAAGGGCCATAAAGAACTGCGATAAGGCTTACCCTATCGCAAGGCATTTTCAAACAGAACACAACCAGAATACAAACTTACTCAGATTCTGTGTGTTAGACATGGTGAAACATGACGATAGAGGGGGAAACAAAATCCAAAAACTACGGAGACTAGAATCCAGGCTGATTATTAAATATCAAACAACAGTACCGATTGGACATAATTGTGATGAGGAATTGGAAACTCACCTAGGCTAAGAATTGATGAATACAGATACAGGAATTTTAGTCCAGACTGTTAACTGTGAATTTTGTGTTTAAAAATAGGAAACATGGGAGATGTTAAAGGTTGATTTTTAACGAATACAGAGAAGATATTTCTGTGGTTATGATTAATGGCGTTGTGACCTAATGTAACATTAAGAGATACTATGTAATATCACTTTGAAAATGCAATCCCAATTTTTGATCCACTCCAGTCTATAGGACAGAAAAATGAGTTTGTTTGTCTCAGATCAGTAAAATAACTATGATAAGTTTTTTATTTCACAGGGTGAAGTTAGAATATATGTGGTTAATATAATTTTTGTCTATGTATTTTCATAGATACTAATGAAGAATGGAAGAGGAATGAATTGGGATATATGTCAGCCGAGTATTAAGAGGACGAAAGGAGAGAAAATGGGGACTTGAAACTGACCGCGTGGAAATGAGAAATTTAAATTGTTGCCCAGAAGAACAAAATGTATGCCCACTGGGGCAAAAGGATTTTCTATGGTTTAAAAAACTAAAAACCAATCAAGGGGTTGGTATAATTATACACTATAAGAAATACATGGATAGTATTGTAAATATCACTTTGGTTGTAAAAGTGTAGCAATGTAACAGCTAAATGATGTAGAAACTATACAATAGAAGAAGTTATGAATACAAGCCCACTAGGGCAGAATAACTCTAGGGCACTTGATAAAAATCTGCCACGAAGGCAAGCAGAGTAGCAAGTACATAGAATGTGATTTATGTTGACATTTCATCCTAGGGGAGTATGGAGCATTAAAATAAGTACTTGCATATGCTATTATTTAGGTCAGAAAGCCTCAAAGAGATATATTAATTTGAGAGTACTGTTATGTCTTTACTCAGCATTACCATTAGTATCTTCACACTTTTATTTTTGCAGCGCTAGTCTGCTTTCCATGTTTATGCACTTGAATGTCACATGTTTGTTTAAAAACCTATCGTGAGCACAATACTGTTACTCGTGAACAAGGGAGGTGAGCTCCTGAAACGCGTAGAGTTTATTGCCAGAAACCTGCATTAAAGCGTTTCCTCAAAGAAAAATGTGTTTGTGTGTTTTTGACTAAGAAGAAGTGTCAAAAAATTGACTTTATATATATATATATATATATATATATATATATATATATATATATATATATATATATATATATATGCTTCAACCTCCACGAAGGAATGCCATGCACTTGCGGGGCTTTTTCAAATATAATGTAATCGCTTTCAGCAACAGAAAGTACTGACAAACGCGTTTTGCCTCCCTCAGCTTTGTCAATGTCAGTTTGTCACGGTTCACATTTCACCTTTTAACAAAACAATATCGCATTGGATTCTCGAAGCAGCATAATCATCGAAAACGTGGATCTGTTGGCCATATTGACCTTCCTAGGCACTCACATGGTCCTTGTAAGATTCTAGTTAACATAATCAATATTTGTCGTTTGATTTGCAATTATCTCTCAGTAGGTTATACATTTCAACAGTCATGTTTACATTTTTAAAATCATAACACCCCTTTTGAGAAATCAATTTTCAATTTTTCCAAGTTAATTGAAAAAGGTATGTTTCCATAATTCTTAAACTATCATCCCCTCCAATGGGCTTAGGAGCAGCACAGACTCAATGTTGTTGTCACAAACCTTACTGAATTCACTCTAAGGCTTCAAAGAAGCATAGCCCATATATTTACATATTTCAACTTGTATTATCAAATGATTCACCTGTAATTCTTGATCAATTACAAACTTTGGCAATCGCGTTTACATTTTCCAAATTTTTATCCTCCAACGGGCTTTAGGAACCATACGGACTCTATGTAATCATCATATATCCTGTACAAAATTCTAGCATAATAATAACCTATATAACCTTCAATGGGTAGCAAACTCATTTGGTGAGTTCCAACATTCATATTTATGAATTAAACCTTTCATTTAGTCTCTCTGTTTCCTAACCTTGTTTTGTTAAAGAGTAGCAATGGGCAAGTAAGTGGTTGACAAAGGGGTTTAAGTGTGAAGTAGTCACCCCCAAATTACAGCGCAGAGTGGCACGAGGCAGTCACAATCAATGCATGAAAACATGAAGGATTACTGAAATAGGAGCATTATCACTGAGATCAATATCACTAAGATTTTATCAAAGACATGCAAAGATGCTGGTGCTGGGAACAGAAGGTACTCCAATGGAATTGTAGTTCTTCTTTGTTGGCTACACTGAAGGGGGAGTGATGAGGACTACATAACCACCAGCACAACATGGATTCTCACATTCAGCATTTGAGAAAGGCTAGATTGCCGAAACGCGTCATGCTTTGAGAAAGTAATGCATTTTTAATAGGACACTGAGAAGAATAAATGCATTTGAGAATTCATAAGAGTGCTGAGTTTTCGTTCCTTGGTGGAGGAACATTGGTGAGGAATTTATAATGTGCAAGCCACATGCACGCGGGTGGCGCCACACGACAAGGAGTTTGGCAGTTCGTGTGGCAATTTGTGGATCTCATATAGATATATGAGTATGAGTATGAAAAAGGCTTTATTTCGATAAAAACATATCTTAAAAGCATGAACATAAAACAATACTTTAACATCATGAAGAGATTTGATTTTCATCAACATGAACACCTAGGTGACAAGTTCTTACATTTTTTCTTAAAAAGTACAGATAGTACATTGAAGATAAAACGCAGAGTAAAAAAATAAAAACTACTTGCACATAAGTGTAAAATCACAAATTAGGAATTTTCTCTTAGCCTTTTCGATCTGATGGACCAAGCCCATCTCAAAAACTTTGACAGTCCACATACGTACAATAATCGAGTGTCAGTTTTGAAAATGCGCAGCACCACAGAATGGTGTCTAGTGCCCAGTTCTCTACATAACGGTTTAAGCCAGCAATTCCTCTGTGATTTGTATGCTGGACATGCGAACAGGATGATTCTTTTCTAGACACGCAATTTGGACAAAAAGGGGATGTTTGAAAAGGGACTTTCCATCGGGCAGTTAATTCACGTATTGGTAGTATACCGACACTAAATTTGAAGTATAGAGCCCTGTCAAAGGGCTTCTGAATAATGTCAAGATAGGGTTCACACAATGCAACATCCTTGATCCTCAAATAGTCATCAGTTATTCTGCCTAATTTTGGATCAGAGTTGTATTTGCTAGATACCCAACTCCAATAAAGTCTCTTCAATACTGCTTTTGGTGGGGCAGATCTATTTTCCCATGCATCACTTAGGCCCAAATCACAAAGCAAGGATTTGACATCTTTAAGCCACTTAATTTTATGCCATCCCATCATGGACATTACTTCCGACAAACCCTCCGCATACTTTGCTAACTCCGGCACTCGCCATAGCCAAGCCCATAATAAGAGCGGTCGGACTTTAGCCAGGTCATGAATCGAATGACACCCCAAATCAAATAACAATGGGACCGTAGGGGTGCTCTGAGAGAGTGCCATTAAATCCTTAAGGAATTTATTTTCAGATCTTGTTAACTGTTCCATAATACTTGTACCCTACATTTCGGCTCCATATAGGGCCGAGCTTACTCCTCTTGCCTTGTATATTTCGATGACCGGGGCAATGGGTCTAGTTGATGAGGAGCGTTGTTCCTTGAGGATGGCCCCCACTACCCTTTTGTGGCATACATGCATTTTCAGTATGTGAGGGCTCCACTGCATGGTATCGAAAAATGCGTATTCCAAGATAATCGAATATGGTAACCCTTTCCAATGGCACAAGGTTCCCGACTGGAGGCCTGGCAAGCTTTTTTGGTGGGTTCAGTACCAAATACTTGGTTTTATCTGTGTTTATTACAAGCCCTCTCAGGATACAGAAAGACTGGAAACTATCTAGGAGGCTCTGGAGGCCCGCAGGGGACTTGGAAATGAGGAGGGTATCATCAGCGAATAGGAGGGTTTGAATTCACTCGCCCGCCAATGATGGTGCATCAGATGGACTTTTCAACAGATGTTCCACCACACCGTTCACATATAGTGGGAGCAAGGAAACATCCCTGGCAGACACCCCAATTCACTGGAATTCTATTTGTCTTCTGCCCCTGTGGGCCCCACCTCACTTGAGCAAAGTTACCATTGTGGAGCCTCACTAAGATTGACAAGATATACGAAGGAATCCCCATTTCGGACAACACTCCCCATAAACGTTCCCGGGGCACCAGGTCGAAGGCAGTCTTTAAGTCGATGAACGCGAGGTAAAGACTGCCTTTTCCTATAAGTGCCACTTTCCAATAAATAAGTAGCAATCTAAATGCCTTCTTTATAGTCCCAGTGCCAGACCTAAATCCCGCTTGGTAGTCCGAGAGGACTTTATTTTCATCAGCCCATTGCAAAATCCTCTCGAGAACCACCTTCCCAACTACCTTCTGGGTAGAGTCGATCAGGCTTATTGGACAGTAATTGGCAGGGTCGCCCCTGTGCCCCTTTTTAAAGATAGGGACGACCTCTGCCCCCTTCCAAGACTCGGGAATTGTGGCGCCGTTAACAATGGCGTTAATTAAGATAGAAATAAGCTTCCCCCATTTGGGCAGGTCAGAACGGAGAAGGTCTCCGGGGATGCCATCGGGACCTGCTGCTTTATGTGGCACAATGCACTTAATCGCATTTTCCACTTCTTTCTCTGTGAATGGGTAGCTATTAGGTTCCCCCAAGGTTTACGGGAAGCTTTGAGAAATGGGCTCAATTAAACCACCATGTGAACACGAGTACAGTTTTGAGAAATGGTCGAACCACGTTTGGCTTGCAATGTTACACGTTATAAGGTCATTAACCGGACTATTCTTAGTTTTTATAATACTTCAGAAGTGGCCAGCATCTCTCCCAGTGCTAGCCTCCTTAAGTGCTTGCCAATACTGGTCCTCCCACTCTTTTTTTGCTTCTAAAACGGTCCGCTTATACTCTTTCCTAGCCTGCTGGATCAACGCTTGGGACTTACACTTCACTGCCTTAATTAATTCAGATTTCTTATGACAGCATTTTGTTGTATACCAGCCCTCTTTGCCATTAGGCTTACGGGGCTCTCTCTGTGGCACACCTTTGTTTTGGACTAGGAATAAATTACCCAGTGCTTTAATGGTGTCTTGGAATATTACCGACACCCTAGTTGGATCACATCGATCTACAGGAGTTGTATCCAACTTAGTCTGTGCTGCTAGCAAGAGGGCCTCAATATTCCTAACTTTCCCATCATCCAGAGCAACTTTGCACCATTTCAGGCACCTCCCACGATTGGATGGACGTACTTCTAGGGTTGACATTGTTTCAATGGGTGCTACATGACCGGGCTCACACGGCCACAGAGGATGTAGACTCAAAGAAATTGTGATCGCTATCGGTAGTCAGGTGAACTTCCATATCCTGCATAAAGCGCCAAAGCTTAAAGTCAAGGAGAATATAATCAATCCTTGTGGAATGATTGATCCTGTTATACGTATGGGCCCCCGTTGGATCAGAAATAGTTCTACCGTTTGCTGCTCTTAAGCCAAACTCTATAACTAGTGTGTTCAACTGAATAGCCCGTTGCGACCACCTCTTTATCGGTTGGATTGCAAGTGTAGGAATACCCCTCCTAGTATCATCCTCGGCGATATCTTGAATGTCCTCTGCCTCAAGGGGCTGAAATGTACAATCCAAGTCCCCTGCGACCAGGACATGCATGCTGTGGTGGCATTGCCTCAGTTTGTTTTCCAGAAGTGAGACAGTGGAAGATGGAGCATCACCTTTAGTACCTCGGGCATATATATTAATTATTACCATTGTTCTCCCTCTCTGGGCACCGCTTACTGAGATCCTTAAGATGTCACAGGAATTACATTGCAATTGCTTGGTGGTACATCCCAGAGAAATACTAATCGATATTAGGAGCCCGCCCGAAGGGGGGGCCCTTCCTGTAGGGGGGGATACTGCTGGTAGGAAAAAGGTGGTATAGCCAACTTTATGATGGGGCACCAGGCTCCAGGTTTCCTGGAAAATACAGATTGTGTGAGACTCAACCAAGATATTCCAATCTGGCAGATCTATTTTCTTAGAAATGCCCGCTATATTCCAGCTCAGAATTTTTATTGGAGGATCAACTAGAGCTAAATCCGGGGATATATCTGTTGGCGCTAAATTTGAACTGCCTCGTAACCCAGTAGGGTCTGTTGCCGGATACAACAGAGTAATAGCCTGCGAGCTAGGAGTATTTCCAAGCCCAATGAGTAGGTCTGGCAGGGTCAGACAGATTCCATGGGTTTCGTCACAATTGATTTGAGTGTCATTTATTCCGATCCCAGTTACAGTCTCCTGCAGTTTTCCCTCTCTCTTAGGGCTCCCACAGCTGTTCTGGATAATTGGTGCTTCTGGCACTAGCCTATTTATGCGGCTAGCAGCATATATATATATACGGGTTTTTTTTTCAAATTAACATCTGCGTACAGAATCTCAACGTCATGGTGAAAACTGTCCCTCAAACTGTTGTGAGTTTGTAACTGCAGTGACTTCAGTGCAAAATTTTTTAAATTATACATACACGAATGGTCTATCTCTAGACTGAGTGTGCATGAAAGGAGACGTAAAGTGATCCCTGTGAGTGCAGGTGGCTGAGTCCGGAAATTTGCAAAGAGAAACAAGCCAATCTTCTGGCTTTGCTCAAAGAGCCAAAGAATGAGTCAAGCCATCCAACGAGTTGGCATATAAATGATACAGCAAATGCAAGTAAAAATATCATAAAGACTCTTTCAAATTAAAAATATTTTTTTCTTTAACGCTTGTGTTTCCCAACTGCCCATTAATCTAATCACTGTGCTGACATCAGCTAAAAGTGCATTTTTAAAATTGAACTTTACTCCATCAATCATGCCTTAACAATACTGCCTCGAGCAAACCAAGAGATGTCAGGTTGTCATGGGCACTGTTTATATTTTCAATACTGTCGTTGTATGTGGAGCAATATTATTGTTTAGTAAACCTTACATAAGTGATGTTTTTACATAGCACAAATCCTGAACTGAATTTCTTTAGGGTGGCCTCGGATTTGACCCTCAATTGAAATGAGGCAGAGTGAATTAAAGAGATTTGGGTGGGATCAATCAGTTTGTTCAAGTGAAGAACTTGGTATTTGAATACAGGTTTCGTGGGTATGCATAGAGGAATTCAACATCTGGAAGGGTATTGCCTTCTTAACACCAAAGGACAATGCTTAGTGTTTCTTTGTGGTGCTAAATTAGTACAACATGTAAAAGAACTACATGTATTAAAAGTCAAATCGAGTACACACAAGAAGTGCTGTACCTCCAGGCCTCTAACAAGCTTGTGCTCGGATACAGATTGTTTGTGACACAATCTCTGGGAGTAACTCCAGCACCGGGCACAATGTTTGCAAGGCTGCTGTGGGAACAGTCCGCCAGCTCTGCTATACCATTGTCTGCAAGCCACACTCCAGCAGCTTTCCTTGTGGAGAAGTGTGGCTCACTGGTTAGAGCGGCAGACCCTGATGCAGAGATCTGACCCGGGACCAGGATTCAATTACCGTCGCAGCAGGGTCTTGGGCTCAATGTCCGCGGACCTGATAATTCTCGCATGGTGCCTACTCTAATCATGGGTCCCACTCGGCAACTCTGGGCAATAGCTTGCTTAATCTCCACACTGGCCCTAATCGCTAAGGATGCCTGGCTTCACCTTGGGGTGCCCAGGAGTGGGCGCCTCACAGGAACAGGCCAGGATGGGTTCCTCAGCGGTACAGCGCGCTGACATACAGGCTAGTGTAATCAGGCGCTTTATAAGCTCAGTTACTTACTTACTTACTTACTTCTAGGACCCCGGTGTCAGCTCTCGTGCGATACTCACCAACAACCACAAAAACATCCCCTCCTGCAGTCCCCCAATAGGACTGCCACCTGGCCATAATTTTACTGACCTGGAGGGTATTTTTCAGTCAAGGCCATTAAAAAAAACTTGGTAAACCATCAAAGGCTGGTTTATATTTTGTCTTTGCAATATAAATGTAAAATAGTAAATACAAGAAAAAAAGTCAAAATAAATTCCACGCTAAATGAACAGTTCCTGGTTGATTATTAAAGTAGAAGCATAATCGCTATGTTTAAAAAGGAAAACGGGAGAATTATGAAAATTCATATTCCAGTACTCCAAGCCCCTCTAGAGTCTGAGACATGGAAATAACTGCTATTTTTCACCTGGCGAAGGTAGCAACCCTAGCCACTAACTGCAAACCCTGCTCCAGGGTTGGATTGGGATTAAAAATAGTCCCGGGTACGCTAAAGAAAAGTGGCCATATTTGCATATTGCCTTTCCGCAAAACACTCTTTTGGCAAAAGTTTTTTTTAAAATGGGGGGGTGTTAAAAAAAATGCTCGGATCAGTTTACACTGGTGAAACACACCTGAAAACAAGTGAGGCCACTTTTGCTCAGGTCCCCTGCCCCCGCTCAATATGCATATATTAATGGGCCGGCCCAGCGAGAGAAAGGGAGTGACACCACTGCCTGTTGATAAAATGGAGGTAATGGACGCCCATCTACCTCCAGAAAGGCCTCTCAGGCACCCACTGGGCCTCTGGCGACATGGAACAACACAGACACTGCCCAAATCGTCCCCCTAGGCTGCCCAAAAAAGCAGCCCATGGCTGGAATTTGGATACCGGCCCCTCGGGCATTGCCCGAGTGCCCCTGTTACCAATTCAAGGCTGCCCTGCTCAACCATTCGATTTGTGCCTTACCCGCCGCCAATCCTGCTGCCCCTTTCCCTCCAGCTCTCCTGGCAACAGTATTGCCCTGTTCTCCCTCAGCCTCCACATGTGCACGAGTCTTCCGGCGCCATTCCCTACAATACCTACCACGTGGCCTGTACCATTCCCTAGAACAACTACTGACAGCAGTGCTCCGCAAGTTCTACAGCTCCTTACAGCCCGCTCACCACACCATTTCATCAGCCTTAATGAACATACCTAGGGGCAGATTTACAAGCCCCTTGCGCCACTTTTGCGTAACACTTTTAACTTGGGGAAAGTGACACAAAAGTGGCGCAAGGGGCTTGTAAATCTTCCCCCTGGTGCTTAATTTGAGCCTGGTGGTTGCAGCTGGGGCCCATCTGCATTCATTTCTGGGGACCCGCACTTATTTTTCTTCAACATACTTTGATCCGGAGCATGAGAGAAAGACGCACGGCAGACAGAAGGTGGAATAAAAAGAATAGATAAACAATGACAAAGGGAGCAAGCAGGGATGAAACACCAACCTGTAATAGTGAGGTAAGAGGCAGGAAGGTACTGTGGTGGATTAAAGAGGCATGAGGTAGAATCAACCTTAGTATTTCCACCTTAGCTGCTACTGGCTTCTGAGCTAAATTTTGTGTCCTGACACTTTTTCAAATAACTGCGCATGCACACAGAGAGCGCCCTTTCCATTTCTCACCGCTATCGCGTTCCTCCGTTTCCCACAGACAGCGCTCGGAGTCCTGCACGTGGCTCATCGTGTTTTCACGCCACGCCCTTGCACAGCCCGGAGCGTCGGAGTGTTGAACTGACACCTCTGCCCTCGCGGCTCCCACGCCCCGCGCGCCGCACAGGGGCTTTTTATAGACTCATTAGGGATCTCTAAATCAATAGAGCGTTTGTGTCTTCCCAGCCTCTGTGCCAAGACTTCCTCGACTCCACCCTCCACGGAGGAGCAGCCCGCTCCAGGCCGGATCCGCTGGCCAGGAAGCTGGCGACGCAGGTGAGGGCTGCGCGAGGACAGGTGAGCGGGGCCCGCAAACGGTGGCATAGCTCCTGCTTGCCCCCCTCTTCCGAACAAGTGTCAGTTGAGGCAAACACTGCATACTGCCAGCTCCAGGTTGACTCAAGTACAAGGACTCCTGAGCCCTACAGTTCTGTAGGTGAGCTCATGGACGTCGATTGAGCAAAATGTCAGTGGAACTTAAGCAGAAGTAACAATATATCTTTTGACACCCATTTACCTCACAGAGAAGTGACGCAGCAAGAGTGTCATGATACCCAAAGCAAGCAAGGAAAATGGGCCACCCTCTCAGGGATTCCAACTTTAAAATAAAACAGGTATATCGACCTATTACTATTGGGGAACAGTGGACTCTTGGGCCTGGTGCCAGTGCATCTGCTACATTATTGATAGTTATGACGTTGCACACAGTTGACCCTATGTTTACACGGAGCACATTGTTAGCCTCCTGTTTGCTGCTGTACAAACTCTTGATACTTGTCTAAAGTAACTGAAGTATAGAAAAAAGTTTTGGGCGGCATGCTTGAATTAAGCCCATCCACTGGTAATTACGTGGGCTGCATCCTAGTCCATTGTTATTTTGCACACCAAGCCATCTCCGTTTGGACCCGGCCATATGCAAATCAGTCTCCAATGGGAACAGCCCAGCCTGAACTGAATCTGCCATGTTCTGTTCAAGCTAACTCTGCCCTCCAGATGTTCCCATCTTTGAGGTGGAATGGCTTTGGCACTCGAGATGTAGATTTTACAGCTGCGGCCCGTGCAGGTATAAGCGATGAGGCCAGAGGGGGGTGGGGGAGGGGGGGGGGCGGGGGGGGGGGAATTCGACGGACTCTAATGAGGGTAAATACATTATTTATTAAATGTTCTCTTGTCCTTGCCCCCCACCCCCCCTCCCACAACCAGCCCCACCACCCAGCCGCTCTTACCTGCATGGGCCACGGTTGCGATTTTACAAACCAGCTTGCTCAGCCAAATATGTTTGCAATATTGTTGCCTGCGAATGCCATGTACCAGCTTTCATGAATTCAGCTGTGCATCTCCTTGTATTTGTCCTGAGTATTCACCCATGTGATTCATGTTACAAACCGTCTGCAGTACAGTATAAATTTGCATATTGTCTCTTTCCAGGAAGCTCGTCTCTATTTGCTAGTAAAGGGGTATCCCCTTGTCAGTACGCTAATTATTCACAAAATATCATTTTAGCAATATACAGTTTAAAGACAACAAAAAGCGAGATGAAGAACCAACACTACTGAGGGGCTAGAGTAAAAGGTATGGAGTGGAAAATACATAAATTAAACAGGGCCCCTCGAATCTGCCATGAACTTAAGCGAGTGCATCTTGGTTTCACTGGGACAGTGTGAGAGTTATTTGCAGTGTGACCATTCACTCTGGTTTTAGCTCGTGCTGCGTTGGCTTTCTGCTCCTTTCTTGCTTAGTGTCCTGGTGGACCTAAGGCTTGCCAGTGTCAGCATCTCAATGTTGCTGATGATGGTCAGGCTATATCAATCCAAATATGTGGTTTACTGTTCCTAATAGGACACTAATCGTGTCTGAAGAAAGAAAAGGGCAAAGTAAGTAGCTAGGTACTGTACCAATCAAGAGAAGACGGTCAACAAGATTGTCTCTTGTTGCGCTCACACATCCCTAGGGATGCCATGCTTCATCATGGGGCGGTGTTCCTCGTCGGGCCGGCGCTGCAATGCCCTACGGGTCCCCAGAAGGGTCACTTTAGTGGAGATCTTTTATTTCGCCATTTGATGAGTGTGAGAGCGTGTCCTAGTGAGGTTGTAAGAAGTGAGTGGGAAACTAAATAACTAAACCTGGCTAGGTGATATCCCAAAAGTTTTAATATGCTGATTCCCCTGTCAGAGTAAAACACCTGTAGGTTGTGTTACTTGTGGGGTATTAATGGCCCCTAGTAACTAAAAAAGGAAAAGGTTGAAATGTTTCGCGCCTAAAATTGGTCAAAATGATCTCTGGCGCTCCATCTGGACGGAAATGAATATAAGTTATTAGTGGGTCAACCCCAATTGTAGATTCAGGATGAGTGGTCCCCCTTTCTTATTGTCGGGCAGCACCTGCTCATGATAAGTTTCACAGTTGGTTCGACCTAGATAGCTAATTCTTCTAAAGAACAGGCTTCATAGTCTAGCGCACAGTGACCTGTACCGTTACAGGAGTTTGCCGGGATCGAGTCTCGCTGCACCGCCACCTACCATCGACAATGCGTGCCTGAATGGTCTGGCTACGTCTGTGGTGACGTGTAAAGATACAAGGCCTATGGCGATAGTGTTGTGAGAGTGTGATATACTTTTATGGTCAGAAACATGGTGAGTTAATGTATGTGATGTGTGGGGTCACAGCTCGAATTCATACTGAGCATGCTGTTGGGGCATATGCCCTTCAACAGAGCTTTATCAGCAGCTTGTATTGTGTAGCTGTTGCTTTTCAGTAATGGACTGGCTGATCAATAATTAGGCATAATCATGGGATATTGCTGTTCATTAAATCTTGATTACCTGATTCTGTACCTTGAAGCAGATGACTAAAACATGGTTGCTAGACCTGACATCCTTTGTGTGGTGTTCCCCCAAATGTTTTGCCTCCACCCCCTATGTTTGCTGAATTCCATATTTTTTTACTCTGTACACTTTACTGCTGCCAGTACTAAAGTGCTTGCACTCTCTCCTTCAAACCTGGTAAAATTGGTCTAGACCTAATTGGTATGTTTTCACTTTTGTAAGGCCTATCTCTCCCATTGAAAAACACTGGATTACGTTTTTACAATTAGTACGTGCTAACTTTAGAGTGAGAGCAGATAGAGATATGCTGTTTACACTCAAATGAATGGGAATTTAAAATATTCTTCAATGGGGAAAGTCAGATTTTAAGTTACAATCTTGAAAATGCCACTTTTAGAAAACTGGCATTTTCTTGTCCCAACCATCTGTGCCTAGTGCCAGTGTGCCTGGTCACATGATTGTGAATGGCTCTGTTGCTGGGGCTTGTGTATTGCTTCCAGACAGTAACACAAGGGAACTTAGGTGTGGGCAGGAATGGGCCACCCAGAAGGATGGCCAGGAAGTGGCTTTGACCAGCTCCCTTACATTTTAAAAAGCTTTGCCTTCGGCACACACAAAGGTACCTAACACCAGGCCTGCCCTTCCTTTGTCGCTCCCAGGCAGTTTGGAGCCCTGACAGGGGAAGAAGAAGGGGAAGAATGTTCCAGAACCAGATTGGGGGGGGGGGGGTGCTAAAGACAGGGAGTCCTTCCAAAAAAAAGATTGGCAACAGGTATAAATATTAGACATCCAAAGCCACTCATCAGAACACTCTTGGGCCTGAGGAAGCCTCTCAAGGGACAAGGCAGAACAGAGTTGCCCCATAAATTCAGACTATCACAAAGCAGCCCAGTTGCATACTGTCAAGGAATGGTCCATAAAAAAGAGCAACAAACACTCAGTCTACATTAACTGAGCAGTAGTTGGAAGATCTCTGTGGGATTTGCTAGGTCTGTCAAATAAATATAGACCCCAGAATGACTATTGCAGTCATCTTGTGGGAACTGTATTAGAAACCTGAGATAGAATAGCACTTCATCCCAGGATCACAACATTTCCATCTCCTTTCATTGTCTATATATGACAACCACAAATTCAAGTCAGCTAGAGAGAACCTGTATTTTAAGAAATAGACAGATCAAGAAGGAAAATTGACCTCATACATGTTGAAAGAGTGTTTACCAGAATCTGGGACACAAATATCAACAGATACAATATTAGGTAATACAACTATAGATTAGGGCATTCATACAAGATAGGAAATTACTGGTGACTTATCAAGGAATAAGGGCAGATGTCTCAAGTTTAGAGAAGCTACTAAATGCACCCTTTTGGGTAGATGAAAGGAAGTGCCTGTCGAGGTGGAGCAGAGACATAGGGCGAGAGATTACAGGAAACACATTGGAGGCTTTATGGAGGGGTGTGTATAAAAAGAAACGAATGTATACACCATAGAGGGTCAGCATTGAAACTTATAACACTTTGGTATTTTTCCCCAAATAAATGGCATAGACTGTTTATGACAAGTTCAGACAAATGTTGCTGAGGTGCAGAGACATATGGGGGGGAGGGAGGGGCGCTCCTCAGTACTATCTAGAAGGAGATGTAAGTATCAATTAAAGATATAGTTGGCTTTCCGACAGACCCAGTGGGATGAAAGAAGATTAACTTCCGTGCAAGGAACTTGATATATCAGTTTCTGTTGGTGGCCAGAATGGCTTGGCACACTATCGGAAAAAATAGACTAACCCAGCGTGGCCTACATGGTGCTGCAGAATGTGGGAAATGATGGCATCAAGAGTCTTTCTGGTCGTGTCACCAAAGACAGAGACAGCTTGTTGGCTATATCACTACCCTTTTTGCAATCCATGGAGGAAGACAACTGAGAACTCACATGCTGCGTTTGTGGCATTGAGGATGTTTGATTGATCTAATGTGACTCACCAATCTGTGGGAAGTTTCTAATCATGACTGCAGATGCAGATAAGTGAATGTGTATAAAGTCACTGGAGTGCTTGCGCTTATTATTGCTTGGGGTGGGGGTTGGGTTATTGCTGTTGGGGTATATTTGAGTTCTTCCATGTTTAAGTCGCTTACTGCTGCATTACGGTGTATGGCAAATGGTGAATGCCACCATTTCAAGTGCATATACATGTATATCAATGAATCTTTCCTGAATTTCAATAATAATAATTTTTAAAAAGGTTTGTACTAGACCATGCTGGTCTCTCTTGATGCAGCTAGCTCATACACCAGCAGGGTTTCCTGCTAAAGCAGCATGGTCACCGAAGAACAAAGTTGGTGCCTGGAGGGAGTGTGCTTGACAGGCAGAGGTACAGCTCAGCTCACTTGCATTTGTATATCTAGCTTTCTTGAGACAGATCTCATTCAAACTCTCGTGAGAGGTAGAGAATGGATTATAGGTGTTGTGTTTACATCTCTTGACTCTTGGGTTATATTGTGGGATTCAGTGCATGCAAGGACACCAGCCATGAGGAAATGGGTAGCACCCAGCTCCACATTCTGTAAGCACCAAGGTTCTTGCAGATCTTTATCACATAATTGTTCTGTAATCTGGTGGGAAGCTCCAGTTTATATTTCCAAATCCTGACATTTGATCCACAACAGATTGCAATTGAGAGTGGATCCATTACTTAAGGTTCAACCTGATTTGATCAGAGTTGGCCTCTAAGAGTGTTTCTGGGAAGGGTACCTCTTCTTGACCACTGTCTTTGTGCCTCTGGCCAGGTACACTCTCCTAGGGCCTAACCTAGGGGGAAAACCCATACTTTTGTCCTTAAGCTCTGCCACAAAGTAGTCTGAGCTGTGCAGCCTTTAAATCAGTCTAGCAATCTCCTCGTATTCCTGAGTCATCGGTTCAGCGCTGGCCAAAGCTTCACTTGTGACTGATCGACCCAGGTCTGCCAGCCTTTCATCGCACAGGTGGGATAATCTTTGGTTTCCCCCAATCGGTGAGCCCACCTCTGGATCATGCAGCAGAAAAATGTCTGGGGCTCTGTGCAGGTGAGACCGTCATGTGTATAAATTATGACCTGCACCTGAGGAAACCACATGACATGAAATATGAATGCACAGTTAGAACACTGTAGCCCTGAGCAACATAAATTAAAAAGAATGGCCCATCTGTCACATCCATCTGAAGAATAATTAGGAAACACCTGGAAGTTAGTATAATATTTGGAAAGGTAACATCACAAATGGCTTCTCGTTAAGTAGATCCACTGCAGGACCGGTGTTAGAGGACTATATATTCGGGATTTTTTCAATAGCCAAAAAGTTGTAAAGTCACTCAAATGTGTAAGAGTAAATTACATTTATAAATTATTCAAAAGAGTAAGCTCCTTTGTGATTAGCTAATGCACTTTGTGAAAAGAGCACATGGGCCTTCCATTTGGTGGAGATATGCTTGTTACACTTTTGGAGAAAATTTATACTCACATTTTGTGAATAGCCAAAAAATAGTAAAGTTACTCAAAAGTTTAAATTACTCAAAGTGTAAATTACCTTTGTGAATCAGGCCCAAGTACTCTATGGGCGCGCAGGTGGTGGCATGTGACTGCAGTTATATGTGGCCTCCGAGGTGTTATAAATCTGGGTAAGTGTATATACTAGAAGCACAGTGGTTCCTTCGAATTTGTTCATGGGATTAAGTTATGGATTATGAGATACCAGCAAATATATGTCTGTATCACAAGAACATTGGAGATCAATCGATTATTTTCATGCCATAAATCACTTTAAAAGGCTTAACATTGACAAAAGAGGTTTTATTCAGCAATATATATAATTAATGTAGGTGATTGCTCAAAGTAAATACATGTCTGTGAGAATGTAGGTGCTACAGTGGGGAATTAGATGAAAGAGCAATCCTTAAATAGCCTTAGATAGTGAACAAATGTGGAAAACAAAGCAGTAGATTACCTAAGATTTGTGCAGCACAACAGTGCATAAGTCATCTGCACTGCACTGGAGCATCATATTTGCATCGTATAGAGATGACAACAGTGCTGATACAAATGATGGTACGCCTTGCTTGTGTGATGTGAAATAAGATTAAACATTAAGATGGCCCACAATGGAAACTGAGTGGTGTTTTGTATGACTTTTGTGTTCTCAAGGAATAACTTTAAGTACAATTATCAGCAACCAAATGTTCACCCAAGGTTAAATTGTATAATACGTGTAGGTTTCATGATTGTTATGCTTATGATGGGTTGAAAAATCAAGGAGTGTGGCCCACCCATGTTAAAAAGGGTTCCAAAGACAACCGGTAACCAAAGACCCTTTTATGTTGCCCGGCGGTATCGCCTCTATGACCCACCAATATTAATCAATGAAGAAGCAGGCGCTGGAGACTGGAAGGCGGGAAACGAGGATTTTATTCTCTCCGGAGGAGAACACATCAATTCAGACAGCAAGTATCGTCACGAGGTGCTCTACCCGCATCTCTGAGGCCTGGCCTCTTATACACAGGTTTACGAACTTTATTGTATGTAACACATTCTTGCAATGCTTTGAAGTATGAAAGGACATCCTCGGAATCTCCCCTTCAGGCCCGTTCCCACACACATTTACAGTTGGATTCCCCACCCCGGTCACAACAGGTGATAGTTGTCACACAGCAGGGCATTCCGCCGATTCACGGAATGCATGGGGTTGATCGGATCTCATGGGGTGGGGGCTTTGATCGGTTCGGGGGTCTTTTGATGGGGAGGGGAGGCTTCCTACTGTACGGGGTAATAAACAGTATCCGCAGGGCCAGGTGGCGGTCTGGGAACAGGGAAGACAAACGGGGATACAGGAAAAGGGGGTTTGCATAAAAAGGGTTTGAGGCCATGAAAGGAATGAGGGGAGGTGTCGCGCTGGGAACAGGATGAGATTCAGTGGTGAAACTGCGCTGGAGAGGGGTTTATGACCCAAGACATGAGAGAGCGGGGGTTGTCAGTGTGCGGGGGAATGCTTGTGAGGTTAAGAGAGAGAGAGAGACGCGCTAGCTATCAGCGAGGGGCAGGGAGGCCATGGTGCTCAAAATGGCTGCCGCTTACGCGCACGAATGGGCTCGAAAAGGGGCAAGATGGCGCCGATAATGTTCACCAAGATTGTATTCATTTTTCACAGTCCTCCCTTTAACATTTCCAAGACATCTTGCTGGCCTATTTCCTATCTACACCTATATGCAGCAATCACAAGTAAGGGAGAGGGGACTTAGGCAAAGGAACTGCGCATATACATCATTTCATAAACATCACATTGAAAAATCTCATCATCTAGTAAGCGGGTTCATTGTTAAGTTGGTTGCAGGAAAAATCATCATAATGCAATATCAGACTAGAATTACACAGTGAGGGCGTCGGGTACAGATCATAGAATAAGAACTGGTGAGGTATCATATAAGTAAGTCCTTTGTATACAGCGGGTGCATAGTCAGTCCAATGGCGATTGGGAGAGAAAGGAGATACAGTAAAAATGTCAGAGTTCTCGTTGTCCTTTGTCGTCTTCTGTCAGCACTGTTGAGCATCTGGATTACCTATCAACAAATGTTCATGTGGATTGAGTCGTTGGAGGTCTGCGGGCAGGGGTACCTTTTCCTTTGTTTCGCCAGACCCCATAGGAGCAATGCGTTACGGTTTTGGAACAGGTGCACTCTCTTTTGTAGCGTAGAGCATTGATTTGCAATAAAAATGCGATTGTTCCAGAATTGTGAGATCTGTTCGTATCTTGAGTCTCTGTGGTGGGCATTTCCTGTTGCTTCCATCATCTTCAGGGTGTTTGGTAGCGGGCAGAACCACAGACTTTATTTATCTTTTCTTCGGGGGCGACCCTTGGTGGAGTTCTAGGTCACCATTCTGGGATTTTACACAGTTCGTGGTCTACTTAGTTGGAGCTCCCTCCCTTCTGACGTAGGGAGTACTCTTCTCTGGGTAGCTCAGTAGGATTTGGAGGAACTTGGGAGTTCGGGTGGAAAGGTGCGGGTGTGAACAGTCCTTATGGTAGGTCGGAGGAAGAGGGGATGGAGCAAGGCCAAGTCGGGAACAGATCAGGGGGAGGCGGAGAGTTTGGCGTCAGGCGAGTCCGTGACCATGTTCAGAGAGCGGGGGCTTTTTGGCATACGTTGATCATAGAGCAGGGGCTTCAGGTCAGCCCTTTCCTTAGCTTTGTTTGAAACAGTGCCCCGTCCTGCGACTCCTTACTGCCGTGGTCTCGCCTTGGCCTCCGTTGCTGATGTTCCACAATCCGCAGTCAGGCCGCGTGCTCCCACATCCGGTCCCTTTCTCCTCCGACAGTGATATCCTTAAATGAGTGTTGAAAAGACAGTCTTTAGAGATATTGCAGAAGAAGGTAATTACATAAGTCTAATTCTCTCCCAACACCAAGCAACTGGGGTAAGCACTCGCTACATTGGAGATTCTTGCGGCTAGCGTATAAGCAATTGATGATGGGTTTGCTGGATTCCTTACAACTTCCTTTTGTGGCTAATTCTTTGGCGCTATGATGGTCATTACGTTCATTTGTAATAGGTACGAGGTCTGGTACTCATGTATTGCATAAGTCTATTATAGTAGATGTCAGTTCTTCTGGTAGAGACCTATTTCCCTAGTACGAGTCTTGCAAGGCTAGGCTGGTCTTCAGGGCCTTGTATTTTACAAAAAGTGCAACGTGCTATTCACCATAGTCCGATAAGCATCCTTCTGAGGGATGAACATAGGCTAAACAAGTCTGCATTACATAAAAACATCCTATTTTCAACCATGCTTACTGCAACAAGTTCTTTCGTTTTTCAATCTAATTTTCAACTTTGCACACATCCTTCTAACTTTCTATATAAATCCTCGCAACCTGGTTACTACAAAAACTCGGGAGGGGTGGTTTGAAACAATTATTAAACTTATCCTCGGGGAGGGAGGGATCTGATGGATACCAAACTGGGAGCATTTTGGGTAGATGGGGGTGTCTCGATCATTTCTTACAGCTTGGGGTACGGAGACAATTTTCAATGGGGATGGTCGCATTACCACAGACACATTTTTATCATAGGAGCCACTGACAAATAGTTCCCTGAGAGTGGGTCAAATTTAGGGAACCTTAGTCGTCTTACCTGTCCCTTTCCTATCGGTCAATTTAATTTTTCATCCATATTTTAGCAGAAAGGGAGAGGTAGTAACGTGGTGCCGATACAATTTTATTTAGGACAAATTTGTGCAAATACTTGTAGTATTTGGGGCCAATCAGGAGGCGCACCAGGTTCGCCAATTAGGTGCCAGTTGCTAGGAAAAGGGAAAGCGTGGAGGGGTGGAAGAGTGAGTGAGAGACAGACAGAGACAGAGAGAGAGATAGAGTAAGAGATAGAGAGAGAGAGACAATAGGCAAAACAGTACACATGGGACATAGAGAATGACCGTGTATTGTTTGGGCTATTCAGTGCGTTACCCGTCGTTTAGGCGTTTCGGGTCTGTGTTAGGAGGTAGAAGGCATGCAGTTTCGGGACAGAAGAGCATTAGACCAGGTAAAAAGGCCGTGAGAGCGTCCTCATTGCGCCGTTTTGCAGCGCTAGTCCGTCTTCATGCATCGGGCGTGACGTGGTTCCAGATTCCTTAGGATACTCTAATCGGGATTCTAACGTAACCTGCAGAGGGAAAAAGGAGGGAAAAAGGGGGAAGTGGGAGGACAACATTCAAACACATCAAATGTATGGGCACGAAAATCCTTTACTTACTGCATACTCGTATTCATCTCTTCGGGATATAATCCCTTAGGGTTCTGGTTTCCTAAAGTCATGGGGGCAGGTAATGTGATAGGTTGTTCATGGGGAGGTTCGAGGAAGGCATTAAGGATCGTGTGTAGTGAAACGTTAAAAAAAGAGAGAGTCAGAGGTGCCTAGCGTGAGGTACCCGGGTTTGTAGATGTATCCGGCCTTCGGGATCCCTAAATCATCCCCAAAGCTGTGACGTTCTAAGGCATATCAGTTCGTCGTTCAACCCTATACCTTAGTACCTTCGATCCCCATATCTTTATAACATTTTATCAATCACCCCGCTTTTCTTTACCCATTTCTCAGAAGTCGAGGTCCTTCTTCATACGTTAGTTCCTGGGCTTAGCCGCATATTTTGGAGGCAGCGTATCATACCTTTGAGTCGATCATTAATCCAGGGCCGAACAACCGTTTCTTCAGATAACCTTAAAAAGAGGAGCAGAATGGTTGTGCACAGAAAAACCCTCCCACCGATACCCATATTTACAAAAGTATGCGATGCTTATTCATAGTTGTAAAAAAAACCTTTATTTGCAGAATTATTCAGTACGTGAAATGTGAGAACGCAATTCATATTTTGGCCTGATATGTCGTCGATGGAAGCACATACAGTAGGGGGTTATTTTGTAGCACAAGAACATGTAAAAAAAGGTCTAATTAATTATTTGCAAGTAACCAAAAAAACATTTCATTGCATGACGGAGAAATCAGGGGCATTTCAGTTCATAAATGGAAACACAGTCGGGCTCATCGTAATCACATTTCCTAGATATATACCGTGGGTATGCATCATAAGCGACGTTATGTATCAGTTACAACAAATATCGAAAATAGATTGTTCATTGAAATCAACATTTTGCGGAACCCTTCTTAAATGTTCGCCAAGTGAACCCTCCTCCCTTTAACATCGAGTGTGCAATGGTTCATATATATACATATATATCTTATTACATCAAGTTTCATTAGCTAAGGAACACCACGAGGCACCCGTAAGTTCCATTGATACCAGCGCCATTTTGGGCGAGGTCGGTTTAGTCCGGAAGTAGCATCAGGGGCAAAATATCCCCGACAATTGGCGGTTTGGACCAGAGTCCCTTTCGGCAGTTCAAAAGAAAGCTGTGCTAACAGAGGGGCTGGTGGTGTGGACTGTCAATCAAGAGAGGGGGGGAGTAGAGTCTTTCTTACCGGGTCATGTTGATGTTCAGCCGGAACTTACTCAAGTTCGTTAGCCCATAATGTTCCTGGGTGGTTCAGACGGAAGCTGATGCAGACACGGGAGCACCGCCATCTTGTTGCTGTGCCGTGGTTATTTCATTTGAGATCAATGCAACTGTTCCTCACCGGAAGCCTGAAGGGGTCGAGGGCCCTTGGGACTTTGGTAGAATCTTCAAAGTCGAGGGGATGTTTGTCGATGGTGGGGGCTTGCGCCCAGGTGGGCAAGTGCCCGAGTTGCAACTTTGGACAAAAGTTATTCCAGCGGCCTAGACCCGCCTTTTCGAGGGCCCAGACGCCATTTTGAGATCCTTGTGGCAGCCACCTTTGCCGTATCCGTCAGGAGTGGAAGAAACTTCTCGTGATGGCGAAGGACAGAGCATCATGCTGCTGGAGCTGGACATTTTGGTTCGGGGCGCCAGGGTGCAGCAGTGGAGCCTTCGTCTGGGGAGGTGAGAAAGGCTCGTCTGTGCCGCCTTCCTCTCCCGGCGCATCCTACGCCGTCCCTTGGAATCAGGGGCGCACATGATGACCACCCTACACCCCTGATTCCGACTCTTGGGGGACCACTGTACGTCCGGTGCTCCGTAAATATGCCCGTCGGACATTGTATGTCCTGTTCTGAGAAAGTATACCAGACGGGCATTGTATGTCCTGTGCTATGCAAGTATACCAGGCGGGCATTGTATGTCCTGTGTTACGGAAATATACCAGCCGGACATTATATTTCCTGTGCAGCGCAGGTATATGGCCGTCGCCCGGCTGGAGGACATCGGCGCCGGACCAGGGCAGGGAAGCCTCCTACCTGTGGAGGTGGAAGAGGCTCGTCCGCGTCGCCTCTTCCTCCCTGCCCACCCTGCATCCGTTCGATGGAGGAATTCGTGATGGCCGGACCAGAAGATACGAGGGAGGGGGTCATTTGCAGCCGCCCCCTCCCTACCTGTGGCCCGGGGGACGCCATCCCTGGAAGGGCGGTATGGGAAGACCATTTCATTGCCTGCTTGGCGGAGCCTCCAGGACTTTCTCGCCAGCGACCTCCTTTTGGCTCATGGCTGCTGACAG
The DNA here is from genome assembly GCF_964263255.1 of Lissotriton vulgaris. Lineage (NCBI taxonomy): Eukaryota > Metazoa > Chordata > Amphibia > Caudata > Salamandridae > Lissotriton > Lissotriton vulgaris. The sequence goes on along the minus strand of NC_141693.1, from coordinate 361,463,036 downwards.
GCCCCGCCCCACACGTGCTATGTGTTTCGGATGGGCGGGACCATCGAACTGTTACATTGGAGGACTTCCGGAGTGAGCATAACACGTTTTGTATTTTTCCTATCAGTAAAGTTTGTTTTAGAAAGTTCTACTAGTTATTCTATTTACCGTTGGTTGTGTGTTTCCTTTACCGTGATTAAATCCTAAGTTTTATACAATAGACGCTTGGCTTCCTTGAGTCTTTTCTTTAACAGGGGGTTGTTTACACTGACCTGCAGTTGTGTTTGTTTTTTTTTTAGAGTGGGGGAGCAACAGAGAGCAATCAGTCCCAGAACTCTAACATGTCGTTAAAATTGGCCTGACGAAATCTGTGCCACCGAGCATAATCAAACGGGGTGGTCCTGTCTGTTCTGTCTGCACTAGTCTGATTGGTTTTTATCTCACGTCTTTTTCCTTTCTGTCGGTCCGTCCTTCCCGTCAACCCTCCATTCTTACCTATGCTTTGCAGAGTCGGGCATTGGACTTTCCAGTGTCCAAGACGTTTACAGAAAGCACATTGGTTTTGTTTTAAATCTGTCCGTCCTGTGCGTAATGTCGGGGGATTACCTTCAGGTCGTTGTGTTCCGGGGTTGGCTTGTCGGCACATCCCCTTACACCATTCGCTTTTCATGTCTACTCCTCGGGGCTGTGCCATCGCTGGCCCTTCCCTTTGCCTACTAGACGTTTGGAGGTTTGTCCGTCGTGTCCTTTCACCTTTTCTAAATTCGTCGCTTTCCCTTCGTTGCGTGGCTTCTTTGCGCCACATACCGAGACTATCGAGCATAATAGGTGTTGTTTCATTCCTACGAAGGGCTATTTCTACTGTTTCTATTTTGTCGAGATCAAAGGATCCTCTCAGTGGCCACTGTCTTTCTCGATCCCTTTTTGTATATTTATGCCACAGCTCACTATAGGCTATAGCAATTAATCCATGCTTCATGAACATGTCCTTATTAGGGGTGCCTTCCAGCGGAGCCGGATGGTTCATCTCTAATAAGCGGTCCGGGTTAAACAGGCTACTGACCAGTGGGGAGAAGACAGGCATGACGGATCACAATGGGATAATAGTCAGCACTACCTATCTTATCACTGCGCGCAAAGACTAGACAGAATATTTCTATTCTACGTTGTTTGCACGTAATGAATACCTCATGAACCAATTCTGAGCAATCAATCAACGTTAGGTCAAAAATAAAAAATCAATATGGTCAATGGGGAGAATAAGTAGGCTCGCAAAGGTTCGCGTCACCTACCCTTTCACTATCTGTAAAGAGGGGACCTAATCTTCCCTGTTTTCAGACAGAGAATCTCCAGAAAACAATCTATAACAGTTAATCAATGGGGCGAAGGGGCAATTGTTCAGTGGGGGAGAAAAATAGGTCCGACGGGTGCGTACCTATCCTTCGCTGTTTATAAAGGGAGAGCCTGTTGTTTCTCCGTTTGCAAACAGTGAATCTCCAATAAATTAACAAAGAGTAATACTAGTATTTTCACAACAATTATCAATTTCTTTCAATTATCTATCACTTTCGCAATTCGTCGTGTTTACACGACCTTACCCGGACCGCATGGACAGTTTCTCGTCTTCCGAATCCAGCGCCCGATCGTCCTCTTCTCTCCGTACTTCTCGTGGCACTCCTGATGGTTCCCAGTCAGGACCGCAGATCACTCGAGAGAGGTCTGTTCGGAACCAGTGAAGTTCGGATGATCGGCTGTCAGACGAGGGTCTATCGGACAGGGTACCTTCCGATCGTTGCAGTCGTTCACTCTGTCGTCAGGACCTCTCCCACTGGATCCACGAGTCGCTGATGGGCCCCACGTTTGGGACGCCAATTGTTAAAAAGGGTTCCAAAGACAACCGGTAACCAAAGACCCTTTTATGTTGCCCGGCGGTATCGCCTCTATGACCCACCAATATTAATCAATGAAGAAGCAGGCGCTGGAGACTGGAAGGCGGGAAACGAGGATTTTATTCTCTCCGGAGGAGAACACATCAATTCAGACAGCAAGTATCGTCACGAGGTGCTCTACCCGCATCTCTGAGGCCTGGCCTCTTATACACAGGTTTACGAACTTTATTGTATGTAACACATTCTTGCAATGCTTTGAAGTATGAAAGGACATCCTCGGAATCTCCCCTTCAGGCCCGTTCCCACACACATTTACAGTTGGATTCCCCACCCCGGTCACAACAGGTGATAGTTGTCACACAGCAGGGCATTCCGCCGATTCACGGAATGCATGGGGTTGATCGGATCTCATGGGGTGGGGGCTTTGATCGGTTCGGGGGTCTTTTGATGGGGAGGGGAGGCTTCCTACTGTACGGGGTAATAAACAGTATCCGCAGGGCCAGGTGGCGGTCTGGGAACAGGGAAGACAAACGGGGATACAGGAAAAGGGGGTTTGCATAAAAAGGGTTTGAGGCCATGAAAGGAATGAGGGGAGGTGTCGCGCTGGGAACAGGATGAGATTCAGTGGTGAAACTGCGCTGGAGAGGGGTTTATGACCCAAGACATGAGAGAGCGGGGGTTGTCAGTGTGCGGGGGAATGCTTGTGAGGTTAAGAGAGAGAGAGACGCGCTAGCTATCAGCGAGGGGCAGGGAGGCCATGGTGCTCAAAATGGCTGCCGCTTACGCGCACGAATGGGCTCGAAAAGGGGCAAGATGGCGCCGATAATGTTCACCAAGATTGTATTCATTTTTCACACCCACGTTTTTCTCCCTATTGTTTGCACCTGTTTTTCTTTGATGTTAGTACTCCATGCAATGTTAGGTCAAACTACTTTGTGTGACTTTAGTAGGTATGGGATTACATTGAACCTTAGGGGTGTTTGCACAGTTCCCACCTCTTAAGACCCACTGTACATACATTATCAGAGCTTTCGCATTGAGGTTGCACAGATTTATGGAGAAAAAGACCCTTGACACTTGAAAGTTGATTCGTGCTAGCATTCATTAGGTTGAGCCTGAGCCAGCGCGCATGCGCTGCTCTGAAAAGCTTCTGGTGGCTTCTCCGGTTTCTTTGTGTGGGTCTGACTCTTCCCACACATTGGATTGGATTTTGCTTGTGTCTTTCAATAATGAAAGCACGCAAATGGCTAAAGGCGGGTGCATGGCCCACCTCTTTTTTAATGTTCACTCCCAGGGCGTTTTGGTCTCTGGAGCGAGCAGCGGCACAGAGGGTGGCAGCTGCGTTCTTCGTGGGTCAGATTACAACACTCCGTGCTTTCGCCTGTTTTAACAAACTTTCCTTCCCCCGAGGTTTGCTTCCTTCACAAACGAGATTACACAACCACGTCAGTTCCGCCAACAGCTGACTGCAGTGACAAGAATTTAAAGTGATTCGATTCTTTGCTGATGGCTGCCGCGCTCCCAAAAGTGCGCACCTGTGGGTCCCGAGTCCTCACTCCAAACACTCCAGCGTGTGACGTTCGTGGAGCACCTCGGTCTCTGACGGTGCTGACATCCGACCCTTGCAAGGGAATCATTTTATATTTATTTTATGTTCATGTCTTTCTGTGAGTTCTTGTGTTTCATATTATTTGTTATGCTCGATTCAGATTGGCCATGTGTTTACTTTACTCTGTGAGAAAATGCAACCTGCGCGGCCATCCAGACACATAGCTTATAGGGAACTGTGGTCGCAGGCCATCTTAGACTTTACATATGTGGTCCTTAGAGCACTTTAGCCACAGATGTAGCAGGCTCAGCAGTTGTTTGTGGTAATCATTCCTACTGCAGATAGTGTTTGGGGGTTTTAGCTTTCTGATCCACGCAATCGTATAGCGGCTGCAAATGACCATGTCTGAGTCAGAAGCTTTCTTGTAAGAAAAGAGACTCAGTAAGATCAGCGGCCATTTTTGAATGGTTGCACCTTATTTTAATGGTATTGCAATTGTATGCACTTGATGTCATTCTAATTACGTTGCCATAAGAAAACACGCACATTATGGACACACTTGTTGGGTGGTAGGTTAAGCCACAGTCAGGGCCGGACTGGTGATGCCGGGCACCGGCCAATCCCCAGGTAAGCCGGAAGGGGTGAGGGCCATTTTTTTCACTGGGTGGGCGGTTTTGTTGCTGGGGGCCGATTTTTTATCGAAATCGGCACCCCAGCAACAAAATCATAATGCCGTCCGTGACACTGACAGTGACAGAGTCAGTTTCTCTGCACTGGAAAAAAGCACAACTGCCATAGGTGAGGTGACCTCATCTCACGAATGGCAGTTGTGCTTTTTACTATTACCCGCACAGACAGAGTCAGGTCAGATTGTGGACTGCTGTCGGTGAATTTAATAGTGTGTGTGCGCAGGGTGTGCGCACACTGCGGCACCACGCCCACGCCGCCACCATTCGTGACGTAGGATGGGCCCAGATCATTGGTCTGCATCCCCTCCCCAAATGTGAAACGATGGAACATCGGAGATGCAGCCTGCAGCATAAAACTTAGGGCTAGATGTTGGTAATTGTAAATTACTGATTCGAAAATACCAAATTTTACCGATTCGGTATTTTCGAATCGGTAATTGCTATGTAGATAAAAAATCTGTAAAAATTACCGAATCGTTAAGATTTGGTAATTACCGAATCTGTATTTACTGATTCGGCAATTGACATTCATTTCTATGGGCCTGGAGGCCCATAGTAATGAATGTGAATTGCTGAATCGGTAAATTCCGATTCGGTGAAATAGGGAAAGAGTCAAGGGTGGCAGGGTGGCACTTTGACACCCTGTTGCACCACTGATTAGTGCTGGTGTGCACATGTGGCGTACATACATGCCCTAAGGGCATGTGTGTCTGCCACATGGCACTGGTGTAAATGCACACATTTGCATTTACAGAGGTATTCCTTATTTACCACCAACTAATAGTTGGTGGTAAATAACGAATCCTTAAAGCACAGAAGCACTCTTTTAAGTGCTTCCTACATCTCATTTACCGATTCGGTAAATACCGAATCGGTAAATGATGATTCGGTAAATACTGAATCGGTAAATACCGATTCGGTATTTACCGAATCTGTAAATTTACCACCTACATAGGAAAAGCCTATTACCGGTGGGTAACGGCCGATTTCGTCCGTTAACGACCGGTAATGGCCTTCCTACAACTGTCCCTTAGTTCCCACTTTCCCCGTCCGAACAGCGCTTCAAGGCCTCGTCAAGGGCAGTAAGTTATTAGAGCTACATAAATGCAATTACGATTTGTTTCTAGGGGTGGGTGAAGATGTAAAATGTTCCTATTCAAACTTTGTAAACTGTCCACTCCTATGTAGAAAGGAATTGGCTATTCAAACAATTTGGCTGTGACGGTCAAAGAAATTGTTTATTGCCCGGCCAAGCCCAAAAGACAGAACCCGAAACAAATTAGCAAGGATACCTAAAACCGCCTTTTACTTTTCATTTTAGCACATAATGGCAACTATTCAGGTTGGTGTAAACAGGAAATACCACGGGATTACGAGGGAAGAAGAGCTGAGCCATGTCCTTTGTCTCTTACGCTTCATTTTTGAAAAATAAAGACAATTTTAGCATGAAACGTGCATTGCCTGTCTCATTCCCTGGCTGCGACCCCTCTTGAGGTTCTATTTCCTTCAAGATACTCTTGTTTTCCTTTTAAGAGTCAACAAACATTTTTTATTCCCCAATGCTTCCCGGTAACCCCAAACGCAGGCTATATAAGGCCTTCGCTGGTGTTTCTCCCTGACCTTGTTACCATGCAGTCTGACGTGGTGCGAGAAAGGCTCCAAGATGACTTCATGCTGTTCTCAGGTAAGTGGTTTTGCGAGATGTGTCATAGAGATTTTGTCATGGACATTGGCGCTGGGAGGCCTAGATTCGAATCCCGGCTTCCCCACTGGATCACCAAACGGTGTGATTCCGGACAATAACTTTATATGTCAACATTTGAAGTGCTTAGAAACAAGGAGAACGTCGTTATGAGCAATGTTCCCTCTTATTTTTTTCCTCTGTGTGCGGCACTATAAGGTCTCTGTGCGCTGCAACTAAGGCTATGTGCGCCGATAACCAGACAGCGTATGTGGTGCAGTGCCAAGTTTCACTCCAAACCTTTGCTTAAAAAAGTGAAAAGAGAGTGCATTTCCACACATGTAACGCCACATGAAGTGTCTTAAGGCAGGTTTTCAACTTAGATACATATGCAATGACATGAATTGGTTACACAGGCAAGTACACTTTGGGATTAGAAAAGCACAGGACTCCAATGGTGGTATCATAATAAGATTTTACGGCAGATCCTCAGCTCAAGGACTGTTCATAGGGTGGAGAATGTTGTGAGCCTATACGAGTTCACATATATACACAATTACATAACATATTTGTAATTAGACATGAAAGCTGCGGAGTAATGTCTGGATATTCCGTCAGAGATAGTTTGTCCCGATGCATCATCCAGAGAGGTCTGCTAGATGCCACAACCCTCCTGCATTGTGAGACCGGAGCCTGAGAAGACATGCCTCTGTATTCTCTGAACTCAGCGGCTGCCCCGGTCAGAGAAGATTGCTTTAGCCAGTCAGGCTTGCTCATATTGATTCTTAAGGCCGGAATTAAACTTTGTTGCATGGTGACTAGCATGGACCATGTCTGAAATTCACCCTAATTGTCAAATGGGGAATAACCAGCCCTGTTCGATGGGAAAGGGGCTCTGGGACAGTGCCCAGGACAACATTAGTCTGTAGATTTTAAGAGACTATATAATATTTAATGTGCTGTTGATGTACTGTGTGTGCTTTTATGAAATGCTACGTTTATCACCAAAGTTATTATTTGACTGGAAAAAAAGGGTGCGGAAGGGTGAACAGAGAGTCAACACACAGGGCAAAGGAGAGAACTCAAGAAAACACATGTGCTCACTCCTGTGTAGTGCCTAAAAATAATAATAATTTCATTATCTAAATATGAGCAGTGGAAGGATACAAGTCATCCAATCAAAAGGGTGCTAGAGAAACTATGGTCCAGGAGAAGAAAAAACACAAGAACGACAAAAGCCATCCAGTAAGAAACTAGCTAACTAGATTGACTTAAGAGCCAACCAATTGTATTGCGATTTATATAGCGCACGTATCACCCGAAGGCATCAAGGCGCTTGCTTAGGGAACCCGTCCTGGTATTCTCCTGTGAGATACCCCGGCAGGGTATCCGCAAGGTGAAAGCCAGGCATCCCACCGCGAGGGGCCGTTGTGGAGATTAAGCAAGCTATTGCCCAGAGTCGCAGAGTGTGAACCCATGAATCGAGTAGGCACCGGAGCGAGAATTGTCGAGTCCATGGACATATTAGGACTCAAGACCCCGCCGAGCCAGGAATTGAACCCTGGTCCCGGGCTGACCTCTGCTTCCAGGTCTGCCTCCTCTAACCAGTGAGCCACACTTCTCCACTAAATTAAAAACAATTTCCTAACCCAAAGCCTACTGTTCAGTATTACCCACTAGAGGTCTTTTGACAAGTGTATTTTTTATTGGATTTAAATTGCTGTAAAACATTCTCTTTGCGCTTTCTTTTTCAGATATGTTGACAAAAAATCCTATGATAACCACACATTTAACTTTATTATTTTCCCTTAAAACAAAATACCGGAGTATGGAGTATGAAGAAGTGTGGCTCACTGGTTAGAGCAGGCAGACCTTGAAGCAGAGGTCAGACCCGGGACCAGTGTTCGATTCCCGACGCGGCAGGGTGCTGAGCTCAAATGTCCACAGACTCGATAATTCTCACTTCGGTGCCTGACCTAATCATGGGTTCACAATCTGCAACTCTGGACATTAAGCTTGCTTAATCTCCACAACGCCCCCCCCCCCGCGGCGGGATGCCTGGCTTTCACCTCGGGGCTGCCCTGTAGGGGCTATCTCACAGGGAAAAACCAGGACGGGTTCCCAAGGCAAGCGCGGAGATACCCCTTCGGGGGTCGATTCTGGCGCTATATAAGAAACATAATAACTATTTATACTGTGTATTCAAAGTAGAATGCTTGTTAATTTGTATTATTGACTATTCCTTCTAATTATTCGTTTCGCACTCCTCTATTGTAGCCCATCATAAGCTATAGTGAGTGCTGTTTGAGGTGGAGCCCTGCATTTAAAGTATTTTTGCCGCTGCATTTGCTTCACTCTCTGGATAATTCCCTACTATACTATAGGTGTCTGAGGGTTGTTCTATAGAATTATTATACGTTTTGTGGACAGTGCTTGGCTAATAAGGCATTATGTGCATACTCTAGATGCCATTGAACTATGATTGAAAAAGGGGTTGTTTCTTCACAAATACCAGGATAGAGCACACATTTTGTATTTGCCTGAATGTGTTTCAGACTTGCTTTCCGTAAAGGCGTGTAGTGAATACTTATGTATTCTCTTGTCCCATTCAAATGTTTTGTTTGATATTTTCACTGCCGAATGCTCTTAAAGGAGACTGAAGTTTAGAACCTGCTTCTTAAGCATATATCGTAGTAAAACGTAAACCACAGAAAAAGTGCCAGCATCTTTGTTCTCTGCTCTTACAGCGCAAACAATTGCAAAATCGCATCATAGTAAAACAAATCCAATCCGTTGTAAGCCAAAAAACAAGTCCTAAACAACAAATGTATATTTGGTAATCCATTCATGCACCCATGTGTATACATGTATACATTAAATCATGTGTGCATTCACAGATGCACACTTATCCATCTAATCACACAGTCGTGCATTCCTCTTCCTGTATGTCTGAGACTGCATGTGTGCCTTTGTACTGTTGTCTGTAGGTGCATGTGTTGTCTGTTTGCTCTGATGCACATATGTCTTGGTATGCCTAGATGCCCATTTGTCTGCTTGCATCTTTATCTCTTTGTGCTTGGGGATCTGTGTTTGTGCGTACATAGTCTGCCAGGCCCCTCTGTGACTTCATTCTATTTGTAAGCCAAACCTATTCACTCTGCCAAAGTGCATTAAAATATGTCATCAGTCAACAGTGCCAAAAGCTTACGTTACGCAGGGGTCAGAGCTACTCATCATTTGCACAGTTTTATTTTTAAAACAGAAAGAAGCTTTGGGCCTCATTTATGAAAAGTGATGCATCACTGCGTGAGAACAGCGATGTATCACTTTTCATTGCGCCCTCCTTGCGACACCAATGATGCGTCATATTTACATTATGATGCATCATTGCGCAAGGAGTTACAGATACGTCAGTATTTCTGATGTATCTGTAAGCGCAAAAGTGACGCATTGCTGGAGTGTGTCACAAAAGTGACGCAACTCCAGCAATGCGTCCTTTCACATGGGGCAAGCCCCATGTGAAAGGGCCTGCATCAGTCTTACGCCTGCTGTGAGGCAGGCGAAAGATTTTGACGCAACGGCGTCCTAGAAGTGACGCAGTGAAATCTCATAGATTTCACTGCGTCACTTCTACGACCCTTTCTTGCGTCAATACGCCCCCCTGCATACATTATACCTGGCGCAGGTATAATGTGCCGCAGGGGTTTACAAAGTGACGCATCTACCTAGATGCGTCACTTTGAAAATATTGCGAAACAAGGCGCATTTTTTATTCCACTGGTGCATCACAAAAAGTGACGCACCGACGGCGTAAAAGTGACGCACAGCCTCATAAATGAGGCCCTTTGAGTTTTAATTCTTCACTTCAAGTTTGATTTTTCACACTCGCCGATATGTGGTGCACTATGCTTTGTCTCTGCTCCTGGTTCACATCTTGATGGCAAATGAACTACAATAAAAAAACGGTTTCTATTGATGTGAAACAATTTTGCTAATAGCTTAAAAGCTTATTTATTAAACGTGATAGTACTTTTTTTTTCTAAAGGATTAAAGTTTCTTACATTTGGCAGTAGTGAAAATCGCAACAAGAATTGATTGATTCTTTTTTTTTTCTTTTCCCCTTCTTGGATGGAGCCTTAAACAATACAAGGATAGTCTAGTGATGCCCTAATGGTAAATGCATGGTGTGTCAATAAGAAGTAATAACACTGCAACAAGGAGGAAACGAAGATGGCAACATTCTTCTGGTTTTTTTTCTTTTTAATAACGCATTCATAAGCAGTAGGTTTTTTCTGCATTTTCAGAAGGCAAGTTATTTTGGTTTTTAACGGTTCTGGTCGTTCCCCTTCCTTTCATTCAACTGAGGCACATGGCTGGATTCTGGAACTTGGCACAGTAAGAGTTAAGTTTGCAGCATGTGCTGAGGTACATTTCTTGCTGTGCACGATCCTGCTATCTAGTTTTCGGTTTTGATGTTGCAAGTTCTTTTTATTTGAAGTTTCGGTTTCAAGGCGCTCCTTATGACATCGAGGCTGTGGAAAAATAAGTCAAAATGCGAGTTGTTTGTGCGAACCCCAGCTGCTTCACTCTATAGACCCTCATACGACTTCCGGACACTTTAGAGTGGAATAGGATCAAGAAGCCTTGGACCCGGTCATATGAGAATGACTTGTATGTGAATGGTATGGAGAGCGTCATTTATATTTTGGCACAACTGCAATAGTAAATTTCTCTTGTTGAACCAACTTTGTCCGTGACCTCTGCCACCCACGTGACCATCACGAGTCTGCCAACTCATCTTGTGAAGCTTTTTGATGCAAGAAGACCAAAAGGAACCATAGGCGCGTTTTAGGGATAAGTGCTGAGGCTTTCCTGAGCCTCCATCCAGGTAAGACATCAATGAAGTAGAAGTGACTTTCGCAGACTGCAGATGATGACCGGAGTGCTTTTGGTAGTCCAGGAACCAATGGGAAGAGGAGTCCAAAATACAGGGCTTCTCCAAGGCCTTCCACAAAACTAACGCCTACCACAAATATCACACTTAGGGTTTTTCATACCTCACACACACGGAGAATCCTTCATTCGCATTTGATCGTGAACAGACTGCTCCAGGACAAGGAATGGCACTGAGAGAGCCATGCCATAATCCCTAGACTGTATAAAAAAAGGTTGTGATTGTCTGTACCATCCTCTGTTCCCAAAGTATCTAAACGCCAAAAACTCCTCCTGCTGCAGTCGAGCCGAAGTGTAAATGTCAAGGTACTCGGCCTCTGCACAGGAAGTCCTCTTAATCCCTGTAGGCAGTAGGAAGTGTGAAGATGCATGGGCGAAAAAACGACAAAGTTCATTTACATGCAAATGGTCTTCTAAAGACCCGTGAAGTACTCGGTGCGGCTGTTGTGTGCCCCGGAGCGGTCTCAGCCGGGCTGACACACGACGGGGGTGTGGGAGCCTGAAGCAGAAGCCCTTTAAGCACAAAGGGCTTTGCGTGAATGAAGAAAACATGTCTCTGCCTCACGTTAGATTTCGCACTGCTCGCGTTTAAAAAGCGGCGGCACAAATGGTCCTGTGGGGATGTGTCACAGTGTGCGCGCTGAATCCAGGACACTGCGCGCTCCGGGTGACCCTCGTGCGCGCACGCCCACGCACGCACGTTAGTGGGAACAGTGGTTATGAGTGGTATATTATTTGCAAGGCAGATTTACTGGCATAGCTGTTGTTTCTCAATCAACTGGTTTGATGATGTTGCAAGGGGTATGTTATGTAAGATCCTCTGTGTTTTAAGTGCACCTGTTTTTAACAACTTTTGCAGTAACTGCAGTTTTAATTAGGCACAATATTGTTTTTTATCTAGTGCGCTTAGTGTGCACCTTACGTGAGGAGCTCTCCGTAAGTAGTTGTAAATGTACAGATGTGCAACAGGCTTCCTACTGGGAGCTACACACACTTCTGAGGATGCTTAGCATAGAATGATAAGAACTTTGGAACAGGAGGCCATAGTGCTTGCCCTAAATTCCAGTTTGTCACTTGGGGAAACCACCTGCATTCACCCACAGTCACCTACCACCAATAAACACTGCAAGCCCCACGCACAAAGCCATTGATTGATTTAAAAGTGCAAAGAATTTGCAGGCTGTGATATAACACTCTTACACTGGTTTAATGTGGAGTAGTATTACCAGAGTATGGTGAAGTAGTGTGCTTGGCTCACAATTTACTAAGAGCTAAGCACCCTGTAAAAGTTGATTTATTGAACAGAAATAGCACATTGGATTCAACTGCACAGGTGTGCTGAAAGTATAATTGCAATTGTTTTAGCTTTATCAAGGAAAACCTATTTAAATTCATATTTTGGCTTCTAGGCATTATTTTTGTGTGAACAATTCAAAATCATCACCAACTTCTCTTTTGTGTCCTTTTATCTGTAAGTGAGGTAGGATATATTTCTGAAAATAATCAACGTCCTATATGGAACTTTCTGTAAAGTATGCACTGAAAACTGAATGACTCTAAGCACTTTTATAAGTCGGAAGCTGGTAAGGAGTCAAAGCAGCCATATTGAAAGCCCTAAGGCCCGAGGGTGTAGAGGTTTCGGAATAATACACTACTAACAGTTAACATCATGCTTGCTGTGCAAGGAGACAAAGAGGTCCAGTCAATTTACATTCAGCACCAGCCTCTCTACTGAGACAGAAAGGTGTGCCAGTTTCAGGTGGGTACTGGGACAGGACTGCCCCAGCTTATTGCAGCCGCACACGAGTACTTCATAGGTCTTTAAAAGACCATTTACTAGTTAATGAGGCTTTCTTGTGTTTTCACCCCTTCTTAGAGCCCCTGCATCTCTAAAGAGTAAAGGGTTTTCTGGTGCAGAATAAGGGCACAATGGCTATATAGAATGGCTCTTTTTATGTAGCCTTGACGGAAAGTTGTATGCGATCCTCAAGGGTGGGAAAGGGGGGGTGACATTGTCTTTGGCGGTACCTTCTTTCCACCCTAAAGATGCCCTTAAACTAAAAACAAAAAATAGGAATACACATCAGTAACATTGGACCTGGTGCTCTTGGCAGGGTCACTCCTAAACATTTTTTGCCTTCACTCCTCCTGTTTTCTGAAGCCATTTTTATTGGCTCTTAGGGCTCTGTGCACTTTATCCCTGCTAACCAGTGCTAAAGTGCTTGCATGACTGTTTTGACTGGGTATCCTGGTGCACCATAAGGTCATCATTTACTATGCTTTAAAAGTTAATACAATTAAACATGTAATGAAAAATGTGTTGAAAAAATGCATTGTTTTGGCCTTGCTGTCTCCCAAATTTTCTTGGGGGGGAGAACCGACCAAACTCCCCCTACCAGTGGTCAATCACTGCGCTTGCTAGCTATACACCACATGGGGCTGGTCTCACTTACACTTTGTACTCTCTGATTCACTACTCTTGTGTCTATTTTTGGTGCTCTCTGTAAGAATATCTATGGGTAAATATGACTGGGTAACCTGGTGCTCTTTCAGGTCATCATCTACTGTTTACTGTGGTTTGAAAGTTAATACAATTAAATATGTAATGAAAAATGTGCTGTAAAATGCACCTTTTTGGTATGTCTTTTTCCAAAATTTTCGTGGGGGAGAACCCCCCCAAACCCTCCTAATACTGGTCAGGCTCGCTCGCTCCTCTCGCTCACTCCCTACGCACCAAACGGGGGCTGGTTTGGCTAAATTTGCCAGGGCTGTTTTCAGTTCCCAGTCCAGCCCTGACCACAGTAGGTCTGTTCTGGGACTTCTTTGTTTTGTGGATAAAGAAAACTATTTCCGCTAACTTAGCTTTCACATCTACTTCAGGACCAGCATGGTTAGTAAGGGTTTATAGGATCCTGTGTGCTCTTGTTTTCTATTGTCTCTAAAAGGTTTAGTCCATATGCACACGCTGAGACTGTCTCTTTTACAATCTTGAATACCACATGCTAAGTTTAATGCTCGGCTGCCCGTTCCCTGCGCTGTTGGACTCGAAGTCCACGTGGTATTAAGGGAGTCCTAATCCTTCTTAATCACTGTTTGTTTACAGCCTCCAAAGCAATATGTTTTCTGTTGTTGTCGCTCTCTTTTACATTAATGTTTGCGATAAGGAATTGGAGGTGCCCTCTGAGTAGGTAGTAGCTACTGCAGGCAAGTGCTTTGCTGGCCACACAGTCATTCTTGTTAGGTACATGTGAGCAGGTTCAATAGCTTATAACTTTCTACTGTTTGCTAAGTCTTACCTTTTCCCATATGCTGCTAAACTAGTAAAGGGTTTGCCCCTTGTGTTGCTGTTGGCCCCAGCGCACATCACAGGGTAAAATGGGCATGGTCTTTGTGAATACGTTTTAACATAGTAGTCTTGGCTTTGCACAGATGGGTAGCTAATGATATTAAGTGGAGTCAAGCTATCCTGGCTGAAGACGGCTGATAGCCAGAAACCGGTCCTAGGATGCTTGATTCCGGTCCAGGAAAGACATGGCTTGGCAGTTTGGGCTGGACTGTTCCCATGAGGCACAGGTTCAAGGCTGATTTTCATATGGCCATGTCTGAACTGGGGTGGTGTGGAGTACAAAAAAACGATGGATGTAGGCCCAGATCTCTATACTGGGGTGAATGTATGACATTGTTCTGCATTCTGTCCATCAATTGTTGTTATTGCATGGCTAAACACTTACAAGGTCCCAAAGGCGAGACCTATTGGCTGTGCCAATGCTTGTTTTTCTTTGCAATTGGTTTGCATTGCATGAGCACCGCAGCAATGCTGTAGCACATCTGGACTCTTGTAGGATTAGCAGTGGCGTAGCTAGACCATAGGCCCCCCAGTGTGGCCCCAGCGTTTGCCGCCCGCACCCGCTGCGGCATGTAAGAGCGGGGGTGCTGACAGATTCCCCTGATGGCCGGGGGTAGGAGGAGCGATTCCCAAGCAGCTGCTGCCCTGCAATGGCCGCTGATACGAGCGAGGAGGTGGGTGGAGACCGCCGCCCTGAAACTCATTTCACCCAGGGCGGCCGCCCCCCCTTGCTACGCCACTGATGATTATTAATCAGCACCTTTTAGGAACAATGTACTGCTGTGAAATGGTTTCTGATTCCTTTAAATATTCAAATTGGGTTAATCTATCCTGGGCCCAATATTTAATAGTCATCAACAGTCTAAACCTTAAGAATAGTCAATGTTTCGACCCTAAAACATACTGCATAGAGGTGTCTTCATCAGAACAAAGAGGACTTATAAATCAGGTGGCATCCTAAGGATAAGGTCAAAGTGTACAACAGTCACCGGAATAAGAGAGTCCGGGCTCTGTGAATTTAATGGTACGGTGCAAACTGAAGGGTGGGGCCAGAGTGTTAAATCCTTGTTGTCTGATGAGTGAATTAAGAGAGTGATATTTCAATGAGTCAACCCTGTGCGCTGTGCAGCAGGTGCCGTACCTTGCAGCAGAGGAATGGCTCAAGTTCCAAAAAGGAGGGAATGACATAATAATGAATTATAACCGTCAAAGGAGGAAACCCCTTGTAGTGAAACAGGAATGCTCATTTATCGCACTGTAGACCACTGCAACATGAATCAAAAAGAATGAACTATCTGCCACATCCATCAAAAGTGGAATTCGAAAACACCTGGAAGTTAGCATAATATTTGTAAAAAAAAGATTACAGATAAACTCACATCTACTAGAGCCCCTGCAGGTGCAGTATTAGGGTGAAAGAAAAGCCAAAATCATAAGAGAACACTATGCCTTTGAGGTTGTGATACGTCAGGCCAGAGCGAGGTGACCCTTAGGTGATCTACGGCTGGAATCAACTAAGCAGAAAATCTTAGGTTAAGAAAATGGCCCAGAGCCCACACTATTACTGAATGCTTTTAGAAGCTTTGGCTTTCTGTTGGAAAACTAAAGAACTGCTATAGCTCATCCAATTGCTGTGCTGTGTTGGTTTGCAAGCACAGCTGCTTTCACCTCAAAGTCCATATGAGAAACAAATAGCAAATGCGAGACTTTAATGCTGGCCTTGAAGGTGCAGGGGAGAACAGAAAACAAATGACTACAACCTCAAAGTATGCAAGGGAAAGGGAACAAGGGGCCCGATTCACAGAACTAACTTAAGACAAAATCCTAAACTTACTACCATTTTGGTATTCACAGAAGGCACTTACTCATTTCAGTATTCACAGAAGTTAGGAGTCCTAACTTTAGGATTCCTAAATGCCTTCTGTGAATACCGAAAGTCTTAAAGTTAGGATTTTTCTCAATTTAGTAGTAGTAAAGTTAGGACTCCTAACTTTAGGATTCCTAAATGCCTTCTGTGAATACCGAAAGTCTTAAAATTAGGATTTTTCTCAATTTAGTAGTAGTAAAGTTGAGAAAAATCCTAATTTTAAGACTTTCGATATTCACAGCAGGCATTTAGGAGTCCTGAAGTTAGGAGTCCTAACTTTACTACTACTAAATTGAGAAAAATCCTAATTTTAAGACTTTCGGTATTCACAGAAGGCATTTAGGAGTTCTAAAGTTAGGAGTCCTAACTTTACTACTACTACACTGAGAAAAATCCTAATTTTAAGACTTTCGGTATTCACAGAAGGCATTTAGGAGTCCTAAAGTTAAGACTCCTAACTTCTGTGAATACCGAAATGAGTAAGTGCCTTCTGTGAATACCAAAATGAGTAAGTGCCTTCTGTGAATACCAAAATGGTAGTAAGTTTAGGATTTTGTCTTAAGTTAGTTCTGTGAATCGGGCCCCACATACCCAGGTGCAGGCCTACACCTGCAGCAGAGGAGATGGGGGAAAGGACTTCAATGCATGTACATAGTATACAGCAGAGAGAGAACAAGTGGCTTCAATGCGTGTGCATAGTATACAGCAGAAAGGGAACAAGGGACTTCAGTGCATGTACATAATATACATGGGAGTGGAAACAAGAATTTCAATGCAGGCACATAGACAGGTACATTGCTAGAGGGGAGAGTAGAATAAGGATTTCATTGCAAGAATATAGGATACAGGATACATGGGGTGGAAACAAGAACATCAATGCATGTACATAGTATATAGGGAAGAGGGAACAGATACCCAGATGCAGGGCTACACCTGCAGCAGAGGAGAAGGGGAAAGGACTTCAATGCATGCACATAGTATACAATGGGAGGGGAAAAGACTTCAATGTGTGTCAATAGTATACATGGGAGAGGAAACAAGGGACTTCAATGTGTGTACATAGTATGCAGGGGAGAGAGTACAAGGAACTTCACTGTGTGTACATAGTGTACAGGGGAAAGAGTACAAGGAACTTCGATGTGTGTACATAGTATACAGGGGAAAGAGTACAAGGAACTTCGATGTGTGTACATAGTATACAGGGGAGAGAGTACAAGGAACTTCAATGTGTGTAAATAATATACAGTGGAGAGAGTACAAGGAACTTCAATGTGTGTACATAGTATACAGGGGAGTGAGTACAAGGAACTTTGATGTGTGTACATAGTATACAGGGGAGAGAGTACAAGGAACTTCAATGTGTGTAAATAATATACAGTGGAGAGAGTACAAGGAACTTCGATGTGTGTACATATTATACAGGGGAGAGAGTACAAGGAACTTCGATGTGTGTACATAGTATACAGGGGAGAGAGTACAAGGAACCTCAATGTGTGTAAATAATATACAGGGGAGAGAGTACAAGGAACTTCAATGTGTGTACATAGTATACAGGGGAGTGAGTACAAGGAACTTCAATGTGTGTAAATAATATACAGTGGAGAGAGTACAAGGAACTTCAATGTGTGTACATAGTATACAAGGGAGAGGGAACAAGAGACTTCAATGCATGTACATAGTATACACGGGAGAGGGAACAGGGGTCTTCAATGTGTGTGCATAGTATACAGAGAACAAAGAACTTCAAAGCTTCTACATAGTATAGGGGCACAAGGATTCAATGGATGTTCATCTTATACATGAGAGAGGGGACAAGTACTTCAACGTGTGCACATAGTGAACATGGGAGAGGGAACAAGGCCTTTAATGCTTGTACATAGTTTACATGGGAGAAGGAACAAGGGAGTTCAATGCATGTACATAATTTACAGGGGAGAGGGAACAAGGAACTTACAAGCATGTACATTGTATACCTGGGAGTGGAAACAAGGGCTTCAATGCATGTACATAGTGTATAGTGGACAGAGAACAAGGGACTTCCATGTATGTGCATAATATACATGGGAGAGGGAAAATGGATTTCAGGGCATGCACATAATACACATGGGAGTGGAAACAAAGACTTCAATGCATGTACTTGGAGAGAGTACAAGAAACTTCAATGTGTGTTGATAGTATACAGGGGAGAGAGTACAAGGAACTTCAATGTGTGTTGATAGTATACAGGGGAGAGGAAACAAGGGACTTCAATGTGTGTTCATAGTATACTGGGGAGAGAGTACAAGGAACTTCGATGTGTTCACATAGTATACAGGGGAGAGAGTACAAGGAACTTCAATGCGTGTACATAGTATACAGGGGAGAGAGTACAAGGAACTTTAATGTGTTTACATAGTATACAGGGGAGAGAGTACAAGGAACTTCAATGTGTGTTGATAGTATACAGGGGAGAGAGTACAAGGAACTTCAACGTGTGTACATAGTATCAGGGGATAGAGTACAAGGAACGTCAATGTGTGTACATAGTAAACAGGGGAGAGAGTAGAAGGAACTTCAAAGTGTATACATAGTATACAAGGGAGAGGGAACAAGAGATTTCAATGCATGTACATAGTATACATGGGAGAGGGAACAAGGGACTTCATTATGTGTGCATAGTATTCAGAGAACAAAGAACTTCAAAGCTTCTACATAGTATAGGGGAACAGGGATTTCAATGGATGTTCATCTTATACATGAGAGAAGGGACAAGTACTTCAATGCTTGTACATAGTTTACATGGGAGAAGGAACAAGGGAGTTCAATGCATGTACATAATTTACAGGGGAGAGGGAACAAGGAACTTAAAAGCATGTACATTGTATACATGGGAGTGAAAACAAGGGCTTCAATGTACATAGTGTATAGTGGACAGAGAACAAGGGACTTCCATGTATGTGCATAGTATACATGGGAGAGGGAAAATGGACTCCAGGGCATGTACATAATACGCATGGGAGTGGAAACAAAGACTTCAATGCATGTACATGGTATACAGTGGGTAGAGAACAAGTGACTTCCATGCATGTACATAATATACATGGGAGAGTGAACAAGAATTTATTTGCTGGTACATAGACCAGTACATTGAACAGAGGGGAGAGTGAACAAGGATTTCATTTCATATATATATTATACAGGGGTGGAAACAAGAACTTCAGTGCATGTACATGGTATACATGGGAGAAGAAAGAAAGACTTCAATGCATGTCCACAGTATACAGGGGAGAGAGAACAAGGGACTGCAATGCCTGGGCATAGTGTATAGGGGAGATGGAACAAGATACCCAGATGCAGGCCTACAGCTGCAGCACAGGAGATGGGGGAAAGGACTTCAATGCATGTACATAGTATAAATGGAAGTATACACAAGGACTTCAATGCATGTCCATAGTATACAGGGGAGAGGGAATAAGGGATTTCAATGCATGCACATAGTATACAAGGGAGAGGGAACAAGGGACTTCAATGCATGTACTTGGTATACAGGGGAGATGGAACAAGGGACTTTAATGAACGTACATAGTATACAGGGGAGAGCAGTGGCGTAAAAGTAGCTCCTGCGGTGCGAGGGCCCCCCAAGCTCCAGAGGGCCCCCTCCAGCACTGTACACTGGCAAGGAGCCCTTACTTAGGTCCTGAGTGTAGGGGTCCCCCTCCATGTACTTTGCAGCCCCCCTCAAGTTTCGTTATGCCACTGAGGAGAGGGAACAAGGGACTTCAGAGAGTATACATAATATACCAAGGAGCGGAAACAAGGACTTTAATGCATGTACATAGTCTACAGTGGAGAGGGAACAGGGGGCTTCCATGCATGTACATAGTCTACAGTGGAGAGGGAACAGGGGGCTTCCATGCATGTACATAGTATACAGGGGAAAGGGAACAATGGACTTTAATGCATGTACATAGTATACAGGGGAGAGGGAACAGGGGGCTTCCATGCATGTACATAGTATACAGGGGAAAGGGAACAATGGACTTTAATGCATGTACATAGTATACAGGGGAGAAGGAACAAGAGACTTCAGTGCATACATGAAGAATAGAGGTGAGGGGGAGCAAGGTCCAGGCCTACAGTGCGATGCGGCCACGCTTCTACAACCCAAGGATGGGTAGGGCTTAAGTTCTCAAGAGGAATAGCCCAGCTTGTGTTCATTGAAGGGAATGCTGCTCGAATCCAGAGATATAACATTGTGCCTTACACAAGAAGATATGTAGTACGCTTACGCATAGGTGAAGTACCAGGTGCAGACATGTGTATGGTTGCTCTGTAAATGGACTGAAACATGAAAGCACATGGCGCTGCATGGTTCTAAAGTGAGGACTGCTGGTAAGCTCCTTCTAGGTCCCCCGTGTAGCACAGCTCCAGGTTGTAATTTAGGGAGACAGAAAAGTGTGCCCCGCTTCGTGGTTCCCATGTCTCACAGGATACAAGGTGATGCCAGAGGTCTGTACACAGGACAGTAAGTCACGTGTGTCCTCTGTGGGATGCCCTAGCATTTCGTTGCACCATCGATTAAGTTCAAGCCACTGATATTTACCCATTCAGCCTTCTACTATAGAATCTCAAAACCGATCAGCATCTGCTAGCTGTCTAATGTATAGAATGTCTGTGGCCCTCCAAGAACGTATTACTATTGGTTACAAGAATTGAACGTGGGTGGAAAAAATAACTGCACCACTGGGAAGATGTCTATTTCTTCAACACAGATAAATTACATGTTTTCAGGAAACTTGCACAGTGCTCTATTTTCTTTTCATCTTCAACGCCAGTGTTTCCACAAATTCAGCGTGTTTAGCTGTCTGTCCTTGCAAGCTCATAACGGGATACAGAGCGCTTAAAATACCGATTCTAATCCAGTAATTAATACAGGCATGGGACTGAATCTTCCCTGGCCCTACCATCCTTAACTATGGCCCAACTTGTTTGGGAAATATCAAAATTTCCCTAACCTGAAATCTTTTTAACTCTTTGGTTCTCATGTCATCCAAGATAAGCCAGCATGTTTGGAACTCTGTGAGTTTATAAGCGATTGCCATACCCCCATTTAAATTGTCCCCTCAAAAAAAACAGAACCTCATGGAGCATGGGTCGACATAAAAATAAATCATATGTTAAATTAAAGAACATGTATTTAGTGGAAAAGGAATCTACAGGCACATGCATCAATGCAAGCTTTTGCAATTCCTTAATTGCCCTTATTAAGGAATCGCAATTAAGGAATTGCAAATGCCTATGCATGTAGGAATCGCTATAAAATTAGCGATTCCCAATCATTCCTTAATTGCGACTCGCAAATTGCGAGTACCAATAGGTACTTGCAAAATGCGCATGCAATTTCAAGGGTGCAACAGTGTCAAAAAGACACCCTGTTTCACCCCTGAAATTGATCTTTGCACGCATGTTGCACACACACATGCCCCAAGGGCATGTGTGTGTGTGTAACCTACAACTTTGAAAAATGCACTTTAGTGCATTTTTCAAAGTTTTTGCAAATTACCATCAAGTACAAATTGACGGTAATTTGCGCCCCCTACTAGCAAAATCGCAATTTGAGATTCTATCATGCGTTGCATTTAAGGAATCGCAATTTGCAATTGCTTAAATGCAATTGCAATTTAATAAATATCAATAATTTGCAATGTCTTATATTGCGAGACGCTGACAGGCTGATGCATCGCAGACGCCCTTTTTGTGGGCGCAAACGGCCTTTTTTTGCCAATCGCACTGTTTGCGCTTGCAAAAATGGTTGATGCATGTGCCTGCTAGTAGCAGATGTAGTGCCTAGTAAGAGAAGAATCTGGTTTTCATAGTGCTGCCAGACAGAAACAAAATTAGGCTGAAGCTTAACTGTGCTTATGTTTTTTGAAGGCACAAATTTGTTTTGTGCAGTAAAATTTGTATTAAGGTCTTGTGTTTTTGATGCCTGTGTGAAAGCTGTATGTTTTCACCCAGGGGACCATTCTTGAGAAAGCCAGAAGCTACAGACGTCTGTGATATCATTATGGAATGCCGAGGCTGGGTCTGACTGAAAAAGTATTTGGAGAAACATTTGCTGAGGACTGATGACTGGTATCAAGGGTTGCAAGAAGCTATCTAAAGGTATTCTGAGAAACCTTCATAGAGGTGGACCAAGGGAAGAGTTTTCACATTATAAACCTACACTTGGACCCTTCTCGTCTTGGATTGTTAGAAGGGTGCTGAATTTTTACTTGAATTCAGTGGAATCAACCGCTAAATTAATGGAATGATTGTAGTGCAATGAGATGATAATCTGGGAATTAGGTTATCAATGAGCCACACAATGTTGGGGTAATCCCTGACAGGATAGAGAGAGAGCGAGAGAGAGAGAGCACTATAATCTTATTCCTGACTTAATAAGTTAAGCTTGTGACCTACAAAAGAAGAAGTATTTACATTACTTTCTAAGAAAATTATGTTTATCCTTGCTAGTGTTCAGTTTTTGAAGCTAAACATCTCTGTATGCCCTACGATCGCTATTGAACATCAAATGCATACCACACATGTACACTGACAGGCCTCTATTCTTGTTCTTTGATTGAAGAGACTAAAGCAAGGCACTCGAAAATACCCTTTTCCCAAATATTCAGTTAGAAGTTTAGGGGATTTTCCATGGAAACATAGATTTAGGGCAGTGCCCAGAAGGCATGGACTGACAGTGGAGCTTCTGTAGTTAGAACACCAGATTCGAGCCGGTCCACCTGAAAAAAAAAAGAAATAAAACTTTAGAGTCTAGTCCTTGTATTACAAGATAAGTTTATTAAATGTTGAAACAACAGTTACAGATACAAATAGCTCTTGTGACCTTCCTTCCATTCAGCAGCCTCCAAGGTACTGACATGCAACGCTCCAGAATACTGGGTAAAAGGCAGATGAAATTAAAACAAGTTTACAAATATAAACATAACAGCATACACTGGCTGCATGTGGCAAAGAGTATAAGATTTAAAGCTATACACAACACATTTTTCACTTAAAAAAAAATATGTCTCAAGGTTTTTCCACGTCTCACACAAACTCAGTAATACATTTTGGTCTGGACCATACCCTACTGTGTCCTTCTATTGCCTTATGGTTCTCCTTCTCAATGTCATACAGACACTCATTGACATCCCTCCTATTTTCACAAATGGGTACATTCCTAGCATCCATTTCCACATTAAAAGATTCTGCCACCTCTTCTTCGTTGCCATTGTTGACCTTTTGGTTCATGGTACCCTACTTCTCAACATCCACAGCTTGATCAACTTCTTTATGATGTTCAGTGACACTGCCTCTCTTCTCAACATCCACATCTTGATCCACTTCTTTATGGTGTTCAGAGAAAGTCTCATCATTCAAATACCTTAAATCGTCTTTATACACACAATGTTCTCTTTTCAAAACAGCAGTCCTTCTGTGCTTCTGAACTTACCCATCACTAAGACGGACTGCATTACGTAAGACCTCTGTTACCTGTAGGTTCAGAGAACGGACTCTCACCTTTTTTAACTTTCCATGGAATTCTCACTTTTATCCAGATGTCTTCACCAATCTTCATGTTCTTTGAACCTCTGCTGTCATCAAAAATGTGTATTAATTATCTTCACCCTCACATCTTTCATGGAAATCTTAGATTCAGTACTTTGGATTAACCACTCCCGATTACATTTAGCTCTTCAATTTCCACCCTCAAATGGAGTTACACCTAAGGCATATTGAATGGTTATCCTATAAGCCCAAACTGATTTGTGAACTTGATTCTCCCTATCCATACCATTCTTGGTTGCCATTTGTATAGCACCTTCCAAAACTCAGCGGAATCTCTCGATCATTCTGTTCCCACTGGGATTGTAAAGAGTAGTAGTTCTATGTTTCACTCACAGTTTTTCAAAATAGTTTCTAGCAATATTGGATTTAAATTGCACACCATCGTCACTGATCACTTTTACTGTTTAGCTTACATCCAGAAACACCTTGTCAATAAATTTAAGTACTTACTTAGAATCAATATTCTCAACCACTTTGATTACCAGCCACCTTGAAAGTACATCAATCATAGCAATGATATGTCTAGAAGGTGATCCAATAGGACCCATAATATCTGCTGACATGGTATGCCAAGATTTTTCAGGTATAATGGGTTCACACATGTTGGGTCTTAATGTTTTTGGTGATTTATCTAAATTTGCACACCATGTGCAATTCCTCACTAGTCTTTTCACATCGAAATCCCTCCCTGGCCACCAATACCAATTTTGACTCTGTTTTGTTTCCACAATAACAAAATGGCCTTTGTGATACATAGTCATGATGTGACTTCTGAGAGATGCAGGGGGGATTGCTCTTTCACCCCTGGGAACCATACCAACACTTAAAGACAGTTCACTCCTAACTGCACATACATTTTTATCCATACAAGATTTCCTAGGCCGGCCATGCTTAATCCATTCAATGATCTGTTGTAAACAATTATCTTTAAAAAAAATATATTTTCCATATTTTCTCTGACACCCTGGGAGCTCCTTGATCATGAATAAGTGCTACACGTAAATCATCCCATTCATTTTTCTCATATCAGTGGGCATGTGAAAAAGAAAATCTGAAATTGCTCTTCCTGGAAAATATTCCATTTTATAAATGAAATCTTGAAAATGCATAGAAATCCTCGCTAGTCTTGCCGAGGCATTGAAAAGTCCTTCTATAGTTAACAGTCTTACAAGGGGTTTGTGATCAGTTCAAACTACTCACTGTTTTTCGTATATAAAAGAATGGAAGTATCCAATGCCCACAAACAAGGAAGATTCTCTTTCTCAATAACTGAGAACTTCTCTTCTGTGGGAGGTAATGCACGTGCAGCATAGGCAACTATAAACTCTTAATCAATACTATCTGTCTGGGATAAAACATCTCCCAAGCACTTATTTCTTGTATCAACAGTGACAATATTACTCAGTTCTGGGTCAAAGCCCTTCAGTACCGGAGCATCCGTAATGGGATTTTCTGTCAGCCAATTCTTCCCTGCTTTATTTGGACCATTTAAACTTAGTTTTACTTTTCAATAGTTGTCTAATGGTATAAACCTTGTTGGAAAAGCCCCCTGCTGGAAAAGCCCTTCACAAATGTATTATAAAATTGGATGTATGACTTTACAACGCATACTTTTACCGCGCATACCATTACAACAAAACTTTTACAATGCAGGATCCATTACAACGCATGCCATTACAACGCATGCCATTACAACGTAAGTATGGGTAAGTATTTTTTATTCTAAGTGTTTGATAGTGTAGGGGTTTCATTTACTATTCTAACTCCAGGGGGGCGTAACAGTAGGAAATGTGTTGGATAGTGTAGGGGTTAAAGTTAAATTTAATACTTACCCATACTTACGTTGTAATGGCATGCGTTGTAATGGACCCTGCGTTGTAAAAGTTTTGTTGTAATGGTAGTGCGTGGTAATAGTTGTGTTGTTAAGGATGTTCCCCATAAAATTCAATTAGGCCCAAAAAGGACCTAAGCTCAACCTTATTAGAAGGATGAGGGGCATACTGATGCATTTTCACTATCTTGGGTTTAGTCGCTACACCCTCACCACATAGCGCATGACTTAAATAGGCCTCAGAACGTACAGCAAATTTACATTTTGAGCGCTCTACTGTTAACCCATTGTTCTCTAGCTCCTCCAAAACGCTCTCCAATGCATTATAATGTTCTATCTTGTTCTTGCCGAAAATCAAGATATAATCCTGAAAACACCTCATAGTGGGATGTTTTCCGAAAAGCTGATACATGATTCTCTGAAACATAGTTGCTGCCGAAGCTAATCCAAATGGTAATCTTTTGTACTGGAAACAGCCCACCAGACTTCTGAAAGTTGTGTATGATTTGCTCTCTTCTTCCAAATGAATTTGATGGTGTGCAGCTGATAAATCTAGTGTGGAAAACCACTTAGCATCCTTAACTAAAGTAAGAATTTCTGAGATCTTGGGCAAAGGGATTTTATCAACAACAATATTATTATTTAAATGGTGCAAGACAATGCAAATTTTGATCTTTCCATTGCTGGGTCTCGCAACTACAACTGGAGAATTCCACTCTGACAATTCAATGCGCTCTAATATGTCAGCATCAACTAATTTTTTGACCTAACTTTCCACTTCTTCCCTCAGAAGTACTGGTATGTTCTTAGCTTTATGTATTTTTCGACATGCACCATTTTTAAGGACTATAATGTTCAAAATTCTTTAGCATTCCAATTTTTCCATTGCAAAATTTGTGGACATTTTTTTAAGCATTTCAGACCCAATACTCTCATGTTCATTAATCACCGAAACAGATTATGGACTATTTTGAGTTACAGTTATGTGCAAATCACATTGATCTCTCCTCCCTAGGACTGAATGACCTTTTTTGCAATGTATTGTTTCCCTATTGAATCTCCATTCACAAATCGTAAAACTAATGTCCTAAAACCAATCAAATCAATCTTTTCTCCTGAAAATCCCTTAGGATTAATGTCTGTTTTTGAACCCTACTTCCTAATTTATCGACATATTCTGTCTTTCACACATCCTCGTTGACAGTTGTAAAAGGAGAACCCGAATCTGCATAAATTTGCACTTCAACTCCTCCCATGGACATCGGCATCCAGGTTTTTTCTTGTCTCCAGCAACATTGTCATTGATATTCAAAACATATAATTCCTGTTGTGCCTTACTGCTTATGTCAATGCATGATTCTCCTGACTGCATCCTCTTCTTCACTTGAATTAGCCTCAGCCACACATTTAACTTTAAACCCCTTCTTTTTATTGCGCACTTTAGCAAAATGCCCAGTCATTCCACATGCTGAGCACCTTTGTTTGAGCGCTGGTCAAAACTTAATTGAAGCTAAATGCGAAGCACTATTACACCTAATCAATCAATCAATCAGGGGAATTATACGCGTACTACTCACCCATGAGGGTCTATAGGCACTGGGAAGGGGGGGTGGATCAGCAATTCCGTTTCAGTTGAAGAGCCAGGTCTTCAGAGCCTTCCTGAAGGTGTTCAGGGAGGGGGCATGCCTGATGCCGGCGGGGGACTCGGTCCAGGTCTTCGCCGCGATGTAGGAGAAGGATCTTACCCCTGCTCTGCGGATGTGCAGAGTTCGGCGAGGAGGAGGTTGGGGGAGCGGAGGTTGCGTTTGGGCATGTGGAGGGTGATTCTGTTGTTGAGATATTGGGGTCTGGTGTTATGTAGGCATTTGGAGGCATAGGTGAGTACCTTGAAGGTGAATCTTTACTCAATGGGGTACCAGTGGAGCTTGCGTAGATGTTGGCTGCTGTGTTCATGTTGAGGGACCCTGAGGACGAGTCTAGCTGCAGTGTTCTGTATTGTCTGGAGTTTGTGGAGTAGGGACTTGTTGATGCCCACGTAGAGGGCGTTTCCGTAGTCCAGCCTGCTGGTAATGAGTGCGTGGGTGACTGTCTTCCTTGCCTCGGGGGGATCCATTTGAAGGTCTTAAGGAGGATGCGGAGGGTGTTGAAGCAGCTGGAGGTGACAGTGTTGACCTGGTGATTCATGGAGAGGGATGAGTGGAGTACGATGCTGGGGTTCTTGGCATGGTCTGTGAGGGTAGGGGGGTGCCGAGGGAGGTTGGTCACCAGGTGTTGTTCCGCAGATTTAAAGTAATAAAGAATAAAGGAAAATCTGCCAGAAATTAATCGAGTATGCAATATGCAGTGTCCTCTCTTCACCCAAAGGGGACTAGTCCACTGCTAAAGATAGACAAAGTATAAATCAGCTGCCAAACATATATTTATATATATATTCCACACAAAAAGAAATTGTCGCGGCACACCTCTTGGTAGTTCAAGATGTTTTTATTTCAGATCGTGACTTCCTACGCGTTTCGAACCGAAGTTCCTGATCACGGCAAAATATATATATATATATATATTCACTGAAAAAAACATAGGTTTCACACCAGTTATAGTTAGCTGGAAACTTTACTGACATAAAACCATAGAAATTCCAACGTTATAGTTAGTTGGACTCACTATAACAAGCGCGCCTGCAATGCACTGCTGATGACGTCACATATTACATCACTCATGACATCGTCAGTGACATCACTGATGACACCAGCCAGTGAATATGTGTCTTTCTTTAAAATTAATATGTTTAATATTTGTATTTGTAAAGGTTGATGGAAGAATAAATGGTTAAATAAGTGTGTAAATGGATGTTTTAAAAAAAAAATGATTGGTTAACTGCTTTATTAAGTGTATTTTATTGAATACATATATTAGCGAGTAACTTTTAAATATTGAAATATATGTATCAGTGTTTCACTTTGTGTATAAGTAGCTGCATGGGTTGCTGACTGACTCACTGTTTGTAGGTGTTTTGAAGACAGCATATATGCAGGACTGTATGGGTGGATGAGTGTGTATATGTGTGTGTTAGTGAGTGAATGACTGTCTCACTATTGTGTTTTTTAGTAACGACATATATTTTATTCTAGTGTATGTGAGTTTTGATGTATATAAGTGAGTATATGTGAGAGTAAGAGATTGTAAGAGTTCCTGTTTAAATAAGTATATGTCTATATAAATGATTGTTTAAGAGAGTAAGTATGTGTAAGTTTCCTTAGAAGTAAAGAGGTAGTGTGCGTATAGTTTTATATGCAAATAAATGGATGTTCAATAATTTATTTGCATGTGTGAGTATGTGTGTGAGTAACTTTTGGATGACTGTCGGTGTATAACAGGATGTATAGATGTATCACTACATATGATGAGTGAGTATATGTATGAGTGACTATATAGAACTGTTGGTAAATGAGTGGATGTGTATATATATGGTGGAATTACTGAATTGGTTGTTGTAACTGGTATGGGTATCTCCATTTTTTTGAAAATGTTAGTTTCTATTTTTGAATATCTATTTCAAGGGTTACATTACACTAAAAGGAGGTCTGTCACTCTGTCACAAGGATGGTGTCATAAGTGATGCCATGAGTGATGTCACTGACGATGTCATGAGTGATGTAATATGTGACGGCATCAGCAGTGCATTGCGGGCGCGCTTGTTATAGTGAGTCCAACTAACTATAACGTTGGAATTTTTATGGTTTTATGTCAGTAAAATTTCCAGCTAACTATAACTGGTGTGAAACCTATGGTTTTTTCAGTGAAGTTAATAGGTTTTTTAAATGCTAATTCCTAACTATAACTGGTGTGAAATCTATGTTTTTTTCAGTGAATTTCATAGGTTTTTTAAATGCTAATTCCTAACTATATATAAGGCCTCAAACCTATGAAATGTAATATTTTTAGATCTCGCCTTTACCATTCCGCAGGAATGGGAAATGGGGAGAATTCAAGTCGGCTATTTTCTCTTCAAACCAAAGGGCTTTCAGCCGCGGTTTTCTTGCAGTTCATGTGAATCACGTGATCAAACATGCACAAGCATTCACGTCCAGGGCTTCTCCTCCCCTAGCAGCACTCCTCCCACACCAGCAACTCTCCCCTCCCACACCAGCACCTCCCCTCTCTCTCCCCGCAAACACAGCCTTGCCCTAGCAGCACTCCTCCCACACCAGCAACTTCCCCCTCCCACACCAGCACCTCCCCTCTCTCTCTCCGCAAACACAGCCTTGCCCTAGCAGCACTCCTCCCACACCGGCAACTCCCCCCTCCCACAACAGCACCTCCCCTCTCTCTCCGCGACTTCCCCCTCCCACATCAGCACCTCCTCTCTTTCTCCCCGCCAACACAGCCTTGCCGTATCAGCACTCCTGCCACACCAGCACCTCCCAGGAAAAAAATGGCGGCCGCGCATGTAGTTTATTTACATCTCTGCCATACCCCCCTCCTTGCCTGTCCACGTCCCAGCGCTCTTTTCTCCACCTTTCTTCACCCACCTTCCTTTCTTTGCCTTCCCTTCCTCTTGCTCGGTGTACCCTCTCCACATGCGTCTTCAATCTCCCTTGCACACACTGTTTCAGAGACACGCTTTCCGTTCGTGCAGCACGTGCAGTGGAACCGGACGCAGAAAATACATAAAATCAAATAATTTACATTTGTCCAAAGACTCCATAGCCTATCCTTCCCACACACTGTTTCAGAGACACGCTTTCCGTTCGTGCAGCACGTGCAGTGGAACCGGACGCAGAAAATACATAAAATCAAATAATTTACATTTGTCCAAAGACTCCATAGCCTATCCTTCCTACTACGCTCTTCCATCCTTTCTTTTTACATAGAACTCACAACACTTTCAAAGTTTTAAGTGACCTATTTTCCGACAATAAATAAATATTTATTACATGCGTCTTCAATACTATATACTAACTACAGCTGTATGTGTTCTTAAATAGCACACCCTTCGTCACTGCTCTCCCCTGTCCCTTGCCCAAACTCTTTCAGAGACACGCTTTCCGTTCGTGCAGCAGGTGCAGTGACACCGGCCTCAGCAATCCATACTATCAAATTAATTTCCACGATTTCAATGGATGGGACACATACACGAAAAACATCTCTGTTCGTGTCTCTTTGTTATCACGGCCGCCAACATGCACAAACAGACAACAGACTTTCTCTTTTCCATTCACCGCACAGAAACACGTACACGTTGCCCACATTTACACGTGCTTCTTGCAAACAAACACCCCCTTCCTTGTGTGTCATTCATTCATCTACACGTTTCGGCCTTTCCTATTCAGACGTGTACTTTATTTTCATTTTAAGCATAACACCCTGTTTTTTTTTTCATTTTAAGCATAACACCCTGTCTTTCAATTGCTGAAACAAAAAACATCTCTCTGTTCCATTCAGCACGCAAGGCAACATGCACAAACAGTCCCCCAAAATCAGCTTTCTGGTCGTGGCTCTTGCTTAGTGTATCTTAATCAGGCCCGTCCACACGCACGACAGTAACACACAGCCCTCACACTCTATCTCTTTTCCATTCATCCACGGAAACATGCACCCGTTCACAACATTTACACGTGCATCTTGCAAGCATACCCACTCTGCCTTAGCTTATCCCCCCCTGTCTTAACTTCAGTTTTATTCATTCATCTGCACCTTTCGGCCTTTTACTCGCGCAAATAGTCACTAAAAGAAAACAGGCTAGACTCTTTCACTTTCATGCACGACAACTTTTTTTTTTCTTCTTTCTTTTCCCCTCTGTAAGGTGGGGAGGGGGCCAGAGTCAAACGTCTGGGGCCTAACCACCCCAGGAGACTGAATTGCTTTCATCAGAGTCGTAAAGATTGTAATCTGTTGTCGGCCATCCGCGGGGAAATGCAAATGTTAACTAAAGAGACCGAAAGTCGCCTTTTTTTTCCGCCAAACCATAAAGCAAGGGAAGTAACTTTAGAAACAAGTGGCACGTTCTTTTACACTGTCGATGACATGCACGTACAATGGTCTTATTGTTGTTCATTAGTTTAGTTTTTATTATACTTACGTTTCATAGTGCAAAGTTTCACGTTCACAACATTTACACGTGCATCTTGCAAGCATACCCACCCTTCCTTACCTTATTCCACCCTGTCTTAACTTCAGTCTCATTCACAACACACATTCGTCACATAAATGCACACCCTCAAAAAACAACACTGCTGCTCACTCAGTTTGCACAGGCAGATCACACCACTTCGCCACATCTTGAAAAATAGTTTGCGTGAAAATTAACAGAAAATATTACACGGCATTTTAGACACATTTGTCCCATGACTCCATAGGCCATCCTTCCTACTACGCTATTCCATCCTTTCGTTTTACATAGAACTCACAACACTTTAAATAAGTGAGGCATTTCACGACAAACAAATTATTTATAACATGCATCTTCAATACTATATACCAACTACAGCTGTACGTGCTCTTAAATAGCACACCCTTCGTCACTACCTTTTATCCACACAGTATATTGAGCCAATTCTGCTGCTCCCTCCTAATGCACGCACAGATCACAACACTGCGACACATATATAAAAGTCTGTGTCATCGGAATTGACAATGTTTGACAAACAATACACAACTTGGCCACACATCACACTAAATGTACACTACTTATCAACACACATTAGTGACATGCATCTACACAATCGTGATCCTATTCGGCTACTCACTCATTAGGCACAGGGAGCTCATACCACTTTGCCACATCTCTTGAAGGATTTGAGCTGCAAATACGAAACGAAAGTGCCTATGCTTTGTACATATAATAAGGCCATGCCTGCACACACTAGCTTTCACACTCCGCAGCTCACTCCTTTTGCAAACACACAGGGCACACTAATTCTAAACATATCACTAACGCATTTCCATCAAAAGAGAACTGTAAGCAAGTGCGTTACTCAGTGCAAGCACCTCTCAGTCACTGATCACAGCACTTACTCACACTGCACACAGGCCTCACTCAAAGTGCACACAGCCCTCACTAAGACTTTACACAGACTTTAGAAAACACACTGCATACAGTACGCTATCAGTGCGTACTGCACACACTTACTGCACACAGACAGAACTTACAGTGCACCCAGCACTCACTCAAAAGAACGACACACGTCTTCAATACTATATACTAACTACAGCTGTATGTGTTCTTAAATAGCACACCCTTCGTCACTACCTTTTATCTACACAGTATATTGATCCAATTCTGCAGCTCCCTCCTAATGCACGCACAGATCACAACACGCCGACACATATATAAAAGTCTGTAGCATCGACATTTACACGTGCATCTTGTAAACAAAATCCCCCTGCTACTGTCTCTTCCGAACCACACCTCTACCTCCAGCACATTTCTGACACATCTTTGTCTTTATTTTCACAGTAAATAATGTTGGACGCGCATTTCTTTTGAATATATATCTTCTGGTGACTTGGCCTGTCACCTACAACGCCCTACAGGTTCCTTCTGAGTAAACACCAAGCACAACTCACTATGCCTCTCCCCTCTCCCTTGCACACACTCTTTCAGAGACACGCTTTCCGTTCGTGCAGCAGGTGCAGTGACACCGGACTCATCAATCCATACTATCAAATTATTTTACACTATTTCAATTGCTGAAACAATAACATCAAAACATCTCTCTGTTGCATTCAGAACGCAAGGCAACATGCACAAACAGTCCACCAAAATCAGCTTTCTGGTCGTGCCTCTTGCTTATTCTATCCCAATCAGGCCCGTCCACACGCACGACAGTAACACACAGCCATCACACTCTATCTCTTTTCCATTCATCCACGGAAACATGCACACGTTCACAACATTTACACGTGCATCTTGCAAGCATACCCACCCTGCCTTAGCTTATCCCTCCCTGTCTTAACTTCAGTCTTATTCATTCATCTGCACCTTTCGGCCTTTTACTCGCGCAAATACGCACTAAAAGAACAAACAGTCTAGACTCTTTCACTTTCATGCACGACAACTTTTTTTTCTTCTTTCTTTTCCCCTCTGTAAGGTGGGGAGGGGGCCAGAGTCAAACGTCTGGGGCCTAACCACCCCAGGAGACTGAATTGCTTTCATCAGAGTCGTAAAGATTGTAATCTGTTGTCGGCCATCCGCGGGGAAATGCAAATGTTAAGTAAAGAGACCGAAAGGCGCCTTTTTTTTCCGCCAAACCATAAAGCAAGGGAAGCAACTTTAGAAACAATGTGTCAAGCGGCACGTTCTTTTACACATTCGATGACATGCACGTACAATGGTCTTATTGTTGTTTTTTTTATTTATACTTACGTTTCATAGTGCAAAGTTACACACAAAACATGCATAGCAACATCCCTAAGGGCCTGCTTAGGCCATTCACCCACAACAAATCGACCATCATGAGACGACATTTTACGTGTGCGGACAAACTTAAACATTCAGTATGAGCCTACAAAAATGTTGTAGGATTAAAAAAAACACTTCTGTTTTTGGTGGTGACTTGTGCTGTCACTGACAACGCACTAAGCAAAGCTCACCAAGTGTCTCCACTAAAAATTGCACACACTCTCACAGACACGCTTTCCTTTCGTGCAGCATGTGCATTGGAACTGGCCTCATAAATCCAGAAAATCCAATAATTTCCCTGTCTTTCAATTGCTGGAACACATACACGAAAAAAAAAAAAACTCTCGGTTCGTCTCTCTTTGTTATCCTATCCCAATCACGCACGCAAACATGCACAATAACTAGCTCACAGACTTTCTCTCTTTTCCATTGACGCACGGAAATACGTACACGTTGACCACATTTAAACGTGCATCTTGCAAGCAAACCCCCCTGCCTTCTGTCTCATTCATTCATCTACACCTTTCTCCATTTCCTATTCAGGCGTGCAGTTATTTTGGTCCTTTTAAGCATAACACCCTGACTTTCAATTGCTGAAACAATTACACCAAATCATCTCTCACTTCCATTCAGCACGCAAGGCAACATGCACAAACAGTCCACCAAAATCAACTTTCTGGTCGTGCCTCTTGCTTCTTCTATCCCAATCAGGCCCGTCCACACGCACCACAGTAACTAACACACAGCCCTCAGACTCTATGTCTTTCCCATTCATCCACGGAAACACGCACACGTTCACAACATTTACACGTGCATCTTGCAAGCATATCCACCCTTCCTTACCTTATCCCACCTTGTCTTAACTTCAGTCTCATTCACAACACACATTCGTCACATAAATGCACACCCTCGAAAAACAACACTGCTGCTCACTCAGTTTGCACAGGCAGATCACACCACTTCGCCACATCTTGAAAATTATTTGGAGTGAAAATTTTCAGGAAATATTAAACGGCATTTTTGACACATTCGTCCCATGACTCCATAGGCCATCCTTCCTACTACGCTCTTCCATCTTTTCTTTTTACATAGAACTCACAACACTTTAAATAAAGTGACGCATTTGACGACAAACACATTATTTATAACATGCATCTTCAATACTATATACTAACTACAGCTGTACGTGCTCTTAAATAGCACACCCTTCGTCACTACCTTTTATCCACACAGTATATTGAGCCAATTCTGCTGCTCCCTCCTAATGCACGCACAGATCACAACACTGCGACACATATATAAAAGTCTGTGTCATCGGAATTGACGATGTTTGACAAACAAGACACAACTTGGCCACACATCACACTAAATGTACACTACTTATCAACACACATTAGTGACATGCATGTACACAATCGTGATCCTATTCGGCTACTCACTCATTAGGCACAGGGAGCTCATACCACTTTGCCACATCTCTTGAAGGATTTGACCTGCAAATACGAAACGAAAGTGCCTATGCTTTGTACATATAATAAGGCCATGCCTGCACACACTAGCTTTCACACTCCGCAGCTCACTCCTTTTGCAAACACACAGGGCACACTAATTCTAAACATATCACTAACGCATTTCCATCAAAAGAAAACTGTAAGCAAGTGCGTTACTCAGTGCAAGCACCTCTCAGTCACTGCTCACAGCACTTACTCACACTGCACACAGGCCTCACTCAAAGTGCACACAGCCCTCACTAAGACTTTACACAGACTTCAAACACACTGCATACAGTACGCTATCAGTGCGTACTGAACATACTTACTGCACACAGACAGAACTTACAGTGCACGCAGCACTCACTCAGTGCACACAACTGTAAATCAACCTGCACACAAGCGTCACTCACACTCCAGACAGGCCTCACTAACAATGCACACATCCTTCAAACACACTGCATACAGTACGCTATCAGTGCGTACTGCAAACAATATCTGCACACAGACATAACGTACAGTGCACACAACCATCACTCAGTCCACACAGACCTCACTGTCAGTGCACACAGAAATCATTCTGATACTTTTATCAACTCTAAATCCACCTGCACACAGGCGTCACTCACACTGCACACAGGCCTCACTAACAATGCACACATCCTTCAAACACACTGCATACAGTACGCTATCCGTTCCTACTGCAGACACTATCTGCACACAGACATAACTCACAGTGCACACAACCATCATTCAGTCCACACAGCCCTCACTGTCAGTGCACACAGGCCTCAGTATGCAACTTTTTGTGCAGTTCCTAACAATCTCCACAGAACACTAGCCCTCAGTATATGCTTAGCACATGCATACACACAAACACTATACATCCTTTTGTATCACACACAACTGATGGATAGATTAGACAGTTACAATATCTTTGACATCTTAGTGTGGCAAGTGCTCTTTTACTTCACTACCATTTATTGTGAAATAATGAGCTCGAATTCTTAACGTCACATTTAGGACTCCAACGCCGCGATATTTTTACATTATCTTTATACCCACGTACCTTTTACACCCTTCATTGCTTTATACTTTGTTTATTTTTAAAAAATATGGATAAATATAAGCTTTAGTCGGATTTACGTTACTTTTTTCTGAATGCTTCTTCCTTGCTGCGTGCGGGAAGACACGTACATTAACAAGTGGTGCGTCAAGGAGACACGAAAGTCGCTAGTGGCGCCACAATCGAACCTACATCTACATACACATTCAAATTTTCACACTTCGGAGTTACACACATTATCTCTGGAGACATCTCCTGGGGCCAAGGGAAGGGGATGTACCTTTCATCCTTTGTCCTCTTCCAAACACCTTACCGGGAAACTTCTCCACTTCGGCCTATTTAAGATCACGAAAGGCTCATTGTGAGCCATAGCCTTTTTCGTGTCCAGAAAGACAACAGTGACCGACGGAACGACGCTGTATTTGCAACGAAGACTACAGATTCAAAGACACTACGCGACTACTTTGGAATGTAAGTGCATTTGTACTTTTTTTCGTACTACACTTGACTTTTCCTTACAAGTTTCAATTACTTGTTCGTCTCTACATTTCCTTATCTCTTTCTCCTCTCATCTTCAAGCTTTCTACCTCTACACATTCTCCCCTATATCTCTCCACTTTCTAAACAGATATTTTTTCATCGTTCACTCTTTTCGGTCCCTTTAACAGCACACTCTTAACATTCATTTTATGCTTTACTTCGCTCACTTCAGCTCATGAATACTTTATTATTCAATCTTACCCTCCTTCTTATGGTTCCTATAACTACATTGCCAGATCCACAATAATATTAACCAACAAATTTGTTTCATTGACCTCACCCAAAAACGATCAATCGTACTCTAATGAGCATTAAAGACGGAGGTAATACATGTGACTAAATTATACTTTTTATTTTACAGATACAACACAGACTGTTTGCTAATCATTCTGTACCACTTGTGATCTTCAACTAACAATAATTTAGGTGAGTACATCTGCATGTTACTGTTGTCATAGAATTATCTGTGTTACGGAAACGCTTAGTGAAATAATGGTATTTTTAAAGGCCACTATAGACTCCCTCTAGCTGTCTGTATGCTCAACATGACATACCACCTAAGCGTCACACGATTGCACACACTTTTTTTACTACTCCGCTGCTCACTCATTTAGGACACGTATCTCACACCACTTCGCAATATCTTAAAAATGTGTTTAGCAGTAAAATTAATGGTTCATATTAACTGCCATTTTCAAATCATTTGGACCATGTTCGTGTCTCT
Organism: Lissotriton vulgaris; assembly: GCF_964263255.1. Classification (NCBI taxonomy): domain Eukaryota; kingdom Metazoa; phylum Chordata; class Amphibia; order Caudata; family Salamandridae; genus Lissotriton; species Lissotriton vulgaris. The sequence continues at coordinate 361,425,438 of NC_141693.1, read as the reverse complement.
TGCTTATCCTATGCCAATCAATCACGTCCACACGCACGACAGTCAATAACAGCCCTTAGACTACATCTCTTTTCCATTCATCCACGGAAAAACGCACACGTTGACAACATTTAGACGTGCATCTTGCAAGCATACCCACCCTGCCTTACCTTATCGCCCCCTGTCTTCACTTCTGTCTCATTCATTCATTTGCACCTTTCAGGCTTTTACTCGCGGAAATACGCAGTAAAAGAACAAACACTCTAGACTCGTTCACATCCATGCACGACAACTTTTATTTTCTTCTTTATTTTCACCTCTGTAAGGTGGGTAGGGGGCCACAGCAAAACGTTTGCGGCCTTCATTACAATTAATGGTTCATATTAAATGCCATTTTGACATCATTTGCACCATGTTCGTGTCTCTTGCTTATCCTCTGCCAATCAATCACGTCCACACGCACGACAGTCACTAACAGCCCTTAGACTACATCTCATTTCCATTCATCCACGGAAAAACGCACACGTTCACAACATTTAGACGTGCATCTTGCAAGCATACCCACCCTGCCTTACCTTATCGCCCCCTGTCTTCACTTCTGACTCATTCATTCCTTCATTTGCACCTTTCAGGCTTTTACTCGCGCAAATACGCAGTAAAAGAACAAACACTCTAGACTCTTTTGCATCCATGCACGACAACTTTTATTTTCTTCTTTATTTTCACCTCTGTAAGGTGGGGAGGGGGCCACAGCAAAACGTCGGCGGGCTTCAAGCTTGCTACCTCTACACATTCTCCCCTCTATCTCTCCAGTTTCTAAACATATCTTTTGTGATCGTTCACTATTTTCGGTCCCTTTAACAGCACACTCAACATGAATTTTCCGATTTCCTTCTGTCACCCGAGATCATGAATACTATAGTATTCTATGTTAGCCTCCTTTTTATTGTTCCTATAACTGCATTGCCCGATCCACAATAATGTTAATCAACTCATTTTTTTTATTTACTTCACCCAAAATCGATCAATCGTACTCTACTGAGCATCAAAGACCGAGGTAATACATGTTAGTAAATTATACTTTTCTTTTACAGATACAACACAGACTGTTTTCAATTCATTCTGTACCACTTGTGATCTGGAAAAAACATATTAATTTAGGTAAGTACATGTGGATGTTAATGTTGTCATAGAATTAACTGTCTTCCGTAAACACTTTGTCAACAAATGGTATTTAACAATGGCACTATAGACTCCCTCTAGCTGTCTGTGTGCTCAACATGACATAACACCTACGCGACACACGCTTGCACACACTTTTTTTACTACTCTGCTGGTCACTCATTTAGGAAACTTATCTCACACAAGTTCGCAATATCTTCAAAAGGGGGGTTAGCATGCAAATTTTGGGTTAATATTAACTGGCATTTTTCAAACATTTGGACGATGTTCGTGTCTGTTCGTTATCATATCCCAATCACGCACACCAACACGCACTAACAGCCCACAGACTTTCTCTCTTTTCCATTCACGCACTCAAACACTCACACGTTGACCACATTCAAACGTGCATCTTGCAAGCAAACTCCCCCTGCTACTGTCGCTTCCTACCCCCACCTCTCCCTCCAGCACGTTTCAGATACATGTTTGTCTTTCTTTTAACAGGAAATAATGGACGCTCATTTCTTTTCAATATATTTATTGTGGTGACTTGCCCTGTCACCTACAACGCCCTACAGGGTCCTTCTCAGTAAACACCAAGCACAGCTCACCATGCCTCTCTCCTCTCCCTTCCACACACTCTTTCAGAGGCACGATTTCCGTTCGTGCAGCAGGTGCAGTCACACCGGCATCATGAATGCATACAATCAAATAAATTTCCAGTTTTTCACTAGCTGGGACACATACACGATAAAAACATCTCTGTTCGTGTCTCTTTCTTATCCTATCCCAATCACGACCGCCAACACGCACAAACAGACCACAGACTTTCTCTTTTTAAGCAAACTCCCCCTGCTACTGTCGCTTCCTACCCCCACCTCTCCCTCCAGCACGTTTCAGACACATGTTTGTCTTTCTTTTAACAGGAAATAATGGCGGACGCTCATTTCTTTTCTATATATTTATTGTGGTGACTTGCCCTGTCACCTACAACGCCCTACAGGGTCCTTCTCAGTAAACACCAAGCACAGCTCACCATGCCTCTCCTCTCTCCCTTGCACACACTCTTTCAGAGGCACGATTTCCGTTCGTGCAGCAGGTGCAGTCACACCGGCATCAGGAATGCATACAATCAAATACATTTCCACTTTTTCACTAGCTGGGACACATACACGAAAAAAACATCTCTGTTCGTGTCTCTTTCTTATCCTATCCCAATAACGACCGCCAACACGCACAAACAGACCACAGACTTTCTCTTTTGCATTCAGGCACAGGAACACGCACACTTTGAACACATTTAGACGTGCTTATTCCAAGAAAACCCCCCTGCCTTGTGTCTCATTCATTCATCTCCACTTTTCTGCCTTTCATATTCAGACGTGCACTTTTTTCATACTTTTAAGCATACCACCCTGTCTTTCAATTGCTGGAACTATTACACCTAATCATCTCTCTGGTCCATTCAGCACGCAAGGCAACATGCACAAACAGTCCACCAAAATTATCTTTCTGGTCGTGGCTCTTGCTTATCCTATCCCAATCAGGCACGTCCACACGCACGACAGTAACACACAGCCCTCAGACTCTATCTCTTTTCCATTCATCCACGGAAACACGCACACTTTCACCACTTTTACACGTCCATCTTGCAAGCATACCCAACCACCCTGCCTTACCTTCTGTCTCATTCACTTATCTGCATTTTTATGTGTTTCACTAGCGTAAATAAACACTAAAACACAAGCAACACACAAATTCTCTATCCCAAACCCACCCCCACACTCACAGTCTCTCGCACGGAAACACGCACACCATAGCTTTGCTCTCATTCATCGCCACGTTCTTCAAACACACCTTCGACTTTTAGTTACGCACGTCAACACGCACAAGCAGCCCACAGACTCTCTTTGAAAAATACACTTTTTTTAGGCAATCTATTACATGCATGTCAATTGGTATTTGGACATTCTAACGTTGGGTCGTGCTAATTTACACAACAAACATGGCAAACGGGGATTTTAAGCACATTTGTACATTACATGCCCAGCCCATCTTTCATACTACGCTATTCCATCCTTTTTTTAAATTAAAAATACAGTTTGCACCAATTCACAACATTTACATTAAGAATTTTTAGAGCTAAAAAAATTCTTTTTAACACACAGCTTTTTATACTATAATTCCTACAGCTATACCTATTATTATCCAGCACACCCTTCGTTCCAACAAATTTTTTAACAACATCTTGAGCCTATTCCGCTGGTCCCTCCTAAGGCACACACAGATCGAACTACTTTGCCACATCTATAAAGCACAGTTGCATGAACATACAAACAAAAACACTACATACACAAATTGGCCACACATCACTACAAATTTACAATACATATCAACACACAGTCAAATGCATGCACACTCGTGATCCAACTCTGCTGCTCACGCATTTTGTTCGGGCATGGGCATCTCACACCACTTTGCCACATCTCTTGAACTATTTGACCTGCTAATTCAATACTGAAGTGCCAATGCTTTGTACAAATAATAAGGCCATGCCTGCACAGCCTACCCTTCCAACTCTGATGAGCCCTCCTTATGGTAACACACAGGGGACACTAATTCGAACCATATGTTACTCAAACACAGCACAGGTCCCATAAATGCACAGAATCTCAATCAAAGTCAGCTCCTACCTCTGCATATGTAGCTCACACTAATTATACATATTGTCCCCTCCCTGCACAACATTTCGTTGCTACTCCACTGCTCCATCCTTTGGCATACAAAGCTTACAACATTTTGCTACTTATCAGGAACGTTTATTACATTAACATTACTGTTTTTTTCGTGCTATTTTCCAACTATAACAAGCCTCATGTTAATTGTTATTTAAAATAGCAGATGCTTTCATCTACTTTCTTACAACAGTTGACTCCCACTTTTAGCATGCATTATGCTACTCAGGGATTCGGACTAACAACGTTAAATACTGTCACTCTTTACTTTTGGGGGGTGGAGGATGCTCATAGTGACAATTTTATAGGGAAACTGAGTTAGCAATTTGACTTTCACATTAAGCATTTCTCTCGCATGCCAAAGCGCACACACTTTGCCGCTTACTATCCTACCTCACAACTTTCCTTTGTCAGAATGATGTGTTCATAATAATACATTACAAAAAAAAATACCAATTACTTTGACTGGCTCACTCACTTTCATGCTTCAAATATTTTTCTTCCTACTTCTCAGTATTTTCTATCAACACTCATTTCATACCAAAAATAGAAATGTGTATCTCACTTCATTCATTCTTTCTCTACTTCACAAACTGTACTCAGTATGCAGGGCAACAAGCATACACTCTACACATCACACACTTTCACACTACAAAGTTGCTCATAAAACTAAAAGCAGGCACACACACACACAATCTATTATCATGCCCTCTGTCACACTCTGACACAAAAGTATACAAACTTTCAAAACTACTATTGCATTTCCTGTTTTTGTTTGGGATTTGACGTGTCATTTCATGTAAATAATATTCTGACAATTCATATTACTCTTATTTCAGATTCATCCATTGAGGTACAATCACCCACAAATCAAGGTAAATAATATTCTTGGTTGGAAACAACTATAAATAGTTATTACATAAGTAATTTGACTTACTTCAGTGAATAGACTTTAGAGACATAAAGTAAAGGGAGTAAAAAAAAAACATGCATAGATGTTTAAAAGCCAGTTACCATCAAGGCAATACAAGATTTAATAGTACATCTAAAGGGAAGCAAGGCTTACCAAATAGTACTTTTGCTATTTTGCACAATGTATGCAAACCAGTTAATACATGGAACTCCAACGATCTACATTATATCATGGACCTTGGAGATGCTTTATATCTACAAATGCATTCTTTTAACAAAGAAACACTTATGCATCCTGATGATTTGCCAAAATATATAGAGCACAATAATAGGTTTTATTCACTTACTCTACGCAACCCTTTCTATGGTAATGTCCTTAAACGTTTTGATGAAAACTATCCAGATATTACCAGTGCATTGCATTTAGGGATTTCTAAGTACTGTGGGGTACTATTTTGTATGAGTGTATATGTCATTTCTATTTTTAGAAATAGGCAAACATACTATGTATTTGATTCACATAGCAGGGACAATGAAGGCATGCCTCATTCAAATGGAACCTGTGTAACTCTAGAATTTCCAAATTTTGAAGCACTTTTGGAATATGTAATGAATCTAGCCAAAAAATTTAGAAATTCTTCGCAGGATTGCATACCATTTGAATTAACACCAATAGATGTAAAACAAATTTTGAAGCAAACATTCCAAAGAGCACTTCGAGTGCACAAGAAAAATAGTCATTTAACTCCAGTTACTAAAATCTTTGTACATACTACTCAAGTGATTGACAATTCGATTTTTGAAGGGAGTTTGCTTTCTTCAGAGGCTTTAGGTACTGTAAGTAATTGCAGTATTAGAAATACGAGTAAGAAAATTCATTTGGCAGGAACAAGTATTTCTATTATGGGGACAAACAAACAGTCTCTAATAAACAAAGCTAACTTGAGACTTTCTGAACATAGTGCAAAAAATAGTGAAAATACTACTGTTGCACTAGGAACCCTTGACAATGTTGGAAATAAAGTACTTGAACAAAACAGACCAACTGTAAGTTTACCTCTGGGACGAAAAAGAAAAGCAAATAAAGCGAGTTTACTTTCTATGGACGCTTTAGCAACTCAAAGTAAGGTGACTAATAGCAATACTAGTAAGGAAACTCATTTGCCACAAACAAGTACTTCTATTCTGGAGACAAATAAACACTGTCAAATCAACTTCGATTACTTTAGCCTTTCAGAACATAGTCTGAAAAAAAGAAAAAAGAAAAGTGATGCACAAGGAGCCATTGACAATCTTGGAAATAAAGGTGTTGAAAAAAAACCACCAAATGTAATGTTAACGGTGGGAGAAAAACGCAAAGGTAATAAACAAATCCATTTAATTATTAATAAATTCCATCGTGAAATATTGCATGGACCAGAGTATGTTTGTACTATTTGCAACCAGTTGTGGCATAAACAAACAATTAAAAATACTCGCACTGTTTGTGAAACAGAAATGTTTCAAAGGTGTAACATTAGTAGCAAGAAAACAAATTTAATTTGTATGACTTGCTATGCTTACATCAGAAAAGATAAAATACCACCATGTTCAGTCCTAAATGGCATGTCATTTCCAAATGTACCAATTGAATTAGAATTATACGATTTAGAAGAAAGATTAGTTTCTTCTAGGATACCTTTTTTACAAATTCGTAGTTTACCACGCGGATTTCAAAAATCATTATCAGGTGCTGTTGTTAATGTACCTGCAGATGTAATGACAACAGTTACAATTTTACCAAGGCAAATGAATGATGCCATGACCATCCCAGTAAAATTAAAAAGGAAACTAATGTATAGATCGCACACGCATTATGAAAATATTCGCCCAAACACCGTTAAAAAGGCAGCTACATGGCCAGCAACCAATAGTGTCATGTTTAATGAATATGGTGTGACAATTAACCCCGAATGGCAGTATATACCTCCAGAAATCAACAATGTAAATGATAATTCGGACACAAGCTATTCTTCAGATACATCTGAGAACATGGAAGCTGGAAATTTAGATACTATGTTAACAAATGAAACAATTACCTCTAATAGGGTAAATTAAGTTTAGCTTCAGCTGAATATAATACACCAAGAGGTTTATATGAGGATAAAGATTCAGAATTTTTGGCTTTCCCTACAATTTATTGTGGAGAACGAAGGCCAAACAATAAGGAAAGACATATACCGGTACATTATAGTACTATTTGCCAATGGGAATTAAGAAGTCATGATAGAAGAGTAGCTAAAAGTATGACTAATGTTTTCTTTAAACTTAAAAAATTACATATTAAGCAAATTCAAGGGAAAATTAATATTTCGATACGGAAAAAATATACAGATGGTAAGAATATTACTGCTAAAGATTTAAAATATAATATTGAAAATTTGTTCCAGTTTAATGAAGGTTATAAAGTTTTGAAAACTATACGCAGTTCACCTCCTTATTGGGAAAGTTGTAAAAGAGATCTTTTTGCTATGATAAGACAACTTGGAATACCAACTTTTTTCTTGACTTTATCTGCTGCTGAAACAAAATGGCACCATTTAATAAATATATTATTGAGAGTTAAAAACTTAAATGAATGCACAGAAGAGGAATTCAATAACATTTCTTGGGAAACAAAATGTCGATTAATACAAGAAGATCCTATTACATGTGCTAGACAGTTTGACTATCAAGTGAGGAAATTGTTTAATTGTGTTTTGATGAACGGGACAAATCCAATTGGGGAAATAGTTGACTACTTTTACAGAGTAGAATTCCAACAGAGAGGTTCTCCACATATACATGCATTACTATGGGTAAAAAATGCACCCCTCTATGGTGTGTCGCCATTAGAAGATGTCAATGTTTTTATTGAGCAATATATTCAATGTAATAAGTCACATGACACTGTTTTACAGCCTTTAATAAATTTACAAAGGCATGGGCACACTAAAAATTGCCGCCGGAAACAAAAAAGAACATGTAAATATCAATACCCAAAATATCCTATGTCAAAAACTCTCATATTAGAGCCATTGACACTTGAAGGCACAGATAGGCAATGGAAAGATAATCTAAAACGTATCCATGAAGCTATGAATAATGCAACTTTTAGCACACTTTCTTTTGATGATTTCTTAGGTGTTATTAAGATGGATAATAAAGAATATATCACTTCGATACAAACTAGTTTAGAAAAGCCAACAATTTTTTTAAAAAGAACACCAGATGAATGCTTCATTAATAACTACAATAGTACGATTTTAAAAGCTTGGCGAGCAAACATAGACTTGCAGTTTGTACTAGATGCTTATGCTTGTGCAGTCTATATTATTTCATATATCAGCAAATCGCAAAGAGGAATTAGCAAACTTATTGCACAAGCTGCTAAAGAAGTGAAAAACAATAGTAATGTCAAAGAACAACTTAAACACATAGGGAACAAATTCCTCAATTGCACAGAAATTAGTGCTCAAGAAGCAGCATATCTCATTCTTCAGATACCATTACGGAAAAGTTCACGGGCATTTGTATTTATTAATACTAGCCCTCCAGAAAAAAGAACTTATTTAATGCGCGATATGGAAACTATTAATTCATTGCCAGAAAATTCGACTGACATTCAATGTGAAAATATTATTGCTAAGTACTGCAAGAGACCCAAAACATTTGAAATGTGTACTTTAGCTGATTATGCCTCAAATTTTAATTACTCCAGCAAAAAAAAATATACCAGAGAAATAAATGACTCGGAAGATTTACTTGCTGAAAGAAACTTTTACAGCTCAGATGAGGAAGAAATTGAAATAGAATGTACTGAGGAGGATGTAGGTATGCAGAATATAAATAGCAAGTATGCTTTAAGTAAGCGCAAACGGAGAAAAATTATACGCTTTTGCAGATTTAACAAAGACAAAGAGCCAGAAGAATATTATAGAGAACTATTAATGTTGCACTATCCATGGAGAGAAGAACCTAAAATTATCGCTAACAAGGACACTTACTTTGAAAGGTATCTACAAGTAAAAAAGGTTGTTGATTCACAAGTTAAAATATATAACCATAATCACGGTGAAGTTAGAAACATTACGAATGAAGAGTGGAATGAAAATATTATATCCCCTCCTCTATCACCTCAATTCATACCAACAGAAAATGTATGTGATGAAGGGAATAATAAAGAAAATCAACATCTATATGATTTGTCATTAGATTTAGGAATTAGAACAATAACTGAAGAAACAAGCTTAACTAACTCCATTCTACCTGATGATAAATACCAACAGATAATGCACAACTTAACTGCTCAACAACTCAATTTTGTTTACCATCACTTGAATTTGTTAAAAACGAAAAGTACTCCATGCTATACTTTCTGCACTGGAGGGGCTGGTGTTGGTAAAAGCTTTCTAATAACTGCACTTCATCAAACATTACTACGCTACTATAATACAAAGGCAGGTGAAAATCCTGATAATATACATGTCTTACTTACTGCTCCAACAGGCAAAGCAGCACATAATATTCAAGGGCAAACATTGCATAGTACTTTCAAAATTCCAGTCTCACAAAGTTTTGATTATAAACCACTAAGTCATGAAAATAGAACTTCACTTCAAATGCAAATGATGCATGTTAAAGTTCTGATTATAGATGAAATTTCGATGGTGGGTCAAAAAATGTTTAATTTTATACATAACAGACTACAAGAAATAAAGTCGTCAAATGAACCATTTGGAGGACTTTCTATTATAGCTATTGGTGACTTCTACCAATTGAAACCTGTTTGTGACAGATACATTTTTCAGGATTCTAATAATTTGTATGGCCCTTTAAGTATTAACTTATGGAAAGAACATTTTAAACTCTTTGAATTAACGAAGATTATGCGTCAAAAAGAAGATCTACAATTTGCAGAACTACTAAACAGATTAAGAGAAGGGAAGCATACTAAAGAAGATATTCTAATAATTAAGCAAAGACAAATGCCACCTGATGAGAGTCTCTTAGAAACAATCCCATACATTATGTCTACAAATGTTGAAGTTAATGAAATTAACAGAATTGTTTTGGATAAACATAGCAAGGATTATCCAGTGTATATAACAGTAGCTAACGATACCGTGGGTTCAGATGTTTCAGAAAATGTCAAAAAAACTATACTAAAGCAATTGCCTAAGGATCCAACAAAAACTATGGGACTTGCACATACATTACACATTGCTTTACAGCTCCGTTATGATTTAACTTGCAATGTGGATGTAAATGATGGTTTAACAAATGGCGCAACTGGTATAGTCCAATTTGTTGACATTATTAACAATACTCCATTTCTAGTCTGGGTATCATTTGACAATATTAGTGTTGGGCAAAAAGCAAGGCAAGAATATAAGCATTTATATCATTCACAAATAGAAAAGTCATGGACACCAATACATGCTATAGCTAGACATTTTCAATACACTAAGAAATTTATTACTGTTATACGCAAACAATTTCCTTTACGACAAGCATCAGCACATACTATACATCGCACACAAGGGGACACTATAGAACCACTTTATATACACTTTAATAACAGCAAAATTCATCATTTACATTATGTTGCTATAAGCAGAGCTAAATGTATACAGAACATATACGTGAAGAATTTTTATGAAACTAAAATTCTAATACACCCAAAAGTTAATGAGGAAATGGAAAGATTAAGGACCGAAATGCAACTTGAAATCACTATCCCACAATTAGATACATACAAAACACATTTCAATATTATAACACACAATATACGATCACTTCAGAAGCATTTCACATCAATGATAGCTGATAGTAACATAATGCAAGCAGACATTATTTGCTTAACTGAGATCAACACAACAAGGAACTCAACTGCAAATGATTTTAATGTAGAACAATATGATCACATGATATTTGCTAAATTTCATACATACAACACTAACCAGGGGATGATACTCTACTACAAGAAAGAGCTTAGGATATTACCTATTTATGAAACACACCAAGGGATAGACATTTTACATTTTACATTACAGATTCAGTACACAGATTACCTTATTATTATAGTCTACAAACCACCACATAAACTTATTACAGATCTTTTAGAAATTATTACCAGTATCACTAATTTTTACCCAGCACACAAATTCATCATTATGGGAGATTTCAATGTGGATGCCTCTCAAAGCAATTCACAAACTAACAAACTCATTGGGTTCTTTGAGAGTAAGTTGCAATGTACACAACTTATAGATACTTACACAACAGACTACCAATCTATCTTAGATCATATATATACCAATTACATACTTCAAAGTTATGGTATATTAGAATGCTATTACAGTGATCATAAAGCACTATGGATTTGTATTTAACATTTGTTTTAACCTATATTTCTATTTCAGATGTTGACTATTGAAGAAATCGCTAACATTACCACAAATGACAACAAGCCGTATGAAAAACCCATAAGAGTTAATGTGATCAAGTGCTCAAGTAAAACAAATTACAAAAACGCAAAACAAGAAAATAAAGTACTTTTTCATTTGGCTCTGGCAGACAAAACTGGAACAATTAAAGCTACGTGCTACCAGGAAAGTTTACATCAGCAGACACAAAAAACTTGTGGACTACTTATACGCAATTTTATAATTAAAAACAACACATTCTGATTACTAAGCAAACAAAAGTAACAAAATTTCCAGCAATGACTATAACTCAAGCGCTAATTCAAGAAGCGGAAAACATTTTGCAGCCTCCTGCACCATCTGCTTCGCCAATAAAAGAAATAAAGCGGGCATCTTTGAGAAGTCTTATGACAGTGTGTGGGACCATTTCAGAAGTAAGTTGTGGTGATTTATACTGTTGGTCTCTCTGCTTGAGTTGTCCGTTTGTGTGTGTGGTGTTGTCTATGCCATTGACAATATTTATTTTCCCTTTATCAGTGTGTGTGTCTTTGTGTGTATGTGTACTATTTGATGCTTAGATGTTCTTTAATTTAGAGTGGCTGCAGTTCTGTGTGTGGTCTCTGTAACACATTACATATGGTGGTATGTTTATGAGGGGTTCTATCCATCATAAATGATCTGTACAGCAGCCAAATAAGAACAATTAACAATGTGTAAATAGGTGAGCTAAAGCTACACTGCATTTATAAAAGTAAAGTTGATAGGTGTTTAAAGAAGAGCGCCAAACTGAGACATCAGAGTTCAAGTTTTTTTAACATAGTTGGGAACAACACCGTACATTGGAAAAGAGCAATAGCCCTTAATAATTATGTCTTCAATGCTTGGACAATTATTACATATTACTTCAGTGCTTTTACATTTTTAACACTATTATTTCTTTTTAGGAAGAGGAAAGTAAACTTGTACTCATTAATGGACAAAATACGGCAATAAAATCTATTACATTAAAAGATGCCACTGATGACATAAAAGTCACATTATGGAGAGAGGCTACTCTATTCTCAATAAACATTGGAGAATATGTCATGTTAACTCATGTCACAGTACATGAATTTAATGGACAGAAAATATTGAACACGACAAGGCACAGCAAATTAAAAGTAAGGAACACACGCTCTCTCACGCACCCCTTACTCTATCACTTCAACACACACACACACACTCACGCTCTCTCTACAACACTCTCTCCACTCTCTCTCTAAAACAGCCTCTCCCGCCTCTCTCAAAAACAGCCTCTCTCTAAAAAGAGCCTATCTCTACAACACCCTCTCTCTACAACACGCTCTCTCATCAACACCCTCTCTCTACAACACCCTCTCTCTACAACACCCTCTCTCTACAACACCCTCTCTCTACAACACCCTCTCTCTACAACACGCTCTCTCTACAACACGCTCTCTCTACAACACGCTCTCTCTACAACACCCTCTCTCTACAACACCCTTTCTCTACAACACCCTCTCTCTACAACACCCTCTCTCTACAACACCCTCTCTCTACAACACGCTCTCTCTACAACACGCTCTCTCTACAACACGCTCTCTCTACGACACGCTCTCTCTACAACACGCTCTCTCTACAACACGCTCTCTCTACAACTGCCTCTCTCTACAACACGCTCTCTCTACAACTGCCTCTCTCTACAACTGCCTCTCTCTACAACTGCCTCTCTCTACAACTGCCTCTCTCTACAACTGCTTCTCTTTACAACTGCCTCTCTCTACAACTGCCTCTCTCTACAGCAGCCTCTCTGTACAGCAGCCTCTCTCTACAGCAGCCTCTCTCTACAGCAGCCTCTCTCTACAGCAGCCTCTCTCTACAACTGCCTCTCTCTACAACTGCCTCTCTCTACAACTGCCTCTCTCTACAACTGCCTCTCTCTACAGCAGCCTCTCTCTACAGCAGCCTCTCTGTACAGCAGCCTCTCTGTACAGCAGCCTCTCTCTACAACTGCCTCTCTCTACAACTGCCTCTCTCTACAACTGCCTCTCTCTACAACTGCCTCTCTCTACAGCAGCCTCTCTCTACAGCAGCCTCTCTCTACAGCAGCCTCTCTCTACAGCAGCCTCTCTCTACAGCTGCCTCTCTCTACATCTGCCTCTCTCTACAACTGCCTCTCTACAGCAGCCTCTCTCTCCAATTGCCTCTCTCTACAACTGCCTCTCTCTACAACTGCCTCTCTCTACAACTGCCTCTGTACAACACTCTCTCTGAGACACACTGTAACATTTTTGGGGAAAAAAAATAACTATGTTTTTATTTACTACAACAGGTAACAACACCACCACAAGATAATATTGACGTCGAAATATATGGCGTGGAAAGCACAAACGGAGATTGGAGCACCTTAACAACAAAAATAACCAACACAGATATTTACCAATCGATGGATGTACAAAATCAAACACTTATACAATGGTTTATGTTGGACGAAGAGGTGGATGACATTGGTGAAGCACTAATTCATTATTTGCCTCAAACATGTGAGGTTATATTTTGCAATGGCAAAATTACTAAAATTGTTAAAGAAAAGTCGGAGGAAGATTTAAGTGATTAAGTAACAATCCTCACAATTACAATTTTTTTACAAAGTAAAATAAATAATTAATGTTTTGTGTTTACTGAAAATAAATATAATATTTTGAACATATCCAGTAGCATGGTCATTTTCGTTCTGAGTGGGTATATTTTTTTCAAACAATGTTCAATGTGCCAATACAACATACAGAACAATAGCTGTTGCTGTTACATTTTTAAAAAGAGAATAACTATACAAGAGTGATGCTGTGTGGTTGTTCAATAGTACTGTGGGGGGGGCAGAGTGATAATGTGGTGTTGCTGCGTGTTGCATTGGTGGTGCTCAGTGATGCTGTTGTTGTCAGAAGTGCTACTGTTGTGGGCCTGAGTTATGCTGTGGTGGTAATAAGTTAACACCAACACAGCACCACTCATCAACAACGCAGCACCACTCATCATCACAAATGCATTAATCAGCACCACACTAACATCACTCAGCAACACACCAGCATCACTCTCCACCACCACAACAGCATCATTCACCATCAACAAACTATCACTCTACAACGACACAGCACCACTCATAACCACAACACCATTATTCAGCAGACAAACGTCACACAAACAGAACATGTACACTTTCACCAGGCACACACACCAACAGCTATCAATGCACGCTTTCAATAGGCATACACCCACACTAACAGCCATGAGTCCACGCATTCAACAGTCACACACACCACCGCCCGTAAGTGCACGCTTTCTACACATTTTTTAACGGACCACACACAATTACAGCTATAAAAGAATGCTTTGGTGCTGTACAGTACTGCAGTACTATGTATGAATGACACTGTTGATGTGGAAAATACGGCTGTGGTGGTGCAGAGTGATGTTGTGTTGTGGCTCAATGGTACTGTGGGGGGGGGCACAATGATAATGTGGTATTGCTGCGTGTTGCATTGGTGGTGCTCAGTGATGCAGTTGTTGTCAGAAGTGCTACTGTTGTGGTGCTGAGTTATGCTGTGGTGGTAATCATTGAACACCAACACAGCACCACTCATCACCAGCACAGCAACACTCATCACAACAACAGCATTACTAAGCACCACAATAACAACACTCAGCAACACACCAGCATCACTCTACACCACCACAACAGCATCATTCACCAACAACACACTATCACACTACAACGACACAGCAGCACTATCACCACCACAGCACCACTCATCAACACTACAGCATTACTCAGCAGACAAACGTCACACAAACATAACATGCACGCTTTCAACAGGCACCCACACCAACAGCTATCAATGGACGCTTTCACCAGGCGTACACACACACCAACAGTCATCAGTGGAGGCTTTCAACAGGCATACACACACACACACACAGACAGCAGTCCACACTTTCAACAGGCATACACAGCACCGGCCGTAAGTGCACGCTTTCAACACACATTCTAACATAGCAGACACAATTTCAGGTATAAAAGCCTGCTTTTTTGCTGTTCACTACTGCTGTATGTATGAATGAAACTGTTGGTCTGCTAAATACAACTGTGGTGGTGCAGAGTGATGCTGTGTTGTTGCTCAATGGTACCATGGGGGTGCTGAGTGATAATGTGGTGTTGCTGCGTGTTGCATTGGTGATGCTCAGTGATGCAGTTGTTGTCAGAAGTGCTACTGTTGTGGTGCAGAGTTATGCTGTGGTGGTAATCATTGAACACCAACACACCACCACTCATCACCAGCACAGCAACACTCATCACAACAACAGCATTACTAAGCACCACAATAACAACACTCACCAACACACCAGCATCACTCTACACCACCACAACAGCATCATTCAACAACAACACACTATCACACTACAACGATACAGCAGCACTATCACCACCACAGCAACACTCATCACCACTACAGCATTACTCAGCAAACAAACGTCACACAAACATAACATGCACGCTTTCAACAGGCACACACACCAACAGCTATCAATGGACGCTTTCACCAGGCGTACACACACACCAACAGTCATCAGTGCAGGCTTTCAACAGGCATACACACACACACACACAGACAGCAGTCCACACTTTCAACAGGCATACACAGCACCGGCCGTAAGTGCACGCTTTCAACACACATTCTAACATAGCAGACACAATTACAGGTATAAAAGCCTACTTTTTTGCTGTTCACTACTGCTGTATGTATGAATGAAACTGTTGGTCTGCTAAATACAACTGTGGTGGTGCAGAGTGATGCTGTGTTGTTGCTCAATGGTACCAAGGGGGTGCTGAGTGATAATGTGGTGTTCCTGCGTGTTGCATTGGTGGTGCTCAGTGATGCAGTTGTTGTCAGAAGTGCTACTGTTGTGGTGCAGAGTTATGCTGTGGTGGTAATCATTGAACACCAACACACCACCACTCATCACCAGCACAGCAACAATCATCACAACAACAGCATTACTAAGCACCACAATAACAACACTCACCAACACACCTCCATCACTCTACACCACCACAACAGCATCATTCACCAACAACACACTATCACACTACAACGATACAGCAGCACTATCCCCACCACAGCAACACTCATCACCACTACAGCATTACTCAGCAAAGAAACGTCACACAAACATAACATGCACGCTTTCAACAGGCACCCACAACAACAGCTATCAATGGACGCTTTCACCAGGCGTACACACACACCAACAGTCATCAGTGCAGGCTTTCAACAGGCATACACACACACACACACAGACAGCAGTCCACACTTTCAACAGGCATACACAGCACCGGCCGTAAGTGCACGCTTTCAACACACATTCTAACATAGCAGACACAATTTCAGGTATAAAAGCCTGCTTTTTTGCTGTTCACTACTGCTGTATGTATGAATGAAACTGTTGGTCTGCTAAATACAACTGTATCGGTGCAGAGTGATGCTGTGTTGTTGCTCAATGGTACCATGGGGGTGCTGAGTGATAATGTGGTGTTGCTGCGTGTTGCATTGGTGGTGCTCAGTGATGCAGGTGTTGTCAGAAGTGCTACTGTTGTGGTGCAGAGCTATGCTGTGGTGGTAATCATTGAACACCAACACACCACCACTCATCACCAGCACAGCAACAATCATCACAACAACAGCATTACTAAGCACCACAATAACAACACTCACCAACACACCAGCATCACTCTACACCACCACAACAGCATCATTCACCAACAACACACTATCACACTACAACAATACAGCAGCACTATCCCCACCACAGCAACACTCATCACCACTACAGCATTACTCAGCAAAGAAACGTCACACAAACATAACATGCACGCTTTCAACAGGCACCCACACCAACAGCTATCAATGGACGCTTTCACCAGGCGTACACACACACCAACAGTCATCAGTGCAGGCTTTCAACAGGCATACACACACACACACACAGACAGCAGTCCACACTTTCAACAGGCATACACAGCACCGGCCGTAAGTGCACGCTTTCAACACACATTCTAACTTAGCAGACACAATTACAGGTATAAAAGCCTGTTTTTTTGCTGTTCACTACTGATGTATGTATGAATGAAACTGTTGGGGTGCAAAATACAACTGTGTTGGTGCACAGTGATGCTGGAAATTTCATTTAACGCACAGAAAACACAATGCTACGTCACCAAACTTTGCGCTGCTATTGCCTACATAGTAAAAGCCGAACAACACTTTCGATAGAATCAATAAATACATATATATATATATATATA
This sequence comes from Lissotriton vulgaris, assembly GCF_964263255.1. Classification (NCBI taxonomy): domain Eukaryota; kingdom Metazoa; phylum Chordata; class Amphibia; order Caudata; family Salamandridae; genus Lissotriton; species Lissotriton vulgaris. The sequence goes on along the minus strand of NC_141693.1, from coordinate 361,407,844 downwards.
TATATATAACAATATAAATTAACACATTACGCCCAAAACACATCATTGGTCTTACCTGCATAACAAACACAGAAGATATACGTAACTGACGTTAACGTCAAAAACCTCCCACAAAAACAACGTATTACATTCAAATATTCGAATAAAATTTTTGGGATAAGCACTTTCGAGCAATAAAAAACAATCACGATTCATGCAACATTTCTAATAATTACAATAACTAATATAAAGGAAAATACCACGTCAAACACAATACATTGAACATCTTTAAAAAAATGCTTTCTTGAAAATAATAACTGTATATTGCACCAACTCGCACATACGCTAAGGGAAGAATAACAATACGTCACACAAATTCTGAATAAAAGGACATAACATAACCATATTCGACATAAATACATAATCAAAACTTTGCCAGTCAAGAAATTCGAGTACTTCAAAACATAATAAGCAAGTACATACACAAAATAGAACAACGTTCTCAATTACAAAAAAACGAACACATACAAAAATATACATTGCTATATATAACATTTATAAACATTACAATTAAAAGAACATCTAGCGTTTAGAACACTACAACACTCTATTCTAAGTACAAACGGGAGAAAATACACAAGTCGCAATACAAAAACATCAATAATACATCATATTAATTAATTACTTTAATAAATATATAAACACAAGTAATAATAGATTCAGCTTCATGTACTAAAAGTTATTAAAAGTTAATCTTACCTGTCAAACGACACAGCAACAAGAACGGAAGAAGAACACGCCTTTCCCGCACAAACATTCACACCAATCTGGAACATTCCACGTTGACGCACGTCAAACGCAACGCTACGTCACAAAACGTAGCGCTGCGATTGGCTAGAAATTACGTCACACTAAACACAACAGCAAAATAAAAAAAAGACTAGAACGATAAAATCCCTTACGTAACTAACGTAAAGGGAAAAAATAGCGTACGTCATTTTAACATACTAAAAATAAAACACAGTTTAAAATTAATTACTCAACACTTTTAATCACTATATAAATACACAAATACACACACACATTACATTAAAAAGATAAATTAACACATGCAAAACACTCACAGATGCCAATAACACATGCAACTCCACTCACACATGCAACGCCAATCACACATGCAACACCAATCACACATCCACCGCCAATCACACATGCAACGCCAAGCACACATGCAACGCCACACACACATGCACAAATACACACATCTTGCACTCACACACCCACGAACTCCTCACACCCATCACAACACTCTCACACTCACTATACATCACACACTCTCAGCCACGAACGACCTCACTCACCCTCACCCTCACACACCCTCACCCTCACACACCCTCACCCACAGTCACACACTCAACATTCAAACTCGAACACCCTCACTCACCTTCACACCCTCATCCAAGCAACACCACTCCCACATCAACGCAACTCATCCACGCAACGCAACTCATCCACGCAACCCCAGTCAGCCACGCAACACCACTCATCCACGCAACGCCACTCATCCACGCAACGCCACTCATCCACGCAACGCCACTCATCCACGCAACGCCACTCATCCACTCAACGCCACTCATCCACGCAACGCCACTCATCCACGCAATGCCACTCATCCACGCAACGCCACCCATCCACGCAAAACCACTCAGCAACGCAACGCCACTCATACAAGAAACACCACTCCCACATCTACGCAACTCATCCACGCAACACTGCTCATCCACGCAACCCCACTCATCCACGCAACGCCACTCATCCACGCAACGCCACTCATCCACGCAACGCCACTCATCCACGCAATGCCACTCATCCACGCAACGCCATTCACCCACGCGACGCCATTCACCCACGCAACCCCACTCACACACGCAACGCCACTCACCCACGCAACGCCACTCACCCACGAAACGCCACTCACCCACGCAACGCCTCTCACCACGCAACGCCACTCACACATGCAACAAAACTCACCCACGCAACCCCACTCAAACACGCAACGCCACTCACCCACTCAACGCCACTCACCCACGCAACCCCACTCACCCACGCAACCCCACTCACGCATGCAACGCCACTCATCCATGCAACGCCACTCACGCATGCAACTCCACTCACACACCCCCTCACCCTCAAACAACTTACACTCACACACCCACGATCTCCTCACACCCATCACAACAATCTCACACTCACTATACATCACACACTCTCAGCCACAAACCACCTCACTCACCCTCACCCTCACACACCCTCACCCTCACCCACAGTCACACACTCAACATTCAAACTCCCACACCCTCACTCACCTTCACACCCTCACAACACTCACCCTCCCTCACGCTCAAACTCTCACCTTCACTCACCCACACCTATCATCACACACTCTCACATCCCATTACCCTCACCCCCTCATCTTCACACACCCTCATCCCATCAACCACACTCATACTCACACCGTCACCCTCACTCACCCTCACACACCATCACACACCCTCACACCCCCTGAACATCACATCCAATCACCCTCACACCTTCAAAGTCCACCCTCACAACCCTCACTCATGCTCACACCGTCACCCTCACTCACACTCACACACCATCACACACCCTCACACCCCCTGAACTTCACATCCAATAACCATCACACTCACACCGTCCAAGGCCACCCTCCTAATCCACCCTACAACACCACCCTACAACTCCACCCTCCAAAATGACTGCGCATCTATGTTAATGCAAGCAAAGCTTTTGCAGTGCGGCTTGATGTGTACCTTACCAAAACAAATAATGAAAAACAATTACATGTATCATATAAAAACAATTACTGATGTCTGTGATTTTGGATTCAGCGCTAACAACAGCATCAAGAAACATTACATAGGTCTCTTAGCTTCAGAAACAACGCTTCACAACATTAATACATTTGAAGTGGACAATATTCACGGCAAAAATATAAACACTTAGAGCCATCATCACAACAACTCTCACTCACACCCACTCACACCCTCACACACAGCCTCACACACCATCACTCATCCTCAAACTCCCTCACAACCTCAAACACCATCACTCAACAACACACCCACACCCTCAACAACCTCACCCTCACACACCCTCACTCACCCTCCCCCACTCACCCTCACACACCATCACTCTACATCCCCCCCCTCACCCTCACACCTCCTCACACACCCTCACCCTCAACAACCTCACCCTCACACCTCCTCACACACCCTCACCCACCCTCACCCACAGTCACACACTCAACCTTAAAACTTGCACACCCTCACTCACCTTCACACACTCACACCCTCATAACACTCGCCCTAACTCACCCACACCTACCATCACACACACTCACACCCCATTACCCTCACCCCCTCATCTTCAGACACCCTCACCCCCTCACCTTCAGACACCCTCACCCCCCTCACCCTCACAACTCTCACACCCTCACTCATACTCACACAGTCACCCTCAATCGCCCTTACACACCATCACACACCCTCACACCCCCTGACCCTCACATCCACTCACCCTCAAACTCACACCATCCAAGTCCACCCTCTAACTCCACCCTACAACACCACCCTACAACTACACCCTACAACTACTAATCCACCCTCCAACTACTAATGCACCCTCCAACTACTAATCCACCCTCCAACTCCAAAAGTAAATAGCATTAGGCAAAATTTACTTCAATAACAAAACATCAGATTACACACTTGTAGGTATTCACAAATTAAAACTTAATGCATCGCAAGGACAGTGCACAAATTAATACATAAAAACGCAGTAAAGTATTGTTCAATATAACATTTTTTCAAGAAACAAAAAAAATACGAAGAAAAAAGGGAAACATCTGAATACACAGCGAGTAATACACCTATTTAAAAGGGGACAAAGACCTCTAAAGGACAAAAATTCACAACATAAAGCAGTCACTAAATTAAGGGGAAGTAAATAAACAATTAAACAATGGTGGAAATAATCCACAAAAACAATAAAGTCAGTCATCACAAGAACACTAGACCTCACATCCTACTTGCAATTCACTAATAAGTACAAGAAAGAATTTCACTCAAACTAAACAACAACAACAATACTATTTTTAAAGGTGGCTTCATACTTATAGTTTGCCACAATTAATGCACATCTGTTGTCGGGAATTTATAAGGAGGTAAACATTGTCTCGAATAAGCAAACACAGACAAAATAAATGCGCATCTATGTTAATGCAAGCCAAGCTTTTGCAGTGCAAATTGATGTGTACCGTACAAAAAAATGATTACTTTTGACATGCATTATATAACAAAGGTTACTGATGTATTTGTTTTTTGATTCTACCTTAACAACAGCATCAATCAACATTACATAGGGCAGGATTAGCTTTCTGAAAAAACGCTTCACAACATTAATACATTTGAAGTGTACAATATTCACAATGAAAAAATGATCACTTATATGCATCATCACTATGAATCACACCCTCACCCTCAGCCGAACACACCCTCACTCACCCTCACCCTACATCACACTCTCACACTCTCACAACTTCACACCCTCAATCACACTCATACCCTCACACACCATCACTCACCAACACACGCTCAGCCTCACTCACAACATCAAATGCCCAGACACTCACATCCACTCACACTCACACTCACACCGTCCAAGTCCACCCTCCAACTACACCGTAAAACACATAAATAGCGTTAGGCAACATTTACCCTCACCCCCTCATCCTCACACACACAATATTATGCTTCACTTTCATTCATAATGTCAAAGACGTAATCTATTGTGTCTTTTATCACCTAAGCTTACTTTGGGGACTCTTGCAAATTCTAGTTCTCCCACACAAGGGCACCCTGCTCCTGCGGTGAACACTCCTAGACTGGATTAACACATTACTATCACACACAACTTGTTCATCATCAAACAACAAAGCTACAGGTAGCACCCTTTACACCACATGCTCAGACTGTAGATCGTTGCTTCGTCCACAAGGCACTACACAAGAGTCCCCCAGGTCACGGATTCAGAACATTCTGCAAATGTCCGCCTACCCACAAATAGGAAACATCAAAAATAAAGGTTTCTGCCAACTTATCAACCTAACAATAATGCGATGCTGAAAGAAGATGCCTTCACTCTGAAGGGTACATTGTCTAGAACTATCTTCACCTCCAATTAACACCTACAGACAACTTCCGGCGTTTAAAAAATTCACATCATTATTAAACTAGCATGCTCTTTTTATTCGAGTACTATACAGCAAGTTTTTTACACACTATTATTAACGTTTCACATCAACTACTTTAAAAAAAATAATGTACGATATCCTTTTGAGACCTAGACAATCAACTACAAAACTAAGGCCAAACAACAAAACAAAAATGCAAAAAAAAAAAAAAAATTAAAATAAAATGCACAAGATCTGTTACGCACCAAGTAAATAAAAACGACACTAGCTAACAACCACATAACTAACTCATAATACGTACATTATTAACACCTTTAGGTAACAATCACAAAACTACAAATTTAAAAGCGAAACAATCAACACAGATAAACGAAGGAATAATGAAAATAACGTCAACATACATTTGCAAATTAAAACACAAAGAAACATCCACATTTGCAGTTGCCTTACATTATTCGCATATTTCGTTAATAAAAATTAAAAACATAAATAACATTCACAAAAGAATACATTTACACATCTTCAATTAAACACTGTGCCTCCGAAACATTTACAAACATTGTCATTGTAAAAATAAACAATTTAAATCATTAAAACTTATCACATCCAGTTATTACATAAATACAAAGTACATACTTATATGGCCGAGATACCCGCCACCCCCTCTCAACACAATCCCCAAAGGAGGGAAACCGGAAACAGTTCTTGAGTTTTTGGAAGTGGGATGGAGTGACCATCCCGGCCGTATTTATTAAAACAAAAATTAAAACATTAAACGTTTCATGTTATGTACAATTTCATTACCATATTTGCGATGTTTGGCTACCCTTAACAGATTCTCTAATACAGAGGTTCTCCTAGCCGAACTAGCATCCTACAAAACATTTCTTGACATATTGAAATTGTACACCTAACGTTTAAGGGCCAACGGCAAGGTCATAACCGGTGTCAAGATCCCTAACCAGACTTACCCCTCCCACTTGGGCTGGGCGACAGCACGGAGGCGTACCTCAAGTGCAACTATTACCAATTTCCCTTGACTTGACGGGGGCACCTAAAGACTCGACGCCAGTTAAAGGTCGTTCGAATACTCGTGTGAGGTATCTAGAAGGTACCGTAGACCTTATCCCAACCCCACACAACTTACCGCATCTGCCGTCGCAGATGTCACTGGCCCCGGGAAATTCCCCAGGAGGGGGCTGTAACCCCTCCTACAAAGGAAGGGGCCTTGACCGCCTTTCCTTTACTTCCGGCGACCCATCTTTAGAAGGGACCGCCTCCCCATTGAGGGGCCAATGGCCACCTCTCCCGAGCGCTCCCATCCGTGTTGGGTGACGCCCACTCATAGGGATCTACTAATTAGTGCTCACCGATCATGACCTTACCGCCACAGGCCCGGATAGTTGACCGGCTATCCGGGCCCCCCACAAAACTCCTAGCTAAAGGTCATGTTTCAACGTTTTTAACCATGCTAAGAAGTCTCCTATGAGTAACTCATTCCCCACCCGAGACAAATGCACACCATCCCCTAGATACATACTGTCATCATTAATACAACCGTGCGAGATAGAATGCAATGTCCTGGAACGAAACAACCTACTCACTTTGTTATTAAGTTTTCTAACAGAATGGTTCAAAGCAGGAATCGAAACAGCCCCCCGCCACACTTTTCGTGGGATCATATGAGACCACCCAATTATGCACCCCGGAACTCTCCTCGCCAACCAACTTACAGTGGAAAGCATTGCCTCCAGGAGAAGTCGTCTACCGGTGGTGACCAAATCATTGCCCCCTAAATGTACTATGACTATAGACGGCGGTGACCTCGTCCGCCCTAACAAACCCTCAAAGAATGCCTGAAACTGGTCAATACAGAGACCGCCCCTTCCGTAGAAGGACATTCTGTACCCGTATTCCCCAGCTACGTGAATCATGTCACCTGCTTTGAATACGTCTGCGGCACGCCTCACGTATGAGTGGCCCACGACCCACACCTCCTTTCTCACAGCCGGTGATGTCTGACCGCTGGCCTGGTGTTGGGTCGACTGCATAGTCCGCCCCGCCTCGAAGGCTTGCGTAACTGAAAACCAAACAAAAGACACGAAGCGTGAGTACATTATTACAGCTTCACAACATGTGCAATCGCACATACCTCTTATAACAATTGGAGGACCAACGCCCCACTCGTTTTACTTGTTCCACATTAAGACCCCTGGCTGTAGCTTCAGTGGCAGCCCCTATCCGAAAGGAATGGGTCCCAAACTCACCCGGGTCCAAGCCCGCTGCGGTAATTGACATCGCGAGCACCCGCTGAAACTGAAACTTCGTCAGTGGGGTGGCGTCCGCGTGTCTCAATAATGTCCCCCCCCATGCTGCCACCCTTCGTGCTAGGTAATCTTCTAAACACTTCACCGGACACATGGAGGACCCTGGAATCCTGCGAATGACTATGCAGTCTCCCACCCCACCTTGATCGGTTTTTGACTTGACAAAGGATACAGTCATCGTCTCACCCCTGATCTGAACGTGTTCCCGGCACAAACCCCCCGCCACATCCCGCTTGCTCCTTGCCACCAGCTCACTTATCCTCATTGCCCCGTGAAATGCAAGCGTAAAAGCAGCTCGGAACAAACAGGCCTCGAACTGAGACGAGCATGTGGCGGGGAGTGTGGCCAGCAACTGGGACAACCTATCCAGACCTATCGGGCGCCTCTCATCTACTTTGCGACCCTCAAGGCGTTGCCACCCACGCAGCGCTTTCTGTACCACAAAAGACGCTGTCGGGTCCTGGATATTATGAGCCCTGGCAACAAAGGAAATGGCAGCACGATGCCTCTGGGCTGTAGCCACCGACTTCCCAGCCTTACGCAAGGACATCAGAAAATGTACTACCCAATCCTCATGCCCCCAAAGCCCCCCTCTCTCAGTCCCCAAAAAGGCTAAATAAGCCCGAAACGCCCCTTCGTATGCCTTCCTCGTCCTTGGTGCTAGACTCTCTCCCACGAGGTAACGAAGTTCGGGGCACCGAGAGACCAGAGAGCTTCGGGAAAGGGTGCTGGCTCTGGGTCCGCTGAGGGAAGGAAACCCGAGAAAGCCTGCATTTGAAAACGAGACAGCGCATCAGCAGCCTGATTCATCACCCCTGGGACATGTTTTGCTCTGAATACCACGTTCAGTTGCATACACAGTAAGACAATTTCTTTAAGCAGCCTTAAAATCATTTTACAACGTGCTGCCTGACTATTGATGCATTCTACAACGGTCATATTGTCAGACCAAAATATGACAGAGTGATTTTTGAATCCATCGGGCCAGGTTCTGAGGGCCACCAAAATGGGAAACAGTTCAAGGAAAGCAATATTACTCGTCAGCCCCTCTTCATGCCACCATGTTGGCCACCTTTGTGCCGACCATTTTGTGCCGAAGATGGCGCCGAAACCCATGCTTCCCGCTGAGTCCGTCCATAGACCCAGCTCTTCAGAGGACAAGGCCGGTTTGTTCCAGACGACTCGACCATTGAAATCCGCCAAAAATGCTAACCAAATACGCATGTCTTGGCGGACCTCGGCCGATAATCTCGTGCGATGATGACCCTCTTTTAGGCCGACCATCGCCTGGGCAATTGAACGGGAGAAGGGGCGGGCCATCGGGATCACCCTTAGGGCAAAATTCAACTTCCCCACCAATTGCTGCAATTGATGCAGCGTAACTTTAGATGCAGTAATACACATTTCCAGGGCTGCCCTGAATTTCGACACTTTGGCAGCTGGTAAACGAAAACAACCCTCACTAGAGTCCAACTCGATCCCGAGAAACTCGAGGCAAGTCGTGGGACCCACAGTTTTACCTGGTGCCAATGGCACGCCAAATTGATTCATTAAAACACAAAAGCCAGTCAAGGCCCGGGCACATTCATCATCCCCAGCGGCCCCAAGGAACAGAAAGTCATCGAGGTAATGCATCACATTTCGAAAACCCGTTTCCTTCGTGTAAACCCATTGTAGGAAACTACTGAATTTCTCGAAATATGCACAAGATATAGAGCACCCCATCGGCATACACCTATCCATGTAATACGAACCTTGAAACATGAATCCCAAAAGACGTTGGTCTTCCGGGTATACCGGGAGCAAACGGAACGCTGACTCGATATCTGATTTCGCCATCAGCGTCCCGGGCCCCAGGCGATTCAAAATGGCTACGGCCTCATCGAATGATGCGTACCGCACCGAACATATCTCTGGATCAATTGCATCGTTTACAGAAAGGCCATGAGGAGCTGATAAATTGTGAATCAATCGAAACTCACCTGGGTCCTTCTTGGGGACCACCCCTAAAGGAGAACAAACAAAATTCGGTACCGGGGGAACACTAAACGGGCCGGCAACCCGACCTCGGGTAACCTCTTTCCGGATCTTATCCTGTACTACAGTCGTATGCTGCAAGACGGAAAGTTGGTTTTTGCACGTCCCGACACCCTGAAAGTTCCCCACCGGGATGCGGAAACCATATGAAAAACCGTTTCGTAGCACCCCAGCAGAAGTACGATCTGGGTATTCGCTGAGCCAGGGAATCATCGCCAGGGTATCAATCGGGGTTGGTAAAGGCGCCCCTCGGACTATATTAGACCTGTTTGGCGCCTCCTCTACCCCCATTTTCACCCGATTTGGCTCTGCACGAGGACTCAGGATGGGGTGCCCCACAACCACTACATTCGTGTTTGAATTTACAAGATCCCGGGGGCCTAGTACATTTACTTCTGTTGAAATTGAAACAGAAACCCCTCTTCCCTGTATTGCCGGCGGGTCTCGGGTAATCGTCTGTACCCGTACCCGACCGAAAGGGCGTCCCCCCATTTTGGCGGGAGGACTCACCAACAGTACTCCCCACCAACGGCACTTTCAACATCCCCGACTCTTTCATTTTATTCCATGTCAAAGAATCGTAACAGTCCCAGGTTAAACTTTTGTTATGCTCCATCGTTTTCCTGAAAAGGTTGTCATAACAGAACCATTGGTTACCTTGGTGCGATGTCGAGTACCCCATAATTCGTGACTGATATACTGGAAATTCAGGGAGCAATTCAGGCCTACGTTCCCCCAAAATTGACGTAAAAATTCCCCAAGCATTACCCCAGTTGCCAATATTCTCATTCACTTTAAAGGCGGCCATTTTGGCGCGCCAAACACTCGGATGCATCAGATCCTTTTGACCCTTAACAGTTTCAACCTCATAGTGATCAACGAGCAGGGAGAAAATGTTTACGTATTCCCCCGCCCAAATCTTTTCCTTTATTGCCAAAGGAACATGTTGCCCCAATTTTTCTCTACGAGAGGGTGTTGACTCATCCCTTGCGATCGGCAATGGCCGCTTACCTGCACCGGACGCTACTTCCGCCCCTCGTGGCTTGTTTATCACCGCATCCGGCGCGGGCACCTTGGCTGCATCACGTTTCTCGCGCAACTGTTTCATGAGTGCTTGCGCTTCGGCAGCCGTGGCGCCCTCGGTACTGTCCCCCAACCATGCTGCTAGCTGTGCCGCCAACTCGGGAGGCATACCCTCAGCGGATGTCGGGGTGACTACGACCGGAATCGGGTTCCCTTCCTGCGGTACCGGGGCCGGTACCGGGGCTGGCGGCTCGAGCGGGGAACAGGGAACCGGGACGTCTCCCCCGACCGGCCCCCTTCTCGGCCTCTTAGGCCTCCCTCCGGCCGGTGGACGCCCCGATCCCTCCTCGCCGTCTCGCCCCGCCAACTGCTTCTTTATCTCGGACATTTCCTTCATGAGAGCCCGAATCATCTGGTCAGTCGACATTCTCTTCGCGCCTTTCTTGGGCATCTTTCAAACGAAGTATCTAGAAGACAAAAAGAAAGATTAAAACGCTCAAAATTGGCTCTTCGTTCTGTCCCGAGCTCACGTGCAGCGAGGAGGTGCAGCTTCAGAGCACAAGAACAAGAGGATGTCTTCTGGTCTTGCGTCCCTTTTTATCCGTCTTCAGGGCGGGCGTATACCCGCCCCTGCCTGCCCCGAGGGCGTGGCTGGCTGCGTCAGTGTCTAGGCCAGCCCACTCTAGGGCGGGAACAGGCGCGCCCCGGCTACGCCGCTTCGGGCATACCAGCCGAGACGCGCCTCCCGCCCCAAAAATGGCTTCCCGGGGGGATCGAGGCACTCAGCCATAAGTTCGGGGGGACCAAGTTGGTCGCCCCTTTCCATTCCAAGTTAAAATACAGATCATGTACGTAAAAATACAAATAGAACCAATTAAAACATTAAAATTGACAGAAACAGACATTATATATCAACTTTATAAACAGTTAATTAACTATATTTTAAGTAAATAACAAAAAAGTCATATAGTCGCGAACAAAAGATTTACATTTTTATAAAAAATATAATATTCGTTACTTTATACATACTATCAATACTACATTCGAATACATAAATAAAACAATTAGAAATAAAGTCTTACCTGTCTAACGACGCAACAACAGCACAGGAACAAGAACACGCCTTCTGCGACCCGCGAATCTCGATCTTCTGGGGAATTCCACCGTTGACGCACGCCAATCGAAACGCAACGTCAAAAACGTAGCGCTCCGATTGGCTGACATAAAACGTCAATCAAAAAGCTAAAGGAAAGCAAAAAAAAACTAGACCGATGACCTACTAAACGTAGGTTGCGTGAAGGGGACGCATTGCGTCCGCCATTTTTTATTTAAAATACATACATAAGCATCAACAAAGGCAGTCAACATATTACTACACACAAAAAAATACAAAAAAATTACATACACATTCCATTTATTACATTATGCTAAAAAATAGTTACACAACATCACATCTACAAATATACACATCACACTATAAACATAGCAACACTAAAATACACTCAGACAGCACCAACAAAGAATCAATAAATAACACCACCACACAACTAAACAACTACGCAACGCTCACACATGCAACGCCACTCACACATGCAACGCCACTCACACATGCAACGCCACTCACACATGCAACGCCACTCAACCATGCAACGCCACTCAACTACGCACACGCAGCGACACTCAACTACGCAATGCCACTCAACTACACAACGCCAGTCAACTACGCAACGCCACTCAACTACGCAACGTCACTACTCAACGCCACGCAAATACACTCAACTACGCAACGCCACTCAACTACGCAACACCACTCAACTACGCAACGCCACTCAACTACGCAACGCCACTCAACTACGCAATGCCACTCATCTACACAACGCCACTCAACTACGCAACGCCACTCAACTACGCAACGCCACTCAACAACGCAACGCCACTCTACGCAACGCCACTCACACATGCAACACCACTCACACATGCAACGCCACTCACACATGCAACACCACTCACACATTCAACGCCACTGTCAACTACGCAACGCAACGCAACTACACAATGCAACTACTCAACGCAACTACGCAACGCCATGCAACTACGCAACGCCACTCAACTACGCAACGCCACTCAACTACGCAACGCCACTCAACTACGCAACGCCACTCAACTACGCAACGCCACTCAAATACGCAACGCCACTCAACTACGCAACGCTGCCCACTCAACGCCACTCAACTACGCAACACCACTCACCTACGCAACACCACTCACCTACGCAACGCCACGTACCTACGCAACGCCACTCTTCTACGCAACGCCACTCATCTACAAAACGGCACTCAACTACGCAACGCCACTCAACTACGCAATGCCACTCAACTACGCAACGCCACTCAACTACGCAAGAACACTCACACATGCAATGCCACTCACACATGCAACGCCACTCACACATGCAACGCCACTCAACCACGCAACGCCACTCAACTACGCAACGCTACTCAACTACGCACACATGCAACGCCACTCACACATGCAACGCCACTCACACATGCAACGCCACTCACACAGCCAACGCCACTCACACAGCCAACGCCACTCACACAGGCAACACCACTCACACAGGCAACGCCTCTCACACAGGCAACACCTCTCACACAGGCAACCCCACTCACACACGCAACGCCACTCACACACGCAACGCCACTCACACACGCAACGCCACTCACACACGCAACGCCACTCACACACGCAACGCCACTCACACACACAACGCCACTCACACACGAAAAGCACTCACGTTGCCAATAGATCTCGCAGTACGACAGTTGGAGCCATTACAATTGCAAATAACAATGCCTTTCACTGTTGTTATCATTTTTAATATATAAAGGGCTTTGTTATTTACACAACCAATAGCTCCAACTTTCCTACTGCGAGACCTATTGGCAACGCCAGTGCTTGTTTATAATGAATCCTATATTGTATATTTATATAATATTTTTCTTTTTTTTGCCCTGGTGCGCTCCCGGTGCGCGCCCCGGTGTGCGCACTGGAAAGCGCAGTTTTTCTGGAGCGCCCTGGGTCGCGCACCGGTGAGCGTCCCGTTAGCGCTATTGCCGCGAACGTAAACATTGTGAAATATCGCGTAGCCGCGTCCGCGTGATACGCACGACGTAAGCGCACCCGGAAGTACTCGAGCGAATACCATCGCGCAACGTAAGCATCTGACGCGCTTACGCGAAGCGCGTCGGGTCATGTGACCTGAAAATAACACTTTTTATTGGTGCAGAACAGTTTTGGTTCCCAAATGATGAAAGCCCCGGTCATGTGACCTGAAAATAACACTTTTCATTGGTTCAGGACAGGTTTTTTTTCCAAATGATGAAAGCCCCAACCTTTTTTCCTTATTCTGACTTTGTCCTTTGACTGAGGAAGACCTGTTTGGAGATATAAGAGAAATATTTTGTAATTTAAAATGGCTACAGTAGCAGCAGCAGCTGGAGCATCTGCACCACCACCACCACCACCAAGGGGACCACCACAACATCACATTGGTGGTCAAGAAGAAGAGGAGGAGGAGGAGGAGGGGAGAAGGTGGCTGCCAGAAGACAAAACCCATACAGGCCAAGGCAGCACATTGTATGGGAGTTTTTTTCTATCCCAGAGGGCAAGAAGAAAGTCAATGCGCCAAACGTGACTTGCAAATCTGTGGCATTGAACTTTCAAGGGGGAACCCTAACAAAAAATATTCATTTGGTAATAACACCATGATTAGGCACATGCAGCGCAAGCATCCGAACAACTATGTTGCTGCAGAGGTGAGAAAACTGGCCAGTAACCCTCCCCAATCTTCAACCAGCACCTCCAAAAGAAAGCAACTCACTCCATCGGGACCAGAGACAAGGGAGACAATCCCTTGCATACAACCACGGTTTGGTGATTTCAGGATCACATGTATTTTTTGTGGTAAGACCATCTCCTATGGTGAGCAGAGCATAAAGCTCATTCTCCTTGCTGGTAACAACCACAATTGCCCCAAAAAACCTTACTTTTTTCCGGATTTTTTTTTTGCTCCAGTTGAGCCATTTTCAATTCCCTGTTTTTTGTTTCTCCCCATAAAAATAACAAAAAAAATATAAAATAGTTCATAAAAGCCAAAAAAAAGTACAAAATGTTCAAAAAACATTAAAAAATATAAAACAACAAAAAGAAGAAAAAAAAACAGTTCTTTTTAGAACTACCTCCAAAATATAAAAAAGGCTACATTTTTTAAAAACTCTATCATTCTTTTTTCCCCATGGAACGCTCCCCGGTATGCTCCGCGGTGCCTGTACCGGGCGGTTCCCCCGCGCAAATTTATAGCCCCCACATCAAACCTAGGGGGTCAGGGGAGGGTCTACTCTTCCCCCTTATGGTCATTTCCCCCTTTGTTTTTGCCACCTCTTGTGTCTCGATCCTACCGAGACACAAGATGGCGGCCGCTCCGGACTGTTTGGAATGTTGACAGACACCCGAGAGCTAATCAGCTTTCCGCGCGCGAACTCGCATAGCATGCTGGTTAGCGCCCCGGTGCGCGTACCGGGGAGCGCTTATAGATATATATATTTTTTTGAACCTAAATTACTCAAAATCCACTGGAACACATATCTTGAGACATAGCAAAGGCACATCGGGCTACCAGTGCCTACAATTTTGCCAAGTTTGGTGGAAATCCATTCAGCCGTTCGGGCTAAAAGTGAGGTCGAACGCCCTATGGAAATTAACATGGGGAAAACACGTTTTGGGACCCCCTTTTATCTCGGCCCCCACTTGACAAATCCCCCCCAAACTTTCAGGGAAGGACCGGAGCGCCGCGAGGCAAATTTGAGGAAATTTTCAGGCAGATTCCTCAACCGGCGCCAAAGTTATTCACAATAGAATGTTGAGATTTTGTATTGAAAATAATCCTAACTATAACTACCTACTGGCGACCGCCAGTAGGTAATATATATATATATATATATAGTAGTGAACAAGGCGGCAACGCCGAAACGCGTCTAAGCAGACACTGATCGAATAAATCGAGTTTGGATTCAGATTCATGGTGTCAGCGCCTTCTTCGTATCGTATGAGTTTGGCAAGACTTAATATATATATATATATATATATATATATATATATATATATATATATATATATATATATATATATATATATATATATATTGTCATGTGATCAAGACCTGATAGGGGTTGAAACGCGTCTCGGTGGGCTGGCTGGTCACGATTGAATAAAGAAAAATTGGATTGTCACAATACCTGGGTCCATCATCGTCTCTTTTGTGGTGGGAAACTTCTTGAAGTGACGTTGGAGAATATATATATATATTTTTTGAAACAAAACAAATGAAATAATCCAAAGGTCTTGAAACACCTTTTGCACAGTTACTATTATAAAACTCCAATATTGTGGTATTAGGTGTGTGTTGTGAAATATAAACTACTGCTACAGTCCAAAATGTGATGCTGTTCCTTTGAAAGTTGCCGGCGGCCGCGAGCCTTCCAAGATGGTGGCACGTTAGCGGCACACGTCCACGTTGACGTGAAAGGAGACATCAGAGCGCCCGGTGCCTTAGGAACTACAGTTACATATGCGTCACTGGAATGCTGAATGCGTTTCGGAGGGGAACGGTCTGGAATCCACACGTGCACCGGAGAAAATGCACATATGAAAAAGTTCACTACACAGTCCGCTTAACAAGTCCTGTGAAAGGTAAAGGTTTACCTTGTTTTCAATGTACTTCAAGACCCGCTTTATCCGCAGTGCAAAATCTACTATTCATTGAGTAGCGACGTGGAGCCAACCATAAATTAAGGTTGCTGAACGAATTCCAATAAGACACTGTCTCTTGAATTCTAAAAAACACAAGTATAAAATCCAAATGAGGAGAATGTAAATTCTTCCGTGGGCTTCAGGTGTTCCAACAGATCGTCGCCAATTTTGTAGAGTCTAGTCCTTGTATTTCAAGACAAGTTTATTAAATGTTGAAACACCAGATGCAAATACAGATAGCTCTTGTGACCTTCCTTCCACTCCAGCAGACAGCCTCCAGTGTACTGACAAGCAATGCTCCAGACGTTGGGTAAAAAGCAGATGGAATGGAAGCAAGTTTACAAATATAAACTTAGCAGCGTACAATGGCTGCATGTGCCAAACAGTATAAGATTTAAAGCATGACACAACAAAAACATAGAGGTTTGAGGGTGCGGGAGCCACCATCAATGAAAGCCTGGGGTACATTTAAGCTGCACCCCTGACCCTGAGCCTGATGCTCTGCTAGGGAAATTCGGCAGAGAGCCTCTCCAGTGGACTCACTTATTTTCGAGCCTGCTGAGAAAAAAGTCAGGGCAAGATAGAAAAGTCAAGCTAAGGCAGATTGGCACATCCTTCCTTACCAAGCAGAGATTTTGGGGACCAATGTACTAAACTGTTACATGATTGCAAAGGCAGCGATTTGCAAAATCTCAGGTTCTGTGACTGCAAAACTGGAAGTTGAAATGTAAACAAGCATTGGCAAAACCAATGGGTCTTGCTTTTGGGACTTATTGGTTTGTCAATACCTTTTAGCTTCGGACTAGTTGCCAGAACCTAAAAACACCTTAAAGTGTGTCTGATGGCTACTATTGTAAAGAATGATTGACAAATGCAATGCGCTGTATGCAGGGTTGAACAAGAGTCATCTACAGCGCTTGCAGGTGGTCCAGAACGCAGCAGCGAGATTTGCTCTTGACCTACCTAAGCGTGCCTCTGCCACTGAAGCCCGAAAACAACTGCACTGGCTCCCCGTTGAATACCGGATCCGTTTCAAATCCCTGTGCCTGGTGTACAAAGCTCTTGCTAAACCCAACCCCACAAGTATGGGATCCATTCTTTCTCGGCATAACCCGAGTAGAAATCTTCGCTCCGGTCACAAACTCCTCCTCTCTGTACCTCGTGTCAGAAAAGTAAGATGGGGAGGTAGGGCCTTTTCCTTTTTGGCCCCCAAGTGGTGGAATGCCCTCCCTCTAGAAGTAAAATCTAGCCCCTCTCTGCAAACGTTTAGATCTGCGCTCAAGACCCATCTTTTCATACTTGCATACCCCTAGTGGTATTCAGCATTAGTGGCACTCTACTCTCTATATACTTTCTGTTTTTGATTTTGATAGGCGCCTTGATACCTTCGGGTTTAGTCTGCGCATTACAAATTGCTTAATAAATAAATAAATAAATAGGAGTGAAATTTAGACTGTTCAGCTTTAAGTTGCATATTTCTGTGTTAAACTAGTGCTAATAAAGGAAACCTTTTTTTCCAGACAGTATTACCATGTTCAAAAATGAAAAGATATTGAACTGATTCAATCACAATTATGCAGTATAATGTGCATTTTATTGCTACATAATTTACTAACCCTGCCGCATAATTTGGCCCACTATTGTCGTATAATTGAGAGGCCCTGCCCATAAACTACACATGAATATATGACCATATATCGCATGTCAACACAACACATGCCATTACAGCGCGGATGTAACAACACAAGTGCTGTTACAACGCACTACTGTTACAACGCACACTTTTACCACGCATGTCCCTTTACCACGCAAAGGCATGCATGGTAAAGGCTAGACTTGGTATAAGTGGTTAAGGTAAGTAATTGTGTGTGTGTATATATATATATATATATAGCAGCGTGAACAAGGGCTTTTTGCTCGAAACGCGTCGCTGGTTCTGTTGAAAGGATAATAAAAAACATCTTTTTGCTGACTTTGATGGTCCGGTCCTCATTTCTGCTGGCGTGGAGGCGGTGTCTGCGAGCGCAGAGCGAAGCTGGGGAGGAACCTTTTTTTTTATATATATATATATATATATATATATATATATATATATATATATATATATATATATATATATATATATATATATATATATATATATATATATATTAAAACCCCAAAATTACCCTTAGTACCCCAACAACTATACTCCTAAAATCCTAACATTACCCTTACCACCCCAATACCCATTCCCCTAAACCTTAAAATTACCCTTCCCACCCCAAAACCCATACCTGCCCTGAACCCTAAATTCACCTTTATCACCCCAAAACCAATACCCACCCTGAACCCTAAATTTACCTTTAGCACCCAAAACCCCATACCCACCCTGAACCCTAAATTTACCCATGGCACCATAAAACCCGAACCCACCCTGAACCCTAGATTTACCCTTGGGACCCAAAAACCCAAACCCACCCTGAACCCAAAATTTACCCTGAGCACCCCAAAACCCAAACTCACCATGAACCCTAAAATTACCCCACACTCCACAAAACCATAACCACCATCAACCCTAAAATTACCCTTAGCACCCCAAAACCCACCCTGAACCCTAAAATTACACTTGGCACCCCAAAACCCATACCCACCCTGAACCCTAAAATTACTCTTACCACGCCAAAACACACCCACTCTGAACCCTAAAATACTCTGGGCATCCCAAAAACGAACCCACCATGGAGGCTAAAATTACCCCTACACCCTATAAAACCCATAACCACCCTGAACCCTGAAATGACCCTTAGCACCCCAAAACCCAAACCCACCCTCAACCCTAAAATTACCCTAGCACCCCAAAACCCATACCAGCACTGAACCCTAAAATGACACATGGCGTCCCAAAAACCCATACTCACACTAAAACCTAAAATTACCCTTGGAACTCCAAATACAAAATCTACCCTGAACCTTAAAATTACCCTGGGCACCCAAAAACCCAAACCCACCCTGAACCCTAAAATTACCCCAAAACCCATACCCACCCTGAACCCCAAAATTACCCATGTCCCCCCGAAACCTATACCCGCGATGAACTCTAAAGCTACCAAAACCCAAACCCACCCTAAACCCTATACTTACCTTATACTTACATGTAAAATACATATGCCTTTACCATATATGCCTTTACAACAAAATTTGTTGTAAAGGCAGGCATGGTAAAGGCATAGCGTTGTAATGCCTTGCATTGTAATGGCTATTTCCCGCTACACATTAATGCTGACATACTGGCTCAGCGAGTTAACGCTCACCACTGAAATATGCAGTGATCTGCAGGTCACAAGTTCAAACTGTAGGAAGTTCAATTCAGCCTTCCAATCTTCTTTTAGGTAGGTAAAGTGTGCTTCAGGAATATGGCCAATAGTAACACTTGGTATTTACAGTGCTTAGAAACAGCAGAAGTGAGGTATGAAGCACCGGGTGCAAGACTGCAAGCTACATATGTTTGTGAAACTGTGAGAAGGTAGTATCATCACCAAGGGGCTCATTAGGATTGCGTTTTTTCCGCATCCTCGGGGCCGGCGGAAGCCACCGCCGGCCCAGAGGATGTGGAAAAACCGCAGCGGACTGACCAAAGACCCACCGCCACATTAGGATGGCTGGTGGGTCCTGGTTTCCGTCCGCAGCTTTTCCGCCGCGGTTGGCTTACAACCGCGGTGGAAAAGCTCTAATCTGGTGACGGTGTCTCTCAGACACCGTCAGGCAGATTAGGATGGGATGTAAAACATGCTTTTCCGCCGTGGAAAAGCATGTGTAACTTCACTTCGGGGGCCCGTTGCGGGCCCCCTTGGTGAAGGGGGGTGCACATGGGGGGTACCTATGGTACCCCCCTGCATTTGTATGCAGAAAGCGGCAGGCACTGCGAGGTGCCTGCCTCTTTCTGCATGCAAATGCAATGACTACATTTTTAACATTGCCGCGGGTGCAGCTTGAAGCCGCACCCGCCGCAATGTTAAAAATAGAGGATGTGACCGCCAGGGTGGCGGTCACATCCTAATCGCACAGGAGGGGACTCCGCAGCCCATGCGGACGTCCCCTCCTCCGTCCGCGATCATAATCGACCCCCAAGTGTGTACACTGCAGCATTACAACGTACGTCAACATTTATGGGTAAAGTATCTGAAAAAGCAACACTTTACTTTGCACCTCGGAAATTTGAACCCCATGTTTTTCCAAGTAGTTTAAATGCAGATTTAAAACTGCAGTGGAGCACGGTTTGCATCCATCCTGCGACAAGGGAATAAAATGACAAAGGTGCCAGATAACTGACTGATAATTATGTGATACCTTCCTCAAAAGGTCAAGCCCCAGCTACAATAACCAAAGTGATATCTGAACACTGACTTTACAGTGCCGAATGCGTGCCACATTTCTCAAACAGTGCCAAATGATTTCATACAGCTGCTGCAACAATTTCTAATTGTCACAGGCTGCATGTCAAGGTCTGGGTTTTTCTTTGCATTCGTGTACTTCTATACTTTAAATATGCAATTAAATCTAAAAAACGGCGATTGACTAGTTTTTTTTTTAACCTAGAGTGCTTAATGGGTTGCCGTTAGTATGAAGCACTATGCAATGGTGACAAATGTGAAGTACTTGAATGAGGGAGCTGGTCAGCCACTTTGGGTCGTGCAGGATTTTGTCAAATGCAAAACAGTGTTTTTTCCCCTTCTAAAGTTGGCTGGTCTGAAGTAAGGAAGGGGGTTCATTATACTCAGACATTAAGGGTCTCATTTACGAGAAGTGGCGCGTCGCTGCGTGAAAGCAGCGATACGCCACTTCTCAGTGTGCCCTCCTTGCGACACCAATGATGCGTCATATTTACAATATGACGCATCATTTCGCAAGGAAGGACAAATACGTCAGTATAACTAACGTATCTGTCAGCGCAAAAAGTGGCGTATTGCTGGAGTTGGGTCGGAAGCCTGACGCAACTCCAGCAATGTTCCTTTCACATGGGGCAAGCCCCATGTGAAAGGGCCTGTGTCACCCTTAAGCAGGCCTAATGTTTTGACGCATTGGCATCCTAGAAGTGGCGCAGCAAAATCTCATAGATTTCGCTGCGCCACTCCTACGATCCTTTCTTGCGGGGTTATGCCCACCTTGCATACATTATACCTGGCGCGTATAATGTAGCGCAGGGGTTTATGAAGTAAAGCATCTAGCTATATGCGTCACTTTGTTAAATATGGCGCATTTTTTTACGCCACTGTTGCGTCACAAAAAGTGACACACCGGTGGCGCAAAAGTGGCGCAGGGACTCATAAATAAGCCCCTTAGATTTCAGGACATGATTGCAGTCCCAAGTGGCTGCCTGCATGTCAGACCTACTCTATATCACACACTTGTGTGTCTGTGTTTTAAACAAAGTGCTCGCCACATGCCCTGGAATGCCTGCGCCCCTCCAAGTGCAACAACAAAATGTAAACATGCTACTGCTGTGCAATCCGCAGTGAGAGCTCGTGAGGCGCCTTTTGCCAATGAGTTCAACGTGTTATCCGGGTGACTGTGAGAAGCGAACTGTGGGAAACGTTGAAGACTCCTTCAAGTTAGGGAAGACGAGGGATGTCTGACTGGCCACATTAAAAAATAGAAATTCATAAATTCCTGAAGCAGCTATCGGGAGTAATTATAATCAGGATCAAAAACAGAGCCGAGGATCAAGTAGCATTCGGCAGGTCTGGAAGGAACCTGGATTGTTATTTGGAACTGGTGGGTGGTGAAAATAGTGGGGACAGATCACCGTATCTGCTTTTTTTTTTTTTTTGCAGTCTTGTGTATTTCGAACTCGATCCAAAAGTATTGGAGCGCTTTATATGAGCACCGGTTACATTACACATTCATGTGTTAGAATCACATAATGTTGAGCTGATGCAGAGGCTCAAGTCAGGTTCCAGTTCCAAAGTCGGCAGCTCTGGTCGGTTATGTATGAGTCCATTGACCTGTTACACATCTGCTACACCCCACTCCTCAAAGCATACAGGCCGCGCTTCCAGAGCAATCTCTGTGACTCCACGGGTTGCTAAATATTTTCTTTCCAATGTGTATTTGTCTATTGCAGTACTGTTGGTCATATATCAGGCATTTAGTGTCATTTTAAACATTTTGTTGGCTATGTGGGCGGTGTTAGGAGTTTACAAGCAAAACAGAGGGAAGGCCCCAAAAGTGGAAGCTGCCCAGTCTTCCAAGGGAATGTATGGTACTCCCCGTGAGTAGAAGGGAGTTAATAAAATAATAAAGATGTGACATTGTTGGCAGCACTTTCTGAGGCAAAAGTGGGAGTGCCATGTAAATAGTGTACACAGCTGTAAACAGCGTACTCTCAAGCCAATTTACACACGAGCGCTTCATTCAAATGCCCTCGCAGATTGCACACCTGTAAATAGGAAGACATGCACACAATAGGCACACTCAGCAGGTCCTTGCACACTTTATCAAAACAATTGTAAATATGACCACTTTGGTCAGGCGCAAGTCCTTGCAGCCACGATATGGCATATTAGTAAACGGGTTTATGTGCTGTATTGGAATGGAGTCCCACTTACTATTTAAATACACGAACTTATGTGTACATGTTACTTTCAGTTAATCTTTACAGTCTTTGCAAACACGTTTTATTTTTCTTCTAAGTGTGCTGAGTCTTGGGGTGGGGTCAGGGGATGACAGGATTGAGGTGGAGTGGTAGGTGCGCTGCCTTTAGTGCGCATGTGGATTTGGCCGGCCGTCTCAGGACGGTGAAACCCACATGCACATTGAGGCTGTCTCCAACCTGAGCTGCGTTGCCAGGTTGGAGACAGCAGGCACAGCTCCCTGTCTCCCAAGCTTTCTGACAGGTGCTTTATCTCTGTCTGCTAGGTGTGCAGACTTCCGGGACCTCGATTCAACACCAATCAAGGCTGTTTTCAGCACGATTCGATTTTTATCAGAATACTTTAAAACAGCCTATGATTAAAGCACCAGATTAAATATACTGTATGCACAGTGTACGTTAGGGATTATTTGTAGCACACATATTTACCAATATTGGCTTCTTGGTGCTAGAATTCATGATAACTTTTATCCAAAGTTAAAGCACAACGTCAAAGTTAGTAATAAATAATGCAGCAATCACACACGCTAGTGATTTGACAGTGGGTGGCCCCTTTACTAGAATTCCCCGGGCATTGCTAAATTTTACACACATTCAATTAATTTATACAAAATAAAATGTATAGGTCTGAATGTTAGCTATATTTTTTAAAAGAAACTTAGAGTCCCTCTACGTGTAGTCAATGTCAAACTGACATTGTGCGCAGCTTTAGGGATACAATAATGGCCAGCTCCCTTATGCGGAAGCCCGGCACTGTAAATGTGTGGCACTTGCGGCACCTGCAGCTGCGCCACATCACAGGTCCAGGGATGCTGAGTCTTACACAGCGGTCAAAGTGGGGGGAAAAGTAGGGGAACAATGGGCGGAGAATCAGAGGGTGGGAATAACCCAAGGATTGGATCTGTGGGTGGAGCCAGAGGTGTGGCTAGAATGCGCAGACAACTCAATTTTTGTATTTGTTTGGCATTTCACTGCCCAGTTTAATCAACCAATGGATACACATGATTATTTAAGGTTATAATGAGTTATTGACATAAAATATATTCACAAAGTGGGATAGGCTTCTAATCACAGAATGTACAAAGTACGATAAAATGTGGAAACACAAGCCATTTGTCTCCGAGCCATGGTGTTTCTGTCATCAGCACTTCACCCTTTTTCCACAACAGCAGTTCTAACATGAATGGCAAAATATCCTAGTTTGCAAATGTTTTCTGTAAAATTATGGCGCTGCCATATTTGCCTCATAATGCAAGATCTGCTGCATGATCTGACCATTTAAACTAATAAATTGTTTGTAGCTCAAACATATCAAAAGTTAATATAAAATGTGACTTGTGTTGCTGCGGAGTGGATGGCCTATTGTAAAGGTTGACTGGCCACCTTTCTCACTGCTGCATTTGTATGTTACACTGGTACTAATAAGGCTAAATCTTTCCAGAGACTGTTAGCATGTGTACACACGTCAAAATAATAAAATATCTGAAAATATACTGCATTACGCTGCAGCCTTTTTTTTAATGCATAATTTAGTCAACACTACGGCATAATGTTGTCATCCTTTGCTGCATAATTAATTCCAGTGGCCCCACAGCAGGCAGCACATGTTAAAAGTGCTTGTGAATGAAGCAGCGAGACTGACGTTTGTGAACTTAGTTTGGTGTGTGCAAATCCTGCATTGACAATCCCTGGTGAATTGCAGCTACTGCTCCTGAAACAAGGCCAATGGAGGTACCTTTGGGTGAGGCAGACTGGCCTCAAGGGCAGGGCCAGCCATAGCACTGGTGGTGTCCTGTGCATTAATGTTTGTTAGTGCCCCCCAATGACCACCTCTGACATGGATTCCCTCACTACCACCCTTTAACTGTGCCCCCCAAGTCTCCATAACCACTCTCTCTCAGATGCATTTAATTTGATTTACAGCGCCACTCATACCATTGTAGGGTGTCAGAGCACCTTACATCACAAACATTACACAGAGACAATCAATATGTGTGTAAATCACTGTATAGAAAATGTTACATAAGAGTAAGGACTACAAGGTGTAGGAGTCACATGACAACCATACTAGTAGCGTGTATAGTTTTATAGTGATTGGTCTGGAGAAACACAATACCCGGAATTTAAAACGTAATACTATGGTTGGGGGTTCTCCTTAATAATCAGAATTGATTTCTGTCCAAAAGAACACTTTTTGGGACATTAGGATAATCAAAGACTGGGGGACGGGGGGCGAACATAACGCTCTAATTTATACCTTGCAGTTTGTATGCAGCTCTTAGATGACAGTTAATAGCTCACTGTTCTAAGTTAGGATTTTAACTTATAAACTGCAAGTAACAAAAGGATCTCTGACAAAAGCAGTAGCCCACTGACCTATTTACATTATGTGCACTTTGTGATCTGCATGGCGCATGTTCTTTGCAGCCGGTACATTAACCCTCTGAGCTACCTTTCCATGAGTCAAAACTTTACTAGACAGAATTCTGATCTCTCTCTAGGAAGAACATTAATCACCAGAGTTATCATGACATTTTTATTGTTGCCGAAAATTGCTGGAAGCCAGGAAGGAGGCAGCAAGCATTTTTAAAACCATAATATACTTGCAAACATGATGCCTTCACCTAAAGTCAGCACCCGGTGCGGTCACACTGGTTGCACCGCCCTAGAGCGGGCCCTTCTCAAGGGTCCTGTGACCTCAGTGACTGATGTTCTAGGGTGTGCTGCTTCCTAGGCCTGCCTGCAAGACTGGAGGTGACCTTCAGTATGGATAGTGGTGGACAAGCCTTGAAGGTTAACCTACACTTGTCAGGCTAGGGTCCACCTGCTGGTGCGAAGACACCAGGACTTCTAAGGTGTTGCGAAGCCTTCTAAGGTCTAGCATGTGATTGTGCTCTCGCAGGAGAGGAGTCTGGTGGTCTGGTTATTAAGGCTTAACCTGGTTCCCAGTTCCAAATTCAGCAGCTCTGACCATAGTGCCACATCCTCTCCCCACTGAATACGGTACTGCCCCACTGAGAAAAACTCCCACTGTTTTCAACTACAACCCAATTGTTGCCCGCTATAAACACCTGGATGCGCAATTTAAATTACGCACTAGACAAGAGCAATATGCGGCCCACAAAAAAAAATTAACAACATCCTGGAAGAAGCAAACACTTATAGGGAATGCAAAATTTAGCAAACCATGGGAAATGTAAGCAGGAACAACATGGTTACCTTAATGCTTTTACACTCACTATTCAGAAATCAGTGAGTGCTTTTGCCTGAAAAGTTAAGGACACGACTACAGGGCCCTGAATGGACCATTCAGCACACATTTTGTTTTCCAATCCACACGTTTTGGTACCTCCAGGATTGGTGCACTAGTTCCAAGTCCAGGGAAAACAAAGACAAGAAAACTAAAATAGCGCTTCACTGGCAAACTCTGTAAAAGTGGCGCTAATGTGTTTCAATGTAAATAAAATCAGTTTGGCCAGTTTGCTACCACTCTGTCTTACTTCATTTAGTTATTTATCTATTTTTCATAGTTTTAGCATTTTATTCCCAATGCTGCACTTTGGAATTAAAATGTCAGAAAAATACTACATTTCCAGCAAAAGCGTCTTTCTTTTTTTGATCCATTTCACAGGGAAGCAAATAAAAGAAAGGAGAGGAAAGTGAGTAAGAATCCCGTCTTGAAGTCACGGTTTTCATGGGCGTCCACAGGGGGGGCAAGGAGGGTCGCTCCAGGGGGGGGGGGGGGGCAAGCGCCCCTCCTTGCCCCCCCCCTTGCGGACGCCCATGGCTCTCGTGCTGTGAGAGCAGCCTAAGAATTGGACGCAGGGGATTCTGGAATCCCGTCTGTAGAGGTTCAGAAGAGGGCGAGGCGGCTGATGGTAAATTCTTATTTTTAATTATTTTATTTTTTCACCCTAGTCCGTCCATCCCCCCTGCCCTGTCACCCTGCCCTGACACCAGCCACCATTGACTGAGCAAAACCCAGCAGCTGTTTTGCTACCTGACCCCTTTCTTCATGAGGATCTTCATCAACACATATTACAAATACCTATTATCTTTAATGCTATTGAATTTAAATCTGAGTCATATTTTTCCTAAGATATCTAGAAAGATCTAATTTGTTTAGATCGTGATCTGTGTATTTTGCAAGTCAAGCAGAGTACTCATTTGGCTCTTCAAAGACAACTTTGCACAAAGTATTGCTCTTTGGTGGAAAACTGGAGAGAGAGGGATATCCACTTTTCTGAATTTGTAGGAATCCTCAAAGCCGAAGGTACCTCATGTGAATCAATTGTGAGATCTTAAGCAATTTACTTCACTGTGCTACAATTGTATTGGCTGAAAAATTTGGAATCAGTTATAATACACCACATAAAAGCAAAAAACTCACTTATACTGGGCTAAAAGGGTTATATAATGTTTCTTCATAAATCATAACATTGTTATGGACAGATGGTACAATAAAACTAGATTTTCTTTTGACTTAAAGCTAGCAATTTCAACAGGGATTTGTTTAATTGCCTGTTTGTAAGTTTATGTTCTGAAATTAATTTTAATAAAAGCCACTCATTGAAGCAATATATTTTAATTTACTCAATTAACCCCTTTGAAATGTTAATCAGGTAAACATTTTTTTAATTTTAAAGAGCCACTCAATTTTTTACATGACACCTTTCACGTCAATTAGATGACACATCTTTTGATGGGCTAGCTCATTCCAGATACTTGGCTCAGCTCTAGCTCACTGTCTGTTTTCTGGATTGCCTAGATCTAACAGCAGGGGGGTCTGTCATGGCCAAATTTTAGAAAGAATTCACACTGTGCAGATGCCACATTCAGTGTGGTTGAATGGTCTTTAGGTTGTAAAACCAAACACATAAGTTCAATGAGATAAACTCTCATTGCACAAACCTGCCTATACGTGTGTTGAAATAGGGCATAATGAAGACTGTTTTTACGGCTTCCCTCATGGCTTGAGCTGCACTTGCCACTAAAAGCCTTGCTTGTCTCTAAATGCCTTTGCTCACTTGCCTAATAGGACCGGCACTGCTTCCAAACAACCCACCTGGGTCTCTGATGGCTGCAAGTACTTCCTAGTGTCTCCAATTTCTTTTAGTGCCTCCTTGCCAAAGTGGCCACATAACCACGTCACTCCATTTCCTCAGCAGACCAAGCTTCCAGCAATGGGATTTTGTGTTAAAATTATTGTTATAGGAATGTTATTCCGATTGGTTCAATGGAAGTAACCAATGACGACAACTCTCACAAAACTTTAGGTTTTCAAGTTATTGTCCAGACGGCATACATGTTTCCTTGTGACATGAATATCCCACTATCCATACTCTGGCCAATGGTTAACTTTCAGAACCTGAATAACTGCATTCAGCAATGCTCAAATATGGTGAATGAAACACCACTCAGTCCTCCACATTTGTATGTCACTGCAATAGGATTGACCCCAACACTATAGGCACAGACAGCAACAATTTAAAAAAATTATTTATATTGAAATTAGATAAACTGAAAAACCAATCAAACATCATGGCATACACAAGGTTCATGATACCACGGCTAGGAAGAGTTCAGCAGGTGTGTCAAGTATGCAAGTAATAGTCAGGGAGCACCCCGTTAGTCCACAAATTTGACTCCTTTGGCTTTTCCGTAGAACATCTCCATCCTCCTCCCACCCCATTATAAATATTATTTATTATTATTTTGAGTTTTATACAGTACTAGCAAGACTCGAAGGTATCAAGAGTGCTTTACATGTTTTGTGATAATGTTCAAACCAGCTTCCCACCTGTGGCCATGGACTCCACACGCTGCACTCGTAGTGTTGTGTAGTTCCTACTAATCTGTAGGATCTGTGCATTGTTTGGCCAACATAAACTAGGGTCTTGGTGTCAAGACTGGTTCCGGACACACCCACAGGATCGTATTGTATTGTATTGTATCTGTGCTTGTATAGCGCTACTGCCACCCTACGGGTATCCTGGCACTTCAGATATCAGAGCACTTGATCAACATGATGGCAAGCAGAAAGATAGAACATGTGGATCAGAATTTCGGAAATAGACAAGTTTTCAGGCTCTTTCTGAATTCAGTTAAAGAATCAATCTGTCTGATCCTTTGTGGCAGCTCATTCCACAGCTGTGCCCCAACCACACTAAAAGCCCCCCCCCCCCCCCCATCCGGGAGCGTTTAAATCTTGTGGTTGCTAGTAAACTGGCACCAGAGGACCGGAGCTGTCTCTGAGGAAGGTACCAGGAAAACCTTTCCTGTAATGGGATTGGGCCCATCTCATGTGATGCTCTGAACACCTGGCAGAGTGATTTAAAGAGAACCCTTTCCTTGATTGGTAACCAATGAAGCTCTCTTAGTGCAGAGGTAGAAGACGAATTACGCCGCAGATTCAGCACCAGTTTTGCTGCTGCAGACTGGACTCTTTGCAACCCCTGGAAAATGTACTGAGAGGCCCCTAAATACAAAGAGTTACAATAGTTCAGTCTGCTCATCACTGTGCTGCGGATGTACGTTGTTACAACGCATGCTTTTACCACGCATGCTGTTACAACGCAAGTTTTACAACGCAAGCCATTACAACGCATTGCTTTGGGGGGTGTTGGATCGTGAATAATTTAATTTACTATTCCAACTCCAGTCCCCGTGGATAGTAGGGAAGGTGTTGGATAGTAAATTAAACTATTACTTATCCTAGAGCACCCCCCAGTGCAATGCGTTGTTATGGTTTTCGTTGTAAAACCTGCGTTGTAAAAGCACTGCGTGGTAAAAGTTGTGTGGTAAAGGATGTTTCCCCTGTGCTGCTTACTACCAGGGAGCGCAAATCTTTTGGTAGGATCGGAAGTATCCGGCGTAGCAAGCGTAACAGACCAAAGCAGACACTAGCTGTCTTAGTTGCCTGTGACTCCATCTGGAGGTTCTTATCTATTAGGACCCCCAGATTACGTATGGTGCTGGCCGGAATCAATGGCTCCTCCTACGGGGTAAGCCTAAACTCCAACGGAGTATACGTGGGCAGCCTCACCGGAGAGCAATATAGCACCTCGGTCTTTCCACCATTGAACTGCAAAGAGTTCCTCCGCAGCCAGACTGCAGTCTGACGCATGCACTCTTGGAAATGGTCCAAGGAGACTGCCTGTTTTCCTTCCAAAGAGAATGCCAGCTGCGTATCGTCCGCATAGTTGATCAAGTCAACCCCAAACGATTTAATGATAGGAAAAAGCGGCTGCAAATATACATTAAAAAGAATAGGGCTGATAGCGGAGCTCTGGGGAACCCCGTGGGTGACCATGATTTGCAGGATGTAAAAGGTGCCAAGGTGACTGTCTGTTCTCTTCCTGTCAGGTAGGACCGTAAGCATTGCAAGGCCCGTCCCCTCACCCCTATTCTCTCCAGTCTCGCTAAAAGGATTGGGTGACTCACTGTGTCGAACACGGCCAACATATCGAGAAGCACCAACACTGCGCCATTCCCTTTGTCGGCCCGCATTCGTAAATTGTCCATCATAGTTGACAGAGCAGACTCCGTCCCGTGCCCCGGCCAAAACCCCAACTGAACTTTATCCAACAAATGATGTTCCTCCAGGAAGTCGGATAAAGATCTGCTTACAACCTTTTCCAGGATTTTAATAGGAAATGGGAGGAGCAGGGAGATTCGACGAAAATTAACCGGATTTGTCGAGTCCAAGGTGGGCTTCTTAATCAGGGGTGTCACCACCGCCTGCTTCCATCCCCCGGGACGTTGCCTTCTTCCAGGGACTGATTGCATATCTGTCTAAGCCAAGAGAAAGTCGTTTGGCCATAGGTTTTCCACGCTTTCTGTGGCAGAGGGTCAAATGGGGACCCTGAGGATATGCTTTGCGCCACGATGTTAAAAGCAGGGTCAGTAAGGGCCTGAAAACTGTTGAGGGTATATAACTGACCCAGGGCCCCCTCCATCTCCTGTAGGTCAGGAGTCTGGGTGTCGTTGTTATTCTCCGCAAATGAGCTGACAATCTTCCCCACTTTGTCCAGGAAATGCGAAGCAATATTATCGCATAATTCCTGGGAGGCCACCACTTTATTGCTCAAACATGTTGGAGCTGATATATCTCTAACTATCTTGAAACAGTGGCGGCTGGTGACATTTGAAAGTGGTGGGGGAGGAAACTGATATTCAAACTGCACCGTAGCGAGCGAGCCGAACCCCCTAAGGAGGGTTCGGGGTGATTTCCCCCCGAGAAAAGTTTGAAAAAATAGTAGAAAAGTGGTACATTTTCAAGCAAATTTGAGAAAGCAGGAATGTTAATAAAGCAATTGTGAAAGTGCAGGTATTACATTATTAAAGAGCTGTCATATAACATAGGTAGCTGCTTATTCAGTATAACCACAGAGCTTCATAACAGACTTCAAGATACAATGCTGAGAACCTCACAGATTGTTTTTATTTAACCTGCAAACAACAAAACAAACACATTTTTTGATTTAAACTGCAAACAACAAAAGAACCAACTAAACAGGTCGCAAACTATCACCATTCAACATATTTACTTTTTGTATCTAAATTCAGCACGTCTGTCTTTAAGCGCAGCAAATTTTTCAATTACTTGAACGTTAAAGTCAGCAATATTTTGAACAAGCTTGCTCTCTAGAGAGAGCATTGCCAACGCATTGAGTCTGTCCTGAAGCACGGTGTTCCTCAGGAATGTCTTAATCCTCTTTAAGGCGGAAAAAGATCGTTCTGCCTCTGAGGTTGTCATAGGAGTGGTAATGACAATTTTAGTTAAAGCTACTGTCTCTGTAAATGTTTTTTCCATATTAAGTTCATGAATTAAAGACAGCAAAGACCTGGCATCTTTGGCCTTCTGGTACACAGGCATTGAGTACATTACTGTCAACTCACTTTTCAGGTCCTCTTGGTTGAGCATCGGATAAGCTTCCACAGCCTCATGCAGAGCATGCTCAGGGAAGGATTCATTATATTTATCAAAGTATTTACTTTCCAATAATGCGGCACTCTCCAAATGTTTTGTGAAAACAAAACGCTCTTGTGCATGCACAATTACAATGTTACATATCTCTTTTGCACTTCGGACCAGAGTGGTGATGTTTTTCCTGTGGTTTGAAAAAGTTGAAGCCGCTGGCAGTTGGCTGTCTAAATTGTCAACCTCATCTCTCACTTTGTTTATGCTTGCGACAAACTCCGTGGTATATCTTTTCACAGAGACAGTATCTATGTCTCGTCCTTGTAACTGATTGTATAAAGTCTCGACCTTTGTCATTATCTTTTCAAATAAAAACAGAAAGAACTGAAACTCTCTATCTTTTAGTGTTCTAGCAAAGCCGCAGGCTTCACTGTGACTTTTGAAGTCAAAGGTTTCATTGGCTTCTATGGCTTCAAAACATTGCACAAGGTCCTCCCTATATTGAAATATTAGTTGGACTGTACGTATGTTATAGTTCCAGCGAGTTGAGGCTCCCCTCGGAACCCTTTTGTCCACAATCTCCTGAAGTGCTTCCATTCTTTTTGGGGAAGGTGAGAAGAATGCTGCCATGCCTCCTACATCCTGAAAGAAAATTTGTGTCTCGGAGATCTTTGATACTGCCTGTTGCATAATAAGATTAAGTTGGTGGGCGTGACAGTGCACATAATGAGCATACGGGTAGACATCTCTAATTCTTTTGTGAACGCCACCATGGATTCCACTCATTACGGACGCACCATCATAGCTTTGGGTAATACTTTTTTTTCTTTGATGCACCTCTGGAAAAATGAAGTAGAGTTGGCGCAGTATAGCTGCAGTAATGGTTTCTGCAGTGGAGTTTTTTAAATGAGTGAAACCATAGAACCTCTCCACAACATTATAGCCATTGTCCAGGTACCGAAAGACTAATACGGACTGCGTTTGTGTGGCCACATCAGTGGTGTCATCAGCCTGAATAGCCACAAAGTCTGTGTTTTGCAACTCTTGGACAATATGGCTTCTCATAATTTCTAGCATACACTCCAGGAGTTCATTTTGTATAGTTTTAGAGGTGCCCTTAAAGACTGTAGCACTTGCTAAATGTGCTTCCATTTCCTTGTCTATGCTTGCTACTAAATCTACAAGACCCATGAATATTCCAGGATTTGTGGAACCTTCCGATTCATCATGGCCTCGCAATGCCAGTTCGAAAGCACCACAGAAACGAATGCAATCAATTATTTTTGATAGTATGTGTCTATTCCTATCAACTGTTTCATTGTGTTTCTGTATTGTTTGGCGATATGCATCGCTTATGTGCTGCTCAATCGGTGCGTCTCCCAACATTCCCAGTCATGTCACGTTTTCCATATGATTCTTGTGTGTGCATGCTTCTTTATTTTTTCAGACAGATGCTTCAAGTCTATCACTCCTTCTCTTGTCCAAGGAAAGTCACCATTAAACAGCAAGCAGGGGAAGCAGAACAGTCTGTTTTTTGAAGGGCACCCTGTAAGCCAATCAGCTTTTGTGTACCAGGTGTTTGAGAATGTACGATTGTAAGATTTTCCTCTGTCCTGGGTAACTTGTTGGAGTTGTAGGTCAGGCCGATCAAGTCCTAACCTCTTTATCTCTAGTTTATCTTCCAGTGGGCGTGCATGGAATGACCGTGTAATTAATTGTTCTACCGTATTCAGTTTGCCGATGCTGTCCTTACCAATATGAAAGAAGCCTGTCAATAGTCAAAGTACAACGTATAAGATTTGGTGCAATAATATCAAATTTCAGTACAAATACATATATCTTGTGCATGACAGCAATATAGCTGCAACAGCTCATTTGAATGACCAGGCAGGGGTGGCATAATACATGCTGCAGCCCCTGGTAGGCCTTGGGTGCACCTATGCCCTGGGTACCTATGGTACACTATATGGGGACTCACGAGAGTGACCCAATACCCAATTGGCAATGCACCTAAAGTACATTGTGTGAATTTAGAGAGAGAACAGCTGGGCTGTGGGTCTGATTAGCAGGACCACAGCCTTTCTAAATCATAAACCAGTAAATCAAAAAGCAAAGAAATGGGGTGACCATAGGAAAGCAGACCCTACTCTCCTACATAACGCTCCCCTTTGGGCAACAGGATAGGTAAAAAATACAGCCTGACTGGCTTCTTCCTCTGTGTGCCATAGTCGCACTGAAACAGACACTGTTTGAGGGCCTTTAACAAGGCAAGGATAGATAGTGCCTTTAACAACCGTTATCGCCCAAAGTACAGGGCTAAGGGCAGGCTCAGTATCATTAAATTCCATCCAGTGAGGGTACAATGTTCAGAATGTGCACCCACCCCAACCACCATGTAGAGTGAGTGACCACAAACATAGCTAGCCCTAACTCCAAGCTACAAAAAATATCATCAGTTTCCTTACCTTGAACACGGTTGTTTGCTGGGTCGTAGCCGGGATGAAAGAGCAGCAAGGAGGTTGGGGCCTCTTGTTCTTTCTCCCAAAATTGCCCAAAAAGTTAGGTAAAGGTTCAGGTTGTCAGGCTTTACCAGGTGCTGGAAATAAAAATATAACCATTTATTTTTGAAACATTGGGGTTATCAAACAAACACTAGGTGGGGGAAGGGGGGGTGGGAACATAACAGTACAATTTTTACCTTGCAGTTCACTGTTGTATGTTAGCATTTTTACTTACGAACTGCAAGTGAAAACATGATTTCTCTGACAAATGCAGTGACTCACTGACCTATTTACAGCATTTTGTGATCTGCATCAGGTACATGTTCCTTGCAGCAGGCATATTAGCCTTCTCTGCTACCTTTCCATGAGTCAAAACCTCCATTAGAGAAAACTCTGATCTCTCTCTAGGATAAGCATAACCTGGGGCCACAAATTATGGCAGAGCAATGTGGGGAGTGTTTTAGGGTGTCCCATGGCAATGAGGAGTCATGGGCTCCAACTGAGTCAATTGTATTCAGTTCTTCACCTCTATAGTTCGGCCCCCCTTACCATGAGCCCAGCACTCAGCAGTGTCAGCAGCACCAAATAGACCTCGGTAGCGCCTGTCCTTTTAGGGGCGCCCGGGCAGTCAGCGACTACTGTCCTCTGACAACCAGACCCCTTTTTGCTGTTGATGTCCAGAGGCTCAACCCTAAGTGTTGGACCCAAAGCAGATCGCCAAGTAACCCTACAGCAGCAGTGGCCCTGTGGGAAGTGAAGTCCCTTCGTCACACACCATAAAAAGCTAGAGTCAATCCACCTAACCCCGCCAGCAATGCTTGCCTGCCTGCCTTAAAATCCCACAAGCCCCCTCTATGCAAACCACCCTCACACTGAATACTGCTTCTGTTCAGAAAAGCACCTAGAAGCAGTTCAATTATGTTGCGTGCGCCTTACAAAGAACATTGACATGGATTATAACAGAGGGTCGGTCTGTCTCACTACTCACACATCATGAAAAGCTAGAGTTGAGCTAATGCCTGCCTGCAATGAATGCAGCATACAATCACAAGCGCTGAGTGCAAACCTCTCTCACACGTCACCACATACTGGTGCTGCTCTTAAAAGCACCTCCTAGAAGCAATTTAACTATTAGTAACAGTGTGCGCTTTACAAACAAAATTAACTTGGTTGAATGTACCAACTGCCAGCCGCCATGGCGCTGAGTGTATTAATTAATGATTATACACTTTAGGAATCTGAGGCTGAGCTCGACCTCATGGCGACTGGACGGACGGTTCGAATCCAAGTGGGTCGACTCGTGAGCCTTTTGTGTCAGTGAATGTCTGCTTTTGTGTGAGAGAGCGTAAGCAACAGAGAGAGCATCGTAAGCGACAGAGAGAGCATTGGGACATTATGTGGAGGTATTTTAACCGAAAATGAGAGGAATGTTTTGTGTGTGCATGTCTGCTTGTTCTTGGGCCTGTGTGTGAGTGCATACTCATGGGCAAGAGAATGTATAAATGCTGTATGTAATACAACAAATAAGAACTGAACCTGCAAATACAAGCATTTGCAATGCAATAGGTCTCGCATTAGGAAAGTGTGAGCTATTGGTATTGTACATTACAATTTTTTTAATGTGTTGGCTTTGAAAGAACTGAACCTGCAAATATAAAAAAAACGCAGAAACTAAAGCATAACACATTGTTTGGCCTTGATGTAATTTTTTGTGAGGAAATACCCACTTTCTGTTCATACACTTATCATGTTTTTGGGTGTGTGCTGAAACTGCTATAACTAACATGTTCCTTTAAATGCAATGAGCAGCTTACTCAGTTGAAAGGGGCATATAAGGAGACAGGTTATCAATTGGCTACATATGCCATGCCCACATGTGCAGAGGTAATTTACACATGCAGGCAGTTAGTTTGAGACTGTTAATAAGCGTAATTTAAGGGCAAAATGATTACTTGAAAGATGGCAGTAGTGTCTTTATATAATTATGCCCCATCCTCAGCTCCGCCCCTTGCCCCGCCCCCTAGCTCAATTTGATGAGTACCTGCACTTATTTTTCCACATTTAAAGCACTGGGTGTGGGTGGATTCAACAGGAAGTTACTCAGATTAGCTGTCAACTTTTTAAAGACGTGGGAAGGTATTGTAAAGTAGTAATTTTGCAGTGTGTAGAAGATTTGAGGGAGTGAGATTGTTTCCTGCAGGGCTCCACTACCTGTAGTAAGATGATCCTTCTGAGACACTTCACTCAAGAGGGATGTATACGAACCTGCTCAGTGGAAATAAATGCATTACCTATAAAGGGATCATTGAATCCTCCAGAAGGGAACACCTAATGTATAGTCTTTCTATCCATTCGAATATATATACCATATTTGCTGTCCCACAATGTTAGCACCCTAGCCATATGATGATTCTCTAGAGGTAGAACAACAAAAGTATTTTGGGGACATTCCAACCCAATGGGAAATGAGAACTCGAAACCAAAACCAGTTTTAAGTTCGTACTATCTCTCCCTGCAAGAAAAAACAGAGAACTACAAAGAACGGTAAAGGGTATCTTAAACCATACATGGCTTTATTGTCCCCATGTATGAGGAAAAGGCACTGGCCACTGTGTACAGTATAAAATTATACTGGATTTGTTTTGGGTTCTTGCCCCGCGTACAAAACACAGCCTGAGGTCCTTCCCTCCCCAGGCAGTCTTGACCTCTTTCCATGTCTGAGTCTAACAAGATGACCAGTCCTCCCTCTAGCCATTACAATGCTCTTGCTAAGACTTCCAGTGGCTGGATGAAAACTAAAAGCAAATGTTTGGGAACTAAACAGAAAAGGTGTTTTCAGGCATCTGCTTTTAAAACTGAAGGTGCAAAAACAACAAGTGATGGACCGAATGTGGATCAATGTCACACATTCCCCCAGTCAAAAGATCTGGGCCCAAATCCATCGTTTTTTTGCACTCCACACCACCCTAGGTTAGACAATGGCGATATGCAAATCAGCTCTGACCCTGTTGCCCCATGGGAACAGTCCAGTCCGAACTACAAAAGCCATGTCCTTCCTAGAACGGAATCAAGCATCCGAGGACCGGACCGGTTTCGAGGTAACACCTCTCATCAGCCCGGCTAGCTTGACTCCAAGTGGTGTGGAGTGCCTGGGACCCACGTCTGGGCATCCCCAGCGCACTTAGGGCTGCAATTGCAAAAACAACAAGTGATGGACCGAATGTGGATCAATGTCACACATTCCCCCAGTCAAAAGATCTGGGCCCAAATCCATCGTTTTTTTGCACTCCACACCACCCTAGGTTAGACAATGGCGATATGCAAATCAGCTCTGACCCTGTTGCCCCATGGGAACAGTCCAGTCCGAACTACAAAAGCCATGTCCTTCCCAGAACGGAATCAAGCATCCGAGGACCGGACCGGTTTCGAGGTAACACCTCTCATCAGCCCGGCTAGCTTGACTCCAAGTGGGGTGGAGTGCCTGGGACCCACGTCTGGGCATCCCCAGCGCACTTAGGGCTGCAATTGCAAAAACAACAAGTGATGGACCGAATGTGGATCAATGTCACACATTCCCCCAGTCAAAAGATCTGGGCCCAAATCCATCGTTTTTTTGCACTCCACACCACCCTAGGTTAGACAATGGCGATATGCAAATCAGCTCTGACCCTGTTGCCCCATGGGAACAGTCCAGTCCGAACTACAAAAGCCATGTCCTTCCCAGAACGGAATCAAGCATCCGAGGACCGGACCGGTTTCGAGGTAACACCTCTCATCAGCCCGGCTAGCTTGACTCCAAGTGGTGTGGAGTGCCTGGGACCCACGTCTGGGCATCCCCAGCGCACTTAGGGCTGCAATTGCAAAAACAACAAGTGATGGACCGAATGTGGATCAATGTCACACATTCCCCCAGTCAAAAGATCTGGGCCCAAATCCATCGTTTTTTTGCACTCCACACCACCCTAGGTTAGACAATGGCGATATGCAAATCAGCTCTGACCCTGTTGCCCCATGGGAACAGTCCAGTCCGAACTACAAAAGCCATGTCCTTCCCAGAACGGAATCAAGCATCCGAGGACCGGACCGGTTTCGAGGTAACACCTCTCATCAGCCCGGCTAGCTTGACTCCAAGTGGTGTGGAGTGC
This sequence comes from Lissotriton vulgaris, assembly GCF_964263255.1. NCBI lineage: Eukaryota > Metazoa > Chordata > Amphibia > Caudata > Salamandridae > Lissotriton > Lissotriton vulgaris. Next base: position 361,369,195 of record NC_141693.1, on the reverse strand, counting down.
CTGGGACCCACGTCTGGGCATCCCCAGTGCACTTAGGGCTGCAATTGCAAAAACAACAAGTGATGGACCGAATGTGGATCAATGTCACACATTCCCCCAGTCAAAAGATCTGGGCCCAAATCCATCGTTTTTTTGCACTCCACACCACCCTAGGTTAGACAATGGCGATATGCAAATCAGCTCTGACCCTGTTGCCCCATGGGAACAGTCCAGTCCGAACTACAAAAGCCATGTCCTTCCCAGAACGGAATCAAGCATCCGAGGACCGGACCGGTTTCGAGGTAACACCTCTCATCAGCCCGGCTAGCTTGACTCCAAGTGGTGTGGAGTGCCTGGGACCCACGTCTGGGCATCCCCAGCGCACTTAGGGCTGCAATTGCAAAAACAAACTGAAGGGCCACCAAAAAGAGAAGCCCTGTGACAGCGGCAAGCATTCATTCAAAGTCGGGATGCACGTTGCCATGCCAGCTGCAAAAATAAACGGAATGTGTACACGGCAGAAGGACTGCAAGAAAGACAGGAGGAGAATAATAATTATAGAAAACAACACCACAAAAGAAACATAATTGGAGGAAAGGGTGTTTACAAACCAACACTGAAAAAACGAAAAGGAAAAAATTAATTGCTGATAATTTCATGAGACGGACTCTGGACTGATGTTAAAAACGGGAGCCGAGGGTTTGGTGCTTATTATGGACAAGGTCTCTCAGAGCTTCAGAACGGGCTGCATGGCTAATCTCCATCCCAGTTTGTCACCTTCTCGCCCGGGCAGGACCGATGAAAAGGAAACCCTATATTCACCTCATCACCGTCAGTTATTCCCAGGCTCACTGTACAGCAGCAGACGCAGATGCCAAGCCAGCTGAACACATTTGAACAATGAGCAGACAACTCCGCCTTTCATCCTTTCCTTCAGGTGCTGCTGCTGGCCTGCAGCACTGGCTTCTCTTCCGAGCTGCAGGCCAGCAGCAGCACCTGAAGGAATGCATGCTCCCGGCCTCTAGTCTACACCAGTGGTAGAAGTGGAGGGGGATCGATGGGCACGGCGTGCCCCTACTTCTAAAAAATTGTTCAGTCCGATCCCCTACTTCTTGCTTTCAAAAAAGAGTCCCGGGACGGCAAGAATAGTCCAACTTTAAAACTTTTTTCATTCACTTCCCGGGGCCGCTCGCACTTCTCTGTGAACTCCAGAGGCTGCAGCAGCCCCTCCCTGAACTCAAACAGACCGAGGAGGCCCATTGTTATTCCGATTGAGGCTGATTACCTCTTTCGAATGACAATGCGCCGCCCTCTGCCTTTAGCATATCAAGTGGCCCTGAGATTAGAGTTGATGATTAGAGATGAGCTTTCCCCAAGCAGGGTACTGTGGGGAACTTGACACCAGTGGCTATCTTGTGACGAGTTGTGAGTGTGTGTGTGGTTAGTGGATGGAGGCGGCAAACTCAACCCCGGAATCTAGCCCCTGGCGCCGTTAATGTTCTACAGATAAGTGTGAATGCGTGGCTTGTTATCTTCACGATCTTTTTTTTAATTTATTGCATTTTTATGTAGCGCAGACTTTATCCGAAGGTGATTGCAGAACAACTTCCTCAGCACCGATCAGCCTCCCCAAGTGAGCTCCGTGGATATCTTGCAGACAGGATGCTGTGGCACAATTGTATCTGCAACTCCTGGCACATACTTTTAGTAGGGGGCTCACATGTGCGAATTTAATTACGTGTTACCAAAGTGACTACACATCAGCCACTATGTCTGTTTTCCTTCTCTCACTTCATGGTGCTGCTGTACGCTAACATTTATTCTAGTCAGGATTTAATTTCACCAGTGAAATGGGTTTCAAAACTTAGAAACAGATGCACTGGTGAAGTGCCACCGCGTGCTGCGCGCAGCCTGCTGTTTCCTTTAGCAACCTGCGGAGGTGCATTAGAAGAGCCAGGAGTGCAGCGAGGAATCTGTGCACCATTATAAGAGAAGGGTTGGAATTGTCTGTATGACTGCAGAACGCCATGCAAACCTTTTTACTGTCTTTTTGTGCTTGGCTGAAAGTCAACATATGCAGGCCCTGGTGAGTTTAAAGTATTTGGCATTGCCCTGACTGAAATGTTAAATGGCTGTGTGTGTGTTTTCAAATGACGTGATTTGAAAGACTTTCTTCTCATCGCTTTGCAGAGCAAAAGAGCGAGAACTGCGTTAAACACATGAAGTGCAAAATAATGTTTCTTTGTGAATAATTTGAAAGAGCTAGCAATGACACGTTTTGACCTGTCAAGAGTATTGTGCTGGTAGACCCATAAGACGTATCATAAAAGTACCCAGCACCAAGCTTTTTTAACTTTTTCTCTTTTGTTTAATAACACTGTTCATTTTACGCTACACTATTGGTACCAGGCTTATCCTGTCCAGTCAACAATATACCATGCCTCCCTTCCTCTTTAGCTTATGCCTACTTATGTTTGCTCACTAATTGATAATTGGTGTCTTCATTTTACACCTCACCATTTTCAAACTTTACCAGCCAGCACTGCTTGACACCTTTGTCAATGTTGTACACAGAGTGAGTGAGCTGGGCAGGAGCAGTGACCGGACAGAAGAGGCGACAGGAAAGGACAGGTACTAGGGCAGGAGAGGTACTAGGGCAGGAGAGGTACTAGGGCAGGAGAGGTGACGGGGCAGGAGAAGTGACGGTGCAGGAGAGGTGACTGGGCAGGAGAGGTGACGGGGCAGGAGAGGTGACGGGGCAGGAGAGGTGACGGGGCAGAGAAGGTGACGGGCCATGAGCTCGAGCAGTAACCGGGTGTGAGTGGTGACAGGACAGGAGCGGTGAAAGGACAGGAGCAGTGAAGGGGGCAGGAGCAGTGAAGTGGGCAGGAGCAGTGAAGTGGGCAGGAGCAGTGAAGGGGGCAGGAGTAGTGAACGGGGCAGGAGCAGTGAAGGGGGCAGGAGCAGTGAAGGGGGCGGCAGGAGCAGTGAAGGGGGCGGCAGGAGCAGTGAAGAGGGCAGGAGCAGTGAAGGGGGCAGGAGCAGTGAAGGGGGCAGGAGCAGTGAAGGGGGCAGGAGCAGTGATGGGGCAGGAGAGGCGACAGGGCAGGAGAGGCGACAGGGCAGGAGAGGCAACAGGGCAGGAGAGGTGACCGGGCAAAAGAAGTGACGGGCAGGTGACATGACAGGCAGGTGACATGACAGGCAGGTGATGTGACGGGTAGGTGAGGTGATGGGGCAGGAGAGGTGATGGGGCAGGAGAGGTGATGGGGCAGGAGAGGTGACGGGGCAGGAGAGGTGACGGGGCAGGAGAGGTGACGGGCAGGAGAGGTGATGGGGCAGGAGCATTGAACAGGACAGGAGCATTGAACAGGGCAGGAGCAGTGAGTGGGGCAGGAGCGGTGAGCGGGGCAGGAGTGGTGAACAGGGCAGGAGCGGTGAACAGGGCAGGAGCGGTGAACAGGGCAGGAGCAGTGAACAGGACAGGAGCAGTGATAGGCAGGAGAAGTGAGGGGGAGGAGAAGTGACGGGCCCCCAGACCCCCTGGCCCCCGCACCGCCCACCCCTCCCGCATTTCATACGACGCCTCTTCCCTCTCAGCCCTCAACCCGGCGAACCACCAAACTGCTACCAAGCCGCTCCTGGACTCACCCATGGACCTTTCACCTGCAATTCCTGCAAGTTTGCCTGCATTAGGACCCTCACCAAATCCACAATCACCAAACAGAACACCGGCTCCAACCATCCAAGCATCCTTATCAACACCCGATCTGTCCACAGTCACGCCATCCAACTTTGGAATCTACTTGACACCACAGCTCCGGATGTCGCCTTCCTCACAGAAACCTGGATGAACGCCTCTTCAACACCCGACATCGCCATAGCCATCCCTGACGGCTACAAGATTATCCGTAAGGACCGCACCAACCAAACAGGAGGAGGCATTGCCATTGTTCATAAGAACACCATTCGCATCTCAACCAGTTCCGATGACAACCTCGCAACCGCCGAACACCTCCACTTCCAGATCCACATCGACCCCAAGACCACACTCAGAGGCACCCTCATCTACAGGCCACCAGGACCCCGCACACAATTCTGTGATGACATCACTGACTTCATCAGCCCACACGCCCTCCCCTCCGAGGACTACATTCTACTAGGCGACCTCAACTTCCACCTGGATAAGAACAACGACAACAGTACCACCCTTTTGGACAACCTTGCAAATCTTGGACTCAAACAACTTGTCGACACCCCCACCCACTGTGCCGGACACACGCTCGACCCAATCTTTACATCCAGTAAATACATCTCCTTCAACCACACCACAACTCTCCATTGGACAGACCACAGCTGCGTGCACTTCAACTACAATAAGACTACAACCCACAACCACCCACAACAAATTCCCCGCAGAAACTGGAACAAAATCACCACCGACCAGCTTCTCACATCGCTCCACCAATACCCCCCTGCCTATTCATCAGACCCAAACCAAGCAGCCACCAACCTTGCACAATGGATCACCCGCAGCGCTGACGAATTAGCACCACTAAAAAACAACCCTACCAAGTTAAACCTCAAGAAAGCCCCCTGGTTCAACGATGAACTTAAAAGATCCAAGAAGACATGCCGCACCCTCGAGAAAGCCTGGAAAAGAAACCCATCCACCGAAAACCTAGCCACTTTCAAGAACGCCTCCCGTAAACACCATCAACTAATACGTTCCACTAAGAAAACAGCATTCAAAGATCGACTCGACAACAACGCCCACAGCAGTAAGGAACTGTTCAACATAGTAAAAGAGTTCACCAACCACTCAGCCGGCACCAATGACATCACTCATTCCCAGTACCTTTGCGACTCCCTAGCATCATTTTTCCACAACAAAATCGCCGACATTCACAACAGCTTCATCAACCAGTCGGGTGACCAGACCACCCCACCCACCTCAAAACCTAATCCCCCTCCTAACAACCTTTGCAACTGGAAACCAGTCACCACTGAAGACACCATCCGCCTGATGAACTCCATCCACTCAGGATCACCAACAGACCCATGCCCCCACCACATCTTCAACAAAGCAGACTCCATCATCGCTCCCCACCTTTGCGACATCATCAATAGTTCCTTCAACTCCGCTACCTTCCCGGAAAGCTGGAAACACGCCGAACTCAGTGCCCTCTTGAAGAAACCCACAGCAGACCCCAATGAACTTAAAAACTACCGACCGATCTCGCTCCTCCCATTCCCTGCCAAAGTCATCGAGAAAGCTGTCAACAGTCAACTCGCCGCCTTCCTCGAATCCAACAAATCCCTCGACATATCACAATCCGGATTCCGTGCCAAACACAGCACCGAGACCGCCCTCATCGCAGCAACAGACGACATCCGAAAACTACTGGACAATGGAGAAACAGTTGCCCTTCCTTCTCGACCTCTCTGCAGCTTTCGACACAGTCTGTCATAGCACCCTTATTCATCGCCTCAGCAACATCGGAATTCAAGGAAAAGCACTGGACTGGATTATCTCATTCCTCGCCGGAAGAACGCAGAGAGTCCGCCTCCCCCCTTTTAAATCAGAGGCCACCGAAGTCATCTGCGGCGTACCACAAGGATCATCACTCAGCCCCACACTCTTCAACGTATATATGAGCCCCCTCGCATCCATCGTTCGCAAACACAACCTCAACATCATCTCCTACGCAGACGACACCCAGCTGATCCTCTCCCTCACCAAAGACTCAAACACCGCAAAAACCAATCTACACGAAGGGATGAAAGAAGTGGCCGAATGGATGAAGAACAGTCGCCTTAAACTGAACTCGGACAAAACAGAAGTCCTCATATTAGGATCATCCCCCTCCGCTTGGGATGACTCATGGTGGCCACCGGCTCTGGGAAATGCCCCCAAACCTACGGACTACGCACGGAATCTGGGCTTCATCCTAGACTCCATCCTATCGATGACCAGACAAGTCAACGCCGTCTCTTCCTCATGCTTCAACATTGTACGCATGCTCAGAAAAAACTTCTGATGGATCCCCACAGAAACAAGAAAGACAGTCACCCACGCACTGGTCACCAGCAGACTAGACTACGGAAACACTCTTTATGCCGGAACTACAATCAAATCACAGAAAAAGCTCCAACGTATCCAAAATGCCTCAGCCAGACTCATTCTAGACGTCCCCCGCAGAGCTCACATCTCCAGTCACCTGAAAGACCTCCACTGGCTCCCCGTCAGCAAAAGAATAACGTTTCGTCTCCTCACACACGCACACAAAGCACTATACGACCTTGGACCCGAATGCCTCAACACACGCCTTTCCTTCTACACCCCCTCCCGCAAACTCCGATCGTACAACCAAGCCCTCGCCACAATACCACGCATCCGCAGATCCACCATGGGGGGAAGATCCTTCTCCTACCTTGCAGCCAAAACCTAGAACTCCCTCCCCACCCATCTTCGCCTTACCCAAAAGTACCTCTCCTTCAGAAAACGACTCAAAACCTGGATATTTGATAAGTAATCCCCCACCTCCCTCAAGCGCCTTGAGACCCTATGGGTGAGTAGTGCGCTATATAAATGCCAAACTTGAACTTGAAGTGACGGGCCAGGAGAAGGGAGGGGGCGGGGGAATTGACGAAGCAGGAGTGTTGATCGAGCATGAGCAGGAGTACTGACTGGACAGGAGCAGTGAAAGGGCAGGAGCAGGCGTTTCCCAGGGCGACTGGAAGGGTAGGGGGCCAGTTTAGTTTCTGGGGACGGGTTTTGTACAAGTGCAGGAGTTTTAAAAACACTGCAAACTTATTTGTATATTCAGCAGGTTTCGGTCAACAATACAAGTGCCAAGATAACTTTGGTAATCAATGTACCTGCTGGAGAGAGATGGGAGCATGTTTTGTCTAGTGGCTGTTTTACTCATCTAAGGTAGTGAAGAGGGGTAATATGCCTGCTGCAAAGAACATGTACCATGTATATCAAAGAGCAATATGTTATGTGTATAGTTCAGTGGGTACTGCTTTGTGTTCACTTCCCGAATGAAAGGACACTTGAATACATATGGCCTGGCAGTTCGGGCTGGACTGTTCACATTGGGCGCAGGATCAAGACTGATTTGCATATGGCTGGGTCCAAACTGGAATGGCATGGTGAGCAAAAAACGATGGATTTAAGCCCAGATCTCTGAACTGGGGTGAATGTATGACATTATTCTGCATTCTGTCCATCAATTGTTCTTTTTGCATTTGTCACCCCGAGTGGGACAGGTATGCTCAGACATGAGTCCCATGCTCTCCATGCCACTGGAATCAGGTTATCCTAGCTGATGAGGGCTGAAAGCCCGAAACCGGTCCTAGGATGTTGTTTCCAGTCCAGGGAGGACCTGGCCTGGCAGTTCGGGCTAGACTGTTCTCATTGGGCGCAGGATCAAGACTGATTTGCATAAGGCTGGGTCCAAACTGGAATGGCGAGCAAATAAACAATGGATTTAGGCCCAGCTCTCTGCACTGGGGTGAATGTATGATATTGCTCTGCATTCTGCCCACCAGTTGTTCTTTTGGCTATATTATGATTGAGCAGCTAGCTGGCTGACATGAATATGAAGGAGCCTTTGTGGGTTTCCGTGAGTCTAGATTCTCCTGAAGAGTCCCTTTCTCTTCTGAGCCCTGCTTAACACATTTGTATAGGAGGAGCCCTGCATTCATGACCTCAATGTTTGAGACAAAAAATAATCATGGATTTCTGAACAATGAGCGTAAAAGCATTAGGGTAACATGTTGTTCCTGCTTATATTTCACATGCTTTACATAAACCTGTATTCCCTATGAGTGTTTGCTTTTTCCTGAATTAAACCTCAAATAAACATATCCATTCTTTTAATTAAATAACGTTATAAGCTGTAACGGGTCAGTGAAATGCTAAACGTACTAAAAATTGGTATGTTTTGCTATTTCTAGCCACACCCCTGACTCCGCCCACTGATTCAATCTTCGGTTATTCCCGCCCCCTGATTCTCCACCCACAGTTCCCCTACTTTTTTTCCCCACTTCGACCACTGGTCTACACTACACTACAGATGTGTTCATGCAGCCTGTGTGCTCAGCAGCGTGTGAGCAGTGCTCACTGCTCACACGCTGCTCACCTGCCCCCTTCACCATACTCGAGGCCTCTATATGTATATGCGGCCTGTGTGCTTACACGCTGCTTACCGGCGGCTGCCCTCTTCACCGCATGCACATGTGTGTGCAGCCTGTGTGCTCACTCACACGCTGCTTTTACATGCCCCCTTCACCGAATGCTCCCGGCCTCTATATGACTATGCGGCCTGTGGGAGCTCACAATCACACGCTGCTTAACTGCCCCCTGGCCCTTCACCAGCGTACTCGAGGCCTCTGGCCTCTACATGTGTATGCACTGCAGCCCGTGTGCTCACACGCTGCTTACCTGCCCCCTTCACCGAATACTCCTGGCCTCTAGTCTAGACTATATGTGTATGCTGCCTCATGGCAGAGCTTCTTTACCATTACCAATTGGAACGACCAGACAGAGGGTTTGGACAATCGAAAAGGAGCGCATGATAAAATGGGCGACACAAGGACGAGATGGAGCGCTGAGCAGAGTTTAGAAAGCAGTGCAAAGGTCAGGAAGCTACTAATCCAAGTCGGGTCAGGCGCCGCTGAGAACAAACAACTCTTCACTGACAACCAGTTTAACTTACGTGGGTGGATGTTGGACCGGACGACTGGACCGGACGACTGGACTGGACGCGTTGGCACTCACTCGGACTGCACAGTGCACACTACTACTGACTGCTGTACACAAAGCAAAGGTCGTCCAGGCAGGCGTTACTCCTAGGCTGCACTCTGCAGCACGCCACTCGCCACACACACAACGCAACGACGGCTGCTTCACCTCTGGCTAGTCACGACGAGAGGAGTCTCACGACGAAGATGAGTAGTCACGAGTCACAACCAGTCGACTGATCACTATGACTCATCCTCGACTACTTAATTTAGACTAGTTCTACTTTCAGTTTCACTTACTGTAGTCTGTTGTTGACTGTGGTGGCCAGCAGTGCAGCACTGGTGTGCCACGCGCTGTGACGTCCCCAGAGCGTAGGCAAATGGCCAATCACAAACGACATGGCTGGATATAGCCATATGTGATTGGCCATAGTGTGCGGCCCTCAGCATAGCAGCCCACCACCCACGCGCGGCACCATCCTGCTGCAGCAGCCAATCCTGGTGCAGCGTTAACAGCGCCACTGCGCCAGGATTGGCTACGAGCAGGACAGTATTTGCCCTAAATGAGACCGGGGGCCCAGGTCCTCATAATGTCTCTGAGTGCTAGAGGGGGGGGAAGGGCTACAGTCGCGGACCAGGCAAAATATTAAAGACTCCGGGATTTTATATGCGCAGTCAGCGAGCTGTCTGTATTATTGTAACTGTGTGCTGCCTGCCTCTGCCTGTCACTCTCTGCCTCAGCCCCGCCCCCGGCCCACTTCCTTATGGATGCCCGATTCAGTCGGGCTTGTCCCGGCCGGTAGCGCGCAGTGCTCGGGTGCCTGCGCGCTCGGCTCACACATTTATTTTTTAAAAAGTTATTACACTCATTTTGGCAGTGCGGTCGTCCATGGCTAGTGGGGCAACGCCCCAACGCCCCCCATGGACGAACCGCCACTGTCTTGAAAAGTTCTTTAGTTCCGTTAGAGGCGTGTAAGTTTGAATTACAATAAAAATGAGCTTTACATTCTAGGATCCGTAGCTTATACGTGGTCTCTGCTGACCTCAGCTCTAGCTTATCCCCCTCTAAATATCCCTTCCTCCATTTCCTTTCCGCCTTTTTGATTGCAGGCGTATATGTTTCAATTCATCATTGTACCATGGTGCTGAGATTTTATTTCTAGTTCTGATTTTTTTTACCGGGATTAATTGATCCAAAGCATCCACAATATATTCCTGATAGATGTTATAGTTCGCCTCTACCGTGGCGGAAGCACAAAAGAGATTATCAGTAGGTGGAGTTAATAGGGCATCCAACCTGCCCAACTTCGCCCATTCCCTCCCTACCTGATAGACCACAGGCATCTTAAATCGGTCCCTCTGCTCAGGTAGTGTGATTTGGAAATGAACTAAATGATGGTCTGTCCAATTTTGAGGTATAATATTCAATACCTCTGTGTCCATACCATTGGCAAAGAGCAGGTCGAGAATATGTCTTCCTCGATGGGTCGGGAGTTTGACTAACTGTTGAAGGCTCAAATTAGCACATGTATGATTCAGGTCTCTCAGCTGATTCCCAAGGGGAGCATTCTCCCACAGGTTAAAGTCACCTAGGATAATCATTCTGGAGTGCGCGAGGGAGAGATTAGTGTTAGTATCTAGAATCGATTGATACTGAGTGGCCCTCCCTGGGGGTCTGTAACAAACCAAGCCCGTAAGTTGGCTGCCTTTAGGTTCCTGCAACGAGAATCCCATGAGCTCCATCCCAGTAATCTCATCCTCTTTTAGAGGGGCAAAGCCCAGCTCCTCTCTATAAATCATTCCAACCCCTCCTCCTCTGCCCTTTATTCTTGGGTTATGCAGAACTTTAAACCCCTCCGGGCAGGCGAATCCTATTTCCAACACAGACTCTGCTCGGATCCAAGTTTCTGTTAAGAATAATGCATTCAAATTCATATCTTCAATCAACATGGAAATTTCCATGTGGTGCTTAACCAACGACAGACTATTAATCAGCCCACATCGCAACATGATGTTACTAGCATTACTTGCTTCCTTCTCAGAGGAATCCTGATAGGTGATGTCAGAGTCTGCCCTCTTACCTAGTTCCATTAGCTGTTTCCTTGTATACACAGCGGTGTCCATCGCTACCCAAACGGGCAGCATAACTGGCACTAGGCACGTTCGAGGCGCGGACGGGCGCAGACGGGCTTGCCTCTGGTGCGCCATCGGCACGCCCACTGCACCCTTGCATTGCCCAAGGTTATATAGGCAGCATGCGTGTCCCCCCTTGCCACTAGTGCGCTCACCAAGATGACGCCCTCAAGTGGCAAATCCTCACCCAAGATGGCGCTAGCCGAAGTGAACAAAGCGACAGATCCCGCTCAAGGAGCAGGTGTGCAAAATTCTTTTAAGTGCAGGTATGGGAGTGAAAAAAGCCAGTGATTTTTTTTTTCAATTTTAAAAACTCAGTCTATGAAATAAAATGTTTGTGCTGCAGCGTTCCCAGCGTCAGCTATCCTAGTGTGGACGCTCCAAAGTCCCCTCTCAGCTCGACAACAAGAGCGACCAGAGCGCTATCATATCTATCAGGATATGTTGGCCTAGAGACCAGCTAGCTCACAGTGCCACCGTAAGCCCCTCTAACCTGTCAGGGAGCGAATGGTTTCTGGCAACCACTGAACATGACAACCCTGACCCCTCAGGGATCGTGGAAACAGTACAGAACCTTTCGCTCACTCGTGCTAACTTATTCTCAGAGAAATATACAGAGATACATAGTGGGACGTTTTCAATAATATTTAATGAACCAAAGTTATTACTGCATAAAATACGTGTGCTGCAATGATTAGTAGACAGAAGCAGATAAGCATGATTAAATGCACCAAAAGTGTAAATAGTAGGTAGAGTTCTATCTTGGTGATAAAACAGTCCATATATGTAGGCATATAAAAGAAAAATTCAACAATAATGGGGTAATCCTGTGTCCCTTTGAACCTGGGTAATTATATGCACAACAACAATAGTTCTGTCGGGAATACACTATTCCTTTGCAAACAACAACTTAGTTAGAAAGAACATTATATAATCAATTGAATCAAGCCATAAATGCAAACATGGAAGCAATGGAACACAAGAAAAAAAAGCGGGTTGAAGATACTTGCAATAGGTAATATTTATATAGATTTCAAGATTCATATACATTTGCAAATTGTCAACAAGGCTGTCAAAACAGAGTGCGGTGTACCAAGGTGTATATTCAAAGTGACATTTTGGGTGCTCAGTGAGAGATGTGCAGTGCATATATATATAGTAGAAATGTGTACAATTTATAAAGAGGAGTGAGAATGAATACAGATGGTCAGAGCTATGGGGACATAATGGCTCTGGCAGATAGAGCAGTTATTCAATAATTTTCAGCCAGAGTCTGGACCATGTGGAATCATCAACGTTTTGACCCTTTCAACGCACAGTTAAGTTGTCAAACGGGTCTTCATAAGCACAAGAATGGTAGTCAGGGCGTCCTCTGGAATCGAGGGCACTCTCACAAGGCGATGTTTGCATTTATGGCTTGATTCAATTGATTATACAATTTGTTGTTGTGCATAGGCATATAAAAGAAGGCAGCAATCAAGCGTACTCCTAAGATGCGACTCCCTACTCTAAGTGTAGCTAGAGTGTGTGTAGGTGTAAAGCCAAGAATCCCCCCAAGAGACGATCCATCCCACTACCTGATGGGATCAAGTGAAGGGCCCCGCGTTGCTCACAAACTAGTCACCCCTCACGAGACGTCGGACCCCTGCGTGGTGATTTCTCAGCATGCAAGGACCTTCGTGTAAGCCGAAGTGTCTCCTCTACCAATCTCTCTGGATGCTCATCTTTTATAATAGAATGCTGCCTTGCGATGTGCATATAGATCAGTGATATTATGGATATGTAGATAGCCCTGTCGACCCGTGGATGAAGATAGTGATGACATTTATATATAGTGCGAAACAAGACCTTGTACATGATGTTTAGGGCGCCGTGATAATGTTGTGCAAAGCTAGATGTGTAAACAAGTTTAGTTTCATGGAATCTAATTCAACATTGTTGTGCACGCAAATATGTGCAAAAGGTCTTTGCTGAACTCGTTATTTGTGAGAACAATGTAAGTAATAAACTGCTTTGCTACATTGGCCTAATTCAGGAATATAACAGTAGGAAGGGCACCATGCAACAATAGTAGACATTTATGCTGCACAATGTGAGATCAACTGCCTCCAGATGCACGCGCCATATAAAAACACAGTTAACATGTAGACACACAATTAGCATTGCATATTTCCTACCATGTTGCACTGGGTTGTTCTCATTCGCTACAGCCATGCTTCCAATCCTTGTATTGAAATGAAAGGCTTGTAAGCAAAGGAGACACTCGCTAGAATTGGAAACTCACGCTACTTTTTAGCCTCATACTCACTTTCTCTCTCGGAAATATTACGACATTTACTTGAAACAGGTTCAAAGAGATGTAGGATCTGTTTAATATATGTAATGCTCTTAAATAGTTTTATAATTGATATAGGCCCTTCATTTTATTCTAAATTAATCTGTTTTAATTCTCTTTTTTGAACCTATGCATTCATATGGTATTCGGGAACCAGCAGTCTTGCATTTGACCATCTATGGCGCCCATTGTACAAACTACAGACATTGATTTGCGTACTTTGCACAGCCCAACCCTACACCCCTATTGTTTTGAGGTTTTAGTCTTGCATATTGCATCTTACTATCTTAATTGAATGCTTTTAGAAATTTTATTGTATTATACTGTATTGAGAAAAATTATAGTTTTCTTTTAAGATGTATACTTTGATGATCTATGAAACGGATATTATTATTATTATTATTATTTCTAGTTTTATGTAGCGCTAGCCAGACCCGAAGGCATCAAAGTGCTCCACATGTCAAGTGACACTAAGAGGTTCATGACACCGTTTACAAGAGGTACATGAGGTAATTCATAAGAGTCATATTTGAACAATATAGCATTAAGTGCTTACAAAGTCAAACAAGTATAACACATCCAGCAGAGATAATTTATGAGCTGTCAAATTCATTTACTAATGGAAGTATATTATCAACTACTGTATACTGTATTCTTCTTTTATATACTGCTACTATGTTCTATCTGTAAAGCGCTCTGATGCCTTGGTGTCTAGTTTGCGCTAAATACAACTTGATAAATAAATAAATATAGTATTTCATTGACTCCAATTGTCTTATCCAGTGACCACACATATTACACCTACGACTCATAGTTTCAGCAAATGTGAAGTCACAGATTTTTGATCAGCCCCATAACCCGTCACCCAAAAAAACAGAAGTGCCCTCCTGCCCCAAGTGAGGCCACAGCTATAGTGGCATCAGGGATCTGATCACAGGTGTCTGATGTCTTGGCTTATGTTACTGAAGTCCCATGAAGTCAACATTTGCTGTTGTGGGGCGCTCTGATACCTTTGGGTCTGGCTGGCGCAATGTAGAACTATTTAATCAATAAATAATAATGTAAAGCGTTCTGATACCTTCGGTTCTAGCTAGCGCTATATAAAACTCAAGAAAATAATAATAATAATAATTGTGTTCATGAACCCCTCCTCTCCTTTTCTATGTTCTTGGGGCCCCAGACTCTTTTCAGTCCATTTCTCTGTATTCACGCCATTAGACCTAGATGTTATTACATTTCTGGGAGCACCCACTTACTTTTAAGAATGATTTATTGGCCTGCATACTCCAGGCTACATTTTGGGTCCACCTATCCACCCTCAGCGGAAACTAGCTGCCACATAGTTGAACTATATCCCTTTTTAGCCATCATCAGGACTGTACCACAAATGAGGAGGACATATTTGGTTACGGTCTGTTCCCTCCATACTCCTAGGAGCGCCACATAGGGTATGATCTCAGTTTTCAATACTCTTAAAAGGCTCCTTGTTACTTCCTTCCAGAACAGCCTAATTCGTGGGAAGTCTCACAATGTGTGCCTCAATGAGCTCTCCTGAGCAGAGTTCCGCAGACTTCTGACATTAGTAATTCGCCCAGTCTTATTTAATTTCGTTCTTGTAAAATATGCTCTGTCTAGGGTTTTAGGTTGTATTAAACAAAAGCCTGCCCTAATAGTGGCCTCACATGGGAATTTGCATGCCTCCAACCAGTCCTCATCATCCAATATCCCCAAGTCTCTTTAACACTGTTCGTTGGGGGCTGTGTGCAGTTCATCTCTATTGTTTATTAATGTTTTATCTGTTTGATAAATTGCATACTTATGTAACGGGGCTGCCAGGATTCTACATTAATGAAGACTCATGCTCAGTTTGTTCAAGATGAGTATGATGCTTGGACAGGGCATGTTTGAGTTGAGTGTATCGGAATTGTTGTGGATAGGAAAGTTCATAGTGTGTCTAAAGGGCTGCAAAGGACACCATACCCTGTGGATCCCTTATCTCTCCGATCTTGGATATTCCTAACAGATCCCTTTTCCAGAAACCCTGAAGCTTTAACAATTCCTCCAAGATACCTGAGTCCTTGAGGGGCGTTTCAAGTGTAAGCCTATCCTCTCATCCCAGGGCGTTGGTGGCCTTTCCCCATATATTAATGACTGTCGCCGTCGAAAGGGGCAGACCATACAGGTCCTTGAGATACCCTCTGTTCATCGTTCCCACCGCCTGTCTTCAGGGATGGCACTGGCTCATCTCCAAATGCCCAGACATTGATTATGTGTAGTTGGGACTTCCAGTAGTACATCTTGAGATCCTGTTGGGTGATACACTCTCAGGTGGACCAGTTTTAGCGTTTATAGTGATATGCATGGGAAGCCTCCGTCCTAAAGTAGTACGTGTGTGACGCTATCCACATTCCTGAAAAAGCTAATTTGCAGCATAAATGTTGATGTGGTTTGCACTTACTAAAAAGATTCAAAACTGGAACGAAAATTACATCAGTCTTCATCAACTTAAAATATTCCTCTTCCAGTTTTCCCCACCTAATTCTTTCCATAACTAAGTTCTCAAGATTTTACACAAATCTTGACATCATTCTCTGGCTTTAGAGATAGAATTTCAGGAGATGTTCTGTGTAAGCATATACAAATTTATGATTACCGCCAGGAGGCATGGATATACATTTGACCTTCTATTTGACCTTCTCTGGTTATAACACTAGTTTCGATCAGGTCCACTTGAAAAAAGAGTAAGAAAACATGCAAGATTGAGATGGCAAGCCACAAGAAAGGCAGGGGTACACCTAGACTTCACTTCCTAACTGTGGAGCCGGACCCTCTACTAGGGAACTCAAATATTTTCAAGTCTGCTGAGAAACATTTGGGGGCAGGACATAAAAATCAATCTAGGGCAGATTCTTCTTTATCAAGCAGGAAATTTGGGGCCAAATGTAATTCACTGTTCTGCTATTGCAAAGCCTGTGATGTACAAAACTACAGGATTAGCGGCTGCAAAACAGGGAGTGGCAATGTCAAAACTTTGGTAACAAGACAAAATATAGAATTACCAAAATATCGAAGTCAAAATATAGAATGGACAAAATATCGAATGGACAGAATATAGTGGTGACAAATATCGAATTGAAGGTATGTAATATAATATCGATTTTTTAAAATATAGAAAGTCAAAATATCGAAGTATATAATATAGGTATTGAAATATATCGAATCTTTAATAATATCACATTTTTTAAAGTGTTTTGTATGTTAGTATATAAGTGAAAAGTGTATATTATTTTTGTAATTTATTTTAAGTAATGCATTTTATGTTATTTAATTTTTGCGTAATTTAAATCTGTAGCGGTTTGTGGGTGTATAGGGGAATAGGGTGGACAGTAATTTAATTCTATTGAATTAAATAATAATAATTAGAAATTACTAATTATTTTTAATGTAATGTTGTGTTTTAGTTCTGTAACGGGTTGTGGGTTTATAGGGGAATAGGGTGGGAAATAATTTAATTGTAATTAATAAAAAAATATATATATATTGGTATTCATTTTAAATTAATTGTTAATTAATTTTTAATTGGTAATTAATTTTTATTATTTGATAATTATGTTAAGTTTATTAATTTATTTTCTGTAGCGGGTTGTTGGTTTATAGGGGAATAGGGTGGGAAGTAATTTATTTGCAATTAAGCAAATAATTTTCATTTATTTATTCGTATTGATTTTTTATTCATTATTAATTAATTGTTAATTGTTGATTATGTTTTATTAATTGGTAATTACTTTGTATTCATTTATTAATTGATAATTACGATCATTGTATCAATTTATTTTCTTTAGCGGATTGTGGGTTTATAGGGGAATAGGGTGGGAAGTAATTTTACTGTAATGAATTACATGTTAAAAATACTTTTTGTGTATTGATAATTAATTTACTGTTAAATATTAATTGGTATTAATTTTTTATTATTTATTAGTTTTTGTTATTGAAAATTAATTCGTTGTTAATTAATTATGAATAGGTAATTTATTTTAATAGCTAATATTTATTTGTATTTATAATTGATTAATTATTACATAATATTACATTGGCAATTAATTTTAATTAATGTTTTATTTGTATTGATATTTAATTTATTTTTATGAATACGTTAAATCATTACTTTCCCTACTGTTAAATTCACTAGAGTGGGAATAGTAATTTTTACCCCTACGCTATCCAATGCTTTCCCTACTGTTGCACTCTCTGGAGTGGGAATAGTACTATTTTACCCCTACCCTATCCAACCCTTTTCCTACTGTTGCACTCTCTGGAGTGGGAATAGTAATTTTTACCCCTACGCTATCCAACGCTTTCCCTACTGTTGCACTCTCTGGAGTAGGAATAGTAATTTTTACCCTCCCGCTATCCAACGCTTTCCCTACTGGTGCACTCTCTGGAGTGGGAATAATAATTTTTACCCTCCCACTATCCAACGCTTTACCTACTGTTGCACTCTCTGGAGTGGGAATAGTAATTTTTACCCCTACGCTATCCAACGCTTTTCCTAGTGTTGCACTCTCTGGAGTGGGAATAGTAATTTTTACCCTCCCGCTATCCAAAGCTTTCCCTACTGTTGCACTCACTGGAGTGTGAATAGTAATTTTTACCCCTAAGCTATCCAACGCTTTCCCTACTGTTGCACTCACTAGAGTGGTAATAGTCAATGTTACCCTCCCATTATCCTACGGTAGGAATATTGTATAATTTTGTTCATATTATGTTAATATAAATGTATTAAAAAATAAAAGTGTATGTTTTTTTAACTTAAATTAATTATTTAATTATTTTACGGTTATTTAAGTATTTTTAAGTATGTTTTAGTTAATTGTATGTATTATTTCATTAATTTGAAATAAATTTTAGGACATTTAAAAAAATTCGATATTTTGACTAACTATATTTTTTAAAACAATATTTTTGATTCGATATTTTTTCACTTACCTGTTTGTAGATAGGAATTCGATATTTTTGCATTCTATATTTTTACTTCGATATTTTGGTAAATCTATATTTGTGTATTCGATATTATGTCAGTGATCCCAAAACTTTACTTTGCGACTTGTGTCATTCCAACTTATTGTGAATTGGAAGGGGGAGGGGCAGTTTGCAATGCAAAGGTATGAATACAATGACAATTGTGGTTGCAATTCATAAAACCACTAACCTCGCTCTCGATGCATTGCTGAGTCGCCCCGCCTCACCACTCTTACCTGTGCCGGCTGCCACTGTTGTCAAAGCAGTTGGTATTGATTCACAAAGAAGACGCTGCCTGTCATGGACAGCTTCCACTAAGTGATTCACAGGTACACGTATCACTGAGCAGGGATTGTCCATGCGGCCAATTCCTGCTCTCTCTGATGCCATTTGCATAATGTATATTTAATTTTTTGATTCCAGCTCCCGTCCACTGAAAAGGACAAGAGCTAGAATAAAAAACAGTCATTCCGCGATTCTGGGCTGGTAGTTTACTATTGCTCGTCCACCACTGAATTTGCATCAATTCAAATTGAGTAGCAAAAGGAACCCTCACTCCTGCTTTTCAATGAGGCAGTATCTTTTGCAAATAGTTATTTTTTGCAGTAACATGAATTGTAAATCAGTTGCAGCACGGAAGTGTGGTTTGTCCGCAAAGCAGTTACTGGGCAAAAAACAATTGCTTGGCACCTGACCTCTGTAAATCTGAACCATCATCCCTACATATTACAGATACCCATTCTCCTTGTTGGGTTTGAAACTGAATCATACTTAATTTGCCCAAGACATCTAGAAAAATGAGATTGATTAATACATGATCAGTATATCCGGCAAGTCAGGCTGAGTCCTAATGTAACTCTTGAAAGACAACTAAGCACAAAGCACTGTCCTTTGGTGCATAACTGGAGAGAGAGGGGGATTTCCACCGGTGGCTGAATTTCTAGAAAACCTCAAATCCGTAGTTCTCGGTGTGAATCAATTGTGAGATTCTACGCCAATCACTTTACGTCACTGTGCCCCAATTTTACTGTCAAATTTAGCCTCACTTATTGTACACTACACAAAAATAATAAAAACTTACTTGGGCATGGCTAAACAGGTAATAATTCCACGGCTTCTTTCAAGAAGGAAGTAAAAAGAATCCTAATGAACAAGTTCTTGCCTTAAAAGCCATGGCTCCACTCATTACCCACCGATCCCAGAGTGTTTATTAGTTGGTGTTCACCTGTTAATCCCAGTTTCGCCTTGTATGCGCTTTTACGTAATGTATGTTTTTCTCCCAGTATGGTACATATCTTACTCTAAATGTGAGATACTCTGATACCCTATGGGAACCTGCATGTGTTTGCATTTGTAAGTAACGATGCTTCTTTCACCCTATTATTTTCTATCCATCCAAATTGTGAAGCGCTCAGATACCCGCCTGGGTCTTGTTCGCATTATATAGAACTTTATAAATAAATAAAAATATATACAAATACAAAATAACGTTACTTCATACATTATAATATTGTCATGACCAGAGGGCACACGGAATACTGAGTTTTCTCTGGTCTTGCACATGACAATGTCAAGGCGCTCTGGTCGGGGATATGATTTATGAATTTTTCCAGCTCTATGTTTAAAAACGATTAATTTTAATGAAAGTCATTCACTGTAGAAAAGCAATAATATGTTCTCAATTAAGCCCTTTGAAATGTTAATGAGATAAACACATTTTTAAATTTAAAGAACCACCCAATTGTTTTACCTGACATCTTTTACATCAATGAGATGACAAATCTTTTGATTGCTCAGCTTCTGCCAGGTCCCTGGCTCGGCTCTAGCTCCCAGTGACTTTGCTGGATTGCCCAGATCAAGTAGCAGGGGTCTGCCATGGTCTAATTTTAGAAAACAATTGCCCTATGCACATTCCACAATTAGTGCAGTTGAAAATGCTTTATGTATTAAAAGCAAACCACATATTTACAGTGAGATAAAAGGTCATTGCACAAACCTGCCTATAGGCATTTAAAAAAAGACCATACTGAAGGATGTTTTTAAAGTTTGCTTACGTGTTTCACACTTGCCGCCAAACGCCTTTCTTATCTCTAAGTACCAATGCTTACTTGCCTCTTAGTTCTTTCTCTGCTTCCAAGGGACCAACCGGAGTCTCGGGGGACTCACCTGCCTCCTAGTGCATCTGGTTTCTCACAGTGTTACCTTTACCATCCGGCTATGCCCAACGCTGCAGAGGCGAAGAGTGCCCCAATCATCTATCCGAACCCCAACGCTGTGTACTGGTTGAAAGCACAACACACATTCACGGGGGTGCAGGGAGAGGGTGGGAGAGAAAAATAGAGAAGGAAAAACTGGAGTTCTGGTGGGCTTCTGAAGGCTGCTAGTTGGTCTCAGACGTGGCGAAAACCCCACACCCAAAGGGATACCTAGATTAAATGACAAGAGAACACGATATCAAGGGTAAATAGGGGATACCACTAAAGACCAACTGTTTCTCTATTCATGTACAACTCAAATCCCAACTGCGTCATGTAGACCCAACCCTCTTACCGGCAGGGTCTCTGGGCGTCTTCTGAGATGACCGGCAGGGACAGCAAAGCAAAGCAGCAATAACGATCTGTATACTCCAGAGGAAACATAAAGTTCTCCCACCTCCGTAATAAACCAGGGGAAAAAGTCTGAAGACAGAAAAAAAACCTGTATATGACAATTCCCCCAAATGTAGGGGGCTAAAACCAGGAGTAGCCCGATTCGATGGCCACCGACTTTACTCGCGCTACGAAAATCAAACAGAATACCTTCCTCTGCTGACACAGTCCGGAAAAACACCCAAAACCTCACACAACGAGTCACAGAGGTTAACAAAAATACCGGAAGAGTGTCTGGATTCACTACGCAGCCGCGTATGAACCCTTCAGGTAACAAGGAATGAGGAAAGATGAAGGCAGGCAGGGACGCTGCACTAATACTCTCCAGAGTATCAGCGTATCAATGGCAGGGGTTACAAGAATCGGGACCAACAGCCGACGGTCACGAGGAACCACCGGAAGAAACAAAGGGATCCAAAGGAAGGTTCAAAGATGGCAGACGAAGTCACAGGTACCAATCTCCAGGCAAAGGCGACCGGGAACAAAACCAAGCGAGGAAATGAAGGTAGGTGCAGTTCATATACCCCATGCCCCGCCTACTTTAGACCAGGTGACCGGCTGTACATGAACAAAGAAAGAGGAGGAGACCCAGGATGGGACCTAATCCCTAACAGTACCCCCCCCCCAAAGGCCTCCCTACCGGACGAGGCTTGGATGGATGAGCCATGTGGAAATTATGCACCAATCTAGGGGCATGCACGCCACTAGCTAGTTCCCATGACCTATCTTCTGGTGTATAGCCTTTCCAGTCAACTAAATAATACAACCTCCCTCTCCTACGCCTGGAATCAATAATAGCATGTACCTCAAACTCCTCCTGACCATCAACCATCAAGGGAGGGGGAGGGGGCAATTTCTGCATAGTTTCCACATAAGGTTTAATGACAGAGGTGTGAAAAACAGGATGTACCCCATAATCATCAGGAAGTTCCAACTTCATTACCACGGGGTTAATCACCCCTGTAATTACATATAGGGAAGGGACCCACGTACCGGGGCTGCAGCTTCCTAGACCCTTTGATCCTTAAATTCCTGGTGGCCAACCATACTCGATCCCCCACTACATAAACCGGAGCAGGCAACCTATGTTTATCAGCCTGGGCCTTTATTATCACATTGGACTTCTGTAATTGCAACTGTGCCATCTCCCATATATGCACCAAGGACTTACTCATAACATCTATAGCAGGCACATGTCCAGACTGTTGGATAGGTATGGCTCTAGGATGGTACCCCATAGAACAGAAAAAAGGGGTCAAACCTAAGGCAGAATGCTTGTTGTTATTATAGGCAAATTCTGCCAAAGGAAGAGCGTCAACCCATGCACATGATAAAGAAGACAGAAGACAACGGAGATACTGCTCCATCGTTCCATTGGTGCGTTCTGTCTAGCCATCCGTCTGCGGATGGTATGCAGACGATAACCGTATCTCCATTCGTAACACTGAACACAACTCCGTCCAGAAATGAGATATAAACTGCGCTTTCCTATCTGATATTATGGCGGAGGGTAACCCATGATGTTTTACGACTTCGTTAATAAAAACTGCTGCCATTTCCCTGGCAGTGGGGATCTTTGGCAATGGGACATAGTGAGCCATTTTAGAAAAATAAATCTACCACCACCATTATTGCTGTGTACCCTGCTACTGGAGGCAAGTCTGTTACAAAGTCCATACTGATGGTGTGCCAAGGGGCCGGAGAAACAGGCAACGGATGCAACATTCCGGAAGGGCTTAGGTGGGAAGGCTTACTAACGGCGCAAACAGGACAAGATGACACATAAACCTGAACATCACGCGACAATGTATCCCACCAAAACCACCTTAAACAGAGCTCCTTAGTCTTGTGTATACCCGGATGTGCAACCGAAGACGAGGAATGACACCATTAAAGAACAAATTCTCTCAATTCCGGGGGTATAAACAAATGGCTCTCACGATATAACAATCCCTTTCATTCCTCAAACAACGAGTGGGATAGCCAGGGCACCAAGTCAACTTTCTGCATCTTTTCTTTTACTATGGCACAGAAGTCGTCAGCAGACACTACCCCCACTATCCTTTCACCCGCAATCATAGGTAACGTTTCCTGCTCATGTTCAATATCAGTCTGTTCTACATGGATGCAGGATAAAGCGTCTGATTTGACCTGTTGGGCTGCTGGTCGATACGTTATGACAAAGTCATATTCGTTAAAAAACAACACCCAACGCATTTGCCTAGGTGTCAATGCTCTGGCAGAGCGAAAGAACTCCAAGTTCTTATGATCTGTGTAGATGGTGATCAAATGCCTAGCTCCCCATAAGTGATGTCCCCACTCTTCGAATGATAGTTTAATTGCCAGCAATTCTCGTTCCGCCACAGTATAGTTGCGTTCAGCTGGCAGCAAAGTTTTTTTAAAGTATGCAACAGGATGCATGAAACCTGTGTCCTGGTCCCTCTGTGAGAGCACTCCCCCTACAGCACACAAAGAGGCGTCGGTTTCCACAAAATAAGGCAAAGCTGGATCTGGATGCACCAGAACAGGGGCAGAAGTAAAATGGTGTATTAACAGACAAAAGGAAGCCTGTTTCTCAGCTGTCCAAACAAACAGCACACCCTTTTTAAGCAAGGCCGTCATGGGAGCCACCACATCCGAGAAATGCGAGATGAAACGCCTGTAGAAATTGGCAAAACCTAATAGGACCTGCACATCCTTAACACACATAGGTTGTGGCCATGTTACTATAGACTCTTTCTTCCTAGGATCCATCTTAATACCATCTGACGAGATGACAAACCCCAGAAATTCTACACTGGTGGCATGACAACAACACTTCTCCAATTTCACTAATAACTTATGTTCCTTCAATTTCTGCAAAACCTGGAGTACATGTGACTCATGCTCAACTGAAGACTGAGAAAAAAATTAAGATATCATCAATGTAAACAATAACACTTATATCCAAAAATTCCCTCAACACCTCATTAATAAAAAACTGAAAGGCTGCCGGGGCATTACACAAACCAAAAGGCATAACGCAATACTCAAATAAACCAAATGTTGTTTTAAAAGCAGTCTTCCATTCATCAACGGGTTGAACACGAATCAGATGATATGCACCCCTTAGATCAAGTTTGGTGAATATGGTAGCAGTTCTCAGCTGGTCCAATAACACCGGAATCAGGGGAAGAGGATATTTGTTTTTTACAGTGACTTTATTAAGAGCCCTATAGTCTACACAAGCACGCAGACTACCTTCCCTTTTCGGTATGAAAAAGATCACTGAGGACGCAGGTGAAGACGAGGGACGAATAAATCCCTTAGCCAACATGTCATCAACATACTGCTTAAGATGTCTTTCCTCTGGCTCCGATAAGGCGTATATGCGACTGCATGGCAGGATAGCTCCCGGTGCCAGATCGATTCGGCAATCAAAGGATCGATGAGGTGGTAGACTATCTGCTTGACCCTTATCAAACACATCCCTGTAAGTGGAGTAGGGAGCCGGTAACAACGGGACCTCCCCACAGTCACTACCAGCACCCGACAAAGGAGGTATCCAGTCAGTAGCCACCTTATAAAAATTATGTAAACAGTGAATAGAATCTAACGTCACTGTTCGCCTCACCCAGTCAATTCGAGGATTGTGCAGTTGAAGCCAGGGCACACCAAGAACCACACCAAACAAAGGAGCATCAATCAAATCGAAGCTTATGTCCTCGGAATGACCATTATCAAATAACAAACATGATGGTTCTGTCTGCTGTGTTATGGAACCAGATGACAGCTCAGTGCCATCAGGTTCTGGCTGCTCTTTATTCACACACGGAACCATCAATCTCTCAGCCAACTGAATATCCATAAACTTGCCTGTGGCCCCTGAGTCAATCAATACTGAAATTGTAACCCTCCTAGTACTTGAAACCACTAGACAGGCTGAAATGGTAAAGTGTTTCGGTGCTCTCTGTACGGCCCCTATGACCTCATATGATGTATTATAATCATCCAACGTGGTACCCATTCCCTGTTTTTCCACCGTATTTCTCGGCAGAGACACAGTAGAGGGTTTCAATGGACATTCACGGGCAAAATGACCTGTGCCTCCACAATATAAACACATATTCAGATCCCGCCTTCTCTTCTTCTCTTCAAAAGTTAACGGACCCCTGACCCCACCTATCTCCATTGGCTCAGGTCCTGGCAGCTTGGACTCAACAGTAGGTTTCCCTTCTAGTTTTACCCACGCAGTTCGTGAAGACTGAAACCTATTACGCTCCCCACATCTTTCCAACAGCCGATGATTGAGCTTCACCACCAAATCAATAAAAGCCACACAATCCGAGGGAGGATCCACGAGCTGAGACACCTCATCCTTTAAGTCTTCGCCCAGTCCCTGATAGAACAGAGAAGTCCTTTTCTCCATTGGCCATTGTGTTTCAGATACCAGACGATTAAAAGTGGCTATATAAGCCAGCAGGTCTTGCTTACCCTGCCTTAACTTAAGTAACTCCGCATCACTAGCTTACATAAAGGCGTGTTTTGCGAATAAACATCGCATCTGCTCTTTAAATGCCTGATAATTTTACAAAACTCTATCGTCGTTATCGACTAACGGGACTGCCCATAATGCCGCGGTACCTGCTAAATACAAGATGATAAAAGCCACCTTAGCTGAGTCGTCCAGAAAAGCATTAGGACGGCACATGAAATGCAGATGGCATTGGTTCATGAATGTACTATATTTATTGCAGTCACCAGAAAAGCGTTCTGGCGCTGCCAAGGGCACTGGCACAGGAGTGGTTACAGTCACTGCTATGGGGGGGCCCTCCACTGGCAGCCTGTCCTGCACCTCTCTCAAACTGGAAGGTAGCAGGGTGTAATACCGGTCCCTGGATTCCACCCCGATCCCTTGCTTTCACAACATTAAGCTCCTGTCTCAAGCCTACATTCTCTTGCCTTAAGTCCTGCATCTGGGATTGTAGGGAGGCAATAGCACCCATAAGATCCTGCAAAGTAGGGCCCACACCCTCACCCATTGCATGCCCATCCTCATTCATCTTCGCCCGGACAGCGTTTTAAATTTGTGGGCTTGGTTTTCTGTTACCTTTACCATCCGCTATGCCCAACGCTGCAGAGGTGAAGAGTGCCCCAATCCTCTATCTATCCGAACCCCAACGCTGTGTACTGGTTGAAAGCACAACACACATTCACGGGGTGCAGCGAGAGGGTGGGAGAGAAAAATAGAGAAGGAAAAACTGGAGTTCTGGTGGGCTTCTGAAGGCTGCTGGTTGGTCTCAGACGTGGCGAAAAACCCAAACCCAAAGGGATACCTGGATTAAATGACAAGAGAACACAATATCAAGGGTAAATAGGGGATACCACTAAAGACCAGCTGTTTCTCTATTCATGTACAACTCAAATCCCCCCTCCGTCATGTAGACACAACCCTCTTACCGGCAGGGTCTCTGGGCGTCTTCTGAGATGATGGGCAGGGACAGCAAAGCAAAGCAGCAATAACGATCTGTATACTCCAGAGGAAACATAAAGTTCTCCCACCTCCGTAATAAACCAGGGAAAAAAGTTTGAAGACAGAAAAAACCCCTGTATATGACAATTCCACCAAATGTAGGGGGCTAAAACCAGGAGTAGCGCAATTTGATGGCCACCGACTTTACTCGCGCTACGAAAATCAAACAGAATACCTTCCTCTGCTGACACAGTCCAGAAAAACACCCAAAACCTGGGATATGGGTGAAGTAAAGGGTCCGCTCTTGTCTTAAGAGAGCGGCCCCCAGAGCATGGGGCAGGCCAAGTGCCAGAGCCTGTGCAAGGGCTGCCTGGTATTGTGGTGGCTGTAGCACGTCTGAGCGTTAGAGAGGTCTCCAGGGGCTGATTATATGCCGGTCCAGATGCCTGCATTTGCGCCATGGGAGTGGGAGGTGAAGGAGTGCATGAAGTGTCCTGCAGTAACATCGCAACTGAGTAAGAAGGAGGTAATGATCAGCACACAAGCCCTCTCCTCTTTTTGGTAGGGCGCATGGTACAGAGGCATGGCGGACTCAGGGAAGCTCTGTGATGCTCCAATACCCCGAGGGGAACTAGAAGACTGGGCCCAGTACGGTCACCTGAACGGTAGCAAGGGGCCACAAGATCACTGCCCCAAGTAGGTCCAGAATGACTTTGGCAGTGCAACTGGCTGGTGGGTACAGTGCTACCCTTGGTGAACGACAACACAGTTCACGACGTTCTGCAGTGGAGGTGGAGTTGTGAGGACAGGGTAAGGCCCCCCAAACAGGTCAGAGCAAAGCTCAGGTTAACTAAGCAGGTTATGCCTTGCAAAAGCTGCCACAGAGGATATGGTTGGAACTAATCTGGTGAATAAAGTGCTGGATCATGATGATGAGGAGGGCTTGGAAGAAGGGGAATTGGTGGAAGAAGATACACAGAGTAAAGAGGAAACACAGTAGTGGCAACGCAGGCGGGGGATACCTGGGAGGATGGTGAGTTTCGTTGTTATGTTAATCCTGTCTTACAGAGTGGAAGTGCTGGGCTGCAGCAATTTGGAGGCTGTAGAGTGCCTGAGCACAGGGGACAGGTGGTGAAGCATCAGGCTACAAACGGGCACCAACCTTGCCATCAGGTAAAGATCATAGAGTCGAACATATAGCTGCTGCAATTCTGTTGGTTGGTGTGGATGTGATGAAATCACAGGATGGGGTTATGATACGTCTACGCAAAGGTTTTTATGTGAAAGACATGGAGGTAGGTATGAAGGAGCAGGGATCCGTTGGGGCCGACAGCCTAAAGGATGGGCCTGGGGCAAGAAGCAGAGGGTCAAGTAGGGAGCCAACAGTCCATGAAGCATGGATGGGGCGGTACAAAGACAAAATATCGAGTTTTAAATTTTGATATACAATTATATCGAAGTTTAAATATCGAAGGGACATAATATAGAAGGTAAGTAATATCGACACTTTTAATATCGATATTAGTAACAGAGTGGTAGCCCAAGAGTACACAGAAGAGTGTGGCGGTGTGGTGGGGGGAGACAGCCAGGGAGAAGGGAGACAGGAAGGAGAGCAAGGAGTTGAAGATAAAAAAACGGGGGGTTTCTAAGCAGTTAGGGGTCACCTCATGCTAGCGACAAAAGACAAGATTTGGAATGGTGAATACATGGAAAAGTTAAAACTGCTGCATAGGGAGTTGAGGGCTAAGGAGGGGTCCAAAGAGGAGGAGTACGAGTTGTCCAAGCCCCTCAAGCTCCCTTTGACGATAGAATTGGATGGTGTTTTTTTCTAATTTATGCCAGTGCCTATTGCGAAAAATACCTTGAGAGGTGTGTGGCAATCTTTAAATATGCGTATACCATCAGAAAGACTCAAATTAATTATGGGGTAATGAGTGGGCTCAATATGATGACGAGTTTAGGGTACGTATGTGAGGCACAGTGTGGAACTCACTCCCCGCATACCTTCGCCTTACCCAGAACCACCTAGCATTCAGAAAGCAACTTAAAACATGGATATTTGACAAGTAACCCTCCTCTCCTTCCTAAGCGCCTTGAAACCCTCTGGGTATGTAGTGCGCTATACAAATTCCATGACTTGACTTGACTTGGCACCATACTATGGATAACCTATTGTGTATCGGCCCTTTCAAGGGCAACCCTCCCGGGGAGGGGTGGGGGGGGGCAGGAAAAGGACAGACTGGGTACACTGGTGCATGCTGGAATTTGCCCACATAATATTGCAAATCCCAGCTTGAATGTTCAAAATTCACTGGCAGACATCTCCTTGTTAATTGCTATGGGGGAGGACAGTCCAGTAATTTGTCAGGGCAATGGCAGCAGCCACATTGATCCAGCATTAGCCAGCAGCTTAGTCAGGTTTCTGAGTTTAAGGGCAGATATGGAGTACAAGGATCTCTGGGCAAAATCGTGCATGCCCATTAAGCTAGACCACCTGAAATTTTGATTGGCTCTCTGTGAACAGGAGGAAGACACCAGATATCTGGGGGAGGGATTCACATGGGGTTTCAGACTGGGGTATCAGGGCATGAGGGTGTGCCGGTGGGCATGTAATTTGAAGTCAGTCAGCGACTTTAAACATGTGATAAAAGGCAAACTGCTGAAATAGATACAGGAAGGTAGCATGGCATATCCCTTTGACAATTGGCCCATAGAAAACTTAACTGTGTCACCCTTTGGAGTGGTTCTTAAAAAAGAAAAAGGTCAATTCAGACTGATTCAACACCGGTCATGGCCAGAGGGCACTTGTGTTAATGATTTTATTCCAGAGGATCAGGCTTCAGTCATGTATTCCTCAGTGAACGTGGCACTGTCCATAGTAGAAGTAGTAGGTAGGGGGGGCGCAAATGGCCAAGAGAGACATTGAATCGGCTTCCCACTTGCTCCCAGTTCACCAAGATGACTTTCAGCTATTAGGCAACCGAATGCTTAGTTACTATGGAGCGCTGCCTCTTGCAACGTTGAGTGCAGTTTATGGATTATCGTTTCGATTTTCCGTTCAACCTTGTTCCATTGCCTGAGCTGCGATTTTGACTGGGCCCTGGATTTGTGTCTCTGCAGTACGGTGTCTTCCAACGCAGATTATGACCAGCTGATGAGCCCCTTAGTGGTGCATGACTTGCTCTATTCTGGCGGCGGGATTATGGCCTTAGCATTGGAATGTTTTTGCAGCGGCACTTGAGTTCTTGGCACGCAGTTACATTGAAGATGCCCAGAGTTTTCCTCCGATGGTGATAGAGGCTCCGGTTGTTTAGGAACATGTATGTTCATTCTCACTATTGAATTGGATGGCTGAAATGTTTTGAGAACAATGACTTCCTCTTGCTACATACTGTGCTTACACGCTGTTGGATTAAGACTCTTTGATTTTTCTACGTATTCTTTTTTATTTAGTTACTGTTTTCTATCAAAGAGCGAATAACTTTTTTTTGGAAATGTGAACTTGACTCAGCTTTTTAGGCTTGGACTCTGCGTTCCTAATTCGCCCATGTTTATATCATGTGCTTTGATCAAGAAAGGGTGCCGTGGGGCTGAGCGTTGCACTCACAGCCTGTTAAGTTAGCATGGGTTTATTAGAAGCTTACACGCTATTTTTGCTTTCCTGCTCTGCTTTGCACACAACACGTACTTGTGATATTGTTTAGAGAAGGCTGGGTATTTTGCTTTATATGAGAATAATTTGGTATGCTAGATTTGTAAACTGCCTCGCTAGTTTTGTGTGTATAGTGAGAGCATGGAACATCAAGATTATCTTGAATAGTGTGTCTGTTATTCAGAATGATACTCGCATGTTCGAGACATAATACATATGGAGCTATGGGCACCTCTGATACTTGTGCGTTTCATAATCCATTGTGGAGTGATAGTTACACTCAGTTGGAGAACATTTGTATCTTGACAGTTTGTGGAGCAATGAATGTGATCCACTACTTCTGAGCACCAGAGGTATGGGTGTGCCCATGTAATCCTATGAGACTTTCTGTAGCTATAAACTAATCTGCTAGGTAGGGAGGGTGAAATGTAGGTATATTTTAAATTTGTTTACCTTTAGCATTATAGGTTGCTTTTTCTGTTTGTATTTCATAGAATAGTAACAATGCTGACAACCTTGTTTCTGATAATGTTAGGTTGCATTTTCTAAGGTACTGTGCATGAGATTATGGCGTTAGAAATAAACATTTCAAAGTTGCACGTGTCTTTATTTACATCGTGTTTTTGAGTGGTGTAAGAGTAT
Organism: Lissotriton vulgaris; assembly: GCF_964263255.1. Taxonomy (NCBI): domain Eukaryota; kingdom Metazoa; phylum Chordata; class Amphibia; order Caudata; family Salamandridae; genus Lissotriton; species Lissotriton vulgaris. Next base: position 361,338,584 of record NC_141693.1, on the reverse strand, counting down.
ATTGAAAGAGTGTTTTTGTTATCCACTTTACTTCATGTAATCTAAGTTGCATGTTCTGGGTTGACTAGTCATTGGTGTTTTTGCCCTAGGGTGAAGAACCAATGAGTGACTGATTGCTAGTTTGGTAGGGGGTTTGTGTAGTAAAGTGAGTTTTGGTACACCATAATTCAGTGAGGTCCTAAGTCTTTATGCACAGTTTTGTGTATGAGCAGTATTCCTGGAATAGTAGTTACAACAAAAAGGCTCGATAAATGGCATGCACTTTGAATATGAATATAAAATAGAAGAATAGTTGATAATCACAGCTAAGGAATGCAGCAATTAGATGAGTGTATGTGTGGATTATGTGTAGATTGAGTAGAAGATGAAAAACATGAAAAATAAGAAAGGTTGGAGAGACGCAAACTACCCCCTGCATTGTCAGTGAAGTGGATCTTTGGATTTCCATGTCATTACACAGATAGGGTGTTGGATTCCGCAGTGGGAGCAAGAGAGACTAGTACAACAACTAAGGAAGAAAGCTAGTGCATAAAGTACACACAGTTGGGCTGATTTACAAGGTTGTGGGAAAAATGATGCAAAAGTGGCGCAAGGGGCTTGTAAACCTGCCAGAGTGTGTGGTAGAAAAGACGCAAGAAAGGACAGAAGTGTGCAAATTACCCACTGCTATTCACAGGTAGTAGTTACCAAGAAGGCTGAATAAAGGGCCTGCACTTTGAATTTGAATTAAAGAAGAATAATTGTTAAGCTTAGGCAATAATGGTAGCAAGTAGGTGTGTGTATGTGTGGTTGGTGTGTTGATTGAGTGGAAGATGACTAAGGTAAAAAAATTAGAGAGGTTGCAGAGATGCAAACTTTCCATTTCTTTGTAAAGGAAGTGGGTGTTTAGTTTTCCAGTGTATATATAAAATCACTGAAAAAAACATATGTTTCAGGCATGTTATAGTTAGGAATTAGCATTTAAAAAACCTTAGAAATTCACTGAAAAAACCATAGGTTTCAGCTACGTTATAGTTAGGAATTAGCATTTAAAAAACCTTAGAAATTCACTGAAAAAAACATAGGTTTCACCCATGTTATAGTTAGCTGGAAATGTCTCTCATACAAAACCATTGAAATTCCCCCGTATACCCTGAGGTCATCAGTGATGTCATCTGAGATGTCATCAGTGATGTGATGAGTGATGTCACTGACCATGTCATGAGTGATGTAATATGTGACTTCATCAGCAGTGCATTGCGGGCACGCAAGTTAAAGTTAGCTGAACTAACCACAACGGGAGAATTTCAATGGTTTTGTATGACAGAAATGTCCAGCTAACTATAACATGGGTGAAACCTGTGGTTTTTTCAGTGAATTTCTAAGGTTTTTTAAATGCTAATTCCTAACTATAACGTGGCTGAAACCTATGGTTTTTTCAGTTAATAGATATATATATATATACATATATATATATATATATATATATATATATATATATATATATATATATATATATATATATATATATATATATATACATATTCACTAAAAAAAACCATAGGTTTCACACCAGTTATAGTTAGCTGGAAATTTTACTGACATAAAACCATTGAAATTCCACGTTATAGTTAGTTGGACTCACTATAACTTGCGCGTGTAATGCACTGCTGATGACGTCACATATTACATCACTCATGACATGGTCAGTGACATCACTCATGACATCACTGAGGACACCATCCAGTGAATGTGTGCCTTTCTGAAAAATAAATATGTTTTATATATGTATATGTAAAGGTCGATGGAAGAATAAATGTTTAAATAAGTCTCTAAATGGATGTTTTAAAAAAAAAAATGATTGGTTAACTGGCTTATTAAGTGTATCTTAGTGAATACATATATTAACGAGTAATGTTTAAATATTTAAATATATGTATCAGCGTTTCACTTTGTGTATAAATGGCTGCATGGGTTGGTGAGTAGCTACATGTGTGTGTATATGGGTTATTAGATGTTTTTTTAGTATCAGTATGAGTGTCTGTATGGTTTGGTGGGAGTGTTACTTAGTACATAGATGCATCAATGACTGACTCACTGTTTGTATGTGTTTTGAAGACGGCATATGTGCAGGACTGTATGGGTGGATGAGTGTGTATATGCGTGTGTTAGTGAGTGAATGACTGTCTCATGAGTGTCTTTATCAGTAAGTACATATGTTTTAATCTAGTATATGTGAGTATTGATGTATATGAGTGAGTATATGTGAGAGTGAGAGATTGAAAGAGTTCTTGTTTAAATAAGTATGTGTTTCTATAAGTGATTGTTTAAGAGAGTAAGTATGTGTAAGTTTCATTAGAAGTAAGGTGGTATTGTGTGTATAGCTGTATATCCAAATAAATGGATGTTCAATAGTTTATTTGCATGTGTGAGTATGTGTGTGAGTAACTTTTGGATGACTGTCGGTGTGTAACAGGATGTATAGGTGTATCACTACATATGATGAGTGAGTATATGTATGAGTGACTATATAGAACTGTTGGTGAATGAGTGAATTTGTATATAGATGGTGGAATTATTGAATTGGTTGTGGTAACTGGTATGGGTATCTCCATTTTTTAAAATGTTTTAATTTATATTTTTCAATATGTGTTTCATGGGTTACATTACAGTGAAAGGAGGTCTGTCACTCTGTCACAAGGGTGATGTCATCAGTGATGTCATGAGTGATGTCACTGTACATGTCATGAGTGATGAAATATGTGACGTCATCAGCAGTGCATTACACGCGCAAGTTATAGTGAGTCCAACTAACTATAACGTGGAATTTCAATGGTTTTATGTCAGTAAAATTTCCAGCTACCTATAACTGGTGTGAAACCTATGTTTTTTTTAGTGAATTTAATAGGTTTTTTAAGTGCTAATTCCTAACTATAACTGGTGTGAAACCTATGTTTTTTTCAGTGAATTTCATAGGTTTTTTAAATGCTAATTCCTAACTATAACTGGTCTGAAACCTATGGTTTTTTCAGTGAATTTCATAGGTTTTTTTGATGCTAATTCCTAACTATAAGTCTCACTTTATAAGTAAGACTGTTAGCGCTCTAGTTGTTTAGAACACTCTGGTACATTCTGTCATTGGGCTACAGTTGGGCTACATCTGGCTGATATTTGGGCTACATTTTTTTTTGTCTCTGGTGGCCATCTTTGGACTACATTGGGCTACATTGGGCTACATTGGGCTACATTTGGGCTACATTTTGGCTCTAACATATATATAGCCCAATGTAGCACAATATATATTTTTTCAAAGTTAATTTTCGTAAAAACCACTTGAAAATAGGGCTACCAGTCCCTACAATTTTTCCCAATTTTTTTTATTTATTTATTTTTTATTTTTTGCTTTGGAGCGCTCCCGGTGTGCGCCCCGGGGAGTGCCCCGAAAAGCGTACTTTTATAAAGCGCCCCGGGGCACGCTCCGGGGAGCGTCCCGTAAGCGCCAATATCGCGAACGAAAACATGATTGTGACGTATCGCGTAGCCGCGTCCGCGTGATACGCTCGGCGTAAGCGCACTCGGAAGCACTCGAGCGAATACGATCGCGCAACGTAAACATCCGATGCGCTTACGTGACGCGACCCGGGGCGCACCCCAGGGCGCGCCCCGGGGCGCGTAGCGTAAGCGCGTCGGGTCATGGGACCTGAAAATAACATTTATCATTGGTTCATAACAGTTTTGGTTTCATAATGATGAAGCCCCTGGTCATGTGACCTGAAAATAACACTTTTCATTGGTTCAATACATGTTTTTTTCTCAAAAGGATGAAAGACCCCACCTTTTTTCCTTATTCTGACTTTGTCCTTTGACTTAGGAAGACCTGTTTGTAGCTCTCTCTACTTTTTTGCTCAAAATAATGGCTTCAGTAGTAGCAGCAGCTGGTGCATCTGCACCACCACCACAACCACCAAAAGGACCTCCTCAAGATTTCATTGGTGGTCTTCAAGAAGAGGAAGAGGAGGAGGAGGGGACTTCAAGATGGCTGGAAGAACACAATACCCCATACCAGCCAAGACCACACATTATTTGGGAGTTTTTTACTCTCCCAGAGGGGGAAAAAAAAGTAAATGCACCCAAGGTTAGTTGCAAAATTTGTGGCATGGAACTTTCCAGGGGAAACCCAAATAAAAAATATTCATTTGGGAACTACACAATGATACGCCACATACAGCGCAAACATCCTATAAACTATTCTGCTGCAGAAATGAGGGAACTGGCCAGTAACCCTCCCCGATCAACAAGAACCAGCTCAAAAAGGAAACAACCCACTGCGTCTGCACCAGAGGAAAGTGAGACGATGCTGTGCATTCAGCCCCGATTTGCAGATTTCAGAATTATCTGTAAATATTGTGGGAAGACCATCTCCTACGGAGAACAGAGCGTAAAGCTCATCGTCCTTGCTGGGGACAACCATAAATGCCCCAATCAACCCTAATTTTTTATTTTCTTTTAGTTTTTTGCTCCAGTTGAGCCATTTTCAATTCCCTGTTTTTTCGTTTTTCCCCATGAAAAATACAAAAAAATCTAAAACTGTTCAGAAAATCCAAAAAAAGTACAAAATGTTCAAAAAAACAATATAAAAATATAAAACAACAAAAAGAAGAAAAAAAACAGTTCTTTTTAGAACTACCTCAAATTTCTAAAAAAAGGCAACATTTTTTAAAAACTCTATCATTCATTTTTCCTCATGGTACGCTCCCTGGTCCGATCCCCAGTGCGCGTACAGGGCACGCCCCCCGCGCCAAACCAAAAAAATAAAAATGTTTTGCCCCACGGGGCCCTTTTTAAGCCCCCACATCGAACCTAGGGGGTCAGGCTGGATCTACCCTGCCCCCTTATGGTCATTTCCCCCTTTGTTTTGGCCACCTCTTGTGTCTCGATACTACCGAGACACAAGATAGCGGCCGCTCCGGACTGTTTCGAATGTTTACAGACACCCGAGAGCCAATCAGATTTCCATGCGCACCTCGCGTGTCGCGCCCGGGGCGCACCCCGGAGCGCGTACCGGGGCGCGCCTATAGATATATATATTTTTTTGAACCTAAATTACTCAAAATCCACCGGAGCACATATCTTGAGACATAGCAAAGGCACATCGGGCTACCAGTCCCTACAATTTTGCCAAATTTGGTTGAAATCCATTCAGCCGTTCGGGCTAAAAGTGAAATCGACCGCCCTATGGAAATTAACATGGGGAAAACGCGTTTTGGGACCCCCCTTTTATCTCGGCCCCCGCTTGACAAATCCCCCCCAAATTTTCTGGGAAGGACCGGAACGCCGCGAGGCCATTTTGAGGAAATTTTCAGTCAGATTCGTCAACCGGTGCCAAAGTTATTCCAAATAGAATTTTGAGATTTATTATTGAAAAAAATCCTAACTATAACTGCCTACTGGCGACCGCCAGTAGGTAATATATATATATATATATATATATATATATATATATATATATATATATATATATATATATATATATATATATATACATATTCTTTACCACACCAAACTTCCCATCAAAGAAGGCGCTGACTCCGTGAATCTCAGTTCAAACGTTTTATTTCATGCTCAGTTTCTGCTCAGACGCGTTTCGGCGGCTTGCTCCCGCCTTGCTCACTAACATCTGTCTGTTTCATCCAAACATATATATACATGTGTTAAGTATGTCATGTGATTCATTAGCCAACCTGTTACAACTGGCCGTTGCTATGGTGAACATGGTTACACCCCGTGAATTAACAAGTTGGTGACTTGTACATTTTAACTTCATGGTAGTCTTTCTTCACTTGTTATCGTGGACATATATATAACATTCAACAAATAAAACACTACAATAGGACATACCATTCCCATGTGCTCAATAACAAAAAATAAAATACTCTGTGAATGTTTTTTTTTAAAAACGTCATCTCTAACATTGACCCATACATTGTTCTGTATAGAGTCTGTTTACCGAATCCTTGGCCCCTGGTATTAACACATGTGCAAGACATATACCGCATGATTATCTGGGCCTCGCTAAGTTGGGAGTCTGTGTGTCTGTAATTGGACACTCGTGCCGAGGATGAGAGCACAAATGTTCCGCTCCTGCAAGCGGCCGGTGATTTGTGTGTTAGACCACGGCCCGGTGACACATAGCATGCCGCGTATGCCTCGCGGTAAGTCAGCTGTGTTATTGTTTAAGACAATGGTAAATGTTTGTAAACTTATTGAACCATACTCCGGTTGGGTATCGGTTACTGATTTACGTGTTTACATAATACGCGCTGCTCGTGTTTAAAGGTAAAAACCACGGGCACGTATTTAGGCAGTTAATGAGGGTTTAGTTAGACCAGTACAGACTCTGCTCAAAGGTTTTTGATACCATAGGGACTAGCGTGCAAGGGGCTTAGGGTTCGACAGAGGTGGCTAAACATGGGGTGAGGTGAAGTCTATGCCTTTGTGTATGCCCATTATTTAAATGTGAGTGGTTTCCGTGAATAAAATAAATTTTATTGACTAGATTAAATTTTAATTTTACAACAGATGTTTAAGAGTGGTACTCAGGAAAGATAAGAGGGGATAAACAGGTTGGTTTATAGATGACACTCAGGGCCTCATCCGCATTTAAACCTGACGGGATTTTGGAGTTTAGGAGAATAATGTATCTCGACTCCAGGCGGCGTAACGCTAGTTTGCGATTTCCGCCACTGACATTCCTGGGTATGCTGTCGATGACAAAATAGGTGAGCCCTGCTGCATTGCCTGCATGTACTTCGTGGATGTGCCTATATATATATAGGAGACTAGTGCAACCGGCAAAACGAATGAACCCAATACAACATTGAAGGACAAGTTTAAATTACTAGAGAAAAAGAGCCGCGCCGAGCAGAGTAAATGGTAGGAGGCCAGGTCTCTAAAAATGTATTTAGACGTGGATAGGGTCCCCCGTGGGCTCCGCATCCTCCTGGCGCCCAGCTATGAGAAGCCAAACCCTACTCTAATGCGTGAATGGGCTGACTGTAATTTAGAGTCCTCCAAGAAATTAATGCATATACTTATAAAACATGCCGAACTGGATAGAACTGAATTACTTGAAGAAATAAACAAAATTAACGAGGAAATAGATGCATTAAAGGAGGAAGAGGAAGCCAATAAACTCAGGAAAGAAATGTGTATGAGGCTAAAAAAGGAGGAGGAAGTCATCAAGAACAGAAAAACATATAAATTCTTTCGTGACAAAACCAATTTTGAAACTGGGCAAATATTTACCTTCTCCAAAAAATATGAAGCAATAAGAAAATCCAGGCAAGCCAAAAAACAGCCCACAGTGAAACCAACAACAGTCAGACCGGCAAATGAGGAAACAGTTTCAACCAACTCTGAGAACAGCTCTGAACCAGATAGTGATCAAGAAAGGGCAGATAATGCAAGAGCGGCTGGCCCAAAGAACACACTTGATGAGGAGCTGGAGATTTTTTGCGAAGACAGAAGGCAAATGCTACGGCCTCGAACAAAACCCTGTCGCAAGACATTTCAAAGCCAAGCATGACTCTAAGAGCAGCAAACTCAGGTACTATGCACTAGACTGCGTACCAGCAAGTAGACGAGGCGGCAACAGAGAGGTCAAACTTCGCCGCCTTGAGACCCATTATATACTTGCGCTGTATAATAAGCATCCGTCAGGTCTTAATATTACCGAAGATCTTTACACATGTTTATAGTGGGTCCACCTGAGGTACAAATGGCACATGATCTATCTTATTTGCACAATCAATTAACATGTTTTATGGATTTTAGATACATATTTATTCTGATGAATTTTTCAGCCTGTTATTCTATGCCATCTTTTAGCAATGAAATTTATTGTGATGGTCATTTTTAGATATACTTAATTTATAAATCGTTCGTTCAAATAACTTTATTTTGATTTCACAAGAAATCATAAAAGTATACATATAAAAAAACAATGTACAATAAGAACCACAATACCACAATATATGTTTACATATTTCTGGTCTTCAAAACACTCAATATCGGTTTCTAATAACAAGAGCTGATCTAATAAAACTAAGTACAGCATTACAAATGATTGGGGTTGACAAAGATAATAAATATTCATAACCCTCTTTGTAGTAGCATGATCCAAAGGATAGTAATAATGGTCTAATAAAGGTGTTTCTTGGGACCTTATACAGAACGCAAAAAAGAATAAGGTGCAAGGTGTTTTGCGAAACCCTATCATTAAAGGGGCAGAAAGGTAGTTTCTCACACCACCCCCCCTGCTTTGGAAAAGCAAAAAGGAAGTGTAGAGTATTAAGGCGAAACCTTGTCAAATAGAAACGCCATTGTGTGTTCATAATATATGATAAATAAAAAGGTCGCACCAGTTTGCCCCTGATACGTACTGCATATTCACTATTCCTTAAGGTGCCCAAATTGGAGCTATAAGCATTTTTGATGGTTAACTTAGCATCCTTATTGATCATGCCAGGATTTACAAACATATTACCTAACCCAATCTTATAAAAGGTATCCCTAACATATCGGAGCCATGGGATCTCCCTGTAATACTCAAGTTTAAGGCAATATTGTAAGATGTCTTTTGTCAATTTCAATTCCTCAGATTGCCAAACTTTAGACCATAGTAATAATGGAGCTAGGTGTATAATGTCACTCACAAACTCAATGGCAACCTCCCCATGGCAGAAACTATTTGACGTACCCGATGGGACAGATAGGAGACGTTTTATGAATTTATTCTCCACAATCTGCAACTTTTCACAATTTTGTGATCCCCAAACCCCTACGCCAAAAGTCATAACAGAGACACACTTAGCTTTATACAGGGATATAATTTCTGCAATTTTAGCCTTTATATACCATTTTAAGGTTTTTATAGGTGTAATAATTAATTGATATGTTAATGTATATTTATTTATAGCTGATGATGGTTGGTAGTTTGCAGATGGAAATTTATTTATTGATATGAATTTCTAAATCCATATATGAGATGCGTTTTTGCACAGGAATTGTGGCCAGTCTCTACCACCATGGTATTTCAATGATATTATTTTTAATCCCCATACAAGTGACTATATTATCGGGCCGTTTGCACTTTGTCTCCGTGTATTGTATTGTATTGTGATTTGTAAAGCGCGATTGCTGCCCAAAGGGCGTCCAAGCGCTAGAGTATAGAGAGCAGAGCTGGGGGGTAACGGAGACTGAGTTTTAGGTGGGCCTGGCAAACAAATAAGTCTTCAGTTGTTTACGGAATGAGAGTAAGTTAGGATTGGACCTGATTTGTAGCGGGAGTGTGTTCCACATCTTCGCGGCGTTTAAGGAAAACAACCTTCCTCCGGTCCTGGCTCTCCTTACTCTTGGGACTACGGCCAGGAAGGCCTCCGTAGACCGAAGGGATCTGTTGGGATGGTATTGAGTAACCAATTTGTTAATGAGCGCTGGACCTGACTTCCAGAAAGCTCGGTGCGCGATGCATAGTGCCTTAAAAGCCACTCTCTGTTTCACTGGGAGCCAATGTAGGCTGCTCAGTGCGGGTTTAGCAGACTGTGTCCTTGGAATCTGTAGCAGGGCGCGGGCTACGCAGTTCTGGACCACCTGTAGTTTTCACATGGACATCTCGGGGGCCCCTACATACAGGGCGTTGTTTAAGTCCAACCGGGACTGAATAAGGCCCTGAACTGCCACTTGTCTGGCTTCCATAGGGAGGAGGGGGAGGACTTTCCTTAGTGTTCTAAGTAAGCCAAAACAGATGGCGGATAGTTTAGTAGCCTGGGTGGAGAAAGAAAGGTTTTTGTCCAGCCATACTCCTAGGCTTTTTACGCTCTCCTTGGGGGTGGGAGGGGTGCCCAGACATCCAGGCCACATGGAGGGAATTGATGTGGGTAGTGCGGGGCCTTTGGGATCTGAATTTATTGGACATTTCAAATGTATGGGGCTCCATACCGTTCCACCCAGTAATACACCCAGGGATGCAAAGCAAATATGCTGTTACATCTTGATATTATGTATTTAGCACACACATCAGGATTTATGCTGCACTGACACTTAATAATAATGAATATATTTATTTAAATCACGTTCATTTATTTTATTTTTCTCACCTTCACAATAATTAGGCATTGTATGTTTTTTTGCTGATGCGCAGGATTGAATTCGATTTTAGTTGGCCAACCGTATATTTATGGTACTACTTGTATTTAAAAATAATGTACTGTAAAACAAAATGTTATCGTAGTTCACAAACTAAGATTTCTTCTATGTCTATGCAACATGTAAGCCAAAACCTGTAACGTCATCAACAGATATAAACCAATGCCGTAAACCCATCTGTGTCATGTGATCAAGCGCTCTGTGTAGCGCGAAACGAGCCATGATGGCTGGGAGCACAAACACCGAATAAACCACTTTGCACAAAATTTGGGTCCGTGTTTTCAAGAAGAGCGAAGCCTGCCTTGCTGCCGGATTACCCTTGGAATATATATATATATATATATATATATATATATATATATATATATATATATATATATATATATATATATATATCTATATATATATAGTACCAGTCCTGATACACAATAGAAAACAGGCGCTGACTACGTGGGAAATTTGCCAAAGAAAGATTATTTATTCCGAGATGATGACCTTCACGCGTTTACATCAGGCATCTCTGTATTAAACTGCTTATATATACATGAGTGAAGTACAAAAGGTATGGTTGTCACAGCAACCGTCTGTGGCTCAAAGACATAAAAGAATTGGTTTGTCAACCATGATAGTGCAAAAAGTGATGGAAACGGAAAACACAATTTCTTGTTGTTAAAGCTGCAATTGCTAACATCACAACAGTTTTTACCATACACAAATAATAATAAACTGTGATAATTGTAAAACAGCCTATAAAAAGTGCTTCATATGTACAGTTTGTAAGGGGTTCTCTTTTCCGGTGCCAATGCATGTTAGAGGAGACATAGAAGAGTTACAGCCACTTACGTGCCTAGACCCGCTGTGCATTAGAGAGAAATACTCGATGTATTTGTGCCTGTGTATGTTCACGCTTAATGCGAAACAAGAGCGGTGTGTATATGGAAAATTCCTATTTAATTGCCATGTTGGATGACTAGTGTGAGTGCCATCTCACTATCACTGTGTAATATAAGTCAAGAAGGCAATTATGGTACTTGCCATGCAGGGGACATGTGGTCTGGCCCAAGTGGGCAAATGATGCATAGTAAATATCTCCTATCATGTACATGTAAATAGCTGTCTAGTCCTCACCTAACTGTAAACTACTCAGCTGTGTTTTACATAAATTATATGAAAATTGTGCCAACTGAAACTTATCAAAGAAAAATTTCTAGATGTTGAGTACCTAACGCTACAGACAGGGTTCAGGTGCAGGACAAGCGGCTATAGTGTTAGAGGTGCACATTCAATGCCTCATCTGCGTTCATCCCTTGCGGGATTTTACAATCCAGTATGATTGTGTACCGTGATTCTAGTCTTCTGAGTGACAGCTGCCTGTTCCCTCCTCTGATGTTTCTGGGGATACTGTCAATCACAAAGAAAGTTCTATCGTTTTTCCGCCATGGTATGTGTTTATGTGCCTCGCTACTGGATATGATGGCCCTTAGGTGTTGCACATGCACGGGGTGTATTGTACGTCCCATGAACAGTTTGTCACATGTGCATCGGAGAACATATACTACGAAGTTCGTTTTGCATGAGTAGCTTCCTCGGATTTCAAAGGCAGTTTGCCTTAATGGTAAAGGGGCAGTTCTGGTGTTTACGCCGTGTTTGCACGCTTTACACTTAAAGCATTTGTGAAACCCTCTCTGCGGTTTGAGCCAGCCGGCTCCTTTATCTATTATGGGTGCATTGCAGACTAACTCTTGACGCATCAATTTCACTCTTCTGAATGTTATTTGTGGGAATTTGGTACAAGTGGGGCCTCTTACTGGGTCGCCAAGCACTAGTTGCCAATGTCTGTGCAATATTTAAGCAGGTTTGTGTGGTCAGCATTGAACCCGGTAATAAGTCTAGGTGTTGTGTTTAGGTCTTGTTTGTACTATGCTTGTTACTTTTGTCAGGGGAAAACAGGAGATACTCCCTCTTGATGTTTGCACATTTCTGCTTAGCTATGGGCAATGTTCTAGTGTTGTAGCCCCTACTTTTAAGTCTGTTGAAGAGACCATTTGTAGATTCTCTCAAACGCTCCTGTGTACTGCAATTCCGCTTCATTCTGAGGCATTCTGCATCTGGTATGCTCTCTTTGAGGTTAGTGGGGTGGAAGCTACTAGCGTGGATAATTGCATTGCCTGATGTGGGTTTTCTATACATCCTAGATTGGATTTTACTATTTTCCACATACAGTTCAAGGTCTAGAAATCTTTACTAGTGGTACAGGTGAAGGCTAAATTAAGACAGTTGGTGTTTATTTCTGTTGCAAAATTAATAGCACTTTCTGCAGTACCTTGCCACAGAATAAAGATGCTGTCTATGTACCTGGTGTAGCAACACATTTTCAAACATAGATGCATGTTATGTTTTTATGAGTACTTGCGCCTCCCATCAGCTCAATATGTGAATTAGCATGGCTGGGGGCGAAGCAAGTACCCATGGATGTGCCTTGTGTTTGTTTGTAAAAGAGTCTGTCAAAGATAAATATGTTGTTGTGCAAACACCATTCTGCCATTTGTAGTAGCATCATGGTGTGTTGGTGCAGTCCTTTGGGTCTCTTCCCTAGGTAGTATTTCATTGAATTCAAGCCATCCCTGTGTCTAATACTTGTATACAAAGTATGTACATCCAATGTCATAAATACATAGTCGTCATTCCGAATACAGTTATAGATTTTGAATAAAAAGTCCCCAGTGTCTCTGATATATGCAGGGAGTGCCCAGACATGTGGTTGGAGCAAGAAGTCCATAAATCTGCTAGTGTTCTCAAACAGGCCCCCGATTGCAGAAGTGATAGGTCTTCCCGGGGGGGCAAAGGGCCTCTTTATGTATTTTTGGTATAAGATATAGTTGAGGTGTTATTGGATAGTCATTTTTCAAAAAGTTCAGTTCTTGTTTGGAAATGAGTCCCACTCCTCTCCATTCATATAGTCCTTTGTGGAATTTTTCTTTCACTCCCATTATGCTTGTGGCACTTGTGCGACTGTAGCATTCTCTGTCCTGTAGTTGTGTCATTGCCTACCGGTTGTATATATCTAGGGGCCATAGGACTACATTTCCACCTTTGTCTGACCATCGTACTACAATGTCTGATCGTTGTTTGATTTTTTTGGACTAAGCTGTCATATTTCATCCTTTGGTTATGATTAGTTTTGATAACATCTCTGCTACTTATTTTAGCCAGTCCCTTTAGATATTTGATTACTTTGTCTGCAAACATATCTATTCCATCCTTGGGCGTCATGGGGGTAAAGACAGATTTAGGTCTGAATGGCAGGCGTATATTTTCATATATGTCTAGTTCCGATTTTAGCACCACTTCAATTGGAGATATTTGACTCAGTAGCTCATCACAGTCCAATTCTGCCAGATCTTTAAGTAGGCTCATGTCTGCCACACAGAGATTACCAGTGTTCATAGTTCCTGTCTCACTCTCTCTTGTACTCTTTGTTACATTGAAAAAATGTTTTCGCAGTTTGAGCTTGCATGTGAATTGATACATATCTACCCTGGTTTGTGTATAGTCAAGATTGGTATTTGTGCAGAATGTCAATCCTAAAGATAAAATCCTTTTGTCATGTGGGTTCAGATATATAGTTGATAGATTAATTACTGTGCTGTCAGTGTCTGTATTATCTGTTATCTCCATCTGTTCATTCTGTAGGTAGTTTTTTCAGTTCTTTGTGGCATGCTTTCCCCATCTCCTGTCCTTCCTTCTCTTAGATTGTGTGTTTTGTTTTTTGGTTGATCCTGGCATGCTGGTCGTGGTCGCAGGCTCAGGATGCGTTCCAAACATAAAAATTAAAACTCTTAAACTGGTGTCGGAGCTTTGTGATTCTGATTTCCAATTCTGGCGCCTTCTGGATCTGATACTACTTCTGAACTAATTTCTGATTCACTTATATATATATATATATATAATTTCTCAAAGTTGAGAAGTGGTCTGAATCTGGGTCCTGAAGTCCTCTGCGATTTTGAGTCACCAAAACCTGCCTCCGGCACTCCTAAAGTTTGATACTATCATGCTCCTTCAACCCTAAGTACTCATCACCTTCCGGGGAAGAATATCCTACCTTGTGTTCTTCTGTGAAAGGGCAGCTCGCATCCACAGATCTAATTTTGTGCCATAATAAAGAAGCACTGGAATACAGCTTATGCATTTGTAAAACCCCAAGTGGAGACATTGTGTTTGGTTGCTGTGGAAATGGTGGCGCTGATTGGTTCCAAACTCGGGTTGCTGGTCAGCTTCTGCTAAGTTACCCTTGTACCACTGCTCCAGTTTCTAACCTATGGGGGCAGAGAAATTAGCAGTGCTCTGTGGCCCGCTTTTCTCACAGGATACAGGGTGCTACCAGAGGCATACATACATGGCACTAAGGTTCATATTTATAATTTTTGCACACAGTGCCTCGCAGCAAGTCACCTTGCTGTACTGGTGAAAGGGAAAGGGCAGGAATGTGATGTATTTAACTTCATACCAAGCATTCCTGTCCTATCCTAGTCCGGCCACACTTTTGGCTGCCCAGAGCCAACGCAGGCACCCTTGCATCATGGGGTAAGGATGTCTGCGTTGTAATCAAGATTGTTTTTTGTGCAGGAAGGTACACCTTCCACACAAAAGCAATCCTGTGAGGCATTTTCCTCTTTCTGAATGTGCTGCAGAATGCACCACATGTAGAAAGAGGAAACAACGAGGAGAAATAAAGATATATTGCCTTTTTACGCCTCACCTGGGGAAGCATAGCATTGTGATGCATTCTCAGGTCTACCACTAATGGTAAATCAGAGAATATGCCAAAGTCCATAGATGAATGCATGGTAACACCCACAATCCATCCATGGAACACCTCCCTGGGGCAGAGTAATGCAATGCAGTGATTTGTGCTGCCTTGCAGTACTCTATATTTATCAAGCCATGAAGTGAAGCACAAGGTGGCCTTGCGTGACATGATAAATCTCACTTAGGTTTTGCGTCACCCTTGCGCCCCTTTCCGTGGCTCAAGGATGTTGAAAAATCTAGCCCTATGTATGTCCTCTGGTTGCATTAGCGTTACTTCGCGCAATTGATTAAGTTCAAGCCACTGCTATGCACCCATTTAGCCTGCTATAGTTTAATCAAGTTTTGTAGAAAAGCGACCACCATCTGTTATATTCCTAATTTATAGCATCTCTGTGTTTCTTCGAGAATTTATTGCTATTGGTTACAAGAATTACACGTGAATTAAAAAAACCTTTCCATATATAACTGCATTACTGAGAAATTGTGTATTTCATGACACATGGAAAAAAGCTAATTACATGGTTTTCAGAGCTCTCTTTTTGAAACCCACGCCTATATTTCCACAAATTCTGCAGTTTTTCAGCTGTCTGTCCCTGCAAACCCATAATGGGCTACAGAGCACTTTAAATACCAATTCAAATCCAGTGAATAATTAGAGGCAAATGACTGGCCCTTCCCTGGCCCTGCCCTTCTTAACAAGGCCCCAACCTTTTGGAGAATATCAAGATGCCTGAAAGGTTACTAACGCTTGTCTGTTGCTCATGACTTACCATGTGAAAGAGCCTGTTTGGACATCTGCGCATTTGCAAGTGGTAGCATGCCCCCATTTGAAATGAGCCTGGGTTATGGGCCGTGAGGAGAAGAAAGTGTGTATTAAAATGTTAAATGAAGAAAGAAACACTCTTAGTGGCAAAGGGAGGTAGTGTAGCGCCTAGAAAGAGAGCAATCTGGTTATCGATGTAATTGTGCGGTTAGACGGAAATTAGGCTGCAGCTGGGCTGTGTTTCATTAATGTTTAAGGCACAATGTGTATCGGAGTGAATGCCATAAGTTTTTACCCGGACAACATTCTAGAGTCATTCAGAAGCTGCAACCACCTGTGGTACCATAACTGAATTTTTAGCCTGGGGCTGACTCAAAAACTTTTTGGAGAAAGATTTTCTGTGAGCTGTTGGCTAAAATCCAGGGATGCGAGAAGTTTTCTAAAGGTATCCTGAGCAACCCTACTGTAGATGGTACAAGATGGTACAAGCCAAGAGTTTTCACATTACAAAACGACCCAGGGCTCCTTCTTATGGTAGTTTCTGAAAGACGTCCAGGATTCCAAAATTTTTACCTGAAATTAGTGAAACCAACTCTTAAATAAATAGAATAATGTTGAGGTCAGATGACGACCTGGGGCCGCATTACAGGTAGTACCCCAAGAGCGCAACAGAAGTGTGCCCCAGCTTTCTGCACCCCTGGGGCAATTTTGTATTACAGAAGAACAGCAGACATTTTGAGGCCATTTGCTTAGTACAGATAGTGTTGTTACAAATAACCTGCTGGCGCCATCTTAAGATGGCATTCTCTCATTTGCATGGGGGCATTGTCCCATGCAAATAGGGAAACACATTTTCTCTGCACCTGCACCCTATAACAGATGTGTGCCATATAAAGATGATGTAAAGTCAGTGTGCCCCCTAAGAGCAGCTTTGGGACGGGGTAAATGGGACCCATAGGCATCCCAGACATCCCCTAGCAGGAGGGTGCAGTCACTCACTGTACCGCCTGCATGGAGAGCTCTGTTCCCATTTGAAGAGTGTGAAAGATGGAGTGGCTGCTTGAAGGCGCACGTTTGTGGCTGTCCTGGGGGCAAAGCATTAATGGTAACAGGGCACTGCCCCAGTCTGTGCCAGGCACATCCTGTTAAAGGTGCACCACGGTGCAGACCAGGCAGTGGCCCATACCATTATTCAATCTAGGGCCAGCTTTAGAGCTGTTCGACCGGTGCACCGGTAACTGGCGATGACTCTGAGCTCGAGGGGGGCGACCGTGTTCAGAAAAAACATATGGATGAAAAAGCACCTGCTGCAGAGTTCCTTGTGTGGCCAACAGTTTTCAGGACACAATAAAAATGTCGAAATAACTCGTTGACATTCGTAACTATTAGCGAGAGATTGGAGTTTTGTCTAGTGGCAGTTTTGACTCACCATAAAGTATCAAAGAGGGATTACATGCCTGCTGCAAAGAACGTGTACCATGCAGATCACATTTTTATTTGGATAGCTCAGAGGGTTACTGTTTCTGTCACAGAGATCCTTTTTTTTCTTGTAGTTCATAAGTTACATTCGTAATATAGCACAATGACCTATGACCTGTCATCAAAGAGCTGCATGCAAACTGTATGGTATAGGTTTGAAAGGTATGTTTTTCCCTCAGATGTTAATTATCCTAATGTTGCTAAAAAGGATTCGTTTGGGTGGAAATACATTCCTATCAGTAAAGCCAACAATGCCTGACGACTGTGGTACGTTTTCAATCTGGAGTTTGTGCTTCTCCAGAAGAAACACTCTTAAAATATACTGCCCACTAGTAAGGGTGAAGTACACCTTGTAAGTCTATACACACATATGATTCACTGTCTCTATATATTGTCTGTTTGATTTTAAAGTGCTAAGGAGAGATGTGGGGCACCATTGGGGAGTATTATGAGGGAACCCGGGAGAAGGACGTCACTGGTGGTGGGGGGAAGGGGGGGGGGGGGGGGGGGCGTCCTAAAAGATTGTTGTCAGTGGCTTAACCAGTGTTAAAGCCAGTCCTAGTACATCCCGAGGCACTGAGAAGGATCATCAGTGAGCCATCAAGATCACACACACTTTGAAGAACATTAGTGGCAGGTAGGGTGACCAAACGTCCCTGTTTTGCCAGGACGGTCCCGGTGTTTAACCAGCTGTCTCGGCAAATTTCAAGAAATTTAGCTCACGTCCCGGTTTTTAGAGAGGGTCGACTGAAAACAGTGGGAGGTGTTTTTTATGTTTTACAAAGCAGGGATAGTTAGCGGTTGTTTCAAGAAAGCAATGTAATTACCAGGCAAGCTACTGGGTTTAAAAATTGCATTTTATGTATGTTCTTACTGCCTGTTCCATAATTCTCTGCTGAGGAGCGCTCTCATCGCTTGTAGTAAAATTGCGGTCCTTCTTCTATGTTTTTTTAAATGTCCTGGTTTTTGTCTTTTAAAATTCTGGTCACCCTAGTGATAGGGGTAAACCCAAGGCTGAAGAACCTGCAGGAGTGTCTGTCTGAATGCGCGCACCTGAGTGCGAAGGCGCCCGCGTGCTGAGGGCGCCCGCGTGCTGAGGAGGCCTCTATTCTCTGGACCACAGATGAAAGATGCGTGTCAGCTGATTAACGTTCCAACGCACTGAATCACCAGTGGCTTGCCCTTTGAAGGCGAACTTAATTAGTGGGTGCTTGTGACTTTTAAAAGCGGGGCGGTATTTTCACATCTCTTGTGGGAAGATTGTCTTTTGCGACACGTGACACATAATAGTAGGACAGGTGCTGTGCTTCAGTCTGTTAAAGCTTCCCATTTCTCCGTGCCCTACTATCGCTACAGAGCATCAAACGCATGTCACACTTGCACATTGACAGGCCTCGCTCTATTTCCGTGCTCTGATCGCAGAGACTAGAACAAGGCCCCGGAAAATACACTTTCGCCAAATATTCATGGACTGGCCTTAGAACTTCAGGGGATTGTCAGGGGGAGCACCGTTTTATGACCACATCCGGGAGGCATGGACAGACAGGGAACTCTCTGGGCTTAGAACACCAAACAGGAGCTCGTTCCGCACCTTAACAGAGAAAAATGTAACTCGTAGGTTTGAGGGGGTGGAAGCCACCTTCAAAGGAAGGTGAGAGTACACGTAGACTGCACTGCTCCCGAACAACGGTCAAACACACAGCATCTCATGTGGACTCACATATTTTCGAGACTGCTGAGAAAAATCTCAAAACAGAAAAGTCCGTCTGAGAATGTTGGTGAATCCTTCCTTACGAAGCAAATAATTTAGGGCCAAATGTAATAAACTGAAAATAGTGAGTCGAAATGTAGTACATGGAGTATTTTGTTGATTTGGAAATGTATTTCCAACTTACTGTAAATCGAAAGGTGCAGGGAGAGATTTGCAATGTAATATATGGATACTTTGCAAATGCGGTTGCAATTCATTGATATACTACTTTGGGTTAGGGAGTAGCTCACTGCCACTATAAAGGGCTTCAATGCCTCCTCAGGGATTGTAAGCACTATATAAATGCAATTACAATACAACACAGACCTGTCAAAGCAGGTAAAACGGATTTGCAAAGATGTAGTTGACCATAATGGACAGCTCGGCTACTTAATCCCAGCTACACAAATCAGGAAAGCACGAAGCGGTCCATGGAACCACTTCCTGCTCTCCCTGATACCATTTGCAGAATGTCTATGTACATTTTTTATTCCAGCCACTGCCCCTGTATGGGGCAAAAGCTGGAGTATAAATCAAACATTGGCAAAGCTAATCGGTCTCACTTTTAAAATGGTAGAGGTGAGCAATCATATTTTATGGTATCTCAAAAGTGTTAATTTAATCCAATGCTTTGAATGTAGCATGGTTCATTTTGAAAAATATTTTTCACTTATGAAACTCTAAAAATAATTTAAAAAAGAATAAAGAAGCATCAGAATTTAAAGGGAAATGCTTGCCTAGGCCTAATTTACTTTGCGCAGGATTCAGCCATTTGGTCACCTCTAGTAGAAAATCTACAAACCTCAAGAAAAGTGTCATGCCATGCACACCTTCTGCCTCGTATAGCCGAGTGAGTGCAGTAGAGGATCCTTCTGCCAGCATCATAAAAACCTTTGTGCGTCAAAAATGTGCTTTCATGCACTTGGCGGAATGTAGAAAAAAACAAGCACTGGCAAAGCCAATAGGTCTGTCATTGTTAACTGCTGGCTTTGCCAAAGCTTTCTGCCGATGCTGTGAAGGTCCTATTTACATTTAATCTAGAGCCATCCAGGAGGTTGCAGTCCTGGCAATTGTGTGGAAGAGTGCAGTGCTGGGGCAGTTTTTGGAAGCCTACATTGGTAAGGCAGTTTGTGGAAAGTTATAGTGCTGGGGCAGCCAGGGAAACTGGCAGCGCTTGTAATGTTTGGTGGAGGTTGCACTGCTGGGGAAGTTTGTGGAAGCTTGCTGTGCTGGGGCAACTTCAGGGCATTTGCCCAGCTCGGGCCGTTTGTGGAACCCTGCAGGATAGAGAGCTTCCCACTAGCTCATGGCACGCCAGCTTGAAAATTATTGTGCGGCACATGTGCGGCACATCATCTGAGTGTCTGTGGTGCAAGCCTCCCAGGTAGCCCAAAGGCATCTCAATCATATGGAAAGCCATGTAAAGGTCCATCCTGGGCACATGCTGACCTCTTGGGGAACGCGTCCACCACCAGACCTCAGAAGCAAAAGCACAGGGTGCAGTCATCATTGGTCCAGCACTGCAGAAGAAACATCATGTCTGATGGCAGCAGGCTACCAGGACAGAGCGAACATACAAGGAGCACACTATACATGAGGATCTGCGGCCCACCGTGCCCGTCTCAGCATAAAGCCCCCGGTCCTTTCTGCAGACTATCTGGAGGGAATATATACTTGTTGTATTTAGTGTTTTGTAAAACCAATGTGTTTTTAGGCATCACAAGACAGATAGCGAGAAACAGACGCTTTCTCCACCAAAAAGTTGCAGATAGTGTAATAGACCAATAAGGCTGGGTTTTCAAGCATGTCAGGCAGGCAGGGTCTGTGTATGTAGCGCTCACCTAAAAAAAATTACAAAATCACCTAGATAGCATAGCATAAACAATATAATTACACTACATAACAGCCCAGGACGTTACACAATATGCATGGCATAGAATAACGACTCAGCATGACAATAAATACCATAGTGCAACATAACATAACAACAGCCAGGCATAACAGACGTTTGGCTACAGTGTACCCCATTCTCTGCATAAAAATATTACTCTTGGACATGCAGCGCTCATCTAAAAAAATATCATGGCTACACACAGGTTGCATAGCACTACATAAGAACAGAATAGAGCACAGCAGGCTATATGGTAACAAAACAAAACACAACATTCGACAACAAAACACATGGCTTCTTCATTTTATTTTTATTGATTGCTGTTGGGGCAGGAGGCAACAAGAAGAGAGGGCATGTGTGGGGTAACAGGGATGAAAAAGCATTATGACGCGGCCTGCACTGGCTGATTTTTTTGTTTACTGCAAGGTGGGGAGGCAACACAGAGAGAGGAGGGTGGATGCAACACTTGGGAAGGAAAGTGGAGGAGGGAAGAAGAGGAACAACAGAGGCAGTAGGTGCAGGAACATCTTAAGGATTTTGGGGTCCGAGTGCCCCTGTTTGGAACAGCTTTAAATTCATGATCCAATCCAATTTTAGCTTTTGCATGCCTTTTTTGGCAAGGTTACTGACAGTGCACAGGCACACTCCTCCAAATTCTAAATGTGTTTACATCTAAGATTCAGGGTTGGTGGCGTGTTATTTCAATATTGTTAACACAGCAGCAGCTCACTAATATTACTGCAAATAATTTCTGTGGCACTCTCACATTTCTCATATTTGAGGTCCTCTTTTGATCTAAAAGAACCTTTTTTGGATGTTGCATGAAACATAAACACAACATTTCTCGGCAGGAAGTGTTTAACAAAAAGAAAAAAGTAGTTCCCATGAGGTAAGCAGCTGAAGGACACAAATCCTTTGGTCATGCTCCAGGAGAGGGTCAAACAGCCGACACACTCTGATCAAAGAGAAGCAAACAAGTGAGAGTGGCAATGAAGCCAACCAATGTTAAGGAATAGGTGGGGCACTAAACCCACTGTAAACAACAAAATACCTCACAAACATCTCAGGCGAGACCAAAAAACAGAAATAACCCTTAAAGTCTGCTTTTGAAAGTGACAATAAGACCAACCAATTATAAGCAAAGGGCGGGCTGTAAGCCCACTGTGTGTTCACAGTAAGTATTTTGCATCTGAAAGCTTGCAATGTCTGCTAGACGAGACCTAGAAATGTAGACAATCTACCAATGTGAATGCAGGCATGGAGGTTTGCTGCACCTCGCAGGCTTACATTCACAGCTAATTACATTAAGTCTTCTTTTTAATGAGGCAGAACCTTTTGCAACATCTTGCAAATAGTAGCTTTAGTCTGCATCAGATATGTTAATTAACCGCAGTGCAAAAGTGCAGTTGTGCTGCAAAGCTGTCCCTGTGTAAAAAACAATGCAACGTGACTTTTGTACATCAGAAACTAAGTATTGCACATATTCATTCTCTTTCGAAATTGAAACTGAATCATACTTACTTTGAAATGAAAGGAAAATAACTTTTCTAAAGCGCAACTATACCTGAAGGTGCCAAGGCGTTAAAGCCACCTAAAACATAAGCACCAAACGAGGTAAAAAGAAAACAGCCTGCACTGCATCAGGGGTTAGGATGAAAAAAGCCAGGTTTTCAGATGTTTACGAAAAACAGAGTTCTTTTTGGATCTCCTATTTGCTTAAGATATCTAGAAAGAAGATCAAATTGATTTAACTAAACTATTTTAAACTCTTGAAAGAGAAATAACACAGAGCATATTCTTTGGTGTATAACTGCAGAGAGATGGGGATATCCACAAGTGGCTGAATTTCTGGAAAACCTCAAACTTGGGGTTCCCCATGTGAATCAATTGTTAGATCCTAAGCAAATCACTCTATTTCATTGTGCCTCAATTTTACCAACTGTCACATTTTGAATCACCTTTTTGTACGATACAAAAGCAAAAAATTCACTTATATAGGACTTAACAGGTTATAATGTTACTTAATAAAGTACAATATTCTTATAGATAGAGGGTACATTGAAAACTAAATTGTCTCTTAACTTTCACATGACAATGTCAATGGTGCTCTGGGTTGGGGATATGGTTTATTGCATCCTTCCACTTCGGTGTTCAATAATCTATCTATGCTACTATAATAAAGGAAGAACTTTCAGTTTCAGCCTTTGAGGCGGGTAAACTCGGGAACCACAGCGCCAATCCACACACCCGATACACCGTTGGAATCGTCAGGGTGTGTAGATGGTTATAGGCTATATACATTTTTAAAAAAAAACGTTATTTAAAAAATGTATTGTAAAAAAAACTAGTCCCTCCGAAGTAGCGCCGGCCGCAATGTGCGTGCTCACGTCAGGAGCACGACGAGGAGCGGCGGACCCGGCGCGTGGGAGCAGCGGTGACGTGAGGAGCAGCGGACAGGCCAGCGGCGGAGAGAGCAGCGGACAGGCTGGAGGAGCGGCGGCTGAGGTAAGGGAGCGGCGGACATGGCGCGGGGGAGGAGCGGTGACATGAGGAGCTGCGGACAGGCCAGCGGCGGTGCGACCAGCGGACAGGCGGGAGGAGCGGCGGCTGAGGTAAGGGGACCCATGTCGGGGCAGGCGGGGGTCAGGGCAGGCGGGGGTCGGGGCAGGCGGGGGACGGGCTGGGCGGGGGCCCGGGCTGCTGGACAATGTCGGGGCGGGCAGGGGTCGGGGAAGCCTGTTGCTCACGGACAAGGTCTGGACTGGCTGCTAGTACTAGTATAATAAAGAGAGAGCCCAAACCTTTGAGGCGGGTAATCTCAGGAACCACAGCACCAATCACAACACCCAATACAGCGTTGGAAAGGGCAGTTGCAGCAGAAGGACATAGGCTATGCAGACGCCCACCATATACATTTAAAAGGTAAAAGAACAGTGCCAGCAAAGTAGTCCCTTGTGGGCGTGTCTGCGTTGTGTTGTAGGCGTTTGCTGGGGGCGTGACAAACGCTGGGGGCGTGTGGTACGTTCCGCCCTTCATGCCATGTCTCATATCGTGTGCTGTGGGCGTGTGCTGGGGGCGTGGGCGTGTGCGAAGCGCGGGATTACGGAAAAAGAAAGCGAGCGTTATACCCAATATTTCATTCTTATTTCTTCCCAGGTTCTGTACATTCCAGCTCCGGGTGTGCTTGCCCTGCGCTCCCAGTGACGTGCACCTGCTTTACTGTATGGAGTCAGGCATGGCGCTATTCCCAAGGGCCGGAAGGAGCGCAAACAGGGGTCATTGTGCAGGAAATGTAATCTCGCCTTAACTTCCGGTGACGCCTGAAGCGCACATTGGAGATTTTCCACTTCTGTTGCGCATAGGCCTCGCGCCACGCACATCCGGACACAAGGCCCGCCTCCACTGAAATAGCAAGAAAGGGACTATCCCTCCCCCGGGAATATGTGATGATATTCCGCAAACCAACATCCTGCATACCATCACTCCGCAATTTTTATAACACGGGACTATTACTCCGCAAAGACATCATTTCTAAAACTTTTACAATGCATATGACTTTATCACCCATGCCATTATAACGCAAATGCATGTGTGGTAAAGTCATATACATTGTAAAAGTACATTATTAAAACATCAAATATATGTTTGTATATATTGGAATTGAACATCAAAATTGTCGTTCGCCAGGCTGACAAGGGTGGTAATGTTGTTCTGTGGCCTAGGGAGCAATATATACAGGAGGCGGAATCCCAATTAAAAGATCAATCATGCTACAGAAAAAGCAATTTGGGAGCAATTAGGTCAGCTTGGCAAGATCAAAATGGGAAACTTGTGGCATGGAGAAGTGACAACCTGATACCAAAGGACGAATTTGTTTTTTTGAAAAAGGAGTTTCCTGTTATTCCATCGTTTTATCTACTCCCCAAAGTTCATAAACAGTTAGGCAAACCCCCTGGTCGCCCCATAATTTCAGCTATTAACAGCTCAACTGAAAATATGTCCACTTATATCGATTACTTCTTACAGGACAGTGTGAAAAATGTGGGCTCCTATGTCCAGGATTCATCGGATTTTGTCAGGAAACTGAGCAACACTGCATGGAACTCTGGTTGTGTTTTAATAACTCTGGACGTAGCATCCTTGTATACGTCAATTCGCCATAGCGATGGCATCAGGGCTGTCACTCATTATTTAAACAAACGTGCAATTAATTTTTCTGCCCATATTATGATGTTGATAGCCATGATGAGAATTTGTTTGGAACAAAACTTTTTCCTTTTTAACAACCAGGTGTACCATCAAATAAGAGGGGTGGCAATGGGGGCCTGTTTCTCTCCCAGCCTAGCATGCTTGCATATGGGCTGGTGGGAGGAACAGGTCCTGATGGTACAACACAAGGCTACCATGCTCAGTAAGGTCCCATTATACTTACGCTATATTGATGACCTTTTTATGGTTTGGAGTGGGACGATACAGGAGGCACAGGATTTTATAGAACTTAACAAAAATGATTTGAACCTGAGTTTTACATCCACCATGAGCAGTTCTTCTGTTTATTTTTTAGACATGGAGGTTTACATTGAATCTGACACCCTATTAACAAGGCTCTATAGGAAGCCAACTGCGGGAAATACCGTCCTGCATGCGGCCAGCCAACACCCCTATCACCTTATACAGAGCATTCCCTTTGGGGAAATGTTACGTATAAGGAGGATTTGTAGTACCGATGATGAGTGTTCTAGGGCGCAAGAGGCGAGTAAAATCCGCTTTCTGGCCAGAGGATACTCAGAGGGGATAATACAAAGGGCTATGAGGCGCTCTACTAACATAACCAGAGCAGAGGCATTAACATCCAAACCTAAGAACAAGACCAAGGTAGCCGGTAATCCATCTGGTATAGAGGTGTCTAGAATAATTTTAACATTCAATCAGCAACATAAGGAAATCCGAAAAATTTTCAGCCGCAACTGGAATCTGGTAACGGGGGATCCTGTTATCGACAATACAGTGGGCAGAAGACCAGAGTTTTCCTTTAGAAAATCGATCTCCATGTCTGACAAATTAGTAAAAAATTATTTGGAGCAGCCAGTCCCTGAGACCTTCATGGCTCTGCGTAAGGGATTTAAGAAATGCTTTGTTTGCAAGGAGTGTAAAAATGGCTGCAACAAAATACAATACTCTACCCCATTTAAGGACAAACCTGTCAAAACCACGAAACAGCTGACTTGCAGGACTGATTTTGCGGTCTATGTGCTGCAGTGCCCTTGTGAGCTTAGGTACGTGGAGAGCACTCGCTTGCCGGCTCATAAGCGGATACTGCAGCACATAAGGGCTATCACGACCAAGGATGAGTCCTACCCGGTGGCTCGCCACTTCCAGAGCACCCATGACAGTGACCCCAAACATCTCCTATATTATGTCATCGATTGTGTGCCACCTCTTAAAAGAGGTGGTAACAGGGATGCAGCACTCAGGGTCCTTGAAACTCACTATATATTAGAGCTAGACAGTCGTACCCCTGGGGGACTGAACGCTAGCG
The DNA here is from genome assembly GCF_964263255.1 of Lissotriton vulgaris. NCBI lineage: Eukaryota > Metazoa > Chordata > Amphibia > Caudata > Salamandridae > Lissotriton > Lissotriton vulgaris. The sequence continues at coordinate 361,312,168 of NC_141693.1, read as the reverse complement.
AGGATTTATATACATGTCTATAGATCTCCCCAATATCTGCGTTATAACATCTAGAGGGTAGGGATCTTATTAGACACATGGGCTTGTTTCTGATGTTCATTATCTTTTGTCAGGTTTTGTTTTAAGAGTTACGATCTAAGAAATGATTTTGAAGTTACTTGTGTATATTGCTTTCTGGTTATTAACATCTGTCAGATACTATAGGGTAGGGAGGGGCTCCTCCTGCTTATTATTATCAAAATGTTTTTTATAGTATAAATCAATTGTTTTTGCACTTTGCACTTTTCACTTATAAACTTTGCACTATGCTGGTATAGCTGCTCCTTGCCATACCTTTTGGGGTATTGAAGAAAATGTTTACATTAGCACATTGCACTTTGAACTAAATGAAATTGTGTCCCACTTGGGATATATTTCTTGCACATGAAGTCGTTTAGGAACAGGTGTCTCGCAAAACAATGACATCAGTTATATTTGTGATGATATGCATATATTAATATATTTATGTATTTATTATTTTATTCTACAAATTGCGTAATGTTGCACATTTTTAACATTCATTGTGTTTTGCATTTTTTATGTATTTAAACTCACTATGAGTTTTATTGCTTGAGACGATTGAACTACATGTGATATATGTAGTCTTTCTTTTGTTTCCTTGTGTACTTCATGGTAATGTGGGCATTATGATTTGAGTCCGCCCTTTGTGTTTACTACTTATACCCTGTGTGGCCTTGCGATCACATCATGTGATCAAGACTGCGGACGCAGTCGAAACGCGTAATGGCGGGCATGTTGAGCTTTCATTGATTTGAATAAACGCACTTGACTTGGCACCATTACCTGGGTTCCTCTTTTCGTTTCTTTCCAGCCCGGCAGGATTGCGCTGGAGCTGGGGGCTACATGACGAGTTCGATTAATATATATATATATATATATATATATATATATATATATATATATATATATATATATATATATATATATATATATATATATATATATATATATGTATATATATATATATATACACTTTTTAAATTTAATAAAAACATTTATTCTTTTAAATTGCATTATTTATATTGTTTTTATTTATTATTTTATTTTATTACCCTTTACACCCTAAAAACTAATCCCACCCTCTCCCTTTAAATACGCCTGCACCCCATAATCATAACCCACCCTTACTCCTTAAAATACCCCAACACCCTTAAACACTAACCCATCTTAACCCTATAAATATACCCTGTACCCCAAACCTATCCCTAAACCCTAAAAATACCCCTGTACCCCAAAACCCAAACCTAGCCCTGAACCCTAAAAATACCCCTGCACCCCAATACCCAAACCTACCCCTGAACCCTAAAAATACCCCTGTACCCCAAAACCCAAACCTAGCCATGAACCCTAAAAATAACCCTGTACCCCAAAACCCAAACCTACCCCTGAACCCTAAAGTACCCCTGTACCCCAAAACCCAAACCTAGCCCTGAACCCTAAAAATACCCCTGTACCCCAATACCCAAACCTACCCATGAACCTCAAAAATACCCCTGTACCCCAAAACCCAAACCTAGCCCTGAACCCTAAAAGTAACCCTGTATCCCAAAACCCAAACCTACCCCTGAACCCTAAAATACCCCTGTACCCCAAAACCCAAACCTAGCCCTGAACCCTAAAAATACCCCTGTAACCCAAAACCCAAACCTAGCCCTGAACCCTTAAAATACCCCTGTACCCGAAAAGCCCAAACCTACCCCTGAACCCTAAAAATACCCCTATACCCCAAAACCCAAACCTAGCCCTGAACCCTAAAAATACCCCTGTACCCCAAAACCCATACCTAGCCATAAACCCTAAAACTACCCCGTACCTCATAACCCAAAACTATATCTGAACCCTTAAAAATACCCAAACACCACAAAAAATATACCTCAGTACCCCAAAACATATACCCCTATACCCATACTTACCTTATCCAAACATTAAAACAAAAAACATGCTTTTACCATTCATGCATCTACAACAAATTTTGTTTTAAATGTATGCGCGGTAAAAGCATATAAAATGTAATGACATGCGTTATAATGGCACTGCGGAGTCATGGTACTTTCATAATGAAAGTATGCAGAATGATGGTATGTGGAAAGAAAGTTGCGGAATAATGGGTGTTTACCCTTCCCCGGTCAGTGCATTGGTGGCACAGCGGCCCACATCTCCAGCAACATACTCATATTTTTTCACCACCCATTTGAAAAATGCACAGGTCTCTCTCATTGATGGCCAGCACCGACATACACTTTTAGACACACCTCCCGCCACAAGTTCCAGAATTGCAAACTTTAGAGCTGGGGAGCTACGTTCGAATCTCGGCATCAGCTCAACATCCTGTGATTCCAGGCAAATTGCTTTGTCTCCCCGTGCCTACCACAAATGAAAGCGTTCTTCTGTAATGTAAATTGTGCTCATGCCATGTTGTCGAGTTCGCGCTATATAATATTGCAAGGAAAAATAAAGTAGGAAAACTCAAGTTCACACACTACTGAAAGCGCACTCTTAAGTGCATCAGCAGTGCACTGTGAATCGGAGCGTTTCACAGTCCTGTCACAGAAAAGAAATGCTATCAAAACGAAATCCTACAAAATAATATACTCCTGGCCGGCAGCAATTCATACCCGGACAACGTCGGGACGGGCTGCTGGTAATTTTAATAAAAGGCCCTCACTGTAGAAATATAATCTAATGTTCTCAATTAAACCCTATGAAATGTTAATGAGATAAGCACATTTTTAATTTTAAAGAACCACCCAATGTTCTACATGACGTCTTTTACGTCAATTAGATGACAAATCGTTTGATGGTGTATCTCATGCCAGATCCTTACCTCAACTCTAGATACCAGTGAGTTTTCTGGATTTCTTAGATTTAGTAGCAGGCAATCAGCCATGGCCACATTTTAGAAACAATTCACACGGTGCACCTTCCACATTCAGTACAGTTAAATAAGCTTAAAGTAGTAAAATCAAACCGCATATTTACAGTGAGATAAAAGCTCAAACCATAAACCTGCCTATAGCCATGTTAAACTAGACCATACCGAAGGCTGTTTTAAAGTTGCTAATGGGTTCCACACTTTCCACCAAAAGCTGTAATTGCTCCAAAGTACCTCTGTTCACTTGCTTCTTAGTGCTGCCTCTTTTTCCGAGGGACCCACATGGGTCTCCAGGGTTCTTCATCTGCCATCTAGTGCCTCTGCTTTCTCTCAGTGCCTCTGATGTTTCTCTGTGCCGCATAGCTCCATGTCATCAGGACACCATACTTAAATTACTGTGATTTGGTGTTACGAATTATTGTTATTTGGAATGTCATTCCAGTTGGTTCAGTGGAAGTAATCCATAAATATAAATCCCACACAAATGTAGGTTCTCAAATTATAGTACAGGAATGTGTACATGTTTCTATGTAACATAGGGCAAGGTGGCAGCCCTAATCTGTACCTTCCAAGGACCTCTCCAGCCTCTCACTGCCTCCACTGACCCAGAGCCTCACCTGGGTCATAGTGCGTATGTGGCCTCCATTGGCTGCATTTGCATCTTAGACCATGAAGAGTCTCCTCGCCTGTCGCTCAGGGCTTCACCAACTTCCCAGGGCTCATAAAATCACAATCCAAGACTAGCCCTATCTTAGCCTATTGATAATACCGGAATCCTAAATCACAGAGAGGAGGGGAAACAATACACCACTTACCCTATCACACAGGACAACAACTAATCTGTTTCACAAAGACGATTGTTTCCAAAACAAACTCAACTACACGGACATGAAAGAGATTAGATACATGGGCAAACTAAAGGATACCCATATCTAAACTGGAAGAGACAAAGAAATCAACACAAAACGTTCTAGCATGATCTGCATACAACCACCATCGTCTAATCCCATATCTACTATCTTATTCACGCTCAACTCCTGACACCAACTACATCCACATCCATCATATGCAAGCATCTTATTACTTGCCAACATGTCTGGATTACATCCAAAACCAGTCTTTCAATTAAAATTCTCTTTCTTAGCTTATCTATCTAATTTTTAGTACCAAGACATACTACTTCTTTTTTTCTTTCAAATACTAAATCACACAGCTGCCACACCCCTCTTTTACCATTATTGTCTGTGAAAGCCTTTAAGCTCTGCCTCAATGTTTTGCTATTTTCACCTTCATCAAATACTTAGGTGTCCCTTATTTACTTTGCTTCTTTTATCATTCTGCTATCCCTGCTTCCCCTTTTTCTCCTCAAACCTTTCACCAGTTTTTGTTATCTCTTATCAAACAATAAGGCTTCAATCTCATGCCTGCTTTTCTTCCACTACTACGTTTAAAGGGGAAATGCCAGTCACCGTACCTCACGCCACCCTATTTACCTTCCTTCCTCTACCTACAGTGATAAGAATAATTCTTTCTTTATTCTGCACACTCACTCTGGCTACCCATTGACTTGGGTTTATCAAGAAGTTGATTCCTACCTCTATGGAGAATATCTGTGTATCCCTTCAGTTGCATTTTAGTGTCTGCCATAATAGTATTTGAGAAATCTTATGTCATACAAAATGTATTCACAACAATACTGACCGTATTTCTTGCTTCTTGCCATTATATCCTTCACAAACACTCAGTGCTTAATTTGTGCCATTGGTTTCCGGTGCTCAGCACCAGCACTTAATCATCAACACCGATGCTTTTCATGAGCACCAGTTGAGGACACATTCATTTATGGTAGGCACGGGGAGATTAAGTGATTCCCTAGGATGTTGCGGCGATGCCAAGACTCAAACCTGGTTCCCCAGCGCCAAAGTCAGCAGCTCTGACCATAACGCCACATCCCCTCCCCACTTTCACAGTTAGTAGTTGGTTCTGTTTCTAGGCGGCGCTAACAGGAGAAATGGGCTTGTTGAGCTCCCTCCTGATGAAAGCCCCAGCACTTCTTTTTTTCTACAAATTAACCACTGATACACACTACTTCATCCCATTTACTTGGAATAAGCAACTACCAGTACTACGACAAATATTTATTTATTCTTTTTCATTCTGTCATTGTTCCCCCGAGGGGTTACTCTTTCTCTTACTTACTCAACACCAGTAGTGTCTCTGGGCAATTCGCTAACATTCAATCCAATCAGGGCCGGACTGGGAACAGAAACCTGCCCTGGCACACTGTCAGCCAGCCCCCCCTGGGGTGAGAGGGAGTGCAGCAAAGCAGTGTGGGAGGGCCGGTTTCAGACGATTTTGTTACTGGGGGCTGATTTTGCCGACCCCCGGTAACAAAAAAACAGCCCCCCTTGGGTCCAAAATCGGCCCCACCCTAGCGGCCCACCGGGGAAACGCCCGGTGCCCACTATGGCACCAACTTCTACCCTCAATCATTAGGCTACAAAATGTTATTTCAAAATCTGAAACCAGTAATTGTTTAACCTAAATTTCTCTTGTGAGTCAACTTCATTCATTTCCTTTGCATGTCATGTGGTGGGCCATCACTCCATTTTACTACACCAACTCTTCTGTCACTTTGCCGAGCTCCACTTGCTGCACAATCTCGTTTTAATCTCTTTGCAGAAATTTGCAAACTTCCTTGATAAGTGCCTCTTTTTACTGCCTTGTTTTCTGACTTGCTCACCTCTCCTTCCACTTTCTTGGTGTCAGCAATGCTGCCCTCTCTTCATTTTCCATGCTCAACCTGTCCAAAATACCTCCCAAGTTTGTGGGTAACCCGGACAAAAAATCTGCTTGTCTATTCCCCCATCCTGATACATGTCCGGCCATAAACTGAAACTCTTGGACACATGGCACTACTCTAAAATCGTAAAACGTTAGGCAAACAAGTGTAATCTGTATGGAAAACAAAAGATTTGAGCCATACAGAAATTCTGAAATATCCCACTATCCATGCTTTGCCCAATTATTCACTTTCAAAATCTAAAAGACTGCATTCAGCAACATTAAAATATGTTTAAGTAAAGCCCACACAGTCCACCACATTACTATGCCACAGTTAGAGGATTGATCCCCAACACCATAGGCACTGCCAACAATACTGTTAAAGATTGGCTTGGATTTACCAAAAGACTCAAAAATTGGTACCAAAATGACATCCGTGTTCATCCTCTTGAAATGTTCCTCTTTAATTGTTCCCCGCCAAATTATTTCCATAACTGGCTTACTATCCACATTTTACACACATTTAGCATAATTCTCTGCCATAACTGTAAAAGATCTCGACATTCAGGGCTGGATGGCACACTCACTGCCCGCGGCAGGTTTTACTTTGCTCTGCTCCCTTCAGCAGAAATAATATGGGCTAAGCATTCACCCTAATGCAGCAAGAGTTTGCACTTTTTTTCACTTCAAGAGCAACTTGAGAACACATATCAAAGGATTCCCAAATGCGTAAGAAATTCTGATGCATCTTCTGGTGCTAAAGTGACGCATTGCTGGAGATGGTCATAAGACTGACGCAACTCCCGCAATGCGTCAGAAAACAGAGGAGTGTCCCATGTTAAAAGCCCTGCGTCAATCCTTACGCCTAGTTTGAGAAGGCATAGGATGTTGACGCAGTCAAGTCGTACAGTGACGCAGTGAAAAGATGTACACTTGACTGCGTCAGTTGTACATTGCTTTTAACGTGGGAACACCTACTCTGCATACAATATACCTGGCGCAGGTATAATGTGAAGCAGGCCTCTACAAACTGACCATTGGGCCGAATGGGTCAGTTTGTAAATACGCAGCATTAACTGTACATCTCTTAATTTGGTCTTGAATTTGGTTTATGCTTTGGCCCTTACTCCACCTTCTCATTACATTTTCACAACAGAATCTACCTCCCCCTTACAAAGTTCATTCTCTTCACCTATGCAGATTACTTTTTTCCACTGACCCTCTCTAATCACTCTTCCCACTTCTCTGACGCTCGTCTTATGGCAAAGCTCACTTTAGAATCAGAATTATAGAAATCGCTTCCACACTTGTATTTCTTTTCGATATGCTTTCACTTTTCTACACTTGTGACCGCTGCTCCTTCTCAATGGATGGGTTTTTTCAGCAATTTACACCTCACAACAATGCTTTCCCTTCTTTACTGTTCAATTGTCTCATGCGCATATCCGATTTCTCCATTGCATTCGCAATTCGAAACTATGGGTCCTGTGATAAATATCGGCAGGTCAAACCAAGCATTGTGTATGGTGTGCTGGAGGGGAGGAGAACTCCCCGATTTTCCCTGAACCTGTAGATTTTGGTACATTCCAAAATCCGCACGTCATTCCTCAAAAGGCAGTATCTTGTTTGGTTTTCCTCACGCCTGATAAATGCTAAACTTGGCCGAGTCGGATGTAATCAGGTGTGGTAAAGATCACACCATTCACCGCTCCGCTCGTAATGAGGGCCTTGGGGCCGCACCTCGCTCCCAGGGTGTCTCCCGGCTCTCACAGGCTTGGGAGGGAGGGGTGAGGGGGGGTGAGCAGACACCAAACCAAATTGAGAGTGTGCAAAAGGCCGCTTTTATTGAAACAGGTGCATATTTACAACAATACAAACCTGGCAACCGCCTAACAAAACTAGTCCTCACTAAATAAGATGTTACCTTACAACCCCAAACGTCAGGCCCGCCCCTAACACGTCACAAACCCCGCCCCCACCCAGCACAACATAATTACAATTCAAACAATACCAAAACCTGATAATCATTTACATATCATCCCAACCCACCGCCAAACATCACATTGCAAAATTTACCCACCAACAACGTACATTGCCCAAAACCTTGTAACCACCCCACGAAACAACTATTTAAACTTTACAGCCATAGCCCAACTTTATCAAAACCCAACAACCTTCATGTCCCAGCTGACCAAGAACGCCCAAATTCCGCACGGCACCTGTTCCAAGCGACAATGAACAACATTCTGAGTTACCCCATATCCACCTGTTCCGACAAAAGAACCCAAAATTATGAATATAAATAAATAAATAACGCAAATAGATAAATAAATAAAAACCAGAAAGAATTAGAGAGCTAACCGATAAAAAAGGGGGGGGGAGGGAGGGAAAATTTTCAATTAAACTATGAGCTCCCGGCCACCAGGTCATTCAACCTAAAATGGTGGCCGGGAGGCGGAGCCAGGGGGGTATATAGCTGGGCTCCCTCAGTAGGAACCGAGGGAGCCCAAAACCAGCCCAAAACCAGCCCAAGGCTGGCGCTCTGGCACAACCCCCCCCCCACTGGCCCCTCCCAATCAGCCCGGGGGTGGGGACCTCCCTGCGGTCGGCTGCCCCCCCCCAAGCCCCCCTTGGGAGGGAGGGGTGAGGGGGGGTGAGCAGACACCAAACCAAATTGAGAGTGTGCAAAAGGCCGCTTTTATTGAAACAGGTGCATATTTACAACAATACAAACCTGGCAACCGCCTAACAAAACTAGTCCTCACTAAATAAGATGTTACCTTACAACCCCAAACGTCAGGCCCGCCCCTAACACGTCACAAACCCCGCCCCCACCCAGCACAACATAATTACAATTCAAACAATACCAAAACCTGATAATCATTTACATATCATCCCAACCCACCGCCAAACATCACATTGCAAAATTTACCCACCAACAACGTACATTGCCCAAAACCTTGTAACCACCCCACGAAACAACTATTTAAACTTTACAGCCATAGCCCAACTTTATCAAAACCCAACAACCTTCATGTCCCAGCTGACCAAGAACGCCCAAATTCCGCCACCCAGAAAAGAGGGGGAAAGGAATTACCCTCCTCTCTTTCTGCCCCCCAAGACCAACCAACCAACGAACCAGAACCTCAACCTAAGAAATTTTGAATCTTCAAACACCTGGAGAGCACCTCTCGCAATTCCAATAGATATAAATCCATGCCTATACGAGATAAGTGAACACCATCGCCGCGAAAGAATTCCACATTGTCATACCGGATGTCCTTATGGGACACCCGCCCAAAACCTAAATCCCTACAAAAACGGGAAACCTCCAGATTCAACTTCCGTCGCGCCTTATCAACCGCCCTAGGCTTGATCGCACCCCTCCAGGTTCTTCTAGGGACCAATTCTGTCCACAAAACATGGCAACCTGCCCATTGCTGACGAATAAGAGAAAGATCCCTCTTCATTGCTCGCAATAAAACCACTCCCTTCACTCCACAAAGGTCATTCTCCCCAAGGTGCAAGAGCAACACGTCAGGACAAACACCTCCCACCAACCAAGAATTCAAGGCTGGGATAAGCTCCCTCCAAATCATACCTCCCTTCCCCTTCCACACAACTTTAAAAAGGCGAGAATTAAAACCAAGAGTGGAACCAAAGTAGCTTCTTATAGCTTGATCTTCCGCGCGCCTAATGAAGGAATGTCCCACTATCCAGATCGTCATGACAGTAGAACGGGGGCCGGCCACTGAACCTGAAAAAGAAAAGCAGCATCAAATTCAAGAAAAATTATCAACCGCAGGCGCCACAACAGGATCAGTCCGCACATAGCGCCTAAAACAGTTGGAGGACCAACGCCCTAAAGACATAATGTCCTGCTGCGACCAACCCCTGTTATGAGCTTCTGTTGCTGCTCCAATCCTGAAGGAATGCGTACCATACTGTGTCTCATCCAACCCCAAGAATCGCAGCGCTTTACGCAAAACCATGCGCAGTTGGTACTCAGTCACCCTGGAACCATCCCTATGTCGGAAAACAAGGCCCTCTAAGGCGGCCCCCGAACAGTCCCTCAAACGCCTGGCCCACCTAAAAGGACACGTCTCAGAAGGGGAAGAAGCTTCCAGCCAAATGCCCCTCCCTTTGCTGTGTTGACATTCCAAAATCCGCACGTCATTCCTCAAAAGGCAGTATCTTGTTTGGTTTTCCTCACGCCTGATAAATGCTAAACTTGGCCGAGTCGGATGTAATCAGGTGTGGTAAAGATCACACCATTCACCGCTCCGCTCGTAATGAGGGCCTTGGGGCCGCACCTCGCTCCCAGGGTGTCTCCCGGCTCTCACAGGCTTCTCAAAGGCGCCGGTTTCTTCCCAGGGCCTCACCTGCCGCGCCCTGCACTCTGAGTGCCCTGGATAGCACTCGACACCTGCGCCGCAGCAATGGCCGCCGTGTGCCTGCTGCGGTATGCAGCGGTGTGCCGGGACACGCCAGGAGCCATGATTTACCCGGCCCTCATGTCAGCCGTCAAACCGCAGCGGCCGCGGCACACAGCGCTCCTCTGTCAGGCCTGAGAAGAGACAAAACCGCTGCCTGTCACCCGAGGGAGCAACAACATGTGTGGTGTCTGGAAGCTTCCAAAATAATATTACTTTCCGTAGTGAAACCATGCCAACGGGAAAGAGGGTAGCAACCGCGAGAAAGCGCAGAAGCCAAACAGCCATTCGCATTCCACCTCTGAGGAGCAGAGAGGGGAGAGTAAACACAACAATGAACTGCTAGAGGGAGCGGATATTGGAGAAGAGAGTGAGGGGTTACTCTTTCTCTTACTTACTCAACACCAGTAGTGTCTCTGGGCAATTCGCTAACATTCAATCCAATCAGGGCCGGACTGGGAACAGAAACCTGCCCTGGCACACTGTCAGCCAGCCCCCCCTGGGGTGAGAGGGAGTGCAGCAAAGCAGTGTGGGAGGGCCGGTTTCAGACGATTTTGTTACTGGGGGCCGATTTTGCCGACCCCCGGTAACAAAAAAACAGCCCCCCTTGGGTCCAAAATCGGCCCCACCCTAGCGGCCCACCGGGGAAACGCCCGGTGCCCACTATGGCACCAACTTCTACCCTCAATCATTAGGCTACAAAATGTTATTTCAAAATCTGAAACCAGTAATTGTTTAACCTAAATTTCTCTTGTGAGTCAACTTCATTCATTTCCTTTGCATGTCATGTGGTGGGCCATCACTCCATTTTACTACACCAACTCTTCTGTCACTTTGCCGAGCTCCACTTGCTGCACAATCTCGTTTTAATCTCTTTGCAGAAATTTGCAAACTTCCTTGATAAGTGCCTCTTTTTACTGCCTTGTTTTCTGACTTGCTCACCTCTCCTTCCACTTTCTTGGTGTCAGCAATGCTGCCCTCTCTTCATTTTCCATGCTCAACCTGTCCAAAATACCTCCCAAGTTTGTGGGTAACCCGGACAAAAAATCTGCTTGTCTATTCCCCCATCCTGATACATGTCCGGCCATAAACTGAAACTCTTGGACACATGGCACTACTCTAAAATCGTAAAACGTTAGGCAAACAAGTGTAATCTGTATGGAAAACAAAAGATTTGAGCCATACAGAAATTCTGAAATATCCCACTATCCATGCTTTGCCCAATTATTCACTTTCAAAATCTAAAAGACTGCATTCAGCAACATTAAAATATGTTTAAGTAAAGCCCACACAGTCCACCACATTACTATGCCACAGTTAGAGGATTGATCCCCAACACCATAGGCACTGCCAACAATACTGTTAAAGATTGGCTGGAATTTACCAAAAGACTCAAAAATTGGTACCAAAATGACATCCGTGTTCATCCTCTTGAAATGTTCCTCTTTAATTGTTCCCCGCCAAATTATTTCCATAACTGGCTTACTATCCACATTTTACACACATTTAGCATAATTCTCTGCCATAACTGTAAAAGATCTCGACATTCAGGGCTGGATGGCACACTCACTGCCCGCGGCAGGTTTTACTTTGCTCTGCTCCCTTCAGCAGAAATAATATGGGCTAAGCATTCACCCTAATGCAGCAAGAGTTTGCACTTTTTTTCACTTCAAGAGCAACTTGAGAACACATATCAAAGGATTCCCAAATGCGTAAGAAATTCTGATGCATCTTCTGGTGCTAAAGTGACGCATTGCTGGAGATGGTCATAAGACTGACGCAACTCCCGCAATGCGTCAGAAAACAGAGGAGTGTCCCATGTTAAAAGCCCTGCGTCAATCCTTACGCCTAGTTTGAGAAGGCATAGGATGTTGACACAGTCAAGTCGTACAGTGACGCAGTGAAAAGATGTACACTTGACTGCGTCAGTTGTACATTGCTTTTAACGTGGGAACACCTACTCTGCATACAATATACCTGGCGCAGGTATAATGTGAAGCAGGCCTCTACAAACTGACCATTGGGCCGAATGGGTCAGTTTGTAAATACGCAGCATTAACTGTACATCTCTTAATTTGGTCTTGAATTTGGTTTATGCTTTGGCCCTTACTCCACCTTCTCATTACATTTTCACAACAGAATCTACCTCCCCCTTACAAAGTTCATTCTCTTCACCTATGCAGATTACTTTTTTCCACTGACCCTCTCTAATCACTCTTCCCACTTCTCTGACGCTCGTCTTATGGCAAAGCTCACTTTAGAATCAGAATTATAGAAATCGCTTCCACACTTGTATTTCTTTTCGATATGCTTTCACTTTTCTACACTTGTGACCGCTGCTCCTTCTCAATGGATGGGTTTTTTCAGCAATTTACACCTCACAACAATGCTTTCCCTTCTTTACTGTTCAATTGTCTCATGCGCATATCCGATTTCTCCATTGCATTCGCAATTCGAAACTATGGGTCCTGTGATAAATATCGGCAGGTCAAACCAAGCATTGTGTATGGTGTGCTGGAGGGGAGGAGAACTCCCCGATTTTCCCTGAACCTGTAGATTTTGGTACATTCCAAAATCCGCACGTCATTCCTCAAAAGGCAGTATCTTGTTTGGTTTTCCTCACGCCTGATAAATGCTAAACTTGGCCGAGTCGGATGTAATCAGGTGTGGTAAAGATCACACCATTCACCGCTCCGCTCGTAATGAGGGCCTTGGGGCCGCACCTCGCTCCCAGGGTGTCTCCCGGCTCTCACAGGCTTCTCAAAGGCGCCGGTTTCTTCCCAGGGCCTCACCTGCCGCGCCCTGCACTCTGAGTGCCCTGGATAGCACTCGACACCTGCGCCGCAGCAATGGCCGCCGTGTGCCTGCTGCGGTATGCAGCGGTGTGCCGGGACACGCCAGGAGCCATGATTTACCCGGCCCTCATGTCAGCCGTCAAACCGCAGCGGCCGCGGCACACAGCGCTCCTCTGTCAGGCCTGAGAAGAGACAAAACCGCTGCCTGTCACCCGAGGGAGCAACAACATGTGTGGCGTCTGGAAGCTTCCAAAATAATATTACTTTCCGTAGTGAAACCATGCCAACGGGAAAGAGGGTAGCAACCGCGAGAAAGCGCAGAAGCCAAACAGCCATTCGCATTCCACCTCTGAGGAGCAGAGAGGGGAGAGTAAACACAACAATGAACTGCTAGAGGGAGCGGATATTGGAGAAGAGAGTGAGCGAAAGACAGGGAGGGAGGGAAGAATGACGTGGAAGCGAGAAGGCGCGACATAGAAACAATTTAAGTGTGGGTGCTGAAATTATGAATTCCTAAAGCTCTGAGGACGTCACAGCACCTCCTCCCCACCCACCACTCACAATGCTCATTTACATGGTCGGACTGGGCTGTAAGATATATTCTTGCTGTGCCGGAAGGGCTTGTCTGACAAGTCGATGTATGGTTTTTTTTGTGGCTGTTTGTGGGCCTGTTTTCAGCTCTATCCTGTGGTCCGATTTTTACTGCATATTTCTCTGATATTAGCAGAAACATTGCCTGCAGCAAACACAATGAAAGCAGATAGATAGAAGGTTATATGCTCGCGCTCTATTGTCAATAGTAATGAATAAAACTTATTAGGATTGCTACCAGGGATAAACCTGACGTCTATCTATCGTCAAAAATAATGTAGTAAAACCACATTAACAGAATAAATACAATGTATCCCGAGTAAATTCAAACTGTGTACAGAACAACTATCAAATAAAGCATCATATTCCAAAATAGGTATCAATCTTCTTCTTTAATATTCATCGTAGCATCTCTTTCACTGCTAGCCAACACGTGTTTCGTCTAATTATAGCAGTTTGACTCTGTTCCAAGTGGCGTGATAATTTAGTAAATTGGAAGTTATCGATCGGTTCCACGAAGAAGTAGCACCTTTATTTACTGAAAAAACGAAACCCTCGTCAGGGCAAAGTCTGGTCACAATATCAAATAAGTATATCGGGTTTCAACATCGATGGCAGCACGAGACGCCGTACTCGTGCTGCCATCAATGTGCATCTTGTCTTTATTTGTTTACACCTGCCCTGATTTGTAAACATGGGCTACTTTTATGCTGATTTGCTAATAGGGGAGGCCTTTTTTTAAAATGTTGTGCCCGGCCTATTTTCTATCCCAGCCAGATCCTGGTGCTAATGAAAGGAAGGAATTGTAACATCGGTGGAACAAGAGGGAGAGAAAGAGAGAGTGAAACAGGTAAAGAGATGTATGTATAGGTAAGATGGCAGAGTGAGAGGAAGAGAGACAGCGAGACAAAGGGATCAAAAGAGAGGAAGATTATCTTTAGGGTCAATACCAGAGCAAGGGTTCCTAATGCAAGCAAGGAAAATGGCCCCTCTGTTCTCCAGGTAAATAGCACCAGGCAGCCTTAACTGGGGTACAGTGAGCACCACACACCACTCCCCCCTTGGCCCTGCTGCTTTAAGTCAGCTGTATTAATGATTTCTACATCTTTGTTCAAGGTCATGGTTGCCTCCGAGCTATCAGCCAGATTCATCAAGCGAAATGCGCTCGCAAAAGGGCCAGATTCTGAGAATCTGGCCCTTCGCGAATGCAATTTTTGCATTTGGGATTCATCATCCAAATGCAAAAATCGCTAATAAAGAATTCGCAAATTTGCAAGGGGTAGCATTTAAGGAATCTCTATTTGATATTCCTTAAATGCTATTCATGAAACATTTAAAAATTGCGAATTCGCAATTTAGGACCGCTATTTACCACAAAGTCAAACCTCGTGGTAAATAGCGAAAACTTAGAAAAATGCATTTAAATGCATTTTTCTAAGTTGCATGTTACACACACACATGTCCTTTGGACATGTGTGTGCACACCATCAGTGTAAATTCACATTTCAGGGGTGCTGCAGGGTGTCCTTTGGACACCCCTGCACCCTTGAAATCGCATCCTTATTTGCGATTAGCAAATTGCTAATCGCAAAAAAGGAATAACTCCCCATTCATTCCTATGGGCCTTTGGCCCATAGGAATGAATGGGGAGTTATTCCTTATTTGCGATTAGCAATTTGCTAATCGCAATTAAGGAAGCCGTAGGAATCGCAATTTATTTTGCGATTCCTACATGACTCCCGTTTTGCAAGTCCTTAATAGCGATTCCTTAATAATCGCTATTAAGGACTCGCAAAACGGGACAATGATGAATCTGGCTGTATATGCCTTCGAGACAATAAGATGGTCATAGGGTTTGGCAGAGTGGGAGCCAATGGAGTAACACAAAATGATGCCCCCCTCCTGCAGAATGTGACGAGGGCCCAAAGTCTCCTGTATTTCAGATATTCATTGGCATTTTGATGAATTAGGGGGACCCTTTGAAAGGCTGGGGCCAACCTGGAGGCGTAGGGTCCCCCTTGTGCCACAGATGCTTCAGGAATCTATGTTACACCCCGTTTGGGAGCTGTGATCACCTGCTCTGGCAGAGCCACAGTTCTTATTCGCCATTTGAAGGTGTGGGAAGCAATGGATTTCTGATGGCAGAGGTTCAGCTGGCCTTGTAGTTGGAAACCCTTGAAATGGCAGCCCATCGTTCATGTTCATATGGCCTCTGGGTTATAGTGGTGGCCACCATGGATTTTTAGGTCTTGCCTGAGACACCGCATGTGTTGATGCTTACAAGACATTTTATTAGCTTAAAGGGAATTTAGAGCCCAACTATTTCTTACCACTGGATGGCTTCATCATCACTCTTATTTTGTTGCTTCTCTTTGGTTAGCCCATGCAAGCTTCACTTATTCTACTTGTGTTTGTCTTTCTCTTGGAGCCTAGCCCAAGTACTGGTTCCAAGACAAGTGAGTGTCCTTCTGCTGCTCGTGCTTTTCATCCTTGCCTACTTTTTTCTTTTACTTTCAGCACTTCAGAAGAGTGCATAGGCTTACAAGCCCTCTCCCTCCCGTCCCCTTCCCACCCTTCTACTGCTGTCCGTTGTGGTCTTTGCCCACTCCTACCCTCCTTCCTTTGTCCCTTGTTTTGCTTGCCTTTTCCCACACCACTTTGGGGATTTGTTTTTTTAAAACAAAAAAAGAAATTATAAGTGTGCCATGTAGTAGCGACAAGTTGACGGAGCCTCATAAAACACTTTGACTGAAATTTACTTGACAGCAGTTCCTGTAACTGCAAGAGAAGTCCGATGGGCAGGCAGACTTCACTAAATTTGGCAGGCAGGTACTAACTCAGAGCAACAAAGTACTTTATTTTGTTGTCCTGACGGAGTAAATTCCGTCTGACTAACACAAATTAAGCCCATAATCCTTAAAAACACAATTAGAAGGTAGAACGTACAATATTTATACTCATCAGTACTGTCAAAACATTGCATTTCGTTTCAGATGCATTAAAAAATAAATACGCTCATGATTAAAGTAATTTTGTCACATTTAGAAAACATTCTCACCCCTTAAAACAATTTTGGAGTTCTTTTATAACTTCAATTAATGAATTTAGATGCATTTCTTTCTTATAGTCCAGGCTAAAAACCAAATATGTAGATATAGCAGAAATTCGCAACTGCTTAGTTTCAGATTTGCACAAACGGATTGGCTTTATATAGGCCTGGATGGTGAACTCCGCTCTGTTTATGGAGTTTGCTGAGTTTTCAGCACTCCGTGGAGCACGCAGAGTTCCGAATCACAGAGCAGAGTTTTTTCCTCGCTCGTGCTCGCCATCGTTAAGTTGGCAAGGTGAGCAAGAAAATCTAATGCTAATCCCACTCCCAGCGAGATCTCTCATAGAGGGCGGTAACAGATGTTCATGACCGCTTGCATTGAGAAACCATCCATTCGCGTTGAGGGAGCTGCCGCTCGAGTAGAAAATCTACTTGAGTGGAAGAAAAAAGCAGCGCTCTCTTGTGCTACACATGGTGCTGTCTGCACTGATTTTCCAGTGCGTGACAAACACCTGGCGCTAAAACTCAGTGAAAATGACGAGACCTAACGCCCATAACTAGGGTGAAACTGGTCCTGAGTTGCTTGTGTGCTACTTCGGGGAGGACCTGGATTGGCAGTTCAGGCTGGACTGTTCCTATTGGGGCAGGGTCAAGACTGATTCTCATGTAGGTGGGCCCAAACTGAGATGGTATGGTGTGCAAAATAACGATGGGTTGGGCTGCAGCCCGAGAGATTACTAGTGCCTGAGACTGAATCAAGCCCTCCATCCATAACTTTTTGTGGATATATTGCATCTATAATATGGCACTGGAATAGTGGCAAATAAGGCAATAATCCTTCAAAATTGTGCCAAAGCTAAATTTGCACCACTTCGATCTGTCGAATGGACTGCAGAAGCAGCTGTCACCCTTTCTGTAATACCAGCTTGTCCCAGGGGCACAGACAGCAGGTATACAAGCCCCTAATGCAGTTTTCATAAGTCAGCTCCTGGTGACCAAGGGGCGCCCTGCTCTGTGAAGTTCACACTGTTGAAGAGCTACAGTAATGCCAGGGCACTCTTAGTGGAATCTCGTCCTGCAACATTTCCACAACACTGACATAATACTAGTAGAGGAAGATCCCATTCTCCTGAAGCCCCTATAGAGAAGACTGGAAACTGATGGGGAAGGTGAAACAGCTGGAGGGCGCTTACACCATGTGGCTTCTACTGCACACAGTGAAGTGCTGGGATAAGGTCAGACTGATGAAGTCAGGATGTCACATTGATAGAGAAGCATCACAGTCCTGGAGCGAAATAGCACCCTCAGGACTCTTCTAGATGAGGCTCATGGTGCTGTAGGATTCTGTCTCTCACTGCCACAGTAAGCTCATGCCCCTGGTCGGGATCTACCATCCCCGCCCCTGATGCTGGGAGACACTGTTTTCCGACCTGTGGGCGAGAGGCTGCCTCCCTGCAGAATGTAGAATATGCAAGATGGCGGTGGGCAGGTAGAGACTCGCCATTGGCTCACCTGGAATGCCTCAGAGCCAGTGGGAATGAGGTCACCTCACCCGGCCGTGTCTGAGCAAAACCAGTGGGTTGGGCACAGGCTGAAAAGTGCTCTCTTACATCAAAGCAAGCAGGGAAATCTGAACCTTGCATTAAAGAGATCAAATAAGCCATAGTTGCATCATGGCATCCCAATTTGCTCTGAAAGCAGCCACCTATCTCGCAGCCTTCAGGGAATATGCAAAGTGGCACAATCCAGCGCTGTGCAGTAGACTCCTCAGACTCTTTCAGTACCCCTTAGGAGGGTGGAAAGAATTCCAAAGTCTATGGTGGGGTCAGCAGCCCCAGCCCCGAAAGCAATGTTATAATGAACAAGCATTGGCAACGCCAATAGGTCTCAGCTATGCAAGAGCCATTGACTTTTGCCAATATGTTTTAGCCATGTTGTAACACAGCTCGGTAGCTGTTTGACATGGCTAAATGCTAGTGGCGTGGAGTGGAGCGTCATAAAGTAGCGTGTTGTGGGGTGTTAGGGAGTGACGTAGAGAGTCATGGAGTGGCATGGTGTAGTGTAGTGTAGTGTAGAGTTGAGTAGTGTGGAGTGGAGTGAAGTGGAGTGTCCTGGAGTGGCATAGAATGGAGTGGCATAGTGCTGTGGAGTGGTGCAGAGGGAGTAGAGTGTTGTAGAGGGGTGTAGAATTTCGTATAGTTCAGTGGTGTAGAGAGGAGCAGAGCATCAGAGTGGAGCACAGTGTCAGAGTGGAGCAGAGTGTCATAGAGTGGAGTGGCATAGAGTGTTGTGGAGTGGTGTACAGCAGAGTGGAATATCTTAGAGCATGTTGTGTAGAGTGGAGCAGAGTGTTGCAAAGTACAGTGATGTAGAGTGGAGTAGATTATCGTAGAGTGTAGTGGCATTGAGGGGAGTAGTGTAGTAGAGTGGAAAGGAGTAGAGTGTCATAGAGTGGAGTGGCATAGCGTCAGAGTGGAGTGGCATAGAGTGGAATGGAGTGGAGTGATGTAGAGAGGAGTACCAGAGTGGCGTAGAGTCGAGTGCTGGAGTGGAGTAGTGTGTCATAGAATAGAGAGGAGTAAAATGGCAGAGAGTGGTGTAGAGGGAGTTGCATAGAGCACCCCTGATTCTCTAACATCTTACAGATATTTTCATTATGCTGAGTGGGGCCCCCTGAAGATTTGGGGCCCCAGAAATGTTGGAGCCACCCCGCACTGGAGGGGCCTGCATTAACCTCCTGCCCACAAGCCTACCTAAAGCTATGTGTATGATTACAGTGTGATGCTCGTGGATAAATGGTACCCAGAAATGCCAAGGAGACTTTAAAGTGCCTGCAAAAGGGACCTTCACTTCACCTTCACCTTCACACCGGCTCCAAAGACTACATCATTTATCTCCACAGGCTCCCATTAGCTCAAATTAAGTACCAATCATTTTGATTGGTGCACCAGGCACGCTATGGCAGAGGGCTCTCTGTCCTGTGTGGTAAGTTCACAGAATGGTTCAACTATACGGGTAAAGTCAACATATTCCTGATTATTGGTGATGTCATTGACAATAAAAACAGAAAAGAACAGTGAACTGTGCCTTTTCGTATTTAGCTGCGCGATTGAGTAATGGCCTCCCACAAAATCTTCCAAGAAATGGAAACGATGAAGCTGATTCAGTCTCTGGTGGGTGAAATGCTGTCTGTCAAGGTGGCAGTGGTCATCTCCTCTGCCGGACTGCTGCCCACCATATTAAATGATCACCACAGGCCCTGCAATGATCTCTGTGCCTTCAATCAGCACAGAGCAGCAGCTCCTGTGAAGAAAGAAAACGTTTGGTGCATGTCTCCAATATTTCTGACTGCTGCACACCAAACTTTTTTGATTTTCTGAAACAACTCTCAACGTGGGAGTTTGTTTCTGAAAACCAACAATATTTCTCCCAGGGTGTGGAGGTCATTATGTTTTTTTCTATTTGTGATTGCCTGGTTTTACCTGGTGGCTTGGAATACACAAACAAGAATTTGCAATGCAATAGGTCTCGCATTTGCGAGAGTTTAAGCTACTGGCATTGTAAATGACAATACCTTTTATTTATCTGTTTTCATAATTAGCACATTGCCAATAGCTCAAACTCTTGTAAATGCAAGACCTCTGCCGCCATTGTCCCGGGCTGCTTGGAAAGTGAAAGCGCGCATGGCAAGCTGAAAGTTGGAGCAAAAGTATGTCATGCCTGCAGTAGGAGAAACGCATTAATGAAAATAGTGCTTGTAGAGTAAATGTTCCGTGTAACAGCTGAAGTTAATGAGCCAGTCCTCTTGAGAGGTTACAAATGAAGACAAGGCGGTACTAAGTAGGGACTAACAAGCCTAATAATGAATAAGGAGCCAGCATTTACAAAGGATAATGACACAAGCCAATGAAAAATATGGGAGGAGAGAGGGCGGAGCTTCAGTCCATACTCAAATACAGCATGCCTCGCAGAGCAGCACATGCGCTGCCCAGGCTTGACCTAAAAACTACACAAGACCATCTATTGTACCTCCGGTTGGTACTATTACCCTGATGACCCCTACTGTGTCGGGCTGCCAAAAGAAGTTTATGACAGCGGGGACGTTGAGTCACCATTGGAAAACGGAGGGTATGGTGGACAGTTGTGACTGAGTACTCTGTTCATCGAACTCTAAATTAGGCCTGGTCTTTTTATGTTGCATATGAGAATATTCCATACAATGAGGACATTAATGCTGTCAGATCTCCATACAAGAATAGATTTATGTTTAGGCATGACTTATCTTTGGAGCATTGGTCGTTGGTGAAATCTGAATGTGTTTCCGTGCTGAGGGACCTGCACTTCAGAACTGAGGAGGACCGGTCGGACTATGTGTGCAGCGCCAGTGCTGCAGTGGCAGATAAGTGGTAGCCTGGGCACCAATGCTAGCAAGAAAAATGAGCTCCTTACCAGGGTTGGGCAGTAAAACACGAATAATTTCAATGCAGTTGGCCCATCACAGCCCTGTACCCTGCTGCCACTGCACTTGCAGCACCAGCGAAAGCCACCCCTCTGAAAAAATCACATGGTAGGACTGAGAAGCATCAACAGAGCTCCATTTGTGGGACCAATGGATAATCAGTGGGCTGAGGGTCAGGACTGAGAAGCATTGGCGGAGCACGGTTCTAATCCATGCTTTCCTCTCCCACACGTTCCTTAAAAATGCAGGCAGAAGAACGAATGCGCCTGAACCGCCCATTCCATTTACAACGCAAGTCATTACAATGACTAGCCTTAGGGGGGCGCTGGACTTTGGAATAGTACAATGTACTATTCCAACTCCAGTCCCCTCAACAGTAGGGAAAGAGTTGGACTTTAAAGTCCAACGCCACTTTAAATAACACGTCATTGTAACGACTTGCGTGGTTCAGACCCATTCGTTGTTCCACCGCGTTGCAAAGGCAACGCATTGTTCAGCAGTCGTGGTATTTGCTGTTTTCCGCCGAGCAGAGATTGGTCTCTGCCTGTTATAGCACTACTAGGATCATTACAAGTCTCAGCTGAGGTGCATCCACAGAGCTAAGCAGTGCAAGGTACGCTGTCCTAGAATAGAAAGGAGGCTGCGGGTTAAGGTTCACTAAGACAGCCCTGATCTAGGATAGGGGTTGTTTGTCAAACACAATCTCCCTCAATTAAGCACCGGCACTGACAGAGGGCAGACCCTGGAAGGGAAGGGCGAGCAATGGATAACCAGAACGTCTAAGTGACGGGATGCTTGTACGTCGTGGGAAAGGCTACCTCGGCCCGATGCCACCACGTCCCTCGTTCCACAGAGAACCGTCGGTGTGCTTAACTAACTGTGACATCTAAACCATTTATTAACCGTCAGAACTACAAAATTGTGCATTCCAAGATTCCAATGTCTTCCTGATGCACCAGTGCGAGAGATGTGGAGAGAAACTAGCCAGTTAGGCACTACCCAGCCCCTGACCTTCATGCAGCCACCGTCTGCTGGAGATGAGGCCTGCTGTTACCACTCTAGGGCACGCGCCGCCATTGGCAGGGTATAAGCAGAGGTGAGGATAAGGCAACATTTGCTGCCAGTCCCCTGCATGTGAGGACCAGCATATGATACTGACACAGTGATGTTTCCCCTTGCACTCAACCACACTTGTGAACCTTGAAAGCGCTGTTGTCTAAATGCCTGCTGTGAGATATGTTTAACAATGAGAGAGAGCTTTGCTAACCAAAAGCATAAGCCTGCGAGCTCTGTGCAACCTGGTGGATAGTTCTTCGCTATGAGACATTAGCATGTGAGGGTTCTGTAACCTGATAGATATGTTTTCTGTATGAAGAATGATTGATGTATGTTAGATGGACCATCTCTGATGTGTGATGCATGAGCCTGTACAGTCTTTGTAACCCATGCGATATGTCTGACCATATTAGATCTCTATAACATAAAGCACAGCTGCCCAAGTCTGTAAAATATGTGCAACCTTAGTGATAGCGTTGCTGCCCTCAGTCATGCATTGACTGATAAATGAACATCAGCACCTTCATATGAAAATGTTTATAATATTCGCCATGTCTATAAAACGTGTCAATTATGATAAACCTTTTTTCTAACCTAAATAACAGTTCAGAGAGCACAGCTAATATTTAAAAGTGCCCTGTTGCTATCCATGTTGTACATGGTGAGTAATGTTCGTTAGTTGGAATCATTTTTTGTTGAAACCTTTTTTGCAAATTATGAGGAAGATGCTAGATGAGGTGGGTACTACGGCAAATTCATGACTGTCGGGACATCCCTGTTGGTGCGGAAATATATATTTTCAGTTGTCCTGAGTAGACTCCACACTTTGCCTAAATTGGTTAAATTAAGCACACCTCTTAAACATCTGCCATTCAACACATTCTATTTGTATATGACTGTCAGTCTCCACTGTAAGCATACTTTATAACATTTATGTTGTCTATAGGTTCTGAATAGGTTTCTCCAAACTATGTCAAAGCCCAGGGCTCATAATCCCTTAAAACGGTACTTTTCTACAAGAGAGAAGAAAAAACAACCATGGCCGAATGTGACCTCTGGCACCCAGTAAATAACATTAGCAGTACCTCTCCAAATTCAGTATGAATTATAATTCAAATATCAACATTAGATATGTTTTTTAAATCAGGTAGTTTCCTACCCAAAAATCCGCTTGTCAGATTATGAAACATCTCAATGCCAAATACACACTCTTTAATTTTGATAAATAAAGTCTATACCCCATCACAAAAGCTTACCATGTACATGAAAAAACATGCATGTGCAGATTATGTGTTACATGCCTTTGTATCACCTTAAATGCAAGGCTTGTATATGTTTAGTTATTGAGCACTGCAAAACTCAAATTGCGTCACAGTGCTATCTTTCAGGACTATTCTAAGCTGAAGATGGTTACAGAACGCTCCATGTAGAGGTTTTGCAAGCGGGCTTTGTTCTAGGTTACATGGTCACGGGGAGCCAACACCCTAATATTACATTTTTCATACAATGCCATTGCATCCTGGCTTTGGATCCGCTAATGTCAATGTCCTTCTGCATGCATTCATGAGGGCTCATCATGGTAGAGTCGCAGTGCTCTCCAGAGCTTGGACCTTGGACTCGCATTTTAACTCTGCAGTGAATGGGTTTCCCAGTGATCACGTTATGCTTGAGTTCTGAACATCTGGAGAGATTGGTAGTCTTGTGATGCTGCTGCTCCCTGACGCCTCGCGTCAGCTGTGAGTGGGATGAAGAGGGGAGTTTTTTTAGTTTAGCCCTAAAGTTATGAAGGGACATTATGGATGTTGGGGAGAGATCATTCCAAAGATGAGGATTCATGAATGAGAAATGTTTCCTTTCTCTTGGGGTGCATTTGCTCAGAAAGAGACGAAACACGTGTCGGCGGTGTGAGCTGGGAAGTTTTAAACTTACACATATGGATTCTCAATAAAGAACTGAAAGAACATTTTGTTTGGATTCTGAATTTGGTGTTATTCAACATAGAAATCTGTTTGGATTTGTAGATACAGTGGTTATGACAAGTATTTCTCAGGGTTTATCTCTCTCCAAAGGAGATATCTAGGATTACCTAGATCATACTAAGTTGATACTACGTAGAGTGCTTTAGTAGCCTGTTCCTTAACTTTTCTTGTTAGGTACATTGTGTGCCATTTAACACTCCTGGTGGTAGGTGTGTATCAGGCTATAGAAGCACTTAGGGATGTTGACCGACATTTAAGTCTTAAACTACACGTATACTTTTGTGATTTGGAAGAGTGTTACTATATGTGCGGACATTTCTCCTCTCTGGGGAGGACACTACCACCAATTTGTATTATTACTGCTTACGCAAATGTTTTCGGAAAAGGGGGTGGTGATGAACAGAGTGTCTGAATTAAGCAGACCACTCTTACCCAGTCCAAAGATCAGGGCTTGATCCATCACCGTTATTTATCTCACTGCACCATCCCAGCTCAGAACCTGGCTATATGCAAATCAGTCTGTCCCTGGCCCAGTGCATCATGGGAACAGGGCAGACTAAACTACCAAGCCAATTCTTCACCAGAAAGGAGACAAGCTACCGGGGACCGGTTTCTGGCATTTCAGCCGTCTTCGGCCCGGCTTGCTTGATTCCTGATGGTGCAGTGAGAAAGGGACTCATGTCTGAGTATACCCTGCCACACCTATAGTGGCCAAAAACGATTCAGAAAAAGGGGGTGGTGATGAACAGAGTGTCTGAATTAAGCAGACCACTCTTACCCAGTCCAAAGATCAGGGCTTGATCCATCACCGTTATTTATCTCACTGCACCATCCCAGCTCAGAACCTGGCTATATGCAAATCAGTCTGTCCCTGGCCCAGTGCATCATGGGAACATGGCAGACTAAACTACCAAGCCAATTCTTCACCAGAAAGGAGACAAGCTACCGGGGACCGGTTTCTGGCATTTCAGCCGTCTTCGGCCTGGCTTGCTTGATTCCTGATGGTGCAGTGAGAAAGGGACTCATGTCTGAGTATACCCTGCCACACCTATAGTGGCCAAAAACGATTCAGAAAAGGGGGTGGTGATGAACAGAGTGTCTGAATTAAGCAGACCACTCTTGCCCAGTCCAAAGATCAGGGCTTGATCCATCACCGTTATTTATCTCACTGCACCATCCCAGCTCAGAACCTGGCTATATGCAAATCAGTCTGTCCCAGGCCCAGTGCATCATGGGAACAGGGCAGACTAAACTACCAAGCCAATTCTTCACCAGAAAGGAGACAAGCTACCGGGGACCGGTTTCTGGCATTTCAGCCGTCTTCGGCCCGGCTTGCTTGATTCCTGATGGTGCAGTGAGAAAGGGACTCATGTCTGAGTATACCCTGCCACACCTATAGTGGCCAAAACCGATTCAGAAAAGGGGGTGGTGATGAACAGAGTGTCTGAATTAAGCAGACCACTCTTACCCAGTCCAAAGATCAGGGCTTGATCCATCACCATTATTTATCTCACTGCACCATCCCAGCTCAGAACCTGGCTATATGCAAATCAGTCTGTCCCTGGCCCCCTTTTCTGAATCATTTTTGTCCACCATAAGCGTGGAAGGGTATACTCAGATGTCAGTCCCTAGCTCATTGCACCATCAGGATTCAAGCAAGCCGGGCCGAAGACGGCTGAAATGCCAGAAACCGGTCCCCGGTAGCTTGTTTCCTTCCCAGTATAAGAATTGGCTTGGTAGTTTGGTCTGCCCTGTTCCCATGATGCACTGGGCCAGGGTCAGACTAATTTGCATATAGCCAAGTTCTGAGCTGGGATGGTGCAGTGAGCTAAAAAACGGTGATGGATCAAGCCCTGATCTTTGGACTGGGTAACAGTGGTCTGCTTAATTCAGACACTCTGTTCATCACCACCCCCTTTTCTGAATCATTTTTGTCCACCATAAGCGTGGAAGGGTATACTCAGATGTCAGTCCCTAGCTCATTGCACCATCAGGATTCAAGCAAGCCGGGCCGAAGACGGCTGAACTGCCAGAAACCGGTCCCCGGTAGCTTGTTTCCTTCCCAGTATAAGAATTGGCTTGGTAGTTTGGTCTGCCCTGTTCCCATGATGCACTGGGCCAGGGTCAGACTAATTTGCATATAGCCAAGTTCTGAGCTGGGATGGTGCAGTGAGCTAAAAAACGGTGATGGATCAAGCCCTGATCTTTGGACTGGGTAAGAGTGGTCTGCTTAATTCAGACACTCTGTTCATCACCACCCCCTTTTCTGAATCATTTTTGTCCACCATAAGCGTGGAAGGGTATACTCAGATGTCAGTCCCTAGCTCATTGCACCATCAGGATTCAAGCAAGCCGGGCCGAAGACGGCTGAAATGCCAGAAACCGGTCCCCGGTAGCTTGTTTCCTTCCCAGTATAAGAATTGGCTTGGTAGTTTGGTCTGCCCTGTTCCCATGATGCACTGGGCCAGGGTCAGACTAATTTGCATATAGCCAAGTTCTGAGCTGGGATGGTGCAGTGAGCTAAAAAACGGTGATGGATCAAGCTCTGATCTTTCGACTGGGTAAGAGTGGTCTGCTTAATTCAGACACTCTGTTCATCACCACCCCCTTTTCTGAATCATTTTTGTCCACCATAAGCGTGGAAGGGTATACTCAGATGTCAGTCCCTAGCTCATTGCACCATCAGGATTCAAGCAAGCCGGGCCGAAGACGGCTGAAATGCCAGAAACCGGTCCCCGGTAGCTTGTTTCCTTCCCAGTATAAGAATTGGCTTGGTAGTTTGGTCTGCCCTGTTCCCATGATGCACTGGGCCAGGGTCAGACTAATTTGCATATAGCCAAGTTCTGAGCTGGGATGGTGCAGTGAGCTAAAAAACGGTGATGGATCAAGCCCTGATCTTTGGACTGGGTAAGAGTGGTCTGCTTAATTCAGACACTCTGTTCATCACCACCCCCTTTTCTGAATCATTTTTGTCCACCATAAGCGTGGAAGGGTATACTCAGATGTCAGTCCCTAGCTCATTGCACCATCAGGATTCAAGCAAGCCGGGCCGAAGACGGCTGAAATGCCAGAAACCGGTCCCCGGTAGCTTGTTTCCTTCCCAGTATAAGAATTGGCTTGGTAGTTTGGCCTGCCCTGTTCCCATGATGCACTGGGCCAGGGTCAGACTAATTTGCATATAGCCAAGTTCTGAGCTGGGATGGTGCAGTGAGCTAAAAAACGGTGATGGATCAAGCCCTGATCTTTGGACTGGGTAAGAGTGGTCTGCTTAATTCAGACACTCTGTTCATCACCACCCCCTTTTCTGAATCATTTTTGTCCACCATAAGCGTGGGAGGGTATACTCAGATGTCAGTCCCTAGCTCATTGCACCATCAGGATTCAAGCAAGCCGGGCCGAAGACGGCTGAAATGCCAGAAACCGGTCCCCGGTAGCTTGTTTCCTTCCCAGTATAAGAATTGGCTTGGTAGTTTGGTCTGCCCTGTTCCCATGATGCACTGGGCCAGGGTCAGACTAATTTGCATATAGCCAAGTTCTGAGCTGGGATGGTGCAGTGAGCTAAAAAACGGTGATGGATCAAGCCCTGATCTTTGGACTGGGTAAGAGTGGTCTGCTTAATTCAGACACTCTGTTCATCACCACCCCCTTTTCTGAATCATTTTTGTCCACCATAAGCGTGGAAGGGTATACTCAGATGTCAGTCCCTAGCTCATTGCACCATCAGGATTCAAGCAAGCCGGGCCGAAGACGGCTGAAATGCCAGAAACCGGTCCCCGGTAGCTTGTTTCCTTCCCAGTATAAGAATTGGCTTGGTAGTTTGGTCTGCCCTGTTCCCATGATGCACTGGGCCAGGGTCAGACTAATTTGCATATAGCCAAGTTCTGAGCTGGGATGGTGCAGTGAGCTAAAAAACGGTGATGGATCAAGCCCTGATCTTTGGACTGGGTAAGAGTGGTCTGCTTAATTCAGACACTCTGTTCATCACCACCCCCTTTTCTGAATCATTTTTGTCCACCATAAGCGTGGAAGGGTATACTCAGATGTCAGTCCCTAGCTCATTGCACCATCAGGATTCAAGCAAGCCGGGCCGAAGACGGCTGAAATGCCAGAAACCGGTCCCCGGTAGCTTGTTTCCTTCCCAGTATAAGAATTGGCTTGGTAGTTTGGTCTGCCCTGTTCCCATGATGCACTGGGCCAGGGTCAGACTAATTTGCATATAGCCAAGTTCTGAGCTGGGATGGTGCAGTGAGCTAAAAAACGGTGATGGATCAAGCCCTGATCTTTGGACTGGGTAAGAGTGGTCTGCTTAATTCAGACACTCTGTTCATCACCACCCCCTTTTCTGAATCATTTTTGTCCACCATAAGCGTGGAAGGGTATACTCAGATGTCAGTCCCTAGCTCATTGCACCATCAGGATTCAAGCAAGCCGGGCCGAAGACGGCTGAAATGCCAGAAACCGGTCCCCGGTAGCTTGTTTCCTTCCCAGTATAAGAATTGGCTTGGTAGTTTGGCCTGCCCTGTTCCCATGATGCACTGGGCCAGGGTCAGACTAATTTGCATATAGCCAAGTTCTGAGCTGGGATGGTGCAGTGAGCTAAAAAACGGTGATGGATCAAGCCCTGATCTTTGGACTGGGTAAGAGTGGTCTGCTTAATTCAGACACTCTGTTCATCACCACCCCCTTTTCTGAATCATTTTTGTCCACCATAAGCGTGGGAGGGTATACTCAGATGTCAGTCCCTAGCTCATTGCACCATCAGGATTCAAGCAAGCCGGGCCGAAGACGGCTGAAATGCCAGAAACCGGTCCCCGGTAGCTTGTTTCCTTCCCAGTATAAGAATTGGCTTGGTAGTTTGGTCTGCCCTGTTCCCATGATGCACTGGGCCAGGGTCAGACTAATTTGCATATAGCCAAGTTCTGAGCTGGGATGGTGCCGTGAGCTAAAAAACGGTGATGGATCAAGCCCTGATCTTTGGACTGGGTAAGAGTGGTCTGCTTAATTCAGACACTCTGTTCATCACCACCCCCTTTTCTGAATCATTTTTGTCCACCATAAGCGTGGAAGGGTATACTCAGATGTCAGTCCCTAGCTCATTGCACCATCAGGATTCAAGCAAGCCGGGCCGAAGACGGCTGAAATGCCAGAAACCGGTCCCCGGTAGCTTGTTTCCTTCCCAGTATAAGAATTGGCTTGGTAGTTTGGCCTGCCCTGTTCCCATGATGCACTGGGCCAGGGTCAGACTAATTTGCATATAGCCAAGTTCTGAGCTGGGATGGTGCAGTGAGCTAAAAAACGGTGATGGATCAAGCCCTGATCTTTGGACTGGGTAAGAGTGGTCTGCTTAATTCAGACACTCTGTTCATCACCACCCCCTTTTCTGAATCATTTTTGTCCACCATAAGCGTGGGAGGGTATACTCAGATGTCAGTCCCTAGCTCATTGCACCATCAGGATTCAAGCAAGCCGGGCCGAAGACGGCTGAAATGCCAGAAACCGGTCCCCGGTAGCTTGTTTCCTTCCCAGTATAAGAATTGGCTTGGTAGTTTGGTCTGCCCTGTTCCCATGATGCACTGGGCCAGGGTCAGACTAATTTGCATATAGCCAAGTTCTGAGCTGGGATGGTGCCGTGAGCTAAAAAACGGTGATGGATCAAGCCCTGATCTTTGGACTGGGTAAGAGTGGTCTGCTTAATTCAGACACTCTGTTCATCACCACCCCCTTTTCTGAATCATTTTTGTCCACCATAAGCGTGGAAGGGTATACTCAGATGTCAGTCCCTAGCTCATTGCACCATCAGGATTCAAGCAAGCCGGGCCGAAGACGGCTGAAATGCCAGAAACCGGTCCCCGGTAGCTTGTTTCCTTCCCAGTATAAGAATTGGCTTGGTAGTTTGGTCTGCCCTGTTCCCATGATGCACTGGGCCAGGGTCAGACTAATTTGCATATAGCCAAGTTCTGAGCTGGGATGGTGCAGTGAGCTAAAAAACGGTGATGGATCAAGCCCTGATCTTTGGACTGGGTAAGAGTGGTCTGCTTAATTCAGACACTCTGTTCATCACCACCCCCTTTTCTGAATCATTTTTGTCCACCATAAGCGTGGAAGGGTATACTCAGATGTCAGTCCCTAGCTCATTGCACCATCAGGATTCAAGCAAGCCGGGCCGAAGACGGCTGAAATGCCAGAAACCGGTCCCCGGTAGCTTGTTTCCTTCCCAGTATAAGAATTGGCTTGGTAGTTTGGTCTGCCCTGTTCCCATGATGCACTGGGCCAGGGTCAGACTAATTTGCATATAGCCAAGTTCTGAGCTGGGATGGTGCAGTGAGCTAAAAAACGGTGGTGGATCAAGCCCTGATCTTTGGACTGGGTAAGAGTGGTCTGCTTAATTCAGACACTCTGTTCATCACCACCCCCTTTTCTGAATCATTTTTGTCCAACATAAGCGTGGAAGGGTATACTCAGATGTCTGTCCCTAGCTCATTGCACCATCAGGATTCAAGCAAGCCGGGCCGAAGACGGCTGAAATGCCAGAAACCGGTCCCCGGTAGCTTGTTTCCTTCCCAGTATAAGAATTGGCTTGGTAGTTTGGTCTGCCCTGTTCCCATGATGCACTGGGCCAGAGTCAGACTAATTTGCATATAGCCAAGTTCTGAGCTGGGATGGTGCAGTGAGCTAAAAAACGGTGATGGATCAAGCCCTGATCTTTGGACTGGGTAAGAGTGGTCTGCTTAATTCAGACACTCTGTTCATCACCACCCCCTTTTCTGAATCATTTTTGTCCACCATAAGCGTGGAAGGGTATACTCAGATGTCAGTCCCTAGCTCATTGCACCATCAGGATTCAAGCAAGCCGGGCCGAAGACGGCTGAAATGCCAGAAAACGGTCCCCGGTAGCTTGTTTCCTTCCCAGTATAAGAATTGGCTTGGTAGTTTGGTCTGCCCTGTTCCCATGATGCACTGGGCCAGGGTCAGACTAATTTGCACATAGCCAAGTTCTGAGCTGGGATGGTGCAGTGAGCTAAAAAACGGTGATGGATCAAGCCCTGATCTTTGGACTGGGTAAGAGTGGTCTGCTTAATTCAGACACTCTGTTCATCACCACCCCCTTTTCTGAATCATTTTTGTCCACCATAAGCGTGGAAGGGTATACTCAGATGTCAGTCCCTAGCTCATTGCACCATCAGGATTCAAGCAAGCCGGGCCGAAGACGGCTGAAATGGCAGAAACCGGTCCCCGGTAGCTTGTTTCCTTCCCAGTATAAGAATTGGCTTGGTAGTTTGGTCTGCCCTGTTCCCATGATGCACTGGGCCAGGGTCAGACTAATTTGCATATAGCCAAGTTCTGAGCTGGGATGGTGCAGTGAGCTAAAAAACGGTGATGGATCAAGCCCTGATCTTTGGACTGGGTAAGAGTGGTCTGCTTAATTCAGACACTCTGTTCATCACCACCCCCTTTTCTGAATCATTTTTGTCCACCATAAGCGTGGAAGGGTATATTCAGATGTCAGTCCCTAGCTCATTGCACCATCAGGATTCAAGCAAGCCGGGCCGAAGACGGCTGAAATGCCAGAAACCGGTCCCCGGTAGCTTGTTTCCTTCCCAGTATAAGAATTGGCTTGGTAGTTTGG
This sequence comes from Lissotriton vulgaris, assembly GCF_964263255.1. Taxonomy (NCBI): domain Eukaryota; kingdom Metazoa; phylum Chordata; class Amphibia; order Caudata; family Salamandridae; genus Lissotriton; species Lissotriton vulgaris. The sequence goes on along the minus strand of NC_141693.1, from coordinate 361,280,463 downwards.
TCTGCCCTGTTCCCATGATGCACTGGGCCAGGGTCAGACTAATTTGCATATAGCCAAGTTCTGAGCTGGGATGGTGCAGTGAGCTAAAAACAGTGATGGATCAAGCCCTGATCTTTGGACTGGGTAAGAGTGGTCTGCTTAATTCAGACACTCTGTTCATCACCACCCCCTTTTCTGAATCATTTTTGTCCACCATAAGCGTGGAAGGGTATACTCAGATGTCAGTCCCTAGCTCATTGCACCATCAGGATTCAAGCAAGCCGGGCCGAAGACGGCTGAAATGCCAGAAACCGGTCCCCGGTAGCTTGTTTCCTTCCCAGTATAAGAATTGGCTTGGTAGTTTGGTCTGCCCTGTTCCCATGATGCACTGGGCCAGGGTCAGACTAATTTGCATATAGCCAAGTTCTGAGCTGGGATGGTGCAGTGAGCTAAAAAACGGTGATGGATCAAGCCCTGATCTTTGGACTGGGTAAGAGTGGTCTGCTTAATTCAGACACTCTGTTCATCACCACCCCCTTTTCTGAATCATTTTTGTCCACCATAAGCGTGGAAGGGTATACTCAGATGTCAGTCCCTAGCTCATTGCACCGTCAGGATTCAAGCAAGCCGGGCCGAAGACGGCTGAAATGCCAGAAACCGGTCCCCGGTAGCTTGTTTCCTTCCCAGTATAAGAATTGGCTTGGTAGTTTGGTCTGCCCTGTTCCCATGATGCACTGGGCCAGGGTCAGACTAATTTGCATATAGCCAAGTTCTGAGCTGGGATGGTGCAGTGAGCTAAAAAACGGTGATGGATCAAGCCCTGATCTTTGGACTGGGTAAGAGTGGTCTGCTTAATTCAGACACTCTGTTCATCACCACCCCCTTTTCTGAATCATTTTTGTCCACCATAAGCGTGGAAGGGTATACTCAGATGTCAGTCCCTAGCTCATTGCGCCATCAGGATTCAAGCAAGCCGGGCCGAAGACGGCTGAAATGCCAGAAACCGGTCCCCGGTAGCTTGTTTCCTTCCCAGTATAAGAATTGGCTTGGTAGTTTGGTCTGCCCTGTTCCCATGATGCACTGGGCCAGGGTCAGACTAATTTGCATATAGCCAAGTTCTGAGCTGGGATGGTGCAGTGAGCTAAAAAACGGTGATGGATCAAGCCCTGATCGTTGGACTGGGTAAGAGTGGTCTGCTTAATTCAGACACTCTGTTCATCACCACCCCCTTTTCTGAATCATTTTTGTCCACCATAAGCGTGGAAGGGTATACTCAGATGTCTGTCCCTAGCTCATTGCACCATCAGGATTCAAGCAAGCCGGGCCGAAGACGGCTGAAATGCCAGAAACCGGTCCTCGGTAGCTTGTTTCCTTCCCAGTATAAGAATTGGCTTGGTAGTTTGGTCTGCCCTGTTCCCATGATGCACTGGGCCAGGGTCAGACTAATTTGCATATAGCCAAGTTCTGAGCTGGGATGGTGCAGTGAGCTAAAAAACGGTGATGGATCAAGCCCTGATCTTTGGACTGGGTAAGAGTGGTCTGCTTAATTCAGACACTCTGTTCATCATCACCCCCTTTTCTGAATCATTTTTGTCCACCATAAGCGTGGAAGGGTATACTCAGATGTCTGTCCCTAGCTCATTGCACCATCAGGATTCAAGCAAGCCGGGCCGAAGACGGCTGAAATGCCAGAAACCGGTCCCCGGTAGCTTGTTTCCTTCCCAGTATAAGAATTGGCTTGGTAGTTTGGTCTGCCCTGTTCCCATGATGCACTGGGCCAGGGTCAGACTAATTTGCATATAGCCAAGTTCTGAGCTGGGATGGTGCAGTGAGCTAAAAAACGGTGATGGATCAAGCCCTGATCTTTGGACTGGGTAACAGTGGTCTGCTTAATTCAGACACTCTGTTCATCACCACCCCCTTTTCTGAATCATTTTTGTCCACCATAAGCGTGGAAGGGTATACTCAGATGTCAGTCCCTAGCTCATTGCACCATCAGGATTCAAGCAAGCCGGGCCGAAGACGGCTGAAATGCCAGAAACCGGTCCCCGGTAGCTTGTTTCCTTCCCAGTATAAGAATTGGCTTGGTAGTTTGGTCTGCCCTGTTCCCATGATGCACTGGGCCAGGGTCAGACTAATTTGCATATAGCCAAGTTCTGAGCTGGGATGGTGCAGTGAGCTAAAAAACGGTGATGGATCAAGCCCTGATCTTTGGACTGGGTAAGAGTGGTCTGCTTAATTCAGACACTCTGTTCATCACCACCCCCTTTTCTGAATCATTTTTGTCCACCATAAGCGTGGAAGGGTATACTCAGATGGCAGTCCCTAGCTCATTGCACCATCAGGATTCAAGCAAGCCGGGCCAAAGACGGCTGAAAGGCCAGAAATCGGTCCCCGGTAGCTTGTTTCCTTCCCAGTATAAGAATTGGCTTGGTAGTTTGGTCTGCCCTGTTCCCATGATGCACTGGGCCAGGGTCAGACTAATTTGCATATAGCCAAGTTCTGAGCTGGGATGGTGCAGTGAGCTAAAAAACGGTGATGGATCAAGCCCTGATCTTTGGACTGGGTAAGAGTGGTCTGCTTAATTCAGACACTCTGTTCATCACCACCCCCTTTTCTGAATCATTTTTGTCCACCAGAAGCGTGGAAGGGTATACTCAGATGTCAGTCCCTAGCTCATTGCACCATCAGGATTCAAGCAAGCCGGGCCGAAGACGGCTGAAAGGCCAGAAACCGGTCCCCGGTAGCTTGTTTCCTTCCCAGTATAAGAATTGGCTTGGTAGTTTGGTCTGCCCTGTTCCCATGATGCACTGGGCCAGGGTCAGACTAATTTGCATATAGCCAAGTTCTGAGCTGGGATGGTGCAGTGAGCTAAAAAACGGTGATGGATCAAGCCCTGATCTTTGGGCTGGGTAAGAGTGGTCTGCTTAATTCAGACACTCTGTTCATCACCACCCCCTTTTCTGAATCATTTTTGTCCACCATAAGCGTGGAAGGGTATACTCAGATGTCAGTCCCTAGCTCATTGCACCATCAGGATTCAAGCAAGCCGGGCCGAAGACGGCTGAAATGCCAGAAACCGGTCCCCGGTAGCTTGTTTCCTTCCCAGTATAAGAATTGGCTTGGTAGTTTGGTCTGCCCTGTTCCCATGATGCACTGGGCCAGGGTCAGACTAATTTGCATATAGCCAAGTTCTGAGCTGGGATGGTGCAGTGAGCTAAAAAACGGTGATGGATCAAGCCCTGATCTTTGGACTGGGTAAGAGTGGTCTGCTTAATTCAGACACTCTGTTCATCACCACCCCCTTTTCTGAATCATACGCAAATGTTTTGGCTGTAAGCCTACATGGAGCCTACGAATTGGTAGTATGTGAATTTGTCCTGCAGGCAGTTAGGTGCCAGGCCTTCCGTGTTTTGTAGGTGAGGTGAAGTGGTTTGATGTTGACTCTTTCATGTAAACCAGTATCGGCGTCTGATAGGGGGTGGGAAGGATTCCTGTTTTTCAAAGTCAAAGTGAGACATACGGTAGTATTTTGGTCTTTTTATAGTATGTATGTGGTATGCAACCAGGCAACACCAAGAGTATCAGGGACTAGACAAGAGCACCTACTACCAAAGGATGAAAGGCAGGGTTCTTTGGAAGAGTTTAAGTTGGTGAATAGCGGATTTGGCTACTGTCCCTATTTGCAAATTGAGGCTCAGGTCATGAGCCCACATTATTCCAACGTTTCTGATACTGGACGTACTAGGGACAGTAACAATAATTATTGAAAGGCAACTGGTACCTACTATCGGGGCCAGGTATTAATCTACACAACAGGCAGGCATCCACAAGAGGGTGCAGTTGCTTAGAGCAGAGCTTTTTGAACAGAAGCACTTAAGTCATATACTCATGGCAGTTTTAATGGTTGATAAAGTCACCATTAACTCCTGATTTGTTACATCATATGAACATAGGAATTCAAAAGCAACGTGCTACAGTCTAAAGTGTGGTGACGCGCAGTGCTTAGTGACTAGTGAGTGTGATGAAAACAGCGACATTGAAACAGATGGGCACACTCAAAACAAAGGGTTTGAGCTACGATTTCAACTGTGAAGAGTGTAGACAGCTGATGCATAATGTATCAATCAATGTTTGTAGGAGTCTTAGAACAATGCAGTCCAAAATATACACAGTCAAGATTTCGACACCTGGGTCTTGGGGGCGTGGCCAACAGCATGGCCGGCTAGGACGTGCTCTGAGATAGCTCCCGGTGAGCAGCTCATTGATCCGACTTCGACACCAGTCCCGAGACCCTGAAAAGACGGAGGTGGGTCCACGAAGGTCCCGGAACCCGCAAGGACCGGAAAACTGCTGAAGAGCACATTTAAAACCGAGGAATCCAGCAAAAGAAAGGAAGCCGCGCGAGGCGACCGCACCAAGTTGGCGGCCGGCAGCACTGCAACAGGCCGAACAAGATAACGCGCCAAGCCCAGGATCTGCTAAAAGTGAGTGCCGGAGGGTGGAAACAACCGGGGAGAGCGGAGCGGCACCGAGACCAGCACTGACCCCGCTCCACAATGGCGACGAGGTGTTATTAACGAACCCCGCGCTCCACCTGCTTCCCAGTGCAGCGCCACCATCAGGGGACATCGCCGGAGCGTGGCAGAGGTCCCGACCTGACCCAGCAAAAGGGCGCGAATCGGCGCCGGCCCTCCAGAAGGCACCACGAGGCCCCCAAGTAAGCAGAAATGGGCTCTGCATGAGAAAGAAAAGCCTTAAAGGGAAAATCATATGTTTGGTGCACAGAAAAATTATATAGCAGACCTGGACACACTGCTGAGCCCTGCGTATTGATGCTCCTCACCCTGGCATACTGTCACAGCAGTGAGGCTACAAGCTCAGACAAGGGCAGCATAGAGGAACATAGAGGGGACGTCTGGCTCCATCCTCAGGAGACTCCCAGCCCAGGCCACGCGGAGTTTCACCAGGCAAGCTGGCGGAGCAGCAATCAGGCACAGAAGCACCTGGCTTTTCGGACCCAGACAGGAGGGGTAGTGTGCAGGCAACATCTAACCCCACGGAAAGGGAGAGTGGGGAGGATAGCGACGGCGATCGCAGCGAGAGGGACGCACCTGAGCAAACTACGCCTGGGAGTCCACCCAGTCGGGCGATCCCTGTTACCGCAGTCCAGAGAGGTGTTCCCAAAATGGCGGTCCAGTCCTCCTCCCTGACCCAGCTGGTGCCATTCCTGACGAACAGCGGGAAGCCTGAAAGGCAATGAGAAGATTGGAAGAGGTACTTTTTGAACTACCTAGACGCCCTCGAGGAAGAAGGTGGTGCCCAGTTTTCAAGCAAGAGACGGAAGAAAATTCTGCTACACAATTTGGGCCCAGAAGGAATTAGAGTTTATGACACCATAGTAAAAGAAGTGAGGGACGCCAATGACACGGACGTATTCAACCACGCCATTGCTGACCTCGACGCACATTACCGGCCGGTGGTGTGTGTCACCATTGACAGACACAACTTCTTTCAAAGGAAGCAGAAGAGCGGTGAGCCAGTGGATGAATATGTGGTGGCCCTCCAGAAGTTGGCCCTATCGTGTAAATTTGGCACCTTACATGACGAACTAATCAGAGATCAGATCATCATGCACACATCAAGCACTCACGTCCAAGAGAAACTGTGGGTAAATGGGGATGCACCCCTCAAAGAAATCTGGGCGATGGTGAAGAAGGCTGAATTATCCAAACGATGTGCACAAACAGCCAAGAAAGAAACTGGAGGATCACCAACAGTGTGCAAGATAATGACACCGGGGAAGAGCGAGCGACCAAAGCCAAGAGATCAACAAAAGAATCAAGAGGGACGACGCTCGGCCCCAACCACTCAAGCGGACCAGAGAACGAATAAAGGAGGTAGACTAAGCTGCTACAGGTGTGGGAGCACTGCACATTTAGGGAACGACAAAGCGTGTCCGGCATTCAGAGCAAGATGCTCCTTCTGCAACGTGTTCGGACACTACGAGAAAGTGTGCCGCCGGAAGCCAAAGGGAGCGATGGTCAGGTATGTCGACAAAGAGCAACAAGAGAATGTAGACGACCGAGATGAAGAGGATGACCTAGAAGAGATTCTCTACATCGACGTGCAAGTGTTGGAGATGGATGGCTCGGAGTCGGACAAACCCCGGCTGGACATGCACATTGGAGGGATTCCCATAGAAATGATTGCAGACAGCGGTGCCCCCATCTCCATCATACAGAGGCGAGTGTGGGAGGAAAAATTTGTCTCCAACATTGAGGAGGGCCTGCGTCCGATGGACCTGAGGCCGGTCACGTACACGGGACAGAAGATCCCCATGTTGGGGTATTGCCCCCTCCTGTTCGAATTCAGGGGTCGTCACGCACAGTGCAAGCTATACATTGCAGAGAAGGGGCCATCAGTATTGATCTGGAAGGACCAGGGAGCGTTGGGGATACAGCTCAACCCAGGTGGTATCGAGAAAATCCTGCTAATGGATTGGGAAGAGAAAGATGATGCGGAATCATGACACAGAGCATACCCCAAGGTCTTCAATGGACAGATCGGAGAACTATCGAAGTACAAACACTTGATAAAACTCAAGGAAGGGGCCAAACCCGTAGTTCACAAGGCGAGAAACATCCCGTTCCGTTGTAGGGAAGCAGTACAGTTGGAACTGGACAGGCTGGAAAAGGAAGGGGTGATCAGAGCCATAGAGAGCGCAGAATGGCTTTCACCACTGGTGGTAGCACAGAAGCCCAACGATAAAGTGCGGCTATGTGTCGACCTCAGGGAATTGAACAAGAACATTGTAATCGACAAATTCCCTCTGCCCCGCATAAATGAAATGCTGGCGAAGACAAAGAACATCAAGTGGTTTTCCACAGTAGATTTATCTTCGGCCTACCACCAAGTGAAACTGCACCCATCATGTTGTCATCTAACGTCCTTCATCACGCCCTTCGGCTGCTACGAGTTTGTGAGGATGCCCTTTGCCCTAGCCTCAGCAGCGGCTGTATTTCAGAAGATGATGCACAGGATCCTGAGAAACGTTGAAGATGTACAGTTTTTTCAAGATGACATCTTAGTCATGGGGAGAACTAAACAGGACCACAATGAGAAGCTTCACAAAGTGCTGCGCACGTTACAAGACAATGGACTGACAGCGGAATGGACCAAATGCAAGTTCGGAGTGAAATCGGTCACCTATCTGGGTCATGAGGTGAGCGAAAAGGGGATTGAACCGAAGAAAGCCAACATGGACGCCATCCTACACGCCCCCACCCCGAGCAAGAAAGAGGACGTTCGGTCATTCCTGGGAATGGCCGAATACTACAGCAAGTTCATTCCCCAATTTGCTACAAAAACTCACCTCCTGCGCCAACTACTGAAGGAAAAGAACAAGTTCGTATGGAGTCAAGAGGAACAGACAGAATTTGACACCCTCAAAAGAGAAATGGGAGCCGCTATTCCACTTAAAGGTTTTGACCCAACGGCAGCGTCCATCCTCACGACTGACGCCAGTTACCGAGGTTTGGGAGTGGTGCTGATGCAGAAGGCCGATAACGGAGACATGTCCACAGTCAGCTTTGCCTCAAGATCGCTTGCGTCCAATGAAGAAAAGTTTAGTGTGGTGGAAAAAGAAATGCTGGCCGTTGTTTGGGCCATGGAAAGATTCAGGCAGTACTTGTGGGGCGCAAAATTTCTAGTGAAGATGGATCACAAACCCTTGGTCAAGGTGCTGACCTCCAGTGGCCATGCCCACGCGACACCTAGAATTGCGAAAATGACACTCAGGCTGTTGGACTATGTATATGAAGTAGAGCACATCCCAGGGCCACAAAACAAAGTGGCGGATTTCCTGAGTAGAGCAGCAGCCATGGAAGAGGTGAATATCCCGGAGCAACATAAGTGGGAAGGATTCGTGGTGGCCACCATACAGGAGACTGAGAACGTAATCAGTGCTCAGGAATGGGAAGAAGCCTACAAAGAGGACGACGACTTGGAAGCCATCAAGGGATATGTAATCCATGGGTGGCCGGAAAAGAGGCACCTCAGGGAAGATCTCAGGAGATTCTGGGAGGTAAGGGAAGAACTGTCGTTGGCAGAGAACCCGATATTCCTTTTGCGAGGCGACAAAGTGGTCCCACCCAGAGGCATTCTAAATCATCTAATGGCCTTAATGCATGAAGGACACCAGGGCATCACGAAGACTAAGGCCCTTGCTAGGCAAGCGTACTGGTGGCCGGCCATCGATGCTCAATTGGAACAATATGTGCGACAGTGCGAATCTTGTGCCAAGGCGGACAAATCACAGAGCATGTTGCGGCCACCCTTGGGAAGGTTCCCAGTCCCGGATGGTCCGTGGGAAATGTTGTCGGTGGACATTATGGGCCCCATCCTCGATAGTGCAGGTACACAGAAGCACGTTATTGTTCTCATTGACAGATTTTCCAAGTGGCCAGAGGTGGAGGTGACGGAGAACGTTGACACGGAAGCTGTAGAGAATTTCTTGCGCTCCACGTTTGTCAGGGAAGGAATTCCGAAGGTAATCACAAGCGATAATGGACCGCAATTCACCTCAGCCAAATGGGAGGCCTTCACCGCCAGGAATGGGATAGAAGTCAAGCACACACCCATCTACCACCCGGCCGGTAACGGCCAGGTAGAGCGTTTCAACCGAGTGATCATGGGCACCATTCAAGCAGCGATCAATGATGGGCTGGACTGGGAGAAAGAACTGGAGAAAATGATTTGGGCCTATCGAATCACCCCGGGTAGCACAGGATACAGCCCGTTTAAAGTTCTAAGAGGAAGGGACGCATTCACTAGAGACAACGTGGCTTGGAGAAAACTAGTGGTGCAGAGCAAATGGTCACCTGCAGTGGTCAGAAGAAATCTGGAAAAGGCTCAAGAAACGTACACTACACACTTCAACAAGAGACGCAACGTGCAGAGTGCAGTGCTGGAAAAGGGCGATTGGGTAAGGGTAAAACTGGCCGTACTCAAGAAGAAGGGAGAGAGCAAATTCTCACCGCCTTTGCAAGTACTGGAACCCTACGCACGTTCAGCCTTACTCAGTGACGGGAAAGTGTGGTCACAGGACAGAATGGCAAGGTGTAGCAAGATCATTAAATGGAGAAACGAAGAAGAGGAATGCGTAGAGTATGTAGGAGAAGAGGATCAAGAAGGATGTGACAGAAGGCAAAATGAGGAGGTCGAAGAAGGAATGCAGCAAGTGGAAAATAGGGAAGGCGAAGGAGGAACTAACAAGGGAATGAGGAGCTGGTGCAAAGTAGAAAGCAAGGAGCAAGTGAGTGGAAGAGAGGAAGAAAGTGGTGATGAAAGTCTGAACAGGAAGGAACTGGGAGAAGTTGGTATTGAAGGGGTGAAAACCAGAGCGGGAAGGACTGTAAAGGTACCGGAGAAGTTCAAGGACTTCGAAATGAACTGGAAGTAAGAACTGTATGTTACAATTGTTTGCCTTGGTTAAAAGGGGGGAGATATGTGGTAGCGCTCTAGTTGTTCCGTAGCCGGAACAGGAAGGGGAGCGGGAGGAAGCGGAAGGCGGCCATCTTTGTTAGAGGCGCCGACCGCTAGGAGATAGGTCGCGAGTCCCGGCGCTCCGGCAATTAAAGAAGTTTAAACCACTAATTTCTTGTTGTGGTGCATCAATATAACTTCCACACCAGCGAGGGCAGAACCCAGGGAGCGCCCGAGTCCGGTGCGGGAATCGGTAAAGGAGTGCCCTAGGCCTGGAGAAGTGAGCAGAGAGGCCACTGCACGAGCAGCAGGCAGAACGCCCCTATGGGCGATTACCGGAGGCCAGCGGTAGCTGGTAAGACTGTGCAAACCTAGGAGGGGACAGATATGCAGGAGGAGATGTAATCCGGGAGCTGGGATGCAAGGAAAAGTCATTGCTACGCGGTGGGGAACGTGCACTGAACCGTCAGACCCGCTCGGGGGTGAATGGTGAGCAGAGCAGCCGGAGGCTGGCGCTAGACAGCGTAAAGACCATACAGACAGGCCTGAAGCCGCGCCGACCGCCGTCCCAGCACCAGAGAGAGGGTCCAGAATCGGAGGTTGGCTCGCAGAAGGCCTAGCGAGCAAGACCAGGCCTTCGCGGCACAGCCTTGACCCCCGAGGTGCCGCCCAGAGAGGGCTGGGGCAGGGCACGGTGAAGGAGTGATGCATAGACACCGCAAGGGAAGGCAGCTGCCGAAGGGGGCACAGGGGATACAGAGAGCCCAGCTTAGCGAGAGAAGTGTGGGAGCGGCAAGGGGAGTTCACCCACTGCACTCCGGGCCTCACACAGCATCGGAGTCCGCGAGATCTTTGGAGCGCAAGAGAAACCAATGTAAGGAGAGGGTGAGACCCCGAAAGAGAAGCGCAAAGGAAAGACAGGGGGTGTTGCACACCGAAACCATAGAAGGGACACGCAGTGCATTAACACCATATCAGTGACCCACGAGTGACTTCAAAAACCACCACCCCCTCCCCATCCACCCCACGGAAGACAAAAGGGCGCAGAGGAGTGCAAGAGGGACCCGTCTGAAGGTGGGAGAGAGCAGAAGAGGGCGAGATGGGGAAGAAAGACCCGGTTGCAAAATTCTCACGACAATAGACTCTGGATAATTATGCTACGGCCGGTCCACAGAAAGAGGTAACTCCGACTGCCACAGGCACACGCTCGGACACTGATTTGCTTATGAGTGCTATACAAGCATCACGGATGGACATTCAGGACTCGAGGGCAGCCTTGGAGGTCAAGATCGGCGAGGTAGGCTCAGAGGTGCTGCTTCTACGACAAGACTTTCGGAATCTGACAGAGAGGGTGACGACGACGGAGACACGGATCAGCGAGGCGGAGGACTCTCTCACCACCCTCCGGAAAGACATGGCAGAACTCCAAGCATCGCACCGGCAGCTGTTATGGAAGGTGGATGACGCAGAAAACAGGGCACGACGCAATAACCTACGCTTCGTAGGTTTTAGAGAAGGAATCGAAGGGGTGGACATGGTGGCCTACCTGCTCTCCTGGCTGAAGCAAATGTTCCCGCAGGCACAATTCTCGAACTGCTTTATAATTGAACGGGCGCATAGGGCGCTCCTGGCGAAACTACCAGAGGGAGTGAGCCCGAGGCCGGTCATTGCACGTTTCCTTAACTTTGCAGACCGAGATTTAATACTCCGAGAGGTTAGAAAGTTGGGAGAGATACGTCTTTAAATTACGAACATCATGATTTTCCTTGACTACAGCCAGGAGGTACAGAAACAAAGACGCTCATATGATACGGTAAAGGCGAGGTTGAGGGATCTACACATAACATATATGTTGCTCTTCCCGGCGAAACTGAAAGACATGAAGGCAAAATACACTTCTTCAACCGCCCGGAAGAGGCCTGGCAATGGCTTGAGGAGCGAACTGTGCTCCGAGGGGCAGCGGCCGAAGGAAATAGAATACGGGGCGAATTGGCAGCTGCCAGACTTAGACACAGTCCCCCTAAGACCCAAAGACTCAAAAAACCACGAACCAGAAGGCGCACGCAGACGACGCCGTATCCAGGTCCTAGCACAGCGGGACGACGATGACGAAGCTCGGCATCTTCAGCAGGGAGTGCAGTGACTTGGTCCAGGTTCAGCTGCCTGGCCAATTATGGTCGCTCCGAAGGGGAAGAAGACTCAGGTGGCCGGACATCGGAAGGGGAGGAAGAAGAGGAACGCTCCTTGCATCCCTTGGTGACTGCAATTCGAGAACTGGAACAGGAGACGCCCGGCAGAAGAGCTGGGCAACGGGACACAGGACTCACATTCCTAAGAGGGGATCGGACTGGTACCTCAGAAGCAGCTTATCGATGGAGGGACACGCAAGTTATACACACCCCTTTTACCTACTGTTTGCTGTTTATGCTTTCTTATGTTCATGGGCATGACAGATTAATCGGGCGGGGAAGGAACACGTACCCGCTACGCATATTGCAATTATAGGTTAAGAAGGGGGGTCCTGAGGGAAGGCAACAGACCCTCTCCACCAGCAGTCTTGGTTCTACGGAAGATGAGACTGAAGGGGGGGTGGGGAGGGGGGGCAAGGGGGGGGGAGTTACTGTTGTTTCCAGTTGGGGAGAGTTGAGGGAATGGAGGGGGACATGGGGTGGGGGGAGAGGTCCACGTTTACGGGGGAGAGAAGGGTTGTGGGAGGGGCGAGGGAGGTTTGTTCTTTATCATGTCATGCCGAGCACACACGAGCAATGCACACCGAATCCCACCACGGGACACGAGGTGCCATCAGACCTCATTCCAAAGAAACGCTTATGGGTAACCCAGAAAGAGAAATCATGCCTAGGGAGGGTTTTAAGGTGCTGACCTGGAACGTAAACGGCCTGGGCTGTAAAATCAAACGGGGACTGGTTAACAACTATATGAAAAGATCCGGGGCAGATGTAGTACTCCTCCAGGAAACGCACTTACAGGGCACTAAATGTGCCTTCCTGGCAAGGGGGCAATATAGAGTCCAGGCTCATGCAGGGTTTACCTCGGGCTCCAGAGGAGTGGCAATCTTAATTAAAAAGCATCCACCTATGAGAGTAGCGCAAGTGTGGACGGACAAGCAGGGCACATATGTAGGAGTACGCGGACAATGGGGAAGGAAGGAATACACGTTTGTTTCAGCCATGGCCCACCTAAACTTCAGGCAGGTACACTAAAGTGAGTCTCTGATATTATCTTTAACACTTCAGACACGATTCAAATCCTTGGGGGAGACTTTAATGACGTAATGAACCCCATGGTGGATAGAACAGGTGATCGCGACAGACCCCAGAATGTGACACCCCTAGCCAAATCTATGACTGCGCTCGGTCCGCTTGATGTATGGAGATGGCTCCATCCGGATGCCAAGGCATATTCCTTCTCAACTCTAAACACCTGCGCAATGCCCCTTGTACCTGATAAACTCAAAACTACACGGGTCGGACCTCTGTCTATTAGCCCTCTCGAAGACCATCAAGGGAGGGATATAGTGAATGTTTGTATTGCACAATACCAAAATAGGACACTAACGGTACTTAATGATCTGCAAGATTTGGCATCTAATAGCGAGTTTTCTGATGACCATAATGAGGGGGAAATACCAAGTATACTAAGTACACGTAGTGTTTGCCCTAGTAACTCAGCACAGTATAATCTAAAACGTGATATAAAAATCTTGTCATGGAATATCGCAGGGTTGACAAGAAACCTGTGTGATAGAAACTGGAGTTCTTTCATGGAAGAGCATGACATTATGCTCCTACAAGAAACATGGGCAATTAATATGGTGCATAGACTTGGTTACAAAGCATTTCATTGCGGGGCTATTGCATCTGTAAGAGGTAGACCCTCAGGGGGCTTGTTAATTTGGATAAAAATATGTCTGAATGTTGTTGTATCACCTCTGAACATTGCCTCTAAAGATCTGCTTGGGGTAAAGATCACCACAAAGGAAATGGGGGATATATACTTGTTAAATATCTATAATAGACCAAATTCCCAAAAAAAGGAGTCAGTGGTTGTGGAACAACTAAGTTCGTACTTGAGTAACTTAGAGCCCAATTCCAAAATAATTATAGGTGGAGATTTTAACTGTCAATTCGAGCCTGTGTTGGGGCTCGAAAAATTGCTAGAAAATGAAGATAGGGCTCATGATATATCTTCCCTAGACAGCGTAAAATCAGTAAAAAGCTCAGTGGCAGTCATGCAGATTTATGAATTGACGGTATCTTATGATTTAAGGGCATGTAACGGTAGATTAGATCCAGATAAGCCAGCTAATTATACATATAACAAGGGGACATCCAAATCATTGATTGATTTTGTATTGATTACTACTAATTTGTGGCATCTGTTGTTGGCCTTCACGGTCGTGAACAGACCAGAAAGTGACCACTTCCCTTTACAATTAGGGCTACTTCCTCAACCATTCTTAACAATTGATGGTGGAACGGAATTAAACATGGGGGTGGGAGAGGTTGAGGTTTCCAACAACAGGAGAGCTATAAAATGGCCACATATCCTAGCAAAACAAGATATCCTTATGGGCATTTATAATACCTTCTCAGATATTATCCCTTTATACGACAATTTGACCTTGGGATCCCATGAAGTCCTTAAAATGCATTACCATCTAGTAGAGTCATTAATTCCTTTTCTGAGCAAATCATGTAATAACAGTAAAGGCAATAAAAGAAGGCAATTGGAACTGGAGACACCGTGGTACAATAAACAGTGTCGTCTAGCCAAAGGTAATTTAATTAATGCCGTAAAATCTAAAGACCAGATGAGGGTAAGAGAGTGCAGAAATGAATATAAAAATCTCCTCTCTAGGCGAAAAAAGAATGGGATGACTCGATCTGGGAAGATCTTTTAAATGCTGCTAGGAAGCACGATCAATGTACCTTTTGGAGCTTAATAACAAAAAACAATAAATCCGGTAGCTCCAATAGAGATTTTTTCCTAGATGAAAAAATCTGGTATGATCATTTTTTAAAACTATATGATTTGACAGGGGTGTCCCCAGATGAAAGTTATACTGAATCTCTTCCCCCATGCTCTAATTCAGTAAAATTTAGTATTGAAGAGACACTGTGTGCAATAAAGGCAGTGAAGGCCGGTAAGGCACCAGGCCCGGACAAATTACCAGGGGATTTGTTTACTCACAACATTGAAGTATGGTGCCCCTATATAAATTTTTTGTGTAACTCAATTCTGCTAGGAACTCCGATCCCAGAATCATGGAAGGGGGCGGAAATAGTTACCATCTATAAACAAGCATTTACAATGCAACGGTTTCGCCTTTGGAAAAGTTAGAGCTATTGGCATTGTAAATGACAACATTTTTATTTATGTGTTGGCATTGACAACATAAATAAATGGCATTGTCATTTACAAAGCCAATAGCCTAATCTCTCGCAAATGCGACACCTATTGCATTTGCACCCACACACACAAAACCAGCCACCCCATATGCAACGGTGTGCTCTCCCTGCTGACTGAATACAGACACATTCCACCTCACCAGTCCGCAAAAATGAACGTCAAAAATAAGCATTTTTTCACTTTTTTTAGTTTAAAGAGTTATTTAGTTTTATTTGCTGAATCCAGCGCAGACTTGCATGACCCTCTTGATCGCCAGAGTTTTGGGGAAGGACGGGAGCAGTGGGGGTGGTATAATCGTGCGGTGGAGGCAAGCTCAAATTAACAGTTGCATACAGTAATATACACAATTCTAACATGTTTGACCAGAATCTTATCGTGACAAGTCTTGTGAATTGTATTACTCCTGTGACATCCATCTAAAAACCAGAGGTGCAAACTACTGAGTGAAGAGATTCGACAGATGAAACTGTATTGGATACTGAGATTAATGAACTATCACTGTTGTTTCCTAGCATCTTATAGTTTCAGAAACATTAGGTAGACAGCGGGGGTAGGTATGTTTTTTCTGGCTGCGTTAGGCAGGTGTGAATTGGGGCATGAGTTGTAATAGCCTTATTACCAAATGGTGGCAAGGTGTTACCAACAGTTAATTACCCTATTCCTCAGAGGATTTTAACAGCTGTTAATATCCTAAGAAGCAGGCAGTAACACCTACTTATAATAGAGAGTGAGCACTATCTGATAACAGATCTTTATCCATTCTTCCTCTCAATATTTTCTCCACTACTATTTTATTTCATAACCCAAGGCCCCTTCTTGGAAGTGTATGCCTACACACTCTGGCATTCTAGTGCTTAGAAACCGACTCCCCAGACAGATTATCACTTTCTTTGTAGAGATGGATGGCCTCCAGCTTTGTAAACATCGTCCCGAGACGAGGATTTGATAAAAGAAAGCACCCCAAGGCTTGTAAAAAGCTTGCAAGAGTTGAGCAACTTCTTTGCCAACTTAATCACATGGGCAACAAAGCGTTGTGCAGTACAACCGGAAATGAAACTTAACATAGTAAGGAAGCCTCATACGCCCTGAGTGCGATGCCCAGGGGAGGACCCTGGCAAACAGGTTTATCGAGAGACAGAGAGAAACAAGCATTGGAAATGCAATAGGTCTCGGATTTATTTGAGTTAGAGCTAATGGCATTGTAAATGGCAATGTCTTTTAGCCATGTGTTTTGGAGTGTATGCATGTGGTGTGTAGTGGAATTATGTGGGTTGGATTGGAATTGTTAGTTTGTGTGTGTGTGATTGTGTTTGTGTGGTTGTGTGTGATTGTGTGTGTGGTTGTGTGTGAGCCTCTTGCATTTTCGTTACTTGCACCTCAGCCCATGGCATTCGGTCCTACGTTGCGGCTCGGATTGGCCTCTCTTGGGCAATGCTTTATAATAGTGCGGCCAACAAGTAGTCATTTTGTAATAAAATACAACAATAATATTTTACTTATTTGTCCCTCGTAACAAAAAGTCTTACTCTCTATATTTTCATTAGGGAAAGATATCGCATGCACTTTTTGTCCTATGAACAATATCCCACACAATGTTACATTGAGACCAAAATTGAGAAAAACTCAGACAGATTACGGCTCTTGGCCCAGGCCTTCCAATGCCATATATACACATGTCTGGCCCATCAGAGTATCTTATCCTCTGTAGATGTTTATTCTTTCACTGTCCTCTTCCACTGGTCACAGATAGTCGAGCTTTGCCTTTATCCTAGGGTTTATCCTTCATTACTGACATACCTGTCTGTCCATCTACCTACCTATGCCTCTGATTCAGCGACCTGTCTACACATTTATCAATATCTATCCGCGGAGCCTGGGAAGGACAGGATGGAGGAAAGAGGATCTCCAGGCACCTAGACCCAGGGGGCAAGTAGCCTTGAGGAAAGGTAACCTTAGAGAGAATAACACCGGTTGGGCAGGAAAACAAGGGGCATAGAAACACAGGGACATGGGACAGGGGGAGCAGCGGGTTGTAACAGAGTAGGAGTGTTTTGGAAAAAACAGATACAACAACTTGAGAAAAAAAAAAGAAGATAACGCATAAAAACAGGCAGGCCTGTGCCAAGTACAGGGAGGGGGGTCTCAATAAACGTTACTACTTGCATCAGGCTTTAGATGTGAATGAGAGTCAGTGTTTCCACCCAGAACACGGAAGGCAGTAGGCACTGCATGCGGATAAGTTCCTTGTTGAAGCGTGATGCGACCCCAGCCTGAAAAGCAGCAGACACTTTCTGTGCACTTATAATGGTTGCATATATACTCGGACAGCCGAGTAGGAAGACAAAGAAGGGACAGCCGGGAAGGAAAACAAAGAAGAGACAGTCAGGTAGGAAGACACAGAAGGGACAGCCGGGTAGGAAGACACAGAAGGGACAGCCGGGTAGGAAGACAAAGAAGGGTCAGCCAGGTAGGAAGACACAGAAGGGACAGCCGGGTAGGAAGACAAAGAAGGGACAGCCGGGTAGGAAGACAAAGAAGGGACAGCCGGGTAGGAACACAAAGAAGGGACAGCCGGGTAGGAAGACACAGAAGGGACAGCCGGGTAGGAAGACAAAGAAGGGTCAGCCAGGTAGGAAGACAAAGAAGGGTCAGCCAGGTAAGAAGACACAGAAGGGACAGCCGGGTAGGAACACAAAGAAGGGTCAGCCAGGTAGGAAGACACAGAAGGGACAGCCGGGTAGGAACACAAAGAAGGGACAGCCAGGTAGGAAGACACAGAAGGGACAGCCGGGTAGGAAGACACAGAAGGGACAGCCGGGTAGGAACACAAAGAAGGGACAGCCGGGTAGGAACACAAAGAAGGGACAGCCGGGTAGGAAGACACAGAAGGGACAGCCGGGTAGGAAGACACAGAAGGGACAGCCGGGTAGGAACACAAAGAAGGGACAGCCGGGTAGGAAGACAAAGAAGGGACAGCCGGGTAGGAAGACAAAGAAGGGACAGCCGGGTAGGAAGACACAGAAGGGACAACCGAGTAGGAAGACACAGAAGGGACAGCCGGGTAGGAAGACACAGAAGGGACAGCCGGGTAGGAAGACACAGAAGGGACAGCCGCGTAAGAAGACAAAGAAGGGACAGCCAGGGAGGAAGACAAAGAAGGGACAGCCGGGTAGGAACACAAAGAAGAGACAGCCGGGTAGGAAGACACAGAAGGGACAGCCGGGTAGGAAGACACAGAAGGGACAGCCGGGTAGGAAGACACAGAAGGGACAGCCGGGTAGGAACACAAAGAAGGGACAGCCGGGTAGGAAGACACAGAAGGGACAGCCGGGTAGGAAGACACAGAAGGGACAGCCGCGTAAGAAGACAAAGAAGGGACAGCCAAGGAGGAAGACAAAGAAGGGACAGCCAGGGAGGAGGGTTAAGGTTCTTCTGGTAAAATAAACGATTTGTACCTTTTTCAGCAGGGAGGGCACTGAATGCGGACGGGGTCTAATCTGGAGGAGGGGGGGCTCGCTTGAAAACACCCCATTTTATCAACATCTGAGCACCAGAGGTGTAACAATGCGCCCCACCCCCCACCCCGCAGTGGGGGGGGGGGGAGGGGATTAGCCCCAGGGGGGTCCCTCAGCAATACTGGTAGGAGGTGGGCCGGAAGGTGGGGGGAGGGCTCCATGTACTTTGCAGGGGTGCGAGGGGGGATTCAAGTTTCACTACCCCACTGCCCAGCACCCAGACTGCCAGCAGTATGGGGGCTTCAGGGCGCTAGGCACAGATTGATGCCGGCGGAGCTTAGCTCACTGAGCTATCGTGCTGGCCTTCCAAGAGGTCAATGGGGAGCAGAAAACACCCCCCCCCCCTCTGTAGAGACAAATTCAGTGTAAATGGGAGAGCAGCCGCCACCACCGAGGGGGCAGCATAGGGGGGGGACCCCGTGGGTTCAACAAGACACAGGGGCGTTGAAAGATGAAATACCGAAATCATGAAAGAAGTGCTGCAGCCATGTCTTAAGATCCCAGGACCACAGGACCCCACCCACACCCAGGAAATCCACCAACACAGGGAGGAGGGGGGCGGCAACGACCACGGAGGGTCGTTACACTCACCCAGGATGATGGTCCTAGGCACAACTCCAGGGCAATTTAACATCCAAGGACATCGCTTCCGCCAACTTGTAAAATATTACCACTGTGGTTAAAACCTCAAAGCGCCCACGGACGGACCGACAGACCGCCGACAGGTCCTGGTCGAACGAAAGACCCCAGGGAGAGGGTGTGTGCTCACCACAGGGGCAGAGAGCACAGACCTGGGACTGGCACAGAACCACTGCCCCAGAGGCGGGAATCTAGGCGCTGCCTGTGAGCGCTGGGGCAGCCCGAAGCCTGGCTTTGGCTCGGCTCGAGGTGCTGTTGGAACCCACCAGGAGCCGAGCTTTCATGTGGCTTCTGTTATGTCAGAACTGCCGACTGCGTAATTTCAAGTCCCGGCGTCCGCTCTACACCTGTGATCTTGGGCAGATCACTCAATCTCCCCGTGCTTGTGAACAATAACACTTCCGAAATGTAACCGGTGCTCGTGAAAAGCGCTCCGATGCCTTCTAGTGGAGTTCCCGCTACATAAAAAATGCACAAATAGGTAAAAACACATTCTTACTATGAGGAAACCTTACCTGATCGCTAGGCTCCAGCATTAAGTGATTTGCGCAGATTCACAGGATGTTGTGAAACGTCGAGAGTGAGACTGCTATCCCCTGCCCTCCGCCATCACGAAGTTGCACCAGTCTCTGCCCAGTCAGATTAGTTCTACCCCTGGAATCGCGCGGAGGTGGGGGCCGAGGGGGGTGTTTTAAAATAAAATAATAGGAACAAGGAAAGAGCCGGGTGAGGGCTGGATATGTTTAAAAAAAGAGGGATGTGACATAGGAAGCAAAGGACGAGCTGGAGTAGGGGCAGGAGAAGCAACACGGAGAATGAAGAAAAGCCGAGAGAGACGGGGGATTGGGGGAAGCAACACAGATCAAAGCCCGTGAATCTTAGCTCGTACAAATAAACAAACCAAAAAAAATAAAAGTTAATAAGTTGCAGCCTCGAGAGTCATGTCAGTCGTGCTGCTTCAGTCCAGACCGGCGAAGGAGTACGCAGACCGTGAAAAGTAAACTTGCAAGATCAGTCGCCAAGCTCACTTTCACCTTACACAGTGTAGCTTGCTGACAAAGTAGTCAAGTGCTTCTGTGCCCCACAAACATGTAGTAAGCGCTATATAATTGCTGCAATTCAATACACTAACTTTCAGCAAAATTCTGCAGGTCTTTAATGATCACGAGAAATCACACGAGCGCAGATGCTACAAACTCAAAATGAGTCCTGAAAAGTGAGCCGTCCCAGAGTGTCTGCCTTTAAGGAGAAGGTGGTAAACGAGACAATAAAATAGAACCCATATTCCCAAACCCTGCGTGTCCAGTGTGATTTCACCACTATGGTGGCATTTCAAGATGGCACGGCACTGAGTCAGCTGCGGTGATGTAGTGGCCGCGTGCAGCCATCTCAATGCAAGTTCTCAGAGTCCCACTTCAGTACTCCGTGTAATCCTGAGCAGCAGATGTTTTTTACCTTTGTCTCATTTGCATAAAGGGCTGAATGGATTCACGGAACAAGAAAAAACGCTTCACATGGTGTGAAGAGGTTTTAATGGGACCATCTGTAATACACAAACGGGGCGGGAATTCACACGCAAAATAATCCTATCTTGTGCCGCGACACTCACGCCCCCATTTATGCCGCGGCTGGTCCTGCGATAAGGGGGAGGGGTGGCACCCACACTGCAGGGGTATGGATCTCCATATTTTAATATCATGCACACAAACTTGAACTGTGAGTAACCGGATGCGTTTGTTTTCACCCCCTCCCCCCCGTTGTTCAGTGGTAGCTCCCATCGTGGCGCACAGCATAAAGTTAAGAGAAGGTGCTAGATTGTGGCAGCGGATGAATGAATGCTGTTATAGCTAAAGACAAAATTTTGATCGATCCAGGGGGAGACATCCCTTCGCTGCAGTGCACACAACTGATCTGTGTGACGATCGTACTAAACAAATCCCTTTCACACGGGGAGGGGGGCGGAACGGACACACGGGGAGGGGGAGGAGGGGGCGGGAAGGCAAGATGAGCAACTGCACACGCACTTGGATAGTTTTAGAGGCAAGTAATTCCATTGAGCCAAACCCAGAACGTTTTGCCCGCCTGTACGAAGGTAGGACGGCTTCCTCTTCACCTCAGCACTGACCAGGCGGGCTCGAGCCCCTCTACCGGCGTGTCGCACGAGGATTCTCGGGAGTAGTGCCTGACTCTACCCTCCAGCCTCCTTTATCAGTCCAACAGCCCAAGCCTTGCGTGCCATCGAGGCCCTACACGCCCGCCCTCGCTCCCAAGCCTCTCAGACCAGCTGCTCAGCACACAGGGACAGTCTTGGGCCCGTTCCTGTCTTCTCGCCTGCCGGGGCACCGGACAAGCACCTACGAGGACAGGGGGGTTGGGGGGGGGGGTGGGAGAGGACACGGACGGCGGGAGGGGGCGGGAGAGGACACAGGGGGCGTGAGGGGGGCGGGAGAGAACACGAACGGCGGGAGGGAGGCGGGAAACGTGCCGGGGAAAAACACTCACGATGCCCAGGACAGCAGCAAGCACGGCCCGGCCGGACCAGATTCGGGGGCGTTCCCGGCTTTTGGCTGACGTATCATGACGTAGCCAAAAGCCAAAGATTCTCGGGAACGCCCCCGTGTCTGGTCCAGCCATGACGGACGCCTCTCTGTTCCAATGGCTAGGCTCCATTTATGGAGCTAGCCAATGGGACGGGGGGCGTGTTCCAGAGTGCTTACTGTAATCAATAGATTTCTCTGGAGGCGGAGCCTAACGGCTCCGTCCCCCAGCGAAACCTAAAAAGGGGACCGTTACAATACAGGTAATTACAGACCGATAAGTTTAATTGATATTTTACAAAAAATCTTTGCCAGACATATTTTAAATCGACTTTTAGATTGGGTAGAGGAAACTAATATCCTCTCAAAATATCAAGCAGGTTTTAGAATTAAGACAAGCACGGTGGATCAGGTACACAGGTTTATGTGTATCTGTTGGAAATACGTCCAAATAAAGAAGTGTACAATATATGTAGCATTCATGGACTTACGCTCAGCGTTTGATCTTGTCCCTCGTTCCCTTTTATGGGATACTTTAAGGAACATGGGTGTCCCGGAAGAACTGCTGTTTATCCTTATAAAGCTTCATACCGATAATTTTGCAAAAGTAAGATGGGGAAGAAATGGCAAACTTACTCAAGCCATACCGGTTAAAAGGGGGGTAAGACAAGGGTGCGTGCTGGCCCCGACCCTTTTTTCCTTATTTGTAAATGATATTCCCACCTATCTGGCACAATGCAACCACGATTCCCCGAAATTGTGTAATGAGGCAATTACAGCGCTGCTATTTGCAGATGACACCATTTTAATATCACAAACACCTAAAGGCCTACAAAATCTAATAAATCAATTCAATAGTTACTGCGAAACAAAGGGGCTAGAAATTAACTCATCTAAAACTAAGTATATGGCCATTAACCCTCCAAAAAATTTTAAGAAAAATCTGGCCCTAAACAACACCAAACTAGAGTACGTGGAATTTCTCGATTACCTGGGTATCAGGTTTGACAGCAAACTGTCCTGGTCAAAACAACTAGAAAAAAGTAGGCTGACACTTAAACACAACTCTCTCCCTATTTTAAAAATCCATGGAGGGAGTACTTCAAAAGCCATAACCCCTGCGATTGAAGTGTTTAAAGCTAAAGCACAATCCGCTGCCTTATATGGCACCGAGATTTGGGGGCCTTATTCAAACAGAACATTTGACACTGACGAGAACATGTTCTGTAGGCGCCTACTGAGATTACCAGCAAGAACACCTTTAGTCCCCGTTTTTCTAGATATCAACCTAAAACGTACAGACCATCTGTGTTGGTTGAGGCCATTGCTCTATTGGGTAAGATTATGGTCCACCCCGGAATTGGCAGACTATAGAGCAGGATTAATGGAAATTATGGAATTGGACACTTTTAATTCGATCAAGTGGCTGAGACATATATCCATATGGTTTACAAAAATAGGTCTTTCACACTTCTGGAAAAATCCAACCACCTTGCAATCCAACTGTAAAGATCAGGTAAAAACCGCTTTCTGGTATTACATGAATAATAATGTATATGAACGTGCCACTGGTTCATTAACACTCAGGTTTTTGCTATTTAAGGACATTCCCATATTTGAACAAATTATGAATGAAGTTGAACCACCCTTGGCCAAAACCATATACCTTCAATACAGATATGGAGTTTTACAAATAAATGCAAATACTTGCCGGTGGGGGAACTCTAATTCCAATGGGAATGACCCATATTGCAAATTGTGTGATTTGAAACAAAATGAAGATGAGGCACAAATCCTCTTCTTTTGCCCTTTATACAAATCACAACGTATGAAATGGATTAAACCTCTTTGTAAAAATGTGGGAATACGTTCATACAAAGAGGCAGAAAGATTACTTAGATGTTCGACTATTCGGTTGATAACCTTTGGAGTCAGTCGGTATCTCCTTAGTGTCTGCTTGATTAGGAAAAAATATGGACTAAAAACATAGATTATAACATTTTTAACCACTGGCATTTTAATTATTTAACTGATGTATATAGTTGTTTTTATCATTAGGTCTTGTAAACTAAATACAAACTGGAACAAAACCCTGTCTACTATGAATGTTGAAAAAGTAATGTTTCCCCACATAAACTGTAAATAACTTGTGATTTTGCCCGGAGACTTGACAAGTGTACATACTGTATCTCTTAAAGGTGTTATTTTGTTTTTAAAAAATCATGTTACAAATGTACTTTTTTTATGTGTTGGCTTTATGGCAAATTGCCGAATAAAAGCTTTACAACAACAAATATTCCTTCTTCTCTGGAGCACACAAAGTATACTCTCGCCTGGATTACATTTTCATGACGCGACAGACACTGCAGGTATCTGATACAGCAGAATACTGTGCCGGTGGTGTGTCTGATCACTCCCCATTAATACTAGAGGTGGGAAGGAAAAGGAGGGAGGGGCCCAAGACACTCAGACTGTCGGCATGGGACCTACAAAACGCGGCAATCCTGAAGGGACTAAGAGCAGACGTGAAGGTATACCTGGCAGAAAATATAGGCTCGGTGGACTCGCGGGTAGTTCTCTGGGAGGCTCTTAAAGTGGTACTCCGAGATAGGGCACAGTGTAGACTGGCGGAAGATAGGAAAAAAGTCCAGGCTGAGATCCAGGACCTGGAAGCACAGATACTGGTGATGGAACATGAACACCTGCTAAACAGGGACCCGGGGAAACTTCGAGGCCTCTCTGATCTGCAAGTCTAGTATAAGCAATTAGTGACAGCGAAGGCAAAGTCGCAAGCGCTGGCGACTCTGCACCGTATCTATGATGTGGGGGACAAATCCAGGAGGCTCTTGGCATGGATAAGCAGGAAGGAGAGAGATGACTGATGGGTGGAGAAGGTAAAAGATGGTCACGGTGGGTGGGCCTGCACGGATGTCAGGATAGCAGATGTAGTCGCTGAGTGCTATGAAACCTTCTATGAAGCACGGGACCTCGGGTCAAAAGAGGATGCGCTGCAATATATGGCAAATATCAACCTCCCGAAGCTTGAAGAGGCTGATCAAATAGACCTGGAGACACAGATAACTGAGGAGGAAATTAGGGTGGCACTGATCAAGCTCCGCGCGGGCAAGGCCCTGGGTCCCAACGGCTTCTCCGCGGAATTATTAAAAAAAAGGCGGCTCTCCTGACTCGCCACTTACTAGACAAGTAATCAAAGGAAGAGTGACCATAAAGGTAAAGTATATAAAGGAGGTGGGTGTCGCACGTGAAGTCTGAGGCCAATTGTAAGTGGTCCGGTGGTAAGACCAATTTCAAGAAAAAATACACTGTTTTTTCAGGGAAAAATGCTGAGGTTTAAAAATGTCAGAGGTTGTACCAAAAAAAAACTTTATTCACTGGTCAACCTGACATATTAAAACAAGATATGTGAAGGGAAACTAGCCAATTACTTTATACTGGTGTTTACCCTGTGGAGAAGGTCAACATGTTTCTGCCCGTTTTTATGTGTTACTTTACTGGGCTTTCATCAGGACCGGTAAGCGAGTGTGCCAATGACAGGAGGGGCGCGCTAAGGCCCGCCCTGCCAATGGTCGTGAAAGTTAAAAATAGCACTATGTGTAAAATGGTGCAAAAAGAAAGAAAAACAAACTCATAAGTAGTGGGGTTTTACCTCTTTTGCGAGGAACCTCTGACATTTTTAAACCTCAGCATTTTTTCACACTTCATCTTCACACAAAAACCTGCTCCGCAGTCTCCTGGCGTCGCAGCACACCGGGGAGGTATTCGATCTCTCCCGGTGGACCCGATGATGAAGCATGTCACTAGGGTGAGTGAGGGTTTCCTGAAAAAACAGTGTATTTTTTCTTGAAATTGGTCTTACCACCGGACCACTTACAACTGGCCTCAGACTTCACGTGCGACACCCACCTCCTTTATATACTTTACCTTTATGGTCACTCTTCCTTTGATTACTTGTATATTGCTTGGGGACTAAGAGTGCCCTAAAACCCTCTCTCTCCTTTTGTTGATATATATCGCCACTTACTAGGCCTATTCCTGGACGCTGAGGAGGAGGGACAGTCCCCGCTAGACCTTAGACAAGCCACAATTGTCCCAATTTATAAGCAGGGGAAGCCAGCAGATGACTGCTCGTCCTATCGCCCCATTTCTCTCTTAAATGTAGAGGTGAAGCTATATGCAACAATTCTGGCTCTCCGCCTGAGACGGGTCATACCGGGGCTGGTCCATCTTGACCGAACGGGGTTCATCCCGGAAAGGGCAACTAGATATAACTTACAGCGGACTCATAACTGGCTCCGGGAGGTAGGAAGTAGGACGGAGCCTCCCTGGTTCTCATCCCTTGACGCAGAAAAGGCGTTCAGTGCTGTCCACTGGCCTTTTCTGGAGGGAGTACTGGAACGCCTAGGATTTGGACCCAAGTACAGGCATAAAATTAACCTACTATACACCAGCCCTAGTGCTAGGGTTAGGGTTAATGGGGCACTGTCAAGGGTCTTTCTTATATAACGGGGAACCAGGCAGGGATGTCCACTGTCTCTCCTTCTGTTTGCCCTCTCTATTGAAGTAATGGCTTGCGCGGTTTGGCAGAACGTAGGGATTACTGGATTCCGGATAGAGCGAGCGAAGGAAAACGAAGAAAAATTGTCCCTATACGCGGGCGATGTCCTGCTATATATCACGCAACCGGAAATCACCATACCAGCACTGTTTACTGAACTAGACCAATACGGACCCAAGTCTGGGTACCAGATCAATTGGCACAAGTCGACACTCTATGACCCCGGGGGAAGGGACGAATGGCCCACATTGCCTGAAAGACTGCAGACGACTTGGGAGGGATTTATGTACCTGGGGATCTTTATCACGACAGACGGTGACCTTTCCTATGAACGAAACATTAACCGCGTCATACGCAACTTTACAGACAACGCCAACAGATGGCAATCGCTCCCTCTGACGATTCTCGGACGGGCAGCTATGTTTAAAATGATCTCGCTCCCAAGATTCTTATATGCAATCCAAAATGAATATTTCCCCATGAAATGCAAGGTCTTCCGAGACGTCCATGTGGAACTGGGTTCCTATTTATGGCTGGGTAAGCAACCGAGAGTAGCTCTATCGACCCTACAGAGACACCAATATGATGGGGGGATTTCATTGCCGGATCTAGAGGCCTACTACTGGGCGGAACACCTGGCCCCCATTAATGAATGGATACACGCACCCGCCACATACCCCACCTATGCACTGGAAAGGCACACTATGGGCATCCACATGTGTCTACACTACATATATACGGAGGAAAGGGGCAGGCCAGACTACTGCCGGCAACTATAATCACGTTGGGGGCCTAGAAAAGGGCGATGAAGGCAATTAAATGGGAACACAAACCAACAGAACAAACACCGCTGTGGGACTGCACCTGGTTGAAGGAACTTAGCAAGTTGAGAGGGTTTCAGGGATGGGACGCTATAGGCATCTCTACTCTAGGAGACGTAACTAAAAATGGGGCGCTGAAGGCCTTTCCAACACTGCAAACAGAATTTGGGCTCCACCGCTCCCAATTTTTTAAGTATATGCAATTGAGACATGCATGGAGGTCGGAGGGGACATTGATAGAGGTACTCCCTGAATACGCTCCACTGGAAGGCCGCCTTCTGCAGGAACGAATCCCCGAGAAGGCAATATTACTAACATATAAAACTATCATGAATAATACACCAAACAAACTAGAAGGCCTTAAGACCACGTGGGAGCAGGAAGTGGGAGACATGGATGACGTGGACTGGGGTGTAGTACTGATGCACCCTAGGGAGGTGGCGATTAAATCACGTCTCCGTTTGATCCAGTTTAAGATTTTACATAGGTCCTATTTTGATAGAGTGAGACTATATAAAATGGGGAGGATACCTGACCCCTGCTGCATACGCTGCGGCTACGATAGCGGAGATTTCTTGCACACAATTTGGTCCTGCCCACGCATTCAAACTTACTGGGGAGAGGTCCTAGCCGAACTGGGAGAGATATTAGGGACGGACATCACATCAGACCCGAAGCTAATACTACTGGGGATGACCAATGATGTAGACTTGGCCCGTCCATTGCTGATTTTTCTGGTACTAGTCCTGGTAGTGGCCAAAAGGGACGTAGCCAGGAAGTGGAGAGCACCAGACATACCACAGCTAGAGGAGTGGAGGAGGGGTATGGACCTCTACATGGCAGCCGAAAGGGTCACGTACAAAGCCAGAGGGTGCCCGAAGAAGTTCCAAAAAGTGTGGGGAAAATGGCGACACTATCATGGACTGGATGGAGGGCTCTAAGGGGTCGCAAACATTTGCACGTATGATTGCCATGGGGGGGGATGGGCTTCTGGGACCAGGAGACATTACTGAAGTGGACTTAGAGGACTGTAATGGCTGAACACTTGGAAGATGGTATTTGGGTCCTGAATCATGAGGGGGTGGAGAGGGTGGGGACGGAGGGATGTGGGAGTGTGGCTCGACGTCGTCATACTTGTTGTCTGTTTTTTCTTACTGCAAAAACGATAAAAATGGTTAAAAAAAAAAAATAATTCGACACCTGAACACGTACTTGTGGGGTATTCATCAATACAAGCCAGAGACATTTCAAAGTGGCATCCATGAAAAATAAAAATAAATAGGAGAAGCCATAGTTTATTGTAGTAGGTAAGTTGGTGAAGCACCACAGTTGTGCGACCCTTGACCCTGCTTCAGGCAGGTCGCTCCCCACACCGCACAGCTCCACCTGCTTGTGCCGTGTACCCTGACCTCGCTGCTACTGCGAGTTCAAGGCCCCCGTAAGTCTCTGCCTGCTCGCTCTGCCCACTGTATTGTACTGTGCTATTATTATATTGTACTCCACTGCATCTCCTGCTGTTGTTTCTTACTATGATCCACTGTTTTATTTTCTGTTTTATTCTGATCCTTCACTCTATTGTACTACTAGTTGTTGTCTGTTGTTCCGCCCGTTTTTTTCGTGCCGTAACCCCACCCCTGCGGCCCGGCCCCCCTCACTCCCCACCTCCCAGCTGCTCCTCCCTCCCACCGCCCCTTATTATGGCGGCTGCGCGCAGCGGGCGCACCGCTGGCACGCCGAAGGTGCGCCTAAGGCAAGCCTGTCTGCGCCCGTACGCGCCTGGACCATGCCCAGGGCCAGAACCCCTGGTCACTGCAAACACCACGACGCCCGGTGCCGCTACAATGCCAGCACCCTCCACGCACTCAACTCGCCGCCACACACCTGCTTCTGGGCTACCCCGAAACACACCCAAGGACCCCTCTCCTGCCGGAACTGCAGCTACGCCAGCCTCCAAAACCCCACCAGGCTCACCGGGGTAGGCCGCAACAACCTACGATGCATACTACTCAACACTCGCTCCGCCTACAAGCACGCCATCGAACTATGGGACCTACTCGACTCTTCCTCCCTGGATGTCGCCTTCCTGACGGAGACCTGGATGAACCCCTCCTCTGCACCCGACATCGCCATAGCCATTCCTGATGACTACAAGATCACCCGCAGGGACCGTACTAGCGGAACAAGATGAGGAATCGCCATTGTACACAGAATCTCAACCAGCACTGACGACACCCTCAGCACCGCCAAACACCTGCACTTCCAGATCCACACTGACCCCAACACCACCCTCAGAGGAACCCTCATCTACAGACCCCCAAACCCCGGCCACAGTTAAGCGACTCCATCGCCGACTTTGTCAGCACGCACACCCTTGCGACCATGGACTACATCCTCCTCGGGGACCTGAACTTCCACCTCGAGAATACCAATGACAGCAACTCCACCACTCTGCTCGCAACCTCAACAACCTTGGACTCGAACAGCTCGTCATGACTACCACCCACTCTGCCGGACACACGCTCGACCCCATCTTCTCTGCCAACAACCATGTCACCTTCAGCCACACCACTGAACTCCACTGGACCGACCTCCGTTGCATCCACTTCACCTTCGAGACGCCCGCTGAGCACCACCACACACAACAGGCCCCCCGCTGCTGCCGGAGCAAAGTCACCGAAGACCAGATAAACACCACCCTGCCCGAAACCCACCTACCGACTCCACTGACACCAACACGGCCGCCTGCAACCTCAGGCAATGGATCGACGACTGCACCAACACTCTCACCCGGTCAAGAAGCCCTCTAACAGATGCACCAACAGAAAGGCCACCTGTTTCACTGCCAACCTCCTAGCATCCAAGCAAGCCTGCCGCAGGCTCCAGAAGAAGTGGCACCATGAACAGACACCGGACAGCAATGCAGCCTACAAGAGTGCCAGCCGCAGACACCACCAACTCATCCGAACAACCAAAAGGACAGCCTTCAAGGAAAGCATAGACAACCACGCACACAACAGCAAAGAACTCTTCAACATTGTGAAGGAACTCTCCAACCCCAGCTCCTACTCCAACGACATCCTTCCATCGCAAGGCCTCTGTGACTCCCTAGCCACCTTCTTCCACCGCAAGATCACAGATATCCATGACAGCTTCAACACCCAGACTTGCCCCGACAGATACCGACACCTCAGACTCACTGCCCCCCAGTCACACCGTCTCCCTGCTCACCTGGACCCACGTCAATGATGAAGACACCATCAAAGTCATGAACACCATCCACTCCGGCTCACCATCAGACCCCTGCCCGCACCACATCTTCAACAAAGCAAGCTCCACTATCGAACCCCATCTCTGCAAAGTCATCACCAACTCCTTCGAGACGGCCACCTTCCCGGAGAGCTAGAAGCACTCCAAGATCATCGCCTTACTCAAGAAACCCCAGGCGGATCCCAAGGACCTCGAGAACTTCCGGCCCATCTCACTTCTCCCGTTCCCAGCCAAAGTAAGCGAGAAGATTGACAACAGACAGCTGACCTCCTTCCTCAAAGAAAACAACATCCTGGACACATCCCAATCCGGATTCCGCAGCAGCCACAGCACCGAAACAGCCCTCATTGCAGTCACCGATGACATCAGGGCCCTGCTGGACAACGGAGAACCCACGGCCCTCATCCTCCTGGACCTCTCGGCCGCCTTCGACACCGTCTGCCACAACACCCTATGCACAAGCCTCCACAACGCAGGGATCTGCGGCAAAACCCTGGACTGGACCTCCGCCTTTCTCACCGGCAGAACCCGGAATGTCTGCTTCCCTCCTTTCCGATCTAGAGATACCAAGATCATCTACGGCGTACCACATGGATCGTCCCTCAGTCCGACACTCTTCAACGTCTAAAGGGCACCACTCGCCAAGATCGTCCGATCACACAACCTCAACATCATCTTTTACGCCAACAACACTCAGCTCATCCTCTCCTTCGCCAAGATCGTCCGATCATACGACCTCAACATCATCTCTTACACCAACAACACTCAGCTCATCCTCTCCCTCATCAAGTCTCCCACCACCACCAAAACCAACCTCCACGAAGGTATGAAGGCCATCGCCAAATGGATGAAGAACAGCCGCCTGAAACTGAACTCGGACAAGACGGAGGTCCTCATCATCGGATCCACCCCCTCCGCCTGGGACAACTCATGATGGGCAGCTGCACTGGGAGCAGCACCGTCGCCCACCGACCACGCCCGCAACCAGGGGGTCATCCTGAACTCATCGCTGTTCATGACCCAGCAAGTCAACGCTGTCTCCTCCTCCTGCTTCAACACACTCTGCATGCTCCGCAAGATCTACAGATGGATCCCCACCGAAACCAGAAGGACGGTCACCCAGGCCCTAGTCAGCAGCAAGTTGGACTACGGCAACGCCCTCTACGCAGGAACCTCTGCCAAACTCCAGAAACGACTACAGCGCATACAGAATGCCTCTGCACACCTCATCCTTGACATCCCCCGCCACAGCCACATCACAGCCCACCTGAGAGACCTGCACTGGCTCCCGATCAACAAGAGGATCACCTTCAAGCTCCTCACCCATGCTCACAAAGCACTCCACAACGTCGGACCAGCATACCTCAACAAACGACTCACCTTCTACACCCTGAACCTCCAGCTGCGCTCCACCAACCTCACCCTCATCACCGTCCCCCGCATCCGACAAATGACCGGCAGTGGCAGATCTTTCTCCCACCTCGCCGCCAAGACTTGGAACAACCCCCCCCCCCCCCCCCCCCCCTCCGCCTACGACAGACCCAGGACCTACTGACCTTCAGGAGACTCCTCAAGACCTGCTGTTCAAGCAGTAGCAGCACACCCCTTCCCCTCCCCAGTGCCTTGAGGCCCTCAAGGGTAGTAGTGCGCTCTACAAATGGACTGATTGATTGATTGATTACCAAGAGAAACCTACTGCTGGTAGTTACACCAACCAATTTTGGTAGTTCAGCAAGGGCACAGGCATCTTGGATTGTTTTCTCCTTGGGTCTTTACCCAGTCCAGTCCACTGCTTCTCTCCTGTGAAAGAGGACCAGCATGGTGCCTTTCTAGTTTGCATTTACTGCAAAATTGAAACAAACTGAAGAGTTTTCTTATGTTGCTATTGCCATGGAAGTCTAAGGCTACACTTTCCCCGTAGGGACCATCTTTTTGATAACAATTGTCCGGCCACGTCCCTGGGTCATTAAGTTGCCCCTTTTTCTTTAACACTGAGCAAGGATCACTAGGCCAGGCTCCCGCCAGATGAGCTCATGCTCTGCTAATACTGCATGACTGTCATTGTGAGGGATATTGCTAACTTTTGCTCCAAAAGGATCCGTACATTGCTATATTAAGCATAATTCAAATCTAAATGCAGTGCAAAGCATTACTTTACTCCAGGCCTCTTGTTACCCAATAAGACAAAGACAGCCCTAAGGGCGAGGTGTGATTACCACATTGGTTGTGATATTCATTGGAGTCATAACAAACAGCACCGGATAAGGAAGTCAAGAATGAGACGCGGTAGTCTATCACAAACTGCAACTCAGTTGATGCTCGATACAGAATACATTTTCTCAGGCTGATTCAGATAAGGAAGGCCCAGCAAAGAGCAGTGTAAGAACTAAGAAGGAAGAATGCAGGAAGGAAAACGATGACCAATGGGGAAATCAGGGATAAAAAAAGAACCTCTAAGAGTGATATCAAGACAAAGGGTGGTAAAGAAAAAGGCATGAGGAGGAATTAAGACTAGTCAACATTAGTATTAAGCAACTCCTTTGTTTGGCAGCGCCGGTGGTGAGCGCTACCAAAAACACATTACATTTTTACACATTAGGCATTGGTTTACAGGTGTCAAGATGTGATTTTCCTTTCCAGTGATGATCCAGAAGGTTTGAGCCCACAGCAGCACCCAGATCATGGTAAAACACACAGGGATGTTTAAGCAGACTGGCTCCATTGCTTCACAGACTCAAGCTGTCAATCAAGGTGCAAATCCAGGGATCCCTAAAACTGGTACTCCCCATATTTCAGGTATCTACCCACTGAAGCAGGTTCTGGGCCTTCATGTGGTAGACCATGACATGTCCCCTTAGATTAAATGTTTGAGAATCCAGCAGTGCCTGTGAAGAAATCAAAGCTGCACATGGATTATGACAAGATCTAACATAATAAAGAATGCAATCACAGACACAGAAGACCCATGTTTAAGCCTCTTAGTACTTCCTCAGGCTGCGACAAATTATCACATAAGTGGGCTTGTGTAGCGAGGCGCAGCTTTCAACATCTTTTGCATCTCCCATGTTGAGGATGGGGTCTAGGTACAACAATTACATTAAGTATCATGGGCCTTCACCCCAAGCTCAGATGGCTCTTTCTTCCACTTAATTTGGAAGATAATCTTCTGCAGAATTTGCCTGCATCCTGTGACACACTTCTGATTCAAAATGCTGATCTGCAAGCTTCAGGTGTTTTAGAAGTTTCTAGACCAGGTGATGGTGTTGGGGTTAAATCCAAGCATGTGGCCAAGCAGCTCTAGCAGAAAGAATGTTGATATTGGGATCTTCTGTCTCTTCAAGAAGATGCTTATAGAAATTTGTCATGAAAAAGGTGCTGCAGCCCTGAGGGCGATTCAAAATAGAATTAAAGAGACCAGGCACAGCTAAAGGATATTACCCAAGAAGAGAATGAATTACACTTTAAATGAACACCAAGTGGCACTGAGGTGCGTCTGCTCCAGGTAAAGTATGAGCATTTGGAAAACTGGCCTCACTGATCTGATATTATAAGTGAGGTGTGGTTCCCAGAAAGGGCAGAGGTAGTTACACATGAAAGCATCCACAATTTAATTACCCAATAAAGCGTTTTGCACTCTGCTTAATTATTACCTGAAATATTTATTTCAAAGGATGCACAGTGTCCTATGTTGTTTTAAGTTAAGATTGTTTGCCCTAAATTTAGCACAGCAATGCCGTGAGAACAGCAGAGAGCTGAGCATTTGCATAGTAACATAACACAGCATAGTACATTGACTTACCTGCTCTATGAACAAATGGTTAGCCTTATTTGACCAAATAAATTCTGACACTCAAGAGTTTCACATTTGGTTTTTTTTCCCGCTCAGGCATTAGGTGGGCTACGATGGCCAGGTGCCATGACAGCTGAGGAAACACATCCAAAAAATTGAAGTGAAGGGATTGGCAGTGTACTAACATGCACTTTGTAGACAGAAGGTTTGGAAGTATCACACATTTTGTGTGTACAATATCTCTCATGGTTAAAAAATGATGTTTGACAACCCTAAGAAGCTGAGACTAATGTATTGACTCCATTTGCTAAAATAGGTTTCATTTTCCACTTTTATTTTTGTTTCTACTTGTAGATTGGGCACAGGTATTAGTAACAGCAGATAAGCAGGAAAATGGCGGTGGGTGGGTTTATATGCTGCGGAAAGTGGACTATGTGGAGGGGTAGTCACAGGCCTGGGGTCCAGTAGAGAGGAGACTAGGGACATGGTACGACAATGCAAAGAAGGGTCCAATGATTGGCAACAATGAAATAGATGCAACCATAAGACAGAATTTTACATAAAAGCTGATTTAAATCAATTAAGGATTTTTCGAGAGGTGCTTTTATGTGTGGGGGCTCCAATATTTGTTTTTGACTTGATGGTTAATGCTGCTAGGTTGATCGGACTCTTGGGACTTATTCCTACATTGTTATTAAGTCAATCAAACACATGGTATGGATCAAGCAAAAATCGGATCTGGGACAAGGATGAAGATGATCTGGTCCAATAAAGAGTTGGACTAGGACAAGGAATGAACTGATCAGATTCCATCATAGAAGTGATCTGTGGCCAAGCATGCATTAGAGGGTGTCTGGGAAAAGCAAATAGCTCATCAGGGCCAGTCTGGAGAATGTAATAGTTGATTGGAGAGAAGCAAATATCTATTCTAGGATAATTAAATAGCTGAACTAGAAAATCAAGTAATTGATTTGAGACAAACAAGAGTTAAACAGTGTTAATAAAAGAGATGTTCTGTGTAATTAATGAATCTAAAAAAGGTAGAAAACAAATCTAAGACAATAGTAGAGCTAAACTGGTGGTGTGGCTTGCACTGACAGAAGGTGATCGCTTAAGCCCGGGGTTCACAATATCCTCGATCATATTCAGCCCTTGGCTGGGACAGATTTAGGTATAGGAACCACATATGTTTCTCATCGCCATGAGGAAACAAGATCAAAGAAGGTACAACATAGAACACTGCTGAAGGAAACTGGTGTGACCAAGATGGGAAACTGCCATTTTAGAAAGGTTTCTGTTCCTTGCAATGGCGGGTAGTAAGGCTGTCTGATTAGCTGCATTAGAAGTAAAAGAGACACCCCCATACCCCAACACCATAATGTAAATATTTAGAACATAAATACCAACAGATGAGAACAGAGAGCGAAATAGGCTGAGATAATCCAAAAGGGAATACATGGAATTCATAGGACATGCAAGTTGATCAGTGAGCTAAACCACATTCATAACTATCGTGTATGCTCCTCTTGGCCACGTGAGCCATTACTGAGGAATAAAACATAAGCAACTGCTTGCATCCCTTTTTAAACTCCTCAACCCAACAGCAACAAACAAGAATGACGACAGAAAAAGAGAACCACTGAATACCTGTCTTGGAAATGATCAATCATACCTGAGGATTACACTGGGAGAAATGTCAAAGATGTATATGGTGGTAAATGCCATAAATAAAAAAAAATTATGCATACTTGAACATTTTCAGAGAAACTATGCATTTCCACAATAGATGTAGGGTGGAATGAATGGAATACTTGAAAAGACAGGCATTAGGACTGGCCAATGCAAATGTTTAGTATGAGAATAGAAAAAGAAAATACATGAGGAATTGCTGATTATTGGTTTCCATGGTAATTACTCATTTCTAAGGGAACCCTCAGGGTCCTACTTGTGATCCCTGGTAACTCCAGTCCACCCCAGAGTAACTGCAGCTCCTTGTATAGGTAACTCCAGAGCGTAAAGTTGACAGGAGGATTACTGGCCATTCGAAATGGGGGCCAAAGTTGGCAAAGACTCAGCTCTCAGATGGCCTTAGATAAAACCATAATAGAAAAATAAAGAAACAGAAAGTAGTTTATTTTAAAAGAAAAGTGTGCTGCCCCTGTGGAAAACATCTCGTGCTAGGCAAAAATGTATATTTTCTGAATAAGAGATCAGCCAAAGTGCTAAGAGAAGAACGACGATGCTCGCTTTACCTGACTCATCTGAGAAAGGACATGATCTTGAAACAATATTTTTTAATGAAAATGAGGGAAAAAAAGTTCCTCTGAGAATCAGAAGCTCAAATAATAGAGGTAAGAGGGTAGTGAGGGATCCCCAGGGGTTGAGTACTCTGAACCGTCGGCATTCGAGGTCCCTCTTCGAAAGATTTGTGACCTAAGATCACACGAGGACTTGCATATGGTGAAGTCTGAGAAAAGCTTTCGTATCTGATGAGGGAAATACGTTGTGAATGGAATGATGGTTTACTACGGTTGCAGACAATGCATCTGCAACTCTTGGTTTGGATCTGAAGATAGAAAGACAACTATTAAACAAAAAAAGAACAGAGATCAGCAGAAGAAATGTTAAAGACACAAATAGCAAAAAACATTTGATTTTGCAGACATTATGCAGCTAGACCTGGACACTGAGGAGAATTGAAGAGTGAAATTCAAAGACGAGTCTAGCACAATTCTAAAATGTTTAGCAAACATAGAAAAGGGAATGTATGTAGAGAAAACTAGAATCGGAGGCAAAGTGATCACTGTAGAAGATGGAGGTCCACCACAGGATGGCAGCCTCTCGGCCTGAATCTATGCTTGTTCACAACAGGATATCTGTGGAGCAGTTACCTGGACTTCTCTCTCTGCTGTTATTTCTCACCATGTTCTTGAGGTGGGAGGTAGTTGAGGTTGAGGAGGTTTTCAGTGGTTGCAATAATTTTGACAAAATCATGTACCTTCTTGCTCCCTTTTTAGTGATCTTTCAAAGAAGCATAGGTTGGCTTGGAAATATTATCAAACGATGGCCCTCGTGTTGGGCCCAGTGAACTGCAGCCACTTTATTAACACTAGTCACAAATATAAATTTGTCAGAGTTTAACGATTACCAGGTGTGATAAAGTCTGACCCACAGGGTTACATTTCGGCAGGCCAAATTTGCCAAAACTTAACATGTTAAAAATGCCCATATAATTTGAAATGGGACATGTGAGTTTTGGTTTTGGACTAGGGGATAACTATTGTACCCGATAAATTCCAAACCCCTGGATCATCGGATTGTATAAAGTGCAATACTTCTCACATCCGTCACTGGGCTACTTGCAATGAGGGCATAAGTGAAGGATGGATTAGAAAAATGATAAGGAGGTAGTACCTCGGTTACTTTTACTCTGAATCCATGTTACTCATTTCAGTCGCTACAAAGCGTGCAGACATATGGCTTGCCTTCTTGTAGCTTGGGCAGCCAACACCTAAGTTATAGAGAGGGTTAGGCTCCATGTTAATGGGACCCCATGATTGGGGAGGAGCCTAGGCAATGACGGCCCACTTCACTCTGAATTAGGTGGGCAGCTGGATGCCTGTCTCGGAGGTGCCCCATTTTACACTACGCAAGGAACGGGACATAGAAGATGGATTCAGTGTAATGAGATTACTGGTAAGTAGGTGAGGTAGTTCAAACGATTGCTACCATGCTAAGAGTCCCATTACGACTTTTTGGCGGAGAGGCGGTGCAAACTGCTGTGCCACTGCTCCATTGAAGGTTGCCCCTTAAACATCCACCAGATTACGACTTTTTAGAGTCTGGCAGGCGGGTGGCATGGCGGTCCCATGGTGGTGCCTCTTTTAAAGGCTGCAGTGCCTATGAAAAAGGCACCACAATGGGACCGCACTACAAGGTTCCTGCACAGCATGGACTTGAAAGTCCACACTGTGCGGAAACCTATGTGCATGCACACAGGAGAGCAGATATTATGCTCCCTGTGTGCATCCACAAGCGGTTGAGGCACAGGGGGGGCGGTAGGCCTGTAGGGCCCCCTTTGTTTCTTCTCCACCAAGGTTTACATGGAGGAAGAACCTCCATGTAAACCCTGGAGAAGAGGAAACTCGTAAAATGCTTGGCAGTACCACGGTGGTCTTGCCAAGCATATTGTTGCCTCTGACCACCTCTACAACACCAGGGAACTGGCAGAGCAGGCAGTCCCAGGGCGGTCCGATTGTCCAACTTGCAATAGGGTGGTCGGACCGCTGGTACGACGGTGGCTGGATCCACCCCTGCCACGCCAATATGAGTCTGGCGGTCGACTCGTAATAGGGCCCTAAGTGTCATTGATGACGGGAGGGTTTTTCTCTCCATTAGGCAGCTAAATGCATGAAGTAAAATCGGATTACATTGGCACATAGCTACCATGGATAATTGGTCTCTGCTAAGTAAAATACAGACACGCTTTTAGACTTCCGATTCCCACCTGCCTGAGTTTACGAGAGCTTTTGTGCTTCCTTTGCCATACCAGCAAAATGCAAATTACCAAACACCATTTCAGTTCTTTCACTGGTTACACCTGCCATACTTAAACCAAAATGGCAATTACCATGATTAATGAAGATTCCTTGCTTATGCAACCTCAGCTACAAAAGCTCCTTTGAACTCTTGCTAGGGCGGAGGTAGGTGCAATGCAAGTATGCAATGCAAGCAAATAACAAGGCATAACACAATAAAATTAAATTATACGTTTACTCGTCAGATTCCAGCCTTCTTTCTTTGTAGAATTCACTTGCTTGTCCTTGTACGTTGGAAAACCATACTTCTACAGAGCTCCCAAGTTCCACAGGTCCAAGCGTGAGTAGCTCATCCAGTCCAGGTTTTAGCTCTGCATTCTAAGATATGTTACTCCTGTCTATCCTATCATAATATCAGGACTACAAGTCCCAGACAGTCACGGCTGCTGCCTGGAAGCAGCAGTGGGGCAGGTGGGGGACAAGGCGTGGGGGGCTGGGAGGATCACTATAAAAAAATCACTTACTTCCCCTCTCCTGTGTCCTGTTCCTGGCTTCTTGTGAGAAACAGGAAGCCGCAGGGCTCCCATGCTCCCCACAGCCAATCACAACACTGCAATGCAGCGTTGTTATTGGTCTGAGTGCCATGACAAGGCGCTCAGCCAGGGGCTGTAGGGGTGAGCATGTTCTCCATGCAGGCTGTAATGCAGGCTGTATTGAGAAGGGGGAACAGTCATTGCGCACTTAGTAGGGCTATATCACCCCTCCCCTGCTCTTCAGCCCCGCCCGCCCCCTCACGCAAGCTGCCTCAGCGGGAGGACAAAATAAAATGATAATAACATTAGTTATTATCATTTTATTTTTTGCTTTCTTTTGCTGCTCCGAGGCAGTGGGGCGATGCTCCTCCGCCTTAGCGGAGGAGCCGCCACTGGTCTCAGAATGCATTGCAAAAACTTGACATGGATGAGACACTAGTGCACAGACCTTTGAAGCGTGGGAGCTCTGACTTCAGATGAAGCATGCTGTTAGATTATAAACTGGAGCCACAGCTAAAGGGGCCCTTCGGTGAAAAAGTAGTCCTACATCACCGATACCACCATAGTAAGCTTTCTAGACTGATGTCTACAGACATATTGTGACATCAGTCAACAAATGGCCTCTAACAACCTTAGACAACCTCGGGGGGGGGGGCAATCCCAGCAGTGGTAGATGACCTGAGTGTTGTACGAGCCACAGAACACTGAAGTGGACTCAGGGAAGTGTGTAGAGGAGACTCACCCTTTTCAGGAACACAGGTACAGATGTGCGTCATGGGTTGAGCTGAGATCTCTGAAGTTGATGGAATGGGCACCACAGACTTGCAAAGAGGCAAAGTGCCTATCAAGGAAAACCTAGACTTACCTGGTCCTAGGACCTCTTAGCTTGGGAGAGTCGTCCTCGAGGCTTGCTCTCCAGATCAGAGTGAGTAGCTCACCCAGTCAAGGATTTTTCTTTGCATTCTGAATTAGTTTCAGTTATGACAAAAGATGCCAAATGATCATTCTTCTGTAGTTCATCAATTTATACTTATTAAAAGATACATCCCCTTGGTCGTCCTATCGAAGGTTCACATTTCTCATTGATTCCTGGTTTGTCAGTTTCTAACTGTTGCAAAGATTGCAAAGCGCACTTTGCGATAGTTGAGACATCGCTTTCTCAAGGTATTCACATTAATGGGCAATCCTGCAAAAGATTGGGACAAAAAAGCATTAAAATCTTACTTATAGTAATCTGAAATTTGGGTTGTTGTGTAGTGCCACAGTAACCCTCCATATGCCATGTGCAACAACTTGTTATGTGATACATTACTATAAAGAAGTGCATAAGTAAACCTGTTGTTAAAGGTAAAGTAGGAGTGTGATTGTAACTCTGTATGTCAGGTCAACTGGCTACAGCACAGGAGGTGGCCTGAGGAGCCGCTATAATATTACATTCTGAAGTTCAGGGCGACTATTGCCTTAATTGTGACACAATAAAAACTGGTGTGATCTTAGGCCGCTTGTGCAGAAACAGCTGAGATTCATTCACTGCCCCTGTGTCTTGCTAACAATTGGTCTTAATCCAGGCCACTTTGCTGCCACTGCACCCAGCAAAGCCAGCAGGGTACGAAGACGGTAAGTATTATATTGCAGTATTTATATAGTGCTTACTAGCTCTAGTGGGCTGCTGAAGTGCTTACTCACATGGGTAGCATGTTACAACGCGCAGGGTGTGTGGCTGGGCGAGTGTTGAGTTAGAATTGACCTTATGAGGAGGAGCTTCGCGGGCAAGCAAGATGGCCGCGTAAGCTCGGAGCTCCGGAGACCCTCCGACCCTCCGCATAAATCCTGGACGAAATCCTGATCCACGGTGGTGGATTCTAGTTGGTGAATGGTCGTGGACACGGGATCCACTTTCCGTTTCAAAATCCGACACTCCTTGACGAAGTTACGTCGTGTCGAAATTCGGTGCCAGGGACGCACCATTGTCCCGGGGATGGCCGACGGCTGCGATGATGCAGGGCATGATCGATATGCTGAGTGAGCGCCTCCTGTTTCAAGTGGCGGAGCGAACGTAGCCGCGCAGTGGCCTATTGTTGCTGGATATTTGTGGTAGCTACGCTCCGCACTCGCTTGAGTGCCTGAAGTGATCTCGGAGTACTATCCTTTGTTCTGCCTAGATCCAACATGGCTGGCAGGGGTGATCCTGATAGAACGGCGAACCGGGCCAGCAGGAAGACGGCCCAACCTCAGACCAACAAGATCGACTGGTACGCCCAGCAAAGGACCTCGCCAACTGTTGCCGCTCAATCCAAAGACTCTCTACGTGCGGGCTCGCCCGATGGGTCGGAGCCCACGCTCCGTGACATCATGGGGGCTATCGCTGGCATCAGAACAGAGATGCACAAGCAGCACGAGGTCCTGGCACACAAAGTGGACACCCTGGCGATCGACCTGAACTTGATTAGGGCCGACCTTGGTAAAACAAACGACAGAGTGAAATTGCTTGATATTAAAACTGCCAGCCTCACGACCGATGTCTCGGACCTGCAAACGGAGGTCCGTAATCTGAGGTCGGTCAATGACCTGTTCTCAAGGCGGCTGGAGGACTTTGAAGGACGTGCCAGGCGGCAAAATGTGCGCATTATTGGGGTACCGGAGGGTGCGGAGGACTCGGCCGCCGACCTCTTTGTCGAGGAACTGATCAAGACTCATCTGGCCCCGGCGGGCCTCAGCCACTTCTTCTCGGTCGAGCGGGCCCACAGAATACCGGGTGGTCCTCCGAAGACGGGCGTTGCACCGAGACCCATCATCGCCCGCTTATTCAACTTTAGAGACCGAGATGCGATCCTACAGGCTTCGAGGCGACATGGACCCCTCAAGTTCCAGAACGCGGATGTTAACTTTTACCCGGACTTTACCAGGACTGTTCAGAGACAGCGCCAAAGTTTTGCGGGAGTGAAGCGGCGTCTCAGGGACTTGGGGCTGAAATACTCCATGATGTTCCCCGCTAAACTGCGTATTGAACGCGATGGCCGCGCTCTGTTTCTTTATGACAAATGATCACCATTAATAATTGTAAGTTTCTCATATAGTATCTCTAGCCTCTCATGTGTATAACAATTCAATGACATTCATGTTGTCCCTGACAGACGTGTTGGTATCTCTTTTTATTACATTAGAGATCGAAATAACATAGGAGTTAATTCTCTACGCGGACTACAGTATCCTGAGACCCTCTATATAATAGGAGTATTTCTTCAGAATCCACACTGTAACGGAAACAACTTGTTTATTTCGGTATGTCTTTTTTATAGCGCTATCTACAGGCAG
This sequence comes from Lissotriton vulgaris, assembly GCF_964263255.1. Taxonomy (NCBI): domain Eukaryota; kingdom Metazoa; phylum Chordata; class Amphibia; order Caudata; family Salamandridae; genus Lissotriton; species Lissotriton vulgaris. Next base: position 361,238,037 of record NC_141693.1, on the reverse strand, counting down.
CCCAGTTAATTCAGAGGATTAAGGTCCCCCCAGAAATAACCTTGACATGGGGTTTCACACATTTCTCTTTTAGCTTCCTACATAGAATCTGATATCTAAGACACCAAGATGAAGCTTTGAGGGTCACCTAGCACATCTGACTTGGCATTATGGGTAAGCCTAATTATTAGGGACCATGTATGTATACCATAGAATTTTTTATACCAGAACCTACTCTAACAGTCTCCCCTGGCCCATTTATAGATGCAGTGCAACTTGAGTGACCCTACCCTTCTACTCTTATAGAGACCTCGTTTTAATGATAGCTGATTTATCACCTTGTAAGTATTACTAAATGATTGTACATGTCTTTGTATGGAGTACCTCTTCAATCGGCTTGTGCAGAATAGATATCTTATTGCACAATTGGTCCCTCATTAAATGATAGTGTGACCAGTCACTTTGTGTCAATATTTTGCTTTCGTACTATTAGATTCTTCTGCTCTCTTCTCTAAGAGGTAGACTTTCTCTCTTACTAGAGTAATGAACCATGGGTTTTACCCAACAGTGAATGTATTAATGCTCACTTGTTTATAGATTTTCTGTGTATGTGACAGTGACAGATTTGTCTTTTTCTTTTAGGCCAATTTCTCTCTTGTCTGATCCCCTGCTATCTGCACAATTCGATGTACAAGGTCCTGATGAAGGTGGCTTGTCCACCGAAACGCGCGTAGACCCGCCACAAGGGCCAACAACTACACCTCGGTGCCCTTGAACCACATTAGCATAGTCATCTTGCTAATTGGAATCTAGTTCCTTTTTTCATCTTTGTATGTGGTATGAATGCAGAATGACTGTCAGCACGTGAGTGAGTTGCTGTGTATGATTGCTTTTCAGGGGAACTTCTACTAATTTGTTATGGATTTTAGAATCGTTTTTGTGTCCTTTATGAATTTTTTCAAACAATTCATGTATTACCTATGAACTTTAAAAAAAGAAGATTCGCTGATCAAGAATTAAATTCATATGTATTTATATTCATATAAAAATAAAATAGAATAAGTAAATAAAAATATATATTTTTTGAATGAACTTTGTTTGCACTTTCTCTCCTTCTGTCACTATTTTTGTTGATTAATTAGAGATGTACACACATTACTGAATGATACGGCCACTGTAGGAACACTCCTCTAGCTTTGTGTATTTTTTTTCCCCTCGGTTCCTGGGCCATAATTTACATGTTTGAGGGGGTCCCATTGCTCATGTTTAACATATTCGCGGTTTTTCAACCGTGGGATTTGCATTTGTAACTTTGAGATTTATTCTTCTTGTTTTAGCTTTAAAACATTTTCACTGTTGTGGTTTTTCCTGGTGGTTCTTACTTGCCTAAGAGCACTCTTCCTTGGCATTTCTTTCTTGCTGTGAGTCGTTTATTACATTTCATTACTTTATATAGATTTGACGTTTTTGTTTTACTTTATCTCTCTGCTCCTCCTTTTTAGAATGGATTCTTTTCAGACATTTGGTTTCACAGATGATGACTTTAACACCTTAATGGGAAAACTAGCAGGTGATAGCACTCCTGCCCCTCCCCAGCAACTAGGGAATAGTGAATGGCAGAATCTCCTGAATATGCGTAAGAGGCTTAAACGAATTGAATCACACGCTTTCTACATGTTCAAATACTTAGAAGCAGGTGTGATCCCCACAGGCTTGAGAGTACGTAACGCCCCAGCCCTCTTTATTGACATCAAAAAGTTCCTGGAGCGGTGGTCACTCATTTCCAACCGCTGCTCCAGGGACTGGATGATGCTCATTATTGAAACTGCGAAGGATGTAGCATCTACCCTCCTGCGGGAAATCAATGACCTTGAAGAGAAACTGAGCACATCCACAGCTGTGGAAGATGGTAAGAACTGCCTGGAAAAAATTAAATCAGAGATGAAGGACTTTGAAACCTACCTTACTAACAAAAAAATGGACAAACTTAAAAAAGATGTGAGGTGGTTTACCAAAGAGAAAATTTATCCCTACCTCACCCCCAACTTTTACCAAGAGACATCACAAGGCAACTATAATCCCAATTATAATGGATATCAAAGGAGACGATATACCAACTTCTCCGATACAGGGTCTTCGGGCTCTGATGGAGACAACTACCAGGAGACGAACTATGGTCAGCCAAACCCGGGACCCTTCAGGGGAAGACCGAACCAACGTCCATTTAATGGGAGGGGTTTTTTACACCGAGGCCAATACAGAGAGAGGAATGTTCGCTGGCAAGACCAAGCGACCCATGCCCAAACGAACCCTCCACCTCCTCAGCAATACGTGAGGACTCGCAACCAGCAGTACTGGTGGTAGAGGCAGGCAATGAACCTAAAGCTACAAATGACTTACCTGTATATAATCTGTCCTCGGCCAATCTTCAACCAGAGGACATAAAAGTACTCAGTAGAGGTTTATTATTTGTCCCTAGTAGTTATGTCAATAAATTTAAATTGCACGAAGACCTGTTTGCCTTTTTCCGTAAAATTAGATTGAACAAATTTTTCCAAGATCGTCCACCCTGTGAGGAAGTAAACAACCTTTCGGGTTGTAAACCAGCATCCACATTTACACCGACCCTGGACATGGTAGGTGCAGAGGTACGCATTTTTGAACAGAGCGTCCTCCAAGATGTTGCAAAGGTCATTAAACACACTTATACTCCTCCTTCAAATCTCTCTCATTCAGAAAGAAACTCCTTGAATGAGCTAAAAACCAACTCCGCCATAGTCATCAAACCTTGCGATAAAGGTGGGGGCATCGCAGTCTTTGATAGAACGAAGTATGATGAGAAGATGTTAGAAATGCTAGCTGTGACTGAACATTATAGACCTGCCCAACGCAAAGAATTAGATCGCTTGAACAAACACATTCAAGAAATAACTCAGTTGGCCTTCATAGATGGCTGTATCTGTGAAGAGGAGCTTGTCTTTCTCAACAAAACTACCCCTACCACTTCTGTTCTTTATGGTCTTCCCAAGACACATAAATCAGAGAAAAATCCACCCATGCGTCCTATCATTTCGACCATTGGCTCGTGTACTGAGCCACTATCTAAATATGTGGACCGATTTCTGTGTCCATTAACCCAGAAATATACTTCATATATCCGCGACACCGGGGATATCATTAACAAAATAGAAGGTTTACCCTTCAACCCCGACACAGACATCTTGGTGACGCTCGACATTGAGGCGCTTTACACCAATATCCCTCAATGTCGAGCGTTACAGGCAGTTTCCACCCTTCTCAGGAGATACCCCTCTGACCGCCCCGATGCCTTCATTATCCAGTGTTTGGAGATTGTCCTAATGAACAACTACTTTGATTATAATGGGAAAACCTATAAGCAGATCAAAGGGACATCTATGGGGGCTTCTTGTGCCCCCAGTGTAGCTAATACCTTCATGGGGGAGTGGGAACTGAAAAACATCTTTAATGAACTAGCACCTTTTTTTGAGAATATTTTTGTCTGGAAGCGCTTTATTGATGATATTTTTTTTATTTGGAAAGGGTCGGAAGAGGAACTACAGACCTTCTACCTTTGGCTTAATGCCAGTGATACGAACCTGAGGTTCACGATGAATCTTAGCACTCAGCAGGTAGACTTTCTAGATATTAGCATCTTAGGCACTAACGGACAGCTATCGGTTAGTCTTTTCAGAAAAAGTACTGCCAAAAATACCATTCTAGAATTCGCAAGCTTCCACCCTAATTGCCAAAGGGAATCCATACCTTTCGGCGAATTCCTCCGGATTCGCCGGAATTGTACGGATATGAGTTCATTCCATCGACACGGAGATGCCCTGAAAGAACGGCTACTCAAAAGAGGTTATCCACACCGCCTAGTGCGACAAGCCTATAAACGGGCTAAATATTTCAATAGATCCGCACTTCTACAGGGCAAACCCCAAAATAAACACGAACGGATCACCTGCGTGATTAACCATTCTACCCTGAATCATAAGTTGAGAAATATCATCAATAAAAATTGGAAAATTCTAAACATGGATGAAAGTGACACTGTACTTCCCCTTCCCATGTTAGCCTACAGAAGAAACAAAAATCTAAGGGACATGCTGGTTCATGCGAGACCCTTGACCAGAAATGCCCATTTCAACAACCAACTTTCAATCACTGGTCTCCCTGCAGTTGTGGGGAACCATAGGTGTGGCGGCTGCCATGCTTGTGACTCAGCCCTCATTTCTGACGTGGTAACCTATAATGAAAAAAAGATTAAATTACGCCACCTTACCAACTGTCGTAGTAGCAATATAGTATACATCTTGTTCTGTGACTGTGGCCTAGCCTATGTTGGCGAAACAGGACGCGAGTTTCGCGTCCGTTTCAGCGAACATAAGTCCGCCATTAGGACTAAGAAACTCTCAGCCCCATTAGTAGAACACTGCATTGAGAAGCTACACAAAGAGGATGAGATCAGATGGTCCATCCTGGAAAAGGTCACTCCTAAAATGGGTCAGCCCATTGAAGTCACGCGGAAAAAACGTGAAACTTTCTGGATTTTTTTGTTGGACAGTGTCAAGCGAGGACTTAACGAAGAGATATCTTGGTATGTTACCAAGTAAAGAATCCTGATCTCCTGTCCTTGTCCTACTGCCCATAAACTGTACCTTTATATGACCTATTCCGGACTTATTTCCCGTGTTGCAGTCTATTTGAGAATTCCTTCCTCATTCTGGACTTTCAGTATGGGGTTCTCTGTATTTCGCACATCATCATCTAGCCGGCGCTTTGCAGTCTGCATTATCTCATTAATTGACAGCACTTTACTTAGACATAATCCTTGATGGGCTTTTAATTTAAAATACAACCCTCAATACATAACACAACTATTGCAGCTACGACCTCTAAGACGTAGCCTCTCTTTTATCACACCAGAATATACCATTTTCTGTTTTAAAGATCGCAAATATACGAGTTCGGCTGGCTGGGTACACTTAATATGGCCGCCATGATGCAGTCCCTTGTTTATTACTACGCTACAATACTCTCGCGGTCTTTCCCTCTCTTCCGCGATACTTCAATCTTGACATCACAGTATAAGTACGGGCGGACACAAACAATGTCCGACGGAGGGCCTCGGGGACGCGTAGATGCCTGAACGCTGCACGCCGGACTTACAGGTAAACGGAACAGGAATCGAACGTAGTCAGAGGGGTTAAGCAGTTTCCTGCTTAGACTTAGAGACGTAACTCGCTTTGACGTGGTGGCGCCGACTATTCACACAGCGAGCTTAGACCTATGGACTTCTTTGCTGTATTCCCATGCTTTTGCCTGTATACTAGGGGACTTACTATAAATATCACCGATTCTGAGCAACAAATTCTAGACTTTCTGGTATATGCGTCCTCCATTTAACTTTTTTGTGATATGACTGAATCAGTGCACGTCATTCTGTACCACTATCTTACCTTAGATTCGGAATATATACATACTTCTTTTGTCTTGCAGGGTCGCGGTGGCTTTACAGTACTAAATTACCTCGCAGAATGCCTTTTCTTTATGACAAATGATCACCATTAATAATTGTAAGTTTCTCATATAGTATCTCTAGCCTCTCATGTGTATAACAATTCAATGACATTCATGTTGTCCCTGACAGACGTGTTGGTATCTCTTTTTATTACATTAGAGATCGAAATAACATAGGAGTTAATTCTCTACGCGGACTACAGTATCCTGAGACCCTCTATATAATAGGAGTATTTCTTCAGAATCCACACTGTAACGGAAACAACTTGTTTATTTCGGTATGTCTTTTTTATAGCGCTATCTACAGGCAGCCCAGTTAATTCAGAGGATTAAGGTCCCCCCAGAAATAACCTTGACATGGGGTTTCACACATTTCTCTTTTAGCTTCCTACATAGAATCTGATATCTAAGACACCAAGATGAAGCTTTGAGGGTCACCTAGCACATCTGACTTGGCATTATGGGTAAGCCTAATTATTAGGGACCATGTATGTATACCATAGAATTTTTTATACCAGAACCTACTCTAACAGTCTCCCCTGGCCCATTTATAGATGCAGTGCAACTTGAGTGACCCTACCCTTCTACTCTTATAGAGACCTCGTTTTAATGATAGCTGATTTATCACCTTGTAAGTATTACTAAATGATTGTACATGTCTTTGTATGGAGTACCTCTTCAATCGGCTTGTGCAGAATAGATATCTTATTGCACAATTGGTCCCTCATTAAATGATAGTGTGACCAGTCACTTTGTGTCAATATTTTGCTTTCGTACTATTAGATTCTTCTGCTCTCTTCTCTAAGAGGTAGACTTTCTCTCTTACTAGAGTAATGAACCATGGGTTTTACCCAACAGTGAATGTATTAATGCTCACTTGTTTATAGATTTTCTGTGTATGTGACAGTGACAGATTTGTCTTTTTCTTTTAGGCCAATTTCTCTCTTGTCTGATCCCCTGCTATCTGCACAATTCGATGTACAAGGTCCTGATGAAGGTGGCTTGTCCACCGAAACGCGCGTAGACCCGCCACAAGGGCCAACAACTACACCTCGGTGCCCTTGAACCACATTAGCATAGTCATCTTGCTAATTGGAATCCAGTTCCTTTTTTCATCTTTGTATGTGGTATGAATGCAGAATGACTGTCAGCACGTGAGTGAGTTGCTGTGTATGATTGCTTTTCAGGGGAACTTCTACTAATTTGTTATGGATTTTAGAATCGTTTTTGTGTCCTTTATGAATTTTTTCAAACAATTCATGTATTACCTATGAACTTTAAAAAAAGAAGATTCGCTGATCAAGAATTAAATTCATATGTATTTATATTCATATAAAAATAAAATAGAATAAGTAAATAAAAATATATATTTTTTGAATGAACTTTGTTTGCACTTTCTCTCCTTCTGTCACTATTTTTGTTGATTAATTAGAGATGTACACACATTACTGAATGATACGGCCACTGTAGGAACACTCCTCTAGCTTTGTGTATTTTTTTTCCCCTCGGTTCCTGGGCCATAATTTACATGTTTGAGGGGGTCCCATTGCTCATGTTTAACGCGCTCTGTTTTTCGACATGCCTGAGGCTGCGAGTGACTGGCTGGACACTTTGCCGAACCGACGGCAGGAACAGGAGGAACATTCCGAAGGTGCCTCTGGAGGCCCCGATCATCAGGAGTAGTACTCATCGCACTAACTTTGTCGGTTGGTGTACCTGTTGACTGTGACCTATAATGCCAAGCTGTTGCACTTTATTGTGTCTATCCTTTTCCTTACATGGAGGGTGGCGGGGGGACTACGTGATCTCCTTTCTCCTCTAGGGTCTTCTTGTAGCTTAGTTTATGGGGCGAAAGGCACACTGCTGGTTGGGGGGGCTTTTTAGTCTAATGCAGGGGTGCAGGGTGGGGGGTGGTGTGAGGGTTGGTTTTGTGTGCTTTCTTTGTTTCTTTCTTCCTTCTCTTAGGCAATGTATTGTATGCTCTGATTCGTTAAATGCATCGGTGGGGTCTTTTGGGGTTGGCGGAGGCCTGAGGTACGACGATGGGGGGTAGGAAATTAAAAGTCCTGAGTTGGAATTTTAATGGCTTGGGTGATCGTATTAAGAGATGGGTGGTATTGCAACGGTTCAAAAGACATATGCCTGATGTTGTTCTGTTGCAGGAGACGCACTTGGTGGGGAATACGTGCCGTGCGCTCAACAGGAAGGGTTTCAAGATGGTGGCACATTCAGGGTTTTCTTCGGGGTCCCGGGGGGCGGGAGTTATGGTGCGCACGTCTCTCCCTTTCGAGATTGACTCCACTATTGTGGACGAGAGGGGGCGATATGCTGCCGTCACGGGGCGGTGGGAGGGGCGTGCTTTGATTCTGGTTTCGGTTTATGTTCACCCGGGGCTGCAAAACAACACTTTTCAGGACCTTGGAAGCACCATTTTGAACCTGCCTGCGGGTTGCTTATTGTGGGGGGTGATTTTAATTCGGTCTGCTCCGGGACCTTGGACAGACATCCGCCTAGAGACCTCCGTAGTTCGCAATCATGGCTGCCCGACTTCCTTGATACTATGGGGTTGGTCGACTGCTGGAGACTCCTGCATCCCACCCAAAGCCAATACTCGTTTCATTCTAGAGCACATGGTAGCCTCTCGAGAATAGATTATGTCCTTGCCTTGGCTGCCCACGTGCCGGCGATCTCGGAGGCCCGCCTGTTGGCGAGGGGCATTTCGGACCATTCCCCGGTGTGGGTGTCCTTCGATTTCGACATTGTGGTTGCCGAGCGGCCCGTGGTGGTCAACCCGTGGTACTTTCGGAACCCAAAGACGCGCGGACTCTTGGCCAAGGCTATTGAGTTCTATTTCAATGAGAATGATGGGTCGGTTACATCAGCCGCCACCTTATGGGAGGCATTTAAGGCGGTCTTGCGAGGTGAGGCCTTTGTCCTCATAGCGGACGTCCGTAGGAACAGAGACGCCGACATGGTGCGCAGAGATTATGGAGCTGGACTCTCAATTGGAGGCGGGCCCTACGCCTGAGCTGCTCCATACCCTCTCTCTTAAGCAACTGGAATACCGCGATCTTGCCTCCGACGCTGCTATCGTCATGGGTAGAGAACAACAGGGTAGGATTTATGATGTCGGTGATAAGGCGGGCAAGCTCCTAGCTTGGCTTGATAAGAAGGAGAGAGCCAGCCGCGTAGTTCCGGAGGTGTTGGGGGACGACGGTTTGCTGGTCGCTGACCCGAGGGCAATCGTTGAGTCGGTCTCGGACTACTTTAGGGGCATTTACACTTCGGTCTCGGACCGGTCTGAGGCCGACTCGTGCGCTCTCCTGGCAGATATTGACCTCCCGCGCATGTCGGAGGCAGACCGTGCCGACCTGGACAGGGACATTACTGCGGACGAGATTGCCCTCGCCATTCGCTCCCTAAGGTCTGGCAAGGCGCCTGGCCCTAATGGTATCCCTGTGGAACTTTATAAAATCAAACCGGAAGTGGTTTCCCCGCACTTGCGGAACATGTTCCTGGAGGGGCGGGAGGCAGGCATGCTTCCCCACGACCAGAGGTTGGCCACCATTGTGGTTATCTATTAGGAAGGGAAGCCAAGAGATTTGTGCCGATCGTATCGCCCCATCTCTCTATTAAACGCGGAGCCTAAGATTCTAGCCAAAATGCTCGCCAACCGACTGATTGGCGTAATCGGCGACTTAGTGCACCCGGACCAATCGGGCTTTATTCCACACCGCAACACTGCTCTTAACCTTCGGAGACTTCACGGAGCCCTGGCTAGGGCCCACATGCTTGAGGAGCCATCTGTCCTGGCGTCGTTGGATGCGACGATGGCTTTTGACTCCCTTGAATGGAGTTACCTGTGGGCAGTGTTGGCGAAGCTCGGCTTCGGTCCGGAATTCGTAGGGTGGGTCAAACTTCTGTACGCTAGTCCGTTGGCTAATGTAGCGGTCAATGGTCGAGTTTCGGCACCCTTTGTTCTTCAGAGGGGCACCAGGCAGGGCTGTCCTCTGTCGCCCCTCTTGTTTGCACTTGCACTCGAACCGTTGGCGGCCTGGCTACGCAACCACCCTGACATACATGGCATCCGATGGTCCCCTGACTTCGAAGACCTAGTGTCATTATATGCAGATGACATCCTTCTGTATCTCACTTCCCCTTGCAGGTCTCTCATCGTGGCCTGCGATGTGCTTCGACTTTTTGGTCAGTACTCCAGCTTGGTTATTAACTGGTCGAAGTCACATTTGTATGTCCTGAAAGGGGGGACACCTCGCCTCCCGAGAGGCTGCGGCATACAGGTGGCGAGACGGGGATTCAAATACTTGGGGATTTACATCTCCACTGACCCTAAAGCGCGCTACGAGAATAATTTGCTTTCCCCTCTTCTTTGCCTCCGGCGGGATGTGGAGGGGTGGCGTAAACTTCCACTTTCCCTGCTTGGGCACGCGGCGCTATTCAAGATGATGTCCTTACCCAGATACCTCTACGCCCTGCAAAACACTCAGGACCCGGTCCCGGCCCGATACTTTGGTGAGATTGAGATCTTGCAACGTACCCTACTTTGGGATGGTCGGCCCGCATTGCTATCACGAAGCTCACGCTCCCTTGGTACGATGGGGGGATAGCGCTGCCTGACGTGCGAAGATATTACTGGGCCTCCCAGTTGGCAGCCATTAATCATGGCCTATATGGCCCTGTGGATAGTCCAGGGTACGCCATGGATCGGTGGCTCCTAGGTGGCGGGAAATATCATAGGGCACTGTATACGAGGTCTCTTGATAGGCGGATGTCTGGGCCAACGAAAACTGCTGTACACATCTGGAGAGCGATCACAAAGGCGCAGGGGTGGAAAGACAGGCTTACAAAGGTGACCCCACTCTATGATTCTGACATACTGGGTAAACTATGGCACACTAAAGGCTTTGATAGGTGGGACTTGATCGGCATTTCCAGGGTGGAGGACATGCTGTTGCGAGGGGAGGTGAAGTCTTTTGCCCAACTACAGACGGAGTTTCAGCTGGGTGAGACGGAATATTTCCGATACGCTCAGCTGAGACATGCACTATTGTCTGCCATGCCGGAGGGTGAGGTGATTCCCGACAGTTCTCCCTTGGAGGATCGAGTACTGGATGGCCACATGCCGGACAGTGCCATCTCCTTGACATATAAGAAGCTGATCAATGTTCGCACAGATCTCCTCCTGGGGGTGAGAGATCAGTGGGTGCGGGACGGGATAGAGATTGACGAAGAAGACTGGCAATGTGCTGTGTCATCCCCCAAGAAGGTCGCTATTTCCTCCCGTCTTCGGTTGGTGCAGCTAAAGGTCTTGCATAGAGTCTATGTCACTGGCGCCAGGCTTATACATATGGGACATTCTGCTGATGGCCTCTGTAGGCGAGGTTGTGGTGCTCTCGCCACCTTCATGCACATCATTTGGGACTGCAATGCGATAGCCTCCTATTGGAGGCGAGTGCACATGATCATGAGCGAGGTGACCGGGGTGGAAGTACACGCAGAGGCCCGAAGATGCCTCTTAAATATCTGGGGCCCGACAGATTACAACATTGCCCAGACCCAATGGGTGACCCATGGGAATAGGGTTGCGAAGCGGGACATTGCACAGATGTTGGGAGCAACAACAGCCCCGAAGGTGGTACAGTGGAAGGCCAAAATGGATTGGTGTATGTTCCGGGAAAAGACTGTATATGTTGCATTCAAGGACCGGCTGGACAACAACGCACACAACTGCAAGGAACTCTTCAACATCGTGAAAGAGCTCTCCAACCCCAACGCCGGAAACAACGACATCACCCCATCGCAAGACCTCTGCAACTCCCTCGCCTCCTACTTCCACAACAAGATCGCGGACATACACAACAGCTTCAGCATTCAACCGATGCACGCCACGACCGCAGCAACGCCGCCCACCACCACCCTCCGCGCCTGGACTCCGATCAGCACCAAAGACACTGTCCGCATGATGAACTCCGTCCACTCCGGATCTCCGACCGACCCCTGCCCTCACCACGTCTTCAACAAGGCCGACGCTATCATCGCACCCCACCTGCGGGACATTATCAACACCTCCTTCGACACCGCCACCTTCCCTGAGAGCTGGAAGCACGCCGAACTCAGCGCTCTACTCAAGAAACCTACCCCGGACCCCACCGAACTCAAGAATTACCGCCCCATCTCGCTCCTCCCGTTTCCAGCCAAAGTCATCGAGAAGACCGTCAACAAACAGCTGGCCGCCTTCCTCGAGACGAATGGATCCCTCGACCCCTCACAGTCTGGCTTCCGAGCCAACCACAGCACCGAGACCGCCCTCATCGCTGCCACCGACGACATCCGAGCCCTGATGGACAACGGAGAAACAGCGGCCCTCATCCTCCTAGACCTCTCCGCGGCATTCAACACTGTCTGCCACCGCACCCTAGTGCAGCGCCTCAGCAACGTCGGAATCCAGGAGAAGGCACTGGAATGGATCATCTCCTTCCTCGACAGAAGAACACAGAGAGTCCGCCTACCACCGTACAAGTCAGAGGCCACCGAAGTCATCTGCGGCGTCCCTCAAGGATCCTCGCTGAGCCCCACCCTCTTCAACGTCTACATGAGCCCCCTCGCGGCCATCGCACGCCAGCACAACCTCAACATAATCTCCTACGCCGACGACACTCAGCTGATCCTCTCCCTGACCAACGACCCCGCCGCCGCCAGAGCCAACCTGCACGAAGGGATGAAAGATGTAGCCGAGTGGATGACGACCAGCCGCCTGAAACTGAACTCAGACAAGACGGAGGTCCTCATCCTGGGCTCCTTGCCCTCCGCCTGGGACGACTCCTGGTGGCCCCCCGCCCTGGGCACCGCACCCAAACCGACGGACCACACACGCAACCTGGGCTTCATCCTGGACTCCTCCCTCTCCATGACCAGACAAGTCAACGCCGTCTCCTCGACGTGCTTCAACATCCTGCGCATGCTTCGGAAGATCTTCTGGTGGATCCCCACCGAGACCAGGAAGACTGTCACCCAGGCCCTCGTCACCAGCCGACTGGACTACGGCAACGCCCTCTACGCCGGAACCACCGCCAAGCTCCAGAAGAGACTCCAGCGGATCCAGAACGCCTCAGCCAGACTCATCCTCGACATCCCACAAAACAGCCACATCTCCGGACATCTGAGAGACCTGCATTGGCTCCCCGTCAACAAAAGAATCACCTTCCGCCTCCTCACCCACGCACACAAAGCCCTACACGATCAAGGCCCGAGCTACCTCAACAACCGAATCAACTTCTACGCTCCCAAACGCCACCTCCGATCAGCCAGCCACGCCCTCGCCGCCGTCCCCCGCATCCGAAGAGCGACAACAGGAGGAAGGTCCTTCTCCTACCTGGCCGCCAAGACCTGGAACTCCCTCCCGACCGACCTGCGCCTGACCCAAGACCACCTCTCCTTCAGGAAGAAGCTCAAGACCTGGCTGTTCGAGCAGTAACGGCACCCCCCCCTCCCCCAAGCGCCTTGAGACCCTACGGGTAAGTAGTGCGCTCTATAAATGTCTTTGATTGATTGATTGATTGATTGCCAGGGGTAAACCTAAAAAATGGCAGAAATTGTGGGGGGCTTGGAATGAGTACAGGGGTGACATTTGCGTACCTCCAGAACCCGCTCCACGGGAAGAACACTTGTCCCCATAGCCCATGATTCCAACTGACGGTTCGTTATCTTTGTTATCCTGTGTTTCCTTCTCCCACCGCTCCTAGTATCTCTATTGTTCTGATTATAACTGTGGTCATTGTGCTTAACCGACTCCTAGATTAGGCCTCACTGTACATTGGTTTCATTGCCTTCTTTCTTAGCGCCCGTTTCGGCGCCTCTTTCTGTACCTTTCCTCATTTCTTCTTTTGATACAAAAAACTGAAAAACTTAACCTTCATTCGTTCTGACATTCTGATTCTTGCACTCTGATTTATTGCATTCCGCTTTGCTGCCTAGCCTCCGGGATGTAAGGCTGAATAGCTGTGTGCACTATTTGAAAATAAAGGTTTTAAAAATTAAAAAAAAAAAAAAAAAATTGACCTTATGTGGGAAGTGTTTCCATGTTGCAAGTGATGCCCACCAGGTGTGGTTATTGTGTTATAGGACACAGCACGTGGGGGTGTGATGGTTTTTTTTCAATAGTTTTATTGATTAGGTGGAATGCAGATTAGTGGGAAATGTGAAAAACTGACAGTTCTCAGCAGCACCCCTACATTTGTGATGTAATAGTACCCATGCTTATGTTGAGGGCTGTGATACTTAATTCTCAGCAGATCTGCTACACGTTTGATAGGACAGTATCTGGCACACTTCTCAGCGTTTAAAGGGTGAGTGACGATACTTTTTTTCAGGATTGACATTATTTTAGTGGCACTGTCTCAGCATTTCTCAGTACCTGAACTTCCCATTACTGCTGCTGTGCCTTTAAGAGTAGAGGGCCTACATTTATCAGAATGGACAGTCAAACGTTAATGGGCCGATACCATCATTTCTTAGCAGGGCTGCCATGCTTTTGAATGTGCTACTATCTGCACTCCCACAGTATTGGTCACAGTGCTTTCATTGTTGCATCTTTCATTAACCCTTCTCTTCCGTGCAAGCATGTGATGGGCAGATTACAAGCCCCACAACCATTTCAAGGGGAGAAAGCTGTCTGTGAATCTATTCATTTCAAAATAGGGGGATACCTTCAGAAACAGTTAGGCCTGGGGAAGTCTGTCAAAAAGTCTGGTACTTATTGCAAACAACTAATACTGCATCACGCATATGGCCCCTTCGAATGCATCGCTCCGTTGGGAAAATCCGCTCAATTGGTTTCCAACATGGCAATCCTGATGAGATAGCTTGATAGGTTAATGTGCCTGCTGGAGACCCCTTTCAGTGCCTATCAACTCAAAGTTTGCAATCTCAGCCAAAGGTACTTTGCCTTCAATTGTCATAAGGGCTGCCAAATGTAAAATAAGACTATTTTAGCACTTCTCAACCCAGGTGGCAGCCGTTGAATGGAGTAATACCGGCATTCCAGCAAGCTGCAATGCATCGAGGCAGGACGTGCACTTCTTAGAAGAGCAGCAGTACGGTGCAGGACAGTACCAGCACTTCTCAGTTTGAATGCTGGACCTCTTAGCTGGGTCTTTCCTTGCATGAGCACACCTATAGGATAAAGATGCACTCCATAGTAGCTTTCGTTTCGACCCTATCTGTTGGTAACTATAATTTTCTTTTGGCTTTTCAGTGCAATTACAGAAATTATTAATCACCCTGTGTTAGGTCTCTCAACACCCCCTAGATTCCACCCCCCTAATAAGAATGCAGTGTATATCTGACGAAGTCCACTTCAGAGAAGGACACAGCCTCATATCCAACTAAATGTGAGCTGCAGTCTTTTCTCACTTATGAATGATTCATTTAGCTCCTCCCCTCCGCCATTCCCCGACTTTCCACTTCTCTGAAATCCCCAACTATCCCCTTCATTGCCTGCCTGTGAGCTGCTGCTTCTCTTTTTGTCGCATCTTCTCACTCTGAGTCCCTGCTTGTGGCCTATAACTGGCCTGCACTGTGTACCTCTGCCACGTCTCCATGCCTTCTGTTTTGTTTTTCCACAGCTCTGTGGTCCCTATTCTCCTTGTGAGCTTCTCCTTCCTCTCTGTAGGGTTCTGCCCTGCAACAGATTCGGATTTAGTTTCTGGCACTCAGAGCCGGCTCTAGGGTGGTGCAACCGGTGCAGATGCACCTGGCGCTGACCTGCGAGGTTCTCGATTTGGAAATAGCTTATGGTTTTAAAAGTACCTGCTGTTTTTCCCATGCACAACAGTTTTCAGGCAACAATAAAAATGTCAATATAGATCTGGGGTTAATGATACTGCTGGAGAGAGATCGGAGTTTTGTCTAGTGGAAGTTTTGACCCATAAGGTAGCACAGAGGGTTGATATGCCTGCTGCAAATAACATGTACTGTGCAGATCACAGAACTGTATTTAATGTGGATAGCTCAGTAGGTTATTGCTTTTGTCACAGAAATCTTTTTGTTACCTGCAGTTCATAACTTACAGTCCTAATAAAGCACACTGGTCTATGAACTGTCATCAAACAGATGCATGCAAACTGTATGGTATAGGTTAGAACGTTGGTTTTTTCCAGTCTTTCAAACTCCTAATGTTGCCAAAAAGGGCTTGTTTGGGTAGCAATACATTCTTGTTAATAAAGCCGACCCAGACACTGTGGTACATTTTAAATCTGGAGTTTATGCTTCTCCAGACCAAAATCTCTTAAAATATACTGACTATTAGTAAGAATGATATGTGATTCATCCACTCTGTAATTCTGTTTGATGTAACATTTTCTATAGACTCATTCATGCATGTATGAATTATGTCAGTCTCTGTATAATGTGTCTGTGGTGTAAAGTTCTCTGACACCCTATGCTGGTATGAGTAGCACTATAAAAGAAATTAGATGGATGCAGGAGTGGCTATGGAAAGATGAGGGGCCCTGTTGGGGGTGATAGTGAGTCAATCCATGGAGAAGGCGGTTGTTGTGTGTGTGTGTGTGGGGGGTTCACCACCTGCGCTAAAGTCGGCCCTGCGGGCACCTACTCTAGAATGGTTTTGGCCTGGTCCAGTGATTGTTCTAACTGTGTCCCAGATCACTTGACCACACTGATAACACTGGGACGCATTCAGTGTGCCCATCGGATCAACCTACAAGACAGGGATTGAGAGAATCTTTTTCCGCTCTAGCTCACCGCAAGTAGCTCACTTCGTGGCCAATCAGTGGCCCCCACTGTTAGGGCCGGGAATATTCCAGGCCCTCCTGGACACTCACAACCTATCGCCATACCTAGCACTCCATTGGGGCAAACAAAGGATTGTTGTGTCATTTAAGGTGATTATTAACCCACCGTGCTATATTATGTAAAAAAGCAAATCAGTGATCCACATGCCACAAGCAATGATCTCCAAAGGCACATTGCCAGCTGTTTCCCCTTGATGTTAGTTTCGTTGAGTGGCAACTGACAAAGGTTATAAAAGTAAGGCAAATGTACATCACACTTCATGACTATGCCTCTGGCCGCCCGAGTCCTGGGGATTTTCTTTTCAGTTTCCATCACTTTTTTGGCTATAGAAAGGCCTCACTCAGCCCTTGGAGACAGCCTTCTCGTCAAGAGCAGTTATTCCCCCCAGCACAGCCTCCATGCTCTCGCAGACAGCGCATTCCGCCTGTCTCCCCCAGGTTCGCTCTTATCTGCCCATGTATGTCCCCGGCGGCCGGCGCACTGTCTTTATATTCCACTCAGACGCCTGTCATTTGCCAGGCCTGGGCTGTTTGGTCTGGGCTCGCCACAGAGAACAGGAGGCCCGCATGCGCCTCTCCTGCCTCGCGGGGAGTGCGGAGGTTGCAGGAGACAGACTGTCTCTCCAGCCCCCGCAGATGTGCTGTCATGGGGATCGGCGACGTGCCTCGTCGTGGCCTGCCACCCCCGCAGCTTTGACTCTGACCGTTCCTCCAAAAGACCCGAGTCCTCCCACTGTTGCTACCGAAGTGCGAATTACACACCACACACAGCTCTGACAACGTACTGCAGTCCTGGCCTGAAGAAGCCAAGGACACTCCGTTCCTGCCACCCTCTCACACCCATGCAGGAGTTTCGTCGTGGCCCCCATGCACCGGCTAAAGCAGTATTGAGGCCCAAGGGTAGCTCTGCCAATGTACCTCTGCGCCACCCACTTCTTTGCCCGCGCGCACACACCGAGCTTTGCCCACGTGTCTTAATCTTGTCACAAAGTGTCACCAAGGGCTTAAAGTGGGATGAAAAAAACTGGGGGGATAGGGAGTCCTCTCAAATGGACTTGGCCAATGTAATTAAGGGCGTGGCTTAAACACACCTAAACTAAAAATCTGTGTTTATATAGTGTGCCACCAGACTTGTATTTTGCTGTTACTGTCATTGCATCCACATATATGCTACAACAAGTAACATCATACCTACAACAAGTTGGACTATTTGCTTTGTCAATGGTTGTTAGTTGCATAAGATAAATAAGCAGCAACTATGGCTTGTATATAATATTGAAAAGGCTTACATTTAAAGCCCTGGTGACAGACACCACGACAATGTTGCTGTTCCTGAATTTCAAAAAGAGAAGCCTGGCATGACGTCATGCCGTAACTGCGTAATCAGTGTGAGCATGCGCGTATATATGTGCCTGCTGTCACTGCTGTCCGAAAAAACGGACCGCCGGTGCCAGGGTACAAAACAGAGCCCCGGCCCACTTAAAGCTCTTGCGCCACTATGGATCTAGGCACGGCTCTGCAATGCAACTCAATCCAGCGCTCACGTCTTTCCCATAAGCCCTTGTCTGCTACTGTGTCTGATGCCCCATCACTGCTCCGCAGGAATGGCTAGAATGTAAGTATGGTCCAAGAAGACTGTGGTGGAGGGCTCCTGAGAGCTGCAGCTGAGCCGCGTAGCAGGAGCGAGGGCTGGGCAGCGGGCACCCAGTGGGCAGCGGAGTCCGGGCCTGCAGCGGTCTCCACGGGAGGCCGAGGCCTAGTCTTCAATTTACATTCCAGCCCGTGGAGGCCGGAAGGGAGCCGTGGCGCGTGCTGTAATTAGCGGCACTCAGGCGGTGCTGGAAGCTGCCCGGGCGACCATGTAAAGACAGGTTCCTCTTGGAAGGGTAATAATCACTACACGCCCTTCCCCCTGCCCCTACTGCCAGAGAGGCAGGCCGGAGCCATTCCTCTGGCCTGGGACAACTGCGTTTAGATGTAGAGAGAAGGGGTGGAGGGGGAGGAGTCTTTACTAAACGTGCTCGTAGTGAGAACCAGAGAATGTTTGATGGTGTGCGCGTGAAATAGAGTGCGTGTGTCACGGTACTCTCGCGTTAGCATGAGACTGCCAGTCTGGCTGCTGCTTCCTAGATGTTAACAGAGGGCTGCACAGCCATTCATCGGTGTTAGTTTAGTTCTCTTGTCAAAGGACTTCGGTCCAACTCTTAACAAACAAGCATTGGAAATGCAATAGGTCTCGGATTTATTTGAGTTAGAGCTAATGGCATTGTAAATGCCAATGTCTTTTAGCCATGTGTTATGGAGTGTATGCATGTGGTGTGTAGTGTAATTATGTGGGTTGGATTGGAATTGTAGCAATGGTGGCATGCTGCGCTTTAGATTAATATGTTTAAAAGTAAAGTGCACCATACTGCGATTGCTACAATAGTTAATCGTGTATGCGTTAACAATTGATGTGTGCACTGATGGCTGGTGGTGTGTGTGCCTGTAGAAATTGTGCACTGATGGCTGGTGGTGTGTGTGCTTGGTAGAAGAGTGCACTGCCGGCTGGAGGTGTGTATACCTGGTGGAAGCGTGCACTGATGGCTGGTGGTGTGTGCCTGGTGGAAGCCTGCACTGACAGCTGGTGATGTTTTTGCCCGGTGAAAGTGTGCAGTGACGGCTGGTGGTGTGAGTGTGTGGTTGTGTGTGTGGTTGGGCGTGTGGTGGTGAGTGTGTGGTGGTGAGTGTGTGGTGGTGGTGAGTGGGTGGTGGTGAGTGTGTCGTGGTGTGTGTGGTGGTGAGAGTGGTGTGTGTGTGTGTGGTGTGTGTGTGGTCTTATGTGTGTGGTCTTATGTGTGTGGTCTTATGTGTGGTGGACTTAGTTCTAGTGTTCGTACCCTGCGCACTCACTCTCACTCTGAAGTCAATCTGCACTCACTCTCACTCTGCAGTCATTCTGCACTCACTCATTCTGCATTCATTCTGCACTCACACTCACTCTGCACTCACACTCACTCTGCACTCACATTCACTCTGCACTCACACTCACTCTGCAGCACTCACTCATACTCTGCAGCACTCACTCACACTCCGCAGCACTCACTCACACTCTGCAGCACTCACTCACACTCACTCTGCACTCACACTCACTCTGCACTCACACTCACTCTGCAGCACTCACACTCACTCTGCAGCACTCACTCACACTCTGCAGCACCCACTCACACTCTTCAGCACTCACTCACACTCTGCAGCACTCACTCACACTCTGCAGCACTCACTCACACTCACACTCTGCAGCACTCACTCACACTCTGCAGCACTCACTCACACTCTGCAGCACTCACTCTGCAGCTCTCACTCTGCACTCACTCTCACTCTGCACTCACTCTCACTCTGCACTCACACAACACTCTGCACTCACACAACACTCTGCAACACTCTCACACTCTGCAGCACTCTCACTCTGCAGCACTCTCACACTCTGCAGCACTCACTAACACTCTGCCCTCAACACGGTGCCCTCAACACGCTGCCCTCAACACGCTGCCCTCTACATGCTGCCCTCAACATGCTGCCCTCAACACGCTGGAATGGTGAAATTATGCGGCTGAGCTATTTTCCACATATTTTCTTTGCAGCTGGAATGCATTAAATATTGATAAAGGTAACATGGCTCTCTCAGTGCAACTATTGGCAGGCGCTTTGTAAATGGTCACTGGTCACCTTCAGTTACTGGCTGCTGTATTCAGGAGTTAAACTAGTGACAAGGAGGGGAGAAGTGATGCTCAAGAAACAACGCCCCCGCTGATGGACCGGGGTGGCTTTAGTGTGTGTCATGGAACAATGGGTCACACCTTTGCACCAATGGCAGCCAGTCCCTGTTTATTGGTTAATCAGATTGAACTAGGATCTGGTGAAAGTGTATGGAGCTGTTCCCAGGGCAGGAGACAGACTGAGACTGCCTCGTTCTCTGATGCTTCCCTTCATTCCACCAGAGGGGTGCTGGAAGTCCACCTGCCTTGACTCAACCTTCTGGTATCTGTAACACCACAGGAACTTGCCCTGTTTCACTTTCCATTTCACAGTTGGGATTCTATGGCAGAACCGGAGGCTTCTGATTATGCTTTCTCATTTCTTTACTGCACAAACAGCACCCAATGAAAGTTAAACTACAATGGTAAAAAACAACATTTCCCATGAGGCTTTGAACCACGCCTCCAATATTACCACCAATCACAGTAGTAACAAGCATATAAAGTATAGAGACACTAATCTGGGCTCCTCTTTCTTTGCTGCTCCGCAGCCCAGATAAGTGCTCTTTACTTTCTATGCTTGTTCGATTGCATGACAGGCCTCATGTTGCAGATATCGCTCCTGGCATGTTCATTTTATTGCTTCTACTTGTATTGTGTAATGCATAAATTGTACTGTGCCTTTGAAGCTTAGCGCGCTGTTGCGACTCGTTCATTTACGCCCTTGTCGGCGTTCTTTCCTTCCCGACCTCGGAGCGGAGCTTCTCTGGCCCGCTCCGTGTCCCGTTAGCTTTATGTGGAGCGCGCGTTGCGCCCGTAGGTTCCCTGTTGTGCCCCTGGTTGCTGCTTGCGGTTGCGGCCGCTGTTAATCGTGATCGCGATTAAGAGGGACTTGGCCCCCCCCCTCGGGGAAGGAGGCGCACGTCGGAGCCCGGCGGAGGCCCTGCGTGCGTCTTCGGGGACTCGCGCGCATCAGTGTGTGCGCACAGCCCGACACTAGTGCAGATAAGACGCTCTGCCCCCGGCTGTACTGGGGAATCACGCAGTTTGGCCAGGAGCCGAGGGGCCGCTTTTGACACTAAAAAAGCAGCGTTTTCACTCCCAATTTACATCGGAGGTATCGGACATTAACCCCTTTCTTCCCTGTGACTGAGGAAGAGGGGCAATTTTTGAAAACCCTTTTCTGAGATAGATAAGGGTTACTTCCCTCCATTAGTCCTAGAATTGGACTTTATACGCCTGATTCTTACTTGGTATTCCCGGCTCCTGCGCCTGGCACTTCCCCTGATCGACACCCTCGCCTGGGCTGGCAATTGTGCTTCCCTCTGGGGATTTAGAGTGGAATTTGACAATTCCTTGTGAATATGGCAGATACGGAGTACTGCGAAGAGGAGGGTACTGCGTGTGACTACCAGGGCAATGATGAGTATTACGAAGAGGAGTCTATGGAGGATATTATTGACAAAAAGCTGGACGCTAAACTTGATAAAGCCCTTTCCTCGACCCTGCTTCCTTTAGCCAAGAAATTGGAGCTGTTAGTCCCTGGTAAGCCTCTTCCTCTTCCTAACCAAGACCATTCCCGCCCCCCCACCCCTAAGAAGGTGGCTATTGACCCGGCCTGGCCCCACGCCCAGTCCTATGATAAGCTATATAAATCCAAAGAGTCTTCTGCTGGTGACAAGGCATTACCGTCCCCTCCCCTCCCCTCCCCCCCCCAAATGATACCACTACTGATACGGATTCCTCGGATGCTGCTCCTCGGAAGCGCACTAAGAAACGTAAGCATGCCTCTCCTCCTGTCAACCCTTCACCCTTCTCCTTTGACCCATCGGACATTGTACACCCTAGGTCCTCTGATTGGGTCCCCCCCCCGCTGTGGCGGAATACCTGGATACTCACCTCCGTAAAGGTTTTGACAAAGAGGTGAGAGCACGCCTTAAGTCAGAGTGTCCCCGTTCTGATTTGGCCCACAAGGTGGCCGTCACCCCCGACATTGACACTTCCATGACCACTTTCCTCAAGAAATATAAAAAAGACCCCAAGAAAGGGATTGATCGCGCGCTCAGAGCGTGCCAAGATAAAGTCCTTGACCTTTCTGGGCCGTTGACCGAGATCCTGGAACTGGCCCTCCAAGCTCAAGAGACAGGGGATGCCATTCATCCTGAGATCCTAGCGGGTTGGGCGCAACGTGCCACCTGCATGCTGGGGAACGCCAACTGCGCTTTAGCTTCTGAAAGACGGAAATCAGCCCTGCTCCGGATTGACCCTCAGTTGGTAGAGTTGGCTTTATCAGAGCCGGGTCCTTTGGCGGAAGGACAGTTGTTTGGAGACAACTTTGTGAAAGATATTGCGAAATTTGTTAATACCTTTGCGTCCCTTGATAAATCTCAAGCCTCCTGGAAGAGGGTGTTGCACCAGGTCTCTAACAGGGCTGGACGTGGCAGAGGACGCTCGACCGGCCGCTATTTGAATACCAGTCCTCAAAGGGGATACGCACCTGGACGTGGCAGAGGATACACCCAAGAGCCGGACCAGGCCGGTTTCTACCCGTCAAGATCCTGCGGCTTCAGAGGCCGCTATAAACGAGGTGTCAATAGAGGTTACAAGAACTTCGACAATCAGTCCTCTGGTAAGTCCCATGTGCCCCTTGGCTCCTTTAGGGGGCAGGTTGCGTCACTTTGTGATGAATTGGATGAGTCTCACTTCAGATGCTTGGGTCCTACAGACCGTCCAGGGCTACCAGATAGAGATGTTAGAATGTCCCCTTCAGACCTTCCCCCCTCAGCCTCTCCTTTTTTCCCGTCTAGAACAGAGTTTTATCGACTCAGAGCTGGAAGAATTGTTAGCCAAAAGGGCTATTGCTGTAGGACCCTTCATTCCAGAAGGCTTCTGTAGCAACGTCTTCCTAGTACAGAAGAAAGGAGGCGGCCAGCGCCTAGTATTAAATTTTAGAGACTTCAATCCCTATGTCACTTATCGCCACTTCAAGATGGAGGGTATCCATCTTTTACGAGATCTTCTGTTGGAGAACGACTGGCTGGTCCATTTAGACTTAAAGGATGCCTATCTGGCAGTCCCCATCTGCCCCTCTCATCAAAAGTACTTACAGTTCCCTTGGAAAGGGCAATGGTTTCGTTACATGGTGCTTCCCTTTGGTCTGTCCTCAGCCCCTTGGGTATTCACCAAGCTTCTCAAACCTGTGATCTCTCGCTTCCGAGAGATGGGAGTGCGTCTCATTGTTTACCTAGACGACATGCTCATTCTAGCCCAAGATCGGTCCCTTCTTCTCACCCACTTAGAGTGGACGACGTCCCTGCTGCAAAATCTGGGGTTCGTTATCAATGCCAAGAAATCGGTGATGATACCGAACCAGCAGATGGAGTTCCTAGGTTTTCTGATAGACTCGGTTTCAGCTCAACTACTCCTTCCCCTTCACAAGATCAGGTCCATCAAGAGGAAAATAAAATCCACTTTTACCAAGGAGAAGATTTCCTTGCGTGTGCTGGCGAGGATTGTGGGCCTTCTGGCTTCGTCAATCCAAGCCATTTTCCCGGGCCCCTTACATTACAGGGCCCTACAGAGACTGAAAATCTTTTACTTACAGAGGAAATTTCATTACGATCACCTGATTCCTCTTTCCCCCGATGCCCGAGAGGAACTTCAGTGGTGGCTGTAACACATGTCAGCCTGGAATGGCCGAGCCATCTTCGGCGCAGCCCCAGATGTGGTAGTCGAATCGGACGCCAGTCAATGGGGCTGGGGCGCTCGCTGTGGAGATTTTACCACAGGAGGACGGTGGTCAGCGGACGAACTCACACTACACATAAACTGTCTAGAGTTGTTGGCAGGGTCCTTTGCCATCAGGTCTGTCTCACCCCTGAAGAGCAATTGTTGTATACTCCTTCGAATGGACAATGTCTAAGCAGTGAGATACATCAATCGGTTAGGGGGGACGAAGTCCCGCATGCTGGTCCACATTGCGAAGGAATTTTGGCACTTTTGCCTGGATCGCAAGATCTCTGTGGTGGCAGAATACCTTCCAGGGAAATTCAATCAGGTGGCGGATTGGAATTCCCGGTTTCTTCGAGACTTCAGCGATTGGAGGCTTCACCCATCGCTGTGTGCTCAGATCATGACTATGCGAGGCCCCTGTCAGATAGACCTGTTTGCCTCATGCCTCAATGCTCATCTTCCCCTGTTTTACAGTTGGAGACCGGATCCGATGGCAATGGGAATGGACGCGTTCCTACACCATTGGGGGCAACGGAGGAATTATGCCTTTCCCCCATTTGCTCTGATCCCGAGAGTGGCGACCTTTGTGCGCCGGCAGAGGGTGACAATAGTGTTGGTGACTCCCTTCTGGTCGACTCAGTCGTGGTTTCCCACACTGTTGGAGTTATCTGTGGACCTTCCCTTCCGGCTCCCAGTTTTCCCGACGCTTCTGCAGGACCCAGTGGGATCTTGCCATCCCTTAGTCCTGCAGAATCAGTTGACCTTGATGGTGTGGACGCTCTCCGGAGACATGAATGCCTTGCAGGCCTTTCACGAGAAGCTTCCAGCTTTATGCAACAGGCGTGGGCTCCTTCCACCCGGAAACGATACTCAGCATCTTGGAAGAAGTGGGTGGGTTGGTGCCTTCCAAAACAGGTGGATCCCGTGGGATCAAATGTGACTGATGTGCTGAATTTTCTGTCTGAATGTGCAGCTTCAGGCCTGGCTTACAGGTCGGTTAATTTCAGGTCTGCTATTTCTGCTGGTCACGACCACATCAATGGTAAGCTTGTGGGGATGCATCCCTTGGTTTGTAAGTTACTTAAAGGAGTTCATGTGGCCAACCCTCCTCCGCCCAGGTATTCCACGCTTTGGGATGTTACAAAAGTTCTTAATCTGTTGGAAACCTGGCCCGATAATGGTGATTTATCCTTAAAACAGCTCTCTGCCAAGCTTACTATGTTACTGTGTCTCATTTAATGTCGCAGAGTTTCCGATGTTAGAGCTTTAGACTTGGCTGGTAGGATGTTTTCTCCACAAGGTGTCTCCTTTGTTATTACACGACGAACTAAGACCATGTCACGCTCACTGGAGTACCCCGCTTTTCCTCATAACAGCAAATTATGTGTGTTGCAGTGTCTCAAATGCTATGAAGAGCGTACTATTGCACACAGGGCTGATCCTTTAGGCCAGTTGCTAATCTCTGTTCAGAAACCCTTCAAACCAGTCGCTGTGGCTACTTTAGCCAGATGGGTTCGATGGATTATGTCAGAGGCTGGCATCGATATCTCTGTGTATGGTGCTCATTCAGCTAGAGGTGCGATGGCTTCTAAAGCCTATTTATTAGGTTCCCGCTTAGAGGACATTCTAAAAGCGGCTGATTGGTCTTCTGATTCAATGTTTAAAGTGTTTTGTTATAAACCTATTCCTCATGTTTCTGATGCTATGATTGATGAGCTTTGAACCAGCATAATCAGAAGCCTCCGGTCCTGCCATAGAATAAAAATTTTTCGAGCTATCGTGACAAGAATTTTAGATTCTACTAAGGACACGGAGGCGAGGATTATCCCACCCGTTGGGACAGTTATGTAACTGTAAAGTTGTTTGAAATGATGTTGTTTAAAAACGTTGTACCCACCATATGAGAAATGTAGTTGGTGGGCTCCTTTTCTCAAACTTCTTTTTCTGTTTCAGGAAATGATTCCAACAAGAGTTGATTGGATTGTGCTGCTGTCCCTTCCTGGCGGAAGATGATTCCTTCGTGGTTATGGATTGTTCTCCGTTGAGAATTCCTAAAGGAACTGTTTTCTCTCCGTTGAGAGTTCAAGACTTGGTTTATTATGACAAGACTGTTCGCGCAAAGAAAGAGGATGCCAGATTAGTGTCTCTATACTTTATATGCTTGTTACTACTGTGATTGGTTGTAATATTGGAGGCGTGGTTCAAAGCCTCATGGGAAATGTTGTTTTTTTACCATTGTAGTTTTACTTTCATTGGCTGCTGTTTGTGCAGTAAAGAAATGAGAAAGCATAATCCTCGCCTCTGTGTCCTTAATAGAATCTAAAATTCTTGTCGCGATAGCTAGAAAATGATGTATTCTTTCTCAGAATTAGTATTTTTTTTTCTTTAACTGAAGTTCTGTGTCTACAGAACAATTCAAAAACTGAAAAATACTATGAAACATACAACCACTCAAACAAAATAGTTTTTGGTTGGCTTTTTCCACTAACTTGGAGGAGTATTTCACCCCCCTGGTTTACAGCAGAAACATGTTTAGTCTGTCTCCCATCTGTTGCCTCTTAGATGTTTTTTTTGTTTTTTAACACTTGTTAGTTAGTTATTTGTCAAGGCAGCCCTCCCCACCTCCCCCCACCGGTTTCGCTTCTCATTTAACATAAATCACGTTGATACCCCCGGGTCTGCAATGCCGAGCAAGAGTGCCACGGGCCCTGATTAAAGTAGGGGAATCGGCTTTGATGGCAGTAAGGGTAACGGTCCCTGCTACCCCCTGTTGGGTGGCAAAAATATCCATCGCTGGGTTGGGGTGCCCTTCACACTCGGGGCGCCCGTGCCACTGCACCTGCCGCACACTAAGAGATACGCCTCTGCAGTCCCGCAGCGCTACGTAAACCCAACACTTAAATAAAGACCGTACCCAGAAATATGATTTACGAAAAACATTTTCAGCACACAACTTACTGACTTAGTATGCTCGGTTATACACATTCTATCACTTGTATGGCCTCGCAGCGCTATAGTTAATCAAACATGACCTTCGATTTTTTTTTTGTTTTTGCTTTTAACACTTGTTAGTTATTTGTCAAGGCAGCCCTCCCCACCTCCCCCCACCGGTTTTGCTTCTCATTTAACATAAATCACGTTGATACCCCCGGGTCTGCAATGGCTGAGCAAGAGTGCCACGGGCCCTGATGAAAGTAAGGGTAACCGGCTTTGATGGCAGTAAGGGTAACGGTCCCTGCTACCCCCTGTTGGGTGGCAAAAATATCCATCACTGGGGTGGGGTGCCCTTCACACTCTGGGCGCCGGTGCCACTGCACCTGCTGCACACTAAGAGATACGCCTCTGCAGTCCCGCAGCGCTACGTAAACCCAGCACTTAAATAAAGAATGTACCCAGAAATATGATTTAGGAAAAACATTTTCAGCACACAACTTACTGACTTAGTATGCTCGGTTATACACATTCTATCACTGGTATGGCCTCGCAGCGCTATAGTTAATCAAACATGACCTTCGATTTTTTTTTTTTTTTTTAACACTTGTTAGTTATTTGCCAAGGCAGCCCTCTGCCTCTGCGCTCACTACTTTCAAACACAATGGGTGAAAAGAAGTGATACATTATAACGTAGTCGCTCTGTGAACCATAACAAATGTAATAAACCAATACCACTCAGACATGCGCTGTGAACACCGCATTTTAAGAGAAGCGCAAGGCCCTTCGCGAGGCCAACACGGACCGTATTTCTTATTCATGATTGGTCCTAAACTCCCTTAAATGACCCATTTTTCCGAATATACCGTGCATATTGCTGGCAATAAAACACGTTGCAGTGGACTGCACACATTGCCTACCTTTACCAATTCTAAAAAATGTTGCACGTATGAAACAAAGAAAGCTTTGGCAGAGAGCCAGCATGCGCGCCCACACATGTGAAAAAAAGAGTAAGTGCATAGATGTGAATGCGCGATGACCATCTGGCTTCAATTACTGCAGCCCCTGACAGATGGTAATTGATGAAATATATACTTCTGGTGCGCGTCCTCGCACGGAATATGCAGGAAGCGGAGCAGCTCAAAAGCCTATGGCCTATTGCGTGCTGGCTTGTGAAAACACAGCCATGCGCGGGCCAATTGACATGCAGCTGCCATAAATTCCGAACACAATTCACGCGCTTCTCTGGAATGTCTAGGTTAGCTCGGCGAACTGCTCTCTAGAGGACTCTGAAGCCACACCCACTTGTGGGATGTAGGCCGAGCCCTAAAAACTAAAATTTGCGTGCAGATTGACACATTTTCATAATTTGCAAAGGTCTCTATGCGTATTCCCCGAAAACTTTGAGTTTCAAGTGTTTGCATGAGTGGAATTGCACGTTTAATTTTTTTTTTTTAATTTACGTTTGTTTCCAAGGTATCCGGTTGAGATAACCCTTCTCCTACTTCACAGTCATTTTGAGGATGTTGTCTTTCCATACCTACTCCTCATATTGACTTAGAGTGAGTATGTTTCTGCGGTGAAATTTCGTTATGGAGAAGTTTCTGAATATCCAGGTGAACACAAACGTTGCACCCTACCCTGCCTTTGTACGCCCACTTGACGGACGATAGTTTACATTCTTCAGCTAAAGTGTCATTCAGCGAGTCTCCTGTGCTGTGAAACCGACGACAGGCAGACTGCTAAACAAGCCTTCTTGCCAGGGTTCCTACTGCCTGAAAGAAAGGCGGTCTATCTCATACTGTGTGTAATGTAAGTTTAAGTTAATAATTCACATAATCACAGTGCTTTCTGTCACAGACTGTGTCATAGCACTGAAATGATATGTCACTGTTCTCCACTGCACCAACCAAGATTTAATTCCGGGGCTCTCTGGTTGTGCACAGACTTCTGCAGTTCATTACAGACCCCCCAGGATATAGCGGCATGGATTAGCAAATTTAGCGGCACAAATATGGAAATTTTTTAACGGCACAAATATGGAAATTTAGCGCCATTTATGAGGCACTTTATTTTACTCATAATCATTAATTTTCAGCTTTATAACAATGGAAACTGTTTTAGATGAGTATTCCACTTTGAAATAGGCCCTGATGTGATGTTATTTCCTGCGATGTCCCTTCCATGAACCCCTAGCATTTTATTGAATTGACGCCCATGCACTAGTTGCTGCCAAGACCTGGAAAGACCTTCCCACCCCCCCCCACCAGCTCTCTACAGTCCCCTCGCCTGCCAGACTTCAGTAAGAGACTAAAGACCTGGGTCTTCCATAGAGACCATTTGCCCAGATACCCCTCAGGGTGACAGTGTTGCGGTTTACAAATGCTGTTTGACTGTAACTATTAGACCACATATTTGAATTCAATCTTCGGTTAACCTAGGCTATATTCACCTGCTCTCCTATTGTGAACAGATGCAGGATCGGTCTGTCTAGAAGAACAACCAGGAGTGGGCGGCTTTAAGGGGGGATTATTCTACTCTTTTTTTTTTAAAGAAATATTTCCATAAAAATGGTTGATGTGATAGGTGTCGTACCTTCCTGAAGCCTGTTTGCTTGACTTTCTTTCTCACTGGAGTTGAATTTAGGGTGGTGTGTCTGACGTAACGAGAGGATGAGAACAGTCATTTGATCATAAAAATGTCAGACCTGTACTTGAATCTACTCTCCCCCACTGGACCAATTTGTGTGACCCTTGGCAAATCACATCCACCCGTTTCTCAACTCCTTTATCCGCCAAACACTACAAAGGCTTAGAAGCAGGCTAAACGCCAGGTAGCCATACGCTTAATATAATTTCATATCCTGGATGGACTCTTTTGATCATTGGACTTCACTTAATGTGCCCTACTTGAACCTTTTAGGCAGGAGTGTTGCGACGAGGCTTAGAATCCTGCAGGAGCCGCTGCACCACAAGAGAGCTGGAATGTGTGATCCAAACATAACCAGCTTTTCTGACCGTGGCTTTCTATCCCTGGCTTTGACCAGGTGCAGGATTTAATGGTTGAGGTAAATATTTCAAGGTGATCGGTGTGATGTTGAACTCCTAAAAGCAGAACTGCAGATCCCGGTTAATTTACAGAATGTATGCTCAGATTTCTATACGTTTTCCCCCTGGTCATAAGTAAAGCAGGAGTCCAAGGCTGATAAAAAAATAAATTTTTAAAATAAAAATTAATAAAAATAGTAGTGCTATTGAAGTCCATGCTCAGCAGCTGAGCCCTGCTTCTGGTGCCACCATTCCTCGCAAGGGTCAGAATCCTTTAAATGTTGGTCCTTAAATAAGCTGTCAAATTTTGCTTAGCGTGCAAGTTTGCTGCTTTTCAGTGTTTAGATAAGCCTAGTTACATATCAATGTCTGATAAAAACTGCTATGTCGTGTACAAACCAAACAACAAACTAACTTTGACCTGCACTTGTGCTGGCTGTCCATGTAGGTACTTCTTTCTTATTGACTGACCTCCTCTGGTGTAACCGTAAAGCGGACCTTTTTTGTCATGAATCTTTACCTTTATTACCAAGAATCGGTCTCCAAGCTAAGGTGATCACACTACTTCTGAGGCGCCAATTCTTAGGGTCTCATGTGCAGGGGTTTAATGCTCACTTCATGCATCCAAATTTAACGGCGCTGGGGTACTCTTATAAGCAGCTGGGCGCTTTACAGAACTGTATCATTGATGTATTCAAATTTTCAGCCTCTCCTCTATTTTAATAGTCTGGCTACAGTGCCACTTGAGGTGCCCCGTGCTGGATTTAGCGTCCCTCCTTTAATGCTCCACGTGCCTGGTGCTCCCTCCTCTATGGCTGCGTCCTCAGGTCGCAGTCTCTTCCTCGGGAGGGGCTTCCCGGTCCCGAAGGCCAGCATTCCTGGTGCAGATGCAGGCCTGGGCCATAGGCTGTATGGGGCTGGCTCTGCCATGGAGATGTTAATGCCCTGTGAGCGGATTTTTTCAAATGTGCCGATTTAGCGGGTACTTTTGTAAAAATGCCGCGATTTTTACAAAAGTGCCGATTTTTCGCGGGCACTTTTGTAAAAAGCGCGGCATTTTCTCAAAAGTGCCGATTTTGCGGAAAACCGCGAAATCCTGGAGGGTCTGACTAATAGAGGTTTCATAATGGACTATAAGGCATTTCCCACAGACTAACATCTTTCTAAATGTATTTTTTTTATTTAAGCTGCACTTTATTTTATATGTAGCTACCTGATGGCGAGAGACCAAAAAAAGTACAGAATATTTTGTTTGCTTAGCCACACCTCTGACCCCGCCCTCCACTGACAGACCCCGCCCCCATTGCATGCAGCATCACAGTTCCCATACCTTTTTAAAGCACTTTGACCGCTGTTTACGTATAACACCTGTGGCACACTTCAAAGGATGAGAACAGGATGTTGTACATTTCTTGTGTATCCACTGTCTGGTTTTAGAAGTACCTGCGTCAATCTGAATTTTAGTGTTATGTGTGAGAGGACACTAGGATTACAATAGTACACTCTCTGCACACACGTCCAGCACTCGGACCCCAAGTTTAGTATGGCGAAGATTTCTGCCAAATTGAAAATGCCCAACGTTGGTGTGTTTTACCCCATTGGTTAAAGCATGGCCAAGAGTCATGAATACCCACTAGCTTGTGTCAGACGTAAATGTGGCACCTCCAGGCACCCACTTCAAACATTCCTGGGCCTGAGGAAGATCAGAAGAGGACTGAACCTGCTGTCTGCAACCTCAGAAGTGCCCTGAAAGGACTGGACCAGCTCTCTCTTGCACTCAGGATTAAGAAACCCACTCCTGTATGGCTGATAGGCTGTTAAAGGTACAGGGACACAACAAGGTACAATAGGCCTTTGTCTGCAACTGCCCAGCTGACCAGTGGACCTAGACTAGACGCCGCTCTTTGGCCTCTGCCTCACACCCCGTGTGTCTCTAAGTGCCTCCATTGAGGTACTGGGGGGGACGGGACTTAAGGGCTTAGAAGTGTACTCCTCTAGTTTATTGGGATTTAAAGCACTAATATTATCAGGTAAAATGCTTTCCAGGATGAACCTGGTTGGTGTATCTGGCACAGGCTCTAGCGTCAAATTGCGCCAGGGCCCAGCCTACCTCGATCACTGACAATCATTGACACTTTGTAACTCTTTGTGCTTTTTTTACTTAAAACTTAAATCAGATCTCCGGTTCCCCTTATTGGATTTTAGTCATTTTGTTGTCATGTTGTTTATCAATGTTTTCTTTATTTTTTTTTAACTCATTTTGTTTTTTTTTATTGTTTTGCATTTGAACTTTATTGCTGTTTTGATACTGCATAAATACTTTACTCACATCCTCTAAATTAAGTCTGTCTGTTATGTGCCATACCAACCAGGGGATTGATCTCAGTTATATTTAGTGACTTTGAGGGTTCACCCTGATAAAGATTGTCATTGTTTCTTGAGGTGTGCAGTCACACACCCCAAATAATAATCCAGTTTCTTACATTATGAAAATGTATTACACATGATTAGTGAAGTGCCTTTGTTAAACTGCCACAAATCTTTGCTTGCATATTCACATTTTGTGAGTTTCAAAAGTGAAGTGTGATTCGTAAATTAAGGCATTTGTAATTATAATTTCATCTTCACTGGAAAATGGCTTTTTTATTAATTGGATTCCTCGTGTATATCCCAAACCTTCTCCATTTCACAATGTTTTATTAATTTTTACCTCCCAAAATGACATTCACGTGAATGGAAGTCAATAGGAAATAGTATGCATCTATTCCTAAATTTTGAGGGGAAGGGAGTGCTGAGAAAGATATAGTGTATCAATAGTTGGCTTAGTTACTGTATGTTGCTGTGCAAGAGCATTAAATCATGAAGTTTTGTATGACTCCCAGGTATAAATGAATTAATCACCAGGATACAATAGTGCATTTAAAGCCTGTCTGTATACTTGGACATTGCAATGGGTAGGTTTTTTTGTATGTCATCTCCAGTATGTGTTTGTATAACTATGGCTGTGTCCTCTTCTGTGTGTGAGCATCTCATACCAGTTTGTATGTCATTGTCTTACACTATATGCACATATTGTTTGACTTTAATGGTGTGCGACATTTGCAATTGGCTGCATTAATGCTCCCGCTGGTTTTACAGTATATGAACATATGTGCATGAAGGGCCAGCTTTAGTTCTGGTGGCACCAATTGCAACATTCTTTTTTCATGCCCCCCATGACCTCCTTTTCCACGGATTCCCTTACTAACACCCTCCAACAGTGCCCCTCATCGCTCCATAGCCCCTCTCTCACATGCATTTCATTTGTTTTTATAGCGCTACTCATATCAGTGTAGGGTGTCAGAGTACGTTACATCACACACAGTATACAGAGATAATAAATCAATGTTACATAAAAAAATGAGAATTACAAGGTGTAGGAATCGCATGCCATCCATAGTATATTTTAAGTGTCTGGTCTGGAGAAGAACAAACTTATGATTTAAAACATACCACAGTGGTTGGAGGTTGGATTTACTAATAAGAAAGTATTTCTACCCAAATGAACCCTTCCTAGCTACATTAGAATAATGAAACAATGGTGAGAACATAACATTCTAACGTAGATCATGACATCTGTATGCAGCTTTTTGATGAAAGTTCAGAGGTAAACGTGCTATACTAAGATTGTAAATTATGAACTGAAAGTAGCAAAAGGATCTCAGGGACAAAAGCAGTAGCACTCTGAGCTATCAACATAAAATACAGTTCTTTGATCTGTATGGTGCATGTTCTTTGCAGTATGCATATTAACCCTCTGTCCTACTTTATAATGAGTTAAAACTGCTACCAGTCAAACCTCCGATCTCTCTTCAGCAGGAACATTAATCATCAGAGTTACCTTGACCATTTTATTGTTGCCTTGAAAACTGCTGGACACACAAGAAACTCTGCAGCAGGTGCTTTTAAACCCATGCTATCCCTAAACACAGCACCCCCCCTCCCAAGGTCTGTGCTTTATTATGTATAAGAGTGTCCTCGGGGGGGGAGGAGCCACAACGGCGGCCAAAATGGCCGCATAGACGCCCGGCTCCGCCGCTCACCCTAGCCTCCCGCACCATCCTGGTGTCGATCCTGCATCCCGATTGCGGCCACGTATAGATGAGGGCTTGTGGAGCCCGGCTGTGTGACTCCGGCACGAAATCCACCCCTGATGGCGAGATCCGTCGTCCCAAACTTCCCGGCCCTTGAAGTGAGCGAGCCGGGACCTCGAGTGGCGCAGCAGCCGGCACACGATTGAACAACATCGGCTCCGACCGGCCATGTTTGCCCGGTGACCCAGACCAGGACTTGTGATTGGACGCGGCCAGAGACGGCCGATCGGAGCTTGGCGCTGGCACCCCCGAGCAGCCCAACAAAGGCTTACGCCGGTGCTTGTTATTGATTGCAAACTCGACTACACCTACCGACGCACGGCCAGGCTTTGATCTACCCCGGAGACTGCCGGCGGCCGACGGATCTCCTTGCAATGCTGTTTTTAAGGGAGAATTCGGATTTGCCTGGTAAGCGATTTGCAACGCGGTGGGTGCTCGTGGTCTCGAGTGTGCCTGATATGACCCGCTCGTGTGTTCTGGGCAGCGATTGACTTCCCGGCTACTTGTGGGGCTTACATCCTCTCCTGCTCTGGGGTTCCTTGGAAGAGAGGTGCGCTACGTTGATCGGTGAAGAGGTGATGGAACCCACAATGCGAGACATCCTACTGGCCCTCACAGATCTGCACTCCGCCTTGAGATGTCGCTGGATGGTCGTGGACGACCCGCAGGCGGCGGCAAGTTGTACAATGGCGAACGGCCAAAATGTCGAGCCGGAGCCCAACCTTTCCCAGTTCGCCGATGATGAGGACTCCCTGGAGTGCGCAAAAGTGGACAGTGGAATTAGTGGGTCATGTGGCCGAGCTTATGTGTTTGCTGACTTTCCCACCCTCCAGCTGGCTATTACCACTCCTGATTTGCAGTACCCAGTTTTTTCGACGGCTAGTGTGCCATGAGTCGCATTATCGCATCAACTCTTTTGCTTTTACTTGCTGCTGAATTGGCTCCAAAAGGGACTGTGGACTCCTTGAACCTGCCTTCCCACGATGTGCGACGCCTTACTACCTCAACTCGGACCGGCCAGGGCTGAACCTGGACTGATTGAGTACTTGGTGGATGTTCTTGGTGCCGGACTGTAACATGGCTTGTGACGGTGACTTGGGGTGATTGGGATGACTGTACATTGCTGCTTGCCCTCCATCGTGGTGGGCTTACTTGTTTTTCAGGATGGGTGGGGGGGGGGCGTGTCTGGGGCCGGAGCTAGGGCCCTCCTCCTATTTTCCCTTTTTCGGGGTCTCCTGGGGCTAAAGGCATGCCTATGGGGGGGGGGGTGGGCCGTGGCCTTCCGCTGCATGCAGGGTGGGGGGTGGGGGCGGGACGTGTTTTTTGTTTCTTCTTTGTCTCTATGGCCCGCTTTTTCTTTCTTCTTTTCTCGTTCCTTCTTGATAAATCTTCCTTTTTTATATATTTCTTTTATAGTTGGAGATGGGGGTTTGGGTTCCTTGGGAGGAACATTGCTTGTGTCCTTTTATGCTACGGAATTTTGTTGACATTACTTGCTTTTGAGTGGGTCACTGTGGTTCGGTGGGATTGTTTTCGGCTTTATACCTTCCTATTGTTCTCCCAATGGTGTGTTCGATTGAAGGCTAATATCCTGTCACGCGAATTGCTTGGTAAATGATGTCGTACTATTGCCTGCAGTTTGATCCTTCAACTTTATTATAAACTGGAATCCTCCCATATGCTGTAATACTGTGGACAATTTTGCTCGTCGATCCTGATTTAATGTGGCCGGTCTGGCCGGAGAACACAGTGTTGTTATCCTCTGATGCACGATATTTTGACATCTGGAATGTTATTATTTAGTGGCTTTTTGGCCTCTATTTGCTTTGCACACGATGTAATCCTGAGGTTTCCAAATAAAAAAAAATAAAAAAAAGAGTGTCCTCACCGGGACTTGAACCTGTGCCAATGGGGCCAAACGCAGATCCATGCAGTGGATTCATTAGTCCAGTGAGCTACTGGAATGAGGACTTTTGGGACTGACAGGTCTTTATGTTAACGACACAAAGTTTTTACTCTATGCGCAAGTGTGTTTTATTATTTGTGTTAAGAATGTTTTGCCTTCCTATATGTGCATATTGTGCTTCATGGTATGTAATCCCTGGTTATGTCTGTGTAGGGCGCTGGGACCATTGCCTTTCTACCCATGTGATGTGCCTGAAGTTTTATGTTCCTGACGGACTGCCAGATACTATATGCTTGATTTTGCATGTAAGGACTCTTCCCCACATACTGAACATATGTTGATGTATGTCTGCTTAAGTGCCTGAATGGTAGCCTCGCTGTGAATGTATGTGACTTTGTAAGTAGTCTACACTGAGGGTCTGTGCTTGTCTGATAGGCGAAAGCTTGAGACCAGACCTCTCATTAGGGAGGGAGAGAGCATAAATGCCCAACAAGAAGGCAGGTAACAGAAGAAGCATGAGCAGGACAGACTAAGCTTCAAGTCCAGCAAGGAGCACAGGGGCAGTCCACAACCAGAACCCACCCAAAACAAGGAGGTTGAGGGTGGCAACATGCCCAGGTTCAGCCAGCCTCCAGCTGGTGTAGACACACCCAAGGCAGTCCATGCCCAAAGTTCCAACACTGACAGGAATCCCAAGATGACCGTCCACCAGAGCAGACAGCCAAACTAGGAGGATTTTGGGTAGAGGAGGCAATTCATAGACACACCGGATGTGCCCTGATATACCATGACATATATACCATGATTTGATGACTAGGGCGAGAAAGAGACGAGGAGCCAATGAGGGAGTTGATGGTGTGTAATGAGACATTGTGCCGGGAGGGGTGAAGTTCCTGATGATTAACACCTGGATTCTGCATTCCATGGCAATGGGGAACATACATTGTTTAAGCAGGAAGCTATAATTGAATAGTATGCCTAAGGTTCTGCTAGAGGGACGAAGTATGGTGGAGGGAAATTAGGTTGGGAGTTTACAGATCAGTTATGGTGGAGAGCACAAGGTAGCACATAGTTCCAGTTTTCAAAGTATTAGGCCTAATAGAAAGTACAGTCATGCAGTGGTAAATGGCAGAAGGGCACTTATGGATTGGAGGTGCGGTATGAAGTGGGAATTGAGAAAAATATTTGAATAGCTTCAATATAGAAGTGGTAGTGGTCACAATTAGGGCTAGATTGGCCATTCTGTCACTCTTGCATTTCCGTGATAGCTCCAGGCTTGGGAAGTGCTTTCAGACCAGGATGGGCTATTATCAACTAAACATGCCCCTGTAGCCCCATTCTAGTCAGTGTATTAAAACAAGATCCTGTATGATGGCACTCCCTCTTTGTGTGCCATTCAACTTGTTTTCTTCATCTTTATGTCAGTTCACATGTAATCTTGGATAAGGTTCATTGGTGGGGCAGCCTGTACTTAATTTGAGCCAGTGTTTGCTAGTTCTTAGCTATTTTAACACACACAGAGGGTCCCAGGGAATATTTAACGACCTGCCAGTGCTACATCCCTGACAACAACTTATATACCAACACAAGAGTAGCACGGGGTCACAGAAGAATAGAGTGTATCTGCCTTTTCCGCTAGGGGAAGGTGTTATGATCTAGTCAACTCACAAAATCTGTCAATGGGTCTCTTCGAATGCTTAAAGAGTTCCCATCAGACTTCCACCCTGTACCGCCCTACATCATTTGGGAACCCTCAAATTGCATCTGGGAGATTGAGCACCCAGTGCAAGATTTGGCAAGCTCCAAACAAATTGCTCACATCGGTCCCAAACAAGTTGTGTTCACTAGTAGGTGTCAGGGGGTAGTTGAAAAGCAGTGCTAATGAAAGTAAACCAAAAAATGTGTAAGGTGTGGTGGCTAAAGTGGTTGGAGCTTGCCAAATCTTGCACTGGGTGCTCAATCTCCCAGATGAAATTTGAGGGTTCCCAAATGATGTAGGGCGGTACAGGGTGGAAGTCTGATGGGAACTCTTTAAGCATTCGAAGAGACCCATTGACAGATTTTGTGAGTTGACTAGATCATAACACCTTCCCCTAGCGGCAAAGGCAGATACACTCTATTCTTCTGTGACCCCGTGCTACTCTTGTGTTGGTATATAAAATGCTAGTTCTTAGCACCAGCACTTATTTATGATAGTCTTCCCCATGGATTCGCTGATTATATATTTTTCACGTATTCAATATACTTAACTAAATATAAAAGATGTGGGTCCAGGCCGTATTTATACAGTTAGTTGACCTACAAAAGTATTTGGAAGTGTTAGCAGGGAAAGTGGGTAGCCAACTACAGTGGATTCCCGAAAATTACCTTGGGGCCTGTCACTTACCTTTTTACAAATTAAGGTCTGCAAGTCCCTTGTGCACCCTCCATGTCCTGGTTAATGTCTCCCCGTGTATAGAGGTGTCTGGTATGCTACAATACATATTCTGCTTGTGTCAGTCATAATCGTTCATTCATAAAAAGATAAACTTGTCCATTCGCCTTATGTATCTTAATTTTCTTTGTTTATGTTGCATAATCTATTGACATTTTCTTTCATATTAAGCACCGTTGTGATCAAATTTGTTTATATATCACAACCCACAATGATGAAGTCTTCTATGCGTTTTGGCCTCAAGCATTATCCTTCGTCACGGGCTACATTGCATGATTTCCTTGGGAACAAATCAAGAACAAGATTAAACAATAAACTAGGATTGCTCTAACGTCCTTTGGCAATCATCCAGTTGCTTAATTGTGCTGTTATTGGCATGTCTAATTTCTAATGCTAACACTAGTTCTCAAAGAGAGGAATGCACTTCTTGTGTAAATATTGCTCGGATATGAATTCACTTTGAAAAAATGAAAAGACAAGAAGTGTTTGGCAAAACAGGATCAAGTTGGTTTAATTAAATGCAGTGGCCGGAAGAGCATCAACAGACTCGTGTCTGAAGATAGTCTCAATGTACAGAGGTTTTGGCTCATAATATATACATTTCTTGAGGTACAATAAAATGATTACACATTCTTGTAAAGCATGTAGATCCGGGCCTAGTCACAAACCATAAATACAACCATCTGATAAGGGGCACACAGGTGGTTCTCGTCCTCATGGAGAGCTAGTGTGGGTCAGTGTGTATGTGTCCAGATGTCCGGCATGGGGCACGCGTCATCAATGTGTGTGGTGTGCATGCTGTGTTTTGATTGGCTGAGTATTCCTACCTAAATGCTCACTTTGTGGTATTTTGGGTTCACTTGCCTTTGGCCAAACATGTTTTTTTGTGGCCAATCTCCTCAGACCTGTTTGTAGTATAACTGCCTATCTGTGGGATCTATAAGGGTTTTCCCAGTTTGGCTTCAAGCTAAGTGTAACCCCATCTGTGACCTATCAATCGGTAGGCTTGGGATTTGGTCGCAGGGCCTGCCTGACCATGTATCTCTGACTAGGGGTTGATGGTGAGTTCTTTATTACATGTACATATAACATAGCAGCCATCAAAATCATATTTACCGGCATTCTCAGTATTATGCACACATTTGTCATAGCCTACACCAGCATTTTTTTTACTGGTATTGAAATAGCTACATATAATATAGATGAAAAAGTAGTCTCATATTAATTACATGTAAGCACACAGTGTGAGAAAAGTGGTGCATTATATGGTGTGGTTGTGCAACTTCACTGTGTAATGAACTAACAATATAGTCTTGGCTCTAGTCAAGCTCATTTGTAAAATCTTAGCTCAACCCTGGGTAGCTGTGGTTTCGAGCAGTCCAGCGTAAACAAAGTGTAGTAGTGGGCCTCAGAAAGGCCTGCCAGTGCTACAGGTTCGCCCTTCTCTGCACAGAGTCCTCAGACCATAGAATAGAAGTTGGCACAGAAACAGGAATAGAAAATACAAGATTTATTAAACCTCATGAGATGGAACTACATTCACACAACACCCTTCGGTAATGTATGAAGTAGCACACTGAATGGAAGGAGCTTGGTCCTTTTATACCTACACAGGGGCTCAAAAGAAGGCGGTACAAGTACAAGAAGAAGGTTTTAGGTACATATAAGTTCATCCAGAAAATGCACAGTCAACAAGTGGGAGGAGCTAACAGTTGCTAATTCTGGTGAACACATCCTGACAGTTACAGACTAACAGCAGCTGCATGGACAGCTGCAAGCTCAACTGAGCATGTGCGAAGCAGAAGAAATAAATATAGCCTGTCTCTAGGCAGATTCCAAGAGCAGATAGCATCAAGGTAGGACAGAGCACATGGCACGCACGTGGTAGCACATGGCAAACAAGATGACTGCCAGAAATACAAAATGGAGTCCACAATCCGTATAAGATAACCTTTAAATACAGGATGGCTTCTGCTAATGCTATCCCAATCGCTGCCAAATTACAACAGATGACCCTTTTAGCATTAGCTGAAGACAGTCGTTCATCTGGGGTAATCTAGATATGCATCCTGTACATCGATGCTCATCAGTTCAGTGACCTCTTTATTTAGCATTTTTGGGGCTTTCTTTTCTGCAACATTTCTCTTGGCAGGTGTACAAGCAGTGATGCAAATCGAGCACAGCATGGGACCACATTGTATACACATACAACATGTAAACAGTATCACCAATGGTATACATAGAATAGTCAGTAGCTTCCAGCCTCAAGTAATAAAGAGTGTCCATATCCAGTTCGAAAAAGTCCATGTACCAGTCTCTGGGTGAATCTCTGCAGCAATCTTATGCAGTTTAGAGATTGCATCATATACTGAAGGCGAGTGATCCGGAATGAAAACACAACAGCTGCTGCCAATGATGCAACATGCACCACCTTGATCAGCCAAAACCACATCTAGCACCATGCGATTCTGGAGTGCTACAATCCTCGCAACTTGCAGCTCCTCTGTAATGTTCCCAAGTGCCATAGCTGTCTGGTTGGTAACAGCTTCCGCAACTCTAGTCAATCGTCTTATCTTTCTGCTGTTTAATGCAGCACCCATGAAGAAAAACAAACCCAAATTGAAATCAACATATTGTTGCAGAGTGGTGTCAGTCTGGTCCATTTCATCAGTACTTATTTTCCTCTTATATCTATTTTTGGAAATATCGTTGAATAGTTTAAAGTCCTGATGATACGATGCAGGTGCCAAAAACACAGGGGGCAACAGAAAGGACACGTAGCAGACCCCTGACCCCCCAACAGGTAGTTGATAATATCCCTTATTGCCACAAAGTAAGTATTATGCGAGGCTGTAAAACTGCTGTTATTGGCACCTTCAATGGTTAGAATTACAGTACATTCACTTCTCCCCACTTGAATTCTCCCAACACTACTAATACATAAATCTGCTTTAGCTCTTGTCACAGAAATCACAAAAGGTCCATTGTTCTTGATAGTTCTCATATTCGTGAAAACATATGGTGTCGAAATATTGTCAGGTTGATACTCTTCCCATTCCCATCTAGTCCCTTTAGCTTGAAGATAACCATCTTTATCTTGATAGCATACTTTATTGAGGTGAAAGTTAATCCCACCTACTGAAGGCTTTCCAGAAGCAAACAAAAGCGCAAACCTAGCTTGACAAGAACCATTGTGCGAGAATGGAAGAGGAATGAAAGGTGTTCCTCCCTTTTTCTGGTGAGCAGGTATCATCCCACACACCCAACAGTTGGTAGTATTTGTGGCATTATGAGTGTGATGCAGCATCTGAATGAGCATATTATTTAAGTAGGATTGTCGATGCTTCTGCTCATGGTAGGGAAGCGTGAAGTATTGGTGCTCAACTGGTACTGGAGTAGTAGGGATCAAAAGCTCTCAAACAGGAGCCACCTTCTCAACATACCAGGTAATTGCTGCCATAACCACCATAGCACCAACAAACCCTACAGCACAAATGGTTTTCTTATTGCAGATCTTAGCAACCTCTGATCTCTCAGCAGACATGATCACTTCGTCGTAAGAAACAATCGTTGGAGCTCTTACACCTGGGCAGCCGTTGATTTCTTCACCGAGGGCCAAGACGGGTGTCACTTCGCAGGACTGATCCCCTCTTGCCACATCGGCACTCCGTTTCACTAACCCAGGGCGGTAGCTCAACCAGTCCTTTTCGACATAGCAGGCTCTTTCCATGTTCTCAGTTGGTATCGCGATGCTCCAGTGATCGTGTGGTCCCGGAAGACTTCCTCAGATTCGTCCGGTGAGATAGCTTGGCCTTTCTCCGTTTCCAGAATCTCTAGATGGTTGGTCAACACAGCAGGTTCCACCAAGGCAGGCGACACTCTCTTGCAGTGAGTGCTATGGACCCAGTTCTTCCTGTTCGTCACTCGAGCTGCTGTACTCGTTGCTAGGAGCACTTGCTCCGGTCCTCACCACCTCGGCTCCAAGCTGTTCGACCTCACGAAGACCTTGACCATTACGTGGTTTCCGGTCCGGAATTCGTGGGCCTCACCCTTGGATCTGTCAGGAAGAACTTCTCGAACCTGTTGATGAATAGAGATCAAACTGTCAGTGAACTGTGCCAAATAGTCGCTCATCAGAACACAAGGTACATCATATATGGGGCGTGGCTTAGTAACTCCCCAAATGTTCATCGGTCTCCCAAATATCACTTCATAAGGTGTAAACCCAGATCGTGAGTGTGGCACCGATCTTATGGACAACAATGCCAAAGGTAATGCATCTGGCCACTTCAAAGACGTGGAAGCCAGTATTTTCGCTAATTTCAGTTTCAGTGTAGCGTTGTACCTCTCCACCAATCCTGCTGATTGTGGGCGGAAGACTGCATGGAATTTCTGCTTGATCCCTAATCCTTTCAGGACATGCTCAACAACTTGCCCAATAAAATGAGGTCCGTTGTCACTCCACAAAAGTTTACAAACACCATATCTAGGGAAAAACTCCTTTAGAAGCACCTTCACTGTGGTGAGAGCTGCATTATCCTTTGTAGGGTATGCCTCTATCCATTTACTGAAGGCACATACCACCACTGGACATACTTTAGGTTATTGCAGCGTTCAAGTTGGATGTAATCCATCTGCAAAACTTCAAAAGGTGCAGTCGGTGCAGCAAACCCTCCTGTAGGAGTCTGTGTCCCTTTACCAGGATTATACTGCGAACAGATCAAACAGGACTGTACTACTCTCTCAGCTGTGCTGGCAATTTCAGGATGCTCCCAAACTCACGTAAGCAGTTTCATTATTGCTAGAGCTCCAACATGTGCCAGCCCATGTGCCATTTGAACCATAGGTTGTAAATAGGCTGCAGGTAGTTTCCATTTATCCATGTCCTTGTTGCGCCAACAACCCTCATCGTTCAATATTCCTTCTTTAGCCCATTGCTCAAGTTCTGCTACAGAAGCAAATCTCTGTACATCTAACAATTCCTGTCTAGCATCATGCCATCTCTCAGCTTGAGACTTCACTACGTACATAGAAGTAGTGCTTCGTTGCATTGCAGTCTCACGAGCTACACGATCTGCACAGGCATTGCCTTGTCCTGTCTTATCAGTTACTTTCTTGTGTGCACTACACTTCACAATAGCTATCTTCTTTGGATATGTTAGTGCAGTTAAGAGATTATGCACTAATTCTCCGTGCATTATCTGCATCCCGTGGGATGTAAGAAAGACTCTTTCCTTCCAAAGCAGGCCAAAATCATGGGCCACTCTAAAAGCATAGCGTCTGTCTGTATAGATATTCACACGCAAGTCAGTGCTAAGTTCACACGCTCATGTTAAAGCTATTAGTTCAGCTGCTTGAGCTGACTTCTGAGGTATACGAGCTGTTTCCACTACTGTCTGAAGTGTCGTAATTGCATATGCAGCTGAAGTCGTGCCATCTGGTAACTTCAAACAGGACCCATCAACCCACAGTTCCCCATCTACATCTGAAAGGGGCGTATCTTGCAAATCAACGCGACCCTTTGTCTGTTCCTCAGTAAGGAATATACAGTCATGAGGCTCCTGTGACTGAGACTGAGTCACAGGATATGGAAACAAAGTGGCTGAGTTCAAAGTCGCACATCTCTTTAGGGTTATGTGAGGTGCTAACAGTGTCAATTTGTATCCTGTCAAGCGGGCACTAGTTAAGTGTTGCGTTTTGGTCTGGTTTAGAAGGGCATCTACTGCATGGGGTACTAGCACCAACAATTTATGTGACAAAACTATCCCTTCACTCTAACGTATGGACACAGCTGTTGCTGCAACTGAATGAAAGCACCCAGGCAATGCACGAGCAACAGGATCAAGAACTGCTGAAAAGTATGCACAGGGACGCTGCTTATCACCGTGTGTCTGTACTAAAACTGACAATGCGTATCCATCTTTTTCATGTACATAGAGTGTAAAACCCTCCATGTAATCTGGAGTGCCTAACACTGGTGCAGAGGAAAGAGCTTGACGTAACTGATGAAAAGCCTTCTGACATTCAGTTGTCTATGGAAGGGGCACTGGAGTGTCTTTGGTCCAAAGCGCT
Source organism: Lissotriton vulgaris (assembly GCF_964263255.1). NCBI lineage: Eukaryota > Metazoa > Chordata > Amphibia > Caudata > Salamandridae > Lissotriton > Lissotriton vulgaris. The sequence goes on along the minus strand of NC_141693.1, from coordinate 361,193,696 downwards.
AACAAGGGTTTTACAATGTGTGAAAACCATTATATCCATTGCCTACAAATGAAGTCAGACGAATGAATGCACGGACATCTTTCTGAGTCGAAGGTACTGGTGTATCTAAAATTGCTTGAATACGATCTGAGGTAAGTGCACAGCCCTCCTTAGACAGAAGGTGACCTAAATAGGTAACCTTCGGTCTACAATATTATAATTTCTTCAGTGACACTTTGTGATGGTGCAATGCAAGAAAAGAAAGCAAAGACAAAGTACATTTTTCACATTGTTCAGGTGTATCGGCTGCCAACAAGATGTCAACGACATATTGTATGAGAGCCACTCCTTCAGGTAAAGCAAAATAATCAAGCTGTCTTTTCAATGCTTGGCTGTAAATGCTAGGATTCTCAGTATACCCTTGAGGAACTCTACAAAATCTGTACGATCGATTATTCAAAGTGAAACCAAACAAATATCTGCTATCAGGATGAATAGGGATCGAAAAGAAAGCGTTCTTCAAGTCTATCACAGAGAATGTAGTGGCTGTCAGAGGAACCAATGTAAGAAGTGTCGTTATGTCAGAAACCACCGGATATTGTGGTACTACAATCTTGTTAATTTCTCACAAATCAATAATAAATCTGTAAATCCTAGTGTCAGTATCTTTTTTAAAAATGGGAAGAATAGCACTGTTACAAACATTGTAAGGGACTTCCTCCACAACCCCCACTTTAATCAAATCATGGACAATGCATATAAGTGCTTCTTCGCCTTCCTGAGAAATTTTATATTGAGGCAAGCGCGGTAATGAAGTGCCGTCCTTGACACTAATATGCACTGGTGGAATAACCATTTGTCCTACATCAGTGTCTGAAGTAGCCCACAAAGTACTAGGGAGTGAAGCTAATGAAGTATCCTCTTTAACAAGACAAGATCACTCAATTGCGGGATAATTGTCATTCAAAATAACACGTACTCCTTCAGGAGAACATCGTATCGTAGCCCTGAAATACTTGAGCATATCAAGACCCACAATGTTGTCTGGTGTATTCGGAGAAAGCAAAAATGGACATGGAGCAGTAAACTTATCAACATGGAATGCGAGTGGTTGGGACAATGGGCTAAGGAAAGGTGTTCCATCGAAACCTATCAATGTAATGGTTGAGCCAGACAGGGGAGCCCTTGGAACCAATGGTTTAGATAAGGTGCTACGAGTAGCTCCTGTAACAACCAGAAACTGATCAGTAGAACCCAAAACATGTGCTGTAACATAGGGACCCCTCTGATCTACTGGAACTTCAACTGATTCCTTACCCCATCCTAGGCAATCCTATGCATAAGCAGAATCTTGAAAATCAGATGGCACATAATTGGACATTTGAAATTGGTTCGGTCAATCAAAAGTGTTAAACCCATCTTGTCCACGTGTATTAGCATCAAACCTAGCACGATCATTCGTGCTTCCTCTAGGCCCTGAATGTCCTGAAGGACTTCTCATTTGTCCCCATCCATGTGGACACTGCTGAGCACGCAGTACTGGACAATCAGAAACCCAATGTCCAAATTTCTTGCAATATGCACACTGGTCAACAGACAAATTTGAACGAGTATAGGAAGGAAAAGACGAACCATAAGATCCACGTCCACCTCTACCATTACCTCTAGAAGGCTGAGCCTTCTAGAGGTAGCCTGAGCCAACATAACCATTGTTTTTAACTCTTTAGTCTTTTTATCCTCATTGCCCTTCGCTTCTAATTCCTGACATTCATAATACTGAGTCAAAAGAGAAACGGGAGAAGAGGTAGTCCATGAACTCTCACTGGCCTTTAGGCGACTAGCTATTCCTGGCAACAGGTTTGTGACATATTTTACGAAAAACAGATGCCTACCCGTATCATCTGTCAATGACTGGCCACTAAAATCGTGGAATGCCTCCTCAAATCGTGTAAAAAAATGCGAAACTGAATCATCTGCCTTCTGCTTACACAATGCTAAGATAGTCCAATCTATCTTTTTAGGGGGAATAATCGTTTTTAACTTAACTAATATAGCTGCAGGAAGATCTAAAATTAATTTACATGGTTTCTGTGCTGGTTCCCTCTCTACATCCATTTGTTCTAACTCTTTCTATAACGCCCCAAAAGTTGCACAATCATCAACTTTACACATAGTTCTCCACATGTCAGGCGGTAATATCAACCCAAAAAACATGTCGATGTTGGGCAAAGTCATAGTACAAGAGCTATGGCTCCCTCAACTTCCTCATAAAAGAGCTAATGGCTCCCTCAACTTCCTCATAAAAAGCGCCTGGATTCTTCCGCGGATCAGGCAATGCATTTTTAAGAGCCATAACATCCGCTCTGTTCCAAGGAGTATAGACCCAATTATAAATGAAATAACCCTTAGCATCGACAGAACTCTTAGCATCATCTGTTCCCTCGCCTCTAGGAGGAACATACAAAGGTGCTGCTTCCAGCATGGGTTTCACATGAACTATCATAGTCTAATCTGTTCCGAAGATAAAAGCTTGTGCCACTTCGGTCTGCGATGTTTGTGCAGCTGCTTCTGCTGCTTTTTTCTCCTCTCGCAAACTGACTGCATCAGCACGCAGTTTAACTAAACGCCTGATTGTATCAGTTACCTGAGAAAAGACAAAAAGACCATCACGCATTTGTTTACAATCCTGTGCTACATCATCGGGCTCTAATTCATCTGAATGTTTCCTAAACCGCTCAACGACTTCTGCGGCAAATACCTCGGTAAAATATATGTGCTCCCTTTCCTGCCAACTTTTTATGTCATCTAAAAGCTCAGAAGCAGGGGCAGTACTGCGAACGGCTTTTCGGGCAGCAGATCTAAGTTCAGACGAACGCTGAACGGGCAGCATAGTACGAGTTTCCCATGCTTTCTCCTGATCTGTAGAAGATTCCTCACCGGACTCATGAGGAGCAGAAGGGAAAATATACGGAGGGGGAGAACGATCTAATAACAAGAAATCATCTTGCGGTTTATTAAGGATAGGATAAAGGGGTTGCCTAGCAGCGTATTGGCCAGTTACCTGTAAATGGCAGTCCCTATCCTCTCTCTCTTTTAGTTCTTTCATTTCTTTATTTTTCAACTCTAATGCTTTCGCATAAATGCTCTTTCGCTGTTCTTTTTCAATCAAGGCTTGCTCACGCTTCATTTGTTCACGCACTTCTTTCTCCCACATTCGTACACAGTCAAACATATCTTGCCTAGTCTTTCGCTTGAACATACATTGTTCATCATACTGAATCTTTTGTAAATCAAATGACCAATGCATAGGCCAACCCAAATCAGCATCCTTACGAGTATATTTATTCCATAACGTGTTGTACATTATAGAAGAAATACCATATTTAATATACATGTCCCTATTAGGGTTGTGCTTCATCGAGTCTCAAACGGGTACCACTACAAAAGCAACACATCCTACGAAGTGTGCTAGAAACAGGCATGCCAGAAATAGTGCAGAATATGCAGTATTATAACCAAAGTAGCGCTTAAGGTACTCTTCGTACGTTGCGCCGTTCAAATCAATTCAAAACAGAGAAAAATCTCCTCATTACCTGTCTATATAAATTGCAATATATATATATTACACATTTCCAAATACAAATATTGGCCAATAATACAAATCCAAAGCCACAGTAAAAGTTACTAAGCTACCTTACCAATCCCAGGCATCAAAACCAACAGCAAGTGCCGCATAACGACTCTTACCAATCACTTGGTGTCCAGATTCCAACTGCTAGTTCTCAAATTGACCAAATGGTCACCTCACGGCGAATCAACAGAAGAGATCTCAGTTGATGACCGGCACCACCTGGATGGTCAGATCAGGAAGAAAGGAAAAACGCTGTGATTGCCAAGACGCGGATCTCCTCGGGCAGTGATCGTCCAAAGCGAGATTCCAATTCTTCGTTTCGACCACTCCTTCTGGCATCCGAGTCGCTGATGAGCCCCACGTTGGAGCGCCAATTTGTAGTAGTGGGCCTCAGCAAGGCCTACCAGTGCTAGGGGTTCGCCCTTCTCTGCACAGAGTCCTCAGACCATAGAATAGAAGTTGGCACAGAAACTGGAATAGAAAATACAAGATTTATTAAACCTCATGAGGTGAAACTACATTCACACAACACCCTTCGGTAATGTATGAAGTAGTACACTGAATGGAAGGAGCTTGGTCCTTTTATACCAGCACAGGGGCTTAAAAGAAGAAGGTACAAGTACAAGAAGAAGGTTTTAGGTACATACAAGGTCATACAGAAAATGCACAGTCAACAATTGGGAGGAACTAACAGTTACTAATACTGGTGAACACATCCTGACAGTTACAGACTAACAGCAGTTCCATGGATAGCTGCAAGCTCAACTGAGCATGTGCGAAGCAGAAGAAACTAAATATAACCTGTCTCTACGCAGATTTCAAGAGCAGATAACAGCAAAGTAGGACAGAGCACATGGCACGCACGTGGTAGCACATGGCAAACAAAATGGCTGCCAGAAATACAAAATGGATTCCACAAAACGGATAAGATAACCTCTAAATACAGGATGGCTTCTGCTAACGCTAACCCAATCGCTGCCAAATTACAACAAAAATAACAAGTGGAAAGTACTTATTTATTTATGTATTTATTTATTTATTTATTTTTAACACCTTTATTAATACAAACAGGTACATACACGGCTTGCTGCCTACAACCCCCTCCCCCCCGGGCCAGCAATGCAACAGAACAGACATATTCAGCAATCATGTGACTATCAATACACAGCCAAGTGCCGTCAACCCTGGGGTACGGCGGCGCAAGGGTTCCTGAGAGAAGATATTTTAACCGCAATTAACAGTTGGAACCACGGCAGAGCATCATGCAAAAGTCCACATTAATGATCCAGTAGGTCTGTGTAGGCCTTATCCTCAGAATTAAGAAATGAAGGTGCATTTTATATTGAAAGAAACCCCCCATCCTGAGGTAAATTTCCCCCCCCTCTATATACAGAAACCCCTGAAACCCCCCCCCCAACTATGCAACTGGTTCGCTGACCTTCATGCTGCAAAATGCCACACTACGTGGCGCTCCAGTGCTCGTAACCCCCCACCCCGAGTATAATCGCCCCGGAATGTCCTGTGTGCGCCCAGGTCTCCCCCAGATAAGTGACCTGTGTGTGCCACAGCTGACATCGTACTACGGTGTGTCCAAGTATCAATACTCCACCCAGCCACCGCTGACCTCCACAGGTCACCATCTAACGCCTCTCACTATATCGCCATGGAGAACTTCGCCAGTGTGTAAGTTACTGCGCTCCCTCCACCCCTTCCTGCTGCGTATCGGCAATGTCTTGTCTAGTGTGCCTAAAGGTGTTATATAGACCCCAGAAGTTTTTGGGGCGACTGGTGGGGGGAAGAAGCTCACTGTAGTGTTCTGTTTGTGTGCAGCAGTATACCATGTCTCTGGCCCACCGCTTCTTGGTTGGCGTTTGCCCCTCATCCAGCACTGTGCTATTGTACGTCTTGCCAATAATAGGCCCATGTCTGTCAATCGCCTGTATGCCACCGGTAATGTCTTTGAATAGCCCAGCAGTACTAAGGCCGGGTCGACAGGAAGTTCATGGCTCAGTATCTCGCTCAGCTCTGCTATTACTGCTACTCAGAACTCATATATCCTGCGGCATCCCCACGCCAGGTGGAGGAAATCAGCCACAGGCGCATGGCAACGCTCGCACTCAGGGGATTGCCGAAGGCCGTAACGGTGTAGCCGCTCTGGGGTGTAGTACACCCTCTGCAAGAATTTAAAATGGATCAACCTGTGGCGTCCATTCAGGGACAGCTTCCTGGTGTTAACGCAACAATATTTCCACATGGAGTCATCTATCGTGATCTCCAGGTCACTCTGCCAGGCAAGACGGGCCTTAGAGGGTTCCTGCGCCCTATGTGAGACAATGGCCTTGTATAGGTGCGCTGTCATATGTCACGATGATTCAGTGTCTATGACATGGGAAAGTTCCGGGAGGTCTGGCGGCTCATCCAAGTCTGAGCCCAGTACGTCCTTCAAGGCACTTCGGACTCTGTGAAACTGGAACCGCTGTAGCAGCGTCGGATTACCACTCCCTGGGCTATCTGGTCCCATGTTTTAACTTTCCCTTCCGCAAACAGCGCACCCGCAGTCTTAATCCCCAGCCCGTGCATGGCCCGGACAACACCCTTCTCTTTTATAGGTGATAGCCACTGCATCCACTCCACTGCCATTAAGGGGGAGTAGATCAATTCGCCTCCCCTGGCCTTCAGCAACGAGTTCCAGGCATGCTTTGTAGCCGTAATCGAGTCCAGCACTCCAATTCTACGGTCTGCAGGTGTGCAGACCATGGCGGGGAGTGGAAGAGGGTCTGCAAAGAGTTGTTCCATCCGCACATGTGGGATGTTCCTCTCGCCATGAATCCACGTTTGCAAGTGGGCAGCCTGAGCCACCCTATAGTGTCGCTCAAGATCAGGCGCGCCAAGGCCACCTAGCTCATACGGAAGCTCCACTTAACCCTTGGCTGCTTACCACCCCAGGCCAATCGGACCATAAGTTTCGTTAAGTTCCCTAAGAAGGCTTTCGAGAGTATAATGGGCAGAGTATTGAACAGGAAGAGAAATCGCGGCAGAATCACCATCTTCATGATGGCTATTCGGCCCATCAGGGAGATTGGGAGTTTTCACCACTTTTCCACATTGTCCTCACATTTACTGAATGCCACGCCATAGTTCTCGCGGAACAGTACCTCCGCATTCGTATGGATCATGATGCCGAGCTATCGCACTGGGTCCGTCGACCAGTGCAAAGGATATTCCATGTCAAAGTGGTCAGTCACCGGAGTCAACGGGAACACCACTGATTTCTCCCAATTGATCTTGAGGCCAGAGAGAGCCCCGAATCGCACCACCTCCCGTAGAACTGGGGATAGGTTCGTCTCCGGTTCCGCACATAGAGTAGTGTGTCATCCGGGTATGTCGAGATGACTATTTTGTATGTCGGGAAACTGACCCCCCGGTGCCAGTGATACTCTCGTAACGCGCACACCAGTGGCTCAGCGATGAGGGCATAAAGCAACGGGGACAGGGGGCAGCCCTGTCTCGTGCCTCTACTGATGTTAAAAGGATCTGAAATGCGGTCTCCTAGGCGCACCCTAGCCGTAGGTCTCCAGTACTGAGCTCCAACCATCTGCAGGAATGGCTCCCCCAATCCCAGCCTGCGCAGGACCCTCAGCATGAATGGCCACTCTACGGAGTCGAAGGCCTTCTCCATATCTAAAAAGATGGTGACAGCCTTCGCGTCCTGCCTCACATGTTGCAAGGTGCCCAACACTGTGCGTATGCTATAGGTTAAGTTCCTTCCAGGCACAAAGCCAGACTGTTCCGGGGCCACTACTTCGGGTGCGATAAGAGATAGTCGAGTGGCCAAAACTTTGGCATAGAGTTTGGCGTCCACGTTCAATAGGGATAGCAGTCTATACGAGCTGCAGACATTAGAGGGTCTGCCAGGTTTCAAGATGGTAACTAATAAGGCCTCTCTCATAGTGTGTGGCATGCTGCCCTCCTCGCATATCTCATCGAATAAGGAAGACAGGTGGGGAATAAGTTTATCCTTGAATGCCTTATAGAACCCCACCGTCAAACCGTCTATCCCAGGGGCGCTATGTACACGCATGCTAGCCAATGCGTCAGAAATCGCGTCTGCCTGTATAGGGGACATTAGGAACTCCCTGTCTGACTGGGCCAAGAACGGCATCTGTATGTGCTCCAGGTAGTCGTCCATATCCGATTCTAGGTTTTCCGTTTTTGTAGTGTATAAATTGGAGTAGTAGTCACGGAATTCCGTCATGATCTCCTCATCTGTCGTGACAATGCTCCCTCCCGAGGTAACAAGTTCAGTCAATTTAGGGGCTCTCCTGGTGTTGCACAATATTCTGGCCAATAGTGAGCTAGGACGCTCGCTCTCACCATAGGTTCTTGCCGTGGCATATTTCCCCATATAACATACCAAATTCAAGCCGACCCGCTAGAATCCTGTGAATACCTTGGTCTTAATATAAGATCATCAAGTAATCAAAGATGCAACTTGCATGCGTTTTACCACCCACCAGGAGATAACGCAAAGTTCACAGAGCAACTAATAGAGATCATAACGGCCAACTCTAATACCGATGCCAACAACATATTCCTAGGCGACTTTAACTTACACTGGGACGACTGTAATGACAAACTGGTTAACTCGCTTAAAGATTTCCTCGTCGAGCTAAATCTCACACAGGCATGCACCCAACCTACACACTCGCAAGGAGCAACCTTAGACTGGATTATTTCAAGAAACAAACAGACATCAATCCTCGCTATAGACCCGTGTGATTGGTCGGATCATCACGCCATAACATTCGCGATACCCATAGTGAAAAAGGGTAGGACTGTGCAACCCCTCAAGTTCAAAAAATGGATCCGAGATACAAAAGAGGCTAATATTGAGCTATTGGTTGAAAGCTGTGAGAGAGACCTAAAGCCACCTAACAACCTGCAGAATGTAAATGAGCTGACGGATCACTACATAACCTCAATCGGAAATATCGTCAATAACGCCATTCCACTAAAACTGAAAAGAGTCACGGAGAAGCCAAGTAATCCTTGGTTTAATGGTTCACTGAATGAAGACAGGCGCAAACTGAGAATGGCCGAAAGAAAATGGAGACAACACCCTTCCTCCCCCAAGCTGAAAGCCCTTAGAAAAATCAGAAACCAATATAATAAAAAGATAATCAATTCCAAAAAAGAATTTATAAGAGCAGAACTGGACAATGCCAAAAACAGACCACGAAAACTCTTTGAGATATTAAAGCAACAATCAAATAAACTAGCTAAATCGGTCCAAGAGAACTCAAAAACTCCCTTAAGCTGGCATGAATTCTCCACATTTTTCACAGAGAAGTCGTATCGCTAGAAGAAGAGTTCATAAGCGCCACGGCTAACCTTCCAACCCAACCTTTGCCTACGAGCGAGGCCAATAGGACAACAGAGTGCATTAAGACAAAAAATAAGGCAAATTGGGACACATTTGAATTATATGACCAGGACAAGATCGCCAAAACGCTATCGGAAATCAGACCTAACAACCACTACCATGACCCCCTACCTGCTAAGTGTGTAAGAGAAATCAGCCACAGTGTGGTTCCAATCTGGACCAAAATAATAAACTCTTCACTAGCACAAGGGATCCTCCCTGACTGCCTAAAAACAGATCAAGTAGTTCCCATAATCAAAAAACTGACAGCGGATGCAACAGATCCGAATAACTATCGACCAGTGACCAACATCCCTTTACTGGCCAAACTAATTGAGAAATGCGTGCAGGGCCAACTGAGCCAACACATCAGCAAGTTCTCCTTACTAGACGAATGCCAATCAGGATTCAGAGCAGGGCATAGCACGGAAACAGCGATCCTGCATATTGTTGATGACGCGCTACAAGCCCTAGACCAAAATCAAGCATGTCTACTGATTCTCCTGGACCTGTCATCGGCATTTCACACGGTAAATCACGAAGCACTATTGACCAGGCTACAGGACAGGATGGGATTGTCCGGAAATGTGCTGAAATGGTTCAATTCTTTCCTACGGAACAGAACACAACGATTCCTGGTTAACCAAGCAATCTCACCCCCTTGCCCTAACGCAATTGGGGTCCCTCAAGGTTCAACGCTATCCCCAGATTTATTCAACTTGTATGTCGAACCCCTTACAGAAATTCTTCGGAATTCACAGATATCCTATCACATGTATGCAGACGACACGCAAATATACATAAAGATCGCCTCCCTTGATGACATTGATCTAATGAATGAGACACTAAAGATGGCTTTGCAATGGTTAACTGCTAATCATCTGAAACTAAATGCCCATAAAACAGAATTCTTGCTAATTTCACCTCCAATGAGCCATACGGAAGTAAAGGAATGGACCAAATTGGTGACTGCTCTAAATTGCACCCCAACCCTAGTCAACTCAGCTAAATCACTAGGAATCACGTTAGATGAGAACCTTGACATGAAAGCCCACATTAATTCAATGGCTAAAAGTGCCCGCTTCCACTTGAACTATTTAAGAAAATTGAAACCATTCATCTCAGAGGCGGATCTAAAACTGGCTATCCAATCCTTAGTTATCTCTAGGATCGAATATGGTTGCACCACCTTAGCCGGCCTACCTAAAACTTCCACAGCACCACTAAAAGCTTGTCTCAACGCAGAGGCAAGACTCATAACTGGATCTAGGAAATTTGATCATATATCTCCTCACCTGAAAGCACTAAACTGGCTACCTTATGAGGCCAGAATTCAAATGAAGATAGCGGGCCCGATTCACAGAAATAACTTAAGACAAAATCCTAAACTTACTACTTTTGGTATTCACAGAAGTTAGGATTTTGTCTTAAGTTTGTCTTAAGACAAACTTAAGACAGACTTAAGACAGACTTAAGACAAAATCCTAACTTAAGTCTGTCTTAAGTCTGTCTTAAGACAAACTTAAGACAAAATCCTAACTTCTGTGAATACCAAAAGTAGTAAGTTTCGGATTTTGTCTTAAGTTAGTTCTGTGAATCGGGCCCAGCGTGTATTACCCACAAAGCGATTCACTACAACACGCCAAGATACCTAGCCAAGAAAATTAAGCTATCGGGAGGTAACAGACCAACTAGGAGTGCCAAGGAGCTGCTGTTGCGGCCAGCCATTTCCCGAAAGAAAAAGACTTATTACAGAGCGTTCTCAGGAGCTGCCCCCAGAGTCTGGAACTCACTCCCTCCAAGCATTAGGAAGATTCAAAATATTGTAACATTCAAGCGGGAATTGAAGAGCCATATGATGAGTAAATACCCTACATAGGGAAGCTTATTGATCACTGGTATGATCATCTATGTCAGCAGAAGGGTAATCCTCGACATGAATATTACGAAGATTAATCGATGACACATGACTGACTCCACGTACAAGCCTAGGCTGTATCCTTATCGCTACTTCAGGTCAATGTGAACTTATAACTGTATCTCATGGCCAAATCTATATAATCTTTTACCTCACTTATGTTTGTTTATATGGCTCTTGATATAACTTTAGCCTTACTCACCTCTTAATGCAAATTGCACATGCGTTAGGTATATATACATTTACGCACCCCCTCACAGCCATATATTCTTCTACCTCATATCTGTTTGTTGTTATAATTGTTATTATATTGTCAATCTGTATCTTACTCTCTTATATTAAGCGCTCTGATACCCACGGGTCTTGTTCGCGCTATACAAAACACTATAATAAATAACTAAATAAAATAAATAAATACCTCCCTATCCGCCTCCTCGTTGAATTCCAAGATAAGGGATCGAATTCTATCTGCTACAGAGGGGTCTGGATTAGTCAAGTGTTGTTTCTCCAGGTCGGCTAATTGAGACTCCAGGGAGCGCAGCCGCTGTTGTATGGCCTTCAAGACACTAGAATGTTTGGTCATAGCAATCCCCCGGATGAAGACCTTAAACGCCTCCCAAACCGTGTGGAAGGTATCCACAGAGCCTATATTCTTCTAAAAAAAGAGATCAATTTCTTCTGCCAGTTCCCCTCTAAAAGCATCATCTAACAGCGCATACGGGGGGAAGCGCCATGTAAACGGGGGGATCCTGCGTGTCGGCGTCTCCATAACCAGCAGTATCGGTGAATGATCAGACAAAGTGCGCGCAAGTACAGTACAGGACAAGATTTGGCTAGTGATGGAATAGGAGGCCAACCAGTAGTCGATCCTGGTGTGTATATTGTGAAATGACGAGTAGTGAGTGTACCCCCCCTTCCAGCGTTTCTACTTCTTCATACATCAACCAAGCCCAGTGTCAGCAGCTCAGCCTGGAGAGCCATAGCAGCCGCAGCTGGCCTACGTTGGGGCCCAGAGGACCTATCTAGCTCCAGATCTAGCACCAAGTCCCCCAGAGCATGTGCGCTGTAGAATATTCTCTGCAGCTTCGAGCCAGCTGTTCATAAAAAGCTGGGGAGTCGTAATTGGGGCCGTACACATTAACTACAATCAAGTCTTGGCCCTTCCCTATGCATCTTGATATTAAAAAACGTCCCTCAGTATCAGCCCGAACCAGTCGTAAATCTAGATTAGAACGTGGATTAATCCATGTCAGAACTCCCCTAGAGTGTGTGGTGAACCCTGCCACAGTGGTGTTCCCCACCAGACCTCTGTGTTGCAGCATTGTGCTCGTGAGTGGTAAATGGGTTTCCTGTATGAGAGCCAGGTCTATGTGGTGTCTCTGTAAGTAATGGAGCACTTTCCTCAACTTCCTATGGTCATTCAAGCCTCTGGCATTCCAGGTCAAAACTCGAAGGGTGTTTACAGGATTTTCTGAATCCGTCACCGGAGCACTAGACATCTGAGGCAATGGAAGTCAATACAGTAGTACGGAACCACAAGAGCACGAGCATTCATTAGGTTATCTGGATGAGCCAGCGAACATTCTGCGAACTTTACCCTTCCCCCTCCATCCCCCTCCCTGCCCACCCACAGCAGACCCTCCCCAACCTGGTCCGACAGTTTCCCGCTACCCACCCCCCCCCCCAGCCCCAACACTTCAACCGAACATACCAATCTCACAACTGTGCGTAGTGCGCGGGGGCAGAGGCAGCCTAGGGACATAAACTCTGCCAAAACTCTCAGAACACTCGTGTAGCCTTCCACCCGCCCCCACCGTGCACAAAGTGTTGGATTAGAGCAACATTCCCATGTTCCAAATCCCGCCATAAGTAGTCCTCGGAGCTGCTCCCTGTGTATGAAAGTAAGCCCGTTCAATTGCACCAATGCAGGACAGGTCAAAGGAGTACACAGAGGGAAGGATGTGCATTGTCCAAAGTACACCTCTCCGCTCCCGCTCCCCAGTACACTTATCTGTATATTCCGCCCGCAACTCAGTCCGAAACTTCTTTACTCATGGCCCCTTCAAAAGGAGGGTTCTCATGGGCCTCGAGTTCCAGGTGCTGCACCAGAGTCCCACATCAAGTCGCCACTCTCAGAGCAAATTCAGTCCTGGTCGTCCATACGGCTGCCGCCCCCCTCCGCCTCCGGAGTCTCTTCATTGTTCGAGTCTTGTTCCCTCGACCAGCGCTTCATGGCCTATTGCAATGCCTTGGGGTCCGTGAATATGTGCGAATGTCCGCGTCGATTGACTCGTAGTTTAGCTGGGTATAACAGGGCATAGTCTAGCCCCATTTCCCGGAGGTGTTTTTTGTGGGGGATAAATTGCTTTCGCTCTTCCTGTACCTTCGCTGTGAAGTCCGGGTACAGAGATATGGCTGACCCCTCGTACTGCAGCTGTTGTTTGGCCCTGGCCAGCTTGAGCGCCACGTCTCTGTTGCGGTAGTTTAGCAACTTTGCTATAATGGGCCGGGGGGGGGGGGGCCCGGGTTTCGGACGTGGAGCCAGTGTCCTTTGTGCCCTCTCCACCGTAAACATGCGAGAAAACACTTCGTCTCCCAGCAGGGTTGTCAGTAGTTTTTCAACGAAGAGTTCCATGGGGCCCGTGTTCGTACTCTCCGGAAGGCCCATAATGCGTAGGTTGCATCGCCTCGAACGCGCCTCCAAATCCTCCGTCTTGTCCTGTAGGGCTTGCATCAACCTCGCCATCCTTTTGTTCGCCGTGTCCAGGTCTGTTTGCGCCTCCTCCACTTCGGTCATTTGTCTTTCCACCATGTCATGGCGCTCTGCATGCTTGTCTAGTCGTTCCGCCATGCGGTCCATCCTATAAGACATGGCGTCCATTTTAGTGCCCAGAGCTGAGATGCTGGTTTGTAGGCTTTGCTCCATGGATAGCAGCATGGCTTTAATGTCCGAGTTCGTGCCCTGAGCCTCATCAGATCTCAACGCTACACCGTCGTCCGTCTGCGGGCTCTGTTGTAGCAATCGTTTTTGTGCGAAGGGCAGCCTGCTTTGAGTCCGGTCTCCTTTGCCCATCTTGTGGGCCGCACCTGGTCCGGGAGGGCAAGTGGGCTGTCCGGCGTAGTAGAGGAGACCCTGCCACCAAGAGAGACTAGCTATGCTCTGCGTGCAATGTGAAAGCTCCCTTATGGGCGCAGTTCGACTGGTCCTCGGTGCGTCTTCACCCCGTGGAATAGTCGTCCGGTGACAGAGCCCGAGCGCTACTGCGGTGTTGATGCGGTGCAAGCTAGGGCTTACACGCGCACGGCTTCACAGGGGCATCCGTTTGTGCCAGTCAGTTACTGGGGGGGACTTCGTAGAGGAGATGCAAGGAGCCCTCGCACCCCAGAGAGACAACACAGAAACACCATAGGAAGGGGCTTCAACAAACACTAGGCCGTCTTGTCCGCTCTTGTAGCTCCACAAAATGGCGGCGTGGGCGCTGGGCATCCTGCTACAGCCTCATTAATGGCCGAGCGCGAGCGTCACCAGCTATTACAGTGGGTAGGTGGCGGTACCGTGGCGAGACCCGGCCTCAGGCAGCTTCAAGCACTCTGGTCCACCTCCGCTGTGTGTCTGGCAGTCACCGCTGCCTCAGCCTTCGGAAGCGGTATCAAGTCCAAGAAAGTCTCTGGGCTCAAATAGCACTCTGTCAGTGCATTATGGGGGGGGTGCTGCTACGGATATTGGTGCTGCACAGCGTCTCTTCAATATGTAGCTCTCTGCTCACGCTGAGTGCGCCGTACAGCGAAGTTCCGGGACACACCTCAGTCAGCAGCCGGACGTCGTGTTACGTCGCCCAGGCTCAGAATGCATGGGAGGGCGCAGACTGATGGCCTACCTCCACGGGAGCCCAGTCGGGTCGTTTCTCAGTCTGTGGTGCGTAGTTTCGCCGCTTCAAAGGTCGCTGCTGTGCACCTCGCCTTCAGCAATCTGGGGAAGCAGGAATCGGGAGATGATCGTCGCTCTAAACGGTATTAAATCAGGATAATTGCAATGTGCTCGGCGGAGCAACGGTTTCAGGCAGCCATCGCGCTTGCTGGCTAGCTCCGCCCCCAAGTGGAAAGCACTTATAAGTACGAAAACAATTGACTAAGAAAGTCACACAACACAAAAGAAATCCAACATTAATTTATAAAAATAGATCAAATTTTTAATCATCTTTAGAAACCAAAACAAACAAAATCTACCTGAGTGTTCTGGCTATACAGATTTGTAAGTAAAACACAAATCACTACTTTTCAGTCAAAATGTAAACAAACATTTGCAACTACTACGGTTAGTGGAAACTTTGTAAAACTTTTATAAAGTTGTGGTTGTGTACTCAGGCCTGCTTTAGGCAGTTACCTTGTCACCAAAGAGGACTCCAGTCCAGTTCCATGCTCTATGGGTGAAACGCCATATACATTAATGGAGTGGTCCTGATGCAGGGGATACAGGGTGCTGAAGATACTGAAGGATGCTGAGGATGCTGTGCAGTCATCAGGGAGCCTCCTGGGGCTACTCCTCATTCACGGTTTTGGTGGGATGAGCTTGGCCATAGGGTTGATGTCCCTCGAGGTCCTGATGGGTCTAGCAAAAGTCCAGTTGCCACTGAACTACAAGTCTCTGCACACAACAAAACAAACATTTCCCCTTGGTGGAGGCTAGTGTCCTTCTTGGGTGAACAAACTGCAGTCTGAAGACTCTCCCAGGTCTAGCAGACTTAGGTGCAACTTTTGAGCATTGGAACTCGGTCTCCCAGACTGCACGTCGGCAGTCGGTGCTGTTCAAGTGTTTGTGGGTACTGACAAAGCATAATGGGAAGTTAGCCCACTGACTCTTGAAGTTCACTTCTTCTGTCTAGGGTGTGGGATGCCATTTCCTCCAGTAGGATACCACAGGCACAGTGCTGTATTTGCTAACCCAGTAGAAGCAGGTGCAGTCCAGTCTTTGGTACAGCCTTTGTTTGCCGGGTCCAGGGAACAACAAGCAGTCCTTCTTCAGTCCTCTCTCTAGTGAAGATGTGATCTGAGTTTTGGGTGCCATACTTATGCCCAAAAAGTGCAGTCGGTGGATGCTGCAGTTATTAGCCAATGAAATACTAGGTCCCTTCCCACCTGATGACGACTTTGTGTGGAATCTAGCTATCCCAGAATCCATTATTCTGCCCACTACCAAAACAGAAGAACTCATCTCTTGGTGCGTGGAGCTTGGCACCCCATCTAGAGTTGACTATCTGGGAGATACACGCCCAAGGGAAACTGGTTTGGCAATTGTTTTCCCTTCCATGTCCCCTTCGTCAACCTGTCTACCAGAATGAAAGAGCAGCCCCTTTCATGTGTGTCCACCATTTGCCCTTCAAAGGTGGCTTTCTCTTTGAAGCTCGCCTTTTGGGCTCACACTCTGTGGCTTCCATCCAGGATGAGGTGACATCTCTTCCAACAGCAGGCCTCTAATGTTTCCTTTCTCGGGAGTCATTCACACTTCTCCCCAGCAGGGCAGAAGGCAGTCTTATGGCCAGCATTTGTGAATGACCACTAGAAAACGAATTCTATATTTGCCTTTTACTCAAACTATACATTAAATTCGACTTGATCATTAATTCTGGTTTAATTTAGTGATTATTTTGATACCTCGGAATAACATCTTTAGTAGTCCCATTCAGAAGTTAACATAGCTGAGTTATCAGTGTGTAACCCTATACTCACCAATGAGACTAATCACCTTTCCACTGCAAAAAGGACAATTTGGGGTTTTTGCTAGCAGGACATATACAATTATATGTCCTACTTTGTAATATACAACACCCTGCCTTGGAACTCAATGGACCTGCTGTAGAGGTGACTGTATATTGAAGGGGGGTCTTTAGTTTAAATGGCAAAGTCAAGTTAGTTAAAACTGCTCCACCAGTCTTCTGTGGCAGGCTGGAAGACATGTTTTATTTTGTCACACTTTGATGGCACAATAAGTACTGCAGCTCCTGAGGGACACTTTACTTACGGATCCTGGGTACCCCAGTACCATATATAATCGGCTTATAAGTAAGGTAACTCATGACAATTGGTTATAAGCTTATCAAAACATATACTTTTAGGGGTCAGGGCATTGGCACTGAGGTCTGGTTATCAGGCCTCAGTGCACTCTCAGAGTCTAAAAACCAGCAGCATCAGTCCAAAACTTTGGGGGTGATCATGAAAAAAGAAGCATTTCCATGCACTCTGTCACTAAAAGTTATACTAGTAGATAGGTGAAGCAAGAATGAGGGTCAGACCCAATATTGGTGCAGAAGGTGATAAAGAGATGCAAACTCATCATGGTATTCATCCAGGGAGGTGACTCTAGGGGGAATACTAGTCACAAAAGCAGTCCAGACAATCAGGTTGCTCAGTATACCTGTAAACCTAAGTTAGGATTTTTCCTTAAGACCTAAACATAAGACAAACCTAAGACAAAATCCTAACTTAAGGTTTAACTTAAGTTAGGATTTTGTCTTAAACCAAAACTTAGGACAAACTTAAGACAAAATCTTAACTTTTGTCTCGGATTACTTTTGTGAATCAGGTCCTAAGGGCCTAATTACAATGTCGGTCGGAAAGCCTCTGACCTTTCCTACCGACATTGTAGGTTTAAAGTCCGACCACCGTATTATGATGATGGCGGTCGGAGTTTAAACCAGCGGAGAATCCGACAGGTCCAAGGAGCCCGCCGGCCAGTAGGAAAGACCTCATAATCCCTTAAAGACGGCGTTTCCGCCGTTGGCATTATCATGTCAGTTTCCGACAGTCAATCCATGTTGGCCTTTCCGACATGGATTGGCTGTTGGAAACTGACTTTGGGATCACATAGCGGGGCCCACTTGCCCCCTAGACTTCCAAATTTGGCCCTAGGTTTACCTATGGTGCCTGCCACAGAGTACAGGGATGTTTGGAAACATCTATTTTTCTATGGGAGCTTATGCTGTGGGCGATTTCCGCCTGCCACACAAACTCCCATAGAAAAATGGATGTTTCATACCCCACTGTGTGCCCTCATATCCAAATGATGCAGTCGGAACCGCAGACCAGAGTTAGGTTGGTTCCCATTCCGCAGCAGTGGCGACATCGTAAAAAGGGCCTAAATAGAGTGCAAAATACTATTCTAACTCCCTCTTGTGGTTCCGTGGTCCCGAATTGGGTTCGATAGTTCCGAACCCGATTTATAAAGATCGTCGGAAATGGACGATTTTGGTCTCAATAGACCGCAAATGGCGAGTGTAATCAGTCTGAGTGTTTTCGTATGAACCGATATAGGAGAACACTCTGTATTCGAGGATTTAGTCTGAACCTTCGGGTTCCATTTTGTATGTGGCAGCCATTTTGTGTGGTTGCCCTAACATAGGCCCGATGACTGCGGCCGAGAAAGTCCTTGAGACACGTACGCCTTGGCTGCCTTCTGGTTGACCTGGCCGAACTGACTCCTCGCCTGGGGCGAATCCCGCTGAGCCAGTTCCTTATTCCGCAGCTGGCCTGATAAAGATCAAAGGGCAGGACGTGTCCTACTTTATGGTACACCGTTCCCACTCCTCTATCTCCTTTCCATCTGTTTCTGTCTTTCCTTTACGACTTGATCATCGATCTGGGTTGAAGGGTTTATGATGGGTTTGTCCGGCCTGATCGAACAGGAAACCAAGCATGTGTGCGATCGTTTTTGGTGGGCTGGACAACGGAAAATGGGATTGTCTTTGACTGTCGTCATTTGCTACTTTTGAAATGCTACGTTGCTATTGGTCAGTTTGTATGCACCAAATGTAAATTGTAATGCTGCCTGAGGCACAATTTTCGGCATAAAAGACCGAGTTTCGTTTATCTAAGTGTGCAGTCTCTGACGAACTACCCGTGTGTACTTCGTAGATCTCTGTCCCTACTTGCAACCAATAAACTTTGGTCTTTGACGTCATCAAGAAGTATCCCGTGTCTCTGTTTGCCAAGACAGGGGAATCCGGGGTCTTTGGGTGTTGCCCTGACACCGCTGGGTTACCGGATTAGTACCGGTTCTGAAAAACCCAGTACCTCAATTGGCGCCCAACGTGGGGCGACTTCAGCGGTACCGGTCCAAGCCAGAGGTTCGTGAGAAGCTTCGTGAGAAAATTCTGGAGGAAGGCCAGCCACTTCATCGACCCCTGTATGTCGTCGTGGTCCGAAAGTCTTTGCTGCGAGGTTTCCTGCTTTCCGACGGCTACGAAGGACTGCTGCCCTGACTGTCGCCCTGTTTTGGAGCCTTAGACGTTTGTAGAGCGAGACGATTGATGGGTCTTCTGGTGACGCCATCGACAATTCAGTTAAGTATAAACGGAGCGTCTCCTAGTCCTTAGTTTGTTTTGTATCCTTTAGTGGATAGCTTTGATTTGGTACCTGCAGGCCCCAAAGCCAAGGGATTCGTGTATTCACAAGATTATCGATTTTAGATTCCCCTTGTTGTTTGAAGCTAGACTAGTGAGCAAGATGCCTGGTTTTAGCAGTCTTAGGAATTTGTTTAGTTGTGGTACTTTGAGGGATTCCCGATTAGAGGATTCATGTCCGGTTCCTCCGATTGGGACTCCTACCTACGACCTATATGTGAAGCATGGTGTGGGTCCTATTAGCTATAATGAGATTTGGGTTAAATACACAAAGAATGACGGTGTCCTACAGTGGCCCGTTATGGTAGTTTTGAGACAGAAGTCTTGGATAACCTTGAAGTGAAGTTGTTCAAGAAGAAAGCCCGGCCGGCGATGTTTGACTCTTTCCGTATATGGCGCAAAGAAGCCAAACAGAAAGAAATTAAGTTAGCAAAGAAACAGAAGAAGGGTATGTCTATGGTGCAAGCTGCCATTGCATACAGAGATAATGAAGAAGAGCAGGAAAGTGAGCAGATGCTTAGAGTGAGGAAGTTAGCGGTAGACAGATGCTACCCAGTCTTGCCGTCTAAAGAGCAGAAAGATGAGAAGGTTCTTGTGAAAGACCCTTTAATGTCGCACTTGTTAAATTCACCGCCACCTTATGTGCAGAATGCTACGGCACCACCGCCACCGGTCGTGGCCGTGGAAGTGCCGGTTGCTTTGCCTCCTGTGATTCCTCCACAGCCAGCTCCTTTGTTGGCTACTGTCCCTTTGGCGCAGCCTTCTCAGGGGCCGCCAACTTTGTCTCTTCCTGCTACTACGGCTTCTATGCCTGTTCCGACTATGAATTCTTCTATTACTGTTTCGTCTCCTCTTGTCTTTCCGACTACTCCTTCTCCTAGACAGCGGATGACCGCTGCTTTTTCTGGTTTCTTGACTCCTTGGTTGGGACAATTGGGTATGTCTCCTGTGAATGAGCATAGACAGCTACGTAGCCAATTGCCTGATACAGATGAGCGAGTGGTTTTGGATCATATGGCACGTAGATGGGTGACGTATAAGTCCCAGTACGATCTAGAGGGTATTATGGATGTTTTCCGGCAATGGGAAGCACCAAAGCAGCGTTATGTTTTTTAACTTATGTGTGCGTTCCTCCATGAACAATGGACGGACTAAGTGGGTAGAGCTCCTGAAGAGCTGTTCCGATTGCGTGCCGAATTTTCTAAAGGGACAATTGTGAGTCTACATGACATCGAGAAAGCGGTGTCGACGTTACTGTCGCTTCGAAGCGATGTCCCTACTGAACGGCTGTTTGAGCCCGATTCGTCAGTTAGGAGACAAGCGCGTCAATATCCAATGCGAGAGGTTCCTCCAGTATGGAGACCTCCTGATCCAAATGCTCATTCACCTGTTTTAGCGCACTTTCAGCGAGTGTGGGTTCATGTTCCATGGAAGCGTGCAGAAGTTTTAGCGCTTAAGCAGACTTTACCAGATCCGAGGAAGAATCCTGCGGGATATTATAAAGAGCTTACGCAAACTGTGAGTTCGTGCGTCATGAATTTGGCGGACATAGACATGCTGTTTGGGAATGTTGTTCCACAGCCCATCTGGAATGTCATTCGACATACAGATCATGATAATGAATTGGGTGATTCGTGGGTGAATCTTGTTGCGGCAGATGATAGACAAGTTGGAGGTGCTAAGCCTGACAATCTTATTACTGAACTTCCTGGAAGAATTATTACTTTCATGAAGACTCTGATGCCTAAAGTCCGTGTTAATTGGGACAAGTTGTCGGCGTGTAAGCAAAAGAAAGATGAGGCTGTGTCAGATTTTTTCTCGCGGTTTGAAGACACTTTTGTTGACCACAGTGGTCAGGATATGGCTACCGGGGGTGGCCAGAGATTGTTCATTGATAAATTCGTGCACAATCTTCTTCCTGAGTTGTGTACCAAGTTGAAGGATTCCGAGAGTTCTTGGCCTGTTTCTACTTCGGCGCAGATTCTTGCTACGGCTCAGTATTACGAGAATAGGCGTAAGGATGAGTTAGAGAAAGCGGATAAGAAGACTAAGGAATTGAAGACTAAAGTTCTTCTACAACAAGCTTATCCACCCCGTGTTAATAATCAGCGTGATTATCAGCAATCACCACAGTATTCGAGGAACTCGCAAAGAGACGAGACTCCTCAACAGCGTATTCAGTATGGGCCTAATCAGTGTGCGTATTGTAGAGAAGAGGGTCATTACAAAAACAGTTGTCCGGTTCTGTTGCAACGTGCAAATAATGCTCCTGGTGTTAGAGGTAGAGGTGCTCAACAAGCGCCTAGAGGTAGAGGTCGCGGACAGAACGCGCGCCCTTGGCCTCCGCAGAATTCAATGAACAGTTTTGATCAACAGCAGAATTCGTCTGGTAGGACTACACAGTACTACGTGGATGATTACTATGTTGAAGGCGACGAAGAGCAAGGTAATAATTGTTAGGACAGCCATGGACAAAGAGAGGGAGTTGTTTCAGTTCTGGTAGATCAGAGTGGACCCTACGTGGAAGTGATTGCATCAGGTGTGTCAGAGCCTTTTCTGCTAGACACTGGTGCCACGAAGAGTTCTATTATGCATTCCAAACTCCCTGGCGCACCTTTGTCTGGCTTTAATAATGTTTCCATAGGTTTTTCTGGCGCCCCGTTACGAATCCGATTTCCGTTCCATTGCCTCTTTCTGTTGGTCCTCGTAGGTTTGAAGCACCCCTTCTTTTCACTACAGGTTGTAATGAAAACTTGTTAGGTTTGGACTTGTTGAAGAGATTGTATGCAACTTTGTACTGTTCTCCGTCAGGAGTACATCTTACTTTGGGTGAGAATGTGATCTCTCCAATATATCTCTCGAAAGATTGTCTCCCACCTGAATTGTCTTCACTACCAGATTCATTGTGGGCTACGGGTCCAAATGACGTGGGCCTGTTAGACATTCCCCCATATGTTGTGACATTGAAGGCGAATGCTCAGTTACCGCGCATTCCACAATATCGTATTTCAAGTGATGGTGAACGAGTGCTTTTGGCGATCATTTATGATCTGATTGACAAGGGTGTTATTGAAGAGACGCGAGGTAATGTGTGTAATAGTCCTGTTTTGCCTGTCCTGAAGAGAACTGATTCTTCGCAACCTCCTGTATATAGGTTCGTTATCGACCTTCGTGAAGTGAATAAAATTGTTGTTCCGCAATTCCCTGTTGTGCCAGACATTACTGCATTATTGACATTGATTCCAGCTTCTGTCACTTGGTTTTCGGTGATCGATTTGAAGAATGCTTTTTTCAGCATTCCGATTGACATAGAGAGTAGAGATATCTTTGGATTCTCTTTAGGAGGACGAAGCTTCCGCTTTAAGCGTGCTCCTCAAGGCTATTGCGAGAGTCCATCGATTTACAGTCAAGCTTTGAAGACGCAACTTGACTTGTTAGTTTTTCCTGAAGGTGCAGCCCTTATTCAGTATGTTGACGATTTGTTGGTCGCTGCTGACACTGAAGACATATGTAAGGATGCCACTGTGTCCTTGTTGTCTCACTTATCTGATTGCCATCATAAAGTTTCTCTCTCGAAATTACAATTTTGTCGCCAAGAAGTTACCTATTTAGGTCACCTCTTATCGAAGGAGGGAAGGAAACTGACCCCAGAAAGAATTCAGACTATCGCGAGAATGAGTGTCCCTACGACACAGAGAGAAGTACGAGCCTTTTTGGGTATTACGTCGTACTGTAGACAGTGGATCCCAAATTTTTCTCTTTTAGCAAAGCCTTTGCTAGCTCTTACTGTTAAGGATACTCCAAATCCGATTCCTTGGACTGATGAATGCCAAAAGAGTTTCTCTGAATTACGCAATGCGTTGTGTTCGGCTCCTGTGTTGGGTACTCCCGACTACAGTAAGCCTTTCACAATGTATGTCCACGAGAGAGAGGGATGTGCATTATCGGTGTTGACTCAGCAGTTTGGCGGGAAGCAATGCCCATGTGCGTACTTTTCGTCGACTTTAGATCCTGTAGCTAGAGCGTTGCCGAGTTGCTTGAGAGCTACAGCGGCAGCGGCTGTTTCGATTCGACAATCTGCAGGCTTGGTCATGGATAACACGTTAGTGGTCATGGTTCCACATGCAGTGGATACCTTGTTGAATCGTACGAAGACACAGCATTTAACTAGTGCTCGGTTGTCAGGGTATGAACTTACGTTGTTAGCGAGCTATGTGCACATGAAGAGGTGCAATGTTTTGAATCCGGCTACATTATTGCCAATTTCACTTGAAACAGATGATGATAGTGAAGAGCAACACAATTGTTTTCTAAGAACCGAAGAAGAGACAAAAGGGAGAATAGATTTGAGGGATACTCCTCTTCCTGACTGTGATGATGCTTTGTGGGTTGATGGATCGTGTTTTAAATTACCGAATGGCGATACAACTTCAGCATATGCTGTGACGACTTTGCATACGGTCGTCGAAGCTGCACGTATCCCACATAATTCCGCACAAGCGGCTGAACTGATTGCACTTACGAGAGCATGTGTGTTGGCGAAAGGAAAACGAGTGAATGTGTACACAGATAGTCAGTATGCGTTTGGTGTGGCTCATAGTTTTGGACGATTGTGGCGTGAACGTGGGTTTTTGACATCGCATGGGTCGAAGATCCAGCATGGACAGTTGGTGAATGAACTCCTTGAATCTCTTACGTTACCTTTGCAAATAGCGATTGTGAAATGCAGTGCCCATAAAAAGATTGCGGATGATGTTGGTCGTGGTAATGCGTTTGCGGATGAAGTTGCGAAAGAAACTGCAAGGAACGTGATGAGTCGAATGTATGTTGTGGGTCCGGCGAGATGGGTTCCAGAGAATAGTATGTGTGAAGACACCATCGAGAGCGTGAAAGTTATTCAGAGTGAGGCTACAGAGAAAGAGTTGGATGAATGGAGAGAGAGTAAGGGCAGATTGGACTCGAATGGCTGTTGGACTGATTTGTCCGAACACCAGAGATGGTTGTTGCCTAATGCATATGTGCTGCCAGTTGTTACAATGGCACATGGAATGGCACACATTAGTGTGAAAGGGATTTGCAAGTTGTTGGCTCCGGTTTGGCAGAATGTAGGGATTCCCAAATGTGCAGAGAATTTAGTTAAGAATTGTATGGTGTGTTTGATGCATAATCCTGGTAAGGGAACTCCAACACCAGCTGGTCATTTTGCTCCTCCTACGTATCCGTTCGAGGCTTTGCAGCTAGATTTTATTCATATGGAAAGATGCAACAACTTAAAGTATGTGTTAGTGGTTGTTTGCTCTTTTTCTAGATGGGTAGAAGCTTACCCCCTTAAGGACAATACTGCTTTGTCCACAGCGAAACTTTTGATAAAAGAGTTTTTCCCGAGATTTGGTATGCCGAGAATCATCTGGAGTGATAACGGAAGTGAATTTGTGGGTCAAGTGATGAAGAGAGTGTGTGAGGGTCTCTGGATTAGGCAGAAATTCCACGCTGCAAATCATCCCCAATCAGCTGGTTTAGTCGAGTGCTATAATGGCACTCTTAAGCTAAAACTGGCCAAAATTCAAGAAAGCACTGGTTTACAATGGCCAGATGCCTTGCCATTAGCACTTTTGTCCACCGGAATGACTGTGCATTCAAGAATGGGTTTGAGTCCATATGAAGTTGTGTTTGGTCGCCCGGCGAATATTTGGGGCGTACCAAGACCGACGAGGTTTAGTGACCTCGAATACCCTGTTTTGCTTGACTATCTGCGTGAATTGACAACTAAAATGAGTGTTTTACGCCAACAGGTACACGATAGTCTTCCTCAAGCTACAGAGGATCCTGGTCACTCCCTTGAACCCGGTGCATGGGTCTTCGTCCGGAATTTCCAGCGTACCAAAAACGAGCAACCCCGCTGGACTGGGCCCTATCAGGTCCTTCTGTCGACGAGATCTGCGGTGCGAGTGCGTGGAAAGCACAACTGGATCCACGGCTCGCATACCAAAAAGGCACCTTTGCCTTTGCCTTATGACAAGTGGGTCCAGGAAGGTCTTGGAGATTCTGAGACCGAGACAGTACCGCGGTTTTTGCCGTTCAGCGATGCCCGTTTGATTGGAACTAGTTCAGAGAAAGAGAGTGATAGAATCTTACAAGCATCAATACCTCCTGCAGAGCGATTGGACACTACAGAGCCTCACCTTCTGTTTACTGATCAAGAACAATCTGGAAGAGATCGATATAATCTGAGATCGAGAATTACGGACAAATAAAGATATTAATAAAGTTGATTTTTTTATTACTGTTTGCAGGTTAACTCTCCACCAAGGATCTACTCATTTTTGTTTTTTTTGAACTGCCATCCGGTTCTTGCTGCTAGGGTCGCGGTTGCTACCAGTCTTGGGAGTGTAAGCCTGAGACACTAGGTCGAGGGTTCTGTTGGCCCGAGGCAGCTTTCCTGGGTGCAGCAGAGGCACTCTCAAGCAGAATCAACCAACCACCGCGGGCAGCGCCTTTAGTTTAGGATGGATTTCTTTGAGTTGGAGAGACCTGTACAGACACTGACTTTTAGAAAGCGTATATGTAAGATAATGTCGAAGAAATGTTTTTTGATACTATGTTTGTTTTTGCTATTGAGTTTCGTAATATTCATAGCTGGTTATGTAGCATTTGTTTTTAAAATGACGTCTAATTCCACTGTGCAATCTACACCTTCACCTACTATTTCTTCTCATTCTTTCCATCCTTTGCCCGAATATGAGGTAGTTAGACGTTTGGAATTCGCTAATAATTCCTTCATACAGCTTTTGCACCAGCATCAGTTAGTGATTAATACAACAAACTGCTGGATTTGTGGTTTGATGCCTCATACAACCGATAAAGGTATTCCTTATTTAGTTTTGCGCTTTAGTCTAAATGGTTCGATTCGAGCTTATAGAACCATGTTCATCTATGCCCATAGTGTCCACCCCTTACGTTCACCGAAAGACAATCCAAAGAATAATCCACTAGCTAGAGGTATAGTCGACATGATCAAAGGGACTAATGCAGTTGAGACTATTCCGAAAGATGAGAGGCTACCATATAGTGGTTGGAACGTCACTGGATATGGAGTTAGTCTGAGTATTAACCAGCGAGCGAAAGTCCTCTATCGATCTGGATAGTGCCCCATAAAGGCTACTATTGTCTGCAGGGCAACGGTAAAAATCCGAAGGCTCAGTTAGGGAAGAGTGTTTGCGCTGAGACTTATGTGTTTCTGTCTCAGTCTTCCCCAGCGTTCTTAGCTGCTAAGGGTACCTACTTTGTTTGCTATGACAAAGCGTATACATGGTTGCCCCCCGACTTCTCGGGCACATGTTACCCCCCACTTTTACAGCTGCGGCAGACTATCACAAGACGAGAGTTGCTAGAGGTGTCTTTAGCCAAGAAGACACTGCAGGTCAAGAATTGGGAGATTTCGTTAAGGGTTTTCTGTCGTTTTGGGGACCTATGGCTAACAGTAGGAACATTCGTCAGCTTACGAGAGTGGTTGAGTCCACCATAGTTGAGACCGCCGGTGCCCTCGGTAACTTGACTGCTGAGCTCCAGTCGGATAGACTTATGACACTTCAGAATAGAGTTGCCCTAGACGTTATTCTAGCAGATCGAGGTGGAGTATGTAGATTGATTCAATCAAGCTGCTGTGTTTTTATTCCAGACAACGCTCCATCAGTCTTCCAGGCCATTTCCAAATTGCACAAACTCTCCGATTCTGTCCATCTGGACAAAGTAGATTGGTCTTTGATGGGATGATTATGGGGATTGATATCCACTTGGGGTTGGAAGATTTTGATGGTCATTGGGATGGTCTTAGCAATCCTGTTCATGTTCTGTCTCTGCGTACAGTGTGCTCCGGCTATTTGTGGCCTTTGTGCTACTTCGTGTGTACGGAAACCTGTCCGGCGAGAGATGCATAGTAATAAGATGATGCTACAACAGCATATCGATGACTTGATGAATATAGATCCGGATTCAGATTAAAATGGGTCTGGCTTTATTGCCTATGATAGGGCAAAAGGAGGGTCTGTGGTTCCGTGGTCCCGAAATTGGGTTCGATAGTTCCGAACCCGATTTATAAAGATCGTCGTAAATGGACGATTTTGGTCTCAATAGACCGCAAATGGTGAGTGTAACATGTCTGAGTGTTTTCGTATGAACCGATATAGGAGAACACTCTATATTCGAGGATTTAGTCTGAACCTTCGGGTTCCATTTTGTATGTGGCAGCCATTTTGTGTGGTTGCCCTAACATAGGCCCAATGACTGCGGCCGAGAAAGTCCTTGAGACACGTACGCCTTGGCTGACTTCTGGTTGACCTGGCCGAACTGACTCCTCGCCTGGGGCGAATCCCGCTGAGCCAGTTCCTTATTCCGCAGCTGGCCTGATAAAGATCAAAGGGCAGGATGAGTCCTACTTTATGGTACACCGTTCCCACTCCTCTATCTCCTTTCCATCTGTTTCTGTCTTTCCTTTACGACTTGATCATCGATCTGGGTTGAAGGGTTTATGATGGGTTTGTCCGGCCTGATCGAACAGGAAACCAAGCATGCGTGCGATCGTTTTTGGTGGGCTGGACAACGGAAAATGGGATTGTCTTTGACTGTCGTCATTTGCTACTTTTGAAATGCTACGTTGCTATTGGTCAGTTTGTATGCACCAAATGTAAATTGTAATGCTGCCTGAGGCACAATTTTCGGCATAAAAGACCGAGTTTCGTTTATCTAAGTGTGCAGTCTCTGACGAACTACCCGTGTGTACTTCGTAGATCTCTGTCCCTGGTTGCAACCAATAAACTTTGGTCTTTGACGTCATCAAGAAGTATCCTGCGTCTCTGTTTGCCAAGACAGGGGAATCCGGGGTCTTTGGGTGTTGCCCTGACACCGCTGGGTTACCGGATTAGTACTTACCTCAGCAGGTGCTGGAAAGGGACTAGGGGGCAAAATTACTATTCTAATTCCACCAAGTACTTACCTCAAGGCAGGTGCTGGGCAGTGACTATGGGGTAAAATTACTTTTCTAACTCCACCAATTACTTACCTCAGGATAGGTGCTGTACAGTGACTGGGAGTAAAATTGCTAATCTAACTCCCACAGTGTACTTACCGCAGGGCAGGTGCTGGACATTAACTCTTGACTTGGCCTAAAACCCAGTGTTTTATCTCGTAGATTGCCATCTGTCGTTACTGAAACTGAAAGTATACCGATGTGACATATCATTGATACAGGGTATTTATTACTTTCGTATTTTCATTAGATTTCAAACATAGCTCCTGATCTTGGTAAATAATGAATCCATTTATATTTAGGAATAACTATACCTGCTTTCTGGATTAACGCTCCAATCTAAAAGATAACGTTGCCCTCCTTCCAAATTAAGGTAAAATGGCCATCCGTCTAAGACTTTCTCTGTTTGTAAAACACCCTTTAGCTATAAACTTCAAGTTTTTGGACCAACTGAAATGTATAAATCAGAGTGATGAACGCTATGAATAACCTGAATGGACTGTTTTTTTTTAAATTTTCAAATATGCTTTTTCTTAAATTCTCAAACATGCTTTATATATAATAAATTTGCTAGTTTTTCTGCATATTAAGCAGTGTACTTAGTCCTGCTAATTTTAAGAAACTGTAACACTTTTTGGTATCTGTTGAACATATAGATTTGATGTATAAATGTATTTCATGAGATTGAAGCATTCATCCATCCACATGACGCTACTGTAGTTAATCTTTGGATTTATTCTACCTTGACAACATTAAAAGCTTTGTAAAAATTGTGATTATAACCAATAACGTGAGTGACGTATTGCACTGTGTTGCCTTGATCTCTCTATAGTTCAACAACATGTGGGGAGTGCAGGGGCGAGTTTGGTATGAGAGAACTCGTGAGACTGAATGCTGCGAAATGGTATATGCGGCATGATTGTGTCTAGTCTAGAAGTGCCACTTTTAGAAGTTGGCATATTTGAGTAATTTGTGTCTGGCGTGTGATTGGCTGGTGAGCCTGGTCCAGGAGTGCCTGGGCCTGCTTGTGGATTGACTGTCTGGTTTGAGGGTGACAGGGGCTGGAGAGCCCAGGAGGTTGTCTGAGTCAGCCCATGGATGAAAGGCAGCATCTGCTGCCAGGGAAGTGGGAGGAGATAGCACTGATAGTGAAGGGCTGTGCCTGCCTGACCACAATGCTGGCTCCACCCCCGCTGGGCGACTGTCACCTCTGTCCCTGATACTGAAGGGACTTCCCTATAACCAGTTCTAGCTGGTTCTCACACTGCTTGCACAAAGACTTCAAAGACTTTTCCCTGTATAAGAAGGGGCTGTGTCCCCTTCCAATTTGTTCTTGTTTCTGACTTGAATCTACCAGGGGCGGGCGCTGCCCAGCCCCTGGATGCCTGGAGGACTTCTGGGGGACCCCTCTGCCTTGCCTGGGCTGATGGTGGGACTTTGCTTTGCCCAGGGATCCTTTGGACCTTCTTCTTATCCCCCCAGGACTTTGCTGAATCTCCTGAAGGACTTTGCTGGACTGTTGGTTTGCCCTAGCGCTTGGGAGCGCTCTATCTTGCCCCTTGCGCTTGAGATCGCTTTTCTGTTGTCCCTAGCGCTTCGTAGCGCCTTATTTCTGCCTTAGCGTTCCGAGCGCTTTATTTTTTCCCCCAGCGGCTGCCCACGCCGCATATTGGCCCGTAATTGCTTCTTCCGAGGGAGCCCACCCCTCTAAAATCACCGCCGGCGAGCCCGGGATTCCCGAGGAGACGCTGTGCCCGCCTCCCTGCTTGGGGCCGCGCTGCCATTGGCGGACCCCTGAGGCAGAAAGCCAGGCAACCGGAGAGAAGACGTGGGCCGGGCCAGAAGCGAGCAGGAAGTCCCGCCTGCTGCTGGGCTATGAATGGCTGCCCGCCGGGATGGAGCAAAGAGGCCGAGTCCTCCCGCGGCCCGGGGCTCCCGTGAGCTAGGGAGAGCCCCGGGGCCGCCCCACCTTGAGTCCCAGTCCCGAGATGGGGGACCGGGTGAACAGAGGCGCTGTCGGGCGGGGCTCCCAGGGATCCGGAGAGCACCGCTACCGCCGCCCAGAGAAGAGAAATCCCGCGTAGCCGGTGAGTGGGGTCCGGTGCTGTGAAGAGTAGAGGGGGCGTCGGGGCACATTGCCGGTGCCCGCCCCCCCTTCAGTGGTGCATAGTCCTTGTGGGGGCGCTGAGAGGCCCCGGGGGCATCACGTTGTTTTTGAGCCCCGAGAGGCTCAAGCGGCATCTTGGGAGTTACCTAGTCCCCCGAGGGGGAACTCCCACAGAAGGGCCCAGTTCTTTGTTCGGGCCCACGAAGCTCCCGCATTGCTGAGGGTAGAGCGGCCCCGGCTGGCAGCGGGCCGCTCTCCCCACCCTGGCACACAGTCCCTAAGCCTAGTGAGAGGCTCGTGGGGGCATTTCTTTACTACCGCATTTTTGTGTTTAGTGCCCAGAGAGGCTCAAAGGCCCATTGATCTCGAGTCCAGAGAGGCTCAAGGGGGCACAGCTGTTTTAAGAGCCTGGGTGGCTCCAACGTTTGGGGACATGTGCGATGTCTAGAGCCTGTGTGGCTCCAGCAGTGGCACAGTTTGCGCCTAAGGGTCAGTGAGGGCCCTGGCGCAGTTTTGAAGTTCCCCAGCTGCCCAGCAATTAGTGGGCAGCTGCACCGTTTAGGTTTTGGGATGTTCCCAGGTGCCCAGCAAGTAGTGGGCACCTGCTACGTTTAGGCTTGTGCTTGGACTGGCGCTGCATGGCAGCGCGCCCTGACATTCTGGACACAGGGCTCTTTTAGTTCCTTGATTGGATGGGGGCTGGGATGTGATTTTTATTTAGGCGCAATGTTTTTATCTATGTGATGGTATTTGCCTAATGTGAGTTTTGCGCACTTGTATGGTTATTGCACCTCTGAATGTGTTTTCTTGCATCATGTGTTATTCCTGCACCTCTGAATGTTTTTAGACATCATGTGATTTTTGCTCTATTGTATTGTTCTGGCACCTCTGAATATGTAGGTTTATGCATCATGTGTCTTCCTTTTCCCTGCGCTGCACCTCTGAATGTTTTAGGCATCATGTGTCTTCTTGCGCTGCACCTCTGAATGTAGTTTATTGCATCATGTGCTCTGTTCTTAACACCGCTGAATGTGTAGGTTTATGCATCATGTGTTTCTCTTTACTACTCCTCTGAATGTATATTTATGCATCATGGGTAATGCGTTCTTTCCTAGACCCCTAAACGCTGTGTAATACTTAGGTGGTTGTCCTTACACCTCTGAATGTTTTAGGCATCATGTGTCTTTTCTTTACTACTCCTCTGAATGTATATTTATGCATCATGGGTAATGTGTTCTTTCCTAGACCCCTAAACGCTGTGTGATACTTAGGTGGTTGTCCTTACACCTCTGAATGTTTTAGGCATCATGTGTTTTCCTTTATTACTCCTCTGAATGTGTTTCATGCATCATGGGTAATGTGTTCTTGTTTATACCCCTAAATGTATTTTATTCTTAGGTGGTTGTTCTTTTTAGTACAGGTGGTCCTAGTGAGGTCCTGGTACCTGTTCCCAGTAGTTACTGGATGTGATTTATAACTGTTATCTTGTGCTATACTTATTCTAAGTTCTAAAAGTGCTATTTCTGATTCTGACAGTGGCCCAAGTGGCCCTGTCCTGTACATAATCCCTTGTGAATATTGCCCGTGCCAGTTGGCACCATGTATTTTGTGTGATACTATCTGATGTGTGTTTACAATACAAAAGTTATTTTAATATAACCTTGTGTGGAGTTCCTTTTGTGGTGTGCCTAGTATGTTGTTGCTGTTGTGTGCTGGCGCAAATGCTTTACACATTGCCTCCGAGTTTAGCCTTACTGCTCGTGCCAAGCTACCAGGGGGTGAGCAGGGGTTATCTTGGCGTGTGACTCCCTTGCCCTGACTAGAATGGTGGTTTCTGCCTGGCTTTGGCGTCAGCCTTAGCCTACCA
Source organism: Lissotriton vulgaris (assembly GCF_964263255.1). Classification (NCBI taxonomy): domain Eukaryota; kingdom Metazoa; phylum Chordata; class Amphibia; order Caudata; family Salamandridae; genus Lissotriton; species Lissotriton vulgaris. The sequence goes on along the minus strand of NC_141693.1, from coordinate 361,161,351 downwards.
GAAATAGCCAGTTCTAACATTGTTGGTCAGCGGTACGGATTTGGACTTGTGTTTGCGCAGTGCCACAACGACCACTGGCTACATTACAAAACTCTGCAATTTTTTTTCAGATAGTCACATGTTTGGGATTATTGTTTTTGATTTTTGTTTTTCCTCAAGAGTGTCATTGTTAAATGTGTTTCTGCAATTTATGTTTAGTGGCAGATGAGAGAAATTGACAGGGCGGGTCGCCAGTAGAGGGGGAGGTTCCCATAGATTAGGAATCCCTTGCTGGGTCCAATGCCCAATCCCTCTTCCTGTTCCTGTGTGGGTAGATGGAAGAGAGGGAGTGTGGAGGAGAAATGGCTTGCTCAGGAGGGTGGTTATTCCCTGAGTGTAGTGTGTGTGTCTGGATTCCCCAGTATGGTAGGATCCAGTGGTGGCAGCTTAAATGTGTCCAGTGCGTGTGAAGTCCCATTCCCAGTTCCCAGAGTATGGTGCCTGGTGCTCAGTAAGAGGGGTACAGGTTGAGAGTCAGAGGCAGTGAGGAACTGTCTCACCAGTCTGGAGGGGGAGTGTGTGGATGAGTAGTGTCTTGAACTGGAGGAGTCGGTGTGAGTTTTTTTTTTTAAGGAGCTTGCACGTGAGGTGTACCTCTGGTGGTGTGCAGGAGGTCCTGCAGAGGCACTGGACAAGAAGGTGGATGTCTGGCGGTGTGCTAGATGTCTTGCAGAGGCATTAGGAAGTGATTCTAAAAGGAGTGGCTTGTGTATCTGATGATCCTGTGAAGGGGAAGAGGTTCATGTGTAACCCAGCTAGGTCTCAGTAGTATGGTAGGGGTGTAGGGACTCACGCCCTGTCTCAGTGGAGGCAGAGTGAGTGTGGGACGGTGTGTCCCACGTTGGCCCGAAACCCTATCTCAGGGCCTGGAGGGTTCCCTAAGGGAGCGCCAGGTCAGGGGCCTAAGCTGTACATAGGTCATTTAAGGAGGATCTTCCTGTGTCTAGAGGACGGGGAGTGTCTGTAACCAGAACTCCGGCAGTCCTAGTGTTGGGCAGTACCGCACCTAAGTGGAGGGTGCAGAAGTCCTGTCTCGCTGAGCATTTGACCGTCTAGAGTGCTTGACCATTTGTGGGGCCTCTGGAGGTCGTTCCCCGAGGAGGGGGGAAAGCCAGGTTGGGGTTGTGGCCTGACCTGGAAGGAGTACTGGAGGAGAGTGTGTCGCTGATACGCCGCTGGCGTGTGCTCTGTCTAGCCTGAGACATACTGGGCCTGTAGTCATGGAACTGGAAGGGGGTGCAGAGGGACGGTGTCCTTACTTCTGACCCCGGTGCAACCTGAGGGTTTAGATCTTAGGTTGGGAGATTAGGAAACTTCTAGGTCAAGAGGAATCTCTGCCAAAGTGGATCAGCTGAAGAGACTGAGGGGGCTGCCCTTGCTGTGTGATCTGGGGCTCACCTGCAGTTTGTTGTTTCCACTAAGGTAGAGGAAAGGGGACTTTGTTGTGTGCTGTGTCCCCCCACCTGCTTGAAGAGGGACTGTGCTGTGTGCTTTGTACCTCTGAAGTGAAAAAGTTTCCAGGTGGTAGACCAGTGATGGAGTGAGGTCCTGATCTGGTAGGAGAATTGTGTTCTGGTGAGTGCTTCTCTGTGAGGGTGCGGAAACCCAGAAGTAGAGGTAGGGTGGGGCATTCTTGCCCGTGACCTCTGGTCAGCCTGGGGGTGTGGACCCTAGGTTGGTGGATCAGTGGTAGTTGTAGCTACACTGAGAGAGAGAGTGGAGAATGGCTATTGTGTGCCAGGGATTACTGCCCCGCTCTGTGGATTGGTTAGGACCTGTGAGATTTGAATGGTCTTGGCCATGGATGACTAGGGAGTACCAGTGTGGTATTCTAGTTGTGTCAGAGAGTTATTGTTTGGAGGTAACCAGGTGGGTTCAGAGTGGCGTAGAACCGGAAGGTGTCCCTGCTGTGCGGGTCCGTGTCCGTGTTTTGTCGCCCAAAGCAAGGAAGCCCATCAGTGGAGTGATTGGTCTACCCTGCGTTTTGGCTGGAAGGGGGTTGTGTTGGACCCGGACCTTTAGGCAGGTTCACCCCGAGAGTTTTTGCTTTTTCCTAGCCTGTTTCTGGAACCTGGTGGTGGTGATTTTAGGCCTCTGCGCACTTTTTCACTGTGGTACAGTGTAAAGTGCTTGAGCTCTCTGTGTATGTGTGGTGAGTGACCTGCCCTCCCATAGGAATGAATGGGGAATATGTATGCCCATGGTAGTTCCTGATATGTGGGGAGTGCAGGTGCGAGTTTGGTATGAGAGAACTCGTGAGACTGAATGCTGCGAAATGGTATATGCGGCATGATTGTGTCTAGTCTAGAAGTGCCACTTTTAGAAGTTGGCATATTTGTGTAATTTGTGTCTGGCGTGTGATTGGCTGGTGAGCCTGGTCCAGGAGTGCCTGGGCCTGCTTGTGGATTGACTGTGTGGTTTCAGGGTGACAGAGGCTGGAGAGCCCAGGAGGTTGTCTGAGTCAGCCCATGGATGAAAGGCAGCATCTGCTGCCAGGGAAGTGGGAGGAGATAGCACCTGATAGTGAAGGGCTGGGCCTGCCTGACCACAATGCTGGCTCCACCCCCCCGCTGGGCGACTGTCACCTCTGTCCCTGATACTGAAGGGACTTCCCTATAACCAGTTCTAGCTGGTTCTCACACTGCCTGCACAAAGACTTCAAAGACTTTTCCCTGTATAAGAAGGGGCTGTGTCCCCTTCCAATTTGTTCTTGTTTTTGACTTGAATCTACCAGGGGCGGGTGCGGCCCAGCCCCTGGATGCCTGGAGGACTTCTGGGGGACCCCTCTGCCTTACCTGGGCCGATGGGGGGACTTTGCTTTGCCCTGGGATCCTTTGGACCTTCTTCTTATCCCCCCAGGACTTTGCTGAATCTCCTGAAGGACTTTGCTGGACTGTTGGTTTGCCCTAGCGCTTGGGAGCGCTCTATCTTGCCCCTAGCGCTTGAGATCGCTTTTCTGTTGTCCCTAGCGCTTCGTAGCACCTTATTTCTGCCTTAGCGTTCCGAGCGCTTTATTTTTCCCCCAGCGGCTGCCCACGCCGCATATTGGCCCGTAATTGCTTCTTCCGAGGGAGCCCACCCCTCTAAAATCACCGCCGTCGAGCCCGGGATTCCCAAGGAGACCCTGTGCCCGCCTCCCTGCTCGGGGCCGCGCTGCCATTGGCGGACCCCTGAGGCAGGAAGCCAGGCAACTGGAGAGAAGACGTGGGCCGGGCCAGAAGCGAGCAGGAAGTCCCGCCTGCTGCTGGGCTATGATTGGCTGCCTGCCGGGATGGAGCAAAGAGGTCGAGTCCTCCCGCGGCCCGGGGCTCCCGTGAGCTAGGGAGAGCCCCGGGGCCGCCCCACCTTAGTCCCAGTCCCGAGATGGGGGACCGGGTGAACAGAGGCGCTGTCGGGCAGGGCTCCCAGGGATCGGGAGAGCACCGCTACCGCCGCCCAGAGCAGAGAAATCCCGCGTAGCCGGTGAGTGGGGTCCGGTGCTGTGAAGAGGAGAGGGGGGCGTCGGGGCACATTGCCGGTGCCCGCCCCCCTCCAGTGGTGCATAGTCCTTGTGGGGGCGCTGAGAGGCCCCGGGAGCATCACGTTGTTTTTGAGCCCCGAGAGGCTCAAGCGGCATCTTGGGAGTTACCGAGTCCCCCGAGGGGGGACTCCCACAGAAGGGCCCAGTTCTTTGTTCGGGCCCACGAAGCTCCCGCATTGCTGAGGGTAGAGCGGCCCCGGCTGGCAGCGGGCCGCTCTCCCCACACTGGAACACAGTCCCTGAGCCTAGTGAGAGGCTCGTGGGGGCATTTCCTTACTACCGCATTTTTGTGTTTAGTGCCCAGAGAGGCTCAAAGGCCCATTGATCTCGAGTCCAGAGAGGCTCAAGGGGGCACAGCTGTTTTAAGAGCCTGGGTGGCTCCAACGTTTGGGGACATGTGCGATGTCCAGAGCCTGTGTGGCTCCAGCAGTGGCACAGTTTGCGCCTAAGGGTCAGTGAGGGCCCTGGCGCAGTTTTGAAGTTCCCCAGCTGCCCAGCAATTAGTGGGCAGCTTCACTGTTTAGGTTTTGGGATGTTCCCAGGTGCCCAGCAAGTAGTGGGCACCTGCTACGTTTAGGCTTGTGCTTGGACTGGCGCTGCATGGCAGCGCGCCCTGACATTCTGGACACAGGGCTCTTTTAGTCCCTTGATTGGATGGGGGCTGGGATGTGATTTTTATTTAGGCGCAATGTTTTTATCTATGTGATGGTATTTGCCTAATGTGAGTTTTGCGCAATTGTATGGTTATTGCACCTCTGAATGTGTTTTCTTGCATCATGTGTTATTCCTGCACCTCTGAATGTTTTTAGACATCATGTGATTTTTGCGCTATTGTATTGTTCTGGCACCTCTGAATGTGTAGGTTTATGCATCATGTGTCTTCCTTTTCCCTGCGCTGCACCTCTGAATGTTTTAGGCATCATGTGTCTTCTTGCGCTGCACCTCTGAATGTAGTTTATTGCATCATGTGCTCTGTTCTTAACACCGCTGAATGTGTAGGTTTATGCATCATGTGTTTCTCTTTACTACTCCTCTGAATGTATATTTATGCATCATGGGTAATGTGCTCTTTCCTAGACCCCTAAACGCTGTGTAATACTTAGGTGGTTGTCCTTACACCTCTGAATGTTTTAGGCATCATGTGTCTTTTCTTTACTACTCCTCTGAATGTATATTTATGCATCATGGGTAATGTGTTCTTTCCTAGACCCCTAAACGCTGTGTGATACTTAGGTGGTTGTCCTTACACCTCTGAATGTTTTAGGCATCATGTGTTTTCCTTTATTACTCCTCTGAATGTGTTTCATGTATCATGGGTAATGTGTTCTTGTTTATACCCCTAAATGTATTTTATTCTTAGGTGGTTGTTCTTTTTAGTACAGGTGGTCCTAGTGAGGTCCTGGTACCTGTTCCCAGTAGTTACTGGATGTGATTTATAACTGTTATCTTGTGCTATACTTATTCTAAGTTCTAAAAGTGCTATTTCTGATTCTGACAGTGGCCCATGTGGCCCTGTCCTGTACATAATCCCTTGGGAATATTGCCCGTGCCAGTTGGCACCATGTATTTTGTGTGATACTATCTGATGTGTGTTTACAATACAAAAGTTATTTTAATATAACCTTGTGTGGAGTTCCTTTTGTGGTGTGCCTAGTATGTTGTTGCTGTTGTGTGCTGGCGCAAATGCTTTACACATTGCCTCCGAGTTTAGCCTTACTGCTCGTGCCAAGCTACCATGGGGTGAGCAGGGGTTATCTTGGCGTGTGACTCCCTTGCCCTGACTAGAATGGTGGTTTCTGCCTGGCTTTGGCGTCAGCCTTAGCCTACCAGAAATAGCCAGTTCTAACACTAACAATAAATATCCCTTTTTAACAGAGCATCTAAACTTTTTTCTTTTTCTGCAACAAAAACATGTTTTCCGTCGTTTACCGTGAAATAAACAAAAACAAAAAAAATAAAACAGACAGTAAAAACATTAACTTATACTCCTTTTATATTTCTCTTGTTTAACTGACCCAACATCAATGGCATCAACTATTCAAGCAAGTTAGGTCAAATCCCGGAGAGGCAACAGAGTGTTAAAGTATGCTGGCTACTTTATCGTAAGGACAGGTTACCTGAGCCCAGGTATCATTTGATGTATGCGGAGTACGTTTCATTCTTTTGCACAGGCGGAGCGCTTACTCTGGAAGACACCGTAGTTAAAACAACTGAACATAACTGCTCTGCCTTTGCAATTGAAATTGAAGTACATGAAAACATACAAAAAATTTAAGAACTTGCATCCACCTCCAATAAGCCCTGTGGATGAATTCTGAAACAGGTTCCTGAAACCATTCCCATGTATGTAGTTAGTAGTATGCCCACAATTCCCAATATTAGGAGAATGGTACAAAGACAAAGGGACTGATTACGAGTTTGGCGGTCTTACCGCCATACTGCCACGGTCCCAAGAATACCACAGCTGCTGTAGTCTCCCACCCACCCTATTATGATGTTCCCCGTGGACTAGTGGGGGATTTTCTGATGGAGGGGCATTTTTTTTTATACATGTTGATGCGGGTTTGTATATTTTGACTCCACAAGTGCTAAATGTACACATATGCATGTCACGTGAAAAAATACCTACAACCAGTACTTTCCCATTGCTGGAGTCTGGACCATATGTGGCCAGTCCAGTTAATGAGTAAATAGTAAAAAAATTGATTTTGGCGTCAACAGGGTGTTTTTCTTCATGGCCAAGGGTCAATATGCTGCTTTGAAGGAGGACCTGGAGAAATGGATCCAGGTGGGAGACTCACGGGAAGGAAAGGAAATGCGTGAGTATGCACTCCAATTCCTTCGATTCCACCGACTTGAAGCAGGCAGTCTCCTGGCATGGTCGGCTCGACGGAAAGCCAACTCGTAATCCTGATGGCAGTGGACTTGTCTGTATGGCCCGCTGGTAGCTTCTTTCCCCTTACCGCCATTGAGGCGGTGGGATAGTGAAATTTGCATGATGGTTGATCAACACTCCACCCATTTGCCCTGATTTTATACTATTTACACTAACATAAATAACACAACTGTCCCATTAGTTTATAGCTTACTCCCTGACAAGCAATCCGCAAACCTTTTAACAGTTGTACAATCCAAAAAATTAATAAAAGTCCTAGAAAAGTAATCATTGACTTTGAATTATCAATGATTAATACAAATAAAAAATGTACCCTGTCACCCAAATTCAAGGATGTTTTTTCCACTTTTAACAGGCATATTGGTGAAAAATCCCCAAATCATCCTTAGTTGAGGATTAATTATCAAACAGCAAACTTTATTTTGAATTTAAAAAAACTACCTGCCTTACGCTTCGTCCCTCCTGACAGTATAGATGACTACTACACAGCAATTTCTGAATCATAATATTTTACACAAAATGAAGAGAAATTGGCACCCATAATAAATTATTTCGAAGGTACATGGATTGTCGTCTAAGCAGGTCAGATCATAGGAGGAAGCCAAGGTTTGCAATTGAATGGTGGAACTGTTACACAACCTGCTTAGAGGGAGGTGCAAAGATCAACAATGGCATTGAGGGATTTGACAATTCCTTCAGTAAATCAACTGGAAAACTTCACCCAAACCTATATAATGTTTTAAAAACTTTGAAGCAGGGACAAAGGGGGTCATTAGGATGTCATTAGGAAGGACTGCCACCGCTGGGCCGGCAGCGGCAGTCCTTCCGCCATCACACAGGATATTCCCACCGCCCAATTAGGATGGCGGTGATATACCCAATCTGTCCCCGGTGGACGGAAAGTCCGTCCGCCACGGTTTTTTCTGCCCGCCTTGCGGAACCAAAACACGGGCCAGCATTGGATATCCCTTTCTGCCTGTCTTTTCGCGGTGGTCATCCTACCCAGAAAACACAGGCAGAGGCTGGATTTGGGGGCCCGTTGCGGGCCCCCTCTGGGTTGGGGAGTGCACTGGGGGGGTACCCATGGTATGTCCCTGCATTTCCTTGCACTGCATGGCAGACACCACATGGTGCCTGGCAAGTAGTGCAGGGAAATGCATAGCATGACATTTTAGTTTTGCGTATGGTGCTACAGCCAGCAGCACCATCCGCAATGTTAAATGCCCTGTATGTGCCCGCCAGTATGGTGGGTGCATCCTAAATGCTGGGACCAGACGTGCTGGGACCCCGCACGTCTGGTCCCAGCACTGCAACAATGGCAGGCCGACTGATGTCCGCCGCCATTGTAATGAGCCCCAAAGTTTCCAAGGAATGAGACTTGCTCAGTCACTGTCTTGAACCCATGTATAGCAGAAAAGACTAAAGAAATGTCTTAGGGGCCGATTCCGATGGCAGACAGACTGGGCTCAGTCCGCCATGGTGGTGTAAACCGGACCCTCTGCCATGCATGCGGCGGTCCCGCATACCCGATTAGGATTGGACGGCCAACGCGGCGGTCAGATTCCGCACCTTTAACATTGCGGCTGTTGCTGCTGCCAGCAGCCCCGATGCGATGTCCAAAAAGCATGTCCTGCATATCCCTGCACTGCGTGGCAGGCACTGCACAGTGCCTGCCACTTGGTATAGCGACATGTAGGGGGGTACCAGTACCCTCCAGTGCACGCACAACCCCCCTAACACATTGGGGGCCTGAAATGGGCCCCCGGAGACATTCTCTACATGCATCTCCATGGCGGTTCCACCGCCACGGAAAGGCTGGCTACTGCCGGCATCATAATCATGCACCGGCCCCATTTTAATGGTCCAGTTCCGCCCGCCAGGCAAGCGGGCGTACTGCTACCGGCGGAAAAGAGGCGGGCGGAAAATCTCACTGCCGCTGTCATCACCGCCATGCTAATGGGACCGGCGGTTTTCTGGGTTGTTATCACGGGTGGATGACCGACACCGGCATGGCAGTTGCCACCACTGGCCCGGTGGCTAGACTCCTATATATATATATATTCTTCCCTTACACAGTCTGTCCCCCATTATTTGACATCACCCTATTTTAGACCCTATATTTGCATCTCATGAAATTTTGGCAACAATATTTTGTGAGAATACCCCATGAACACGTCCCTTCCCTTTTCGAGATAGCAGACAATTCTGCAATGGTTATGACCTCATAATATGTTTACCAATAAATAATAACATCTAAAAGTTGTGTTTTATTTGGAAAGGAAAGAGTGCCCTAAACTCTACTCAGAAGGTCAATTAAACGTATGCACGCCAAATAACAAGGCTGGTAGTCTTAAATACACCTCATGCCAATTTAATCCACTACCAAACACTCACTGCCCAGTCCATCTCACTCCGGCAGCAGGGCAGTGGAGCAGCAGAGAAGCAGTCCTTGGAGCAGCACAGCGGTCCTTCTGAGTCTTTCACAGGTCCAGAGGAGTACTGAAGAGTTGGGCCTGAGGGTCCAATATTTTGTACTTTGTGCCAGCTTTGAAGTGGAAGAAGCTTCAAGAATCTTTTCCCCTACATGGGTGTCTGGAAATTCCTGCCTCCCTACCCTGGTCCCGGCATGTCTGGGGGCACAAAAGAGTGTAGTGAAACCCTGTCTGAGTGCTCTGAGGCAGAGTCTTTGTAAAGTTCAAGTGTAGTAGGTGGCAGCTCCTCCCCCTATCAAGACACAGATGTCCCATCCTGCCAATGCCTAGTCCCCCTTAGCCTCATTGTCTGGGAGTAATACACAAAGATCAATTGCAAGCCACACATAGTCATGTGACCCAGGATTCAGGCTGCAGACATCAAGTGGGTAGGACAAGAAAATTACAACTTTCTAAAAGTGGCATTTTCAGTATTATGACTTCAAATCTGACTTTACCATTACAGAGGGTTGTGAATGACAATTTAGAGTTATCACTTATTAAATGTAATGAGGAAACCCAATGTTATCCTATGAGAGCGTCTGTCTTGCAGTAGTGAAAAACTAGGGGGCATATTACCAAGGGGGTTTATCTCCGCTTTTTTGGCTTTAAAAGCCAAGAAAGCGGAGATAAAATTATCTCCCTATTGCCTAGCTGTCGCTAACACCAGTTAGCGACAGCTAGTAGGAGATATCGACCATCTTGGCCCCACTTTGCATGTCAGTGATATTTATCACTAATGACATGCAAAGTGGGTGTGCCAAGATGTTAGCGACTGGAAACAGTCGCGAACATCGCTATCTCCTATTACCAACTTTTTGAGATATTCACGCTAAGCGTGAATATCTCCAAAAGCTAACACCTGCCCTGAGCAGTTCTTAGCCATGTTATCCAATGGGAGGTGGATAACATGGCTAAGAGCATTAGCTCGCTAATGTATGAATATCGCTGACTTTTCAGCGATATTCACGCATTGCGGCCGATTTTTATCGCATTTGCGATAAACCTTGGTAATACCAAGGTTTATCTGCGATAAAAATCGCCGCAGCTCGGCGATAATTTTTTCACGCTAACCAAGCAATAGCGATAATTATCGCTATTGCTTGGTAATATGCCCCTAGTTTTTCCCTACAGAGACATATAAAAGTAAAAAGTACATGTCCAAAGTTTTAAAAACACTGCACACTACCGTATGGGCTGTTTAGGGCGTACCCTAGGGGGTGACATATGTATTAAAATGCAAGGTTTAGGGCTGGCAGAAGGTTTTTTTAGCCAGGTCAAAAAGGCAGGTTAGAACTACACCCAGGGTGCAATTGCAGGTCTGGGACATTTCTAAAGGTATACTTAAGTGGATGGAACAATGAATGCTGCAGGCCCACTAGCACCATTTAGTTTACAAGCCCTGGGCACAGGTAGTTTCACTTTACTTGGGACTTACAAGTAAATTAAATGCACCATTTGGGTTTAAGCCTATTTCAACATGACTAGAGGAGAGAGCATGAGCACATTAGCACTTTTAGCAGTGGTAAAGTGTACAGTCGTAAAAGTCAATAAAAAACTGTTCAGAAAAAACGAGAGTTAAGTCAAAAGGTTTGGGGATGACCCTGCAGAGAGGCGAAGTCCAACATGTGTGACTTGTGTTTTTATGTGGTTGTTTTGCAAGTTATCAATTGTGGTCCTAACCATAACGTATGAATTTCAGTGGTTTTTCGGTTTTAATTCATAAAGTTCACTTATCTGTCACGTCTTCTCTGTAAATGTCTGTTTTAAACCTATTTATCTCTCTACCTACCTGTCTCTTCTGTCTGGTGTAACCAAGGAACAGAGAACGAGCAAAAAGTGGCAATGGACAAGAGAACAGAGATGAGACTGGTGAGACATGGAAAACAAGGGAATGGGACACACACAGGACAAGGACTAAATGGGACTCCCACTATTGAGTGACATTGGACTGTGAAACATTAGACAACAACACATGAGGCTTACACATGAGGCAGCAGTGCAAGATAGTAAGAGACCTGCTCCAACTGCAAGGAGTCTGGAAAACAAGACCCAAGAGTGACATATTTCATGTAGAGCTTAACTCTGAAACAATACACCTCAGATGATGGTCCTCAAACATTAAACTAGAAAGTTTCTGCTACGCAACCTCTTACGTTGGTCGGAGGATACCTCATATTCTTCAACGCGCCCACCTAGCTAACCCAATGGGGTTAGAGAACAGAATCCTCCATAGAGAACCTATGATGAATGACTCACAATTGCAGATCAATGTCTGCACGAAAGACCAAAAAGCCAACTTGTTGGCGATGCTGCACTATACAAAGAACCACAAACCTAATACATACATAACATATACGTTCAGAAAGGCAGAAGGCATAGTGAGTATCTTCGAACAGGCAGGGAATAAATATACTTACTTCATTAGTGCTGACAGACAGGAGCCACGTTTACGATAGTGTAAAGAGGCAGGAGAAGCATTTATAATATCAGTGCAGGCAGACAAGATACACGTTTACTGTCAGTGCAGGCAAGTGGGAGGCACATGCACTATATTAGCGATCAGTGTCAAGCAGGAAGCGCATGCATTAAATATTAGAGATCAGTGCAGGCAGGAGGCGCATGACTATATTAGTGATGAATGCAGGCCGGAAACACATGCACTATAATAGTGATCATTGCGGGCAGGAGGCGCATGAACTACATTAGCGATCAGTGTGGGGCAGGAGGCATATGCATTATATCAGCGCAGGCAGGAAACACATACCATATTAGTGATCAATGCAGGCAGGAGGCGCATGCGCTATATTAGTGATCAGTGCAGGCAAGAGGCGCATGAACTGAATTAGTGATCAGTGCAGGCAGGAGGCACAGGCACCAAGTGAACACAGGCAGGAAGAGCTTGCATTATATTAGTGATCAGTGCAGGTTGGGGGTTCAAGAATTATTTTACTGTTCAGCGTAGGGAGGTAGGGGGGGGCATTTTCTATATCAGTGCAGACAGGCAGGAAGCATTGGCGCGGCTTTATAAGGGCCCCTGGTAAAGCCCAATAATTAATGAATGCTTGGAACGCAAAGGCCAGGCCATGAGCTCCCACATTGTTAATCCTTTCTGAGTCTGCCTGGGGCTCAATGTAATGGGGGGCGCCTGGTCTCTGAGGTGTTAGAGTGATTAACATATTAACAGGCTACTGGGGAATGTCAAAGACAAGCATACGGCCACAACTGCAAGCTATATTTCTTAGCGTGTTGGCACCAAATTATTTTAATAATAAGTGTGGAATATTTATTTTACTCATTTAAATACAACCCCTTTTGTATTATCAACCAAACTGTCCTCCCCTTTGATTAGAAATGTCACTTTAACTCATTTATAATGTTAACTATTAAATACTCCTTAAAATACATTTAAGACATATGTGATTTACAATAGGTGAAAACAACGTGTAAATGTACTTTTTGCATTCCTATTTATATTGACACCTACTTTTATTTGGTATAGCACTCACATTGTCAATAGGCTGTTTCAAAACACTCTGAACCCCTTATTGAAATGGCATATTTGCTTAATTTCTTAAACCTTACACAGTTGTCTTTTTTTGTATACCTGCAATGAGTTATCACTAATGTTGAGCAACATATTCTGATTCGATGTACATTCAATGCTGTATCAAGGTTGGATGGCATGTCACATGCCTTCTTAAATCAACAAACAGGTTCTAACAGTGCTCATAAATAATTCCTTTCAGAGCACGTTTCTGATATGTACATTCATTTACCAAAGCTCCCAAGGGGTGAAAAGGTTGCTCTTGTTTATATTGACTTTATGTTTATAGATACATACATTTTTAGGTCTGGCGTTGGCTGATAATTTTTGATTTTGATAAAATGATATGGATAATATACTTACTTATCAGGGCTTTCAGCCAGGCATCACCATCTATTGATCTGTTATTCTCCTCTTTTACAAGCAACACATTCACACTTGAGGTATTTCCCTTCAGTCCCAAGGACTACTATAGCAATCTGTGTTTTTTAGACCAAAAAGATATTTTTGCTTTTATCACAACTTTTTTTAAACATTGCTGATGGCCCATCACCTTCCACAACAATAAAGTTTTCCAAAAACCACGACAAAATAAAACATGAAGTGACAACGCCAAAAAGCTGGCAGCCAACAACATACCTATTGGCCTTGCCCATGCTTGTTAGGTGTAGTGTTAGACAGGATTTTTAGATTTTATTAAAAATGATAATATATGCAGTCAGCCCTCTTTCTTCTATTGGTCTATTGTTGTGTCAGTCACATTTTTCTTCTGCCCATTGTAGAATATGGCATGTGGCAGGGAGTCAGCCCACTTCAACCTTTGGCTAACTTTCCTGTAAGTGACTGCATTCTGCTCTTTCACAAGGAGCGCATCCGTTAGGTCTTGTGTTAGCCAAGACCTTTTAATTTTACTAAAATAATATACATGATATAGTTGCTTATAGGGGCATTCAGCCAGTCCTCTTCATCCATTGGCCTGTTGCTGTGTCATTCATATTTTTTGTCTGCCCACTGTAGCATACACAGGGCAGTGCTTAATTTGTAATAACAAAGTAAGTGGCAGGACCGAACATATTTTTCAGGATGCCACTGCAGCTTGCACCTCCCACTGCCCAAACCAACACTGCCAAATGTCAGTACCAACATAACTACTAATCAGTACTCTCCTACATGTCAAACAATTTGGACTATTCCAAATCACCCAAAGATGTCAGAATGGTCTGGATGCACTGGTATTTATTAATTTCCAGTGTGTATTTAATTGTTAAAAACTCAGCTGAGGTGCTAACCTCAAAAATAGACAATTGGTACCACTGTATAGTGTACTGTCATAAGTGCTGGTGTTGAGTTTTAAGTGCTGGTGCTGAGCCCCGGCAAACACCAGACCAAATTAAGCACTGAGATAGGGTGACCAGACGTCCTAGATTTCCCTGGACAGTCAAGGTTTTTACAGGACTGTCCCATTGTCCGAAGCTTTTCTCAGTTTTAAATACAGGTCCCGGTTTTTGGTATAAAGGTAAAGTCACCATGCAAAGCAAAATTGAAATATATGCTTTTGTTTCCACAGGTACCTTTAAAGTCTGAAACAAATTAAGTAATTAATCTCTTTCTTTCAGGTAGCACAGGAGGAGGTCAGCTGCATGCTCGCAGCAGAGGGGAGATAGAGATGGATGACAGAGGAGGGCAGGGGACACAGAGTAGCGGTCCCACCATAGCTGATGTTATATAAGTGAAACATGGTAAATGAAGCTTTCAAAAGAAGAAGACTGGTAGAAAGGTTTTCAGTGTTTAACGTCACTCTCACACACTGTGTGTGCCTCTCTCTCTGTCTCTCCTCTCCATGGGCCTCATTTATGAAAAGTGACGCATCGCTGCGTGAAAACAGCGATGCGTCACTTTTCACTGCGCACTCCTTGCGACACCAATGATGCGTCATATTTAATGTATGACGCATCATGTCGCAAGGACTTACAGATACGTCAGTATTTCTGACGTATCTGTAAGCGCAAAAGTGACGCATTGCTGGAGTGTATCACAAAAGTGACGCAACTCCAGCAATGCGTCCTTTCACATGGGGAAAGCCCCATGTGAAAGGGCTTGCGCCAGTCTTACGCTTGCTGTGAGGCAGGCGCAAGATTTTGACGCAACAGCATCCTAAAAGTGCCGCAGTGAAATCTCATAGATTTCACTGCGTCACTATTACGAGGCTTTTTGCGGGGGAACATACATTATACCTGACGCAGGTATAATGTGGCGCAGGGGTTTAAAAAGTGACGCATCTACCTAGATGCGTCACTTTTTAAATATGGCGCATCAAGGCACATTTATTACGCCGCTGGTGCGTCACAAAAAGTGACGCACCGGCGGCGCAAAACTGACGCAAGGCCTCATAAATAAGGGCCCATGAGAGTTAGGATGGTGGCCTAAGCAAAGAAGGAAGCTTTTGTTGCCTGTAGGCAAAGCATAACCTGTAAAAAAAGCATTAAAAAATCCAAGTTTAAAATGCCTAAAACTATACGGAATTTGTAATTAATAAATTCCCAACTGGTAGCTTGAATTAATGTATATATTACTTCTTATGTCCCTGCACAACTAATTATATTGGAAGTACTATCCACGTGGCAAAGAAACAGCTTTTGGAACATGTAAGGACGATCAATGGCGGCTGGTGACATTTGAAAGTGGTGCGGCGTAACTATATTGTCCTAATGCACCGCAGCGAGCAAGCGAAGCGAGCAAGCAAGAACAACTTATGGAGGGTTCGGGGGAGAAAATTTTGAAAAAAGAGTGGACAAATGGTGCATTTTCAAGCAAATTTGAGAAAGCAGGAAGGTTAATAAAGCAATTGTGAAAGTGCAGTTATTACATTAATAAAGAGATGTCATATAACATAGGTAGCTGCTTATTCAGTATGTGTGTCTTTGCTCTCCCTGTGCCCTTACATATCACTCCTCTGTGTCTTTGCTCCCCCTGTGCCCTTACATATCACTCATCTGTATCTTTGCTCCCCCTGTGCCCTTACATATCACTCCTCTGTGTCTTTGCTCCCCCTGTGCCCTTACATATCACTCATCTGTATCTTTGCTCCCCCTGTGCCCTTACATATCACTCCTCTGTGTCTTTGCTCTCCCAGTGCCCTTACATATCACTCATCTGTATCTTTGCTCCCCCTGTGCCCTTACATATCACTCCTGTGTGGCTTTCCTTTGTCCGTGTCCTAACATATCTCTCATCTGTGCCTTTGCTTCTCCATGTGCCCTTACATATCACTACTGTTTGTTTTTGCTCTCCCCCTGTCATTACATATCACTCCTGTTTGTTTTCCTCTTCTTGTGCCCTTGCATATCACTCCTGTCTGTCTCTGCTCTCACAGACCCCACTAGCTGGACACAGCAAGAACAATTGTCACAGTTAAAATACAATTTACACCAGGGCGTCTAAAATCGGAGCAGTACATTTCAAACGTAAATGATATTATTGCTGCTGGTATTAATCTTTTACATCACACATAACAACAAATAGCATTGTATCTCAATGTTTCATCGTCATACCTGATATACACCGCCACTAAACAGCAGAAGTGCGAGAATCCCTAACCGTGTCCCCAACAATGATCGTACATGTAGCAGCAGCATATTGCTTCGATTTGAAAAACGAGCTGCCCCATTGAAGGAAGGAGATAACAGCCACAGAAGCCGTCAGTGCATTGTTTATTTTAGAAAGCACTATATCGTGATAAACCAGTTCAAATGTCACTTGTGCTACTACTCCTTATTTAATACATATGTGCGTCTGTTTGTTATTAATTAGAGAGTGGCAGAATTCTCTACAAAAGAACAATCCGTGGCTTAGGCCCTCATTACAGAGATGCAGTTTCACTCGGAGCGCTAACTCGGAGTTATATTACTCCACCCACAATCACAGTGTCTCCAAGTGTGCCCCCCGCTCATTTTACTGCGGCAGGACTGTAGACTCTGGGCAGCAGCACAGTCTGCCACCCACAAACAGTCTCCCCCCCCCACCAGCAGACTAGTCCCGACAGAAACCCAGGACTCCCACCCAAGCCACCCGCCTGACTGCAGCTCTCCAACTAAAACTTTCTGCCTGCTCGGAATTAGTAGCAGAAAAAGTCTGTAGTTTTCTCCCTGGAATGGGGGGAATTCATGGCAACAAATCGTGTCTTTCACCCGGTATATTAGGTTTTGAGCCTACCGCAAATTTGCTCCTCGCTACCCCCCCTCCCCGCCCCCGATATCCCCTCACCAAGTTCCAGCCAACTACTAATGAGTATTTTAGTGGTTTAATGTTCACTCTGTCATCTTCTCGGCTGGAGGTTACATTGAAATCATACCGGCGTCAGGCTTCGCGGACTCAAGCCAGTTTGACTACAACAGCGACAACAGTAACAACAATAACGAGGGGAACTCAGTACGAACCAGGCTTGGATTTTCAGTTGAGAAAAGTAAATAATAAACTTTTACTTAACTTACCTATACCTTCCCAAGTTCCCTCCTTCAAGTTCCGACTCGGACTCCAGCAGACTCCCGACTCCCGCCGTCCTGTTTAACTCCCATGGTGCTCGATGTTGTCACGCAGGAAAGCTGCAGGCAGCCTCCCTCCACCACAGCACAGCGCTGTGATTGGTTCGGCCGGCTGCCCCAACACCACGTGATTTCTCTGTATGCTGCAGCATACAGAACGCAGGGAGAGTGGGAGGGGTTACTCGAGGGCAGGGGGGAGCGGCTTTCTTTTTTTTTTTTTTTTTTAATTTTTGAAAACCTTTATTGCACAGTATCATAAAACAAATACGGGCCTACAACCATCCGGCCCGCCTCGACAACTTTTGAAGCACATCAGCAAACAATACAGCAACGCAGTAGTACCTCAAAACAAAATACAGTCAACCTGGGTTACACTGGAGATATTTGTACTACTGGGAAGCAGGAGAAGTTAAGGTTTATTTTAAAAGTTTTTTGTGAAGAATATTAAGATAGTAAAGACTAGAAATGATCAAAGACTACACATTCCGTCCAAAACTGAAGTGGGCAACGCCCATCAAATAAATCCAGCGAGCATTGAGACACAATCAAAATAGCGGCACAAGGACATCATAAAAGGATTGACAATCGCACAGTACGTTGTGTGCCGGTCGGGGGGCGGGGGGGAGGGGAGCAGCTTTCTTAATACAATTAATACTGTCTGTTTGGACAGCCTCTGTGAGGCTGCCCAAACAGACAGTATTAACAATAGTGGGAAAGCCACTCCCCCCTGCCCTCGAGTAACCCCTCCCACTCTCGCAACCAGGAACTTCATCTTTCTCGCCGTGCGAGAAGGCAGAAACAAATGGTAGTTCTCTACTATTTGTTTCTGCCTTCTCGCACGGCGAGAAAGCAATGGGGCGGCGCCCAAACGCCCCCATGGAGGATCCGCCACTGTTCAGCATAATGAAAGACAATACCCTGTTGCAGGACTTTTCTTTGAAAAGCATAATCAGAACTGTGGTTTATTGCAGTTTTTGTGCTAAACAGAATTGAACCTAACATCAGATGGGGAAATGGTGTCTGTGAATTGCATAGATCAGAGTCTAAATGTATCCTTGATTTGGATACCAATATCTCCAATGGACTGAACTCAGATGAGAAAATGGATATTCATAAGGGGTGATGATCAATAGCCTCCTGGATGAGTTGCATTAATAGCTGTACATAATTTATCCTAAAGACTCTTGAGTGACAAGGTTCTAGTACCTTTATCTGTTTTTATTCAGGTGCACCTGGTGTCTTCACCTCATCTGATCGTGAGCTGGTCTTCCACAGGTAAGCCCGTTATTAGATCGTTTATATTTTGTTTGTAATTTGTTTCACCTCTTTTGATTACGTGATACAGCAGTCAAATAGTTTATCCATAGTTTTTTATATTTTCATGACATAAATTCCATGACAGAACACCTGATGCCCTGGTCTAGTGACACAGTTATATGATAGCTTAAAGTTCAGTTTAGGTGTTATTATTTCTTGCCAGACATACCATGTTCTCTTTATAAGCCGACTTGATTAGTTGATCACTGGGGTGATATGTTTCTTAATTTTACAGTAAGGTATTATTTTGTGTCAGACCAACAGTTGTCTCTGTCAAACTATTTGATTTCTTTCCCACTGGGGCAGGATGTTTTTGACATTCAATTGTCAAAGCGTATTATTTTGTGCTGTATATTGATTTATTGTTGTATTTTCCCCTTATGGCTTATTACATTTTTTCTCATCTTTTATGACGGCCTAGTCTTTAGTATTTCATATCAATATAAGTTTGTTGGGTTACAATGTTTATAAGCGTTTTCAATTGTGGATGAAACTGTTTCACCCCATGTATTCATTTGCTTTTGTAAGAATTATGAATTCACTTGATATACTCATATTCGTTAATTATTGAATTGTGTTAGTTATTACAGCAATGTAATTGTTTTTCAGTTGACATGTTATGTACTGTGTTGTAACACATGCAAGTGCTCTCATTGTGACCTATTGTTATATGACTGGCGTCATTAAGTACCTATAAGCACCACGATCTTTGTTTGCCCTTCATCTATGTTTAGTCACATCACTGTATAATTGTATTGGGTGTTGAATGTACCAATCTGATCCATGAAAAAGGCTTCGACCGAAACGCATTGGGTGGGTAGCCATTGTTTGTATTAAATCACAGTTGCAGATTTCAACGTGCATCTGTGGCTGTTCTTTCTTAATAGGAGAACCTTTGTAGGAATATATATATCTTCAGTGTCAGAGACTACTATGGCAATGTGCGCTTTTGAGGACCATCAAACATAGTTCATTTTTTTTATGTTGCAGACACCCCGGAAGCTCATCTAGCAATAAAGAATTACAAAAACTATGACAAAATATCAAACACTGTCAAAGTCAAAAGGCTGACAGCGTTTGTTAGGTCGAGCGTTAGCCTGCCTGCGCTGCAGCAAGACGTGTTGTATTCACTACAGGAGTGTAACCCCGCCTGCTGCTTACCTTAGGTTGGCTCCTGCATCCCTCTTCTTTGCTGGCTCCTCATTGGTTGGTGCTTCTGAAACATCACTTCTGTTTTTGGTAAGGAGCATCGGCCAAGTACAGTTTGCTTACGCTTAGGCTGTGGGGTTTTAGGTTTAAACCTATATTAACTGATAACACCCCACTGAAAGAGGAATAGCCCTCAACAGTGAAAACATATAAATACTGAAAAAACACCTGCACACCCACAAACTAAATGCCATTCAAAGAAAGGTAAACGAGAGTGAAAGAGTCATTTTATTTCTTCCTGAAGGGGCCAATACAATGTAACTTTGTTACACGAGCTAGCAATAAGAAAGACTGGGCTAACATTATTCTGCTTAAGTTTTGTTGTTTAGGGATGCCACTAAAATATTGTTTCTTCATCCTTTTGCTTATTTCAGTTTTGTGGTCTTTGGTCTAAAGATGCAGGGTTTAGAAGCATGTTTTAGGTCTCGTCTAATTATTTTATAAACTGTAGAGAATCAGGAAATATAAAAATCATATTTGATATTTTGACTGTGTTTGCTTCTTTCACTGATAGGTACAATAGCTGGTTTCATAAGAATCTTTCCTAATATGTGTCATCACATTTACCCATAGAGAATGGGTAAAAACCCTTAATACTTCAGCCCACAGTTTCTAGTGGGTCAGTATTGATAGTAGGTGAATTTCCGACACCTCAGGCTTTAAACATTTAATGCAAGGTATATTGACAAATATATGCATAAAGAGTGATATCACCAAGCATTTGGGATAGTGGTGAAAACATGACACCAGACTTTTGGAAAACATGGAACGCAGTGTCACTTGGAATGCTCTGCAAAAAAGGTTCTTTCCAAGTCTATATACCACGTTCTATCAGTGCAGAAAGCAAGCAATAATAAAAGCAAAACGTTCCATAAACACCAGAAAAACACCTTTTCTGTTGTTTTTAGTGGCGCGAAAATGTGTAACCACTGATAACAACTGTTTTTAAGGTATTGAAATCACTTGAAAACACTGAAAAAACCCCACCAGAATTTACTAAAAATAGAAACTGAAAACAAGAAAGCCTACGTTATGCTGTAGTTGTTTATGTGTTCCTTTTGGGACCACTTCTTTCATGTCCTGCACGTGTTATAATGTGAGTTCTTTTTCAAAGTACCATACCTCATTTATTTGATCAGCACGGTGCCCCTTTACGAGCCGGCTTGCTGATAAGTTTCTATTCTATTCATAACTTTCGATCTACAACTTTTCTATCTACACAGGCGCCGCTTAGTGCTTGTTAGTTTTGCAGCTGTTCATTTGCTTTGAGGTGCACAGGTGTGCTGAAAATCAGAGCCCGTTGCTGTCGAAATGTTACTTTGTGCTGTAGTCGGAAATGAGCAGCTGATTTGCCAATGCAACTCAGGGTTAACAGCGACACAAGAATGAAAGTGCAATGTTTTCTATGAGCTTATTTATGGCCCTGGGTGCTAATGCTGCGTTTCCCCCCACCAGCAGAGTTTGACGAGCCGACTCACAGCTCTTTGGAATATCAGCAACAAAGAGCACCTGTCGGACTGCAGCGGTGCTGTCCTCTGAGGAAGAACTGCCAAAGTATACCCCGCAGACGACCCCCATCTGGTCGGGGAAGCCATGTCAATCAGAGACAGGTAGTGGTACGTTTGAAGGAAGTCTTTTAGCTCAGGGTTTGATTAACAGCTGATGAAACGTAGGTCCTGCGGGTCTGCCCTCTTAAGTAATGTCCAAAGGTTTTACCTTCTGCATAACTTTGAAGCGTCAAATGTTGTGTCGCTCAAGTGAGGTGTTTGTGATTATGACAAAAAAAAATCAAAAACAAACATTTGTTTTACTTTAGTGTGCCGTGGATGTTTTTAGAGGTGCCTGATTCACTAATGCAAAACAGTTCCATGTATTTACTGTAGTTTCATTTACACCTTGCCGCTGTTAATTGCGGCTAACTGTTTTCAGACTTAACATGTACCAAAAATGATAAATGCATATTTTTTACTGAAATCAAGTTCATTAAGTATTTGAGGGTTTTTATTTATTTATCTATTTATTTATTTTTGTGTGCCTGTTAGGCATGGAAGCCGAAGTTTGCAAGATTAGGGAAAGGGGTAAGTGATTTGGGGCGACGAGAGAGAAGGCGATGATTTCTTTGTAAAATCTTTATCTTCAGAATCACTGCTGGTTCTTAAAGCAACTTTGTGTTGAAATCAATTTTGAAAGTAAAAGAGTCGGCAACCATGTAGGCCTTAGCATTACCACTCCAGTTGTTTGTGTGTACTTTAACCACATGGCTGCTGCGGGGATTTTTGCCCTGTGCTGCAAAATGCCATTTTGCTGTTTCCATGACGAGCTCAGCTCGTCATCAGCACACGACACCCGTGGGTGATGACGAGCTGAGCTCGTCATCAGCAGCGAAAGGGTTAATATCCCAGGTTAAAGGATGCTAAGTGAATGCCCATTTATGCTTGCCACGTGAAGTGTTATATCTCCAAAAGGAATCCTGAAAATCCAAGATAATATTTATATTTCATGCTGTATAGTATTGAAAAGGGCATTCAATTTTGACCAGTTATTTATTTTACGTGCAGCACATACGTTAATGTTCTGCCGTGTTTTTAGAAAGTATCTGTGCTGAGACCGGACCCATTACAGTTTTGACTAGGCTTCTCATTTATTTGTTTTTAACCAACATTGGCATTTAAAAAATTTTGGGGTGAAAACTCTCATCTTAAAAACTGAAAATTGGCTTAAAATAGACATGGATTGTCACTGAAATGAGACACTACTGTTCCTTAAACATGCTACTTCGTTGAATTTAATATTATCTTAATGTGTTTTCAAAATCTTCGATGCTAGTGAGAAATTCAGAAAAAGTGTCTCCATTACATGGGAAACTCAGTAATTGATTACTGCATAGCTGAAGATAATTTATGTCTGTGGATCTAATGTCTATTTTTATGCTTCTAATAAGGTTCAAATGCCATTTTTGCATTAGAAAAGCGCAGGATTGACTCCGAAGATGCAGTACACTTTGACAGTATGCTGCACTTACTTTGATGCATGCGTTTTGTGTAGATGCATGGTATGTGCTTGCTGTATCAGTCTGGACAGGTTATCCCTATTTTCAGAAAGAATTGCACCCCAGTCTATATGGAAGCTCCTCCAGCAGAAGCATCATTAGTAAAGGGGCCAAGGTTCACATAGGGTTGTTTACTTTCTCAACAACTGAGGGAGAGCAGCAAGGTACGATGCATTTGTAATAAGAGTGTCTAAGGCCTTTGGTGCAAACTTTTTCATTCTTAGTCCTCTAGTCACTTCTGCTAGCTGCTTTTTTTGTCTCATCGATAATTCCTCATTCTAAGTCTGCTAAACAGTGCTAATACCTGCGTATCTGGTCTCATCAGTAATTCCTCATTCTCCATCCTCTAGACAGTGCTGCAGCTGCTTCTCGTGTCCCTAGTGGTAAATCCTCATTCTACGTCCTCTAGGCAGTGCTGCAGCTGGGTCTGTGCCCCGAGGTAATTCATCATTCTTAGTTCTCTAGACAGTGCTACTAGCTGCATCTTGTCCCATCAATAACTCCCCCATTCTAAGTCCTCTAGGAAGTGCTGCAGGTGTCTCTCTGGTCACGGTGGTAATTCTTCATTCTAAGTCCTCTAGGCAGTGCTGCTAGCTGCTTCTCAGGTCCTGTCAGTAACTCCCCCATTCTAAGTCCTCTAGGCAGTGCTGCAGCTGTGTCTCTGTTCCCAGTGGTAATTCCTCATGCTTAGTCTCCTAGACAGTGCTGCAGCTTCTTTACTGGTCCCGTTGTAACTCCCCCATTCTAAGTCCTCTAGGCAGTGCTGCAGCTGTGTCTCTGTTCCCAGTGGTAATTCCTCATGCTTAGTCGCCTAGACAGTGCTGCAGCTTCTTTACTGGTCCCGTTGTAACTCCCCCATTCTAAGTCCTCTAGACAGTGCTAAAGCTGTGTCTCTGTTCCCAGTAATAATTCCTCATTCTAAGTCCTCTAGGCAGTACTGCAGCTGTGTCTCTGTTCATACATCCACTACACTCCAAACCAAAGCACCTAGGTATAAGACATTTGGCCCGATTCACAAAGGTAAAATGAGGTAAAATTCTAACTTTGTGATTTCCGGTATTCACAAAGGGCATTTAATACTCGTAAATACTCTTTGTCTATACCGAAACGTGTAAAGTTCAACTTTTGGTATTCACAAAGGGCATATACGAGTATGAAATGCCCTTTGTCAATACCAAAAGTTAGACTTTCGTTTTAGTTTACCTTTGTGAATCGGGACCATTGACTTTTACAACTCCAGTAGCTATAACGCTTACAAATGCGAGACCTATTGCATTGTAAATGCTTGTTTTTAAAAGGAGGCTCATATATCGTCTCGAATATTTACTGCTTTACAGTGACAGATGGAAAGGATTATATATACTTAAATACAGAAATGAATAATTCTATATTGCGCTGTATGCACCTCAGCTGTGGCTGCAATGGGTTCTGATAAGGTTGTCACAGCCCCTCCTATTCTGATTTGACACCTTTGCCTATGTTGATTAGACTCACGCTTATCTTTTTAGGACTATCTGTCGGCTTCCTTAGTTCGATTAATGGTACCTTGGATGTCCAGCAGTGATTGGTTGGTGCTAGGTAACATTGATAGATACATGGCGTATCCACTGTCTGGGTGCACGTGGTTAGTCCCTGGTCTTTTCGTTGGGACATAGTTCACAAGGATGACTTCACTCGAGCCAAAGTCGGCATCTCACCTGGCGGGATCTTCTCGTGACCCGGAGCAGGGCTCTCATAGCAGGAGGTGCGTTTACTGTATCAGCTCAGGGGAGAGGCTCGCTTACTTCACCCTCACACGTGTCCGTGCTGATCCGAGCACTGCAGGAACTGGAGCCGCCCCTCCTCTGCGTCTGACTAGGTCAGAATTCCTGTCCCGACCTCGCCCATAAACCTCTTCCTTCCCAGACTGTCATAAAAGGAGGCCGTGAGTCACATTCCGCTCAGCATCAGCGCATTCCTCACGCGCAGCAACGAGTCCAGCTCATGGGTTGTAAGTTTCTGCCATGGAAACAGCACACACCATCTTAGATTGAAGAGGATTAGCACCTGTGTCTATCCACTGAGGCACTCAATCCTAGAGGTGATAAGAGGTGATTCTAAATCTGAGCCAACCAACCTTTAAGGGGATGCATGCAGCATCCCTGCGCCAATCACCGGCTGCTCAGCTCTTGAGGTGATAGGCTCTATTCCTGTGCCAATCACCGGGGACACTCAACTTTTGAGGTGATAGGCTCTATTCCTGTGCAAATCAACGGGACTGCCCAGCTCTTGAGGTGATAGGCTCTAAACCTGTACCAATCCCTTGAGGTACCGATCCCGAGAGGTGACAGAGAGAGTTATAGATGCAGAGCATCAGCGGCGACATCGTGTGCTCCCTGTGCCAACCTTCTGATCCATTTGGCATGCACCTCAGTATTTCCATGATAATCTCCAGGCGAATGCTGTGCCATGTTTGCATGGCCACTGTAGTTATGCAATTTTGTGACTGCAGTGTTTTGTGCATAATTATGCCTTTGCCACATTTACCACATAATCCAAAATCTGCTGCATAGTCTGCAGATTTGAACAAAAAATAGTTTCTAGCTCAAACAGATCAAAACCTACTAAACACACAGTGACACGAGTTGCCACACAGTAGAAGGCCCTTGCCAATTGTTGATTGGTAACCCTTCTGTTATTTATTGTGTATTTGGGTGCTAAGCTGCCACCAGTAGTGTGAAGTAGTTGGCCAGACAGTGTTAACATGTATAACAATGGCAAACTAATCAATATTCCCAAAAATATGCCACATTACCCCATAACCTGTCTTTTCTTGCTGCATAATTTAGTCAACCTGTTGCATAGTTTGGTCCTCCTCTACTGCTTAAATTCCAGTCCCCATGCATATATGACAAAGTGTTAATCACTGTGTCAATGCTTTATGCTGACCCCGTCCTAGAAATTCTAGGTCTAGAGGTGGGTGAGCCACTGAATGATTGAGCCAGAAACATGGCTCAGTACGAGGGCCTCTCAGAACCTAGAAAAAACAAGCATTGGAAATGCAATAGGTCTCGCATTAGGAAAGTTTGAGCGATTGGTATTGTAAATTACACTTTTTTTATTTATGTGTTGGTTTTGAAAATAGCAAAATTAATAGCTTTGTCAGTTACAATGTCAATAGTTTTAGCTTTCGCAAATGTGACACCTTTAGCATTTGTAATGCAATGTGTGTTGTATTTACGTGACTTAGATGTATTGATATTACAAATAACAATGGCTTTTAATTTTGTAAATAATTAATACTTAAATAAAAGTTATTGTCATTTATAATGGCAATACCTTAAACGTTTGTAAATAACTTTTGTGAAGATTATGTTCAGTGTATTTTATTGTGATGAAAATCCAAGAACATTGCATTTGCACCTACACTCACACACAGCCACACACACACACACACACACACACACACACACACACACACACACACACACACACACACACACACACATATAGATGTGGTGGTGGATCTCGGGGATATGGTGGTGGTGGATGTGGTGGTGGATGCGGTGGTGGATGTGGTGGTGGTGGTGGATGTGGTGTTGGTGGATGTGGTGTTGGTGGATGCGGTGGTGGTGGATGCGGTGGTGGTGGATGCGGTGGTGGTGGAAGTGGTGGTGGATGTGTTGGATGTGGTGGTGAATGTGGTGGTGGTGGGTGTGGTGGTGGATGTGGTGGGTGTGGTGGTGGATGTGGTGGATGTGGTGTTGGTGGATGCAGTGGTGGATGTGGTGGTGGTGGATGCGGTGGTGGATGTGGTGGTGGATGTGTTGGATGTGGTGGTGGATGTGGTGAAAGTGGTGGTGGATGTGGTGGTGGTGGATGTGGTGGTGGTGGATGCGGTGGATGTGGCGGTGGATGTCATGGTGGATGTGGAGGTGATGCTGGATGTGGATGTGGTGGTGGATGTGGTGGTGGTGGTGGATGTGGTGGTGGATGTGGTGGTGATGGTGGATGTGGTGGTGGATGCGGTGGTGGTGGATGCGGTTGTGGTGGTGGATGCAGTGGTGGTGGATGTAGTGGTGGTGGGTATGGTGGATGTGGTGGTGGTGGGTGTGGTTAAAGTGTTGGTGGATGTGGTGGTGGTGGATGCGGTGGTGGATGTACTGGTGGTGGAAGTGGTGGTGGACGTGTTAGATGTGGTGGTGAATGTGGTGGTGGTGGATGTGTTGAAAGTGGTGGTGGATGTGGTGGTGGTGGTGGATGTGGTGGTGGTGGTGGATGTGGTGGAGAATGGGCCGGTGGATGTCATGGTGGATGTGGAGGTGATGGTGGAGGTGATGGTGGATGTGGATGTGGTGGTGGATGTGGTGTTGGATGTGGTGGTGGATGTGGTGGTGGTGGATGCAGTGGATGTGGTGGTGTATGCGGTGGTGGTGGTGGATGCAGTGGTGGTGGTGGTGGATGGGGTGTTGGTGGTGGTGGATGCAGTGGTGGTGGTGGATGGGGTGGTGGATGTAGTGGTGGTGGGTGTGGTGGATGTGGTGGTGGTGGGTGTGGTGGAAGTGGTGGTGGATGTGGTGGTGGATGTGGTGGTGTATGTGGTGGTGGTGGATGCGGTGGTGGATGTGGTGGTGGTGGTGGATGCGGTGGTGGTGGTGGATGTGGTGGTGGTGGATGTGGTGGTGGTGGATGCAGTGGTGGATGCGGTGGTGGTGGAAGTGGTGGCAGATGTGTTGGATGTGTTGGATGTGGTGGTGGATGTGGTGGTGGGTGTGGATGTGGTGGTGGATGTGGTGGTGGTGGTGGATGCGGTGGTGGTGGAAGTGTTGGATGTGGTGGTGGATGTGGTGGTGGTGGATGTGGTGGTGGTGGGTGTGGTGGTGGGTGTGGTGGTGGATGTGGTGGATGTGGTGGATGTGGATGTGGTGGATGTGGATGTGGTGGATGTGGTGGTGGTGGATGCGGTGTATGTGGATGTTGTGGTGGATGTGGAGGTGGATGTCATGGTGGATGTGGAGGTGGTGGTGATGGTGGATGTGGTGGTGGATGCGGTAGATGTGGTGGTGGTGGATGTGGTGGTGGTGGATGCGGTGGTGGTGGATGCGGTGGATGTGGATGTGGTGGATGTGGTGGTTGATGTGGCGGTGGATGTCATGGTAGATGTGCAGGTGATGGTGGATGTGGTGGTGGTGGTGGATGTGGTGGTGGATGTGGTGGTGGATGTGGTGGTGGTGGATGCGGTGGTGATGGTGGATGCAGTGGTGGTGGATGGGGTGGTGGTGGTGGTGGATGGGGTGGTGGATGTAGTGGTGGTGGATGTGGTGGTGGTGGGTGTGGTTAAAGTGTTGGTGGATGTGGTGGTGGATGTGGTGGTGTGTTTGGTGGTGTATGTGGTGGTGGTGGATGCGGTGGTGGATGTGGTGTTGGTGGATGCGGTGGTGGTGGTGGATGTGGTGGTGGTGGATGCGGTGGTGGATGTGGTGGTGGTGGAAGTGGTGGTGGACGTGTTAGATGTGGTGGATGTGGTGGATGTGGTGGTGGATGTGGCGGTGGATGTCATGATGGATGTGGAGGTGATGGTGGATGTGGTGGTGGATGTGGTGGTGGGGGTGGTGGTGGTGGATGCAGTGGATGTGGTGTTGGTGGATGCGGTGGTGGTGGTGGATGTGGTGATGGTGGATGCGGTGGTGGATGCGGTGGTGGTGGATGCGGTGGTGGAAGTGGTGGTGGATGTGGGGGTGGATGCGGTGGTGGGTGTGGATGTGGTGGTGGATTCGGTGGTGGTGGAAGTGTTGGATGTGGTGGTGGATGTGGTGATGGATCTGGTGGTGGTGGGTGTGGTGGTGGTGGTGGTGGTGGATGTGGTGGTGGTGGATGCGGTGGTGGTGGTGGATGCGGAAGTGGTGGTGGACGTGTTAGATGTGGTTGTGGATGTGGTGGTGGTGGATGTGGTGAAAGTGGTGGTGGATGTGGTGAAAGTGGTGGTGGATGTGGTGAAAGTGGTGGTGGATGTGGTGGTGGATGTGGTGGTGGTGGATGCGGTGGATGTGGTGGATGTGGATGTCATGGTGGATGTGATGGTGATGGTGGATGTGGTGGTGGGGGTGGTGGTGGTGGTGGGGGTGGTGGTGGGGGATGCAGTGGATGTGGTGGTGGTGGATGCGGTGGTGGTGGTGGATGCAGTGGTGGTGGTGGATGGGGTGGTGGATGTAGTGGTGGTGGGTGTGGTGGATGTAGTGGTGGTGGGTGTGGTGGATGTAGTGGTAGTGGGTGTGGTGGATGTGGTGGTGGATGCAGTGGAGGTGGTGGAGGTGGATGTGTTGGATGTGGTGGTGGATGTGGTGGTGGATGTGGTGGTGGTAGGTGTGGTTGTGGATGTGGTGGTGGATGTGGTGGTGGATGTGGTGGTGGATGTGGTGGTGGTGGTGGATGTGGTGGTGGTGGATGTGGATGTGGTGGATGTGGTGGTGGTGGATGCGGTGTATGTGGATGTGGTGGTGGATGTGGCGGTGGATGTCATGGTGGATGTGGAGGCGATAGTGGATGTCATGGTGGATGTGGTGGTGGATGTGGTGGTGATGGTAGATGTGGTGGTGGATGCGGTGGATGTGGTTGCGGTGGTGATGGTGGATGCAGTGGTGGTGAATGGGGTGGTGGTGGTGGTGGATGGGGTGGTGGTGGTGGTGGTGGATGGGGTGGTGGATGTAGTGGTGGTGGGTGTGGTGGATGTAGTGGTGGTGGGCGTGGTTAAAGTGTTGGTGGATGTGGTGGTGGATGTGGTGGTGGTTGATGTGGTGGTGGATGTGGTGGTGGATGTGGTGTTGGTGGATGCGGTGGTGGATGTGGTGGTAGATGCGGTGGATGTAGATGTGGTGGATGTAGATGTGGTGGATGTGGTGGTGGATGTGGCGGTGGATGTGGTGGTGGATGTGGTGGTGGATGTGGTGGTGGATGTGGTGGTGATGGTGGATGTGGTGTTGGATGCGGTGGATGTGGTGGTGGTGGATGCGGTGGTGGTGGTGGATGCAGTGGTGGTGGATGGGGTGGTGGTGGTGGTGGATGGGGTGGTGGATGTAGTGGTGGTGGGTGTGGTGGATGTAGTGGTGGTGGGTGTGGTGGATTTGGTGGTGGTGGGTGTGGTTAAAGTGTTGGTGGATGTGGTGGTGGATGTGGTGGTGGTGGATGCGGTGGTGGTGGTGGATGCAGTGGTGGTGGTGGATGTGGTGTTGGTGGTGGATGCAGTGGTGGATGTAGTGGTGGTGGAAGTGATGGTGGACGTGTTAGATGTGGTGGTGGATGTGGTGAAAGTGGTGGTGGATGTGGTGGTGGTGGTGGATGTGGTGGTGGTGGTGGTGGATGTGCTGGATGTGGCGGTGGATGTCATGGTGGATGTGGAGGTGATTGTGGATGTGGTGGTGGTGGATGCAGTGGATGTGGTGGTGGTGGTGGTGGATGTGGTGGTGGTGGTGGATGCAGTGGTGGTGGTGGATGGGGTGTTGGTGGTGGTGGTGGTGGTGGATGCAGTGGTGGTGGTGGATGGGGTGGTGGTGGTGGATGTGGTGGTGGTGGGTGTGGTGAAAGTGGTGGTGGATGTGGTGGTGGATGTGGTGGTGGTGGATGTGGTGGTGGTGGTAGATGTGGTGTTGGTGGATGCGGTGGTGGTGGTGGATGTGGTGGTGGTGGATGCGGTGGTGGATGCGGTGGTGGTGGATGCGGTGGTGGTGGTGGATGCGGTGGTGGTGGTGGAAGTGGTGGTGGATGTGTTGGATGTGGTGGTGAATGTGGTGGTGGTGGGTGTGGTGGTGGATGTGGTGGGTGTGGTGGTGGATGTGGTGGATGTGGTGTTGGTGGATGCAGTGGTGGATGTGGTGGTGGTGGATGCGGTGGTGGATGTGGTGGTGGATGTGTTGGATGTGGTGGTGGATGTGGTGAAAGTGGTGGTGGATGTGGTGGTGGTGGATGTGGTGGTGGTGGATGTGGTGGTGGTGGATGCGGTGGATGTGGCGGTGGATGTCATGGTGGATGTGGAGGTGATGCTGGATGTGGTGGTGGATGTGGTGGTGGATGTGGTGGTGGATGTGGTGGTGGTGGTGGATGTGGTGGTGGATGTGGTGGTGATGGTGGATGTGGTGGTGGATGCGGTGGTGGTGGATGCGGTTGTGGTGGTGGATGGGGTGGTGGATGTAGTGGTGGTGGGTGTGGTGGATGTGGTGGTGGTGGGTGTGGTTAAAGTGTTGGTGGATGTGGTGGTGGTGGATGCGGTGGTGGATGTACTGGTGGTGGAAGTGGTGGTGGACGTGTTAGATGTGGTGGTGAATGTGGTGGTGGTGGATGTTTTGAAAGTGGTGGTGGATGTGGTGGTGGTGGTGGATGTGGTGGAGAATGGGGCGGTGGATGTCATGGTGGATGTGGAGGTGATGGTGGAGGTGATGGTGGATGTGGTGGTGGATGTGGTGGTGGATGTGGTGGTGGATGTGGTGGTGGTGGATGCAGTGGATGTGGTGGTGGATGCGGTGGTGGTGGTGGATGCAGTGGTGGTGGTGGTGGATGGGGTGTTGGTGGTGGTGGATGCAGTGGTGGTGGTGGATGGGGTGGTGGATGTAGTGGTGGTGGGTGTGGTGGATGTGGTGCTGGTGGGTGTGGTGAAAGTGGTGGTGGATGTGGTGGTGGATGTGGTGGTGTATGTGGTGGTGGTGGATGCGGTGGTGGATGTGGTGGTGGTGGTGGATGTGGTGTTGGTGGATGCGGTGGTGGTGGTGGATGCAGTGGTGGTGGTGGATGTGGTGGTGGTGGATGTGGTGGTGGTGGATGCAGTGGTGGATGCGGTGGTGGTGGAAGTGGTGGCGGATGTGTTGGATGTGGTGGTGGATGTGGTGGTGGGTGTGGAGGTGGTGGTGGATGTAGTGGTGGTGGTGGATGCGGTGGTGGTGGAAGTGTTGCATGTGGTGGTGGATGTGGTGGTGGGTGTGGTGATGGATGTGGTGGTGGATGTGGTGGATGTGGTGGATGTGGATGTGGTGGATGTGGATGCGGTGTATGTGGATGTTGTGGTGGATGTGGAGGTGGATGTCATGGTGGATGTGGAGGTGGATGTCATGGTGGATGTGGAGGTGGTGGTGATGGTGGATGTGGTGGTGGATGCGGTGGATGTGGTGGTGGTGGATGTGGTGGTGGTGGATGCGGTGGTGGTGGATGCGGTGGATGTGGATGTGGTGGATGTGGTGGTGGATGTGGCGGTGGATGTCATGGTAGATGTGCAGGTGATGGTGGATGTGGTGGTGGATGTGGTGGTGGATGTGGTGGTGGTGGATGCGGTGGTGATGGTGGATGCAGTGGTGGTGGATGGGGTGGTGGATGGGGTGGTGGATGTAGTGGTGGTGGATGTGGTGGTGGTGGGTGTGGTTAAAGTGTTGGTGGATGTGGTGGTGGATGTGGTGGTGTGTGTGGTGGTGTATGTGGTGGTGGTGGATGCGGTGGTGGATGTGGTGTTGGTGGATGCGGTGGTGGTGGTGGATGTGGTGGTGGTGGATGCGGTGGTGGATGTGGTGGTGGTGGAAGTGGTGGTGGACGTGTTAGATGTGGTGGTGGATGTGGTGGATGTGGATGTGGTGGATGTGGTGGTGGATGTGGCGGTGGATGTCATGATGGATGTGGAGGTGATGGTGGATGTGGTGGTGGGGGTGGATGCAGTGGATGTGGTGTTGGTGGATGCGGTGGTGGTGGTGGATGTGGTGATGGTGGATGCGGTGGTGGATGCGGTGGTGGTGGATGCGGTGGTGGTGGTGGTGGATGCGGTGGTGGTGGAAGTGGTGGTGGATGTGGTGGTGGATGTGGTGGTGGATGTGGTGGAAGTGGTGGTGGATGTGGTGGTGGATGTGGTAGTGGGTGTGGATGTGGTGGTGGATTCGGTGGTGGTGGAAGTGTTGGATGTGGTGGTGGATGTGGTGATGGATGTGGTGGTGGTGGGTGTGGTGGTGGATGTGGTGGTGGATGTGGTGGTGGTGGTGGATGCGGTGGATGTGGATGTGGTGGATGTGGTGGTGGTGGATGCGGTGTATGCGTATGTGGTGGTGGATGTTGATGTGGAGGTGGAGGTGGATGCCATGGTGGATGTGGAGGTGGTGGTGATGGTGGATGTGGTGGTGGATGCGGTGGATGTGGTGGTGGTGGATGTGGTGGTGGTGGATGCTGTGGTGGTGGATGCTGTGGTGGTGGATGCGGTGGTGGTGGATGCGGTGGTGGTGGATGCGGTGGTGGTGGATGCGGTGGTGGTGGATGCGGTGGTGGTGGATGCGGTGGAGGTGGATGCGGTGGAGGTGGATGTGGTGGATGTGGTGGTGGATGTGCCGGTGGATGTCATGGTGGATGTGCAGGTGATGGTGGATGTGGTGGTGGATGTGGTGGTGGATGTGGTGGTGGTGGATGCGGTGGTGATGGTGGATGCAGTGGTGGTGGATGGGGTGGTGGTGGTGGTGGATGGGGTGGTGGATGTAGTGGTGGTGGGTGTGGTGGATGTGGTGGTGGTGGGTGTGGTTAAAGTGTTGGTGGATGTGGTGGTGGATGTGGTGGTGGATGTGGTGGTGTATGTGGTGGTGTATGTGGTGGTGTTGGATGCGGTGGTGGATGTGGTGGTGGTGGTGGTGGATGTGGTGGTGGTGGATGCGGTGGTGGTGGTGGATGCGGAAGTGGTGGTGGACGTGTTAGATGTGGTTGTGGATGTGGTGGTGGTGGACGTGTTAGATGTGGTTGTGGATGTGGTGGTGGTGGATGTGGTGAAAGTGGTGGTGGATGTGGTGAAAGTGGTGGTGGATGTGGTGGTGGTGGTGGATGCGGTGGATGTGGTGGATGTGGATGTCATGGTGGATATGGAGGTGATGGTGGATGTGGTGGTGGGGGTGGTGGTGGTGGTGGGGGTGGTGGTGGGGGATGCAGTGGATGTGGTGGTGGTGGATGCGGTGGTGGTGGTGGATGCAGTGGTGGTGGTGGATGGGGTGGTGGTGGATGGGGTGGTGGATGTAGTGGTGGTGGGTGTGGTAGATGTAGTGGTGGTGGGTGTGGTGGATGTAGTGGTAGTGGGTGTGGTGGATGTTGTGGTGGATGCGGTGGAGGTGGTGGAGGTGGATGTGTTGGATGTGGTGGTGGATGTGGTGGTGGTGGGTGTGGTGGTGGATGTGGTGGTGGATGTGGTGGTGGATGTGGTGGATGTGGTGGTGGTGGATGTGGTGGTGGTGGATGTGGATGTGGTGGATGTGGTGGTGGTGGATGCGGTGTATGTGGATGTGGTGGTGGATGTGGCGGTGGATGTCATGGTGGATGTGGAGGCGATAGTGGATGTGATGGTGGATGTGGTGGTGGATGTGGTGGTGATGGTAGATGTGGTGGTGGATGCGGTGGATGTGGTTGCGGTGGTGATGGTGGATGCAGTGGTGGTGAATGGGGTGGTGGTGATGGTGGATGGGGTGGTGGTGGTGGTGGATGGGGTGGTGGATGTAGTGGTGGTGGGTGTGGTTAAAGTGTTGGTGGGTGTGGTGGTGGATGTGGTGGTGGTTGATGCGGTGGTGGATGTGGTGGTGGATGTGGTGTTGGTGGATGCGGTGGTGGATGTGGTGGTAGATGCGGTGGATGTAGATGTGGTGGATGTAGATGTGGTGGATGTGGTGGTGGATGTGGCGGTGGATGTGGCGGTGGATGTGGTGGTGGATGTGGTGGTGGATGTGGCGGTGTATGTGGTGGTGGATGTGGTGGTGATGGTGGATGTGGTGTTGGATGGGGTGGATGTGGTGGTGGTGGATGCGGTGGTGGTGGTGGATGCAGTGGTGGTGGATGGGGTGGTGGTGGTGGTGGATGGGTTGGTGGATGTAGTGGTGGTGGGTGTGGTGGATGTAGTGGTGGTGGGTGTGGTGGATGTGGTGGTGGTGGGTGTGGTTAAAGTGTTGGTGGATGTGGTGGTGGATGCGGTGGTGGTGGTGGATGTGGTGTTGGTGGTGGATGCGGTGGTGGATGTAGTGGTGGTGGAAGTGATGGTGGACGTGTTAGATGTGGTGGTGGATGTGGTGAAAGTGGTGGTGGATGTGGTGGTGGTGGATGTGGTGGTGGTGGTGGTGGATGTGGTGGATGTGGTGGATGTGGCAGTGGATGTCATGGTGGATGTGGAGGTGATGGTGGATGTGGTGGTGGTGGATGCAGTGGATGTGGTGGTGGATGTGGTGGTGGTGGTGGATGCAGTGGTGGTGGTGGATGGGGTGTTGGTGGTGGTGGTGGTGGTGGATGCAGTGGTGGTGGTGGATGGGGTGGTGGTGGTGGATGGGGTGGTGGATGTAGTGGTGGTGGGTGTGGTGGATGTGGTGGTGGTGGGTGTGGTGAAAGTGGTGGTGGATGTGGTGGTGGATGTGGTGGTGGATGTGGTGGTGGTGGATGCGGTGGTGATGGTGGATGCAGTGGTGGTGGATGGGGTGGTGGTGGTGGTGGATGCAGTGGTGGTGGTGGATGGGGTGGTGGTGGTGGATGGGGTGGTGGATGTAGTGGTGGTGGGTGTGGTGGGTGTGATGAAAGTGGTGGTGGATGTGGTGGTGGATGTGGTGGTGGATGTGGTGGTGGTGGATGTGGTGGTGGTGGTGGATGTGGTGTTGGTGGATGCGGTGGTGGTGGTGGATGCAGTGGTGGTGGATGGGGTGGTGGTGGTGGTGGATGGGTTGGTGGATGTAGTGGTGGTGGGTGTGGTGGATGTAGTGGTGGTGGGTGTGGTGAAAGTGGTGGTGGATGTGGTGGTGGATGTGGTGGTGGATGTGGTGGTGGTGGATGTGGTGGTGGTGGTGGATGTGGTGTTGGTGGATGCGGTGGTGGTGGTGGATGTGGTGGTGGTGGATGCGGTGGTGGATGCGGTGGTGGTGGATGCGGTGGTGGTGGTGGATGCGGTGGTGGTGGTGGAAGTGGTGGTGGATGTGTTGGATGTGGTGGTGGATGTGGTGGATGTGGTAGTGGGTGTGGATGTGGTGGTGGATGTGGTGGTGGTGGATGTGGTGGTGGATGTGGTGTTGGATTACATTGAACCTGCATGCATCAAGTGCGGATTATACAATATAAAATAATGATTTATTTTGCGCTGACTCGCAACCTTAACCAGCCATGACCATTTAGAAATAAATAAGACTATCCACTTAGCTGTGAGAATACAGCACATTCTACAGCCGATAATAAAAAGTCACCAACACAACTAAATAAAGAGCATGAAAAGACAAATAAGAAAGCTGGTGAAAAAGAAAACACATTGCCCAAAAAATAGTGCTTCTGCAAACTGCATATATTGTGCAAAAAGAAACGGAGCATTACTGAAAAAAGACCAATAACTTACTTAACAATTCTTTTAAGCTAAAGAAATCCATTGCAGCGCACGTTCAGTGACTAAAAATTGAAATTAAAGCAACCACATTCATCCATCAAAAGAACAGCTCAAGAAGGCTGTATGGTGGGCATCGTAAATAAAAAGTGCACTTTACACGGCCGGCCGGCCGTGAAAGCCTTTGATCTGGCAGGGGGTGGAGCGGCACCAAGCTGGGCAACAGATGGCTGGCGATTTGATGTTGTGCACGCGCATCGGGCACAGCACCAAATCGCCAGTTAGTTAAAGTTTGTTTAAAGCCCTATAGTCTCGCTTCTCTATCAATGCGCATGCGCATTGATAGGTCACGAGACGTAAGAACCACTTTTTCATGGGGGACCATGTGGCCTAGTGGCTGTAGACTGCCATGGAAAGGCTGTTGTAAAGGGACATTGTAATCACTATGGCTGTACCTGCCTTATTGTAGGGACTACGATCCAACGGAAGCATTGGTCAGTCCCTCCGATTATGCAGTCAACCGACCACATCATAATGTGGAGGTCGGACCGCTAAGCTGGATGTCGGTGAGACCACCACCGACTGTCGGTGGCGGTTTCACTAACATCCTAATCAGGCCCTGAGTCTCAGCTTTCCTGCTTGACCAAATTGTGTGATCATAGGCAAATACTTTATTTTAGCAAGCCTCCTTTTTTTTGTTCATTATCACAGATGAAAGCACCTAAAAATACATGAGTTCAGGGTTTGAGCTGTGCAAAAATCTCTATGGTATTTCATTTAATTTCCAATAACGTTGCTTCATTTATAACAAGAACTTATGCCACATATGGGGTGCATATCACAAAATAATTTCCTCTTAGTTCCCGAATAGCATTGTTCACAGGGTTTCTCAATGCTTGTTTAAAACTGTCACTCTCGAAGCAGAGATAATCTGATGTACTAAGGTGAAATTATTCTGTGTGTTAAATAAATAAGACATTTTAGAATTTGAAATAGACTTTATCATATTAAGAGATGATTTACATGCCAAATAATTTCACGGACTAGGCTCATGCACAGGCTCCTAGAACTAGAGAAAACCCTTGGTTTAGCTCTGACTCGGCTTTCCCTGTTAATTTGTTGACTCGCCCACCTCTACTATATCCAGTCATGTACGACAAACCTTCAATTGTATCCAAAATAAATATGAGTGCCCACCTAGAGTCTCTGAACCAACAGCCAGCCAGGTGAACCCGCATTTTGTAGCGCTGTGCCCAAACATCACTTCTATGTGACTTCCATAAACCCAGCCCGACCCACAGGCGATAGATTAGTGTGCCTGTGCTAAGCCGTAATTTTGGGAATGAGAAAGATGAGAAAGAGTGAATGATAGATCGAGCGAATGGGAGAACAAATGAAAGGAATGAAGAATTTGAGGGACCCATAAGAGGACAACATTCCTCCATCCCTGGTGTAAGTAACCCCCTGCCTCCCAGAGATTGGCCACCCTGTTACTGCACAAGCATGGGATGTCATTCCACCATAAAAATGAAGCATGGCAAGATGGTGTGAAAGTCAGCATGAGCATATAAACAGGATCATTCACAGAACAAATACAAAGTGGTACCTCTTATTCACTTTTCTCATCCACATACATGTAGAAGATTAAGCAACAGTTCAATGACGGAGTGGGAGAAGGACTTGGATTGGTGTCAAAGGGCGGAGGAAATGGTGTATAAAAGTAGAGGGTGTGCCAAGAAATGGGAGACGGTGTGGGCACCCTGGCGTGCTTATAGGGGGTCATTGGAGAGCCATGAAGTAACCGAAAGGGCTATAGCTGACGGTAGAGAAGTGATCACTTAAATGAAATGTTTCTCCGAATGCGTGCCGCGAATGGGAATGATGCGGGTACCCATTGATGTGTAATGTTTTCCACCTCACCCATTCCCCTGTTATCCTAAATTATGATATTTTAATGTAAACAGAACTCAAATGTGCATGTTTTTGCAAAAATCATAATAAAAAGAGTTATAAAAAAATATTAAGCCACAGAATTCAATGAGATGGGGCTGTGGGGTCTGAGATAGCTGTTGAACAAGACTGGAGCAATTGCAGAGTTCGGTGGTATGCCACAGTTAATTGGATGAGAAGATGACGTACAAGGTAGATGCAAGAAGATCTGTGTGGGTCAGGAAGAAGGAGAAGATCTAACCTAGAGCCTGGTTCTGTCCTGAAGATGTATGTGGAACGTGGGGTGGTGGGCCATATCAAAGGCATCTGAGAGGTTCAGGAACTTCAGTGCTGCAACTCCATTCTTGTCTACTTTGCAACTGTATTCATGCTGTGATGTTTATTCTGTCCAATTGCCTGAGCAGAAACCCACATGGGGAGTGGGGACCAGGAGTCGCTGGGATTTGAAGTAGTCACTCAGTTGGTGAAATGCAGGTCTGTCAATCAACTATCCCAGCAATAGCCATTCGAACGTTGTTCTCTGGTTGTTCAGATGTTTGGATCATACATGAGCGTCTTCAGAAGTGGCTTGAGATTGGTGGGCTTTAAATTAACTGGGTTTGTTCCCATCAGAAAGAGGTCTTCAGGATCACTTTCACCATCAAGTAAACTGTCAGAGGTGAGAGCGCGTTTTAATGTCATCACGGTGGCTGCGGGCAGAGCTTGACTAATAATTCAGTCTTGAAGCCACAAGTACCAATAAACCTGCGCCCAATGGCTGGAAAATGTGATAAACGTGGCAGAGATGGGACGGAAGAAGTAATGGCTCAGGGTGGAAGTTGCGTGAGCGGGTCAATATTTTCACAAGAAGAGATTTGATGCTGGTAGCTTAGTTATCAAAATGGTCAGTTATTTTGATGCGTGACTGTTGAGATGCAGAGGATTCTGTTGTGTTTGCTTATCGGTTGTTGGTTGTGGAAGTGAGA
The DNA here is from genome assembly GCF_964263255.1 of Lissotriton vulgaris. NCBI lineage: Eukaryota > Metazoa > Chordata > Amphibia > Caudata > Salamandridae > Lissotriton > Lissotriton vulgaris. The sequence continues at coordinate 361,122,532 of NC_141693.1, read as the reverse complement.
GATTCCTGCAAGGTTCCCTGGGCACATAGAGTCAATGCGACTTGTGATGTGGTATTTTATCTTTGTGATCCTGTTTGATATTTTGTACAATCTGAGTTGTCGGATGTATACACGTTTGACTGCTGGTTTACTGATGCTTTTCCATTTATGTTCAAAATGCAGTCCCTTGATTTGAGTGCAGACTTTGTGGGGACCATCTGGGCTCTGCAGTCTAATAATTTGCAATGAGTGTTAACAGCGAGTGAATGAAGAAGTTAAAAGTGTCTGAAACCCAGATATTGAAGAATGAGACTGTGTTCCATTGATGCCAAAGATCTAGCTAATGGCATCATGAGCTCTTCTGTTCTTGAGTAGGTCTGGATCTCCTTGGGCTAGTGAGGCTTATGGTGGTATTATTACTGACATGGGAGGTTTTAAGATTAAAAAAGCATGGCATAGTGATCAGTCGAGGAAAGTTAGTAAGGCAGGTGGCCATCTTGAAGAAGATTGCATGTAGGGTATATCCAGCGGCGTGCTTGGGTCCAAAGATACACTGGATGAGGTTCTAGTGCCGAATGCAGCACACATAGAGAAAGGAAAAAACAAGGATAATTAAAGATGAATACAAGTAGAGAAGTGAGTGATAACACAAAAGGCAGGTATTGAGGTCATGAAACTTATGAGTTGAAGCAATTCTAAGAGGAAGTAGAAAAGGTCCATTTAGCCCTAAAAAAGAAATAAAAAATGAACAACTGGAGAAACTAAGGGCCATATTATCAAGAAAGGAGACTGCAGCTAAAGCGGCGATATTGGGCTTGATAATATGCCCTTGTGAATTCCCATAGCAGCCCAGGTACTCGTGTTAACCTGGGCTGCTATGGGAATTCACAAGGGCATATTATCAAGCCCATTATCGCCGCTTTAGCTGCAGTTTCCTTCCGATAAAAGCGGAGATAATGTATCACCCTTTCTTGATAATATGGCCCTATGTTTACATTTTTTTGATTGAAAAAACGTATTGTCGCAATATCATGAATTGAAAACAAGAAATGCATTGGCATGTGGTAGCTTATAAAAGCTGCATTCTGTTTGGTTCCTCTGCACAGTACTCGATGCTCCCAGTGGCAGCCGATATCATTTAAAAGAGTGGGGGGGGGGGGGGCGGAGGGGGTACATGGGAGCGTGGGGTGGGGGGGGCAGAGGAGTTTAATACTTTTTTTTAAAACGTACCTGATGATGATGGCCGCCTTGCCTCTCGCTGATTCTCTGCTCTCCTACTCCCAGTAGTCCCTAGGGCAGCATCATGGACTCCCCATCCAATCCCGGCGCTACTCTCAAGCATGAGGGCAGCATGAGGATTGGCTTGAGAAGGCTGAAAAGACGCTCGCTCAGGCACAGGGAGTCTGTGTTGTTTCTTCAACCCGGCTGTATAATACAGCCTGGTTGAAGAAAGCAAAGTGTGCTTGAGACGGCCAGCCAAACTGACTCGTGCACTTACAAGTGCACATCTCACTCCTCCTATTGGCTGCTGGCTCTGAGCCAGTGGGGCGACGCTCTTCCACCATTGCGGAGGAGCTGCTACTCGATGCTCACTGGCTAATGTACATCCTCAAATGTCCTAACCACTCTGACATACATAGACTACTCTTCTATGAATTCTTGCCAGTGTCTAGATACAGAGGGATGCTATCACAAGCAGCAAGTCACCACCTCAATGAAAGATGAATGCCAGTGATGCTCCTATATTTGATATAGTTCAGAAACCTTACTGCTTAACTTTTCATATCCCTGCAAATTATTGGTGTTCCTATGAGTGCCTATAAGGCGTAATGCATTGAGCGGAGGGAGAGTGTTTGAAGCAAAACAAGACTGGGAGTAGCCAGGGCATCATTGGGTTGATGGCTGCAGCTGGTGGGCTCTAGCCCAGCACTAATTCTTTGGGTAGCCGGTGTATTTTTATCACCGGACTTTCACCCAGAACGAGAGAGAGAAAAGCAATAAAGGGAGTAGGAAGGAAGAAGATAAATACAGGAAAAAATGACTGTAGGAGAAACCAGGGATGAAAAAAGAACTTGCAAGAGTGAGATAAAGAGACAGGAAGTGTAAGTTGGTGCAAGAAGGAGGCATCAATACTAAGCAGCCTTTGTCTTCGGTAACCCCGGCTTAAGGCTGCAGGTTCCTAAGAAAACCTCTGGATCTACATCTATTTTAACAACAAATGAAACTAGGGGAATACTTTAATGCTGTCTTATGTGGCACTACTACCAGTGTTGCTATGGCTCACCTAATTGAAACAAGCTACTGGGATTACAAAAGTTATCAGTTTCTATGAAACTGAAGCAAGGATGTTGTGTGATATTCTATTGCACCTTCTATATAAACCTGTTTAACTTTTTTTCTGCCCTGGAACCCCCTTACTTTAAAGCGGTAATGTTGAGTTGAGACACAATGCCACCATCATTGGTTTTTCTTGGGTGGCTGGTGAATGGGTCTCTGCTGATAGCAAGTTGTTCACCTTTGGGGACTGAAGCTTACTTGATGGTGATGACAGTGGTTGAGTTTTTTTGTATGTAATGTGATTTAAGGCCTCAGAGTTAATGGAACCGAGGGTCCTGTTGGTGGGGTGCGGAAATTAACATACACTCTGGGTTAAAACCTATGAATCCCATGAGGAATGAGGAATTATGGGAAACTGACAATTCTGGGTCTGATTTCCCCCCTTAATTTCTCATTTCCCCCCACTGTTTCCCCTGGAAATTTTGCCTGTTTCATGGGTTGAAATATTCAAGGGAAACAAGCAAACCTTATAATTCCCAATGGGGCCAGTAACATCTTTTGCGGCTCCATTGAAAAATGGCCTTTAGAAATGAGAGCCTAGGGCAGAGAGTGACAGACATAACTCTTCTGAGTAAGGTTTTTCTGGGTGGTCTGGAAATCACTAAGGAAAAAAGGGTGCCTGAATCACAAAGGTAAGATTTCATGTTTTTGTAAATGTACGTGTTTTTTCACTATTCACAAAACTGCAGTTTAAAAGTAAGTTAAGGAGTGCGGAGACTACACAGTTGGGGCAGAGAACAGCACATATAAATAGTTAGGACAGGCCTTTAAATGTTTTTTTATCTGCAGATGTCTCCACCGCGACTGCAGAGTCTCTGCACTCCTAAACTTACTATTAAAATGCACTTTTGTGAATTTGAAAAAATGCAAACTTACACAAACATGTAAATTACCTTTGTGAAACAGGCCCTACATGTTTAGATTGCATATTGAGGTTAAATTGCATAGCATAAGCAAAAGTAAGACAGGTCCACAGACAGCTGATAGGTCCAGGTGATGGGTTTATTGATAGTTTGAGAGGATGTAATGGAAAGCATAAAGCCCATCCACTTCTTACACCCTTTTAACTTACTGGTTAAAATATTGGGAGGTACAAAACATTAGAGAAAGATGTCAGACAGTGAAAAGAGGTATTAGAGCCACAAGAGAAGGGCTGCTTTCAGTGAGGGCTGAAAAGTATGGCAATTGGAGGGATGGGGAAAAGGGTTAATACTTTTTTTTTAAATACATAAAAAAAATACACAACAGAAATAAATAAAGAGTTATTTACCATGCATTCGTAGACACGTCTTCCTCACTCGAGTTGTCTACTTCTCCTGACGTCACATCCAGCTGGGCTTAACCAATCCTGGCAATGCATGAGAGCAGTGCCAGGATTGGAGGAAGCGGTCTCTCTCGCCACTACAGAGGACACTGTAGGCTTGTGTAGGCTCTCAACCCGGCTTGAGAGGTTTATAGTGTGCATGTCAAGCTGGCCGTCCCAAAGGGACATGCGCACTATAAACTAGTGCACAGGCAGCCCACCATTGCTGCCACTCAACAGGCCTGCCCCGTACTGACACTCGGTTCAGGACAGGTTGACGGAAAATAAAATAGTAATGAACTAACTTTATTACCATTTTATTTTTCGTCGATGGGGCATTTCTGGGGCAATTAAGTAGGGCGACACTTCTTTGCTCAAACGGAGGATCTGCCCCTGGTTTGTGTAGGAAGTGTGAGTAGAGAATAACAGTATGAGGGTAGGGGCAAAGGCTATATTTGCTGTAAGCATTTCTTCTTCTATACATCAAGGCAACTTTTACACAACTTGAAAGCAAGTCTGTGCAGTCCTGACCTCTTCCAAACATGTACTGCTGTCTAAAGCAAGACTCTGGGAGACAGACACCTCGAGGCACACTCTCATGGCATTAGTGGCACTATTTCATAATTATGTAAATGTAGCAACTCGAGAATCACCAAAATTACTGCCTGTGGTTTTGGGAGGGGAGGTAACGTGCCAGCGCAGATTCTAGATTTCTGCATAGAATGGAAAATTAAAATGCTTGCAGACTTTTACACAGACATGCATTTGTATATTAAATCCAGCAACTCCTGGCATTGCTAAATTAGTAAAAAAAAAAAAAAAAGTTTCTTAGGAACCTGCTGCCAGCGTTGTCCAGCGCCAGGGCTACTGGACAACTTGGCTAACAAGTTTTAATTCCATCTCATGCCTCTCCCTTCCACCATTTTAGTATTCCTTTAAATGACAAATGCAGATTCTTTTTAATCACTCGTTCTCTCTTTTTCTCAGTTTTCCTTTTTTTTTACTCTTTCTTTTTTTATGTATTCATTTTACTCACTTCCTCTCTCATACTCTGGGTCGATGAAAAATAAGTCCGGCTGCCCAAAAAGAAGTGCCAGTGCCGACTGCCCGAGTCCACCTGCACAAAATAAGCTGCGACTACGAGGCAGCACACATCCCATTTTGCCACCCCCTCTTCTCTCGCCTCACTGAGCGTGGAAAAGATGACACATAAGTGTACTCTCATCCTAAGGCCTCGCTCAGCCATCTCTGTATCCGGGAGATGCTGGATCAGCCGAGTCACAGTGGACTGCAACTTCCGGGTGTGGCGCCAAGTCAAACAGGCGCTGTAAAGAGGCATCTTGTGTCAACGGTGGGGGTGCTTGGAAACAACGATGCCATCTTGAGCTGGAACAGGGGGGCTGCGCCAGCAGCGAGATGTGTCTTGGCTGACTCAGACAGACGGGTGTTCACACTGACATGCTGCCTTGATCGTTTCCAAGGGATGTTCACAGTGAGATCCTGCTTTATTTGACTTTCTCACTGAGGGCTGTTCACACTGAGGTCCCGCCCCGGTTACGTACTATGAAGGATGCCCACAGTGAGAAAGCTCGCTCTGCTGGCCCACATAAGGGGGCTTTAGGCCCTGCCTGCCTGAGTCAGTGATCATGGACGTCAATTCACCAAAATGCTCTGGGTAGCATAACTGACATCTCATGCCCTTTGACCCTAGTGATTTCTCAGGAAGTCCCATAAGTTCAAGTTCAGGGATTTATATAGCGCACTACTCACCCAGAGGGTCTCAAGGCGCTTGGGGAGGGGGGGGTTCATTTTTTGTCGAATAGCCAAGTTTTGAGTTCTTTTCTGAAGGAGATGTGGTTCTGTGTAAGGCGGAGGTGAGTGGGGAGTGAGTTCCAGGTCTTGGCCGCCAGGAAGGAGAAGGATCTGCCACCCATGGTGGATTTTCGGATATGCGGGACTGCGTCGAGGGCTTGGTTAGAGGATCTTAGTTGGCGGTTGGGTGTGTAGAAGGAAAGTCGAGTGTTGAGGCATTCGGGTCCTAGTTTGTAGAGGGCCTTGTGTGCGTGGGTGACCTTTGACTCAGGTGATTTCACAAAAAGTGATCTCACACAATCATTGACCCTGGTGTAACTAACAACTGTGAAATTGATAAAAATAAAACTTACAATATGTGATATTGAAAAACAACAAAATTATATTAATATAGGTACAATTGCGCTTTAGTTATTAGCCAAATTCACAAGGTTGTTGTGTTGATGTTCCAGGGGCTCAACAACAAAAAGTCGACAGAAAAGAGTAGGAGAGCAGCTATCATAGACCAGGCGAACATCCATCATAGGCCAAGAGAACAGCCATCATAGACTAGCTACAGCAGTCATTCTCCTAAACATAGCTACAAACTCTCAGATACATGCTCATACCCTGGGTTCAGCCATAGTATGTCAGCCATAATTTGCCTATGCACAACCATAACAAGATTAGACATAGTGTCAAAGACCTAAATACAGCTTTAAAAGCCCAGACAGAATTTCCATGTGTCTTAGCAAAACCAGCAGATGCCAGGCATACCCAGTATGCCTGTGCTGACTCATAATTTCATAACCATTAACCAAAGGCTCACCCTGGTTGGTACATCTGAATAAGATCTTCTTATAAGAGCCAATCTGCACACAGAATGCATTTACCTAGCCCCGGAGCAAATATACCCAGGGCTACTAAAAGTATGCGATTGTGCATCTGCGGAGATTTTCGCATATTTGTCGCATTTGCCACATAATCCATCATCTGCCGCATAATCTGCAGATTTAACTCCAAAAATTGTTTATAGTTCAAACGGTCCAAAAGTTAGTAAAAACACAGCAACACTTGTTGTTGCTTATTGGAAGGCCCTCTGCAAGAGCCGATTGGTCACCGTTCTGCATCTTCTAGCTATATTTTTGTATTAAACTTGTACTAATGAGGTACAACTAATGACAGTGTTAACAAGCCTAAAAATGGCTAAATAATAAAGCAAAATACTATCACACAATCTGGCGCATAATTCGCCTTTTCTTGCCACATATTTGACTCAACCCTGCTGCATAATTTGACTCTTCCCACCGCATAATTCCAGTGGCCCTGATTATACCCATCAAAAAACATAGTCACTCTTCTCACACACAATTTTCAATCCTTTGGTTTTTCCCCAGTCAAATCTGACTGCAAGCACAGGAAATATGTGTGCCTATTCCGGGATAAGCGTTTTACCGTAATCACTTATTTGTGTAGCATAGACCTACCTTTAAATACAAAAAATCCTTTTTATTTTAAATAAATTGATATTTTCAGCATAATCACTTTATTTTATATGGCTATTAAACCTCTGGCATGGAGCGGACCTTCCTGGATCTGCTTTGGATACATACATGAATTATATCAGCCTTATATATAGTTCATGTCTCACAATTGTCTCTTAGAATTATATTAATGGTGATACCCAACAGAACAATTTTTAAAACATTTTAAACCTATGACACCACCATGTGTGCATGTAGACATTTCTTGTTTGCATACAGCCAGTGCTTTAACATCTTTCATCATTAAATCACATCCCACCTGTGTGCATGTTCGGGCTACATTTCTTCTTGCCATTGGACAGGAGCCAGTCACCTGTGTGCAACCAGTCACATATTTTAGAGTGCAACTGAGTGTTTTTTTGTTGTGTGTTTTGCTGCATGTTTGAGGAATGTGTGTTTGTTGTACCCATGTTAGAATATATATATATATGTGTGTGTTTTAGAAATGCTTGGCAGGTTGAGTGTGTCAAGAATAAGTGTATGACTGTGGCCATCTTAGGTATGAGAGCCTAACATGGTCACAGTCATACACATATTCTTGATCCACACAACCTGGCACACATTCATAAAACCCATACACCCACACAAACACTTTCTAACATAGGTAAAACATACACACATTCCTCAACCACACAGTAAAGCTCTATAAAAGGCTTTCATTTATACACTCACAGTTCACAAGCATTGAATGAGACACGCAAGCAAGACCTCTCTCTCGCTAGGGGTCGCAAGCAACATGCTAGGGTTCACAAGCTGCAGTCTAGGGGTCGCAGCTGAGATGCTCAATGTGAAATACTCTCTGTGCCTAACTCACTGAGGGATGCTCACTGTGAGGATGATGGAAAGCGGAAACTATCTGTGAGGAAAGGTGTGTGATGGCTGTGGGCATGCAGGGATTATGGGAAAGCCGTGGATGAAGGAAGGTCAATAGGGCGTTTTGCAAAGTGGCACTTTTTATTGGCCCTGAGACAATCGTCCCATTAATGGATTGATGTAACAATGCTTGCACATGGCAGGAGTGAATGCAGAGGTAGGTAGAGGTCTGCACTCCCTTTGGGGCCTCAGTCTCTTAAAGGGAGAGGTGTGGTGCAGCGGCCAGAGTGGCTGACTACGTAGCAAGGGGCTCGCGGTTTGCCTCTCAGCGGCAGCTCAGCTCAGCACCCAGTGACTCTGGGCCATAGCTCACTCAAGCTCCCCCCCCCGTGCCTTGAGATACCTAGGGGTGATTAGTTTGCGCTTTACAAATACCAGATACAGATTTCCAGCTGCTGCACCATGAGTACTGACAAAGCCAGATGTGTAAATCCTTGGACACCCATCCTTTGCTTTGAGCTGGATTAATACAGCTGGCATATCTGACTCCAAGCAAAGACTTACCCAGGTCCCATAACTGCTGCTCTGCATATAAAGCGTGGCCAATAACTCTTCTATTCCTGGTATAAAAGTATATTTTTTCATGTGCTCAATGCCACAAAGTTTAACAAAATGAGCATTGGTTAAACCAATAAGTCATGCCTGTAAATGGACAAACTATTGGCCAAATGCGTTACCAATGCTTGTTTTCACCATCATCCAAACACTTCCGTCAAGATACATGCACAATCATGTTTAAAAATCTTGGAATGGGTTTCCTGTTAAAGGAAAACTTTTCCAAGATGGCCACCATGCGCCATGATGCGCATGCATCGTGACACATTCACACATATATGCCTGGATGTGTGAGAACACATGCCGAATGAGAGGAATCATCCTTTACCATGCATTTGTAATTTTTTTTAAACATGCCTTAAGCACACAATCTTTAAAAGGCAGATACCTTTACTATGCAAGCCTTTACAATATATGGTAATTGGCTTAGTTTAATGAATCTTCACGAAATTGTCCCCAATAATTCGAAGCTCACTTCAACTGCTGTCTGGAAACATTTGGGGCGATCCGTGAAGCGGGGACAGAGAAAAAGGGAGGTCTCAAAACGCGTTTTCCCGATGTTAATACCCATAGGGTTTTTTAACACGACTACAGACCAAACCGCTGGACGGAATTACACAATATTCAGCAGAAAAGTAGATATTGGTCTAGGGAAGTGCATTTTTTGATTTTGTGTAAATTCATTCAGTAGTTTTAGATATATTAACTGAAATCCAAATTTGTATATCTAGGGCACGGATCTACCGCAGATCCAACAGTCCCAAGGTGAAATGTGATTTGCTGCCAACACTTCAACCAGAAAGTGTTGTCATCCATCTTGGGACTCACTTTCATCCGAGTCCCAAATAAAATGTTTAACAAAACAAAAAGGGGGCAGGATAGGAATACCCTGCCCTGTCGCACTGGTCCTGGGGTTCCCCTGGGACCCCACCAGGGCCATTAAACGTTTTTTTGTTCAAATGTTCAGCGGTAATCACAGCTTGATCCTCGAAACACATATATATATATTTTTCAAACAAGCGTAGGCTTGTGCTTTTTTTTAAAACAGCCCCTGAGTGGGCGAGGTCTTCTGGGCATTTTTAAAAGAAATGGGGTGCGCACAGGTCACCCCATCTAAGGCTCTATGATCCCTGCAGACCGCTACCTCCCAATGCCTAATCTTTTTAGATGGAGGGGGGCCGTGTGGACCCTCCTCCTGGGCTTCGTTGAAGCCCCTGGACCCACCACCTCCCGGGGCTTTATTTTTGTAAAAGGGCGTGGCACACAGTCCCCCCCTCCTGGGCTTTGTGGAAGCCCCAGGGACCATGACCTTCACATGGTGATAAATAGCTCAAATGTTTGAAAAGTTTTCTGAGAATGCAACAACACGTGTTACTGCGCAGTGAAAGGCTAGTTGCAAAGCTGGACTTGTCACCTTTTTTTGCTTATTACTATATTTGGGTTTTAAAATGGCACTATTGAGGTGCAACCAATGCCCAGACAGTGTTACCAAGTTCAAAAACACTATATATATTCACTAAGAAAACGAAGGCACAAGGAATGCATTTTTTAAACACAACTACAGGCTGAACCGCTGAACGGATTGACGGGAAATTTGGCAGAAAGCGAGCTCCTGGTCCAGAAAGAGTGCTTTTTGTAATTTGACGTAAATCTGCTTAGTAGTTATTAAAGATATAAAAATGAGTATCTCTAGGGAAGCAGGTCCTTCACAGATCTAACTGGGTGGGATCTGCGGATCCAGGCAAAAAGCAAGGCCATGATTGGCTGCCACAACCTGAAAGGAAAGTTGCAGTCACTATTTTGTTTCTTGGTCAGCCTGGGGGTGGGGGAAGAAAAGTGAAAAATAATATAAGGGGTTAGGATAGAGATATCCTGACCCCATAGGACAAATGAAGGTGTCTCTGAGGGATGTCTCATGGGCAAACAATTGCCCACTTTTTAGGGGGGGACCAAACAGCAGATCCGCGTACCCATCACAGGGCTCAGCTCAGCCCTCAATGTAAATCCACGATGGATCAGCGGAGCTGAAACACAAAGATAAATAAATACACCCACTTACACTACAAAACCCTGCCATGCATGGCCAAAGGCCATGTGTGGCATGGGGTTGGGTGCATGTAGGAGGGTTGGCCGGAGGGCCTGGTCACAGGCTAGACTCTGCGGCTAATCCCCGCCATGCGCGGCATGAAGGCCATGTGCGGCAGTGGTTGTATTAACGTAGGTAATTATATATATTACTTTATGTTAGAAAAACATTGAAATTCACTGAAAAAATGAAGGTTACAGGGACATTATAGTTAGGTTCACATTTTACTCACTCAAAACCAGAGACATTCAGCAGTTATAGTTATACTTATAGTTGTACTTATCTGAAGACGCTATAACTCATGCCGTAAGTAACTTTAGGCCACAAGTTATAGTTTCTGAACATAAGTATAACTATAACTGCTGAATTTCTATGTTTTTTTGTGGGTAATATGCCAACCTAACTATAACGTCCCTCTAACCTTGTTTTTTTTCAAATACATATATATGTATACATGCTTATATATATGTGTATATATATATATATATATATATATATATATATATATATATATATATATATATATATATATATATATATATATATATATATATATATATATACACAAAAAAGAAGCAGAGAACTCTGGCCAGTTCTCATGTTTAGGTGGAAAGCAGCTCCTGTATAGAGCACTCTCAACACCAGCGACACTCTAGATCTGCTCACCTCAAATGTCTGCTTTTCTATCAAAGTCTTTCAGCATAGGATTAGCACAGTATCCTCCATGCTAAAATAGAAAGGGACAAAGCTGTACCTCTCTGAAGAGCTCTAGTAGAGCAAAACACTGTGTTGCATTTACCCATTTCAGGTTGGCTTGGTTGGTATTTTACCAATTCAAAGCTGTAACACTGTATCTGGAGTGGTAAATGGCTTTTGTAATTTTACAGCTCGGCATGGACAATACTCTGCTAGTCCTATGCTTAAAGAATGTGTCCCTTGAATGAGAGGCATCTTCGGATATATCAGGGGCATCTTCGGATATATATATATATATATATATGTTGACTCTGTAAAATAAAAACGGGAGAAGCAATACCAACGTGCCTACGAGTGCTGTTTTCCGAAAAGTGATCTTGAGGATTATGAGCTATATATATATATATATATATATATATATATATATATATATATATATATATATATATATATATATATATATATATATGTAGCTCGTAATCCTATATATATGTAGCTCATATATATATATATATATATATATATATATATGAATTCCATCTGGCCCAAGTTGGAGGCTCCCGGGTGCTCTAGGGCGGTGCACGCGAGGCGCAGCAGGACCCGCTGTGATTAAATGAATTCAATTTTCTCCTTGCAGAGTGGTTTGTTCCTCGGGCACTCCCGTGTGTCATAAAAGTTCAAACCACACCGGTTTTTTAGGTCGATGGTAAATTTTATTCCAGCAACCAGCAACACCTTACGCGTTTCGGTCTCTACGGAGACCTTGCTCACAGGTTAACTGAGTCGACATGTTTTTAGCATTTAAATAAAATGAAAAAAATTATAAGAAGTTACATCACTTCCTGTGTCTCACACAGGCCTTATGGGACATGTAGTTTCAAAAAGTCATTTATGAATATATCCATACCAAACGATTCGGTGCATTTGTTCAAATTTGTTTCATGATTACCGCAAATTATAAACAATATTTAAACAGTAATTAAGCCCTCCAGTGGGCATTAGAAATTAACAGCGTGTCCGTACCAATTGTTAGCACACATTTGTGAAAAATTCAATGATTTAAAACAATTTGACCTTGTGAGAATGACATGCTCCCTGACAGACAACATAGCTATATATTCCTGAGTAAGGGACTGACCCAATGTCCACTCTGCATATATTGCAAACAACAAGTGTGGCCACAGGCAGATAAATCAGTTTGTAACCAAGACCTTATGAATGACATTCACCAAGCTGTCCAATCAAATTTTCCTTATGACTTTTCCAATACAATCCTTTTATGGAAGTAGAGTCCCTTTTGTTCTCTATGATGATATGCTTTTACAAGTTTACCTGTAACCGTGGTCCAGAAGATTCTTCTTGGCACTCAGGCAAGCACTGGTATGGACCAACTTACCAGCTTGTGTGGAGGAAACAGACAATCTGTGACTCATGCATATCCAACAACATGCATGGAGATAATGGGCCTAATTCACAAACTGCACTTTGTGGCATGTTTAGTTGTACTACAAAACATACTAAAAATAAACTACAAAGTGTAAGTTTTGCCTATACCTATATGCGTGAGTTCTTTGCCATGACTACGGAGTCTCTGAACAATTAATTTTACATTTTAGTAGTAAATGTGGGAGGGAAATAGGGGAGTGGGTGGAAAAAGGGTAAAACTTACAACTAAACAGGATGGGATTAAGGAGGAGTATGAAGGGCTTAGGGAGGGTCAGAGAGGCGTTTAGGGAGGGACTTCACCCACACAAGAGTAAGCCAATTGCATTACTCTGGGGGTGGAGACATGTATCCTACACTTTTGCAGTAAGTTTATAATCAGAGTTTGTGAATAACAAAAGTAGTGCACTTACTACAAAGAGTAAAATTACTCAAAAGTGTAATTAACAACTATAGGATCCTTCCAGAGACTTCCAGGAATGCAGTTTGTTTTAGTGGGTTACTGCAACACTTTTCCCTAAAACGGTACACACACACAGGGTACACACACACACACACAAGAAATCCACACTTTAATGCAGGATATATGCAAAAGCTTAGTTACAGATAGAAATATTATGGTTATTAAAAGGAAGGCACAGCATGTGAATAATATGAAAAGTAACAACATAACATGCACCACTCTTTGATAGAATTCTGTCCTACGTAAACCCAGCTAATGTCTACACGAGCCCCCAAACATCTGAAAATAAGAGCTTCCTAGATGGAATACACGTATAACTGATCAGTTCTCATAATTTTACAGTCCTCTGCCTACCTTTATGCAAAGTCAAACTCTATCTCTGGTATGTGGCTGTTTGTGAGAGAACAAGATAAATGAGAAAGCAAAAATTGATGCAGAATGTGGTAGATGCTCATTCTAGTATGTCGTAAGCTCCACTTTCCTGTTACAAAAGTGTGTGAGTGTGTGAGTGTGTATGGTGTGTGTGTATGGTGTGTGTGCATGTGTGTGTACGTGTGTGTGGGTGTGTGCCTCCCTAGCAAGCGCCCACCTTTCTTTCAGCTACCACCCATTGCAATTGGTGACCTTCCCTGGCACATCAGGGTCCTTGCTTGCATGATGGTGCCCAACCCTGAAATAATGATTGTCCTTGCATCCTGTGGCCACTCTTGGCATATTGTGGGAATTATTGTCCATATTTGGCATATAGATGGCCCAACTTAATGGAGGCTTTGAGGTGCATATTGTGGACAATGATGTCATAATGTTGATCATTCCTTGCACATTCGTGGCTATCACTGATATACTGTATGCATGCTTGGCATTATAGTGAGTATTCCTAACATAATGTCCCACTACCGTTATAGAGGCCATAACTGACATATTGTCAGCATCTAAGGATTCGAGGTTGCCGCTCCTAGCTTAAAAGAAAGATACTTGGGCATATTGTGGAAATCACAGGTGTAGCGGTTTTCTCTCCTTCTATTTTGGAGGTATTGGTGATATTGGAATAGTGGTAGCTATCCTTGGTATATTGTGGGTATCTTTGGCAGTATGGCGGTAGCAATTAGTTGAATATGATGGGCCTCCCTGGCATAAAGTGATGGTATGTAGCCATATGAGACATATTCTGTGCATATGAGGCACTTGTGCAATTGCCTACATCAGTCCTTGATGAAATTGACAATCTGTTCTTAGAAGACAAAAAAAACATTGTCTAAAAATGAACAGATGGTATTTTGCCATGAATATAGTAATTTTCAGAAAAGTACAGTTTTCGTTGTTGGGAATTCAGTTGCATCTATCCAAAAGGCAAGCTTCTATTTGATATCAAAATGGGCAATATATTTCAATATATTTACAAGCTGTTGTTCAATTGATAATTCATGCTGCGTTGAAGAGAATTTAGCTGATGCTGTTACTTTGGTGCCAGGGTGTAATTGTTGCTATTTTATTCATCATGTGGAGCCATTATCATATTCTGTATTGATAATCATTATTACTAATGTGCCTGTACTATGAGCCTGGAAGATTTGTACATGCTAAAGATCCTGGAAGATTTATGCATGCTAAAGATCCTGGAAGATGTGTGCATGGTAAAGAAGACGTCTGCTGTGCTGTCTAAAACTGTAATTGGTAAAATGAGCACTTGTTTTGCTGTTTGTTTGAGCCTGTAACATCTCTCTAGCCCGAGGAATAGTTCTGATGTCTACAGCCTAAGAATGTGAGATCTGTGAATCAGCTTGGAAGAGGTGCGGAGGGAACAAGCACTGGCAAAGCCAGTAGGCCTGGCTTTCATTTTGTATCATTTAACAAATCCTACAGAACGGGAAAAAATAAACAGTCGGGTTCTGTATACAGTGAATCCCGCAGAATTAAAAAAAGTGTGAAGATTTAGTGTACTTTTGAGATGTAACACACAATCTCTTTCATGACAAGCAAGCACTCTATAGGAAGTTGAATGATGTGCAGAATAGCCAATAGCATATTGCGAGACAATAATGTTTCTCTAGTGCAGTGAACTCAAGGTACGGCATCGGGGGCGCATGTGGCCCTCCTGACCTTTACTTGTGGCCCCCAGGTCAATAGCAGCCCTGGGTCTCGACTCAGAAAGAACATTAAGAAGATGCTAAATAAAGAGGCATGCATTTATTTATTTCAAGGTTAATTTAAGTGTAAGAAATAAAGAAGCTAAGTTGCCCTTCATAGCTTAAACTTAGAAAACCTTTTATTTTAAAGACATCTTACAGCAGAAGTTAGATAAAGTCTGTTCAAATTTCAAAAAGTGTTAATCATTAACATGCAGAACCGTTTTACACCTTAGTACATCAGATATTATATTGATTTGGAGAAGTGTGGCTCAATGGTTAGAGCGGCAGACCCTGATGCAGAGGTCTAGCCCGGGACCAGGGTTCAATTCCCCCCCCTCGGCAGGCGTTGGGCTCAAAATTCCACAGACCTGATAATTTTCACCTTCGTGCCTATTCTAATCATGGAGTCCCACTCTGCAACTCTGGGCAATAGCTTGCTTAATCTCCACAACGGCCCCCACAATGCTAAGGATGCCTGGCCTTCACCTTGGGGGTGATGCCTCACAGGGAAAGCCAGGATGGGTTCCACAGTGGTATTAGTACAAGCGCCTTGAGACCCTTGTGGGTGAGTAGTGCGCTATACAAGTATCAATTTACAATTTGATATATATATATATATATATATATATATATATATATATATATATATATATATATATATATATATATATATATATATATATATATATATATATATATATATATATATATATATATATATATATATATATATATATATGTTTTTTGGTTGAAGCACTAGTTTTCACACATGAATTTAGAATTTTTCATTCTCCACCTTGACAACAATGCCAATAGTGAACTAAGAGGCAAGTCAGTTGTTACGTGCACTCTTTGGGTGGCCTGGGTTTACATCATACATGAAAAACATTATGTTTTATTTAGTCAACCACAGGAGTAGATTTTGTACAGCACAAATCCTGAAGTTATGTATTTCAAGATCCTCATATGTAATAGTGAAAAAGGAGAGCCAGTGAAATAAAACAATTGCCTAGGATCACACAATTTTGTTAAATGGAGAAGCTGGGATTAATCCCAAATGTTTGGTTTCATAATATGCAATTTAGACACTAGAAATATATGCTCCACTTCCCCTACACCTACTTTATTCCCAGTGCCCCCGAACTCCAGACCGCCACCCTGCTGGCAACAATGCGGCCCTCCGTCACATCACAGACCAAACTTGGTGGCCCCAGGGAAAATGGTTGTGAGTACCCATGCTGTAGTGGAAATGAAGTCATCCCTATATGTATCTTAAGAATTGTTTACCTTGGTTTTGCAGATAAATGTGTTATCACGCTACACCTAAAAATATAAGCACATTACTGGACGACTGTGGCAGGCAAAATGTTGACCATAATCACACCTCTTTTGAAAATATGCACTGTCCAGACCCCCTGAAGGCCCTGCTTTCTTTTACTTTCCACTTTCTCACTTCATGTCCTACATCATTCTATCCTCTATTTCACTGTTCTGTGCAATTTTGGAGCATTGCTTTTTGACATTGAGTTCATCGTTTTTACTGGTTCAAATAAGAAAAAAATATAACTCTCTTAAGTGTTCTTAAAAAGGAACTGCCATGGAAGATGAGCAGCCAGTGTCATGGGTTATAGCTATTGCCGCAATATGAATAATATATAACATTCGTATTACAGCGATCATAAAGTAAATTCTAAATGAATTACAAGGCAGCCAAGAAGATTTTCCCGTATTAATATACTATAATATTTATATATAATGAGACAATATTTCGACCCTTAAACCCATGACTAAAATCACTGGGATTACGGGTCAAACCTTGCAAGTCATCATTTATGAATGCTGGGGAAGACCATTTTAGTGTATATAAGTCCTTCCTGTATCAAATCCCCTGCTGTGATAATCACATTGGGGGGTCCCACAAATAGATTTGAAACTGATTCTCGAATATGGCCTTCCACACCTCAACTCAGTCCAAAGGGTCTTGAAAGTTGTCCAACCTGTGTGTGCGTGTGAGTACTCACTCCCTGGCTCCGAAGTCACCCTTGCTCAGAGTGGAGTCCTTTGTAAAACTAACACCCGTGCTGCCCACTCCCCTGTCAGTGCACTGAAAGCAGGGGGCTAGCTTCAGGTGGGGGGGGGGGGTTACAACCCCCAATAAATGTATGTTCAGAAATATATGTGGGTACAGTTGCTTTCAGTCAAGTATGGAGAGCCGTCTGTCGGATTTCACCATTATTTTTTACATTCACACAGACAAAAACGCTGAATACACTCTCTCTCTCTCTCTGTCTGTCTTGAAAGTCCTCGAAAATGTTGGTTATTTTACAAAATATTGTGTTGTCTCTCTTAGTACTTCTTCTATTAATGTGCATTTCTCTCCCTTTCCGCTGTCCGGTAGGCCCCTCTCATGCACCTTGCTTGTCCTTTAATGTATTATAACATTAAATGCCAGCGGGATTGTTGGGAAAATCTCAAGTTTACACCTCCAATGTTACTGACCAAGCTACGCCCCTGAATGACAGTCCGGCTGGGCCCTCAACAATCTGTCTCCAACCTGCCTCCAGAGAAAGCAACTGAAACCCCGCCATCCATGCAAACGCCTTGCTTCAGCCCGCGTTAGGAATCCGCTTGCTCTGGAAACGGAAACCAGATTAGATATTTCTGGAAAACCCTATGAGGACAGGAAGCATGGTCTTCCTGCTGCAGGGCCCTAGTAGCAGAGCACTATGTGTGAGTGAAAAACCACACAAACAAAGCCAGGAAACCTTAACTGCCACAGACTGTACCAACTGAGATAGCAATTCCATTCTCTGATGAAGAGCTATTCCTTCAGGCAGTGTCTGTCACATGATTGATGCCCCGCCCTCGAGGCGCATAATTCCTTTAAGAAGAATTGGCCCGTTAACAAGCTTTGCCCGTACATGGCCACTGCAAGTGCATAGCCCGTGGGCTTGTAAAAGAGCTTCTTGAAGCCCTGCCAAGTGTTCTACACCTCATGTTAGAGTAACGGATTCAGATAAATTCCCAGCAACAAATCAAAGATCGGAGATTGTCAATCAAGCCAGCTGCCAGCTTGTTCTCTTTCTGAAGCTCTCAGATTTCCTGGCTGGCAAATAGAATCTGTTTGCCCTTACAGCCAATCATGGAAGCTGTTTCAGTTTAGCACAACCTTTGAGTGTAGTAGAGTCCTGTGTGTCCTCTTTCCCTATATGTCTGAGCTGGTGTCTGGAATACCATGAGTGAATGATGGAATAGAACATCGGTACTCAAAAACATTTTCCAGGGGGCCGCAAAGTTTGGTCTATGGTGCGACAGAAGGCTGCACTGATACCAGCGGGGGTGTAAAGTGGATGTAGGGGAAGCAAAGCATGTATATCTAGTGGCTGTTTTTAAAAATGAAGGTCTTCCTAAAATGAAGGGTGTAGTTACTGCCTTTCCCTAACTGCAAATTAACTTTTAAGTAAGTGCTTGCTGTATATATATTTTTAAACATTCTTTCATTTATTTTTATTTTATTTTATTTATGCGATTTTATATAGCGCAAACTTTACCCAAAGGTGTCAGAGCGCTTTACATAAGAATCAGTTGAGAAACATAAGGACTTAGGATTACATGTGTTACATAAAGGATCCAAACAGAAAAAATTGCAAATGTACAAGATGTAAAGTCACACAAGGAGGAGATACAAATGGATATACTCTAAGAGTCACATAGGAATGGTAGATAGTACAAAGGTCTACTGCATATACTAGTGATTAGAGTTATCTCTATATACATAGGGAAGGGATACGAATGGATATACTCTGAGAGTCACATAGGAATGGTAGGTAGTACAAAGGTCAACCGCATATACTAGTGATTAGAGTTATCTCTCTATACATAGGGAAGGGATACACATGGATATACTCTAAGAGTCACATAGGAATGGTAGAGAGCACAATGGGGAGGGGCGCATGTTGCCCCCAGGCTGCACTTTGAGTATCACTGTAATAGAATGTTGCTGTGTGTGTGGAGTGGAAGCCAGGGGATAGGGTCGGTGGAGGGAGGATGGAGCCCTAAGAGGATCTATCTGCTGTAACCAAAGGGCCTAAATGGAATAAAGAACATATCTCCTAACAGAGCCTCTCCAGACCCTTGTATGAAGGCCCTGCCCTCCACTGTCAACATGTGACAAGGATAGCACATGGGGCAATAAGCTGGCACTGTTGGCGGAACAGTCTGTCTGTCAGTCAGTGTCGCATGTGTCCTATGGTCCAGTGGTTTCCCCGCTGCTTTTTACAAGTGACACAAAGAGAAGATCAAATTAACTTGCATTATTATCATTTTATTTTCTCCTACTTCCGGCCGCTTTGCATTAGGGGCGGAGGTAGGGAAGGAGTGGGAGCACCCTCCTAAAGTGCGTATTGGCTGCTTTGCTGGCCCTCTCAGGCAGCCCAAAACAGTCTTGTCATGCTCACCATGCAGGCTGCATTACAGCCTACAAGGAGAACATGTCCGGCACCCAGTCAGCGTCTGAGCACCCAAACACGACGCTCAGATTCATCACAATGCTGCTGAGGCAGCTTTGTGATTGGCTGACTAGGAGCCTGGGTGTGCTATCGGTAAAACTGAGCCATGGAAGACTCCAGAGGCAAGGAAGCGGCAAGAAGGTGCATTGTTATTTTATTTTTTTAATTCCCGCTTTCCCCATGTCCTCCCAACTCCCGCCCCCACCCACCTACCTCCAGGGTCCTCCCGCACCCCTACCTACCATCAGTACCGGCCGCGACTGCTATAGTCACTTAACCCATTCGGCGCTTATCACGAGCTCAGCTTGTCATGAGGCACAGTGGAGCTGAGCTCGTCATAACTGCTGTGGAACGCCCATGCAGGGCTAATTCCCCTCCTTCGCGGGCGTTCCACAGGAGTGGGCGGAGTCGTCACGAGCACCGCGATGCCGCTCACGGGCCCCCTCTCCCCTGCACCGCGGGGGAATAAGCCCCGCAAGGAAGGGGTTAACCCTGCACCAGCCCCCGTGTCTCATAGTCATTCTAGCAGAGCCTGTCGCCACGAAGCACCAGATCGATGGATTCAGAGTAAGTCATGGACCACCAGAGGCCGGCGATCCACTGGCCATTAATAATTACATTGCAAATATTTCAGTTATTCTGAAACATTCATACAGTTATTATTACTCACATAACTATTTCAATATTGTTTCGAAAAAACACCAAATACACATAAAAAAAAATAGCCCATCTACATCCCTAAGAACAGACCTGGAGGTGACTGACAGTGGCGTTTAGCACCAGCGTTTTCAGAGAGCCAATGTGAAACATATGTATGTTTGGAGTGCTCCCAAGTGTGACATGTGCATGCTTTGTGTGTGACACTGAATGACACTTTTGGTCAACATTTGAAGAAGACACCTGTACAATGCAAAAAATCTCCAATATTGTATACTTTGCATTGAGCTGCCTTGAGTTAAACACTGCGAACAGTGAAACAAAAACTAGCACAATTCATTGGGTGAAAACTGCATATTAAATACTGACGGCCAATACGAGATCGAGCCCAGCCCACCCTCCTGTTTGTGACTTAGGGTAAAGCTCCTGAGAGGCATAGTAGGTGACATCATGGGAATGGGAAACAGTAAACCAGGAGCGGGAGGAAACGAATACATGCTTGTTATTTACACCTTCCCTAGACTGTAAAGACATCAGAAAAGAACAGAAAGAACCAGAAAATAATAGTCACCTCATTTGTTCAGTTTCTTCTTTTCCGGTTGTCGCTACAGACATCATAGGATTAAACATTGCATAATCTTTGACCGTTGTCACATCACAGGATTCCATATTACTTAAAGTAGTAAAGGGCCAGATGCATCAAGCATCCATTTTGCGATTCCTTATTAGCGAAAAATAAGGAATCGCTAATAAGGAATAGCAAAATGGAATGCATCACGCAATCACTATAAAAATAGCGATTCCTTAGAATTCCTTAATTGCGACTCGCAAATTGCGAGTAGCAATTAATGAATACCTCCCCATTAATTCCTATGGGCCTAGAGGCCCATAGGAATGAATGGGAAGACAATCTCAATTTGCGAATCGCAATTAGCGATTCGCAAATTGAGATTGCGAGTTCAAGGGTGCAGGGGTGTCCAAAGGACACCCTGTTACACCCCTGAATGTGATCTGTGCACATATGTTGCGCACACACATGCCCTTAGGGCATGTGTGTGCGCAACATGAAACTTTGAAAAATGCACAAAAGTGCATTTTTCAAAGTTTTTACAAATTACCATGAAGTTGTACTTCGTGGTAATTTGCGTGCCCTATTAGGGAATTCGCTATTTTTGATACTTTCATGCATTGCATTTAAGGAATCTCAATTTGAGATTCCTTAAATGCAAATAATCGCAATTTAGAGAATTCTCTATTTGCGATTTTTGCATTTGGGATGATGCATCCCAAATGCAGAAATTGCACTCGCAAAGGGCCAGATTCTGAGAATCTGGCCCTTTTGCGAGCGCATTTCGCTTGATGCATCTGGCCCAAAAATCTCTGCAAAATGTGTGTAAAATTACATAAATGTATGTACAATTAAAACACAAACACCTCACTAACATAAACACCAAATATATCATTAAATGGCTAATATATATTGGTGCCCACATTAAATGTGTTATGTCCCAGCAAGGAAAACAACTCACTGAGATGTTATGAGTTGTAATGGTATTACTGGATATACATAGACTGTTTGGAAAATGGGTTCTAAACAGTGAAAACTCCTAGTTTTGCATTTTTTATCTCCCATATTGAGAGAGAGGAGAGAGAGAGAGAGATAGAGAGAGAGAGAGAGAGAGAGAGAGAGAAAGAGAGAGAGAGAGAGAGAGAAAGAGAGATAGAGAGAGATAGAGAGAGAGAGAGAGATAGATAGAGAAAGAGAGAGAGAGAGAGAGAGAGAGAAGAGAGAGAGAGAGAGAGAGAGAGAGAGAGAGGGAGAGAGAGAAAGAGAGAGAGAGAGAGAGAGAGAGAAAGAGAGAGAGAGAGAGAGAGAGAGAGAGGGAGAGAGAAAGAGAGAGAGAGAGATTGCATGTATAGATAATGGTCCATGTGGAGTGTGTCTGTTGTGCATACCCTACCTCCATGGGTCAGAATTACATTTTGGCTCACCCGTGTGTGAGATGCCCACAAGATGGAGCAGAGAGAGAGCCTGCCAGATAGGGATGTACATTGTAGGAACTTTCTAAAGGGCCTTTGATGTAGAGCGAGCTCCTGTGAAAAGAAGGCGTAAGATGCACCTTTGAAGCGTAGGGACAGTCCCTGGCTCCTTCCTGCTTTATTCTTTCAGAGGAATTACTGCAGTGTCCTGTAACTGTTGAGTGAGAAGACTTCTTGATCTTTCATGCCTTTGTTGTAGGTTTAACTGCTGGAGAACTCCCAACTCCACCTCCAATTCCTGCTGAACCGTGAGTGACAAAATACGTTAGTCTAGCCAGTCTTTGTCCTTTACCCAAATGTCAGGTATTGTCTGAAATCAGCTTCCGAGATGAATCTGTGGAACCTGCATTTTTATCCAAAAAACAGTCATAGACACTGGGTATAAATCTAGGTGAGGATGCCAGTATTCTCATCGACCAGTGTGAGGGCCACAGTGTGAGCAAGACCCCTGCAAGGAGTGCAGTCTACTCTATAGAGAAGAAAGTACATACTGGCAAAAGGGTATTGCTGGAATGCATCCCCAGAAGAGAAGCTTGCCTCGTGGAGTATGCCTAGTGACTAATGGTTGTAGAAGGGACTTGGGCCCTAATCCTTCTGAGGCGCTGCATGGGCCTTGAGGTAAGTGAAGAGGCTACATTTGCTGGGACAAATGTACTGCAAGTGTGCCAAGCAGGAGGATATCGTCCAGAAACAGAGACCACAGTGGTACAGGAGCTGGGAGGTACTGACATCAATCAGGCCATTAGGTCAGGAGGCCCCTGAAATCTGGTTCTGGTGGGTGGCGACCACCACCAGGAAGAGAAAACAGATGTCCAAGAACAACAGGGTGCCTGTTCAGAGATGACTGCTGTAGACTACCTTTTGTAAAGTCCCTGAGGTGACTGACCCAGTAAGAGGTTAAAGAGACCTACGGGTTGCTAGATACATAAGGCAGCAATCACAGACAACCAGTTTTTCTTGCAGTGAAATATTCATTCCAGCTGGAATTTTGCTTAGCTCTCAGGTTAGGGCACGTTGTTAATGGTAACATGATATTTCTATTGTCTGGCTAAATGTATTGTTTATCTCTAGGTTTAGTGACTCATTTTTTATGTTTGCAAGAGGTATGTCTATGTGAAAGTTGATTTTAGCCTCTTTGGGCAGACATCTTAGGTTAATGTTTCAATTAAATTCAAATGAGCTTATCAAGTGCATGGCTACCCGACAGGCTTCCCAGTGCTAAGGTGAGTTAGGCACGGCTCTAAGATCTTAAGCAAGTTGCCATTTGATCTGACTGTAAGGGGCACAGCTTGGGGCCAAGAAAAACGAAGGAGCGCCCCCACATAGAGCATTTTTCACCCTAGGAATGGAAAGAAGGTGCAGGTTGCTGGATCTGAGTGCTCTATTTGAATGTTAGGGGCTCATCAGCTGATGGAGGATATGAGGTCCCGTCTGTTGTCTTGCGCGGTGGACCATGCACAGCGCTTTGAACTGAATCCCTTTACTAACAGATAACCAGTGTAGACTAGTGAGTGGCGGAGAGGCAGTCTGAAACTTGGAAACATCCAGGATGATTTGAGCCGCTGCATTCTGAATTACCTGAAGTCTTTTGATGAACGAGAGTGTACTCCTCAGATAGAGAGAGTTCTAGTAGCCAAGGTGAGATAAAATAAGGCCTTGAACCACCACTTTTTTGATGGTGACAGGTAGCCAGCTAAGCGTTTTCCTGAGGACTTGTAATTGGACAAAACAGCTGGAAGATAGCTTCCTGGCCTGCGTAACCATAGTGAGCTTGCTGTCCAGTGTGACACCCAGGCTTTGTACTTCTGCCTTGAGATAGGGTGACCGCTTGCTCAAAGGGGATGTCCAGCTAAGCTGGATCCAGACATGGCTGGACTGGGAACCGGAACACCGTCCCTGGCAAACTGCTCAGCCTGTTCCCGGGGGTTTGTAACAGGGGGCTGACATTGCCTACCACCATAACCGTCCCCCACCTTGGTGGCCCACTGGGGAAATGCCCGGTGCCCGCGACGGCCAGTCCAGCCCTGGTCCAGAGCGACAGCTTGTTGCTGATCACCAGGACCTCCATTTTGTCGCCATTTAGCTTCAGATAACTGGCAGCCATCCAATCAGCAACCTACTGTAGGCAGACATTAGTTGCTGTGAGACAATTGCTGTGTTGGGGGTTAAGGAGACAATAATCTGTGTGTCGTTCACATTTAATACCATAGAAAAACCTATGAAACACATTATATCTGATAGAGGATGGACATACAGATTACAAAATGTCGGGCTCAAGGAGGACCATGCAGAACACCACACCTCAGATGATGGGTGGCGGAAAGAAATGTCCCTTTACTGACTTGGAAGCTATGATTGTTTAAAAAAGAAGAGAACCATTTTAATGCCGTCCCCATGACCCCCTGCATCTTCCAATCTTCACAATAACATTGGATATGAAACTGCGTTGAATGCCGCGCTGAGATCGAGAAGGATGGCAGCGGCTGAGCCACCATAGTTGAGGACCATTTTAAGCTCTTCCGTTACAGCAAGTAGTGCAGTTTCTGTACTACATCCTGACCAGAATCCAGTTTGGGTATGGTGTAATCAGTCATGGGTTTCCATGAATGTCGAGAGATGATTGTAATTTATGTTTTCCAGGATTTTGCTGACTGTGGGAGGAGAGAGATAGGCTTATAGCTCTCGGTTAACTCTGGGTTCAGTGATGACTTCCTTAACAAAGATCATGACTAGGCTTCCATGCATCTGGTAAGCTGCCACGGTTCAGGGACAGGTTATATATGTCCGTGAGTACTGAAATAATAGCATTACCCTCCTTTCAGCAAAATGTTAAAGGGTGTGAGGTCCAGAACGGAGCCTGATTTTATGGTTTTGGCTATGTTAGTTATTTCCACCAACCTGACTGGAGGAAACGCAGTAATTTCTCCCTTGGTCCTGAAAGCTGAGATCTTATTACTGCTCTTTTCTCTAAAATGTAAGCCCCGGCCAGCTGATCAGAGATGAGGTTTGCTTTTGAAAGGAAGTAATTGGCTAATGAGTCGTAACGAGACTCATAGGGGGGAGGGCATGAGCCCATGCTCTGGCTCTGAGGTTTCAAAAACAAGTTGACGAGGATATATCAATTTTCAGGGCGAGGTCATCCATCCGGTCTTTTCTGATGGCATAATGATACTCTTTTAGTGCTTTTTTTATAAGTCAGTTTACATGTTATATTGTAGCTTAACCTCCACTTAATTTCCTTTCTTTTACATTCTTTCTTTAGTTCAACTAACTCTGCTGAGAACCAGAAGGTTTTCATTTGAGGCCTGGCTTTTTTTTTCAAATCTTTTTTTTTTTAAATTCAACATAAAAATGTACAACAAAAACAAGTGCAGTGTGGTGCCGTAATCAGTATTACCAGGAAGTCATGATAGGGCAGTACACTAAAAACAAAGCATAGCATAGGGTTCTCAGTACAATCACATATTCCATAGTTACCATTGTATTTCACACATTAAATGGCTTCATTGTCAATCAACGATAAAGGGGGATCAAGGAAGGGGGCACAGAGCCAACCTCTACTCTCATTCCAAGGGCCCCATTTATGTGTTCAGCCCCTACTTTCGTATATAACCCTCTCTGCTTGCATACACCAATCCATAGCCGACTCCCACTCAGAGTATTGTAATAGAGCTCCTCCCTCCATGTTCTGGCTATGTTGCGTTTCGCTACCATACAGCCCAGAGAGACCCACTGCTGCTCAGATCGGGACAGGTCGGTGGCCTCCCAAATATTTAAAAGACAAAGCAGAGGGGAGACATCAATGGAGACCTTACTTATCCGGGCCATAACTGACATAACCTTCTCCCAGTACCTCTGTAATATCGGGCATTCCCACCATTGGTGTATGTAGGTGCCGGTGTGACCGCATCCTCGTGGACAGACCGGGGAGTCCAGTACCACCATTTTGACCAGTACTGAGCTAGGCTGGGTGAAGCTGAATGAGTTTAAAGCGAGGAACGGACTGCCACTTCGTGGGGGAGCCAAGGGCCTCCTGCCAATCATCATCGAATATATCTCTTATGTCGTCTACCCATTTTGAGCAAGTTTTCTCCTGGGTATCTGGCATATTGTTCAGGATTTTACAGTAGGTTAATAAGATAGCCTTCGCTTGGAGATAGTCGTCCAGGAGCCTATCCTCTAGGGGCGAGGAGACCGGCAAGCCCGTCCCCTTAGAAATCGCTCTGCAAAGAGCATTTCAGGCCTGGAGGTAATGAAAGGTCTCCCCCTCCTGTAGCTGATAAGCTCTCTGCAGGTCAGCAGGTCAGTAAATGGAATCACCCCATCCGTCTTCCACATATCCTCGATTTTCGAGAGGCCAATCAGGTCCCATTTATCGAATCCTGAATGTCTGGATAGCACCCCAGTTGACCAGAGTCAATCAATGGGGTGACTTGCTTAAGTCTATCTTTCCATCCAAGAGCGGCGGCAGCCGTTTGCCATAGTGCAACTGTGGTGGAAGTTGGGGTAAATCTGAGCACATGCTTTGCCCCCCATAAGCATATTGTGCCTATCCATCCGATAGGCGGGTCCTTAATGGGTCGATGCACCCAATGGTTCAGGACAACTAGTTGTGAGGCCCAGTAATGTGATTTATTGGCGGGCAGGGCAATGCTGCCCTCATACTAGCTTTTTGTGAGCTTGGTGAGGGCAATACGGGGAACACCTTGATTCCACAGCAGGGTTCGCACCTCAGAGTCAATGGACTGAAAATAATTAGATGGAACCTGGTGGGGTGTGTTCTCTAGGACATACAGAAAACGTGGAAGCGCCATCATCTTATAAAGGGCAGCTTTGCCTAAAAGTGTAAGAGGCAGTGTTTTCCAGTGTCATACATCCACCCGAAGGTGGCGCAGATGGGGCAAAAGATTCCGATTATAAAAAACAGAGGAGTCAAGTGTAATGTAGATACCGAGAAACTGAAAGCTGTCTGTATCGATCCTAGCTTTGCAGCCCGCGGGGAGCAAAGGGGGGGTCTCTCCTCAAAACATAGATCAATGATTTATCCCAGTTAATGGAGTAACCAGCGTAGTACTTTTGGAAGAGAGTAAAAATGTGCAGCAGTCTATGAATCGAGAAACGGGGCTTGGCTAGTTAAAGCAATATTTCATTGGCGTAGAGGGAAATCTTATCTCTCCAATCCACCGACCAGTTGAGTCCCCTAATGAGGGGATCCCCCCGTATCTAGATAGCTAGGGATTCCAGGGTCAAAGCAAATAGCAGTGGTGAAAGGGGGAAGCCCTGCCCTGTACCTTTTTCCAATGTAAAGGCAGCCAACCGACATCTATTCACAGCGATTTGAGCTAGGGGCTTTGAATATAGAAGTCGCACCCAGGACAAAAACATAGTACTGAACCCATATCTTTCC
Organism: Lissotriton vulgaris; assembly: GCF_964263255.1. Classification (NCBI taxonomy): domain Eukaryota; kingdom Metazoa; phylum Chordata; class Amphibia; order Caudata; family Salamandridae; genus Lissotriton; species Lissotriton vulgaris. Next base: position 361,094,721 of record NC_141693.1, on the reverse strand, counting down.
AGTGAAGCAATGAAAAAGGGCCATTATATCATGTTGAACGCCATTTTGGCATCTAGAGACATCATTACGGAGCCCTCCTGCATGGTGGAGGCCCGACCCAGAACCCCGTAGAGGTGGCGGAGATTCAACACGGTATTTCTGGCGTGCATAAATCCGTATTGGTCCGGATGTATCAACTTGTTAAGATAAGGCATGAGACGCAGAGCCAGGAGCGTTGCGAGTATTTTGACCTCCGGGTCCAGGAGGGAAATGGGTCTGTACGAACTACATTGCTCCGGGGCAGCCTAGCTTTTTTACTCATGCTCAGGGGGATTCATTCATCTAGTGAGTCGTTCAGCCAGTCATCAAATACTGTATACGATGTAGATATATCGTTATGCACCTCGGGCATGGAATTAGGTAGAACCTTCTACCTACCAGCTGTGTCTAGTTTGGACCATCCTCTGGAAGCCCTTGGCTGCCCGACTATCGGGGGTTTATTTCCTATTTTGGGAAGGAGAATGCCAGACAGGACATGTAGGAAATCAGTGGCCGGCCCTGGAGGGCAATAGCCAAGTAGTTCAGAAAACAAAAACATAGGGGAAAATCCAATCTTGAAGGAGAAGCTTTCACAAACCCGGGATCGATATGGAAGCAAAATGTGCTTTAAAAGGGCTCTTAAATATAATGGCAACCCCTCCACCCACTTTGACAACCCGATCACATATAGCGATGGAATACCCTTCTGGGAGTGCCATTACGATGTTAGGCAGACAGTTATCTTGTAGCCAGGTTTCTGTGATGAAGAAAGCGTCTTGAGGAGCGTCTGTGAGGAAGAAAGCCTTCAATGGTGTAAAAAAGCCTGTGGGTCTGGCTTAACAAATAAGAATGTGTAGCCATAGACAATAGGCCTTTCTTAATCATTCTGATTACATTGAGACAGTTTGTCTGGCTGACTGTGATAGAGTTCATTTTATTGCAATAGGATAGTTAGGAATATTGTGGTTTCCATGTTATGGCCAACAGCATGCTGTTTGTCACCAGCTGCCTTGTAGATAATATCAGCAGGCTAGATTTATGAAGTAAGTTCCCCTCTGTGATAAAACTTCAGAATGGGGGATCTGTATCCCAGTTATCTGTGATCCCTTTTAGGATTTTTTTTCATTCTTTTTCACAAAGAACTTGTATATATTTGATATATTTGTTTTGCAAGAGAGTGTGAGATAGAGAGAGAGAGAGAGAGAGAGAGAGAGAGAGAGAGAGAGAGAGAGAGAGAGAGAGAGAGAGAGAGAGAGAGAGAGAGTGCATGCTTTCGTGCATGCGTGTGTGATTTTATGCACAATATTTAGCTTTGTTCGCATTAAAGTTCGGCTTCTTTTAAAAATAAGAGGGCTCTCTTGACAAGGGTTTATTGAGTATTATTATGTGTATTCATGCGCTGCTCCTGCTTTCTCCGCTCCTCATATTTATTAGTTTATTTAATTGAGAGCTTTGTATGGCTCTGGCTGGACCCGAGGGTGTTTGAGTGCTTTGCAGCAGTGGAGGTTCAGGTAGGGGATGACGGGTCTGTGCAGAGCATCTGAGTTGGAATGCTTTGCAGAAGTGGATGTTCACAGCATGGATGGAGAGTGCACAGAGCTGCTGCTCTTCTGCGAGGATTGTTCCATTCTGGCATTGAGGAGGAGGAGGTTGGAGTGGTTCTCCAGAGGGGAGCGTTCTGTTGTGGGATGTGTTTGGGAGTTTTGAGACTTTTATATAGAGTGGGCTTCAAAACCACTTCCACAGATGCCTCTGCATCTTCCTACAGGTCACAAACTCAATCCTCTCCATCTAATGGAAATTTCAGAGGCAATTATAGGGGTAACAACTCCAGAGGTCAGGGCAAAGGTACACCAGCCTGTAATGCCCCATCTGGCAACAAACAGTGTCTCAATTATCATTCCTGATCATCCTACACCTGTTGAGGGTCAATTACAGCAGTTTCTTCACATCTGGCAGTCAATAACATCAGACAGGTGGGTGTCGGACATTATCCAACATGGTTATTGCCTGGAGCTCATCAGCAATCCTCCCACTATTCCACCTCACACCCACAGACTTTCCCCAGAACATCAACAACTGATCAAACAGGAAGTGCAAGCTCTCTTACTCAACGGAGCTATAGAGCCAGTTCCTCTACAACATAATGGGTTAAGGGGTTACTCCCTGTACTTCCTAATTCCCATAAAGAATGTCTCTTTATGGCCCATTTCAGATCTACAGCCTCTAAATCAATACATGCTATCAGAATACTTCCATATGGTCACACTTCAACAGGTGCTCCTACTTCTATACCAATGCGACTTCAAGTCAACATTAGACTTAAACTACGCAGTGGCATAGCTACGGGGGCTGGGGGCGGTCCTCCCTGGGCGGCACATTTTTGGGGGCAATGGCAAGTGCAAGGTATGTTTTCCTATTGTTATCATTTTAATTTTCCCTCGTTGTTGTCTGTTGACTACCCCGGTTCGTACCTGCATTGGCAGTCACTGAGTGGCAACCTCAGGGACCTCCCCGGGTGGCAAAAGCTCTAGCTACGCCACTGAACAGATGCATACTTTCACATCCCCATTTGCCCAGCACATCGCAAATGATAGAAGTAAAGTGATGGCAGAGAAAAGTTACCAATTCAAGGTCCTTCTATTCGGGGTCACCACTGCATTCAGAGTGTTCACCAAATGCTTAGCAGTGGTAGCAGCACATTTAAGCAGACAAAACATCCATGTCTTCCGTATATAGATGACTAGCTTATCAAAGCTCCCTTCTGTGTCTTCAACATACTAACATTACCATAAATCTTATACATCAGCTGGGATTCACTATCAATACTGAAAATCACATATTCAACCTTCACAGATGCAACCATATATAGGGGCTATACTCAACACTCAATTAGGTCTAACCTAGCCAAATGCAGCGAGAATTCAAAATTATCAAACACCGCTACTACAATTTCGAACCAATCAATTCCTAACAGTCAAAACATTCATGTGTCTTCTGGGGATGATGGCACCATGCATTGCCATAATACCTCATGCAAGACTAAACATGATTCCTCTACAAGAATGTCTTGCATGACAATGGACTCAGTCACAGGGTCAATTAGGTTCTCTAGTGTTGTAGACAATCACACATCATTCTCTGCAGTAGTGGAACGCACAAAACATGTTAAAAGGGCAGCCATTCATTGACCCTGTGCCACAGGTCATGCTAACAGCAGATGCATCCCTCACAGGTTGGGGTGCTCACCTGCAAGATCTGACAGTTCAGGGTCTCTGGGACGTTAAACAGAGGAATCTCCACATCAACTACCTAGAGCTTCTTGCTGTTCACCTAGTGTTGAAAGCACTTCTACCTCACCTAATAGGCAAAGTTGTCTTAGTCCGGGCAGACAATATGACAGCCATGTACAAAAACAGGGGGGACACACTCTCTACAGCTGTCATGCCTCTCTCATACCATTTGACTTTGGGCTACATATCACAAAAGTCATCTGTTAGCAGAACGTCTTCCGAGCATAGACAATGACTTTGCCGACCTCCTCGGCAGGATGAGGCAACAAGTCTACGAGTGGGAACTCCACCCCCAAGTCCTCCTCCCATACTTCCACAAATGGGGGTTTCCACAGATAGACCTCTTTGCGACAGCAGAGAACTCAAAAAGATGTTGATACATAAGTGCTGGAGTGTTAGTTATAACAATTTGTATGCACTTGTTACCTATGTTATGGACATTTACTGCTGTAAAGCGCTCTGACAAAGATGCTCTGTATAGACTTACTATCTATGATGTGAACATTTACTGTTGTAAAGCGCTCTGATTTATACCTGCGAGTCTAGCTAGCGCTAACATTTAGCACTATATAAAACTCTTGCTACTCTCACATAAATTAATTGTTGTGAAAATGTACTGTTGTAAAGCGCTCTGACTCAAGATTCTCTGTTTAGACTTGTTATATTTGATATGAACATTTACTGTTGAAAAGCGCTCTGATACCTTGGGGGTCTAGCTAGCGCTAACATTTACTATTGTAAAGCATTCTGATGCCTTCAAGTCTAGCTAATGCTATGTAAAACTCTCACCTAAATAAATAAATGTTTATCAATGGCCAAGCACCAATGACCCCAGAAATCAGCAATCAAAGATACCTGAAAAGGAATGAGTAATCCTGCTCAAAGTTAGTAACTTGCTTCAATGGCCCCAAGCATTAAGTAGCATGAAACCACCCAAGGAATAGGTGCAGTTATGATTTCACGCAATACATAAATTGATAGACCCAGACAAAGATATGGACCAATGTCCGAAAGAAGTAACAGAATAGCGTCCTATCTCGGCACTGCAAAAACCATTTGCTCACGCAGGATGGTCAGAACCATGAAAGATGGTTGCCGTGTATGGCTATACTGAAAAGATCCCACCCTCCATTGTGCTATAAACATTTATGCACTGCTCCCGCAGCAAGTTGCCATGATCTGTTTTGAGGCTAAGGTGCTTCTCAATGTTCCTTCGGTGCTTCCACATTCTAACAATAATTCCGTTTGCCAGCATGGGACATCAAGCATTTTACTATATGTTAGGCTGAACATGCTGGCGCAGCAAGCAATTTCTAAATGGTAGGGTTGTTACAAAATGTAATTGGGCTGACAGTGGTAGCGGATACTTGTCTCAATAGGATATACAGTATAATATTTTTAGAAATGTGGTGGGTGGCTAATTGGACATTTTAAAGCAAATTTAGCCAGTAGCTAAAAAATAATAGGTAATAAAAGAAACATTGAAGGGGTTTGCCCCACAAGTTTCTTTAATGAAAATTAGCGGCTGTAGGAAACAGAATGACTCAGTAGAGGCAAAAACTACTTCCACTACACAACACTATCCTGCGAGTAAGGCAACTATTGTTTCTCTAGATAGCCTGTGTATCCCTTAACAGCACTGGACCGCCACAGGAAACTCAATGATGAGTCTTCCGATCTTTCTTCGTGTTTTAATGAAAACACATGCAATGAACCCTATTAGTGACAACTAAATGCTCTGAGTCACAACACTATATTTACAAAAAGGGGTGGTGAGGGACAGAGTCTCTGAATTAAGCAGAAAGCTCTCACCCAGTCAAAAGATCAGGGCTAGATCCAACACCGTTTTTTAGCTCACTGCACCATCCCAGTTTCAGAACCTGGCTGTATGCAAATTAGTCTGTTCCTGTCCCAGTGCATGATGGGAACAGGACAAACCAAACTACAGAAGCCAATTCTTACACTGGGAAGGAAACAAGCTCCCGGGGACCGGTTTCTGGCATTACAGCCGTCTTCGGCCCGGTTTGCTTGAATCCTGATGGTGCAATGAGCAAGGGTCTCACATCTGAGAATACCCTTCCACGCTTAGGGTGGACAAAAATATTTACAAAAAGGGGTGGTGAGGGACAGAGTCTCTGAATTAAGCAGAAAGCTCTCACCCAGTCAAAAGATCAGGGCTAGATCCAACACCGTTTTTTAGCTCACTGCACCATCCCAGTTTCAGAACCTGGCTGTATGCAAATTAGTCTGTTCCTGTCCCAGTGCATGATGGGAACAGGACAAACCAAACTACAGAAGCCAATTCTTACACTGGGAAGGAAACAAGCTCCCGGGGACCGGTTTCTGGCATTACAGCCGTCTTCGGCCCGGTTTGCTTGAATCCTGATGGTGCAATGAGCAAGGGTCTCACATCTGAGAATACCCTTCCACGCTTAGGGTGGACAAAAATATTTACAAAAAGGGGTGGTGAGGGACAGAGTCTCTGAATTAAGCAGAAAGCTCTCACCCAGTCAAAAGATCAGGGCTAGATCCAACACCGTTTTTTAGCTCACTGCACCATCCCAGTTTCAGAACCTGGCTGTATGCAAATTAGTCTGTTCCTGTCCCAGTGCATGATGGGAACAGGACAAACCAAACTACAGAAGCCAATTCTTACACTGGGAAGGAAACAAGCTCCCGGGGATGGGGCAGTGAGATAAATAACGGTGATGGATCAAGCCCTGATCTTTGGACTGGGTAAGAGTGGTCTGTTTAACTCAGACACTCTGTTCATCACCACCCCCTTTTTGTAAATCGTTTTTGGCCACTATAGGTGTGGCAGGGTATACTCAGACATGAGTCCCTTTCTCACTGCTCCATCAGGATTCAAGCAAGCCGGGCCGAAGAAGGCTGAAATGCCAGAAACCGGTCCCCGGTAGCTTGTCTCCTTCCTGGTGAAGAATTGGCTTGGTAGTTTAGTCTGCCCTGTTCCCATGATGCACTGGGCCAGGGACAGACTGATTTGCATATAGCCAGGTTCTGAGCTGGGATGGGGCAGTGAGATAAATAACGGTGATGGATCAAGCCCTGATCTTTGGACTGGGTAAGAGTGGTCTGTTTAACTCAGACACTCTGTTCATCACCACCCCCTTTTTGTAAATCGTTTTTGGCCACTATAGGTGTGGCAGGGTATACTCAGACATGAGTCCCTTTCTCACTGCTCCATCAGGATTCAAGCAAGCCGGGCCGAAGAAGGCTGAAATGCCAGAAACCGGTCCCCGGTAGCTTGTCTCCTTCCTGGTGAAGAATTGGCTTGGTAGTTTAGTCTGCCCTGTTCCCATGATGCACTGGGCCAGGGACAGACTGATTTGCATATAGCCAGGTTCTGAGCTGGGATGGGGCAGTGAGATAAATAACGGTGATGGATCAAGCCCTGATCTTTGGACTGGGTAAGAGTGGTCTGTTTAACTCAGACACTCTGTTCATCACCACCCCCTTTTTGTAAATCGTTTTTGGCCACTATAGGTGTGGCAGGGTATACTCAGACATGAGTCCCTTTCTCACTGCTCCATCAGGATTCAAGCAAGCCGGGCCGAAGAAGGCTGAAATGCCAGAAACCGGTCCCCGGTAGCTTGTCTCCTTCCTGGTGAAGAATTGGCTTGGTAGTTTAGTCTGCCCTGTTCCCATGATGCACTGGGCCAGGGACAGACTGATTTGCATATAGCCAGGTTCTGAGCTGGGATGGGGCAGTGAGATAAATAACGGTGATGGATCAAGCCCTGATCTTTGGACTGGGTAAGAGTGGTCTGTTTAACTCAGACACTCTGTTCATCACCACCCCCTTTTTGTAAATCGTTTTTGGCCACTATAGGTGTGGCAGGGTATACTCAGACATGAGTCCCTTTCTCACTGCTCCATCAGGATTCAAGCAAGCCGGGCCGAAGAAGGCTGAAATGCCAGAAACCGGTCCCCGGTAGCTTGTCTCCTTCCTGGTGAAGAATTGGCTTGGTAGTTTAGTCTGCCCTGTTCCCATGATGCACTGGGCCAGGGACAGACTGATTTGCATATAGCCAGGTTCTGAGCTGGGATGGGGCAGTGAGATAAATAACGGTGATGGATCAAGCCCTGATCTTTGGACTGGGTAAGAGTGGTCTGTTTAACTCAGACACTCTGTTCATCACCACCCCCTTTTTGTAAATCGTTTTTGGCCACTATAGGTGTGGCAGGGTATACTCAGACATGAGTCCCTTTCTCACTGCTCCATCAGGATTCAAGCAAGCCGGGCCGAAGAAGGCTGAAATGCCAGAAACCGGTCCCCGGTAGCTTGTCTCCTTCCTGGTGAAGAATTGGCTTGGTAGTTTAGTCTGCCCTGTTCCCATGATGCACTGGGCCAGGGACAGACTGATTTGCATATAGCCAGGTTCTGAGCTGGGATGGGGCAGTGAGATAAATAACGGTGATGGATCAAGCCCTGATCTTTGGACTGGGTAAGAGTGGTCTGTTTAACTCAGACACTCTGTTCATCACCACCCCCTTTTTGTAAATCGTTTTTGGCCACTATAGGTGTGGCAGGGTATACTCAGACATGAGTCCCTTTCTCACTGCTCCATCAGGATTCAAGCAAGCCGGGCCGAAGAAGGCTGAAATGCCAGAAACCGGTCCCCGGTAGCTTGTCTCCTTCCTGGTGAAGAATTGGCTTGGTAGTTTAGTCTGCCCTGTTCCCATGATGCACTGGGCCAGGGACAGACTGATTTGCATATAGCCAGGTTCTGAGCTGGGATGGGGCAGTGAGATAAATAACGGTGATGGATCAAGCCCTGATCTTTGGACTGGGTAAGAGTGGTCTGTTTAACTCAGACACTCTGTTCATCACCACCCCCTTTTTGTAAATCGTTTTTGGCCACTATAGGTGTGGCAGGGTATACTCAGACATGAGTCCCTTTCTCACTGCTCCATCAGGATTCAAGCAAGCCGGGCCGAAGAAGGCTGAAATGCCAGAAACCGGTCCCCGGTAGCTTGTCTCCTTCCTGGTGAAGAATTGGCTTGGTAGTTTAGTCTGCCCTGTTCCCATGATGCACTGGGCCAGGGACAGACTGATTTGCATATAGCCAGGTTCTGAGCTGGGATGGGGCAGTGAGATAAATAACGGTGATGGATCAAGCCCTGATCTTTGGACTGGGTAAGAGTGGTCTGTTTAACTCAGACACTCTGTTCATCACCACCCCCTTTTTGTAAATCGTTTTTGGCCACTATAGGTGTGGCAGGGTATACTCAGACATGAGTCCCTTTCTCACTGCTCCATCAGGATTCAAGCAAGCCGGGCCGAAGAAGGCTGAAATGCCAGAAACCGGTCCCCGGTAGCTTGTCTCCTTCCTGGTGAAGAATTGGCTTGGTAGTTTAGTCTGCCCTGTTCCCATGATGCACTGGGCCAGGGACAGACTGATTTGCATATAGCCAGGTTCTGAGCTGGGATGGGGCAGTGAGATAAATAACGGTGATGGATCAAGCCCTGATCTTTGGACTGGGTAAGAGTGGTCTGTTTAACTCAGACACTCTGTTCATCACCACCCCCTTTTTGTAAATCGTTTTTGGCCACTATAGGTGTGGCAGGGTATACTCAGACATGAGTCCCTTTCTCACTGCTCCATCAGGATTCAAGCAAGCCGGGCCGAAGAAGGCTGAAATGCCAGAAACCGGTCCCCGGTAGCTTGTCTCCTTCCTGGTGAAGAATTGGCTTGGTAGTTTAGTCTGCCCTGTTCCCATGATGCACTGGGCCAGGGACAGACTGATTTGCATATAGCCAGGTTCTGAGCTGGGATGGGGCAGTGAGATAAATAACGGTGATGGATCAAGCCCTGATCTTTGGACTGGGTAAGAGTGGTCTGTTTAACTCAGACACTCTGTTCATCACCACCCCCTTTTTGTAAATCGTTTTTGGCCACTATAGGTGTGGCAGGGTATACTCAGACATGAGTCCCTTTCTCACTGCTCCATCAGGATTCAAGCAAGCCGGGCCGAAGAAGGCTGAAATGCCAGAAACCGGTCCCCGGTAGCTTGTCTCCTTCCTGGTGAAGAATTGGCTTGGTAGTTTAGTCTGCCCTGTTCCCATGATGCACTGGGCCAGGGACAGACTGATTTGCATATAGCCAGGTTCTGAGCTGGGATGGGGCAGTGAGATAAATAACGGTGATGGATCAAGCCCTGATCTTTGGACTGGGTAAGAGTGGTCTGTTTAACTCAGACACTCTGTTCATCACCACCCCCTTTTTGTAAATTGAGTCACAACACTAGCAGGAGCTTCTAGAAAACAAATGAGGGAAACTGTGCTGAAAAGCAGATTTTCCTCAGTGGTGAATTGAGGATTCTAAAACTAGCTAGACCAGTCATACTGATGAAACCTGGGTAAAATTGTAGAATTTAAGACATTTTTTGAAATAGGATGTTGTGGGTTTTTCACAATGATTGTTTAGCAAGTGCTGCTGATGGTGTCTTTTAAAGAACACTTGATGAGTACTTGTGTTTTAATATGGCAGGATTTCAAAGCAGCTTTCCAGAAGAGTTCTCCCAAAAAAGACATTTTGGGCAAATTAGGGGCAAAGTAGGCACTATACATTACCTGGGAAAAGTAAAACTGTTCAAACTAGCTTGAATTTAAAGACATGTTTGCAAGAAGATATTTGTGGATTCAGGAATTATAGTCCAAATGACTTTTCATGAAATGTAACTTTTAGTTTGAATTATGATCTTGCAAAGCTTATTAGGACAGTGACATTAGCAAAAATGATTAGGACTTTAAAGAAAAATTACATCGGAAAGAGTAAATGGTGGTGTGGGATGGAAATGCAACCCTAAGTATTTTCGGAACTAATTAGTGGCATATGTATCATTTGAAAGCCGGTAGCTTTGGTCAAAACTGGATAAGATGTAAAGATATTTGAGCATGAGATGTTGAAAGCCTCACATGTTTGAACATTTAATTTTATTTGGCACTATTTATGAAGTACTTTAGGCCCCTCTGTTACCAAACTAAACTATCCTGTCAGTCCAATAAAAACTATTTTCAAAAAAGAAGTATCCTGTCAGCGAGTTTTGTGAAATTCTGCACAAAAAAATAGGGAACCATTATATGCAGTAGTGTGAGTATTATAAATATGCGGTTTAAACTAAAAGTTCACCTCCACGAATTTATGTTGTTTCATTTACATGAAAGATAGTACCTAAGATTCTTCTCAACCATATATTGTTTGTATATATGAGATCGTGAAATAATCTCCGTATTTTTTAAATCAATAAGTAAATACATCCACCACGTGCTACTGGGTGGCAAAGTACACTTTACCAACCAGCACCATGCAGAGGGTATATCTTCACAATATTAAGCAAACAGTGTTATTAGTTCACAATCATGGGTGTGTGCTCTTCCTCAAAGGCAATAAAGTTGAGCTGCTCATCCACGCACTCCAATGACCTTCAAACCCTGGCTAGGGCTTTAAATGGGCCTGGACCCTTCAGCACTTACCTTGTTATTGATTTAAGTGATGCCAGGAGACAGGGCTAATGCAAAAACAACAATTGATGGACGGAATGTTGCACATTGGCAAAATATTCACCCCCCAGTCACAGATCTGGGTTTAATCCATCGTTATTTTGCTCACCACACCACCCCAGTTCAGACATGGCCATATGCAAAACAGGCTTGACCCTGTGCCTCATGGGAACAGTCCAGCCCGAACTGCCAAGCCATGTCTTCCCTGGACCGGAATCAAGCATCCTAGGACCGGTTTCTGACTATCAGCCTTCATCAGATAGGATAGCTTGATTCCAGTGGCATGGAGAGCATGGGACTCACGTCTGAGCATACCCGTCCCACTCGGATTGACAAATGCAAAAACAACATTTGATGGACGGAATGTTGCACAGGGTTACGCTCAGTGCCCCTGATCCTGGGCAGTTCGAGTCCCTGGCCTGCACTTACTGGGGTCATCGAACGGCAGAGTTCCCCAAACAGGACATAGTGGTCACAACCTGTCCTCAACACGATAATAAGGTATGCCCCCCAACTGCTCCCCTTCAAGAAACTTTGACCTGCACCAGGCCTTACCTTACAAAATTACCTAGCAGTTGTAAGTTTGACGTGGCCTACCGGATTGGTCTTTAACACGAGATGATGCTATCATATTTTACTTTGAGACACAAGAGGGCTCAATATTTAATTTCAATGACTCGGGCGGACAGTGTACAGATTATGATAGCAAGGAAGTTGGCTCAGCGAGTTATAGTCATGACTTAAAAACCGGCAAGATCAAATCATCCTTGCACCCTTCCGAGGTCAGAATTTTGAGAAACACATTTTATATTTATAGTACGTGTTATTTGCGGTTGTTAAAAACGGTGAAAATTGTGACATCAAGCACAGGGTAAAAAAACACTCTCTCGACAAAAGGTTGCCCTCATTCCTGCTTTCTCTCTTCACACTCATTCTTCTCCCTACCGTCCCCTTTCCCTCTCTCAGCAGCAGGCTTCCATCCCGACTCCTGTTCTGTGTCTTCCCCCCCTCCCCTCGCCCCACCCCCCGGCTTTGGTCGTCATTATGTGTTGCCCTTTTAATTCCTGCATCCCACAGGGCTGGTAACAAGTCAAGCCTCGTCGAAATTACATGATCCACGGTAAGCGCATACCAGGTGTTTGTTCACCTGGAAACCACAGCTCAGTGGTGAAACTCCAGGAGAGGAAATTGGGGGATGACGGGGGAGGGGTACTACTAAACGCTAGAGAGGAATAACATCAATTCGATCCGATATTCCCGATATTTCAGGTTATTCCTCATTCCTGGTGGGAGCTTTGTGGTCTACCTCGCTATCAACTGGAAATCCATGTCCCACACGTAGTTAGGGTCCCCGTGCCCACTCTTGGGCAGAATAAGTGATCTATGCATTTTTCCCCAAATGTTATGGTGAGTTAACATACTATCATAAACGTGCTGTTTGCTGTAGGCAGATTCAAGGATGAACAAGCATTTGCAATGCAATAGGTCTCGCATTATTAAAGTTTGAGCTATTGGCATTACTAAATAATGCAACACCAATAGCTCAGGGACAGACACAGGGACAGACACAAAGAAAGAGACACAGACAGAGACACACACAGAGTGAGAAACACGGACACACAGACAGACACACACAGTGAGACACACACAGACACGCGGACAGAGACACAGGGACGGAGACACACAGACAGACACAAAGTGAGACACACTAACAGAGACACAGAAAAAGTCATAGAGGCACACAAGCAAAGACACACAGACAGACAGAGGTACACAGAGACAGAGACACACAGGCAGACACAGAGATAGAGACACAGAACACATACAGTGACACATACAGAGACACACATACAGAGGCACACATACTGAGACACACAGACAGAGACACGCAGACAGAGACACACAGATAGAGACACACAGACACAAAGACAGATGGACACACAGACAGAGACACACAGACAGAGACACACAGACACAGAGACACACAGCCACACAGACAGAATCACACAGAGACAGGCACAGACAGAGACGCAGAGACACACATAGACACACAGACAGAGACACAGAGACAGACACAGAGACACACAGTCAGAGACACACCGACAGACAGAGGCACAGAGACACAGATAGACAGACAGACAGACGTGTGATGCTGGGTCTGGTGGCTCAGTGGACTAATGTTCGAATGCAGGGGCCTGTGTTCAACCTCTTGGTCAGAGTTTTTTTTTTTTTTGCTCTAGCCCCGACCCCCTAACCCCTCCCTGCACACTAAGAAAGAGAATGTTGATGGTGAGGGTTTGTTCATATGACGTGGCATGTGCCGCGTGCTACAACCCCAGGTGGTGTTTTTCATGCTATACATCTGTTATTTAAGGTAACACAAAAGTTGAAATGTTGTTTGCACAACTCCCTTTCAATAATATTAAATAAACAGTTCTAGTGCTAAACGCGAGCATAAACGGAGGGAGCAAGCTCCTGTAATTAGCACGTGCACAACCAATAAACGGAGCAAGCATAAAAATCCCAAAATATTAAACAGACCACTTCCAAACTACATCAATGATAGCGGAAAGTACAGCACAGAGACCAGAAGAACAGGTACTGAGCTGGCAAAACCTACCAGAAGCGCCATTTCATCAAGTAATTGTCCTAAACATCTGTGATCTCAAATTCAGCACTCAGGAGAGGCCGTGCCATTATGACAGACACATCCATGCACACCTACCGCTTCTACAATAAATGAACACATGGTTAACAAGTGCCGACAGCATGACCGAGTGGCACATTGAAGCTGTAATTTGCTTTAATTATTTAATATACTCCCAGCTGCCGTCTCATAAGGTGTATTTCTGGTGGACTGAACTTTAATAAATATAAAAAAAGTTGTCACTGCGTGCTCAACACTAACACCAATCCCCAAGAACACCCCCCTTTCTCAGTTTTACAAACCAAAGTTAGAGATAGACAGGCCATCAAATTTACAAGGGACACTGAGCCCAAGCACAAGAAAGGCTACTGAATGAACAACTGTGTAAAAACATACACTGTCATCTAAACAAACAAGCATTGGAAATGCAACAGGTCTCGCATTAGGAAAGTTTGAGCTATTGGTCTTATAAATGACATTTTTTTTATTTATGTGTTGTTTTTTAAAATAGCTAAATTAATAGCTTTGTCATTTACTATACCAATAGTTATAACTTTCGCAAATGTGACACCTATAGCATTTGTAATGCAACATGTTTTGTATTTACGTGACTTAGATGTATTGATATTACAAATAACAATGGCTTTTAATTTTTTTTAAATAATTAATACTTAAATAATTTATTTAATTTGTAATGTCAATAGCTTAAACTTTTGTAAATAACTTTTGTGAAGATTATGTTCAGTGTTTTTTTATCGTGACGAAAATCCAAGAACATAAGTGAAATATTAACATCTTTTTTGTGATTTGTAATAAAGTTTGAAAGCTTTAAAACAGCTTGAAACATTGAAAGAACATATTTGAACCAGTGATGCTGTGGTGGTGCGGAGTGATACTGTGGTTGCGCTGAGTGATGCTGTGGTTGCGCTGAGTGATGCTGTGGTTGCGCTGAGTGATGCTGTGGTTGAGGGGGTGTGAGGGTGAGGGAGTGAGGGGGTTTGAGTGTGAGTGAGGGGGTGTGAGGGTGAGTGAGGGGGTGAGTGTGAGTGAGGGGTGTGAGGGGGTGTGAGGGTAAGGGTGAGTGAGGGTGTGTGAGTGTGTGAGGGTGAAGGGGTGTGAGGGTGTGTGAGTGTGAGGGTGTGTGAGAGGGGTTGTGAGGGTGACGGACGGTGCTCCGCTTGGTATGGATTCACGGATCTGCTCTCTGCACAACATTAGGATTTAAACAGGAAAAAAAACAGCACAATCTTTGTACAGAAAAAGAAAGAAGTAATCTCCAGTTAGTATGCAAGCTGTAGATCAGGGAACAGAAAGAACAGTGTGCACAATTGTTAAAGAAAGCCGATTAAAGCCAATGATATTTCAGTATGAAGCTTTACTCCTCCATACGCGCCTCGGTGGCAGGTTTCTGGGGCACTTCAGCACGCCAAACCCACGAGGGTCCAATTTAAAGTTAGGTCTCACCAGCTACATTATCTTACGATCTTGTATAAACTTCGAACAAAGAGAGGGAAATTTGCTGGGCACTAA
This sequence comes from Lissotriton vulgaris, assembly GCF_964263255.1. NCBI lineage: Eukaryota > Metazoa > Chordata > Amphibia > Caudata > Salamandridae > Lissotriton > Lissotriton vulgaris. Next base: position 361,079,708 of record NC_141693.1, on the reverse strand, counting down.
AGCAAACGCTGGCTGTAGAGTTAAAGTCTTACAGTGATAGGGAAGTTGCATCATTGGTTGAGCAGCTGTAATTCAACTCTACACTAAGTGACAGCCACTGCTGCAAAGCACATGCAGGTCAAGTCAGCCGGCAGAGGCAGGAGTTATTCACTGAGGTTTTGTGGTTAGAGGAGGAAGCCTTAACACCCCGAGCTGCCTACTAGCAGAAGGCACTGAATACTCCCTTCCAAGGTGGAAGTAGGGAGGGCGTTCAATTAATACAAAGTATTAAAAATATTTATTTATTTTTAAACATGGAATCAAAATCAGATGCTAAATGGGTGAGTTGGTTTTATTTTTGTGAACAGCTTGATGGGTCTTGCATCCACCTCCATTCTGTCCAAGGACTCAGCCAAGCCAATCAGCAACAGAGCCCTTTTTACTTAGCCAGCCAAGCACAGCTATTCAGGCTCCGTAGGAAATTGTGGCGTGCACACTACACTGTAGAACTAAATTATTGGAATGCACTTGTAGCGGAGGAACAAGCATCCGAGCTTTGGTGCAGAGTTGGCAGCCAATGCCTCAATGTCAGGTGAAATGCGGGCCCATCTACCTTAATGGAGATGATAATATTCTTATATGGCTGGATTGCTTTGAAGTAAATTACTGCATTTCTTACAAACCAGAATATGATTTTCTTATTTATCCAGAGGCTTTGTTTCCAATTGTAAAAGTGTCCACACGGACATCATATTATATGTAACGTTTGTGTGCAAGGGTATTCTGTTGGATAATATTCTTATATATTGGGTGACCTGGAGCATTTTATAGCAGCTGAAAGTGAACAGGTCTAGCCTTAGATCAAATAAAACTTGTCAAGAATTTAGCAACAAGATTCACAATAAGTTTTACCTGCTGGAAGCATTTGGGGAAGAAGCACGGGATTGATAATTTACACATTAGCAAATAGCATGTGTGATTAATGGACTGGCAAATGATGCCCGACATAGATCCGGTCTCGGCTGCCTTTGATATTTGGGCCCTAATTCTACAACTTTAGGAGTAGCACCAAGTATCTGAAAGCGCTTCGGACAGCACAAATAGTAAATTATGCTGTACAGATTATATGCATGGTCGACAATGCTACTGCTGGGTAGGGCTACGGGTGCCCCAAGCCCAGGGATCCACCAGACAGGTGGTGTGGGCTATAGGAACTACATAGGGAGGGGTCATGTTTTCCTGCTACAGTAGGAACATCAACAATTTTACTGTACCTCTTCGGGGCACTTGGGTAAAGGAGTCGGGGTCTGGGATAGTTGAGGGGCTTCGCTGGAAAAATCAGGGGCTTAGACAGCATTAGTACAACAGATCCAGTTGCACACGGTCTTCTGAGGGAAATACACAATTTCAGATTTCATGGCGCTTCAGAGATTTGTAACAGTGTGAAAGAGGAGCTGGTAAGGCTGGCGAACAGTTACAAAAGCATGGGCAGATAATGCGGTGTGAGCTTAAAGGGCAAATGGTTACAGAAGAGAGAGAAAATAAGGGGAGGGGGGAGGAGAAATGCGACACGGCGGGCAGGGGAGGGGGCGGAGCGGGGAGAGGGAACAGACGAAGGAACGGCAGATAAGAGGAGGAGGGAGGAGAAATGCTTCGGGGCACTTGGGTAAAGGAGTCGGGGTCTGGGATAGTTGAGGGGCTTCGCTGGAAAAATCAGGGGCTTAGACAGCATTAGTACAACAGATCCAGTTGCACACGGTCTTCTGAGGGAAATACACAATTTCAGATTTCATGGCGCTTCAGAGATTTGTAACAGTGTGAAAGAGGAGCGGGTAAGGCTGGCGAACAGTTACAAAAGCATGGGCAGATAATGCGGTGTGAGCTTAAAGGGCAAATGGTTACAGAAGAGAGAGAAAATAAGGGGAGGGGGGAGGAGAAATGCGACACGGCGGGCAGGGGAGGGGGCGGAGCGGGGAGAGGGAACAGACGAAGGAACGGCAGATAAGGGGAGGGGGGAGGAGAAATGCTTCGGGGCACTTGGGTAAAGGAGTCGGGGTCTGGGATAGTTGAGGGGCTTCGCTGGAAAAATCAGGGGCTTAGACAGCATTAGTACAACAGATCCAGTTGCACACGGTCTTCTGAAGGAAATACACAATTTCAGATTTCATGGCGCTTCAGAGATTTGTAACAGTGTGAAAGAGGAGCGGGTAAGGCTGGCGAACAGTTACAAAAGCATGGGCAGATAATGCGGTGTGACGAACATCAAGTAAATGTGTGAGTAGTTTTTTTTTTTTTTTAAAAACCAATGCGAGGATTAGGAATTCTTCAGGCCACTGAGGGTGCATGGGGAGGGGGGAGGAGGGAGGAGAAATGCGTCTCGGCCGGAGCAGGGGGCGGAGCAGGGAGAGCGGGCTTTGAAATGCACTTCACACGGCCGGCCGGTCGTGAAACTGAAAGCATGGCCGGCCGGCCGGCCGTGAAAGCCTTTGATGCCGCAGGGGGTGGAGCGGCACCAGCTGGGAGAGTAGGCAAGGCAGGCGGCTGGGGGCATGTGCACGCGCTTTTAAGCTCAATGCGCATGCGCATTGAGCTTAAAAGTCACGGGCACTGCAAGGAATCGCCACGATTCCTTGCAAGTTGGTTCAAGAGTGGATAAGCCACCATAGTCTCGCTTGCTCGATGCGCATGCGCATCGACAGGCGAGACCTAAAAACAGAAAGTAAATGCATTTTAATATACTCTTGTTTGCACTCTGTTGCAGAAGCACTTCTTTAATTTTAAAGATACTACTGTTTAGGTTTCTACTGCAGATCTCCATAACGGAGGGAGAAAGAAGGCAAAGGTCTGGGGCCTTATTTATGAAGGACTTGCGCCGCCGGTGCGTCACTTTTAACATGGGAAAAAGTGACGCATCGGCAGCGCAAGTCCTTCATAAATAAGGCCCCTGGTGTTTAGGGCTATCCCTTTAACTTTGCGCCAACAACCAGAGTAAAGCTGGACCTCTGGCCCGAGCTAAGATCACCACAAAATGCTATCCTTCTAATCAAAAGGTAAATGCCAAGGACGGAGCCACCTGGCTGTCAGGAGACTCGTGAAAATAAAATTGCTCAAAATGTATTTCAGCTGAGAGCCAGGTACATAGCGAAAGAGGAATATTGCAAGAGGGTCACACCTTAAATCTGATTAGATTGCAACAGACCTCTAGCAAGGGCCCCTGTACTCCTACCTGGTGTACTAAGGAACATGCAAGGCACCAGAAAACCGCATTCCATACAGTCAGCTGTTCTATAAGTAATCTTGAAATGGAACTCTGCATCTAGCCCCAAGCGACGACTATGATGGTGAACTTGAGTTTCACAAATTCTCTAACCATAAACCACACGTCAACATCTGTGTATTAATATGAACCATTTTTAAAATGAAAAACGACGTAGAACTCCTCAAAGACCCTCACAGAACCAAAATGTCCCTTACAGTTACCACATTTAAATGCCTGAAGTGATGTTTACATGGTACATGTGCTACATAAACAAGAGACCGACTTAAATAACAAGGCGCTGGAGCACAGGAAGTCCAGCGAGGGCCGGCAGTCCAGGAGCAGCAGCCGCCGTCCGGCTCCGTGCGCAGCAGCCGCTGGAGACGGCGAGCGTCCACTGACGTCACCATCATCATGGGCCTGTGGCGCGCGGCGGAGACGTCGCCGTGAGCGTGCACATCGTCAGCTCCGACACTGACTCACGCGCGCGACCCAATCCAATGCGCGCGGCTAGATCTGGTCTCTCCCTCTCCCATTGACGATGATGGGCGCGTGGCCAGCTCCTGTCTCCCCTCGTTGTCGGCTGAGCCGACAGCTATAGTGCTCTCAGCGAGAGCGCGCTTTCGCACGCTTTTCACAGCGAGCCCTAAAAAGCAGTGAGTACTTACCCCTGTGCAGTCGTCAGGACTACCTCCTAGTGAAGGCATCAAGTGATGTCCGCTGAGCTCCAGATCACTTCCAGCAAAATCAACATCAGATTCATTAAAGGAAGAGGCAGAGGACAGGCCGGCAGACGAGGAGCTGGACATCTTGCGGGGGAAAAAAGAGGGAACGGGGGAGCCCCCTCAGCCGCTGTCTGAGCAGGGAGACTCAGCGTACCCCAGCCCTTTGGTGTCGGGACATAGCTCCCAGGGGTGGAGGAAAGGGATACATTGTTCCTCGTTAGGACCCCAGCAGGGGCTTGGCTCTCGCGTAACTATCAGCCGCAGGGTGGGGCCTGAGAAGCTCAGGCCCCTAGGAGTCCTGCCCTGTTGAAGCTGGAAGGCCAGCTCAGTCTCGGGGGACCTCCTCTCCCCAGATGACAACCTCTGGGGTAATATTGGCTGCCAACACCGTCCGGTCACCCTGTGTACTTTTGTTTTGTGCGTGCACTGCATTATCCACAGTCATGTGGCTCTCTTTGGCCACAATGCACCGCAGAGTTAAATGTTGGCCGTGCTCACATTTCCTCACATCTTCCTTCCCTCGTTGGATCCACAGTGCGAACACTGAAGTCAACTACTTTAAAGACCGGCCAACACCACAATGAGCAACGAAAGGCATGCAGGACTAGGCTTAACACCTTTGCAATTATACAAGGAATACTACTGAAATGAAATGAAATTGGGTTTTCTATAGCGCACTTCTACCCTAAGGCCTCGTAGCGCTTGGACCGGGCGAGCAGAAACAAAACCAGTCTGTACAAATTAGTGAAAGAGGAAAGTTTTCAAAAGTCTGCGAAACTTTTGTAGATCAGTTTTGCTGCGCAAAGTGAATGGCAAAAAATTCCAAGAGGTGGCAGCATTCCATGAATAGGAGCTTCCCCCCCATCTGGCTCATCGCACTTTCCGTGGAATTGCAAGAAAGGCAGTGCTAGAGCGCAGATTTCTAGAAGGATGGGAGAGAGTCACTAAAGAACGAATCATAGTAGGGCCTGAGTGCCACATAGCTTTATGGGCTATGCACATCGCCTTAAATCGAATCCTAGCCTGAATTGGTAGCCAGTGGAGCTTTGCTTTAGGGGCTATGCATCTCGCCTTAAATCAAATCCTAGCCTGAATTGGTAGCCAGTGGAGCTTCTTCAAGGCAGCTGACCCTTACTGCCTCCGAGGCAGCTCCAAAAGTAAATGGGCCGCACAGTCCTGGGTCAACTGCAGTTTTTAATGGTGGCCAGTGGTGCACCCAGATACAGGGCCTTCCCGTAATCTAGGCGGGACAAGATAAGAGCATGCACCATAATCCTACGAGCCTGAAAGGGAAGAAGAGGCAGAATTTTTCTCAACAACCTCATCAGACAGAAGCAGGTGGCAGAGAGCTTGGTAGCTTGATGGTTGAAGCAAAGAGTACTATCCAGCCACACTCCAAGACTCTTAATCTGATCTTTAGGGACCCTTTTGTACCACTTTGTTCGCCATAAATTGGCAAGGTATGCTCAGACGTGAGTCCCTTGCTCACTTTGCCACTGGATTCAAGCAGGCCTGGCTGAAGACGGCTGTAATGCCAGAAATCGATCCTAGGAAGCTTGTTTCCGGTCCAGGGAAGGCATGGCTTGGCAGTTCAGGCTGGACTGTTCCCATGAGGCACAGGGTCAGACTGATAGCACGATCAAGGGTCAAATTGTCCCAACTGTCGGGCGCAATCCTGAAGGTGGCTAATACCTCTTCCTTCAAGCCCATAAGTCCGGCCCTTGAAACTTACAGGACCCAGGCCAAGGCAGCGGCCATGTACGGCAGTGAGTTATGGGGGTACAAAGCTGGAAAGGACCTACCAATAGTTGAAAATAGCTTTTTAAGGCTCTTACTAGCTCTCCCACGAGCCACGCCACTACAGCCTCTGAGAATGGACATGGGTCTCCCTCCTATTGCAGAGGAGCTTGTGTCAAAGCCAGTGAAGTTCTGGCACAGGCTCTGGTCCACAAATGAACTTCACCACTATAGGGAGGATCTTACCCACGTCATGAGCTTGAACTGCAGTGGCAAAATCCCCTGGCTCACCTTTGTGAAAAATGAACTGCTTGCCATGAATCTCCGTGAGCTATGGGAGGATCCTGCGCGAGGTTGTCAAACGATCTCGCGCAAAGCCCTGTCCCAAATCTACAAAGACAGGTCCCTTGCACACATGATGGATGCTCAAAACAGCGGCACCTTAACTTCACGATTCTTGGAATCCAAAAATTCATATGTCTTTGAACCTTTTATGGATTTTATTTTCCCCATCCTGGCGAGGAAATTGTTTGTTCAATGGAGGCTTGGCAAACTTCCCATTAACTCATTTACCTGCAAGTGGACCAATGGGGGTGATAAAATATGTCCCTGCTGTAACATCTATGAGGAAGATGACCTCCACATCTTGTTTGTCTGCCCTGCATATCAAAGGCCCAGAAAATATTGGATAGCGCCGCTCTGTAAAAACCTAGGGTTCAGAGAGTATGCGCAGGCATACAGAATCCTGAAAACCAGCACCTTGGGCCACATTGTGTTCGCTGTATCCAAATTTCTAATGGCAATATGGCTGATCAGACAGAAAAAAGCCCCCTGAACTTTTTTAATGTCATTATAATTCCTTCCTCGCTGGATGAGAGAGAATTTTATACTTGTATTTTAAAATGTATTTTAATGTATGTAATGTTTTGTTGCATCTTTTATGGTCTATATGGCCGAAATAAAGAATTTTTGGATTGGATTGGATTGGATTTGCATATGGCCATGTCTGAACTGGGGTGGCAGAGTGGGCTAAAGAACGGTGATGGATTAAACCCAGATCTGTTGACTGGGTGTGAGTGTTTGATTGGTTCAGATGCTCCGTCCATTACCACCCCCTTTTGTACCACTTTAAGCACCGGCATAATGCCCAGACAGGTCGGCCAGCCCAAAGCTGCTCTGGGTGACGGGGACTTACCCAAGAACATCAGTTCTATCTTTTCCCCGTTTAACTTTAGATGAGAAAGTGCCATCCAGTCGGCTACCGCTTCGAGGCAGCTGCCCAAAGTGGTGGATGATCCCTCCGGGTGGTTAAAAGCAACCACCAGTTGGGTATCATCTGCATAGGTGATGATTTCTATGTCGAAAGGAAGCACTATCCCAGCTAATGGCTTCATATAAATATTAAAAAGCGTGGGGCTCAGGGAAGATCCCTGCGGAACCCCAGAGCTAAGGGGCCATAGTTTAGATTGAGTAGCACCCTCCGAGACCTGAAAAAATCGGTCTTTCAAAAAGGATTGCAGCCAAGTGAGGGCCAAATCTGTCACCCCAAGATGTTTTAGTTGGTAGAGCAAGATGTTATGATCCACAGTGTCGAAGGCAGCACTGAGGTCCAGCAAGATAATTGCTGCTGTGCCGCCTTGGTCCTAATACCTTTGAGCGCCCTCTGTGACTGCCAAGAAGGCTGCTTCCATCCCAAGCTTAGGACGGAAACCTGCTTGGGAATCATGGAGTAGATTGCTAGACTCCAGGTAATGGACCAGGATGGTATTGATATGTTTCTCAAGCAGCTTGCCCAACCATGGAAGTAGAGAGATCAGGCGATAATTGGCCATGATGGAAGGATCCAGGTTGGGTTTCTTCAATAATGCTATAACTTGGGCGCATTTCCACGCCAGCTGCACCTTTCCTGAGGTGATGGAAGCGTTTATAACATTCAGGATCACTGGCCGAATTACATCCGTAACTAGCGTAAGGTGGCGCGGAGAGGCTGAATCAATGGGAGAACCAGATGTTACTCTAGAGATTAGTGTGTTAAGTAATGCCTCATCGAGCAGGGGAAACTCCATTAAGGGACACTGTGGAATCAAAGGACTACTCTCAGAGCCGAGAAGAATGGATTTACCCTGAGAAGACGTAAAGGAATGGGAGATGAGCTGAATTTTTTGATGGAAATATTCAGCCTGCTTGTCACAACGATTTTGGGCCTCTTTAGGATCAGGGAGTTTTTGTGGAGTGCTAATGAGAGATTTGGCAATCTGAAAGATCTCCCTAGGCGAGTTGGCTGCTGCGCTAATTCTGCCCTCATAAAATACAGATTGTGCTGTTTTAATTTCAGCCTTATAGTTTCTGATTGCTTCTCTATAAGCATTTCTACTGTCAGCTTCTGGAACCTGCCTCCAACTCCTCTCTAGTTTCCTACACATTTGTTTCAGTTCTCTTAGTTTGGGAGTGTACCATGGTGGCAATTTTGATTTAGTTTATTTTTTTTTTGTAAATATATTTTTATTGCAAATATGTTATTACACATGTATGCCATTCAAGAACTTTGTAACCAACGTTTGTGATCCTTGGATCAGAGATAATTGAGGTACACAGCCATTCAGCCCAAAACCCGGGGGTCGGGCGGCGATTTTCAAAGTCTTAGCGCATGCATACATTTCACAGTAATAGAACCAGTTCTGGACAACAGAAGGAGGGCTGCATCCGCTTTTCTTTTCTCCCTCCAATTCCCAACAAACAAACTAAAACTATCCCTGGAACTATCACTAACAGTTCTACTCTGTTGCTCCCTTCAGCTCTCACTTCCCTCCCGGTCCCCCCCCCCCCAGGCATGAGTGGTGGTGTGGGCGCTTACCAATCCGCTCGACATACCTCAACTGAGTTATCGCTGGGTCAGCAAGACTAAGCTATATTGGTAACCATCACGCAGATGTGAAACCTACCCCTCCTCCTCTGTCAGCCGGCTGTCCCTCAAGGACTAGACCAGGGCCTCCCAAGACCGAGCCACCTTCAGCGCCTTCTCGTGACCCGAACGGGTAGCCTGCCGGAGCCGCACCACACTCTCGCAACTAGCCCATTTGCAGAACTCCCCTCTCCATCTCTCAAATGACGGGCCCTCCTTCGCCTTCCAATGCCAGGTAATTTTGTGTTTCGCCAGCAAAAGCCCTAAGTCAATAAATTTGCTGGTTACCTTGGTCTTGGCCGTATGTGGGAACCAGTGCAGCAAGCAGGTGGCCATGTCATACTCTATTTGTCTGTGAGCATGTTTAAAAGCTCCCCTACTTCCTCCCAGTAGCCCCTCATGTGTGGGCAAAGCCATAGAAAATGTTCTAGCTCTGCACCCTCTTCCTGACATCGTGGGCACGCTGCATCCTCGACCCGGAAGTATTTCCGGACCTTCCCCGGCGTTAGATAGGCCCTATGCAACACACAGTACTGAATTAGTTGGAAGCGTGCGTTTCTCGCGCATTTCCATTCCCATTTAAGGATTTGGGCCCAAGCGGTGTCTGGTATCTGTCGACCTATATTTGCTTCCCATTTCGCTTTAAGGGCATCCAAAGGACGCATGCCCTCCCGGAGCAACCGGGATTGGAGGCAGGTCACCGCCTTAGCCGTGCCAGACGCCATCACTACATATTGGCAAGCAAGGGTTTCCACTGGCTCCATTTTTACGGATTTCCAGTGTTTTTGAATTGCAGTCGTGACCGCAGCATGGAGCAAGAAGTCCCCCTCTGGTAGCCCAAACGTTTCCTGCAGCACCGAGAAAGGCACCAACTCCTGGTTCACATACAGGTCTCCCACCACCTGGACCCCCATCTGTTCCCAGTCCGCCAGCGGGGTCCAGTCCCCACCATGCGGCAGTGCTGTCAGCACATGCCCAACGGTATCTCCGGTGTGTACGGGTGGGGAGTCCCTGCTCGTTTTTGCATCCTATTCCAGCAAAGTCTGAGGGTCCGTTCTTCTCCCGTCAAATCCCTCAGGTCCAACTTTTGCTGCAGAACTATGTAGGCTTGCACATGACGAGGGATTCCCTTTCCCCAATAACTCTCCGGGCCCCGATATTCCTTTGCCACATTCTGCGTTAAAACCTGCAATTGGGCCGCCAAATAATAGAGTTCAAAGTCCGGCACCACCAGGCCCCCTTCCAACCTGGGCCTCATCAGTGTAGCCAGGTCTATGCGCCGCCTACCGCTGTCCCAGATGAAGCCCCCCATTAACGACCTCAGTTCCCTGAAGATTCTCGGTGGGATTCAGATCGGCAGTGTACGGAAATAGTACAGGAGTCTGGGGAGCGCCACCATCTTAAGCAGTGCAATTCTGCTCATAACATGCATTTTTTCAGAGCTCTAATACCCCGGCCCACATTACCCTCCACTATATCTTGGTGTACATGATAAATTTGGACCCCCAAGTATGTGAGGCATGCTGGTTCCCACTTAATGGTACCCAGTTCAGCTGGCGGTGAGAGACTCCGTCGCACCGGAAAGAGGTATGTCTTGGACCAGTTCACCCTAAGACCTGAGACCCTCTCAAAGCTGGACAGCATAAAGGTCGCCCCGTGCAAGTCCTCTTCCGGCTCCCGGAGAAACAGGAGCAGATCATCAGCATACAACGAGATGTAGTGCGGGTCACCCCGATGCATCAGTCCATTATAGGATCGCCCCATCCTCGCCTGTGCCGCCAGGGGCTCGATCGCCAATGCGAACAACAGGGGCGACAATGAGCATCCCTGTCTTGTGCCTCTTTGAATCGAGTATTGGTCCGAAATCACCTCGCCCAGTCTCACCCTAGCTGTGGCCGAGGTGTACAACACCTTCGTCCATTGTACAAATCCTGCACCCAGTCCGAATCCATCCAAGACTTTACAAAGGAAGGCCCACTCCAGGCTGTCAAACGCCTTTTCTATGTCCACCGAGAGCACCGCCGCAAAGCTCTCATCGGTCTGGTTATCTGCCATGACTCGAAGAAGACGGCGAATGTTCGGATTTAGTTTTTTTATATGACATTTTTAAAGGGATTAAAGAATCTAACGAGGTCTGTATCCAAGCATCAAAATTACTGTTGGCCTTTCCAGGGTCTGAAGCAGACAAAGGAGTGGTATCAGTCAGTGAGGTAGACCACTGGCTGATGGAAAGATTAGGCCATTTCCTTTCCAGCAGTGGACCGGACTCTGCAACGCGGAGAAGGCCATGGTTTCACATTCCATAGGAACAAGTAGGTGATCAGTCCATGGGAGGGGAATAGGAGGACCTACATGGTGTTTTAGGTCATTGCTAAACACAACATCAAGAAGGTGGCCCTTGATGTGTGTAGGTGCAAAGCCCTTCTGGTCAATTTGGAGAGCTGATAAATTAGACAGAAGATCCCTTGCATGGTGATCAGAGGGGTCGTCTAAATGTATGTTCAAGTCTTCGAGAACTGTGAAATTCGCTGGAGATAATGCTAACTCAACAACAAGGGACGGAAGACTGTTAAGAAACTGACCCATCGGTCCTGGTGGCCGATAAAGTAACAGGCCAGAAAAGGTGACCGTAGGTGAAATTTCAAGTGCCAAGCTCAAACTTTCACAGTCGGGTAGTTCCTCAGTTGAAGAACGACAACGAAAATAATCTTTGAACATTATCCCTAAGACCCCATCTCTGCCAGTTTTATGATCCGCTCAATGTAATAAGTACCCTAGCCGAGACCCCTGAACTTCCTTAGTATGGGGAATAAGTTTCAAATCACAGTGGGGACAGTTTGAAACAATATTAACAGGGCACATGGAATGTAGACACATATCACCAGGTGCCGCCTTTAGATTCCACAATGCCTGTGAATTATAGCTATAGTTCGTATTCTTAATATTCTCAAAATTACCAGGGGTCCTGGCCCCTGGTCCCGGCCGGGCTCAGCCGGGTGCAGATGGGCTTGCCTTTGGCGCGCCTTCGGCGTTCTGCTGGTGTGCCCGCTGCCCGTGCTCATGACGTGTTAGCTATATAGTCTAGAGTGCTCCAGAACCTGAGCGCTACCCCACCGGAAGTAAGATTCTGCTCCCGAAGGACCTCCGCACAAACGGCAATAGCCGCGACGGACCGGGGCCGGGGAGAATAGGCAGGTAAGAGTGCTCACAAACAATGATTTTCAAAGAATGAAGAATATTAAAACAATTCAGCGCAAGTAGCATCAAACACAATCACACAGCAACTGGCAGCATCTCTCGCTACAGAGAATCACCACGTCCGCTTGAAGAACATAGAAACCTTCTCAGCGGTCTCACTGATACTTGGTCCTTTTAAACCAACAAAGAAGAAATTGCACAGAAGCTGAAATATATAAAGACTGCATTTATTCACCTCAGATGAGGGAGACTACGTCACACAGAAGCCTTAGCAAATGAATGATGCATTCTAAGGAGTACAGAAAACTGAGGCCTTATAAATGCTTAGGGTTACATAGTCAGCATAAGACCAAGGGGCAGTCCTGGCTCATGTAAGCATGCAAAATGCCTAATATGGGCATGAAAGATCTGCTTGCTCAACAAAGTGGGAGGAGAGTTACTTCTCCATAAAGGAGCAAAAAATAGCCTGACAGTTCGATAACAGGAGCAGGTGCATTCTACTAGTTAGGCCCTTCTGAGCATGTGCAAGGCTCTGAAGAGGGAAACAGCACATGGCGAGCACATGGCTACCTAAAATGGCTGCCAAATACAAAATGGCTTTCAGCTCATGCTAACAAATCCCTCCAATCTTTAACACGCTGCGCATGCTCATGACATGGTAGCTATATAGCCTAGGGTGCTCCAGAACTAGAGCGCTACCTCACCGGAAGTAAGATTCTGCTCTCGAAGGCCCTCCGCACAAACAGCAATAGCAACGACGGACCGGGGCCGGGGAGAATAGGCAGGTAAGAGTGCTCACAAACAATAATTTTAAAAAGTGTGACGATTATTAAAACAATTCAGCGCAAGTAGTATTAGACACAATCACACAGCAACTGGCAGCATCTCTCGCTACAGAGAATCACCGCGTCCTCGTACTGAGCCTAGGTCATCGATGCAAAATGGCCAGCCAAGGACACCGGGTTCCTTCCTTGCTCGCAAAGGTGCCTCTAGTACATAGTACATTCTTTGATCCCCTCTGAGGCGGAAAGCCGGAGGTTTTTGCTAAAGCTTCACTATTTTTAAAACTGTCACAAATAACTGCTTTTAACTCACAAAAACGCTCTTGCTCACCTGAAAGCTGAAAGCGCTGCTGCTACGCGCTCACTCAGACCCCCACCTTCAGGGAAACGACATCAGCGCCAGCGCGCCAAAGGCGGAGCCACGCCCACTGCGAGGCCACGCCCACCGACCACTACTTAAACGCTTGAAAAGCGCAACGAATCCATTCTTTGATCCCCTCTGAGGCGGAAAGCCGGAGGTTTTTGCTAAAGCTTCACTATTTTTAAAACTGTCACAAATAACTGCTTTTAACTCACAAAAACGCTCTTGCTCACCTGAAAGCTGAAAGCGCTGCTGCTACGCGCTCACTCAGACCCCCACCTTCAGGGAAACGACATCAGCGCCAGCGCGCCAAAGGCGGAGCCACGCCCACTGCGAGGCCACGCCCATAACGTCCATTATAAATGTGTCGACCTCCCCAGCGCAGCGGACGAGCGCAGCGGGAGCGCCGTTTGCGCGCCGATGGCGCGCCTAAGGCAAGCCCGTCTGCGCCCGTCCGCGCACGACCGGGCCTAGGGCCAGAACCCCTGCCCGATTCCCTCCACTCATCCATAAGGTACTCCCGCAGAGACCTATTGAGCCTTAGACCTCCCCCACCGTCCTGCGATTACATCCATAATCTCATGGGACCCTTCCCTGGCTGCTCCTTATGCAAACCTACGCAGCTCACGCTACCCGCTAGACCCAGAAAACCTGCCACCCTTAACTGTGCCTCCCTGAACTGCTGTTCACTTCCCAAACACGCGACTCAGATAGCGGACACTATAGAGGACCATGGAATTGATATATTGGTACTCACGGAAACGTGGCTCGGCCCTCATTCACAATCTGACATGGTCCTAGCAACCCCTCAAGGCTACTGTATTCAATCCTTACCCCGTCCTCTAGGTAGAGGAGGCGGGATAGCCATTATCCATCGAGAACACCTTCACTTCAAAACCTACGACGCACAGATCACCGACGCAGAAAGCCTGCATTTTTCCGTCACACTCAACCCAACCAACTCCCTTACAGGACTCCTCATTTACCGTCCTCCCGGTACTCCGGGTCCCTTCACCTGTTCGCTTCTGGACCTAGTCACAACCCAAGCCCACTCCTTCTCAAACTACATGATAGTTGGAGACCTGAATATCCACCTTGAAGACCTGGCCAACCCGGTAGCCCTTGATCTGATTCAAGATCTAGCGGCTCTCGATATCCGTTTATTAAACTCCGGAGCCACCCACACCAAGGGCCACCTTCTAGACCCCGTACTTACCAACTCGCCCTCAATGTTAGCAAAGGAGGCCTTGCCCCTTCCCTGGACAGACCACTTTCTGGTCCCTTTCCAATTACCGGGAACCTCCACGAAAAACCGTACACTCCCTACCTTCAGTAAGGATAGGACCTGGCCCAGACTTTCCACGGACGAATGGGCTCAGACCCTGGAAAAAAACATCCCTGCTCAGGCCGAAGACCCAAATACAGCTGACAGAAGATTCAGAGATCGGATTACCATCTCACTAGACCGTATACTCCCCCTCAGAAATAGGGAAAATAAAAACGACAAACGTGGCTCAGCACCATGGTACTCCACAGAGCTAAGAACATTGCGCAAAAATTGCAAAAAGGCCGAACGTCTCTGGAGAAAGACCTGGCAACATGCCAACAAAGAAGCCTATCAGTCTGCGGTCAAAATTTACAAAGAGGCTATCAAATTAGCCAAAGCTTCCTACTATAACTTACGTATACAAGAAGCATCCAATTCAGCCCGAGAATCTTTCTTGATCGTCAAAGAGCTGACCAAGGTCCCCACCACCTCCTCCTCCAATACACCCAAAGTTGACAGAAGTAACGAGTTAGCCAACTTCTTCAACGAGAAGATTACCCGTATCCTGGCCTCCCTCCCTCCCCCCAGCCTTCCCAGTCTCACGGAAAGTAATACTGCCCCTGAACCGACTGAAAGCATCTGTCGTCCTTCGCTCAAGACTTTCCGACCTGTCACCCCCGCAGAGGTCGAGCGAACCCTTGTAAAAATGAAAAGTGGATCTCCTCTGGACCCAGCCCCTATCAGGTTCCTCAAGACAGTAGCCTCAGTAATTGTTCCTACCATTACGGACCTTATCAACTGTTCGTTTTCTCATGGAACCGTCCCCGATAGCTGGAAGAGTGCTGTGGTTAAAGCACTCTTAAAAAAACCCCAGCTAGATCCATCGGACCTATCCAACTATAGGCCAATATCCCTACTCCCTGGCATTAGTAAAGTCACAGAGAAATTAGTAAACTCCCAATTATCCCAGTTCCTTGAAACGAACATACTGCTCAGACAATCCCAAACCGGATTTCGCCCAGGCCACGGAACGGACACCGCACTGCTTGCGGTGATTGAAGAGGCAAGGGGCTTACTAGATTCAGGAGGATCAGTGGCAGTGATCCTCCTGGATCTAAGTGCAGCCTTCGATACGGTCAACCACCGTGTCCTTCTGAGCAGACTGGCAAATGCAGGACTTACCGGGACAGCTATCAAATGGATCGAATCCTATCTTACAGGACGCACCTTTCAAGTATGGGATGACAGCCACCACTCTTCCACCCTCCCACTTACTAGCGGCGTCCCACAGGGCTCCTCCCTAAGCCCCACGCTTTTTAATGTCTATATGGCCCCCCTCGAGGACGTGGTAACACCATTTAACATCAAAATGGTGAGTTACGCCGATGACACCCAACTAATCGTCTCCCTGTCCCAGCTGACTGACCATCCTGAAAACCTGACTAATTGCCTCAAAAACATTCACAACTGGATGAACGAATCATCATTGAAACTAAATGGGACAAAGACAGAGGTAATGTTACTCGGTAAGCAATGGGCTACGATCCCTCCCACTATGTGGCCTGACGTGTTCGGCGAAATTCCCCTCCCCAAATCTGAAATCAAGACTCTCGGGGTGTGGCTAGAGCCACAACTTACGATGAAGACCCAGGCAACCAAAACCGCGGGCACATGTTTTGGGCTCATGCGTACGACTCGTAAAATCCTGCCCCTACTCCCTCCTATGTCCAGAAAGCTCCTTATCCAGGGCCTAGTGCTGTCCCGTTTAGATTACAGCAATCTGGTCTATTTGGGAGCTCCTGAGGCTACCATCTCGAAACTCCAGCGGACACAGAACGCGGCAGCACGCATGATCACCAACACCCCCTCCAGAACATCCGCCAAGCCAGCCCTTAAAACCCTGCATTGGCTCCCTGTTCGCCAAAGGGTACACTTTAAAGCAATGTGTACCACACACAAGCTTTACAACGGTTCTGGCCCAGCGATCCTTAGGAAAATGATCACTCCCTATACAGCAACCAGATCGCTACGATCTCAGAATGAGAATCTAGTCCTCATCCCCAGATTCAGAAAAGTCCGCACAGGAGGCCGTCAATTCTCCGTTCAGGCGGCCAAAGGCTGGAACGCACTCCCTCGCGCCCTCAGACTGGAATCCAACTTCCTTGCGTTCCGCAAAAAACTTAAGACCCATTTGTTTCCCAAATAACACCCTTCGGCTACCTCCCCTCTCTTTGGGTTCAAGTTACATAGCGCGGGGATACCCTTGGGTCACCAGGCGCTGTAGAAATCGCTAAAATAAAATAAATAAAATAAAATAGTTTATCTACAGCACATTCCGCTGGTTGATGGGCTCCAGGACTTCTCGCTAAATGACTTTGCCTGTACCTCTGAGTGAACTGGAGTCGTAGCCCGAGACACTGTACCCTGCGTCACGAGCACCTCTCGCGTCCCCTCCACCACTCCCTCCCGTGCATCAGCTCTCCCAGCAGTGCTTAGTGTCAATTGTACACATAGTTAAAACTCCTATCCAGCGCTCCACCCCTCCAGCTCTTACAAACCACCTCTGAGAAAACGCTGTGTGTGACGTTTGCGCTTCCGACATGATGATGGTATGCTGTACAGTCCGTTTTAACAATCCTGCAGGGCACAACTCCCCAGTCAATGCCCACTCACTGGGGCAGGACTGAATTAGATCCTGGTTTAGCTGAGCGCAAAGTTTGGAGCTGTAACTTCGTGCCACTCACGGACTTAGACGCCGTCAAAACACGTAACATGATTAAGATGATCTCTTTCAGGTTGTATGGTACACTTAAAGTCAGTGTCTTATTTAAAATTGCCAGAGAACAGTAAAGATTAGCAATTCAAAAGAACAATGTCCAATTAAAACAAGCCGCATACAGCCTCTTTTGCAGAGAGTCGTAAATGCGCTGGCCCGGAGTCGGGGAAAACATAACCAAGCACGCAAGTGGTGCGCGTGCGTGCGCCACAGTCCGACATCTGTTTTGCATTAACGGGCACAATAATGCAAAACAGATGCCGGCTGTGCACGTGCTAGACACGGACGGGAATGGGCGTAACAAAGACGGGACATGCGTCCGCATTTGCCCAATCGCATGCCTTTTTTTTTTGTAAATGCATGCTACAGCCAATGCTGGCATGCGAAAGCAAAACCATACGCACAAGCGTGTGGTTAGCTTTCTCAACCCTTTACAAGAGGTCTCGTGCTGCGCGGGCAGTGCTGTGCACTGCAACGCTTGGCACAAGACCTAAAAATGCAGATGGTTGTAACACGTATAGCAAAAAAACTGCACAGTAGGAGTGACTTTCTATTATTTTAGGGTGAGTTACGGGTGCTATTCAGGGAATGAGTCCCACCTCATGGAAAAAAACTTCTGTCAACAGTTTAGCTTTATTAACTGGGAACGTAGTGGACCGTACCCCTGTCTGTCGATCCCAAAGCCCAGAGCAGCCGACCACCTGCCCTCTTGATCTGAAAATCTCTCCTGACAACGAGTTACATCGGAAAGAGCAGAGCACTCTTTTGGGGCTGCACCCATTGAAATGGTGAAAATACACAGGGCCCCTCTCCCAAATTGCCTGCGATGTGATGTTCTGCGTCTCAAACTGTATCCTCACTTTGACTGATAACCAACTTTAAAAACTATGCAAACTAATAGGCCTTGCTTATAACCGAAAGGCTCTCTTCAGTGACTGGTGAATTTAGACATTCAATAACTCTTCAAATATGCACTATGTCACTCATCCTCAAAAGCATCCATCCATTTATCTAGCCTCTGAATCATTCTTACAACCAACCTCAAACTCATTCACAATGAAGCCCTGCTCACAAACTAAGCACGTACATGCAAGATAAATTAAAAGAATAAAAGTGGAACAAAATGCAATAATAAGTAAACAGTTAAAGAACCAGACAGCCATCTTGGAATGGTATTCTGCACGTGTATACGGCATACTTAAAGTCTTTTGGCTTTAACATATATTTTTTCACAAGGAACAAATCAGGCCTACTGCTTATGTCATAACTTTTCATAATAAATTAATATAAAGCCTATGGCATCTGACATAACCTTTCCAATGAACCAATGGAGTATGGCCTTTATTGTTAGCTTGTTAACATAAGCAACTCCGGCCTGCTCCATTTAGAATAAGCTTTGCCCCCAGAGCTATCATCAAGCAAAACGTCACAAAATTACAAATGTGTACAAGATTACAAGTGGTAAAAATATACATGTTTAAAAAGATAATCAGAGTGCACATCTTCTACCCCCCGCCTTGGTGAGAGGACATAGCCAACACTCTTGCTTAATACAGTAAACTGTGATATTTCAATGGGAAACCTCCTTTACCCCACATTTTGTACTCCGCAAAAACTTTTACAACGCAGGGTGTTACAACGCATTCCCCAAAGTAACGCCCCCGTCGAGTTAGAATAGTAATTGTGTTGTAATGGGAAATGCGTTGTAAAGGAGTGCGTTGTAAAGTCCTGCATTGTAAAGACTTTGCGGAGTAAAAACTGTGGGGTAAAAGCATGCAGGGTAAATGCATGCAGGGTAATGTCATACACCCATTTCAACTAATGAAATAGATTTCTTGTACAACTTAATACAATTCACTCTTAAAGGGCTATTCTGCTTAACAAATACTTTTCTTTTTTTAAGGGTTGTGTAATAATCGGTAATGCGAAGTCTCAATATATCATACAACAGTAGAGGTATATATGAAGGTGAGATTAATCTCATTTAAACATTATGTGTGGCATGGGTTGGCGACATTCAGGAACAAAGTAAATTCAAAATGGGCAGCAATAGGGCAAAGGTGGTTTGGGGGTAAAACAATAACTATCTTTGTAATCCAACAGGCAAGAAATGTCCCCATGTCCAGTCAAATATATGACCATGATCCTAAAGGCAATAGAACAGTCACTCTTGTTCCACCATGACATTAAGTCTTTGAGTCATTCAGCATACGCAGGTACACTTGTCAATCTCCATTTCCTGGATATTGCATTTCTTCAAAACTGCCAACTAATTTGAGGGCCAACTCCTCCATTGGTTTTTCAGACGAGGAATATGTGAGACTTTGTAAAGGAAGGCCACAGAGCTAGACCTGGCAATGTCTTTCAAGGTACACCAAACCTAGGACCAGTATAGAGATGGAATTGAACAAGCTCACTGAACATGTAGAGTATGGAAGTTCTCTGCGCCACAATGCCAAGATTTCGAGACTGGGCCGCAGCAGCAGACTTTTGCCTACTTAACCCCTTTGCCGCGGCAGTGCGGCACTTCCCCAAAATGGGCGGGCCGCGTCGACCGTTGGCCGACGGCAGCACTAGCGAGGGGTTAAAAACCAGTGCCAACAATGGAAGATCCTAAAGTAAATGAATTTGAGACTATTATCTCAAAACTATATCATGGAGGTTGATGAGGGTAGTCCAATCGGCTTATATTTCCAATGCCAGATCACATTGCAATCCCCCTTTCTGAGGCTTTCTAGTGGGGCCCGAGAATCATTTCGCAAAGATAGTTCTTTATAAACCCAATAGCAACTCAACTGGATTGGCCCCAGACCACCACACAGGACTGGATAGATGTCGATTGTCATCTATCCGGGTATATGAAGCCCCAAGATGGGCTTCAGATATTGTTTTAGCTGTAAATACTTCTATTTCTGAGGTGCTTTTACACCATAATCTTCCTGTAGTAAATCATGAAAGGATGTCAATGTGTCTCGAGTGAACAGGTACTTCAGTGTTCGATAAGTAATGCGTGCCAGGCCTGCCAGTCAGGCTAAGAGGAACCAATGTGGATCTTGGTGTTTTTCCATCTGGGTGCTTCTTCCTGCAGAAAGTCATGGTTCTTAGCTATTTATGAAGGGAATACCATGCCAATTTAGTGATGTTGCTTTGTTTGCCCTAAGTGGCTATGGATATGCCCAAACGTGAGTTCTCTGCTCGCTGTGCCGCTGGACTCAAGCGAGCCTGGCTGATGAGGTGATACCCCAAAATGGGTCCCAGGATGCTTGTTTCCAGTCAAGAGAGGACCTGGCTTGGCAGTTCGGGCTGGGCTGGGACCAAACTGGGATGACGTGGCGGGCTAAATAACAATGGATTAAACCCATCTCTGTGACTGGGGATGAGTGTCTGAAAAGTTTCAACACTCCGTCCATCATTTTATTTTGTGATGTTGTTAATACCAGGCCAAGGTCATTGAGTGTATCTTGGGAATGATATCCTCCATTACTGTTCCTGAATCGCAATACAAAATGTAGTTGGCAGCGTGGAGTCCCAAGAGTTTCCTTTCCAGTGTGACCCAAGTAAGTTTCTACTGGCTGGAGGGGAGAATTTGCATGAGGCATGCCACGCGGTGGCCAGGTGGTATGAGGACATGGCGTAACCGAATGCCAGCAGCCAATGTGGCTGCGTATAGTGTTATAGCTTTCAGTCTCAGCTTTGCAGAGTCTTACAGAAACCGTTTGAAGTTATCTACTGTCTTCTGGACATGGTTAGGAATCTTCAATGGTAGTACGCTGAAGTCATAACTAAGCCTTGATACCACCTTCCTTGTTATTACTTGAAATTTACCCCATAAGGGGAACTGCAGGGGCAGCTTTCTTTAAAAATCGGCAGACCTCCTCTAAATTAAAGTTTGTAAACTTTCATGAACCATAGCCTAAGTCCCTGATTCACCAGCATACCGATGTACTTCAGCTTGTTGGAAGCCAATCAAAAGTCAAGCCCATTGCCTGAAGTACTTCTCGTAGTGCAGGTCACGGTCAGAAATGAATTCTTGGACCAAATAACCCTGTACTCTGGGCAAGCAGAAAACTCTGAAGTCAGCTCCGTAAGATCAAACATTTACCTTTCTGAATGGGCTACAGAAAGCAATATGTTGCCTGCATAAAAAACTTTTTATTTAGCTGCCCGATGGGAGGGCCAGTGTCCCAAATGTTCTGTTTTGCATTTAGCCACTGGTAAAAGTCCTAAACTCTGTAGAAAAAGTAGCATGTAGAGTGGGCACTCTTGTCTGGTGCCATGTTTAACTGAGAAAGCTACAGTCAAAATCCCCCACAGCATTAGGTTTGAGTAGAGCCACCTGACCATATCCACAAACCCTCTGCCCATGCCGGATCTCTGAAGTGTATAAAACAGATATTTTTATTCAACTCAGCCAAATGCCTTCTTTGTATCCAATGAAAATGCACAATGTATTCTTGATGGGTCCTCGCGTACTACAACAGATAAAGCAACATCCTCATGTTCCCCCTGAGGAGCAGCCTGGAACAAAGGCCACAGTGAATGATTTATCCGAAATGGAATGACTCTCTTCAATCTGACGGAAAGTAATCTGATGAGGTTTTAGGTCTGTCTGCTGAGAAGGAGATGAACCTGTAGCTGGAGAACAGCAGTGGACCCTTCCTGGGTTTTGGAATAACAGGGAGTTACCCAGTATGCTGTGCTCCAGCATTTCATATCCAGAGATGTTATGTAGAAGGTCAAAAAGTAGTCAATTCTTTTACATGTATCATGCTGATCCAGCGTCACTATTGAAATTCTGTCTCACATGCGTCACCATTCACTACCTAATACTCACCAAACTAATCAATAACCAGGCCCGTGCACAAAGACAGAAAATCATGAAGCTGAATCATATGGCCTAATTCACTACACTATTAAACTCATCTGTACATATTTACAACTGCAGTATAACATTTTTATTCATGAATTATCAAACAAACATTTAATTAGACCATAGAGGCCAATAGATTTAAACTGATGGTAACAACTCAAAAATCAAGACCAGCTTGACGTTTTAAGTCTTTTATTTTTAAATTCTCAAATTTCATAAACTTTATTAGCTCTTTATTGATATCAAACATTTAATTTTATTAATTCAGTTTTATTCATTAATCATTGGCTCAAAGATCCGACAGTTCAACATTGCATAAAATAATGAATTTAAGAAAACATT
This sequence comes from Lissotriton vulgaris, assembly GCF_964263255.1. Lineage (NCBI taxonomy): Eukaryota > Metazoa > Chordata > Amphibia > Caudata > Salamandridae > Lissotriton > Lissotriton vulgaris. The sequence continues at coordinate 361,057,513 of NC_141693.1, read as the reverse complement.
AACCCTATTCCCTAAATTAGCTTTCTGACCTGAAAAGGAAACAATTTTTAATAAACAGTTGATTTCTTATGCGTCCATAGGAAATCGGACAGCACTTCGCCCTCAGGAAACAGTCAGCCCCGTTCCCCTCAAGAGGCCCAATTTTTATACCTTTCTTGCTCGCTAATCTAACTAAATGTAATATTTTAATAAACTTCAGCACCCTGATTGGTTGCTGACCGTCAGACCACCAAAACCACTTCTTCCAGAGAGAGAACGTCACAACATCATTGTTCTTTGACATGAGGCGACACCGGCTTCCGAAGACTCGCAACAATTTTAAAAGTTATTTCTTTGATTTCCTCCAGAGCTGTGCAAAATCATCTGTCACTTCCTGGGCTTGGAGAAAGAACATCCAGAGCACTCTGTACACAAGTCTCTTTTGTCTGAGCCACAGTCCATTCAAAAGTATAGCTTTCCATGGAAAAGTTCCAATATGACTGCGCTTAGCTCCGACTCTGCTCACGTACAGGCCAACCAATATTCTCCAGAACTAGTACTAGGCCTCAAGCCTCTCTCTCGGGCTAGTATTTAAACAAACACAAAAGAATGATTAATTCAGGTAAAATAAACCCTTCTGTTACCCACCCGACCATTGCTAATAATTAACCCATTAATAAATTACATCTAGCAGAAGCACACAAATAAAGCAGCACATAAAATATCTACCATTCTTCATATAGTCCAGCTTTAAGTTTCTGAAAGAGTAAAACGATGATTAAATAATACACAGACAGACAATCACAACATAGGACAAACATGTAAGCACATATAATAAAGCACATGCCATGAATGATCAGCCTCATATTAATAGTGACAAAGACAATAGGACGAACATGACAAACAAAACAATATTAATCATGTGTTACAAAACCGACTTGCAAATGCAACAAGAGCACATATCATTAGTTCCCGCGTGTTCAAGTGTGTGGTGCAATCTTATTCTAAGTTGGATTAATTAAACAAATCATGCAAAAGTTCATTAATAGATTAGTTCATGTTACAGGGACTAAACTTCGCGAGTCAGAATAAAATAATTTCTGAAGCTTGCTCCATCAATGTACACTGTGTAACTTGTGGCACCATAGTAATGTCAGCCTGATCTGAATTATGTTGACGTGTCTACAGCAGCCTCTAATCCACTAACAATGGCTCAGAATAGGGCCCTAATGTTCTCCCTTGACCCACAAAATATTTTCATTTTAGGTTTGGGATAACAGTGACCAGCACAGGGTCAATGGAATTTCCACCCCCTGAAAGAAGTGGCTAGGCTATCAGTAAAGCAAAAGCAAGGAGATCAGTAAGACATAACTAGGTAATAAAGTGAGTGTTTTATGACAGACAAATACCCCTTGGAAGTCGCTCGATCTGGCCAAACTGCTTCCTAAAAAGTGAGGGAAGGGAGATTTCACAGGTCTTAGAACAAATCCTGAACTCTGTCCAAAGAGCAAAGATCAAAAAGGGAAAAAAAGAAAAAATGAGTGAAAATGCTTTTGATGCTAACTCTACATTTGAACAGGCAGAGTATAGACTCTCATTCCACTATCCCTCAAGCTACCATCCTAACCAAGAAAAGAAACACGTACCCGCAGCCTGCCTTACACACATCCTGGCGAAAGCCGGAGTTCCCATACAGTTCAGCCATTTTCTTTAACAGTGGAAGCATTAATAACAATGAACTACTTCATAGTGTGGAATGTACCACCTAGCAGGCCCTGTGAACCTTTGCAGTCCAGAATAACTGAACTTCCGACATGTCGGTCAGTATATAGATTATGCTCCAACTACCCCTAGTAGGTCCCCAGGCACATACTGGCCAGGTGTTAGGGGATAATCTGTTGGAAGTTAGAGGTTCAACAAGGAGGTGAACAGTGAAGGCCTACTCAAGATAGGGACACCATCGGTCCCCAAAGAGTCCGTATTAAAGTTGGTGTAACTAATTCTTCAAGGGGCATCTGGACTTGTCTCTAAACCTGTCTCTGTCCAGCAAACCGTCAAGGGTTGAGTCACTGTCCACCCAGCCCTTAGTGAAAGAGGTCAGGCACTCACTTTCCCTCTGTGAGAGGGGTGGTTCAAGATCAGGCATGTGATGGGCAGCCGGTGAAGTCGCTTGTGTTGCTGCGCTGTCATCAACATACCATGAAGTGTCCATATATTAGAGATTCCAGCGATTCCAAGAATCATTCAAAGTCGAAAGGTTCATGAACTTCTCCATGTTTGTCATTCATGATAAGAAGCAGATTCCAAAAGGCCATATCTATTGTCCCGCTTCCCCATTTGGGTCTTAGAGCAGGGAATTTTCTACACTTTGGTGCCATTTCCTGGCATACGTTGACCGGAACACATATTTTAAGATTTTGGTACACAAATGGCCTATCATTCTTTTTAGCCGCTTAAGCCGCCGGTTTCGCCTGACTGTGCCTTGCGAAAGTATTGCCACAGGTACATTCTGGGACACAGCCTAACTGGACCAAATGCAATGCACCCTTTTGATCTCTAAGGGAGGGTTGAAAAGGTAGAAGATTCACTTCTGGGGTGAATGACGACAAGAAGGATGTCTTGCTACTCAAATGATCTGGAACACCTAAGTATTGGGCCTCGTCTCAGTGGCTCCTGTATTCCAAATCTGTGACTTTTCTGCTTAGGTTTTACAGTGCTTTCCCTAAATTAGGGAACCTGTGAATTTGTTCCAGCTGTTCCTACACAGCCCCAAACCTCTTGTCTATGTTGTCCAATCTGGGATGAAGTGAGGGAAGATTGAATATGATGCATTTAGACAAAGGGGTTAGTAAATCACCAGCATTGTAAAAGGGGGTGCAAGAGCGCATGACTTCTTTAGTGTGGAAAGCATATGAATTCCACAGACCAGCCTGGTACCAGTGCTAGCTGGGGAAGCACCCACTGCCCAGTGTATGAGGAACTATAACTCATGCCGGGCTACAAGGCAGGCAAGGAAGGTCAACAAGGTGTGCAGAGAATTCACGCAAGGGCGCAGGGATCGGTATATATGTATATGATGGAACAGTCACATCCACCAGGCAAATGCTGCTCTGGTACTGCACCCTGTTGCAGACTAGTGTATGCCTTTAGTGGTTTGCATCTCTCCCTGCAGCCAGGCCATTGGTCATCAACACAATGTAGCTTGAAACCCTCCCTAAGCTAGAGAGCCTCAGAATTAGAACAAAAGTGACGCCCAATGATGGCCTCTGGGTAGCTACCTCCAGGAGCTCAGCAACCAAATCAGAGGAGTACAGTATTCTCTTTTCTTTTGCTTATTCCCCTCTCCACAACATACAGTACAAAGATGGCCACCAAGATTAGTGCAGGCAGCAATACCGGAGCGGCTAGGGGTGACACAGTCACAGGTCGCGTCACGTACTAGGTAAAGGGTCATGTTGGCTACTCACATTTCCATTGCAATGCTGTCATCAGTCTAGTGTAAAGCGTTCCATGCATTCAGAGATGCATTTTTCTCCGACGCCTTCATCTGAGGCATCATGGTGGAAGGGGTGCGCCTTGCTGGTGAGCCGGTTGGTAGATTTCAGTTCGTACTGATGTGCAAGTCATTTTCAGGTTTGGGAGTGGTCCTCAGTCCTTTCCAGGGTCTCACTCCGTCCTTGTAGTTATAGTGGGGCAAGGTACCCTAATTGCAGAAGTAGGCAAACAGGCCTCGCAATTTGGCAAAGAGGGGGCCAGGACCCTGGCAATGGCCGACACACTAACCCGGTACCATTTGCTTCACCCGGTTTTACCGTTGTGTACTCCTGGTTTAGGGTCTTCTCCCATTGTTCCGCCTGCTGGAAGCCAGACAAAGGTAGTAGTGGTGAGTGAACAGTACTGGTGGCCTGCAGGAAAGCTGGTAGCCTCATGCAAGAGCAGTCATTCAGGACACAGGTAAGCCCCGCTTCTAATAAATACCTTTCACAGGAACACTGTAGACACCCCTAGGTTACTTTCCACTCAAAGCCCATCAACGACAGTGGTATGACCTGGCTTTGCATGGAATACCAGCGACAATTGAAATTAGACAGAGAGCAATCTGGACATCATGTGACATTTCCAATGCAACGTGCAATTCCTTCAAATGTACGCATCTTGCCTTTGGATAGCTGTGTGCACATAAAAATTTGTACTGAAAGGTGTGCCCCAGGTATAGATCTCACTGCTGCCTTTGTGTTACTCTTTCACACCATTTGTATCATACGTGTAGCTGATGACATCATCAGCATGTGACTCATGGCAAAAACCCTGCTGCATTATGTTCTCCAATGCATTAGATGGAACACTATGTTTTTATGCAGTGCTGCACAGCTCTATTTTAAGTAAACTGTTTTTGCTCCAAACTCTCCATATGCATCTCATCTTCGTGAAGTTTCATTTGCCAAACAGCCTTTGTCGGTGGATGGATATAAAATTAAAGAACAATTTGCAATCCAAATCTCCTCGTTTATAAGACCTATCGCCATTGCCAGTGTTTTTAGCCATGCCTCACAGTATCACAGCCGGAAAGAAAAAAGGGGGAAGGACGCAGTCGCCCCATCATTTTGTAGTCATGCGTATGCATTCACCCCCACACATGTGCATACCTAAAAAAGAACTTGGGGCTTTATTTTCTTCTTTTTACCCATCCAAGAAGTCTTTGTAAATTAAAAAATAATTATGCAAAAGTGCTTTTTGTAAAACATGGCGCGAAAACACATTTAAAAAATTCAACAGATAAGTCAGTTGTGGGAACGATTTGGGGGAGTGGATAGCACCATTACGGGCAGGGTAGAAGCAACATGATGGGCAGGGGAGAAGCAACACTGGGGAGAACATGGGGCCAAATGTAGAAATACGCTAAAGGAGAGCAACGTGGAGCACAGGTGGGAGAACCACACAGGAGAGAGAGTGCAACATGAGAACCACATGGGCAAGAGAGAGCAACGTGGGGAGCACGCGAGGGAGACAACTGGAAAAGACATCCAATACCAGGGAGTACTTAAAGAAAAAAGTAGTTCCCTAAAAGTGAGCAGAGAATACATACATAGAAGCCAATCAAAGATATGGTAAAGAGGCTATGCTCAATGGGAGGGACAAACACAAAATGGACAGGCTGAAATAAGGAAAGCCATTGAATAGCAAGCAAATAAGAGTGACATTAAAAACAACAAATGGCAAGCAATAGGCACGCTGCAAGCCACTATACTTTCTTGGTAAGCCTATAATGTCTTTCCCAACCAGACAGCTAGTAGGCTTGATCTAAAAGTAAAGGGGAAAAAGAGGATTCCGCTCACTCACCAGTCTAAATGGATCAAAACGTTCAAATTCTTACCTTTTATCGTTTCCCTCATTGTAAATGTAAATGTATAGGCATTTATATAGCGCACTACTTACCCGTAGGGTCCCAAGGCGCTTCGACCGCTGCGAAACCCTTCCTGGTTTCCCTGAGAGATGGTCCCTTAATGGGTATCTCCAGGGTGAGACCAGGCATCCCCGGCGGTCTGGTGGGGCCGTTAGTGAAGATGAGGCAAGCTAATGCCCAGAGTTGCCGAGTGTGATCGCTGATCAGAGTGGGCACCGAGGCGAGAGAATTATCGAGTCCGCTGACCCTGGTCCAGAAACCTGCCGCGCCGGGAATCGAACCCTGGTCCCGGGCCGTCCTCTGCTCTCGGGTCTGCCGCCTCTAACCAGTGAGCCACACAAAGATTGCGATCAATGGCCGGGCTGTGCCGCTTACCCCAGACCCAGTAAATACACAGATCAACATTATCTCGAAGTAGATATCAGCTAAAAGTTGAGGAACAATGAGGAATGACAGCTGGATTGAATTTACTGGGTCAAACAGAAGTCCCTTATAGTTATAAGAATTGATCCAAACCATTTAACGTATCAAACATTGAATATGAATATACAAATATATGGAGTTGTTTAGTGAAGTATTCAGTGCAGCATAAAGCAGAGACAGCCTGGAAAAGTCTCTGTAATTATTCAGATTGTGGTCCAACTCTTCAAACCCTCAGAAGTGAAAATTATAGATTTCCCCTCAAATGACAGAGCAAGATGTCTGGATTTTCTGCAATCACAAGTGTGGATTGGTTGGAAAACAATTTGTGCTGCCGTGGTCTAACCATGTGGGATAACACAGCCAACTGGGCCAGACTGAAAACTGAAAACAGCTCTGCTAAAAGTGCGGAAACAAGCCCAGGAATGCACAGTGCGAAATGAGACAAAAAGCATATTATACCACAATTTTTCATATAAATGTGCTAGAAGGTCGGAATATAGTAAACACAAGGAGAGGACGGACAGAGCGCTGAATCTTTTCAGACACTCACCCACAGTCACAGATCTGAGCTGAATCCATCATCGTTCTTTAGCTCACTTCACCACCCCAGATCAGACCCAGTCGTATGCAAATGAGTCTCGACACTGTGCCTCATAGAAACAGTGCAGCTCGAATTGCCAAGCCAATTCTAACCTGGACCGGAAACAAGCATCGTGGGATCGGTTTCAGGGCATCACTCCTCATCAGCCAGGCTAGCTTGAATTCAGTGGCAAAGTGATCAAGGATACAGCATAGTAGGATTTACCAGAAGTTCTGGAGGGAATAATGAAATATTGTAATATGAAATATTGCAATATTTCAGGATCTGTCGCAATACCCAGAAGTAATATTTCTTAAAAGCAGAAAATACTGCATTTGCCAAAGAAAGTGTGCGCCAGATACAAGACAACTGGTGGAAAAGCAGATATACATGTGTGCCTCTGAAGATGTACTGCCTGTCTGATATATAGAGATGCATTGATGGAGCACCCGTACAGAATAGTGTGCTAGAAGGAATAACTCTAGCTTTAAATTAAATGGCAAGATAGGATGCCCATCAAAGTGTGTGCAAGGTGAGAGTCCATTAAAACTATTGTGCTGCGAATAGGATGCTAAATATGCCAGTTTAGGAGTGCTGCTAAGGTAAACATGGAATTGGCTCAATAGGACAACCTGCCTGCTGTGATCACTGTGGCTCATAAAAAGGGCAAATGCTGCTCAATGAGAAAGGCAACAGTTCACTGTCCTAATGAACTGCTGAGGGCCCAATGGCTGCAGAGGACACAAGGACAGGTGCAGGTTACTTATTAAACAAGCCCAGGAGTCACACATTAGTGGTGTTCAATGGACTGCATGTTCTGCTGTTCCTCCGGTGTCCACACAGATTTAGTACGGAGAGCAAACACTGTAATGGCACGTTCCTACTGTGAACTTGTTTTGCAGTTTTACAATGATTTAGTTACTCATATGTAAGCCATGTTGAGTACACCACAACCACTTTGCGTGCCTATGTTATACTATGGTGCTTGAATTCTCTCGTTTCTGAAATACCAGGGCTTGTTTCCATGCCTGGCACTGTGAAACGCCGATTCTCAGGCAGTCAGTGCTTCATTTCTAAAAAATAAAAACATAAGTGGCTGGGCTCCCGTCAGGAGGTCTCTGCAGCTGGCACCACACATTGCCCCTGGTATGCTGCCAATGATAACAACATAACTACTAGCCATCGCACTCCTTTAACCCCATGGCTGCTAGGCGTTTTCCCGTCCTGCGCTGCAGATGATTGATTTTCATTGTTTTATGACGAGCTGGCCTTGTCATCCGCGCACGGCAGGTAAGCGCCATGACGAGCCCAGCTCGTCATTAGCCTCGAAGGGGTTAATTGTACATTGCATGAATAAATGACTAGTTGTGGTCATCTCTAAATTAGCCAGACAGCGTCTCCTTGTGGCAGACTGTCATAAGCGCCGGTGTTGACAATTAAGTGCTGGTGCCGAGCCCTGGAAAACACCTGCTCAAATTAAGCAATGGTTAGGCTACCTCTGTGTCTTGGATCTCTGCTGTTGAATCTCGTGTCAAAGTCCTTTTTTGTTCTAAAGTTTCGGTTTCGGTCCTCTGTACGCTGCTTCTACTGCATATATGAAGAAAATGTTTAAAAGGTGTGGAAATGTGGGGAGAGGTAAACAGTGGGTGCTCAATTGCTTGGTGAGGAGATGTTCTGTCTCATTGAGCAGTGATATTGCTATATATTTTTTTAATAATCATGTTTTAGACCACAAGTGGGTTTGGAGTATATTTTTCTTGCACACTACATTAAACATCTATATATAACATGATATTGCCAGGCTGGGACGGCATTTGAACATCTAGACTTTCTTTTTATGGAGACAGGGTGGTGTTTTCCATTGCCACTAGCTGAATTTGGAATTCCTTGCCTCTACATCTGCACTCAGAAACTTGGTTAATTTCTTTTATGAAACTGTTAAAAACCCAGCTTTTTATTTAAGAGCCCTGGTCTATTGGATTTCCATTAACAGCTTTAATATGTCAATTCTCTCTACTTGGAAACCATGTTATGAAGTATAGTTACATAGTGCCTAGAAGCTAATGCATACTAACGCTTACCAAATAAACAAAGTTATAGTGGAGCTACGTAAATCACCACTGTCGTGCCAGACTCCACAGTTCTCTTGCTTACAAAGAACCATTCCAATGTGAAGATGTGCTTTCCCTACATTTGAACAACACATATTCGCCAGGTATGCGCAACATGACTGCCGTAAGACATTCCTTAAACCTCTGTTTGAATGCTAGCGCCATTGCCAGCATGCTCCCCACCTCACCTTCCACCCCCTCCACTCCTCATCCTCCTACTCACCAGACCCTGGACTACAAGGGGTATCAGAGACTGCGATTTCATTCACTTTGTCAATCTGGAGACCAACCACCATGCCATTGTACTTCAAAACTGATGCCTACTTAGAGCATTCTAATAATATACATTGGGTGAGACCTATCGCACAATTGATTTTTCGATGGCTTGCCGTCCCCTGAATGTTCAAGGACACGTCTTGGTGTTGAACATCTGTGTCACTCACAGGACAATCCAACATCTACTGCTTAATTTTCGGAATCTGACAAAAAACTGATTCTGACTCAAACGGATCAAACATTAACATGACGGCACATCAGACACCTGCAAAAGAGAACTAGTCACCTTTCAGCTGCAGACTGCAGTCATCGGAAATTAAAAGGGCTGGCAATATACTTCGATAAAGACTGTTAAAATATCAAAATAGGGACAATGCCACAGAAGGTGCCACAAATTGTGCCATAATTTGTCCAATCCGGTCACAAACTTTAGCCCCTCACAGTGCTGTTGGATAAGATGAGTTAGACCCGTTTTATTCTGTTGGCTGCATCTCGGAAAATATAGTTGGATTCTGGCCAGTGCAATGACTGTTGTGGTCTTTCAGTTGTCAGATTGTTGCTACAGTACTTTATTATCCTATGTATTGCACGTTGCATCAGATGTAGGAGTTCTAGTACTGTATACTGGGATTAGGTCTTCATTTATGCCTCTGTATATCCTCAGACTAAACTTCAGGGCCAGTCATTTAGCCAAACCAAGCAAGTAACACTGCTGCTCACAGACGGATGTATGAATGTATATAAATATATTTCTATAGTGCAAACCTAGCTGTGGAGCAAAGAGGTGCTGAACAGGGCCACTGACTCGAGGTTATTTCAAGATTGTTTACAAGGATACAAGTAGCAAGTAAGTTTCTATCGTGTGACGAGGTTGTTCTGTTCGGAGTGATGTATACGGTGAGGTTGTCCTCTTCTGAGAGATGTATCTTGGATTTATTTTTGAACTGGAGGATAGGTAGAGCAGTACTAATATCAATGGAGATGGATATTTCAGACCCCAACTGAATATTAGAGGAAGGTCTATCTCCTGGTATTTTGTTCTTGTATGTGCTTGTCTTCAGGCTAGTGAGGCTTGTTTCCTGATTTAGCACAGTTCACCAGAGGAAAGTAGTTTGACAGAATGAGTGTGGACTGTTGTTTCCGATGGCCTTACAGATGACTCAGCTGGTCATTAAGATAATGCGGGCCTGAAGGGGGAGTAATGTATTTCCTTCCACATTGGGGTTTTGTCTGGTCGAACTTCTTCAAGCCCCGGATGGAATGTGCAGTGGCATATAAGATGCCTTTTCAGGGGTTCACCGTGGTGTCATTGAAACAGTATTGTAGCACTGTTGTCCGGCCAGGGCATTTAATGTGGTTCTAAATTTGACTCCTGTAGGAAAATTTTCACTATTTCAGGAACAAGATCAGGTACCAAGCTGTTATGGTTTGGTGGGCAATGTATTCTTTGAAGGAGAGGTCTGTGTCGAGAGTGCCTCAAAATGATTTTGTGCTTACTAGTGGCTGGGAAAAGTCTGTCGGGTTATGAAGGAGAGGTCAGAGTCTAGGTTGAAGTCAGATAGCGGAGTTTGAGTCTGTGGCTGTTTGGTGCTGCTAGCAAACTAGAATTTGGAGGGTTTTGGTAGGTGCTACACATCTAATTCTTGATAAGCTTGAGACAGGTTCTGAGCTAATTGAGGAGATTTTGAGGTGGAGTTCAGTGGCCTTGTTGTAGTGATGGGTCTTGATGCTGGCAAGTAAGGATCAGAGAAGCGTCATGTAGAGGATGAAGACGAGGGGTGTGAGCAAAGATCCTGAGGGCAGTAGAAGATTTGAAGTTTCTGGAATCTTGAGATATCCATTTGAGCTGGGTTTGTGACGTAGGTGATCGACCACAGCAGGACTTAGTCATAGAATCATGGCATTTTCCAGGCTCTAGATTAGTGCTTATATTCAACTGTGTCGAAGACTGCTAATGATGAAAGGCAGATAGGTAATGGCAGTGGAGTTGAAAAGGTAGACAACTCCAGGAAGGTTTTTTCAGAAGGGGAGGATGTGTCTTCTCTTGGGAGCATTCTGGAAGGTCTCGGTTTGAGGGAGTTTTTTTAATGTTGATGATAGGAGGGATTGAGGATGGTAGGATGAGGAGGTGAACTTGAGTGAGTTAAGGACGTTGGTGAGTTCAGTGTGCGAGATGAGGTTAAAGGTTGTCAATGTCCGCCTGATGCTCCAGACTGGTTGAAGGGTACAACAGCTTCCATTTCTCAGGAGCGCCTGCATATAGTGGCAGCAGCCGCTAATGTGCTTCACTAAAGTCTAGGGTGACAGAGTAAGCCTGTCCAGAAGGGCTTTAGCAAGCAAACAGCAGTGTAGGGATTGGTGCTTCTCAGCAGGTTGTGTTTGGTGGAAGGCCATGCACTCTATTTCTTGGCAATGACCGAATCTACCAGATCCTCCAGGGAACTTTTTTCTATTATTAACTCCCTCTTAGTCCCCTCGACCAGTGCCAGCACAGAGGTCTCCCAGGACTTCTGTGACAAAATGGCAGGTTTTTTTCGATGCTAAAATTAAGGATATCGATTCTTTGGAGAATTCTAATTTGGTGAGTGTTAATACAACTCCCCCTTCTGATTCAGTGGAAGTCCCCAGGGTGGACTGCCACCTTTGTCAGGTGGGGAGGGAGGAGGGGGGCATTCTCGCTGATAGGAGCCAATCTGTGGAATCTGCTCCTTCTCCCAATTTCAACTTTGGAAATACATTCTTCATTACGGAAATCTTTGAAGACCTGGCTTTTCACCTGTTCTGATGGTCATCTGCCACAATCTTTTAGCCCTGCAGCTTATGAGCCTCCGACACAATGATCTCTGTCCGCAGAGCCTGGATGCCCCAGGGCTAAGTCCGCGCTTTAAAAATGTTATATTCATTCATTCAAAATGTTATATTCATTCAAGGGAAGGGTCATAAGCCATGGCATCCGGGAGAGGAGTGTGAAGTGCTGAAGAACAAATCCTCGGCTGGTATTTCAGATATTCATATGGCTAAAAATAGATACCAATACACCAATCCTCCTTATACCCAACAAAAGTGAGCAGGAACATTTATACTATGTTCTAGGTATGTACATTTCGAGCTGATCAAAAAATGTTTTTCCTGGCTGCACTTGTTGAGAAGATCTTAACAGAAAAGGCTGGTCTTATAAAAGTTGCTTTCAACACTGACTTTCTCATAAGGAGTTCCAACAAAACCCCAGCACACTCGCATTGATGTGTGTATGCCAGCATATCCAGTCAGCATGAATTATCTTGGGCGTATTACGGGCATGGTAAGTCTGAATACCTGACTGATTATACAGCACTGAGTCTATGGCATTCCGACTCAACATGCACAAGTGAAGGATTCCACCCTAACCTGTTTCAGGGCCTGCTAACCCTATAATCATCCTGCACGTTTTACATAGTTCTCCTCTCCTTCATCTCTAATATTGTGCGTAATGCTGGTCTCTTGGGGTGGACAGGTAATGAAATATGTGCTTCTCTGTACGAAGTTCTTTTTTGCTTGCAGAAAGTTTAATCAAATTCCTGTGCACTATTCTAATCTTAGGAATTTCATTAATTCCCTATAAGATGCTCTCCTACACCTCAATTAAGTCTCACTCATTACATCAACTCTGACATGTGCGAATCTTGGTATGAGACACGCCACGCCATTAACTTCATGTTTCAATAGATTCATTACCCATTCTCCCCTTCCCTCATACACCTCAATGAAGTCTCATTTGCCCCAGTGCTCTCCCACAATACATTTAAATTATTGCCCAATCAAGTGCCTTACATACGTTAATGGAGTCAGACTAATTTTTTTGCATACAACTCTTTGGGATACTTTTATAAATCTGTGACCACATGTCATGCCATAGTCCAAGGAGTGAATTGGGATTTCTGTAGCAGCGTAGTTTTAAGGTCTTCTGTAAAGCATTCACAAAAAGCGAATTAGTAGATGAAAACCCTTCAAAAAGAACTCAAATCAGCGTGCAAGAACACTGCGCAAAAATTAGAGAAGGATATTAACATAACAGAATTGATCAATCCTTCGCCTTAACCCTTCCTTTTTCTTAACCCACTACCCTCATTGGACATTTCCTCAAAGTCTCCTTCACTCTCTACACTCCCTCAAGACTCCTTATCGCTCCCTCTTATCTTCCCTATTCTTGATCCCGGCCCTATCATTGTTGAACTCCAAAATAATGCTGCTTGGCAGGACTTCCATCCAATCACCAAACTTGATGTCCTAAAAGTCATTTCCAGACTGAAACCATCATCTCACACTAAAGATCCTCTCCCTTCCAACCTTGTACAAGATCTAAAACAGATCATTGCCCCCTATTGGACCTCAATCATCAACTCCTCCTTTACCTCTGCTTGGGTCCCTGCGTCCCTCCAACTGGGACAAATCACTCCCATCCTCAAAAATCCTGCTGGTGACCCCAATGACCTAAATAACCTTTGTCCTATCTCTAACCTCCCTCTTCTCTCAAAAGCCCTTGAAAAATGCACCCTACTCCAACTAGATAGACACATTAATTCATTCAATCTTATAGACTCGCTCCAATCAGGCTTCAGAAAGGGCTGTAGTACTGAAATGGCAATGCTAAACATAATTGATGACATCCATCATGCCCTCGACAAAGGCGAATCCTCCCTACTCATTCTCCTTGATCTCTCTGCTGCTTTCGACACGGTTAATCACTCTACACTACTTAACACACTTATAGATCGTTTTGGCTTCAACGGTTCAGTCCTCAAATGGTTCACCTTCTTTTTCCAACACAGAACCCAGCAAATTAAAATCCACGACTGCCTTTCTAAACCTCTGCCCATCTCCCTTGGGGTCCTGCAGGGCTCTATCCTCTCCCCCTCTCTATTTAATCTCTTCATGGAACCCCTCACGCTCATCCTTAAACAAGCAGGATTCAATTACCACCTATACGCCGATGACACACAACTTTTCTATAAGATTCAATCCCACTCAGATATCCTTCACCTCAAGGATGCCTTGAGTAAGATTCAATCCTTGTTTCACCACAACCACCTCAAACTCAACCCAAAAAAAGACCGAAATCATTCTTTTCTCGCCTAAGAACGCGCTCCCTATTCTATCCTGGATCTCTGACCTTACAGCACTCAACTGCTCTCTCACTATATCTAACTCCATTAAATCCCTCGGTTTTAACATTGACCAGAACCTCTCCCTTATCCCCCAAATAAAAAACTGGGCCAAAAGCGCTCTTCACACTCCATCACGTAAAGAAAATAAAACCCTTCATTCCAGCAGACGACTTTTAATTAGTTGTCCAAACGCTGGTCCTGTCAAAAATCGACTATGGTAACGCCATCCTCGCTGGAACTCCTAAAGCCCACCTCGCCCCAATCGAATCGGTACTGAACCTTGCCGCTAGGCTCATTAGTAACCTCTAACGGTTTGATCATACCTACCCTGTCCTTAAAGCCCTTAAGTGGCTGCCCGTTGAAGGAAGAGTTTCCTCCAAGACAGCTTGCATTACGCACAAAGCCCTGCATCAACGCACCCGGCAGTACCTCACAGATAAACTTCACATAGCCGGCTGCTCTAGATCTCTTGGAAGTTCCAACACCCTCGCTCTTGTCCCTCCTCTATTAAACAAGAAAACCACACAATCTCGATCCCTTTCTAGTAACGCGCCTTACTTCTGGAACTCCCTCCCCAAAGATCTTCGTTGCAACCCCCCTTACACCAGCTTCAAAAAAGACCTCAAACTTCTACTGCTTAACAAATACTGGAGTCCTTAAATCCTCCCATGGGCTCTCTTCCCTCCCCTACCTCCTATTGTTCTCCCCCCCCCCCTCTCTCATCTTCCTTCGCCCACTAACTACTCCCTCCAGTCTTTCCTATAGGACCAGCCTCTTCTCACCTGGTATTATCGAATCCACCCCCTCTCCTCAGCCTCCCTACATTCCCGTACCCTTCCCCCCTTCTTATCCAATCCTTTCCCTCCCACACTAGGCTAATATCTCAAGACTTGCTGTAACCCGTTGCAACACATACAATGTGATAGTATAAAACCAGAGCTGTTTTTACCTCCTTGTTGGGTATTGAATACTACCTCATTGTAAACCCATTACATTCAATTAATTGTATCTATGTATAGCTGTTTTATATCACCTTAACTATCCCCCTCCCTTACCTCTCCCCTTCCTTTACCCTACCTCCCTATTTTACATCATTTCTCTCTCTCTAAAGCCTAATCCCTCATGATTAACTGTAACCCTTTGACAACTTGTTTAATTAGATTGTTAATATTTTAATTGCCTTCTACCGTCTGTATTGGTTTCTGAATACTACCTCATTGTAAATGTTGCTATATTGCAATGAATACTCATGAAAAGCGCTCCGATACCCCCGGGTCCAGCTAGCACTATATAAAACATGTTAAATAAATAATTCTTGTGAAGGGGTCAAAAGGAAGGCGACATAAGTCCATTGTGGGGTGAAACATATCAACATTTGTCCAATAGCATAGCATTAGGAAAATCTGTTATTTTTAACTAGAATATTAAATGCTGTAAAAATCAAAAGTAGTATGTGTCGCCAGAACAATATGCAATAGTACACTATTAAAAATCACATGCTTCTACCAGCAGTACAGTACAGGTGGGTTGCGTGGCCCACCTAGAAAACTGTGATGAATTGCCTGGGAATTTTCTCATGCATTTAATAAAAAGGATGCACTTCACCAGAAAAGGAACTGTGGTATTTAATAGCACATGATAACAGTACATGTCGGGTGCAAAGAAAGTTGGACTAATTTGCCAATGATAATCAACATTAGTTTAAGAACAAATGTTTGCTAATGTGTTTTTTTGGAACCTTGAGTAACTTGATGAAGTTATAAAATCAGAAGTCCAGGATTTTCCATGAAAATTGCTTGAGAGTCTCATGCATCATCAGGATTCATCTCTATGCATAACTGAGAAGCCTGGGATTTTCTACGAAAAATTGCTTAATCATCTCACGCATCATCAGGATTCATCTCCATGAATAAACAAGAAATCTATGATTTTCTATGAAAAATTGCTCGAGCGTCTCGTCTCGCTCATCATAAGGATTCATCTTACTGTGGTCACAATTTTCAATGTAGTCTCTTTCAAAAGAAAACACAGACGTTTTTGCTCTTTAAATCTATTTGCAGATTTATTTAAGAACGGCAATTCTGAGAAAGTAAAATACACTTCTGAATCTCTATCAATAAATATATAAAAATAAATATTATTAAGTTTATCATAGGAATATAACACTGACTGAACAGCAGTCACATTTTTATCAAAGCACAGACTGTCTGGAAGGATGACATCCCAAAGGGATAAATAAATAAAAAGGGAAAGAGGGTTTAAACGATTAAACTTTGCATTCCCTGCAAGGGAGGAATGTTCTTAGAAGGCACTATTCTAGTATTCCCATCAGTGTTGAGCTACACACCTAAAGGAGACGGGAATGGATATTCTCTGCAGGCACCTGGAACTCTGCTTGCTCAGGATTTGTACAACATCAGGATCCTGGCTAATTGCACCAATGTTCTGACTATAGTGTTTACTATTGTTTACTTGAGGTAACTGTAGATACTGGTATACTTTTTTGGGCATGTGAGAGCTAGTTTTGAAACAGATATGAAACAATGCCTACGAAAGGTCTACTTTGCATTCAGGTCAGAGTGGGAGGGCACAAAGATGAAACCATGAGATGGATGGACTTGTAGACTGCCCCAAACCACTGTCCCACTGAGCCTCAACTTGTTAGAAAACCCCAGTTTTTGCCATAGAACGCAATGCCTTTGTTTCAGCAAAGATAACACCTTCATCTACACTGCATTTTTCAATAGCTTTCAATCAAGGTATGGCATTACGTGCAAGTTTCTCCTCCATTGCAACCATTTAGCTTCGCACAGGGGGGCGATCTTCAATACAACACCTGCAAACACATCCCGCACCATAGGGATATCTGGCAGGCATGACATACCTAGACCACTGTCTGCCTAGACGGTGAGGCAAAAGCTCTGGGTCACCGAAGAGGGTAGTTTCGGTGCAGTCTACCAGCCCTTGCGCACAAAGCATTCTGGGAATTCAAAGTCACTTTCCTGCAGAAATGGAAGAAAAGCCTTGCAGGATTTCTCAATAAAAAGAAGTTTGAGCAAGAGCGAATCCTAAATGACTTGGTACACTATTGCTCGAATTTGAGTGATGTACAAGTATGTTTCCTTCTTCATACAGGTTTAATGAGGTGCCCCTGGCACAACATCCCCCTCACTTTATCCTAGAACTCCGAGAGCTGGAATGAGAAAGAGGGTGCTACAATTCTACCTATATTTTGAAATTGGTGGGGGTGGTGGAGTACAAGTAGAGACATTTTAAAACAAATGCTCCGATCGGTGGTTTGCTTGCCTCAAAAGTGAATAAGATTTTTTTTTTAGCTAGTCCAGTCTCATTAGGACAAAGAACCGGTCAGTCCCTCCCTTTTCCCCAACTGCTGAAGTTAGACATATCTAACCTTCAAAGCCCTCCTCTTGCACTCCAATTTAGCAACTTCTCTTGGGCCGCAGCTTGCAGGACATGGCCCTGTGGGGTTGCTTGGGTGTGTAGATTGGTCCTGATGATCTCCCAAACCCACATACAGCATTTGAGTTGGTCCAGACAGAATTATCAAGAGGACATTATTTTGCTTAAAGACTCTGGCATGTAGTGAGCACTACTGACATAATCTTCAGGGCAGACTGGCAGAGCCCTATAAGGTGGGCCACCATGCACTTGCAGATAAGCAGACCTCACTCGCAGGGGTCTGCGAATGGCACAGTGGGGGCCCCTGGTTCCTCAGAATGCTGACCTCCAACATTCTCAAAGGTGACTAATGCACTTCAACTGAGTTTGGCCCACTCCAGGCATCACGTGCCACTGATACTCCCAGAGTAGTTCATACCTCATAGCAGGGCTCCATGCACTTTCACAGCCTCATGCACTCCCCAAAGAGGAGTTGGTGTGCATTTTCTAATTATGAACAATGGGTGGCATGCATGGAGCTGGATATCAACAAGATTCCTCCTTTGAAGCACACTATGCTACTGCTGAGAGAACTTTCTGAAATCATGGAAACTGGAGAGGCAGACTGCTGGGCAGAAGCAAACTATCAGGAGATTTCTGAAGAGGTCAGTGGTTCTGGAAAATGGGACAATACCCTGCTGACACCACACCAAGGCCTAAATGCCTTTCAACTGTACCATCCAGCTGGAAACCCGCCTTCCAGGCAACTCCAGCTCCTGCTCTGTGTGAAGAATAAGTTAATATTTGGCATAGTCCTTATCCATATTTTGTTTATCAGAGCCCTCGGACCATAAGACAAGAAACAATAGTGTGGGCATTTAGCGAATTCCTGACTTTTAAATGTTTCAAAAGCTAGTCTAGGACCGGCAACCTGCTGAACTTAAATTTTTAAAGCACAAATCAGATCCCTCGTCCTGTCAGCTGAGAAAGAAAATGTACAGCGACCACAAGGGATTGTGGGAGGAGACAGTTCTTCGCCCTACTGTTCCAACTCAATTACCTGCTCCAAGAATTCCCAGAATGCTTTATATTTGAGAAAGTGAGTTTCTAAGTTGCCCGAAACCGATAACTGCCTAAAACAGCAAACAAAAAATAATTCATACTTAAAGATGGAAGTTGGACATTGTAAGGCCTCGTGTGAGAAAACTAAAGAAATGTACCACATACTGTACTGCAAAGCATTGTGGGAATATCTGCCGGATTCAGGCAACACCATTTCCCTACAACCTCCAGACAGGCTTCGGTAATGTCTCTCTGCATAACAAGAGTAAGCAACATCTTAAGTACAAACAAGTCCTCGGTGGCGGCGGTGGTAGCCACGGCAGCTGAACAATGCATAGGCAGATACCAGTCAGTCAAGTTATCATTGGACCAGTACAGGCTGATCCAGACCGCCGCTGGGCAGGTAGAATCCCCATTGGTTCTACATTGAATGGGGAGAAATCCTCCCAGTTCTACAATAAGTAGACAGAAGTCCCATGGTTCCATGCTGGATACGTAAAGGCACATCCGGTTCCACATTGGGTGGGTAAATGCCATGACTGGCTTAACATTGGGTGAGGATGGCTCCTTTCATTTCGACACGCAACATGCAGAATCCCACTGGTACCATCCTCGGTGGCTGAGCGGTCCATCCACAGAGGTGCCTTCCTTGTAAGGCAGTGCCGGCTGCCTTCGGCCAGTTCTTTCAGCCGCTGGTGGGACTTTCAAACTTCAAGTATTTTCAGTCTAGGTTTCCTTAGATGCACCGTTTCCAGCGTCCATCATCACCACACACAAGAAGGTGGATCCCGATTGGCTGATACGACAGCGCTAAGGCTGCATCCTACTGGTCAAGCTTTAGGTGGGGATGCCCATGGTGCTGGCCTGTTCCTGCAGACCAAGGATGCTGAAGGCGATGCGTTTCTGGTGCCCCGGTAGGCGGATGCCCAATTTCTTTATGTCCCTGATGGAGAGGAAGAAAATGGAAAGGTTAGAAAAAGAGTGCTATGATTATTTTACAGACATTGCCACCCCTCCCTGGATTGTCCACATCCCTTTCCATTAATATTTTATTACCAATCTGGTTCATACTGCTTCACTCCTTCGTTTTTTAAAATGCCTAAAACTTTCTTAGAGAGACTCTAAATCTTTTTTAATAGGCTGCATTTTATTTCTTATCAAACATCCATTTTGGGGCGGGTGGTACCCAAATGCCAGGTATGCCAGCCTTCACACCTGTACTATAACAGGCACGAAAATCAAGCCAGGATTATTAAAAACACTTGAGAAACTAACGATGCAATGCATATCAAACCTTGCTTAGCATCCGGCGACAATGCTTCTAGAACTTACGAATTAAAGATGGAGGTTTGGAAAAACACAAGGCTCAAATGGAGTCATGCAGTGGAAAATGCTCTTCTGACGCGGCGGAAGGGGGCGTGGAGATGGGAAAGGTCTAGCGCCCAGCAGGTTGCCCTGTCCCAGGGAGGCGCTACTGAATGCCTTTCCACAACAGGCCTTAGAGCACGTTATTTAGACAGCTTGAGCTGTAGAACTGAACATCCCTTTCCGGCCCCAGGACAGCATCCAACCTCCCGAATAAACAAACAGCAAAACTTTAAAGGGTGCCCCATCATTTGAAGTTCAAACACTGCAGTGGCCTCCGCCCGGGACCACCACCCTTGACCTTTCAAGCGGACTCTTTTCTGGTTTTAGACCAGGGAGACTTTTTGTTGTGCCTGAAAAGTCCTGTCTGTGCCTCAGACACGGGCCCTGTGTGTCAAGTTCCCATGACTGCCGTTCCCAAGAGATTCAACACGTGGCAGAGAAATTACTTAAAGTACAAGGAATGGGAGACAGGGTATGGGAAACCGGAAACGTTCCACAGAAGCGGGCCAAGCACAGCAGAAGGAATGCAACAAATGAGGTTAAAGCACACGCTGGAGCGCTGGGGCTTCCAAGCACTGTAAACATTTACTGTGTTTATGCAGTGCTCCTTAAAGGCTCCAGAGAGGGCCAAAAAGCTCAAAAGACCTACATCCATAGATCTGCAAGACAAAGATACCAACTCGGTCTTGGCAGGCAGACATTCAAACTTGGCCTCTCTCTCGAGACTCGTGCGCCACAACACAAGAGATAGAGGTCTCTACATACTGCCATATATCCTCCTAACTATACACATCACGCTCTAATGAGACTGTCAACAAAGGCACCGTTTCTGATTTGCTTTCAATGCATCAAGACTAGAAACCACTCACACTTGTCAAAGAACATGCAAAATTGAGAAGTGCCACTCAACTGAGTGAGCGATATGGGAGATAGAGAGATGCACAGGAGACATGGAAAAAATTGGAGACGGTGAAGTAGTCAAAGTGATCCTTCTGCCCCCAGTAAGGCTGTGAATAGCTTGTGTACCACCTCCTACTCTAGAAGTCACTTCTCCCCCATACAAAGCAACGAGACAGTCACACATGCTAGGGAATCTCTGCTCTTTCCCCATGCCCTGCTCCAGAACCTCCTGTACCCTTATCTGAAGCTCATCCCTAAAGACCCTTATTCTTGTCCAGCAGCCTTCTCCAAGGGAACTGCATTTTCACTCAACATCCTGCTTATCCTATCCTGTCCGAGATGCTTCCCTTCTTACCTCCACTCTGCCTAAGAGGCTCTTGTTTTGTTACACTTATCCTGCTGGAGAGCCTCTTCCTCTCACTTATTCCCTGCCCAAAGGTTTTTTCTACACTAAAGGAATTCACTTTGTTGTGATGTATTTCTGAGCCCCAATCAAAATGCAATTTTTCCCGTCTGTTGCTCCCATGCCCTTAAGGAACAAGGCTTGTGTTTTTTTAAAGACCGTTTGATGCGGTCTTGAACCACCTGGTGGCAGTAACAAGGTAGCAGCCTGCAATGGCCCAATGTAGCACTGATCCTGCTGGAAAGTAGCAAAGAAAATGGAGTCTTGACAAACCTTTGCAAGACATTGCAATGTCAGCATTAATCTTGCCAAGTGGCGTCTTACACTAGAGTTACCCTTCTACGTTCGGCCTTACCAGGGTCAGGAGAGTCCTCCTGAGATACCTGTGTGACTGCTCATCCGAAGATACTCAGATGTAAGCAGTGGGCGACAGTAAAGACACCTAGCAGGGTGATGTCCCTTGCTCATTGCACCATCAGGATTCAAGCAAGCCGGGCCGAAGACGGCTGTAATGCCAGAAACCGGTCCCCGGAAGCTGGTTTCCTTCCCAGTATAAGAATTGGCTTGGTAGTTTGGTCTGCCCTGTTCCTATGATGCACTGGGCCAAGGACAGACTAATTTGCATATAGCCAGGTTCTGACCTGGGATGGTGCAGTGAGCTAAAAACGGTGATGGATCAAGCCCTGATCTCTTGACTGGGTAGGAGTGTTCTGTTAAATTCAGATACTCTGTCCATCACCACCCCCTTATCTGAATTGTCCCTCAAAAACAGGCAGCTATGGATCGGTGGAAAGAATGAAGAATGTGTTCTGTCTGAGCTCCGAGAAGGGCCCAGATAATCGTGCAAGCTAAAGAGAGAGCCTCCAACAGGACAGTGCAGCCCTTAAGTTCTGAGGAGGCTCTTCCAATAAATAAACTCTTTTGCATGGATGGTCTCAAATTCATGGAGAGCTGATGAGAAACAAGCTCAGTGCCCACTCAGCAGGCGGTCCCACCAAAAATCAAATGCATGGCCTCCACACTTTTAGGTTGATGTCAGAGGTAAGAATGCCATTTAAATTAAGGTCAGAAGTCCAGATCCTATGTATTTACAGCCACAGGCACTATATAAGGGTGCATACATTTAATGCTCTATTTAATATAATAGATTTTGCCTTGAGTGCAGAGCATGTGTCTAATAAACACAGCTCCACAGGGCCACCACCCTAGCATCCACTTTTTTGTGAAGTTCCAAACTCAGAAGAAAGACAGTAAAGGCTGTAAGTAACAGCTAGGGTGCAAACAGACTGTTGTCATCTATTAGGTCACTATGCTTACAAATCAGTCGAGGTCATAGGACCGTAAGAGTGCCTAGTCGAACAGGGAGCAAAGATGTGGCAGAGACACTGCACTCTAGGTATGACCCATAGGCTCCCTGTTACAGCCTTCCTCAGGCACTCACATGAGGCCCTGTAATCGCTCCCTGTTTCACAGTCTCACGCGCTTATGAAAGAGGCCAGGCACTTGGTCACTGCTCCTCAGGCTCACACGCTCCGCGCCAAGGACAGGTACTCACTCATGGCTCATCTGGATGACCCGGTCCATGGAGCTGAAGGCAGACGACATGAAGTGCTCGGTGTACTGCTGCATCTTGATGGACTCCAGCCACTCCGCGATGCTTTTGAAGGGCATCCCCTCGGACCCACTGCTGCTAGGCAGGCGGATGGAGATCCTAAGAAACACAGAGCAGAGGGTAAGGTCCAGCAGTATTAGGAACAATGGATCACAATCGGGTTGCCTCAGAATTCGATATAAAGAAATACTTTGTGCTGCAGGGGAGGACAGAGGTGGACTAAAAGGGCTATTTGTGGGGACTAACACTGAGGACAAATGCCCCAAGGAGGATGCTTTGGGCCCCATTGACATACAAAGGCACAGGGCAGCATAGTACAAGTGCTGCAATAGAGGGGGGCTGCAAGTCAAGCAGGAGGTTCAGATGTTAGTTCTAAAACAAAAGATGCTAAAGCAATAATGACATTTGGAAAGCAAGAGTACTGCTGAGTACCAGAGGATGGGCATGCGCGTGTCTCATGAGTACGCCAGAAACCAGACACACAGGCTAGACTGTGGAACTCTCGGTCTCCAGATGAAATGTTGCAATAATCTTTGCCTGTAGAAAGCTCGGTCTGTTTTCAAAAGTCTCACTACAGCTCAGAATGTGAAGGCACCAGCAGTGAATAGCTGTGGAACTTCACACCTCGAGCGAATCTGAAGACATGAGGTCATACCCGGAAGCAGAGACAAACTCTACCCAAACAGGTCTGAGATCTACACAGACCGTGGACAGCTTCTCAGAATATTTTCCCAAGGGGTGGTGCTATGCCCTAGGCAGAATCCTTGGATGGAATGGCACAACCATGCCCTTGCAGAATTCTCTTTAGGGGGCACTGCAGATTGTGAGGAATGCAAGATCCGGCGGTGAAAGAGGCCTGGATTCCGCCTTTAACACATATTTAGTGCGGGACTGCATGCCTGGGCAAGGGATGATTATTACAGAGCTTCTTTTTTCAGACTATGTGTCTTCCCTCCACACTTCCAGCCTATCACCATGGCTCCTACCTCTGCACTAATGCAGAATTATAGCCAAATGCACTGCCCTTGCACATTTTTTCCATTTACAATTTCAGCAGTGATAACAAGTAAATGGCCGCTTTTAATCGGACCTTCCTTTAAACAATTACAATCTATTTCCTCCTTTATCCCAATGTTCGAACCGGCCCATTTTTGCCACATTTACTTGCAGTCCTGGGGTAATTTCTCATTCTCAAGTCAGGGAAGGGTAGCGACTGGTACTGCCAATATGAACAGGCATTACTACAATGCCAGGAAAGACCACTAACACTATGGAGCCCAACACATTTTTAATTTATTCAGACAGGGGACAAGAATTTAATTTCCAGGATTTCAAAAAACAAAAATATGGTAAAATTGATTTTTTTTTTTTTTTTTTAAATATAACATGCCCGAAAAATGTTGGCTGTGGGAACAGATTCCCATACAAGGACTGGACCAATTCACAACACTGCAACAGTGAAGTGTGCGGAGATGGTGGCAAACCTATGCTCATTTAAACAGCAACATAGGGAATGCTAAAAGCTTTAAAGCTCATTCCGCCTTGAAACACGCAACAAACAAGCAGCTGGAAGGGAAGGTCTAGTTCTACGCGGTCAGTTGATCATTAAGAAGAAGTGGGCCCTAGAAAACAAGTTGAAGCTTTCACACGGCCAGCACATGCTCACTACAGCCAAAACGGACAGCGAAATCTGGGCCAGATAAGGACAGACATACTTACACTCGCTACCCTTCAAAGAGTAACATTGATTACATTAGGATTTTTAATAGGACCAAATTGCTTAAACAGCACAGTGCCAGACAAAACCAGTCTGTGCATGTAAAGAGACACAAACAAACACATTCTTCAATCTACTGGATAGAAAAACAAGAGAGCAAAGGAACTGATGTTCTGGTTAGAGACAACCGACCCAGGGGGGGGGTGGGGGGGGGGGGGGAATGTCTATATTAGAAAGGCTTTATATATAGAAACAAAAGATATGTGATGAACTGAATTGAGGTCCAAGGTGCAGCCTCGCCAGCTTCAGCTTAACTTAAGCTCTTTATTTTTCCCTCTATGACTGACTCACCAGCAGCAGAAACTCCCAGGAGAAAGCTCTGATCCCAGGGATAAGACCTCTGTAAAAATAGTGGTAAACAGGAAAGAGCAACGCCCCAGCCCCGCTACTCACCAACCCTCGATCCTCACACCTCTAACCACAAACGGAGTCTGCCGTCAGCTGGTTTTAAGCTCTTACGCTAGCTTCACTCACTCCTCGGGGCAGAATAAGGAAACCCAGTCTGCACAGGGCTTGTAAGCACACACCAGCCAAAAACTATTTGCTACAGTGAGTGACAAGCATTATATCCAGTTTGCACATTATAACCATCAACCCACCAAACAGAGGCTAGTGACCCCTTATGTTGGGCTAGGCGATTAGAGGACAGCTGCAAGTTATGAGGCGCGTTTGGCCCTACCATTAAAATGGTACAGATCACTTACTCTCAACTAAGCCGTTTACTCCCGTCCAGCCCCCAGATAACCCGCAAGGAATAAAAAGTAAGCACCAAAAGACCCTGTCCCACAAACAATGTGTTCTTTGAGTTCATACAACCACCCAGGCAACCAACAAGCCAAAGCCGTTCATTGGAAATTAGTTTACACCTTCCCTTAGCCACAGAGCCCTACTAGTGCATACCTGGGATCAAAGTCAGCCATGGTCTTGAGGGAGTCGGGTGCCCGGATGAGCTTGTCCAGGAGGCTGACTATATCAGGGAACTTGGGGCGCCGACTGCGATCCTGAAGCCAGCACTGCATCATGAGTTGGTAGATGGCAGACGGGCAGTCCATGGGAGTAGGCAACCGGAAACCCTCGTTGATAGCCTTCATCACCTGAGTAAGAAAAATATAGTACATTTATAGTTCAGAAAGAGATAGACAACCTAGAGGTACCATTTCATTATAAAGGCACTATCTTCATTTCACCCAGTGCCCCTGCAAAGTCATTCCTGTTCACCATCACACTTCCTGCCTCAGTCACCTGTTGGTTCCATCCTTAGTTCTAATGCCAGGTTCTAATATCTATTTCCTTCTATTGTTTATGGTTCTACAGGTGGTTAAATTGCATAGAGGAACTGTTCAGTACAACACCCCCTCCTAGATCAAACACTTACTTTTCATGCAGGTACAAATTAACAATTTTTCAGCCCTCCCACGTCACAAAGGAACACACCAAAAGCAAAGCACTTTTCCGAAATATACAGGGAAAGCTCTAAAAACTAGGTCCAGAAATCAGTTTAGATTGGCGCTACTCACCAACCTCATCAAGACTCCTACGGAACCTACCTCGTGGTTGGACAGCTCCCAGTAGGGCCGCTCCCCATAGGATATCACCTCCCACATGACGATGCCATAGCTCCACACGTCACTGGCGGACGTAAACTTGCGGTAAGAGATGGCTTCTGGAGCGGTCCAGCGGATTGGAATCTTTCCACCCTGTGGAAAGGAAAAGAGCAAGTTAAGACACGGAAGAGAATACAGAAAAAGAAAAAAAATATATGATCATTTACCCTCTACCCTTCTTGATTCCTCTTCCTATCACACCTCCCAGCTGTGTTGTGCATGTTACACTGTCACACTGCCAGGAGTGTAACAAATAACACCATGCTTTGATTTTCTCAAGTGCTGTGACCTAGTGCAGCAAAGGGCAGGTTCTTCAATGGCAACTGGTAATCTCACTCAAACAATCTCCCCTGGCAAAAAGTCAGCACCGCCATCCAACAAAATAAAATATGCCAACTTAAGTCAACCCATGAGCTCCAAAAGATACTGCAAGCTTTAATCAAAACATTCCCTTTACTAACAAGGGGATGTAAAAGTGGTTGCGTATCTGACCCACTACATATACAGAATCAGTTCCAGAGCATTGCTGGCACACTGTGGGTCAGAAACAATGCTTGAGCTCTTGAGAAGGAGGAGGAAAAAAATTCTACACCTAAAGCATGGCTGAATCCTGGATTCCCTGAAGCTGGGTGGTAGCAGACCTGGAAAGGTAGGTTGGGTCCTCAATTCACTAATATGAATTGGCTTCCTGGTGGCATGCCAGAGAGGCACAACATAGTAGACACTTCAGGTCCTGTGTCTGTAAATTATCAAACCTGAGATAGCTAGCCATTCTAGGTTCTTCAGGGCAACTGTTCCAATCAAAGAGCTCAGAGATGGGCAGAAATCTGCTCCGAGGTGAGCAACAAACCATGGTACTCACGCTTGTTGTGTATGTAGCTTCAGGGTCATCCTCCAGGACGCGTGACAGGCCGAAGTCAGAGACTTTGCACACCAACTGACTGTCCACTAAGATGTTGCGGGCGGCGAGGTCCCTGTGCACGTAGTTCATATCGGAGAGGTACTTCATCCCAGCAGCAATGCCACGCAGCATGCCCACGAGCTGGAGGACGCTGAATTCACCATCGTTGTCCTGCAAAGTGGAAAAGAACTATGAGAAGGAAACTTACATGCAGCCTGTACTACACACTCTCATCAAAGACCCTTTACCATGTACCACTGCCCCTAGTTTCACAGAGGATCCTACACGCAAACACACACGTACGCAAATTAAAAAAATGGCTGTGGCACATACCCGAAGGAACTTGTCGAGGGCACCATTCTCCATATGCTCTGTGATGATCATCATAGGCTTATCTGAGGACAAAGGGTCAAAGATTAGTGATATGCAGGGTCATTGTGGCACATTTATTAAAGTTGAAAAGCAGTGAGGAAGAGTCTGAAATGCTTGGGGACAGCAAGGACAAGATCAATGAACATATGCATAGGGAGTGTACAAGAAATGGCTACTGGCACAAGGGGTCAGTGAGGTACTAGGGTGGAGAGGTCAGCTGGCCTTGGGTACATGAAATGGGAGTAAGTCAGAGAGATGCCTGGGAGGTTCAGTGATATGTTGGGGGCTGATGGTAAGATAGTGAAGGGCGAGCTGCCAGATCAATGTGAATATGCTGCATGGGCAGAACATAAAATAGCAAGGCACTGGCACGATAGCTGCACTGAATAGCAAGGCACAGAGAAGATGGACGTACTTACATTTAGAAACCACGCCCTCCAGGTGGATGATGTTGTGGTGGCTGAACTGCCCCATGATGCTGGCCTCGCTCAGGAAGTCTATGCGCTGCTTCTCTGTGTACCCCGCCTTCAGGGTCTTGATGGCCACCGGTGTTTCCTTCTTCCCTGGCAGCTTCAGAATCCCCTTGTACACCTCTCCAAATTCACCTTGTGGAGGCAAGGAGGAAGGGTAAGTAGATGGCTCAGCTGGTGAAGAAAAGAGTTGGGAGGTGTCTTCCTATCTAATCTGACACAGTCAGCATCTAAATCGGATCACCCCCCCATGCTGTCAAACCATCATTATTCACACACCACAATTCCTACTCATAGACATGGTTAGAGCAACCCAAATACAGCCAAATGTCCACTCTGACTCAGAACTCTAACTGCCCCACGCATACTTCAAAGAAGCAACTTCCGAGACTGGAGGTCTATATACCACGAGTGGTCTTCGAGCTCTGCATCCTCAAGAACTAGATGGGCTTCAAGGGGAGTCATTTCCGGGCTTACTCCCATAACAAAGACCGATTCTCCGTCCCCCAAAACTAATAGCAGTGCCCTGGCCCTGGCCTGCACCACCAGACTTGGAAACAGAGAATTTCTAAAGCTCTGCATGTGCAAACTTCCCTATCTGCAGTGAGATGGATATAGTGAATAGCAGGGTGGATGTAGGGCACGATTACGGAGGTCTGGAAGAAGCATGCTGGGGTACTAGAATGACAATATCATTGTGCTTCACAGGGGCGAGTAGGGCATGGCACTAGAGTAGCAGGTCAAGGATACTGTCCAGGACTGAGGTGCCTCACCAGAAGGTTGCAATCTGTAACAGTGCACTCCTGGCAAACAAGAGGCTCAGAAGAACAAACAACCATTAAAGCAACAGAGGGGAAAGGGTACAATGACCAGGGTCTGCTTTACCTGCACCAATCACCTTCTGACGGGTAACACAGGTAGGTTGAATTTCAGTGGTGAACTTCAGAACGGCTTGGTTGGGGTCTTCGTATGTGTGGGGGTCAACGTACGTCTTCAAAGGTTTCAATTGTTCTTGTAGGGGGGGAAGAGAGAAATACAATTAATACTTGCAGATTTCAGACATCAATTACACATGTGCTCCATATCCTGCTAACCCAAGAGTCCTCATGAAAGGGCTTAAGAGGGCAGCAAAATCCAGTTATCATGCAATCACCGACTGTTCTGTGATACAGCCACTAACTAGCCAGGTAGCCCACCTTCATCACTTCACATTCTTTTAAAAGGGTGCTTGCAAGAGACCCATAGTCTCCCATTTATAGGGCACTTCCTGCAAGAAGGGCTCACAGAAAGAGACCTGAACCAAATAGTCATTGGGCAATACATCTAGGGCTTGCAGTGCAAGAACCGAACCTCAGGGCAGGTGGTTCGAGAGAAGACCTTGAGTTGCATCAAACTTCAGCTGGACAGTGTGCTTACAATCATGGGCTTTCCTCTGACAGCCATATTTGTGCTGAGAGCTTTAGCCTAGGATTTCAAAGGACTAACACATACAGCAACAAAGTTTTTTATCTGAAAAACCCTGATATACAAATTCGACAAAGGGAGGTGGCAACCACACGCTAAAAAAGGTTGACACTTAACAGAGACCCCAGCACATGCAGCAATAAGCCGGGTAGTAGATCAATACTGGGACACTTTCTGCTCTAGGCCAAATTTCTCAGTCGTTCGATTCTATTTTAACAGATTTAAAACCAATGCTAAATGAATACGTTCCAGTGGCGGAATAACTCTGGCTACAACATGTTAATTTGTAAACCGCACATTGCCCTCATGAGCATCTTGGTGTAAAAAAACAGATTTTATCTAACTCAATGATACTCATTGCATTGACTTTAGGAGAATGAAAGGCTCAGTGGACCCCACTGGGATTCTTATCTGTGATTAGAAGGTCAAAGGCAGATGTGTAGCAGATGCAATAGCCCACTTAGCCATCGGACCCTAAATACAGCTATATCTGTCATCAGTAAGTGTGGACTCTTAGAAAAGCAATCTCACATGACTGCCACAAGCAAGGTGGGGGCAATGAAGGGGGACAAATGAGCACAGGGCTAGGCTATGAATAACCTACTACTATGACAAGTCTTGAACGGTGTATAATAGCATCATGTAACAGAATCCATCATGAACCTTCCCCTCTCCAATGTTATGCCACGTGTACTGAAGGTGGTGGGCACTAATCTGAGGGGCTGCCCCCAGCCGCCTCAAATGTCACACCTCTCACACTTACCAGACTTTGAAAAACGAACGTCCTCTGGCGACTGCCTGGCCCGCGACATCCTCCTCCTGCGGAAAAAAAAGAAGAGCAAGTGAGGATGAGACGGGTGAAAGATCTCCTCTAAACGGGTTATCACTAGGTAAGGATCTTGGAGCTTCTATGGTCTGATGCTCAGCATCCTACTTTCATCGTGGCCAGACTGGAGGGAAGACGTGGGTGTGCATTGGGGTCAAAGACGCAGGTGTTGAAAACAGGAAGGAGAGATAGGTAGGAAAACAAGCAGTTAAGAGGGACATAGGCAAACAGCAGGAAGAAGGCAAAAGGGTGCAACAGTGTCCTCAGCAGACCCATGAGAGTCATGGGGTGAGACTGCCAGAGGAAGAGAAGAGTTTCAGAATAGGGCTGTTTGGGGCATTGGATGGGAGAGGCATGCAGGTGAGGGGTAGACCCAGGAGGGAATATAGGTCAGCGCCAGTCCCTGGCTTCACCTACCTGCGGTGGAAGCAGATGACAGCACCCACTATCACGGCTAGCACGAGGACACCCGCCACTGCCCCGCCGATGGACGATGCCATACCCATACCACTGGAGGCTGCTGGAGAGATAAAAAAAACATGGTCACTCAGTGGGACAACAGACTTGGCCAAGAGCAGAGAAAAAACTCAAGCCCAGACCCTTTACCAGCAGACCCCAAAACCCAGACCCTTTATGAGGAAACAATGAGACAGTGATTTTTCCAATCTCTCGCAGTAAATCCATATTTGACAAGAAAAGGAGAACAGGGATTAAGCCCAAATACAACAGCCTGGCAAAACCATTATCTTTTCATTATAGGCACTTTTTCTGCTCCTTGTGTGAAGGAAGAAAACCTTACAAATGAAAGCCCACACCAATGCTAAGTCACACAATAAATAAGTAACATACAAAAATGCAGCCTGCTTTATTACACATTTGCTTCATCGAGTGCAGCAAAACCATCAACTTGTCACATAAAAGTAATATGGACAGTCCCAGCTACTTACCTTCGCTCAAAGTGTGGAACTCATGCTCCTTACTGAAGGTGCCCTGACCCTCCTGGGTAAGCGCCTGGACGCGCACCACATATGAGGTTCCTGCGGCCAGCTTGGAGATGGTAACAGAAGTGCCCTCACATCGAAGTACTGAATAGCTGTTTTCATCATGCTGGGGGGTAAAAAAATGAGATTAAGGAACTGAGAAAGCCAAAAAGCAAATTGATGTTCCAGCAGGGCTGGCTCAAACTCAAGATATAAAAATGTGTGACCAGGGAAAGATTACCACATACTGCATGTCATGTGAATTACTTGTGCTTTGGCTTCTGTGTTTATATGGTTCTTATTCCAAGCCTGAAAATACATTATTATTATTATTTTATTTTTTTTTAAAGCGGAACTGTTTTGTCCAGCAAACCTGGGGAGTACTCTGATGAAATAGGTTAGATAGACAAAGAAAGAAAACAGCTTTACTTGGGTGTTCCCTTCATTATTTTGGGACAATACCGAATTTAGTACAGGGAACAAAAAAAAGAATCTTGTGCCCTGTGTAGTGGAAGAAGGGCATATAGTTCTGCACCCACGGGTGGATCAGCGAGAACAGGCGGGTGCGAAGGGGGCAATTTGCAACGAGGACTTAGGACACCTCTCTGGACTGGACCCCTCTTACCTTCTTGCTGTAGTTGACCTCATACTTCCAGACACGGCTCAGTTGACGCTGAGGTACTATCCAGGACAGGCTGAGGGTGCTGCTGCTGCGGCTCTCCAGATTCACTGACGTCACCCTTGGTGGTTCTGGTGGACGAACAATGAAGAGGTTAAAATAGCTGCTGCGACAGGTACAGACACCACACACAACTCTAGCTAGAATTAATATAGGAATCCATGTCATAAGGATACCTGCTGTCCAGATCAGATGTTTCATTTAATAAATTATTTTTGTCCACTGTCTGAGTTCATTTAGTAAAATTAACCAAATTAAGATCACAAATCTCAAAATGCGCTCGTTTGTTTCAGGAACGCCTACGACGCAAAGGTCACAGGATAACCCTTAACCAAAACACCATGAATTCACTCAAACACGCCATTCTGCATCTGCACATACTACTCCTCTGGGGTCCACTAACCCTTGACATGCCGCGTGTGTAGGAGGCAGTCGAATGTTTAAGCCTGGACATAAACGCCCAGTCACCCTCAACATAGGAGGCTGCTCCAATCTAGGGGTGAGGGATGACAGGGGTGGCCAATAACATAGGGTATGGCGACAGGAGTCTCTCCGTCTCTTACCTGTCTGGTTGACGCTGATGCTGGCGGTGCCCATGCTGCGACTGTTGGTGAAGCTAGACACGCCATTACGCGCCTCTACAGTGAAGGTGTAATTCACATAGGGCTCCAGATCGAAGACTGTCAACGTGGTCCCCTTCAGTCCCTGTGGTGTCTCGGAGTAGCGCACACTGGAATCGCAAGGGTAGCACTCCCGTGCATCAGATCGGCACTGCTCACAGGTGACTGTGTACGTTACGTCCTTACGGCCACCAGAGCTACGTGGAGGAGACCACTTCAGGTCTACCTTGGCACCCAAACCAACAGCGATTACACCATGTGGGGGTGATGGGGGACCTAAAGAGAGAAGAGAGTAAAAGTCATACTGAGACGTAGCCCAAATCAAAAGCGGGACAGTAAAGCTTTAATCAAAAATGTAACAGCCAATACGACTAAGCGTGAAGAGTGCCACAGGGTAGGTGGGCAGAGGGCAAGCGGAACGAGGGCCAGAGGGCAAGCGGAAAGAGGGCCAGAGGGCAAGCGGAAAGAGGGCCAGAGGGCAAGCGGAAAGAGGGCCAGAGGGCAAGCGGAACGAGGGCCAGAGGGCAAGCGGAACGAGGGCCAGAGGGCAAGCGGAACGAGGGCCAGAGGGCAAGCGGAACGAGGGCCAGAGAGTATGCAGAAGAAAGCAAAGTATCAAGCAGAAGGGTGCCAAAGACCAAGTATGAGTCCCAAACAGCGGACCGAAGAGTGGAGCTCGAAATAGAAAATAACAAAAAAACACTGAAGCAACAGAAAGAGAAAGCCATTTCACAGCAACAAATATGCTTTAGATAGGAGGTCCTGGGACTGTTCCACCGCAGTCTAGACGATGGGGACAGCGGAGTGTAACAAAAATGGAAAAAAGAAAGCACTTACGAGTACATGGAAACGAAAGCGGATCCCCGGCAGCTCTAAAGTAGCCCTCCTCGCATGGGCAGGATGTGGCACCAGAGGCAGAGGGCAGGGTGTGCAGCGGGCACTTCAAGCAGGCACTGTCAGACGCATCCGCCTTGAAGTGACTGGGAGGACAGGCTATGGAGAGAGAGAAAGGGACAGTCTTAGGGCAATGATGAACATCACATTAGCTTCAATGCCATGCTCATTCAAGCCGACCTTTAACCCTGGGTGAGCACAGAATGCCTATGTGCATAAGGAAGCATCCATCCGGGATGGAGCTCGCACTACATAATGTCAGCATGAAATATTTTCACTATGAAACATAAGCAGTTTAACTGTGTCACCGTCCATATTTATGTCTAGATATTTTTATTGATTTTCTCTTGTACGAGAAGCGTAAGAATTAACAGTATAAAAATAACAGAACGTTGAACATACATTAATAAAACATAAAAGCTCTGGTATGCCCACAAACAGGGTCGGTGCAGTGACTGTTACTGCTCCAGACCAAATTAAATGTGTAGCCCCGCCGTGACGCCGGAAACCTGTGACTGACATTGTTTGGCGCCTCCTGCTGGTGGCACCCGAGGGGTCTGGTAGTCTTGCCCTGAGCTGGAACAGATCTTAGGCTTCAATGAAGGGAGTGCGATGATGACATTCTCTACTGTTTACATTAGCTGCAGCCCAGGGTTGTCTTTCTAAAAGCAATCGCTGCATATTTTCTGGTTACAGCTGCATCAACAAGGGGTGAAGTATTCATGAGAAAGCTGTCGGTTTGAAGAGCACTCGCTTGTATAGAAACAGTGTAGAAATCCCGCAGGGCAATAAACACAAATGTCATTATTCAATAATAAGACATTTTAAAAAAAAAGAAGGAGGCCACTACAGAAGCCGGACAGAGCCTTACTTAACCCACTCCCCACTGGGGAGCGCCCTGAAGCAAGACGTTTTCAATACAAGGCAGTGGGGCGAGTTCTTGCACCAGAATAGGGAGTGACAGTTCGAGATAAAGTTCATCCTGTCTGCCAGTCAAGTACAGCCGGGGCATGAGGGCAGGAGTGGAACAGGGGCGTGGCCAGCTCATAGGTCTCTTGCCCTTTTAACGTCGATAAAAGCGAACCTGGCTCAGGCTGAAGCATAGTCAGTAATGTATCATTTCCGATCCATTCGATGATTTGTAAAGGGTATTTGGGGGGTTAGGGAATCAGGCCGAAAGCCCAGTTAAAAATAATTTGTCACATACTGCAGTTTTCCTCACAGCAGGTAACAGCTGGTGCCCGGTGGGAGGGTGTCATCCCTTCGGTCTAGTTTTCAAAATAGGCCCGACACCCCCCTACCTTTCAGCCGTTTGAACGGGGAATAGACAGCACCTGTTGTAAACCCTGCCCCCAGCTCGAGCGCACAAGGCCGTCCCCACACTCAGCACACAGGAAGACCGGAGCTGGCCGAGGCCAGGGGACAACCACGGTGTTCATTCTGGGGACGGATGGCGCAGTGAACAACCCCACAGGGAAGCGACCTGCTGTCCCGCTAGCACTTCCGGGTTAGCGACTGTACTTTCCTGGCCAGGAACCTCTTTCTCAGCTGTGCAGGTCTTGGGGCAGCGAAGCAAACATGTCACTAACTGCCCAACCTGTGAGAAGCTGTCCCTTCACAGCACATGGCCACACTTTTGTTGGACTGACCACCAGCCCCACACCATTTGCGAGGTATTGACCCCCCCCACAGTTCTTCAAAGGCAGGCAAGGTTTTCCTCCCGGACAGTCCTGTCACTCAGTCACGGGTGGCCTGCGCCTGGGGTGAGAGAAGCGTGAATAACAGCTTCTCCCCAACAAACCACGAGCAGACAGTTTCTGAACTTCCAAACACGAAAGCAAAACTCTACGGTGTAGCTGTCGAGTCATTCAACAGGTCCAGAAAGAAGCCCTGCTCTTCGATTACCGATGTCAACTGTACACCATTCTGGTTACCCTATTTATAGGGATACCACCAACATGTCTTTATCCTCCTGGAAATGTAGCTTCTAGAACAGGACAAAATCCTCGTATTTACCCTCCAAGAAGTAACTAGCCCTCTGGCCTACATAACTGGTCCCATCACTCTGAATGAAACCCTCCGAACAGGATGTTTCAATAATAATGCGAAGAAAGAGGTCTCCGTATCTGGATAAGACTCAGGAGAGCTTCAGACGATGTACACAGTGGGAAACGACCTCCATTTTGCTCCTGGTTAATCCGCACCATGTTCACCTCAGATGTTCAGGTCACTTAATGTGTTCTTCCTTAATCGACTCTTCTTACAGGGCGTAAATTCACAACCCTGTAGGGATCCCTGGGATTTCTGAGTTTAAAGCAGTAGAATTTGCGATTAACTACATAACATGCCCTCTGCTCCGAAAGGTCTCACCTTCAGCCATCATCTTAAAGAAGAGGTCTTATCTTGTGCAATTTTCGTGCCCTCCACCTTGCTGGTGTTCAACAGTTTGATGCACCCTCCCCTTACAGATTTGCAGAGGCAGTCCTTGTCACCTAATTCTGACATACAATTATCTGCTTCCTGCTCATGCACTGGTCCATGAAAGTGTGCACATAAGCACAAATATTGGGTAACACTGCCGCGCGATGGCAAGCGTGGTACTCATGTTTGCAAGAGAAGATACTTATTTCCCTTTGATTAACAAAGTACCGATAGTATGGAAGTGACTTCACCTGCTACGCAAGTGTCTGAGGACAGAAGAGGATCCTCTCTAACACTTCCTGCTCCATTTTTACAGCTTGCACTAGAAACTACTTGCTGCTTAGTCACTGTCCCTGCAACCAGGAAAGGATCAGCTTGGACTTAAGGGTAATCTGCCTGGAGGATCCAGGACTGACTTTAACTAGGGTGTGAGCAAATATGCAAGCACAGGTCGTCACGCACACACGTTCTCACGGAACTACAACACAAGGGAAGAAGTTCTCAAAGAAAAATGTACTCTCTTGGTAAACAACCAAACATTGGTACGCAACCACCTATCTGTGACTCCAGCGGAAAA
Organism: Lissotriton vulgaris; assembly: GCF_964263255.1. Lineage (NCBI taxonomy): Eukaryota > Metazoa > Chordata > Amphibia > Caudata > Salamandridae > Lissotriton > Lissotriton vulgaris. The sequence goes on along the minus strand of NC_141693.1, from coordinate 361,021,267 downwards.
ACCTCATCTGACCGGGGTGAATCCAGGACTAGCTGTGACAGATCCACTCCGACCACCCTTATCCACACCAGCAGTGTCTACAAGCAGGTCATGTCCCCATGTCGGTGTCACCTGATGCATGCTGCCCAATCCTTGAAAAACTGCCTATCGTCCAAGCACGGATTCCCAATTACAATTGGTTTACAATTCTAAAGCATCCCTTTCCTTAGTCCATGTCAATCAGCAGGTGGTTGAAGGGGGTTTCAGCCCTATACACAGGCACACAAGAGAGAGCTAGAGACAGTTTGTGGGGGGGAGATAATGGGTCTATTCATTAGGTTCACAAAAGTGCCAGTGTACCATATGCACAGAATTTAAAAGAGGACTTAGACCTGTGCGTGAAGGTGGGGCGGCAACGACCATCCAATATCTACTGTGTGGAAGATGGGGGTCCTTGCACACACAGCTCCAACCTAGAAATGTAATCACAGCCCCTGGGCGATATCAGAAAATTAGTGATAGCTTATTAATTGTATGCCAGTAACACAGCTGTTCCTCAAGTGCACAGGCACATCTAAAATAACTTTACCTTCCCTGCTCCTCCCCCCTAGCCACAGTGGGTGGTTTCACTTGTACAAGCCCATGAGGTCTGCCTCCAAGACCCATAACAACCTGGGGCTTTACTCGGGCAGATGTCCAACAACACACTGCACGGAATGAACTAAGGCCTAGCAACCCTGCAAGCAGCATCTCCGGAGTAGTGCAGAACCATTGCTACTACTATCGAGCGCGGGTGCGAAGAGCCTCACACTAAACACAGCCTAGAACAGGCAAGCGAGACTTCCACGAGTGAGAAGGAATCGTTGTCCCAAATCCAGGCTTTACTGAACCACTTCAGTGTCCGCCCAACAAGACAATCTTTCTTATGTTTTGGAGGAACTTTTACGTTTCCAAGGATGCCTCAAAGAAACCCTCCTTCCCCCATGCAAAGCTGATTAAAGCACCCTTCCTCTCCATGCCTCCAACACTAACAGCCCCCTTCATTAAGCAAACTTAATAATGCTAGCCGATTCACTACATTATGCAAAGGAAAGGAGACATTATAATCCAAATTTCAGCCAACCCCACCTCCTCCCAAGAAGAAATGCCTCTTAATTCACTGCTGAAGTCTAGTCCACTTAGCTTCTGTTGACAGAGGCCCCATATTCCCCGCTTTCGTCTTTCTTTCTTGGAAGGGGCTGGAAGGGGGTGGGGGGCTGGCAGGAATAAGTGACAAGAGCTGATCCCCCATTTTCCCAGGATAGATTGGCGGAGGGGTCTGCGAGGCCTGTTGACCCCCATTCAGCGACAGACAGGCACACACAGGAACAAGTGTAGGGGATTAGGAAGATGAATGGCGTAGAGGGGGGCGACAATGGCGGAGGCAGGGGAGGGGGCAGCACGTCGGGGGGAGACCGCGGGCACGGGAGCGTGTGAAGGATGGATACGGGCATCTGTCAGCAGCCCGAGAAGGGGCGACAGGACTCGAATGATGAGGGACAGCTGGTGGCAGCCCCCAATAGAATGCTGACACCAGCGGCCCCTCCCTTCCAGGAGACCCGAGACAAACCCCTGCAGAGTACAAACACAGTCCTGAGACGCAGAACACCAACACTCCTCATCAGCCAAGTACCAGTGCGGTGTCCTTCCGCAATCCTGGCCCTGCAACATAATCCCTGCTCTTCTTAATGCCAACCCTTCACACTTACGGAATAACCTGCCTGCCCCTTCCAGAAACAGCACTGCCGGGCTCTGAAACACCCTAATTGCCCCTCTAAATTCCAGATACTGTCCCTTTTCAGAATCATTCCATCCTGGCACTGTCCAGACCCCGCGAATGCAGGTGACTGCATCAACAGTATCCATTGGTACTCAATCAAGTGTGCATGCGCGTTTCTCACTGGGACGCAGCTGCTTCGCGCAAAGGCAAGAAACCAGACTGCTGCTCACACCAATAGGATTACAGTTGTGCAGGCGTCACACCACAGGAAGGCAGAGGCTGCAACCCCGAAGGAAGGAAGCCCTGGATCGTGGGCCGCCATTGTGGGCCATTTGCACCACTTTCATGTGGAAGTGTGAACTTCCGCTTCAGCAGTCCCCGAGCAGGAACCGCTTGACAATGGCCACCGTCCCTGGGGCAACTGAACCACCTAGTCCCAATGGCAACCCCCCTGTCCAATGTCGCATTGTAAATAATTGATTGAGCGTTCACTCTCAGCAGAGAGTCGTGTAGATTGTGCACTCCTGATTACTCAAGTTGTATAAATTCACAAGTTAAAGGTGATCAGCATGCACGCTTTCTGAATGTCTGCCTAGCATGAGCTGTATATGTGTAAAGAGTTGCCCATTGGAACTTGGCCTCTTTACACATATTTACTCTCAGCCAGGACTATGCATGGTGACTGCCCTGCAGAGCACAAATGCACTAGTGTGATAACAGTAGACACAGCAGAGTAAGCCTTACTGCACAGAAACCAATTCTATGGATATCAAAAACATAATGGGACAGTCTAAATTGCTGTGAAGCTAATCTGATAACCGCCTCCCAACATTTCTAATTCAGAATTTTTTTTTTCCTTTCCTTAGAAGGTATACACGTGATAATCTTCGCTGGACAAGTCCTTCATAGACAAGGTATATATACACATGGCGCGGCATTGGACTCACAGACCAGGTCTACCTGTTAAGGCAGCCATCCTAAATGCAGTGTTCGCTATCAAGGTAGCCACTTTAGAAAGCACCATTCTTCCTGCCAAGATAGAAGCTTCCATAACCTAATTAGGAAAGCAGTCTCTTCAGGAACAATTTCACCTGTCACTTTCAAAGTAAGATCGGGAGGAAGGCAGACTCTTTCTAGGTTTTTGGGGCTCAGACAGGTATAGTCAGTCACAGAAAGAGAGCCTGTTTACATCTGGATGTTTAACAAATTCCGCCCAATGTCGGTTTCCAACTGAAAACCAATGCAAAGTTTCATGTGGACAGACCTGCTCTTTTTGTGGGCTAACAAAGGACCAGATTCCTATAAAACAGCTCCTGACCACTAGACACCAACAAGCTCCAGTGGCTAACATACAAGGTTTTTCTCTTTGCCAAGAATCCAACTCTTGTGGTATTCAATTCTCTTTTAAACTCAGTGATCCTTGCATGCAAGACCTGTCCTGTTGCCAGGAGAAGTGCCACCCCTCAGAATCTCTTTGCTGCTTGGAGCTCTGCTACGGCCCCAAACCGGAACTTCTTGGCTCTGCTACTGCTGGCCTACCAAGTCATCCACTCTGGCAGTTCAAAGGACAAGGCTAGCAGCAGAGCAAAGTAAGGGGCGGGACTTATGATTGGGGCAGCGTTCATCAGGGAAAGGCAGACTTGCCCATGGCTAAGTCAAAGCACATCACATGCTGACATGTAGGATCACACGCTGACATGTAGGGACAGGGAGCATAAGTTAGGGCATACAAACCCATATTACTCAACTGGAATCAAACAACTCACATCTCCAGGCACAGCACTTTGTCGACATATTCATATATTTTTACATGTTTTAAATTGCACATCCCATCCTACAGCCCTAGGGACATTAAACTCAGGGCCTAGCAGTATCTCAGATGTTCTTAACTTTGCACGGCCTAATTTTGAGCAGAATTTTGTACAGAGTAATGAGTCAACTCGCACAATATTTAAGACTGCACTCATTTTAACATGTCTGACATATCTCTCGATCTAGGAAATGTTCTTATTTTAATGGGCCTTGTTTTAACACAGTGACTTTATTGTAATGTCCGTGTTATTTATGCTGCTTATAGGATTTTAAGTAATCACATAATAAATCTTTGATGGATTGATTACTGCCCAAAGTCTGAATCTCTCCGCTCCCTGGAGCTCTGCCTCTTTCCAGCCCAGATTCCCTCGGCTCCCTGGAGCTGTGTCATTACCCCAGCCCGGTGGCACAGCTGCTAAGCTTTGCCCAGGCCCAGCCTTCCCCACTGCCTGGCAGTCTGGCCAAGCCACTAAAATATGCATAGCATCAGCAGTAACCCACTCCCCTCCCACCGCATACTAATAAAGGGCTTATTGCATTTTTCAGAAACCATGTTGACACAAGATTATATAACGTGCCATAAATTTATTAAAACGTTCTGTTGCCAACGCTTCTGAATAAACGGTTCGCAAATGAAGGCAATTTTCCTGCTACGTTGTTTGCAAAGCAAAGTGCTTAAAAGAAACCAAGACCCGCCCACTCTGCCGACACCACTGTCCTGGCAGAGGCGGAAGAATTACTCTATGATTGACATTGATACTGGGCGGGGCCGCACATTCAACACAGGCAGGATGTGATGCGTCAGTGTCTAGCGTCTGACTGGTGATTACCCGGTGCGAAACTTGCAGACAAGTGCTTTTAATGTCCACAGGGCCAACTCAGCCTTTCATTCTCCTATGGTGGATAAAAAGGATAACCTCTGCTAGCAATAGATATGACTTAATAGCTAAGGCATGATAAAAGTTTGGGAGTCTGTGCTTGAAGTGCTTTAAGCCAATGAGGTAGGTGTTCCTGCGTGCTAGATCAATAATGGTGGCTTATGGAAATGTCACGCCCCCATTGTACAGTGAGCTGTGATTTCGCCAGAAACGCTAGGTAGTCAGAAGCACGAGGACGGAAACATCCCGAATGAGCCAAGAGGTCCCGGGCTCGGCCAACAGGAAGAGAGGGAATGTCGGGACACTTCCGAGGCGGATGAGATGGTATCGGTCCCGGATGAGTGTTGGAAGGCGCGGAAGGAGGGCCTTCTAGGGACGTCCGGAGCCAGCACTCAAAGGCGGTGCTGTGCGTCATGGGAGAATATCTGCCATGGAAAAATGTGTCACGCCATTACAGCCTCGCTTCGAGACCCCTTACGCCCGCCGACGTTCACCCCGGAAGTCTTACTGTAAAACGACCCCTTCTGACAAATTACGTCAGAGGCAAATTATTCTTTCATTAGTGAATCTGTGTCACAGGATTGTAATCCTCATACCGCTCCTCCAGCCCCCTCCCTCCGACAAAAACGTGCCACAAATGAAACACTCAGATCCACAAGAAAGAATGCTCTGACAAAGTCACGAGCAAATCACACCCTCAAAGAAACAAGAATCTCGTACTGCAAGGAAATAATACCATGAAAGAAGCATTTCGACAGAAGAGCAAGAAATGACTGGGTGATGCGTTCATTCTGTAAAAGACACTAAAACGACACGGATCAACACTGGAATTTGTGGTGCTCCATGCAAAGTGACCATATGCCACCCTGTATCCAGACAACAGGACCACAGTGGATGCTCTTAGGGAACACTGGTGCCACCTGGTAGCTGGCGGCCTGGGCAGCTGCCTCGAGAACTGGAGGAAGAGGGGCAGACGGAGAAGACTGCAAGCTGGGCAGGTGGGCCAAGCAACCCCAGGAGCTAGAGAAATAGCAGTGCCAGCGTGGAAGTACTGCTGAGCCCAGAGTGGGGGTGCCAGCAATGTGGTAACGGAAAAAAGCCCTCGCACCAGCCTATGAGCCCATCGAAACTCTAATTGCAGAGCGGGGAGAGCAGGATGCAAGGGAACAGACAGGGACGGGGGCCAGGACTGCTACTGGAACAGGGCCATAGAGATCAAGGAAGAGGCAGAAGGAAGTAAGAGTAGGGAGCCAGGCTCAGAGGAGAGGGAGAGGAAGAAAATGTGACAGAGCCACAAAGGAAACGAATGGGGAAAAAAAAAAAGAGGAATGGAAGGCTTAGCAAATAGGAGAGGGAGTGAGAAAGACTGCCGAGAAAAGGAAGGTGCAGAAAGAGGCAAGAGGGAGAAAGAGCGAGTAACAGACAGCCCAAATAGGATAAAAAGGTACCGAGGTATAAGCACACGAAAGACAAACAGCACCAAGTCAACAGTAGGCATTTGTCCTGTGGCTCAACAATATCCGAGTTAGAACAAATAAGTGGAAAGGATAAGTTTACACAACTTAAACAGCCTATATGGACCGGGAAAAGCAAAGCAACAGTGCTAGTCCTCAATAAACACTGAAAGCCAATACGAGAATAGATAGGTGAGCAGGCTGTACCAGGAAAGCGAAGGAAACACTTAGGAGAGCTCTGACATTTGCAAGGCAAGCCACACTTTGCTAGGGAAAGAAATAACTCCACTAAGTTTAAACTACAAGCAAGGCATTCCAAGAAGAATGACACGGAAGCTAGGCTTGGCAGGGGAAACTCCAAACTAAGACCAGGTGAGCCAATAAGGGCCAGGTAAACCAAAACCCAATAGCACCACAGAGAACTAGGAACATTAACTGGTTTGGTAGGGCTATATGTATAAACCTGTAGGTCAGGTAAAGCAATATGAAAGGGTGTTACACAATGAAATAGGACAGATGGAAATTATTTATATTTCGAACACTCCACATTGTAACTTGGCTCATTGTATTATGAGTGGCAATTCAATGTGGGCTGGTAGTAGAAGTCCACCGTTACACTTAGTGTTGCATGGGTAAGTATAGGTAATTGTGTGACAAGACAAATCACACCACTGTATTGGTTTGTGCACTAAATTATAAGTTGTGGCCAAGGAGGGTGATAAAAGCAGAATCTAAGAGTCCGGTGCAGAAGCAAATGTGCAGTCACATCCTATTGCTGGATGGCACAAAGTGGGATTTATTCCCCAGAGTTGGCAGGAACCTGCAAGCCAACTGCATTCTGCGTACCCGACCAGAGTAAGAGGATGCCCGCGGCTGAGATACCAGGTTAGAAGGTCACACCAGATGTGGTCTATGATGCAACGAGTGGACTGTGGAGGAGCAAGATGGCTGCATTGGTGGGACTGTGGTGTGTGCAGGGATCAGAAAAGGATACCGTCATCATAATGAAAACCTTGTGTCAAGAAGTACTGATAGTCACTACCCCCAGCAACTACTGGCCACCTAGAATTTCAGAAAGACTCAGGGCAATGAAATTCACTCTCGTCTCGGACACCTGGCCTAGCACAGACCTGCCTGAATGAAACCAACTACTTCATGGCATCGGTTCTAGAGCGGAGGTCATACTCTCAAAACTACACCTGGTGCAGAGTGAAGAACGTTTCACTGGCCAATCAAAAGGCAACCTCAGCAGTCACTCACGAGGGCTGTCGAGGGTTCTTTTCCAAACATGGACTGCTAGGGAAGGGTTGCTGGGACCCCAGAGAGCAGCTCTTCAGAATACACTGGGCAAAGCTTTAAAACGGTACCCGGTGGCAGCATGTACATCTTATAAAAACTCGAGCTGGCACAGGCCTGGTTTGTTTAATACCCTATTCTACACAAATCAACTACTTTCACCACAGAACGCTGTACATTAAGCGCTTTGGGGCCCACCCTCAGCTCAGCTCAGCCTCCTAGTCTCAGAGGGCCCCTTGGTTCTCTACTGCTGAGGAACCGTAAAAATGATCTTGCTGGTTCACCTAGACTTCTATCTCAGACTGAACTTTTTACTGTCCGTCCTCCTCTTCTCCACCATACTACCCATACTCCCGGCTCTGCCCAGAGTATCATATTTTGTAAGTGGTGATCAGAGACGAATTGGCTCAAAGTTGACAAATCACTGTGAAATTAGGTAAATGCAGTTGACCGTGCTAAATCAATGTACACAGCCGTGGTATATCGCTTTACATTACATTCAGCAGTTCCAGACCAGCGTGCATGCCAGTGGGCAGGGTTAAATCACCACTGATTAAAATGTGCAGCGTTATGTCATTGTATGTGTAGAATGACATCACTGCACATTTAAGTGTGCAGTATAAGCAGACGTCATCGCGGAATACTCCAGACATGCGTGACAGACTAGCCATTCCAAAGGACAGTGACTTATCCGTGTGTATTCCAAGAGCCACCACTGCAACAGTTCGTCGTACTACATTCTACATTCCAGTGGAGAGTGATAGTTCATTGGCTATTCCACTGGACAGTGACAGAACATTGGCTGTTGCAAAGGGCAGAGCTAGGTCAAAGGTTGCTCCAGTGCGCACCTACAAATCCCTGTCGGTTGGTTCTGTGCGCATGCGCCTGCCCCTACATTCTGATTGGAGCACCTCTACCAGCCGCTCCAGTCTCGTGCACCAGGAAGTGGTGGAGCAAGCCCAGGCACGAGGCCCCTCCACCCACTACAAACCTGTAAAATGTCTAACACGGCACCTGGTGCTGTGGAAACTCCTTCAAGTAGCCGGCTTCCTGGCCCGAGGGGCCTGCGTTTGTGAGGGCTCAATTACTGCTGGCGAAACAGCCGGAGCCAGGTAGAGGCACCTGTCTAAGCTCACACAGAAAGCCTGTGTCTGAGCCGTGACGCACCAACGTGAATGTTTTAGCCACTTTACAACTCTACGGTTTAGTGATGTGCTCGGGAAAGTTCGACGCCGAGGGGCGATGGTAAACCGTGATACACCGAGGCACATCTCGGTTGATGAGAGAGAAAGAAAAAAAAAAAAAAAGAAGGGGAGGGTGACAACAAGAATTCCTCGTCGACAGATTGAACTTGGAAGAGGCAGTCCAACAATCGGCCACCAGGAAGTGGGGTTTTTACCCCCTTCTATCCGATGGGGAAAGGGCCCGGACCGGTAGCAACAGGAAGTGCGTCACAGGGTGGGTCGGTCGGCCCGCAGGCATCCGATGACGCGCTGCCTGCCGTTGACCACGCAGAGTTAAGTGGTGGGGATTTTTGAGCGAGTGGTTCAAGGAACTACTGTCACAGTCCATGGGGTGGGCAGGCCCACTGGAGAAGCTGTAAATACGGTGGGGAAAAAATGGTACCTCAGAGGGACGGGAGACTGGGGCGGCCTGGTAAAGAAGTAATTAGGTCCAGAAAAGGCCGGGTCACTTGGGCAGGGGGCGTGACTGGCGGTTTTGGAACCAACCCGACGCCCACCTCAAACTGGGCATACAGGTTTAGACTGTGCAGGGTGTGCGGGCGAGAGGGAGTTATTGTGAAAACAGAAAGGAAGGACTGAAGGGGGAGAACTGAGTGAAGAGGACAAATATCGAATTAGGATGAAAAAAAACGGCTAGAGGGGTGGTGAAGGAGAGAGAAAGATTGGCTGGTTGGACAAGGATAGTGCTGCAGAATGAAATATGGTGGAAGACCTCACCCAGAGCCCTGCCGCGCCTCTGGCGGGGAGCATTGGCCTCGAAGCAGGCTAAGGGTCAGGTCTAAAGGTCCGTCAGACACTCGTGGTACCGGAGGCTCCTGTTTTGCTACACTATCTCCGCCTTGACACGTCCAAAGCCTGACGCTCCCACTTGGAACTAGACAGCTCCGTATCTACAACCCACAACCCCCGACCCCTCCGCCTTTCTTCACAGAAGCCAAGGCACAGGCCGATTTTAAGTCCAAGAAAAAAAAAAAAGAAATATTGATGCATGTTCTGAAAACACTTGTATTGCCAAATACAAGCAATGCATTATACTACAAAAGGAATTGTACAGTTTGTAAGGAGAGGAATGCAGTAGGGCGGCCCCGGCTTCCTCAGTGAAATGAAGATGCCTTTGAAACGGTGAACTAGTGCTGGTGTAAATTCTATAGCACACCTGCGTTTTAGCGGTGCCGAGCTCGCTCTAATTGTAATGGTATTTATATAGCGATTACTACCCCTGACGAGGCGTCGATGCGCTTTACAACGCGCAGCACAGTGCTCCGGAGATGAACTGCCCAAGCAGCAGGCTGCAGCAAGGTGAAATAGCCTCGTCCTGTATACCGACGCGGCCCACCCCCGCCCGAACCCCCTGCATCCTTCAAACACACACACACACCCCTCCTTCAGCCCTCTTCATTATCTGCAGCCCCTTCACCAGGGCACATTCCTCAGCACTGCGCTCACCGGGGAGTTACCACCGAGGCTCCATCTGCCGGGCTGGGACAGAGGGCCATTGTAGCAGGGGAGTTGGGGGTGGGAGATGTAGGGGGGTATGGAAAGCGGGGGTGGGGACCCACGTGTCTCCAAGGAGCTCATCCTTCTAGCTAAACAAGTAAATGCAAAATCTACTGGAGACAAAGTAAACAGAAGGCGATGTCCTACGGAAGCTGGTAAGCAAACCCACAATCACCCCCCCTCCGGGGATACACAGGCTGGTTTATGTATGCATTCTTATAGGCCTGCATCTCTAGGCGGGCGGGGGTGGGGGTCGTCACTCTACACTACTGTGGCGTGAATTGAGATTGACTTGGCCCTATTCCAACAAGCCATCCACAAGCAGAGGGCTCTTTGTAATTGGCCGCTCTTTGGTGACCCCGGTCACCTGTGAACAACAAGAGAGATGCTCAGAACAGTAATTCTGGTTGTATTGATAACTCCTGGCAAGGCAGACCCTGTGGCAGCAGTCAGTAAATACACCGCACCCTAGCAGAACACATTTTTAACCAACACCACCTACATATGATATGGGCAGTCTCTGTAATTCATCAGAAAAACTCCCAGAAAATATAGCAACATTTTGTGGGGGTTTGGATCTTTTTTTAAATCTTTCCACAAGACAAAAATCACCAGTTTTTTCCAAATGCACTTTTTACTCCCGAAAAGGGCTTATTTGAAATGAGGAATGTTAACTCTGACCAGGCTACGCACACATGGGCACACGGCCTAGCCCCCCGGTACTGTGTGCCGTAGGTACAAGCAAAGAGCCTGGAGATTTATCTGCAAGGGATACTTACCTTGTTAATGGATTCAGAAAAGAACACCTCTATAATTACTGAACCATATTGGGCTGGGGGTTTATATACATATACACATTGTTCCTTATACTTATATAGGTATTCCATTAAGAGGGAGAGGCAGTACATTCTAGCAATCTTCCAACCTAACCAGTGTTGGTGTCAAGTGGGATGTCTCTGTGCAGTGGTTCGGGATGCAAGGCCTCTGTTTAACCTGCGTCTGCTAGGATACTCTTACCCTTCCGGGGAGATGAAACTCGCGCTCTTCCGAAAGATTGAGGTCGGTGTGAGTAAGAATCTTTCCAGTGCAATGTTTGCCCAAAGGCTAGGGTGACCAGATTTTGAGATGCAAAATCTGGGAGAGGCCCCACACAGAACATAGAAGTAGAACTAAAGGTGGACTATGATCAAGGTATATAGTCGACCTATGCCGGTTTTGCTGTAGCCTTGTAAGTATATATGTACTTTTTTAATATATAAATACGGCACACATTTACAAGGCTACATGACCTTAGCTGTGGCAGGATCTCCACCCTCAGCACCCCAGCCCTCCAACCAACTCTGTCTCCCCTCTGCTAGGAGCACGCAACGGACCTCCAGTGCCACTTGAAGAGAAAGATTAATTTCAAAAGTTAAATTCAGAAGACGCCAAGAGTCTTTCAATTTTGCTTAGCAGGAGTTGACATTTGTCCCAAAAACTGGGGTATGTATTTAAATTCATAAAAAGTGTTGGGAAGCCCGGACAGTCCTATGAAAATTGGTACTGTTTGGGGAAATCCGGAATGTCTGGTCACCCTACCAGAGGACCTGTGTGCTCTTTCTCCTAGAGGTTCTAGCTCTCAGGACTCCAGGGATGGATATAAGCAGATAATCAGACATGTACACACGTATCCAGGGATAGATCAAAAGAACAAGGCACAGTTCTGCTCTCATATTACAAGCCCACCCTAAATAGGATACTTTTTCATTCTAAACCCTCACCAACAGGACCATCTTCGCCATGCTGAAGTGTTTCTGGAGAAGAGTAAGTGCTTTACTGATCAATGTAGGTTACTGAGCACCACTGGATTATGACAGATTCTCAAAATTATCAATAAAAATGGAAACTAATGTTATCAACATTTGTTATATGTACATTTATTATATGGACATCTTGAAGGTCTGGCATGGATCAGGCTCTAGTAGACGCAGCATGGAAGCCCCTATGCCATGCTAATAACGCTTATTACCATAAAGAAGTATGGAGAAAATCATACCAGCCCGACAGTGAGGTTCCTTTCTATGATTAGTACATGAAAACCCATCTTTTTCTGAGAAAAAGAACATGCATCAAACCAGAGGGGACCAACATAATTGAGTAAGCGCTGGATCCACCCAGATTTTCCTGATAACCCCTATGTAAATGATTTCCATTTTTGTTAATGGCAATAAATTTATCTTACATGGATATTCTGAAAAGCTGACCCGGCTCTGGCCCTTGGAGTGTGGGCATATACTTTCCTCAATATCAGGAAGATAAAAAGAGCTTAAAGTGGGGAAAAGGGTCTTCTGACCCTCTCACACACACACCTCTTAGCCACCGACTTTCACTGCAAGGAAGCAGATTCAACTACATGCAAGTTAACCAAAAAATATATGTATAAATGGTATTCACAAGATATTGGTTTTAGTTGATACGATCAATCCACTTGCCTTAAGAAGCAATGTCTGAGTGAGCGTTGGCACATGTAGGCATGTTAAAATATGGGATGATTTGACGTCCTGGTTACGAAGTCGTACGATTGATGTATCAATCGACACAAAACAAAGTGGATGGCGGCCTGATCAGCTGGTATGAGAAGACAGGGCTGAATCAGGTGTCCAAAAAAAGAGGTGTCCACAATCGGTGCAGTGACCACCCTGATGAATCTGCCAAAAGCATTGGGGCAGTGAAACATGTCGGTATCAGGTATTGGTATGCATTATTAAGCTACCAGCCGTTTTAATTCACCAGCACACACTAATACGAATAATAAAGATATATAGTGAGTGTGTCTGATGATTTTATGTCACTCGTTTATGTTGGTCACACCAGTTGGCTATTGTTATAAGCTTTCTGTCTAGCACCTCTTTACACGCAGTTTTGCTTTTGTGTTGTACATTTTCTGTGTTTTGTACACGCATTTCTTTTTGGATTGGAATGGCAACCGATTATGAGAAAGGGGCATAGAATTGGTAAAAACATCTGCCAAGTTCCCCCAGGGATCTTTTTTGTGAATGGATTGATTAGAGTGGAGGGCGATCCCTTTTGTATCTCTTTGTTCCCTCTTGGCTCCTTTTGTGTTATGGTATGTTAAAATAGGCCACAACAGTAATTTATGATGGCATATTCTATTAGTATTCAGGAAGGTAAGTGGAAAATGAAATACATACTTTCCAACCAGAGCTGAATTTGCAAATAAATAAAGCAAGTGCAGGAGCCCTAAGGTTTCCGTTGAGTCCAACACTGGAGCGGCAAATGCTGGCTTTCTGAATGTCAAGGCGGCCTGGGTTTGATTCCACTTCGTGCAGCTTTTTTCCACCACACAACACTTCCTGTCTCTCCCTCTTTTTGCAGGTTGTTTTTCATCCCCGCCTTCTCCATTTGCCACTTTTCCTATCTTTACCTTCATTTTTTTCACTACCTTTTTCGGTCTCGCTCGTGCATTGGGTGTAAGTGAGTGAAGTAGTGTGGCTCACTGGTTAGAGGCGGCAGACCCGAGAGCAGAGGACGGCCCGGGACCAGGGTTCGATTCCCGGCGCGGCAGGTTTCTGGACCAGTGTCAGCGGACTCGATAATTCTCTCGCCTCGGTGCCCACTCTGATCAGCGATCACACTTGGCAACTCTGGGCATTAGCTTGCCTCATCTTCACTAACGGCCCCACCAGACCGCCGGGGATGCCTGGTCTCACCCTGGAGATACCCATTAAGGGACCATCTCTCAGGGAAGCCAGGAAGGGTTTCGCAGCGGTCGAAGCGCCTTGGGACCCTACGGGTAAGTAGTGCGCTATATAAATGCCAATACATTTACATTTATATTTACAAAGCTGATGATGAAAATAAAAATCATCCCTGGTACCCATCCCTGGTACCAACGCTACTGATTTAAGCATTTTGCAACAGCATAAAATGTTAAAACATATATTAAAGTGATCATACAACGTTTGGGGGGTTAAGACGGTGAACCCCAACTCCCTTATTAACAATGGCCATCTGTGAGGGCGCTGCCTTGAAACGCTTGCCTTGTAGCGCCTACTGCACTTCCTGGGCAACAGCACGCCACTGCACTGGAACGGTGTCAGCTGGCTGAGATATGTTTCCGTGAGGTTGAGTCTGGCCACAGTGCTCAAAGGCCACGCTAACGTGATGCCATTCACTGCTCACGAAGACATCAGGGTCTAAAGCTCTTGGAGGTTTTAGAACAGTTAAAATCATGCCTCTTTTCGGACACACAGTGTTCACAACCATGAAACACGCATACAATTGCCAATCAGCGGGGATATCGCGACAGATTAATCCCGAAGTCGGTGTTGCAGACACAAGTGAAGCAGTCGCTCTCCTTTCATGTTTCGTCTTCCTTTCTCAGTCCCCGTGTAAGCCGACATCGAGTGTTTGTTCCCACAATAACAGCTGAAAGAGCCAATACTGTTGTCTCCCTCATTCGCCCACCCCCCGTCGCCCCTCCCCCACGCCTGGAGGGTGTTTTATAGCTTGTTCTGCATGTCTTAAGAAGTGTGAAAGGGCGGATTTACCAGTGGAAGGGGCCCCGACAGGGCCTCCTCGTCTGCCGTCATGGTTCGTGGCAGGGAAGGGGTGCGGTGCCCCCGAAGGGGGGCTTAAGAGGTTAACAAGGCCATTAATGCATAGGGCGAGGTGGGAACAGGGTGTCCAGCCAGCCCGGAGATTATGGCACTGCGGTCTCGTCCTCCACACAGGGGGTTAAAGTGCCGAATGAGAGGGCGCGCGATTAAGGAATCACGCCCCGGAAGGTGCATTTAAACCTCATCCAATCACTGCCTGGGGAGTCAAAAGGAGAGAAGGTTCTGGCGCCCCAATCAATCTAGGCCCTTGTTAATCGAGAGACCGCCAATTAACATACAAACACACCCGATAAATGTGAGACTAGTTAAACCGCCGCTACACAAACGTAGTTGAGTGAATGGGCTGGGAAAGGTTTCCAGAAACTGAAAGACCCCTTCTGGTTAAGGTAAACGGGACAAGTTTACCGACAGGAGCCATTTTATGATACAATACCCCATTTTACAAACTCGAAGACAGATTATTAAAGAAACACTTTAGAATATGGTTTTGTGCAAACGTATTAGGTTTGCTATCCTCAACCCCTCCCCCATTGTACTTAGTGTGAGAAGGGCAATCTGCCTTTACACCACATCTCAAAAACAAACAATCCTGAAGGGCAATGTACAAAGACGGAAAACTAAATTTAAATTAAAAAATATGCTATTAATGGACCCTTTCCATAAATATTTTGTGCATTTTACAAACTTGAAAAACTGTACTTACATGTTGAGCTAAAACTAATAAACCCTAACTAAAG
Organism: Lissotriton vulgaris; assembly: GCF_964263255.1. Classification (NCBI taxonomy): domain Eukaryota; kingdom Metazoa; phylum Chordata; class Amphibia; order Caudata; family Salamandridae; genus Lissotriton; species Lissotriton vulgaris. Next base: position 361,005,992 of record NC_141693.1, on the reverse strand, counting down.
TAATAGAAACATATTCTTGCTCAGGAGCACGCTGGATGCAAAGTTTAGAGTAGGCGCACATGTTCCCATTCTACCAGCCAGATGGATCTCATTGAATGTTTTCATGGCCTCCCATTTCTATGCATCCCACCTGCCTCTGCCATCCTCCTCCTTTTTCTCCCCATGCACCCCCTCCACCAGGGTGTAGGACCCTTCATCATTGTGCTTAACCAACACAAAAGCCAAGCTGTCTTACCTTGGCAGGCTTCCAACACCCGCTCGTAACCAGGCTGGCAGCGGCACTGCCCGATGGGCACCAGCCACTCTCCATCGCCGTTGCAGTGCATCATGGGCTCCTCTGCCGCCACAGCATGCTCAACGCAGGCCCCGCGCACCTTGGTGAGAGGCTGCGAGTCAGCCCCAGCAATGGTTTCAGGAAAGGCGGCCAGGTTCTGCACTAGGGCTGGGCACTTCTTGTAGTATATGCGGACAGACAACAGTGCAATGCAGGCACCAATGTCCTGGAAGGCTAGATAAAAACCCTTGCGGCTAAGTGGCCCAACTGGGCGCACCTCCACATTGATTTTGACATTACGAGATGCAAAGTCATCCTTAATGGTGATCTCGTCGGGTGCAATTGTGTCGATCTTGGTAAACTGGCGCTTCTGGAAGTTGGTACCATAGTCCACATCAGACTCTGCATAGTAGAGGTTGAACGTCTCCTTGCAAGAGCCAGCACCTCCTGGGAAGCTGTTGCAGTCGCGGACGGTGAATTGCAGCTCTACAAAGATGCGCCTAGCCTCGCTGCGGTAGATCCAGTTTGTACGCAGCCAGTTGTCCTGGTCCCCCTCTAGCACATTGCAGACAGAGTAGATGTAGATGAGGGATTCGTTCATCACGTTCTGGAGCAGGTCCCACTGCAGCATAGGGAGAAAGAGAAGCATGAGGCTGGAGGAAAGAGGTTGGCCACTCCTCACCACCTAAACCCAGCACCCACTGCAGCAATGAGGCATGATGCTGAATAGACCACAAACAGCTCCGCTCCTCTCCCAACCCAAACGCATACAGACATAAGGTCAGAAAGACCACAAATTGCAGCTCCCCTAACACTCACATCACGCAATGTACCAAGGAGAGGGTTATGGATGGATAGAGACCACTCCGCACACCAAGCATCCCGCACAAACTCAGGACCCGAGGCAGCTAGGAGGCCTTACTACAGAGAAAACCCACTCAACTCAGCTCACTTTATCACAAACACCCAGTACACGTAACAGCAAGAGAGGAATTACGCCAGATGATGAATAAATAACTTACTTAAGTTCCCTTAAAATACAAGACCCACTATAGCTGGGGCAGAGAGGTGTAAAGACCAGAAAACATAAAAGTCCACTCACAGCAGCTACCCACTGGCGCACAAAACTCAGACCGGATTGCAGGAAGAATAGAGGGGTATGACAACCAGGCAACAAACTGCTAACCACAAAACCCATGAAACTCCCACAGCCACATAAACACCCACAGTAGCAAACAGAAGCATGAAGATTACCCAAGACCATGAACTACTGCATGGGTTCGCCAAATCCAACACCCCCGGGGCCTGTAAATCAGAAGCCATTCACCATTACCTCTCCCCCCATTACCAAACAAGCTACTGCAGAAAACGAGTTAGAAGAACCATGCTTGCTCCAAAATAGTATTTTTCGCCCTAGTGAATACTTTGTACAATCCTCCTGTCACTTCACTCACTATAATCTCTAAATATCCCACCAAAAAAAGGAGAGGCAGACACAATATAAAACAAAAAAATTGTAGACTGGATAGCAGAGATATCACACAACCCACCACTGCCCCTAAAAGCCTAACCTCCCACATCAGAAGAATAAAAGCGCAGAATGAGAGGAAGGCCCACTCTAGGCGCCAGTACACATTTGATCACCAGACACAAAAATCAGGACACACAGTGTAAAGGCCCCTGTTTTTTTTTCGTTTTTTCTCTTTACCCCAAAATTAAATGTTCATTTTTTTTTAATTACCTACTCCTCAAGCACTCATCGCATCAATGCAAGTAACGGGGAAAACAATTCAAATTTTTCCATCCGTCTCAAAATCACTTTCTTCTGCATTCCCAATGCAGTGAACCACTCACCACTAAACCACAAAACTAGACAACAAGAAGGGAATATACTCAAACACCCATATAATACTAGGTGTAAGTATGACTCTTACAGGCAGTAGAAGCTCAACATTTGGATATACTGGTTCTGAACAATCAGTTAAGCCCATAACATGAAGACACAGGAGATCAAGAAATGTGGCCGAACACTATAAAAGAGAAGTTTAATGTTGAATAAAACATCATCGATATTAAAGACCGCACCCATTGCAACCGGTTGCTAAACAATGCAATTCAAGCACACCTAGACATGCGGTTAGTGAAAGGGACACTGGCCGACCTCCAAAAAACAGAAGTACTGCAACAATGCAGCAGCTAAGAGCGTGTGTACTTAACTTGAGAGATTAGCAACACATAACATTAACCCAACACACCCTAACTCAACAATTGTGGCCATTTCTGTAATGGCATGCGTGCAAAATCCTGTGTCTAATCCCTGAGAAGCAGGAAATGTCAAGGCAGGCGAGGAAAGAACAGTGGAACAGCATGAACTGCTGAGGAGAAAATGTATTATCAGGAGAATTTGAACTGCTGAGGAGAGCAGGCCTGCAAGAGGCTGGCTTATCCCGAGTAACCTGCCAAATGAGCCTTCAGCTCCCCACCCTGCCAGTTTATTTGTTAGATGACGCCCGCCCCCCAAACTCCCCCATATACAGCAATTCATTATAGAGGACAGCAAACTCGGGCATGGAGATGCAGAAGACATCCTCTCAAATGTATTTGTCATTTTATTGATTCGTTTGCCTGTTTTTGGAATGCACCTATATTTCAATGTTTAGACAATTTCCAACCACTTTCAGGGATGTAATAGTTGTGCATGTTTATGACAGATACTGAGGTGTAACTGGTAGAAACCTTTATTTCAAGCCAGATCAGGCCTGGACCCAACCAGTCGACTCTGTCGGAGCAAGTGCCTTGACCTGCTCAGGATGTGGTTACAAGCGGCAGGCCGAGCAAAACCATCAGGCATTTAGTCCGCATGGAAACTTCTTAGTCTTCTTCGATGAATTAGTGTATGAGGGGGGAGATCATGGCTAGCAAACTGAGCGTGCATGGTTCTTCATCAAGTTCCCACCTCAAAGGCAGGAGCACAATTTTATGCTGCAAGGATGCACAAGGCCGCCTGTAAACGGGCACAGTGATAACAACCTGTTCAGATATCTGTGTGCACCACCATGCAATGCTTTGCACACTGTAGTTTGATTGCACCTCCAAATAGGAGCAGGTAGGGGAAGATGTTGAAGCGAAATCTAAGAACATACTGGTTATGAACCTTTCCCTGGGGACCTGTGGAGGGGGTGCTTAATGGCTGGCGGCAATCCCCAGATCAAGGAAATGATTGCTGGGCTGGCAAGTAGGACTTCGGTAGCGGGCCAGTTTTTGTGTGTTTAGCTGTGAATGCAGGTTACACAACTGGTAAGCCGTTGGTGACACACCCAGTCTATTTTACTTACTAGTACATCTAGGTGTCATTTGTGTACCTGCAGTGGACGACGTCGAATCAGTCTGGGATCCTTATGAATAAAGTCCTGTAAATGCTACAAAGAGTCAGTGATTGAGCACTCACTTTTTCGCCCTGGTGGCCTAGAGCTGAATCTCGGACTACAATTTCCATCACCACGTATGTAGCGCAGGTGCATATTGTCAGAAGCTAAAACGTGGTCTAATGGGAAAAGCGATCCCTTCTGGCCCTTGGTCTAAGCCAGACACGGCTAGTTCCTTCTGCAAACACAGGCCCCCTTGGAGCTGGTTCTCTGACCAGAATACAGCATAAACAAGACAAGTCCCTCTGGGGAGGCGTTTCACCGGATCTGCACTCATCAGCTAATTGTCGCTTAGGCGGAATCTGGACACCAGGTAAACAACATGCAGTCCACAGGGACCAGGCCGAAACCTGGACATGACATGTGGTTAACAACGGGAAGATCACCGCGAGAAGGCAGGGCCTGCGGCTCACACCGAGGATAGGAACTTATGAGGTCGAGTCCGCAGCTCACGGGGACCAGGCCGAGTCCGCAGCTCACATCGGGCACCCTGCGTACCCTTATCTGACGGGGGCCAGACGAGGCCGGGCCTGCATCTGACGGGACCTGGCGTGGCCCGGCCTGCAGCAGAAGGGGCCAGGAGAGACCAGGCCAGCATCTGACGGGACCTGGCGTGGCCCGGCCTGCAGCAGAAGGGGCCAGGAGAGACCAGGCCCGCATCTGACGGGACCTGGCGTGGCCCGGCCTGCAGCAGAAGGGGCCAGGCGAGACCAGGTCTGCGTCTGACAGGGACCTGGCGAGTGCGCCGGGCCCTCAGGGCTCACTGTGAGCGACCGAGCCTGCTGCTCAGTCAGCCTCGGAGAGGAGGTCCCGAGAGGCCTCGGGCTTTAACAGGATTTAGCCAAGACCTGGGATTAAAGCTGTCATCGGGGTTAGGATGGGGGAGGCGAAAACAAACACCAATTAACCTCCTGACACTAGTGGGTGAGAAATGACAAGGGAACAAGCCCTGCGAGCACTTAATGCGGCACCCCGGCTCCCAAACAGCAAATAAAACGGGGTCTTCGCACAGCAAACACGGATAGCTCCTCACACTGCGCGGCCCCTCACAGCAAACAAACATAATACTGCACCTGGGCCCTCGCAGAGCAAACAGTTTGACACACGGCACAACCACTCGACTCAGCAGCAGCATGTTCAAACAGAATGTGACCCGGCCACACCACAGCAATTTACCGCATATGGGGCCCTCAAACAGCATGTGACCCTCAAATTAACAGCCGCTCAATAAAGCACCAGGGGCCTCACATATAAATGGCACTTCTCAGCCAGGCCCTTCTAGTGCACCGAAACCCGGATCACAGCACCCAAGCTCTAGCCCCCTTACCTGGCATGGTATATGGTCCCTTTCGTTAAGTGCCAGGACCCCCCCTTCCTTCAACACAAAAAACCCAGCACGTTTTCACTTACCCCTTTGCCGTAGGGATGTGTCAGCCAGCCGAGTTCACCCTGCGCCTTCTTGAAATTCAGGAGCTCAACTGCAAGGTAAAAAATAAGGAAATCCATTATAAGATCTAAACTCGAAAATAAACAACTTTTGACAACATCACCACAACCACTGTCACTCTCCCTCCATGGCAGAGTCAGTGCAGGACAGCAAGAAACCTCGACTTCCGTTCTGGGAAATTAACCCCCAGATAAGAGCAAACCACGTCCATTACATCCCAGCAGCAGGGCCGGGCTGACCCCTAGGGCAATCATGCTGTCCCCGATGAGCTGGCCTGAAAGGTTTTTTTGTTGGTTTGTAGGCATGTTTTATTGTCTGCTGGGCTGGTTTTTACTGTTGTTTTTCCTGACATTAAAACAAACATTGCCTGTAGCAAGCTCGAACCCATGCGGTCTTCCCTACCTTATAAAACCCTTAAACAGTGCGTCTTCACATGTTCAAACCCGCCACAGTTTACAAATACGGGCCACTATTTTAGCTATATAACTCCCTAATGGGGCCAACTTTTATTTTGGTTCCCCGGGCTTATTTTCTGTTTCAGTCCTACCCTGCCCAGTAGCACATGTTGCACAGTTCAACATCGCCTGCTGTCAAAGTAATACATGAACTGACACGTTTATCACCGACCTACCTACCTATAAATAAACGGTTCGTTACAAAGAGCCTCGCAGAACTAAGTAACGCTAAATGATCTAGAAACTCTAAAAATGCACCGAGTTATTTTACCATATTTCTTCGGAAGGAAACTTGCATCAAAAATTGCTGCAATGGGAAACAGCGCTGCAGAGGTGACCCTCTCTGCCAAAGCAAGGCAAAAACGAGGGTACTGAAAGAAGCACGGAAAACACCCCAGTTTCTTCGAACACGAGGAGTCTAATTACTTTCTCAAGTGTCCCAAAACTCCAACTGGGGCCTCAAGTTTTCCTGAAAGAATACAAACAGTATACTAGAAAATGCTAAAAAATAACTATAAATCGACCATATGGACAAAAATAGTTACGAAAACTAAGCACTTCATTAGCATATGACAACACTGGGGGCCAATAAAAGCACCAACGGGCGAGGGAAATAGGCAAGGGGGGGGGGGGGCAGAAGAAAACAACGGGGTAGGAAGATGTGGAGATGCAGAAAACGAATCAGGGAGAAATGGACAACAAAAACTACCCAAACAAACAAATTGGCGGGTGTTGCAAGTGATAACCCCCTCCTCACCTGTCCCTCTTTCTTGGCCCCCAGTGTTCCTACATCTCAGAACAGTTTACAGGGACCGCTGGCAAACCGCAAGCAGCCATCAGCAGCACCTGCATGTGCGTAAATTAAGGCATGTTCAATGGTTTAAAGACCTCAGTTGACCCGGGTCTTTGAAATCACGTTTCTAGACGCGAGCTGCAGTTCAGTGTGTGGGTGCGAACAGGAGTTACAACAGGTGTTAGTTTAACAGGATTCAGTGTATTTTCAGCCGTTTGCCGAGGATGAATTCCTTTGAGGTCGAGAGGCTGTGTTTTTGCGAACTCGTCACAGCGAGTTGTGAATACTGGCACGAGCTGAGAAGTCTCCCCGCCCGAACCCGACAAAAAGGGTCACAGCACTGCTCCCTTGCTGCACTGCGTGCTGTGTAAGCTGGGGCTTTACAGCCAGGGGCTCAGGGCACGTGCCCGGGCATGTCCAGCTACCAGCATGATCACAGGCGAAGTAGTACCGTCCAAAAAGGAGAAATGCCAGGGCGGGAGCATGGCCCTGCTGCTGCCAACATAAATATACCGGTTTTCTTGTGGCACACGGGCACGGCTTATTAGGACTTGGAGCCGAGCTGCAGTTTGCATTTATGCAAACTATACCTGGGCTGGCAGGAGGCGAGAGGACTCCACTGATAAGGCAGCCGAAGAGACAAGGCTTCATCCCACCTGAGTGGCTCGTGCCATTTCATGACACGACACCCACGTGGCAGATTCCCCATCTGCTCCCATCAAACAAGCAGGGGGGGGGCGGAACGGGGGGGCTTCTGCCGTCGCACACAGAGCGCCGGAAAGCACACAAGGAGAGAGAAAGGGCAATACAAGATTCTGACTAGTAAAGCGAATTGACCACAGTGCTTCACATACAATATGATTTGCATGCAATTGTGCATCACTGGTACTCCTTTTATCGACATTCAGGATACCCCGCCATTACACTAATCTGGAGATCTCACGTATCTCAAGATCTAGCTCTCAACTCAGTGCTCAATGTGGAAAGGGTGCTCGAGTTCAACACCGCCCCTGCGCGCGCCTTATTCCACAATCCACTCACACTTTAGTGCAAAAGGCGGTGGATTACCATTAAGCGTTTGAAATAAGTGGCAAAAATCCGTCCCTTGTAAACCCAATCTATGCACTTTGAAGTGTGTGCGTTCAAAATGTATGTTGGGCACTTGTGCATGACAAGAGGCGCCCTTCCCTCTTGGAAATACGCTGTTAAGACCTCAACAGCATACCCGGCGATCACATATACTCTCGGTATGTCCGTAAGTACTTCCGGTAGGCCCTTCTTAAGCCCCTAACTCCAACGAAAATTACCCCAGATGGTCGTGACCCACATGCTTTTTACATGCTCTCAATTCTACTCGCTTAATGGTCATGCTCTCCATTTCGTTACTTCAAGTAAATCTCCCATTGCTCCCACAGGCGACATCTCCCATCCCTTCTGTCTGCGCGGGTTACCATTTCAGCTCTGCACCCCCTCCAGTTCCTGGACTACTGACCAGGGCCGCTGCAATTAGGACAACACTGGTTCCAGTGTCGCTCGCCAGCGACGACACTAACCTTCTGTCAACAGAGCGCAGTACCCCCGCGGGACCCTCCGGGGTGGAGGGAGGGACAGGAAGTGCCCCGGGGGCGCCCTCCAGGCCATGAGGCAGGATGCTTCCGGGCTTGGAAAAGCCACATTTCCACAAGTGCCATCCCACCTGCGATGGCAGCAGTTTAGGAGTGGGTGTCGAAGGGGGAGTGCAGGCTCCAGGCATGGACTTTGAAGTTCTAGCTAAGACGACCACCCGGGTTTTCAAAGTAAAGTTAAAAGCCTCCTCGGAGCAGAGCCCGCTTTCATGCGCCGAGCATCGCAGGCTGAAAAATCATTCAACAGGCCCGTTTATGACTTCTAAGGGACCCGCCCTGAAAGTCTTTTGAAGAAGGTGGGTTTATATATGGGGCACTTGGAGGTTCCACACAATTCATCGGGTATTAATGGGGGCGGGGGGGGGGGGGGGTTACCTCTTCACTTTGTCTCCTACTAGCCCTGTAGGCACCTGCGGGGAGCAGTTAAGCGTAACAGACATGGCGGCTTCCCTAAGACGATTCAGAAAAGCGGGTGGTGATGAACAGAGTGTCTGAATTAAGCAGACCACTCTTACCCAGTCCAAAGATCAGGGCTTGATCCATCACCGTTATTTATCTCACTGCCCCATCCCAGCTCAGAACCTGGCTATATGCAAATCAGTCTGTCCCTGGCCCAGTGCATCATGGGAACAGGGCAGACTAAACTACCAAGCCAATTCTTTACCAGAAAGGAGACAAGCTACCGGGGACCGGTTTCTGGCATTTCAGCCGTCTTCGGCCCGGCTTGCTTGAATCCTGATGGAGCAGTGAGAAAGGGACTCATGTCTGAGTATACCCTGCCACACCTATAGTGGCCAAAAACGATTCAGAAAAGGGGGTGGTGATGAACACTAAGACGGCCTCGACATCCATTAACGCTCAAGGAGGCATGCAAAGGCCCCGCCACAGATCACACATACTGCCAGGTGTATCTGAATGCAGGAGGCACTTGCCAGGGGTTTCTCTGGAATTATAACCATGTACATCTCAGGTTGCCCTCGAGCAACCCACGAGAATGCCTAAATGAGCATATGTGAATGCATTGTTATGTGTAAGGTGGACTATCTATCACCTGCAAGGGTATCCTGGCACTGAGCAGGTGTGTGTGCCCTGCCCGTGCAAGGATAGGCTGCGTAACTGAAAAACCAGGTCTTCATCTTCCTGCAGACCTCAATTAGACAGCAGGGCATTCTCTTAATTCCTAAGTCATCGAGAAGACCGTCAACAAACAGCTGGCCACCTTCCTCGAGACGAATGGATCCCTCGACCCATCGCAGTCCGGATTCCGTGCCAACCACAGCACCGAGACCGCCCTCATCGCCGCCACCGTCGACATCCGAGCCCTGATGGACAACGGGGAAACAGCGGCCCTCATCCTCCTAGACCTCTCCGCGGCTTTCGACATGGTCTGCCACCGCACCCTAGTGCAGCGCCTCAGCAACGTCTGAATCCAGGAGAAGGCGCTGGAATGGATCGTCTCCTTTCTCCACGGAAGAACACAAAGAGTCCGCCTACCACCGTACAAGTCAGAGGCCACCAAAGTCATCTGCGGCGTCCCTCAAGGATCCTCACTGAGCCCGACTCTCTTCAACGTCTACATGAGCCCCCTCGCGGCCATCGCACGCCAACACAACCTCAACATAATCTCCTACGCCGACGACACCCAGCTGATCCTCTCCCTGACCAACGACCCCGCCGCCGCCAGAGCCAACCTGCACGAAGGGATGAGAGAGGTAGCCGAGTGGATGACGACGAGCCGCCTGAAGCTGAACACAGATAAGACGGAGGTCCTCATCCTGGGCCCCTCGCCCTCCGCCTGGGACGACTCCTGGTGGCCCCCCGCCCTGGGCACCGCACCCAAACCGACGGACCACGCACGCAACCTGGGTTTCATCTTGGACTCCTCCCTCTCCATGACCAAGCAAGTCAACGCCGTCTCCTCGTCGTGCTTCAACATCCTGCGCATGCTTCGGAAGATCTTCTGGTGGATCCCCACAGAGACCAGGAAGACAGTCACCCAGGCCCTCGTCACCAGCCGACTGGACTACGGCAACGCACTCTACGCCGGAACCACCGCCAAGATCCAGAAGAGACTCCAGCGCATCCAGAACGCCTCAGCCAGACTCATCCTCGACATCCCACGACACAGCCACATCTCCGGACACCTAAGAGACCTGCACTGGCTCCCGGTCAACAAGAGAATCACCTTCCGCTGCCTTACCCACGCACACAAAGCTCTCCACGACCAAGGCCCGAGCTACCTCAACAACCGAATCAACTTCTACGCTCCCAAACGCCACCTCCGATCCGCCAGCCACGCCCTCGCCGCCGTCCCACGCATCCGCAGAGCCACCACAGGAGGAAGGTCCTTCTCCTACCTGGCCCCAAGACCTGGAACTCCCTCCCGGCCGACCTGCGCCTGACCCAAGACCACCTCTCCTTCAGGAAGAAGCTCAAGACCTGGCTGTTCGAGCAGTAGCGGCACCCCCCCCCCCCCCAAAGCGCCTCGAGACCCTACGGGTAGGTAGTGCGCTCTATAAATGTATTTGATTGATTGATAGGTAATCGGGCTGTTTGAAAGCATTATAAGGCCCTTCCGCCTTTCGAGGTACTGCATGACTGGTTATGTAGAGAACTACTTCTTGGATGATAGATGGCACGTGCTAAGGCGTTAAAGCACTATAAACAATCTTCACTATGGTTATTTTGAGGCCTACCTGGAGAGAGAAAATATATGACCTATTGTTGGTACCATATAACCAAGTAGCCCCCAAGTGTTTATTATTTTTGGCATTCCCCTACAGAGGGTGGCCGGATCACACAGGTCCTCTGAGTGGAAAGATTCCTCTGAACTCTGCATGTCTCTGGAAGAGAAATGAATCACAAAGATGGCGGTTTTGTGGTAGGAAACCACCTGGAATAACAGGTTTAGTGACGCCCTCTTTTTTTCTGAAGCATTTGACGATACTAGTAGTAGCATTCAGTTGCTGTCTCCAATACTGAAACCCACAGAAGTGAAACACTTTGTCAGCTTTTATCAGATGGAACCATGTACTGTGGCCCTATCTGGCATCCCTGTGTCAACAGACTGGGGAACTCCTGAACAGGGCGTAGGCAACATAACTTCCCAGAAATCATATGATTGAACTAAAAGAGCATATTTCCAAACTGCAGTCCCAGCCAGACCCCTCCTGCAGATTTGCCACGCTTAAGCCTCTGAAAACTAAAAGCTGCAGACCCCATTAATCATTGGACTGCCAGCAAATACCAGGATGATTATAGAAGTTTAAAAAGAGCTCTTCCTTTTACAGAGTGGATTATTATGCAACTGCCTAGAAGATCAATATTGGTCAACGAGGCTAGGGAATGGAGTCACGCCACCAGAGGGCCTGCAGCTACAATATGGAATCACACCCCCCCTCTGGAGAAAATTGTGAGTTGTCCTGCCTGGTTCAATTTTCATCACAAGCTGCCTACTATTTATGAGGCATATATATATTAGCAAAATTGTAATATATGAATGTACTCGCAGTGAAACTAGAATTATGTGGTACAGCAGAGCCAAATTATGTGGCAAGGTTGAATTATGTGGCACAAAAGGCAATTATGCGGAATAACAGGCAATTAAAGACACAGGCGGCATTATTGGTGCATTTAACACACACACACACACACACACACACTACGGATCCCAATGCCACAACAAATATACTGTTTTCTTCAAAAAGGGACAATTTCTGATTCTGCAGATACTACTCAAAATGTTGTTTGCCAACAAAACTCTTCCAAAAAACTGCTTTTGTTGGCATGACACTGGCACAGCCTTCAAGAGATGTAATAGAATAAACTCAACATTGAGCCCAAGGTGGTAAGTTTTAAAACTTAGCTGAAATATGCAGCTTCAAAAAGGCACAGTTTTTTTTTTTTTGTAAACCAAGAGGATACCCTGGTTCCTTGTCTGCTGAGATTAGGATGGTTTGCATTTTACACATTTCACCCTGGGAGATAAAAAGTAGTAATTCATATATGGTCATTGCTATGCTTCCATGTGAGGGGAAAAAAACAATAATCATGTACTGCAGTTATGTATGATTTCACTAGGATGCACTTCAGGGTCGAAGACAGCAGACCCTAAGAGATGAAAAAGGTTTGGGATGTTTCAGTAGCACGTACCCTCTTGGATTAACTGGTGTTTTGAGGACACCACAATGCAAATATTACAGGATGCATTATTTCAACCTTGTTTGAAATATGTTAAATATAAAGATATTTTGTTCCCCCGAAGTTCCTCGCAATTCACAAATGCACACATCCACCCTAGAAAAAGTAACCATGTTTTAATGCAATTGTCACGTCCTCGTTTGCTGACTACAGCTATGAACAAGTGCAAGGTGACCAATTAACTGCGGCAGCATGTTGTGAACCACACCGTATTCCACAAGTAGTAATTGTATTAAATTCTGATCCAGCCTAGATAAAACAACTTGTTGCTGCTGTAATCTAAAGAAAACAATAAATGGATTGATCCTTGGCAAATCAACAATGATGCAGAAAACTTAAATGCCTTCAGAAATGAATAATGACAGCAGCTCTGCGTATACACCCTGCGTAGTGTTGCATACTTTGAGTAACGCATTTATTGTTGGGATCCAATACTGCACAAGATATCTCCTGAAGAGGAGAACCAATTTGAGATGATTAGCTCTTTAACTGCTTTGATCTGATAGATGGAGGAACAGAATGCACAGATCACTTGCCTGAAACATATGGATGTCTCTAATATGAAACTAGCCTTCTCCATTTTAAGTCAACAACCTCTGACCTTAGACAAATAACAGGTCAATGAGAGCTCCGTTATAGTTTAAACTGTCAACAAGCTATCCGTTAATCGTTAACAATGTCATTTATTCCATTGTATAAAGTGGACTATATCTCCATTTACAGTGACTTACATCTTTATTAGGCTGATTCTACTAAGACTTTTGCAATAATTTGCAAAGGCCATGTGAGGGGAAAAAACAAGTTTTAACGTCACACAATGCATTTTTTTCACACTTTAAATAGTTTACTTCAATATTATAAACACTGGTTAACGAAATGTGGACATCACCCTGCCTCTAGGTGGAAAGCAGCTTTCTACCCAAAATTCACCCTGCATGCATTTTGGATAATGTATACAGCACTCCAAGCTTGAAGTGTGTGGTTACTAATGGTGAGCTAAGTCTATTTATTGTACAACCACTCTGTACCCCTAGTTGTGAATACTAAAGGATCGGTCTAGAATACATACTAATGTATGCATGCATTATGAATTACATAGGACCGAGAACACAGGTGTCCAATGTTGGTCCATGAGCACTGGAACCATACCAGATTCTAGGTATATCCATTTAGAATAATTGTCCATTAAATAAGCCTAAATTGGAATCAGTCACATAGCCTATGGTCGTCCTGAAATCTAGCATAGATCTGGCCCTTGTGGTTCAACACTGGACTCTTTTAAACTATAGCATTTGCCATTCAGTATTTATCATGCAAATTACGCAAAATTCACTTTACAACAAAACCATGATATTAACTAATCCATACGTGTGCATACACAAGCATGTGTGCATTTATAACATGGGTAGACTTCTTTAATTTGGCTGAGCGCACAATATCCACCTCACTCATGGCTCTATAGAAACTACAAAAGTTACCTGAATAAAGAAATCGGAGGCAAAATGTGTGTTTAAGCAGTCTCTTAAAATGCAAACCTCCCTTCCGAAGCACTCCTTGGCCACCTTATCTACCCCTAATAAAAACTATAAATAAGAACGTTTTCCTGATGTGGGTTGTCTCTCTGTATGAGGTCCAGAAGTCTCCTGAAAGCTCCCTGTAGATCACACTTTCAAAGAGCTGAACGTATGCAGCGGTGCCGTCATGCTGTTCGGCAGCACATACCATTTGACCTACAATCCCATTTCAGCTGAGCTCCAATTCCACTGTGGCCAAGTATCAAAACTATTTGTAGGAAGTGAATCAATTGTGGACTGGATCAATAACATGTATGTTTCTTATATCTAGTCCCACTTGGATTATGAGTTTCTATGGTCACCGCTTTATCACCATAGCTAAGGGTTTACCACATAATTGGCCATCTGCTGCATAATTTGCATATTTTAACAAGAAACCTATTTTGTTTGTAGCTCAAGTAGATCAAAAACATTTTTAAAATTCCTCATGTGGTGCTGCACACTGGGATACCCTTTTAAAACGTTAACTGGTCCCCTTTCTCCCACTGAATGCTGTATTTAGGTGTTACATTGTTACCAAAGATGCAAAATCTTAGACTATGTGATTTAAAATGGCAAAATATGGCAGAATAATATTACCAGAGGATGGGCTGCATCATGCCATACAATTTGCTTTCTCTGATGCATAATTTAGTCAACTCTACCACATAATCTGGTCTTCCACTGCTGCATACTTCTACAGCACAACAACCAAATTATGCCCAGATAGGTTACAAAGAACTGAGAGATGCTATATTCACCTCAAAGTAATCAAAGGCTGAACAGGAGCTTTTTTTTTACAAACTAAATGTGACAGAAGAAGGCACTCAACTATGCTCTACGGCCAAAGGTTACTTCAACATGATCAGCTATCTTACCAGGGAAAAGGCTACTACCTTCAGCAGGTCTCCAGCTACATTAAGAGACTACAAGTTACCTGGTCATCAGTTATATTATAGGACTATAGGCTGCCTACATAAAGTAATCGGCTATGTCACCACTCTACAGGTTGTCTGACGAAGTCGCCAGGTACGTTACCAGGATGATATACTTGGTCTGATAACTTAGCAGACTACAGGTCACATGAACTAGGAAGCTAGCTGTGTTACCAGGCTACAGATTACCTGAAGAAGGTGGCTAGCTATGTTGCCAGGTTACTCGAAAAGGTTTTTTATTGCCTATGCGCCCAAGTTACCTCAATAAAGGTAACTGTGTTACCAGGCCATGCGTTACCTGAATGTACTCATCAGTTATGTTACAGATCAGCAATTAGTTTATCAGATTATAGGACCCGCCCCCCCCCCCAGTTTGCTCCCACCCCCGTTCCCATCCAGACCCACAAATCAGTGATTCGACAACCAGTGTTGTGGGTGAAAAAAGGCCATGCGTATTACCATAAACATGAGAATTCATAACTAGCAATTCAATAAGTCAACGCTTATCAAACCTTATCAAAATGTCGTCACACGTGACAACGTTGGATGACCACCCCTCTACTTTCTGGGGCTATGGACTGGTTTGACGGACGGAATATGATGTTCCCGTGCGAGGTGTCAGCCAGCAGCGCAGCCTCCCTTTGCACAGGAGTCGCGCTGGGCCCCGAGGAGTGCACTGAACCCTAATTGTTGGCATATTTTACAGTTCAAGCAGCATTTGCTTCCTTGCACTAGCCAACGTGACACGCCGTGCACTGGTGCGGATACACTATACATTAGTGAACAGTATTCACCCTCTTGCCTTTAAGAACGCCGGGGAGTGTTACCCACGTGTGCCGGGTGCGAGCGGTGTGATTACCTCTTCATTTGTTTTAGATAAAGGAAGTGAGGCACGGGGCTATAAAGCGATTTGTCAAGGACCATAGAGCTTTTAAGTGGGGGAAGCCGGGATCGGATCTTGTTATTTGCACACGCTGCAGTTTAACCATTAGCCCGCATCTCCTCTCGACATGCCAGAGGGTGAATCAATAGCCCGGCCTGACCGGTCCGCACCCTTTAGAGCAGGTTTCCTGGCGAATAAGAGCTGATGACGGAGCATGGGCCAGAGTCAGGAAGCGCAAGGGCGAGAGTCCGACATTCCACCACGGCTAAACACCGGAAGTGCTGGGAATGCCCAAGGCCACCTTCAGATCACAAACACCCCGAAATTTGACTTATTCACCTCGCAAAGCGGGCGCAACGGAAAGCAGACGCAGGTGCACTAACACCACTAATTCCCAAGTATACGGAAAAATGTCAGGTCAGGGGCAGTCAGCTGGAGCCAGATTCAACAAACTTAGCATGGGGGGGGGGGGGGAATAGTACCCACCCATGCCACAAACTAAAGATCAGACTGCGCCCGGGCCTCAGTCTCCCCCAACCCTCACATTGAAAGAATCCACCACCACGCGCAGAGCATAATGAAACAGTGAACCTCTGATCGACCCAGACACCTGCCCCCCCCCCCCCCCCCCCCCCCGCGACACCGACCCGTTGCCCTAAATACAACACCCCTGGAGTAAGATGGAAGGAAATACTCCCCCCAAATAAGATTCAGAGCCAGTGGCATGTATGGTAGCATTGGGGCTGCCCATGGCCAAGGTGGGTTCTTCATCTCTGAGACCAAGTACAGCAAGATATAGCATGAAAAGTATATTATTGTGTCTGTTTTATTACCTATTCGACTGGGCAGAGAAGGCCCAACGCCGCTCCGCAGGGTATATGCACTTAAAAAACATGGGAAACTTTGGGATCTCCTACGCTGAGGAGTTCAGCAGAGAGGCACAGCAAATGGACATCAGAGTGAAGCAGAAACACACACCCTAAAGCGTATGCTGAAACCAGCAAGCAAACACTAACTACATCAAACACTATACGCCTGCCAACCGGCTACAACCGAGGCAACGTTTCACCCACGCCACAATGCCAACCGAGCCAAAGTGTCTCCAGAGCCAACGAGACACCCGAGGCTATGTGCCCAGGGCAACTGCAAATCCAAAGCGCAATATGTCCCCGTGGTGAATGTGCCACCTAGACCCAATGTATATGCTGACACAGCCTGTTGGAACATAACAAAGGCACATAAGCCGGCGTGCTGACACAGTCCGGCAAACGTGGACCCAGCGTGGTATGCGCGAGCCCTCAACTTCCGACCACCAGTGATTGTTTCAGATAAAAATCAATGAAGCGAGGGCACTTCTTCCCCACAGACACCTCTTTGTGAAGTTCAAAAAACAGAAAAATAATAGTGCGATATATACACACTATACTTCACCAAGCCAGGTGCGCAGCGTGCATTTCTTAGGCTGGTGGGGCTACTTAATGGTTCAACTATACGTCTGTACCTCAACAGCACAGCAGCATGCACCTGTATCTGCAAAGGGACGGCGCTCCACTCCCAGATACCATGAAACCCGACAAAGTTATAAACCAGGGCCCCCACCCACCCCCCCTTTACCCGTAGCCTGCGGGTGGCTGGCAGTGCCTGCAGTGTGGTTCCGCTGACCCGGGAGCGCCCCGTAGCGCCCCGCGCCTCGGCGCTGTCCTCACCTTCAGTGCTCTGGGGCGATCCGCGTGCCGGGCCGGGCAGGAGGGACGCGCAGAGCAGGAGCGCGCAGACCCATTGGCCCCTCATCCTGCTCCGGTGCCGGCTGCCTCCGTCGGGCTCCAGGGTCCCAGGTCGTGCTCTCTGATGCTCCACACCTCTGTCAGCCCTTCCGGCTTCAGTGCCTCCTGTCCGGCTGCCGCTGCTCCCGCTCCGCGCTTCCAAGGCGCTGCAGTCTCTGCTGCCCGAGCTCCAGGTGCAGCTTCCCCGGCGCTTCAGCCTCTCTTCGAGCCCCCCTCAGCTGCAGTCCCCCAGCCCCACCAACTCCCGCCGTTCCAGCCCCGGGCTCCGTCTGCTAGGACTGCTCCTGTACTAAGTTCCCGAAGTTTGCTGGGCTCGCCCTGCTCATTCATGCCTGGAGCTGATGTCACTCGAGCCCCTCCCTCAGGAATGCGGCCCGCCTTAAAGAGACAGTGCACGCGGAATGTCAGCCCTGACAAGGCCCTCCCACTCCGGAACCCGGTGTCCCGCAGGGTGAGGATAATTACAGTCTGCACCTCAGCGCACCGAGGCTGCAGCTGCAGAAACACACTTAGGGGGCAGTGCTGGCGGGTGGACCAGAGAGCGGGGGTTCGACAGACACCATGACACTATTTCAGACACAGGACAATTCCACTCTGGTCAAGTGTTCGTGGAATCCGAAACTTAAGCAATGACCCGAGGCAAGAATATTATGCACGTGTGTTCAGGCCAATGCTGTGATCGAGATAGAGTAAGTCACTTGTAAACAATAAGAGTGGAATTGTAAGAACCTCTCAGCTTGACTTACAATTTCACGATAATATTTTACATGTGTGTTTGCAGTGTTTTCTGTTTTCTTTCCCTTTTCTTTATATATAGATCAATAGCGTTGGATAGAGACTTTACTCCTTAAATCAGGGTTATAATAACTCCTCAACTACAATTAGTTTTGTTGTTATGGTATCACTCCATAAAGATCACATAGTGGTGGGCTAAATAGGAACTTTTTAAATGTTGGGATACCCACATGGAGAAGATAAGGTAACAATACCTCATAGGTTCTGACGAATTGCCATAGAGCCTCAGGGACTGGAAGGACACGAAACATGTTGAACACTCTTCACCTCTGAAGAATATAAGGATCATTGTTGTCCTGCCCATTCTCCTTTTGTTTTGATCTTTTAACATAAACTGCAGGTCAAACTCACTCCACCAAGAAAATCAAGGCGCAAGGCCAGTGATGGAAATACATGAGTGAATTTTATTTATTTATTTATTTATTTATGCATTTTTATATAGCGCAGACTTTACCCGAAGGCGTCAGAGCGCTTCACAATAGGAACAGAGATGAAACATGATGGAAAACATTACACAAGAACAGATTACAAAAGCAGACGTTACGTTACATAAGGTAATATTGACAATTGTGAGCAAACAAAATACATGAGGTAGTAAAAATTGTGAGCAACTAAAAATACATGAGGTAGTAAAAAGTGCACAAGAGAAAAAAGTGACAAGTGTGCAGTTACAGGAGAAAACAGAGTATAATTTGAGGTATAATACTGCAATAAGTGCTAGACACTCAGACACAAGAGCAAGCGTTACGTAGGCAAACGTGGCACTTGTGCAAGTATCAAGGGTAAAAACATGTGAGAGGTAGCAAACCGTGTGTTACAAGGGCAAAGTGGTGTGTGCATGTTACAAAAGGGCACCAAACACAAGTACATGGAAAATACTGCAAAAAGGCAAACACTCCAACCCCAAGAACACACTGGGATGGCACTTCCATGGTCATGGAAAGTAGAAATTTTCAGTAGTGGGAAGTCTTCCTCCAAATAACAAGAGGACGTGAATTACTTTTGGAGGTGTCTCTGGAGGAGGAGAACTTTGAGGTCCCTTTTGAAGGCCTGGGAGGAGGCGGTGGTCCGGAGCTGAGGTGGAAGGGAGTTCCAGATTCTCACTGCGTTGCCTGAAAAGGATTGGGCCATTGTTCTTTCCTTCTTGAAAGTGGGAGGTTCAAGCAGTAGATTCTCCGCATTGCGTGAAGGTCTAGTGCCTCCAGAGAGTTTCAGTTTATTCGCCAGGTAGAGAGGAGAGGAGGAGTGCAAGGCTTTGTGGGTGATACAAGCGGTCTTGTAGATAGCTCTAGCCTCGAAGGGAAGCCAGCGGAGGGTGGATAACATTGGTGCGATGTGATAGCTTCTTTTGGCCATCATAAATGAAGCGAGCTGCTGAATGGAAAACGGACTTAAGTGGGGACAGGTGAGATTTGGGGAGGCCAGTAAGAAGAGAGTTGCAGTAGTCTAGTCTGGAGAGGACCAGCGATTGCACCAGGGTTATAAGGTCCTGCTCCGGGAAGAAGCGACGGATTCCCCAAAGAAGGCTCAGTTGGTAACGAGCAGATTTTGCAATAGAATTGATGTGGGGAGTTAGATTGAGTTTTTTGTCTAGAATGACACCAAGGGATTTTGCGCTGTCGACAATGATGGGTTTATTGTTTAGTAGATTCATCTGATCCATCCATGATTGAACCGGGGGAGGAGAGAGTGAGGAGGAGAAGAGGAGGAATTCAGTTTTGGAGGGATTCAGAATCAATTGATGAGTTGACATCCAGTTTTGAATGGAGTCAAGAGTAGAGCTTAGGATGGAGAGATCATGAGTGGAGGCAACCTAGAGGTAGAGTTGAGTGTCGCCAAGATAGAGATGATAGTGAATCCCGGATTTGCTTAGGAGGTTTCCCAGTGGTTCTAAGTAGAGATTGAACAATGTGGGTGCAAGTATAGAGCCTTGGAGAACACCTTGACCCACCGCCACAGGAGAAGAAAGACTGTTCGCTATTTTGATCATTTGAGATCCGTCAGAGAGGAAGGATGCAAACTATTTAAGCACAGTGCCCTCCATGCCCATTCTCTGCTGAAGAATATTGAGGAGGGTGTTGTGATTGACAGTGTCAAAGGCTGCAGAAAGGTCAAGGAGAATTAGCAGACAGGACCCCCCTGAGTCGAGTATCCTCAGCGCATCATCAACCACTTGCAGTAGGGCTGTTTCAGTGCTGCAGTTTTGGATGAAGCCGGACTGACAATTGTCAAGAAGATCATTGTCCTTGATATGACGAGAGAGTTGTTTTGCTACACATCTTTCTGTGATCTTCGCAAGAAAGGGAAGGTTAGTAAAGGGGCGGAAGTTGTTGAGGTCATTCGCATCAGCAGTGGGCTTTTTAAGCAGAGGGGTGACCTGCCCAGTTTTGAAGGAGACATGAAGGGAGCCTTGCCAGAGGGAGAGGTTGATCAGAGTGGTCCAATAGGAAAGGGAATGGGTATAGAAGTCAAAGGCAATGGCACTGGGGATGGGGTCAAGAGAATGGTTGGAGGGCTTTGTTTCGTGTATGCACTTGAGAAGGGCATCTTCAGATATGGGGTCAAAGCTCTGCCAAATGGCTAAGGATTTGCGCTCCTCTGGAGGTGTAGGATGAGCGACCTGATCCACAAGTGATTTCACTTTTTCATCGAAGAAGATAGCGAAATCCGCTGCTCTCTTTGTAGAATCCTCCACCTTGGAGGTTGGGGGAGAGCAGCTCGGAATCTTGATGAGATCGAATAGTTTTTTGGGTCTATTTTTGGCGGAGTCAAGGAGGGTTTTGAAGTGCGCCGCTTTCTCAAGGAAGATGTGCTTGTGGTACTTGGATCTTGCTGTGCGAAGCATGGCTAAATTGTCAGTGGAGGGCACTTGCCTCCATTGCTTCTCCAGGAATCTTAGCTGCTTCCTTTCCTCATAAAGGGATTTGTTGAAGCAAGCTGCTGAGGGAGTGGGCCTTATCCTTTTGCTTTTGAGTGGAGCAACGTTATTAATTTCAGCTGCAAGAACTGTGAGGCATTGGGAGGTGAGATCGTCAACAGCTATGTTCGGGTCTAGCCTTGGAAGTGAAAGCAAAGCTGATTAGCAGAGGGGACCGACATCAATATTTTTGGCATCACGGAACCAGGAGATGGCCCTCTTGGGTTGGCCAAGAGTTATAGAGTGTGAAAGTTGAAGAGAGAATGGGATGAGGTGGTGGTCAGACCAATCTACATGAATTGGGGTAGTGGTAGAAAGCATGTCTGCTTTAGAAATAACAAGGTCCAGGATTGCGCCCTTAGAGTGGGTTGATTCAGTGCAGTGTTGGATAAGATCGTTTGCAGAGAGGAAGGTGGCCAGTGAGTTCGCAGAGGAGTCTTGCGGTACGCCCCAGTGAAGATTGAAGTCACCCACGAAGGTCTGATTGTCACTTTGTGAGTATTGGTCGCTGATGAAGTCATGTGAGTATTGATCGCTGATGAATCAATACCTCTGGTAAATATTCTGGTTGCCTTTCATACCATTGCTTTTTAAGTTCAAATGTTTTACTGTTTTTTAAAAACGAAATATACAGAAATCCACAACACAATTAAAGTGAGTATTTCAATGATAAGCAAGAGCCACTATGAAACTAGGTAAGGGCATATATAACAATAATATGCTTCAAGGTTAGGAAAATATCACAATTAGAAATTGGTTTGCACATGGATCCAAGTACACAAAATATAATAAAAGAGAATCACTATCTGACCCAAACAAGGTCTAAATATCAATCATCAATATATCTAGGAAATACAATGAAAGAAGAGGGAAAAAAGTCAACCAAAGAGTTCTTATTTTCTGTAAATAAAAGTTACGTTTGTTTTGTTTCTGTCATTTGCTCTTAATGATATCCAAGTGTTTTTACAGTTTGTTGTCTGCACTATGTGTAAAGCATTAGCTGTTTATTGAAGTCGTATGATACAATTCATATTGTGATTAGATAGCACTTATATAGCACCTAGATGGTATGCTGAAGCACATTCCCACTCGGGTAGCATGTTACACCATGTATGGTGTGTGAATGGCAAAGTGTTGTCTTAGTATTGAGCTTTGCTGACGCGTCATGCACTTGTCCTCTGTGGTAGCATGCTGCACAGTGCAGGCTGTGTATGGTTGGTAGAGCGCCGTCTTATTACTGAGCCTGTGTGGGAAGTCTTTCATTCTGGGCAGATTTCCAATTAGATAGAGTAATCTTATCCCCTGAGGGTAAGCAGCAGATGTAGCAATAAAACGTGTGAGAAGCTTAGGTCCTGTGTATTACAAAGGGCTCTCATTGGGTTACAGGTTATTTCAGACAAAAACATTCCTGTGCAATAGGTTGCAATCTTCTGTCATAAAGGGGTAATCAGCTTGCAGTTAGAAGTCGAGTGTGTTAGGTCACTTTTGGAGTCCCCGCAATTCCACAGGAGGTCGGTAGGTAGAAGATGGAGGCTATCCAGTTTCACTGTGGTCCCGTATGGTTTATGTAATAATAGAAATCTCGTTTGGAGTAAGTTTGGAGTGACTATGTAACAATTAGCGGTCATTTCATCTGTGGGAACAAGAGTTCAGTGTGTGTACTGCTTTTATCTTCCTGTTTCTTCTGTAACTTGAGATTAAGTGACGAGGAAGTAGGCCAAAGAAGGTAATATGCTATCAAACCCAAATTGGTCTTGTGGGCCAGTTTAGGATGGACTGCATCTGGTATACAACTTTGTTTTATAGACAATGGATCTGAGCTTCAGAAAAAAAAAAAATTCCCTATTTTCTAAATTGTTTAGTATGTTAACAAATCTCATCGGTTTCTTGCTAGTGTTTAGTATGTTAACAAATGTCATTGGTTTCTCACTAGTGCCGAAGTCATGCTTAAAGCTGATACTCCTTTCAGCCTATTTGTCGCAGTATATCTGTTTGCCATCTATCATAATTCTCTTGTTATTCTTCAGGAAGCAAAGGTTGCCATACATTTCATTGTCAAGTTTTTTGTTAACTGGAGGAGCGATCTTATTGTACCTAAAAGAATTGCTTTAAAATGTGTTACCTGCCACTTCGAGGAGGTACGTACATTTAGGAGAGTTAAAAAATGAAGCGGGGAATGCTCGATTTTCACCTACCAGGCCTGAATCAAGAAATCACATGGGCCCTTGTCTGATCGGAAAGCTGGTCTATTGTAGGGGTAAGTTAGCAATATTAGCACTGATTAGATCTTTATTCAGGTGCATCTTTCATTGCCATTCTCACTTATTCCCCTTTCCACAGAAAATATGTAACTAATGTATCCATAATTTTTGGCCTGTCTGTGCCATTACAGAAGGGGTTCAACCACATCAGGAGTGGCCCTGCCCCATTAAGAACAGTCCAGCTTGAACAGATAGATCAAGCTGACCACAATCACCTCAAACCACGCCCCCTCTGAACACAAGCCCATGAAGGAGAACATGAGCTATTTCTGGCTGTTTTCAACCTTGTTGGGCCTCCTCAGTGATGTGCAACATGCAGCTACGATTACTCTGGCACAGTAAGCCACTGACCCAGCCAAGCACATCCACACCACTTAGGATGATTCAGTTAGACAGCAAAAATGGGATTGATGGAAATGCTTGAAATAATCTGGACCATCAGTAATCACTCTGGGCACAAACCAGATACAATTATTTTATCTTTATGATCACCAACTGCAAAGGCGGACATGTTAACCGCACCTCCCATACAGTTCCTTACAACTGAAGAATGGTGCACTTCATCCGAGGTATCATCCTTCGCTTGATACCACTGCTAAGCAGAAATGCGTAAAGACGGGACACAGGATGGTGCATCCAACCAAGAAAAAGCCCAAAGTTCTTTTTACATATATTAGTTGTCTCCTTTATTGATATTCGGATGTCTTTTCATAAAAAAATAGCCAAGGTTATAGCTAACAGGTTTCGTTTTTACAAAATTGAACTTCATTAGATCTTATTTTTATATGTAAGACAAATATCTTACTCTATAAATGGTTTCATGAGAAGTCCCATTCGGATGATTGCTAACTCATTACCTTGTGGCGCAGTAGTCACCCATTTTGAGGTGGGGTTAAAATGTTCCCCAACCGTAACACCTGAATTTGTGTTTTTCTTGAAACTCAAAAGGAGTCGTTCACGTGGCGACCGGAAATATTTTATCTTGTCTATGCCACAGAAGAGGACCAACCACATGCAAAACAGCCACAGACACAGTCCTTCTCCAATAGGAACAGCCCAGCCGGAGCTGGAAGAAGACCACACGTATTCTGAACGGGAACAGAAGCTGTCCCAGACCATTTTCACTCTTGCTGTTTCTCATGAGTGAGGCGCATCTTGAGACTAAATAAGAACACAAATAAGAGATTCATGTCTGGGCATAACCACTTACATAACAAAAATGTGATGCATGGAAATGCTTAAATTAAACTGAAACATTGGTAATTACTCTGGGCACATTCCATATCATCAATTATTAACTTGTTTGTGCCATGGCAGATGAAGACTAAACAAGCCCAACCGGAACCTGACATTTCTGGCTTTAACCCAAATAAACATAAAATGGATTGGCACAGCAAGGTACCCGAAGCTAGACGCATTGAGGAACCCGAGGCTGTCCCACACAGGAATCTGAGACTCCGCCTCTCTGGGAACATGATGTTGCAAGGCCAGACACCAGGACAGGCTGAAGGCTACACGGCTACCAGTCACTCAGGATAAAAGGGCCCCGCCTAAATATGATTATTGTTTTATGAAGACCCCTTCAAAGGGGACATTTTTTTCAGCCAAATACAATTTCTATTATTTTTGATTTTTGAATATTTTAATATTGACCTGAATTAATTTATTTAGTATTGAAATTGTGCCTGAACTCATCTACATTACTGAATACGACTTAAAGGTCTGTGTCAAGTTATTCTTAAGTAAAATTCTAGATGACAGGTAATATCCAAGATGTAAAAAAGGGATGTAGTGTTTCTGTGACTAAGTCAAAATATCAGGAATGTATACTAATTCTGCCTTTAAAATAACAGAATCAGCATTCCAACTCTACTGTACTATCACTGACATTTGACCTACTAGACCTGACTTTTCTATGGAATAAACTATTCACGAGTCTTTAATATCAACCGTGTACACATTTTGCCCTATCTACGTTCAAATACCTAGGAATACCCTCTGAGTAACCGAATCAAATCTAATAAATAACATGTTATGCAGGTGTAAGGCAGGTTATGCATTGGCTCTAGCATTGGTTAAGGGCTAAGTTGGTGATTGTGACACAGCCCTCCCTAACTTTCAAAACTTTTTATTCCACCCATTTTTGGTTGCCGAAGGGCTGGTTCTTTACATTATGCTGACGATCTGGTATTGTGTGATCAAAGTGCTAAAGTATTTCAGTGTATGTTGGACTGTCCAAATACACATAGTCAAAATTCGTTAAAAATCAGTACGCTCAAGTGATGACATTTGGGCAGATTACATTCTAGGGTCTTTCAGTTTTGGACAGGAACCCTTTGAAGGTGGTTATAAGTATTTAGGTGACTCCGCTGATAAGGTTCTGCATTGAAAGATTGATTACTGTCAAGAACTGTTCATTACCAATCACTGAAAATGCTCTCAACTGTTTTAATCCTATTTATGGTGGTCACACGGTTCAGCCGTAGATTTATGCTAGCACTATTAAGATAACCCCTTTTTTATACAATGGTGCTCCCGTTTGGTTTCTGTCCTGGATCACCTAATTCATTTACTCAAAGGTCCTATTTGGTGAAAACTCTTCGGACTTTGTAGATGTACACCACTTGAGAAGACGTAGTTGGAATTTGGTCTAGCATCAAGTCGGTCTTTTTGTAGTATCTCTAAATCTTACACAAGAATTTACTACTTCTCATCTTCTGGGTTATTTACATCTTAAGTGGCTAGACATACTAAATCTTAATGCTAATATCCTCTATTTCTGCATCAACGAGGCAATATTCAAAAGATTGAACATGAATCAACTTTTTAACTCATCTGTTTTCTAATCATTAAATAGAATAAGCTTGCATTATAAAAATTATACATATTACGTAGGCCTTCCCAATTTAAGTCAATAAGAGCTTTTAAACTACCCTTTTAAAACTCACATGCTAATACGCATCAGACCTAATCAGCTTCCACTGCTGCATTTGGTATGAGCATTGCATGATTTATCTTACAGTCCTTGGCTTTGTGAACTTTGTGTTGACACCACTGAATCTCTTCAACATTACGTGCTTTGCTTCCTTAATTTGTTCGATTTAAGATGAAAAATGGTCACTGAGGTCAGCTTTTATATTGCCAGCAGCAATCACTGTTACAAACATGTATAAATGTATGTGCTCTACTCTTGCTAATACAGTTAAAACGGGACGTTGCTATTTATTTATTTACTGTGTTTTGTCTGAGTCTGAAAGCCTTTATTGACAAAAGAAAAATGAATAGTCAGTGAATTACGGAATCTAAGGACAAGGGGATCCCCCGACATAATCGGTGGAGGTAAGTTCACCAGATGCATTTCAGACTCAAATTTATACCCTAATGTATACCGGTTTTATGTTTTGATCACATGACAGAATTCTTACCAAGAATACACGCAGGTGCCTTAGCTTAGCTCATGAGAACGATAAAGTAATAAAAATGTAAACGGTTTTTGCATGAACAAGGTAATTCACAACTTTACGTCTTAATTGTGAACACACAATGCGCCTAAACGTTTGAGACCGGCACATCCTCCAGGCATTGTTAGCATGAGCAAGAAAACATGGCTGAAGCAGCTTACATTTAAACTAAGACCACCAAACACATTTAGAATTTTCGCAAGGGGTCACTGAGAGTATTGCATACAAACAGTTTTTTAAAAACATTTGAACCAATTTTTACAGAGATAATTTAGTAACATTTCTAGGTTACAAAAGTCATGGTCTTGTGTATCTCACAGTCTAGGATGTATACAGAGCAGAGATTAGGAGTGTCACAGAGAGAGTTTCAGCAATCTCGACCCCTCGCTTGTAAGGAGCAGCATACATAAAATGGCTGACCATGTCCCACTGAATTTCGTGGTAGAGTTACCAATAGTGAGTAAAAGCTCCTATGACCTAGATCTCCAGTTCACTTTGCTAATGGAAGATGTCCGCCACGGGTGTTAATTTCAGTATGATCCATGATGCTCTGTGTGTCCGTGCATGCTTTTTGCTATTGTTTGCACAGGTGATGAGTGGTAGAATGAACCGAAACAGGGTCATGGGTTTGTGGAATCCAGACATATAGTCAGACTTTAGTTTGTAGCTCAGTGTTTATCGCCTCTGATGGACCCACTCTGGACACACTGTCACCAACCGAGTTGGGCGAGTGGCAATCCTGGCCAAAGACTAGCCTTATTACAGGCACCTGCTCATTCACTTTGTGTCATCTCCTGATGCAGGAGAGCAGCTGGAGGAGTGCACACGAGCTCCTACAAGGTAAAGCAGAGAAGGTTTGAGAGGCAGTGGCCAGACAGGCATTGTCTCAGGTGGTCGGTATCCTCTATATTTTTATGCACTTTATGCGCCATAAAATATAGACCCTGGGGAACAGCTGGACCCAGTTTCATCCACACTAAACATTTCTGTTCAACTTATTGGGTATTTTTGCATTTCACAGAAATATAACCTCAGATATTAAAGGGAACATCAAGAACAAGTGTCCCAGGTTATACAATGCCTTCAAATTACATAGGTATTTTTCTTATTATTTCCTGTACACCACACTGGTTTACTCACAACTATAAATTTAGTTTGTTAATCAGGTCGTAGGTGGGTTTCACATATACACTCTAACTAGTTACACTATACCTAGTCCTAAGAAAGACAAGATTTTCAGAGATGCTTTCGGTTGCAAGCCTATAGGGTTACCATAAGCCAGCGGTCTTCAAATGTTTTACTGCAGAGCCCTTACTCTTGTAAAGACATTTCATCAGGGGCCTCACAGAACGTCAAACATATTTTTCTCCATTATAAAATCAATTGGCAGCTATGAATTTAACAATTCAAACATTGCAGTTATGTTCCGCGATCTGGTTGAAAAATGCAATGAAGTACATGCTTGCCAACATGCTAGGGGCAGCCTGGTCTCACTCAAGTGTAAAAAGTATCCACAGTGCGATCCTTTAACAAAAATGTGGGAGGGACCTTGAGGGTTAACTCGCCCACCCCTACTTGAGACCTACTCCCAGCCAGGATATGAGTGGCAAAAGATGTTACTAATGGCCCCTTAAAGAATACTTCCACTTGTTTTTTTCAGTAAACACACAGCTCAGTTTTCTGCTTGATACCTGGTTTGGCCAGTGCCTGGCGTACACCCTGAGATTAATTCAGGGACCCTCAGGGAATCCTGGGGTCTGTCAGACAATTGAAAGACCTCTGCTGTAAGTTGTTCCCCAATGCCCAAAAAATGTTTTAATGGTGATTAAGATATTGCAACTTTGTATATAATTGGTAACCTTTATATCATTATGGAAAATGCTGGAAGTCTTCCTTGGACCAGCATTATCTAACTTTGCTATAAAAGACCGAAGCCTTAAGTTTGATAAAAGGTACCAGGAGTTAAGGTTCTATTCTACCCTTAAAGCCTACAACATAACATTTGCTGGCAGGCTTAGTCACACTCTTAGACGCCTCCCTTCTGTTGCAAAAAAAAAGAAAATGTATTCCTCCCAGTACCATAAACCCATTGCCACTGACAGTGGCACTTTTTCACACTTGGAGGATCAATATTGTCAATTTCATTTCACAAACTCTCACATATCTTTAATTATTCTTGATTCTGTAAGTGCCTTGTGGTTTTAGGCTAATGAAAGGGTAAATTGAAATAGCAAGTAAATGTAGTTACTCAATACTGTGAACGTCTCCTCCAGCCACCATGTTGACTAGACATTACTCCTCCCACAGGCCAGGATTACTGTTTTATCCATATTGGCCTGTAACCTTACTGTTACTGTAAGAAGAATCCAATATTTTCTGTTGACCCTAAAGCCAGTCAGCACATTACCTAAAATCAAAAGTTAGCCCACATACATAAGTGCATTTACATGTTGACTTTTGACATCTCAGAGGTAATGTTAAGATTTTGAAAGGTTGAGGTTTACTGCACAGAGAAAGAGATTGGAGGTTGTGGGGAATAGGAAGATTGTGCCTAAGGCAAAATGTTAGTGGTCTAGTGCATTAACACACCTACAGGAGTTCATGTCCCTTTGACTACTACTTCCGAGTTATCGTGGTTCACTTGTACAAGAAGACCCATAACTCATGCGCTCACTCCCTGGCAACTTTGCACTTTGCTATGATTTTCCATTCTTGCTTTAGTTTGTCATCGGGTCTTTCCATCCCACATGCTAGTTTTGTTTCTCCCTTCCTGGTCCGTTGGTTTCCGACCCCTGTTTTTAGTTAGGCAGGATGTGTTGTGGCATTCAGTTTCCTTTTTATCCTACTGCAGGTTCTGTTGCTTTGCGTCATTTGTTTTTGCCTGGTTTTTAGGAATGTATCCTGGTCTTCCACAGTAGACATCATTGCCCCAGTGGTGGATGGTACTATAAAAGAGGTTGAAAAGAAAGAGTGCAAGGACACAGCCTTCCTTGAGCATATTTTGTTGATCCTTTGAATGTTCCTATCCCCTTTAGCAATCACAACCTTGACACAAATTTCTGAGTGAATGGCCTGGATCATAGATGTTAGCTTTGATGGAATACCCCAGGATATAATTTTGTCTTAGGGGGGTACTTTTACCAACTATGTTCAATATGGCCAGGTACGGCCTAGACCCCCTATTCCATGGACTTACACCCCTAGGTGATGGCCCCCTTCCCGGTGCCAAAGCTGCCCGCCCCCGTTTACCCCAAAGCCAACAACTCAATTATGACAAGGGGTATTTGGGTTAGGGATCGTTAATCCCGGCCGTATTTATTACAATTTATATTCAAAACATTATATATACATTTATGTACACAATACGCTGAAAGTCCAGTCCGTTACATTGGTAAGTACATATGTCTTGTTTTACTATCCTTAACATATTTCTAATACATAGACATACCTATCCTAATCTAAACATTCAGAGATCAAATAACATTATATTTCTGCGTATCCCTATTTGAGCCTACTGCAAGGTCAATGACTGGCCCCAGGTCCTGATCAAACTATGCCCGCACCACAACCGGAGTGCCCATGCTCAAGGGGGGCCCATTCACCGGAAGGGTACCCCCCCCCGCACTCCCTATGCCCCGCAGATCATCTCCATAAGGGGCCGTTGCAGTTATGCGCAGTTTACTTGCACCCTTGTGCGCTTGCGGATTGGCCAACCAGCCTACTGGAAAACATAGTTCTCCTCCACCCGCACCCTTCCAGCCAACCGGCTGTAACTGCCCCTGTATTTCCATGAGAGACCATTTGTCCCTCCCCCTTGGCGCCGCCCGCCAAGGACCTTAAATTTAAGCTCACCAATCATGACCTTACCACTGACCAAGGAATAGCACTATAAATACGACAATAAACATTTTATGACCCAATATGTGTTGAACCTTCAAATAAAGACAACCACTATATCAAACAAACATTCGAGAAACCTCTGCTTTAGGGGATGGTGGGTGGGAGAAATTGAGGAGGCCTCCTCAGCTCCATGTCAGCTGTGGAGGCGCAAGCAAAGAGGGCGTTCTCGCTGCTTCCCTGCTTTTTAAAAGCAATTGGGCGCCGGGAGCCGGTTCTAACCAGCTCGCCGGTGTTCTGTCTACGCATGCCCCGGAAGTGATTCCTATCACTTCTGGGTCACGCGCAGACCAACCAATCAAGAAGGGAAGCAAGGCCACCTCGTCACAATTGTGTGCAACCCAGCCCACCTCCCTGTGACGTCATTGGGGGCCGGCACAACCGCCATACATGCAGCGTGTCCGATGCCAGCCCCTCCCTTACTCTACTGCATAAAGGTCTACAAAGCAGCAGCACAGCTTTCCAGTCTGGTCTGCAGCTCTTTTATTTTTTTAACTAAATAACAAAGTGCAAAATCATGATATGGTTGTGCTATTGCATTCCCTACAGCCTACTGTTCCTTAGCACTGCATTTCTTTTAATTTATCCAGGCTTCTGTTAACACAATACTACTTCTAACAAAATGTATGAAATATTATTAAGAAGGGATAAAGCGGAAAAGAAGACAACATCTTACCAGACTTTATGTTGATTGGCTTAACAACTGCCACTTTACAGTATCCTCGTATTTTTCCATCCGACAACATCCTTATGAATAAGGGTTATAAAGTACTGTCCACCATTTCATGTTAAGGCTAATACATTAACTGTCCCAGATCCCTACTTCACTTTATTCCTCTGATAACTTCTTTGGTCTTCTCCTAAGTAGATGATTCAAATAATTGCAACTTCATCACTTAGATACCTCACTTCCAAAGAGGAGAAGGCATTTCATCGATGGGTTATACAGATGTTAATCTGGATTACATGCAAGTACTTGGGAAGTAAGAGGAGACAACTGGAGGTGTCCACAGTGAAACCTAGGAACTCTAGGGATTTTGAGGGCGTCAGAACTGTTTATAATGAAGCCAAGGTCCTCTATGAGGTCCATGGAGACCTTGAGATCCTCTAAGACTTGTGCATGAGTTTGAGACATGATGAGGATGTCGTCTAGGTAGATAATTAGTCGAATACCTCTTGCTCTCAGAATGGAAACAATCATTCTCATGACCTTGGTGAAACACCAACGGGCGGACAAGAGACCGAAAGGGAGAGCTTGAAATTGAAAGAGGTGGCCGTCCCAAATAATTTGGAGAAAGGGTTGATGATCCTCGGCCATGGGAATGGTAAAGTAGGCGTCTTTTAAATCCAATTAGACCATCCAATCTCCGTGAAGTAGAAGGTCCCTGAGAAGATGGATCCCTTCCATCTTGAAGTGTCGATAAACAAGATATTTGTTTACTTCCCGTAGGTTTATCACCGGTCTCCAACCTTTGTCCTTCTTCTCGACTAAGAAGAGGGTACTTACAAATTTCTTTTGGAACCAAGGCACCTCGATAATAGCACCTTTCTTGAGCATAGAGGAAACCTCCTCTCTGACAATTGCTAGATGATCTAAAAGAAGGTCTAGAGGTCTGGGAGTAGTGGTCAGGTAAGGAGTGTCTACAAAGTCTATCCTGAATCCCCGAACTGTCTCTAGAACCCACGGGTCTTGTGTAAATCTTTTCCAAACGTGAAAGAAGAGTTTGATTCTTCCCCCGATCCTGGGAGGTGAAAGAGAAGAAAGGACACTTACTTTGAGAATTGTTGTTTGATGCTCCACGGGAGGAGAAGCCTCTTCCAAGGGAACCGCGTCCTCGTTGAGGGTAGAATTGTTTGTTGGAAGGGTAGAAGCCTCTCCCGGTGGCACCACTTCCTCTGCCGGATGAGAAGGGCCGGAAGGTTCCACGGCCGGAAGAGCGGCCCCTTCTTCCGGCCTGCCCAAAAACATTTACATTTATTGGAAAGACTCTTCTCATGTTGTTCTGGGCCTTATCTAAAGCGGTGAAGATGGCAACATATTTCCCGATTGTTTTGATCATATCTTCTCCAAATAGGAGACCTTTAGGCTTATTGGAGGGTTCTTTTTCAGCGAGGTCCCCAAGCTTGGGGTTAATTCTGTTGAGGATAGTTTTCCTTCTCTCCATGAGTAATAAAATTTACCTTTAGTAGTGTCTCAAAGATCGGTTAAGAACCCCAATCAAATATATTCTCTATTTAAAATCGTCCTTTTTTTAAAAAATATTTTTTATATGATGTAATCCCAAAGAATGTGCCACGTGTGAATAAAGGTAAAAAAGGCTTTCCGTTTGCCATAACAATGTATTGGACAAGGTTAAGGATCGAAAAACAGCTGATCGTCGGTGAGGGGAAGCAACTGCCGCGCTCAAGAAAGGGAACCACCAAGGAAAGAGGAATGACCCCTGGGAGGCAGGGTGCGCGCCGCTGCCGAGGGTCATTCCTCTAATGCGGGAGTGAATGTGCTACTCGCATTGGGAGCCAGGAGCTCGAGGCATCGGGTGTTCCGAGCGCGAGGTAGGCGTGAGAGATAAACGATTATTTATCGTGAATTATGAACATTTAGCACTAATTATGATTATTACAATGATTATAATTATTACTATGGACTAAAAAGGATCGCGCAAACACGCAAGGAGCGGAGATGAGAGCGAGAGGGGAAAAAGGACGGACAATAGTGTAACGAAGGTGAGGGGAAGACGACCATAAATTGGATGTCTTTAGGGAGGGGGGGGTTACGATGAGGGTAACGCGACATCGGAGAGTTCAAAGAGTCAAGCATGGCAAACATGGGGAAAAACTTATAATAAGTAGAGAAAATTACCACAAAGCTTAAAGGCTAATGGCATACGCTCTAAACATTTGGTATAAACAAATGTTCAATAAACAATATCAATAAGCAAACATAAAGAAGATAAGCAAATATAAAGAAGACTTCAGTAAGGAGGCAACTTATCTGTTTGAGAGCCGCATTTAAAAGAGGAATATCTCCCAGGGAAATCCAATATCTCAGCAGATTGGAACTCGAGATTCCTTCAAGATTTCAGCGATTGGAAACTCAATATGACAATTTTCAATTCCCTGAATCACTTCTGGGGTCCTTTCGACGTGGACCTTTTCGCCAGCCGGTTGACCTTCCAACTCCCTCAGTATTTCAGCTGGATGCCAGACCCGGGTTTTCTGGCTGTGAATGCTTTTCTCCAGCCTTGGTTTATGTATAAGTGGGTTACCCAAACATAGTCACTGGGACTTGGGTTCAGTAAGTACTAGGAGGAAGGGGTCCCAGTGTAGACAAGGAACAATATACACAATTCAAAGAATTAATCATAAAACAACAATTAAATCCGCTAAGTTTTTATTCACTGAGGGATCAAGTGTAATGAATATACACAGCAAACGGTCAAATGTATTTAAGGTCATACAGTGCCCCAGGAAGGAAGGAAGGAAGTGATCAAGGTGAGGATGAGGGAGTGGTAGGAATGAGTGACAGTAAAATTAAACATTTAGAACAAAATTGGCACTTAGTTATATAGCCAAAATAGCGAAAAAAGTAATGGCGACCATCATTGGAAAAGGCATACTTCACAGAATACAATTAATCTAAACAATGGTGGCGTGAAGTTGACACAGGAGAAACAACAGTCGACGTTTCGACCCTCTTATCAATGCAGGGAATGTTTATATCCTTGCTGCGGGGTCTTCATCAGGACCAAGGGGTAGGGGCAGGCAACCTGGGATTGATTAAAGGTGGAACTGGATAGACCGAGTTCGATGGAAAGCAAATATCCTCTGGGAAGTGTCTCTGGGTAAGAATCCTCAAATTGGTCACTAATTCATTTAAGGCGTTACCGGTGGCCGGACAGCACCGATAAACAGGAAAACGCTTATGCGGTGCTGGGCAGTTGATGCCGAATGAATCGGAAGGCTCCATGCGAAGGAGCATGGAGCCTTCCGATTCATTCGGCATCAACTAACGGTTGATTCATCTCCCACGTTCCCGACGCTGCTTGAAACTCTGCCCAGCACCGCATAAGCGTTTTCCTGTTTATCGGTGCTGTCCGGCCACCGGTAACGCCATAAATTACTTAGTGACCAATTTGAGGATTCTTACCCAGAGACACTTCCCAGAGGACCAATTGTCTGGACTTTCGTCATCTGCTCTCACTCTCCCTGGTGAATCATGGGCACCAGGAACCCACTACAGATATAATAACATCTGGAAGAAATGGTCTCGTTGGTGCATGGAGAGGAACTTGGATCACGTGGAGGCTCCTATCGTTAACATAGTTAACTTTTTGGTAGAACTCTTCGACAATGGTCTCTCCTATAATCAATAAATTGCTTTAGATCTGCAATTTCAGCCGGACATTCTCTCGTCAACGGTAAGACGGTAGGTAAGAATGTTATAATTTGTAGAGTACTCAAAAGTATTAGACTTAAAAGGCCCCCTCACCCTAAATATCAATCTGTTTGGGATGTTAAACTTCTGCTTGACCTTTTTTGTTCATGGCCTGACAATTCTCTCCTTAACAGGAAATGTCTTTCTATTAAGCTTGCCTCTCTTCTTTTTTAGTCTCTTGTCGCAGAGTTTCAGATGTTAAAGCTCTGGACATCTCTAATAGATGTTATGACATGTTTGGTGTTAAATTTGAAATTTTTAGGAGAACTAAAACCATGTCTGACTTTATCTTCTATCCACGTTTTGATTTTTGCAAAAAACTCTGTGTGATTGATTGCATGAAGGAATACGACTCCAGGATGTCTAATCTTCGCCCCCCTGATGCAAATCAACTTCTTGTTTCCTATGTCAAACCCTTTAAACCCATCTCATCCTGCTCTATCGCAAGGTGGGTTAAATTGGCTATGAACTTCGCTGGTATTGACTTTTCTAAATTTCAAGCTCATTCTCTAAGAAGCGCAATGGCCAGCAAGTCATACTGGTCGGGTGGTAAGTTGGATGCTATCCTTAAGGCTGCTGATTGGTCTAATGCCTCTACCTTTGCCCATCATTATTGTAAACCAATTGAACATGTTTCTGATGTTGTGATTCAAGGCTACCAACATGCATAATGTAGCCTTCTGTCTTGTAATGAAATTGCGATTCTCCTATTAACATGACCAGAGAATCTGGATTTCATTAAAGACACGGAGGCTAACATTTCCCTCCCGCCCCTCCCTGGAGGGAAATTGAGGATTGATTTGGTTTACAATGTTTTTCACTGTTTCATGCCCTTTTAACCTTATGTTTTGCTTTTCTTATTGCTTCTTCTGAAGGTTACTTTGTGCCTTTCTTGATTTGCTTTATTTTCTTCCAGACAATTCGAATTGATGAATCTTCATGGATTTTCCAAGGGTCGACAATACTTCGTAATAATTTTAAGATGTATTCTTCGTTTGCAGCTTGACCTGTCGTTCGAGGCATTTAAAAGAGGCTGATCTTCCCTGGCACATTCCTTTTATGGATACTATGATGTCACTTTGTTCTTATTCTAGTCTTTCTGATGTAAGCGGCTGTTTGTGAGCTGCATTAAAGGATTAATGCATAATGTTAGCCTCCTGTCTTGTAATGAAATCCAGATTCTCTAGTCATGTTAATAGGAGAATTGCAATTACATGCAAGGGTCTATAACAAGGCCTTGGTAACATTAAAAGTACTGGTCTGTTTCAAGCACATTTCATGAGGAGTCCCTCTTCTATATTTTGTGGATATTCAAACTCAGAGACCTCCCCGAAGCACCACCTCTTTTGCCTTTACTGACCAGCAGATTCACTGCAGCAAACACAGCTACACGTGTGACCTCAAATCGACATGGTTCCTCTAATACCATGCAAAATGCTCCAAATACTCTTCTTCTATAACACGCCCGAGTGCTTATGTGTCAATCACAGAGTGCACCTTTCAACAAAGAGTCATAAATAAAAACAATTTTGACATGGCGCAGCTACCCCGTGGCAATAGGTAGCCAGTATTTCACAACAGGTCCAAATAGTCAATAATTTCAAGAATGTCAGTTACTCCTATCAGAATGCAGTAACCGTATTTTCTACTCCCAGAAACCAGTTACCTCTCCTATCCCTTCTTAACTAAATCCTTGCCTTTGAACTTATACAGGGAATTGCTGCATTTCGTCTAAGTTTAATTCATACATACCACTTAAAATCTGTGATATTTCCTTTTTGATTTAGCATGTCTGGACCTCAAGTCGTTCAATTGGGTTAAGACATCATTGCAATGTTCTCCTGTAATATTTGTGTTCACATACGTTCCAACTTAAAAATGATATTTTTTTGCTATAGTATTGTTTGCCTTTTATTCACCATTTTTATTATCCTGCTGCTCACTGGTGAGAGTCTGTACTAACCATTTCTTTCACAAGGGCAGAGTAGAATGCAATCTTCATTGTCCTTTTCAGACTCTCCCAGTTTATATCACCGGAGATTATGGATTGGAGCAGCAGATTTTGCCTAAAGATCTGAAGAGGTTGGCTCTGGTTAACAGGTTATTGGTCTTACTCTTCCACCACTCTTTGAAAGCATAGCATTCGGCATTCCTTGTTCTGTTTTGGGAATACTCTCACTGCTGAGTTTCTAATCACTCGAGGACAGAGGAGCAAGAAAGACTCATAGAATCAAGTGACAATGATGAAAGTCCAAAGAACGCTTGGAAAAGGAAAGACAGGAAAAAACACCCTAACTTGAAGAAAAGTGCAGTTTGCTTTCTCACTTAACAAATTCTAAATATTTATTCATTTTATTCGACTTCAAAATTATAGTGGGCTGCTGCCCCTGTGTGTTCTCATAGTACTGAAAGAACTTGGTATTTACACTATGCAGTAGGAAACAGCGAAAGCCGCTGACTGTTCTAAATGAACTGACAGTGTTTCGGTTATACATTGCACAGTCCAAAGAGCCTTTATCAGTACAAAGTGATGCTGGTTTGTTCTTGAAATTATTCATGTTAACTATTCGGGAGGAATAAAATACGAGCTCTAAATGTTAATAAAAATTACATTTACTCCTAGATCTCAATTTCAGTCGATTCTACCCAGTGCTTGAAATGGAAAAATAGAAGGGCAGATACTCTGTACTGGAGTACCTGCCTGTTTCTGAGAAATGCCGGTACTCTACAAATAAAAGTATTACACCCCTCTTGAAAAGTGCTGGTACTCTCCCTCTCAAAATAAAAAAGTGCTGGTACTCAATACCGGGCAGTGCCAACACTTTTGAAGCACTGGTTCTAACATCTTAAACCATGTAGTGGTCGGATGACTAACTATGAATGCATGATCACACGTTAATCAAATTATTGTACTCGAGGGCCCAAGAGGCCAGGGATCGTGCAAAGATCACCAATTTTAACAAAATACTTTAAAAACATTTTTAAGAAGCTCACAGGCATCTGCCTACCATGTATGCCATAATACAATTCCTTTGTTAAAGTTCAAGTACATTTCACAGTGCTTTCTATCACAGACTGGGGCCTCATAACATTATGAACAGACATCACTATTCAACAGTGTACCTAACCATAGCCAAATCCAATAGCGTAGCAAGGATGCCACATGCCCTGATGCAAGCAAGGAAAATCCTGTTTAGACTGCTGCTGGGTTAGGACATACATTAATTATCAGAGCTCTCGGGTCATGTGCAATTGCACCTGCTGCACAAATGGTAGCTATGCCCCTGCTCAACTCTGTTATCCTCATGTTACACACACATACCTGAAATAGTTACAACAACCAACTGAGCTTTCCTTCCAGAAAAGAGTGCATTTCTTCAAGATTTATTTAACTTGGATTTATTTATGTGCATTATATTTTAAATTGGCTACCCTTTGGGGGAAAGGACAACAAGCTATCTTTTACACTCAGGATCACAGTTTCCATGCATTTTTAAGTTTCACCTGCACAGCGTTTGTGCTGTGCGTGTAGAATCTATTGTATTTAATATAAATCTTGAAAGGGGCTTACATACTGTCCTTACCTTTCATTGGATTTGTGCTTACCACTTACTTTTCGTCCGTTTCTATTGGCTGTCGCACACTATTTCCTGTTGTTCCGCGTGGGTTTGTTCTCATCAGTGTACCAAGGCCGAAGTACTTGTTTTCATCCACCGAACTTCTTTGTATGGCAGCTCTCTTGATGCCGACAAAGGTCAGCTTTCTATTATTGTTGCTCTATAATGTGCACCTTGGCTGCACAGCACTTCCTATTTGTTCAGCCTTCCATTTTTACGCAGCGTATTCACACATACGGCAGCTGTTTTTTTTTTCATTTATCAGTGCTCCACATTTTTACTCAGACTCCCCTTAATCTCCTTTCCCACATCTTCACTCTCATAGCAGCTTGGTTTAAGGGAACATCAGAAGACAGGCCCCTGCCTACCCAAGGTATGTGGCGGACCTGCCCCCATCTCTGCCCTGAACGTGCTCTCCCGACTGCAACCAGGGCAGCCTTGCCTTCCAGCACAGAGAGAAGGGCGCTGCTCTCTGTCTTGTGTTAGACACTGCTTTTAGGTTTTGGGGGGCAAGGGCATCCCTAGAAGCACATCAGGATGTCGTGAATACCCCGGGTCAGCAACCCTCCTCCTGCATGCTACTAGTAAGGGACCCCTGTGAACACATGCCTCCTTCCAAGAAGAGTGGTGTCTGTTTTCTTTTTTTTACTATTTCCTAACACTTTTTTCATTTACTGGCACTCCTCACTTTCCCTCAGACTCTCTGTCTCTAATTCCCCACGTCCTCACTCCCATAGCACCTTGTTTTAAGGAGACAGCAAACAGGCAGGACCCTGCCTGCCCACGGGGTGCGGTCGACCTGCCCCCATCTCAGCTGCCGACTGCACCCAGGTCAGATGTCAGCTTTCACTAAACCCCCTAAAAGTCTCTTTTTGATGCTCTACCGCACTCTTGGCGGGGGTCAGCAGCACCGGAGCAGCTATGGCTTCTGGCACAAGGAGAAGGACGCTGCTCCCCCTCATGTTAAACACTTCTTTTATGTTTTCGGTGCCAGGGTGCCCCACAAAGCTCTACCAGTGCTGACCCTGTTTCTGAGCTCCATGTGTCTGCTCTTACTTAATCTCTACATTGCCCACTGCTTTCTGTGTCTCTGAGCTCCATGTCTCTGCTGTCATATAATCTTGACACTGCCCACTGCTGTCCTTGTCTTTAAGCATGGCAACTGCAGGAATTGTTGATTTCTCTGATATGTAGACAATTTGGTAGCCCTGGTCATTGGTAAGTGCTGTGCCCATTCTTCTCACCATGGAATACCTTGATGCGGGTAACACTGGTCTATTCAGGAGCCTCATGTTGCTGTTGAGAACAAGAAAAACCAATAAGTCTCGATGCCCTCTCTACATTTTTTTAACGGAATACCCCTGCATCACAGCCACAAAAAGGTGAAATAAAGGATTATGATTAGGACTGAAGTTGAGGCAAGAGTCTTTTTTCTTTTCTTTTTCAAACAATTTTATTAATTTAAGAGAGAGATGATACATAATTAAGATACTACAGCATGTAATACATAAAAACCATCTTGAACAATAAATAATTAATAAAAAAGAATAAATATGAGCAATATTATAAATAATGGATAAACCTTAATGAGAACAGATGTATAAGAACCTACTCATGTCAATTCATTTATATTACATTTGAGAAAAAATGATTGATCCCACAAAAGATAAATAAAAAGACCTGCAAGAGGTAAGAAAAGAAAAGAATAGTAAGATAGAGAAAAAAAGAGAAAAAGAAGAATGGAGAGAATAAGAGAAATTAGTAAAGATAAAAGAAGTCCGTGAATGAAAAACAACAAAGAATTTATACTGCATAAAAGAAACAACAAGGGAGGGAAACTCATAGAAATAGATGTAAGAAGCTAAGGCTGGAATCCTGAAGAGGAAAGGAATGGAGAGAGAAAATTTGAAACGTAAAAAAGAAAAAGAAAGAAGAAATAAGAAAAGAGCCACAAACTGCACAAATGAGAAGAAAACCCCCACCAGGGGAAGTCTATACGAGCCCAGAACCATGTACGGGGGGAACAAGAAAAGGGCAGCCTAAGAGGCTATTGTTTACCACCAGTCATAGAAGAGATGAAATAGAAAAGAAAATGGAAGCATTAGAGAAAGGAGAGCAACACAAACACAGAGGAACAGTAAATATCAGAATCAGTTTCATTAAAAGCTTCACAGCTATCAGGTAGTTTATTCTCTATGATAACAAATTCATAAAGGATATAAACGAAAAGAAGAAATGTACCAATATTACAGATAGGAAAGGGAAGACAACTAGAAAAATTGATAAATATATAATCAACCTTGCTAATTGATAAAAAACTGAATATAGAACCGCATTTCACATACCATTAAATGCTATCAAATAAATAGCTAGTAAAAATTTTAAATAAATGCATTCCTAACGCCTGTGAAGAAAAGGAATATTCAGGAATCCTCAAGAGCAAAAATAATCAGATCACCTAAAAATCAAATATCTTTTAGATCCGACCCTCCCCAGAAGATAACTAGAATATTCAATCTAGTTATCAGCGCCATTCATGAAATATATAATATAGAGTAGAAGCATAAATTATAGAAATAAAACTGCAGCCTCTAACTAACCTTCAGCAATACCTATGAAAAAAATTAAGCAATGAAACAAGAAAGTGAAATACCTAAGAGAAATCTAAAAAGCAATCACTATCCAATGAATTAATAGATCACAAATTCTTATAGCCGCTCCAGCTAGTACATGTGAAGAAAAAAGAGTTTGTGGAATACATAGCTAATAATAAATGAGCCTTTTTAAGCAGACCATAAATGTTACCAGCAATTCGCATTTATACCAGGTGATAACAATGATACCCAGGGACACCATTTAAATAGTAAAAATAAAAAGTACCACAGGGAGGAAGAAAAACAAACCAGAAGGATAATGAAAAGGCCAAGAAGTGACTATGGGGCATATGTAGGTAATTTCCATTTTGCGATTCCCAAATAGCGATTTTGAAGGAATCGCTATTTGAGAATAGCAAAATGGAATGTAGGTAAAAATTCGCAAATTTTTTTTTGCGAATCTCTAACATTCCTTATTTGCGATTAGCAAATTGCGAATCGCAATTAAGGAATGAGTGTCCGATTCATCCTATGGGCCAAAAGGCCCATAGGAATGAATGGGGATACATTCTCAGATTGCGATTTTCTGTGTGAAAATCGCAATTTGAGAATCGCAATTCCAAGGGTGCCAGGGTGTCCAAAGGACACCTGTTGCACCCCTGGAATGTGCCTGTAAGTACATGTGGCGCACATACATGCCCTAAGGGCATGTCTGTGAGCCACATGGCACTTTGAATTTTTAAAAAAAATGAATTTTTGAAGGAAATCACAAAATACCATCTACTTGAAGTAGGTGGTATTTTGCGATTCCTTATGCAAAAATCGCAATTTTTATAGCACCTCTACATAGCATTTAAGGAATCGCAAAATTGCAATTCCTTAAATGCTATAAGTAAAATAAGGAATCGCAATTTTTGCGATTCCTTATTTTGCTAAGTAGAACCTACATATCAAAACGCCGTTTGCGATTCGCAAACGCTGATATTCGCCAAATTCCGGCGTTTGTGAATTGTAAACGGCTACCTACATATGCCCCTATAACATGTATACTCAAATAAGATGGAACAACAGTCCAAAGGAAAGAAGGGGTCTCATCTCCCTCAAAAAAAAAAGAGATCCAGATCAGAGCACAAAGAAAGAGAGACCATTACATAAACTGTTTTACAAAGAAAAGATAGGAAAAAAGAAAAGTGCAAGAGACGTCACGATAAACTGTAATTGAAGAGATGAACCTGCAAAGGAAAGGTTAATACGAAGAAAAATATGGAAATAACATGAAAGGCCCATATACATGAGTGAAATAAGGGGCCCTCTAACTTCCCACAGAAAAAAGAAACCTCAAAACCTGTAAAGGGAAAGATAGGCACAGAGAAATTCCAATTTCCAGACATGAAAAAGAAAAAAGATATCTCTTTCAAGAACCAGAGGAGACCGAGGGAGAGTTAGAATCCATTTGTGATTCAGATTGATTGCCCAGAAATGTTGTTAACTCGGATGGTTCATAAAAAATCTGAAAGTGACCTTTAAAAGTTATTCTAAATCGTGAGTGACCAGCGAAAGAAAAAGGAATGTTCATTTCCGAAAGCCTCCATCGAAGATTCAAGAAACCTTTCCGCCTGATGACAGTATCTCTAGCAAAATATTGAGCTATAGCAATCTTATGGCCCTCCCAGGTAATCGATCCGATCTTCCTCATCTGAGACAGAATAAGCTCTGAGTCTTGATGTCGTAGACGCTTGAAAACTACAGGTCTAGGATGTGACGAGGACTTAGGCAAAATGAGGGAACTCTATGAGCATGCTCTATTTCAAAGTCTTTCTGAAAGGAGATATGGAGAACCGCAGGATCCAATCCAGTAAAAAATCAAGCATTGAAGGAGCAGCTTTCTCCGCTTCCTCTGGTAGACCAAAAATATGTAAGTTACTCCTATGGTTCCTATCCTCGTGATCTGTAAGGTCCCTACGCAAAGAAGCCATAGAGCGTTCCAGACTCTGCACATGCCTAACCTATTGATGTGATGAGTCCTCAACTGAACTTATACGAGATTTTGCATTTGAAACACGTAA
This sequence comes from Lissotriton vulgaris, assembly GCF_964263255.1. NCBI lineage: Eukaryota > Metazoa > Chordata > Amphibia > Caudata > Salamandridae > Lissotriton > Lissotriton vulgaris. Next base: position 360,962,575 of record NC_141693.1, on the reverse strand, counting down.
TGACAAACTTTTAAAGTCACATCTGATCGCTGCAACTTCAACTTGAAGTAGGTTCGTGTTTGTTGTTAGTACTCTGCGCAATATCATAAACCATGTTTAAACGTAGAAGGATTGTGTCTAAAGTAGTAGTAGATTCCTTAGGCGTTAACTCTGGTGTGGGAGATGTTTGCTTGGATCTCTTGAGACTACCTTTTGCATCCTTATCCTTTGCAGAGAGACCCATATTGTCTGCCATTGGAGTAAAAATATGCAGGTGATAAGAAGCCACCCCCACCAACAACTCACTGCACCAGACCACCAAATCACTTTCTAGAAAGGCCACAGAGGAAATCCCTCAGGGTGCAGTCAGCAGTAATCAGAGACTCAGCTGAGCCCCAGGAAGTGTCACCATCCGGAAGACTAGTAACCTCTGAGAGAGTGCAAATCTGAGAAAACGTATAAGGGCACCATATTTACGACTTTGATGCACGGGCTTAGCTAAAGCAGCCAAAGTATTAAAATCATATAATCACACATGTATCTGAATGTTTGTTTAGTTGATATAGAGAATCATATATAGAGTGCGAGACTAGTGTAGAAATGTGTGTAATTATTAAATTGATTAGAAGTGTTAATCAGAATCCATGTTGTGTAGCTGCTATTGAAGTATATGTAATGCTGCAAAACGTAGAAATGTGCAGGCCTCATGGCAGTGTATAAAAACGACAACGTGTACTTACATTTTTGACATAACATGGATTTACCATTATTCAGTAATTGATGCTCACATGTAAGAATCATGTTTTAGAAGTGTTCATATATACTCGTGTTTTATATAATCAAGTGTATTAACAAGAATTGTTTTAGTTTTAGAAATAAGGGTTCATAGAGTACAGGCCGCTTGCAAGATAATTTAGTAGGCCTGAAAAGATATAGTGGCTTCTTTGATCTGCACGTGTTAGTTAGAATCGAGACTCGTTAGAGCATAAATTGTCATTCCTTTGTACAGTTTATGGCCGGAGAGAGATAACCAGAGAGTGGAATTTGGGGCCCTATTCATGGGTGTCTGTTTGCAGGTGCGAGGGGGTCCCAATCAAGAGGGTGATGAATGGAGCTCTGTCCGAGGAGCCAGGCACAGGCCTGGAGGAGTGCATTGGAATGTTCTGGGGGGTACCGGCGAACTGGAGAAAGAGCCTGGGAAGCAAGGTCAACGCTAACGAGAGGCCCAGAGGAGAGCCATCATGGAAGAAACCAGAACTGAAACCACGTGAGGGGCGTCTCAGAGGGGCGTTCCAAATTTCGATTGTGATTTTGTATTAGGGACAGTACCCTGGGGTGGAGGCAGAGCAGATGGCCTGAGGACCCTAAGAGAGCGGATGGGTAGGCAGAGAGGGCATGACTGCTATGCATAGGTTTTCATCTAAGACTAAGAGAAGTGTGTGAACTTCTTTGGAAGTCACCACGGCTGACACCTTTTTTAGGGTAAGACTTTGTTGAGTAGGGATGCCACCTAGTCCAGTGTAGGGACAGTCTAATCTGGTATTTTTCTTCATTCTGTAAATGTCTCGCAAGCTTCAGCTTGTGTCTATATTGGCAAATCTATTGATTCTTGAATTGGCATTGGTTGTGTTTTTCTGTCGTTTAAGATCATTCAGAGAATTTATGTTTTTGTTGATGCCAGTGTACCTTTTGAACCTGATATTTAGATGTCTATACCTTCAGTTGACTTTGGCCTTACAATAAAACTTTAAAACTGATCGGTGGTAAGTGGTTCTTCTCAGTCGTGCCAATTATTGGTTGGGTTGACCTAGTGGTAGACTACCTATTTACTCAATGACAGGCAACAAAGATTCAGTCGACCTGATCGGGATTTGGATCTAGAGTGATCAGACAAGAGATCAAAAATCCCGCCTTCCCAGTTGGTAGCAGAGGATGGTTGCCTTCTTGAGGAAGGTAATCTAGACTACGTTAAGATTACCCCGAGGCCCCTAGAGATCGAGAGATGACCAGCAGAAGAATCGCCTGCCGAAGAAGGTGCTGATGGTGCGAGAGAGAAAAGCAGCAGAGTCGGTCGAGAGTGAGTATAAGGGTCATGCGTTGTCAGATTGCGGTGTTTTGTGTTGTACCTGTGTTGTAATGTCAAGCGGAGTTGAATGCCTGTAGTGTGACTGTGAGACGGTTGTGAGCGCGCGCAACCTGGTGAAAATCTTAAGTTCAGAGAAGAGCTTAAGTGGTTCGGGTGTATCGGACATCCAGAGTAATTGTCAACCGTTGTGAAGGGGGTCATGAGGTACCATTGATCACCCGCAGGACCGTGATAGGGGGAATGTAAGAGTGAGTGTATGAGTAACGGACGCTGGACGGACGTTTACTGTGTGTAAGTAACCTATCAGTTAAGACGATCGTCTGGACGTTTTACGGAAGGCGTTTCGTCAGTTGAGGTGACAATTACAGTTAGACTGTGGACGTACAGTCGAGAAGAGTGATCGCTTGGTCGGAAGTAATCATTTTTCAGTGTATGAATGGGACGCATGCATGACCGGGAGACGAGCTGAAAAAGGAGGGGAACTGCTGCGAAGGGGAACCGAGTGACGTCAGAGAGAGTCGCGCTGTGATAGGCCGGTTGGTGTAAGACCGCGCTGGGATAGGCCGATTGTCAAGAGCCGCGCTGTGATAGGTCAGCTAGTAAGAACCGCACTGTGATTGGTAGATTGTCATCAGGAAGTAAACAAACGCAACGAAGGGGGAAAATTGTGAATCGATCATGAAATGCTTTAGGCGCTAGAGAGTGGCCTTTAGAAGGGACGATAGAGAGCGGTAGACGGGGAAGAGGCCCCGCCGGAGGGTACACCAGCTCATTACATGGCTACGAATGTTGGGTTGCATACTATACTGTGGATCTCTGAGTGGAGTAAAAGAACAGAAGGGAACGAGGAATTGGCGTTCCCGAAATACGGAACGCTTAAGTTAGAAGCACTGAATCAGTTGAAAGCAGAAATGCTCGCAACTAGACCTCTACCCAGACCAACACAGTTTGAAGCCCTTAATGCATGGTTTAGGGCGGCGTATGACCGAACCTTGAACAGGCGCCAGGAAAGAGTAAAACGATCGGTAAGAGCAGTGCAGGATGCTAAATGGGATGAAGAAGCAAAAAGGTGGAGAATACAGAGAATTGAAGTAGATAAACTGTACCCAGTAATAGAAGTCACAGGAGAAAAGAAACCACTAGTGGAGGACGAAGAGAGTGACACAGAGGACAGCCTGATAAATAGGTTATTACTGGATAGACCACCCCCGTACAATAGAGAGACGGAAGGTGCCCAGCTCCAAAAGGGGGATGGGGCTGGTAAAGGGGAACATAGACCACTCCCTATAACAGATTGGGAACCCACCAAAAGTGAAGAGACACCTCAACCTAGTCCAGTACAGACAGTGGTTGGAAGGTTTGTGGTACAAAAGGTGCCGGAAACAGAGCGTGCAAAGTCCTATCAGCTGCCAGACGCTCTTCAAGTACCTGTTACTATAGGTCCTGTAGTGTCGATCTACAACCCAGAGAGAGCACGAGAAGAGGAACAGGTGCGATTAGATAGGGAGAGAGTAGAAATAGAGAATAGGAACAACACGATTAATTCCCAAAGGCAGTTGTCAGGTCCAAGAGATTGGAGCACTCCGTTAAACCAAGCAGGGGATCCCATAATAGACCAAGAGGGTCAGAGAGGGCTGACGGATCTAAGGGGACCACGACCGAAGTCCTTTAAGGAGTTAAGGGAGTACTTGAAGGAATGGGATGCTGCCGTAGAGATGCAGAATAATAAGATGGGAGTAGAAGCTGAATGGGAAAGTCAAGACAGCAGAACCTTGTCTCACTGTGGGGCTGGCGAAAGTGGTCCAGAGTGGGACGGGAAGAGTCAGGAAAGTAAAGAAGGTACCCGCCATACCAGTGGTGGAAGCAGACGAGTGCAGGAAGATAGGAGTACAGGATGTGGAGGGGTGCCTCGCCCCATTCACAGCGAAGGAGATCGGAGGACGCAGGAGTACAGGGATAGCTTTAAGTGCACTCACCATGCACCTGGCGACAGCAGGCCACACTGGGGTCGCGGGAACATGGAGAGCCGCGAGGTGTCTCGCCATGTGTCCAGTGATCACGGACAGGAACGGGATCGCGGGAACATGGGGAGTTGTGAGGGATCCTATCATGTGCTGAGCGACACCAGACAGCAAGGGAACCGTGAAATCCTGGGAAATGGTGAAGGACCCTACCATGTGTCTAGAGAAACCAAACAGACTAGACAGTATGAGACGCTGGGAAATAGAGCATTGTTTCACCACACTCCAAGAGAAGACGGAAAGGCATGGGACCTAGAAAGATGGGAACGTGGGAAGACTCCCCATAACTCACCTGAGCCTAGGCGTAGGACTCGGAGCTGGGACGGGAGAGAGGCCAATGGACCCTGTAGGAATGATGTATTGAGAGCGGACATAAAAGCTAGGAGACTTGATGTGACCAGTCTAAAATCAGATCTAGACGAAATCATAGATGACACGTTGCCATTAGAGAGGATTGACATGTACGGGCAAGATGAGGTACTGTTTATAGCCAAGGATATTACTCGGAAAGCGAGAGCAGCACACGAGAAACTATCGGAATTAGCAGACAAGTACATGGTAGACCTGTCGAGGACGAAAAAGTAATTGCAGATAATCACAGACTGTTGTCACTATAGCAGAAGATAGGAGTGAACCAGTCAATTAGAAAGCAGATGCAGAGCCGTTACTTATCATAAACTGGTAACAGGATGGTCTTCACGTTGGAAAGTAGGAACCAACATATACGTTTGTGCGCAAAAGGACCTTTGTTGTCTCCTCTTATAAGCCTCCCACATTCATCTGATGAAGGATGAAACCATCCAATCACCACACTCACTCAAAGTGCCTTCTCACTGGATATACTGCATCTCAGAAAAAAAGTGCCACAAATAAAAAGAGCAGCGTTCCAAAAGTTACTAGCCAATATGGTGCAGGCACTCACAGCTGACCATCACTTGAACTTCACCTCAGGGTAGGCAGCGTTGAACACCTTCAGTCAGTAGAGGGTTAAAAACAGACCATCTCAGTGCTCCTCTAAAACCCCCAACTGAATCTGCATCATAAAGCACCATACGTATAAAGAAACAGTGTTTTATACACTGTGAGACAAAATGCTCTTTCTGCCCTCACTGCCTTACCTCTGAACAGGAAGCCTTCAGCATTAACGGACCCGTGCTCCTCGCGCCGCCGCCATCTTAAGCGCCACATCTGAGGAGAAACGAGTACATCCAATAAAAAAAGGTGTTAGAGGCACTCCAAATGAGCCGCAACTCCTCCTCTGTATCTGCGCTGCATTCCCCTTCCAATATTCAATCAGGAACTGGCCTTCAAGGACTCCGAGCTTAGGAATCCGAATGGCCTCACGGAGGCCCATCAGAGCTCACAAATATGCGGCCATCTCATGTGCGCGCAAACCACGCCCCCTTGAGGCAAGAGTCTTCAACATGGTTCTTTGGATCTACTGATAGTGTGCCAGCTCCCTGGTTGTAGCTTGCAGATATAAATGCTAGACTACAACATTACATGCAGCATTCTGAGATATTGCAAGAGGCATTGCTGCTCATCTCGAGACACTTGGATTGGGAGCCTGCTAATCCGAAAGCAGAGCTTCACTAACACTCCCACCTTTACTGGCCTGCAGGGTTCTTTAACATGATCACCACACTCTACACTTAATCCGTCAAAGTTGCATCTTTGGCATACCGTTAGCCATGCTTGCCATTTTATTGTAAATTCTTGGCATTATGAGATCATCCCTGGCATAATAAATCAAATTTGCGACATGCTGTGGACATCCTTGGCCTATTTATGGCCATTTCTGGAATTGCAGTGTACCCCTCTGGCATAATATTAGCATAAATGTGTCGACACATAGCATAATCGTAGCTGCCCCTGCCAAAATGTTGGCCATTCAAGACACACTGTGTCCAGCACAATATATTGCCTTTCTGAATAAATAAGTCATAGCACTTTAACGCAGTGGTAGATGGCAGGGAACGGCGGGCAGGGTATTGAAGGGGGTGTTTGAAAAAAAACAACAGAAAAACACTTACCTTTTTCTGCGGCCGCCGTCTCTTCGTTGTTCCTACTCTTCCTGGCAAGTCCGGAATCAGGAAGCCCCCGGGCTCTCCTAATCCAATCACAATGCTGTAATGCAGTGTTATAATTCTTTACTCTAAGGTGGTGATTGGTATGAGCGCTGTGGTTTGGCGCTCAGATGGGGTCTGGGGGCCTAGGAATGCGCATGACGCTTTGGCCAGGTCAAGACGGCTGGCCAAGCAGGCAGGAGCACTTCGAGAGTGTGCACTCACCACTCCTCCCAGACTCCACCCCCAGCCCGCCCTGCCCTAACCCAGCCCCGTATCAAAGAAAAATAAAACAATAATAACAAAGCTATCATTTTTTTTTTGTTCTGCTCTCAGAGCAGTGGGGCGACGCTCCTCCTCCTTAGCAGAGGAGCTGCTCCTGCGTTGACGGAGTTTCAGTAACTTATGTTGCACAACTACTCAGCAAGCTACAATTTACAACAAAAAACAGCTTATTATTAATAAAATAGGCGAAACCTAATGCATTTACCAAACCTTGTTATGCACTTCGACCGCTGGATTAAATCAATCACGACTCTTCTGACCTTTTAGAGATGCTGACCCTGTTGAATCTCACTTTAACTATGAACCAATCATCTTCTCTTTTAAAATGATATTGGTAGAATAAAGAAAAATACATTGAATTAATTTCGCCCCCACACTCAATCCACCATAAACAACTTCCACATGACTTTCTTCTGTTGTGTACTTTAAGTTTTATTTAAATCAGAAGTCTTAACAAGCATAGATAGTTCATCACTACGCCATAACCAACAAACTAAATCCAGATAAACGGAATAACCTTCGGGAGCTGCTTTTCCCGCCTGACTCCATAATACCCCTTTAATAAAATGATCACACAAAAGCGAAAGGAAAGACAAAAAAAATTAGAAAAAAAGCACAAATAGCAGGTTAAAAAAAATCAAGCACTATCTCACGAGTACAGTTCATTAGCTGCATTACAGACATCCTCATATAGCTTTGTTTCTTTTTATCGTTCGTGGAATTTCCGTAGTTTGACCGTGCATGATATCTCTCCAAAAGGGTGTGAAGGAAGCGCGAGTGTGTGGGATTCTTCCTATGGTCAGCGTCAGCAGTGATTCTTTGGGGCCCAGCCCCTGACCTTCCTCTCAGTGAAAGTCCCGCAGACCGCGACGGCCTTGTGTGAGGCTCTTATCACTGGGCCCTGGGGGCAGACGGGAAGTCCTGGCTCCTGGCTGCCATGACCTCTATGCTATCCTTCCGGTGGCTTACACTTCCTGGCCGCTTATTGGCTGGGCGACACGTGGCCCGTTATCGAGTTCTGCCTTGAGATAACCTGCTCAGAAATAGCAGGGCTGCTTACCACAAGGCGCCAGGTGTGGGACAGAGGTTCAGATCACAGCCGCGTCACCTCAGCCTTTCATATCTTAGAGTGAGATAAAACGAAGGCCAACACATGTCAGCATTCATCAGAACTTATGTAGCAAAAACCTATATCAGAAGCAAACAATCACTGTACCATACATGCCAACATTTTAAAACTGGAAAGAGGGAGATTTGAAAAAAAAATCGGGGACATTTTTCCCCCATTGACTTACATTGAAGTGGAGGCAATTTTAGGAAGGAAACAGCTTTAATAAACCATGTTGTGCTTGTGTAGTTCTTCAATTGAGCCTGCTGGCGGACTATTAGTTGATTGGCCTGATTTTCTCCTTTAGATATGGTATAAGGGAACTTGTCTAGATTAGTTATTAGTATTAGGCTACTCAAATCCTTCCTGGGTTATTCCTCCTGATCCCTGGCCCCCTTGCTCCAGTGTTTCCCTGTAGCCCAATTCCCTCAAAGGCCTGGAGTGGAAACCTTATTCAGAAAACTCTGGAAAGCCAGGTGCTACTGGTCTCAAATTATAGCAACCAGAGCAGTTTACCACTGGTGTCCTTGTCTTTACATTACTATTGAGCACCAAGAATACCCCTTTAGCACTTGAGCCTGAGGGCAGTGAAGTCAAAGCCTTACTCAAGGAGGTGGTGTGGGGTAGACACTCAGGTCCCAATAAATAAATCATTGCTCAACTCTAATTTAACACCTACAACTCAATACTGTATATAAAAGTTCAGAGAGCCGTCAGCATGAACACAGGTACATCGGGGGAGTAATCACTGTATTGGGGAACCCATCAGTATGGCCTAGGCAGTCTCTATGGTTAGTAGCAGGGCTTTAAGTGGGATGAAAAAACTGGGGGGGTCTCTCAAAGGGGCGTGACCGATGTAATTAAGGGCGTGTCCTAAAAGCACGTAAGCTGAAAATCTATGCTTAGCTTAGTTCGACTGGAATTTTGCTACTTGTCATTACATCCAGATATATAATACAACAAGTAACATCACACTTACAACAAGCCAGTACTATTGGCTTTGTCAATGGTTGTTAGTTGTATAACATAAATAAGCAACAAACATGGCTTTGTAGTATAGCATAATGAAAATGCTTCAGTTCTGAAATTGTGACACTGTGAAAGAAATATAACGAGTCTCTTTGAAGTTACATCAAAGGCAGTGAAGGGTGATGGTACTGCATTTTTTTATCACACGGGGGAGGGCAAAAATGGAGAGCCCTATACGGACCCGACTCAGCACCAGCTTTTTAGAACTGTCAGTGCTGGGCACCGGCAAGACTTGGCCCACTTAAACCCTGATAACAATGTTATTTGTCATCTAGAGCATTGGGATCGGGAAGAATGCTGCCTTTGGTCTCAGCTAACCACCCTGCTTTTGAGAAGATGTCATGTTCCATGTGAGTAGTGTCCATTTTGCCCGTTCCCTTGTTCACAATCCCTGACTCAAGGACTAAGGTTGCAGGAAAAGGCTCGATTAACTTCAGCCTGGCCTAGTGTCACTACTGTTCTCCAGCTCCAGTCACTAATATGTATGCAGATGCTCTATGTAGGGGAGAGACAGGGCACTGCGGCACAGACAAAGAGCAACAGCGTTCTCATCATGGGAATTAGGGAAGGTGGTCCTCCTTCTGGGTAGCTTCCTAAGGTCCAATCTCAAGCTCCAATCAGAAAAGGAGCAAAGAAGGTGACCCGCGTCACAGTGGTGATCCAGGCAGAGACGAAGGGTCTCCTGATTGCAGATATGATCCATTCACTGTCTGAAGCTGTTCAGAGGCACATAGATAATTTTCTTGGCGGCTGCTCACAGAGATCATCAGTCTTGTTTAGCACACTAATGCCAACGTGCTATGGAGGTGTCCTGATGCACCGTCAATAGGTTTAGCAAAACATTTTGGCACCAAGTCATCTGGGGGCTTTGGGATATATCTTGATGAAACCACTGACAGTTGTTGCAATACATCATAGCGTCCTGCTGCCAGAGGTGCCTCCCCTTTTTAGGACTGAGGCCCTCTGCCCCAGGTACATTGTAGAGGCAAGTACAAGGTCTCACTGCAGGGCCGGGCAATGCCCGTCCTTCATTGATTCCCAATGAGTCAACCTTCTACACTACTTGCCCAGCTCCTCAGGGTTGGATTGGGATCAAAAATAGGCCCGGGCACGCAAAAAAAAAAGTGGCCCACATTTGCATATTGGCTTTCCGCAAAACACTGCTTCGGCTGAGTTTTATGAAAAGAGGGGGAGCTCTGACAAAAGCATGTTTTCTTAACTTCACTTAGATAAAAAAAAATGCGCAGATTAGTTCACACTGGTGAAAAACACATGAAAACAAGTGAGGTCACTTCTGCTCAGGCCCTCTGCCCCCGCTCAGTATGCATACATAAATGGGCCGGGCCAGCGAGAGAAAGGGAGTGACAGACACCTCTGCCCAATGATAAAAGGGAAGTAATGGACGCCCATCTGCCTCCAGAAAGTCAACTCAGGCACCCACTGGGCTGCTGGTGGTATCCAAACACCACAAACACCGCCAAAATCGCCCCCCATGCTGCCCAAAAAAGCAACCCACAGCTGTAACTCGGACGCCGGCGCCTCAGTCAATGCCTGAATGCCCACCTTACCAATCCGACCCTGCAGCTCCTCAATGCCCCCTTCTATAGGCAACCTTTCTTTTGTGCTGGGATACCTCCACTACCCCTTCTATCAGTGAGAGGGCTCATTTGAAAGAACCTGAGGAATGCTTTCAATAGCCCTGCAATATACAGTGCTTTCCTTCATGCGCTCTCCAACTTCGAGCTTGAGTACCACTCTTGCTCAGGCAATTTAAATGGATTCCTGTTTGCCACAGTTAGTCATAGCATACATACTACATTCTTACATTGCAACACATGTACATTGAGGTTCCGTGAATTCTGAACCTGGGTCATAAAGGTCGTGGTTCTGTTACGAATTTGGTAACAGCGAACCGTAAACAGTGAGTTCAGCAAGTATGAGTGTTTTCGTCAAGTTACACCGATGGATTCCCTGTGTATTTGAAGATTTCGTTCTGTACCCTCGGGTTCCAATTTGTGCATGGCAGCCATTTTGTGGTTGCCCTCACATAGGCTGATGACTGTGGCCAAACGAGTCTTTTGGACACATACACCTTAGCTTGAGTTTGTGCTGACTTCTGTTTGACCTGAGTGAACTGACCCTGTTGCCTGAAGCTGACCTTGCCAAACCAGTTCTTGCCCTTTAGCTGATCAAGATTAAGGATCAGAGCACAGGACATCGTAAAGTTTTACCACACACAAACATGCCTTATCCTACTTCTATCTGTTTCTGTTTCCTTCTTTATGGTCTATTTATGATGTGGGTTGTGGTCCTTTTTATTATGGGTTTGTCCGGCTTGTCTAAAGAAGAATGTTTATCTTGGGTTTGTTTAATGATTAATTGTGGACTGGACAAACTGAAAAATGGGTTTGCCATCATGCAATGCTTTTTGTCGAGGAAACATGTGAGTGGTCAAACTGTAAAAAAGGAATGTTTGCCTGAAGCACAACTTTTTGTATAAAAAGGGATGGCTTACTTTGTAAAGTTGAGCAGTCTCCTGAGAACATACACCGTGTTGTACTTCTAGGACCTCTGTTACTGGCTGCAGCTAATAAATTTGATCTTTGACGCCACCAAGAAGTATCCCGTGTCTCTGTATTCTAAGACAGGTGAACCCAAAGACTTTGGGCGTGCCCCTGGCGCCGCTGGGTTTGAATCCCGGTTGTTCAGTTGGCGCTTCCAACGTGGGGCGACTTCAGTGGTGCCGGTCCAAGCCTGAAGTCTGAAATAGTGAGGAACTTTGTGTGAAAATTCTGGAGGAAGGCCTACCACTTCATCGACCCCTGTATGTCGTCGTGGTCCGAAAGTCTTTGCTGCGAGGTTCCCCGCTTTCCGACGGCTACGAAGGACTGCTGCCCTGACTGTCGTCCTGTCTTGGAGCCTTTTTGATGATTTGTATAGCGAGACGATAGACGTGTCTTCTGGCGACGTCATCGATACTTCAGTTAAGTATGAGTGGAGCGTCTCCCAGTCCTTAGTTTTGTTTTGGGTATCCCCTTGGGATCTTTGATTTGGGACTTGCAAGCTCCAAAGCCGAGGGACTTGTGTATTCACGAGGCTATCGTATTCGATATTCCCTTGAAGTTTGAAGCTAGACTAGAGAGCGAAGATGCCTGGTCTTAGCAGACTTGGAAAGATATTTTGTTGTGGTTGTAATAGGGATTCCCGATTGGAGGACTCGTGTCCGGTGCCTCCGATTGGAACTCTGACCTATGAGCTCTATTTAAAACATGGCGTGGGCCCCATCACGTATAATGAAGTATGGATTAGATATACTAGGAAGGACGGTGTCCTAAAATGGCCCCAATATGGTCGTTATGACACGGAGATTTTAGATAATCTAGAAGTTAAACTGTTCAAGAAGAAAGCCCGGCCGGCGATGTTTGACTCTTTCCGCCCCTGACGAAAGGAAGCCAAACAGAAAGAAATTAAATTAGCGAAAAGAAATAAAAGAGAGAAGGGTATCTCGATAATGCAGGCTGCTATACAGTTTAAAGATCATGAAGAAGAACAAGCGAGTGAGCAGTTGCACAGGCAACGTTAAATGGCGATTGATAAGTGTTATCCAGCTTTGCCACCTCATCAGCAAGGTGCAACGAAGGACCTTGAGAAAGATCCTTTGATGTCACATTTGTTGAGTTCGCCCCCCCCTTATGTGCAGAGTACTACAGCACCTCCGCAACCTTTAGTTGCGCAACCTCCGATTGCTTTGCCTCCTGCTATTGTACAACCTCCAGCTTCTCTTCGGTTGGCTCCTATTCCTTTGGCGCAGCCTTCTCAAGGGCCGCCGACTTTGCTACCTACTCCGCCTCCAATTCCTACGACTTTGTCTCCTGTACTTGCTATTTCTTCTGTTACTGTTCCTACGTTGGTTTCCTCTCAGTCTGCTTTGTCTCCTGTTCTCTTGTCAACTTCTCCTTCTGTTCGACAGAGAATGACTGATACTGTTACTGGTCTTTTTTCTCCTTTCTTTGGGTCATTGAGTGTGACCCCTGTTTCAGCGCGTAAACAGTTGCGTAGCCAATTGGTTGGTCCCGATGAGCGGGAAGTATTGGATCTTTTAGCGCGTAAATGGGTTACCCATTCTTTAAGATATGATTTAGAGTCTGTTATGGATGTCTTCCGTCAATGGGAAGCACCGAAGCAGAGGTATGTTTTTGATAAGATGTGTACTTTCCTTCGTGAAGAATGGGAAGATAGTGATCTAGGACAGACTCCGTCTGAGTAAGGTCGCGGTGCAAAGTCTTTGAAGTGCAAGCCGAAGACACTAGGTCGACGGTTCTGGTTGGTCTTTGGGCGTTCCCTGGACTGACAGACGCATTCCTTAGCACGGAACACCCTACAGCCGCAAACAGCACGGTTAGAGGATGGAGTTTTTCGAGATGGAGAGACCTGTTGAAAGAATGAGCTTCAAGAGCAAAATATGTACTGTGATGAGCAGAAAACGTTTTTTAATATTATGTTTGTTTATGTTGTTTAGCTTAATGATGTTTTTAATAGGATATGTGACATTCTCTTTTCAAGTGACTGTTTCTTCGCATTCTTTTCACCCTCTGCCCGAACATGAATCTGTTAGGAGATTGGAACTCGCTAATAATTCCTTTGTTCTGCTTCCGCACCAACACCAGCTAGTAGTGAACACGACTAATTGTTGGGTGTGTGGTCTTATGCCTCATACTACCGATAAAGGTATTCCTTACCTGGTTCTGCCTTTTAGCTACAATGGTTCTGTGTGGGCATACAGAAGGATGTTCATCTATGCTTGTGAAGTTTACCCCCTACGGTCTGTGAAGGATAGTCCAAAGAATAGTGCTCTAGTTAAGGGTATAGTCGATATGATTAGAGGAATTAGTTCCTATTAGACTATCCCGAGAGATGAGACACTAGCGTATATTGGATGGAACGTTACTGGATATGGAGTTAGTCTGAGTGAGAACCAGCGAGCGAAAAGATCCTCTCCGATTTGGATTGTACCCCATCAGGGTCATTATTGTCTGCAAGGTAATGGCAAGAATCCGAGAGCTCAGTTAGGGAAGAGTATTTGCACTGAGACGTATGTTTTTGCGTCCCAGTCTTCCCCATCATTTTTAGCAGCTTAGGGTACCTATTTCATTTGCTATGACAGAGCGTACACATGGTTGCCCCCTGATTTCTCGGGCACATGTTTTGTTTCGTTCCTGTTGCCTCCTACGTATACAGCTGCGGCAGATTACCACAAGACGAGAGTTGTTAGAGGTGTCTTCAGTAAGGAAGATACTGCAGGACAAGAATTAGGAGATTTCTTGAAGGGTTTTCTGCCGTTTTGGGGACCTATGGCTAACAGCAGGAACATTAGACAGCTGACGAGAGTGGTTGAGTCCACCATAGTTGAGAATGCCGGAGCCCTTAGTAACCTGACTGCTGAGCTCCAGTCAGATCGCCTTATGACTCTTCAGAACAGAGTTGCGTTAGATGTCATACTTGCAGATAGAGGAGGGGTATGCAAATTGATTCAATCGAGCTGCTGCGTTTTTATTCCAGACAACGCTCCGACAGTGTACCAAGCCATTTCCAGGCTACATAAAATCTCCGAGTCTGTACATGTGGACGAAGGAGATTGGTCGTTAATGGGATGGTTTTGGGGATTGTTATCCACCTGGGGATGGAAGATTCTGATGGTTATTGGGATGATCTTAGCTATCCTTTTCCTGTTCTGTCTTTGCGTACAGTGTGCTCCTGCTATATGTGGCCATTGTGCTACTTCGTGTGCAAGGAGACCTGTCCAGAGAGAGCTGCTAAGTAATAGGATGATGCTACAGCAACATCTTGATGATCTGATGAATATAGACCTGGATTCAGACTGACATGAGTTTGGGTTTATTGCCTATGTAAGGGCAAAAGGAGGGTCTGAGGTTCCGTGAATTCTGAACCTGGGTCATAAAGGTCGTGGTTCTGTTACGAATTTGGTAACGGCGAACCGTAAACAGTGAGTTCAGCAAGTATGAGTGTTTTCATCATGTTACACCGATGGATTCCCTGTGTACTTGAAGATTTCGTTCTGTACCCTCGGGTTCCATTTTGTGCATGGCAGCCATTTTGTGGTTGCCCTCACATAGGCTGATGACTGTGGCCAAACGAGTCTTTTGGACACATACACCTTAGCTTGAGTTTGTGCTGACTTCTGTTTGACCTGAGTGAACTGACCCTGTTGCCTGAAGCTGACCTTGCCAAACCAGTTCTTGCCCTTTAGCTGATCAAGATTAAGGATCAGAGCACAGGACATCGTAAAGTTTTACCACACATAAACATGCCTTATCCTACTTCTATCTGTTTCTGTTTCCTTCTTTATGGTCTATTTATGATGTGGGTTGTGGTCCTTTTTATTATGGGTTTGTCCGGCTTGTCTAAAGAAGAATGTTTGTCTTGGGTTTGTTTAATGATTAATTGTGGGCTGGACAAACTGAAAAATGGGTTTGCATCATGCAATGCTTTTTGTCGTGGAAACATGTGAGTGGTCAAACTGTAAATAAGGAATGTTTGCCTGAAGCACAATTTTTTGTATAAAAAGGGATGGCTTACTTTGTAAAGTTGAGCAGTCTCCTGAGAACATACACCGTGTTGTACTTCTAGAACCTCTGTTACTGGCTGCAGATAATAAATTTGATCTTTGGCGCCACCAAGAAGTATCCCGTGTCTCTGTATTCTAAGACAGGTGAACCCGAAGACTTTGGGCGTGCCCCTGGCGCCGCTGGGTTTAAATCCCGGTTCTTCAACATGGGAAACAATCATACCGCATTTATGTCTCATACGAATTTGTCAAATGACCTGGTTGCAGGGGACAGATAGGCCAGATTAAACAGGAGAGGCCAGTAGACCACTCTTGGAATGAAGGCAGGAGGTAAAAAGGCCTGTCCTGCTACGGAGATCCACATGCTACTGATAGCACGCGGGCTCACCTGCTCGTTTTACCATACTCACCTGGGCACATGAAAACATACACAATTTGAAAAGGTGAACCTTTCCGCTAAATCAGGATGTAACCATTTAGGACCTATACCATTGACTTCCCAATCCTAGGCACCGGTACCAAGAGTCCTAAGGGATCAAGGGTGTTAGCATAATAGGCAGTAAATAAACATTTGAATTCATAAAATAACCACAGACTCTGGAAAGGTTTAAACACTTTATCTATGTAAATTCTTAAATGTCAGATTCCATACCAATTCAATTAAAGCTTGGTCAATTAAGGAGAAAATAATCAAAGCTAGATGATGTGAAAATATTATAAGACTTTCTTTAAACATTGAAACATAGGAAGGGTAAGAAAAGGGAAACAACACAATGACATACCCACACAGATTTATAGTTACCTAGAATGGTGTGAAGACCAACCCTGGCCCCGCCTGGGATAAAGGACAGGACCCCCGATAGTTCAGGTGCCAACAGGATAGAACAGGTGCAGACCAGAATCAGATACGGACCAAATTGGATAAGAACAGGACCACCGCGGGTCAGGACCGGCACCCACAGCTAAAGTGCAACGTCA
This sequence comes from Lissotriton vulgaris, assembly GCF_964263255.1. Classification (NCBI taxonomy): domain Eukaryota; kingdom Metazoa; phylum Chordata; class Amphibia; order Caudata; family Salamandridae; genus Lissotriton; species Lissotriton vulgaris. The sequence continues at coordinate 360,946,437 of NC_141693.1, read as the reverse complement.
GCGTCACACCCTCTCTGCAACTAACAGTCATACCCCGATTGGGTTAACGAATCTCCTTCCCAGAACCTCGAATGGGTTATCGAATTTCTATCCCTCAAAACCCAGATTGGGTTATCGATTCTTCTGACAGAGTGCTCCGCCAGCACCTCTGCTCTCGATCGCCTATTGAGTGCGTTGGGTCAGTGACAGGTCAGCTATTCTGACAAGTCGGACAATCTAACTAGCTAAGCCTACCTTAGATATACCATTTTCCAGGGCAATGTACCACCCCCCAATGTTGCAAGTTCATGTGTTCCCTCAATTTGATTGGTCAAAATGCGAGGAGAGGTCATCACACCACACTAGTTATGAGACCATTTCATTCTAATATTCAAACTAATGTTCCCTCCCATGATTTTATTTTACAATGCACTTTTATTCCACCCGACAATGGATGTTTCAATAACAAATACAACGTATATGAATTGTTCAATTTGTCTTCCTCTCGCGAGGTCGAACGGTGAGTTTCCCAGGCGCATCGCAGGCAAGACAGTCACTGGCACAGGTTCAATGCCATGACTTGGGGATTCGTGAGCTCTTCTGCGCAGTCGCAGGATTCTCAAAATGGAGTTCAGCAAGATTACATCAGGCCCAAATATGAGCTAATAGCAAAGTCAAAGAGAAACAGTTTTAGAACAAAGAATAAAGCATGCACAGTTTACCACTTATCTCTACTCTACTCCCATTACTTTATTTTACCTATAGCATTAGAAATTAAGCAGAACAAACAGGGTTTAGTACGAGCAGCAATGCAAGCATTAGCATGTGAAACATAGAGCAGCCATCATTAGTTAAAGTGTGCAGAAGCAAAGTTTTCCCACCAAAGCAAAGAGTACGTCATGTCACGTAAGTGTGGCAGAAGCATGCGCAGAAAAATTCTCACATTGCGGCGGCCATTTTATGTCACTAGAGTTACTGTTAGTAAAAGCACATTGACAAGCTTCCCCTAGAAGCTAGAAATGTAGTGTGGTGCATTATTAATAAGACAAAACATGTATATTAATGCATTATGTATTATTTCGAGATGATTGAATCCTAGCAAGTCTCTTTACGTGCGAAACCTTGCTCCATCACTACCACCACTGTCTCCTCCTCAGACTGGTGAACTGGCAATAGTTGTACTCACTAAAGGAGGACACATATGGTATGCCCTCCTAACCACAGACCCCATCTCTGGGTCTAATCCCATGTGACAAAGGGTCCTCGCATGATTAAAACTATCCAAACCTCACTAAGGGGAATTTTGGGATGCGATCTCAGCTACTCTGAGCCATTCAGGGGACTTTATCCATCCCAACACCCTTTATGGTCTCATCATTTTTGCAGCTTGTAATCTAATTTAGTTTATTTTACATGTTCTCCCTCGTATCTTTTGATATTTTACGTCTTGCTCCACCCACCCATTCTTATTCATAGTGAGATGTTATAATGGTTCAAACTGTGATGGTTGCTGTAGATGGTATGTACTACTCAGTGGTGAAATGGATTATTCAGTGTTTTATGGGGGTGTGAGTTGAGGGATTCTTTCAGAGTTTAGCCTGACTGCTTTTAATAGCAGATGGCAAGTTTCTAATAGCTATATTCAAGTCTGGAAAAGGGTCCTGAAAGGTTTCCTTTTGATTCCATATACGAATGTACATAAAGTGCACAACAGACTTATATACATCACCACCGTACCCTCTTTGATGATACATTTTGAAGCTTACGTAGTCCTGTTTTTATCGTTTGTTCTCTGATACGGATCATTGTCAAAAATTGGGTCCTACTTCTATGTCTAAGGCCTGTCTCAGTTTTTGGTTTGAAAATGTGGCTAGGTTATGATGCACGTGTAGTGTACATTGTTAAATACCCTTGTGTAGTTCTTCAATTGATGTTGGTGTGGAGAACGGTGAGTAGTCAGATCTGTAGTACAGAAGCAATGTAAGGATTACAGACATCCAGAGCATGATATTGCAATTTGAGAAGTGATGCTACCTATATAAAATAGATTGGGAAACATGAATGAATGGAACATGAATTAAGAATGAAAAGTAGTACTGCGCGTGAGAAGCAGATGCTCTGCTTACCAAGCTCTAGTAGAAACTGGCCTGCTCCGTTGGTCAAGGACTGGGATAGGCAAAGCAGACCCCAGCCTGTGGCACACAGGTAAATAATACTACAGCCTTGAGACTACTGTAACTGCATTAATAAACACCCTGCAAATTGTTGCCACCCACCCCCCCGATTGTGATGCACAGGATGCTATGTGTGGGGGAACATCCTTTACAACGGAACTATTACAACGCGGTACCGTTACCATGCAGGTTTTACAACGAAAGGCGTAACAACGACTTGCGCTGGAGGGCGCTGTAGGATAGGAAATAGTTTAATTTACTATCCAAAACCTTCCCTACTATCCAGGGGACTGGAGTTGGAATAGTAAATTAAACTATTCACTATCCAGCGCCCCCCAACGCAAGTTGTTGTAATGACTTGCGCTGTAAAACCTGCGTGGTAACATTACGCGTGGTAATACCACGCGTGGTACCGTCATACATCCCTATGAGTGTGTGGGAGCTACCTGCTGTGCATGGGTACCCAAGAGTTCCGCCCCTGAAGACTGCTGACAATCTGCAGCTTTCATCTCAGACATGAATATCCAGGGAGGCTGGTGGTCCAAACGCTGGAATGAAGAACCTGCATGGGTGGAGCTGAGCACCTGGCTCCCGCAGAGCACATTCATTCCTCTCACTCAACTCTTTTCAGTCCTCTTACTCTCCCTTGAATACTTTCCCTCACACTAGTCTCTTATGCTTGACACTCCCTCTTTTATCACATTCCAATTTCATACTCCTCTCATTAGCATTCCTCTTGCACACATCTCATTCATACATTCTCCCTTTCCATATCACAAACATTATTCTTACGCTTTCTCACTCCTCTCACACACACTTCTTACACTCACCCCTCTCCTGATAGGTACCTGTTTCTGATCATGGTGCTAATACTGCTCACTAGGCACTGTGCCTCATTGCTCAGTCTGAGTTGCAGTTGGGCTCCATGGTATCCACGACTGAGCCACTGGCACCAACTACCAGCCCTGGAGCTGGTGCAAATGGCGGTTCCACTGTCTGGAGAGTAGCTGAGAAGCCCAGGAGAGAGACAGGGCCACAAGGGAACGAACACTAGCAGAAAGGAGAACAGCAGGGTACTGCTGGAAAGAGGCAGAGTGCATGGGTAGGGTCGACATGCTGGGAGGAAGTAAAGTCCTGGAAAGAGATACATGAGCAACAAAATGTGTCTTAAAGCAAGGCACATTCAGTAACGGCTGGCAACATTAAAATATGGTAGGGTGAAATACCCAAAAAGCTCACCATATATATGTTGAGTCTGCTGGCCACAGTGTCAAGTCGCTGGCTCTCTCTTCTGGCGCTCTCCTCAGCATCTAGGGACAGAAAGGGAGGGACTTCCTCCCTTGTGCCACGTGAATCCAACCAATCCTAGAGCTGCAGCGCAGCTCCAGGATTGGTTGGAGCAGGCTAACCCAGCGTTCATTTTGAGGCTGGGGGCCTGCGGCTGCAATCCATCGGCTGTTTCTCAGCCCTGGGAGTACAGGGTCTGTAGTGTGCTGTAGGCAGCCGTCCAATCTGATATGCGCACTGGCTGGGGGCTGAAGTAATAGTGCAATTGCACTAACTAGCCCCGCCCCCTGCCCTTGCGCTGTAGTAGTGCAAGCCTTCCACACATAATAAAATGGTATTTATTGCCATTTCATGAATGTGTGTGCCTGCTGTGCTGGCAGCAGGCGGGGCGACGGTCCTCTGCCATGACGGAGGAGCCGCCGCTGGGCACATCAGAGATTGGTGAGCGGAGAACTGGATTGGCAGGCACTCAAGGAGAATCTTACGGAAGCAGGCACACCACAGGTACACGTTAATTAGGGAGATGGCACGTATGTACTCAATAAGGTATAGTAGCAGCCACACTTCATTGTCCTAGTAGTGCCTATTCGGCAATGTAACCCTCATTGATGAGTCTCCAGCCCATTCGTTGCTATCCTTAGCACAATGACTCCGAAAGCCTTAGTCTCTGTCATCCGAAAAATGTGCCTTGATTGACGCTTCTGCGGACCCTAGGGTGCTGGCACTCATCAGGGAAGATGGGCTCAATCAGAAAGATTAGTCTTAAACCCAACGCAACCCATCAGCTTACCACACAGCTGTGTCGCCTAATGAACTGATGGGCTGAACACAGGGCCGGACTGGGAACAGAAACAGGTCCTGGCAAACTGCTCAGCCCGACCCACCCTCGGGTGAGGGGGAGTGCAGCTGAGTAGTTTGCGAGGGCCGGTTTCGGACGATTTTGTTACAGGGTGGCGATATTGCCGACCACTGGTAACAAAAACGGCCCCCCAGGGGCCCAAAACAGACCCTAGCAGCCTACTGTGGAAACGCCTGGTGCCCACTATGGGCAGTCCGGCCCTGGCTGAACAGCTTTCCAAATGGCTTGTACGTAGTTAAATAGAAGCAAGTGTAATCTGCCGGGGGTAGCACAAGCCCCTGCCCCCCAGCACTACACCCACCCCCCAATGCTTCAGGGGGTCCTTTTCCAGACAAAGGCCCATGTATATCTGTGCCATATGGGTGACTCCGGCCCCTCGTTCATATTGTGCATGTGGGCCCCATCACTTCCCGCCCCTGGTAGCCTCAAAGTCACAAGGTGTAGTCTTGGTGAAATGCAGCAGTTACCAATCCCTCTTAGCTAAGATCTACATGAAATGTGGTTTGTAATATACAAGTTATTTTCATTCCTATCCTCAAGGCTGGTGCGCAACGTTCTTTTGGTCTGAGACGACTTGGGCTATTGTGGGAGCGGCTGACTGCATCCACCTGTGCTGCTGTCTCTGATTTCCTCTGTACACCCCAACCAGACAGAACGCCCGCCTACCCAAAACATAACTATCAAAGCAGGCAATAGGCACACCCCAGGAAATTACTTACCTACTATAGAGAAACTCTGGAGCATCAGCTGCGCTAACATATAACTCATTAAAAAAAGAAATTGGATTTTACTTTTATCTACTTGGTGGATATTTTTGTGTAAAACCAAGCTAAATCACCACCCTCTTCCCCCGAACAGAGAGATCAATACCTTTGCTCACACCCATTTGTACCATGGATCCCTCCTTTTGGTGACCTATTAGTTATATTTTAGTTTTTAACCTATTTCTTTTGGATGGTGGTCATTCTATTCTAATACTTAATACCATTGTTGGAGTGAATAGCAAGACATTTATGATAATTTGTTTGTCAGTTCAGGTGTCATTGTAGCCATCTCATGAAGATGCTTTTAGTCTCGTCTCCTTGGATGACATTTATATTAGGGACACATCTACTGCTTTGTACTTCAATGTTGTGCATGTTTCTGTAGACTGTAAAGCTGTAAGACACCTTGTAATGGTTAGTGTGCAGGTATGAGTACAAATCGATTTAAAAAATAAAGGAGACTGTTTTCTTGCACAGCACAACCTCAGAGTGGACCACGCTGCATGACTGACATTGCACTGTCAGCAGGGGGCAACGCCCCTCTGCACTAATACAGGGGCCGCCGCTGCTGAGTATGCAAAGTCAATAATAGACCTTAAAAATAACCTTTATATTCTCAGAATTGGTTAAAACATAAATCCCTCTAAACATTCAACACTTGCTTTAAGTGTATACGTAATGCCATGCACAGCAGTAATGATTTAGAGAATCCTTATTTTGAGAACGTGCATCTAGAGCCAAGTTAACCTCTTCTGTGCTGGTGACGCAACCACTCCGTCACCAGCCACAGACGGGCTGTGCTAATGATGGAGTGGTTCCGTCAAGGCCCGGCCGGCACGCCTGCGCGGCAGCGATTTCGCGCCTGCGCTGAGCGTTCTATTGAGCGGGCGGGGTCCGTGATGGAACCACTCCGTCAGAAGCACAGCGCGCCTGAGGCTCGTGACGGAGTGGTTCCGTCACGAGCATGGCAGCGCCGCACGGTCCCCCCTGGCGCTGTGGCGGAATTACCGGCGCAGCCAAGGGGCTAAACATGCTCCCCTGGTGATAGAACGCCCAGATGCATGGTTCTTCATGCCAGAAAACCATTCCTGGATACAGGAACGCAGATCAATAAAGTAACCATTCTGTGGTTCTCTTATCTACTCCGAATACATTTATTTAATCCAAAAACAATTCAAAATGTGTATTCATTGATGAAAATAAACAGCATGCAATGTCTTTTAATGTTAAGTGACATCACCTGGAAAAATCTTTAGTTCTCTTTCAGAAAATGTAAATGTTCTCCTCTCCCCATGCATGACTAAGCCTCAAACAAGCATTGATCAGACTTTTGATTTGTCAATGCTTGTTTTGTTTTGTATTGTTGGAGACGATGCCAGGCATTCATCAATTAAAAAATTAAAAAAAGCAATGGGTAAAAGCAAAAAGCACAAATTGGCACTCTAGTCCCTGACACTTAAGGGAACTACTTTATGTGGATGTGCTCCTTGTGAAAGCAAAGAATGCTGTCATTCACAGTGATGTTAGCCAATGGATTAAGTGAGCCAACACACTGCCCTATGCTGCAGTTAATTTAAAGGGCCCTGTGAAACGCAGGAAGATGATCTGCTTTGAAGGAAGCATGCACAATCAACTTTGCACAATGCTATCTTAAGCCGGGAACTGCCCACAGGTTTTTATAAAAAAAGATTAGAAAATATAAAGACATGTACATCACACACAATACAAAAGTACTCAGGAGGGTGGCTTTCTCATCAGTTACAAATTGTTTCAGCAGCTCACTAGCACCTCTCTGCAAGAAACAAGGGTGCATATCTGTAAATATATTTAAAAATAATCTTAAATCACTGAAATTCACTGAAAGTTTCAATGGTTAGAGTGAAGTTATGATTGACCTTAAAATAGCAAAAAAACAATGTTAAAAAAACTCAGAAAGTCACCTAAAACACAGGTAAATTGAAGTTGGGATAATGTATCAAAAATCTAACAAATAGTTACATTTGCAACTTATGGTGATGATCAGAATCCATAACTCAAGCAAAAGCAATGAAAACCACAAATTGCACACTAAATGCAATGCTCACAACCACACCATTAATGTGCCGTACATTTATTGTCTTGCCGGGCACATGCATATCCTTTTCAGTATTCACTTGCACTGTGATGTCACAAAGAGTGTCTACTTTATTGTTAGTTATACCAATTGAACAAAAACCAATACAAGTTTTCCTTGTTAAAAAGCCTGTCTCTTATGTATGTTATTTTCAAAGTTTAGCACAATTCGGCTTTCCTCTCAAGTAATTAAAATATTCTTTTGAATAAATATGAGGGATCCTTTGATACTGTTTACTATTGTGGGTTGGGTGCAGGACCTGTTGGAGGCCAAGCCCGGAGGCAAACCCGTGCTGTGCAAAGCTTTCAGTCATGCACATGAGGAGCTGGCCGCCCACGGTGTGTTGGGAGCAGCGCCTAGCTCGATCCATGGATCTGGCACCAGTACTTAAAGTTTGCATGGGCAGGGAAGCTTGACTTGGATCCCATTTTGGATGCACGGATCCTGCGTCAACTATTATTGTTACTGTATATCCAATTGAAGAAAAGTCAACACAAGTTTACCTTGTTAAAAAGTATGTCTTTTATACAAGTTCTTTTTGGGGTTTGAACAAGTTAGCTCCCAGTTCAAGTCATGCAAATGTCCTTTTAAATAAATCAGATAACTATTTTTACTCTTTACAACTATGGCAGTGTTCCCAGGTATGCTGGATTGCCCCTTGATTTCTCTTCTTGTCCCAACTCATATATATATATATATATAGCCAACCTCACTTGACATGGCCTGCACAATGGCATTTGGCAGCAGAGCCTCGTCTGCAACCAGACCCTTCTTCCCATTTAAAAAAAACATTTATCGGATGTGTGGTTCCAAAATGGAATCTGAGGATCTAAGACAAGCTCTCTTGTTCTGAGGCTGCTGACCCAGTCCCCAGAGCCGTACCATATTTGAGGATGTTCGATAGAACTTTAAATCTGCAGAGAAATCTTGAATTTAGGGCCTGGCTGGGATTCAAGGATCCTTCTAGCATCTGAGTGTCCTGTAAGGAACTCTACATTTGTTTTATTTTATTTTAAGAATGATGGATTCCTTTGGGACTACCCACAGACACCTAGGGTCAGGTTGTGTGCACATTGCACCCTTATGTACCTTTTCAATTTTTATTTTCAGGACTCGGGGACCACGTCCACAAGTCCTGCAATGGCTCCCACAACATTATCTTTCAATGTTGTGGCAGTCAATCAGATTCCTACTGATCTGAGGATCATTTATTGGATCTGTAGATCTGAAATGGTTGAAGAGAAACAAAACTACCTCAGCCAATAGGATATGAGTATGCTTTCACTTCACATATATCAGTGGATCATTAACTGTCAAAGTGGAGTCTTAATTAAAACCCTTCATGCCCAACCTGATCCTGTCTTTAAATGCTCGTTTCACTGAAAATACTGAGCGGATTTAAACCAAACCAAAACCATCTCTCCCTGTGAGTAAAGTTCTAACTTTGTGCCATGTTTGGTGTAATTCTGTTCAGAGATTTTTTCTATATCAAAGATCAAAACTTACACTTTTGGAATCTCCCCTTTTTTGGTAGCTGCATGGCGCACAAAACCTGCTATGAATGATACAAAGTGTAGGAACAATTTTGGGGGGCAAGTTTTGTGCAGATTCTTTTTCTGTGAACGATGCCACAGTTATTATTGAAACAAAAAATGCCTTTCATAAGGAAACCAACTCAACCAAAACAATACTGATGCTATTGCTGTCAATGTAATGAAATAGCGCTCCTTAATTACAGTGCATTTATACTTCGAAACCTGTGCACTGCAACTAAACTACTTCATAAGTGGACAAACAACACTGCTGCTCAATCAAATGCCATTAAAGAGAAAGGTAACCAAAGAGGAGAGGCCAACAATCTCTCTGTTTATACTACATGTTGATACTCCCTTTCTAAAGACTGTCTCAACAATGGCACACACCTAAAGCTGTCTTTAGCCAAAAAAGTAAAATAGAAAAGAGATGGTGGGATTAAAAGATGAGCTTGATGCCCAGTGTCGAAGTGAGAAAGAGTCCCATGGCATGAGGAGCCCTCAGGTCACATACCCCTTTCTGCAGGCCACGTGCAGCACCTACAGCCAAGAACCAGAAAAGTTTGACGTCCAACCATCGTTATAATTATTCACCTGTCTTTTGGTGGGCGCTGGCCACCATAGAGCACTGCTTCTAGTTCGAAGTGTACGCTGTTTATTGTCGTTTCATCTCCTTGAAGGCAATAAAACCAGGGACAGCTCCTACTCAAGAGATGAGGAGCGTCTCCCTGCCGGCTGCGAGTGCAGCAGTCACTCAAAAATACGTAAAATGGCACGTAAATGCCATTTCACTTACATGCGCGGTGGGGGTGCAGGGGGCGGGGTTGAATCCTGTGACTGCAGGATTACAGCAGCCCCTGTAGTGCGCATGTTGGGCTGGCTGGCTGGTTTGCTATGGCCAGCCCGACATGTGCAGTGTGCACCCAGCAATCCAACTGCTGTGAAACAGCTGGGGGATTGCTGGCACAGGACACCAGCCTCAAAATGAGCACGTGGTTAGCCTGCTCCCACCAATCCTAAAGCTGCTCTCATACTGAGAGCAGTTCCAGTATTGGTTGTTGGTGTTCCCCTGAGCAGGAAGGAAGTCTGACCTTTTCCTGCTCGAGGGCGCCGATATGGGGAGAGAAGTGCTGCTCCAGGTGAGCAGTAAATATGGTGAGTTTGGTGCCATCGCACCTCACCATATTTTTAAAGTTGTAGCTGTCACTGAATAAAGTGAGGAGTCATTTCCAACTTTAAATCTGCAGAGAGATGGAGAAGGTTAAAAAAGGAGCTAATATCCCCACTCACACCCCCCCCCACCCTCGCCTCCACAGTCTCTAAGAATGATAATAGCACTGAGAATGGCGATTTTGTAATTCCTGCATCAGAATTACTATGATTTGAGTAAATGGGTGGTGAGAGGGCAGGTTCCTATTTTCCTAATTAAACCTAATTAGGCATCCGTGTAAAGCAGATTCTTTACCTATATTGAAGATACACCGAAGCTTCCAAGAACCATCCTGGCCAAGAACAGTTATGTGTAGAAAAAAAGGATTTTCATATAACCTGAAAAAATACACTAACTGTGTGTTTCTTGGTTTTTTTTGTTTAGATTCCTGAGCTTAACGGCAAGCAGGACAAAATCTAAAAACCAGGCCAGTCGCCTCTTTCCCCTGAAAATTAAGTAGCAGGTTACCATATCTAAATCTAATATATAAGCTCTTGGCAAGAGGGGGTGAAATCATATCAAGGAAGTATTCAAACAGAAAACTTGATTTAACATTTAAAAAGTTAGATGTTAACTCTCCACTTCTTTGGTTATTGGTATATAGCCTCCCTACTACACTCCAGTACGTAGCTTTGAGGGTCAGAATATCGCGTTTGATGCCCTTTCTGGGTGCTCCCACAAGGCCATCAAGTTCAATAGTTTACACCATTTGGCAATATGTCTGAACCACTGTAGTTGTTTTGCCCCATTTAGTGCTAGGACCTTCCGTAAAGAATTACGGTAGTCAATTAATTGTGGGGTGGTCCAAAGGCGCAGCCAATAAGTTAATGGTCTCAGAGCTGATAAATCGCCTATTCTTTTTATCCTAAGATCACAAAAGAGCGTGGTGAGTAGTGTTGTGATAGGTAGCGAGATAAGAGCCCTTGCGAAATTGTTCTTGCAAATCGTTAGTTTATTTACCGAGTTAAATCCCCATATCTCTGCTCCGTATAAGGCACCACTTAGGGCTTTTGCGCGATAAATTTCAAGAGCTGGTGAAAGAGGTTGGGTATATGATTGTTTTAAGAATCTTAGTACTGATTTAGATCTTTGGCATAGTATCAATGAACTCTTCCTCAACTGATATTCCCAGCTAAGTGTCTCATTTAAATCTATGCCCAAGTAATCAAAACGTTTTACCCGCTCCAATGGTTCTTGTAAAATCTTAACCTCTCTTACGCCTCACTGTACTTTTCCTAACACCATAAATTTAGTTTTAGAAGTATTTAATTCCAATTTCCTCTTGTTGCAAAAGCTCTGAAATGTATCCAGTAGTGCCTGTAGACCCATGGGAGTTGTAGATATTAATAAAGAGTCATCTGCAAAGAACAGGATGGGGACTTTTGCATCGGTCATCGATGGGGCATCGTTCTTACAACCCATTAAACAACTAACCACATCATTGATAAACAGGGAAAACAGTGTGGGGGCAAGAACACACCCTTGACGCACCCCCCATTTGATCGGTATCCTCTCTGTCAATTGCCTGTTTTTCCCCCACCTGATCTGGGGCTAAATTGTCCTTATGCAATCTGGAAATTAAGGATACCAGATTTTCCGGGGCCTATCGTTCAAGCATGGTCTTCTACAATAGATTACACGGAACTAAATCAAAAGCGGCTCGTAGGTCCACAAATGCTACGTAGAGCTGCTGTTTCCTGAGTAGCAAGTATTTCCATGCCAACAGGGAAAACCTGAAGGCTTGATCGCACTTGCTAATTTTAGCACGGAAGCCCGCTTGGGCAGGGGACAACACCTTATTGGCATCCATCCATTCTTGGAGTTTATCTAAAACTTGTCTGGCAAAAATCTTCTGAAGATTGTCAATTAGACTGATGGGTCTATAATTGGAGGGGATAGCAGGATCTCCCTTTTTAAAGATAGTTATTACCTCTGCTCCCCTCCATGTTTCTCGAATATCCCCACCAGCCAATATACTGTTTTATGGAAGATTTGTGTATGTCTCATATCATTGGTTCTGATTTGTACAGATCCCCCAGTATCAGGTCGGGTCCTGGGACTTTACCTGCTTTTAATTTATTGATTGCAGACATAGTATCCTCTAAACTAAAAACTAGTAAAGGGTTATTTACGGTCTTGTCAATAACAGTGTTGTCTAAGATTGGGGCATCCGGATCAGAAGTCCGTAATGGCCACATCATCGGAATATAGGCGCAAGAAATGTTCTACCCAGACTTCATGTTGTATGTGATGGTTACCGTAAATAGGTGTTTCCGCATTGCCCTTAGACACAATAAGCCAAAACATGCGGCTATCTCTGGCTTGGGCTGCTAAAACCACATCATTCCAGTTTGTATCAGCATGTTCGCCCTTTGCTTTGCCAAGTGCTAATCTATAATTATTACAAGCTGAAATTATATCCATTCTAGAGCACTCTCTGACTGCTTTTAGTAGTGCCTTTTTGGCTTCCTTACAATCATTGTCAAACCAATTACGGTCCCTTGCACTGACACGTCTTCCAATGCGACTCTGTTTTTAAAAAACGGATTCTAGGGCCTTAAAAAGTTCTTCGTGTACTAAAGTAACATACGGAGCGTCAAATAGATCAAAGCTAACCCTGTGGCCACACAAGTTAACTAAAGAGGCCGCTAGGAACTCGTATATCCTTGCATAAAGGTCCTGGTCGGCTTGGATTTTTGGTCAAGTAACTCTTCTACAATTATTAGTTGGGGTTGGCTCTGTTGATTTGGAAATTTGGCGATGAGCATCCCTATCCTGGTCCTTACCCTTCAGTTTTAAAAGCATAGAGTTGTGGTCACTATCTGACCTTGATTCAATAATCATGTCCTCTATTAGTGGCCAGATTCTAACATCAATAAAAATATAATCTATTGTGCTTGCATAGGTACCCCTCTTAAAGGTAGCCTTCCGTCCTATGTCTGATAGGGTTCTTCCATTGCAAGCCCTCAGGTTCCTACCAGCAGTTAGGGAAGCAATCTGTAATGCAACGTTAGAGTAGCGTTTACAATGTTTACCAGCTACCACATTAGGAATGCCCCATAACTTGTCCTCCTCTTCAAGAGAAGCACTTAATAGAGCGGAAGGCTCAAACACAGCGTTGAAGTCCCCAGCAACTATAATTTTGGAATTCACTTAAAAACCCTCTGCTAGATCATCTAGTTAAAGAGACTACTGTGGATTCGCTTTTAGGAGGTTCTGTTCTAGCATAGACATTTAGCACAGACACGACTAAGCCAGACAGAAATGTAAGCTGGATACCCATAATGTCAAGTGAGTTTATCGAAAGTTGCTTGTATCTGCAGGCTAAAGTATTTCTAACCAAAATTAACAGACCGCCTCTGGCCCTACCTGACATGTTCAGCGGTAGGGCATCCACACAGTATGAGATGTAGCCATTGATATGCACCTTGTCAATTGCCCAGGTTTCTTGGAAAACACAAATATCTGCATTTCCTGGGCCGATGAACCATTCGGGGTCAAGGAGCTTTGAGTGTATCCCTGCTAAGTTCCATGATAATAAGGGTAGACTATTATTTGTCCTGTTTCCACCAACAGGAACTCCCTCAACAACATCTGCTGCACAATCGGCTGTGTGTACAATTCCGTCCTCAGCGGTCATAATTGGAAAGTTTCTAGCTCCCAGTCCAGTATAGGTCTTACCATCATGTGACTCATGAGGTACACCACTGTCAATACTCTGGGAGACTGCGGGTGACACTGCAGAGTAGTGATATATACAAACTCTGAGTGTGGGCTACCAATTATAGATTTTACAATTGAGGCCCCAGTCAATAAACCTCAAGTATTCCACACTGAAATGTTGATTGTCTACAGGCAATTTACCGCTTACCATGGCCAAATTGTCCAATCTACCACTAGCTGATGGGATTAGAGAAATCAGTCAATCGTTCTTGTCTAAAGAGTTGAAAATATCAAACTGATTATTGACTGGGATTCTGTATCTAACTTGCCTCTGCCCACCCATTAAAGACTCCCCAAAAGGTGCCTGTGTCAGACAAGGATGCTTGTAGAAATATCCTAGGGGGAAAACACTAACCTCTGAATGTGCCAATGACCAATTACCTGCCCTTTCTAAAATTGCATGGACTAGGTCAGGTGAACCAAAGGAGACTACAATGCAGTCACCATCTCTAGACTTGTTGAAGTTCCCCACCCAACCAACCTTTCTCACCATTCAGGGGTGGTAGAAACTGCCTTACCAGTCCGAGGGGAGGGTTGTGTGTGAATGAGTGTGTGTTTACCTGGACAGTGGAGTGCAAGTTCTCTGATAGGAATCTTGCTGAATTTTGTGATTGTATTCTCCTGTTTAGCTCAGACCCCCAGGTTCCCTGTGTCAAACTTTTCCCGAGAACGTCCGTCAAAATGGAGCCAGTTTTTGATCTCTGTAGTCTGTTTAGGTACAGTAGGTTAGAGCTGGTCAGATTCTGCGAAAAGGGAGGCATAGAGGTGAGTGAGTTGGTTACTCAGTCCCAGCTTAGGGACAGCCTGATCCAGTGGCAAAAGGATCAGTGGGATCTTGAGCACAGAGAGAAAGATAGGGCCCGGGCCGCACGCCATGAGGGTGGTGAGTCTGTGGGGAGCCCTGAAGATTCTGTTGATGAATGTGAGTTGGATGGTGATGACAGTGGATGGATGTCAGCAGAGAGTGATGACCCCATAGATAGGGAGTCCCTTGCTGGGTCCATTGTCAGTACCAGCGCCCCATCCCTTTCCCTGTCCCCAGAGGAGTGGTTGGATAGGAAGGAAGAGAGGGAGTATCAGCTAGCGTTGGAACAGCTCAGGTTGGAGCATGCCAAGCTAGAGGCTGAGAGGGCCTTGTTCAGGGAGAAGGTAGCCCAAGAGAGTAGGTTACCCCCTGAGTGCATGTGTAATTGTCTGGATTCCCCAGGGAGGGTGGAGTCCAGTGGTGGCAGCTTTTTAAGTGTTGGTGTTGACAGTCCCACTCCCAGTTCCCCGAGTATGGTTCCTGTTTCCCCCGCAGAAGAGTTTGGGTTGAAGTTCAGGGGACTTAGGAAACTGCCTCATCAGTCTTGGGAAGACTTTGAAGATGAGTGTTGTGGAGCACTGTTTGATTGGGAAAAGGCTCACGTGAACGACAAGTCTGGCGGATTGTTTTGCATGGTTGTCACAGAGCACCTGCTCAGTTATTGTGTGCCAGAGTTGCGCCAGCACCTGTTGAAGTTTGGATCGTTTAGTGCATGTGAGCTTGCAGAGGAAGCAGACCGATGGGAGAGTGCAAGAGGTTCCTTAGCGCCGCTAGTGAGTGATTCCAATAATAGTGGGTCAGGTTTTCTCCAACCCAGCGTGGTGGAGGAGGGTGAGAGTAGCCCAGCTAGGTCTCAGTATAGTGAGGAGGGTGTAGGGGCTTGCTGTCTGTCTCAGTGGAGCAGAAGTGAGTGTGAGACCGAGAGTCCCCAGATGCCCGAAGCCCTGCCTCAGAGCCTGGATGGTTTCTTTAGGGAACACCAGGGTGGGGACCTATGCTTACCTGTTAGTCCACTTGAGGGAGACCTTCTAGTGTGTGGAGGACCTGGAGCATCTGTGAGCGGAGCTTCTGTAGTTGTGGAGTCTGACAGTACTGCTCCGGGAGGGAGAGTACAGAAGTCCAGTGAAAGGAGTGATTTGGGAGTGACCTGTGAGTCCTCAGAAGTCCTGGAGTGCCAGGCAGTGATTCCACCAAAGGTTCTAGACCGGAGGTTGGAGGTCCAGGTTCAGGATTTGCCTGACCTGAAGGGTGGGAGTACTGTAACCAGTATCCTGGCCAGTTCTTTCTCCAGAGGTACCGCCCCGGTTGGGAGGGAGCAGGACTCTGGAAGGGGGTGCAGAGGGTGGGAAAGCCCACCTCTGACCCCGGTACCACCTGAGGGGTTAAACCCTAGGTTGGCAGAGTGGTGTTTAGAGGGTACCCCTCGCAGGAGGAGGAGGAACCCTAGGAGAAGAGGTAAGGGGAGGAGAGCCTTCCCTGAGACTCCTGGTCCACCTAAGGTTGTAGACCCTAGGCTGGAGAACCAGTGGCAGTCTAGCCCTGTCTTGCAGACAGGAAGAGTGGAGCATGGCTGTTATGTGCCAGGGGTTACTACCCCCCACTTGGTGAGTTGGCAGGAACCAGTGGCACCTGGGTGGCCTAGGGCCTGGTCCTCGCCGAGGGCAGCTGGAGAGTACCAGTGGGGTAATCCAGTGAGTCCCTACAGTAGCTTTAGAAAGAACCCCAGGGGTTCACAGTGGCGTAAAACAGGAGGGTGTCCCTGCAGTTGCGGGCCCGCGTCCGTGTTTTATCGCCTCAAGCAGGGAAGTCCATCACGGTGGTGATTGGTCTGCCCTGCGTTTTGGCTGGAAGGGGGTTGTGTTGGACTTGGCCCTTAAGGCAGGTTCACCCCTAATCTTTTTGCTTTTAATCTGTGATAGGCGTGGATGATTTTCTGGTCTGTGCGCACTTTTTCTCTGTGTCCCAGAGTAAAGTGCGTGCATGTAGTGAGGCTGGCCTGCTCTCCCATAGGGATGCATGGGGAATGTCTGTGTCCCTAGTAATTCCTGATGTGTGGGGAGTGCCTGCTCGAGTTTGGTATGTGCGTGTTCGTGGGAATGAATGCTTCGCAATGATGTATGTTGTGTGAGGGTGGCATGTGTAGAAATGCCATTTCGTGGACTTGGCATATTGCTGTAAAATATGCCTGCAGTGTGATTGGCTGGAGCTGGCTGGTGAGCCTGGCTCCAGGAAGGCTGGATGGGTCTGCCCGGTGGTGAGTGTGAGATTAGCATGCTTGATGGCTTGGGAGGAGTGCACCTGGTCCCTGATGGGCCTGGACTTTCCCCGGACAATGCTGGCTCCACCCCCTGTAGTGCGACTGATGGCCCTAGCCCTGCCAGTGAATAGAGAGGGTGGTTGAGGTAAACAGAGTACTTCAGAACCAGCTGTGACTGGTTTTCCCCCCACCCTGCACCCTGAGACAAAGGGTTTTCCTGTATAAGAAGGGGCTGTGTCCCCATACAATTGGTCCTGTTCTTGGTTCTGCCTAGGATCTTGCCAGAGGGGGCTGCTGCTGCTGCAGGGGCCAAGAGGACCGCCACTTGGCTGTCTCACTGCTTGGAGACCCAGTGTGCTGGCTCTGGCCCTGCCTTGCCCCTCTGCCTGCCTCCAGACCCTGCTGGAGCTTCCCTGTGCCTGGAGGCGCCCTGATCTGGATTTGTAGCGCTAGGAGCGCTTTCCTTGTGCCCTAGCGCTTTGCTTATCTTTTCAGCGCTGAGCGCGCTTTCTGGAGTCCCTAAGCGCTTGGGAGCGCTGTATTTTCATTGCCGGTGCCCACCCGGCATTGGGACCGATTTCGCCGATTTTCGGCCTTAGCGAGTGCCACCTCGCTTTATCTTTATTTTTGGAGGCCGGTGCCCACCCGGCATTGCCCCGTACTTTGATTTTGTAAATACCTCGAAGGAGCCCACTCCTCGGGTACTGAGAAGCCGCCTGCCTACCTGGAACGGGCCGCCGCGCTGCCCGCGACGACCCGGAAGTGTTCTGGCCGACCGGCCAATCGCAGCGCGGCCCCTGAGAGGCCGACCGGAAGTCCCGCCCCGCAGCCGAGCAGCGCGAAAGGAAGCAGCCGGCGTGTCCTGCCCGAGGCTCCCGATCGGAGGGAGAGCCCCGGGACGGGCGAGGAGGAGATCCGGCCGTGTTCCTGCCCCCGCAGCACCAGCGAAGTACCGGTGAGTGCGGGGACAGGGTCCTTTGTTCGTCGAGCGGCCCCGATTGGCAGAGGGCCGCTCCAACGCTGCTGCACTTCTTTGTGGAGCCCCGAGGCTCCTGGGGCATTACTTGTTTTTGAGTCCCCCGTGAGGGACTCCAACGTGTGTGGCATTCCTTTGTAGGAGCGCGAGGCTCCAGGGGCATTATTGATTCCTGAGTCCCCCGTGAGGGACTCCCACGTGGCCTAATTTTTGGTGCTTGGAGCCCCGAGGCTCCTGGGGGCAATTTGTTTATTGAGAGCCCGAGAGGCTCATTGCCCTAACTGTATCTTTAGAGCCCCGAGTGGCTCAGGTCATTTCATTCAGCGAGCCCAGCGAGTCTCATTGCCCACATCGAGTGAGAGCCCGGAGAGAGGCTCTGGGGGCATTTTCATTGATTTAGAGCGCTGAGCTCTAATTGCACATTTTGTTTGGCAAGCCCCTGAGAGGCTCCTTGCCCACCTTGGTTCTTGAGCCCTCCTGGCTCCAACGTTTCTCAGTCATATTTACAACTGTCCAGCACTTAGTGGACAGTTGCCACGTTTAGGCTTTGTGTTCTGTGCTGCCTGCACAGACCCCCTGACACTGAGACTCAGGGCATTCCGCCCCTTTTGAGGCCAGTTGGCCTGAGGGACCCTTATGAGTGTTGTGCTTTATGCACCCCGCGCATTGTAATTTCTGGTTATGTAATTCTTGCGCATGTGTTCTAACCTGTACCTTTTCTAAAAGTAACCTGATTAGGTAGTCTTATGGTTATCCCTCTTTGCTAAAAGTAACCTGCATAGAGAAATGTTGATTCCGCTTACCTTTTCTAAAAGTGACCTGATTAGGTATTCTTATGGTTATCTCCTTTTGCTAAATGTGACCTGCAGAGAGGATTGTTTATGTTTATCCATTATGCTCAATGTGACCTGCATAGTAGATTGTTGATGGTTCATTTTATGTTTAGGTTTCCTTCCCTTTGCTAAGAGTGAATTGCTTAGGTGTTGGTATTCCTTCCTTAGGTCCTAGTTACCTGCGTGATCTACCTACAGTGTGTTAGGGTTGCGTAGGAGGTCCTTAATGTTCCAGTGATTACTGGATGTGTGTTGCATTTATAATTTTGGTGCTACTCATTCTATGTTTACGACATAAGTGTATATCTACCAGTATTATTTTCTGACAAGTGCCTACCCCTGACAGTGGTCCATGTGGCCCTGTCCTGTACATAATTCCCCTTGTAAATTTTGCCCGTGCCTCTGGCACAGTGTACAGTTTGCGTGCGTTATCTAATGTGTTTTGTTTATTATAATACAAAGGCTATTTTTGATATATATCCTTGTGTGGAGTCTTTCTTTGTGGTGGGCCTTGGGTGTTGTTGCTGGGGTGCGTGTGCAAATACTTAACTCATACCGCCTCCAAGTTTAGCCTAGACTGCTCGCGCCACGCTACCTAGAGGGCGAGTGGGGGTTGCCTTGGTGTGTGACTCCCCTGCCCTGACTTTAGAAAGGGTGATCCCTGACTGACCTCTCCTTTTCTAGTCCGGGCAAGGGGATCACACCCTTTGATAACCCCTGCTCACCCCCTTGGTAGCTTGGCAGAGCAGAACAGGCTTATCTCAGAGGCTGTGCGTTAAGCAATTATGACCACATACAGTAATACCGTGAATGCACTACAAATGGGCACGACACAGTAGTATTATAAAAATAAGTATTTTTATATAAGGCTTAGCACAAGACCAAATAACGACAAACTGTACACAATCGGAATAAATACGTTGGGAAGGAAAAAGGGATAGTTCAAAGGTAGTTTCTTCTTTAGCACAAAGTTTTTAGTATCAAAGCAAATCTTCTTCTTGGCAATGCAGTTCTTAGCAACAGGGTAACCCGCACGGGGGCTACACGACGTCAAGGCAAAGTTAATCCAAAGGTTCGGCGTCGATCGCGAGGAGCGCTACGTCAAGCCTGGAGTCACACGGACCCCCAACAACACAGTACCTTAGGAAAATGAAGCACACGATGATCAGCGGCGTCGAGCAATCCGGCGTCGCGTCTTCGGTGTCGATCTGGCCTCAGCAGGCGTCGTCGTTGATGATGCGGTTGCACAGAGTGAGCAGCGCTCACGGCGTCGAAGGGCACACAGGTGATGCGATCAGCAGCGGTGCAGACACGAGGTCCTCTGGAGCTAGAGCCGTACTCCCACTCACTGGCGTTGCTGCTGGCGTCGGTTGGGCCTAGCGTTCGGTTGTCGTGATTGCTGATTCTTTCAGAGGTGCTGGATTCACGGTTCCAGCAAAATAGCACTTTAAGCAGATGAAGTCCTTTAGCCCTGTGACTTCAGCAGGAGACTGGCACTCTTCCAGTCCTTGGAGATTTTCTTAGCAAGCGTGAGAGTACACACACAGTTCCTCTCTCCTGGTTCCTTGGCAAAAATAAAGAAGCACTGCAGGATTCCCCCAACAACAGCACACTGGCAGAAGGGGTAGGCAGTCCTTAGATCAGCAGGCCTCTTGTCCTTGGTTACAGGGTTCCTTGTCAGAAGTGATCTAAATTCTTGGTTCAGGGGTCCTACTCTTATACCCCTTTTCGTCTTTGATCCCTTTGTCCATGCCGGGGGTTTCCCAACATCCTGGGTCCGTTGTGGGTGGAGCCAGGCAGAAGCACCTGGCCTATTCACTGAGCAGGGCTGGGTCCTCAGACGCCCAGCAGGAGGTGGAGCCAGCATTGACACTGGCAGGAGCAGAGCTATCGGCCACCTGGCAGGCGGTGGGGCTAGGATCGTCCATGGCAGGCACAGAGCCATCAGCCGCTTGGCAGGAGGTGGAGCCGGCATTGTATCAGGCAAGGCAGGCTATCAACAACTACTCTCCCCCTACTCTCAACGTAACTGTCCCACTTATCCCACACTGACTCATCCAGACCTGGGGAGCCACCCAGCTCCTGTCACACACACGCAAAACCAGCAGAAACCAGATATGGTTAGACAAGAAAATAGACACCTTCTAAAAGTGCTATTTTCACACCCAGAGTCCAAAAACCATCCACACCAACGGATGCGTAATTAAACCCCGAGTTCAGGGATACCAAACTCGACATTGCACCATGCTCTCCGAGCCAGCGAGGATCATAGTACTAATAATCCCGGCGGCCCATTCTAATCAATGGAGAGCAGGCTACCTCGCAATAGTGAAGGACCAAGATGGCGGTAATTCACTATTAGTACATGCCAACTTGGTCAGGCGTGTCCTACCTCAGACTTGCAATGCACCCTGCCCGAAGGCCTACCATAGGGGTGACTAACATGAAGCCAAGGGAAGGTTTGGAGGGCTGGCAAGTAGGTATACTTGCGCGGCCGGCGTGACAGCACGAGGCTGCACGTGGGTCTCGCAATGACCGACCCGTAGACATTCTTTTACGAGGCCGCTCCTGTGGGTGGCACAACACGTGCTGCAAGCCCACGAGCGGCATTTGCGTTTACAAGCCCCGGCACTCTGGGTGCACTAGACGAGGGACTGATAGTAAACCAAATAAGCCAAACATGGATACAATAGATACATCAATTTAACATAGGGAGCACTTGCGCTATGGCACTGATCAGCAGTGACACAGCGCCCAAAGCATATACCAGCAAAAACATCGTAAAACAGTAGAGGCAAAACAGAAAAAATGGAGGAGAGACTCAAGCCAATGATGTCAGGTCTAACACGTGTCCCCTCCAGCTGAAATGTGGGGAGAACTACCCTTGACCTAGGGAGTTCTCTTCACTAAGGCGGAAAAATCTGGACAGACCATCAGCATTGGCGTGATCTGTACCAGGGCGGTGTTCCACCGTAAAGTCCATCCCCTGGAGAGAAATGGACCACCTCAACAGTTTCGGATTCTCACCCCTCATCTGCATCAACCATCTGAGGGGCCTGTGGTCTGTCTGAACCCGGAAGTGAGTCCCAAAAAGGTAGGGTCTTAGCTTCTTCAGCGCCCAGACCACAGCAAATGCTTCTCTCTCTATCGCACTCCACCTCGTTTCCCTGGGAAGTAACCTCCTACTGATGAAGGCTACAGGCAAGTCTCGGCCCTCTTCATTCACCTGAGCTAGAACAGCCCCCACGCCATGCTCTGAAGCGTCCGTCTGAACAATGAATTCTTTCGAAAAGTCGGGTGCCTGGAGTATAGGTGCTGTGCACATTGCAGTTTTCAGGGTGTCAAAGGCCGTTTGACAGGCATCAGTCCAGATCACGTTTCGTGGCTGCTTCCTGGAAGTCAGCGACGTCAAGGGGTGCACGATGTTACCGTAGTCCTTGACAAACCTCCTGTAGTAACCCGTGAGTCCTAGGAAGGCTCTCACCTGAGTTTGGGTTTTGGGCGGCGCCCAAGCCAGGATGGTATCAATCTTGGGTTGCAGGGGGGCAACCTTACCGCTCCCTACTTGGTGCCCCAAGTACACCACCGAACCCTGCCCAATCTGGCACTTACTGGCTTTGATTGTGAGGCCTGCTCCGCGCAGGGCCAACAACACTTCCTGGAGGTGGCGCAAGTGTTCCTCCCAGCTGGCGCTGAACACTGCGATGTCGTCCAGGTAGGCGGCACTGAAATCCTCCAGTCCAGCCAAGACCTGGTTGACCAACCTCTGGAAGGTGGCAGGGGCATTCTTCATCCCAAAGGGCATCACCCGGAACTGGTATAGCCCATCTGGTGTGGAGAATGCTGACCTCTCCTTTGCCCCATCAGTCAAGGCGATCTGCCAGTACCCAGACGTTAAATCAAACATACTAAGGTATCGGGCAGCCCCCAACCGATCGATGAGCTCATCAGCTCTGGGGATGGGGTGCGCGTCAGTCTTCGTGACCGAATTGAGCCCTCGGTAATCCACGCAGAACCGGAGTTCCGGTGAAGCACCAGGCGCTGCAGCCTTCGGGACCAAGACCACTGGGCTGGCCCAAGGACTGTTAGAGGACTCAATCACCCCTAACGCAAACATCTTGGAGACCTCCTCCTTAATGTACACTCTGACCTTGTCAGTCACCCTGTAAGCCTTGTGCTTCACAGGAGGGCTGTCTCCGGTGTCAACGTCATGGACACACCAATGCGTGACACCCGGAACCAAGGAAAACAGATCCGGGAATTGTCCCAACAGTTGGCGACAATCCTGTTTCTGCTCAAGGGTCAGTGTGTCAGAGAGGACCACACCATCCACCGACCCATCTTGCTCTTTAGCACACAGGAGGTCAGGAAGAGGCTCACTCTCCTCCTCCGTTCCATCATCTGTAGCTAGGAGCATGCCCACTTCGGACCTTTCTAAGTGGGGCTTCAAGCGGTTGATATGCAGGACCCGCAAGGGGTTCCTGGGAGATTTCAAGTCCACCAGGTAGGTGACATCGCTCTTCTTCTCCACAACCTTAAACGGTCCAGTCCACCTGTCCTTGAGCGCACAAGGTTCCACAGGGGACATGACCCACACTTCCTGACCAGGCTGAAGCTCTACCAGAGTGGCATTCCGGTCGTACCAACGCTTCATCTCCTCCTGGCTGGCCTCCAGATTTGCCTGAGCAAGTTCTCTGAAGCGCCGAGTCTGGTTCCGAAAGGCCAGCATGTAGCTGTATACATCCTGGGGAGGTTTCCTGGGAGATTGCTCCCAGCCTTCCTTGACCAGACTCAAAGGCCCTCTTACCGGGTGACCGTATAAGAGCTCAAAGGGGCTGAACCCTAGAGACTTCTGCGGTACCTCACGGTAAGCAAACAACAGGTATGGCAAGAGGACGTCCCATTTCCGCCTCATTGGTTCTTCAAGACCCATAATCATGCCTTTCAGGGTCCGGTTGAATCTCTCAACCAGCCCATTTCCTTGAGGATGGTAAGGAGTGGTGAACTTGTAGGTTACCCCACACTCCTTCCATAGAGACTTCATATAGTTCGAAATGAAGTTGGTGCCTCGGTCCGACACCACCTCTCTGGGGAACCCCATCCGGGAGAAAACACCCATCAGTGCCCGTCCCACCACGGGGGCCGTCACTGTTCTGAGAGGGATGGCTTCCGGGTACCTCGTGGCATGGTCCACCAAGACCAGGATGAACCTGTTGCCCAGGGCTGTCTTGGGGTCCAGGGGCCCAACAATGTCAATACCCACCCGGTCAAAGGGGGTACTGACCACTGGAAAAGGTTGGAGGGGAGCCTTCCGCTTCCTTCCACTCTTCCCACTTGCCTGGCAAGTGTGACAAGTCTTGCAGTGGATGTCTACATCCCTTCGCATCTGAGGCCAATAAAAATGGGTGACAAGCCTGTCATAGGTCTTGTCCTGCCCCAGATGTCCAGCTAACGGAACGTCATGAGCTAAACCCAGTAGGAAGGCTCTGAAGCGCTGGGGTACCACCAGCACACGGGCTGACCCAGGCTCAGCAGCCTTAGGCTCGCTATACAGGAGGTCGTTCTCCCAGTACACAAAATGTGACCCTGACTGATCACCTGAGGATTGGGCTGAGGCCTGCTGCCTCATGCCCACAAGAGAAGGGCACACATTCTGTTCCGCACAGAATTCCTCCCTGGAGGGACCACCATCCTGCTGCCAATGGGTCAGCTCGGGCAGATCTCCCAGTTCGGCAATTTGTTCCCCTGTGGGCTCCAGGGCATCCCCCTCGGGGTCTACCTCCTCCTGGACCACGGGAACTACGGGGGCCGGTTTCCCGCACCTCCTGCTTCTTCTCTTCACAGCTGGGTCCTGGGCCGTACTTTCAGGCTCCGGGACCCCATCAACACCTTTACTCACTGTCATGGATCGAGTGGTTGCACACACCCACTCTGGCACGTCCAACATTTTCAAGTGCGCCTCCCTCTCCACCTTAGCCCAAGGGAAGTCTTCCAAATCATTGCCCAGGAGACAATCGACAGGCATGGCGGGCCTCACAGCAACCTGAAGAGTACCTGAAACTCCCCCCCATTCAAAGGAAACCTGAGCCACCTCACACTCTTTCTCGGAGTTGTCGGCAGCTATCACGGGGTAGAATGCGTGGGGAACCACCTGCTCTCTAGACACCAAGTGACACTTGACAGCTCTCACACTCGCTCCGGTGTCTCTGAGGGCTTCCACTCTATGGCCATTAATGGTCACCCACTGCCTATATTTACTAGTGTTACTAGGCAGAGGGGGTGGAGGGACCATTTGCATGTCTCCTAGCGAGACCAGGGACATTTCTGCGGGACCCCTCCCACCATGGACAACCATCTTCTCCCCTCCCAGGGCTACACTCACCAACTGACGGGGGGGTGCACGCGGCGGTGCATTCGAATCCTTTTTGGGACACTGGGGGTCATAGAACCGGTGTCCCACCTGCCCACAACCGTAGCAGGTTAGGGGGCCCCTATGAACAGGTTTACCCGTCGGGGCCCCTGGCTTCTTCTCAGGGGGAGGCTGGGAACCTTTCCCTTGGTTCCCTTGGGGATTACTTTGGGGCCCTTTCTGAGACTCCTTCTGTTTTCCCTTGTCCCCCCCACTCTTCTGCTGGGGACCCTGCCCACCTTTGGCTGAGTCTCCCACTGGACCCTTGTGGACCCTGGTACTGACCCAGCGGTCCGCCTCCTCAGCAAGTTTTCTAGGGTTAGATATCTTGCTATCAATCAGGTGCTGGCGCAGCTCTGGAAAACAGTTATTAGACAAGTGCTCCCAAGCAAACAAATCATAAAGAGCTTCATAACTTTCCACTTTGCTGCCCTTTACCCAACCATCCATGGCTCTGCAAAAATAAGACACATATTCAACCCACGTCGTACCAGGCAACTTCTTACATTCTCTAAAAGCTTGTCTGTACTTCTCGGGGGTTAAGCCATACCGCAACATTAAAGCATCTTTCATATGAGCATACAACATCCTATCCGCAACAGGCATGTCTAACAGGGTATCTCTTCCCTCATTCACAAAGCGACCCCACAACCCCGCTCCCCAATCCTTCTCAGGGACCCGGTGGGCCAACAATGCTAACTCATACGCTTTAAACCATTGACCAATATCTTCATTCCTATTGTAATCTTTGATCACATCTTTCGGGAAGTAAAACTTACTTTCTGCAGGCTCGGATAGAATGCTGCCACCAGAGGGATTCAATTCTAACCTTTTAGCTTGGATATCCAGCTCCCTCAACCTGGCTTCACGCTCCAAAGCTAACTTCTCTCGTTCAAACTCTAACTTTTTGATCTCCAAATCAGCTTCCCTTCTACCTCTTGCATTTTCTAACTCCAACTGCCCATTTATCTTTAGCCTTGCCATCTCCATGTTGTAAGCTCGCTCTTTCGCCCTTTCTTCTCTTTCTTCAGGGGAAAGACCTTTGGAGGAAACACTGCTTCCGGGAGAGGGCACAGGTCCATTCACTGGCACCTCCTCATCCCCTTCCTCTGTGGGTACCACCACCACATCAGAGGGATTTCTGGACTCCCACCAGGCCTGCAATGCTTTATAAAAATAATCTTTTCTTGAGAGGCCTGTGGTAGGAACTTTAAACTGGTCGCAAAAGTGTTTCAGCTCATCTTTCTTGTATTTCTTAAGCTTGCTCCTCTCGAACTCCTCCACAACAACGATAGCAGGGGCAGTGACTCTGTTGTCACTCATGGTTAAACTGGCAGTGTTCAAAAAATCAAGTTTCAAGAAAGCGGAGAACAAAAATAGGATCCTCCCCAATTAGATTGTGACTACGTTATGGTCTGCTTTCACTATGTAGCGCACACGAATCACTGTACATGGGTCATAAGTGCAAAGTCCAAAATCCTCACCGCTGACCCACCAATGTTAGAACCGGCTGTCTCTAGTTGGCAGAGGTATACACTTCTGACAAATAGGGACACTCCTTTTCTAGTCAGGGCAAGGGGATCACACCCTTTGATAACCCCTACTCACCCCCTTGGTAGCTTGGCAGAGCAGAACAGGCTTATCTCAGAGGCTGTGCGTTAAGCAATTATGACCACATACAGTAATACCGTGAATGCACTACAAATGGACACGACACAGTAGTATTATAAAAATAAGTATTTTTATATAAGGCTTAGCACAAGACCAAATAACGACAAACTGTACACAATCGGAATAAATACGTTGGGAAGGAAAAAGGGATAGTTCAAAGGTAGTTTCTTCTTTAGCACAAAGTTTTTAGTATCAAAGCAAATCTTCTTCTTGGCAATGCAGTTCTTAGCAACAGGGTAACCCGCACGGGGGCTACACGACGTCAAGGCAAAGTTAATCCAAAGGTTCGGCGTCGACCGCGAGGAGCGCTACGTCAAGCCTGGAGTCACACGGACCCCCAACAACACAGTACCTTAGGAAAATGAAGCACACGATGATCAGCGGCGTCGAGCAATCCGGCGTCACGTCTTCGGTGTCGATCTGGCCTCAGCAGGCGTCGTCGTTGATGATGCGGTTGCACAGAGTGAGCAGCGCTCACGGCGTCGAAGGGCACACAGGTGATGCGATCAGCAGCGGTGCAGACACGAGGTCCTCTGGAGCTAGAGCCGTACTCCCACTCACTGGCGTTGCTGCTGGCGTCGGTTGGGCCTAGCGTTCGGTTGTCGTGATTGCTGATTCTTTCAGAGGTGCTGGATTCACGGTTCCAGCAAAATAGCACTTTAAGCAGATGAAGTCCTTTAGCCCTGTGACTTCAGCAGGAGACTGGCACTCTTCCAGTCCTTGGAGATTTTCTTAGCAAGCGTGAGAGTACACACACAGTTCCTCTCTCCTGGTTCCTTGGCAAAAATAAAGAAGCACTGCAGGATTCCCCCAACAACAGCACACTGGCAGAAGGGGTAGGCAGTCCTTAGATCAGCAGGCCTCTTGTCCTTGGTTACAGGGTTCCTTGTCAGAAGTGATCTAAATTCTTGGTTCAGGGGTCCTACTCTTATACCCCTTTTCGTCTTTTATCCCTTTGTCCATGCCGGGGGTTTCCCAACATCCTGGGTCCGTTGTGGGTGGAGCCAGGCAGAAGCACCTGGCCTATTCACTGAGCAGGGCTGGGTCCTCAGACGCCCAGCAGGAGGTGGAGCCAGCATTGACAATGGCAGGAGCAGAGCTATCGGCCACCTGGCAGGAGGTGGGGCTAGGATCGTCCATGGCAGGCACAGAGCCATCAGCCGCTTGGCAGGAGGTGGAGCCGGCATTGTATCAGGCAAGGCAGGCTATCAACAACTACTCTCCCCCTACTCTCAACGTAACTGTCCCACTTATCCCACACTGACTCATCCAGACCTGGGGAGCCACCCAGCTCCTGTCACACACACGCAAAACCAGCAGAAACCAGATATGGTTAGACAAGAAAATAGACACCTTCTAAAAGTGCTATTTTTGAACCCAGAGTCCAAAAACCATCCACACCAACGGATGCGTAATTAAACCCCGAGTTCAGGGATACTAAACTCGACATTGCACCATGCTCTCCGAGCCAGCGAGGATCATAGTACTAATAATCCCGGCGGCCCATTCTAATCAATGGAGAGCAGGCCACCTCGCAATAGTGAAGGACCAAGATGGCGGTAATTCACTATTAGGACATGCCAACTTGGTCAGGCGTGTCCTACCTCAGACTTGCAATGCACCCTGCCCGAAGGCCTACCATAGGGGTGACTAACATGAAGCCAAGGGAAGGTTTGGAGGGCTGGCAAGTAGGTATACTTGCGCGGCCGGCGTGACAGCACGAGGCTGCACGTGGGTCTCGCAATGACCGACCCGTAGACATTCTTTTACGAGGCCGATCCTGTGGGTGGCACAACACGTGCTGCAAGCCCACGAGCGGCATTTGCGTTTACAAGCCC
The DNA here is from genome assembly GCF_964263255.1 of Lissotriton vulgaris. Classification (NCBI taxonomy): domain Eukaryota; kingdom Metazoa; phylum Chordata; class Amphibia; order Caudata; family Salamandridae; genus Lissotriton; species Lissotriton vulgaris. Next base: position 360,918,007 of record NC_141693.1, on the reverse strand, counting down.
CGGCACTCTGGGTGCACTAGACGAGGGACTGATAGTAAACCAAATAAGCCAAACATGGATACAATAGATACATCAATTTAACATAGGGAGCACTTGCGCTATGGCACTGATCAGCAGTGACACGGCGCCCAAAACATATACCAGCAAAAACATCGTAAAACAGTAGAGGCAAAACAGAAAAAATGGAGGAGAGACTCAAGCCAATGATGTCAGGTCTAACAGGATGGATGACATCATCCTCCCTTAAACTCAATGGGGATAAAACGGAGCTGATGCTCCTGGGACCCACATCTCCGGAATATTTCAACTCTCTCTGGCCCCCCTGCCTAGGCAGCCCCCCACCCCCCAAGGACACCATAAAGAGCTTAGGAGTCTGGTTGGATAAGGCTCTTTCCTTCAACATTCAGGCCCCTAAATTGTCCGCAACCTATTTTGGCCTTCTTCGGATGTTGAGGAAAGTTCTTCCTCTCTTGCCTATGGAGGCCAGACAGGTAGCCGTCCAGGGCCTTATTCAATCCCGGCTGGACTGCAATAACGCTCTATATCTCGGCGCTCCGGATTACACATTACGAAAGCTGCAGATTGTGCAAAACTGCAGCGCTCGAACTCTGCTCCAGCTGCCCCGCAGACAATCAGCTAAACCGGGGCTGATCAAGTTACACTGGCTAACTGTACGACAGAGAATCATCTTCAAGGCAATGTGCATTTCTCACCAGTCCTTTTGGGGCACAGGTCCAGCAATTGGCCGCCAACTTATAACCCAATACCACCCCACCAGAAATCTTAGATCTAGCCAGTCCTTTCTGGCTGTAGTTCCCAGAATTAAGAGAGCAAGAGCTGGTGGTAGGATGTTCTCCCTTAATGCTGCCAAACATTGGAATTCCCTTCCCTTGAAGCTCAGATCCAACCCCAATCTCCTTTTGTTCCGGAAACAGTTAAAAACTCTTCTGTTCCATGTCCACCATTAATCTTCCTTCCTAGCTACCCCTCTTTTGTTCAGTAAACATACCCCTATCAGCGCTTGGAAGCCCTTGGGCAACAACCGCGCTTTACAACTACCCATTTCATTTCAGGAGGTTCTGTCCTAGCATAGACATTTAGCACAGACAGGACTAAGTCAGACGGAAATGTAAGCTGGATACCCATAATGTCAAGTGAGTTTATCGAAAGTTGCTTGTATATGCAGGCTAAAGTATTTCTAACCAAAATTAACAGACCGCCTCTGGCCCTACCTGACATGTTCAGCGGTAGGGCATCCACACAGTATGAGATGTAGCCATTGATATGCACCTTGTCAACTGCCCAGGTTTCTTGGAAAACACAAATATCTGCATTTCCTGGGCCGACTAACCATTCGGGGTCAAGGAGCTTTGAGTGTATCCCTGCTAAGTTCCATGATAATAAGGGTAGACTATTATTTGTCCTGTTTCCACCAACAGGAACTCCCTCAACAACATCTGCTGCACAATCGGCTGTGTGTACAATTCCGTCCTCAGCGGTCATAATTGGAAAGTTTCTAGCTCCCAGTCCAGTATAGGTCTTACCATCATGTGACTCATGAGGTACACCACTGTCAATACTCGGGGAGACTGCAGGTGACACTGCAGAGTAGTGATATATACAAACTCTGAGTGTGGGCTACCAATTATAGATTTTACAATTGAGGCCCCAGTCAATAAACCTCAAGTATTCCACACTGAAATGTTGATTGTCTACAGGCAATTTACCGCTTACCATGGCCAAATTGTCCAATCTACCACTAGCTGATGGGATTAGAGAAATCAGTCAATCGTTCTTGTCTAAAGAGTTGAAAATATCAAACTGATTATTGACTGGGATTCTGTATCTAACTTGCCTCTGCCCACCCATTAAAGACTCCCCAAAAGGTGCCTGTGTCAGACAAGGATGCTTGTAGAAATATCCTAGGGGGAAAACACTAACCTCTGAATGTGCCAATGACCAATTACCTGCCCTTTCTAAAATTGCATGGACTAGGTCAGGTGAACCAAAGGAGACTACAATGCAGTCACCATCTCTAGACTTGTTGAAGTTCCCCACCCAACCAACCTTTCTCACCATTTTAAAGTTAGAAAAAAGAGGATTTTCTAACCCTGTCCTCCTGTTTAGCTCAAATAAGGATTTATTTTTCAAATTAAACCAGTGCTCCAAAGTTCCCGCGGACAGTTTAGGAACGTTGACTAATATTATCGTATACAGAGTTTCTTCCGGGGGCAGATCAAGTACATCATATGCGATGTGCTCTCTTCCTGGTTTTTTAAGAGTACCGAAGTTCCTTTGAGACTGTATTTCCTCAGTACTGGAATGTTTGAGCGTATTAGGGAGAGTTGTTTTTGGGGTATTTTGGCGCTGTTCTTGTGTGCTTGGGCTCTTCGTTATGTCTGTCACTCTTGATGATGTTGTCCCGCGCTAATGGTATCTTTGCTTTTAGGAGCGTTCCCTGGGATAGCTATACCCGGGCCTGGCCCAACAGTAGTCGAGTCGCTTTTGGAACTACGGGTGGACCCATTGAGCTGAACAGGCTTAGGGCAGATAGATCTATCTTGGGTTAACTAGAAAGAATGAGTATTCTTAGGGTGTGACTGTTTCTGTGTGTCTAAGGAAGCAGCTCTAGTTAATTTGTCGATTTCCTTTTCAGTAACTGTGTGTTTACATAACCAACACACACATTTTGTGAGCCCCAGCAAAGTACCATTTCTGTTGTTCTTGCCCACTTTCAACTAGAAAACAGACTTGTTTAGGCTACTTATTGCAGCCTGGCACCTGCTTGTTGTCAAGTGTTGTGTGTTGTCAAGTGTCAAGTGTTGTGGTGAATTCGCCACAATAACCGTTCAGCTCTACACCACCAAGAAACCACACATCAAAGGGTTTAATAGTCTAATACTTTTGTAATAAATAATATGTCAATACTTTGGTGACATACAGACACATCCCGAGATAACGTGCAGCCTTTACCTAAGCATTGCAGCAATAAGACATTGGGCTTTCATGGTGGTAATTGTTTTATTACTGGCAAATCCGCCCTGAGATTACGTAGAGCCGGTTTCAAGGCATTCCCAGGGGCAGTAGCTATCCGGGGTGAGGGTAGGGGCAATGGCTCTCCGGTTTCCGGGTAGGGGAGGGGGGTGGGGGGAGGAGAGGTTCAGCCCTGATTAAAGCTGTAATTTACTAACCCACCAGCAGCTGGTCAGAGGCACTTGTTTCCTTGCTTCCATCCGGGCCCACGGCCCCACTGCCTCTCTACTGGTATAATGACGCAGGTCTCATTACTATGGACAGTTTGCCTATTGCCTGTTCCACTTCTCAGACTGTGTCTGTCGCGATATAACGCTTTCGTACTCATAGTTATGAGTGCTTAGCTCACTTCCTGTCTCTGCCCCCGCGCCACCAGACACGTGACGTCACAGGCACACAATGACTGTCCTGTGTAGATGAAGTGACCTGTGTGGCTGGGTGTTGGTGCTCCTAATCGGAGACAGATCACCAACGGCAAAGGTTTCGATGTCAGGTGTTTTGAAAGGTTTGTAGACACAATAGATATCTTGTGACTAATACGGAGTTTCGTTTTCTTCCTTGCATGTTACAGTTTTGGATTTGTGTCAGTATTTTTTACCGCCTTCATTCTTTCACTTTGTAGCTTTCTTTAAAACATAATTAATTATATGTTCGTGCCCAGTAAGAGCAACTGTTCAATTTAAACGTGCCACCCCCACCTGTATTAGATGCATACCACGCTTCCCCAGCCCCCACCAAAGACGCCGGCCTCCCCCGGCTGTTTTATTTTGTGTAAACACGTGTACAGTGAGCCAGCAGCCCAGAATATCTGGCTCCCGGGGGCATTTCTTCTGTGAAAACAGCACGAACGCAGCAGGAAATCGCTTGAATTAGACTGTGGGAAGCGCGGGTGCCGCCCCCGGGGGCTGGGCGGGGAAGACGAGCGTCCATGACAGGCCCACGCGCCCCGAGCCTGGGAAGAGCGGCCTCTGGTGACTTTCACTGCACCCTGTCACCTGCTGAAGGATCATCACTCTCCCTGTCGCCCACCTCACTCTCTGCCCCGTTCGCCGTTGTTAATCACCCTTCCATTCCGCCATTAGCGCCGACATGATCCAAGCGGGCGGTGGAGCGCTTTACATTGACATAAAACACATGTAATATTTATAGTTTAATATTTACAGAGTTGCTAACAATACAGTATGCATACAATATTCAGGTAAGTGCACATAGCTTATGGGTGTAAGGCAACAAAGCAGGTGACAGCTACATTATTGGCTCCTCTTAATAAAATGGTTTGGAAATCATGCAACACGCCTGCAACGAGCATTGCCTAATCGCACCGCGTCCATGTTTTGTACTTCTTTCATATTTCAATCTTTACGCCTCTTGAATTCCCGCTCCCCCTCCCATGGAAACTTGTCTTTTATTTGCAATTCACGTATATATATTTTCATTTGTGTGTCTGTGTATCCACCTGTATGCAGTGGCGGCTCCTCTGTTATGGCGGTGGAGTGTTTGCCCTACTGCTTTTAAGCAGTGCGTGGCGTACATAGTAGAAACGTAACATGATAACTTTGTGTTATTATCATTTTATGCTTCCTGCTGCTTTGCGGGTGGGCGGGGCTGCTCTGCTCTCGGAGCAGTGCTGGGAGGAGTGGTTTGACCACTCCTAAGTGGGCAATGACTGTTTGTTGGGCCCTCTCAGGCAGCCCAAACCAGTCATGCGCACTTTCCCCTTCTCCATGCAGGCCGCATTACAGCATGCATGGAGAACGGATGTATGACATTACAATGCATGCTTTTACCACGCATGCATTTACAACGCAGTATTTACAACGAAAACCTTTACAACGCATAGCGCTTTGGGGTGCTGGATAGTGAATAGTTTAATTTACTATTCCAACTCCAGTCCCCGTGGACACTAGGGAAGGTGTTGGATAGTAAATTTAACTTATTACTTATCCTAGAGCGTCCCCCAGCGCAATGCGTTGTAATGGTTTGCGTTGTAAAAGTTGCGTGGTAAAGGCACTGCGTGGTAAAAGTTGCGTTGTAAAGGATGTTTCCCATGGAGAACATGCCCACCCCACCAGCCCCTGGCTGAGCGCCGTGCGCTCAGACCAATCACAACACTGCATTGCAGAGTTGTGATTGGTTTAGGGGGAGCATGGCTGCCTGCTTCCTGATCCTGGAGCGGAGACAGGAGAGCAGGAGCAGAGATGCGGGACCCTGTGGGAAGGTACGTTTATTTTTTCTTTCCCTTTTTAATTTGCTCCCTCCGTGCCACCCCAGCGTTCCTTCCGCAACACCCCCAGTGCGATCCCCCCGCCTCTAGCCATGCCGGGCGCCCCTGCCTGTATGTGCTCTGTACACAGCACACCGCGGTTAGCTTTTAGGTCACACGTCCTAGAGAGGGTATGTGCTGTATGTTGCGAGACATATTGTTAGCTTACAGAGGGCTTGTAGCCCACCCATTGCTTGCCATTGGTTGGCTTCCTCGTCCCTCTCGCCTGTTTCTTAATCTCTAGACAAGTGGGCTTTCCTTTCTCTTTGTGCATTAGCTCCTCCCTTGGATCATGTAAGAATTACTTGTGTTCTTCCACTGCTCGTTTTTAAAGCTCTACTTTTTTCTTCAGGCTTAAGCACAAAACATGAGTCCCATTGTTCTCTAGTTATCTCCCTTGTGTACTTCTCTCCCCCAACCTCTGCTGCACTCTTTGGTCTTCTGTCTTGCACATGTGTTTCTCCCACTCTCCAACCTCATTACTTTGTTGCCCGTGTGCTTCTCTCCACCTGTTCCACATTGCTCTTTTTTCCGTGTGCTCCCTCCACCTGTGACCTCAGTGTTTCTTCTGCCACCCACCTGCTCAGACTGGCCCTAAATTGGATTGACCCGGACAGCTCCCTTGCCAGAAATAACATTTGATGTTTGTTGGAGGGTGGAGGGTGTAGTTGCAGTGTGACAGAAGGAGGTGTGACGAAGCTGGGTGGAAAGGCAGGGATTTGTTGGGGTGCTAATAATTATGCTGAGGTACATTAAGGGCTGATTACAAAGTCTTCAACGGGACCCTATTGAGACCAAGTGGGATGGATGAGCTGCTGGTTGCATAATATTAGTCCAGACAGCTCCCTGCTGCGCCCTTCAGATGATTGACGCCCCGGGCCTGAGACCAGCCATGCGCATGCCTTGTGATGGTTTTACCACCCACGCCCCCCATTTTGGTTACGTCCTGCAACCATCCCCGATGTTGCTTCCACCACTGTTGCCTTTGCACTCTGCGACCCTTCATCCACCTGCTTAAAAAACGCTTTTGTGTATTTTTTTCTTCGTATTTACAGATCCAACTCAGGCCAGTAACTAAAAAGAAAAAAGCGGCTGCCTCATTTTGTAGGCGCATGCATTCCTGGTGCACACCTGCATAATGATGTGGCCAACCACGTCAAACGTTTAAAAAACTATTCTTTAGACATGCTGTAGAGCATGGATAAAAACCATTGGCAAAGGCCATAGGTCCAAAAGGCGAGACCTGTTGGCTTTGCCAGTGCTTTTTATTCCTGGCATCATCACACTTTAGAAAACCCTGTCAATAAGTAAAATGCAGACCTCCCTGAAAGAATCAGTTAGCAAGTGTCCAAGGTGTTGAAAAATAGAAATCTCAGGAAGCGAGCGTCAGTTTTCAAGAGTAGGGTTTTTTTAGGCAGTTTTGAAGGATGAGAAAGAGATGTCCTACCAAGTAATTCCTTATTCCCGGAGCAAACTCGAATACAGCAGATTTGGATGAAGGCTATTATGCAGCAAAGTATTTTCAGGTAGTGACTTTTGCTACTGCATAGAAGTGTTCATCTCTCCCATTCTCTTATTCTCTCTCGTCTCCTCGCCGTCTATGTCCCTCTTCTTATGCTTTATCAAGTATTACTGCTGTTCTCAGTCGCTGCCCAATTGTGTTTTCCTATTGGATTATTTGTTCAATGGGGTGAGAGCCCACTTCAAAGAATAATCACATTCCTTGTCAGTGTGAACCACTGATAATAAACTTGTGCTTAACCCTGTGGTAGCTTGGCACAAAACAGTCAGGTTTAACCAGGAGGCAATGTGAAAAGTATTTATGCAGTACTCAAATTGTAATAAAGTGAAATAAACAATATAAGAATAGTCCCATACTAATGTAGAAAAATAGAGAATATTTTAATAAATACTACAAAAAGACAAAAATCCAATTAGCAGAGCCAGAGTTATGAATTTTTAAAGTTAAAAGTTAAAACTAGAGCCAAAAACAGCAAAGAGCCTACTGCAGATATCTTGTTGTGCTTAGACACAGTCACAAGTTCAAGCCAACCACAATGTAACGTGGGCTGGGTACAGGACTAGGTTCTGCCGGCTGGGAGTTATATCTTGTGTCCTTGGTGCAGGGACTGCACGGTGCGGCTCTCGGTTCTCTGTGTTGCTGGGCCCTAGATCCAGTGAAAACTTCAGTGAGAAGTAGTGTTGCTCTGCATCATTTGCCTTGGAGCCGTTGACACCCTTGAGGAGATGCACAATTCTGCATTCAGTTGGTGAAACCTTCAATTAGGCAGGGAGAAGTAAACTCTGACTCAAGCCTAGGGATCAAGAACTTGAGACTAGCACTTGGGTGTAAGGACTCACTCCCACAGAGGCCAGAAGAGGGGACCCGGTCAGGTCCAGTTGGGTCTGGCCAGTTGAAAATCAGGAAAGGCCTTTGGAAGCTTCTTATGTCCCTGTACCTCAAAGAGGAGGTCAGCCATCTGGCAAGCAGGTTCAATCTTCCTTCTTCAGACAGCGGGGAAGTCCTTCTGAATTTTCTCAGGTCCTGCAGTGTTCTGTTTTCTGGTTTTAAGAAAACTATTTTTATGCCCAGTGCCTGCCAGTGGTTAGGGGGCCACCCCTTTGTCTAACTGTAAAACTGGTTTTGACCAGCTCTTCTATTTCGGTTTGGCTCCAGCTTGTCTTGTGAAACAAAGGGTAGGCAGACCCTAGTGTAAGCAGCATCTGCCAGTGACAGGGTAGGCGTCCTCCCAAGTCATGAAGGGCTGCGTACAGCCCTCAGGCTACCCTTTGAAGTGTAATTAGTGCCAAGGCCCAGCTTCTCTCTGGACATCTTTTCAGAAAAACCATCACCTTTCCACACCCAGGCCTTTTTGTCCACCATCTGAGAGGACTATACATCACACCACGGAGGGCCATTAACGGCCAGGTGGCCCTGGAAACTAGCAGAAAGGCACATTGGGCCGTGGTAGATGAATGCCAACTTTCTAAAAGTGGATTTTTTTAAAATAGTCATTTTAAATCCAACTGTACAAATAAAGAGATTTTTAAATTACAATAAAAATGAGTGGAAGAAGTATTTTTCTAGTTTTTTCCAAACTGGATTTAGCTCTTGCTAAGTGCAAAAGGTAAACCAGTGTTAGTCTATAGGAGTCCAGCTGTGCCATATTGAAAAAACTGGAAAGCGGCTTGGGGGGTCTTCACTGCCAAGACATTTTAACCATTTAATATACATGTTGTACCTTTTAAGTACCACTTACCCTGCCCCAAGAGCTTTTAGGGCCTACCATAGGGGTGACTATAAGCAGGCGTGCAATGCCCATTGGGCTGAAAGGGCTTCTGCCCCCCCCCCCCCAGTCGTGTGTGGCAGCCCGGGCTGAGACAGTTTCCCAGAGTCACACACAGCCGCACCCGAGTACTTAACAGGTCTTTAAAAGACAATTTGCTTGCTAACGAGGCTTGGTTGTGTTTTTCACCTCTTCTCAGAGCCCCTGCATCTCCACTCTAACTATCACTGGAAGAATCAGCCCCCCCTGGAATTTTCAGTAAACCTCCCAGCCCCCGAAATGGGGCTCTAGTTGCGCCTCTGACTATAAGTAAGTAATTGAAATTTTGCTACGCGGAACTCCGTGAAGTTACAAAAAAACTCAGCGAAGTTCTGCGAGTGGCAGAGTGCAATGAGAACTGCAGTTTGTGCTAGTATTCTACCCCCTCGCAAACGTACCGTTCGCAATCACAAACTTACTGTTCACAAGCGGGGAAAATACTCTACTGCACATCGTGAAGCAGAGTTTTCTGCACTCCGTGAGCTCCGCGGAGTGCAGAAAACTCGTCGAACGGAGTGAACAGCCTAGCGTTGAAGTGCTTTTCGCTGGGCAGCACGCTGCTCCAGAACTGAAGGTCAGTAGTTAGTCCAGAGTTATTGGTTATTGTGCTCAGAATCAAACCTATCCATGCAATCACTTGTTTCTTTGTGGTAAACGAAAGTAGTAGGAGTTAGGTTGGATAGTTAAAGGCAAGGGTACCAGTGTGAGTTCATGCAGGTGTTAGGTGGGGCGTTAATAGGTGAGCTAGAGGAGAACAGGTGTTTGTGTTAGGTTGGAGGGATATCGCTGTCCTAAAAAGGAGACATTAGGATTGCTGAAATCAGTTGTAGGCAATTTGCAGAAATACAGTGATGGGATAAAGGTGAACATGCAGTGAGTAAGAAAAGGTTGTGCTCAGAGAGAAGAGAAAAGGAAATGATGAAAAAGAAGCATAGCACCACTTAAAAGGCAAAAGGAAAACTGTCCATCAGACATTTTAAGAAAAGTCTGTGTTTGTTTTTCATGGCAGGGTTTAGGCATAAATAGTTTTTTGAGGGGATAGTCTGCATTTGAGGATGCAAGACTATAGAAAGAAGCAATATAATTTGCAAATGAAGATAGCAGCATAGTAGGTACTTTGATAGGCACTATAGTAAGGCATATTATTGGTCCACTATTAGGTGACCACTGGACCTTATCTTTAGCAAGGAGTGTGGAAAAGGTAAGTAAAGGCTGGGTGCAAACACTGAAAGTAGATTTGGCACGTGCTGCATCAAAAGTTACTGATGTTTACTCTCAAGTTTGGCTCAGTATTAATTAGGAGGCTCCATGGGGTTAATTTAGGATATCCGGTTATGACAGGACACAAGATGGAGGGTGAGAACAGCCTCCTCAGATAGTGGAAGTCTATTGCCTGGATTCCTGAGGGTACAAATCCATGCACAGGGGTGAGGCAGCTCCGTGTATAAATTCAATGAAAGATTTATTAGCAATGGGCTGCTCGTTGAGATTTCTGAAGCACAGACCATTCTTATATGGGGGGGGGGGGTGAAGAGGAGACTGCCGGTTTCTGTTGTGCAACCTGAAGGAGACCCTCTGGGTGACGCACAGCCTATTGTCTTACTTGATCACACTTTTAGTTTGACTGATGGCAAGGAATTGCCAACACCAGAGACTACCGTGCTCTGAGGGGCAACACTAAACAAATGCTGCATCATGAGAGGAGTCTGGCAAGGATATTTGAAAGGAAAACCAGTCTAAATTGGTACTGCAGCATATACCTTTTATAGACATTTACCACTAGAAATAAAGAAAATAAACTTCTTTAACATTTGTGTGCGGTCATGCCAAAACCTTTTGATGTGCTCAAACTGCAATAAATTGGAGCTAATGTAGGACTTCACAAATGTTATTTATGTTTCAAGGAAAGAGACGTTTTACAGTTCTACTTTAGTGGGTGGCACAATTTCTGCTGCTGCCCACTAGTAGCATTTAATTTACAGGCCCTGTGTACAGGTAGTACCATATGCGAGGAACTTACAAGTAAACAAAATATACCAAATTGGTGAAGACAAATTGTACAGTGTTTGAAAGGGGGAGCACAGGCACTTTACCACTGGTTAGTGAGGGTAAAGTCACAAAGTCTTAAGTTCAACAAAAAAACGGGTTCAGCAGCATGAGATAACAAGCATTGGCATAGCCAATAGGTCTCGCTTTTGGGACCTTATGAGTATTTAGTTATGCAGCACAATATTCATGGCGCTACAACATCAACTGTTGCATAGCTAACCACTTATAAATTCCCAAGGCGAGACCTATTGGCTATGCTAATGCTTGTTTAATCTGGAGTTCTACCTCAACTGTACCACCTTTTGGGGTAGAATTAACGTTAATCCTGTGAATTTTCATGATTTTATGACAGATATTTTAATTATGTATAACTGCACTTGGAACTGATTCTATGCAATTTTCTTTCTGCGTAACAACTTTCCATTTGGAGGTGTTTTTTTAAATTGCTATGTTTCACTGTATATGTACTGTTTTCTAAAATGTTATGGTCTATTTGCTATGACTCAATAAAGTTAATTTGAGTGGAGACGAAAGACAACAAGCATGCGGAGGGAGTTGTGTCCGCATGCAGCTGACGAGGAGGGAGTGGGAGAAGGGATGGGGTAGGAGAGGGGATTAGTGCTACCCACTGGCTTTTGCCGGCCACCAGCTTGCTATTACGCGCACAAGCATGCGCGACATGCACAGCAAGCCAGATGGCAGCTGTGCATGTCGCGCGCGCAACGTGCGTGTAATAGCAAGCTGATGGCAGGCAAAAGCCTGTGGGTAGCACTTTTAAAACCAGCTACTAAATTTCTCGCCAGACCAGCGCATGCGCTGGCTCTAGCGAGACCTAAAAATCTTGGGGGACCCTGCAGAAAGGGAGATTTCCAACTGCTGGATGCTTCCAGTGAGATAACCCTCACAATTGTTAACCTGGCTTGACTGTTGGTGCCTCTGACACAGGAGTGTTTCTAATGGTGCACAAAGAACAGTGGCGCAGAAGCCTGAGGGGCCCACCAAACCTTGATAGTTTTGCATTGTACAACTCAGAGAGGACTCAGGCCCAGTTTCCTTACTTTCACTAAGGATCATGGCATCCTTGCCGTGTCACTGAGCCTGACACTAGCCCTGTAAACCTTGGAATCAGAGAGTGTCAAAGACAGTGCTACTGTGTTAAAATTATACCTTTTTATTTCGCATTTAGCCTCGGGTAGTTGCTGTTGTGTAATTGAGCTTCCTGAAGACATAGACCAGTTTCAACCTGTAAAGGTAAACTGTGGCCATTTGTCTGATGTGAAGATGCTACCTGGCGACAAGCCAACACGCCTCTCTGACCCAAAGCCCACCAAGCACGAGGGCGGACACTGCTCTGTGTTTTGCAGCTTTTAGAGCTGGTATCACGCTGCACCAGAGATTCTCTGGTCTGGAATCATCTGTAAATGTTTTATTTAATAGAAAGGTGGCAAGGCCATACTCCTGTGCTCTATTATCATTATATTTGTACAGAGAGGTGCATGGGGTCTAAACTCCAGATACAATGCTGAATTTGTTGAGGTTCTGGGGAACATCAGATTAATAAAAACTGCACTTTGAATGCATACGACTTGAGAAGAATGCCCTCCACAATATAGTGGTACAAGAGAAAGACCAGACAGGGAATGAAAGGCAAGCAACAGGTAAGATTGATATTCTCTCTTACGTATTAGTAACTAAGATGAGTAATACAAAATCTGAATAACTGTCCTGTAGATATAGACTACAGCATCATGCCAGTGAATGTAAACATAAATGTAGAGCTTCAAGTTAGCGCCTGTTGAAAAAGGTACTGGCAGAAGACCTTTTCCGAAGTTGCCCGGCGTTAGTCGCCTCTATACCCACTCAAGTTTACCCAAACAAAGAGGCGGGCGCTGGAGACTGGAAGGCAGGAAACAGAAGTTTTTATTCCGACGGAGCAGAACACGTCAAATCAGACAACAGGGTATCTTCACGAGGTGCTCTAACCGCATCTCTGAGGCCTGGCCTCTTATACACGAGTTTATTGTTTTATTACGTTTAAACACATCTCTGTCATTACTTTGATGTAAGGAAAGACATCCTCGGAATCCCCGCTTCAGGCCCGTACCCACACATATTTACAGTTGAAGTCCCCACCCCGGTCACAACAGATGATGTTTATCGCGCAGCTGGACATTCCGCCGTTTCACGGAATGTGTGAGGTTGATCGGATCTCATGGGGTGGGGGCTTTGATCAGCTCAAGGATCCTTTGATGGGGGGTTTCCTACTGTACAGGAGGAAGAGGGTAATGTCAGTATCCGCAGGGCCAGGTGGCAGCTTGGGAACGAGTGAGACAAACGGGCGCAAAGGAAAGAGGGGTGTTATCAAGGGATCCGGGACCATGAAAGGGACGGAGGGAAGTGTCGCGCTGGGAACAGGATGGGGTTCCGAGGCAGAGCTGCGTGGAAGAGAGGTTTATGACCCAAGGCATGTGAGAGCGGGGGCTGTCAGCGTGCGGGGGATGCTTTGCGAGGTCAGGAAAGAGAGAGAGAGACGCGCTGGCTATCAACGATGGGCAGAGAGGCCATGGTGCTCAAAATGGCTGCCGCTTACGCGCATGAATGGGCTCGAAAAGGGGGGGGGGCAAGATGGCGCCGATAATGTTGATGCTGCAGCCTAAGGTTTAACAGTCCTCCCTTTTCAACATATCTAGCCAGCTTGCCTATTCGATATCAATCTTCATTAGATCTCCGACCTCGGCATCATACAATGCTCCCATGCGTTCATTTCTGAAGTCCACAGTTTTAGGGCAAATACAATTTGTGCATAGTGAACACAGAGGTGGCAGACATTGGATTCCTAAGCATAGACCACATATCACAACTACAGGGATCAGGATAATGGTAAACAGTCTCCAGCCCCAGTTCTTAACCATACTCCAGAACCAGCCACCAAGCGACCATTCTTCCTGTTCCTGGTGGACTTCTGAAGAGAGTCTGTGGAGATGTTCGATGGCCTTGTACACTGAGGGTGAATTGTCTGGTATAAATGTACAGCAGCTGGACCCAATAATTCGGCATGCTCCACCACGGTCCGCAAGAACCACATCTAGGACAAGGCGGTTCTGGAGGGCCACCAGGCGGACCGCTTGAAGTTCGGCGGTGTTGTTAGCAAGGATACCAGCTGTGATGTTCATTGTCGTCTCAACTGCCTGAGTCAGATGTCGGATGGCACGGCTGTTTGCCATCGGGCCCCAGAGCGGAACAAGTCCCTTCATGGCATCGAGGAGCTGTGCTCCTGTTGAGTCGGCTTGTTCAATGTCCTTGGCTCGTTTTTGTCTATGATGGTTAGCTGGAGCCACATAAGTCGGAGGAAGGATGAAGGAGATGAAACAAATGCCCCCCCAGCCTTTGGGGAGCCAGGTGTAAGCCTTTGTGCCGCAAACGAAGTACATGTTTGGGGACGACACAAAGGAAGGTGGATCAGTGGAGTCCAAAGTTCTGGTGAAACGGCAGGCACTGCGGCCTACCAGCTGTGTCCCAAGCCCCTCTACGCACATGTGGCCTGTGACGTTGATGACTGACAGGGCCACAGTCAGAGTGGCAGCCGTTCGTTTCCGCAGTTAGGAGAAGGTGGGCCTGGTTGGATTGTTGAACACCTGCATTTCAATTCGTTCTTTAGCAGGGATGTCCATGTGGATTGAGTCGTTGGAGGTCTGCGGGCAGAAATGTGTCTTTGTCCGGTTTCGCCAGACCCCATGATAGAAGTGTGTCATGGTTTTGCCGGTGGTAGCATTGTCTTTATAGCTTTCTTGTAGGAGGATCAGCCAAGCAAGGCAGGAGCCATGAACTGAAAAGGGTGAAGGGATGAAAGGTATTGAGTGTCCAGTGGAGTGGGGTAGCAACCCACAGATCCAACAGTTGGTGGCGTTGGTGGCAAGATTGTGCTGGTGCAGCAACTGTACAAAGGAGTTATTCCAAAATTCCTTTCGTCTCTCTCTGAGTTGAGGAGAGAGCGAAATCAGGTAATGTTCCTTCATGGTGGTAGGCTGAGCAGTGGTCAGGAATGTTTCGTGAGCAGGTGCATTTTCTTCTATAATCCAGAGCGTGGTCATGAGGAGAAAGCAGAAAAGGATCTTGATAAAAAGTGCAATTGTCTTTGAGCTGTGGAGTCTGTCTGCTTTCGGGTTTCTGTAGTGGGTATTTCCTGTTGCTTCCATCATCTTCTTATTTGGCGCTTCCATCATCTTCTTATTTGGCGCTTCCATCATCTTCAAGGTGCTCGGTAGCGGGCAGAACCACAGACTTCGTTTAGCGTCCCTCCGGGTGACCCTTGGTGATGTCTAGGTCACCGATCCGAGATTTAACTTAGTCCGTGGTCTGCTTAGCCGAAGCTCCCTCCTTTCGTCGCAGGAAATACCCTTCTCTGGATGGCACAGTAGGATCAGAGAAATTTGCAAGTTCAAGGGCTTCGGAGTCAGGATAGCAGGCTAAAGACGGTCGGTCCTTGTTTAGGAGCTCTTCCTGGTTGTCGATGTTTTCCGTCGTGGTCAGGGTCGAGGAGACCTTCTTGCAGTGGTGCGCGTGCAGCCAGTGCCGTTTCCCCTCCACACGAAGAGCCGTCCGGGTGGTGAGCAGCACTTGCCAGGGGCCCGTCCACCTGGGTTCCAGACTTTTCGTTCGCTGAAAATTTCGGATCAGCACGAAATCTCCAGGTTGGATGGTGTGACCCGGACCCCTGGAAGCATCGGGGATGGCCTGCTGCACCTGCTGATGAATGACAGACAGAGTTTCAGTCAATTTATACAGATAATCAGACATTAGGACGTCCGGGACGTCATGTATGGAAGTTGGTTTCGGTGCAGACCAGACACTCATGGGGCGACCAAAAACAACTTCATAAGGTGTCAAGTGATGTTTGGTGGGGGTGGAACGCATCGATAGCAATGCCAGTGGGAGGGCATCTGGCCATTTCAGACCCGTGGTAGCCACTATCTTGGCCAATTTGAGCTTCAGGGTGGCATTGTGTTGCTCAACGAGACCCGCAGACTGGGGGTGAAAAACTGCGTGGAACTTCTGCTTGATGCCCAGCCCCTTTATGATGAGCTGGATGACTTCGGCTATGAAGTGGGGGCCATTGTCGCTCCATAAAATCCGACAAAGGCCGTAGCGAGGGAAAAATTCCTTTAATAATACTTTTGCAGTGGCCATAGCAGTGTTGTCACAGGTTGGGTATGCTTCCACCCACTTGCTAAATGCGCATACTACTACAAGTACATATTTCAGGCCTTGGCATCTGTCTAGCTGGATGTAGTCCATCTGCAGGACTTCAAACGGGTGATTTGGGACCCCAAACCCTCCCCGGGGTACTACAGTTCCTTTCCCGGGGTTGTGTTGCAGGCATATCAAGCATTGTTGGACCAGACGTTTGGCAGAGTCTGTGATTTTATCGTTGTGCCAAACTCTGGAGACAAGTTCAATCATGGGGGCTGATCCTATGTGGGCAGGGGAGTGTGCCATAGTCAGTATGGGAATCAGGTACGAGTCGGGTAGCAACCATTTGTTTGTGTCCTTTGTTCGCCAGCAGCCTTCGTCATCCTTCAATCCCACCCGTGTCCATTCAGTCAGTTCGTGTGGTGTGCTAGCCATTTGAATGTCTCTAATAGTGTCCCTAGCGTCAGTCCATTTTTCTGCTTGTGACCTGGTCACGTACATACGTGTTGTCGTCCTATTTTCGGCTGTCGTTCGGGCAGTGATGTCGGCTAGTGGATTTCCCTGTCCAATAATGTCCGTCACCTTCTTGTGTGCCTGGCATTTGATGACCGCAAGCCTCTTGGGGAGAAGGACAGCTTCGATCAAGGCGGAGACTAGATCTCCATGCAAGATGGGGGTGCCGTGTGAGGTCAAGAATCCCCTTTCTCTCCAAAGGAGCCCAAAATGGTGAACCACCCCGAAGGCGTACTGGCTGTCAGTGTAAATGTTCGCTGTGGTTCCTGCTGCTAGAATGCAGGCTCGTGTCAGGGCAATCAGTTCCGCTGCCTGGGCAGATCGTTGCGTGATGCGGGCTGTCTCGACTACAGTTCGAGCCGTGGTGACTGCATAGGCAGCTGAAGTGGTGCCATCGGGGAGTTTGATGCAAGAACTGTCCACCCACAGCTCTCCGTCAGGGTCAGGAAAAGCCGTGTCTCTGAGGTCAACCCTACTTCTAGTCTGTTCGTCCGTAAGAGTCAGGCAGTCATGTACAGGGTGCACATTGGGATCGTTCTCTGGTAAAGGTAACAGAGTTGCCGGGTTCAGTGTGGTGCATCTTTTCAGGGTGATATGGGGTGCAAGCAAAGTCAGCTCGTATCCAGTCAGTCGTGCACTCGTCAGGTGTTGCGTCTTGGTTTGGTTCAGGAGGGTGTCGACTGCATGGGGTGCCAATATCGTGAGGGGATTCGAGAGCACGATCCCCTCACTCTGTCGGATAGAGATTGCAGCGGCAGCTACAGCTCGAAGGCAGGCAGGCAAGGCTCTGGCTACAGGGTCAAGAGTGGCAGAGAAGTAAGCGCACGGTCGTTGCTTTGGGCCAATGGACTGGGTCAGGACAGATAAAGCGCACCCCTCCCTTTCGTGAGTGTAAAGGGAGAAGGGCTTTGTGTAATCAGGGGTGCCTAGGACAGGGGCCGAACAAAGGGCATCTCGTAGTTCCGTGAAGGAGGTTTGGCATTCGGGGGTCCAAGGGAGTGGGAAGGGGACGTCTTTGGCTAGCAGAGAAAGCAGTGGTTTCACAATGAGGCTGAAGTTTGGTAACCACTGTCGGCAGAAGGAGGTGAGGCCTAGTAGGGAGCAAACCTGTTTCTGAGTCTTAGGGACAGGTGTTTCGAGAATGGTTTGGATCCGGTCGGGAGTGAGTTTCCTTCCGTCTTTGGACAAAAGGTGGCCTAGGTAAGTGACCTGGGGTTGGCAGAATTGCAACTTCTTCTTGGAGACCTTGTGGCCGTTTTCCGCAAGGAAGTGCAGGAGTTGAATGGTGGCTGCAACTGCTAATGGAGTGGTGTCGGCTGCTAAAAGGATATCATCGACATATTGCACTAACACCACTCCATCGGGTAACTGGACTTGATCTAGTTGTCTCCTGAGGGCCTGGCTGTAGATGCTAGGGCTTTCTGTGTAGCCCTGGGGTGCTCGGCAGAACCTATATGAGCGGGCTTTTAGGGTGAAGCCGAAGAGATATCGGCTGTCTGGGTGGATGGGGATGGAAAAGAATGCGTTTTTGAGGTCAATGACAGTGAAGGTGGTGGCCGTAGAAGGGATCAGAGTCAGGATGGTGGTAATGTCTGAGACCACGGGGTACTGGGGTACCACCACTTTGTTGATCTCTCGAAGGTCAATGATAAAGCGGTATGCTTTCTCATCTCCTTCTCCCTGTTTCTTGATGATGGGCAAGATAGGGCTGTTGCAAACGTTGCTGACCACTTCCTCTACCACTCCTGCGTCTATCAGTGACTGAATAATCTTTACCAATGCCTTCTCGCCCTCGGGCGATATCTGATATTGTGGAAGTTTTGGGAGTGTTGCGTCTGGTCGGACAGTAATGTGCACTGGGTCAATCATCATGCGCCCTACGTCCGAATCCGTCTTGGCCCACAGATGCGGAGGCAGAGTGTCAAGCAGGGAGGTGTCAGCGTCGGTGATGGAAAACATGCGTCGGGGAGGGCAATGTCTAAGCAGAACGGGGTTGTCGTAAAGGAAAACTCGAACTCCGTCTTGAGAACATCTGATTGTCGCTCGGAAGTGTTTCAATAAGTCAAGTCCCATAATGGCGTCAGGGCTATTGGCAGAAAGCAAAAACGTGGTGTCAGTGGTGTTGTTTTCTAAGTCGAAGAGGATTGGGGCGGACAAAGGGTTAGTGGAGGGCGTTCCATCGAAACCTGTCGATGTTATAAGTGAGCCAGACAAGGGTTCCCTTGGAATCAGTCGTTTAGATAACGCACTACGTGTTGCGCCAGTGTCTACCAGAAATGGAGACTTTGTACCCAAGACCTTAGCAGTGACGTAAGGGCCTTGCTGGTCAACATAGAGCTCGACTGGATCCCTCCCTTGCCCTTGGCAGTCCTATGCAAAGTCGTGGGCGTCATCGTAGTCAGATTGCTGGCATTGGTTCTGTCTGGGTCGATCAAATGTGTTTGGTCTGCCTGATCTATCGTTAGTCGTGTCATTTGGGGGCCCTCGCGGCTGTCCCCTATTTCTCGGTCCACTTGCTATGTCCCTGGGGTCTTTGTTCCTGATTATTTCCAAAAGGATCGGGCATTGGGATTTCCAATGGCCAGTTCCTTTGCAGAAAGCACACTGGTCCTCTCTAATGTCTGTACGTCCAATGTGGGGAGTCGAAGCGCGGTCCTTGGGAGGTGCAGTCTTAGGGGCGTTCGTCTGATAATTTCCCTTGTATTGGTCTCGTCCCATAGTCACCCCTTGCAGTTGCGCAATCATCACCCTCTCTTTCAAGTCTTTCTTCTTTTTCTCTGTTGCTCTATCGTTTTCATTTTTCTGATGTTCATAATATTGGGCCATCTGGAGGATAGCCGTAGGTTTGGAGGCTGCCCAACTACTCTCGCTGGCCTGCAGTTTCTGGGAGACCTCTGGTGACAGACCCTTAACATAATTCTGGACAAACAGATGGTGTCCGGTTGCAGTGGTCATGTCCTGGCCGCTGTAATCGGAGAACACCGTTTCAAACCGGGAGAAGTAATCCGATACATCCTCCTGGGGTTTCTGGCGACAGGCCGTTACTATCGACCAGTCCACTTTCTTTTCTGGAATCAGGGTTTTTTATTTCTGTACGATTTTGTCTGGAAGGTCTAGAATAGATTTCAAGGGCTTTTGTCCAGGTTCTCGTTGTTTATCAATGCCATCGAGTTACGACCAGTTATGTCCAAACAGCTCATGGTGGTCGACTTTCCGGATTTGCTTCCACACATCAGCTGGTAGACATAACCCGAAAAACAAGTCGATGTCAGCCAGGGTCATAATCGTTGAGCCTAGGGCTGTAGCTAACTCAGTATAGAAGGCAGTGGGGTTTTTACGTAGATCGGGCAGAGATTTCCGGAATGTCAGAATCTCTTGCCGGTCCCACGGCTGGTAGACCCAGTTGTACACTACCCTTCCTTTTGCATCTTTGTTATTTGCATCATCGTGAGTCCCCTCACCTCGTGGAGGAACCCAGTAAGGGGCGGCTTCTCGTATCGGCATCATGGCGTTAGATTGCTCAGTTTGTGGTTCGGTCACTACGGATGTCGTGGTTTTAGTTCCCGATTTTGGTTCAGTGAGGTGGCGGAAAACCTCAAGCGTGCGCGCAAGGAGGTCCGTCACATCACACTCGCCCTCATCCCCGATATCGACCTTCTGGTACAGAGTCGTTAGGCTCTCGGGACCTTTGTCTCGATATCGGTCCTCGTATGCGTTCAAGACATAGTAACACAGTCGAACGGTAAAGTGTCGTCTGTGACTTCCTGTATACGATTTAAACATATCTGTGATATACTCTTCATCTTCCTTCCTTTCTACCAGTGTCTTTGCTATCTTTTCAATCCCTGCTCGCTCATCTTTGCTTAATCTGTTTGTTCTTGCAGAGCCGGCCCCTCGGGTCTCGGGGTCGCCTAACGTTGTTGTTTGTGTAGTATCTAATACAAGGAGTTCGGCCGGCACAGAGGTCATGGGGGCCGAAGCTGTGGCACTACTCTTGTTTGTACTTGGGGGTAATGGGTGCTGTGCTAGGAGTTGGGAGGGGGCATATGGAGGGGGCATGTAGACGATCGGAGGACCTAACAGCAGATCATCGTTGGTTCGTTGTTTTGAGGGTAATTCAGGATAGAGCGTAGGGGGCGTTCTAACCGGACACTTGTTTGATGTTTCTATTTCTAGTTTCTGTTTGGCTTCCTCTCTTTCCTTTATCTCTTCTTCTAGTTTCTGAGCAGCTAGGTGGGCTGCTTTTCGCAGCTCTTTTCCCAACCTACTCTCAGTTTTCTTTTTACGATGTTCAGTTTCTTTGCGCCACATGCCGAAACTATCAAGCATAGTGGGCGTTGTCTTGTTTTTACCAAGGGCTGTTTCTAGCGCGCTCATTTTATCATCATCGAAGGATCCTATCAGTGGCCACTGACTTTCTCGATCCTTTTTCGTATATTTATGCCACAGCTTGCTATAAGCTATAGCGATCAATCCATGCTTCATGAACATGTCCTTATTAGGGGTGCCTTCCAGTGGAGCCGGATGGTTCATCTCTAATAAGCGGTCCGGGCTAAACAGGCTACCAATCAGTGGGGAGAAGACAGGCATGACGGAAATGGGGACAAGAGTTAGCACTACCTATCTTATCACTGTGTGCAAAGACTAGACAGAATATTTCTATTCTACGTTGTTTGCAGGCGGTGAATACCTCATGAACCAATATCGAGCGGTCAATGTTCGGTCAATCAAATAATCAGTGGGGAGAATGAGTAGGCCCGCAAAAGTCTGCGTTACCTACCCTTTCACCATCT
Organism: Lissotriton vulgaris; assembly: GCF_964263255.1. Classification (NCBI taxonomy): domain Eukaryota; kingdom Metazoa; phylum Chordata; class Amphibia; order Caudata; family Salamandridae; genus Lissotriton; species Lissotriton vulgaris. The sequence goes on along the minus strand of NC_141693.1, from coordinate 360,896,840 downwards.
GCAAAGAGGGAACCTGTTCTTTCCTGTTTGTAGATAGAGAATCTCCAAAAAATAATCCGCGAACGGTAGTTCGGGTTCAATCAATTAATCAGTGGGGGAGAAGGATAGGCGCGATGGATGACAATGGGGACAAAAATCTGAGTTACCTATCCTTTACTGCTTGCAAAGAGAGAGCCTGTTGTTTCCCCGTTTGCAGGCAGCGAATCTCCAAATGAATCAACAAAGAGTAATACTAGTATTTTTTCAAACAATCAATCATTTCGCAATTTGTCGTGTTTACACGACCTTACCCGGACCGCATGGACAGTTTCTTGTCTTCCGAATCCAGCGCCCGATCGTCCTCTATTCTTCGTATTCCTCGCGGCACTTCTGATGGTTCCCAGTCAGGACCGTAGATCACTCAAGAGAGGTCTGTTCGGAACCAGTGAAGTTCGGATGATCGGCTGTCGGACGAGGGTCTATCGGACAGGTGCACTTCCCGATCGTTACAGTCGTTCACTCTGTCGTCAGGACCTCTCCCACTGGATCCACTGGTCGCTGATGGGCCCCACGTTTGGGACGCCAATTGTTGAAAAAGGTACTGGCAGAAGACCTTTTCCGAAGTTGCCCGGCGTTAGTCGCCTCTATACCCACTCAAGTTTACCCAAACAAAGAGGCGGGCGCTGGAGACTGGAAGGCAGGAAACAGAAGTTTTTATTCCGACGGAGCAGAACACGTCAAATCAGACAACAGGGTATCTTCACGAGGTGCTCTAACCGCATCTCTGAGGCCTGGCCTCTTATACACGAGTTTATTGTTTTATTACGTTTAAACACATCTCTGTCATTACTTTGATGTAAGGAAAGACATCCTCGGAATCCCCGCTTCAGGCCCGTTCCCACACATATTTACAGTTGAAGTCCCCACCCCGGTCACAACCGATGATGTTTATCGCGCAGCTGGACATTCCGCCGTTTCACAGAATGTGTGAGGTTGATCGGATCTCATGGAGTGGGGGCTTTGATCAGCTCAAGGATCCTTTGATGGGGGGTTTCCTACTGTACAGGAGGAAGAGGGTAATGTCAGTATCCGCAGGGCCAGGTGGCGGCTTGGGAACGAGTGAGACAAACGGGCGCAAAGGAAAGAGGGGTGTTATCAAGGGATCCGGGACCATGAAAGGGACGGAGGGAAGTGTTGCGCTGGGAACAGGATGGGGTTCCGAGGCAGAGCTGCATGGAAGAGAGGTTTATGACCCAAGGCATGTGAGAGCGGGGGCTGTCAGCGTGCGGGGGATGCTTTGCGAGGTCAGGAAAGAGAGAGAGAGACGCGCTGGCTATCAACGATGGGCAGAGAGGCCATGGTGCTCAAAATGGCTGCAGCTTACGCGCATGAATGGGCTCGAAAGGGGGGGGGGCAAGATGGCGCTGATAATGTTGATGCTGCAGCCTAAGGTTTAACACCCCTTGTTACGGGTGAGGTCATCAGTCAGGTGCGGCTTCTTAGCCATATGTATTTGACATGTTGCCATTTTCACACCCATGCTCACAATATAAAGAGTGAAACTACAAATCCCAGACTGTAATCTGATAAAAAAAGACAGATTTTTTTTCAATAGGTGGAACACGAGATGATGTTACTAGGTAGCCAAGACCTATTCCCACTATTTTAGTATGCATTCCTATTGCAAGATGTATTGTACTAAAAAATAGGATCCTAAAAAAAGTGTCCAGTTACAGGCTTGGACACCGTTTTTTACTCTGACCCCAAATTAAAATATTTGCTTAAATGGAGAATTGATAGTGGTTATTCAAACACATGCATGTAGAGATTAGCACTGTTTAAAAGAGGGCTATACGGTAACAAAGGGTACAAACATTACAGCAGCTCCATAGCTGTGAGTATTCAAACCTCTACAAGTTTTGTCAGCAACACGAATCAACACAGACCCGCCCTTTCATCCACTTGTGCTGACACAAAGAACCAATCAAAACGTTGAGTCACAAGGAGTGAAGTATAGTGCCTTCTTTACACAAGCAACGCACGGCTATTGTTTTGTAGACTTTTCTCTAATGTTTGCATAATACTATTTTATAAAAATAACCCATTTCATAAACTTCAGAGGTGAGCAAGGAAATATGGAAGCAAGAATGTCGAACACATATGTAACAGTTTGTAAATAACGTGTGCACTTGTGAGCATACACTAAATTCCAGGCCTACAAATTGTAGTGCATTCACTACTGCCCCACCCCGATGCGGCATTGCCTCAATGAAGATGCTACCTGTGAAGAGTATATAATAGAATGGTACACCATATTGCACAGCCGTGACAAGCGTTTCTTTAATGAATCACTTATTCAGATAATACATAGAAGGAATATTTGCTTTCCTTAATGAACTCTCCACTCAAGCAGCCTTGATGCCAGCTATTGTGCCTTTGCAATTTCTATGTTGCCCCCCGCAACACCCGTTTTACTTCTGCCCTGCCACGCCACCCCTGTGTCTCTTACACCATCATTACTTTCATCCTCAATTTTGTCTCCTCACCCACATAAAAAAGCTTTCATGCATGTTTTGTCTTTTTAGTGACAGTATCAACTCAGATCGGTAACTAAAAAGAAAAAAAAGCATTTGCAACCTTTTTTACGTGCTCACATGCTTGGTGAATGCCTACAAAATGACACAGCCGGCCACGTGAAAGGTTTGTAGGTCGAGCTGGAGTGGACTGCGCACATGCGCAGTCTCGCTCGCGAGATTTAATGATTTAGAGTAGCTTTCACTAGCGGGCGTTAAGCCCCGCCCCTACTTCCCATTGGCCGGCTTCACTGTTTATGCTAAACGGTGGCCAGCCATTGGGAAAGAGGTGTTCATGACGTACACTTTTCTCTAACTTTTCTCTTTTTCGGCCGTCCCACTTGGATGGACTGCCCTGACTTCCTGCTGGGGTTAAAGGTTTGTTATCTTTATGGGGGTCAAATAGATGGCCCATAAAGATAACAAACCTTTTACACCAGAAGGAAAGCAGGCCAGGCCGTGAGAAAAGTGTACGTCATTGTGTGCGCTTGTTTGAGGTGTGTTTTTGTAATGCGCTTTTTGTTTTTATTTTGATGGTGTCCTTGAAAACCCAAACAATGTAAACTTCTGCCCGAGCCGTCATGCTATGTCCCGTTGGCATTTTGCATTTTCGTTGAAAGTGGTCCCGCTGTGATTGTAAGCACTTGAGCCGGAGGGGGCCGCGTGGTGCAGGAGGCTGCGCGGCCTCACCTCTCTGTGCACAGGGTGCGGGTGCGGGTGCAGGGAGCTGTAGGAGGTGCCTGCTAGTTCTGCAGAGACCCGCTGAGTCCTGCAGATGCACTGTGCACGATACACTTCCTGGAGCTGCACTCTGCCCAGGGCTGGAGACTGCACTGCTCTCTAGATGCCTGCGCGCTGGAGCCTCTCTGCAACAAACAGGCTGACGGAGTTGCAGAGCCGTTTTCAGGAGTTCAATCCTAGGCTGGGGCGCTCGGCTTGGATTTCGGCCACCGCGTTCGAGAAAGTTCTGATGGGGACAGGTCAGCACAGGGGGGACGAGACTTCCGTTTCTGCACACGTCAACCATCAATGGATGTTGTTTGTTTAAGGAAAAATGGATTTTGGGACCAAAGACTCCACAGGTCGTCTCTACGGGTCTGACTCTGAGAATGGCAGAAACAGGCAGAGTATCACTCCTAGGCCTCTATCCCTCACACCAAGCCTCCTCATTCTTTTCATCACCCCCTGGACTCTCTCCCTCACACAGGCCCTCCTCATTCTTTTCATCACTCCCTGGCCTCTATCCCTCACACGGCCCTCTTCATCACTCCCTGGCTTCTCTCCCTCACCCAACCCTCCTCATTCTTTTCATCACTCCCTGGCCTCTATCCCTCACACCGCCCTCTTCATCACTCCCTGGCTACTCTTCCTCACCCGACCCTCCTCATTCTTTTCATCACTCCCTGGCCTCTATCCCTCACACCGACCCTCCTCATTCGTTTTATCACTCCCTGGCCTCTATCCCTCACACCAAGCCTCCTCATTCTTTTCATAACTCCCTGGTCTCTCTTCCTCACACCGGCCCTCCTCATTCTTTTCATCACTCCCTGGCCTCTATCCCTCACACGGCCCTTTTCATCACTCCCTGGCCTCTCTCCCTCACCCGACCCTCCTCATTCTTTTCATCACTCCCTGTTCTCTCTCCCTCACACCGGCCCTCCTCATTCTTTTAATCACTCCCTGGCCTCTATCCCTCACACAGCCCTCTTCATCACTCCCTGGCTTCTCTCCCTCACCCGACCCTCCTCATTCTTTTCATCACTCCCTGGCCTCTATCCCTCACACCGGCCTTCCTCATTCTTTTCATCACTCCCTGGTCTCTCTCCCTCACACTGGCCTTCTTCATTATTTTCATCACTCCCTGGCCTCTTTCCCTCACACCCTCCTCATTCTCTTCATCACGCCCTGGCCTCTCTCCCTCACACCGGGCCTCCTTATTCTCTTCAACACTCCCTGGCCTATCTCCCTCACACGAGCCTCCTCATTATTTTCATCACTCCCTGGCCTCTCTCCCTCACACCCACCTCATCCTCTTCATCGGGAAACAACCTTTACAACGCAACTTTTACAACGCACTACAATTACAACAAAACTTTTACAACGCAACATCCATTACAACCCATGCCATTACAACGTAACCATTACAACGCATGACACTACAACGGATACCACTATAACGCATGTCATTACAACGCAGTCATTACAACGCATACCATTACAATGAATACCATTACAACGCATAGTACCCTTACACTATCCAACACTTACCCTACTGTTGCACCCCCTGGAGTTAGAATAGTAAATTTTACCTCTACACTATCCAACACTTACCCTTCTGTTGCACCCCCCCGGAGTTAGAATAGTAATTTTTACCCCTACACTATCCAGCACTTACCATACTGTTGCACCCCCTGGAGTTAGAATAGTAAATTTTACCCCTACACTATCCAATATTTACCATATATGCTATGTAATGGTATGCGTTGTAATGATCTGTGTTGTAAAGGTATTATGCGTTGTAATGGAATGCGTTGTAATGGTAGTTTTGTGAAATGCGTTGTAATGGCATGCGTTGTAATGTAATGCGTTGTAATGGATGTTGCGTTGTAAAAGTTTCGTTGTAATGGCATGCGTTGTAAAAGTATGCGTTGTAGTGACATACATCCTCTTCATCACTCCCTGGCCTCTCTCCCTCACACCGGCCCTCCTCATTCTCTTTATCACTCCCTGGCCTCTCTCCCTCACACCAGCCCTCCTCATTCTCTTCATCACTCCCTGATCTCTCTCCTTCACACCCACCTCATCACTCCCTGGCCTCTCTCCCTAACACTGGCCCTCCTCATTCTCTTTATCACTCCCTGGCCTCTCTCCCTCACACCCACCTCATCCTCTTCATCATTCCCTCCCTGGCCTCTCTCCCTCACACCGGCCCTCCTCATTCTCTTCATCACTCCCTGGCCTCTCTCCCTCACACCCACCTCATCCTCTTCATCACTCCCTGGCCTCTCTCCCTAACACTGGCCCTCCTGATTCTCTTTATCACTCCCTGGCCTCTCTCCCTCACACCGGCCCTCCTCATTCTCTTTATCACTCCCTGGCCTCTCTCCCTCACACCAGCCCTCCTCATTCTCTTCATCACTCCCTGATCTCTCTCCTTCACACCCACCTCATCACTCCCTGGCCTCTCTCCCTAACACTGGCCCTCCTCATTCTCTTTATCACTCTCTGGCCTCTCTCCCTCACACCCACCTCATCCTCTTCATCATTCCCTCCCTGGCCTCTCTCCCTCACACCGGCCCTCCTCATTCTCTTTATCACTCTCTGGCCTCTCTCCCTCACACCCACCTCATCCTCTTCATCATTCCCTCCCTGGCCTCTCTCCCTCACACCGGCCCTCCTCATTCTCTTCATCACTCCCTGGCCTCTCTCCCTAACACTGGCCCTCCTGATTCTCTTTATCACTCCCTGGCCTCTCTCCCTCACACCCACCTCATCCTCTTCATCATTCCCTCCCTGGCCTCTCTCCCTCACACCGGCGCTCCTCATTCTCTTCACCACTCCCTGGCCTCTCTCCCTCACACTGGCCCTCCTCATTCTCTTTATCACTCCCTGGCCTCTGTCCCTCACACCCACATCATCCTCTTCATCACTCCCTGGCCTCTCTCCCTCACACTAGCCCTCCTCATTCTCTTCATCGCTGTCTGGCCTCTCTCCCTCACACCCTCCTCATTCTCTTCATCACTCCCTTGCCTCTCTCCCTCACACCCTCCTCATTCTCTTCATCACTCCCTGGCCTTTCTCCCTCACTCCCTCCTCATCCTCTTCATCACTCCCTGGCCTATCTCCCTCACACTGGCCCTCCTTATTCTCTTCCTCTCTCACCTGTTGGTCGTCCACCCAAAGTATTTGCATCCGCAGTCCCTCTACCAATTTGCCTGCCACTACTCCTTCATTACCTCCCGCTGCTCTCTGACACAAGCCTGTCCATGTTATTGCACGTTCTCTTTTCTTCCTGCTTCACGTCCTCTTCCATGAGGTCCCCTCCCTGTCAGGAGTGTGTCTTGCTGTGCATTGCCCTCCCAGGTTCTTTCGTGTCCTCCGTCCCCACCTCTCTTCCCTTGCAATGGCAGTGCTGGGCGATTTGCTGGCTGCTGCAGCAGAAGTGAACCAACCCCTGCCATAGAGACCCTGGCTCTGGCTGCCACCACTGTGGAGGGCTTCTGAAGGCTGAGTGAGGTAACTATTAGCGGCGATACTATGTGTCTCTCGGACATCTTTCAAGTGCTTGCCGTCCTTTTTCCCCAGCACCCCTCCCCCCCCCGAGGGGCGGCAATCTGAGGGATAGCAACGGGCGCCACGAGCTCTAGCTACGCCTCTGAGCATATTAGTAAAACTGCAGTTTAAATGTGAAAAAAAGTGCGAGCATTATCCAGGACTCACTACTTAACAATCATATATGTACCTCAAGAAAAGCGCAAGCAATTAGCGCAATCGATTAATATTTTTTTAATTTTAATTATGAAGCATTAATCAGTGTGACAGTAGTTCGTTTCCATTTACTCCCAGTTAAAAGCAAGAGTTAACTGAATGCTATGCTGCTTGCCCATGGGAACAGTTGCGTCAGAGATAACACTTTTAGTAATGATTATTCCTGTGCAAGGGCAACGCAAAGTCAGGCGGCAGGGCAGGATCTTCCCTTGTGGACCCAGTTGTATCACAGGCCCTTGTGACTGAGTGTAAAGAACTAAGGGCCAGATGTAGGAGCCAAAATACTGGTCGGTAACGGCCGATTTCGGCCGTTACCGACCGGTATTAAGTATTTGGCATGTAGGGGCCCTATTTTACCGATTCGGTAAATTTACCGAATCTGTAAATTTACCGAATCGGTAAAATACCGAATTGGTATTTTTACCGATTCGGTAATTTTTAGATGTAGGTGGGACTCTTCTGAGTCCCACAGGCCTTACCGAATCGGTATTTTACCACCCAATCCAATTGGGTGGTACATGTGTGCATGCACACCTATGCCATGTGACAGACAGACATGCCCTTAGGGCATGTCTGTGTGCCACATGTCACACATGCCACACATGTCACACATGCCTGAATCCGGGGTGCTAGAGGGTGTCAAAGTGACACCCCCTGCACCCTTACAATATTCGGTATTTACCGAATCGGTAAATACCGATTTGGTAATGCCCATTGATTCCTATGGGCTTCAATGCCCATAGAAATCAATGGACATTACCGAATCGGTATTTACCGATTCTGTAAATACCGATTCTTACAGAATCGGTAATTCAATTACCGATTCTACCTAAATCTCCCCCCTTCTATTTTACCGATTCATAAATACCGAATCTGTAAAATTCGGTATTTATGAATCGGTAAAATATACTTACCTACATCTGGCCCAAAATCGTCTCCGCCTCGTTTATTTTGAAAACCACATGAGGAGCGTGCATGTCTTGTCCTAAAAACAGATTTAAAAAAAAACATAATTCGGAAGCCCCAATAAAGTTATACAAAACGGAGTCCCCACTTCGCCTGCAGAATGTCACGAAGGCCCCCGAGTCACCCATATCTCAAATATTCAATGGCTTCGGGCTGAATGGGAGTCCCCCGTTGGGTGGCGGTCTCCCTACTCCGCAAGGGTCTGCATTATGCCTCTGAGCAGCCCCTGTAATGAATGCATGCATAATCTTTGCTGCATTTGCTATTGGTATGCTGTTCAACAGAGGCACCAGAAACCAAAAGAAGTCGAAGACCCAAAACGTGGTGATACTTTGATTTTAATTGACGTGCTTTTTTCTGGAGCTTGCATCACTTTAATGCCCGAGCTAAAAGTATGTAGTTTCTGTCTGTGTGTATTTTGTATACCGGTCGGAGTATGCTGATTCCATACTCGCTAAACCTTGTACCTGGATTTTGCAACACACACGTACACAACTAAACACCTTCACTACAGCTTTAATGGAATAGGAACCAAATCCGCTATCCAAACTCTGATCTCATCTCTCTGCATACCAATTTGTGCTACTAGGACCCTCTACATGCTCCTTATGCAGTCCCATACACAATCTCCGCTTCCTGCAACAACTTTGTCAGATTAAATGAATATTGGCAGTACAATTTCAACAGGTTCCAAATTTCTAATCTTATGTAAATTCGGCCCACATGGTGTTGGTTTCACACATAGGACCCCCTGCAGAAGAATAGGAAGGCCACGTTGTCAGATAATGAATAGTGCAAAAGCCTGGCACAAGCTTTCAAAATCAAGGACAATTTCATGGATATATTTTGGGCCCAACGGGGAGGGGGGGAAACAGCACCAACCACAGACTCAAATTAAGGTGTGACAAAGGCCGCTTTATTGGAAGCAGGTGCACCTTACACACAAAAAAAACCCTTGGCCTGTGCCGTACAAAACTAAACCTCACTAAGTATATAAACCCCCACCCCCTCCCTTAAAATAATTCCCCCCAAATAACAAACATGAAAACAATTTGCAAACTTCAACTTGCCTCTCTTCCTAGCTAAATAACTTGTTTTACTTAGCCCCCCTGACAATCAAACCAGATCTCCTACAATTCCCCTATAACTTAGAAATAACCGCCCGAACGGCTTAACAGCACACCAGCACCTGTTCCAGCGACACGAAGAAACCCCCATACAAAAACACTCCTGATGCACCGGCTCCCAACAAAACCCTTTCAAAACCCCCCTTTCACAAAAAAACCCTCTTAGCTATCAGGACGCTAAGAAAAAGCCCCCCCCCCCAAAAAAATGCCAAACAATCCCACCAACCAAGGGAGGGTGGGTGGGAAATCAATTTTAATCCTGCAAAAAATCCCCCGCCCGGCTGCGATGTCACTGCCACCGAAATGGTGGCCTGTGACATAAAATGGCCGGTTTTATCTTAGTCAGCCCAACCACCAGCCCAAAACAGCCCAACCCAAGCCCAAAAATTACTAAAAGCCCAAAACCAGCCCACATACGGTGCTGGTCATCTTCCCCTCCTTCCCCTGGCCCCAAAACCCCTCGGAGGTAGCAGGCCTCCCGCCGGTCGGCCGCCCACACCCCCCCACCCCCAAGCCCTATTGGGGCCCAACGGGGAGGGGGGGAAACAGCACTGACCACAGACTCAAATTAAGGTGTGACAAAGGCCGCTTTATTAGAAGCAGTTACACCTTACACAAACAAAAACCCTTGGCCTGTGCCATACAAAACTAAATCTCACTAAGTATATATTTTTCCTAACAACCCCTCACCCCCTCCCCTAAAATGGTTCCCCCCAATAACAAACATGAAAACAATTTTCAAACTTCAACTTGCCTCTACCTAGCTAAATAACTTGTTGTACTTAGCCCCCCCTGATAATCAAACCAGATCTCCTACAATTCTGCCATAACTTAGAAAGAACCGCCACTCGAAAGACATACTAACCACTTTCGACCCCCCCTAGGACGCCTGAACCTTCGGATACTTGCGCACCCCTATAGCCTGATCCAATGCCTCCTTCAACTGCACAATATATAGCTCCATCCCATACCAAGACAGGTGGACACCATCTTCCCGAAAGAAATACACCGCCCCGTACCTAAGCTCTGGGTGATCCATCCTACCTACTCCTTCCTTTTCACAAAAAACGTTCATCTCCCTGTTAATTTTCCTCCGAGTCTTATCTATGGCCGCCGGCCGTTCTGCCCCCCTCCAAACCCACCTGGGAACGATCTCTGACCAGATCACATGGCACCCAGCCCACCTGCGCCGTATCTCCAACAAGTCCCTCTTCATCTGTTTGACCAATGCTAAACCTTTGCACAGCACCAAATCATTCTCTCCCAAGTGTATGACCACTACGTCCGGACACACTCCCCCCTTTACAACTTTATTCAAAGCCAGCAACACTCATGCCAGCGCATGCCCCCTTTTCCTTGCCATTGACAGTGAAACAACCTTTCGTCCAATTCCAGGTTCAGACTCCAGTGCTTTTCCCACTCTGCCCTCTCCGTTCTCTTTACAAAAGAATGTCCTAAAATGTATATCTCCAGCGCCGCCGCAGTTGGCCCCGCCACTGCACCTGAAAAGACACACATGTCAGAGGGCGGGAAATTCTCCTTCCTTTCATTTCTCCACCTCTACCCCCGCATCCTGACATAGTCCGATAACAATCCGACTTCCAACGCTCGAGACGCTTGATGTCCTCCTTCCCCTATCTCTGACACGCCACCCCAATCCGGAACGAGTACATCCCGAAAGCCTTCGCGTCCTCACTCATAACTCGCAGGGCGTGCCGCAGGACCCACAATACCTGAGGTTCCGTGACAATTATAAGTGGTGCTTTCGACTCGCGCAAATATGGTCGAGTCTGGTATCTATGAACCGCAAATGACGAGTTTAGTGGGTGTACGCAGTTTCGTTGTGCTAACCTAAACCGTTCGTCTGTTACGTGGGTATTTCTATCTGTACCCACGGGTTCCATCTTAGATACGGCATCCATTTTGTCTCTTGCCCTCAAGTAGCCAGCGAACGGACGTTGTCCGCTTCGCGACCCTGGGATTCCCAAGATATTTGCGGAAGACACATGTCCTTTGTAAGTGTCTTTATGATGAGGGGGATGCTACTGTAAAGCAGATGGCGCCGCTCGAAGCTCATCTTGCCGCACGGACTTATTGTCTCAGCCGTGCATCTCATTAGGCACGTCCCTTTGATGCCTGTATCTCGTGTTTCTTGATACCTCCCCTTTTACACCCTTTCCGATCTCCCCACTGTCTCCGTCTTCCTCTACACCTGTTCTTGTTCCTATTTCGATCTGTTTATTACCGATTGGAATGCACTAATGTTGGGAAGATGGGTTTTTACAGTTGGGAACCGCCAAATGTTTCCGCACTTATGTTCCGGACCTTGTGTGTTTCAAAGTGACCAAAACTACCCCTCTGGGGGATTATTGTGGGAACCGGGTCATAAACTTTTGTGTTCAATGTAACTCAATGGGGAAATTGTGTATAAAAGGAGCGATCCAAAGAACCAATTTGAAGCAGTCTCCCCAAGTTGCACGTGTGTTGCTTGTCGTGACTTCTGTGTTCCCTGCAGTAAATAAACCTTGAATCTTTGACGCCGAAGGAAGTGTCCCGTGTCTCTGTCATTCGTACGCCGGAGCAGGTTACCCACGAAGGTTTCAGGTGTTGTGCCCGGGCACCGCTGGGTTTTAAAGAACCCGGTCCTTCAGTTGGCGCCCAACGTGGGGCTGCATCAGTGGTACCGGTCCAAGCCCGACGATCGTGAGGACCTTCGTGTGAAATCTCCGAGGGAAGGTGCACCCCGCTTCATCGATCCTGTTGTCGAAATAAGTGGCCCGAAGACTTTTCCCGTGAAGATTCCCGCCTCCTGACGGCTGCGACGGACTGTTGCCCTGACTGTAGACCTGTTTTGGCGCCTGGCGTAGACCTTGGTAGAGCGAGACGATTGACGGGCCTTCCTGGTGACGCCATTGATCTTTGAGTTAAGTATTTGTGGGTCGCTCCCAGAGTCCTTGGTTGTTGACACTTTAGCGAGTGTTTTTGTTGTTGACGCTGTGAGAGTGTTTTTGTCGATGACACTTTTCTAGCGTTTTTGTTGTTGTTGTGTTGTTTGACGACTGCAGCCGCCAAAAACCGAGGGTTTTGTTCTTTGCTGGGACTTGGTAAATCCCGTAACCCTTGAAGTTTGTGAAACTCGGCTAGTGTGCAAGATGCCTGGTCGCAGTACTTTGTTTAGTTGCTTCAGACCTTGTGGTACGGATTCCCGACTGGAGGACTCGTGCCCGATACCTCCGGTTGGAACTCCCACTTATGAACTGTACAGTAAACATGGGCTAGGCCCGATTACTTTTAATGATTATTGGATCAAATATACGAAGAAGGACGGTGACCTTCGTTGGCCACCTCATGGTAGCTTCGAGGCCCCGATCTTAGATAATCTAGAGATTAAATTGTTCGAAAGGAAGTCAAGGCCGGCCATGTTTGATGCCTTTCGGTTGTGGCGTAAAGAAGCCCGACAGAAAGAAATCAGACAAACTAAACGAAATCAGCGAGATAATGTTGCTACTATAGTGAAGAAAGCAGAGCAATTTCAGCGTGACAAGGAGGTTAAGGATAAGGAAGTGTTTGATAGATTACAGCGTATGACCGTGGATAAATGTTATCCCGCTTTGCCTACGGAGTCGGAAAAGAAGGAAGAGTCAGTTGAGGATCCTTTAATGTCTTATCTTATGAAGTCGCCACCTCCGTATGTACAGGGTACCGCAGCTCCCGTGGTTCCTGCTGCACCTATTCCTCCGCCTATTCTTCCTGTGCCTGTTCCTCAACCTGCACCCGCTCTTCCGACTGTTCCTGCTCCTTTGCCTACTGCTATCCCTACTGCTCCTCCGCTTCCACATACTCCTGCTCCCGCTACTGCTCCTGTTTTGTTAACTTCTGCTGTTGCTACTGTTTCTACTCCTTCGCTTGTTAGTCCTGTGTCCTATACTTCTCCCTCTACTCGTTCTCGTAATTCTCCTCTTGCGGCCAGTTTCTTTCATTCGCTCGGACCTGTTCATGGGTCCGCTGGTTCCGATGGTCCTCAGAGACGTAGTCAGCTTCCTGGTAACAGAGAACGTGTTGCGCTATATAATATGGCGATGGGTTGGATGGTAAACCCTCTTAGAAATCCGCCACGTGTTGTACTCGACACGTTTTGTCAATTCAATATACCAACCCAAAGATACGTGTTTGATGAAATGTGTAAGTTCCTTCGCGATCAGATATCGGCCGATGCACCTGACGAGGTGCTGACCGCTTTGTCTGATCTTCAGCTTCAGTTCTCTAACGGACTGATAGTGGATACCAACGTTCGACGTGCTGTTGAGCGGTTGCTATCTTTCCGTCCCGCTCCTATACCTCAAGCCTTGTTTGTTGAGGATGTTGAAAGACTGCCAGACGAGTCTGGTCAATTTCCTATGCGAGAAGTGCCACCGGTTTGGATACCAGCTAATACTGCTGCTCAACCTCCGACATTGGCGCATTTCCAGAGAGTATGGATACATCTCCCATGGAAACGCTCGGAAGTGTTACAGGTGAAGCAGTCTTTGCCTGACCCTCGCAAAAATCCTACAGGATATTACAAAGAATTATCGCAGCTCGTAGATGCTACGGTAATGAATCTTGCCGACATCGATATGTTGTTCGGCAATGTTGTACCGCAACCGGTATGGGCTAAGATTCGCCACGAGAACCACCCGAATGAATTAGGTGGTGCTTGGGCTGCCATTGTAGCGGCAGATGCCGGACAAACGGCTGCTGCTAAACCCGACCAGCTGATTGTTGATCTTCCTCAAAGAATAATAACGGTAATGAAAACTCTTATGCCAGCTATGAGGGTGAATTGGGACAAATTATCAGCTTGTAAGCAAAAGAAGGATGAGATTGTCTCCGACTTCTTTACGAGGTTCGAGGAAGCATTCATTGACCATAGTGGTCAGGATATGGGCACTGAGGGTGGTCAAAGGTTATTCGTGGACAAATTTGTCTCTAACTTATTGCCTGATTTGAGCAATAAATTAAAGAATTCAGAGAGTGCGTGGGCCGTTTCTACTTCAGCTCAGATATTGGCCACAGCACAATATTATGAGAACAGAGAGAAAGAAGAGAACGACCGCGCTGATAAAAAGACGAAAGAGCTTAAGACTAAAGTGTTGCTTCAACAAGCATATCCTCCGCGTTCAAATCAGAATGCATCCCAACAGAATAGATCGCAGTCGCAATCGAATCGATCGCAGCCGCGTAATGATTCCTCCTCCCAAAGATTATCGTTAGGGTACAATCAATGTGCTTATTGTAGACAGGAGGGACACATTAAATTCAATTGCCCTGTTCTGAATGATTGCAATAGTGGTAATTCATCTAAAGGAGGTCGCGGTGGTTCGCATCAGGTATCACGCGGTAGGGGTCGTGGTGCCCAAAATGATCGCTCTGAAAACTCGTCTACTTCTAATAACTGTTTCGATCAACGTGGATCATCGCAAGGACGATCTGCGCAGTACAATGTAGATGATTATTACGTCGATCAGGGAACTGACGACAGTAATTACTAGGACAGCCAAAGACAAGGAGAGGGAGTGGTATCAGTTCCGGTTGATCAGAGAGGGCCTTACGTCGCAGTTGCTACATCGGGCGTCGTTGAGCCTTTTCTGTTGGACACTGGTGCAGCGAAAAGTTCCATTAAACATTCGAAACTCCCTGGCGCACCTTTGTCTGGCTTAACAAATGTTTCTGTTGGATTCTCTGGCACCCCCGTTAGCAAACGAGTTTCGCGCCCTTTGCCCCTTACAATTGGGCCACGTGAGCTTCAAGCTCCGTTGATTTTGACTACTGGTTGTGGTGAAAATCTTTTGGGCCTGGATTTGCTTAAACGTTTATATGCAACTTTGTATTGTTCTCCTGCGGGTGTGAAGCTTACGTTAGGAGAGAGGGTTGTCTCTCCTATGTATTTGTCTCTCGATAAGCTTCCACCGGAATTGAATTCTCTTCCTGCGTCTTTGTGGGCAACAGGTCCCAATGATGTGGGCCTGCTTGACATCTCCCCTTATGTTGTTCAGCTGAAATCTAATGTGCGATTGCCACGTATTCCCCAGTATCGTATCTCTCTTGATGGTGAACGAGCATTGTTAGCGATCATTTATGATCTGATCGAGAAAGATGTTATTGAAGAGACTCGGGGAAACGTGTGCAACAGCCCTGTACTGCCCATCCTTAAACGTACTGATCCTTCAAAACCGCCCGTTTATCGTTTTGTTATTGATTTACGGGAGGTGAATAAAATTGTGGTTCCTCAATTTCCTGTTGTGCCTGACATCACGGCGTTACTGACTCTGATTCCAGCTTCTGCATCGTGGTTTTCGGTGATTGATTTGAAAAATGCGTTTTTCAGCATCCCGATTGCCGAGGAGAGCAGAGACCTTTTCGGTTTCTCTCTCGGTGGACGCAGCTTCCGGTTTAAGCGCGCTCCTCAGGGCTACTGTGAAAGTCCATCGATTTACAGTCAAGCCTTGAAGGGTCAACTGGATGCGTTTAGGTTGCCGGTCGGTGCGGCCTTAATCCAATACGTCGATGACTTATTGGTGGCTGCTGATACTCAGGACATTTGCAAAATTGCTACGGTGTCGTTGCTGCAACATCTCTGTGAGTTGAATCATAAGGTGTCCCCTTCTAAACTCCAATATTGTTGTCAAGAAGTGACCTATCTAGGTCACTTATTGTCAAAGGAGGGAAGGAGGTTGACCCCAGAGAGAATTGCAGCGATTGCGCGAATGGCTGTGCCAAGAACCCAAAGAGATGTGCGTGCCTTTCTAGGTATCACGTCGTACTGCAGGCAATGGATTCCTAATTTTTCATTGCTAGCGAAACCATTGGTGGCTCTTACGTGCAAGGATGTTTCAACTCCTTTACCATGGACGGAAGAATGTCAGAAAAGTTTTTCTGAACTGCGTGATTCATTGTGTTCGGCTCCTGTGTTGGGTACTCCCGATTATAGCAAGCCGTTTACATTATATGTTCACGAGCGGGAAGGTTGTGCTTTGAGTGTCTTAACGCAACCTTTTGGTGGTAAACAGCGTCCATGTGCATATTTTTCCTCGACCTTGGACCCAGTAGCTAGAGCATTGCCGAGTTGCTTGAGAGCAACAGCGGCAGCTGCGGTCTCTATCCGACAATCAGCAGGACTGGTCATGGATAATATGCTTACGGTGATGGTTCCGCATGCAGTCGATACTCTTTTGAATCGTACGAAAACCCAGCACTTGACAAGTGCGAGATTGTCTGGGTACGAGCTGACGTTGCTGGCAAGTCATATCCAAATAAAACGTTGCAATGTTCTGAACCCGGCAACTTTGTTACCAATTAGCGCAGAGTCAGATGAAGTAGTAGAACATGATTGTTACTTGAGGACAGAAGAAGAAACAAAAGGCCGAGTGGACCTTAAAAACACTCCATTAGAAGATCCAGATGGTACATTGTATGTGGATGGGTCATGTTTTAAGTTGCCGAATGGCGATGTGACTACTGCCTATGCCGTTGTAACGTTGAATATTGTTGTTGAGACTGCAAGGTTGAATCAGAATTCTGCTCAGGCTGCAGAGTTGATCGCTCTCACTAGAGCGTGTGTGTTAGCAAAAGGGAAACGTGTGAATGTGTTTACCGACAGCCAATATGCATTTGGCGTCGCACATAGTTTTGGACGATTGTGGAGAGAGAGAGGTTTCTTGACGTCGCACGGTACGAAGATTCAGCATGGCCAACTTGTGAATGATCTTTTGGATGCGCTGACGTTGCCTAAGCAGGTAGCGATTGTTAAATGTAGTGCGCATCGTAAGGTGACGGATGATGTTGGTCGTGGTAATGCGTTTGCGGACGAGATTGCTAAGGAGACTGCCCGGAACCTTAGCACTCGAATGTATGTGACGAGTTCGGTTAGGTGGCCTACAGAATCGAGCATATGTGAAGACACTATTGAAAGTGTGAAAGAAATTCAGAATGAGGCCACCGAGACTGAAAAGGTGAAGTGGAAAGAAAGCGCGGGAAAGTTGGATGTGAATGGTTGTTGGATTGATTTGTCGGATCAAAAAAGATGGTTGTTGCCCGATGCGTATGTGCTGGCCGTTGTGACAATGGCGCATGGGTTAGCACATATTAGCGCGAAAGGTATCTGTAAATTGTTGTCCCCTGTGTGGAAGAATGATGGTATTACGAAATGCGCTGAACGTCTGGTGAAGAATTGTATGGTGTGCATGATGTACAATCCTGGCAAAGGAACCCCAACTCCTCCTGGCAGTTTTGCTCCCCCTTCATGTCCCTTTGAGGTGATCCAATTGGACTTCATCCATATGGAGCGATGCAATAACCTGAAGTACGTTTTAGTTGTGGTTTGCGCATTCTCCCGATGGATCGAGGCCTATCCTCTCAAAGACAATACTGCTTTGTCTACTGCGAAAATCCTACTGAAGGAATATTTTCCTCAGTATGGAATGCCTAGAGTCGTGTGGTCGGATAACGGAAGTGAATTTGTGGGAAGTGTGATGAAGAGTGTGTGTAAGGGCCTTGGAATTAATCAGAAATTCCACAGCGCCAATCATCCCCAGTCAGCTGGATTGGTTGAAGGGTATAACGGTACCCTTAAACTGAAATTAGCAAAGATTCAGGCTACGACTGGTCTTTCGTGGCCTGACGCTTTACCTTTAGCATTACTGTCAACTAGGGCGACTGTACACTCCCGAGTAGGGCTCAGTCCCTATGAAATAGTGTTCGGCCGTCCTGCGAATGTGTGGGGGGTTCCTAGGCCAGGAATGTTCTGTGATCTTGAGTATCCAATGTTGATCGATTACCTTCATGACTTGACTGCTAAACTGAGGTTAATTCACCAACAGGTTCACGACGCGCTGCCGACGCAGACGGAGGGTCCAGGCCACCAGCTCCAGCCCGGAGATTGGGTGGTGACGCGGAACTTTTCGCGCAAGAAAAACTTGGATCCGAGGTTTACTGGACCCTACCAGGTTCTCCTTGCCACGAGGACTGCTGTTCGTCTCGAGGGACGTAAGAATTGGGTGCATGCCACCCATACCAAAAAGGTCCCTATCCCTTTGCCGGCAGACCCGTGGGTGAGGAGAGGCATTGCATCAACTGAAACAGAAGGATTGCCGGCGTTTGTACCTTTCAGCGACGCACAGCCTGTTGGAGAATCCTCAGCGCAGCAGAAAGACTCTGATGAACAATTGTCATCAAAAGACTCAAGACCAGAACACTCAACTGATCAGCAGGACGCTGTCTCTTCAACGGATCCTTTGTTTGACGAGCAGACACGTCCTGGGAAAACTCGATACTTTTTCCGATCTCGTACTAAAGACTAATAAACGATCCTGCTTTGCTGTATTGACAACTGTATTATCCCGTTTTCCGTGATCAGTTTTGAACGTTCATATTATTGCAATTATCCCTGTGTATATACATTGAGCTTCATTCCTTATACCTTTTTGCTTCCACAGCCGAGAGACATTGTTTTTGCATATATATATATATTGTGCATTTAAAGGCCGTAGGGCCGCGCGCGTACTTCCTTCTGGATAGTAGGTCTCGACGCTAGGTTAAAGACCGTCGGTTCCTGGGAACTCCTAGGGATCGACTATCGCTACACAGAACGAAGTGCGTCATGAAACGTTGCGGACGGTCGTAGGGAATGGCATTTTCGAAGCTGATGGACTTAGAAGAAGCTCAAGCTCGAAAATTCAAGCTGCAGCAACTTAGCCGTATGAAATGTTTTATATTTCAAGTGTTTATGTTATTCTTGACTGTTTCTGCATTCTTGGCGGGTGGGGTGTATTATATGACATCTGGTTTTCTGTCTCCAGTGTTACCTACTCCTACACCTGATCCTAAACTTACTACTGTTGCTTCCCCCCATTCCTTTCATGTCCTACCCGAACACGAGCAGGCTAGACGTGCAGAATTCCGCAACAATTCCTTTATTCAGCTCCTTCACCAGCATCAGTTAGTGGTTAACACTACTAATTGTTGGGTATGTGGGTTGATGCCACATACTACGGATAAGGGAATTCCATATCTGGTGTTACCGTATAGTTCCCAAGGGTCTGCTCGAGCATTTCAAACAATGTTTCGAAGCGCACTGGGGTTCCACCCCATTCGAGAACCACGTTCCCCCTACTCTGGTCCTACCTCGTATCAAAAACCTTTGTCGATAGCAATAGAGGACTTAGACAGCGATATCTTTGATCCCTCGCTTATTCCTGAAGAAGAGGTACAAGCATATAGGGTCCTGAGTAGAGGCGAGTATAGTGTGTTCACGAGTGAAAAGCAGCTTAAAAGCTCACCTCCGATATGGGTCGTACCCCACATTGGTAATTTTTGTCTGATGGGTCGTGGCCGAAGATCGAAAGCCCGACTTGGAGAGAGTGCTTGCACTGAAAATTATATGCTGCCGATGGTCTCGTCCCCTGTGTTTCTGGCTGCCAAGGGTACATACTTTATCTGCCATGATCGTGCATACGCATGGTTGCCCGCTGACTTCATGGGCTCATGCTTCATTGCAAATTTGTTGCCTCCGACGTTCACTGTAGATGCCGATTATCATAAGACTAGAGTTGTGAGAGGCGTAATTAGCCAAGAGGATACTGCCGGTCAAGAGGCAGGAGACTTTTTCAAGGGTTTCCTCCCGTTTTGGGGACCTATGGTTAATAGTAGGAACCTGAGACAGTTGACTCGAGTGGTAGAATCAACAGCTAATATTACTGCCAGTGCCCTTGGTAATATCACCACAGAACTTCAGGCGGATAGACTTATGACATTACAAAACCGTATGGTTTTAGATGTCATCTTAGCAGATCGAGGTGGGGTATGTAAGGTGATCCATTCGAGCTGCTGCATTTTCATTCCAGATAATGCTCCGACTGTTTATCAAGCCATCTCTAAGTTGCATAAAATCTCTGAATCCATACACGTGGATGTAGGGGATTGGACGCTGCTTGGGTGGTTTTGGGGCCTGATGTCGACTTGGGGTTGGAAGATTCTGATGATTATCGGAGTTGTTGTGACGTTCCTGTTCACGTGTTGCCTTTGTGTGCAGTGCGGTCCTGCCTTATGTGGCCTCTGTGCTACAACGTGTATGAGACAGCCGCCTGTCACCAATGGGACTCGGTTGGACAGAGCTATGCTACAACAGCATCTAGATGGTCTGATGAATATCGAGTATGATTCCGACTAGTGCTTGCCTACATGAGGGCAAAAGGAGCGTCTGAGGTTCCGTGACAATTATAAGTGGTGCTTTCGACTCGCGCGAATATGGTCGAGTCTGGTATCTATGAACCGCAAATGACGAGTTTAGTGGGTGTACGCAGTTTCGTTGTGCTAACCTAAACCGTTCGTCTGTTACGTGGGTATTTCTATCTGTACCCACGGGTTCCATCTTAGATACGGCATCCATTTTGTCTCTTGCCCTCAAGTAGCCAGCGAACGGACGTTGTCCGCTTCGCGACCCTGGGATTCCCAAGATATTTGCGGAAGACACATGTCCTTTGTAAGTGTCTTTATGATGAGGGGGATGCTACTGTAAAGCAGATGGCGCCGCTCGAAGCTCATCTTGCCGCACGGACTTATTGTCTCAGCCGTGCATCTCATTAGGCACGTCCCTTTGATGCCTGTATCTCGTGTTTCTTGATACCTCCCCTTTTACACCCTTTCCGATCTCCCCACTGTCTCCGTCTTCCTCTACACCTGTTCTTGTTCCTATTTCGATCTGTTTATTACCGATTGGAATGCACTAATGTTGGGAAGATGGGTTTTTACAGTTGGGAACCGCCAAATGTTTCCGCACTTATGTTCCGGACCTTGTGTGTTTCAAAGTGACCAAAACTACCCCTCTGGGGGATTATTGTGGGAACCGGGTCATAAACTTTTGTGTTCAATGTAACTCAAAGGGGAAATTGTGTATAAAAGGAGCGATCCACAGAACCAATTTGAAGCAGTCTCCCCAAGTTGCACGTGTGTTGCTTGTCGTGACTTCTGTGTTCCCTGCAGTAAATAAACCTTGAATCTTTGACGCCGAAGGAAGTGTCCCGTGTCTCTGTCATTCGTACGCCGGAGCAGGTTACCCACGAAGGTTTCAGGTGTTGTGCCCTGGCACCGCTGGGTTTTAAAGAACCCGGTCCTTCATACCTGAGCAGCAGTTACCCTGCCAGCTCCCTCCCGGCCAAAAACGTCCCTTTCCCAGCCAACACCCACCGTCCACACGCCAGCCGCTGTCCCGATACTGCCGGGCAAACCGCCTTGTATCTCCCCGGACCCAACACTACCCAAGTACCCTCGCCAAGCTGATCAGTCTTCGAGCGACGAAGCCGCACCGCCACCTCCTGATCTCTCATGTCCACCTCCCCCCAAAACACCCCTTGTCCACCCGTCGGTCCTACCAATTCCGAAACCCTAAAAGCTCAGAAAAACATCCATGACAACGGTGGCAAACAAAGTTGTCTCCCCCCAGTCGCTACATATCGACAGCAACGTTTGTAACAGACCCGCGAGCATGCCCTCAGTAATGGGCCTACGCTGACTCACCCTGGCCCTTTTTCCCTTGCCCAGCCTTCAAGAAGCCGCATCCTCAATTCCCCCGCCGACGGCAAGTAACCCCACCACAACTTCCCCATGAATGCCACCGCTGACAACTTACCCGCAGGTGTCACCCTCGACAGTCCTTTGTCCATCAAACTCAACATGAACTGTACCACCTGCTCTTCCCGCCGCAACCGGTCCCCCTGTCTTACCGCTCCGCACCTCTGAAACTCCTCACATGCCTGCTGATAAGCCTTTCATGTGGACGCTGCCACCGACGCTCTCACCAGTTGAACGACCCGGCGTCTCTCACTAACCACAACTCCCCTGGCACCGGCATATTGTGCTCGTCCCCCTCCGTGGCTAGCCCATGGAACCTCTGCCACTGTGAACGAGACAAAGCATCCGCAATGTCATTGTCCACCCCCGACACATGTCGAGCTTGAAATAAGATATCATGCTCCAAACAGCGCAGCACGAAAACTCTCATCAATTTCAACAACTGTGGGTCCCTGGCCGACTGCCTATTGACCACCTGCACCACCGCCATGTTGTCCACCTGAAACAACACCCGCTTGTGCGCAAGCTCCCGCGCCCACACCGAAACAGCCACCACCAGCGGAAACAACTCCAGGAAGGCAATGCTCCTCCCCCTATCTTGCCAATGCTGTGGCCACTGCTCCGCGCACCATCTCCCCGCCCAGTAGAGCCCGAAACCGCCAACCCCGCCGCATCTGACGATAACGTGACATCCCAGTCCCAATCCTCAGGGGGCACCATGGGCACACCATTTAAGCGCCCCAAAAAAGCCTGCCACATGCGCATGTCCTCCTTCGTCCCTGCCGACAACCGCAGATGATGATGTGGCAGCGTCAAACCAGACAGCGCCAGACCCAACCGACGGCAGAAAGTACGGCCCAGCCTCACTACGTGGCCCACAAAGTTCAAATGCCCCACCAACACCTGAACCTCCCGGACCGTCACCTTCCGCCTGTCCAACATGCCGCCCACCAACGCCAACATTGCCGTCCGCTTGTCCTCTGGCAGGCGTGCTTCCATGGTCACCGATTCGAGCTCTATACCAAGGAATGACAGCACCGTACTGGGACCGTGCGTCTTCTCTGGCGCCAGGGGCACACCCAGGTAACCCATGAGGTCCGTAAAACCGTCCAGCTGCTGCTGGCAGTCCGTCGAAACCGGCCGTCCCACCAAGAAGAAGTTGTCCAGATAGTGCGTCACTGTCTCAGAGCCTGTGCGCCAGGAAAAAGCCCACTGCAAAAAGAAACTGAACCGCTCAAACAGAGCACACGAGATCGAGCACCCCATGGGCAATGCTTTGTCCACAAAAATGTCCCCGTCAAACTGGATCCCCAACAACTGGTAATCCTCCGGATGAACCGGGAGCAGCCTGAACGCTGACTTAACGTCGCACTTCGCCGTGAGGGCGCCCGCTCCCACCGCCGCCACGATCCTCTGCTCCACGTCCACAGACGAATACAACACCAACGTGAGTTCCGTCGACATATAGTTGTTTATCGACGTCCCCTCTTGCCACGACAAATGCTGTATCAGACGAAATTGACCGGGCTCATTCTTGGGCACCACACCAATAGGGGAAATAATCAGACCTGGCAGTGGCGGTGCAGGAAAGGGGCCCACCATCCGGCCCTCGCTCACTTTCTTGAACAACTTCTCCCGCACCACCCCCTTGTGCGCATTGACTGACTTCAAATTCTCCGCCCACCTGGCAATCCGCGGACCCTCATACCCAAGCCGAAAACCCTCTTGGAAACCCTCCGTGGATAAGACGCCAAGAGGGTCTTGAGGCGGTCCAACCTAACCGGCGTATGAGCCTTTACCCATAGCTCCCACCTCCCCGCCCCCCAGCCGGCGTCCCAGCTGCCGCGGGCTGGTTAATGGGTAGCTCCCCCCCGACTTCCCAGCATCGTACCACTGGGTGTCGCTTCCCGCACTTGGAGCACTCATGCCGAAAACGGCACAGTTGCCTGGCGCATGCGCCATTATTGAAATCCCAACATGCTCCGACTGTGGCCTGTGCAGCGCTCTCTCCCTGCCCCACCCCCCTCAGGTGGGACATGCCAAAAAGGGGGACGGCGCAAGCGGCAAACCTTGCCTCCGGATCCGACGCCATCCGTGCCTGGAACTCCTCGTCATAATGTGACCAGGCATAACCTCTATAGGTCACCTGCTCACGCCTGATCACATCCATGTATTTAAAAAGAGCTATGGCCCTGTCTGGGTATTTCTCACAATATACGCTGGCGTATATCAGAAAAGCCGCTGACCAGTTGTCAATAGTCAGGGGAACTTTGAGGCGCCTAGCCAACTCCTGCTCCTCTTTCTTCGATCCTTCCTTTGCCGTGAGCTCCCTATGGAGGAGTTTCAGGATTTCCACATACTCCCCTTTCCATATCTTTTCCTTCGTTGCCAGCGACAGATGCGCCCCCAGCAGTTTTGCTACGCCCATGTAGGGGAGCTTGTGCACTGGGACATCACAACTCTTCTTACCCCCTTTGTCACCGACGGTCCCGTCGTCCGTTTTCGCTGCCTCCGCACCAGCACCCAGCACCGCCGCCTGCCCCAGTGTCCCCAGACCCCCCACTGTCCCCCGCCAATGCCCCGTCCGTGCCTACCCCCGTGTCCTTCACTTACCGCCCTTTCAGAAGTCGCACCCTGGCTCCCCCCCCCCGAGCATCCATACCCACCGACACCTGCACACTAAGGGGCTTGCCCAAACCCCTCCCCGCTCCACCACCATCCTTACCTGGAGTCAAGGCCGGCGTCCTCGCTGGATCCCGCCGCCTAACCAGTGAACTCTCGGCGCTCCTTGCCATGGGCATGCCTGTAAACCACTACCAACATTGTTACTCCGCTTCCCCCACCCCCTCCCCCTCCTGAATTTCCCCCTCCTCAGCAGAATCCTCCTCGTAGTCCAGTGTCAGTTCCCCCTGCCCAGCACTGGACCCTGCCATCCACTCTACCTCCCGGCCGCCCCTCAGGGGCTCCAGCCGGCTCAACCCCGCCTTCTCTCTACAAGCCCGCATCAAGTCCCCCAACTCCAAACTCTCCCTTCTCTCAGCCACTGTAAATGACTCCGCAGTCTGATCCACAGCCTCCGGACTCCATCCCCGTCCCCCGGCCGCCGTCTTGACCCTTCGGGGTGGGGCTGGCGGGGACCTACCGCCCCGCCTCCCAGCGTGCTCCCTGGAGTGGTCCTGCGGTGGAGCGCGACCGCCCGTACAAGGCAGAGCCGGCCCATCCCCTTAGTGGAGAGGAGCCGCATGCTGCTCTCATGAGCATCTATCCCAGCGTTCCTGCCAAGAAAAAGAGGCGGAGTCCAGCATGCCGGGGAAAAAACGTCCCCACAAACCCCCCGCTCCCCCATATGCCCCCATCCCCCACGCACGCCCCACCCCGCAGAATGACTGCCCGTCCGCGCCGGCCGGGCCCCCCACCCCTCCCCTGGTCCCCCGAACCCGACCAACTCCCACTCTTAAACCCCCACCCGAGACCCCTCCACTCCCCCACCCCCCACTCTAAAGGCTCTCCCCGACCCGCCCCCCCCACACGCCCCGCACCCCGCACCAACCAGATCCCCCTCATGCTCCCCACACCTTGGCCCCTGCCACAACCGGCCCCACCTACCCCCACCCAGCCATAGTGAGCATTGGACTCACTAAGCCTCCGTGGCAGCTTTATACATTTTCCAATGTTGTCAATCTTTTCAACACGGAATGAGTTCATGGTGTTGCATTTGTTTGTGGATTAAGTAGTGATGAGTCTAATATGGTGTGGATTTGAAGACAGCTTTGTTCCTATTACATATGTCTGTGATGTCAAATGTGTAGTAGTAAATGGTTTTGGCTGCAGTGATAAGGGTTGTGCATGTGAAGTACAGACTTTTCAGTTCTGTCAAGTTTTCCTTCAATTATTGTTTGTATAATTTTTCATTTGCAGATGGAGTGTTTCCTGGTTGAGGATTCTTCAATATACCAAAGAGTACAACTTTCTGGGCCCGATTCACAGAACTAACTTAAGACAAAATCCTAAACTTACTACCATTTTGGTATTCACAGAAGGCACTTACTCATTTCGGTATTCACAGAAGTTAGGAGTCCTAACTTTAGGACTCCTAAATGCCTTCAGTGAATACGGAAAGTCTTAAAATTAGGATTTTCTCAATTTAGTAGTAGTAAAATTAGGACTCCTAACTTTAGGACTCCTAAATGCCTTCTGTGAATACCGAAAGCCTTAAAACTAGAATTTTTCTCAATTTAGTAGTAGTAAAGTTAGGACTCCTAACTTTAAGACTCCTAAACTGAGAAAATCCTAATTTTAAGACTTTCGGTATTCACAGAAGGCATTTAGGAGTCCTAAAGTTAGGACTCCTAACTTCTGTGAATACCGAAATGAGTAAGTGCCTTCTGTGAATACCGAAATGAGTAAGTGCCTTCTATGAATACCAAAATGGTAGTAAGTTTAGGATTTTGTCTTAAGTTAGTTCTGTGAATCGGGCCCTCCGTTTTTGTGGATTGTAGTTTTATTATAGCGTTGCTTGGCTTGTTTTGGTTAACTGGTATGGGGTAGATTGAGAACTGAATGGCAACATGACCTCTAAAATACAGTTGTGTTGGTGGGTGGTATTCATGGAATTGCATGGCTGTTGCGTGTTGATAAGGGAAAAATACAACTCTGGATTAGTCTTAGCCAACATCTAAGAACCACACTCAGACTTCCAGACTTCAAAAGAACTGCAAAGACCATTTCTTTCAAGGAGGTCTCTGCCATCATCTCTGGATCTACACCACTAATAAGCATTGAAAATGCAATAGGTCTCGCCTTTTATTAAGTTAAAGCCATTTGCTTTGCTATACAATACCATTAGCAAAGAAAGGGCTTTAACTTAATCAAAGGCGAGACCTAGTGCATTTTTAATGCTTGTTTTTTAATTCTTTAGCCATGCTACACAGCATTGGAGATGCTGTGCAGCTTGGCCAAAGACCATTGGTAAAGCCAGTAGGCCTACAGGCAAGTCCTATTGGCTATTGCAATGCTTGTGTTTCCAGTCATCGTTATACTTTGGAAAACCTCTTCAAAAAGTAAATAACATAGGTTGATAGAATACGTTAGGAGGTGTCCAAGGGGTTGACAAATATAAAACTCGGGAAGTGAGTATAAGTTTGTAATAGAAAGTGATTTTTCAGACAGTTTTTCTAAGGATGAGAAAGAGAGGCCCTGCCAGGTCTTTCCATATTTTTGGAGCACACTCAAAAAGAGCAGGTTTGTGTGGAGGCTTTTGTGCAGAAATGTTTTTCCAGCTTGCAATTTTAGCAACTGCATGGAAGTCTTCTTCTCTCCCATTATTTTATTCTCTTCTCTTTCCCACTACTCTATATAGGTCTCTCTTTAAGCTTTCTCAAGTATCACTGCTGTTTCAGTTGCTGGCCAATCCTGTTTCCCTTTTGAACCCATTAGGCCGGGATGCGGCCAGTGTGGTTACCCCCACCCAAACAAGACAATGACATTCTATGACTTCCAATGGCTGGGTTAACATGGCTCAACTTTTATTACAACGGTTTTCAAGATACACAAATATTACATTCACGTGCAGACATTGCAAATATTTAAAACCTGCCTTGAAACATTCAACGCTATTTACTAAACAGCAGGTCAGAGGGTGCCTGTTACACAGCACTAGGGTATGGACGTTATTTAAGGGTTCACGAGGTTGAAATTGGTACTCCTTGGACTCCCTAGTCAACCCCTAGATCAGAGTGTCAAAAGCATTGCTACTGTGTTACAAAGTCTACTTTTTAGGTCTCGCGCCTGCGATGCATATGGCGAAGCCATATGCCATCGCGCAGGCGCGATACTAATGCTGTCGGGTCTGCTTCCCAGGAGACAGGAGATGTCACGCGCACGCTCTGGAAAGCGATCGGCGCCGGCCGCGCGCGTGCGTTTCCCAATCTCCTGTCTCTCTGGGAAGCACACAAGCATGCACAGCAAGCCCCGCCAAGGTAACTTTGAAATAATCTTTATTTCTTGTTTTCTATTCTAACTGGTCAGCATGTTCTTTCACAACCGTATCCTTCTCTGCATATTTATGTCCGTGGGGCTACAGAATGCCAAACATCGGAGGTTTATAGCCTTTCCTAGTTTCTCTTAACTTCTTCCCACACACTTCAGCCTTTCGTCCTGCCTAAGCCGCTCACACTTTTACCCTGCCTCCCCCTCCGCCCATCACAACATTCTTGCAGGTCTCCCCCTTTCACCACTGTCAGCCATGCCCTACGGCTCCACCCGGGCTCCCTCTACTCAACCACACATCCTTCGACCATTGGACCGTTCCACTCCTCCCCCCACCCCTTAACACTTTCCAACCGCTCATTCCTCCCCAAGTAGTCACTCCTCCGCTTTTCATCCCTCAATTTGTGCACTCACCCATCAGCCCTCCGCTCCCTCCTGCAGTCCCCCATCCACTTATCGCTCTCACCTCTGCACCCACCTCTCTCACTTTTCTTAACTGCTTCTCCTAATCATCTCGCCTCCTCTCTCTCCATTCTACCCGTCAATCACCCGACCAGGACTCTCGCCGGTCTATCCGTCAGTCCCTCACCTATCCACCGATCCCTCACCCATCTACCCTTACGGTGTCTATTACTACCCCAAACATCTCTTCCCCACCCGCTTGTTTCTTTCTCAACTCATCCACCTCTACCTCCGCACTGTCCCAATCCGAACTCCTCGGCCACTGTTCTTTATTTCTCTCACTCATCCGTCCGGTTCCTTTCCCTCTCCTGGTACCTCGCACTATTGTTACTTTCTTAACTCTGCGCACTGTACCCCATCCCCAGCCTCCGCACCCCGCTCCTATATGTCACATCCACCTCACTATTGTCTTCCTCTCATCTTTGCACCCTCTTCTCATCACTCACCCTCCACCCATCTCTCACTTTCACCCTCTCCCGTTTCTCATCACCTCCAACCTCTTCTCACCCCTCCGCCCTGTTCCCACCTCACACCCTCCACTTTGTTTCGATCACTCACCCCTGCCCCCTCCCCCTGTTCCTATCTCTCACCCACCATGATTATGCTTGTTTTTCTTTCTGCTGCATGGTGGTGGGCACGCCCAAGGGGTTACGTAAAAAAAGACCATGCCCTTCCAGAACCCTCACCATTGGAGCTGTCTTATAAGTAACAGCGACAGGGTTTCACGTTTTATCTGAAATGTCTCCTTAGGAAAAAAAAACACATCTGTAGTGGACCAGAGGCGTGATACGCCCACTGCGGAGATCTTTGTGGTCACACCTACAGGCTCCAACCCTTTAAAACACATGTGTGGGGGACTTTCAGCCACAGGTTCCAACGCAGGTAAAACATCTGAGCGGGTAGCCCCATCTACAGTGTGCAAGTAGCATGTTACAATGCGAGTCACTGCTCAAAGTTTCAGCTTACCTCAGTTGATAAAATAAGCACTACTGCGTTGATTGGTAAAACCGGTGGCTATACACTATTTACGAAGGTTAGGTAGGAAACTGCAAAATCGGCGGCAGTGGCTCGCGCAGAATCAGTTTTTTAGGTGTATCTATATTACTTTGATATATTATGTTGTCAAAAAATCGAAAATAAACACGTTTTCCTATAAATGCATTTCTCTACCTACCAGCAATCAAGCAGTTGTTTTCCAGTCTCTGTCACCGTGTTCATATAGGGCAGTCGTAACCTATGTAAACCCATTGATTTTATTTTTGTTTAAATGTAAATCATTCCATGTCAAGCCGTGTGCTTCCAGCCTGCAGGCGGCTGCACCGCTCTGCGACCAGACGTTTGAAGCCCATGTTTTGGGCCAAGCAGAACCCCGTCACATTTAAACACAGCCACGTGCATTGGAAATAAATAAAACAACAGAATGAGTCTTGTGACCCTAGAACTGGATGTACAGACGATTCAAGGGCTTCCAAGGGGTTTATAATCCTGCAGTGCCGGTCTAAATCTAGCTGCTATGAAGTGCAGGTGCGTCATTCATGCTGAAGTAACCAGGGCCTTCCACACATTGGACACTGCGCTGCCTCACACACACTGCGCTGCCTCACACACACGGCGCTGCCTCACACACACTGCGCTGCCTCACACACACACTGCGCTGCCTTACACACACACTGCGCTGCCTCACACACACACACACTGCGCTGCCTCACACACACACACACACACACTGCGCTGCCTCACACACACACACACTGCGCTGCCTCACACACACACACACACTGCACTGCCTCACACACACACACTGCGCTGCCTCACACACACTGCGCTGCCTTACACACACACTGCGCTGCCTTACACACACACTGCGCTGCCTCACACACACACTGCGCTGCCTCACACACACACTGCCCTGCCTCACACACACTGCCCTGCCTCACACACACACTGCCCTGCCTCACACACACACTGCGCTGCCTCACACACACACTGCGCTGCCTCACACACACACTGCGCTGCCTCACACACACACTGCGCTGCCTCACACACACTGCGCTGCCTCACACACACACTGCGCTGCCTCACACACACTGCACTGCCTTACACACACACTGCGCTGCCTCACACACACTGCGCTGCCTCACACATACTGCGCTGCCCTCCCTCACACACATACTGCGCTGCCCTCCCTCACACACATACTGCGCTGCCCTCCCTCACACACATACTGCGCTGCCCTCCCTCACACACATACTGCGCTGCCCTCCCTCACACACACTGCGCTGCCCTCCCTCACACACACTGCGCTGCCTCACACACACTGCGCTGCCTCACACACACTGCGCTGCCTCACACACACTGCGCTGCCTCACACACACTGCGCTGCCTCACACACACACTGCGCTGCCTTACACACACACTGCGCTGCCTCACACACACTGCGCTGCCTCACACATACGGCGCTGCCCTCCCTCACACACATACTGCGCTGCCCTCCCTCACACACATACTGCGCTGCCCTCCCTCACACACATACTGTGCTGCCCTCCCTCACACACATACTGCGCTGCCCTCCCTCACACACACTGCGCTGCCTCACACACACACACACACTGCGCTGCCTCACACACACACACTGCGCTGCCTCACACACACTGCGCTGCCTTACACACACACTGCGCTGCCTTACACACACACTGCGCTGCCTCACACACACACTGCGCTGCCTCACACACACACTGCCCTGCCTCACACACACTGCCCTGCCTCACACACACACTGCCCTGCCTCACACACACACTGTGCTGCCTCACACACACACTGCGCTGCCTCACACACACACTGCGCTGCCTCACACACACTGCGCTGCCTCACACACACACTGCGCTGCCTCACACACACTGCGCTGCCTTACACACACACTGCGCTGCCTCACACACACTGCGCTGCCTCACACATACTGCGCTGCCCTCCCTCACACACATACTGCGCTGCCCTCCCTCACACACATACTGCGCTGCCCTCCCTCACACACATACTGCGCTGCCCTCCCTCACACACATACTGCGCTGCCCTCCCTCACACACACTGCGCTGCCCTCCCTCACACACACTGCGCTGCCTCACACACACTGCGCTGCCTCACACACACTGCGCTGCCTCACACACACTGCGCTGCCTCACACACACTGCGCTGCCTCACACACACACTGCGCTGCCTTACACACACACTGCGCTGCCTCGCACACACTGCGCTGCCTCACACATACGGCGCTGCCCTCCCTCACACACATACTGCGCTGCCCTCCCTCACACACATACTGCGCTGCCCTCCCTCACACACATACTGCGCTGCCCTCCCTCACACACACTGCGCTGCCCTCCCTCACACACACACTGCGCTGCCCTCCCTCACACACACACTGCGCTGCCTCACACACACTGCGCTGCCTCTCATACACACACACTGCGCTGCCACACACACACACACACACACACACACTGCGCTGCCTCACACACACTGCGCTGCCTCACACACACTGCGCTGCCTCACACACACTGCGCTGCCTCACACACACTGCGCTGCCTCACACACACTGCGCTGCCTCACACACACTGCGCTGCCTCACACACACTGCGCTGCCTCACACACACACACTGTGCTGCCTCACACACACACACACACACACACACACTGCACTGCCTCACACACACACTGCGCTGCCTCTCACACACACTGCGCTGCCTCTCACACACACTGCGCTGCCTCACGCACACACACACACTGCGCTGCCTCACGCACACACTGCGCTGCCTCACGCACACACTGCGCTGCCTCACGCACACACTGCGCTGCCTCACACACACACACTGCGCTGCCTCACACACACACACTGCGCTGCCTCACACACACACACTGCGCTGCCTCACACACAGTCACACTGCGCTGCCTCACACACAGTCACACTGCGCTGCCTCACACACAGTCACACTGCGCTGCCTCACAAACACAGTATGGAGCCACACACTGCTGTGTGTCACTCACACTGTCCTATCACACACACTGCGCTGTTACACACAAACACTGCCCTATGACACACATACTACACTGCCTCACACACACACTGCGCTGCATCACGCACACACTGCCCTGCTACACATTGCACTTCCTCACACACACTGCGCTGCCTCACACACTGCGCTGCCTCACACACACTGCGCTGCCTCACACACACTGCGCTGCCTCACACACACTGCGCTGCTTCAACACACTGCGCTGCTTCAACACACTGCGCTGCTTCACACACACTGCGCTGCTTCACACACACTGCGCTGCCTCACACACACTGCGCTGCCTCACACACATTGCGCTGCCTCACACACACTGCGCTGCCTCACACACACTGCGCTGCCTCACACACACTGGGCTGCCTCACACACACTGTGCTGCCTCACGCACACACACACTGCGCAGCCTCACACACACTGCACTACCTCACACACTGCACTACCTCACACACTGCACTACCTCACACACTGCACTGCCTCACACACACTGCACTGCCTCACACACACTGCGCTGCCTCACACACACTGCGCTGCCTCACACACACTGCACTGCCTCACACACACACTGCGCTGCCACACACACACACTGCGCTGCCTCACACACACACACACATTGCACTTCCTCAAACACACACACGCTGCCTCACACACACACACTGCGCTGCCTCACACACACGCTGCCTCACACACAAACACTGCCTCACACACACACAATGCGCTGCCTCACACACACACACTGCACTGCCTCACACACACACACACACTGCGCTGCCTCACACACACACCCACACACACACTGCGTTGCCTCACACACTGCGCTGCCACATAATTACCCAGCTCTCAATGCAACATACACTCCAAATACCACTCAGTGCCACATAATTATATGCTACATAGTTACACTGCACTCAATGCCATATACACTCCAAACAATACGACTCAGTGCCACAAAATTACATATTACATATTTACACTGCACTCCATGCAACATACACTCCAAATACTACTGTGTGCCACATAATTACACACCACATAATTACACTGCACTCAATGCAACATTCACTCCAAATCCCACTCAGTGCCACATAAGTACACTCTACTGAATGCAACATACACTCCCCATATTACCACTCAGTGCCACGTAATTACACCCCATATAATTACTCTTCTCAATGCAACGTAAATACACTTCACATAATACCACTCAGTGCCGTATAATATGCTACATAATTACACTGCACTCAATGCAACATGCACTCCAAATACCACTCAGTGCCACATAATTACTCTACTGAATACAACATACACTCCCCATATTACCACTCAGTGCCACGTAATTACACCCCATATAATTACTCTTCTCAATGCAACGTAAATACACTTCACATAATACCACTCAGTGCCGTATAATTACACACCTCATACTTACACTACTCAATGCAACATAAATACACTCTATCTATCTATCGCACTTACTCTATCTATCGCCATCACTCTATCTATCTATCGCCATCACTCTATCTATCTATCGCCTTCACTCTATCTATCACTTCGCCACAGCATCACTCAGCACCACCACAGCATCACTCATGGGAAATACAACATCACTAGGCGCTACCACAGCATCAATGAACGCCACAGCATCACTCGTTGCCACTACAATATCACTCAGCGCCACCACCGCATCAATCTGTGCAACCATTCAATAAGTGGTTCAAATATGTTCTCTCAATGTTTCAAGCTTTATTACAAATGTCATAAAAAGATGTTAATATTTCACTTCTGTTCTTGGATTTTCGTCAAAATAAAATACAATTAACATAATCTTCACAATTTTTTTTACAAAAGTTTAAGCTATTGCTATTATAAATTACAATAACTTTTATTTAAGTATTAATTATTAAAAAATGTAAAAGCCATTGTTATTTGAAATATCAATACATCTAAGTCACGTAAATACAACACATATTGCATTACAAATGCTATAGGTGTCACATTTGCAAACGTTAGAACTATTGGCATTGTAAATGACAAAGCTATTAAATTTGCTATTTTCAAAACCAACACATAAATAAAAAATGTGTCATTTACAATACCAATAGCTCAAACTTTCCTAATGCGAGACCTATTGCATTGCAAATGCTTGTTAATATTCCACCCAATATCAGTCAGCTGCTGTTTTCTAAAGCAGTTTAGCTTACTGAAGATATTGACCAGTTGCTACCTGCAAAGTTATCCGGTGCCATGTTTGTTACTTGGCGACACGCCAACTGGCATCTCTGACCCAAAAGCCACCAAGCAGAAGGGGAGGAACTACTCTGTTTTCTGCAGCCTGTAGAGCTGGTACCACACTGCACCAAAGATTCTCAGGGTTGCAATCAAGTGTGCATTTTTTATTTAATGAAAAGACAGACTTCTCGAAGGTGAATGAGATCCAAACTCCTGAGGCAAAACTACATTTCCTGAGGGCCTGGGCACATCAGATTTAAAAAAAACACATTGCACTTGGACTGCAAACAAGCTGAGAAGAGTGACTTTACACCATAACACAATTAAGTGGAGCAGGAGAAAGATCAGACAGAGAATGAAAGGCAAGCAACAGGTAGGATTGACATTCTCTGTTACTTATTGGTAGCTAAGCTGAACAGTAAAGGATCTGAATAACTGGCCTGTAGTTATCGACTAATGCATCACATGTCAGTGCATGTAAACATACCTGTAAATCTTCGCCCTATGTCACATAGGGTGAGGTCATCGGGCAGTGTGGCTTTTTAGTCAAATACATTGTGCACGCTGGCATTTTCACACCCATGCCTACAGTTTTAGGAGTAAAGCTAGAAGCCCCAGACTGCAATCTGATAAAAAATCCAGACTTTTCTAAAGGTGGAACACATGATATGCTGCTACTAGGCCGCCATGCCCTGTTCTCACTATTTTACTATGCATAAGTAATGGAAGTTATATTGCTCAGAAAAACAGGAAGTGATAAAAGGGTCCAGTTTACAGGAATGGGCACGGTTTTTGACTCAGAACCCAAATTAAAAGAACAGTTTACATGGAAAATGGATAGTGGTTGTTCAAACACATGCATGGATAAGTTAACACTGTTTAAAAGAGGGTTACGCAGTTTCAATGGATACAAATATTGTAGCAGCAGCCCCACAGTTTTGAGTATTCAGACCTCCGGCAATTTGTTTTGGCACCACAAATCAGCACTGGCTGCTTACTTTATTCCACTTGTGCTGACATGAAGTACAAATCAAAATGCTCAGTAACAAGGATTGAAGCATAGTGCCTTCTTTACTGAAGCAATACCATGCCTTTGGTTAGTAGACTTCACACTAATGTTTTCATGTTAAAACTTTCAAAATAATTTACCATTTTATAATTTTCTTTAAAAAAACTCCATCTAAGAGAATCCTTATCTGAAAAGGAAACACCAACAAGTAGGCAAACATGAATGATGTCTCTAAGAAGCATTGAAGAATGCATCCAGAACATAGATGTAACATATTTGTAAATAATGTGTGCAATTGCGAATATTCACTAAATTCCAGTTTTATATTGGTAACCCGTTTGCCACAGTTCCTGCCCCATTGCAGCTATTGTGATAATGAGTATAGTGTTCAAATGTGTGTCCTGCAAATCACAGGATCTAATCCCTATAACACAGTTCACGATTTGTGTGTTTTTTCTGCAAAAATATGTTTAACATGAAAGTCACAGCTCCTAATTAGGGGTGTGCAAAGTTGGGAAGTAGATCGACTCACAACTTCCTGTGTTTTTTTTTTAACTTTGCAAAGTGCGAAGCTTTCACATTACAAAACAAAAAGGCAGCGAGATACCATTTGCACAGTAGATGAGTTGTCTGTAGTAGGGCCTCAACACGAGCATATATCCTTTGGCCAAGACCCGAGCTCTTCTACCTGCATCTTCTGCTTCTTGCGCTCCCATGGGAGAGTCCCGTTGACACGCTACTCTGTAGTAAAGTGAATGGAACGACCTAGATGGCCTATGGAATTAAGCTGGAACAGAGGTGTCAATAATTAACTCCTCACCGGGGTGTACCACCCATTCCACGCATAATGCAGCCTTTCATCAAGGTACAGGTATGCCAGGAGGAAAGGTGCCAAAACTGGCAACGCAGCTGGCTGACACAGTGGATCACCGACTGCGACGACACCCTTGCTCCACTGAAAAACCCTCCCAACAACCTCAACAGCAAGAAAGCCGCGTGGTTCACCAACGATCTCAAAGACTCCAAGAAATCCTGCCGTGACCTCGAGAAAGCCTGGTGCCACAACCAGTCAACGGACAACATGACAGCCCTCAAGAACGCCACCCGCAAACACCACCAGCTGATCCGCACTACCAAAAGGTCATCCTTCAGAGAACGACTGGACAACAACACCCATAACAGCAAGGAACTCTTCAACGTCGTGAAAGAGCTCTCCAACCCCAACGCCAGCAACAACGACATCACGCCTTCTCAAGACCTCTGCAACTCTCTGGCCACCTTTTTTCATCGGAAGATCGTAGACATACACGACAGCTTCGGCGCTCAGAACACGTACCTCACCACCAAACCTACACCCCCCACCACCACCATGTGAGCCTGGACTCAGGTCAGCACGGAAGATACCACCCACACGATGAACACCATCCACTCGGGCTCCCCAGCCGATCCCTGCCCACACCACATCTTCAACAAAGCCGACTCCATCATCGCACCCAAACTTCGGGACATCATCAACAACTCCTTCATATCCGCCACCTTCCCGGAGAGCTGGAAGCTCGCAGAGATCAGCGCCCTCCTGAAGAAACCCACCGCAGACCCCTCAGACCTCAAGAACTACCGCCCCATCTCGCTCCTCCCCTTCCCTGCAAAAGTCATCGAGAAAACCGTCAAGAAACAGCTGACAGCCTTCCTGGAGACGAACGGCTCCCTCGACCCATCGCAGTCCGGATTCTGAGCAAACCACAGCACCGAGACCGCCCTCATCGCGGCCACCGACGACTTCCGGACCCTGTTGGACAATGGAGAAACCGCCGCCCTCATCCTGCTCGACCTTGCGGCTGCGTTCGACACGGTCTGCCACCGCACCCTGACAACCCGCCTCCGCCACGCCGGGATCCAAGGAAAGGCCCTGGAATGGATCACCTCCTTCCTCTCCGACAGAACCCAAAGAGTCCGTCTCCCGCCCTCCCTCGCAGAAGCCACCAAGATCATCTGCGGCGTACCTCAAGGCTCCTCGCTCAGCCCCACCCTCTTCAACGTCTACATGAGCCCCCTCGCAGCCATCGCATGCAAGATCAACCTCAACATCATCTCCTACGCCGACGATACCCAACTGATCCTCTCCCTCACCAACGACCCCACCTCCGCCAGAGCCAGCTTCCAGGACGGAATGAAAGACATCGCAGACTGGATGAAGCTCAGCCGCCTGAAACTGAACTCAGACAAGACGGAAGTCCTCATCCTCGGCCCATCCATCTCCACCTGGGATGACTCCTGGTGGCCCCTGCTCTGGGCCCCCCACCCAAGTCCACAGACCACGCACGCAACCTGGGCTTCATCCTTGACTCCTCCCTCATGATGGCCAAGCAAGTTAACGTTGTTACCTCCTCCAGCTTCAACACTCTCCGCCTGCTCCGTAAGATCTTCCGCTGGATCCCCACTGGAACCAGGAAAACGGTCACCCAGTCCCTCGTCACCAGCCGTCTGGACTACGGGAACGCCCTCTACACTGGGACCACTGGCAAACTACAGAAAAGACTCCAGCGCATCCAGAACACCTCAGCCCGACTCGTCTTGGACATCCCCAGACACAGCCACATCTTCGCCCACCTGATGGACCTGCACTGGCTCCCCGTCAACAAAAGGATCACGTTCAGACTCCTCACCCACGCACACAAGGCTCTCCACGACTTGAGCCCCGAATACCTCAACAATTGCCTCACGTTCTACACGCCAACCTGCCAGCTCCGCTCTGCCAGCCTCGCCCTCGCCACCGTCCCACAGATCTGCAGAACCACCACCAGAGGAAGATCCTTCACCTACCTGGTGGCCAAGACCTGGAACACCCTCCCCACCCACCTACGACTCACCCAGGACCATCTCTCCTTCAGGAAGCAACTCAAGACCTGGCTTTTCGAGCAGTAGCAGCCCCCCCCCCCCCTCCCCAGCGCCTTGAGACCCTAGCGGGTGAGTAGCGCGCTTTACAAATACTCTTGATTGATTGATTGATTGAATGGGAGCTGTGGCTCCTTGCAAGGTGCTAGCTGTGGATCTGTTGAGACTTATTGTACAAGATACACTAGTGCCAAGATAGTCAGGTAAACAAGCCTTGGAATGCCAGCAGCGTCTTGTCTCATCATACTGAGTAAAAAATATAATTTAACTGACTACATATTTCCCATATTTTAGCTATAATCCCATTTGTCAATAAGAGTGAATGGAATGCGCCCCAGGTGGCCTTTTGTCACAGGGCCACAATAATAATATTAATAATCTTTATTCGGCATATAAGAATATGACCATAAAAGAAGCATTTTAGCATATACATACACCAGGCAAAAGCAGTTTTCATAAAAAAGCAGCCGCATACACATGTCCAAACATATATAATGTTGTGGACCGCCACTGTCTCAATAGTATCACAGTGCATCTGACAAGTTTCACTTTAAGGTTAAGAAATATATAAACAATAAAATGAAATCCTCAACTAATACATTTATAGCAGCAACACTCAGTGCAAAAATAGCAAGAATTCTTATGGGCTTCAAGCACCCCTCGTGATTCTTAACTTTAAAGCAGCTCTTACAAAATTCGAGACACAAAAAATTGTAAAAAACATCCAATGGCCATTTAAAAAACAATAAGGCAACACATGCCTGCTTAAATCTAAGTTTTCTTAAGAGCCCCTTAACGAACACTTTTCTGTGATATGCGAAATGCGGGCAGAGGAGGGCAAAGTGTAAGGTGTCCTGTGGAGACCTATTCTCGCAGCCACAGGGTCTTCTAAGTTCTGCATACGCAATAAAACCAGACGGTATAGCCAATAAATGGTGAAATAAGTTTAGTCAAAAACGTGTAATTAAAAATCTGTTGTGTGCACTGGTTATGAGAGATAAATAGGGTTCCATATAGTGCGTTGACTTAAGTAGAATGTGTTCTGTCGCCGAAGGCTTGTAAAGTTCCCTATCCTCACGTATCGTGGTAGAATATTTTAAAAAGAAATCTTTAATGTGTGCCTTTTCCTGAAATCCTACCTTGTCAGGGTTGGTGAACAAGTCTACACGCCCCAATGTGGAGAGGGTGTCCTTTACGTATTTCAGCCACAGGATTTTTAAAGCATGATCAAGGAAGAGACAGTCCTGGATTACCAGCCTTTTAAAGCCTGCCTCTTCATTAGACCAGATCTTCACCCAGAACAATAGGGGTTTGACCGCCACCATGTCAGAAATGTGTTTGGACCCCAATTCTTCATGAAAGATGTGCGCAGGGGTGCTCTGAGGAACTTTCAAAAAACACCTGAAATATTTATTTTCTTCAGTTTGTACTTTGTTAGCCACCTTAAATCCCCAAACCTTGCTCCCATATAAAACTTTGGGACAACAGATGGAATTATATAATTTTAGGAGCGTCCCTGGTGACCAACATCCTAATCTATTAGCATAATTTGTTATTGATCCAGTGGACCATATCAAAGCAAGGCACTTCTCCTCCAATAAATGTTTAAAATTCAGCTTTCCATCAAATAAAATGCCCAAATATGAGAAGGCCGGTACTATCCCTAGGTTGTGTGTGCCTATTTTGTAACTATGAGGCATCCTGCACTTCCTTCCAATTTCCATTATGTATGATTTGGTTAATATGTGAGTAAGTAATTCTTTATTGTGTAGTTAATTAAAACCATTACAATATATAAAATACCCCAGTGTTTAAATAGCAGGATATTGACACCACTGTATAAAAGATAAAGTCTATAAAATCAAATGTCAATCTAGCTTAACGATATGCTTGTTGAGGGCCGTGGCTCTGCCACAATGAAAGGAGTTCTTGTTTCAAGATCAAGTCTTTCCCAAGGGCCTCGTTTTTTCTCGAAATGGGTGATGAATTTGACTGTTCTGCATATCAATTGTGGATCCATTGAACATAGGATTTGAACAATCGCTGACCGACAGGTCCGTACTCCGTGTTCATTGAACTTAGATTTTAGCCAACACCGACGAGCTTGGTTCATGGCTGAACAGATACAAATCAAGTGAATGAAGTCTTGTTTACCTGCACCACAAAGTTTGCATTCTTTACTTTCTTGGGGCCTCCATTTCGGTTGATCAGCACTTGTTGGAAAGTTACCCAACCTTAAATTGAGGTATTTGCGCTTAATAAATGGCGAGAAAGCAAGGTCTAAATAGGCTGCTGGTACAGGCTTTTTATATGAGTTGATAGTCATCCAGGCGTGGGTTTGATGACTAAAGGTTAGCTTATCGTTAAGGAGCGAGTGTCTTTTGGCAGTCTTCTTAACCACTTGTTTGAATGATATTACTGGAAGCTTCGTTTCCCAGAGAGTTGCCAACTCAGTTGTTTCTAGCGATTGTCTTAAGTACTTAGTGTACTCGGAGTTCGGACTCTTTTGGATAGCTTCCCACATGGCGCTGTAGACTTCATTTTCCTGATTCCTCCAGACATCATACCAAAATTTGATGGTCTCATACTTTTTCAAAAGCACTTGCGATTGCAAACCAAATTCAAGTCTTACTTGTGCCGGTGATGTGTTGCTTGGTAAGGCAACTACACGCTTGTAAACTTTGGTTTGTATTTTGTCAATGAGTATCGCACTTTTGCCATGATGTAGGACACTCCTGTATGCTATTGTTGGCAGTAACTTTGCTTTCATTGTGGTTAGCAAAGGGGAGACCAATGGGCCTTTGAGCTCGATCGCTAAGTTGGTGAAGGCATGTAATAGGGTAGAACCCTTTTTTTCAATGTCTTTAAAGTGAGTAGAGAAGTTGAGGCGCTTATCTAGTTGTATCCCCAGATACCTGTAGCTATCCACCACTTCCAGCTTAACATTGTCTATTAGGAATGTTGGTGGGGCTTTGTGGCGTTGTGTTATAACCATTATCTTGGTTTTCTTGCTGTTTATTTCTAGCAGATTCTGTTTGGTGTAACTGGTCGAATGTCTGACATAATATCGACAGACAGAATATCGAAATGCAAAAATATCGGAGCAAAAATATCGACAGCAAAAATATCGGAATCCTATCTTCATTAAGGTAAGTACAAAAATATCGAAAAAATAATATCGTAGTACAAAAATATCGGAATCAAAAATATCGTTTTTTTAAATGTATTAATAATAATGTAAAAATAAATAAAATACATATAATTTTACAAATATTAAATAAAAATATTAAAACAAAATTAAAACTAATACATATACATTTAAAATAAATAAAACACTTAATAATTTAATGTAATTTTAATTTTTATCATGTAATTTATTTGATTTAATGTAATATTTTTTTGTTTTTACCCTGTACGCCTGTACCCCAAAAACCCAAAACTGACCCTGAACCCTAAAAATATCCCTGTACCCCAAAAACCCAAAACTGACCCTGAAACCTAAAAATACCCCTTTACCCAAAAACTGAAAACTGACCCTTATCCCTAAAAATACCCCTTTACCCAAAAACTGAAAACTGACCCTGAACCCTAAAAATACCCCTTTACCCAAAAACTGAAAACTGACCCAGAACCCTAAAAATACCCCTTTACCCAAAAACTGAAAACTGAAAACTGACCCTGAACCCTAAATATACCCCTTTACCCATGAACTGAAAACGGACCCAGAACCCTAAAAATACCCCTTTACCCAAAAACTGAAAACTGACCCAGAACCCTAAAAATACCCCTTTACCCAAAAACTGAAAACTGACCCTGAACCCTAAAAATACCCCTTTACCCATGAACTGAAAACTGACCCTGAACCCTAAAAATACCACTTTACCCAAAAACTGAAAACTGACCCAGAACCCTAAAAATACCCCTTTACCCAAAAACTGAAAACTGACCCTGAACCCTAAAAATACTCCTTTACCCAAAATTAATTAATATTATTTAATTACCAATTAATTATTAATTAACAATAACAATAAAGTAAATATATTAGCACATTTGCTGTAATTAATTTAATTTAATAATTAATATTATTTTTCCCAATTAATTAATTAATAATAACAATAAATTATATATATAAAAAAAATACTATAATTAATGTAATTAAATAATTCATATTAATTAATTACCAACTAATAATAATTATAAATATGTACAAAATTATATTAATTATTTAACTAATTAATAGAAATTAATTACCAATTAATTATTAATTAAAATATGTACAAACATATATCAATTAATTAATTATTATTAAATTACTTCCCACCCTATTACCCTATAAACCCATAACCCGCTACAGAACATATTTATCAATTAATTAAAAATAATTAAAAATTATTTCTCAATTAATTAATTAATAATTCCTACTAATTAAAAATTAATTTAACATAATTAAATTACTTCCCACCCTATTCCCCTATAAACCCACAACCCGCTACAGTAGTAAAAGACAATATTTAATTAAATTACATTAAAAATAAATAATAAAACATAATAAATACAATATAATATACACTAAATTTATTTAAAAATTGATAT
Source organism: Lissotriton vulgaris (assembly GCF_964263255.1). Classification (NCBI taxonomy): domain Eukaryota; kingdom Metazoa; phylum Chordata; class Amphibia; order Caudata; family Salamandridae; genus Lissotriton; species Lissotriton vulgaris. Next base: position 360,853,861 of record NC_141693.1, on the reverse strand, counting down.
TAGTAACATGGAAGTTATTAATTTCGATATTATTGACATCGATATTTACAACTTCGATATTACTGATATCATACCAATATCGATATTAAGACTGTCGATATTACTTACCTTCGATATTTTGTCCCATCGATATTTAAACTTCGATATTTTTGTATATCGATATTTAAAAATCGATATTTTGTCTGTGTACCAACTGGTCAGTTCTTGCAGTAGACGTTGTAAGCCTATTCTCGTTTGACTTAATAGCACCACATCGTCGGCATAGGATAGATGTGTTACACGTAAATTACCTAGCCGGGGAGGATGGGCATTAATCTGGTCTAGGCTTACTGTCAGATCTGCCATAAACAGATTAAAAAGGTAAGGGGCCAACACACAGCCTTGTTTTAGGCCGTCTACTGTGCTGATCTTTCGCGGGATGATTTGGTTAGATTAGGGGACAAATCCATCTTATTCATAAAAGTCATAAAAGTCACAAAGCCATCTATTAAAAGCTGCAGGCCCTTTGGGGTGCGTGCGAGGAGTACAGCGTCGTCTTCATACAGCAGAACAGGGACCGATCTTGTGCCTCATTTCGTGGTATCTGCTTGTAAGGCCATCAAGGCAGAGTCAAGACTGTTGATATATATAATGTAAACAAGAACGGCGCTAAAATGCAGCCCTGTCTTACCCCGCTAGAAAAATTTAAATGATCCGTTGTTTTACCCTCCTGTGTGTATCTAACTGCTGCGTTGTGTTTGAATGTAGGGCAATTAAAGTGTTAATTATAGCCGGATCCACTCCAAGCTTTCCCATGAGTGACCAGAGTTTGCAACGGTTCACTCAGTAAAAGGCCACAGTAAGATCCATACACGCTAAGTACACGCTAAGTACAGCGCCCCTGATTTGACTAATGTGTATTTAGCAGCAATAAGATAAAGATTAAGGCATTGGTCTGCAATAGATTTACCAAGCCAGGAACCCATATTGGGCATCTGTTATAATATTATTGGCCTCTGCCCATTCCGACAGCCTGTTTAAAACCACCCGCCCAAGAACCTTCACTGACACATCGATAAGAGATATGGAGCAATAGCAATGGCAGCTGTTCCTATCACCTTTCTTAAAGTTCGGGACAATACTGGCGTGGACCATGATGCTGGCATTACTGATGCTACTGCCGTATTTAGTACCCTCACTAGGAGCGGCGCCCAGACCTCTATGTTACCACGGAAGAGATCAGGCAGGATCCCATCTGGCCCCGGCGCCTTGTGCCTCGAGAGGTCCTCTGTTCCTAATCTCACCTCCTCCAGAGAGACGGTAAAGGGATCAATTATCTGCTCCTGGATAGAAACCTGTGGATTCTCTGCTATATGGGGGTGGTTATATAGGCCCTTGAAATTATCCTGCCATTGCTCAGGTAGAATGTTATGACTTAACCTCAGTTTATTCGAGTCTTTAAAGAATGGATTATTAATGACCCTCCAAAAACGAGGGGAGTCCTTTAACTCAGCTGCCTCTGTAAGCTCCTCCCAGGCTTTCTGCTGCAGTTGGCCTTTTCATCCCTTAACGGCTAGTATATAGGTGTTGCGGCAGCCCACCGCCCGTTCCCTGTCTCTCGGGGATTGCGTAAGGGCTGATTTTAAGTCTCTAAGGGCCCGAGAGCAATGCCCATCAAACCATCTTGGGGTGTCCGTATTAGGGGAATGAGCCAGTGCTTTCAGTAAACCATCTACTAGCGATATCTCTAAAAGGCCTCTACTAATTCTAGCCCTTGCACTTCAGGGTCTGGGCAGCTCAAAATTGCCTGTATTTAAAAGAAAAATGTCAAAAGCGACAATGTCTACCTTTGCCAGTGTAACCACCTACCTTGACCAGTCACCGAGATCGTGCCCCCAGCTACTCTGTGCGGTGCTGGATGATGTTGCGTGGCTACAAGTGACATTGTAACCGGGTTGTGGTCACTAAATACGCTGTAATTAATATTAAAGTGGAATATAAACCTTCTCAATGTGAGAGAAACAAAAATAAAATCAATAAATGAAAAGCAACCTCTCCCTTTATAAGTCGGGTGCACAGCTCTATCCGGGAGGGTATGAATCAAGTTGAGCGTGTGGGATAGCCCATAGGAGTTCAAGAGGCCATTCAAGTCACGCCCTTCCTGAGTGTGCTCCATGTGAGGTCCCTCTTTAAGTGTGCAGGAGTACCAATCACAATAGGTCACACTCAGGTTGGGGCACAGGTGGAAATTAAAATCTCCGGATAGGATCACATGGGACTGTGCCAGGCCTACATCATCATGCATTTCATTCATTGAGGCTAGTTGATCCCCGATAACTTGATTTAGCATTATATAAAAATTAATTAGGACTAGCCTATACATGTTGTTAAAAAATGTAGGTCCTTGGGAAACAACCGAATCCCATGCTTGCCTCTTCCACCTGCCGTGAATTCTCAGATCAATAAGTATGATTAGGCCCCTCCTCGCTCTCCCTGAGCTCGACCTTAGTGCTGGGCAGAAAAAAGTTTTATAGCCTTCAATAAAGAAGTTGTTTCATGTCTCCCACGTTTCTTGGAGACATATTATATGGAGGTCCCTGATGTGAAGGAGCCAATACTCCTCCATGAACTTACTAGTTAAACCTGCTATATTCCACAAGATTATTTTTAGATCACCCTCAATTTATCCGTCGAGGGAACCAGAGGGCGGGACAATAATGGTGGTGATAATAGCCCTCTCTATGCTATCATATCCCAGCTAACTATGGCCCCTACAATTGTGGGGGGTTTGTGTTATTATCCCAAAATTGGTCCCCTACCTCCGCCCGGCTATACAATCAGGTTCAGGTCGGGTGTCTAATCGAGTCTCAGTAACTCTGCCCAGGCCCTACCCTTCTTGTAGTCCGTCTATGTCGTTCAACTCCCTCAATGGTGCAAATGCGTCACTTAAAATCGATGGACGCCCAAGATGAGACCCTCCTCTAGATCTATAAAAGGTTGGGACAAATTCGAGCCAAATGGTGGCCTATAAAAGAAACCCAGCGGTAATGGTTTGATCGCTGATTCTGCTGAGAATAGGTGCGAAGAGGCAGATAGGGTCTTTTAGACCAGCTCAGGATACCTAAACGTGACAATCACACTGTTTCCTGAGAATGCTTTCCTCGTCCTGCCAATCCATGTTACCCTCCTGGGCATCAAAATATGCCTATACTCTGCAATATGAAATCAATCCAGCATGCTTACACAGCCAATGAGTCACTTTATTGATTAACTGGGCGGTGGACTCATTTAAATTATTGAGTCCTGGTACACCAGTCATGACCACTGTGTAAGGGCAGCTTGCTGGGGGGAGGTCTATAACTGGTAGGTCTTTGGTGTTAAGGGCAACTAAAGTCATCCCCTGCATGGGTGCTGATGCAATCGTGGATCCCTTTGATGACCCCAATGCGACAATGTATTAATATGAGAAGCCATCTGCCTGGGCATCATTGACCCTGAATTCATGACCTGTGCCACGGGCCTTGTTGTACCGGGAGTAATTTGAGAGATCTGGGGCTTTATGAGCAACTCTATTGGAGGAAATGCTGGGGGGGTTGCTTGTTGAACCTGTTGGGCCTCCTGACTGATGATGCCCAAACTGACTAGAGGGGGCAATGAGTTACTTTTTTATCAAGTGTTGCTCTTGTTTCTCCCCATACTTTTACGAATTCATTTAAAAAATCATTCAAAAGACCACAATTTTTTGTTTCAAGGGCCCCCACAGATCTTCAAAGTCCTTGACACCCTTAATTTCCGAGCATGCGGTGCCTTCCCCTTTCTTCGCCGGAGTTAGTTTCTCTATTTCCTTCTGTTATTTCTTTGGGGCTGGTGGGCCACTTAGTTCCACACCCTGGGTGATGATTGACCTGGCCTCGTGACGTATAGTTTGACCAGCAATTGTAGGGATAGAACTGGTTCCAGGATTGGAGCCTCCTAAGGCATCCACATTCTCCTCCTGACATTGGCCTTGTCCCAGAGAGCCCTCTGCTGTTTTTCAGCCACCTCTGCCATGCAGCACTTCCTGGATGACATGGTGGCCCCTACTTTTTCTGGGGAGAGGTGCCTTTCCACCCTGTCTCTTCACCCTGTGGAGAAGTGTGGCTCACTGGTTAGAGCAGGCAGACCCTGAAGCGAGAATTATCAAGTCCATGGACATTTGAGCTCAAGACCCTGCCACGTCGGGAATTGAACCCTGGTCCCGGGTTCAATTCCCGACGTGGCAGGGTCTTGAGCTCAAATGTCCATGGACTTGATAATTCTCGCTTCGGTGCCTGACCTAATCATGGGTTCACACTCTGCAACTCTGGGCATTAAGCTTGCTTAATCTCCACAACGGCCCCCTGGGGCGGGATGCCTGGCTTTCACCTTGGGGATGCCCTGTAGGGGCTATCTCACAGGGAAAAGTCAGGACGGGTTCCCAAAGCAAGCGCAGAGATACCCCTTCGGGGGTCGATTCAGGCGCTATATAAGAAACATAATAATAATAATAATAATAGTCTCTCTTTAGTGATTGCTCCTACTCCTTTAACCAAAAACAAGTCAATGGTTCCCTTGGTTAAGTCCTGGGGGTAACACGGGCAGTCCTTTCCTCTTCCATCTAGTGTGCTTTGAACGATCAACCTAATGGCCCACCTCCTTTAATTCAAGTCTAAAGTGCTTCAGGAAGCTCCGGGCGAGGGTTAATGAGGGAGATTACTCACGTAAGCTGACAGTGGTGGTCAGGGCAAAAATAATTATTCTTGAAACACTTTCAAAATGAATGTTGTGTGGATTACCATTTAATTCCCTGAGTCCCGCCCCGTCACAGGTTTATTTCGGACACCGTGTTGCAGTACTTATCCCTAAGGGTTACCCGATAACTCCTTGTAACTGGGACGCTTCCTTTCCTGTCCTATATTTTTATCAAGCAAATCAACACATTCTGGGACTTCTGATCTTGTTTTAGTTTAATTAAACTAACACATGAAAAGCATTATTTGTAAAAGAGAGTATCAAACTGGAAAAGCTGTGTATCAGAGGTATGGAGTTGCCACGTAACTAAATATAAGCTAGGAGTGTAAACTCGTCAGTGAAATCTCGACTCACATCTATTTCAGAAATGACACTGTCACCACCCTCCTCTACTGAAAAGAAACTTGCAATTGGCTGTGTTGATATCATGGCACTTTGCCAGACATTGTCCATCTCATGACTTCTTAACCAGCCCTCTCTCTGAGTCACAATCTCAGGAAGATCGAGTGTCTCCTTCCCACACTTAGCTGCCACAAAACAGAGGCCCGCTGGTTTAATAAGAATTCTATAGAATCTCCCTACATAATTAAATCTTGTGATTAGACAAGTACTGTCAGAGGCCCACATGCAGGTACATGCACACATAGGTGCCTGTGCGCAAACACACACTGTGCACAGTACAGGCTGCTGGCGGGCACAGTTACACATCACATGGCACCGGCAAACAGCAGCAGTGTAACCTACAATTACACATAGGACAATTATTAGTTGATTTACTTTAGAAAAATCTTTGACAGAGTCACACCTGTGCTAATATCCCATAATGAAAGAAAGAAGAAATGATGTGTTAACCTCTAATGCTTTTTTTATTTTTTGAGGGAATCTAAACTTCCTGCAATGGAGTCAGTCCTGAGGATTTTGGATAATAATTCACAGTGAAGACCTCTTTTCTGTAACCACTGTCAAACATTCAACAAAAACAAGCTTACCATTTACTATATAAACTCACTTGAGACATGCTGCACGGTTTGCTCCAGAGATTGCCCTCAGTAAAACAAAAGATAAAGCAGCTGAAGATAGGCAACATTGCCCCGACGAAGCAGCTATTTGTGAACAATGTATATTTGTGAAGAAGTGCGCTTAAGAACAAGGTTTGGAAGATAAGAGAAGCTTTTACTTTAACTGTTTTCCCATTGGTTGCATAATGAGGAGAAGACGGAATCCTCTTTTATTGACTCCTGCTTCAACACCCTCCGCATGCACCGTAGGATCTACAAGTGAATCCCCACTGAAACGAGAAGAACAGTCACCCAGGCCCTTGTCAGCAGTAGGTTGGACTATGGAAACGCCCACTACGAAGGAGCCTCGGCCAAACTCATGAGACGGCTCCAACGCATCCAGAACGCCTCTGCACGCCTGATCCTCGACATCCCTCGCCTCAGCCACATCACACCCCACCTGAGAGACCTGCACTGGCTCCCGGTCAACAAGAGGATAACCTTCAAGCTCCTCACCCACGCACACAAGGCACTCCACAACACCAGACCAACGTACCTCAACAGACGACTCAGCCTCTACACCCCCACCCGCCAGCTCCGCTCAGCCGACCTAGCCCTCGCTACAGTCCCCCGCTTCCGAAGAGCGACCTCAGGCGGCAGATCGTTCTCCCACCTCGCCGCAAAGACCTGGAACACCCTCCCCATCCACCTACGGCAGACCCAAGACCTGCTGACCTTCAGAAAACTCCTCCAGACCTGGCTTTTCGAGCAGTAGCAGCATTCCCCACCCCAGCGCCTTGAGACCCTCACGGGTGAGTAGTGCGCTTTACAAATGATATGATTGATTGATTGATTGATTGATTGATTGCATGCTAGAGCAGCATCATCTCTCTTTAGAGCTAGGCTCTCGATCAAATCTGTGCTGGGTTTACTTGTGATAGACTTCAGAAGTGATGATACTATGCTGCTGAAATTTTCAACCAGTGCTTGGTAACAGGTTTTATTGTAGCCACTCTGCTCTTGAAGAAGACTTCATTAGATGTGGGCCAGACTGGAAGCCAATGGCCAATGTCCCATTTTCTGACTGTGATGCAACTTGTAAAAGCCGCCTGGGTTCTCATCTGGAACAATCTACCCTGCAGAAACCTCATCATGTGCTGCAATATGTGTCCTGTGGGCAGTCGTCATGATGAACTGCAGATAGTTTTCTGATTGTCTTAGATCTGCCAGTTGCATTTGACACCCCGGACACTATTCGGTTTAGTCACCTGCACAGCCTTACTCTGGATAGAATTGTGTTTGTATGGATCAGTTTCTTTGGGATGAACCAAACTAAGATTATATATCTCCCATGCTTCACTTCAGATACTCTGCCTGCTCCTGTGCGAGCCCCTTCTGGATTCTCACTTTTACCCAGACCTATTAACTTGAATGTTGAGACCTGGGCATACTTGATCCAGTCTTGAGACTTCAGCTTTGGGATTATATTGACGACCCCCAAGTGCTTCTTTGGCTGAGGAGCGATCTTGTTGTGAAGGAGGCATGGCGGTGATTTGGACTGGACAGAGCGCCATATTGAAGCAGGAAGCATTTCTTTTGTAGGGCTGGGAGCAGTGCAGGAGATAAGTATTGATGTTTTTTCTGTAGCACCAGGATGGCCGTTTCTGCCGGCACCTTTAGCCAATGCAAGTTGAAAGTGCCAGACTGGATGGACTGCCACAGGCTCCAGTTGAACACGAATAATCCTGAGGTGATGGTGGAAGTTGGACAGGGACATCTCCGACCTACACTCTTCTGGCTATGAGCAATAGGGGAGTAGTCCATGCACTCAAAAACCTGGGTTAGACCTTTTATCATACTGAAAATATTGAATTCATGTATACAGTTTATCTCCAATTATGCATACTTTACAGTTTGGCTTTGTAAACATCCATGTATACCTTCTAATTTGAATTTGTAAACATCAACGTATATTATTGTGTTGCAGTTCTTACAAAGTTTGTTCATTCTGCCCTAAGGCTCTCTGTCATCATTATGCCGCACTATATACAACTTCGAATAAATGGCAATAAAATAACTCTAACGGACAAAATTTAATTGATTGCAGAAAACACATACTTAAGTGTTGCCTACAACGAACAGTATATCTTTGCGTGAAATTGACAACCACTTAAATGTTGCCTACAGTAGACATCACTTATCAGGGACCGATTACCAAATAGGCAAAGTAGGCAGAGGCCTATGGTCCCCCCTCCTTTTAAAGGTCCAGAGACAACAGATCAAAATAATATTTATTTGATCTTAAAAGAAAAATACAATCAAGATTTCTTAAATATTGTTTCCAAAAGATAGGAATATAGGAAAAAAATGAATCAACTCGAACAAACGAAAACTTTACATTAAAGACTCTCTAGAGAAAATACAGTATTAATGTCATGTACCCATTAACAACTTTAAGTACATAAACCAGAGACATCAGATCCACATAACAGTTTGTCTCTTAAAAGGTTATCTTTGTAAAAAAAAATCCGATGCATTTGGTATTAGGAGATAACTTGCAAGAGGGGGCCCGAAATGTCTACTGCCTAGGGGCCTCCACGTGGTTTAATCCGACACTGCACTTATTCACTTGGAAGTGACAAATATTCTTTAGTCCCCATAAAGACCACAACTTCCCATTTACAGGAGACAACTCCGAGAGGGAGATGAAACCACAGTGGTCTGAAGCACCCTTTCACATAGGGTGGACACTTCATCCTTTGGCAGCATAGCCCAACTTGTCCTACAGGTGGCTGCTGCCTCTCAGCGTGCTTACTGCCATGGAAGAGGCAACAAAACACACCCGATGCCCCAAGACTCACCTGAACCCCAACCCTAAATAATAACGAAACAAGAGGGTATAAAGCATTTATGGCCAATGCGATTCCTCGTGTTCAGCTGTTGCACATGTTGATTCTTCTACCTAGGCGCAATGTTTCTGGCAGATGCAAATGCATTTCTTATGAAACTATAAGTTTTTTTTACAGGTTATATTTCGGACTTGGATTCTCTGGTGCGGATAAAATGCTAAAATGCAAAAAAAAAGTATGATGTGTTATGCGAAAGTTAAGTCTTTGTGAACAAATATAACCCCAACTCCCCCCCCCAAAAAAAACGGTTATTGGAGTTTTATGCAATTTTTCGGGGGGAAGCAGGGTCTGTGTCTTGGAAATCCGCAGCCTATATTGCCAGTGCTGCCCTTGCTTTGCAGCCCTCCCATGCCCCCACCCCTTCAGGGAGCCACTACTAAGCAGAATTAATTTGCATATATGTGAAAGAAGTGGGGGTGCCTTCACCTCACAAACACGAAGTGCTGTTGCCGTTGGAGGAGGGGAGGAGCCTACAAGGCAAACAGCGAAAAGAGGGAAAGGCAGAATAAGAACGGTACGCCCCATACACGTGTCCAAATTCCTTGGTGGGCCTTGTATTTTATTTATATACAAAATAAACAGCTTTCTCCATTGAGGGTCGTGACGAGGACACTGTCGGAACCTGCTGGGAAGCTAGAACATTCCGGAAGGTGCAAATTGAAACCGCCTTCTCGATGGAACAGTGAACGCTTCTTCAGGGTTTATTTCACACATCTTAGGTCGCCTGGAGGTTAGCTGCGTTTTCTGTCGAAACGTGTTTTTTTGTGTGTTAAGTGAAAAGAGCAGCAATCCCTTTCAGAGCTGGAAGTCTCACTTCCCCTGCAAGACCATTATTAGCGGCCTTAGTTTTGGCCCAGAGATATTTAAAATTTGACCCGTAGTGGATGTTGCGGAATGGCCATTCCCGGAATTTCAGGCAATGCGCGGTAGGAGCACGGTGAGTTCCCCAGTTTTTGTTGGTGCAGCGGGTGCAGTGGCACCGGGACATAGAGGCCTGAGGGGCTTCCTGAACCTATTGCTGCATTTTGTAATTCAAACAGTAGCCGGTGTGCCCATTTCCCACCTCACACTACAAACTGGCTACGCTGCTGAGCACGGCATGTCAATCAATCGTCATTGCGCGGGGCCTCCTTGCTTTGTCGTTCCATCCTGCCTTGTGAGTGGCTCAGCCCCCGCATATAAGCCTCTCGGCCCATTAACCCCAGACTCCCGCTGTATGGCCCTGAACAGATGCACACTCCCCCAGGGGCTCCCAATTAGCAGACAGCATGGGCGTCATATACTTGTCCAGCGATTTCACACCGTTTAACCCGTGCACTGCCTTCTTGACCTTTGGACATCGCAGGGGCACGAAAGACCAAGCAGCGCGCAGTGCTGCCAGCTTCGGGAGCCGCCCAACCGCGAGAGCTCCAGAGATGACATGGATGCCAGGGGCCCAGCCATGCAGCTCCAAGGATGCCACAGGCCCAGCCAAGCACTTGCAGAGTTGGCAGAGGCGAAGGCACGAGGATGGAAGGGAGCCAACCGGACAGCTTTAGAAATACCAGGTACATAGTCATGTGGTTTGCAGGGATGTGATGGCCATAGTCAGGTGGCTACAGATGCCAGATGTTCAGTGAGGCATCTACAGATAGGTCGGAGGTGTATCCAGGCAGCAAAAGAGATGGTAGAGGCCATGCTGTGCTACCGCAATAATGCAGGAGCCCAGCCAAGCAGAGCTTTTGATATAAACCCCTGCAATGCAGCTACAGAGGTCCAACCACACAGCGCAAGAGACACAGGGGTCTGCCCAGGCGCTGCTGATAATCCATTACCCCAGTCATGCAGCTACAGATGTCACAGCCTCATTCATGCCGCAGCAAAGATGCAAGGTCCCAGCCCTGCAAAGGTTGGCGTCCAATGCCCAACCATAGAGCTACAGATGTGACAAGGGTCCCACCATGCTGCAGCAAAGATGCAGGGGCCCAGCCCTATAAATGCTGCCATCCAAAGCCCAAGCATAGAGCTACATAGGTGAAAAGGGTCCCACCATGCTGCAGGATGGATGCAGGGGCCCAGCCAACCTAGATGCTGAGATCCAGAGGAACAGCAATGCAGCTACAGAGGGTAAGCCATGCAACGAGAGAGATGCAGGGACCTAGTCACGCAGCTGCTGATATCAAAAGCCCCAGCCATGAAGCTAGATAGGTGCCAGGGCCCCCGCCATGCTGCAGGAGAGATGCAGGGCACTAGCCAAGCAGATGCTGACACCCAAAGCCCCAGCAGTGTAGTCAGTTTAAAGCGCCTGCCATGCAGTGGAAGAGATGCAGTAGCCTAGCCCTGCAGCTGATAACATCCAGCGCCCCAGCCAGGCAGCTGTAGAGGTGCCAAGGCCCCTACCATACAGCTGTATAGATGCAGGGCCCAGCCAAGTGGAAGCTGAGAACCAAAGCCCCAGCAATGCAGCTACAGAGGTGCCGGAGACCCACCCACGCAGCAAGATGGATAGAAGAGCCTAGTTATGCAGCGACTGACATTCAAGGCACCAGACTAGGAGCCCCACAGCCACTGCAAAATTGCAACCGTACTTCTGTGTTTGTGGTGTACCCCTGTGCCTAGTTTCCAAAATCTTTTCACCCTACCCGTGGCTGTGTCAAAGCCAAGTCCACAGTGCTGTGGCAGTGGGTATACTGGTTCTGAGTTAGTGACCTTAGCCATGGGGCGAGTCAAGCTTGCCACATGGCTTTTACAGAACTAAACTCTGTACATAAAAACAAAACCAGAAAATGAACAGCTAGATTCAACACACGCATACCACTCGGCCACAGGTCAAAGGGCAACAGGCGTAAATCGCACGTTCCCTCCCGACGCCTGGGGCACATTACAGTATTGTGTTCCTAGGATATGAACAATGACAGGTGGGTGCCGGCTGCAGACAATGGACACCTCTTAAGTGGTATGTATCACTGGCTTCCGGAAGAAACATTTTTCATGACAGGTGTTATGTGTGGGAAGTAAATGGAGGGTGGGGCACTTCAACTTGTAGGGCTTGTCTACACCTTCCCCCAAGCCTCGCCCTAACTGTCACAAACGTTTAGTTTATCCTGCCATCACATTCTATGCACCCCGCTGCTGTACACAGATGTCACTGATTAAACACTTGCGGGCATATTTACTACTATATGGCACAGTGCGGCGCTGCAAGAAATTTAGCGATATTTACACAGGCAAATACCTCTGAAACCATAAATGAGACTTTACTTCTGCCACAGTAGTCCTTTTTATTAACTCTGTGCTTCAATGATATTTTCTCTTTTGTATTCTTTAAGTTAAAGGTTCCTATCATCAACTGTGTTTAAACATATCCTCGGTATTTTTTAAATGTTACTAACAAAACAGTTGACAATATTTACATCACATACATAAACTGTGTGACTAACAATACAGAAAAAATGTTATACTTAAAAAACATATATATCAGCATCAAGCACAATTATAAAGATACTTTCAATCCACAAAGGAATATACTTCTCATCTGAACTTTTTGGTCCTACTAACTTATATACATGGTATTGGGACCTTTTCCCTTTTGTCCTCAATACTATCTATTAACAAGGTCCTGCAGAGGTCAGCGACTATTCCCGAACTCTATACTCGAGATTGGACACTCAAAGTTTTTCATTTGCTGCGCTCGTCCTATAGGAAGGGAGGTAGCCTCAGAATTATTTTCAATGAGCAGCTCAAAATAAAGTTGCTTAATCTCAGCCACTTTGCCCAGGCTGAATTGTTGGGTTTACACAAAAAAGAAGGTGCACTTGATAGAAGTCAACCAGACAGCAACTTTATGATGCAAACAGTTCTTCTTTTTATTTAATCTTGTTTAAAAACCGTCACAGAGGGGGAGGAGCCAAGCAGGCATTCGAAATGGCCGCATAGTCGCTCGGCTCCGTGAGCCCTTTCGCCCCGCACGTCTATCCGGACGTCTATCCTGAGCCACGAAGGCATACTTTAATAGGAGAAAGAAAACGAGCACCTACCGTTTGCTCCCGAAGCTCCTGTGTGCAGCGAATCCTGAGAACCGTCCCCGACTGCTCCGCGGCCCACGCGGCGATGAGACCGGGGCGTTGACTCGGCAGGGCCTTCGGCCGAAGCTGCAGCATTGGCGGCCGTTGATGGCAGAGAGGGGCCTGTCGGTGGGTGCCGTTGACATGAAGGACCGCTGCCAGCGGTGAAGACCCGGTCCGCTGGGCGGTGACCCTTGCGGGCAGTATGGTGCCACAGGATCGGAGGGGGCGCATGCCTCCTGCCCCCTCCTCAAACTTTGTGGCCCGGGTATAGCCAAGGACTGCCCCTGACATTGGCGGGCGACTCCCGGGCCCAGCAGGGATTTTAGCCTTTTGGTGGCTCTCCTTTTAGGAGCCTGCCTCACAGCTTTTTGCCCCGGGGACGCATCCCGTGGCGCCCTCGAGGTGAGGCCTGGTCCCCGACAGTGGTGAAGAGGGACGGGACCGACTGGATTAAGATGGCGGCTGGTGCTCTCCTCTACGGCCCGCGTCCACGCGAGATGGCTGTTGCGCGGATGGGGCCGGGATGCTCGCAACATACGCAGGAGCTTACATCCTGGGACGTGTTGGCTGCCCTAACAGTTTTGCACGAGACCATGATTTGCCATGCCTGGGACCTGGGTGAAAGAATGGACGCCATTGCTGTCTCGCCGTCCCTATCGGCCATGGTCCGATTCCAGGGGGCTGCCGATGAACTTGCTGCTGAGTCCATGAAGAAAGTTCCAGCTCCGCAGAGGCACCGGGAGCCGCTCGAGGTTCGGGCTCCCGTGCCCGCGCGGACCGACTTGATTGCTCGTATGGATGTCTTCGTGGGACACGTGTTCAACTGGTGGCTGGGTATGGAGCGCTGTTTTTCCTCTCGGACTGGCCTGATTGTGTCGCAGCGGTGGCCACATTGTGTGACTCTCCTCTCCTGGATGCTGTTATTGTCTGTGAGCTTTTGGAAGTTCCCGAGACCGGAGTTGATATTGTCTGATCGTTGCTGTCGGTACTTAAATGGACTTGGATTGTTGTACTTTTCTGGGTCTGTGCCTTACCCGGATCCACCCATACTGTTCGGACGGTCAGGACTTTGCTTTAAATTGATTATTGAGTGGACTTCTGGAGGTACCGCTGCCAGACAGGGTCAGGGATGAAGCGGTTCATGGTCTATTGGCTTTATTGTTGACTGACGGTGCAGTGGGTATGTTCGATCGATAATTCATTGCTATTATGCTTGGGATTTGTTCCTCTCCATTACAGTATTACTTCCTTTCTGGGATTTCCGAGGTGTAGGGGCGAGGGGCGGGGCCGAGCGGCATGACGAGGGCCCTCCTCCACTTATTTTCTTTTCCTCTTTTCTCTATCTTTCTATATTTCGGGTCTCTATTAGGGCGACAGGCACGCTGCTGGGGGGGTAGGCCATGGCCTTCTGCGGGTGTGCAGGGTGGGGGGTTGCGGGATGGGTGGTTGAGCGATATTAGATTCTATGGCCCTTTAGTCTTTCTTCTCTTTTTAGTGTCGTCGTCGCTCATGCTCTGTGCGATATGTTTGGTGATGAGGGGCGGGAGTTAGACTTGCTACACGCTGGGGTTGCGCCTGCATTTCTTCTGTTTTGTATATCTTCCCCCCGATATTTCCTTCGTATTAACACTGTTTGTAGATATCCTGATTTGCACACTATTGCGGGACTGTGTACGACTGAGCGACACCTCTTCCTTAGTTTCTTATTTGAAAAAGAACCTCTCACATCCTGATTTCAATCTGTTGTGTCTGCTTACAAGCTATGTACCGTTATTTCATGAACCCGGGTTTCGACCTGCTATCACTATACATATTGCTTGCATTATTCTCGTTCTGTTTAGCGGCCGGCCGGGATGGTTTTAGTAGGCCCATACTTGTAACTGCATGTACTACAAATAAAGGTTCACAAAAAAAACAACCAAAAATAACCGTCACAGAGCCAACGCGTTTTGTTCCCTATTGTCAGGGCTTTCTAAATGTATCAGTAAAGTAGCTGGAAAGCTGAAATATTTTGCAGTCAATCAGGCAAGAGCGATAGTGAACACAAATTCGATTTGATTCACGTACCCCTGGGTCAGATAATACATTTCCGGAAGGTTCACATATTAGTCAAGTAGTACTTCCAGTATTTCTTAAAACTATTTCTTAATGTGATAAAAGGTAAGGTCCAATACTGGTTACCAGATGGAATTATGGACGTAAGATTTGTTCGGGCAAAAAATCTTGCCCGTTTTAAGTGTCTTGATGGATTACAGCAATTCCCCAATGGTGTAGCGTAGATTTATATATAGAGATAGATACCCAATTAGAATTCGATATCTCAAAGTAAGAATGCGACAGGTCTCCTAAGGAGACCACACAAATATAATGTAGGTTCTCAATGCAATATAACCCGCAGATATAAGAGTTACTCTTATGCCGTTGCCAGCCACCATGCTGCCCGGTTGCTGCTCATTCGTCTTGTGATACTGAAAACGGGCTTATTTCCATATGTGGGTATCCTTAGTTAGAAATTTTATGTCCTAATCCGTGGGACTACCACTGGATGCTGCTCTTTACGGCAATTGAGATATTGATTCTGAGTTCCACTTATATCTGCGGGTTATACTGCCTTGAGAACCTATGTTACATTATTCTTTAGCTGCTCTGAATCACTTACAATTAGTTGCAGCAGCTACAAATCAGGAAGGGCAATGGCTCAATGTCATTTTTTCATCTAAGGATTTTTTGAAATGTCGGCGCATAACAGTAATAGCTGGGACATACCATTTTATGTCCGTTTAAAATTATTACTGGCATGTTTAGTAAATTTGTTACTCCTGCCAGAAACACCCATCTTGCTATTCGCCCACGGGTCAAGCTATGTTTTTTAAGGCTTTTTTGAAACCCCTTTTGAATCATTGTTCTCTGATTGTGGACACTCCTGTCGAGGTAGATTATAAAAGATTTACCAATTGGATTTCATCCGCTTTGTACAGGGCTCTTTCAGTGTCTGTTTCCCATTCCACTTTTTTTTTATCTTTAAGCTCTCTGGAATTATTCTTTGGTCAAAGAAGCTGAACTCGTCTGTAAGAGACTAGAACAGACTTGGTGAGCTCCATCTTTATCAGAGGCTAAAATCGAGTTAAAGCAAGCTCTGAAGGCTTTTAAGAAGTTAATTCAATCTATTTGACTAAATTCGATGCTGATAAGATTCATAAAGCCCACAATACAGCAGATCACCCTGGGGGCTCAATATGCCAAGCGCAGAGTATCGCGAGGCGCACCCTTAGGACCCGGCACCTCCGGGCCCCGCCCGCAGTCGTTGTTGTTGGGCGGCCGGGCGGCCAATCGACGGTCGGCCGCCCCTTGTACATCCGGGTCACGGGCAACGACGCACATCCGGAGTGGTGGGGGGCGGAGACCTTTGGCCTATTTAGGGTCAACTCCCTGTGACCAGGGTCTCTGTTCCCTCCACCACTCCAGGACTGCATAGTGCCCGTGTTGCTGCCTTCTCCGCCAGCAGGACTAGCCTTCTTTGTTAACTCCCGCATCTCCCGTTGGATTGTCGAGGGAGAGCGGGCTACGATTGAGGAGAGCCTTCTTGCGGCGGGCGGCGGATCAACTTCACCGCACCTTCCGTTGGATTGTCGAGGGAGTGCGGCGGGTAGCTGGAGTCGGTGGCGGTCCCCGGAGAGCGCGAAGAAGCAAGTGCTGACCACGTGGCCAGTAAGGAGTCGGGGGCCTCGTGGGCAGCCGTTGACCTCGGGGGGGGAGTGTCGGGTACGAAGTTCTTGTGGTTCTGCCTTGCGGGTTTAGCGGCTGCACGCGGGGCTTCCTTTGTGTGCGGGCTCCTGCCGGGCGGCGTGGGCAGTGCACAGAGAGGGACCGGGAGCGGGGATTCTGTGGCGCGCAGCTAGGTTGCTCCATAGCGCTGCTTGAGGGTGTGTTGCCAGGCCAAAGAGACGCGCATAGGCGTAGTCAAGGAGACAGACGCCAGCAGCAGGAAGCGTGGTCACGAGGCAGCGCGAGGGGCATATAGGACACAGGCAGTATGGCGCCCAAGAAAGGGGGCCATAAGAGGAAGGACACTGACCCCGAGCTGGCCCAAATCATGAAATTACTTTTAGAAAAGTTGAGCAAGGACGCTCCGGAGAGCGACGAAGAGAGCGAGGGAGAGCAGCCTGAAGCAGTTGAGAGGCCACGCAGAGAAGGTGTGCCTCCAAGGGCGGCTTTTCCCCCCTTAAAGAAAAAGAGTAAGGCACAGCCAAAAAAGAAGGGAGGGGAAAGGAGCAAAAAGCATAGGCCTACCCCGGTGGTAGGGGGGGAGGACAAGGGATCAGTAGGTCCCGTCCCCCCTCCTCCGATCGAGCCCGAGGTAATTGTGGTTCCCACACCCAGTCCAGCACCGGTAAAAACAGCGCCGCAGGTTATTGATCTCCCTGCAGGCACTGGGGTGCCGGCAGACCGAGTGAGGTCTTTATTAACCGAAATCAGAGAGGCATTGAAAGCACTAGCCCTGGGGGCGGTAACCAATGTTCCGGCCCCGCTCCCACCACAGCCGGTGGCCGCAGTGGCGGTCGTGCAAGACCCATTGGATGGCTTATTGGCATCAGTATCAACATTAGTAGGACAACTATCGGCCCCAGGTAGGGTGGGGGAGCGACTGAGCACAGGGGCGACAGCGCCTTGAGTCCCACAACAAGCGGCAGATCAGGGGGCATTGCAGGACATCCAGAGGCAGATTGCGCAGGTCGTAGAAGCGCGTAGAGCCAATCCAAATGGGGCGAATGAAGCTCAGCCCCCCGCAGCCGCATTGGCGGCGGGACCCACAGGAGGTAAGCCAGGTGACACGATGGCCAGGAGCAGCAAGGCTGTGGGATTACTGGGGGGGATGCAGGGGAATGTGTTGTCTCAGTCAGGGATGCTGGCGACGCATGTGAGTCTGGAGGTGCGCGAAAAGATCTGGAAGGGCGCATACGTTGACATCTTTTCTCTGATCAGGCCCAAGAGGAGTGATGTTGATTACAAGGAGAGAGAGGGCAAGGAGGGATCCTTCAAGGATAGAAGGCCAAGGGTAGAGGAGACTTTGACGAATTGGCTCTTTGGTTTCCGTGTTTTTGTCACGGTCCTATTAGAGAAGAGACCGGGGTTGGCTATTCCGCTAGTGTTTTACACCAACAAGATTGAGAGGGCACATGCTACTCATGGGGACCTGGTGTGGTTGAATTATGATAGGGAGTTTCGGTGGGCTAAGGAAGAAAATCCAGGCATTGGCTGGGACCAGGTGGAGGTGAACGCCTGGTTGGAGAGTGTAAGCAGTAGAGAGCATCCTGCTAGGCAGCCCTTTCGGACGTCCCAGGGGGGTCTGGGGGAGAAGAGGGGGGCTTGCAATAGCAAGGGGTGCACATGGCCACCGGGGCAATGCAAGTTTAAACACGCATGTGCCTATTGTGGACACTCCTCACATCCCGGGTTTAAATGCAACAAAAAAGCTAAAGAGCGTGGGGGGGGGAGCAGCTCCAAGGGATATCAAACCCCCGCAGGCCTAACCTGCCTACCCCGGTGGATATTGGTAGACTGATTTATTGGCTGGACTTATACCCGGATAGGGCAGCAGCCAAGGTCTTGTTTGACGGTTTCTCTGAAGGTTTTCGCCTCCCAGCGTTGCATGTCCCCCCCATTAGCCAATGCAACAACCAGTTGTCAGCCAGAACTCATTCATCAGTGGTGGTCGCTAAACCGTTCTACTATGACAAATGTATGCCTATGGGGTGCGCTGTTTCTTGTAAATACTTTGAAACCTTTAGTTCCATGTTACAGTGGGTCTTTTCCTACAGGTCTGGGTGCACAGATGTTATACACTACTTAGATGATTTCATGGTGATGAGCCCTTCCGCATCAGAGGTTTGCACCCAAGCGCTGGGTGAACTAATAGCAATGTTCCAGGAATTTGGGGTTCCTCTGGCACCCAACAAAACAGTAGTCCCAGACACGTGTATTTCCTTTTTAGGTCTCGCTCGAGACCTATTGCTGCCGAGATGGGTCTGAAGGGACATAGACTGGGGGACGAGCGCCGATTGCCCATCGTGAACGCGCACGCCCAGACCCCCCCAGCCGTGCACATCTCAGTCAGAGTCAGCCATGCCTCTCTCAGTCGCGTGCGCACACACACATGCAGGCACACACACACAGACTGCATACACACGCTCACACCCCCCCCCCCCAATCTACTCACGGGCGCACACACAAACACAGTCACACACACGTGCATCCACACACTCGAAGTGCCCATCTCCTGTCTCGCTAGCCTAATGCACCAAAAAACAGTCCCCCTACTCACCACGTTGACTCAGGACTCCTCCGCTGTTCTCCAGGCCGGTCTTTCCTCCTCAGGTGTGTAGGGTCAGCGGCTCAGGCTCGGCAGCAGGCGGGGCTCCCCATGACGAGTTTCCTAGACATCCGAGGTGCACGCTCACGGCACATGGAGACGCGCAGCGTGACTTTGAATGTGCGCCTGCCCGTACTGCTGAGGTGCATGCTCGCACGCTCATGACGTTATCCTTCGCTTGTTTAGGGCTCGCTGGTGTTGGAGCGCGAAGCGCTCCCGCCACGCGCAGATTGTGGTCTGTGAACGCGCAGATTGTCAGCGTGCGCGTGCTCCCTTCCTGGCTCCGAACGCGTGCTGCTGCTGGCGCAGGGGCCGCAATTCCACAGCCGGCCACTGGGGACAGGTCCGAGACCGTCAGGGGGAAGCTGCGTCTGAGGTAGGAGCGAGGCATCGCCGCAGAGGAGGAACCAGGCCGACTGCTGGGCACTGAGCAGTGAAAAACCCCGGAGCAGCAAGGCCCCACCTCCCCCCACACCTCCGCAGTCCGGTTCGTTTCATTCTTGTTTCAAGTCCATCTCCCACCAGTAACAGGCGGGAGTCGTTCTTGTTGAATAAGCAGCAGCCAAGGACGGGTGGGGGTGGGGGGGAGAGACTACAGATGAAAACTCCATGCAAACCCTGTAGAAATATCTCACATGGACAACGACGGTGCCCCCAAAAGACCAAAAGAGCTGGGAGTGGCGAAAAAAATGAATGTTTAGCCATGTATACGAGACTTCCCGAGCTCTGCCAACATCATCAGGGTCCTAGTGTGACTGACATGCATGACTTTTGTATCAGATGTTTCAACCTTTGAGAGGCAGGGCCCTTCCATACAGGACACTCCACCAGTGGCACGGGCCACCGATTTTAATGTCTCTCCATCCACGCAGGTGATCTTTCAGAATGTTATTTCACAGGTGCGCATATACCAGAAGGTTCTCGACCCCTGAAAGAACCGTCCAGTGCAGTTATCCCCGCAGAAAGTGAGGCGTGTTCCGATCTTACACTTTAAAGACTGAAATACTTGGTATTCTCAAAGAGCAGGGCAGGGACATTACATTTATGTTACCTTTCTCATATTTAAATGGATAGTACTCTTACAATGGGTGCTTATGGCTTTGTGGGGCCAGCTTTAAAACATTATAAGCAGAGATCTCTTAGGTTCAAGTCTGTTCCTGGCTGGATTTGGGCAATAGAGAGCATAGGCAGCTGTCGATTCACTTGTCTAAGGTCTCCTCTCCCTCTGTGATGACATTTTTACCTGTTGCATTTTTAATTGTTTACATTCATTTTTTCGCCTCTCATGTCTGTTAGTTGTTACTATAATTTGGTTAGCTTGATTCCATGTTTGTGGCAGCCATGCAAATTGTTAGCATTCCCTTATCTGTTACTAATATATGGGTTACAGTAATTGAATTTGCTTATGTCACGTCTTATTTTCGTCACGTCCTCGGAAGGCTGAAGATGGGAGGGAGCCAACGTTTTTGGTGTGATTTCTGGTCTCTTCATTTGCAAGTCAGCTCAGCTGGATGAGGCCGCCTGCAGAGATCTGGGTGAGGCTTATGGGTCACAGCTTACATTATTATCAGGGAGACTTTCACCACCATAAGGCTCAAGCTGATGTTGTGAATGCTGTGGGTGAGGCAGCCTGTTAGTAATAGGTGCGCAGAAGAAGTTTTCATTACTGCTGCATTGTACCTTGTTCTAATTATGTTCTTTGATTCAGTGGCTTGCCTTCAGGACTATTAAACTGTTAAGGAATGTGGCCATTGACAGAAGATGCCATACAGATTCATCTCAGTCATAATAGCAGTAGTCACGTGTTCCTGTATAGTCCATTTCATATGAAGCAGCCATACTGCTCATGCCCCCTCCCAGAAAAAAACGAGATCTCTCTCCCCCACATCAACCGCAAGTGAAAGTCAGTGTTTTTGTAATTAATCATGGCATCATAATAACTACATGAGCCCAATGTCTTCTTGCCACAACTATATAATCAGACTGATAAGACTGGTAATGATTCTTGATGCCTTTTTTTGGGGAAAAAATGTGATCATCCTCAGCCTTTCTTTGTAATACTTTGGATTTGATGTTACCGTTTAAATCGCTTTATTGGCATTTTCATATGAAGATGGCAACAGGTAGAGGGCAGCACTGCTGAGTCCCGGCCTCTGTCTCATCTCGGACCCCGACCATCGCCGGAGACTCGACCTCCGGCGCACTCACCCGCCTGTCACCTCTGAGTCAGAGCGCACTCTGCTGTCACCGTCCCTGCACTCTCGTCTCAGTGTCAGACCTCTCTCATTCTCATCTCAGTGTGTGTCAGACCTCCCCCCTTACTCTCCGCTCTCATCTCAGTGTCAGATCTCTCTCCCCTCTCACTCTCCACTCTCTCTCCCCTCTCACTCTCCACTCTCTCTCCCCTCTCACTCTCCGCTCTCTCCCCTCTCGCTCTCCACTCTCTCCCCTCACACTCTCTGCTCTTTCTTCCCTCTCACTCTCCACTCTCTCTCCCCTCTCACTCTCTGCTCTCTCTTCCCTCTCACTCTTCGCTCTCTCTCCCCTCTCACTCTCCACTCTCTCTCCCCTCTCACTCTCTGCTCTCTCTTCCCTCTCACACTCTGCTCTCTCTCCCCTCTCACTCTCCTCTCACTCTCCACTCTCTCTCCCCTCTCACTCTCCACTCTCTCTCCCCTCTCACTCTCCACTCTCTCCTCCCCTCTCTCTCCCCTCTCACTCCCCTCTCACTCTCCGCTCTCTCTTCCCTCTCACTCTCCGCTCTGTCTCCCCTCTCACTCTCCACTCTCTCTTCCCTCTCACTCTCCGCTCTCTCTCCCCTCTCACTCTCCACTCTCTCTCCCCTCTCACTCTCCACTCTCGCTCCCCTCTCACTCTCTCTCCCCTCTCACTCTCCACTCTCTCTCCACTCTCACTCTCCACTCTCTCTCCCCTCTCTCTCCCCTCTCACTCTCTACTCTCTCCTCCCCTCTCTCTCCCCTCTTACTCTCCGCTCTCTCTCCCCTCTCACTCTCCACTCTCTCTCCCCTGTCACTCTCTACTCTCTCCTCCCCTCTCACTCCCCTCTCACTCTCCGCTCTCTCTCCCCTCTCACTCTCCACTTTCTCCTCCCCTCTCTCTCCCCTCTCACTCTCCGCTCTCTCTCTCCTCTCACTCTCCGCTCTCTCTCCCCTCTCACTCCCCGCTCTATCTCCCCTCTCACTCTCCGCTCTCTCTCCCCTCTCTCTCTCCCCTCTCACTCTCCGCTCTCTCTCCCCTCTCACTCTCCACTCTCACTCTCCACTCTCTCTTCCCTCTCACTCTCCGCTCTCTCTTCCCTCTCTCTGCTCTCTCTCCCCTGTCTAGGCTGCTCTCAGACTGTCTCCAGTGGCCTCTGTCTGTCTCTGGTCACCCCTCCTCACCATCACACACGCTCATATCCACTCACCCTCACACCCTCACCCTCCCTCACACCCCCTCACCCTCACACCCCTCACCCTCGCACCCTCACTCACCCTCACCCCCTCATCCTCACACACCCTCACTCACCCTCACACCCTCACCCCCCTCACAACCCTCTCACCCTCACCCCCCTCACAACCCTCTCACCCTCACACCCCCTCACCCCCCTCACCTTCACACACCCTTACCCTCACCCTGACACACCCTGTCACCCTCACACCATCACCCTCACACCATCACCCTCACACCCCCTCACTCACCCTCACACCCCCTCACTCACCCTCACACTCCCTCACTCACCCTCACTCACCCTCTCACCCCTCACACACCTTCACACACCCACTCACCCTCACACACCCTTACCCTCACCCCCTCACCCTCACACACCCTCAGTCACCTCATACCCTCACCCTCACACCCCCTAACCCCCTCACCCCCTCACACACCCTCACCCTCACACCCCCTCTCACACCCACTCATCGTCACCCCCTCACCCCTCACCCTCACACCTCCTCACCATCACATCCTCTCACCCTCACACACCCTCACTCACCCTCACCCACCCTCACTCACCCTCACCCACCCTCACACCCTCACCCACCCTCACACCCACCCCCACACCCTCACACCCTCACACCCCCTCACCCTCACGCCCCCTCACCCTCATACCCCCTCAACCCCACACCCTCACACACCCCCACACCCACACACACCCCCACAACCCTTGCACCCCTCACACCCTCATGCCCCCTCACCCTCACACACCCTCACACACCCTCACCCTCACTCATCCTCACAACCCACACCCCCTCACCCTCACGCCCCCTCACCCTCACCCTCACACCCCCTCACCCCCCCTCACCCTCACACCCACTCACCCTCACGCCCCCTCACCCTCACACCCCCTCATCCTCCCTCACACCCTCAGACCCCCTCACCCTCACACATCCCCTCACCCACCCCCTCACCCTCACTCACCCTCTCACCCATGCTCACCCACCCTTTCACCCTCACCCTCACTCACCCTCACACAACGTCTCACCCACCCCTTCACCCACCCCTTCACCCTCACACACACCCTCACTCACCCTCTCACCCATGCTCACCCACCCTTTCACCCTCACCCTCACTCACCCTCACCCTCACTCACCCTCACACAACGTCTCACCCACCCCTTCACCCACCCCTTCACCCTCACACACACCCTCACTCTTACACACACCCTCACTCTCACACACACCCTTACCCTCACACACCCTCACCCTCTCACACCCCCTCACCCTCACACACCCTCACCCTCTCACACCCCTCACCCTCTCACCCTCTCACACCACCTCACCCTCACCCTCTCACACCCCCTCACCCACTCACACCCCCTCACCCTCACCCTTGCACGCCCTCACTCACACACTCGCACTCTCACACACCCTCACTCTCACACACCCTCGCTCTCACACACCCTCGCTCTCGCACACCCTCGCTCTCGCACACCCTCGCTCTTGCACACCCTCACTCTCGCACACCCTCGCTCTCACACACCCTCACTCTCACACACCCTCGCTCTCACACACTCACACAACCTCACTCTCACACACCCTCACTCTCACACACCCTCACCCTCTCACACACCCTCACCCTCTCACATACCTCTACCACTCTACCGCCCTCACTCTACCGCCCTCACTCTACCACCCTCACTCTACCACTCTACCACCCTCACTCTACCACTCTACCGCCCTCACTCTACCACTCTACTGCCCTCACTCTACCACTCAACAGCCCTCACTCACTCTACCGCCCTCACTCACTCTACCGCCCTCACTCACTCTACCTATCTATCGCCCTCCCTCACTCGATCTATCAATCTATCGCCCTCCCTCACTCGATCTATCAATCTATCGCCCTCCCTCACTCGATCTATCAATCTATCGCCCTCCCTCTATATCGATAGCCCTCACTCCCTCTATCTATCGCCCTCACTCACTCGATCTATCTAGTGCCCTCCCTCTATATCGATAGCCCTCACTCCCTCTATCTATCGCCCTCACTCACTCTATCTATCGCCCTCACTCACTCTATCTATTGCCCTCACTCACTCTATCTAGCGCACTACCACAGCATCATTCAGGGGTACCACAGCATCACTCAGCGCCACCACAGCATCACTCAGGGGCACCACAGCATCACTCAGGGGCACCACAACATCAATATGCGCTACCACAGCATCACTGAACGCCACAGCATCACTCGTCGCCACCACAGTATCAATCTGTGCCAGCATTCAACATCAACTGGTTCAAATATGTTCTCTCAATGTTTCAAGCTTTATTACAAGTGTCACAAAGATGTTAATATTGCCATTATAAATTACAATAACTTTTATTTAAGTATTATGTATTAAAAAAATTAAAAGCCATTGTTATTTGTAATATCAATACATCTAAGTCACGTAAATACACAACATGTTGCTTTACAAATGCTATAGGTGTCACATTTGCAAAAGATAAAAGTATTGGCATTGTAAATGACAAACCTATTAATTTCGCTATTTTCAAAACCAACACATAAATAAAAAATTTGTCATTTACAAGACCAATAGCTCAAACTTTCAGAATGCGAGACCTATTGCATTGCAAATGCTTGTTTTTTTTGCAGATGAAACTAAGGCTGGCTGAATGCGTCTCTCGTGACGTACTGCCATTTGAAAACTGCCAATATTGTTATTTTAAAACAAAAACATGAAGTGTGGAAACATAAGTAGCAACCATTATCTCAAAAATATTTCCTAACAGCGGTCCCACATTCCTCCCTACCTTTAACATAGCGTCTGCGGTCCCAGAGTAACAGTAACAGCAGATGCACTATGCAGCCAATAACAACACACCCATACGCGCGAGCCCTGTGACCTGTCCAATTAAAATGGCTTTGGTAATTGGTGGTGTACGTAAGCCAATCATAGCGTTTTCACGGTGCGTGCGCGGGAGCGCGGCCAATCTGACCGTACCTAATAGTTCGTGCACGAGTCCGCGCAGCGAGACGTAGCTAAGCAAGAAAACAGTGGCGGAGGAAGTGGATAGACGGCCCTGACTTCCTGTGCGACTTCCTCTTTCTACTGGGCAGGTCAGAAAATTGTCGGGGATGATGGTAAACGTGGGTGGAGGTCCCATGGGCTTTCTTTCATGGTTTTTTCCTGAACCAGGAGCGGAACTACATGAATAGGGAGGAAGGAGTTGTGTTTTGTCGGGCCTGCCGGGAAATCTTTTTTTGGGGAGTTGGGAAAGGGAAGGTTAATTAGTGGAATAATAGGGGCAAGTGCCTGGATATCTTTTTCTGGGTGTTGGAAAAAAGAAGGTTAATTAGTGGAAAAACAGGGGCAAGGCTTTACCCAATTGGGGAGGAGGGGGCTGTCTTGTGTATTTATTGAAGAAAGAAAAGTGCGAAACCATGGTCTATTTTGTGGGATTCGTCTTGGGGAGGATGCAGCATGAATGTGATGTGGGTCAAGTGAATGAGCAGTGATGGAACAGGATCAGTTGATGAATCGTTCTTAATGGGGCTCTGCCTTCTGGATTAGGGAAAAATGAAGGTGGGAAAAGTAAGTTCTGAAGGGAGCTTAACTTTTTGTCCTGGAGAGTCTGTGCCCCCTGGAATGTGGCATGAGATATGGAAGATAAATACGGGAGGTCAGTTATCGAATTGAGAAGCTTTACTGGTATGCACTCCTTCGGGAGTTAGAGTGTGGGGGTGGTCTTGTACTGTCTGTCTTGAAAGGGCTCAATGCTATTCTTGTGCATATCCTACGGTTGAGGGAAATAAAAGAAAATGTGAGTTGAAACAAGTTTGAGGGTAACTGATAGACCTGTCTTGCCCGACGATGGGGTAGGGTGGGATGCCTTGCTTTGGGTAAAATGATGTAAGGAGGCAAGAAGACTGCTGGTTGGTAAGGTTCATGTTGGCAAGGGAGTGTTTTGTCTCATAATCTTAACCAGTATTGACACAACTTCAGTAAGCAAACAAGCTTTTGCTATGCAATAGGTCTCGCATTTTCGAGAGTTTGAGCAATTGGCAGTGCAATAACTTAGACTCTCGCAAATGCAAGACCTATTGCATTGCAAATTATTAGCGCCCATGTAGGGCTTTCACATTCATGGAGGCCACACCGCTTTCTTTAGACAAACAGTGCCTAAAGAAAGGGAAGGGGCAGATATTAAAGTGAAACCACGGCATGGAGCCGAGCCGCTTTGACAAACAGATATTTTTTTTCTTTTGTAGAACCGCCCATGCTGTACTTTCACTTTAATAGCGGCTGCACACTTTTCGTGGCTTGTCTAAAGAAAGGGGTGCTGCCTCCAGAAATGTGAAATCTCCGAATGGGTGCTAGTAAACAAAAAAAATAATAAGTAAGCGCGGCCGCTGTACTTAACCCCTTAAGTGCTGCTGACGGCCAATGGTCGTCAGCAGCGCTACCTCCCCAGTGCTGCGCACGACCATTGAACGTCCATTCAGCACTAGTTCTAATGGACAGCGCAGCACTGGGGAGAAATGTTTACACGCAGCTAAGGTGTTAAAGCAGACCGCACTTATACAATAAATAAATAAACACGCCCGCTATAGTTAAAGCGGATCGACATTAGTAAATAAAATATAAGCGGGCGGTGTGCTGTTCATCATCCTGAACATCTCCCACCTGGTTATTTATAAACAGTGGGTGGTCGCTTTTGTCTGCAAAGTGAAGAAGGTTACTGACCCTCCTGCGTTTTACTTGTGTGTCAGAAAACATTCTGAATTCTTCCCGAATGCCATTGTACTGACCCCAGCGAAAATTTTCAGCAGCTCTTCTTTTTTTAGGTCTCGTAGAGAGACCTTTTGCTGTCCATCCACAAAGCTGACTTTTTACGATGAGGATTTTCAACAGTTCACGTGAAATCACGTGACCACAAGCTCCTCGTGCACAAGCTTGCATTTCCCCACAGGCTTCCCCCTGCCAGCAGCATTTGCCACATCAAAGGCTTCAGCTGCCCCGCCCCCCGCCGTCACTTATTCACGTCCGTAGGCCGTGCCTCGCTTCAGGCTTCCCCCTGCCAGCAGCATTTGCCACATCAAAGGCTTCAGTTTCCCCGCCGTCACTTATTCACGGCCGCAAGCCGTGCCTCGCTTCTACTTCCCCTGCTCTCTTCCCCCAGTGCTTGTTTCATTAGACCTGTACAAATGCTATTTGATTGCAGCATTATAATGGTAAACCTCAGTTTGTTGGTATTGGTTTTGTTCATCACATTTTTTCTGTTAATTAAATTGTTCAAGTCCAATTATATTGAAAGCAATGTTGAAATGTCACTGTGCCACGAATGTCTGTTCAATCTGCCCCCTGCTGGCAGGATTGCCATTGAGATACACACTTTTTGAAAACACATACACTTTTTGCTGGCATCCGACTCAGCCTTCCTTCTCAATGAGATTTTGTAAAATGAGTACAAGAGTTACTCAATTTCGTTTGCAGGTGTATTCGTTGTAAATGTTTAAATGGTCAGTATTATGACAGGTAAGGTGGTGTTCGTTTACTACCTTGTTTAAACGCATAGCTCTCCCCGCACCCCATTCATCTCATCCCACCTGGATCCCCAAGCACATGAATGTATTGAATTGTTTTATAAACAAGTTTACAGTAGGACTCGACATTGACAAGATCACAACCCTATTAGGTTAACTCTTTATTGGGAGCATATTTTGGACCAGAAAGGCCAATTTTTGGATTCATTCTTCCTAGTGGTCAGAAAACCGCGCCCCAAAATACACTTTGAAATTATAACTTAATTCTTACAAAGTTGTTCGCTCACCCGAAATTTAAATTGATTTCTCTCTTTGCCAAATGGGCATACTTGTACTTTTTAATGTAGTTAATATATAACAAACGCCAGCAGTGTATATATAGTTCTTCCAACACCACGGCCTCTGGTAACTGTGCCCAAGCGCCGTAGCTCCTTAGACCAACAGTGTATTTAATGGTGCCCGCTCTCTCAGTTTCCTTCCAGAGCATCCCATTACGGGGCATTACAGCACCGCATCCCCTCAGCAGTGATAACTGCATCACAGCTCACCT
The DNA here is from genome assembly GCF_964263255.1 of Lissotriton vulgaris. Taxonomy (NCBI): domain Eukaryota; kingdom Metazoa; phylum Chordata; class Amphibia; order Caudata; family Salamandridae; genus Lissotriton; species Lissotriton vulgaris. The sequence continues at coordinate 360,825,251 of NC_141693.1, read as the reverse complement.
CTCGCCCCCTAAGCCTCCCGCAAAGGCCATATTAAAAGCCGCTTCTCATTCTTGTGTCTCACCCCTCGCACCAACAGTCTCTTACCTAAGTATGGGCGAATTTTGCGAATCTCGCGTTCGCGAATTTTGCGGATTTGCGAACTCGCAATCCGCAAAATCCGCGAATTCTCGCAAATTTGCGGATTTTTTTTTTGTGTTCGCAAGGATTTCTGCCAGTTCGCAAGGATTTCTGACAGTTCGCGAGGGTTTTGTAACAGTTCGCAATCACGAACTTACATGTCGGCTCGCAACGGTCACGATTATGTTGTTTCTACGTCTGGTTCATCATCATAGGTTCCCAGCACCCTCTGTTTCACCCCTGCCACCCTCTGTTTTACCCATGCCACCCTCTGGTACATCAATGCCTTATGCCACCCTCTGGTTCATCATCACTGTAGATTATGGGGGGAAAAAGCAAGCACACCTGCCTGCTTCAACTGACATGAATTAATTTGGGGTTGATTTATTAATGTGTCACTGACCTGCATCCTTATCTGTAATTTGCTTTCTGTTGCAGTGCAATTTTTGTTTCCAGGACCTTTGTGGCCTACTTGTAGCTATTCTATGAGCCTGCTGTGAGGGTCAGAGCAGGGTCATACAATTGTTGCAACTAGCAACTGAACAATTGTTGCAACTAGCAACTGAACTTTGGAGGGGCCCTTGTCAGGAAGCACTACAGGGAACGGTTACTAATGATGAGTTTGAACTTTTGAACCTGCTTTCACTTTTGCAAAACTCGTTTTTCTGCAGAGCAGCATTACAGCAACTTTAATGCCCCACCAAGCTTATATGAGAAAGTTGATTTCTAATCCAAAAGTTATCCAAAGAAAATAAAAAGGCCTCAAATCTAAAAAAGTGCAGGCAAATGTCAACCTGAGGACTTATTCTGATAAAAATAATCATTTTCAGAAGGTCTATGCTGCTTGCTAGTAGATTTCTTGTGCGGAATTGCAATTTTTGTAATTTCGCGAGTGCGAGATTGTTGCTGCCCGCCGCACCTACATGTTCGCAATTGCGAACTTACACCGCAAAGAAAAAAAATCCGCTGCGTGCGAATTTGCGGATTTTGCGGGAAATTTGCGAATCTCGCGGATTGCGAATTTACCGAAAATCCGCAAAATCCGCGAGCGTAACGGATTTTCCGCCCATGCTTACTCTTACCCTTGTGTCACAGCAGTGCCGTCCCATGCCTCACAGTCTTACAACTGTGTAACATAATCACTCCACGGGACACTCCTCCATCAAGCGCTTCGCATCTCAGTCACCCGAGAGGCATATTTTGTGCTTTTTTAGCCGCCTGTGCGTTACAGCACAAGTCAACACCTCGACAGGAATAGTAAAGCGCTATGTAAATAAATATAGACAGCCACCCTGTTAGCCTATTGCAATTGCGTCACTGTACGTGGCAATACTGCATTCAGCGCATCTCACCAGACACCTCTAACTGCGTCAGAGGTGACATCAACAGTATATTTGGTGCTTCACAGCCTTGTGAGTGACACTCTACAGGACATTTCTGCAACTAACGCATCCTTTGCAATCACCCGTCTTCCCCACTGGGACACACAAATGGAACAGCCCGAGGGTGCTCCCTGCCGGGAAGAGCTTCAGTATTCAAGCGGAGACCCTGGGGTGTTTATGAAGCCCCCGAGGCTGTTTTAGCATGCCTGCTGGGCTGGTTCTTCACACCACCCCCAATGGCCCTCCCATTCCCCCGCCCAGTGGGTTTTGGGGCAAGTTTACCCACACATTTCCTTGGACTCTGGTCAGGTTAAACTCCTAATGGCTATGCACCCCAGCGGGGGAGGGGTTTACAGGAAACTGAAACTGAGCTGTCACATAATTTTGTTTTCCCTCCCCCATACTGGACGACGAATAAAATACCCCCCCCCTCACCCCCAGCCCCCACACACAATTTACCCATGTCAAGTGTGTGTAGCTGACTCAGTGTGGTATGTGCATTGCTACACTCAGTCCTATTTTTCTTATAATAATAAAAATAATTGCAACAATCTTATAGCGCTTATCACCCAAAGGGCTTTTTCAGGGGGCTTTTAAGTTCAATAAACCCAATTGAACTTAAAAAAATGAATTTCACTTGCCCAGGATGGTTCATAAAGATCTGTAACATCCGAGTGTAAATAAATGGGCAGGACTATTTCAAAACGGAATAGTGCTCATGCCATCTGTGCGTATTCCTTATCACCATTTAAGTAACGCACGCGCCTTGCGGTAGTTGACTCTGGTATTCATTTTATTGGCCCCCAAAATGAAAAATGCTTTATCCCTTGGCCTGTGTGAACGATTCTATGCAGCAGGTGGTCAAACTGCGCCTTGCGGTAGTTGACTCTGGTATTCATTTTATTGGCCCCCAAAATGAAAAATGCTTTATCCCTTGGCCTGTGTGAACGATTCTATGCAACAGGTGGTCAAACTACTGAGCTAACACTCAATATACACACCACGGGTGTAGCTTCGGTGTGTGTGTGTAGGGAGGGAGGGGGGGTGTGGAGCGCCAAGATATCTATTCCCTAGCAAATAGTTGGGTTCAGATTTTTTCAGTCGGGTTATAAGGAGTATGTTGGATTCATTTAGGATTTTTACGTTCTCTCTTTTTGAGCCGATATAATCAACAAGACAAAACGTTATAATTTTCCGCAAAAAACAATGTCAACGTGGACTTCAATTTTTTCTGTGAATGTTTTGGAGGTCAGCTCACATACATTTTTAGAAAAAAGTGGTCCAGCATAGTATAACTCGCAAAGGGAACTGCAGCATCACGATTGTCTGAAAGTACCATATTTTCCAGAATACTGACCACTGGACTTTCATCTCGACCGGATCCCTTAACAGACAAAATGATTGAAATGGAAAATCTTATATAACTTGTTTTCAAGTTACATTCCATGTTTACTTCCTTGGAAAATAATGTGTCCCAGCGATTAGGAGCAGCTGGGCGCTCTATAACACGATGTGACCCCCGTTTCCTCCTCACACAACTCCCACATTAGAACTATTTCTGCAGGAAGCAAATATCTCCCGTCAGGAAAACAAACCAAACAGCATGCACGACCAGAGTCCATATAAAATGCGAATCTCTTGGCGCCCCCTGGAGAGTTGAGCTTTGCCAGACAACTTCATGCCGAGTCGCTTTCTTATCTGCAGCAAGACTCAACACATTGCTGAGATTTCGGCCTAAGGGCGCGTGCAGCTCTTTGCAAGCTCTCCCCCTCTGCACCCAGCCCTCAACCCTCCAGATGCTGCAGAGCAAATGCACCGTTAATAGTTAGGGATTCCTCTCTTCTTTTTGCAGAAATGTGTGTGTATATATGTATATATGTATATGTATATGCATATATGTGTGTGTGTGTGTGTATATATATATATATATATATATATATATATATATATATATTCACGAAACTTGCCACTCAAAAGACAGGAAACTGCCCGGTGCAAAGCGATAAAGAGTCGACCTAAAAGGTGCTGGTGCAAGGTGATTTATTCAGGTGAAGCCAGCGCTGCCGCCATGACGCGTTTCGCCTTCGAGAAGGCTTGATCACATATATATATATACACACGCTCATACACACACACACACACATACACAGAATAGTTCACGCAAATGCACTCTTTTTTTTTTTCTTTGATTTTTTTTCACACAACTCTCTGATGCTGACCAGAAATAAATATATGAATACCTCTGCAGTGTGTTAGGAAAACTGTTGCTGAAATGTACTTTGATTTTAACCTTTACGCATCTAGAAAATAATACACAGCTGCAGCAGTGCGAATAAGCAATTGACGAGCACAACGAGAACAGGGGCCATGTCGCATAATGTGAGCGCTGTGGTTGAATCACGATACTTTTTTGTCTGGCGCCGTTCCATGTCTTTGTAGTAAACATACATGCCAAAACACCCGATTGCGGCGGGAGAACCCCGATCTCTGAAACCCAAACATCTTTATTTTACCAGTCTCCCGCATGAAATTGCCTCTGCTTCAATAAAAGTAAATAGGGAATTAATTCCCCTGTTTTTTTGGCAACCGCTCACTTTTCGAATCTAAAATGTTGGCATGTATGGTAGTAATTAAGCAAAGGCGCAGTGGTGGATGCAGCCCCCTTTTACCATCATATTAGAAAAGCAGATTTCTGGATGTAGCAACGTGAGACAAGAATGTTTGTGAATATCTGTTGCGTGTCACTTATTGTGGTGGAGAAATGCTTTTACTTTAGAGATGTTCACAATTGCTTTTATTTCAGTCTTAATTATTTAAAAAAATTAAAAACCATTTGTATTTGGTAAATGAATACATCTAAGTCACGTACATACAAAACATTTAGCATTACAAATGCTATAGGTGTCACATTTAAAAAAGCTTAAAGTATTGGCATTGTAAATCACAAAGCTATTACTTTTGCAATTTTAAAGACCCACACATTAAAAATAAATTGTCAATTACAAAACCAATAGCTCCAACTTTTCTATTGCGAGACCTATTGCATTTCCAATGCTTGTTGGGTATTGAAAGTGACACGGTTGCAGGCGAGTGCAGGTTGCCAATGGACAAGGTGGTTGCATTCTCCCAGGCTATTGTGGCTGCCTTGGCAGGTCCAAAAGTTTCTTTGCACCAGTTACAGATCTTGGTGGGACAGCTGAATTTTGCGCTGCGTATCATTCCTATGGGGCGCCCTCTCTCCAGGTCGATTGCCAGGGCTATGGTGGGCCTCACCCAGAAGCACCACAGGGTACGGTTAAGGGCGGGAGTGAAAGAGGATCTTAAGGTGTGGCGCAGTTTCCTGAAGGACTTTAACAGGCGGGTGGTGTGGCCTGCCCCTCCGGTGTCCAGTACGGAGCTGGGCCTCTTTACTGATTCAGCAAGGGGGCCACGTGCCCGCACGTACTAAGGTTACTGAAATTATTGGTGCTGGCTTGCTTGAGATTGAATTTAACTTTCAAGGCTGCGCATATACCAGGTATTGATAACCCCGCTGCTGATGCTTTGTCTCGTTCCAAGTTGCAGGAATTCCGGAAGTTTCACCCGCAGGCGGAAGATCACATGACTATGTTCCCTACATCACTGTGGACAATTGGAGCCCCGCTTTAGCGGGGCTGGTAGGTGCCTCCCTGAGTGACCGCACGAAGCGTGCTTATCAACAGCATTTCAATGTTTACAAGTCTTTCTTACAGCAAGCAGGGATTGCTAAGATTTTTTCCCCAGAGTCAATCTACGGTTTTCTACAGGTATTAAGGGACCAGGGCAGAGCCGTAGCTTATGCTAGGGCGAACCTGTCGGCAATCAATTTCTTTGCTAAAGTAGCGGGGGAGCGGGACCCGGGGGCCTCCTTCCTAGTTAGGAAGGCCTTGGCAGGATGGGCTAAACTGGAGGGGCCTAGGCGGGATTGTCTTAAGCCTCTGGATCTCCCTACCTTGATTGATGTTCTGGGGGTCTTACCGTCAATATGCGATTCACTGTTCGAGGGAGTCTTGATTTCTGCTTAGCTTTCTATGGGGCGTTCCGCCTAGGGGAGATAGTCGGGGCCTCCAGATCTGACCAGGGGGGGGCCTGCAATTCCGGGATACGGTCCTTTCTCCAGGGGGGCTGGTGGTACTGTTAAGACGTTCCAAAACTGACCAGATGGGTAAGGGGGCCACCATTCACTTACAGCCCGCTCCGGGCGTGGCGGCCTGTCCCGTAACCCAGATGCAGGCGTACCTGGCCTTACGTCCTGCTGGGGGGGGCGGCCCTGTTCATACACGAGAATGGACATTGCCTGTCTCAGTATCAATTTAAAGCAGTGTTCAAGTTGGCCCTGGGCGAATTGGGTCTGGGTACAGCAGGTTTCTCCTCACATTCATTTAGGATTGGCGCTGCCACCTTGGCGGCCAGGGCAGGCCTCTCTCCCGACGCAGTATGGGGCGTGGGGCGCTGGGCATCAGGGTGCTACAAAAGATATGTCAGGCCGGAATTGTTATGACCAAATGTGGCATTCTCGTGTCAGACGGTGTTTAACAGTGTCATTTCTCTCCTTCTGACTAGTATGCCCGCGTCGGTGGTGTGGGTACTTGGGCACTCGTTTGTGCGTCGCGCGACGGTGCGCTTAAAGCAACGAAAGGTGGTGAAACCGGCGGACTTGAGCGAGACCGAATTCCTGTGGCGTGGCGTTGGGGGGATGCGAATCCGACACTTGAGGCGGATCGTTGAGGAGCTCAGGGCGCAGGAAGGGAACAGGCCCCCTGACTGGATTATCTTGCATTTGGAAGGCAACAACATGGTCGACAGAGGACGCTTGGCAGTCAAGGAGGCTTTGCTTGCAGAGTTTGCCTGGTATGGGCACATTTTTCTAGCAGCGAAGATTGTTTGGTCGGGCATGCTCTCACGCAGGACATGGGGCTCGGGAGTCCGTGTGAGATCTTTGAATGTTTCAGTGAGGAGATTGAACGGTGAACTGGCAAGGTTGTGCTCAGCGAAGGGCCGCTTGCGCTACATACAACACCGGATGATTTCTGGAGAAGCAATGTACCACCAGGATGGGGTACATCTGTCGGACTTAGGGACAGACACTTTCATAAGAGAACTTTGGTCATTTATCTTGAACGCAGGTGGGGAGGGTGTCAGACCTGAGGGCCTTGGCCACCCTTGTGGCGGAAATGTGACCTGCGATCAGTAAACAGTGGTTGATGGGAGGCCGCTTGGCGGACTCCATAGGCCAGCTCTGAGGGGGGATATGGTAAGCTCTCCGCTGGGAGGAAGTCACCACCGGCTGGGGAGGCGAGGGCGACAGATTTCGAGCCTCCCAGGCGTCCCAGGACAGCCTGGTGGTAGAGGGGTTGGCCCTGGTAATGCCGGACAAGGACCAGGGGCGCGGGCCCACCACTCTAAGGGCATAGGATACCCAGTGCGAGATGCGAGCCAGATGGGGCTCCTCCCTTAGGGCTGGGAATGTGAGAGGTACATGAAATGTTTTGAAAAATGTGATTATGAATATCCAATATGCATGTTATGTGCTTGTCATGTTTATTCAATGTTGTGATTAAACATGGCCTTTTACCCCACCGGAATCTTTTTGGTTATTACAATGTGGGGGATACTGCATTGGGTATTCATGTGGAGGGGTAGGCGGGGGCAGAACTGGAGGGTACGGGTCCTAATGCTGTAAGTCTCGGAGGACATGCTGCTGCAGCAGGAGGGTGAGGACTGGAGGCCTTGGTGTCCTAAAGAGCTGAGGTCTGGTCAGGTGCTGTGCTAAGTGTGAAGTTCTTGGGCCAGGCACGAGGATTGTTAAAGCGGTGGTCTCCAGGAAGCACCCTCGCACTTGCTCACTCTCCCTGCCCCACCCCCAGTCTCTCCTCCTGATCGGAGATGGAGATTAATTTTTGTCAAAAGAGTTGTAGGGCACTTTCAATAGTGGAACTGTTTCTAAAGGTAGCTTTAGAAACCATTCCACTATTGAAAGTGCCCTACAACTCTTTTGACAAAAATTAATTCGCATTTTAAACACAACGCGCAGAAAGAATTTCTCCAATTACTCGGTCTCCCTGCGGGACCCGGTGCCCTTCACCCAAAATCTCCCACATGGCCCGGGTCGGTCTCCAGCAGAGGGTGAGCGAGAAGATTGCGAGGTTGTGCGGTACAAGTGCAGCACAAGTGCAGAGCGGCCTAAATAGATTACCCGCTACTTGATTAAATTGGCTGAATTTGCGCCCCGGTAATGGAGAGAGGAGCCGCAGAGCCCTGGGGCCGACCAAAAAATCAGTATGCACAACAATGGGCAAGCCACTCCCCCCCTGCCCTCGAGCAGGATCGCCCACCCCGACCAGAAACATAAAATGTAGTTATTACCATTTCTGTTACTGCCTTCTCGCACTGCGAGAAAGCAGTGGGGCAACAGCCCCACGCCCCAATGGGGGAGCGCCACTGACTCTAAAGCCGGCAAAGCTGCTCAGAACCAGCTGCCGGCGCCGAAGGGCTTTAAAAGGCTGTGGAGTGGCGGGGACGTCCTCTGTCCTCGCCGCTCAACAGCTGATTACACTCCAGGACCTCGATCGGAGGTCCCAACAAATTCTTTTTCTTTTTTGTATCCCCTTGCAGGTGCAGTGTAGATCGTCTGGAACAGGTGCTCCTTTCCCTTTTTGCCTCCTTTCTTCTCTTTTTCACAGGGTTCTCGCCTGCATCACCTTGGACCTGCATTTTGCTGGGGAACCTGCAGCACAAGGACATTTGGGAGCAGCTCACACCCCCCCACCCCCACTCCCCCTCGCCCTTTGCTTAGGGTGCCCTGTTGGATCAGCTTGGTACCACGCAGGCTGAGTTTTTATCTCGCCAGTCCCTCATGGTGGTTTGCGGTGGTGGCTCCGGCTGTTATTGTCGGCACCCAAGCACATCGGTGTTGTCTGGATTTTATTCGTTGACGGTGGAGATAGCAGGATTCCTCAGGTGGTGGGCGTTTGTGTCTGAGGGGGCTGGGAAACTGGTTGTGGTATGTGAGAAAGCATTACCAGGGTAGCAGGGGCTGTCTTGTCTTGTTTTGGGCAAGCGCTTTATGGTAGAATAGCCACAAGAGTGTGCCCACTGTTTAGTCGGTCAGGGTATTTGTCTGGATCTTAATTAAAACAGTACAGTTGGTGGTTGTTGGGTACACTGTAGTCAGTGGGTTCAGTGGAGCGGTTTAATAGTAAAGTATTACTAGGAAAAAGAGGGTTCTCCTTGTGGTGGTACCATGGCTCTTAAGGCAAAGTGATGCGAACAACGCTTGTGCATGGACAAGTTTATTGGGGCCATGATGCAGAAAATGGAGGACATGGGTCAAGCTATAGGAACAAGGTGGATGGGCGGGATGGGACAGAAGACAGGCCCAGGCGAGCGTGAGTGGCCCCTAGGGCAGCATTCCCCCCTGTGCCCAAAAGGGCGAAACCTAGGAGGAGGGTGGTACCTGCCACATCTCCACCGGGGGTAAGGAGAGTGGAGGGGTCTGCAACACCTGCGCCAGTAGGCAAGGTGCCGCAGGCAGCACCGCTGGTGCCGGCAGGGGTAATGCCACAGGCTGCTGATGAAGGGGGGGGTCCAGCCAGGTGCAGCGGGTACCTCTCCTCTCGGGTGTAATTTACCAGGGGCGTCAGGTGCAGCACTCCCACCTCAGGCCCCAGTTATCCCTATGGTGGGAGGCCCGGCAGGGAGCCAACCAGGACGTCTGATGCAAACCCTCGGGCCTCAGGTGAGCTGTTAGGGGGCGCCCCAGGGCAGCCTGATTTAATGGCGATCCTGGCCATAGTACTGCCATGTTTGGAGAAGTCAGGTACTTGGACCCCAGGGGTGTTGGGAGGCAGTGAGTCCGCAGTGGAGAATGAGCGAGGATGGTGCCGCAGTCTGCGGGTGGGAAGCCTGGGGAGGGGCAGTCAGTTCTGTCCGGTGGGGCAGCGGCAGGTGGAGCAGCACCCGCAGGGAATGGAAAAGAACAGCGAGCATTAAGCACACCATTGGACACAGGATAGGAGAAATCAGCAAAAGCAGTTGGAACAGGTACTCTGCGGACATTGCCAGTGTTAGGCTTAGGCAAGCGCTCAACCAGGGAAAAGTTGGCGAGACTTCACAAGAGATGAAAGAAAATAATTGGAAAGGAAGTTATGCGAATATGTTTTCCTTATTGTTAGATAACACTGAAAGGGAAGAGGCCAAAAAGAACAGAGTTGATGCACCAGAGGGAATGGGCGAACAGATTGCAAAAATACAGGGTTGAGGAGTCTTTGGTTAACTGGATCAGGGGTTTCTCAATTTACATGGCAGTCATGTCCGAGCGCTTTCCAGGCTTGGGTGCCGAAATGTCATGCTACCAGAGTAGGATCGTGGGCGCTCACGATAAGTATGGTGGTATCGGATGGAAGGAATACGATAAGGACTTTAGGACCACTTTGGGCACGGATCGCAGGACAGCCCAAAAGGCCAGCCCTTTCGGTCAGGTTCCCCTGTTAGCTGGGGGGGTGGTGGAGGAAAAAAGGGGGCATGCTGGGACTTTAATAGGCGTACGGGCACCAAGGCAGCAAGCATGTGTAAGTTCAAGCATTCATGTTCCTTCTGTGACAACACCTCCCACCCGGAGTCCAGCTGTTTAAAAAAATCAAAAGATAGAGGGATAAGAAACAAGAATGATTGTCTTTCCCCCACGAAGGCCAGATCCCCCATAATAACCAGTGCTTTGATCCCATGGTTGAACAGGTACAATTGCCCCACGCCCGCTAGAATTTTATTGGAAGGTTTTCAGAGATGGCTTCAGAATCCCCGCTCCTGACTATGTAGGGGTGTCACAATGACAGAATCAGCTATCGTGAGGGCTAATCCTGGGGTGGCGTCAGCAAAAATAGAAAAGGACTTGCACCTGTGCAGAGTTAGCGGGTCCATTTGACAGGGTTCCGGTGGTGGGTTTTGTCTGCTCCCCACTGGGGGTGGTCTGCAAAATAGAGCCAGGTGAGTACAGGTTGATTCATAATCTTTCAGCTCCCAGGGGGCAGTCATTGAACGACACCATTGATGGAGAACTGTGCATGGTCAGGTACTCGTCCTTTGATCTGGCATTTGAGATGCTCAAAGGACTGGGCCCTGGCACACTTTTGGCAAAGTCAGATATCGAGTCAGCTTTTCGCATGTTGCTGGTACACCCTCTAAATTTCCATCTGCTGGGTTTCCAATTCCAGGGGAAGTTTTACATGGATAAATGCATGCCTATGGGGAGCTCTGTTTCTTATGCTTACTTTGAGAAGTTCAGTTCCTTTTTGGAATGGGTTTTCATGCAGGTGACTGGGCACCAGTACGTTTTGTTTTACCTGGACGACTTCCTCTTCCTGGGAGCTCTAAGCTCTCAGGACTGTGACAGGGTGCTACAGAAATTCTGTGCACTCATGCAGGATTTTGGGGTAACCCTGGCGCAAGGTAAAACTGTCAGGCCATCCACTGTGATAGAATTCTTGGGGATACAGTTGGATTCTGTTGAATGTCTCTCACGTCTGCCCAATGAAAAGATTTCGAGTTTCAGGTCAGCTTTGCAACAATGCTTGGCAAAGGCGAAGGTTACATAGCATCAGTGGGAACAGTGGGACAGTTAAACTTTGCACTAAAGGTTATTCCAATGGCACGACCATTCTCACTCTCCATAGCACAGGCCATGTCAGGACTCAAAGAAAAACATCACCACACTAGGTTATCCAGCGAGGTCAGGCAGGACATGCAGATTTGGATGTCATTCCTGCCTGCAAGACTTCAATGGTAAAGTTCTGTGGCCCGGCTCTCCCAAGCCCAGTACAGAGATAGGCATGATGACCGACGCAGCAGGTAGCGAAGGGTTTGGTGCCATATTAGGTACTGAATGGGTGGCACAATGCTGGCCGTCATGGTGGGTGGAAGCCGAGTTAACAGGTAACATTGGTTTCTTGGAGCTGTTTCCCATTTTGGTGGCATTGTCTGTCTGGCCAGAGCAGCTGAAGAACCAATCTGTGATTTTCTGGTCAGATAACATGTCTGTGGTGGAATACATCTATCATCAATCGGCAAAGTGTAAGATGATCCTGTGTTTGTTGAAGGAAATAATACTGCTGTACATGAAACTGAATATGCTGTTTACGGCACAACATGTCCCAGGGGTATTGAATCATGCTGCTGAAGCGCTCTCTCGCTTTAAGATGCAGGTATTCAGGTCCCATCACCCCGAAGCAGCGGAGAACCCAACGCCTTTCCCAGAACAGCTTTGGCAGCTTGGTGCCCCTAATTATCGGACCTCGTGGTAGCTAGCCTAGCACCCAGGACCAGGAGGGCATACAAAGGGGCGGTTTGGGCTTACTGTTTTTTTTGGGGGGAGGATTGGGAGGAGAACTGGCATGATACGGGGGCAGTGTTTTCCTACCTGAGGGCAATGAAAGGTGAGGGGCGCTCAGTGGCATCAGCAAGGCGACAAATAGCGGCTATCTCCTTTTTTGTGAAAATGAAGGACAAAAGGGATCCCACTAGTACATTTATAGTGCGGAAAGCGTTAAAAGGGTGGCAGCGTTTGCAAGGTTCACAGCAGACGCAGGTGACTAATAAGTGTTAACACTTTGGCCACATTACTGGAGGTGCTTAGTCAGGTTTGCAACACAGAGGCAGAAACACTATTGTTTAGAGCCACCTTTTCGCTGGCATTTTACGGCGCTTTCAGGATTGGGGAACTAGTGGCAAAGAATACGCAGGATTGGCAGGGAGGGCTGCTGTTTAGCCATGTGAAAGTTCAAGGAGACAACTTATTCATATCAATCCCCAGGTCTAAGACTGATCAGGAAGCCAGAGGGGAAGGGGTGGTGCTGCGACTGGCAAAGGGGAGAGCTTGCTGCCCCATCTCCAGGCTGGAATCATTCCTGGAACACAGGCCTAAATGCACGGGGGACCTTTATTAATTCATGCGAATGGTACCCCACTCACTAGATTTCAGTTCAGAAGGGTCATGGGCTTGGCCATGCAGAAAACTGGTTTAGACCCAAACAGTTTTGGGGCCCACTCTTTCAGGATAGGGGCCGCCACGGAAGCGGCAGCTAGAGGTTTTGCTAGGAGCGAGGTGCAGAGGGTCGGTAGGTGGTCCTCAAATTGTTACAAGCGCTATGTATGGCTGCAAATGCTCTAGGTGTTGAAAGGACGGTTTCACTGACGTTGTTTTCTTCTGGTTTAAATTGCAGTTTCTTTTCTAAAAGCTAGCTTACACACCGGGTTATGTGTATATTTCTTGAACTCTATCACACATTGTTATCGTATAGATTGCAATACCATGAATTGTAGACTTATAAAACTTCTTTTTAATTACTTTTTTTCTCACAATTGTTGTGGCTTTTTTATCACTTTTTTTAAATCACAATTTATACAACTTATTTACAACAATTCATACAGGTTTCTAACCATAAATATATTTCTAATCACCAGTGTATATAATCCATGTACTAATGTATAGATCAACAATTGATTATTAATGTCAAATACAAAACTGAATCCAACGCGTTTCGGCGAGTTGCCTTCATCAGGAGTTCTGTATTTTCAATTGCTGGTATGATACTATAATGGTAGAAAATACTCAATTAATTTTTCCTAAAAACAAAACAATCTATATTACAAGTTTGAGCTGCAGCGAAACAGGGATGTATGTGGGATATTTAACCCGTTGTGGCGAGATCTTGCGCGATACTTCAAAAAACGTCTCGTGATATTTATATAAATATGTAGATAATGAAATGTAAATAGAGATTGTAAATATGTAGATAATGAAATGTACATATAGAGCTAATAGGTTCCTGTGGTAGAGAGCTTACGGTGCTAGGAGAGGGTGCTCATGAATCAATCTTATAGTTGAGAGAACTAGTGAATCACAGGTATAAGTTCTGTCGCATGTTGTGTAATATAGATTGTTTTGTTTTTAAGAAAAATTAATTGAGTATTTTCTACCATTATAGTATCATACCAGCAATTGAAAATACAGAACTCCTGATGAAGGCAACTCGCCGAAACGCGTTGGATTCAGTTTTGTATTTGACATTAATAATCAATTGTTGATCTATACATTAGTACATGGATTATATACACTGGTGATTAGAAATATATTTATGGTTAGAAACCTGTATGAATTGTTGTAAATAAGTTGTATAAATTGTGATTTAAAAAAAGTGATAAAAAAGCCACAACAATTGTGAGAAAAAAAGTAATTAAAAAGAAGTTTTATAAGTCTACAATTCATGGTATTGCAATCTATACGATAACAATGTGTGATAGAGTTCAAGAAATATACACATAACCCGGTGTGTAAGCTAGCTTTTAGAAAAGTGTTATATCCCTACTAGGGTTCATCCTTTTAGGTAGGGGCCTCCTTCTTTCAAAATAATTAAATTGCAGTTTCTACATCCTGTCACGTGGGAGGCAAACTTGGAGCAGCTCGTCGTCTGTCAGCATCTACGGTAGACTAGGTATCCGCCTGGGAACATGGAGCAAACGATGCGTGGGTCATTGGCCAGTCTTATGTGAAAAGGTTGCAACAAATTTTTTCTTACAGGCAATTACGAGCTTGGAGCAAGGCAGGCTGGTTTTAGGGTCTCTTGTCATAGGCAGAGGGGCCCCCGCTTTAGCCAATTCAGGGATTTGGTGGTAGGCCTGCTGAGCCGGGAGAGGACTCCCCCTCAAGTCTTTATTCTGCACCTGGGGTGGAACGACTTGGTACATCTGGGTAGAAGGAGGTTAGTGGAAACCTTGATCAGTGAAGTGGGAGGGTTGGCCAAAAGATGCCCTGGGGCTATACTGGGATGGTCACATATGATTTCAAGATTTCAGTGGAGGGGGGAGTCCGTGTGGGCCTTGAACCATTCAGTTAAAAGAATCATTAACCGGATTGATAGACTATTCAGATCCCCAAAATTACAGACAATAGCGCATGGGTGCATTAGGGGGAAGCCGTTTTTCCTACATGATGGAGTGCCCCTCTCTAAGCTGGGTAATGAGCTGTTCATGGAAAACCTTCTTTCCTGGTTAGTAGGGACACAGAATGAGGCATGACCTTCAGAGGGGGAGGCCAGATAGTCGGGCAGCTATACTGGCCTGTGGAGGTAAGGTCATGATTGGAGAGCATAGTTTTACGGTCCTTAGCAAGAATCGCCATTGTAAAATTGGGACGCGAGAGGGGGGAAAGATGGTCTCTCATGGAACTCCAGGGGCAGTTACATCCGGTAGGCTAGAAGGGTGCGGGTGAGGGGAGTTACGCTTCCGGTAGGGTGTTTGGCCACCACGCACGCGCACAAGGGCGCAAGTAAGTTGCACATACCTGCACAGGCCCCTTATGGAGATAATCTTCAGGGCGTAGGGGATGTCCCGAGTGTGAGGTATTCTTCCGTTGAACGTGGTCCCTTGCGCAAGGTCACTCCGGTAGGAGTTTGGGACATAGCTTGATCAGGATCTGGGGCCAGTCATTGACCTTGCCAAAGGCTCAAATAGGGATACTCAGAAAGATAATGCTACGTTGTTGAATGATTAGCTTAGGATAGGAATGGCTATGTATTAGAAACATGTTATGGTTAGCCAAATGACATACTGCCCCTATCAATGAAACTGACCGGACTTTCTGCGTATTGTGTACATAATGTAAATATATTATTTTTTTATTATTGTTATGGTAAGGGTTTATGACCCTTAATCCAAAATTGATATTGATGAAGTTGTTTGCCTTCGGGGAAGATGGGCGGGGAGCACCGTGGGCACCGAGAAACGGGGCCACCACCCCAAGGGCGGGATTTAAGGAAAGAGAGGGACTCTGCTGTACTTAGCCATAATAGCTTTGACTCCTCCTATCTCCAGCACAAGTTTCATCATACCTTTCCTCACACAGTTTGAGGTCTTCGTACTTCCTAAGTCCTGCTGTTCCTCACTGGGGGTTGGGAGGCAAACCTTCTTGGTGACTAAACTATGGAATCCTTGCCTCTGCACACTTTTTATAATCTTTTACCAGTTAGAAAAGCCTTAACCCCTCCCCTGCTGATGACGGAACCGCTCCGTCATCAGCTAAGGTTGGGCTGTGCTGGTGACGGAGCGGTTCCGTCATGGCCCGGCCGCCGCACCTGCGCTGCGCTGATTTCGCGCCTGCGCGGCCGTTGTATTGAGCGGGGCGGGTCATGACGGAACCGCTCCGTCACCAGCACAGCTCAACCGCGGCTGGTGACGGAGCGTTTCTGTCACCAGCATGCGGCCACCCCGCCCCGTTAGCGCTGCGGCGGAATAGCCGCCGCAGCGAAAGGGTTAATAACATGACTTTTTACAAAGCAGCTGGAGGTCAACGGTCTAGTGCTACGTAATGTTTTCTTCAGTGCCGCCCAGGATACCATTTAGGTAACAGTGCACTTCATACATTTTAAATATTTTACATTACATTAAACTGCTGTGGCCGCCTCTTCATCAGTCCAGCAGACTCTGTTCTAGTGTTACTGGGGATTCGTATGGAAGGAACTGACGTGGTTGGTTGGCTCGTCCCCTACACTGGGCCTTCAGAGACACCTACCTGCCTGGATTGATATCGACTTTTAATAAACCATTACAGCTTTTTAGAGGCAGTGGTCTGACACACGACTGACTCTGCCCCATCCTTAGTAGGCCTTCAGGCTTACTGATGAAACACTCGACTGGCTCTGTGTTTGTGTTACTGGCCTTGACAGATACAGTATTCTCGTTCCCGACCTCGCACATTCAGAGGCAATTGCCTGGCATGAAACTGAGTATCCCATACCCTGGCTCCCAAAAAAATCCTCAAATATTGTGCGGTCTGTCTCCATCTCCCCTGACGCATAACTTCTCTTTAGTTTTAAATTAAATTTTAATTGAACGTAAAAGAGGGTGAACTGTTTACCACACTCATGAATCAAGAAGTGTCTGAGTTCACAGTGCGGGTGTGAGTTTAATGAAAATACGTTCTTTTCCTATTTCAGCACTTGAGCTGTGTCTGCTACATGAAAGAGCCAGGGATGGCAAATGATTGCCCATAAACGAATCATTTTCAGGTTTCAAAATGAATAGCATAATGCTGATGTCATCAGAAATGACGCAGTATATGTTTTGCTTGCCTCCACTTTTCATACTGCTCATTTATTGACATAGAAAGAAAAAACAGAGGGATCATTCTTTCTAACAGAAGTTACTGTCTGTTCATCTAGGGTGAAGTGTTCTGAACAGCAACTTCTTGTGCAGAGGCCTACATTGCATTTCCCAGGTATCACTTGAAAACCTGTGTCACTAACCTTCCAGAAGCATTATCTGTGAGGAAATGTAGGATTCCCCTGTTGGCCTGTCTGTCATGAAACCAAAAAAAGTGATCTCTGTTTCTGCCTGCTCCATGTTAAGGCCTCAACTTCTGGTTCTCAGGATTGATATGTTTGCGGGTCACTGAGCTTGGCCCTTAAACTTTTGGCACTCAGGAGGCATGCGGAAGATCCCATGAGGGAACAAGTTTTCTGCCCTCTAGGTTTCATTGGTCCTCTGGTTCCGTCTGCCCTGGTTGTATGTTGTTACAACGCATGCTTTTACCACGCATGCCTTAAAAACGCAGGTTTTTCAACGCAAGTCGTTACAACGACTTGCGTTGGGGGGTGCTGGATAGTGAATAGTTTAATTCACTATTCCAACTTCAGTCCCCGTAGATAATAGGGAAGGTGTTGGATAGTAAATTAAACTATTACCTATCCTAGAGCGCCCCCCAGCGCAAGTCGTTGTAATGTCTTGCATTGAAAAACCTGCATTGTAAAGGCACTGCGTGGTAAAAGTTGCGCCGTAAAGGATGTTTCCCGTCTGCCCTCTCTATTGTGATGCGCCCCTTTCTGGATAGCCGGCAAGTAGCTGACAAGTCAGGTGACATCTTGAGCCAGTTCTACATTTTAGGCAGTTTGACTATTTAGATTGTAGATTCATGTTTACAATATAAATGCACAACTCGAAGCCCCAGAATGCAAAGTACTTGTGGCTGAAATAAGGTATGACTGTAGTTGTTTGGTCACTTGGAAGCTATGACCTGTAGGCTTTCCCTTAGTCTATTATGTACTCAAGCTCTGTTTTTTCCTCCATCTGCACTGAGTTACAATGTCTATTTTCGCTTTCCCCTTGCCTTCCCCTTCTCTGTGGTTTGGGCTCTGGATTTTCTATGACAATTCTAGATTCGGACAGGCCTACAGGGTAATCTGACAGGTCAGCGTTTGGGTTGTCTATTTTTGCTTGTTTCATGATCTTCTGGGCCAGGTTTATTTGGTTTCTCTGATATTACCACAATCATTGTGTGCCGCAAGCATAAATGGATAGCCACCCGTACCTTTCAAAACACTTATACAGCTTGCCAAGTTTAAAACTGCCCTGATTCGAGCAAAAAGAGAAAACATGGTACAGAGATATCATATTAAGAGTACAAGCAAATCCGCCTGGTGACATATGGAACTACATATGAAGAAAAATAAGAATAATCTAATACAGCATAAATTACTGAAAGAGAAAAAAAATATAAAAGGAAAACATATTCACAAAGTACCATACTGAAAATAGCGTTTTTTGCTTTTGCTTTTTTGGGAGTGAGAAAAACAGAGAAAGAGAAAGAAAGGAAAGGAAAAAGAGGAAAGGAAGATAAAGGGAAAAAAGCAATAGAAAAAAGAGGAAAAGAAGGAAACTGCCCTGATTTGACAATGTGGGACTCTTTTTTTATTATCCAATGATAACACTGAATGGGCCGCTTCAGAGCTGTCAGTTCCAGGAAGTGTTGCTCGGCTGCAAACTAGCTTTTAAAAAAAATTGTTAACTGAGTCTTTAAAAGGAGGCAGTGTGAGAAGCTTTAATCGTTAGGTGGTAGAACTACCTCAAAAACAGCAGCCTACCTAATTAATAGGCATGGTTGGCAAGTATGAGGTTAAATCACTGTGGCAGGAACATCATTTTACAGTGCAACCAGTTACTGTTACTGCCAGGTTATTTGGTTTCTCTGATATTACCACAAACATTGTCTGCAGCAAGCATAAATGGATAGCCACCCATACCTTTCAAAACACTTATACAGCTTGCCAAGTTTAAAACTGCCCTGATTTAAGCAAAAAGAGAAAACAGGGTAGAGATATCATATTAAGAGTAAAAGCAAATCCGCCTTGTGACATATGGAACTACTTATGAAGAAAAAATAAGAATAATCTAATACAGCATAAATTACTGAAAGAGAAAAAAAATATAAAAGGAAAACATATTCACAAAGTACCATACTGAAAAAAGCGTTTTTTGATTTTGCTTTTTTTGGGGTGAGAAAAACAGAGAAAGAGAAAGAAAGGAAAGGAAAAAGAGGAAAGGAAGAAAAAGGAAAAAAAGCAATAGAAAAAAGAGGAAAAGAAGGAAACTTCCCTGATTTGAAAATGTGGGACTCTTTTTTTATAGACAGGGGCATATGAGACCATGTCTTAAGATCCTCCCGGACGCGTTCCCAGACCAGAACCTAGGGCCAGGTGTAGGTGGCCGTTTCAGGCCATTTACCGACCGGTAACGGCCGATTTTGGCCGTTACCGATCGGTAAATGGGTGACTGGTATGTAGGGGGCATTTTTTTACTGATTCAGTAAAACTACAGAATCAGTAATTTTACCGAATCGGTAAAATAAAAATTCGGTAAATTTACCGAATCTGAGGCACCCGGATGTAGGTGGGACTCTTCTGAGTCCCAGAGGCCTTACCAAATCGGTATTTTACCATCAAATCCAATTTGATGGTAAAATACCGATTCCGGTGTGCATGCACATGTGTGCATGCACACCTGTGCCATGTGACAGGCAGACCAGCCCTTAGGGCATGTATGCCTGCCACATGGCACCCAAGCCTGTTTTGGGGGTGCCAGAGGGTGTCAAAGTGACACCCCCTGCACCCTTGTGAAAATCGGTATTTACTGATTCGGTAAATACCGAATCGGTAATGCCCATTCATTCCTATGGGCTTCAAAGCCCATAGGAACGAATGGGCATTACCGATTCGGTATTTACCGAATCGGTAAATACCGGATTTTTCCGATGCGTTATTCCAGCACATCTGGAATACCTACATATCCACCCCTCAGATTTACCGATTCTCAATTACCGAATCGGTATAATTCGGTAATTAAGAATCAGTAAATCTATTTTACCTACATCTGGCCCCAAATTCCTTTCCCATGCCACAGTGAGTGAGTAAAAATATCCCAAGATACTTTACCAAACGCGAGGCTCGACAAGCGCGCATTTAGGGCCCGCCCCCCCGGCCACGCAGTGCCATAGGTCAGCGTAGGGGGGCCGGCGGCCCTATGGGAGGCCGGCCCAGAGAAGTGCTTCCGGGGCGGGGGTGACGCAAGTCTGGGGTGGGCGGGGGTCAGAGGCCTTGACCTATTTTGGACAGGAGCGCGTGTGTCTCGGCCTCTTTCCCTCGCGTGCACCGGACCTGCTCTCACCTCGCTGGACCCCGTGATTTCCCTAGACTTTATTAATTCAAACTCCAACTCCCAACTTTGGTTTAAACTTGCGAGCGCCCCCCCTCTCCTTCTTGGGATCGGCGGAATCGAGTGGTCGGTCCGGCGGCTGTGAATGGATCAGGGGAATTTGGTCCTTTGTGCAGAATTTACTTGCAGGGGGGACGGGCGACGGACCTGTGGGCCCTAGTCACCCTTGTGGCGGTAATGAGACATTGGACCATTGACATTCACTTACACAATGGACGGGAGTCCGCCTTGCGCACTCCCTAAGCCAGCACTGAGGGGAGAGACGGTGAGCTCTCCGCAGGGAAATGGAGGCCCCTGGCTGGGGAGGCTAGGGCGACAGGTACGAGCCTCCTGGGATCCTGGCCAGCCTGGTGGCCGAGGGGTGGGCCCTTGGAAATGGCGGACAAGGACTCGAGGGTTGGGGGCCCACCACTCATAGGGCGCAGGTGGGTTGCACCTGGCGTGGGGAACTCAGCCTGGGGAGATGCGAGCCAGAGGGCCCCTTGGTGCTGGGGGAAAGAAGATTTTTAATAATAAAAATGCAATTTTGATGAATGTTTAATGCAATTTGATAATTCTTATGTTTTCCTGATCTTATCTGTGTCATGTTTATGATTGTTGTTATTTAACATGGCCGTTTTACACCCACCCTTCTCAAGGAGTTCATTGCAAGGTGGGTTTGGGCGAGCGTGGAGCATGCTGGGGGATCCGGGCCCTACATCCCACCGGTAACAAACCAAACCGACGAGGCCCAGGCGCCCAAACCCAATGTGTCACCAAGAGGCCACAAGGTAGACTTACTGGCGTTCATGTAGAGACCCGATGATTCCCCAAAGATCTGCATAATACGAAGCAGCCTCAGCCCGTCCGATTAACGTCTTTGAGAAAGAATAAAATGTCCTCTGCGTATGATACAATACGATCCGACAATCCGTGCGCCCATTCGAAGCCGGTCACCTGCTTGTCCACACGGACCCAGGCGGCCAAAGGTTCCACCACCCGGGCAAATAAGTATGGAGACAACGGACAGCCCTACCGGATACCACGTTGAAGAGAAACGGTGGAGGAGGTAGAGCCAGCAACACGTACCGACGCAGTAATATCAGTGTAAAGTAGGGACAGGTAGGACAGAAAGAGCGGTCCAAGATTCAACCTGCGTAGCGGTGCGAAACGATACACCCAACTATGGAAACCAAAAACCCTGTCCATATCTCCCAGTAAGAGCGCCGCCCGTTCATCTAGTCCACGGATGGCCGCAACAGCAACCTGTGCCCGGCGAATATTATGTCGGGTCGCCCGCTGGGGCATAAACCCGGCTTGATCTGGGTGTACCAAGGTAGAAATGTGGGACCCCAAACGGTTGGCCAATGCCTTGGCCAAGATTTTGGCTTCTACGTTCAGTAGTGAAATAGGACGATAGGAAGCATGCTGGTCCGGGGGTCTGCCTGGTTTGTGAAACACTACAACTTACGATGTCTCTGGTTTTACTGGGTTTGTTTTTAAAATGTATTTTGTGGCAGTGGATTTTGCAAAGTTCTAGTTAGGTCTTGCCTAGACAGTGCATGTACTTTTTCTTCGAGACCTTTTGTTTTCTGACAGGGGTCTTAGAAACCGCCCATTGCTTACCATTGTTTGGCTTCATTGTCACTTCCATTTGCCTACTTCTTATTAGTCGACTGAATTAGGCTTTCTTCCTTTCTTGTGTCCTTACACTGCTCATTTTTGTAGGCGCTACTGCTACTTTTTTGTGCTTAAGCAGTCTACCAGCTGGCTCCCTCATGTACTTCTCCTCAGTGGTTAAGTTGAGCTGGTGCTTGCCGGTGGAGGCCACTGGCACTCATTTTTGGGATTGGCACGTGTTTTTCTGCATCAGAAAAAGAGAGAAAAACACACTAAATGGAAAGACGGAGGACGAGAAAGATGGAAAAACTGTCACAAAGGGAGAAAGCAGAGTGAGAAAGAGTGAGATAAGGAGACAGGGAGTGCCTAGTAGTGGATTGAAGAAACATGGGGTGGATCCCATCCTGTGCAGCCCTAGTATTTGATGAGCTAACATTTCATTGCACTGGATGCAGGCTTCTGAGCAGAGCTTTCAGCCCTAGCACTCTCTTTTACAAATTAAGGTCTGCTTTTCCCGCTGTTTCCTCCATCTCTTCCTCGTCCATATCTTTTTGCTTGCCCCTACTTCCCCTCCCTCATCTGTTTTGCTTGCCCCCACTCGCCCTTCCTCGTCTGTTTTGCTTGCCACACCCATCCTCCCTTGTCTATGTTTCTTGCCCCATCCGTCTGCCCTCTCACTGTCTGTTGTTGTGCATGTTGTTGCTTGCCCTCACGGCTTCCATCAATAACGGACTCTCAGAGGCAGAAGGCCGCATTAGCACTGTGGCGGACAAATCCCATTCTTCAACAAGGGATATTCAAAAACTGCAAATGACTTCAGAGACTCTGAAAAAAAAAGTCACCGAATTGGCATATTTGGTCTGCCATTCTTTGTCTGCCAGAAAGTTCAGAGGACGTATCCACCTCTTGCCTGGATTTCCAGAAAATTGGCTCCCCCAAATTACAGGTCTCTCCTTCAAAATGACTTTGAATTAGAAAGGGCACACTGAGTACCATCATTCAGATCCACAAACAAGAATATCACCAAACAAATTGTGTGCCGCCCTCTGAGATTCCAACATGCAGAACTTATTCTCAGCAACATACGCAAAAATAATCACATCCTATGGCAAGGTCAGAAAATCTACGTTTCCCAGGACTACTCCAGACCTACTTGAGAGTCAAGGAAGGGCGTCCTAGCTCTAATATCCAGCCTCAAGTCTCTAAATCGACGATCCTTGTTCATTGATCTGGTGAAATTTAAAATTATCGACAACAGGAAAAAACATATCTTCACCAATTCAAATGATCTACGGATATTTCTAAATTACAAAAGTTGTACATCAATGGACACAGGACCTGCTCCTGCATCTGCCAGTACTGTCTTTGCAAAACCATGATCCTAGGTCACTACAGAGCTTCCCTCTCTATATCATTTTCTAAGGCCATACCCAGCTTCTATCTAATGTACTCCATATGACTCCGGAGAGTGTGTACCATTGCATGTCTGTATTTTTTTGTTGTAATTACTGATCTATAGAATCTCAGCGTATAAGGAGAACCTCAGAAGCAGTTTTTTACTCTGATATTACCTCTGAGGTTACCTGATGTTACCTGACATTACTTGATTTTACCTCTGATGTTTCCTGATGTTACCTCATATCAGTAGCGGTTAGTGGTGGGAGTAGCTGCCGGGCGGTGACGTGGGGAGGGGGAGGGGCAGGCGGGGAGGTAGTATTCTATGGATTACGAAGGATTACAGGTAAGTAAACAAATGAATAAAACACATTTCGTTGCGTGTACTGCATCGCATTTGGGGGTGCAGTGCGTGGCACAAAATTTGTTTTATTTATTTATATGTTTACTTTAATCAATAATCTCAAGGGGAAAGTTGCAGCATATGCGGAAGATATCTTAATAATGTCTGAAAGGGCTACCCAATCTATCCCTGCCCTACTCCAAACCATTGATGAATATGCCCATGTCTCTAACTACAAACTTAACAAAGACTGACCTGAAATCCTTGCTCTAAATAGTCTCTGTTCCAGGGCTCTGTTCGCCAACAAAGGTCTTGCCTGGCAGCCTAAATCTGCTAAATATTTGGGTTTGGAGTTCAAATCTGACTTCTTGGAATCCCTGAAACATAATGAAGCACTTACTTTAAGAAAGATAGAATCCCTTTTGAGGGCTGGAACCCTAAATTCCTGACGTGGTGGGGCGAGTTAAGACCATCAAAATGATGATCACGCCCATAGTCAATTACCTTTCAAATATGCTTCTGCTAACGCTGTCTGAGGAATTTCTACAAATGATTGACAAATTATTAAATACATTTCTTTGGCAAAATAAACCCAAAGAATCTCAGTAAAAAAATTACGCCTTCCAGTTCATCTCGGTGGTAGTAATCTAGTAGATTTCAAGAACTACCAAACCGCCTTCCTGGCCAGACAGAGCTCGCTTTGGTTCACTCAATCTCCGGCATATACGCCCACATGGTTAGTGGTAGAAAGAGAGCTTGTAGGAGAGTTCCACCCGATCGCTCTCCTATCCAGTACCCCAAACCTCCGTCCTCGGGTAAGTATATTTTCCAAAATGCCAAAAGGGCCCTCTTGAAAATCGATAGAATCCTAGAAATCCTGATCTCTAACTCGAATATAACCTCCCTTTGGAACAACTCTAAAATTAGAATCCAAGGCTCTCCAGCCTGCTGGTCTCACTGGGCTTCTAAGGGCCTTCATTTACTGAAAGACCTGGGACTCTCCCAAAATCCGCTATCCTTTAGATATTTGAACAAGCATAGGAAGTGCAATAGGTCTCGCATTAGAAATGTTGGAGCTATTGGTCTTGTAAATTACAAATATTTTATTTATTTGTTGGTTTTAAAAATAGCTAAATTGATAGCTTTGTTATTTACAACGCCAATAGTTATAACTTTCGCGAATGTGACACCTATAGCATTTGGAATGCAACATGTTTTGTATTTACGTGACTTAGATGGCAGCTCTGGTCGTTAGGCCACATCTCTAGAGAGCAGGAGAGTGCAGCAGGGGAGAGAAGCACAGCAATGCAATAGGTCTCGCATTAGGAAAGTTAGAGCTATTGGTATTGTAAAGGACACATTTTTTATTTATGTGCTTCTTTTGAAAGTAGCGAAATGAATAGCTTTGTTATTTACAATGCCAATAGTTAAATCTTCCGCAAATGTGACACCTATTGTAACACAATATGTGTTGTAGCACTGAGTGGTGTGAGGGGTGTGAGGGTGAGGGGTGTGAGGGTGAGGGTGTGTGAGGGTGAGGGTGAGTGAGGGGGTGTGAGGGTGAGGGTGAGTGAGGGTGTGTGAGGGTGAGGGTGTGCGACGGTGTGTGAGGGTGAGGGTGTCTGAGGGTGAGGGTGAGTGAGGGGGTGTGAGGGTGAGGGTGTGTGATGTGTGTGAGGGTGAGGGGGTGTGAGGGTGAGTGAGGGTGTGTGAGGGTGTGTGAGGGGGTGAGGGTGAGGGTTAGGGGGTGTGAGGGTGAGGGTGTGAGGGTGACTGAGGGTGTGAGGGTGAGGGGATGAGGGTAAGGATGTGTGAGGGTGAGGGGGGATGGTGGTGAGAGGGTGCGAGGGTGAGGGGGGTGAGGGTGTGTGAGGGTGAGGGTGTGAGGCGGAGTGAGGGTGAGAGGGTTGTGAGGGGGGTGAGGGTGTAAGGGGAGCGAGGGTGTGTGAGGGTGAGGGGGTGTGAGGGTGAGGGGATGTGAGTGTCTGAGGGTGTGGGGGTGTGAGAGGGTGAGGCTGAGAGGGTTGTGAGGGTGAGGGGGCTGTTGTGTGTGTGTGTTGGTGTGTGTGTGCATATTTGCTATTGTGGAGTTTTAGTTATATTTTTTTGGGTGTGTGTGTTGTGTATGTGTGTGTGTTTTTATATAAATTTGTGTTGTTTTTCTTTTGTGTGTGTGTTGTGTGTGTGTGTATTAAATGAAAATGGCAGATGTGCAAATGTTCCCTAACGTTACTTACGTGTGTTAGTGTAGCGGTCTAGTGTTTTTTTGTGTTTATGTGCTTTTTTTTATTGACTTGTTTCACAGCCAATGAGATTGGTACGTTGTGTTACGTAGCGTCCTAATTGGTGCACGTAACTTTGGAAATCCCGATTGTCGACCACGCCGTTCTTGGAAGGCGTGCCGGGTTTGCTGTCTGTTTGCTGCGTCGCCTGACAGGTAATTTTTTTTTTTTAATATTGTTTTGTGTTTTGGTATGTATTTGTTGACTTGTATATTTTTTTCAAATTTAGTGTTTGTTTCGGTAAAAAAAAAGTCTTTGTTAAAGTAAATTGTTTATTAGTTGACGGTGTCTTTGCTGAGTAGTAACGCAATTTATAGCTTTTGGATGTTCATATTATTTATATTTTTGTTGTATTGTGAACTATTCGATTTAATATATTGGCAAAGGTTATTATTTTGTTGTAATAGTGGAACATGTTGCATAAGTGCGTGACTTACCTTTTATAGTCGGAAAGTTTTTTTTTAGCAATTTGTATTTGTAACTGCCGTATTTGTTCGGGTAGTATTGTGTTGTTCAAATTTGCACATTTTGTCTATTTTTTCTGCAGCATAAATTTCGAGGGCGTAAAAACATTTAGAGAAGTGATTATTTGTTTGTTATTATAAGTGATTCCCCTTAGTGTTCTGTTTGTTTTGTGAGTCTGTAACATTGTATGTATTTTGCGCCACCATCGGTCAGAATAGTGTTGTTTTTGTTCAGCTATGAGTATGTTCTACACTTAGCGAAGTTTTAATTTTGTAAAGCGCCACCATTAAGATTGGTGGAGATAGAGCATGGGTGTTTTGCTTGTTTTTGGGTGCACACTTCTTCTAAACGATCACGACTTTCCTCCCTCTTTCTGACCATAAAAACCTTTTTCATAGTACTTGTTGCCTCATCTGCTTTTCTTCCTGCCCATGTCTATAGCAAACATACATGTTTCGAAGCCGATGCCTGACAGTCGTATGCTGGACCCCAAACCGTGGTGTGTGGGCAGCGGTGGTGTATGGGCGGCTGTGGTGAGTGGGTGGTGGGGGTTTGTGGGCATGTGAGAGAGAGTGTGCGTGGGCGTGTGAGAGAGTGCGTGTGCGGGTGAGAGAGAGTGCGTGTGCGTGGGTGGGTGAGAGAGAGTGCGTGTGCGTGGGTGTGTGAGGGTGCGTGTGTCTGTGTGGGTGGGTGAGAGTGGTGCGTGGGTGGTTGAGAGTGCGTGAGTGGGTGGGTGAGTGTGTGTGTGTGTGTGTGTGTGTGTGTGTGTGTGTGAGCGTGTGGAAGTTGGTGTGTATGTTTTTGTATGCTATGACATTTTTTTTAAAATCTGCAAATAAACATATTCTTTGCCTGTCCTTAAGTTTAGAATCGGTTATTTTTTATCTTGTGCCCTCGACTAGATCTGCTGCAGTAATTTTCCCTATCAGATGATTGTTACATGTATGTGTTTGAGTTTCCCTCAATTTTCTTGCATTTTTGCTCAGCGACGTTTGTTATTTTTCCTTGTACTTTATTTGTTTTTTGTTCAGAAAGAAGATATGTGTTGCATTAGGTGAACTAAAGGAAGAGACATATATATTGCATTCTCTGCATTAGAGCTGGTCTGTGTGGGTGGGTGAGAGTGGTGCGTGGGTGGTTGAGAGTGCGTGAGTGGGTGGGTGAGTGTGTGTGTGTGTGTGTGAGTGTGTGTGTGAGCGTGTGAAAGTTGGTGTGTATGTTTTTGTATGCTATGACATTTTTTTATAAAAATCTGCAAATAAACATATTCTTCGCCTGTCCTTATGGTGCGTGGGTGGGTGAGTGTGAGTGTGTGTGTGTGTGTGTGTGTGTGTGTGTGTGTGTGTGTGTGTGTGTGTGTGTGTGTGTGTGTGTGTGTGTTTGAGCGTGTGGAAGTTGGTGTGTATGTTTTTGTATGCTATGACATTTTTTTATAAAAATCTGCAAATAAACATATTCTTCGCCTGCCCTTAAGTTTAGAATCAGTTATTTTTTATCTTGTGCCCTCGACTAGATCTGCTGCAGTAGTTTTCCCTATCAGATGATTGTTACATGTATGTGTTTGAGTTTCCCACAATTTTCTTGCATTTGTGCTCAGCGGCGTTTGTTATTTTTCCTTGTACTTTATTTGATTTTTGATCAGAAAGAAGATATGTGTTGCATTAGGTGAACTAAAGGATGAGACATATATATTGCATTCTCTGCATTAGAGCTGGTCTGTGTGGGTGGGTGAGAGTGGTGCGTGGGTGGTTGAGAGTGCGTGAGTGGGTGGGTGAGTGTGTGTGAGCGTGTGGAAGTTGGTGTGTATGTTTTTGTATGCTATGACTTTTTTTTTTAAATCTGCAAATAAACATATTCTTCGCCTGTCCTTAAGTTTAGAATCGGTTATTTTTTATCTTGTGCCCTCGACTAGATCTGCTGCAGTAATTTTCCCTATCAGATGATTGTTACATGTATGTGTTTGAGTTTTCCTCAATTTTCTTGCATTTGTGCTCAGGGACGTTTGTTATTTTTCCTCGTACTTTATTTGATTTTTGATCAGAAAGAAGATATGTGTTGCATTAGGTGAACTAAAGGAAGAGACATATATATTGCATTCTCTGCATTAGAGCTGTGCATTCCCTTTCCTACACCAGCTGGCAGCATTTTTTGTTTGTCCTGTAGCAATTTTGTTCTTTTTTACTCGAATGTAGAAATTCCTGGACATGGAGTCAAGTGAATGTAGCACATGGCTGCGACTACTGTTATTGTATGTAGTGGTGATCAGTTAGGTAGAGTGTGGGCGGTAGAGTGTGGGCGGTAGAGTGGTGGCGGCTAGGGTGGTGGCGGCTAGGGTGGTGGCGGCTAGGGTGGTGGCGGTTAGGGTGGTGGCGGCTATGGTGGTGGCGGCTATGGTGCTGGTGGTTGCGGCTATGGTGGGGGTATTGGCAGCTAGGGTTGTTGGAGGTTAGCATTGTTGGCGGCTAGGGTGATGGCAGCTAGGTTGTTGGTGGCTAGGGTGTTGGCGGCTAGGGTGATGGGTGCTAGGATGATGGGTGCTAGGGTGATGGGTTTTTGGCGGCTAGGGTTGTTGGCGGTTAGCGTTGTTGGCGGTTAGAGTTGTTGGCGGCTAGGGTGTTGGCGGCTAGGGTGATGGGTGCTAGGGTGATGGGTGCTAGGGTGATGGGTGCTAGGTTGGTGGGTGTTACGGTTGTGTGGGCTAGGGTGTTGGCATCTAGGGTGTTGGCGTCTAGGGTGGTGGTGTCCCTGAGTGATGTGGTGGTTATCCCTGAGTGATGTGGTGGTGTCCCTGAGTGATGTGGTGGTGTTCCTTAGTGACGTGGTGGTGTCCATGAGTGGTGTGGTGGTGTCCCTGAGTAATGCGGTAGTGTCCCTGAGTGATGTGGTGGTGCCTCTGAGTGATGTGGTGGTGTCTCTGAGTGATGTGGTGGTGTCCCCCGAGTGGTGTGGTGATGTCCGTGAGTGATGCAGTGATGTTACTGCGTGATGAGTGGTGGTGTCCCTGAGTGGTGTAGTGGTGTGCCTGAGTGATGTGGTGGTGTCCCTGAGTGATGCGGTGGTGTCCCTGAGTGATGCGTGGGGGTGTCCCTAAGTAGTGTGCCGGTGTCCATGAGTGATGTTAGGGTGTCCCTAAGTAATGCGGTGTTGGCCATGAGTGTTGCCCCAGAGGCGGCTAGGGTGTTGGCGGCTAGGGTGATGGGTGCTAGGGTGATGGGTGCTAGGGTGATGGGTTTTTGGCGGCTAGGGTTGTTGGCGGTTAGCGTTGTTGGCGGTTAGCGTTGTTGGCGGCTAGGGTGTTGGCGGCTAGGGTGATGGGTGCTAGGGTGATGGGTGCTAGGGTGATGGGTGCTAGGTTGGTGGGTGTTAGGGTTGTGTGGGCTTGGGTGTTGGCATCTAGGGTGTTGGCGTCTAGGGTGGTGGTGTCCCTGAGTGATGTGGTGGTTATCCCTGAGTGATGTGGTGGTGTCCCTGAGTGATGTGTTGGTGTTCCTTAGTGATGTGGTGGTGTCCATGAGTGGTGTGGTTGTGTCCCTGAGTAATGCGGTGGTGTCCCTGAGTGATGTGGTGGTGCCTCTGAGTGATGTGGTGGTGTCTCTGAGTGATGTGGCGGTGTCCCCGAGTGGTGTGGTGATGTCCGTGAGTGATGCAGTGATGTCCCTGAGTGATGAGTGGTGGTGTCCCTGAGTGGTGTAGCGGTGTGCCTGAGTGATGTGGTGGTGTCCCTTTAGTGATGCGGTGGTGTCCCTGAGTGATGCTGTGGTGTCCCTGAGTGATGTGGTGGTGTCCCTGAGTGGTGTGGTGGTGTCCCTGAGTGATGCAGTGGTGTCCCTGAGTGATGCAGTGGTGTCCCTGAGTGATGCGTGGGGGTGTCCCTAAGTAGTGTGCCGGTGTCCATGAGTGATGTTAGGGTGTCCCTAAGTAATGCGGTGTTGGCCATGAGTGTTGCCCCAGAGTGTTGTTTGTCGAGAAAGTGATTTTTAAAATGTGAGTGAGAATATGAGTATGTTTACATAAAAAAGTAGAAACGAGTTTGGGCGGGTAAATTGCAAATTTTAAAAAAAAGTATGCAAGTAAATAAAAGTAAAGCACATGCTAAATGCTTGCATATCAAAACAAAAGAAAGAGTATTTGACCTTAAATTATGGGGCATGGAAGTACATGGAAAAGGCGCAGTGCGTGGTCAGAAAGGAGTCAGGGAGAACCTGCGGCCAAGCTCAAAGTAAAGTCGAGCGACCATATGGAGAGGGAGGAGGTGGGCTGCCTGCAACTCGAGCGAGCATAGGGAGGAGGGGGTGGTCTGCCTACTAAGTGTAATGCGTGTGGCAACAGAGGGAGAGCGCGGCGCGTGCTGGAGAGGGAGGGTGTGGGCTGCCCGGTCACTTTAATGCGTTTAGCAACAGAGGGAGAGCGTGGCGCGTGCTGGAGAGGGAGGGGGTGGGCTGTCTGGGCAGTTTAATGCTTGTGGCTACAGAGAGAGAGCGTGGCGCGCACCCCACCGAAAGGATGCAGGATTAAAGGAGGAGTAATGTCTAGTTTGTACTCTCCTGGCTCCGCTGTTCTGTTTACTTCTGACACTTGTTAATTGGCCCATTGTAAGGGAACAGCATGGAAGTGGCGCTATCGGCATGCCTGCACCCAAACGTCGACTTCGTTATTTATTTACATATACAAACAAGCTTTGCTCTGTTGGTAGTGGTTTGCTCTCGTAGTGTCAACCTGCTCACCGAAGCCGTGAAACTGCAGGGAGAGAGAGGGGAGGTGCTGGCGGCTGGGGAGGGGGAGGAGAAATGCGAGCCTGGCTGTGTGCGGGGAGAGAGAGGGGAGGTGCTGGCGGCTGGGGGCTGGGGAACAGATGGCGAAGGCTGGCAATTTTTTTTTAAAAAATAGTCTGTTTCACTGGGAAAAAAACGAGTTGTGCAGGCTGAGGCGGTGGCGCTTGGAGTCGTGGAGTTTGGAGTCGTGGAGTTTTGCAAGTTGCAGCCCGTTCCTTTCTGCTAAATGAGTTGTGCAGGCTGAGGCGGTGGTTTTAGTATTCAATGCGAAGATCTCAAATGCGGGTTTAAGACGAGACACAGCCGTGAAACTGCAGGGAGAGAGAGGGGAGGTGTTGGTGGCTGGGGAGGGGGAGGAGAAATGCGAGCCTGGCTGTGTGCAGAGAGAGAGAGGGGAGGTGCTGGCGGCTGGGGAGGGGGAGGAGAAATGCGAGCCTGGCTGTGTGCGGGGAGAGCGAGGGGAGGTGCTGGTGGCTGGGGGTGGGGATAGCCGTGGGAGGGAGCCTTGTCGCTTTCATGTGCACGCGCTTTTAATGTCAATGCGCTTGTGCATTGAGCTTAAATTTGACGGGCACTGCAAGGAATTGCCATGGAATCGCAAGTTGGTTAAAGTCTGTTTAAGCCCCTATAGTCTTGCAAGCTCAATGCGCATGCGCATTGACAGGCGAGACCTAAAAAGAACTTCAACCTGCAAAACTTAGATTTATACGATTTTTTGAAGCTTAAGGTCGCTCTTTCTACACGAAAGTTTTCAAACAACGACCTGTTCCCTTATCAGGATCATCCTATCCTTTAATAAATCCGGCCACCAAGCCTCCAAGCTCTACCATTTTATACAACCGAAGTCCTCCAACACATCCTCTAGACTCCGAGCTAAATTGGACCCCAACAGAATGATTTTGTCACAATCTTGGTATCAGATGTGGAGGTCAGTGGTCTTGTATAATATATCCCCCTCCCTTGCACAGACGAAATTCTGTTTACTACACTGGACCTTCTAGAACCCAGCATGCCTCCACAAACTCTCCCTAAGAGAGACCCCAAGTTGCTGGAACTGTAATGACCCTGTGGGTGATCTCCCTCACCTTCTATTTTACTGTAGAGCGGTCGCTCCATTTTGGGATTCAGTGTTTAACTTTATTCACTCTATCTGCAGAGTCGCTCTGGAACAATTGTTTTTAACACTACTCAAGGGATTTTTAGACCCGAACATCAGATCCCTCAACTACAGTCTATTAATTGATATCCTTCTTACTGCTGCCAGCAAATCTATTTTAACTAACTGGAAGAACACAGCCGCCACCTTTTTCGGACCCTGGATAAACTGGATCTCCTTTCTGAGAGGGGCAGATAACACCTCATTACAAAACTCCCTGTGGATGATATGCAATGCATCTATCTGGAACTCCCTTGATAAATATTTCGCCACTTCCAAACCACTGTGATTATCTATTTCCCACCCCCTATACATCCGCCCTCTCTCGCATGGGTACAAATATGAGTGATATTCAGAACTGATATCGACCCCTCCCAAAACCCTGAACTGAACTCTTGGATTGAGTGGAGCATATGACCTGGAATGCACCTGCACTTATTTACATTAGGACCTCCTTGGATTTTACACGCTGATACATGGGTTTTGTCTCTATACCTACTAGTGCCCCTTCTTTCCCCTTTTATCTTGCTTCTTTTACTTTTCTTCTACCGCTTAATTTTACGCCATATCACACATCCTATGGGTTTATCTAATCTCCATATGTGGTTTTGCTTTCACTTACCATCTGCTACCTGGATTTTGCTCTGTAATCTAGACCCTCAGGTCTCGATCAACCCTCCAGGACTCTACACACCTGAACTGTATACCTTGTACCCTTGTATCGTCTGATTGTCCGCTCTTCTCTGTTCATTTGTTTATGAAAAATTGCTCAATATAATTCGCATGAAATTTCAAAAACGACTTCTGTTGTTTGCCCCCGCCCCTTCACCCTCTGTTGTCCGCGTTGTCCGCGTATTTACTCCAGCCCCTCCTTTGCACACCCCGTTGTCTGTGTTGCTCCCAGACTTGCCCTCTGTGTTGCCGTCTGCCCCACTCCCTCCATGTTGCCTCCTGTCTCCTGTTCCTGAGTTCCCTCCTGCTCTCTCTCCATGTTGCCTTACACCCACAATAAACAAAAGTGCCATGATGCAGACAGTGTGGGCTGCATCATAGTTTTTTTTTACTTGTCCCCTCTGTTGTCCGTGTGGCCCCCCCACACACCCTCCCTTGTTCCATGTTGCCTCCTGTCCCATCAGCAATAAAACAAAGTATGCCGTGGTCAATGCTAGCCACATCATAGCAATTTTGTTTTACTTCCACATAAGCAGCCTAACAGGTGCACAGCTGTACACCATGGCTAAAGGATATTGACAAAGCCAGTAGCTCTCTTGGGTATAACTAATTGTATTTGCCAAGGCTTGTTTTTCTACTCACATGATGAGTTTTTTTAAAATCAAATTTGGTTAAAATAAAGAAGTGTGTGTCAACCTGTAGATAGATCCCCAGGGTGCACAGGTGTTTTTTTTCTTTCTTTGTAAGACAGGTTCAGGCGTAAGGTTTGGATCACTTCTAATTGCAGTGCTACTTAAGGTGGCTGTCTGTGACGATACAGTTTATTACTTACTTTTGTCTGATCGCAGATATTCATACCTATAATTTGTGCATCCATGTCAGCATCTTTGAATTTGTCCTGGTTTGCTTTACAGTTCTGCCTCTCGCAGGTTCCCTTTCTGTGTCTGTTAGTCGTGGGATTAGTGTCTGTAGTGTTGGTTTGTTATGGGGTCTTTTTGTTCATCACTTTTGTTTTCCTAAGACTGCTTCACAGCAAGGACTATATAGACCTGGGATAGATACCATCAACCTGGTGGTTGGGAGTGGCAGAACCATGACAGGTATTCTTTTGAGCAGAGGTCAGGGATCGCCCTTTGTGTCATGTGTCATGGGTGCAGGTAGTTTAATCGGTGTGATCTTGTTAGAATGAAACTTACACCTGAGCACTGTGTAAATCAAACATGCAACCAGTAATTGTAAATGACCTGTTTGTACCCCCCAAAAAGCGTGGCCTGTCATGTTGTGGACTTGGTTTGAGTTGGACAGAATCCAGACTGTGCGCCTCCTCTAAAGTAGGAGACTGGGTGAGCTGCTTCTCTGATACTCACTCAGCCTCCTCCTTTCGTTCCTTCTCTGCCCCCCTCTCTCGCTCTCTCTGTTCCTTCTTTCTGCGTTTCACACTTGCTCTCTCTTTCTAATTTAACTTTTTTAGGGTCG
Source organism: Lissotriton vulgaris (assembly GCF_964263255.1). Taxonomy (NCBI): domain Eukaryota; kingdom Metazoa; phylum Chordata; class Amphibia; order Caudata; family Salamandridae; genus Lissotriton; species Lissotriton vulgaris. The sequence continues at coordinate 360,791,036 of NC_141693.1, read as the reverse complement.
CCATCGCATCCTTTTCCTCCGCCCTTTTGACTGAAGTAGTTCTGCAGGACGGAATCTGGAGTGTTTTACAAGGTTTTCCACATCTGGTGCGCAGTTTGAAGGCGACTTTTCGCCTGAAGGGGGAAAGGGAGGGTGGCCGTCTGAAGCACAGTGTTGCCATGCACCGAGACTGTCTGGAGAGTGTCAGAAATGACAAACTGGAGATGTGGAGTGGACTCGTGTACAGCATTCATCAGAGGCCCCACCTAACCTAATTTTCGAACGGCAGCCTCAGGTGGGAAGGAGGGGGCACAATGTGACTCCCCCATTTCAAAATATGAAGTGAACTATTTACTTTACTTTGCATTTGGCATTTTCAGCACTAGAGTCTCTCTTAAAGGAAGAACGAAAAAATATGCAAGTTTAAATGGGAAAATATTGCAAAATCAGCTACTGAGTGCCTGCACTTCTTCTTAGTTTGATAAAAAATATTGCAAAATCAGCTACTGAGTGCCTGCACTTCTTCTTAGTTTGATAAAAAAAAGAGTACCGGAACTTCTCTGGAGAAATACATTTAATGTTAAAGAGAGACCAACACTTCTCAGTACCCTAAAGGGGTGATCTCGGACAGTGACTGCCTGGACTTCTATAGTGCAATTTACAGTACTGATAATATGTCTATAATCAGGCGCGCAACACCTATTGAATTCACCGGGCTTCAGCCCTCCCCCCCCCCCCCCCCCCCAACCCCCCCAACCCCCCCCCCCCGTCGTGTGTTGCAGCCCGGGATGAGACAGATCCCGGGCACACACAGAGCCGCACCCGAACGTTTCACAGGTCTTTAAAAGACCATTTGAATGTTAATCCACTCTGCCTACTGATTAAAGGTTCAGCCCCCCTATAGCCTATAATCAACTGGGCCGATTTATCCAAAAACCAGCGCCTCTAACTGGCCAGGTGGGCAGAAACCCAGTGAATCTCTTAGGACTGATTCTCCCTGGCTCCGCCAGCCTTGCAGAGGCGCTCGCCCGGTTTCCAGGTTTGGGGTTTCTGCATTTCAAATCTGTAACAAAACCGCCATCTTAGTCTAAAGGCACAAAGGTGTACCACAGGAGGCGAAAGAAAGAAGAAGTGGAACCGCTCCTTAGATGTGCCACCAGCTGCCTTCAGTTCTGGTGTCTGACCCCAACACTGGCCCTAAAGAACACAAAGCAGCCAATGGGTTCACCTTTTATCGAAGCGGAAAGAGACGGCCCCGTTTATGACGTGACCTATGTCATAGGTTAACATAACCAGTAGGAAAAAGCGCGAGGCAAAACGAAACATGAGTTCCTAACATTGTATTAATATTAAAAAACATCACGAGATCCCAAATAAAATCAGGCGACTTATGATGAAATGTGGAGACTCCGAATAAAATCAGTTACCCCGGTAAAGGAGGCATACTACCAGTTGATTCGCGTTTAAACTAAGAGTGGACACAAAAGATATTCCATACTTCCTACAGAAATGCTAATACACTACAATAAAATACCTCTCCTTCACGCCCCGCCCTAACCCGGTGTGCCATCGCCTAGGGCAGCCATGGCATTCTCGGATTCCAATAGTACCCCAATAACCCGCACAGTGCCTGGAATACCCCACGACCCCTGCTCCCAGCCCCCGGGCCCCTGCAGACCAGCCGCCTCATAAAAAGGTGCCGGGTTTAACGAGCTCTGCAATTGGTTTTTCTTGTTTTATTGGGCCAGCTTTTTCTTCAAACACCCGGCGCCTCACAAAAGAAATGCATCATAAAGCGGTTAGTGGGGGTGGGGGAGAGGTGCGAGGCTGCCAGGAAGTGTGTATTTTGTGAGGGGGCAGGGCGTGTACACATAGCTGAGGAGTGTGGTGTCCCACGGCGAGGGCCCGCCCCCTTCCTTCAGCGTGTCATTAAAGCAGCAGGAAGATCCTCGGAAGCAGTGACTCAAGGACCCGTGCGCCCGCGGCGCCCCATCCGCCCCTTCACAGACAAGGCGAGGCGCCTCACACCCAATCGAGCCACGGCAAACACACCTGAACGCTCGCGCGCGCGTCTCCATTGGCTGAAGACAACACATTACCGTCACAGCGGGCCGCATGTTGAACTTAGAAAGGGACAACGGGAACAAACGAGGAAATCTCACCTTGCACACACAAGAGGAGAGGTGACAATGTATATATATCTCGAGAAAGGAAATAGAAGAGCAACAGTGCGTTGTTTGCTACCTGTGCTTTGGAGAGAAAAGAGAACTAGAAATGTTTTCAATACCTAGTGCTAAATGTGATCATAGTAACTTTTTTTTCTACAGTGCTTCTCACAGGGCATAAGACGTGTTACTTTTATGGAATTTCGTGGTGGGCAATTTATCGTATTCAAAAGTACGAGCCTTCTTAACCGATTCGGACTGGGCTCCATGCCACTGTAGATGTCAGTGGCGAGGTCTGACTCATGGGACCATCTTGAATTGGTTTGATTAAAACTTTTATAGAGTGGCCAAATACCTATGGGTGTCCTGGTGCTGAATATAGCCTCCAGCCGAAGGCTATACCGGTTGTTAAAGGCCCTGAACCCGAGTTATAGGCCCGAGCCGCAGGAGAGGTCCTATAAGGAGGGAGAGGCTCTTTAACAATCAGTATAGCCCGAGGCAGAAGGGCTATCAGGCTGTTAGAAGATTCCAACCACTGAGGGTAGAATGTTCTGAAATAAAAAGGGCAGGACATGAAAACAAATATTGGAATGTTGGAGCTCCTATAGCAGCCATTATAAGCCCGGAGCTACTCCATTGTCTTCGGTGGAGCTCTCAACATTCCAATGTTCTGGGGTGGGGGCTGATTTCAATGTTGAGTGGCTAAAACTGATAAAGCTTACCCTCCCTGCCGAGCACGCTGATGCTTTGGGACAGGCACGAGGTGGGCAGTGCTAAGTCTGAGGAGGAGAATTATGAATAAATGTCTGTCCTAGGTTAAGCTTTAAATGGGTATTGTACATGGTCTTGAAAATAAGCCTCGTGGCGTTGAGCAGCTGCTGTAAAGTTTTCAGACAGGCTGAGGCAGAAACATTGGGTGGGGCACCAAGCGCCAACCTGGCAGCAAAATTCTGAGTTCCTTGAAGTCTCGAAATGAGAAAAAGGGTGAGTCAAGAAGCAAGACATTGCAGTAATCCGAGAGACTTAAGATAGAGGCCTGGATCATTTAGCAAAATGGCTCGGTATGCAAGAATGGAAGAAACTTGTGCAAGACTTTTAACTGAAAGAAACAGTAAGAAGACAATTTATTAATATGCGGAGTCGATGAAAGTTCTTGGTTGAAGAAAAATTCCACATTTCAGAGGACAGTGCCAGGCATAGGTGGGGGCCCAAGTTGGGTAGACTAAAGACATGCACTCTGTTGTTGCCTCAAAAGGAGATAATCTCGACATTGTAGGCATTAATTTTCAGGCAATTCTTCCTCATTCAGTCAACCACAGGGAGCATACAAACATGAAAGGCTGTACTGCTGTCATTCTGCATCTGGTGATCAAAAGAGACAACATTTTGTGTATCGTCGGCTTAGCACATCAATCTGAACTCATCTAAGCAAATCAATTTAATGAGAGAGCAAATATATATGTCAAAGTGGGTCCGAGGCAGGACCTTGAGAAACACCATGAGTAATTACCTTACGGCCAGGAAGCCTCCCATGTCCCATGTACCTACAAACATTAATGTTGAAGACAATGTCATGAGCCAATTTCTTATTTCTTTGGGTCAAGGGTCGTAGGACCCCTCAACGTATATATTATTTTCAAATACAAAAACATTTTCATCATAATATTTTGTACAGTAACCACATTATTTACATCTTGTTCACAAGTGAAACCTAGCCTTAACAGAAACTCTAGTACAAAGGAATCACCTAACGATATCTAGTCTGTTTCTGTGCAACTAACAAGACTCCCTAACTGTTCTGAATGAGATCAAGACTGGCTCTGTGCCCCGTTCGCTTACACCTCCTCCATCCCAAAGGATGGGGGCCCTCCTTATGGAAGGGCCCCACCTTCCCTCTCCCGTACTGAGAGCTCTCCCACCTTGGGAGTTCTTGTGCCGGAGGCCCGGCTGCCCTTAGGATACCTACCTCTGGCACCCCTTACACCTGGGATCCCCGTCCCCCAAGGGCCAGTGTAGCTTGTGTCCAAATGTGCCTGTGCATGTGGCTGATAGGTAAGGGCCATTGCCAGTGACCGCCCTGAACCCCTGAGCCCCTGCAACCTCCTTTTAACTTGGTGCCAGCACCCCCTGGAGGGTCCAGGGATGTTGATGTTAAATTTCGTATAAAAAGGATGCTGTAAAGGGATCCGAAGTGTCCTCCTCAGTCTTGACTTTACCCACCACAGGCCAGCATAGTTCACACTTCACAGACTATATGGCTCCCCCCTTCTCACACAGTGCACATTGGCCTAGCCAGAAAAAACATTGCATTACCTTCTTTCGACAGGTGCACTCCATCCTGTAATACAAAGTGCTCACCTTTGATGCACCCATGAGGAATGGCTGACAAACAAGCTGTCCTAACAACCTACTCACATTTCGGTTAAACCGTTTCCTTGACTCATTGATATCTCTGGCCAACTTACCACCTCTCCAACTCAACCTCGGGACAATGTTGGCCCTCACAATGATGGCATCCGGGAACTTCTTTGAGAGCCGGCACATGTTGGAGACAGTCATCTCAAACAAGTCTTTCCGACATACCTCTGTCAAATCATGGCCTCCTAGATTCACAATTATCACCCTTGGAAGCGTAAGTCTCCGAGGCAATATTTTGTCCAGTGCATTTCTTTAGTGGGCCAAGCATAGCCCCCATGTCTGACGAAAGTCAGATTATATTTGCTTGCAATGTGCAGTCACCTGCATAAATATTTTTTTTTGCGCGCCTCACATAGGTGTGGCCCAACACCAGCACAACTGTAATGCCTCTTGCGCCAGCAAAGGCCGGAGGCAGTGAAGTATCCAGTGGTTGTATCACCTTAACATCTACTCCACCTGTATATGGTAAGGAATGGGGAATCATAAAAGAAAAAACAGGACATTCACAACATGTTAAATCTTACCTAACGCTTGTCCTTTGTACTGCATGCCCTGCCAATCCCATGCTTTCTGCTGCGGTCGCTGCGCCTGTCCGAAATTAATGGGAACTATAGTCTGCCAGATCCAAACTTGCTGACACCAGGACCCTGCTGAGCACCTTGACAAATTGAAACCTAGTGAGTGGCGTCCCATCCTCGTGTACCAAAAGGGGTCCTACCATCCTTTGTACCCAGTAGACCATAAAGGCTTCCAGATTTCCCAGCAGACAGCACTTATTCTCTGGGGCTTGGTGAAGCAGTATGTGGTCCCCCCTATCCATTTGGTTGGTCTTAAAATGGGTAATAGTGAGGACCAGGGAGCAGTGGTGTAACAAATGCCCCCCCTGCAGTGCAGGGGGGCTTTTAGCTCCAGGGCTCCCTCTGGCACCGGCAGGTCCCCAGCCTGAGAGCTCTAGGCTGGGTTCTGATCGTGGGGGACCCCAGCATGTACTTTGGAGGAGAGCCCCCTCACGTTTTGTTACACCACTGCCAGGGAGCCATTTGGCCAATGAATATCTGTTAGATGTAGACCACCCCTCCTGTCTCTTTTTCTCTTTCTTACCAGCTAGCTCACCCTCAATGGCCCGCAAAATGCCAGGGAGTACGCTGCTCTAAGTTGGTGTACTTATCTGGTGATTTGAAAACCCTGTCAAGACTGACCATGATATTTGCTAGTTTCAATGTGTCTATGGGGCACCTGGAGTCTTGTCTATACCCCTCCAAATGCTTTTGTCCCATCGGTGTAGCCCAGCATCTTTACATAAAAGGAAATTGCCACAAATATTTCACTTGGCACAGGACACAGGTCGCCCCTTCCCTCTCAGGTACCATTGGAATGTGATTACTGACTCTGGTGAAAACCATCCTCCCACCTTTTTTACTCACTGAAAGCTACGATATGTGCTTTATGCCCCCTCATAGGCACGCCTCCTCCTGGTCGCTAAACTGGCAGCCACAAGGTCTGGTAGACTGGGTCACCAAGCCGCTATTAGTTGCTCCGGCAATGGTGACAGGAACTCTTCTGCTTCTGGGGGGTTATACCTGAACGCCTGCATCTCGAAACAAGATACAGCCTCTGCTGCATTGTTCAATACACCACGCACATGCTTTGATTTGAAATCAGCATTTAGTCTTAAGCATAGCAGTATGATTTCTTTCAATAACCGCAAAATTATCTTACACTAGGCTGCTTGCTGATTAATTCATTCCACCACTGTTGTTATCTGACAAGAATACCACTGATTAATTGCCAAACTCTTCTGGCCATATCATGAGATCTCCCAAAATGGGCAAGATCTCTAGGAAACCAATGTTCGCAACCAGACCAGATTCTACCCAGTCTCCTGGCCATCTCTGTGCACACCAAGATGTCCCCAAAATGGCGCCAAAGACTGTGCTGCTGCAATGTCTGTAAGCAGACCCAACTCCTTATTGATCTTGGCAGGGCTTGGCCATACCACCGCCCATTGAAATCCTTCAAAAATGGTTCCCATATTCTCATGTCGTGGCGGACTTCACTTGTCAACCTAGTATGATGATGCCTCAACTTCAGACCATACACGGCCTGCTTGATAGACCTGGAAATGGGCCGCCCATGGATATGATGCGGAGTGCAAAATTCAACTTCCTGACTACCACCTGTTACTGATGTAGTGTCACCTTCTTGGCTTCAAGGCATTCCTCTAACACCTTTGTGAAAGCCCCGACCTTTCCCTGGGGGAGCCGGGATACGCCTGCCCTGGAATCCAATCTTTTCTCCAGGAATTCAATTGTTGTTGCTGGTCCACAGGTCTTTGCTTGCATGATGGTACCCTGAATATACCCATCAATTCCTGGAAGCATTCCAAAGCCCTCTCATAATCCTCCATTCGAGACGAGCCCAGGAATAAGAAGTCATCCAAATAATGCAGTGCCCAATGGTGTCCTGATCTCTGTCTAAATACCCATTCTAAGAAGGTACTGAACCTCTCAAAGTAAGCACAGGAGTCTGAACATCCCATAGGCATATATTTGTCAAAGTAGAAGGCACCATCAAATTGGAAACCCAATAAATGAAAGTCCTTGGGGTGCACCGGAAGCAGTGGAGAGATGGATTCTATATCTACCTTTGTCAGCAAGGTCCCAGATCCTGGAGTATTGCAATTGCTTCATCTAGTGAGGCATACTTAACTGAGCACAGTATCCCATGGTTAGCCTCATTGACCGACTGACCCTTAGTTGCTGACAAGTTGTGAATCAGATGGCACTCCCTTGGTCCTTTTTTTCGGGACTATCCCCAAAGAGGAATACACAAAATTCTCCAAAGGAATGGAATCAAAAGGACCTGCCACCCTCCCCAAACTCTTCTCTGTCATAACCTTATTTCTGACAATGCTAAGATTAGCCCCTAATGACTGCCTGTTTTAGCAATATGTCATGCCTACACAACCCTCAGCCGGGATCCTGATGCCATACTTAAACCCTTCGTACAAAGATTGTGCTGCCGCAGTGTTGCTGTAAATGTTCCATAATGACATAGCTGTTTGCCAGTTAACCGTGGAGGAGGCCTTGATCAATAATGGGTGCCCATTCGTGTTTTTTGGGGCCCCTATCTTTTGTCTTTTTGAAACACTTGGACTCGGGGTGTGAAGGTAGGCCGTAGAAAGAACAACAGTGTTTAAACTTGCACGTTCCTGGGGCTCTGGAGCAAGATCTTTTTATTGAAGTCCCAGCATAACCTCTTTTCACCCCACTCCCTGAATTACTGTTTGCCCATGAGCCAGCCTGAAAGGGCTGGCTTGGGCAGCATCTGCCTTCTGCAGTTTCATGTGGCCCAACCATGCATTCACATCGATCGGATCCCTCATCATTGTGGGTCTAGTGGCCTAAATGCGCATGAATTCCTTGTTATAGTCCCTCCAGGCAGTGCCTCCAAACTCATTATGCACACAAGCTATCCTATTTTGCCAATTGTCAATTGCCAATTGTCCCCTCAGAGTTGGGAATCTCTCAGCCATGATTGCCTGGAAAACCGAGAAACGTTTGAACCAATTCATCATGATCTTTTCCACCCCCTTCTTGTAAGGCCAATGCCCACACTCCCTAGAATGTGAGCACTCCTTGCACCATTGGCTCTCCTCTGTTAGGCACATCTACAATTAACTCACATACTGGGCTTTAAGTGGGCCAGGTCCTGCCGGGGCTCAGCAGCGGCAATTCTAAAAAGTAAGTGCTGAGACACGTCTATATTGGGCCCTCCATTTTTACCCCCAGGGTGAAAACAATATCTTACTCTGCAGCAGTACCACCCTTAACTGCCTTTGAAGTAACTTCAAAGAGACTCGTTATAGTTCTTTGACAGTCTCATAATTTCAGAACTGAAGCATTTTCAATATTCTATACACGGAGCCATAGTTTCTGATTATTTATCTTACACAACTAACAACCAAGGGCAAAGCCAATAGCCTTGACTTGTTGTAGGTAATGTTACTTATATTATATATCTGTATGCAATGACAGAAGCAGCAAAATACCAGTCAGGCAGCACACTATGCTAAGCACAGATTTTTATCTTGGGTATTTTTAAACCATGTCATTAATTACATCGGGCACACCTGTTTGAGAGACCCCCTATATTTTTCAGTCCACTTAAAGCCCTGGTCACATATCAACATAAGCGCTATTCCAGATCTTCTCCTTCCCATTTGCATGCACATGCCTGGCCAACTTTTCGGGCTCTGAACGTACATCCCCCACACCCAAGCTTGGCAATGGCGGCAACATACCTGTAGGCATAGCATCCTTGAGGAGGGGTAGGGACCCGGCTGCTGCCTGCACTGTTTGCTCCATACGTCCCGCTTGCGAGGTACCAGCCACAACTGACCCCTGCACTGTTGACGCACCTGCCACTCATGCCTGTCCTTGTATACCTATGCCATCCAAATGAGCCACCAGCCTCTTTCAACATGGTCGCTCTCTGCTACCCCTGCTAGTGCACCTACCAATAAAGGTGCGTACCACAAATCTAACTTTGAAAGCCAAGGCAAAACACTGGCTATGCTTGCTACCAACTCTGGCTGCCCTGCAGGGCCCACTGGCATTACCCCAGTCACCATGCAGCTATTAACAGTCTTTACACTGCTGCTGTCCGTTGCTGGCACAGCAACTGTAGGAATGCTGCCCTGCCCTTCAGCACCACTTACCTTGCCCACCGGCATGACCTCTGCAGGAGCGCTGCCCTACCCTTCACTTATACTGCCCACTGGCACAACCTCAGGGGCGACCCTTGGCCTTTGACCCCTTCACCAATTGTCCGTTGTCCCCTACCATGCTTCCTTGCTGGAGGAACATGCTGCCCGCAGAGCAACCCCTAGGCTCCAAGGCCTATCTGTTGGCACTGCTGGCTCTACTGCCTACCCTCCTTGGGGCCCTATGGGCGAGGAAGCACCAAAATCTCATCCATCGCGTCCATCCTGCGGTCTTTCCTGTGCATAATTTCTTCCATCTTACTAACTGGATGGACCCTCTTGGCACCCTTCCTTGCTACCCCTGACATGTTCGCAGAGTAAAACAATACCTTATGTTAAATATGATGCATCTCCTGGTGCAACATGCACCGACTATCAGAAAAAAATCTAAATTGCTAATCAAAACACCAAATTGCTGTGCAAAACACCCAAATTTCCCTTCAAAAACGTTTCTATCCCCCAAAAAGTGGTCCCAGCTTCATGAAAGGACAGCTCCTATACCAGGCACCAAAACAAATTGTCCCCACAAAGCACTCAAACATGCATAAATCATGTAATAAAGCTCTCCTGTGCGTCTATGCCCACAGAACAACTACATGCTACACTACAGGCACCTTTGATGCTCACAAGTGCTCACAAATATGCCCCACCACACACCCTTTACCTTGGGTGCCCCCTTGCGCACTCTGGAGCCACCACCGAGAATCTCCAACTACAACCAGCATTCTCTGGCCAGGTAAGAAAAACTCTCTAACCCGTGAGGCTCTCGGCAGGGTAAAGCCATGCAAAGGGAGGGGCCCACCAGTAGCGCTTCCAGTAGGTGATTGTTGTGCGGGGGTATAGGGCCCGGATCCCCCAGCATGCTCCACGCCCGCCCTACCCACCAATTAATCAAACTTTGAGATAAGGTGGGTGTACAAAAGGCCATGTTTAATGACAACAGTCATAAACATGACAATAGATGATTAGCAGAAAACACATTAGCAAAACATTATCAGCTATTATTGAAGCATATTATCGAAATTGCATTGTTCATTATTAAAGCTGCATTTGCTCTTAAAATATTCTTCTATTACCCAGCACCAAGGGGCCCTCTGGTTCGCATCTCCCAGGCCGAGATGCCCACGCAAGGTGCAACCCACCTGCGCCCCTGAGTGATGGGCCCCAGCCCTCGGATCCTTGTCCGCCATTTCCAGGGCCCCACCTCTCTTCCACCAGGCTGCCCAGGATCCCAGGAGGCTCGTACCTGTCGCCCTAGCCTCCCCAACCGGTGGCCTCCATCCCCCTGCGGAGAGCTTACCTTCTATCCCCTCAGTGCTGGCCTAGGGAGTGTGCAAGGCGTACTCCCGTCCATTTAGTTAGTCAAGTCTATATCAATGGTCCAATGTCCCTTTTCCGCAACTCACCCCCTCAAACTACTGCATTAGGGGACGGGTGGGTGGGAGTTAAAGTATTAAACTAGGCGAGGGGTATGGGGCCAGCAGGGTGAGAGCAGGTCCGGTGTAGGTGAAGGAAGAGGCCGAGATCCCTGTGTTCCTGACCTAAATAGGTCACGGCATCTGCCCCCGCCCCACACCGGACGTGCGTCACCTCCCGCCCCGGAAGCACTTCCTCTGGCCGGCCTCCCATAGGGCGGCCGGCCACCTACACTGACCGAATGGCGTTGCGTGGGCCGGGCCCTAAAGGCGGGCTCGTCTAGCCTCGCCCTTGGTATCAGAGGCAGAGAAGTGACCGCGTTGTCCTAGAGACGTGATTGCTGCTGCGCGGTCCTTTAAATAGGGGCGGGGTTTGGGCAGGTCTACACTGGAAGCCTTTGTTATAAAATCAAATTGATAAGGACCAAGATGAACTGCTTGATAGCAACTGGACAGGTTGAACTTAATCCAGCCCAGAGAGCTACTGCTAATGCTAACTTGTAAAAGGCAGTTAATATGAGTGTCTTAGGCCTCTGTGTCGAATGCGGCCAATAGATCTAGAGCAGAATAATTGCTCTGGTGTACGAACATGAGCAAATCATAAAGTGCAGAGACCATACCGTCTCTGTGCCGTGAGAAGGCCTTAAACCATATTGGGCAGCATCCAAAATGAAATTAAACTCCATAAAAGAGGAAATCTGTTTATTCACCGCTCTTTCCAGATTCTTGATGGGGAAAAGCAACTGCGAGATCGAATAGTAATTACTTAAACTGTTGGGTCAGCAGCACCTTTCTTAAGTAGTTGCATTACTAAAGCCTTTTTCTAGGCTTAACGAAACAAACAAGTGGCAAGGGATTTGTTGCAGATAGTCTGAAGCATTTCTTCTCACGAGATAAGCCCAATCTTAAAATCCCAAGTGGACAAGGATGTAGATGGTATCCTAATTAAGTTGTGGCTAAAAAATCACCTATAGAGGTTCAAAAACAGTCAGGGATGGGCCTATTGCTTGCCACAGTGCGAAAGACTGCAGAGGTAACCATGTCGGGGGAGGGGGCAGATGACTAACGAATTGCAAATAGAAGCCATTTTTTTTCATTATAAAAAGTCAGAAAAATTGGCATAAAGGCCTTAAGACGAGTACACGCTGGACATCAGACAGTCGGGAAGAAAGTGAGGGAGACACCCTAAAAATCTTTTCGGTTGCGTTACAAGGATGAACAATTTTCTCTGTATAGTTCTCTGCCCTCACCTTGTATGTAAATCTTTTATAAGAGCATTCTGTTCCCATAGCAGGGGAATAATCCTTGTGCCATGCTCTCTTTGGCTTTTAACAGTGGAGTCTGGCTTCCTTGACTGTGTGTTTATACCATGGAGCTGATGTCCTTGTACGATGAGCGATGCAAATGTAAAAAAGCCGAGACTTGTCGAGGGCTTATGTGATTTTACTATAAAATGCTTCAAGGTCATCTTCCAGCCTAGAGGTAGCTGAAAAAGATGCAGGACACTCAGCTCCTTAGAGAGTATTACAGAAGCTCTCAACAGAAAGACTAGATCAAGCTTGTTTCAAAGTACTTTAATTGGATTATTATCTCAAGAACATCTGTCAGGTAGGAAACATTTAAAAGGAATCAAAAGATGATCTAACCAAGTCAAAGGGATAGGTGTGTCACAAAATACTTTTTTCAGCCTGGGAAAATTAAAATTCAAACAGTGCCCTGCTTTATGCGTGGAGCCAGAGACTAATTGTCTGAGATTTAGGTCAGAAAGAGAACTAATTAAAAGATAAGTATCTGGATTCATAGGCAGGTCAGCCGAATTTTAAAGTCTGCAAGAGCCAGAAAACAGGAGTGGCATAGCAATAAAGGAGATACAAAATCAGCAAATAAACTTCCGAAGGTATAATTTGTGTCGGGATCAAGAGTTCAAAGAGTGCTAATGTGATGTGCAAACACAGCCGATAATTTCCTATCAGAAAAGTAGAGATTCTGGGAAGTTTTTAATTGAGATGCTTAACAATTTCAACAAACATAAGAACCAACATGGACAACAGAGGGTCTAGGATGGGAAGAAGCAACACGAACATGGGGGGTAGGAGGAAAAAGAAGCAATACAGACTCTGGGGTGTGAGGGGAAAAATAAAAAAATAATGCTGCAATCATAGCACAAGCAGCTGAATTATTCAATACTTGATCCATGCTCCAGCCGAAAGAAGAGGGAGTGAAGCCGGAAAGTTCTATCCAATTAGACGGCAGCAAATAAGAGTGACAGTGACCCAAGTGGTGGGCTGCATGCCCCTTGTGTACAATGTCTCTCACAAGCGAGAATGCATTCTGCACGTGCTGTCGCAGACGAGACCTAAAAACTATCCCTATATCTTTCTCCTTCTACATTTCTGCAGTTTAGCCAACCATTTAACTTGTACGCCCCCCGGAGACTGGATTCCATCCTTTCCAGCTCAATCAAAGCAGTGACAAATCTTCATTCCAGTAGGTTTCTCCATCGGTAAATCGGCATGTTTATTCCTACCATAAATCCAAAACATAACATTCATAAGACATGCTGAAACTGGAAATAATTCCACAGTTGGTAACAAACATTGCATTGCAATCTTGTCGTCTGTAATCCACAAAGTACACCTATCTAAAAATTGACAGTCTGATTATTGATGATACTATATACATTAATTTACATTCCCTGTAAATGACACACACTGGTCTCGAACCCTATTCGAACTATGTAGGTGGAATCGCCTTTATCCAAGGGGGCTGGTCTCAACTCTCTATACCACTGGCCACTTGTCGAGGTCCCACTTTTCCAACACCCGGCCGAGACCAGCGGCTACAGCCCCATGGCCAACAGTGGTAAACTGTGAGACTGGGCCACCAACACAGTGTGAATGTCCTTGCAAAATAAGGATTGCTGCCCATCACCTCAGTGCTGTCCTAAGAAGTAATTTAGAGTACATCTGTCCTTGAAATCATTTACTGTTGCATGCGGCTATCAAGGCCGTGCCTTTTAAAAACATAACTGCCACAACAACCCCAAGAGTAAGGGATTGTGTGAGTGGGATCATTGTGCTGTCGCATTCCAAAAGCACCTACGTCATGCCTCACTCCAACCCCAATGGCCTCTGAAAAGGGAGGGTCACAAGTTTCGCCCTGCCCTAAAAAGGCTCCCCCCACCATAACATCAGGAGTGGATGAGACACTCCGATGGTATCGCTGGCTTCCTGGCCCCCGCCCCAGAACTCAAAAGTTAAGGACCAGGAAGCTGCTACTGGGATGCCCACAACCTCCCTTGCCTCTGGCCACAGAGTTGGGAGAGCAAGGAAGGACCGGGCTTCTGCATGCGACCCGGGGCCTAGAGCCACGCAACCCTACAGGGAGCACTCTGTTAAAAAACCCCAACCCTGCCCATACTTAAAATCTATCTAAAACAAATAGGAGCAGCACAGAATAGTGTGAGGTAGTAATCCAAATTGCAAACTGTACTGTCAGCTAGCTTAATGTTAGCCATCAACATTTGTAAAGAGCAAGTTATAAACCGAATATAGTGTGGTGATTGATAACAGGCGCGGCTAATTTAAATTGCAACCATTTAATCGAGTCTGAAAGTATGACATTTAGGGGATATGTTGGGGAGGTTACTCAGTCGAGATGCAGCCTTCTCAAACTCAAAGATATTGTGAGTAACATGCATGTGGGACTTGACATTGGTTGTATTTATTCAAAATGCCCATTTAAAAAGAATAAGAGAAAACATATGTTTTTAAAAAAATTGTGCAATGCTTCATAAATCATGAACTGAAGGTATATACTCCAAAACTAGTCAAATAGTACACATACAAATTTACAGTATGCATAATCCCAAAAAGGAGGTAGCATTCGTTTTCCACAATGTACATATCCAACGTTTCATTTCCACTCCACTCATGCACAAAAGCGAAACTAACCGACCCTTGGGGGATGATCCCCGGTTATTGCACAACTGAACTCTTGCCCTATCGAGCAGTAGTCCAACTCCCAGCCAACAGTTTAAGGGATCGTGACTCAAGCAGTGAGATTAGGAGATACAGCTCCATTGCCTACTTCGAACATTAGACCCCCACCGTAGAGAAATTTACACAGAATTAAAATATATAGTGACAACCTTAGTGATATCCAAAGTTATTTCTGACACAAACTCTCTTCCAGCTAATGAATATGTTTTGCTTTTACTGCCTGTTAGACCTGGCACCATTGCCGTGGGTCTCCCTCCCATTTTTCACTGTTGTCTCCTCTGTTTTCGATATGTTTTTGCTGGTTTACCTGCTTTGGGCACTGTGCCACTGCTATTCATTGCCACAGTGCAAGTGCTCCCTATTTTAACTTGTTGTAATGGATTAGTGACTCCATGATTGGCTTATTTGATTATTGGTCGGACCCTAGTACAGTGCACCATGTGTGCCCAGGGCCTATAGATCAAATGCTGCTAGTGGGCTTGCAGGACGGATTGTGCCACCCACAGAAGCAGCTTGCAAAGTGTGTCTCGGGCCTGCCATTGCAGAGCCTGTGTGCAGTCTAGTACTGACATGTCGACTTGGTAAGTGCACCCACTTACCAGTCCCTAAACCTTTCCTTTTCTACATGTTAGCCACCCCTAAGGTAGGCCAGAGGGCAGGGTGCATTGTAAGTAAAAGGTAGGACATTCCCTGGTGTGTGTGGCATGTCCTGGTAGTGAATTACAGCCAATTTTGTTTTTCACTATTGCAACACTACCTGTCCCCATAGGCCAGAATGGGCAGTTTGATTATAACATCTTGTAATCCTAACTGACCCAGGGACATTGGTAGAAAAACAAATTTAGTATGCCTGAACTCAGAATGTTATAATACATCTTTTAGTGAAGGTGGTTTTTACATTCTGTGTTTGAAAATACCACTCTTAGAAAGTAGGTATTTTCTTACCTAACCATCCAGCCTGCCTCTGCTAGGTTGTGTATTGTATGCCTGGTTTGTGAGTGACAGGAGGGCTTAGGCTCCAGCAGCCTGATGACTCAGGGCTAGGCTGAATAGGACCTTGGCTGAATAGAGAGGGTGGGGGGCGGAGATTTCCTTTCACTCCCCTGAGCTCTCATAGAATAGAGAGTAGGGGGAGGAGATTTCCTGGGCCAGGTCTGCTTTCAACAATGCTGTCTCGACCTCCTGCCAGGAAGCTGCACAGCACTGGTTTTGGCTGGGCACAGGCACCATCTGCCTTCAAGGGACAAATGATTTACTGGTATAAATATTGGGGCCCAGACCCCAAGACTTTAGATTACTACTGTGAATCAAGACGAACCTTTGCCAAGGAGAGGAACCAAAAGACGCTTAAGGGGTTGACTGCTCCTGTGTCATTGTGCTATTTTCTGGTGTTGGCCTGCGGTGGTTACTTATTTGCCAAGGAAAGGAGAAGGAACTTTTTATGAACTTTCATCATCTTGAAGAACAATCTCCATGGGCTTGAACTGTGCTTGCCTTCTGCTGAAGTCTAAGGGATAAAGACTTCACCACAAGCTCCCCCCTGAAATTCCTTGCTGGGAATTCTGTCTGCAGAAGCCTGCGTATTGTTGGGAGCTGGAAGCGCTACTCAACGAGAAGAAGCATGTTGTAGCCGCAGCTGTCACCATCGCATTACGGGAGAAGTGTGTCGCTGCAGCAGAAGGCTCCGTCGCATAACCTGAGAAGCGTGTCTCAGTCACAGCTGTTTGTCGTCCCATCACCGGAGAAGCGTGTCGCCACCACAAGGGTCACCGTCGTATTACCGGAGAAGCGTGTTGCAGGGCCTGTCGTGGCTCAGAAGTTCCCGAGTTTTCCGCATAGCAGTTCGGCGTGCACCCACCACCTTCACGTCGTCGCATCGCATCAAAGGCGCCATCTTGTCACATCGCACCAGATCGTTGCACCGCATCGAGGCGCCATCTTGACGTATCGTAACCGGAACGCAATACGAGTTCGACGCATCACCTCCTCTCCGGTAAGGAACAGACGAATCGCCTACTTTGTACAGGCGCTGAGGAACAGATGCTGTTGTGGTCTGACTGTTGTTGTGGCAGCTTCCTTGTTTCCTTTTCTCCTCGGGCGGGACGCTGTAGGCAGAATTCTACGGAGGGGATGTGTGAGAAGTTGGCCTGGTATATGATGTTCACTATTCTAGTGAGCCCCTTGCACCAGTCCAAACAACCCTTATGGTGATGGTTGTAAAGTCAACCTTATAGACCAGCTATCCTAGTGGTAGCATGGATAAAGCAGTCTTAGGCTAAACTCAAGAGAGTATGTGAAGCCAGCTGTTTTACCATATGTAACCCCTTTAATACCAAATGAAAGGACACCACACAGGATATGTATTGTATGTATGTATTGGTACTCTTTTATAGCGCATGTCTGTCACCCAACGGGTATCCTGGCGCTTTGACTAGAAGGATCCTGCTTCGCACCATGCTGACTTACAAGAACTAAAGTGATCCAACCCTAGGAAAGAGATGTGTTTTTAAATTTTTCTTAAAGGAATTGAGATCATTCATGCTTCTCAGTCCTAGCGGAAGAGCGTTCCATAGCCTGGCTGCCGTAAAGCTGAAAGATCGGCCGCCCAGGACAAGACAGAGTGTACCAATGGAACATATTCTGTAGTGGCACTGGGCCTTGTCCATGAAGGGCCCTGAATACAATACATAAAGATTTAAAATCGATCCGCTGAAGGACCGGTAACCAGTGAAGGTCCCTTAGTGCCTGAGATGATGAGTCAAGGCGGCGGCGAGCAAGCGCTAATTTGGCTGCAAGATTCTGCACCTGTTGCAGTTTTCCTATCAGAGTAGATGGTGCTCCGAGAAATAGAGCATTACAGTAGTCCAAGCGACTTACAATAATGCTCCTCACCACCTCTGGCCTGCTGTCCATGGGAAGCATCGGAAGGACCTTTCTCAGCATGCGAAGCAGTCCCATACTAGTGCTCACTGTTTTATTGACGGCTGCATCCAGTTGGAGGTTGGACCCAAACATCACTCCCAGATTACGGACCGAGGTGGCAGACACAGTCGTGCTCTGGAAGGAAGGCAGCCAAAAGTCCGGCGGGAGAGGTCTAGGGACGCGATCAGTAGTGCAGTGTAAGACTTCTGTCTCAGAGCTGTTAAACTGCAGCAAATTCTGATTCAGCCAGTCCGCAGTTGCGAGCATACAACGGTGGAAGGTGTCTAGCGCCACTGCTTCCTTGCCCTCAAGCGAGAAGACAAGTTGAGTGTCATCCGCGTAATTCATCACCGCTATGCCGAAAGATCTAATCAACGCAACCAGGGGCCGCAGGTACAGGTTAAAGAGGATAGGGCTGATGGCCGACCCTTGTGGAACACCTTGCTCCACTCTTCTGATGTTAGATTTGAAAGGTGGCAATGACACTACCTGATGGCGATTTCCAAGGTATGATGTCAGCCACTTATATATGTATTTATTTCTAAACAACCCCTCTGAACTCTTTATGAGGTCAGAGGCACAAGCACATAACAAGATACTTAATTATGATACAATAAGTTGCACAAAATACAGCAGGGCCCTAGGGGCATGCTAAACCATATTCTAAAATAGTGGTATAAGAAACACGTCACAAACAGGAGATCACGGACAAGAAAAGGCCAGATAGTAGGCGTACATTTGAAGGTACCACGTTCTTCGCTAGGCCTGACTTCTGCCACGTCACTGTTGAGCGTAGATGGAAACTCAGGCAGATGATAGCACCCTTTCAGGTTCTCGGATCTGAAGCTTATCTCCTCTTCCCTGCTAGGCTCAAGGTAGTAGTAAAAGGAAAAGTGTGGATGTTTTCCTCAGAAATTAAAGCCCAGCAATTTTTGGAAGAAATGAAGAAACAGAAGGGTGGGTAAGAGGCCGGATTCTTAGGTTGATTTGCTGACTTGGTAAAATATCACGATCTTTCAGGGTGTAAGAATCGGGGGGTGCACAGGGCAGTAGGGTGGAAGGCGGGGGAGGGAAGCGATTTGCACAATTCAAGGCGACCACACATAGGTCTCACAACCTATTTGCCTGTAAGGGGGTGAGGGGGTGGGGGGAGGAGTGGAGTCAGGAGGGGGGTTGGGGGAGGTATAAGGGGGGAAGAGGGAGGAAACAGTACACAAAGACATGGTGATTGGTTGGCGGCACAGCACACCTGGGTAAGGAGAAAGGTACAAGGTTTACAATACATAAAAGATAATTCATGGTTTCAACTGGTGTGATTTATCCTTAATGAGCTAGCAGTACTATTTGTGGGATACAGGATGTATTTCGATGACATGTAGAATAGCCTCGATAAACGTCTGTGGGCTTAATGAGATAAATAAAAGACTCAGAGTGGCCGCACTTCTTAAATCATTACATCTGGACTTGGTTTACTTAGAGGGCACCAAATCATATCTGCTGGAGCAGATGGGGTATGAGGTGTTAGCAAAATCTAACTAGGGGACCAAAACTAGAGGGGTGGCAGTGCCCGGTAGGAGTAGGGATACACTGGTAAGAAGGAAAAAAGAAGATCATTGGGGGAGATGGGTCTTGCTGGAAATAGTGTTTAAAGGGGAGATTATCACATTTGTTTCAATTTATGGGTCCACAGACGATGATCCGGATGTTTTCCAATACTTGGATGCAGAACTGGCACAATGGCCAGAACCAATCATTTGTTGTGGTGATTTTAACCTGCATGACCCTGATAGTTCTTTTTTGTAATCCGGGAGACAGTATTTAGGAAGGAAAAAGAAAACGTATAGAGCTCTGTCGAGTCTGGCGTCTCATAACTCCTCAGAAGATCCATGGGTAAAGTGGCATCCGAATCTAGATGGAAGTACTTTTTTTTCAGGCCCCCCACCAGGTTTTGGTTATGCTCGACTATTTTTTAATTTCAAGAAGCTTGCTTGATAGGTCAAAAATTGAAAGACAACCCCGTATTATCTCGGACCACAGTCCATTAATATTGACACTAAGAGCGGGGCAAGATCAGAGAAAAAATATTCAGTGGACTTTTGAAAGAGCATTGCTGCAGGATCAGGAATACCGGCTACACATGATGAAGTGGATTAAGGTCTTCTGGGACATAAATAGAGGGACAGCACCATCAGAGATAGTATGGGACACCTTCAAGCTGGGGTTAGAGGGGAGACATTGAGTTTTGTACTGTCCACTCAAAAAAAGGAGAAGTCAAAGGCAGAAGAGCAGTGGAAAAATCTTATGAAAGCGGAAGAAGAATTAGCTATAGCTATCCGGCAGCATTCTCAGCTTGAACAGTGTATGCTTAAAGTTATTGCACTTAAAGCAGACGCCCTGGAAGGCATGGCCCAAAAAACAGTTGAGAAGTACCTGGCCAAGAAGGAGAATGCTTACGAGCTGAGCGAAAGAGTGGGTCATATTTTAGCCATCCGGACTAGGCAAAGAGGAGCGACGTCTGATATTAAGGAAATCGTAGATGCTCAGGGTAATGCGGTTACAGAAACAGATCAGGTGAGGGAAGTGTTTAGCCAATTCTACTCGGATCTTTATTCAGCTGATAACTCTGGAGATGAGGTGGAAATAGATAGATACCTAAGGGAGGTGATGCCCTCAGAACTTTTATTGATATTTGATATTTGATATTTATTAATTTTTCTATAGCGCGGCTATCGCTCCGGAAGGAGCATCTTGGCGCTGAGCAATCAGAAGGAACCAACTTGATGGAAATGGGAATCATATGGCTGCGAGGACCAAAGAGTCGGGTCGAAGGAAGATCCAAGTCTTCAGAAGTTTTCTGAAAAGGGTTTCTGAAGGGGCGTGCCTGAGGTTAGAGGGAAGGCCGTTCCAAGCCTTAGCCGCCAGGAGTGAAAAGGTTTTTCCACCTTTCGTTTTGAGCTTAAACCTGGGTATGGTAACCAGATTAGCTCCTGATGACCTCAGGCAGCGCGATGGAGTGTACTGAGGGAAGCGCTTGACAAGATAGGAGGGGCCTGTGTTCTTAGTGGCCTTAAAGACAGTAACAAGGAGTTTAAAAAGGATCCTTTTGTGGAGGGGCAGCCAATGGAGGGTGTTGAGGGCCGCCGAGGCCGAGGACCTTCTCGGAAGTCCGAGAACGAGCCTGGCCGCCGCGTGCTGGACGCTCTGTAGCTTCTTAAGGGTGGACTTTTTTATACCTGCCAGGAGACCATTGCAATAATCGAGTCTGGACAGGATCAGAGCCACGGCCACTGATTTCCTGGCGGAAATAGGGAGAAAGTCGAAAAATTTCTTTAGCTGTCTAATGAGGTTAAAGCAGCACCCTGCAGTAATGCGCGCATGGTCGTCAAAACTGAGGGATGAGTCGAATTGGACACCCAGATTGCGGGCCGATGAGACTGCACTGGGAGGTGCCTCAGAGTGTTTGGGCCACCAGTCTTTTGGAGAAAAAAGGGTGTCTTTGCCTAAGGGTATAATCTCAGTTTTGGCGCTGTTGCACTTGAGGTGATTATTATTGAGCCATGCAAAGACTTGGGAAAGGCAATTCTGGAATCTAAGAGCGGCATCGGGGAGTTTTTTGTCAAGGGTGACGACAAGTTGGGTGTCGTCAGCGTAAGATGTTACAAGGATGCCATGAGATTCAATCAGGGTAAGCAGGGGGGCCATGTAAATATTGAAGAAAAGTGGGCTCAGAATGGACCCCTGGGGCACACCTGATAGAATGGTTCTTTCGCTG
This sequence comes from Lissotriton vulgaris, assembly GCF_964263255.1. NCBI lineage: Eukaryota > Metazoa > Chordata > Amphibia > Caudata > Salamandridae > Lissotriton > Lissotriton vulgaris. The sequence goes on along the minus strand of NC_141693.1, from coordinate 360,769,599 downwards.
GAGAGAAAGGGGCCAAGTGAGACTGTTTGTGATCTGTTAGACAGAAATGAAGATATCCATTTCAGAGCGGTATCCGACACACCAATTTCGCGCATTCTGTGGATGAGGATTGCATGAGAGATGGTATCAAATGCTGCGGTTAAGTCGAGCAGGATGAGAACTGCGTGTTTCCCCTCATCCTGCAGGAACTTGATGGTGTCGGATAACTCGATCAGAGCAGTTTCAGTAGAATGGCCGGAGCGGAAACCAGATTGCCGAGGATGGAGAATATGGTTGTTTTCCACGAAGGCTTTTAGCTCAGCATGTACTATTTGCTCGGTAATTTTGCCTAATGCTGGAAGTAGGGAAATTGGGCGCATGTTGGAAAGGTCTGTCGGGGGTTTATTATGCTTTTTCATTAGAGGCTTTACGATGGCTTTCTTCCATTCAGCCGGAACAGTGCCTGAGCTGAGGGATTGATTGATGATGGAATTGATAAGGGGGTTGACGGCCTCAATAAGAAGATGTAGGCTAGCCGGGGGACAGGAGTCAGTAGGGGCTCCCGAGCGGCAGGTCACGATGGCCTTCTGGGATTGAAGCAAGGATACTGGTGAAAAACTGCAAAATGAAGGTGAATCAGTGTTGTGAAGTAAGGGGGGGGTGGCAGGGGGAGGGAAATCCCTGTGGATGATAAGGCCGGGCTAGAAGCTATATTCTAGCTAGAAGAATTGGTCTTGGCCCTGGGCAGTCTACCGTCCGGAAAGGCAGCAGGTCCGGATCAGATTCCGGTGGATTTTTTTTAAGTATTTCAAACAGTGCTTGTAGAAGACATGTTTAATACTATGCTGCTGGCGCAGAATGGGGAGTCGATTCCGGAGTCCTGGGGAGGGGCGGATATCATTGTAATAGCAAAGAAAGGTAAACCTCTAACCATGCCAGGCTCATACCTCCCAATTACATTAATAAATGCTGATGTTAAGGTGTACTCCAAAATGCTTGCTAAAAGATTATCACGAGTGGTTGAATCTTTGGTTATCCCCTCCCAGCAATGGTTTATCCCAGGTAAAGGGACGACACAACATATCAGGCAGGTTATCACGATGTTTGATGCAGCAGGTACCCTGGAAGACCCTATGGAAGCTCTGTTTCTTGATGCGGAAAAGGCATTTGATAGGGTCTCCTGGGGCTATCTATGGTCAGTTTTGAGGTGGAGTGGCAGAGGGGAGGGTTTTATAAAGTACATGCATACTTTGTATAAAAACCCATCAATACCAAAAGATCCCTCTACCCTGGACTGGGATTAGTGTTCATCTAATCAGGCATGCCATTGTGGCATGCCTGATTAGATGAACACTAATCCCAGTCCAGGGTACAGGGATCTTTTGTTATTGATGCTTAGTGAGTGGAGGGCTGTCCCTAAACGTACCCTTATTTCCCTCTTGGCTCCCTTTTGTATTGCGTTTATATAAAAACCCGACAGCTAAAATCAGGGTTAACAGGGGACACTCGACAGCAGTTAAGATCAGTAGAGGGACCAGGCAGGGGTGCCCATCATCTTCCCTGTTATTTGCGCTGTATCTTGACCCGTATTTATGAAGGTTAGAAAGAAACCGAGAGATTCCAGCAATGAATGTAAATGGCTGTTTGATAAAAACGCTAGCATACGCAGATGATGTGGCCATTTTGACACCCAACCCCATAGTCGCTATTAGGGTAACTGAAGCAGAGGCTTATCGTTTCGGACAGGTTTCAGGGTATAGCCTGAATAACTCCAAGACGCAGATCGTGGAAAACGCCTACTCCAGATGTAATGATGTTAGAGTTGTGGGGTCGGCGATATATCTGGGAGTGGCCATATCAGTAAGTTTGGATACGGTGGTAGCAAATAATATGGCCCCTTTAATGTCACGAGTAAAAGCAGATCTAGAGAGGATGAACAATTTACATCTGTCACTAGTGGGCTGCACTAATGTTATTAAAATGGTGATCCTCCCCAAGTTTCTTTATTTATTTAGGTCCATCCCTTTGTTTTTTGAAGCCAGTTGGTTTAACGCGCTGGAGGAAATGTGCAATAGGTTCATTTGGGCGCAGGGTAAGACCCGCTTGGCCTATAGGTTTATCTCACTACCAAGAGAGAAGGGTGGATGGGGAGCCCCGGATTTCAGACTCTATTATATGGCAGCAGCTTTGCAATATATGCAGGGGTTAGTAGGAGGGTCCGACCTTGATGAAAGGGTTAACAATTTTTCTACAGAAGTTTATGTTGCTGTACTTGGGGCACATGTTGGCAATTGTTTTTTAAACTGCATGGATTTTGGTTATTTTAAGAGAACAAGGTTTAAGACAATTACGGCTGCTGTAAAAATTTGGAATGCTTTTTTTAAAGAAGTCTAAGTTGGTGAGATATAACAGATATGTCAGGTTGTATAATAACAGATCATTCCCTCCTGCAATATTTTCAGATCAAACAATGTTAGAATGGGTGGCAAAGGGGACTCGACAAATTGGTGACCTACCCAACTCTGAGGGGATGGTACAGTTTGTAGATTTAAGGAATACATATGGTATCAATAATAGAGTTTTTTTAAGTACCTTCAGATTAGGAGCTTTTTAAATAACAAAGTGGGAGGGCCAGCGGGTTTTGATAAGAATGAGATTTTGGAGAAAATAAGACTCCTAGGGGATCGCACAATCCGGTCCTTTTACGCAAGTTTGGTAAAAGAAAAATCTGATGACATGGAAAAACATAGTAACAAGTGGGCGGAGAAACTAGGTGGGAAAACTGTTTGGTTTCACGAATCATTGGACCTAGGACGAACAATTCTGTGTTCATCTCCCTTTACATTATATTCGCTCTATTTTACCCCTGCTAGGATAGCACAGTGGGGTGGCACTGCAGGGATCACCTGTCCCCGTTGCAACTCCGTTGAGGCCGATAGTGTGCACATATTTGCTACGTATCCCCAACTGCACACATTGCTTAGGGAAATAGAGGGTTTTCTCACGAGGTCATTGGGGATCCAAGTTATACCTACTCCATCTTGGATTCTTTTAGGGGTGGGCCCAGACGAGAATGCGCAGCAGAAACGGGAATTCTTGTTTGTTGCAATGGCAGTCTACAGACTGACCATCGCCAGGGCTTGGTTGGACAAAAATCTGCCTGTAATGCAAATCTGGTTGGCTAAACTGCTGGCTGCATATAATATGGAGAAGAATATTTATGCACGGAAAGATAGGAGAGGAAGGATCCTAGGTTTGAGAATATGGGAGCCCATAAACAGATGGAAGGAGGGATTGGGGATACACCATAGTTGTTAAAAGGATTTATGAACTTATGTCTTCAATGGAATGGTAATTGAGGAGGCTGGATTGTCTATGGAAATGTATTGTATGTGTATAAAAGATATGAAGTAAAGAATTATGAAGTTATAAATGTATAATGTATAAAGTGTGCTAAATGTTAAAAAATATATATATATAATAAAAAAAATAAAAAAAGAAAGTTACTTGAAACCTAGACACTAGGATAGTCAATACCCACAGGAGCACCGGAGTACACGCGTTACCTCACCCACAGGAAGCGGGTGCATAGGTGTCAAAGTGTGTCGGGTTTCGTTGCTGAATCCTATGGTGCCTTGAAGAAAGATGCTGCAGGCGACCAGGAGAGAAGTGTCCGGTTGGATCCAAGGGCGGATCAAGGATGAAGAGTACCTGAAAGCAGAGGGGACAGAGTCTGGGTCCCTAGCCAGTGACCAGGAAGGAACCAGGCGATGTCGCGAAGCAATATCGCCTTGTCGTGAAGCTTGTCTCTGCAGCCACGTGGACCAGGAGGAGTCGACGATGACCAGAAGTCAGGCACGGACTGTCCCACAAAGGCTTTCGCTGTCGGAGGTGTCGGCTTCGGATTGGAGTCAACAAGCCTTGGCAAAGGCAACCCACGCAGGAATCGAAGATGGCTTCTTATTCAGACCAGCAAGGTCTGATGGGCTTCTTCTTTTCAGGGAAGCAAGGGCAAGTCTGGAGCAACCAGACCAGTGGTGTAAATTCAAAAGTTTGTCGTCAAGATCGCCACTAGCCAACGGGCAAGTGACCGGACAGACGCGTTGAGCAGGAAAATGCAGAAGGGCCCCACGCAGAACTAGTGGAGTGTGGAGAGCTGATCTTCGGTGCAGTTTGTGCTCGGGGCTGGGGCTTCTCAATCCCCAATGCACAACTTCGAGGGTGCCTCGGAAGTTGCACGGAAAGCAATGAGCTGACTTTCCAAGATGGCCAGTCCCACATCTTGCGTCGCCTCCACGGGTCTCAGCTTTGCTGGGGCTGTGGACCGGGCTGAAGGAAGTCTGGAAGTCCGGGTCTTGTCAGGCTCTGTGCTCGGGCTCTGGCGGCAGCGTCGACAATGCAAGCCGGCGATTGCTGCATGGTGCCTGCTTGTGCAGGGTGGTCACTCCTTGACCACAAGGGAGATTCTTCAGTATTCTATCTTCAAGTAGAACGTCGAAGGTCCAGAGATTCGTTTCAAGTTTCAGTCACGATTAATCTGAAGTCTTGGGACTCAGCTCTTGCCTATATACCAAATCTAGGGGCTGGATTACCTGCTAGGTCTCTCCTATGGGTGGGACCAGGGAAGGGGGGGGTTACACCCCTTTCCCTTTGTCCCGTTTGTTGCCAGAGCTGGGGCTGGAGTGCCCAAGCACCGGTTTGAACTGGACTATGCATGGGACACCTTGTGTGCCCCAGGCAGTGTCTCATGTCTTTCAGCCCTCCCTGCCCCAATACACTATAGCTATAGACAGGAAAACTATTGTCCAAGCCTCCCTCGCTGGAAGGACTCCCAGCAGTAGGAGGTCAGACTTGTGTCTGTGGCAGCAGCATCCATTTTGTGATGCTGAGGCTCTGGTTAACTTTAACCGGGATTAGCAGGAACAACACGTCTTCTCCCTCTAGAAGAGTAGAATGCCACCCCCGTTGCCAGAATTGGCGAGGGGGTAGTATTCCAAAGCGTATGGCACCTTACACGACATGTTTTGATAAAGCCAAACCAGAGTTAGCATTTAACCGCGAGGTTCATAATGCACTTAAAAGTATATGGTATGGCTATATCCTAGAGCAGCTATAAGGACATGGCTCCAAAAGCTGCAGACAGGCTCAGCTCATGCTAGAGCCTCATCTCACATAAAACCAAGCACTCTGCCTCCAGGATTGTTAAGGCCTGCCATATGAGTGACTTATAGGTGTATATGTGTCTGGATATAAGGTTCGATATAGGAATACCATATCTAAGCAAGGGGTTATTACACAACCTTGCCCCAGCTGAGTTATCAGCCAGTTGTGCCAATGGGAGTGGCCAGCCAGGGGTGGCATAATACATGATGCAGCCCCTGGTAGGCCTTGGATGCACCTATGCCCTGGGTACCTATAGTACACTGTACAGGGGCTCATAAGGTGACCCAATGTCCAATTGGTAATGTACCTAAAGTACATGGTATTGAATTTAGAGAGAGCACAGCTGGGCTGTGGGTCTGATTAGCAGGCCCACAGACACCTTAAGTCGAAAACCAGTGAAGCAAAAAGCAAAAAGTGGGGTGACCATAGGAAAGCAGACCCTACTCTCCTACATAACCCCCCCCACACACACACAAACGCAGGGACATTAGACTAACCGTGACCAGTTGTGTCTTCATGTTCTAAGTGGAAGTACCTGGAGAGACCATCTGCATTGCCATGGTCAGTCCCTGGTCTGTGCTCCAATGTAAAGTCCATCACCTTTAGGGAAATGGACCACCTGAGCAGTTTGGGGTTTTCACCCTTCATCTGATTTAGCCACAAGAGGGGCTCATGGTCAGTCTGAATCTTGAAGTGAGTGCCAAACAAGTATGGTCTCAACTTCTTCAGGGCCCACACCACAGCAAAGGCCTCCCTCTCAATTGCTGACCAACGTTTCTCTCTAGGGGCCAGCCTTCTGCTAATAAAAGCAATGGGCTGGTCTTGACCATATACATTAAGTTGTGAAAGCACAGCTCCCACCCCAACTCAGAAGCATCTGTTTGGACAATGAACTCTTTGGAGTAGACAGGACTCTTTACGATAGGTGCTGAGCACATGGCCTTCTTCAGGTTATCAAATGCCTTTTAACAGATTGCTGTCCACTGAACCTTCTTTGGCATCTTCTTTGAAGTCAAGTCAATATGTGGTGTCACAATGGACCCATAATTCTTAACAAATGTTCTGTAATAACCAGACAGGCCCCAGAAAGCTCTGACCTGTGCCTGGGTGGTTGGAGGAGCCCAGTCCTTGATGGTCTGGATCTTACTCTCCAGTGGTTGAACCTGACCCCCACCTACAAGGAGGCCCAGGTACACAACCTTACCCTGCCCTATCTGGCACTTTGTGGCCTTGATAGTTAGGCCTGCCTTCTGCAGGGCCTCTAAAACCTTCTTCATGTGGATCAGGTGATCCTCCCAGGTGTAGCTGAAAACAGCAATATCATCTAGATAAGCTGCACAAAAGTCATCCAACCCATTAAGGACTTGGCTCACCAACCTTTGGAAAGTGGCAGGTGCATTCATCAAGCCAAAGGGCATCACCACAAATTGGTAATGACGTCCTGGGGTTGAGAAAGCAGTTTTGGCCTTGGCATCCTCAGCTAACCTTGATTTGCCAATAGCCAGCTGTCAAATCAAATGTACTCAAAAACTTGACAGAAGCCAATCTGTCAATAAGCTCATCTGCTCTTCGAATTGGGTGAGCATCTGTCCTAGTGACAGCATTGAGACCTCTGTAGTCCACACAGAACCTCATCTCTCTCTTACCATCTTGGGTGTGAGGTTTTGGTACAAGGACTACTGGGCTGGCCCATGGGCTATCTGATGGCTCAATTACTCCCAGCTCCAACATTTTCTGAACCTCAGTCTTTATACAGTCCCTGACATGGTCAGGTTGCCTGTCGATCTTATTCTTCACAGGCAGACTGTCACCAGTGTCCACCTCATGGGTGCACCAGTTAGTCTGACTAGGTGTCAAGGAAAACATATGTCTGAAGGACTGTAGAACTTGGCTGCAGTCCTGTTGCTGCTGGTCAGTGAGGCTGCCAGCTAAGGCCTCACCATCAACTGAACCATCATCAGGGTTCTGAGTCAGCAGGTCTGGGAGAGGGTCACTCTCTTCCTCCTGCCCCTCATCTGTAGCTATGAGCAAGCCCATGTCTGCCCTGTCAACATATGCGTTGCGTCTGTTGACATGGAGCTCCCTGTGGGGGCTCCTGGGAGTTCCAGGGTCCACAAGGTAGGTGACCTCTCCCGTTTTCTCAACAATTGTGTGTGGTCCAGACCATTTGTCTTGGAGTGCTGCTGGGGCCACTGGCTCCAGCACCCACACCTTCTGTCCTGGCTGGTACTCAGTCAGCACAGCCTTTTGGTCATGCCAAGCTTTTTGAAGTTCTTGGCTAGCCTCAAGGTTTTTAGAAGCCTTCTTCATATACTGAGCCATTCTGGAGTGGAGACCAAGTACATAGTCCACTATGTCTTGTTTAGGCTTTTTGAGAGGTAACTTCCATCCTTCCTTCACCAGACATAGGGGTCTCCTTACAGGATGCCCAAACAAAAGTGCAAAAGGTCCCTTTTGTGGGACCTCTCTGTAAGCAAAGAGAAGGCAGGGTACAAGGATGTCCCATCTTCACCTAAGCTTTTCAGGTAAACCCTTAATCATACCCTTTAAGGTCTTCTTGAATCTTTCAACAAGTCCATTACACTGTGGATGGTAGGGTGTAGTGAATGTATAATTTACACCACACTCCTTCCACATTGCAGTCAAGTACCCAGACATAAAGTTTGCACCTCTATCTGAGACACCTCCTTCGGAAAGCCCACTCTTGAGAAAACGCCCAGGAGGGCTCTTGCCACAACAGGAGCTGTTGTGGTCCTTAGGGGAATAGCTTCTGGATACCTGGTGGCATGATCCACTACCACCAGTATAAATCTGTGCCCAGAGGCTGTTTGGGGATCTATTGGTCCAACAATGTCAGTCCCTACTCTTTTAAAGGGTACCCCCACCACAGGTAGTGGTATGAGGGGGGCCTTTGTGGTGCCACCTGCTTTGCCATTGGCTTGGCAGGTTACACAGGAGCGACAAAACTCCTTGGAATCTTCTGACATATGGGGCCAGTGAAAGTGAGGGACAAGCCTGTCCCAAGTCTTATTCTGGCCCAAGTGTCCTGCTAGGGGAATATCATGGGGTAAGGTAAGAAGGAAACCCCTAAAGGCCTGAGGTATGACCAACCTCCTGGAAGCACCAGGCTTGGGGTCTCTAGCCTCAGAATAAAGGAGTCCTTCATCCCAGTACACTTTGTGGGTACCTGTAGCATTCCCTGCAGCCTCAGAAGCAGATTGCTGTCTGAGGGGTTCAAGAGAGGAACAGTCTAACTGTGCCTGCCTCAAGTCTGCCCTTGAAGGTCCCCCTGTCCCAAGAAACTCAACCAGGTCAGGTTCAAGTTCTTCTGGGACGGTTCCTTCAGGGGTATCAAAATCAGCTTCCTGGGAAGGCTGATCTTTACTTGTAGGCAGGGGGGAAGGCACTGCCTTTTCCCTACTGCTCTTTTTCTTGAGTGGCACTTGGTCCATAGTTTCAGGATCCAAGGCCTGTTCAGTTTGGTACTTTTCGGCCTGTGACCTGGTCACAGCAAGGACATGTGATGATATGCCTAACATCTCTGCATGAGTCCTATACTCCACTTCTGACCATATTGAGGATTCACAAGGTAGGTGACCTCTCCCGTTTTCTCAATAATTGTGTGTGGTCCAGACCATTTGTCTTGGAGTGCTGCTGGGGCCACTGGCTCCAGCACCCACACACCGCCAAAACCAACTTACACGAAGGAATGAAAGATGTTGCCGAGTGGATGAAGAACAGCCGTCTAAAACTGAACTCGGACAAAACGGAAGTCCTAATCTTAGGCTCATCCCCCTCTGCTTGGGACGACTCATGGTGGCCACCGGCCCTGGGAATAGCACCCATACCTACGGACCACGCACGCAACCTGGGCTTCATCCTGGACTCCTCCCTCTCGATGACCAGACAAGTCAACGCTGTTTCCTCATCATGCTTCAACATCCTAAGCATGCTCAAAAAAATATTCCGCTGGATCCCCACCGAAACAAGAAAAACGGTCACCCACGCACTAGTCACAAGCCGAGTGGATTACGGCAACACCCTTTACGCCGGAACCACAGCCAGACTACAGAAAAAACTCCAACGCATCCAAAACGCCTCAGCCAGACTCATACTAGACATCCCCCGCCAGGCTCACATTTCTGGTCACCTGAACGATCTCCACTGGCTCCCCGTCAACAAGAGGATAACGTTCCGACTCCTCACCCACGCACACAAAGCCCTCTACGACCTAGGTCCCGAATGCCTCAACACGTGCCTGTCCTTTTACACTCCCACCCGCCATCTTCGCTCGTCCAATCAGGCCCTCGCCACTATTCCACGCATCAACAGATCTACCATGGGGGGGGGGAAGATCCTTCTCCTACTTAGCGGCTAAAACCTGGAATTCTCTCCCCACCCACCTCCGCCTTACACAGAACCACCTCTCCTTCATAAAGCAACTTAAAACTTGGATATTCGATAAATAAAGTACCCCCCCGCCCCCCTCCTCCCTTCCCTCAAGTGCCTTGAAAACCTGGGTGAGTAGTGCGCTATACAAATTTTTGAACTTGAACTTGAACTTATTGCCCAACAGACATTCAAGTCGGAGGTCTGTACTTACCACAACTCTTTTGAGGTCAGTTACCCTCCCCAAGAGAAATTAACAACTGCCACACTATGTGTAGTAGTGACATTGCTAGCATTGGTCACCAGGTAATCATCACCCAGTACAATCTGTCCAGGGTCCACAAAGGTAGGTGTCACCATGGTGACACTGGCACATGTGTCCCTGTAGGCCTGAGCCACTGTGTCATTAATTAAAGGTGTTTGCCTGTACTTGCCCAGAGTACTGGGACTCACAGTAGAGGACATAGCCATGTCCCAATCACAGACAAGAACAGCCTGAGTTGGTATTCTGACTAGGCCAGAATCCATCTCAGTTCCCAGGGTTAACGCTACTATAGCCTTGGGTTGAGAACTACCACTGCCAGCTGAACTAGGGGGTGCAGTTGCCTTGGGGCAGCAGTGGTAGGGGCTGAGTCTTTCTTGGTGCAGTCACTGGTCAGTGACTAGTGGATTTACAAAAATTACACCAAGGTTTTCATTGGCCATCTTTCTTCTTCTTCTTGAAAGTTTGGGACCCCCCCCCCCTCATTGGACTTTTGGGGCCCTGTAGAAGCGTTCTGGTCTTTTGGTTTCTGATCCCCACCTTTTTGGTCTGCCTTTTTCTGATCACCACCTTGGACCTGGTTTTTCTGCTTAACCCTGGTTCTGACCCACTTGTCTGCCTTCTTTCCTAATTCTTGGGGAGATGTGAGATCTGAGTCAATCAGGTGTTGATGCAACAGCTGGTTCTGACAATTGGTAAGTATTTGATCTCTCATGATCAAATTATACAATCCTGTATAGTCCTTAACTTTACTTTCAAACAACCAGCCTTCCAGAGCCTTAGTGGCACAATCAACAAAATCAGTCCAGTCCTGAGTCTGTGTCTTCTGGGTATCTCTGAACATTAACCTGTACTGTTCAGTGGTTAGGCCAAACCCATCAATCAGAGCACTCTTCAGGACAGTGTAATTGTTAGCATCCTCATCACTTACCATGAGGAGCTTACCTCTACCTTTTTCTGAAAAGGAGAGCCACAAGATTGCTGCCCACTGACTTTGGGGTACCTGCTGTACTTTGCAGGCTCTCTCCAAAGCAGTTATCCATTTGTGGATGTCATCCCCTACTTGGTAAGGGGGCACAATCTTACTCAGGTTTCTATGATCATAGGACCTGTCTTTATCCTTAGGGATATTGCTGCCACCAGTGGGCTCTAGCCCGCCTACCTTTCTCTCTCTGTCAAAATCAAGTTTCTCCTTGGCTAGGGCAAGTTCTTCTCTCTCAGTTCTGAGATTGACCTCCCTCATCCTAGCCTGGTGTTCTCTCCTCTGAGGAGAAGTCATTCCCCTCTGTGAAACCTTGGAAGCATTGGAGTGAAGAGATTCACCTGAGGGAGATCTATTCCTCCTATACCTCTGATTAAGCCCACTTGAAGGCCTGAATGGGGCTGTCCCATTCTCAGCCCCAAATTGGCTTAGGTTAGCCTGGCTAAGTCTTCCAACTGGTACCTGGCTGTCTACCTCTTCTCCAGAATCTTCATCAACCTCATCCTCCTCATCTTCTATGAATGGGGGTCAGTACCATCATCTGTTGAGGGTAGGACCTCATCTGTCTTCCCTGTAGGGCCTGAACTAGAGGCCTTTAGAACTTCAGATTCCTCTAGGAGTTCTATCAGTTGCTGAAGGGTAGGGTTAGACCCTTGTTTCAGCCTTCTCAAGTACACAAGTGCCTCAGTTCCCTGAAGCTGAGTAGATCAAATTTGGAGGATGCCCTGGGAGGGTCACTTACCACAGGTAGAGATCCATTTGGTTCACCTGTGCCAGCCATGATCTAGTGAGGTGTGGGTGTGTGCACCTACCTACACTAAGTGTTTTCCTACTGAACCTCCCTAGGAGTTGTAGTCAGGGTGTGCTAAGCCCTTTGGTCTACAACCAAGTTCAGTAGAACTTAAGTATTCTAAGTCTTGTTATATGTACCTATATGTACCTATGTGATCTTTCAAATGATATTGCAAATATTACACTTGGTAAAACAACAGCAAGCTCAAATCCCAACCGCTGCACACCAATGTGAGAAGTTGGCCTGGTATATGATGTTCACTATTCTAGGGAGCACCTTGCACCGGTCCAAACAACCCTTATGGTGATGGTTGTAAAGTCAACCTTATAGACCAGCTATCCTAGTGGTAGCATAGACAAAGCAGTCTTAGGCTAAACTCAAGAGGGCATGTGAAGCCAGCTGTTTTACCATATGTAACCCCTTTAATACCAAATGAAAGGACACCACACAGGATATATATCAAATATATATGTATTTATTTCTAAACAACCCCTCTGAACTTTTTATGAGGCCAGAGGCACAAGCACATAACAAGATAATTAATTATCATACAATAAGTTGCACAAAATACAGTAGGGCCCTAGGGGCACGCTAAACCATATACTAAAATAGTGGTATAAGAACCACGTCACAAACAAAGGATAGGCCTAGGGCCTAGGGAATCGCTGTGGCTACACTGTACTACCAAAGGATAGGAAGTAGGAGGCCCACGGGAGTCGTGTGCAGAGTCTTTACTCACACGCAAGTTACCATAGAGATAGAATGGGAAGAAAAGAATTAGAAACTAGTTCTTTTAGGGCACTTCTGACTGGACTCGATGAAAGTTACTTGAAACCTAGACACTAGGATAGTCAATACCTACAGGAGCACCGGAGTACTCGCGTTACCTCACCCTCAGAAAGCGGGTGCATAGGTGTCAAAGTGTGTCGGGTTTCGTCGCTGAATCCTATGGAGCCTTGAAGAAATATGCTGCAGGCGACCAGCGGTGTAAATACAAAAGTACGTCGTCAAGATGGCCACTAGCCAACGGGCAAGTGACCGGACAGACGCGTCGAGTAGGAAAATGCAGAAAGGCCCCATGCAGAACTCGTGGAGTGTGGAGGGCTGATCTTCGGTGCAGTTGGTGCTCGGGGCGGGGCTTCTCAATCCCCAATGCACAACTTCGAGGGTGCCTCGGAAGTTGCACGGAAAGCAATTCGCTGACTTTCCAAGATGGCCGGTCCCACATCTCGCGTCGCCACCACGAGTCTCAGCTTTGCTGGGGCTGTGGATCGGTCTGAAGGATGTCTGGAAATCCGGGTCTTGTCAGGCTCTGTGCTCGGGCTCTAGCGGGATCATTGACACAGCAAGCCGGTGATCGCTGGATGGTGCCTGCTTGTGCAGGGTGGTCACTCCTTGACCACAAGGGAGATTCTTCAGTCTTCTATCTTCAAGTAGAACGTCGAAGGTCCAGAGTTTCGTTTCAAGTTTCAGTCAGGATTAATCTAAAGTCTTGGGACTCAGCTCCTACCTATATACCAAATCTAGGGGCTGGATTACCTGCTAGGTCCCTCCTATGGGTGGGACCAGGGAAAAGGGTGGTTACACCCCTTTCCCTTTGTCCAGTTTTGCACCAGAGCTGGGGCTGGAGTGCCCCAGCACCAGTTTGAACTGGACTATGCATGGGACACCTTGTGTGCCCCAGGCAGTGTCTCATTTCTTTTAGCCCTCCCTGCCCCAATACACTATAGCCTGTCTGGGGTGGCGCTAGCACCTCCCAAGACAGGAAACCTATTGTCCAAGCCTCTCTCACTGGAAGGACTCCCAGCAGCAGGAGGTCAGACTTGTGTCTGTGGCAGCAGCATCCATTTTGTGATGCTGAGGCTCTGGTTATCTTTAACCGGGATTAGTAGGAACAGCATGTCTTCACCATCTAGAAGGGTGCAATGCTACCCCCGTCGCCAGAATTGGCGAGGGGGTAGTATTCCAAAGCGTATGACACCTTACACGACATGTTTTGATAAAGCCAAACCAGAGTTAGCATTTAACCGCGAGGTTCATAATGCACTTAAAAGTATATGGTATGGCTATATCCTAGAACAGCTATAAGGACATGGTTCTGAAAGCTGCAGACAGGCTCAGCTCATGCTAGAGCCTCATCTCACATAAAACCAAGCACTCTGCCTCCAGGATTGTTAAGGCCTGCCATAGGAGTGACTTATAGGTGGATATGTGTCTAGATATAAGGTTAGATATAGGAATACCATATCTAAGCAAGGGGTGATTACACGACCTTGCCCCAGCTGAGTGATCAGCCAGTTGTGTCAATGTTAGTGGCCAGCCAGGGGTGGCATAATACATGCTGCAGCCCCTGGTAGGCCTTGGATGCACCTATGCCCTGGGTACCTATAGTACACTGTACAGGGGCTCATAAGGTGACCCAATGTCCAATTGGTAATGTACCTAAAGTACATGGTATTGAATTTCGAGAGAGCACAGCTGTGCTATGGGTCTGATTAGCAGGCCCACAGCCACCTTAAGTCGAAAACCAGTGAAGCAAAAAGCAAAAAGTGGGGTGACCATAGGAAAGCAGACCCTACTCTCCTACAGGATGCTTAGGCAGGACTTTGCGGGCGGGATGTGTGGGCAGGGCTATGTGGGTGGGATTCTTTTTCTTTTGGCCCTGATTTGTGTCCCATAGTGTAGCCACGGTTGGGGGTGGGGCTTTTAGCAGTATTTAAGGGCCTCCTACCCTTCCATCTTTGCTTGGGTTTGTGGTTCTGTGAAACCGGGTCTTGTCTCGTAAGGTTATGGTTTTGTCACGATTTTGGTGATGTCGAACCGTATTTAGTGAGTGTGGCTAATATGGAGTGAATTTGTCACGTTAACTAGCGAGTTCATTACGTGTTTGGAGATCTCGTCTTGAACATGGGTTCCATTTTGTTTAAGTCTCCATTTTGTGTTGCCATCACGCAGGCCGACGAGTGTGGTCAAACGAACAAAGCGGCCTGGCCTTCATGTATTGGTATACATTAACAGGGTCTTTCTTGACTTTGAGGTGAACTGCAAGGATCTGATTCCTTCACCTGAAGCTGACCCTGCCGAGTCAATTTCCCTGGTTTGATCGTTGTCTGAGATTGCCAATCATTGGTCAGTACATCGTTAAATTTTAGTCTCCTTACACATGCCTTATCTTGCTCACTATCAGACATTGTTTCCTTTTCTATGCTCTTTATTACATGCATTGTGCTTTTCAATTATGGGTTTGTCCTGCTTGTGGAGATTGGATTTGGGACATTTCCAATGATTAACTTTGGGTTGGGATGTTGCAAACTGAGCTTTTCGTCATGTGATACTTTGTTTGAGAATGTACCTCATTGGTTAGATTTTTGCGCAGTGGGAGTATGTTTGTAAATGTGAATATTGTGTATAAAAGGAGATGTCTTGCTCTACGAATTTGAGCAGTCTCCTGAAATACTCCATGCTGTATTTTTAGGATCACTGTTACTGGCTGCAGCTAATAAATTTGGTCTCTGACGCCACCCAGAATTATTCTGTGTCTCTGTAAACCAAGACAGGTGAATCCGGAGACTTTGGGCATGCCCCTAGCGCCGCAGGGTTCTAAAAGTCCGGTTCTTCAGGTTCTCTTCCGATTTTCAGTCCCGGAAGTACTTCGGCTTTGGCGTCTGAAGTCCTGTCTGTTTGGGTGGTGCTTTGTCTTGCCTCGCTGGATCGCTGGAACATTAACCATCTGGATCACCGTCATTCTGGATTCCTGCTGTCTTTCTTGCCTTATTTTCAGCATTTTACAAGGATGGTCTCTGTCTGTCTCCGGCTGGAGCAGACCTGCCTTATGCTGATAAGGTTGTAGTGCGTGTTCTGTGCTACGCTACCAAAAGAGTTTTGGAGGCATTAACAGAGGACATTTTGTATGGACTCCAGGAGATACGTTTTCCCATTAAGGAATACCTTTTGTTTTTTTCAGTGCACTGGGAATACATTTTTGGACCATTTCTTTTTTAAGTCAACATTGGTTGCCTTTTCCGCCATCTTTTCCGGTTTTCCCTGCGATGCATTTTTCTATTGTGTGAACATTGTTGTTTCACTCGAGTGGCTAAGGCATTAGGTAAGGGGTGGAACGAGCTGTCTTCGCTCCTGTAGGTCCTTTGTGTTCAGGTGAGTGGGGTCGGAACAGATACCCAAGCCCAAGATATACAATACTACCCGAGCGAAGATGGATATCGATCCCGTGCTAGCTGAATTGGGAGCGGGTCCTTCATTACAGGATGTAGTTTTGACTCTTGCATCTTTGCAGGAGGAGGTGAGGGACTTGCGACAGGAAAATCAAGGTTTACAGGGAGAATGAAATGCTTATAAAGCTAAGGAAAGGGCTGGGGTCCTAAGACACCTTTGCAACCCGCGACTTTCCATTATGATTGAGCATCTGGTGGTAAGTAAAGTACGCCTCTTGCAGTTATTGTGAATACGCCGGTGCTGGTGCCTTTGGCTGTCCCTGAGCGGTTTTCTGGGGATATTAATAAGTTTGGCATTTTTATGAACCAGTGCCATCTACACTTTATGTGTAGACCAACTGCCTTTCCGGACGATACAGCTAAGGTTGCTTTTGTAATTTCTTACTTGACTGAAACTGCGACAGGGCAAACAGGATCTTTTGGTGTACATTACCACGTTTAATCGTTTGGCGTCTGAGGCTCATTGGCCCAATGAGAAGAGAACTTCCCTGTTTTTTCAGGGTTTGTGCTAAGAACTTGTTATGTTATGTTATGTTATACCGGGGTTTTATATAGCGTACGGCTACTCGAAAGAGTGTCCCGACGCTTTGAATTGCACACTAATCTCATAACACAACAGGAAAAACAAATAAAAGGCAGAGAGAAGGAAACCAGACAAGGCCAGAAAAACTAAGAGGTAAAAAGCCAGGTTTTGAGCCCCTTCCTAAAAGCCAACAGGTTAGGAGTGCTGCGCAGGGCCACAGGCAGCTTATTCCACAACTGGGGCGCCAATAATTTAAAAGAGCGGCCTCCAATACGTGCTCTCTTCACACGAGGCACCGCAGCAAGAGACAAGGATTCTGACCTCAGCGACCTGGCTGGATGGTAGAAGGTCAGCCTTTTTTGGAGGTAATTCGCTCCGGAAGCGTGCAAGGCTTTGTGTGCCAGAGTAAGGGTCTTAAAAATTATCCGCTTCCGGACAGGAAGCCAGTGCAGTGCCTCCAGGAGGCCCGAGGCTCTAGCACGGCGAGATAATCCAAAGATGGCCCGTGCTGCCGAATTCTGGACCACCTGTAACCGTTGAAGCAGGTATTCTGGCAGGCCGAGATAAAGAATGTTAGAGTAGTCAATTCTCGAGCCTATGATCGCCTGCACCGTGATCTTCCTGTGTTCCTCCGATAACAGGGGGAGAAACTTATGCAGCATCCGGAGCAGGCCAAAGCAGGTGCCAGTGAGACTGATTACCTGTGAGCGCAGTGTGAGGCCATTGTCGATCTTAATCCCAAGGTTTTTTGCCACCTGGGACGAACTTGCTGGTGGAAACATGTTCTCAGGCCACCACACTTTCCAGTCCGGATCCGAACTGCACCCGAAAAAGAGGACCTCGGATTTATCCGAGTTGCACTTGAGGCTGTTATGTTGGAATCACTGAAACACAGCCTCAAGGCAACCCTGGATCCTACCTCCATCGAAATCCGCACCCCTCTCACAGGTGAAGAGGAGCTGGGTGTCATCGGCGTAGGAAACAATCTGAGCCCCGAAAGACTCCGCCAGAGCCGCCAGAGGGGTCATGAAGATGTTAAATAGAGTTGGGCTCAATACTGAGCCCTGAGGAACTCCGACACCCAATGGCGACATCTCGGCGGAGCAAGCAGAAGCCCAGACCGTTTGTCGACGGCCAGCCAGGAACGAACGAAACCACTGGAGCACCGTCCCCCGGAGACCGATCTCTGAGAGTCTTGCAAGAAGACCCTCATGGGGGACGGTGTCGAAGGCCGCCGACAGATCTAACATCACCAGCATCGCCCTGCCACCCGAATCCAGCACCTCCTTAATCGCCTCCGAGACTTCCAGGAGAGCTGTTTCGGTGCTAAGATTGGTGCGGAAACCCGATTGGGTGGGGTGCAGTAGGTCGTGGGACTCCAAGTAATCGGCAAGCACCTTGTGCACATGCTTTTCTATGACCCTCGTGAAAACTTAAAGATGTTATATCACAGATTGTTGATCCCCCTGAAGATTGCTCTGAATTTATTGATTTGGTGGTCAAGTTGGATCACAGGCTTTTGGAGAGAAAAGGAGAGAGATTGTTTGCCAGTATCTCAATACTAGGCTGTCGTAGAAATGTTAGAGTGGAGACAGGGGTCAAGAACCATTTTGAATCTATGCAGATAGGGAGTGTTAGGGGTCCCCTTTCCAAGGAAGAGAAGGAAAGGCGCTGAAGACTTAATCTTTGTTTGTATTGTGGGGGGAATGGGAACTTTGCACGTGAGTGTACGGTTAAGCCTTCTTCAGTGGCAGTTAAAAAGACTGTAGCCTTCATTGGACAAGGTGACCTTCTTTTGGTGCAAGACAACATACATGAGTATAATCCCTATGATGTCGCTGGGTTGGTGTCTCGAGTGCCTCGTCATTTTACTATCACCGTTACGTTGGTAATATCTGGTACTAAGAGGAATACTTGTCCAGTCCTCCTTGACTCTTGTGCCATGGGTAATTTTATGGATGTACAATTGGCCGAAACGTTTTGTGTCCCCTGCGTTTGTAAGACTTAACCAGAACCAGTCAGGGATATTGATGGGACTGAGCTGTCCTCTGGATTGATAGTAAAACAGACGGAACCTTTAGTCTTAATTTGTGATAACTGTCATTCAGAGTCTTTGAATTTTGATCTTATAGACAGCCCTGCTTTTGGTATCATTCTGGGGGTGCCATGTTGCAGACACATAATCCGAAGATCAATTGGGTCAGACGCACGGTTACCTTGGATTCAGGATATTGTTTGCAACACTGCTATCAGGAGGCTTCGGATTGGATATCTCCTTTGGTTTGTGCTACTGGTTGTACTGTGGAAGAACCTGGTATTCCATCCCAATACAGGGAGTTTGTGGATGTTTTTGACTCAGTGAAGTCCGGTGTTTTACCACTTCATTGCACTTTTGACTGCCGTATTGACTTGATTCAAGGGGGGTGTTTGCCCTGTAGTCGGATCTATTCCTTGTCCGAACCTGAAACGCAGCATTTACGATCCTATTTGGACGAAATGTTGGCTGCAGGCTTTATCCGGCACTCCTCTTCCCCGGTATCTTCACCTCCCTTCTTTGTACCAAAGAAGTGAGGTGAATTACGTTCCTGCATTGATTATCGAGCTTTAAATAAGGTCATGATAAAAAACAAGTATCCCCTACCTTTGATTTCTGTGTTATCAGACCAGCTGCAACACGCGACCATCTTTACTGAACTGGTCCTGCGGGGGTCATACCATCTCATTCGTGTCCGTGAAGGGGACGAATGGAAGACCGCCTTCAGGACGAAGTTTGGTCTTTTCGAGTACTGCGTTATGCACTTCGGGTTGGTTAACGCCCCTGCAGGGTTCCAGTTTTTTATCAATGAGGTGTTGCGGGACTTGTTGGATATATGTGTCATTGTGTATATCAATTACATATTGGTGTTTTCTAAAGATATTGGGGATCATGAGATGTATGTGTCTCAGGTTTTACAGCAACTACGTGATCATTTACTATTCGTGAAGCTTGAGAAGTGCGATTTTCATACATCTCGTGTGGAGTTCTTGAGTTTTGTTATTTCTTTCTGCTGAGGGCATACAGATGGATCCCAAGACAACAGAGGCCATTACATCTTGGCCGAGTCCTACTTGTTTTCGGGACGTTCAGGTTTTATTGGGATTTGCCAATTTCTATTGTCGTTTTATTTCCTGTTTTCTGATGTAGCTACACCTATTACATCATTGTTGAAAAAAGATCTGGTTTTTCAATGGACGCCTGCTGCCCAAAAAGCCTTTCAGACCCTAGTTGAGCGGTTTCTCAGCGCTCTCATTTTACGTCATCCTGATCCTGCACTTCCTTTTTTTGTGGAGGCAGATGCCCACAGTATGTGGTAGGGGGGGTATTTTCGCAGCGTGATAGTGAGACCGGACATATGCACCCCCTTGCTTTTTTCTCCAAGAAATTGTTGCCTGCCGAACAAAACTATACTGTGGCAGAAAGGGAATTGTTGGCTATTAAGTTAGCGTTTCAGGAGTGGCGACACCATTTGTGGAGGCGAGATATCCCACCACAATCTATACTCATCGTAAGAAATTAGAGTTCTTTCACTCTGCTCGGGCTCTGACACCACGTCAGATGAGATGGGTAACGTTTTTCAATGAATTTGATTTTACCATCACATATAGGTCAGCTGCTAAACAAGTAAAGTCTGATGCCTTGTCGCATATTCATGTGTCTCCCTTGTGTAAATATGCTTCTTTTGGTGAGGGTCTCATGATACCTGCAGAGAGAATTGTGGGATGTACCTCTTTTCAGGAGTTTGCGGATGAGATTAAGGTACTTATATCCTTTGTTGATTTGACTCCTTGGTTGATGGATGCATCTTTACAGTTGAAGGATGGATTATTGTACCATGGTACTCAGTTGTTTATTCTACCTGAATTATGGGATAAGGTGTTAAAGTGGTGTCATTCGTCTTCCCTCATGGGTCATTCTGGTGTAGCTAAAACACAAGAGATGTGTCTTCGCTGGTTTTGGTGGACCACAATACATCACGATATTCATGTATTTGTTACCTCGTGCCCGGTGTGTGCTATCAGCAAGGCTTCACATACACCTCCTGTTGGTCTATTGCATCGATTATCTGTTCCTCCAGCCTCCTGGCATACCATAAGTATGGATTTTGTCACTGATCTACTGCTGGGGACAGGGTGTACCACTATTTTGGTGGTTGTAGATTTGTTCACTAAATCCGCCAATTTTGTACCATTATCCAAAGTACCTACTGCTCAGGAGTTGGCTGTGGTGTTTATAGCTCAAGTGTTACGTTTTCATGGGATACCCACTGCCATTGTATCAGATAGGGGAGCACAGTTTGTGTCTAATTTCTGGAGGGAATTGTGTACCTCGTTGGATATGGAGCTTCGTTTGTCCTCGGCTTACCATCCCCAAAGTGATGGGCAAACAGAGCGTACCAATCAAACGATGGAACAGTATTTGCGTTGTCTTCTCACTTCCCTTACTGGCAGTTGGGTGAAGGCTTTGCCTATTGCTGAGTTTGCGTATAACAACAGTTTTCATTCATCATTGGGTGTTTCTTCTTTTTTTTGTTCTATGGGTTTTCATTCCAGGGCGGTTCCTATTCAGCCTTCTGGTAGGGTTCCGGGCATTGATATTTTGCACCGATAACTTACTGCTGCTTGGCATGCTGCCCATGAGCATCTGGTGGCTGCCAAGGCTAGGATGAAAGACGCTGCTGATAGGCACCGTATTCCGGTTCCTTCATATGCTCCTGGGGACATGGTTTGGTTGTCATCTAAAAATTTGCATTTAGATGGGCCCTGTAAACTGCAGCCCCGTTACCTGGGTCCCTTCCTAGTTGGGCAGGTGGTGAACCCTGTGGCTATGGAGTTGGACTTACCTGAGGATTACGGGGTGCACCCTTTGTTTCACATCTCTCTCCTTAAACCCTATCAGCTAGATTCATGAAAGAAAAATCGGCTCGCAAAGTGCCGGATTCTGCGAATCTGGCCCTTTGCGAGCGCAATTTTTGCATTTGGGATTCATCATCCCAAATGCGAAAATCGCTAATTGTGAAATCGCATATTTGCGAGGAATTGCATTTAAGGAATCTCTACTAGAGATTCCTTAAATGCAATTCATTATCCATTTATTATTTGCGAATTCGCTATTTCTGGCCGCTATTTACCGCGAAGTATAACTTCGTGGTAAATAGCGAAAACTTAGAAAAATGCACTTTAGTGCATTTTTCTAAGTGGTATGTTACACACACACATGTCCTTTGGACATGTGTGTGCGCAACATCAGGCTACATTTACATTTCAGGGGTGCAACAGGGTGTCCATTGGACACCTCTGCACCTTTGAAATCGCAAAATCAAAATGCGAATCGCTAACAGCGATTTGCACATTGATATGTCGTCCCATTCATTCCTATGGGCCTTTAGGCCCATAGCAATGAATGGGGAGTTATTCCTTATTTGAGATTAGCAATTAGCTAATCGCAAATAAGGAAGCTGTAGGAATCGCAATAAATATTGCGATTCCTACATGAATCCCGTTTTGCGAGTCTGTAATAGCGATTCCTTATTATTCGCTAGTACAGACTCGCAAAACATGCCGATGATGAATCTGGCTGTATGTTCCTACTGCTGTGCCTTTGCCCCTCCCCCTCCTTTGTTGGATGATGGTGATGAGGAGTATGTGGTGCGTGCCATTCTGGATTCAAGGAGACAGCAAGGGCGTTTGTATTATTTAGTGGATTGGGAGGGTTATCCCCCTGAGAACCGTACCTGGGAGCCTGCTGGCTTTGTTCATGCTCCTCGTTTGGTCCGGTTGTTTAATTGACGTCACCCTTCCAAACCCAGGCCGGTGGGTGGTCTTTTGAGGGGGGTACTGTTGCGGTCTGACTGTTGTTGTGGCAGTTTCCTTGTTTCCTTTTCTCCTCGGTGGGAAGCTGTAGGTGGAATTCTATGGGCGGGATGCTTGGGCGGGACTTTGTGGGCTGGATGCTTGGGCAGGACTTTGGGGCGGGACTTGCGGGCTGGATTTGTGGGCCGGGCTATGCGGGCGGGATTCTTTTTCTTTTGGCCCTGATTTGTCTCCCGTAGTGTAGCCACAGTTGGGGATGGGGCTTTTAGCTGTATTTAAAGGCCCCCTCCCCTTCCTTCTTTGCTTGGGTTCTCTTCCGGTTTTTGAGCCCGGAAGTACTTCGGCTTTGGCGTCCCGGAGTCCTGTCTTTTTGGGTGGTGCTTTGTCTTGCCTCGCTGGATCGCTGGAACATTAACCATCTGGATCACCGCCTTTCTGGATTCCTGCTGTCTTTCTTGCCTTGTTTTCAGCGTTTTACAAGGATGGACTCTGTCTGTCTCCGGCTGGAGTAGACCTGCCTTATGCTGATAAGGTTGTAGTGCGTGTTCTGTGCTACACTACCAAAAAAGTTTTGTAGGCATTAACAGAGTACATTTTGCATGGACTCCAGGAGATATTTTTTCCCATTAAGGAATACCTTTTGTTTTTTCAGTGCACTGGGAATACTTTTTGGGACCATTTCTTTTTTAAGTCAACATTGGTTGCCTTTTGTTTCTATGAGTGGGTTTTTGTTCACCTTTGTGGTGTTTTTTTCCCTGCTCTACTCAGAGAAATTGAGTGCTATGGGACATCCCAGGAGTAGTGACACTAAGACATATCAATATTCCTTGGTGCCCTCTGGACATTCTTTACTTACTGGAGATGCAGATCCCTTTCTGGGTATGTTTTGATGAATCAGGGATAAGGTCTCAATTGGGCATATCTATAATATCAGTATTGTTCTCTATGGGACTATTTTTCATTTACTGTTCCTTCTTGTTTCTGTCTTTCTTGTTTTTGCTGCAGCCTATGGAAGATTGGTATGTCTGCAGTCTAGAGGATGACCGAATGAATGTCCCAACACCTTTTCCCCCATCTTTTCCGGTTTTCCCCCAATACGTTTTTCTCTTGTGTGAACATTGTTGTTTTCACTCGAATGGCTAAGTCATTAGGTAAGGGGTGAATCGGGCTGTCTTCGCTCCTGTAGTACCTGTGTGTTCAGGTGAGTGGGTTCGGAACAGACGCATTGCCTCCCTCAAAGCAAGGAACCGATTCAACGTTCTCCCTGCGAACCTTTTGTTTAATTGCGTTACGCATCCAAAGGTACTTTTTGAGAAAAGTGTTGCATTTACCATCATCTATGAATGAAGCTATTTCTACCATCTAAAAGCAATTTCTCTAATATTGTACTGTGGATTTTTGTCATTTGGGTCTTGTGTTAAGTCTATATAAAGAATACATATTTTTATAAAACCTGTGTGGTGTCCATCTGTAATGTTTTCACTGTATTATTGCATGTGTTCACAAATGCTTTACCCACTGCCTCTGAGATGAGCCTTCCTGCTCATGCCAAGGTACCACAGGGTTGAGAAGGGTTATTTTAGGAGTCTAGCCCCCTTACCCTGACTAGAAGCAAGGGTCCCTATTTGGACAAAGGTGCAAACCATTGCCAACTGTAGACCCCTGTTTCTAACATTGGTGTTCAGCTGTGAGGATTCTGGACTTGCATTTGTGACTCATATACAGTGATTGGTGTACACTACTAGTGAGTACAGACCAAACGCAACCACATATATTTTGGTAGAATGTTTTTTCTTCTCTCTTGGAACTGTTATTTTTGCTAAACACTACCAACTCTTACTGCCATGAGCCAAGCAGCGTCCAACGCATCTATGGATCTAGAGTTTGAGGAAGAGAGGTTGGATGCCTACACTGTGAAACAGCTGGAATTTTTCTGTAGTAAATTGTAAGTTGCTACTCCAGGCCTCACCATGAAGGATGAGTTCCAAAAGGCACTGAGTGTCTGGGTGGAAGCTAGAAATGTCCCATAGCATGTGGAATGGGCTGAGAATACAGATGGGCCATTGGATCCAACCGGGGAGAGAGTACCTTTCCCACCAGATATCAGTGTTTCTTCCAAGGGCCTGTCCCCAGGAGGACAGGGAGAGAAATAGAGTGCATAAAATGGAGCTGACCAAGCTCAGGATGGCGGGTCAACAGGACCTAGAGAATAATAAGCTGGCGTTTGAAAATAACAAGTTAGCATTGGAAAGAGAGATAATGAGATTAGAACATGAGAGAATGTTGAGGGAGTTGGAAATCAAAATCAGACGCTTAGAGATAAATCCCTCTGGTGGCCGGGAACCATCTGTGCCTGCAGCAGGAAGAGTATATTTCCCAAAAGATGTCATCAAGGATTTTCATAAGCATGAAGATATTGGGAAGTGGTTTGCAGCCTATGAAATGGCAATGTTGGCCCACCGGGTCCCTGAGAAGGATTGGGGAGCAGGGTTGTGGGGCCGCCTTGTTAGTGATGGGAGGGATACTTTGTTAGACCTACCCAGTGAGAATAGGTGCTTTATGCCCACATGAAGGAAGCCCTGATGACCAGGTATGGGTTGACCCCAGCACTCTATAGACAGAGGTTCTGGAATTGTAAGAAGCTGGAGGCAACTACCTGGGTAGAATATGTGTCTTTCTTTAGCAGAGCTATGGATGGTTGGATGAAGGGTAGCAAAGTGAGTACTTTTGAGGAGCTCTATGATTTGTTTGCATGGGAGCACTTGTCCAGAAGATTGCTGAGGAGGCGGACCGCTGGGTGAGTACCCGGGTACACAAGGGTCATGTGGAAACTTCGCCAAAAGTGGGCAGGGTCCCCAGCAGAAATGTGGGGGGGACAAGGGTAAACAGAGGGAGTTCAAGAAAGGGCCCCAAAGTAATCCCCAAGGGAACCAATGGAAGGGTTCCCAGCCTCCCCCTGAGAAGAAGCCAGAGGCCCTTACAGGTAAACCTGTTCGAAAGGGCCCCCCTTCATGTTTTAAGTGTAGTCTAGAGGGCCTCTGTTAGTTTGATCCCAAGTGTCCCCAGAGGGTTCCCAAAGCACCACCCCATGCACCACCCTGTCAGATGGCCAGTGTAGCCCTGGGGGTGGGGGCAGGTGAGATGGGTGCCCAAGGTGGGTGGTGTCCTGCAGAAATGTCCCTTGTCTCTTTAGGAGATTGTGAGGTGGTCCCCATGGCCCAGCTGACTGATAACACTAAGAAATACAGTCAGTGGGTGACCATCAACGGCCATTGGGTGGAGGCTCTAAGAGACACCAGGGGCCAGTGTGATAGCTGTCAGTTGTCGACTGGTGTTTAAGGAGCAGGTGATCCCCCATGCATTCTTCCCTGTAGTTGCCGCGGACAACTCAGAGAGCCAGTGTGATATAAATGTAAATGTAAATGTAAATGTAGCTCAGGTTCTCTTTGAGTGGGGGGGATCTCAGGTACTCTCCAAGTAGTTGTGATGCCAGCCCTGTGGATTGTCTGTTGGGCAATGATTTAGAGAGCTCTCCTTGGGCTACGGTGGAGCGAAGTGCTCATTTGGAGATTTTGGGTCTTCCTGAGTGGGAGTGTGTGACCACTCGGTCTATGGCAGCCAGTAAGGGTGTTCAAGAGGACCTAGAGCCTGAAAGTAAGGCCCAGGTACCTGCCTTAAAGAGAAGAGGTAGGGGCATGAGAAACCCGGACCCCACTGTTCCCACAGTACAGGAGGAGGCAGACCCTGAGGGGGATGGCTTGGAACCTACAGGAGAGCAGGTAGCTGAACTGGGGGACCTCCCTGAGCAGACCCTTAGGCAGCCGGAAGGAGGACCCTCCAGGTAAGAATTCTGTGAGGAGCAGAGGAAGTGCCCTTCTCTTGTGGGCTTGCGGCAACAGGCCACAAACCAGGCAGCAGGTGACCAGTCTGGATCACATTGGATCTACTGGGATAATGGTCTCCTGTATAGCGGGCCTAAGGTTGCTGAGCCTGGGTCAGCCCTTGTGCTGCAGCAGTTCAACCTGCTGCCAATGTTTGAATTGCTTTCTTTGGAAACCGGTAAGATTTATATCACCAGTTCCTCGCTTCCAATTTTCCCCCAGCGTCCTACTTTAGTCAGCTTTGAGTACCTACTGATGTATCTGCGTCACCGTTGCAGCCTTTTGAAGCAAGTACATCACACACGATATTTGACTGAAACATTTTGAAGGCATCAGGTGAGTGCCTCGCCGCATCTTACTGCGTGTATATGTTCATTATACATATAGTTCACAACGCAAACAGTAGCGATTCACCATTCATCCGGTACAATATTCTTTTGTAGGAGGTCTATTTTATGTACATTATTCTTCTCATGTTCCAGGTAAGTGTTTTTCATGCGATTCACTATTATTCAGGCATGCACCCTCTTTAGTATTTTTTTCTAATATCCACTCTGAATTGGCCACTAGGGGCAGGAATGATAGATTCTTTTTATACCTTCTCACTTCGCGTCTACAAGTAACTTTATCGGCATCCGTCGTGAACACACAGGATGCCTGTTTCAAGTACTTAAAAAAAAAATTACTTCTTCAGATTTCCTTTATTCTCGGGCTTACTTTACAACACAATAACGATTGTGAGCATATTGGCAAATTGTTGGGCACAGGGATTTCTCCATGTAAATATGTACATAATTCCATAATTGATCAATTTGTTTGATTGTAGACATGCCCCTGAGGAAGGGACCACAGAGCCCCGAAATGCATCGGGCTTCATGTTAATGGAAAGACAAAAGTAGTTTTTGCAAAGATTGTAACATTCGCATAAATTTTGTTTTTGATTGAAAAATGTTGCTTTCATTTAATGTACGACATGTAATTTGATTGTTATTTATTAATCAAAGTACACTGTATTGCGTGTTTAATGTCATTCGTTTAACAATAATAATTTGAGTATGATACATAAAAACACGAGACACATTTCCTATAATTCAATGGAGTTTATTGAATTTGCATTATACATATGGAAATTGCAATAGGCGAATTTAGAAGAGTATAGAACGTTCAGTTCTTAGTGGACAGTGCTCACCACATCCAGCCTTGGTTCCTGTTAGACTTTCTCCACAAGAACCCCCAGCAGCTCCTATTACACCCTTTGGTGGGAGCACTACTTCAAAGTCAGCCAGCAGTGAATTTTGGGACCACCAGCTTATGCACAGATTTCTGCAATAATCACTGGAGCCCATGGCTACGGAGTTGCTCCACTGCTTCTGCTGTTCTCTTTACCCATTAGAGGCATGTATTCGTTCTGTCGGGTTCTTGTACTCTGGAGACCCATGAAGAACCTGTTTAATCGGAAGGGGATTATTGAAGGATGAGGCAGCTGAAAACGGATACCGAACGTGCCTGTCGGGTATATAAATGCTTCCAGTCAGTAAAACCAGGTAGAATAATTATATAGTGTCTCATTGTGAGGACAGTGGCAATACTTAGTGGTAATATCACCCTTGCGGTTTTTCTCTGCTGCGATTTTACATCCACATCCTGAATTTAACATATCAAAATAAGGGATAATCACCTGTTACTTGCTGGTAATCTTCATTAAGGAGAGGACCCACCAGAAGTAAGGACCACTAACATAATGAGTCTGAGTCAAAAGATTATTTTGTTAGAGGAAGAATATCCCAGGACTATTTATTTAACGAAACAATATGCAAGGAAACAAAACAAAATCAATAAAAATTTGATGAAAAACTTTTACAAATATCAACAGCATTTTGAGGTCCCATACAGACTTTGCTAGACAGAAATTGTTCCTAATAATGTATCTATCTGTGCGCACATTCTTTGTGAGATCATGGTCTGAGTCTTGTCCAGGACCCCTTCCAGCATCCTATAAGCCAAAAATTCACCCTTAGACAACCATGAGATATGGGTAGCAAACGAAAAGTATTAAGTCATTTTAACGTCCTTCTGTTTAGGAGCTTTACAGATTTATTAAGTACCTTACCAGAAGACCCACCTCTCCAAACCCTGCTGTGATCACATGAGGCCATGTGATCGCAACTCCAGGAGACATTCGAGCCAACCAAGATAATTCAACCATCAATAAGTCATTCAAATCCCTACGACCATGCTGGGCAACATCATTACCACCATGTGCAATATCACTAAGACAGGCCGTGGAAGCCACGGTGCAAAAATCCTTTTCATGACCTACCTCATCTTCAGTATGCACAAGGCCCCCCACGATCAACCACCTCATTTTAAAGTCTGTTTTTTGCGCTCATACATCAAAACCACTCCAAAGAATGGTTTCTGTGGTCGCAGCATAAATGAACGTCTGATCACTAGCATTTAATAGGAAATCATTGTACCAGGATCCAGCACAAGAGGAGGAAAAATGCCAAGATGACAGAGACGGCTCAGGGCAAACCACACTAGACCATGTCAGGCACATAACGCTTTTGTGTGATTTACACAAAATGAGACTAAGCCAAAAGGATTAGCACTGTCACTTGTAATGAATTATAGCAGTCCAAATGTAGGTGGTGCAAAGATCTGGAAGATCAATCTACTAATCTTACAGTTAGAAGTCCGGCTCCATAAAAACGTTATATAGGAGTGATCTGCACACACCATCCATCATATAGATGTACATTAGTTGCAAATTATTTCATTTTGCACATTGCACAGACTCCATTCACATCACTGGAGAGAACGAATGTATAAAAAGAATAAGATGTGACTAAATCAACCCTTTTATAAAAACATGGATGGAGTCTTTGCACCTAAATGAAATAATGTGCAGCTAATGTACATTCTCTGTGATGGAAGGTGTGTGCAGATCATCTTATACAACACGTAACGGTTATTACTGTTTGACATCCCTCTGTGTATCCTCTGAACAGGTCCTTGCCACATCCGCTCCTGCCCCCGTTCCTCAAAGAATGCTACCTAAAATTCATGGAGTAAATTCCAGCCCTCACCAGTGCCTCGTTGATCACTCTAGAGAATTGGTATCTCAAAACGGAATCATCATAATTGATAGGACACGTCGAGTCCCGTCCACACACAGTCGACCGCACTAAATGCATCCCCAACTTCCGCCTGCTGATTGGCACCCTGCCCCAATGAAACAGCCTGATACCCAACTTTAGGTTTCTGGTTAAAGATAGTGCACCAGCGGAGATGATACAGACCGCTCCACCTTCAAGTCAGCCCTCAAAGAATACCACCAATAACTCAAGGATGTGAAAAAGGACGCCCTTGCAGACCGCATCAAGGCGAGTGTCAACCACACCAAGGAACTTCCACCATCGTCAGCCACAGCCACAGAAAACAGTATTCCTCCTTCACAGTAACTCTGCGACGCTCTAACAAATCATTTCAACAATAGCAACCGTCTGCAGGAACTTCCAAGTCCCAACCCACCAACCTCCACAACCTCCTCACTACCAACAGAAGCCTCCCCGACCAGCTTCTCACCTCATGGGAACGGCTCACCAACCCGAACCCCACAGTTATCATGATATCCATCACCTCTGGAGCACCCTTTCACCCCCACCCCACTGCCTCTTCTACCTAGGAAGTAAGGAGATCAGCCATCAACTTACCACCACACTCAATGCATCAATTGCCACAGCCACCTTTTGTGATGCATGGAAACATGCACATGTCAGACCTCTCCACAAGAAACCCTACGCCAACCCGAGCAAACTCCAGAACTACCACCCCGTCTTGCTGCTCCCTTTCCCTGCCAAAGTCCTGGAGAAGGCCATCCACTGGCAGCTCACCGAATACCTTGAGAGAAACAACCTGCTAGACACCTCCCTATCCGGTTTCCGCACCAACCACAGCACTGAAACCATCCGTATCACTGCCACAGATGACATTTGCACCCTGCTCAACAGGGAAGAGTTAGCGGCCCTGATCCTCCTTGACCTCTACGCAGCTTTCGACACCGTATCCAACCACACACTCATCAAGAGACTGCATCAGATCGGGATCAAGGCAGATACACTCAAAAGAATTGCACCATTCATTGTCGGATGAACGCAGAGAGTCCGCCTACCTCCCTTCACCTCGGAACCAAGAAGCATCATCTGCGGTGTCCCTCGAGGTTCATCCCTCAGATCCACTCTCTCCAACACCTACATGACACCTCCAGCCAACATCGTCAGAACCCACAATCTCAACATCATATCCTACACTGACGATACCCAGCTCATCTTCTCGCTCTAAGCGGACCACACCACCACTAAGACCAACTTTACAACTGCATGAAGAATGCTGTAGACTGGATGAAGGCTAACTGTCTGAAACTCAACATGGACAAGACCAAAGTGCTGATCTTTGGCAACCACGTCTCCTCCTGGAACGACAAATGGTGTGCCACTGAACATGAACCCTCTACGCTTGCAACCTCTAGCATCATCCTGAACAGCAACCTTAGCATCAAATGACAGATCAATGCAGTGTCCGCCGCCTGCTTCCACACCCTCCTCATGCTCCAAAGAATCTTCAAATGGCTCCCCATCAGCACAAGAAAAACAGTCAAGCAAGCATTAATTTCCAGCCGGCTGGACTATGGCAACACACTGTACGCATGAACCACCACCGAACTCATGACAAGGCTCCAGACGATATAGAACACGATGGCCAGATTGATATTCAACCTGCCCAAATGTAACAACATCACAACATCCCAGAGGAACCTCTACTGGCTCCCTGTCCAGAAAAGATTCCAATCCAAGATACTGACACACGGCGACAAAGCCCCCCGCGATCAATGACCAGCATATATGAACCACCGCCTGAACTTCCACCAACGATCCAGCCTCCTTCGATCCGCCTCTCCCTCGCACAGACACTGCATATTCACTGTAGCCACAGCGGAGGCTGCTCCTTCTCCCACCTTCCTGCCAAGTACTGGAATGCCCTCCACCTCCAAACATCAACCTCGCTGAAGGACTTCAGGAAGAGACTCAAGACCTGGCTCTTCGACTAAGCCCAGCAAACCAGCGCCTGCCTGGATACTCTCACGGATACTAAGCTGTGCTTTACAAGTAGTTGATTGATTGATCTCTGGCCGCATTTTATGTACATTGTACATCTAAAATTAAAAAACATTTTCAATCACAGCACAATTTGAAATTTGTATTTGATTTTACGTTGTCCCACATGTTTTAACAGAGTCAGCTATACAGCCCGTCAGCTAACGCCTCTACCACTTCAACAAATAGCTTCTGTGAGCTCATGGTTTTCCCGTACCCAGATGACCCTGCCCATGTCTGGGTTATCACTCAATCCTTGTGCTTCACTTACAAATACTGTGAAGTAGAGGATCTTAACTCCATGCAGAAGACCTGCTCGCCACAGAGCGTTCACGCCTTGAGCACCCCCACATCCATCAGAAATCCAGCCGGTGCAACCGGGCCATGCACTGGTTCCCTGGCACAGACTGCACCCGCCAACTCCCAAAGGGTCAGTGTCCTAAAGCACCAATGTGCATGTGTTAGGTTGGGCTAGGGACCATCCCAACTCCTCTAATTGTAGCTTCTCTACTGGATCCTGCAAGCACACACCTTTGAGGTTTCACTGACACTAATCTCACGAGTCGATTACTTTGTGACTCACAAGGATGACTTGAAAAGTCCCTGCTAACCATGAACTTAACCCGCCACAGACCAGGATGGTTCATTTACCATCTAGACCCCTGCCCACCCGCATATCATATTGGCACGCAAACGCAAAAAGATTATTCATAAACATGGTATTACTTTCAGGAGACAAATGCACCCCAGCACAGAGAAAAAAACCTCTCCCACCTAATAGAGCTGTGGGGGATACAATCCACCCTAGAGGGTCTCAGCAACCTCGAGATCTGTCTGTTGAGGCGCTTGGCGGATTCATTCAGCACAAGCACAGATTGCCCCCCCATGCCAGGACTGCCTAGGCATTATATGTGACCAAGCAATGCAGGCTTCCGGGAAATCCTTAGCTAGTCACATTACCTCATTACCTCACACACAGTGACTTCAAATAGGTCTCTACATCGATTTGTGCTAAATCGTTACTCCCAGGGTGTAAGAAAACAAGAGCTTCTCAGTTGGAGACAGAGCACCCACACCTTGAGACCTCCTTAACCATACCGCCTCCTTTGAAACCATTAGCCTAAGCACGCATCGCAAAGTCACCGAAAAGATATGCCTTCTGGTCCCTCTGGATGAAAGAGTGACTAAACATCCACACCTCTTGAGTAGGCATAGCACCTACATGCACAGAGGAAGGGAAGGAAGAGGGTCAATATTAGATGTCAGACCACACGCAAACAAATCCTGAAGCACTCAGATTGCCATCTCCCAATACTTTGCTCCATCTGCCTGTCCAAACCCACCCCAGTCGCGTAAGTGGTAGCCCCTATCCGGTACTAGTGAGAGCTGAAAACAGATGGGTCAACCCCGGTTGCCACTAGCAATATCCTCATGACCCTAGAGACCAGGTACATGGATAGAGTGGAGCCGTCAGTGTGCAGAAATAGCGCCGTGGCTGGGCCCTGCAGCTGCAGCACCAGATACTCAAGGAGAGACTGGACCGGGTTAGCAGCGGGAGCTCGGGGCTCTATGCAAGACTATCTGTCTGCCCCTGCCCAGCTGGTCTGGTTTTGAGGATACAAGGTTACAGCCAACAACCCCCTGGGCCAGCTGGATGTCCTCTTTACACTGCACAATTAATTCTCTCACCTGGAATGCTCCGTTAAATGCTAGGAAAAGGCCGATTTAAACAGATGGACCTAATATTGCAGATGGCAGACATCTGGCAACTTCGAAACCAGGGCAACCAGTCTCTCCACATCAATTGGCCTTCTTGTGTCTTTGAGCACCGCCTCAAGCCTCGGTCAACCCATTAGGGGTTTCTTGGTAAGAAATTAAGATGCCCAGTCTTTGTGCCCACCGTGCTTTGCAAAGAAAGAAAGGGCAGCCAAATGCTTCCTCTTGTAAGCTGCTGACCAGCCATCCCTCCTCAACCTTGTTATGAATTCCGACCAGGAGGATTACATGGAGCTCCACCCGACTCAAAAATCCAGATATCTCTGGAATGCCCCATCATAGGTTCTCCTTGACTTTGGGGCTAAGCTGGCTGCCACAAGGTCTGGTAGGGCAAGGCACTAATCCTTCAGAGATGGCCTGGGAACAGTATAGGGTGCACTGCTGCCTCCGGATGCTAATGCCTGAAGTCCTGCAATTTTAGGTGAGACAAAGTTTGAGCGGGTTATTGAGTACCCCCAGAACATGTCTAGCCCAAAAAGTAATGTTGTTAAAAAGACACAACAAGAATAACTCCTTGAGTAATCTTGGAACCATAAGGCAGTTTGCTTATTGCTGATTTCTAGCCTCCACCACCCCCATTTTTTCAGACCAAAACACTACTGCACAGTTGCGGAATTATGCAGGCCAAATTGTCAGGGCAACAACTATCAGGAATATGTCCTAGATAGCTACATTTCTCACAAAGCCCACCTGACACCACTCAACCAGCCGTTGCTGCGCGCACCATTGGCTACCAAGCCCGCCACAGAATCTAACTCAATGCCCAGGAAGCTAATCACAGTGGTTGGGCTGCAAGTCTTGCCTGGGCCGGAGGAACCCCAAACTGCCCCAGCAAGTCGACAAAACCCTCTAGAAGCTCTACACAATGTTGTGTACCTGCGGGGCCCAAGGAGAGGAAATCATCCAGATAATGCAGAACCCACTTGGCGCCAGTCACCTTCTTAAAAACCCACTTGAGGAAAGACCTAAAGTCTCAATCCATACCAGCCAGATACAGAGCACCCTATAGGCATAAACCTGTCAAAACAAAATGCACCCTCAAATTGAAAACTCAACAATTGAAAATCATCAGGGTGCACTGGCAACAAACGAAAAACGGATTCAATGTCAACTTGAGTTCCAGTATCCAAATGCTGCAACATACCAATGGCTTTATCATAGGAAGCATACTTTACTGAGCTTAGAGACGGTTCAATGGCCTCGTTTAGTGAGCTACCCTTTGGGGATGACACAGTATGTATTATACGGAACTGGCCTGGTTCTTTCTTGGGAACCATCCCCAAAGGGGAGCAGACAAATTCCTAAACAGCCGCAGAATCAAAGAAACTAGCAACCCTGCCATGGGCACATTCTTTGGCAATTTTCTGACTGGCCACCTCTCTATTAGAACTTAAGGACTGCTGATTCTTACAAAAGGGAATTGCTGCCACCCCATCCCCCCCAGCTGGGATCCTGAAAGCTTAAGAGAAGCCATCTAGGAGAGTTTTGCCGCCCTTAAGTTACCGTAACTTTTAAGGTATGGGATCAAAGCCTGAACCTTATACAGTGAGTGAGCCTTCTGAAAAACTGTCTTCTGCTGGCCCCAATCTCTCTCTTTCCTGAAGCATTTGAACTCAGGGTGCCCTGGCATGCCACAGAAGGAGCAATTATGCTTGAACTTATAAGTTCCAGGCAGTCTTGTGCTAGGCTTCCTGCTATAGACCCCACAATTGCCCCTCTTCGCCCCAGCCCCTTGGCCAGAACCCGCTAGCAAGGACTGCTGCACATTAGGCTCGGACTTCAGGACCATCATGGGATGGAGCAGCCAACTGACATTGGTCTGAGCCCATTACAACATCCAGCAAGTCACCTTCTCCCTCCTAAATGCCCTGTCATAATCCATCAATGACGTGCTCCCAATCTCGCGTGCACAGGCAATCTTGTACTGATAATAAGATATTTGAGGCCCTAACTAGGGGAGTTTCTCCACCATGACCATGGAAAATAATGAGCCCTTCACTCACCTTAGCAACGTTTCCTCAATATTTTCACAACAGAGGCGCATAAGAGCAATCCTTAAAATGCAAGCACTCTGTAAAATGCTTAGCCTCCTCCCTCACTTAATGATAAAATCAAATATGCAGCCGTGGCCCGTGCAGGTAAGAGCGGTAAGAGCGGTGGGACCGGGTGGGGGATTTCGATAGACCCACGATACTGTCATACTCATGGTTCCACTGTGGGGATGTCTGCTCTGTCTCACTCATGTTGTAATCTGAGTAGATAAGAAGCCACTCACGAGAAAACAGGGGAAAGGGGAATTAGGAAAGACACACATGACGGTGTTGCACCCTGTCTTGGACCTGGCATGGATTTGTCTCATGCGTTCAAGTCTTGATTAAAATAAACAACATTTACTATTAGTTTTCTGAACTGAACTATCTCACAATATCTAAAATACTGCATGTGATATATCTTTTAGAGTTTTAACAAAATTCTGCAGCTAGGTGTGCTTGTGAATATAAACAGTTCACCTGCAACATATATAATGTAATGATAATCTAAAGTCTAACTTCTGTAAATAATTTCGAGAAATTGGGTGCCATAATCAAGCAAACCCTCACCACCAAGAAGGCCCCAATTAAACGGGAAACACTGGGTTGGTTTAATCAGGCGTGCACTAAGGCGTTAAAAGCCCTTAAGCTTGCCCTTTCCATCAATCCTAGAGATAGGGAAGCAGTTATACTCTTGAGGGCTAATTACAAAAACGAACTGAAACTCAGGAAACAAGAACTAAGAGAACTAGCCTGGGAAGATCTGAATAAAGCTGCAGCCCTCCGGGACAGCAAGCTGTTCTGGAGACCATCAACAGCCCATTCCTCCAAAAGGAGGAATTTCCAG
Organism: Lissotriton vulgaris; assembly: GCF_964263255.1. Classification (NCBI taxonomy): domain Eukaryota; kingdom Metazoa; phylum Chordata; class Amphibia; order Caudata; family Salamandridae; genus Lissotriton; species Lissotriton vulgaris. The sequence continues at coordinate 360,733,736 of NC_141693.1, read as the reverse complement.
TTCTTACCGCCCAAGTAAGCGAAGATAGCTGGGTGTTACACTTCACAGGGATTTTTGACCTAACTGGAGAACCTAATGATAATCTCTGTAACAATCTTATCACCCCAGTTGAAACCCTGAGAATCATGACCCATGAGGTGGATTTGGTAATAAAGAATAGTAAAGGGGGAAAGGCACCTGGCCCAGATGGGGTGCCAATTGACCTTTATAAACATGATCTGGCCCTTTGGAGTCCATTATTAACCATATCATGTAATGCTGCTGTGGATAACAGGACTCCCTCAAGCTGGGGTGAATCCATTATAATTACAATCTACAAGAAGGGGGATAGAGGAGAGGCTAAGAACTACCACCCTATCTCCCTTCTGGACTCCTCATTAAAAATCTTGAGCAGGGTCTTGTTAACTCGATTGGAAGACTGGGCCACAGATAACCATATCCTCGCCCCATCCCAATACGGCTTTAGAAAGGGCCTTGGTACCATTGAACAATGTATTAATCTGAACCTTCTAATTGGTAAATATACCAAGGCCAAACCGGGATCACTATACCTGTGTTTTGCGGATCTTTCTAGCGCCTTCGATTTGGTTGACCATGCTTTGTTATGGTCAACTTTATTGGGCATGGGGGCCCCCCTGACATTATACACTTCTTAGCCAGACTTTACTCTAACCTATCGGCCCAAATCCGTTATGGTCCAGCGGGGGAGTGTACACGAAAGATCAAGGTAAGATCTGGCATCCGACAGGGATGTGTTCTGGCCCCGTTGCTTTTCTCGCTCTTTATTAATTCAGTTGAGCAAGATCTAAAGCAAATTCAAGCCGATGCCCCCCAAGTAGGAGGTCTTCCCATACCGGTATTACTTTATGCCGATGATACTGTTTTACTTTCCAGGACCCCTATAGGCCTTCAAAAATTGATGAATGGGTTTTATGATTTTATTCAGAGAAGGAAACTTAAAATCAATAACTCCAAAACCTTTGTTATGGTGTGTGGTAAAAAGTCAAAACTTCTTAAACCCTTTTGTTTTAAGGAAAACCATATTGAGACTGTTGCCAATTTCTGTTATCTGGGCGTTACTTTTAATAACAGAGGTTCGTGGGCTCCAGAGCAGACAAATGTTAAAGCTAGAATGGGGAAAGCATCCCAAGGTGTCTTCCGCTTTGCTTCTAAAGTGGGAAGCCGCCGTATTGTAGATAAGCTGAATATTTACAAGCACAGATGTACATCGATAGCACTGTACGGTTCTGGGGTGTGGGGACATTGCAATGTAAGGGCCCTGCAAATTATGGAAAACATGTTCCTCAAACGGTTGCTCTGCCTTCCATCTTCAACATCCACTGTTTTAACACACATGGAACTAGATCTGGACTACTTATCTGATCTAACAGGACTAAGGCCATTGCTGGTCTGGAAATCCATTTTTACCAAGACGGAAACTGCCTTTACCAAAGACATTATTAAGGACTGTTTACTTCTGGAAAAAGTTTCAAATATTCCTTGGTTAAAATATGTGATTTCAACTGTTAAGGATCTGTTTGATATGGATGTGTGTAATGACTCTATTTGTATGAATTCTCTGACCAAACAGGAAGTCAAAAATGAATATTTGAGGGTCAAATCTGATCTGCGGAAAAATGCAACTAAAGAGTATTCTACCCATATTTTCCATTATTCTTTGAAAGAAGACAGACCTGGTATAACCATGTACCTTAATGTTATCCATAGACAGTCCCATCAATTTGTACTTTCAAGACTGAGACTAGGTATAGTACATAACTTGGTTGCCTTCCCCACAATGAAATGTCACTCGGTTACCCCTTGTCCGTGTGATGGTTTTACTAAACAAAGCACACCGCACTTTCTTCTACTCTGTCCTTTGTACAAAGCCCAGCGTATTTGCTATCTTAAACCTATGTTTTTGAAATATTCTACAAATACTACAGGAAATGCAATGAGGCTATTATTTTTTGAATATATTCATGAATGCGCAATGCTTTAAACTGTATACTTTTATGATGTTTAAACAATCGAATAAAGTTTATAAACTGAAACTGAAGTCTAACTCTTCTGTGGTGTGATAGCATATTATAAAATCCAAAGATGATAGATTGATGAATTAAATATAAAAGTTTAATTCTTGATCAGGAGTTGAAGCACAGCACATCAGTACAGGATACAGATTAACAATATAACAGTTGGTATGGAATCTGGAACCCAGCATGTAAGATGCAGGCACGCATCATACATTCCAGGCACCAGATCCATACAAAGGGAAATACAGAAGAGAGATAGAGCAATATATATAAAACAGAATGCAACACATCATACCCCTAAAAAAAAAAACAATAAAATAAATACCAGCAGGGTAAACCTCCTAAGTACATTAATCTAAATATCTGCTGGGAACATTCCTTTGTCTATTACAAACTTTAACTCTAGAGGCAACAGAATAATTATCATGAACAACATTTGGAGAACATTTAGTGAAATCAGCACCAGATCTCCCTTGGCTTTTACCAAGAACAGGAGTAGAAAAACTATGTACATTTTCAACACTGTTACACTTAGCGACTCTACGAACATTCCACACTCTTCCATCCTGCGTGACTATACTATTTTTAAAAACCTTGACAACTTTGATGGGAGGGAAAAACTTAGAAAAACCCTTAACAAGAAAACCAGGTTTTTTTATACGCACCCATTCCCCCACCACAAAATCATTATCTCTGGTCTTCATTTTGGAATCAAACAAGGTTTTCATTTGAAGTTGTTTGTCTTCAACACGTTTGGCTACGCCAGCAAGGTCCACAGCAGAATCATTTATATCAAGTTTCTTAATCCACCAGGGACATATATCAGATGGCGGCTCCCTTCCCTTAAGAAGTTTGAAGGGACTAACCCCAGTAACAGAATGAGGTGTAATGCGATATGTCCATAACCTTTTCCTCACAACATCCAACCATCCATCATCAGAAACCTGCACACAATTTACACAATCCTTAAGGACACGATTAAAGCGTTCAACTTGACCGTTTTCCCTGGGTTCATACAAAGAGGTAGTGTAATGCTTAATACCACAACTACTAAGAAATTTCTCAAAATCGGCTGAAATAAGCTGAGCACCATTGTCTGTAACACAAGTTTCAGGAAACCCTTCCCTCGCAAAAACTTCTTTAAGGAAAAGGATAACGGAGTGAGAAGATGCAGTGCTAACAAACTTCACCTCGGGCCACTTGGAGTGGTAGTCTACTAGGACCAAAGCATAACGAGCATTGTAAGGCAACTGTTTAAAAGGGCCAGATATATCAAATCCCACTTTCTGCCAAGGAAAGTTGGGCCAACTTACAGGCTTGAGGGGTGCTGAAGTCAAATGAAGCATTTTGTCACTATTAACACAGTGTGAACAATCCCTTACCAGCCTATCCACCATTTTATCAACTCCCGGCCACCAAAAGCTTTCTCTAATCAGACGTTTCATTGACGACATGCCAATGTGACTCTGATGAGCGAGAAGCAAAATCTTCCTTTGTAAGGACTGAGGCGGGATTAACTTACCAGCTTTGAACAGTAGACCAGAAAACTCTTCGACCTCAGATGAAACCTGACAAAATGGAGCCAAATCCGGTGAAATACCCCTACAGGCTGGCCAACCATTCCTTACAAAATCAAGAAGTTGTTGACAAACAACATCCTTACCAAGTTCAGCAAACCACTCTTCTTCAGACAATGAAATAAACTCCTTAGAAACACAATCCCCAACAGAAGCAACAATGTCAACCTCATTATCCACGCTAGGAGCATCCTCACAAGGAAACCTAGAAAGAAAATCCGCTGTAACATTACACTTTCCGGGAACATACACAATCTCGAAATCATACTCCTGAAGCCGTGAAGACAACCGAGCTATGCGCGCTGTGGAATTCCATCCGCCACCAGGAGACAAAATCCCAACCAAAGGTTTATGATCTGTTCGTAGTACAAATCGATTACCCCACACATAATTCCTGAAATGCTCGACAGCCCAAATGCAGGCAAGCAGCTCCTTTTCGATAACAGAGTACCTTCTCTCTGTAGGAGACAAAGTCCTTGAGGAAAAGGCAACACACCATTCATCCTTACCAGATGACTGACTTAACACACTACCAATGCCATAAAGACTAGCATCGACTGTAATAATGCACTTCTTATTAACACAATAAGATTTTAATGTAGGCGCATTAACAATTTCCTCCTTAATTTGCTTAAAAGCCTGTTCTTGTTTTTCAGTCCAAATGAATTTAGCTGAATTCCTTGTTAGCTCCCTAAGAGGCTCCATTTTACTAGCAAAATTTTGGATAAACTTGCTATAGTATTCGCAAAGTCCTGCAAACGAAAGTAATTTTTCCTTATTGTCCGGAGAAGGAGCTTTAACAATAGCATCAACAAGGTTCTTTTTAGGCACAACACCATCACCTGAAAGAGAATGACCTAAATAATCAACTGTTTTGCAAAAAAACTTGCACTTACTGGCTTTGATAGTCAGACCAAACTTCTCCAACCTGGAACAAACCTCCTTAAGATGAATGTCATGCTCTGAAAAGTTCTTTGAAAAAATAAGGATATCATCCTGAAAGCACTTGACAAAGACACTCAGATCCTTAAATATATGATACATTGCCCTTTGGAAGACTGAAGCAGCCGATGCCAACCCAAATGGCATCCTCTTAAATTGAAATAATCCATGAGGAGTGATAAAAGCTGTGAAGTGCTTGGAGTCTTCCGTGAGCTCTATCTGATGATATGCAGATCTGAGATCTAAGGTTGAAAACACACAGGCTCCATCTAACATGCACAACATTTCATTTATGTTCGGTAATGGGTGACAGTCTGTGACCAAACATTTGTTCAATGCTCTCAGGTCCACACATAACCTAATAGTTTTGTCAGGTTTAATCGCCAAAACAATAGGCGAAACCCATTCAGAGGATTCTACTTCCTCAATAACACCATCTTTAACCATGGTATCAAGCATAACTCTGAGCTCCTCCCTGACACTAATGGGAACGCCCCCTAACCTTTGTTTAATAGGGACTATACTAGGTTTGACTTTAATTTTGTGTGTAAAACCATTCAACTTCCCAAGTTTGTCAGAAAAAACATTAGGAAAAGAGTCAGAGATCTCCTTAGACATAGATGCAATATCATACTCTCCATCAGATACAGTTAGTACACATACAGGGTCTTTCAACCTGGGATTCAAAGAGATCCCCAACTTTGCCTGATCCCTCCATCCTAAGACATTTACTCCTTTTAATGCCACATACATTTTGATAACTGCAGAATTATTCTTAACAATAATAAGAACTTCTTTAAAACCTATAAAACTGATTTCGGATTTATCAAAATTATAGGCAATAATGTCTGGTTTGCACAAAGAATTAACATCAACCAGGTCTCCAAATGACTCTACACAATAATCACGAGTAATTATAGTCCACGGAGAACAGGAGTCCACCATGAGTTCAAGAGTCTTACCTAAAATGTTCACCAGACTTTTAGGAGATGGTAAACTATCCGCTTGTGTCATGTCAAATGGGGTTTGTACAGAGACCACAATACCTGATTCTTTAATAGAAGAATTGTTATTCTCTTCTTCTGCAACATAAGATACATTCCCACTAGAACGCCTAGAAGTATTAAAAGAAGACTTCTTGTAATCATTAAAAGGTTTAACAGAAGTTTTACAATATTTGGAAAAATGTCCTGTACGACCACATTTATTACACTGTCTATTTATAGCAGGACATTGTGGGAAAGAAGCAATATGATCCGGATTCCCACATCTAAAACAATAAAATTGTTTACCTTTACCATCGTATTTATTAGGACCGTGAGTTTTTGTTTCCCGCACATTGACAGTGCTAACCTCACTAGTAGATGCAGAAGGAGTGGTGTGAACAGAAACCTTATCTAAGGATTTAATCCATTTGTCTGATTGCTCCATAGCCTTAGCTGTACTTATTGCCGTTTCTAAACTTGGATCCCCCAAAATCCACAATTGCTCCTGTACTTTCTTGCTCTTTACATGCACCACAATTTGGTCTCTGATCATCTCATCAGTTATCAAACCGAAATTGCAATGCAAAGAAAGTGCACGTAAAGCTGTTAAGAATTCATCGAAACATTCATTTTCATCTTGCACTCTGGTATAAAACTTAAACCTATTTAAAGCCACACTAGTCACAGGTTTAAATCTTCCTTCTATTCTCTGTACAGCCTCATCATACACATTGGTATCACCCCCAGATCTAACAGGAGGCAAAGTCCTAAAAACAAGTTGCCCTTCTGACCCAAGGCAATGTAGAAATATATTTTTTTTCCTTTCCGCTGACATCCTTTCACCATCCATAGCTTTGAGATAAGTGAAAAACTCTTCTTTCTATCTAGTCCATGGAATGGGCGGATCACCTTTGGTTTGTAAAAATTTTGAAGGTGGATCAAATTGCATTTTGGATAAAGGTGTAAATATACTCCTAAAAGGAAATGCAGTTCTTCATAAAATAATAAAATAAAACTATAAAAGTAAATGAACGAGAGAAAATAAATATAATCCACAAGGTGGTAGTCAAGTAATAGTTTAGTAATCCAAATTGCTTTGATAGACGACTTTTGAAAGACAGCGTTAGTTCAACTTGTAATATCGAGTTAATTGGCCAAAAGTATCATAAAGTTAATAATATTGAGTATTTATTGTATTTTCACCCTCCGGCGTGCAAAAGTACGATACCTTAACGTAATTAGGCACAGTAGGAATCTTCACGAACTCCTCGGCGTCTCCGGTAACTTCGTGTATTCCGTTACCATGGAGACACAAAATGGCGCTCATACGCACAACGTGATGACCAAGCAGTGCGTCTTGGGTAGGTGTAGCGCGCTGACGTGTGAGGAGTTGTCTCGAACACAACAGTCTCGAGCGTCAAACACGCAAAACAACCAAAAGAGCATAAAATTCAATAACTTCGGAAATCAAAATTACCAATCCGTCGGAGTAACACGTACTGAAACCACATGAATGCGCGCTGCAAGTGAAGGTAGAAGAGATGATTTCCACGTGTTTCCTCTTTTTTATTTTCCGTTGGTAAAAGAGAAAATTGTTTAAAATTCGTAATTTTAGACTCGTTGGTCGTAAATCTTCCCAAATACGACGTTGTAAAATCGCTCAGTATAGTCTTGAAGAATATATAAAGTAAAAGCGATCGTTTTAAGTTTTCCTTTTTTTTCGCCAGGTTCAAAAACAAAATCTTCGAATTTCTGCTCCTGTGCTTCATGAATAGTGGCAGAAATCGTAAGATGTACCTCGTCGCCAATATAAAATCCAAAGATGATAGATTGATGAATTAAATATAAAAGTTTAATTCTTGATCAGGAGTTGAAGCACAGCACATCAGTACAGGATACAGATTAACAATATAACAGTTGGTATGGAACCTGGAACCCAGCATGTAAGATGCAGGCACGCATCATACATTCCAGGCACCAGATCCATACAAAGGGAAATACAGAAGAAAGATAGAGCAATATATATAAAACAGAATGCAACACATATGTATGTGAAATCTAGGGCCTAGTGTACACAGTGTTTTGTCTTATTTTGTAAATAAGAGGGTTTGCGAAAGGTAAAACCCTTTTGAAAATGTACTAGGCCCATTTAATGATCCGGAAAAGGGTTCCTGACTCATTAAATGGGTTTAGGAAACCATAAGGAAAAGTATTTCGAAGGGGCGTGTTATGGGTGTTCCTTTCCAAATACTGATTCCATATGACATTTATTAATATTTGGTAACTGATCCCCAGTCGCAAAATATTAATATTTGACCTCCATTTCAAAGGAGGTGGTAACGGGAATTCGAAGAAAAACAATTTTAGGAGCAGTCATTGGTCAATGTTTGTAAAGATTTTCTTTCTAAAAGAAAGCATCCTGTTTTCCTTTTAGTGAAACTGGCTTCATTTAAAAAAAATCCTATATTTAAATGCAATCACAGGTATGTAGCCTCCTGCCCCAGCAGGCGACCATGCCTGTGATTGTAGCCAATCATAGAGGGTTGCAATTTGCAACCTACCACATTAATATTTATTAGGTCGGTCAAATTGCGGGCCACAGCGATTCTGTATTTTAGGAATGACCTTGTAATATATTGGTCAGTTCACAAAAAACAAATGCATTTGGTAAATGTATGTGCACAAATTGTGACCAGTTTTTCCAAATAAACTTTTAGTACACAAGGCCTAATCCCTTACCTACCTTGAATGGCATTGACTGCAGTTTACATTATGTTTAAAAAACCAAATCAAGTACATGATTCAAATTCTTTTGTGAAGAAATGGGAGATTGTCTCTTCGATGAGAAAGGCGTAACTTTACTTCAATAGAATTAGTAATGAAACAATACAGCCTTTGACGAAATGTCGGAGTCCATGCAAACACACTTGGCATTACGCCATCAAAAATCAGTTCCACTGAAGAAATTCAGATGAATCTACAAAGGTATCTCATGTCTATATATCGCTACTTTAATTGGCCACTTTGACAAAACCTTTGTCATTCTGACTACAAGTAATGCATACTTTCTTTATGTTCCTGACAGACACTGAGTACCCCATGGCCATTTATTTTTAGGTCAAGCCTGGGCTGCGTATGCGCTACTCTGCGTGGCATGTCATATTCAGGTAGGGACTTGAAGCTCCGGCTACTCTTCACCCATATTTTTTATTCACTTGTGCCATTGTCCACTGTAAACTGTGGCTGTTCAATGGTAAATAGGATTAGTAGTCCCTCCTTAGTACTACTTGTCTCATTTTGTAACCTCCCATGGCGACACCCCCTCTTACATCTGTTGTTACTCGGTAGCCTTTAATTACAGCCTACAAGCTCTATACTCTCAAATAGCTTTGGCCTGCCTGATGGACACGCTCTCTCCTAAAGCTTTTTTTTTTTAATTATAGCACAGGCGCCAACACATTTTCAATGCAATAGGTCTTCATGAATTTAAGCTATAGGCATTGTAAATGATAATGCCTTTGAAGTATATGTTTTAAAAACAGCACATAAATAAAAGTCATTATCATTTACATTGCCAATAGCTCAAACTCTCGTAAATGCGAGACCTATTGCATTGCAAATACCTCTTAAAAGTTGTAGTCACCATCAATCTAAGAAACCCAGCAGATGGTAGTACTCTAGGTACTGGGAGGAGGCAGATTTGCCCGAACTTTGGACAGTGTCAGTGGCATCATTAGCAGAGTGACCTTTTGGTGCAGAGAGATTCTGAATAAGTCAGAATTCCCCAGGCTTCTTCTTTAGCACAACCCCCACTGGAGCGCACACAGAATTTTCAAACAGTAGTTATCCAAAAGGACCGACAATCGTTCCCAGTCACTTATCTTCTGCATTTTTTCCTTGCAATCTCCATATTTGCCTAAAATGACGGCTGATTCCTAAATATAGCAATGTACAGGACCCCATGGGCAGGGTTCATAAAACCCAAACAAAATCCCAAGTACAGCTTTTGCATCACTTGGGAGTCAGGATAGATGTTCAACTAAGGAATCATTGCCTCCATGTCAACTGGAGAGCGCTACTTGAACATTAGGTGTTCACCCTCATTGCTTCTGAGAGACCTGTTGCCTTTTGCTTTCTTGAAACATTTACATTCGGGTTGTCCTGGAAGGCCCCAGAAGAACTAATTGTTCCTACTGGGCGAGAGCAGCTGTCCGCTGCCCACTGCTGAACCCAAAATGGCTAATTCTTTACACCTATCATATTTTTGAGCATCATGTGCCTGAACCACGCATTTAGCATTGCCTGAAAACGGTAAAAATCCTTTGTCCAATTTGCCAGAGTCTCATCCACGTTTGGCTTTTGGTTTTAGATAATCAAATCAAACATCTTGTTATGGAGAGGAGGAGCTACGCGGGCATCCAAGATGGTCGCGTGAGCAGAGAGCTCCCGAGACCCGCGCCGTCCTTCTTTATCTATCCTTCACCTATCCTGGTCATTTTGACGGGCTATTGCAGCGCTATCTTCACTGATGCTAACGATCCTTTTTTGGTCGAAAACGGACCCTGGGGACCATTTTTCTGACATCTGCAACTTTTTGGCCTGCCCACGGGCGCGACCGGGGACTCGGATACCCACTGTGGCCGACCTGAAGTTGAACAACAACGGCTGACTGGCATCTGGCCCACCGGAGGTGTACTGCTTTCACTTTCGGTTTCCATCTCTTTGTTCTTGTCTCCTCCTACTCTCCCTTCGCCTGTTGCCCTCACAGCCTGCACTTCCCTCCGTAGGACTGGCACGGAGGTTGCGATACTCCCATTTCACTGGCACGTCGGAGTTTCGAGACTTTTCCTCCTTCTCGCTGCTTCTCCTGGCTATCCGGCCAACATTGACCGTGAGATGGCAACCAAAGCGGAGGCCGAAAAACGTCGGAAGGCCGCGACCCGGGGGGGATCGGTCCAGTCCAACATGATCGAACGCTACACCCAGCCGCGAGTCTCCCCCGGGGTCACAAGCGTTGGTGCTGAAGGACTTCAAACGGACATGCCATCTTCGTCGGAGGTATCGCTCCAAGATCTTTTGGCTGCCATTACTGGACTTAAGGCCGATATGAGTCAGCAATTCGAAGCCGTAGTGTCCAAAATAGACACAGTGGCGGTGGATGTAACTCTTATTCGGGCCGACTTAGCCAAAACGAATGAGCGGGTGAAGGCTCTGGATCTTAAAACATCGAGTCTGGTGACGGACATGGCTGAGGCGCAATCTGAGATTGGTAATCTGCGTGCCTCGCACGACCTACTGCTCAAGCGGATGGAGGACTATGACAACAGGGCCAGGCGGAATAACATACGCCTGGTCGGAGTGCCGGAATGTGATGGTGCTGTATCGACCGACCTGTTGGTCGAGGAACTTATTGTCGCACAACTGGCTCCGGCAGGACTCAGTAAGTTCTTTGCCGTGGAGCGCGCCTATCGTTTTCCGGGAGGGCAAGTGAAGCCAGGGAACCCACCGAGGCCTATTATTGCGAGGCTTTTTCACTACCGGGACAGAGACGCTATCCTCCAGGCCGCCCGTAAGCACGGCCCTTTGAAATATGACAATAACTCTGTTTCCATATATCCCGATTTCACTCCCCAAGTGCAGCGACAAAGATCGGGTTTCCTTGGAGTGAAGCGTCGCTTGAGAGATCGGGGACTGAAATACGCCATGCTGTTTCCGGCCCGGCTACGGATCGAATTTCGAGAACGTGCCTACTTTTTCGATCAGCCTGAACGTGCTGCTGACTGGTTGGACTCGTTGCCGGCAGATGACTCTGGATGTGGAGGCCCTGGTGGTGCGGAAGGTGGTGCAATGGCCCAGGAGTAATTGGGGCCCCAGAGGTTCTGATTGAGACTATGCAACGTACTGTGTAAATTAACTTTGTGCTTTATGTTACTGCCCGTGACGGTGCGGGAACGGGTGATTTCTCCCTTCCTCCTCGGGGGGTTCTTTGTGTAGATAATATGGGGCGACAGGCACACTGCAGTTGGGGGTGGCTTTTTAGTCAGCAGGGGTGCAGGGAGGGGGGTGTTGTAACGGGTTTTGGTTTTGGGGTTGGTTTCTGGGGACTTGGTTGTGTTTCGTTTAGTATGTTCTGTCTTGGTTTTCATGGTATTTTACATTTTGCAATGACTTTCAACTGTGGGCTCTGCTGGTGGGTGGGGGTGGAATGTCTTGGCCACAATGGGGGGGGGTGAAATGCGGGTTCTTTCTTGGAACGTAAACGGGTTGGGTGATAGGATTAAGCGGGGCATTGTACTGCAATTCTTGAGGCGCCACACCCCAGATGTTGTATTCCTTCAGGAGACCCACTTGATTGGAAATGCTTGCAAGGCCTTAGACCGCCGGGGTTATCGCCTGGTTGCACACGCTGGTTTCACTTCAGGTTCTCGGGGTGTGGGTATCATGGTGAAGTCTTCCCTTGCTCTTGCCATTGACGAGGTTATCCTTGATGACCGTGGGCGGTATGCTGCTGTTTCTGGGAGGTGGGAGGGTAAACAGATCGTGTTTGTTGTTGTCTATATTCCCCCGGGACTGCAGGCTACCACCTATGCTGATCTTGGCAGAACTCTCCTTGGGCTCCCGGACGGTTTGTTGATCTTGGGTGGGGACTTTAATTCAGTGATGTCCGGTGAATGTGATCGGTTTCCCCCTAGGGTATTGTTGCGGTCCCAGATGTGGCTCAGTGAGATGGCTGATACTTTTGGCTTGGTAGATGTCTGGCGCTCACTACACCCCACACTCCAGCAATACACCTTTCACTCTGGTGCACATGGTAGCCTCTCCCGTATCGACTATTTTCTTATGTTAGCCTCCACTCTGTCCACTGTTCGGGAGATACGACATCTTCCCCGGGGTATCTCTGACCACTCCCCCTTGCTGATTACGATTTCTATGGGCGGTTTACTTGGCAACAGGGTCCCCCCGATTCCTCCCTGGCATTTTCGAAACCCCCGGCTCCGCTCAGATTTGGTTAAGGCAATAGATTGCTACTTTTCTGAGAATGTGGGCTCGGTCACTTCCCCCACTGTTCTTTGGGAGGCCTTCAAGACGGTTATTAGGGGTTCCGCCCTATCATTCATTGCCGCAGAGCGTAGGGTCAAGAGGGAGGCTGTTGTGGCTCTTGAAACCGAAATTACAGCGCTTGAAAGTGAGCTGGGTGGGAATGACACGCCTGCACTGTTACACACTTTGGAATTGAAGCAGGCAGACTATAAAGCCTGTGTCACGAATGCTGCTAAACTGATGCGGGCGAATCAACTAGGCCGACTGTATGACGTGGGTGACAAGGCTAGCAAGCTTCTTGCGTGGCTGGATAAGACTGAACGTGCGAGTCGTGTTGTTCCTGCCATTGTTCGTGAATCTGGTGTGAGTGTTACTGATCCGGGTGAAATTGTTGAATGCTTTGTGGACCACTTCCGAACGGTCTACGCGCCTGTTAGCGATCGTGATGAGGCCGATTCCAGGCTACTGCTTCGTGACATCGCCCTGCCCACTGTGTCGGATGATGACTGCCTTGCCCTGGAGGCCCCTTTTACTGTTGACGAGATTGCCCTCGCAATCCGATCCCTTCGCTCGGGAAAGGCGATGGGCCCTAATGGACTCCCCATTGAACTTTACAAACTTTGTCCCGACAAGATGGCCGCCCACCTGCGTCTCATGCTTCTCGAGGCGGTTGAGGCTGGATGCCTCCCCCTTGAGCAGCGCCTCGCTACCATAGTCGTCATTTATAAGGACGGCAAACCTCGTGACCGCTGCGCCTCGTACCGCCCCATTTCCCTCCTCAACGCGGAACCCAAAATCCTTGCTAAGGTACTGGCCAATCGATTGATTAAGGTTATTTGCGACCTGATTCATCCAGATCAATACGGTTTCATCCCCCATAGGAACACTGCCCTCAATCTGCGTAGACTCCACAGCGTTCTCGCGAGAGCCCCAATCCTCGCCGAGCCGGCAGTGGTCGCTTCCCTGGACGCCACAATGGCATTTGACACTATCGAATGGCCCTACCTATGGGCGGTCCTCGCTAAATTCGGCTTTGGCCCTAATTTCATCGCATGGGTCAAGCTTCTTTACGAACGGCCACTTGCCCAGGTCGCGGTGAATGGTAGGTGTTCGGACCCCTTCCCCTTAGGCCGTGGCACACGTCAGGGCTGTCCGCTCTCCCCGCTCCTATTCGCATTGGCGCTCGAACCCCTTGCCGCATGGCTCAGGTGGGAACCTTCTATCAAAGGGATCCGATGGTCCCCAGACCTCGAGGATCGTGTCTCCTTGTACGCGGATGATGTCCTCCTTTATCTCACTTCCCCTCAGAAGTCGCTCAACGTTCTCTTTGACGTTCTCACGTCCTTCGGTAAGAACTCGGGACTTGTCATTAACTGGACCAAGTCCTGTGTCTACGTGATAGCGGGTACGTTGCCGCCTCTCCCCCGCAGGTTTCCCATTCTGGTAGCGGCCGACGGCTTTAAGTACTTGGGGATCTATGTATCCATGACCTCCTCTGTCCGCTACGAGCGAAATTTGTACGCTCCGCTCCGTAGACTGAAGCAAGACGTGCGACGTTGGCGCGATTTGCCTCTATCTCCATTGGGCCGGGCAGCACTCTTTAAAATGATGTCGCTCCCCCGATTTCTCTACGCCCTGCAAAATTTCTTCGACCCTGTTCCGGCTCGCTATTTCCGTGAAGTCGAGAGTTTACAGCGACAACTTATTTGGGATGGCCGTGCTCGCATTTCCTTATCCAAGCTTACGCTCTCCTGGTATGATGGGGGTATCGCGTTGCCGGATATTAGACGGTACTACTGGGCCTCACACCTGAGCGCCATCAACCATGCGACCTATGCTCCGGAGCCCGCTCCCGCCTTCGCCTTGGATAAACTACTGCTGCCTGGCGGCAATTTTAATAGGGCTCTGTATTCAAAGGCACCCTTTCGACTCCTTACGGGCCCGACGAAATGTGCAGTGCGGGCATGGAGAGATGCTACCGTGGCCACGGGCTGGGGTGGTAGGCTGACACGTAAGACGCCACTGTATGATTCGGAACGGTTAGGCAACCTGTGGAAGACGAAAGGGTTTGAGAAATGGGACATGATTGGTATCAGCACGGTGGAGGACCTGTGGGCACGGGGCGCAGTTAAGTCCTTTGAGTCCTTGAAACTGGAATACCGGCTCGATGATAGAGAGCACTTCCGGTACATGCAGGTGAGACACGCCTTGTCTTCCGTCTTTCCACCTGGTTCCGATATACCGCAGTCCTCCCCCCTGGAGGATCGAGTCCTAGACGGCCACGTCCCGGATAGTACCATCTCCTTAATCTACAAAAAGCTTATTAACAACAGGGCTGACCAGCTTGAGAAGCTCCGGGCTGCCTGGACGGCTGATGGACTCGAATTAGACGACGAGGACTGGCAGTCAGCTGTGTCCTCCCCTAAGGAGGTGGCTATCCCGGCGCGGCTTCGCTTCGTCCAGTTGAAGATCCTCCACCGTGTGTATCTGACTGGGGTGCGTCTGGTGCGGATGGGTTTGGTTTCGGATGGACGATGCAGACGTGGGTGTGGGATGGATGGTACCTTCCTTCATATTCTGTGGGAATGCCCGATGATCGCAGCGTACTGGTCCAGAGTGCATGATGTTATGACTCGTGTCACGGGGATCCCACTACTTCCCGAAGCACGTCGTTGTCTGTTGAATGTGTGGGAACCGTCTGATTGTAATGTTGCCCAGACACTTTGGGTTACCCTGGGCAACATTGTAGCAAAGAGAGATATCGCACAGCTCTGGGGCTCCCCTAGATTACCATTGCTAAGCGCCTGGAAAGAGAACATGGACTGGTCCATGTTCCGAGAGAAGACTGTATATGAGGCACGAGGGCGTCCAGGGAAGTGGTCCAGAGTTTGGGCTCAGTTGAATACTTACCGCGGAGATATCTGTGCCCCTCCGCTTGACTATGAGGTCCCTTTCCCCTCCTCTCCATGATTTACGTTCCTTCTCTACTTCCACTGCATGCTCTGTTTTCCCGCACGTGTCACCCCCCCTTGCTAGCGTCCCTTCTCCTACATCACTTTCCCCCCCCCCCACCTCCAGCAACCCTTGCCACTATGATACCATGTGTTTGTGTGTTGGTGTTCTTTCGACAAAAACATAAAATTAAACCTCTCTTATACTACTTGTATGATACTATGCTCTCACTGACAATGTGGACTTGATGGATTGCTTCAGCAACGTACTGTCTCAGAATCTACTTTTCACTCAGCCTGCTTATGTCATAGCGGCCGGCCCTGCGGGGTTGTAGGCAGACGCTGTGTATTGTGCATTCGTAAATAAAGGTTTAAAAAAAAAAAAAAAAAAAAAAAAATCTTGTTATGTTCCATATAGGTACTTCAACATAGGCTCGGGTAGTCACCTAACCTTTCACCTATATTCTCCCCTACCATTACACTACATAACGGTTCTTAGTACTGACCTTTTACCTAGTTACGGTAATGTCCAAATATGACATGGGGGTTTCTCCAAAAAGCTTAAGCCTCATTCATTATGCATGAGGATTCTTGAAATCACATCAGGACAGCAGGCCTACCATCTTCTGCATAATAACTGTGTATAAGGGTCATTTCTTCCGTCATCCTCGTCCGACATGACACAGCAAGGTATATCCCCAGGATGTACCACTTTGGGTATATATACACCATTTCTTACTGAGGTAGTCAGAGGAGAAAAGGACTTCCATGCCGACACATTGACGCAAGAGGCTGAGGCTCCTGCATGCAGATACTCCAGCTCGCAGTGGTCTGACATCCCTTGCGGGGTGTTCATTTCGAGACCAAGACGGGGTCCCATAGTCTCTCACTTCAGGTAATGGGGTTGACTTTATCCTAGAGGCATTCTTGGCTTTTACACCTACATACATGCTAGGTACATTTAGGTACATCTAGTTAGGGTCGTATTGTAGGAGTACAAATTTTACTGTCATGTATTTCATATACTTGCCTGTATTCATTATTTTAGCACAATGGTAGAAATCTACCATCCTTTTACTCTGTTAGTGCGTATAATCAGTTATATCTTTTACTGTCTAGTGGTTGTTTCAGCACACCTATTTTACACTAGAATAATGCTGGCTCAATAAATGCTTATTAAAATACGTCCCCCCGTTTATTCTGTGCATCTCTTTGAGACAAAGTGAGCACGAGTGACTGAGCGAAAAGTAGTACACTGTTTCCACAATCCTGAGGGATGAGGGTGGTCATGTTCGATAGTTACCAAGAACTATACTCTCCTTAGTAATAGGGGTTTGTAGTGGCACTGTGAGCTAACTGGTATACAGGCTAACATACCCGGTAGGGGTGTCTAGAATCAGTCTGACACCAATCCTATAGTGTGTGTTGTCTAAACGCGCAGATCTTATATATATTTACAGAAACTACATGACAATCTCAATGTGAACCCCTTGCAACTTTCCTCCCTCACTTCCTCAGATAAGTGTGAGTTAGCTGATCCATAGGGGACATACTGAATCAAGGAGTTACCCGTCTGTGTGTTTTCCTCGCGTCTCTTAGCATCAGCGTTTTGCTCCTTGGAGGAACAGCTGCACCCTGAGGTGGCTTTGAATGATCCCGCTAACCAGAGGTTCACTCCCGATGAGGGAGTGACCGAACCCCCAGCCCCTGAGCAAGGGGCTTAATAGGGACCCAGCATGTGGGTACCCTAAACTAGATACTGCTGCAGTAGGGCTCTTATTGCGCCCCACAAGCAAGGGCCCCAACCACGTAGCCACAGTGTCCTCCCAAGTGCCTGATTCTGCCAACCCGTTACTGACTGCAGTGGACAACACCCTGGTTTAGACAGCAAAGGCAAGACATTGTCTAAACTTGCCGCAAAAGAAGATGTTGGTGGTTGTCATTCAATAGACGGCTGTTGGTTGGCAGCAAAAGAGGAGAGGAACTTTGGGCTCCACCTTATATAGGTGGCCAAGCACACCTACACCGCCTCTGTCTTGCAGTACCCAATTTTGGGGGACTGGTACTTATTTTTCTGCATTGGATATTTACCAAGTGCAAGAGAAGGAACAAACAGCTAGATTCATGAAAGAGCCGTTTTGCGAGTCCTTAATAGCGATTATTAAGGAATCGCTAATAAGGACTTGCAAAACGGGATTCATGTAGGAATCGTTAAATAAATTGCGATTCCTACACATTTCTTATTTGCGATTAGCAAATTGCTAATCGCAAACAAGGAATAACTCCCCATTCATTCCTATGGGACTAAAGGCCCATAGGAATGAATGGGGAGTATTCCTTATTGGAATGGATGGAGTATGGGGTGTGTCCTGCCTTGTGGGTAGGGTTGGTGACGAGCTGTTTCAGTCCGATGTTGGCAAGGTTTTCCAGGAGGGCGGTAGAGTTGGGGTCGCTGAGGTTGTTGAGGTGGAAGTTCAGGTCTCTGAGTAGTATGTAGTCCATGGAGACCATGGGCGTGTGGTGCGATGAGGGCAGCAATGGTAGCGGCAAACGAAGCGCGAGGTTCGGGGGGTATGTAGGCAAGGGTGCCGTGTAGGGTGGGGTAAGGCCGGTCTGGATCCGGAAATGGAGGTGTTTGGTGGTGGTGGAGGAGTCGCTCTCGGAGGTGCTGGAGAGTCAGAGGAAGCTCTTGTGTGCGATGGCGAGTCCTCTTCCTGGATGGTTGGGGCAGTCCTTCCTCAGGATCTTGTAGCCATCGGGAATGGCGATGGCAATGTCAGGGGCGGAGGAGGTGTTGGTCCAGGTTTTCGTGAGGAAGTCGACGTCTGGGTAGAGAGTGTTAAGGAGGTCCAAGAGTTCTACAGCATGTCTGAGCAGGGAGCGCACGTTGAGGAGGATGCACATCAGGGTTTCGGGGTTGTTGGTGTAAGCGCAGGGGGTGGCTGTGGTGGTGTGGAGGGTGATGAAGGTTCGGTGGCAGTGGTGGCAGGAGAACTGGCTGTGGGTGGTATTTGGAGTGGACAGCTGTCAGTTGTAGTTCCTATCGGGGTTTGAGTGCGGGGAGGGCAGCTGAGTCGTATCTGTGGGTGGTCGGAGAACCAGGGTCCCTGGCTCTGGTCGTGGTCGGTTTGCGGACCGTCGCAGATGGGCTTGCCTTCAGTGCGTCCGCACAGCGGCCACCATTAAATAGGGGAAGGGGGAGGGAAGTGCAGCTTGGAGGCAGGAGTGGGAAACCAGCAGGGGGAGAGGCTGTGGGGCAGCAGCGGCAAAAAACGGGCAAGGTTGGCGGAGACAGGATACATTCTTTTACAAATTAAGCACTGGCGACCCTCACTGCCTAACAGCATCTGCCAGTACTCACTTAATGCAGGCCAGTACTTAGGATCAAAGCGGACACTGCCTGAGAGGCTGCCATTGCCGTTGGACACCCACGCCACTGCTGGCTCCACTCCTAACTTTGACTTCCTACGTGAATTGGGAGCCTCATCACAGCCCCTAACTATAGAAGGGTTTTACCTCTAGCACAGACATGATTTACTTGTCCAAGTATACAAATTTGCTTTGTCCCTTAGTACAACTCCTCTCCTACTGAATAGCCCAAGACGCAGCCCAACCCCAAATCATTCTGTGCTAATTAGACTAATGTTAGTAGCCGCCACGTGCTTTAAATGGGCCGGCACTTCTCAGAAACAAGCAGGTACTCTGGTACAGAGTACCTGCACTTCTATTTTTCCATTTCAAGCGCTGTAGACGCCTTTGCAGTTAATGTTTTTCATGGATGGGTGACCTGGGTAACTGCGACTAAGACCAGGAAGACTAGAACTCAAGGTAAACAAGATAACAGTTAAGCAGATATATCATAACCTTCATGCTCGTCTTCCTCGTCCCAGTCCTAATTATCTGAGGATCTATCCACGCTGAAGAAAAGCAAAGATGGATATTACAAACTATCTACATTAAATACTGCAGATTTTTGCACATTTTTACTCGGGGCAGCAGAAGAATCCACTCATACACTTCTTTAGGCTCTTTGTACAGAGTCTTGACAGAACTCGCATCAGCCAGCCCAGTGCAAAGGACTATGAGGATTTATGAGGGGGCTTTTAAATGGTATTTGGTTTATATGGATGGGACCTTACGTGGCTGGCTTTCCCTACATTCTTGGACTGATTTCCTGAGACACTTGCAGGATACAGAAGGCTTGTCACAGCATTAGTTTTCTTTGTCGGGGTGGCTCGGGTACAGAATTACTCCAACTCATTCCACATAAATAAAACAATTGTGCGTTGCTTGAAGTAATAAGGAGAGCGCAAGACGTCTCATAGACCTCAACAAATCAGTCAGAATTGTGGTTGCCTGTCCGCAGCGCTGTACCTCAGACTACGAACTGGCAGTATTCAAAGCAGCCTTTGTATGGCTTTTTATTGTGTTTTTAGGATTGTTGAGTTGATTGCCAGTTCCAAGGCTAAGTTGAGTGGGGGCGCTACTCTGTGGGAACTTTACTCGGTTGGGTGTTGCAATCTCAGTCTCCTTACCCTTTTCAAAGACCGATCAGTTAGACAAAGGTATGCATATAATTCTTATACAAGACCAAAGGTCTCCTGTGTTACCGTGTAACTGCACTGCACAATGTCGTGAAATTGCCCCCTGCCTGTCAGGCAGCTGCTCACTTTGAACATGCTGGTGGGGTGCCTCTGTCCAGGCCCCTTTTATAAGGTCTTGGCCTTGGCCCTGCAGGCAGCGGGCATTGATGACACAAACTTTATCTCTGATTCACTCAGGATTGGAGCTGCCAGTGCAGGTTGGGGTGTGGAAAAAGACATGATGAAAATTGTGTTTTTTTACTTGGTTGCCTAGTTGTAAAGCTTTTTCTTTTTTGCCACAACTCTGTCTCCTATCAACGTTTAGGGTCCAGTCCAATCCTTCATCTGGAGGGAGTCAGTAATCTCTGGGATATCTTAAGGATATTGGGGCCCAGGGCCAAACGCATTTTGAGGTGCCTCTGTTTAGAACAGCTTTGAATATATGATCCAATCTCAGCTCTTTCGTGCCCTCTTTGGCCAGGTGACTGACAGTCCACAATCGTTCAAATTCTAAATGTGCTTACATTTAATATTCAAGGATAGTGGCATGTGATTTCAATATTGTAACATAACAGCAGCTCATTAACATTACTGCAAATAATCTCTGTGACACCCTCTCGTTTCTCATATGTAAAGTCCTGTTTTGATCTAAAAGAAACTTTTTTATGGATGTTGCTTGAAACATAATCACTTCACTTCTTTGCAAAATGTCTGTAACAAATTCTCACATATCATCGATATTAAAAATAAATGAAAGGAAACCGTTTTAAAAACAATCTGTTTAACAATTCAGGGCAAGACTTTCTGCAGAACAGAGCTGGGTCTATCAGAGGGGGCCCAGAAAGGCTGGGAAACTGAGCCAGAGCCCACTTTGCCCATGCCTGCTTAAAACGTCTCTGATGGAACTTTCTCTGGAGTGAATGCCAGTGTGTGGGTGAAGTATGCAGGCCTTTGGCAGCATTTTTATAGTGTTGCCGGTCTCCATCTAAGCCGGTTAAGGTAACTGGTGAAAACGATGCAGGTCAGAGGGCTTCCACCGCTGGCTCTCATCATCCTTCATGTATGTAGTAATAACTTGGCACATCTGGGTCGTAGGTATCTGTTCGAAGGGCTGTTGTCGGAAATCATGTGGTTAGAAGCAATTATTGCATGGTCGCACATTATCCTGAGGAGGGTGTGGCGGCATGGTTAAGCAGTCCAGGAGCTTAATGACTCTGCAAAGCATCTTACTAGGCGTTTGGTGAAACATCTCAAAACATGGTGGCTAGAGACCTCCCTGCATGGCAGCGAAAGAGGTGAATAGTTTTTTTTCCATAAGTATAAGCGTGGGCCGTAGAGTTCTAACAGTAACATGGAGCTTAAGAGGGGAAGTGCTTACATGGCTGGCCCTAGCCCTTTGCAGGTCATCTAAATGTAATGCACTTTGGAATTGGGAGGAGAATGCTTGCGCCAAGGGGTCAAGTACATCCCAGTTGCCCAGGCACCTCTCCAGAAGAGCATTAAGGGGTTCCTACTGGTATACCCCTGTTATGGTTTTAAGTATACAAAAAATGATGGATAGAATGCTTGAATTAAACTTAGCCACTGGTAACTACTCAGGGTCTCATCCCAGTACATCATTCATTTGCACATCATTCCACCTTACTTTGTACCCAGCTATATGCAAATCAGCCTTGACTCTGCTCCAAGAGGAACAGTGGGTTAATGGGTCATTATTTGAGTTGGCAGTGCTCACTATTTTGGGAGCACAGAGTTTGACTGAGAGAATTCATCAGGGTCCCAACTCTGCATTAAAGCAAGGGTCCTTGTTATAGGTGATGCAAGTGAACAATTATCAGACCATTTTGTGACCTGGAAGAGTTATGAGTTGATTTTATGTATAGATTTCTATGCACTATAAGGATATTAATTTATTTTTATTTATTTAGAAAGTTTATATAGTGCGAACGTGACCCTGGTATCAGAGCTCTTTACATGAAGAGAATACTATTAGCCATTGGTCTGATCAACATGCAAGCATAAGTGTGAGAGCCGAACTCACATCATAAAATACAAATAGGATAAACAGTGGTTGGTCTGGAATAGCGCTAGTACTAGGAAGGACACTGTACATAAGAGTTTGGTATCTATACCTTTTCAGTGCCCCCGATATATTGACTTAGGGTAAGAACTTAGTCAGTAGATAAGATTTGGTTTCTCTTTGAAGGCGGAGGTAGAGGGAATTAGGTGACGGTCCGGTGGTAAAGAGTTCCATATCTTGGGTGCGATAGCCGAGAATGCTCTACCCCCAGTTTTCTTTTTGTGAGTTTGTTGGGGTTTCAGGTACAAGGTGAATGCACAGTGAGGATCTGCTGCCCCCGGATTTTTCTAGCTTTTGGGCCAGGTAACTGGGGGTGTTGAAGTGTAACACTTTGTGCGTCATGCAAGCAATTTTCAGTTGGATTCTTGCTTCGTATGGTAGCCAGTTTAATGTTTTGAGGGCTTGTGAGATGTGCTCATTTCTTTTGGTTCCTAGGACAAGTATTGCAGCAGCATTGAGGGAGGCTGTTAGTGGGGCAAGTCTGTATCTAGGTATGCCACATAAGGTGGCACTCCCATAATCCAGTCTGGGTAGTACTAGGGCTTGGACCGCTTGTTTTAGATCTTCATGAGGTACGTAGGGTTTAAGTTTCCGCAGAATGCTCAGTTGGGAGTTTGCTCCTTTGGTGGCTGCACTAATGTGAGCCTGCATATTTAGGTGTTTGTCTAATGTAATACCTAAGGATCTGGCAGAGTCTATGATGTGGGGCAAGCATTTTAGGGCTGTAAGATGATTCAATCACAGATCAATCTTTGGGTTGTTATTCAGGGGAGAGATGAGAAGAAATTTACTTTTATCTGCGTTGAGTTTGAGGTGGTTAACCGTGAGCCAGAGGTGTGTATTTTGTAGGATGGAATTGACACATATGATGTCAGAGATGAGTTATGTTTACTGTAATTATGTAAAATGATTATGTACGTTTATTGTGTCTTACAACTGATGATGATGTTTGTGATGTTTTGAATAAATACAACCTGAGATTTTTCTTGTCTCTGGTCGGTTAGTCTGTGGTACTTGCCTTTTCGGCCCTACCCAGTTTGCCAGGTCATGCCCCCCATCTTTGATCAAAGTTCCACTATAAATAGCAGGTCTAAATGATCAAGTAATATCTCTTCTTCTGATTCATGAGAAGGCAAACAATTGGTAGAACCAAATATTGTCAAAATGAAATCTATAAGGATGTTTAGGTAAAAAGCAAGGATATGTTCAAAGTACAACTTTGTTCTGAAAGAAACTCAAAAAAGGTGGAGATGCTAAAAGTTGCCAACACGCCAGTATGCTTACTAGAACAAATGGCTACTAAAAAAGCTCTTTGGCAGAAAGATATTTCAGACTGAAAAGGGAGATCTTTGCAGGAGACCATAAAATCACCTGCTAGTCCATGATATATTTTTAAAGAAATGTTTGTATTTTGTAACAGGTTGTGGGGTGTATTGCGGGAGCGTTAGTTAGACTGGAATTAGAATAGTAAATTTGACCCTTATCACATTTCCCAGTATTTCTCAGACTGAAGGTAGAATAGTAAATCTGTAATCTCCTCCCCCCATGAGTATGCACTTTCCCCAATTTTGTTGTATGTGGCCTCATTTTTAGAATACTCACAGATAGTAAAATAGGTTCTTTTTGGTTTCTTTTAATGGGTAAAAACTGTGAAAACAAAACACTGGGAGCCAAGCGGCTAAAGGGGGCTGACATTGGTTCATAACTAAAACTATTCAGAAATCCATTCTTTGTGGAACCAGGTCACAGCCTAGCCCAGTGATACTCAAAGTATGGCCCGGGCCTCATGCAGCCCTCCTGACTTCTACATGCTGCTTATTTGACTCAGCACTAACATAACTTTTCATAAATAAACCAGCAAGCATTTGTTTAAAGATTCATTGAAGTTAAAGAAAGAAAGTAACTTGGGTGTTCTGCACCACTTAACTTAAGGAACATCTTCATTTTGAAAGACATCTTGCAGAAAACATATACTTAAATTATAAATTCTCTTCAAAATTTTCAAAAGTGTCATTCATTAAGGTCCTGTTATATATGATAATGGTCAAAAAGGAAGGAACATGAAATGAAAAAATTGTGTAGGATCACACAATTTAGGAAAGTGGGGAAGCTGAGATTGATCCCAGGTTTTCTGGTTTCACATTGTGCAATTAAGTCATTAGATGTACATGGTTCGTATCCCCTAAACCCACCTTACACCTACAGTGACTACCACATTACTGGCATAAATGTAACCCTCACTCACACCACTGACCGACCAACCTTTAGGAAAAGTTTGTGAGTACTAATAGTCTGGTCTAAGGGAACTTGAAAGTAAAAGGAACCCAATGTTTTCCTTAGGAATCCACCCCTGGCACTGCTGAATGTTCAGTGCTTCATTTGAGATGGTGATTGCAGGTGGGTCCCACCGGTGCACTTTTCTGGGGATTTGTTTTTAACCGCTTCAGTGCGGCGCGAATTTTCGCGCTGTGCTGAAGATTCGAAAACGGGCATGGTCGTGACGGAACGGTTCCGTTATCAGCACAGCCCAGCCGACGCTGATGACGGAACCGTTCCGTCATGAGAGTCGAAGGGGTTAATCATCAGACTTTTACCCAGAACAAGAGAGAAGAAGCATTTACAATGCAACGGTTTCGCCTTTGGAAAAGTTTGAGCTATTGGCATTGTAAATGACAAAATTTATATTTATGTGTTGGTATAGTTGTGAATTTACCATAATCTACTGTATAATCTGCATCTTTGATAAAATGATAAAATAACAAGCGTATACCGTCACATGATATGCTGTAGCATTCTGCTAATTGATTGAGTTAGCCTTACCTTAAGGCTTATTTGGGTCCTCCTTTGCCGCATAATTCCAGAGGCAGAGGCCCTTGTGACAGATCGTACACTCAGCACCTAACTGTCCAAAAGAGCTGGCTTCAAAGCTGATATTGAGTATATTATAGCCACTGGGAAGGACGCAGCTGCTGAGAAAATGAGTCGGCCTCTACATTTAACACTTTATAAATGAAACACTTCAGAAATAAACAAGCGTCTGCATACATTGCTGTAGCGCCTACGTATAAAACGCCGACAGGCACTGAAGTCTGACACCTGATTGTGAACACACTGGGCTTTCAATAATTTCTACGCTTAAAACCCTCTAACACAGGCGAGACCAGATCACTTCTGTGCACAAGGAAATGACACGAGGTTGTAGGAGTTCGCGAGGCAAGAGTTGGGTAGAAGGGTGAAGGAGAGAGAGAAAGAATGAATGAAAAGAGAGGGGACAGAAGAAGTTCTGCAAGATGGAAGGATAGAAGACAGGATAACACCTACAGGAAAGAAAGGAGATTGGGAGTTAGGTTCAGGGAAGTGTGGATGGGAAGAAGAGAAAAATTTGAAAGGAAACAACGCGAAATGAGGAGCGATTAGAGAAAAAGTAATGGAAATTAAACTGAGAGAGGCAAGGGGAGGGAAAGGAGACGAGGGAAATAAAATTAAACGGGGAATACAGGAAAGATAAAGGAATTTAAGAGAAGAGGTAATACATGAAAGAAAGACTAAGGAAGAAAGAGTGATGAGGTGAGGTAAGAAGAGAAAATGGAAGAGAAAGCAAAAGAGAACTGAAGTACGGGTGGGGGTGAGATGCGAGGTGAGAGGAATGCGAAGAAGGGAAAGAAATAAATACTTTATGTAATAACATTAAAGCTCAAGCAGTCGCAGAGAAGAGAGGAATCAATGCAAGCGAATATAAAAAAAAAGTACGTTTTAGTGAAGATGAATAACGAAACCTCTCCAAAACACAGTCCAGGTACATTTTGTCAATGTCCGGGCGTGGGCTGGGTAAGGCAAAACCTAATTCGTTTGTAAAGGCTCTTCGTGTATACGACCAAACATCAAGGACAGGTGAAATGAGGGCGGGAGCACCGCAGACAACGTGTACTCAGCAATAGTAAGAAGAGGCGCTCTGAGATCTAAATGGGCATCTTTACTTTTGACCCAGCCAACATCGAGCATTGAAGAGACAGTCAAACAGTAAATGGTTGCAGAAGAAACTCTAAACTTGAGAGCACAGCAGATGGAGAAGAAACAACAGATCGAATATGATCCATTCCCTTTGCTCGCAAACATTTGAACGTCTCACCGCACACACGTAAAATCTACAGACTGCACATCACAAACTCTGACTGGGAGTGACATAAGATCGCACAGGAGAGAACTAAATACAGTTAAAATGGAAAACGTGTGAGGATATGCAAGGCTTCCATAAGCCACAATGCAGTAGGTTCTCCTTATCCTGAAGTCCCAGGCCCGCCCCTAACTCACCTGAGAGTCCCTGAATTCCACCACCACATTCTCACTGCTCCAGCGTGCCGCCATCTTCATCCGGCAACACGTGATGTCACAGAATAACAAGCCCGCAGCGCACGACGGGAAGAGTAGTTCATTTGGAGTAGAAGGAGGCGGAAACGTGAGGTGACAGTAGAAATGCTAGAGGGGGGGTGCTGAGATTACAGGATGTAGGGAACTATTGAGGGTGTGGGTCAAAAGACAAGTAGGTGATATATGCTGAGTGAGGGAAGGATGTAGCTTGCAAGCTTCATACGTCGCCTGTAGGGTTGCCACGTGGCCGGTTTTTTAATTCCCCTTTTGGTACAAAAATAAGCAAAATCACCCAAAGCCGGTATTTTTACCCTTAATCCGTGCGTAATTCAAACAGCAAATGTAATTAGAACAACATTTTAGATGTGCACCAAAGCTGCGTTCACGGTCCCTGTTAATTAAAGTAACAAAGGCAGCAACGTCAAGTTACGATTTTGTTTAGTGTACAATTTAGTATCATGTTCGGGCTATTGCAGGGTCTTAAAACACAACAGATGGTCGGTATTTTTCTCATGGAATGTGGCAACCATAGTTATGTTTCACACCACCAGTATTTAAAAAAAAAAAAACAAGTCAGGTCCCGGGCCGGCAGCCAATCACAGTGCGGCCCGGTGAATGACGTCACGGGGGTGTCCCGGGCCGGCAGCCAATCACAGCGCGGCCCGGGGCAAAGGGGCGGGACTTTAAAAAAGCCCGAGAAACGCCCCCGAATCGCGTTTTCGCAAGAAAGCGTGATTGACAGCCTCTGTCTCCCAATGGCTAGCCTCCATTTATGGAGCTAGCCAATTGGAAACAGAGGCGGTCCAAACATCCCTACTGAAGACAAAAGTTTTCGATCTGGGAGGGGCACTGCGTGCCCCTCGCCAGGTCGAAACCTAAACAAGCGGGGAGAGGATGTGGCCAGAGCTGCCAACCTCGGAGCTGGGGAACCTGGTTCGAGTCTCGGCATCAACAAAATCCTGTGATCTTTGGTGAATTTCTTAATCTATCTGTGCCTACTAAAAATGAGTGTCCTTAACTGGTGCTCAAACGCGGTTGTTGATGAGTAAGTGCTGGTACTGAGCACAGGAAATCACCGGCTAAAATTAAGCACTGTGCATAACCATTCAGAGACCTGCCATAGGGTTTCTGAGTTTGAGAGACTATCATAAAGCTTTGGTGCAAATTTGCATGCTAAACATACGATACGATAATGTCTTTGAAGGCCAGGAAAGCTATTCTAGACAACATAAACTCCTCCAGATACAAAAAAAGAAACAACTCTATATAGTTTACAATTTATCAAGTACCCAAAAAAAACAAACACACACTCCCACCCATCCTATCCTCTCCCCTCCTCCTGGCAATCCCTCAAAGACATAACATAATGTCTAGGTCCAGCACATAATATTGTCCTTTCTGCACTAGACAGGAACATTGTAAATTTCAAATAGTCTTTCAGGTACTGGAATAGAAACCTGTAGATGCGGTATGTATAGCTATCTTTCGGTAGCAAGAGGTGAGGAATAAGCTGTATCTGTATGGGCAACATTTCAGACATTCATGGATTAACATAGAAACTCCAATGATGAAATATGCCACTAACTAGGCTGGTGTGTGAGGGGCCTTTTTAGAAAAACCTAAAGGTGTTTTTTCACACCCATTGGAAGGGGCATCTCAAAAGAATTAATAAGGAACTTGGTAGCATGTTCGTTTCTCTTTGTTGGAAATACATGAGTTGCTAGAAATGAAAGGTGATGGGAAAAGGACATACTAGTGGGATAGAGATAGAGAATGGGAGAGGGGCAAAACTATGCCATTCACAATTTAGGAGAGACAATTCAGTTTTGAGGTATTCACATCAGTTGTACATTTCCTCTTTGGTACCATTAAAATATATTTTGCTCAAGCCACTCACAACCAGATATTGGTTGAGAAACTAACCACCAACTGAGAAGACCAGTCATCGACCTTAGAAGCAGTGGTGACTGCCACTACTGTGAGTAGGGGGAGAGTGGGGGAATTACATTAAATAAATAAATAAAGTACAAAGTTACTTACCATGCAGCAGCCATCCTCCTCGCTCTGGTCCTCTTCTTCTCTGTGATATCAAGCCCCCAGCCAACTTCCTTAACCAATCATATCTTATCTCTAATGCTGTTAACCAGCATAAGAGACGCACCAGGATTGGAGGGAGTGGCCTCTGTCAGCGTTTCCGAGGACACTGGAGGCCTGCTGTTGCTCCCAACCTAGCAGTCTTTAGACAACTGGATAGAGAGGTTTAAAGTGCGCATGTCTGGCTGGCCGTCGCAAGATGTCCGGCCAAAGAGCCATGCACACTTTAAAAAGTTCACAGGCAGCCCTCTGCTCACCACTTCTCCCTGCCTGCCACTCAGCAGGCCCCGCCCTGTCCTGACACTCGGTGTAGATCGGGGTGATGAAAAATAAAATAGTAATAAATGAACTTAATTACCATTTTATTTTTCATTTCTGGGGGCATTTTAGTGGGTCGACACTCCTCCGCTATAATGGAAGAGCCGCCACTGCTTTGAAGCTGTACTCAGTAAGCATGAAGAAGAAGAAACAGGCCCACATATGATTGTTCATCGGGTCTGCTCAGGTTTCCAACTTTGTTTGCATGTCCAATTGTTATCACAGTTATTTGCAGTAAATGTTCTGAAGTAGGCACTATCCACAACTTTAAAACGTTACTATCTCTTTAAAATACATATGGACCCCAGGTCATTGTAGCTCTGTCGCTGTTCAAAATGTTGAGAGCTGCCAGTGAAGAACAGGTACAGGGGAACAGGAGTAAAGGGTATGAACACATACACACACACACACAAACTCACTCACTCACTCTCTCTTTTCCTCTCCCACGCGTTCACTCAAGAAAAACCACTTGTACGGCAGCAGCTCAATTCCATTACATACACAAAACCGTTACTCCATAATGCCTCAGAAGTGAAAGTGAGGCTGACAGAAGGGCGTGATGTGGAGAGTCATGGGTGAGGTGAAGTGAGAGGTGGGAGTAGTGGAGAGAGGGGAGGGAGAAGCAGAGAGAGTGGAAGGTGATAGGTATGATAGATAGCATGAAAGGTGTGTGGTAGAAAATAGAAGATAGTGAGACAGAGAGGGAGGACGAGGCGGAGAATGAGAGGAGAGAAATTCAGAGAGAGAGAGGAGTGATGTTGAGAGGGAAAGGTGAGGTGGAGACAGAATGGTGAGGATAGGAGAGACAGGGTGCACTGTGAGCGGATGGTGAGGATTGAGAGAGAGATGAGAGGAAGGCAGAAAGAGAGGCAGGTGAGAGGAAAGAGGATGAGGTGGGACAGAGAGAGGGAGAAAGCTACACAAGGGAGAGGGCAGGATGAAGTGGAGAGAGCAGAGGGTGAAGCAGAGAGAGTGAGGACTGTGAGGTGGATAGAGAGAAGGGTTAGGTGGAGAGAGAATAGGGTGAAGCAGAGATTTAGGTGGACAGAAGAGCAGGGGGATGCAGAGCGAAGGCACAACAGAAGAGATAAAGCAAGTAGGTACAAATCCCCAGTAATACAGAGTAAAACGAATAGGCATAATCCTGGCAATAGGTAGAATATGCTACTCGTACCACTACAAGGCCATTAAGCATGCCCAAAGGCAGCCCTAAGACTCTGGGAAGAAGCTAGACAACCCCATGTTTCTTCGTTGCCCTCCCAGATCCGGGATCATGGAGCTGGGCCTGCTGACCTCTTCTAATACTCCTCTTAAGGGTGTCAATGCTAAGCACTAGCTGCTCTACCACTTAGGGTTATAGCGCAGTAGAAATATAGAGTGGGAGGTCCGAGCTTCAGAGCCCAAACCAGAAGGGGGAAGCGTGGCTCTCAATCAAGACACATGTGGGTTGATCACGGACATGTCAGAGGAGGCCTGCCGGAAGGGTGCTGGAGCCAAAGGGACGTAAGAACAGTGGTGGCCGGTGGACGTGGTGACGTGAGGCCCAATAGCACGATCCAGCACTCTGCCTCGGTAGCTTCAACCCTATTCCAGCTTCCGATTGGGTGGAACCTCGTGGGTCTGTCCCTGGCTGCTGTAGATAGGTGAGAGTGTTGAAAATCGTGGGCCTGCCTCCCTCAGGTAAGTATTTCTGAATTTAAGTGTGTGTGTTTGTCTCTGTGCTGGGAATGGCATGTGGTTGTATGTATGTATTTGTTTTCATTCCTGGAATTGTGTTTATCTGTGTGCCTGCTTATGTGTAAATTAAATGTCTGCCCTGGAGTTTGGCAAAGCCCGCTTGCTATATCATGCTGTTGAGCCCCCCTCTACCATAGCGCACCAACCTCCACTGTATTCCATATTCTGATTAGGCAAGAGGGCGTGTGGTTCCATTATTTGACATGGGGTAGTGCGCGTCGCTAGTGCAGCATGTCAGATATGTTTTGTGTGTGTGTTTGGCTGGGTTGTAACAGCTCCCGTCTGAAAAATGCGCAAAACGGTTAGAGGAGCCCACTTCTGCGACAAACCTGACATTGCAGCTTTTACATGCAAACAAACATTTGTGAGCTTGTTTGTTTTCATATAAAAGCTGTGATATGCTAGCAGTAGTGGCAGAGGGCTGACGCCCTGGCGCCCACAAGGGGCCCCCCGCTTCACGCCTTAGTAACGCGCTCTGGAAATATAATTCACGGAGAAAGCACAGCCCCATCCCTGGGCCTCCACCAGATCCGAGCTGAGGCAGGAGCACGAGGCGCGAATCACGTAGATAAGACATGTAACTGAAACGGAAGAGATTAGCGAAATGGACACATATCTGTCAATGAGGGAAATGAAAAGCGCCCAGCCGAGCATACATTACCTAATGTTTAAATAATGCATGCCCCCTCCAGTAATTGTGAACACGGCCCTCACCCAAGGCTCTGTGCATTGTGGTGAAATGCACCTATCACGAGCTTCCTGGTGTACATTACCCGGACTCAGCCTGAGTTCTCCGGGCTGGGAAGGAGCGCACACGCACCTTAAGGAGCGACGGAAAAAACACCCCAGGGACAGTGAAAAACATTAGTTAAACAAGCAGTCGCCCGAGATGCAGCTACCATTAAAAACAAGTCAGGTCCCGGGCCAGCCAGCCAATCACAGCGCGGCCCGGAGAATGACGTCACGGGGGTGTCCCGGGCCGGCAGCCAATGACAGCGCGGCCCAGGACAAAGGGGCGGGGCTTAAAAAAAGAACGAGAAACGCCCCCGAATCGCGTTTTCGCAAGAAAGCGTGATTGACAGCCTCTGTCTCCCAATGGCTAGCCTCCATTTATGGAGCTAGCCAATTGGAAACAGAGGCAGTCCAAACATCCCTACTGAAGACAAAAGTTTTCCATCTGGGAGGGGCACTGCGTGCCCCTCGCCAGGTCGAAACCTAAAAAGGAAAGAAAGGGGGAATGAAGGAGGGAAACATTTAAAATAGTCACAACGGGAGAAAGCAGGCATGAAAAATAACTGGTAGAAATGGGATAGAGAGAGGGGCATGAAGAGCAGTGCTTAATTTGAGCTGGTGGGGACTGTAGCATGTTGATGCTAAACACACTAGGACCCTTGTGGTTCTGGGCGGCCTCTGGACAGGAACTACGTGAAATGTAGGGAGGTGTTAGGGTGTGCTTACGGTAAGTATAATGTAATGTATAGTGTGGGAGTGAATGCAGGAGAATAAAGTAATGCTTAACCACAACTCCCGTTTGGCGTAATATATTTGCATGCTCCAGGGCAAAGGAGAAGACGCTACAGGAACCACCCACCGTCAAACATTTTGGGAAACCAGTACTTAATTTTTCTGCATCAGAAATTTAGAGAGAGCAAAAGAGGGAAAAACACCCAGGGCGGAAAGGCGGGGGAAGAAACAGATGGAAAATCCGTCACAGAGGAAGAAAGCAGGAACGTGCAAGAGTGAGATAAAGGAGCAGGGAGTGTCTAGTGGTGCATTAAAGATGCCTCATGTAGATTTAAAATTAGCACGCTTTGTATTAGCAGTTTCGTTTTTTTTTTCATATATTAAGAGCCGCGAATACCAGATTTGTGGAACACCAAGTTTGCCTAGTTTGATTCTACCCTCACTCCCTGTCTCTTTATCTCACTGGGGCAAGTTCTGTTTCATTCCTGCTTTTCCCCTTTGTCAGTTTTGCTATCTGTTTCTCCCTTTTCTGCCTCTGTCTTGCTCACAGGGAAATATGATACTGAAAAATTTCCCGTCTCAGGGGCCCACCCATGGCAATCACTGACTCACGTTAATAACTGATCCTCGCAGAGAGCGAAGCCATCCAGCTCACCCGAGGAATATTTAAACAATGGATAACTGGCAGATGACGCTGCTCGCGCCTCCCGGAAGTTAGACTGCACGTGCGGCGAATAGTGCGGCACCATCAGGCCCAGAGGGAAAGGGGCGCAGGCGCTGCAGCGCAGGTGTGCGTGATGCACACATCATTGGAATGTGTCGTCGCTGGTGTGCTTGTCATAGTTGGGGTGCAATTAGTATGCGGTGAGTGTGATTAATGTAGGACACAACCACCAAGTGCTATTGAGGGCGAGAACTCTGTGAATCAGTTGCTGAGACATGGGTTTTACCAACCAACATCTTCCTAATAACTCCAGGCCTCTGTAATTGAACACTGATTCATGGATCGGAGATTCTGTGGTTAGTGACACACGAGAAGTTTCAGCTGCCGAAACACGCCTTATTAGGGGGTTTTCTCGGTGTTTTTAAGCCTGAGCGTCCGAGGTTATGGGAACATGTCTGCGAAAACACAAGTCAAAAACTTTGACTGCGAAGAACCCCGAAACATCCATTTCTGAGGCTCTGCCTGGTGATCATGGAGTGTGGGGGGTGAGGTAATTTCAGAAGAGATTATATTTCAGGGTGTATACAGAGTCCAGAACAGCATTTAACAGGGAGGAACCGGAGATGAAGACAGGCATAACTATCGTTAGTGCATCAGGTGCAGCACCACAAGGGGCTGAAGGCATCACTGGTGTCTCTAGAGGGGAACCACATGAGGCGCGTGCCACAGCTCTATTTGTCCTGCTCCGCCTTGGACCCACCATCACAGCTGTTGAATGCACTGTGGGGTGACTCAGAAAAAACCTGTGCCAAAGTTATTAGCCACAAAAAAACGCTTTTCCTATGGAAGAGCTGACCTAACTCTAAATACCTAGTTGCAATATAACACATAGATAGAAAGAGAGATAGATAGATCATACACACACACACACACACACACACACACACATCCACACACTTTATGATTAACATTTGCGGTCCCAATCTGTTTTTATCAGGCCCAACATGTGTTCCCTTAAAATTCACTTGTAGAGTTGTCACTGGACAGTATCAATGGCCTACTACATCCTATTTATGACTGTCTTTCATAATCTACCTATGGGATGGGAGATTTTCTTCGTTTACACTTGGGCCCATGGCATGTTTGCTACACCTCTGGAAAACGAGAGCAAAGAGGGAAAGAAATAAAAAATGTCGATATGGGGTTGGGAATGACACCGGAGACGGATATGTGAGGGTAGTGGGAATGTGAGGTGGCCGTACAGGGAGTATGGGTGAGTAGAGTAAGCGAGAAAGGGTGAGATATAGTGGAAAAGATGAGAACTTGAAAGAGAGGGAACCAAAACAAAATTGCATTTGGAGAGGGCAGGATAGACTCAAGAGAATGAGAGACAGGAAGAGTGTGGAAAAAGTACAAGATTACCTCTTTGTCTGTCTTCCTCGTCGCAGTTCTTACATATTGCTCATTCGCTCCTGTGTGCAGGTCTTCACTAAGTTAAAACTCCTATTTCCCATCTCCCCAGTTTCCGCTACCACTCCCATGAGTCCCATAAAGCGGAAGTCACCCATCCCACTTCCTGCATTTCCTTTCTACACACATCTTCAAAAGGTGAGTGTTTTTATTTATTATAATATCTTAATTTGTAGCAGGTGGGCCTCAGCATTATCAGTATTATACATTTGAAGTCGGGGGAGCATGCACATAGGAGGTCTTGCTGTAGCAGTCTCGGCGCATCACTCATTCCGATTCTATAGGAGAGGAGTCCTCGCTTTAGCAGTGCATAGCGCTCAAAGTAAGGATGCTTTCGATGGAGAGTGTGATAACGAACTAAATTTCAGGAACATATAAAATGAAGTAATGTGCGTGTCCATGGGAAGTCATGCAGTTTCAGGTGTGGGGGACTATTCATTCCAATCCTGTCAGCACTTACAATAGGAGTGCTTCTTAGAATTTAAAGCAGGCATGTTTCCAAACCTGTTTATTTTGGTACATAGGGGTCAGAAAAAATTGACACATATTTAACTGCTTCCATGCGTCAGATGGCCCCCGGCCATCTGACGTCACGGTGGGCTTGTGTAGAGGACGGCGGGGGGCCGTCCGAACCGCGCACACATGGAATTCTTCAGCACCCCGCAGCAAAGCGATTAAAAACATTTTTTATCATAAACAATGACCTTCGCCTTACCTCAACGTGGTAACGGTCATGCGAGAGCTGAGCCCGATAGTGGTGCTAAGCATCATTTAAAACCAAGATGTAAGGCAAGTAACCTATGATTTGGCATAGAACACTGTAGAGCAATTATGCTTTGTTGATTTTTAGAAGTCAGGAAAAAGTGCTTCTAAAATACATCATCTTGAGAATCACCACACAGAGGATGAGGAGAAGAAGTCATCCAGCTAGAGCCCTACTAAGGAGGATATTCAATAAATGATAGAGATGGCAGTAATAGTAGCATTTAAGGCCAGAGAGACTCCATCTCCTAAGAGACCACGTTTGAGCTTCCCAGATGCCACAGATCAAGAAACGGATTAGACTGAAGTAAAGGGGAGGCATATACAGGGTGCAGAACTTAAAGAAATCTGACAGCTCCTCAGGGAAAACATGGCTTTTCCAGAAACCCCAGTACAGGAAGACACTATCAGTGGAAGAAGCCAGAGACTTTGACTCTGCATAGCAAAGTATCAAAGGTTCTTGTGAGATAATGGAAGGAGGGAGACATGCATGCTTTTCGTTGTTTTTGGATTAAGAGGTATAGTTTGTAAGGGGTTGCGGAGGAATTTCCTACATTTGGCAGGGGTAGCTCTCACTGGACTGTAATTTCAGAGGAGGGAGCACCAACTGATCCAATTGAGAAAAGAGTTGTAATGGCAGTGAAAAGTTGTTGCACATAGCTACTAATTTTTCATTTAGGGCTTTGGAATACGTAAATTATACCATCCAATTGGTATTAAAGGACTTTCAAAAGTTGTCTGATCTGTTGAGTTAGCAGCTACTCTTTCTATGATGGAGCAGTAGGTCCCTTTTTGTTGGACATTTTTGTTAAAGGCTTGGGGCCAGCCGCAGGATCAGCTGGGTCTTTGGTTGTGGCAAGAAGATAAGTATGGATGAAACGCAGATGAATGACAACATAACCTATTGATGTGCATTCCATTGTAGGGTCCACCACTCTTATGTGCACAGTTAGGGACTCTAGTGAATAAGTATGTAGAGGGCAGAAAACTGTTAAGTCAAGTGGCCAAGCAAAACGTCTTTTGCAACCTGTTCAGCTTTTGGTTCAGATTTCCAGAAAAGAGGAGCAATTCAGTCTTTTTGAAGGATGGTACAAAGCCAGGGAGTCAGACGAATCCCTGTTACAATCATCTGTGACAAGTCATCGTCCAGTTGGAGGACATTTAAGTTATTTTTGAAAGAAATGGAGAAAATCAATCTCACAAAACTGGGTTTGGACATTGTGGTGAACGGTTGCCACATAGAATTTAAAGCTATACCACCAGCTTGTTTTCGCAGTACTCCACTTCTGAGGAAGGCACAAAGGAAACACGCTTTGTGTGCAGGAGTCCAAAATCTGCGAATTCTGGTTCCTGCAAGCCAAAGACGAGAAGGTTTCTACTTCAATCAGTTTCTAGTTCAAAAACTATCAGAACATTACAGGCCTATTCTGGACTTGAAGATTGTCTGTGGTTTCATACCTCATATAAAATTCAAAATATCGCTGCACACGATTCTGCTGTTCATAAACACAGAAGATTTCACAGCATTTCTAGATCACCTTGATGCTTAACTCCATATTCCGGTCCATCAAGCATCACAGACGTTTTTATGGTTCTGTGTTCAAGACAGACATTTTCAATTTCAAGTTCTTCTTTTGGTCTTTTATCATCTGTAAGAGCATTCACCAATATCTTGGCACCTCCAATAAGTGTAATCCATTTAAGGGGAGTTCAGGCATTTGATTATTTAGATGGCTGGTTGTTATGTTCTTCTTCTTTTTCTAAGGGAAACATCGTTTACAACACAGTGTTTACACCCCACTACCTTTACAACGATGCCATTAGTTACTACGACTTGCGCTGGATGGCGCTGTTGCATAAGGAATATTGTAATTTTATATTCCAACACCTTCCCTACTGTTAAGTGGACTGGGGTTGGAATATAAAATTATATTAATCCTCAATCCGCGCACACCAACGCAAGTCGTTGTAACGACTTGCGTTGTAATGGCAGCGTTGTAAAGTACCGCGATCTAAAAGATCGCGTGGTACTGACGTACATCCTTTTCTAAGGCTCACCAGGATGTGGAGGAAGTGTGCGATGTCCTGTAAGAATATTGATTTTTAAAGCTCTGACAGAGTGGTTGAAGGTTCAATTCTAATGATTCTGCCTTGGGCCCACTATACCTATATCCCATTATGAACCACATCCTGAATTGCTGGAATCCCAGGCCTCAACAGTTCAAAGACAAGATTCCAGTAACACCAGAGGTCCCACAGGCGATTGAATGGTGGTTAAAAGAGAAGTTAGACAATGGTTCTGCTCTTCAGATCCACCTAAAGAGAGTTGCATCGACAAATGCCAGCAAGTTGGAGGGGGGGGGGGCACTTTGTGGGAAAAGTCGGTCTTGGGGAGATGGTCCAAGATTCATGCAAAGTTTCCCTACAGTTGGAGAGCTCAAAACAGTTCATTTAGTTTTGATACATTTTGTCTCAAGGTTGATGAATCAGTGTATTCAAATAAAAACAGACACATATAGGTACATGAGCAGAGAACACTGGTCCCTCTCTGGAAGCAGACTTTCTTCCTGGGAAGGAGAATGGGCCTGCAGACCACCTGAGCAGGTTCTTCCCCTCCTCAATGTCTTTTTCCTTAACGCATAGCATCTTCCAACAGATAGAGTGTAGGTTTGGCCTTCCCAAAATTAATATGTTTTACATTACCACCTTATCCAGCAACTGGGAGTGAGGACACACTATCCTTTCAGTGACCTATGGGTCTCTGTGATGTTGTTTCCCCCATTCTATTAATACGAGTGTTCTACAGAAGCTTAAGGAAGATAATGCAGATGGTCTACTTGAACCTCTGACCTTGGATTCCCCTCCTGCTCCATTTAGAAGTCCAGTCACATTGGCCTATCATATTAGCACCTCACCTGTTGAAGGGATCTAAGATACCAAGGGTAATGGTGGTCCACTTAAATTTGGGGGTATGTCCCTTGAAAAGATAAACCCTCAAGCAATGGGCTGTTCTCCGTCATAGCTTCTTTGATTTAGGAATCCAGATGTAATACAACTTTAAAGTCATACTCATGTCATTGACAATCTTTTGAGACGTGGTGTGATGCAAGGGGATCTACAGGGGTGTATATTGATTCTTCAAGTGTTCTATACGTTTTGAAAGATGGATTCCTTCTGAAATCAGCAGTTTCCACTTTAAGGTCACAGTGGGCATCCATCAGGGCATTGAAAAAAACTGATTTAGAACCTGTAGCTCAGATAGTGATTAAACTTTCCTATTGCACGTCTGCACGCAGGGAGCCAGGAAGCAGGAAGTGAGAGGCGGAGTTTCAGTGGCGGCTGGCACCACAGCACAGCATTTCTCGTGGAGCCGGGTGCAGAGCAGTGAAACCTGGGACCCAAAAAGGAAGCCTGAAGACACAGGCTGGGAAATAAAACAGAAGAACAGGCAAAGCCCTCGCCTGGGACATTAAAATATGCCAGGAGGCTACTAGGGGCATGCAAGCTAGATGGGTTGGCTCCTTTCTCTGCCTGTGCGTTCATCAGATCATTTTGGCTGTGCCTGCTCTCACTCTCCTGCACACTCCAGCACCTCACAAGCGCTGCCCAAGCCGGCCTCCTACAAAAATCCCCAAGTTCCAAAGTATCTTGGTGGTGCTCAGCCCTCCCCAGAACACGCTGGTGCTCCCAGCTCTGCAACTGCAGTGGGTTTAGCGAATCACCGCAGAATGTGAGACCCCGGACCTCGCAGAAGCGGCCCAACTAGGTTGGGTGCATCTTGCTGGATCCTGGTGAGACCTACTCACCTTGTGCTTTGATGCACCTGAAGCTCTGGCCCCAAGCTAGCAGTCAACATGCTAGCATACCTGTATACCAGCACCTAGAACTACAAGGACTAACAAGCCTCCTGCAAGACCAATCTCAGCAGGCTCTGCAACCCCCCCTCCCCATCTCATGGTCCAGTGTGGGCCAGTAAACACTGTAAACACCAGCTACAAGATTTTGTTTTTTTTTACCTGCAGGGTTCATCAGGATTTACCCACTGCAGCTCCTCGCCATCTCACGCCATGTTCGAGGCCCAGATCACTCATCAGCAGAAGCGAGCAACAAGACCTGCAGTGGCTCCAATTCACAAATAACCAGACCTGCTCTACTTTCCCCTTAAGGCAATAGCTACCCAGCAATAAGTCTATCTGAAGCACACAAATAAGGAGCTTGCTGTTGTATTCCCATAAGGCTTAAAAAGAAACATATTTGCTGCTCAAACTCTGCCACTGAGGAGAAAGTCCCTTTGCCTCTAGCCACCATAAGTTTCACGCGGAGCATCGTCCAGGTGCATCCATCGCAAAAATCACCTTCTAAGCCTCTCCATAAGCGCCTAATTACGCACTTGTGCCAAACTGCTCTCAGTTCAGGGACTCTGCCGAATTCCTCCACCTCCGGCCATTCAGAAAGCACAGAAGTTACCTTTTCCAGGACAAGCCCGAGTGTGAGCATAACCAGCAGGTCAGTCTGAACCAGTGCCATCACGCCCAATGCGAAGCGAAGATCACGCTCATCCCCGAGGTAAGGGATGGCCCAGAGCAGAACAATAAACCAACAGCATCCTTCTGAAGCCTCCCTCATCTCCCAAGCATTGGAGCAACTACTGTCAGATCCAACAAACTTTCAAAACTTACCTAGCCCAGTGGAGCAAAAGCATCATATTCCGCTAATTTCTCTAGGACTCCCCTCGCTTGCGACTAGCTCAACAGTGAAAAATATCTACATGGGTAAACTTACAGCCTCCTGTCTACAGATCCTTGAGTTCAAGATAGAAAGAACCATGGAACTCACCCCAAAGCTGTTCAGGACACCAGAAGCGTCAAGGGAATCCCAGAAATGCAAGACACTAACAGCATCGAGGACCCACACTGTACAGTCATAAATGCAGCACAAACCTCCATAGCAGTGGCGTAGCTAGGTGGGGATGGCCATCCCCCAGTCATCGTCGGGCAAGCTAGCCCCATCACACACCCCCACGAGAACAAGAAATCAGTCAGCAGCCCTCACAGCCCCCCAACCATTCCTGGAACAAGTCATCCATCAGATGCCAAACACCCCCTGCCCCCTCTTACCTGCACCCGGGCGGCAAACTAAAGGGCCGCTCCGGGTGGCAGTATGTCTAGCTAAGCCACTGCTCCATAGC
This sequence comes from Lissotriton vulgaris, assembly GCF_964263255.1. NCBI lineage: Eukaryota > Metazoa > Chordata > Amphibia > Caudata > Salamandridae > Lissotriton > Lissotriton vulgaris. Next base: position 360,693,475 of record NC_141693.1, on the reverse strand, counting down.
AAGAGCACTTCTTTGGGCAGTCTACAAAAATGTAGGCACAAATCGACCTTCTGCATCCGATTGTGCAGCGCCCATTTAATTTAAGTACCAAGATCAATATCATCAAGGAGAGATTTTAAGACACCCTGGACCCCAAGACGTGCTCTTGTTCATGTGCAGCCATCATCAACAGGTGAGCTTCACTTCCTGAGAACCTCAGCGAGATAGTAACCACAGTCAGTGGAAAAAAACTGTAATATAGCACCTCCCAGCTTGAAAGTTCACTGCAGTGTCACCCAGCACCCTACAAGCATAGAGAGGGCACTCTCCAGCTCAATTACAAATTAAGTGACAGCCCCAAGCCCACTCATGATCCCTCGGTCCCAGTTGCGCTGTCAGAATCACCATCTTTCCTATTAAGGCCAAGCGTCTGTTCCGTGGCAGTGTCCAAAGGGGTGATCAACAACAAGGCGCCACCCAGCCCTGGGTTATCAGTGGTCCCTCTGTCAAGGAGGGATAAGAAAAAGCTGAGGAAACAATATAAAAAAGCCAAAGCTAAAAGAGTGGCGTTGCAGCCACCTACATCGAACCGTTACACTGGGAGCCAACACGTATGTAACGTTATACCGTATCTTCACCTCCAAAGTGAGTCCCTACAAATACTCATCAAGGGGAGGGGCACTGCCCAGGAGACAAAGATCCTTCTTGCCTCAGGAATATATTTGAATGTCAGGCCCCCGGTGAGTCAAATCCGCCCTTGAGCACCCGTATGAACAGGCACTCACTAAGAAGAATATGGATGCTAGTACCCAGTTCTCCCAGGCAAAGGCCCCAGGGAATGTAACATCTGAGCTGTCAGGAGACCCCCCCATGCTTGACCACATTGCCAGCTCTGCTCAACTGGCAGCCCCTTGTAGCAAAAACGGACAGTAGTCAAAAAGGAAATTTCAGGATAGGATCCCCAGGTTCTGCCCCCCTAATTCCATTCCAGGAAACAGATTGGAACCAGTGACACAGTCTCAAACGCAGCCCTCGGCACATATGAGGCAGTGTTTACCTTACGTATAACGCCAAAGGGCCATTCGAAATCCTGAACATGAGCAACATTCTATGCTTATTTAAACACACAGCATCTTTGGCCCTTATTCAGTCAGACAACCTTGAGAGGGTAATATTCCAGAATCTCCCTGGGGACATGAACACTGAATCTAGCCTGGTGGAGTTTTGGCAAAGGCAACACCAACTTACAGCTCTCAAGGAAGTGAAACAGCTTACGGATGGCTACAATACATCCAACCCACCAACCTAGAAAGATACCTGCACGTCTTTTATCCCTCTACATGGGGGAATGAGATCCTTTCTGGCTTGTGCGGCACAAACAGCACCAATAAAAGTGGGAGAAACCATCAAACATTGCCCAGGACTTCCAAGGATCTTAGAATAACTTGCAGCAACAGCCAATGGGTTGCACACTTCCAAACACCAATAGGGGACCCTGTGGGACTTGGAAGCCCCCTCAGGCCTCATCCCTAACATCGGTCTTAGACAGGTAGAAAAGAAATGCAACAGGGTTGTAGGAAGGTAGGATCCTTCTGCATGGTTACCCCCACTTTTTGCCTGGTGCTAAGCAGTTTTTGACTAGTCTGACTGGGATCATGCTAATCAGGAACCCAGTCTCTCTTCTTTCTTCATTACATTACATTTTTATGTTCAATACTTAGGGACATCCCAGATTGGATACTGGAGTACCCTTTTCAGTCCCTAGTATATGGTACTAAGGTACCCAGGGCATAGGTACTCCAGAGGTCCCCCATGGGCTGAAGCATGTATTATGCCACCCTTGGGAGACTATTCAAACTGTAACTACAGGCCTGCCATTGCAACCTGTGCAAGCTGGTGTGAGGGTGCCCCTGCATGAGGAGGACACCCCTACAGCCTACGGAGTCCATTCTTCCGGGTTGTAAGTGAAGCAGCCATATACCATATAGAGGGGCACTGTGTAATTACTCGATGACCATCTCGAAAACGACTTCAACAAATCCTATCATGTTTGGTATCAAACTGGAAGAGCCCTCCATTAAGCTCTCCATGCTCCCACTACCAGTCTTCTAGACCCGGACAACACCACATCGCTGCTGCCGACCAGAGACATGAGTCTGCCCTCCTCCTGCTGAGCCAAGCCCGAGCAGGGGAAGGCAGAACAATAGGTATTCTGTCACAGGGAGGTGTGACCACCTTCCAGACAGGATATAGTGTATTGGAGCCGGGTGGGTGGACTTGCCAGCGCCACTCAGTCTGCATGAGGGGCACATTTTGTGCCTCCTTACATATTCCAGCTCAAACCAGCTGTGGGAGCCATTGGCTCCTGCTCAGGCACGAAACTGAACAAAGGACATGGAAGTAACCTTCCCACTGTCCAGACCCTACCCAGGGAGGATCTTCTGAATTGTCCCAACCCTTTCCTTAAGGCACTTAAGGGCTTACCTGTGGGCTCCCTAGATAGGTCGTGGGACATGATTCAATTCAGACACCACTTCAACTTCTACCATCTGGGCACTCTGGACTTCGCTGGACTTCGTTTGGGCTTCTTTGTGCCTTCGTCTGTGCCTGTGCATCATACAGGAAACTTCCAAGGCCTGTGGGCATTCAAGACACTTGATGGAATCTCCCTTGAAGTGAAGTAGTCACTTCGCTGCATCTGCAGGCATCACAACCAAGCTGACTGGTCTGCTGATCTTGAGCTCCTACGGACACTGAAACATTCAAAAACACAGGTGGTGGTTCTCCACAGCTCTTGATGCCTGCCCTACCCTCTTACTATGTTTGAGGCCAGTATCCCTCGTGGGAACCCCAGGAACAGAACCCCTGTGCACTGCGTCGACTTGCCGTTGCCAAGGCTTGTTGGCCTCTTTCCATCAAGATCGTTGGGCTCTGAGTAGCCCCAACCTCGAGCATCTCCAATGACCAGAATCTTTGTTCACACCACATTTCTAGCATTGTGGCCGCATCTTTTAGTGAGCTGCTCAGAGTCCTCTTGCTACTCCAGTGCCCCCGGCCTGTGAGTCCTGTTGAGGGTCATCTTTGTTTCTGTTGGGCTCCCCTGATTGCTCGGGCTGTTAAAAAAGGGGTTTCAAAGACAACCAGTAACCAAAGACCCTTTTATGTTGCCCGGCGGTATCGCCTCTATGACCCACCAATGTTAATCAATGAAGAAGCAGGCGCTGGAGACTGGAAGGCAGGAAACGAGGATTTTATTCTCTCCGGAGGAGAACACATCAAGTCAGACAGCAAGTATCGTCACGAGGTGCTCTAACCACATCTCTGAGGCTTGGCCTCTTATACTAGGGTTTATGACCTTTATTGCACATAACACATTCTCGCAACACTTTGATGCTTGAAAGAACATCCTCGGAATCTCCCCTTCAGACCCGTTCCCACATACATTTACAGTTGGATTCCCCATCCCGGTCACAACAGGTGATGGTTGTCGCACAGCAGGGCATTCCGCCGATTCACGGAATGCATGGGGTTGATCGGATCTCATAGGGTGGGGGCTTTGATCGGCTCGAGGGTCTTTTGATAGGGAGGGGAAGCTTCCTACTGTACGGGGTAATAAACAGTATCCGCAGGGCCAGGTGGTGGCCTGGGAATAAGGAAGACAAACGGGGACACAGGAAAAGGGGGTTTACATCAAAAGGATCTGAGACCATGAAAGGAATGAAGGGAGGTGTCGCGCTGGGAACAGGATGGGGTTCTGTGGCGGAGCTGCGCTGAAGAGGGGTTTATGACCCAAGGCATGAGAGAGCGGGGGTTGTCAACGTGCGGGGGGATGTTTGCGAGGTTAGGAGAGAGAGAGACGCGCTGGCTATCAGCGAGGGGCAGGGAGGCCATGGTGCTCAAAATGGCTGCCGCTTACGCGCACGAATGGGCTCAAGAAGGGGCAAGATGGCGCCGATAATGTTGACGTTTGCAGTCTAATCTTTAACAGGGCCTGCCCTGATTCGCTTGCTTGTGGTGAGTCCCCTGGACCTTGCTGGTCCTGACATTACACCTTCTTCGACTTCTACGTGGGTTGCAACTGCCGAGGCTTGTTGGTGCTCCCGACGGATACCGACCCCATAGCACTCAATATCTGACGTGAGACAGTTCGTGCCCGGCTCCTGGTTTTCCTCAGCATTGGCTAGTCCTCACAGCTGCAGAGTCAAGGTCACTGTCAACTCTCCTGCAACACCCTACATTGGTGGACATTCATCTTCCAGGTCTCCGGGTTACACCTTAGTGACATAGACTATGTCCTCTCCTCTTGCAGGTACCTCTCAACTAGAATCCACCTTCGGAATCCACCGGACACTTTCTCCTTCTCCAGCAGCAGCACTTTCTTGAAGTCCTCCATTGGAAACAACACTTGTTTCCGACATCACTTCGCACCTATGCACCCGGCTTCCCTGGTGTAGGTAACGTGGGTACTAGGGTATCCACGGGTGGGGTGGCTCTCCAACCTGTCTTTCACTGGGTTTCTTCAGGGTCAACTGGGAAGGGTCCTTTACTTTAAAATTGCAATAGAGACGTATACGTTGATTTGTACGGAGCACGCGGTCGTCTTCCCACACTGCACACAACCTCAGTGGGGTTCCTAGTCACTCACTTTGAGTGGTTCCTCGGGACCCCAGCACTTCTAGGTCCTGTGGACATTGTCTTGACATGAGTCGTGGTTCTTATACCACTTTCTTAGTATATGCTTTGGTCCCTCCTGGGGTTCACTGTGTATTCTGTGCTATTTACGTGATTTCTATGCAAAGTATTGGGTGCATTGTGCATATCTCCAGGTAAGAGATATTTAAACGAGTTAGAGAGTATTATATAATAAATACATATTTTTATAAATACCTTGTGTGGTTCTTTTTCATTTAATCTACACTATAAGGTTGCATTTTGGTAAACCAAGCTGCTTTACACTCCTTCTGGACTAAGCCTGAAGGCTGCTCTCCACAGCTACCACTTAGAGAGCTTTTTATAATTGTCTAAAACCTCCTAAATCACCATAAGGGTTGCTTGGGCTGGTGCAGGGTGTCCACTTACATAAGTGTTCATCGTATACCAGGCCAGCCTCTCACAAGGGTGGACTGCTGCTCCTAGCAATTAACAACAATCTCATGGAATTTAGTGAGCTTAAGAGAGTTTTTGAGGTAAAAGCTGCGCTTGACTACCTTCTCTACTGCAACATACTGTGTCTTCACAGAGCTACGGCAACCATGATGCTTCCAGGATATTACAAATTTCATCGTACTGCCGCAGGACATAACATATTTGGGCGACCATCAAATCGCCTTTCCATTTTTATCAAACATGCTCAGAAAATAGTGGCTACTGTAATAACCATCGAGTCGCACATCCTCCAAGTCCTGCTTATCGAAAGCATAAAGCTCAATTCTCCACTCCTAATTTTGTTGCTAGTCAACTCCTACTTCAGTCCCGCACTGCTCCAGAAAAACAGGCTCCAGACTTTCTAGCAAGTACGATTTATGAGCTGTTGACTAAATATGAGTCTCATCAGGCAATCATAGGACTTTAATATCAGGGGCCTGAGCTAGCCTGTTAACTCTCTTGAGCCGTCAGGTGTGGCTGCACCCCTACATGCTCTCCTATTCAATTACAACTTCAGCTCATCCCAAGTCTTAAAAGAAGCGCCCTCACCCCTTTGGTGTCATAACCCCACTTTCAGGAACACCTCCCCAATAGATTACATCATTGTCAGCAAAGGGCTGGCTTCTATGCTCCAGGAATTTGAAATCGATGACAGGAATGAAAGTGACCATAGACTCCTGCGCTTAACAGAGCAACTTGTCTCTACTGATAAATTATCAATGCCTTTGCTTGAGGAACCAACAGGGGATGAGCGCCACAAAGTCCTCCACAGAATCAAATGGTCAACCACACTAGAGGTCAAACTTCTAGCCTGAGTAGAGGAAAGAAAGTCAGCTACCAACTCATCCCGACGAAAAACAGCACTAGGGCACTCGGAGGACCTTGTAGCAGACCTCCAACAGACACTGGGGAATGGCCAAAGGAAACCTCCGAGTTCCTTAATTCCAACACACACCCTTCGTCATTCTAAAGAGCTAATTCCCTGCAAATGTACTCTCTGCAGGGCCCTGATTACCAGGAGAAGAGGCAATACACCAGGAGACGACCACTCCATCACCCATCTCAGGGCAACTTATATGAGACAGTATGGCAGCACAAAAAGGAGCACATCAAAGCAGAGTGGCCCCACATTGTTACGCTACTAAAAGTCACTCCTGACAGTGGAGGCACAAAAATCACAAAAAGAAAGTGGTGTGGCGGAAAGGAAGCGGATCAGTCATGTGGAGCAGTTATACACAACCAGACAGGCAACAGCAGCAGCCCCTTCATCAACCCTCCCTACCCCAGACCCCTGGGTCCAACATGGCATGCCAATCACAGTAGGCACAGTAATTGGTACAATTAAGAAAATGAGGAATGACGGGTTCCTGGGCCGAATGGGATTCCTTCTACCATGTTTAAAACAGTGCAAGGCTTCTGGCAGACAATTCTAACAGCACTTTTCAAACACGCTTTTGTCACTTTTTTGTCACAGCAACAATACCAGCCCCTTGGAGGGGATGAATACTCTTCCCCATTTCTAAAAAGGGAGACCACTACCCAGCAAAGCATAGGCTCATAGCTCTCATTGATCTTGAAGCCAAGGCCTACACCCACATCATAATTTCAAAAGAGCTGGAAATATGGGCAGTGGGAAAAGGAATCTCTTGCTCTACCAATCCGGATTCAGGCCAGATAGCTCAACAATACATCTACAGAAGCGGTCAGGAGTAAGCAACTACCTTTGTTCTGTTGCTTCATCGACTATAGCCCTGCCATTGACAGGGTGAATTTGGGCAGGCTATCGGGGAATCTAGCCGCATGGGGGGTCCTGCCCCAGCTCTTCAGGGCGATCATATCATTATATCAGGGAATGTGGGTCCAGATTAAAACAAGCCTCACCACAACCACCGCCAGTGTGCCTACCAATGACGGGCTTAAACATGGCTACAGGTTGGCCCCCTCCTTTTCAATCTGTATACCACAGAAATGGGAGCAGCCCTGGAAGGAGCCAGTTTAGTCACACCAAGGCTGGGAAGACTGCATCTCCTCATCTTGCCGTGTGCAGATGAAACCGCCATCATGGACCACACCAGAGTCGGCCTGCCGCAAGCTCTCAATGCACTCCAGCACTAAAATCAAGTGAACAACCTACATGTTAAACAGAACAAAAACAAGGTTGTTGTGTTCAGCAAGTTCCCGCACAAAAAACAAACTAACTGGCAGCTGGGAAACCTACAAATTGCGACCATTCCAGCTTATGATTACTTTGGCTCTTGGAAAGTGCCAAACCGGCCGTCTACCTAAGGCAACTCAGAACTAAGGCTGCCACTGCCATCCACACACTGAAGCACCCCAGCAACAGTCTACGAAGCCCAACTTTTGAATTCATGTTTACAGTTTTTACAGCAAATTTGATCCCGGCTCTCAACTATGGCCTCTTGGCATTTCCTGGTGCTCTTGACAAGTCTCTAATGAACTCCTAGATCAAGGTGTATAAGAAAATTCTGCTTCCCCCAGCATGCCAGAAGAACAAGGCTGAGGCTGGAGCTGGGCCTCGAGAGCCCAGACCTTGAGGGCAAGGGCAATTTAATAAAGTTCCATCCTAGGGTCCTGCGAGCCCCAGAGACTTCACTCAAAATCCATCTGAAAACAGTCTTTGACTGAGAGGGGTCTCCCTGGCAATCACGGCTAGCAACCGCAAGGAGCACTCTGAAGATCAGAACAGACCGCCTGCATATCCAAGGAATTGCATTCTCAGCCTCGAAAAAACTGTGAACAGGCAGGTGTTATTAACTATCTTTGAACAGGACAACGAGAGTCTTTGTGCCAGCCCCCTGACCGAGGCGTTGGACGCATCTTACATCCTGGGGAAGGCAGACACCTATTTTCAACAAGCACTCTAAACTCAGGCTTTTAAGAAAATTCTCAAAATGAGGCTTATCTCTCTGCCAATTTCAGATTTTAATCCTGCCTCGGCCTATCAAGAGGAGGCAATTTCATGCAGGCTATACAACTATCATAAAGAATCTAGGCTCCATCTGCCGTGCTGCTACCCCAAACTGACTGTGAAGGGATACTGCCTGCTCCTCCCCTTCTTTTGGTCTAAAGGCATCAAGCGCTGCAGAGGGGCCTCTGATCGGTTCTTCTCTGTAAACACGCCAAGCACCCTATCCAGACTAGGGAAATTTATGGACCTCATTCATCTCTCACAACTCATTGAAGTGATGACAATAGCTACTGGCCACACAACATAGGCTCGGCATTCAGAGGTCAGCTTTCAGGAGAGCTGCCAACCAGCACTGACAACTTCAAGGGATACACGCAGTGCTCTACACGGTCATGCGTCCCGCACTATGGAGACCGCCAGCCTTGAGCTTCTTGCCATCCTTACCTAGTGGGACAAGGGACGCCCTACCAGCCATGATTAAAACATTCTGAGGTGCCAGTCGTCAGCAGCCTGAGCCCAAGCAGCAGGAGGCTTTACCCATTTGCACTTTGCACATCACACTTTATCCCTCTACCCTCAAAACCTCGGACACTGCTCTTTAATTTCTAAGGTGCTTAAACTATTTGAACTGATTTTATGAAACACCACACCCAGCACTATTTTAAAATCTCTTGCAATACTACCCGGTTGTCGTATCTGGCGTTTTATTTTATGTGTAATTGTATTTTATTCATGTAATGATTTTAATTAATCGAACATGGTTAAAAATGCTACTAACTAGTAACTAAACTGCTGAAAAGCTTCTTCCTTAAAAGGCAGGAAATACATTCTCCGGTTCCTTCTTGCGATTCATCATTGGTTCTGAAGCTCTCAGGGGAGCCCTTTTGAGCCTTTGGGACAAGTATACCTGAAGCTCCTCTCTTACAAGGTTCTATTTAATATAGCAAGTTCATCAAGGAGAAGAATTAGTCAACTGGGGCCTTTTGTGATAAGATCTTTTTCTAGTTTTTTTTCCAGTCAGTTTAGCTCTTTGCCTGAGTCCTGGTTTTATTCCTCAGATTCCTTTTGCTTTTAATTGTCAATATTATTAGGTTTTTCCAGTCAGTATGCTTTCTTAATCAACTTCACAGGAGGAGCAGTTGCACACTATGGATGCTCACAGGTCTCTTGCGATTTATTTATCTAGAACTCAGTCATTCAGAAAGGTTGATTACCTTTTTGGAATTTTTTTCATTTCTGGACGAGGTTCATGACCTTTTCCTGCTACATTAAGTGGATGGTTTAAGCATGCCATCATTCCAGCTTACAACAGACAGGAAAACTATTTATTAGGAGAGGTGGAAGGGAGGTCAACTAAAGGAACCACACCTCTTTGGCGGCAATGAAGGGAGCATCAATGTTCGACATATGCAGTGCAGCCGCCCCCCCTAATACTTTCATGCAGCATTGCAGACTTCAGTTGGGAGGAATGGTTTGGTTATTGAGCCCTGAATTCTGGTGTGAAGCCGTAGGCACTTAATCAATTTCTGCACAGTATATAACATTGTTGTATTTTTGTAGTGCGACTAATATTTGAAGCTCATTTCTAAGCTTGGGCATCGGCTCACTATGTAAGGACTGGGATGAGAAAGACGGGCAAGGAAATAATGGTCCAGTTACTTACTGGTAATCTTCATTCTTCCTCATCACTGTCCAAGTTTCCAATCCCTGCCAACCCTATATTTCTGCATCAACTTCATTAACTTGGGGAGCTTTGTAATACAGGAAGCGGGAATAGTTGACTTCCTCCTTATGGGAATTATGGGAGTGATGGTGGAATGAAGGCACATCCAGGAGAGTTGGGAAACAGGCGTTTGTACTCGGTGAAGGTCTGCACTTAGGACTGAATGCGCAATATGTGAGGACTGTGACGAGGAAGACCAGGACTAGGAGTAATGAAGATTACCGGTACGTAACCGAGGCAAGCCTCAACAAGGGACATATGCTTTACTTTTTCTTTAAAAGCATTCTTGTGATAACCACAAGCTTGTGAACTTGTAAAAATGTGTATGAAAGGAGTTCAGTGTTCTTGGCATGCACGAGTGTGTAATGCAGTGAAGCTGTCCTCTACATCCCACCATTCTTTGTTGGGGAACGAATTTAAATCTACTATCAACTGCTACCTGACTGAGGGCAGATAGGAAAACCTTCTTGTTGAGTGTCATTTGAAGATGTCACAATAACTGAGTCCACTTTTTTCATTTTTCAACCATACTCTTCCAGAACTGACATGTCCTACCTAAAACGAAGTGCATGACTGCCTCAGCACTTTTGATCCGCCCGCCCCACAAACATTTTACTGGAATGCACTCTGGCTCTGCTATGGCCCCTCTGGGCTTTTCAAATGTTAGCTCTGATGGCTTATAATTGAGACATTTTTTAACACACTCTGACCTCTCGGTGAATGGACACCTGGCACATACCCACGGCCAGGTGAGGCAGGTGAGGACCAAATTACGCAGCAGGGTAAACTAAGTTATGCAGCAAGAAAAGTGTAAAGTAATGATGAACCAGGTAGCCAAGGTTTGTATGTTGAAAGATGGTATTTATTCCAATTATAAGTACACAAATAGAGAACCCCACCAGGAGTAATATGATCTCCGCTCAGCCCGTTCAAGCCCGTTCAGCAACTGACATTCATGCAACATTCGAGCATTCCACATTCTATACCCACACGCACAGGCTGAGAAGCACTCTACAAAAAGGCAAATAATGCTGCGGAATGCCGCACATTTTGTGACAGTTTTACTTCATTCTTTTTTTATTTTTACACTTCCTAACTTTACCTGGGCATACCTTGCACCTCATTAGTACCAGTTTAACACCCACATATAGCAATAAGCAACAGAAGGGTGACCAGTCAACCCTTTCAAAGGGCCTTCCAAGGCGAGACAACACGTGTTGCTGCATTTTTAGTAACAACCTTTGAACCGTTAAAGCTAGAAACAATTTTTTTTTTAATCTGCAGATTATGCAGCAGATTGTGGTTAATGTATCGAGTGCAAACAAACCCGTAATAAAGCTTAAAACACTGAGCCCGAACAATTGCATTATTCCAGGAGCCCTGCATATACTTGACTGACTAGGTGCTTCGTACTTGTGACTGCCTCTACTCAGCTCAATTCTCACCTTTAAAATACAGACTATTCCAGCAAGTGACGCTCTCAGCCATAAACCTGTCACTAAACCGCCTTTGGCACAGTGGCTTCCTCTATAGCACAGTGGGTTCCCACCATACCGGCCATTTGCTCATGTTTTAAAAAGTCTCCCAAGGCCCAGACATGATACGTAAATATAACTCCCTATAAAGTAATCTGTATTAATTTGTTACATGACTTTTATTTATTTGTTTATTTATTTAGCAGTCAGGAATCATTAGGGCAGTTCTAGAGGACGTTTTAAAGTGCTTTTTTGTATTTTTCTGTTTGGAGTGTGTACTGATAAAGGAGAAAAACACCAGTTTTAGTTAGTGATTGTCCTCATTTTTATAGTGGTCGGGCTTTTAATATATCGGTCAATGTGACAATGTCCCTGGAAAATCGTCAGGCTAAGAACACCCTCCATATCAAGGCAAAGATCTTGATTTATAGGCAGACTGACCCTTCCTTGCTCGCTTGGCAGTACACTTCCTAACCACTGTGGCCTTGAAGCGTGAACTAGCACGTGATTGTCATTGTCACGCTCGTCACGGCCACTGCAAGGTCATGACGTCGCCAACATGGCGGGACGCAAAAGGTGTCGCAGGTGGCAGAGCCGGCGTTTGAAGTTCCAGATGGAAAGAATAGGAGAAAGAAAGAAAGGCAAACAGAGGTGGAGATAAAGAAAACGATAGAAAAGGGGTTAACGGCTTCACCGAGGAGATCAAAGCTGCTGAGACATGAAAGAAAGAAGAAAAGAAGCCTTAATCTAAGGTAAATATCTCAGGAAACCACAGAGGGTAGGGGAACCCAAGGCAGGGGACGCCCAGGTGACAGAGGGTGGAGGTAGGTCGGGCGCGGTGATGGAGGCTTGGGGGGGGGGGGGGGGGCGAAAGAACTGTGGAATATCAGGACATGTGAATGGAGTGGGAGCATGTTCACTCACCTCTTGTCTCAGTACTAGACTACCTGCATTTCATTAGATCTTACAACTTATTCACTGCTGTAAATACCAATTGTACAATTTATGTTTCTGCAATTATTTACCATTTTTTAATTCTCTACCTTTTGTAATGATATTTGATCCTTTTGAACCCTGTGTAAATATACATGAAAAAACATATGCCTACTGTAAAGCTCCCTAGCATCTTTGGGTAATGGCTATATAAAAATTCATAGATACATAAAATAAATAAATAGGAGGACAGCAGGGAGAACCTTTGGGTAGGTAAGAGAGGGAGAAATAGATACTTATAGACCCAGGAGAGGTGAGCCAAGGACAGAAATACACTGAAGAATACAGGGTTGGCAGCAGGCACGCAATGCCCATCAGGATTAAAGGAATTCAGTTTTCCACCACTGCTGCTGGCCCTCCACACCAACTGCGGCCCGTGCAAATAAGAGCGGTGGGGCCGGTTGGGCAGGGGCGGGTGGGTTGACAGACGACGCACAGGGAACATTATATATTTATTCATTTTTCCTTCGTCATCGTCTGTCGATACCCCCACCGCCCCACCACTTTTACCTGCATACACCGCCACACTCTCTACCCCCCAACACCCCACCACTCCGTGATTGATTCTGCAGCTTGCAGGACACGCACATTTCTTTACCTGATGTGTACTTGACTGCAGTCTGCAGGGGAGATGGGGCCTTAATGATAGCCTCTTACAAAGTACTTCGCAACTGCTCCAGAAGTTGAGGGCCCTGAAATATTATGGGAACTGTGATTCTAAGTGCACTGTGGGCAGGGGAGGTGGTTTGGGGATTGGGTCAGGGCCATAGTATAAAATTACTAAGAATACTGCACCTATTCTGTTGGTCTTTTACCTTCAGGTAAATGCTTATACAATCTGACGGATCACTGAAATAATATCGACCTCACAAATATCGAGGTGACAAAATATCGTTGACAAAATATCGATGGACAAAATATCGACTGGCTATCTTTAAACAGGTAAGTACAAAAATATCGACTCCAAAATATCGAGTTACTAAAATATAGACTGTAAAAAATATCGTTTTTTTTAAATGTCTTTAAATGAAGTTAATACTAATGTAATAATAAATATGTTTAGTCTAAACTTACTTTAAATTATTAAAATAATGTTATATTAATAATTATTTATTTTAAAATAAAAATAAATCTAAAAAAATAATACATATATATTTATATATATTTTTTTATATTAAATAAACATATATATTAATTTTACCGTAGCATTTCAAAATAGTTAACAATTATTATAACAACTGTAGTGAATTCTACAATAGCTAAAGCGTTGGATAGCATAGGGGTAAAATTTACTATTCCCACTCCAGTGGATGCAACAGTAGGGAAAGCGTTGGATAGCGTAGGGGTTAAAATTACTATTCCCACTCCAAAGAGTGCAACAGTAGGGAAAGCGTTGGATAGCGTAGGGGTTACAATTACTATTCCCACTCCAGTGGGTGCAACAGTAGGGAAAGCGTTGGATAGCGTAGGGGTTAAAATTACTATTCCCACTCCAGTGGGTGCAAAAGTAGGGAAAGCGTTGGATAGCGTAGGGGTTAAAATTACTATTCCCACTCCAGTGGGTGCAACAGTAGGGAAAGCATTGGATAGCGTAGGGGTTAAAATTACTATTCCCACTCCAAAGAGTGCAACAGTAGGGAAAGTGTTGGATAGCGTAGGGGTTAAAATTACTATTCCCACTCCAGTGGGTGCAACATTAGGGAAAGGGTTGGATAGCGTAGGGGTTAAAATTACTATTCCCACTCCAAAGAGTGCAACAGTAGGGAAAGCATTGGATAGCGCAGGGGTTACAATTACTATTCCCACTCCAGTGGGTGCAACAGTAGGGAAAGCGTTGGATAGCGTAGGGGTTAAAATTACTATTCCCACTCCAGTGGGTGCAAAAGTAGGGAAAGCGTTGGATAGCGTAGGGGTTAAGATTACTATTCCCACTCCAGTGGGTGCAACAGTAGGGAAAGCGTTGGATAGCGTAGGGGTTAAAATTACTATTCCCACTCCAGTGGGTGCAACATTAGGGAAAGTGTTGGATAGCGTAGGGGTAAAAATTACTATTCCCACTCCAGTGGGTGCAACATTAGGGAAAGCGTTTGATAGCGTTGGGGTTAAAATTACTATTCCCACTCCAGTGGATGCAACAGTAAGGAAAGCGTTGGATAGCGTAGGGTTTAAAATTACTATTCCAACTCCATTGGATGCAACAGTAAGGAAAGCGTTGGAAAGCGTAGTTGTAAAAATTAAATTAGTAAAAATTACATATTAACCAATTAATCAATTATTATAAAATAATTAACAATTATTATTAAATTAATTAACACATATTAATTAATTAACAATTATTTACTAATTACTATCAATAATTATATTTACATATTTAATTATTATTAATTAAATTACTTCCCACCCTATTCCCCTATATTCCCACAACCCGCTACTGCATTAAATTAGTAAAATTTACATATTTAGCAATTAATCAATTATTATTATTTATTTTGCAATTACTATTAAATTAATTAACACATATAAATTAATTAACAATCAATTTTGAATTAATATCAATTAATAAATTTACATATTTAATTAATTATAATTAAATTACTTCCCACCCTATTCCCCTATAAACCCACAACCCGCTACAGAATTACATTACGCAATAATTATAAAAACAAAATTCATTTAATAAAATTATTTATAACATAAATACACACTTTTCACACATATTATTACATAAAAATACACTATAAAATATTATATATTATTAAAAATTCGATATTTTTGCTATCTATATTTTATACAATCGATATTACTTCACTTACCTTAAAAACTATATTTTTGTAGTCGATATTCTGTCCAGTCGATATTTTGTCCAGTCTATATTATTTACTCGATATTATGATCAAACGATATTTTGGACTCGATATTATGTCTGTGCACCCAATCTGACATACTCACCTTAAATGGCAAGGATTGGCAAATCCAATAGTTCTCACCTATGCAAGAGCTAATGACTTCAGTAATGTGTTTTAGCCATGTTGTACTCCAGCGTGGCTGTTGTTCAGCATGGCTAATAGTTAATGGCTTAGAGGATAGTGGCGTGGAGTGTCATAGAGTGTATTGGCATAGAGTGTTGCAGAGTATAGTGACGTAAAGTGCAGCTGCATAGAATTTAGCTGCATGCAATGCAGCTTCATAGAAGGCAGTGGAATAGATTAGAATGTTGCACAATCGAGTGCAGTGGTGCAGTGTGGAGTGGTGCAGAGTAGGCTAGAGTGGTGTAGAGTACAGTGGTGCAGAGTAGAGTAGAGTGGCATAGAGTGCAGTGGCATAAAGGGGTGCAGAGTAGAATGGCGTAGAGTGGTGCAGAGTATAGTGCTGTAGAGTGCAGTGGCGTAGAGTGTAGTCATGCAAAGTAATGTGGCATAGATAGGTGTGATATACAGTGCATTGGCATAGAATAAATTAACACGGAGTAGAGTGGCGTTGGTGATGTTGAGCAGTGTTGCAGAGTAGTGTGTCATATAGTACAGTGGTGTAGAGTGGCGTAGAGTGCATTGGCTTAGACTGCAGTGGAGTATAGTGCTGAGTAGAGTCGCATAGAGTGTATTGACATAGATTAGTGGAGTGCAGTGGTGTAAAGCACAGTGGCTCAGAGTAGAGTGGTGCATAGTAGAAAAGAGTGCAGTGGCATAGAGTGGTGTACAGTGGCGTGGAG
This sequence comes from Lissotriton vulgaris, assembly GCF_964263255.1. NCBI lineage: Eukaryota > Metazoa > Chordata > Amphibia > Caudata > Salamandridae > Lissotriton > Lissotriton vulgaris. The sequence continues at coordinate 360,677,522 of NC_141693.1, read as the reverse complement.
TGGCGTAGAATGGATTGGTGTAGTGTTGCAGAGTATTGTGGAGTAGAATGCCTTGGCATAGAGTGCAGCGGCATAGAATTTAGAGGTGTACAATGCAATGTTGTAGAATGTAGTGACATAGATTAGGGTGGTACATAGTAGAGTGCAGTAGCATAGAGTACTGTGGTGCAGAGTGAAGTTGTGCAGAGTAGAGTGGCATAGAGTATAGTGGCATAGAGTGCAGTGGTATGGAGTAGAGTGACGTAGAGTAGATGAGAGTGCATTGACATAGTGTGGTGCAGAGTGGAGTGGCGAAGAAGGCAATGGCATAAAGTGAAGTGATGCAGAGCGGAGTAGCATAGAGTGCAGTGATGCAGAGTAGAGTAGAGTACATTTGCATAGCGTGCAGTAGTGTAGAGTCCAGTTGGAGAGAGTGCACTTCTGCAGAGTAGAGTATCGTTGAGTGAAGTGGTGTAGAGTGGCTTATAGTGCAGTGGCATTGAGTACAGTGAAGCAGAGTAGAGTGCAGGCTATAGAGTGAGTTGCATAGATTACAGTGGTGTACAGTACAACAGTACAGAGTTGAGTAGAGTGGTGTAAAGTGCAGTGGCACAGAGTAGATTGTTTCAGAGTAGAGTGTAATGGCATAGAGCAACGTGTTGTAGAGTGCAGTGGCATAGAGTACAGTTGTGCAGAGTAGATTTGAGTGGCACTCAGTGGATTGGCATAGAGTGCAGGGGCTTATAGTGATGTGGTACAGAGTAAAGTGCATTGGCGTATAGTCTATTGGTATAGAATGCAGTTGCATAGAGTGCAGTGTTGCAGAGTGGCATAGAGCGGAGTTGTGCAGAGTAGAGTGCAGTCGCCTAGACTGTAGTGGTGTAGAGTGGAGTGGTGCAGAGTAGTGTGGCATAGAGTGCGGTGGCGTAGAGTGGAGTGGTGCAGAGTAGAGAGGCGTAGAGTGAAGTGGAGTAGAGTGCAGGGTAGCAGTGAGTGCAATGGCGTGGCGTAGTGTAAAGTGGAGTGGTGCAGAGTAGAGTGCAGTAGCACGGAGTGGTATAGAGTAGAGTATGCATTGGGTGGCAGCACACTGCAATTACAGACAACACATTGTCAATTGAAATTACCATTACATTTGCACAGACATACAGTTTTATTAATACACCGCGCACAAACAATAATGTGTGGAATTGGATTCACCTAGTGTATTGATTTGTTTTCATCATATCAAAGTATATGTTTCTAACACACTTCATAATTAACAAAAAATGTGCTTCATTTGTGCTTTCATAATTCTGATATATTCTGAAATGCTTGAAGTCAATTTTATTGTTATGTGCTAGAAAACAAAACTCTTCCCTACTCCCAGTATCCAGCAAGATTGTCACATAACTCCTCTCACTTTGAAGTCAGAGAAAGAAAAGTAAACACCAAGCTCCCTTGCAAGACAGCGTCTGACATTTGACCTCTGTCTTTAAATGCACAGCAAATGTGACAAGATAAGACCAGATTTACAGGACTGTTTACCGAAAGGCGCGCTCTTGGAAAAATACAAGGAGAATTAGAGTGAAAAGGCTTTACTCTTTGGGAGGGAGGACCTCATACGGGGCAGCCTAAAACAAATAAAGCCAGCATGTAGAAAGCCAAAAAATGTGAGTTACAAACCAAAAAGCCAATGGTGAGCAACGGGTGGAATGAATTCCCAGGGAAGGTCTCTGAATGTCTCCAAGATGTCTTTAGCATCACTGCGCTGTCCGGTAGGCTTCGACCTAAAAAATAAATGAAGTTAAAGTAATCTGTGGGAACTGCATTCTTATGAAAACTCTGTTGGTTAACCTGATCACTGTAGATGTCTGTGTGTTAACCAGACAGTAACACAAATCTCAATCCTGGTTTGTGCACTGGGGAATAGTGACACATGTTCATAGCACTACCAGGTCCCAGCCTGCAAATGAAAGTACTTTGAATACGAACGTAATTATTTAAAAAATGGATTGCACACAGTATATGATAGGCTGCGGCAAAATGTGCAAAGAGATCATCGAGGAAATTTAAAAAAATGCGATGCAACGCAGTACAGCAACCAGAGACTGTAAAACAGTGAAGTCTACAAAGATATTGTGCAATTTGTTTTTCCGCAAGCATTGGTGGACTTCAAGCTGCCAGAAGACTACGCACATATTCTTGCACCTGAGTGCAAGGATGAGTGCGTTCTATCAAGCAAACGTTTTCTACAGGAAAGGTTGCCTTCCAGTACAAAAACTATGCTTGAATACTTTACACAACTTTTTATATATGCTGTATTATGCAGCACACATGCAAGCTTTGAAAGTATTGATAAAATAAAATATTTATCCTCGATACACCTACTTTGAGGAGGTGTAAGGTTTTAGCACAAATCCCTATTTTTAGTTGTTAAAAGATAGGGATTTGTGTCAAAATCCATGTGTCATTCGTGTGAACACTCATGTACCATCCATGGAAGCCCCCTTGATTCAAAGTAGTGCCTTACTTTGGCCATCTTTCCAACACAAATCCTGATTTGCATTGGAAAGTAAATAGCACATCAACACTTTGAGCAGAATGTGCGTAATAAAAGTGATGGAAACTTGGCTCAAATTGGTAGTAAATATAGGCCTTAGTGTTTAAGACAAAACAAATGTGTTAAAAAGTGTGTCAAAGATAGATTGTTGGGGCAGAAAAGTCCCTTGCACGGTATTAGATTAGCATACCTGCCCTAAGGGCCCTGCTGCAGTGAATTCTGTATCCCTGGTAATGATGTTTGGTCATGAATCAACACGACTCGTGTGCTTGAGCTACGACCTAGGACTGTCTCATGGATTGTGACCTGCTTAGACCATGAGAGGCGCCCAAAGCGCTACCCTCAAGTGCTGAAAGGCTACTGCCTTCATCAGGAGTTAAATAGTATGAGCATGGTGGTGGCAGCATAAAGTGTTTTTAGTGATCAGTAGAGTGAACAGGCCTTTTTCTCTTGTTCTCTTGTGTCAGCCGAGTGGTGTCACCTGGCCCACTCTGGTAAAGTTCCTCTGCTATGTGCTTAACTCACCCTTGGCCTGCATTGGATTGTTTGCAATGCTGGGATGTATGTGCCCCTGTGAAAATATTGGGTTGCATCAGGAAATAGCTCATGTGGTTACGTGTGCACACTAAGATACATGTGTTCCTGTGAGGAGGTGCAGTGCATCAGGAAGTATGGTGTGTGGTTGAATACGCGCGCTGGGATTCATGTATGCCTGTGAGAAGGTGCAGTGCATCAGGAAGTAGGATGCGTGGTTGCGTGTGTGCACTGGTATACATGTGTGCCATGTGGGAAGGTGCAATGCATCCGGAAATTGTGTGTGTGTCCTTTGGGATACATGTGCCTGCCTTACACCTACCCACCTCACCTAACACCCCCCCTCATATAACAACCCCCTCCCCCCGAGAAGCTTTGGACTGCTTGACTCGCACTACCAATGAGAGTTAAGTGCTGACAGGGTACTTGGCCCAGTTGCTTAGAGCCCCTAGTAGACCGAGTCACAGGACATCAGGAGTAAAAGGCTCAACCACCATTGTTGAGCCCAGTAATTCCTGCTTGCCCCGTGGCCCTCTAAAACGGGTTCAGACATAAATATTTTTTTAGTAATATTCAATCAGATTGTACCTACCTAGCACAAACTTTTAAAATAAGTTTCCATTAGGATTAGGACGCACTCCAGAAATCATCTGATAGCACTCGTACATTACATCACAAAAAGAATAAATGTTTGTCACTATGAAGCCTAAAATGAATTAATCAATTAAAGCCATACACTGGCTCCCAAGTAGCCGGTAGATTTGCTGATTAACCAACTGTACACATGTGCATTCCTTTTGAGTAGAAGGCACCCTGGCGAGCCGGAATATTTGCAGATTAGCCAATTATACACATTTGCATTCCTTTTGAGTAGAATGCACCCTGGCGAGAAGCCTTGCTTCTTATGCTTTCTGCCGAAGGTTTTATGGAACAGGTAACCCTCCTCCTATCCGTTTCAGCCAGAGGCAACTGAAGAACAGGAGTATCTGTTGTAGAATGGTTGTATTTTTAAATTTAAAAAAGTATGAGAACTGCTATTATAAAATGAAAACCGAATGGGATTATTATTTCCCATAGATCTTGCCCACTTCAGCCACCCAACAGCCATTAACAGGTAGAGGAGGCTTTGTTTGTTTTTTCATTGCTTCTTGTGCCTCATGCTGTTGTGCTCTCTCTGGCTAATCAGCTCACTTGCAAGATGACTATAAAAGACTTGGGCCCGATTGGGAACTATGTGAAGCAGAATTCCTGGATTTACCGGGTTTGGGAAAAGGAGCGATTGATGGACAGAATGCAGAACAATGTCATACATTCACCCCAGTACAGAGACCTGGGCCTAAATCCATCGTTTTTTTGCTCACCATGCCATTCCAGTTTGGACCCAGCCATATGCCAATCAGTCTTGACTCTGCCAAAGAATGATGATAGATTAAACCCAGATCAGTTGACTGGGGGTGAGTGCTTGCAATGTTCAACACTCCGTCCATCATCCTCTTTGGTTTTGCTTTACCGGGTTTGGGAACAATAAGCTAGATTTTACCAGCCAGAAAATCTAGCAAGGAAAATCAGTGTTGGAAAAGGCTGTGCTTTTGCCCCGGCCCCTTTCATACGCCCTAGCCACACCTCAGACCTGGTAGCTAACATTCTTCACTCCTTCCTTCACCTGCTCCCGCTATCCCCGCTTTGCAATAGCCCCCTACACTCTTTTACTGCATCCCCTGCACACTTTTACCACTTGCTCGGACTTCAAAGAAAAATAAATACCATGTGAAATAGCTCCGGGTAAATCCGGGTCCTCACAGTAATTCTCTATTTCGTAAGGATTAACTCATAATTGCATGATACTGAAATGAAAATGAAAAGAGGAATTTATATAGTGGTGTAATACCCGGAGGTGTCTAGGTGCTAAACAGACAAGCAAGCAGACGTCGAACTGTGAAGGTATGCTAGTAGAGCCAGGCTTTTAAGCGCTTCTTGAATTGAAACAAGTTGAGTTCTGTTTTTGAGAGAAATCGGCAGGGAGTTCCAGAGTTTGGCAGTGGCGTAGGTAAAGCTTTTTCCTCTCCATTTTACTTTGTATACCTTGGGGATCGTCAGGTTGCCACTGTCTGTTGATGTCAGTGATCTCGCCGGGATATAGGGTTTGAATAATTGTGACAGTTGCCAAGGGCCCGTTGAAAGAAATACATAAAGCTTTGAACTGAATACGCTTGCTGATGGACAACCAATGTAGCTCTGCAAGAGCCTTGGAGACCGAATCATATCGAGTGAGCCCAAGCAGGACTCTAGCTGCAGCATTCTGAGTCATCTAGAGTTGATGTATACTGCGCTTGCTCGCACTAGTGGGAAGGGTGATGCAATAGTCCAGAATAGAGCCAATTAAAGCTGTGACTACTGTTTTCCTTAGTTCAAATGGAATAAACGGAAGTACCTTTTTCAGGATTTTAAAAATGAAAAAGCAAGCCGCTGTGGTGTGATTAATCTGGGATTCAATGGAAAGCTTGGTGTCGAAGAGAACTCCAAAGTTCTTTACCTTGCTAGCTGGTTTTGAGGGAGGACCCATATGATTCGGCCACCAGCTGTCTGATTAGATGACTGGTGTGTTCCCAAAAAGCATAACTTCCGTTTTTGATGTGCTGAGTTTTAAACAGTTAACCTGCATCGACTTCCGTATGTGGCTCATGCAGTCTTTAACTCGAAAAGCAGTATCCGCAGAAGAGCTGTTAATGGACACAATTATCTGCTTGTCATCCGCATAGGATACCTATGTAAAACCAAAGCTTCTTAGCTTGGCCAGGGGGGTAAATTACAAGTTAAAAAGGGTGGGGCTTAACAAAGAGCCCTGTGGGACTCCACAAGGTAGTGAGAAAGCCAGGAAAATAAAATCCATCATGTGCCACTGATTGTGTCTCATTGGACAGAAAGAATCTAAGTAGGAGGAGTGCTGTATCCCTGATTTCCAGTGAGGCGAGGCGCTAAACAAACACATCGTGGTTGACCGTGTCAAATGCCACTGAGAGATCTAACAGGATAAGGGCAGCGCTCCCCCCTTTGTGGAGAGTTTGCATAATTCTTCTGTGGCAGTGATTCGTGCCAATTCGGTGCTGTGGTGAGCCTGGATACGATATTGCGGGTGGTCCAAGATATCACCTTCCACAAGAAAGGCTGATAGTTCTTTATTTAGGATTCTTTCTATGATATTAGCTAAAACTGCAGCCTGTATATAGGTCTGTAGCTGGATGGGTCCTCAGGATCCAGATTTGGTTTCTTCAGGAGTTTTAAAAATGGAGGCTTTTTTCCAATCTGTGTGGAAATACCCAGAGGAAATCATGAGATTAAAAATGGGCTAAAGTGCAGATGCAATGGTCTCGTGGACCGGGTGAAGAATTTTCGGTGGGCATGGGCCGAAACGAGATCCAGACTTAACTAAAGAAATTAGTTTGCTAGTCCATTCAAGCGTGATTTGCGGAAAGATTGAGAGTATGGTGGTGGAGGAGCTATCCGCTTTAGCGTGATGAACTGGACTAGCGCACGGGTTCTTGTGGGGGAGTGCAGATAGTTTCGAATGGTTTACTGGTGGGTTGTTACTACAATGTACGGGTACCTACCTCTGCCTCCTAAAGTTTTTCAGAGCGCTTTGCAGGACAGATGGAGAATTCGCTTTAACATATGCCTAGGGTGGTTTTCCCCTGGATGGTGCCTATGCAGAGTGAATACTCCAGCACTCCTCTTGTGTAGGATTTGCATCACTGTGTCTTGCCTCTTCAGGGGTGTAGTTTGGCAGCAAAATGCTTATGAAACCTTATTGTGCTGCGAAACTAAGCATGCATTTGTCAAAAGCAGCATGAATCTGATACTGGCTGTATTAAGTTACCAATGCAAAAGTATTGCACAATATAATTTGTGCACTACGCCTTTCAGTGTTACAATGACAAACGGGTAACCATGTTATCTGCCTGGAGTCTCTCTTGTGCCCCATACAAGGTTGTCCCTTTCTCTTCTCAGGCCAGGTCAATTGTTATAAGTAGTACACACTTTTTGGAACAACCATTACAGAGAATATGGTCATTCCCCTCAAAAAACGTTTGGAGAAATTTGTAACAAATGTTTCATTTTATAACGCACATTGACCCTGCAGGTTTTAAAAGTAATATTGATATTGTAGTGGACTTGCTGATTTATTTGCAGGAGCCTCACAACAGAATTGAAAGCATGGTGGTTGCTATAACATAAGCTATGAAGAGAAACCATTTCTGTTTCTGCTGGAGTGACCTCTTTGTAGGACATTGACCATCAGCCACACATTCTATGTGTTCAGGAGCTTGAAGGAATACTTGTTTCCTTTGAATGCTAGATCACAACTTCTTGCAATGTTGTTTAAGGCAGTCACCTTTTCGCTAGTTCTTTAGGCCTGTTGGCTTTCTGGAGGTACCTCAGTCATCTCATATGAAAACTGCTCAATGTTGGGTGCTAATGACAACTATTTTATTTTGATTTAGGGTAGCGCAGTTTCCTGGCCTGTAATTAACAGGTGGTAATATCACTACCTGATTGGCACTCACTTATTCAATCTGAGGGGGAGTAGAAGATGCATTAGAAATCAGTTACTCATCCCTAATTCACATGTGCTAACCCTCTAAGCTCAATATTCTGAGGCCTCGAAATGTGTGCAGCCTCAAACAAACATAGGTTGCAACGTCCGGATGAGCAGACCGAAAATATACCTTTCCTCAACAATCAAACAGGAGCATCTTTCTGAAGATGGATTAAAAAAGATTTAATGAGCTCGCTGTCATTTCACAGATGGAACTGGCAAAAAGGGGATTGTCTTGAAATAGCTTTTTAAAAACTGGTTCTAAAGTGCCTTTATTGAAATCTGTAGAAACTGCTTTTTAGTTGTCAAATCACTCATTCCCCTTTTTCAACCCCTCTGTCAGTAGGCTATAAACATTGTCAAATCCACTAAAACACATTTGTTTTAATCGTTTTATATTTGATCAGTGTATTTAAAAGCCCTTGCAACTCGGACAAATCAGGTGTTGCACCTTTGGAAGAGACCTGTTTATAGTATTTCGGGAAGGACTGAACAACATAGCAATGGTCAGTCACTATCTAGCTGTGCAGTTACTGTAAATGTAAATGTATAGGCATTTATATAGCGCACTACTTACCGGTAGGGTCCCAATGCGCTTCGACCGCTGCGAAACCCTTCCTGGCTTCCCTGAGAGATGGTCCCTTAATGGGTATCTCCAGGGTGAGACCAGGCATCCCCGGCGGTCTGGTGGGGCCGTTAGTGAAGATGAGGCAAGCTAATGCCCAGAGTTGCCGAGTGTGATCGTTGATCAGAGTGGGCACCGAGGCGAGAGAATTATCGAGTCCGCTGACCCTGGTCCAGAAACCTGCCGCGCCAGGAATCGAACCCTGGTCCCGGGCCGTCCTCTGCTCTCGGGTCTGCCACCTCTAACCAGTGAGCCACACTACTTCACTAGTTACTGAATGCCACTGATGTGTCAGGGACATCTCTGCTTGGCACAGGGAATAAAGGAGTTTTCATCTGACTTTGAGATGCCGGGCTGCCTTTGCATCATGTACTAGAATTTGTGTTAATCAAGTTTTATGGTGCTCGATATCACACAACAGTGGTTCCCAAACTTTTTAGACCCATGACCCACTTTTTAGAACAACAAACGTTTGCGACCCACCTACCTTTAATGGACATGAAGCGAGGTGATTGTTTTATGTAACTAAAGCATTGTGTAGTAGCGCATTGTCATTTGCAGACCGCACATTTCCCATTTAAATGGCCACTAAATTTGCACAGACATACAGTTTACTGATAAAAATATATAGCACACAAATGATAATGTGCAGAAATCAGGTGTCTGTGATTTTTTATTATTTCTGCATCACCAAGTAAGCATATTGATTGTTTTGATCTACAATCTCTGTTTCCAGCACATTTCATAGTTTTATTTTTGCTTTCTTAACTGCTGGATGCACGAGGTTCATTTACAGGTATTTACATTTTATTATGTATTGCAAAACACAACATCCTACATTGTCGCATAATTCATTTTAAAAGTGACACGCACTTTGCAGTCAGTGAAAGAAAATCCTCATGTTAAAAGAATAAAGCAGCTTTCCATTAAACCTTTGTCTTTGAATGACCAACAAGTGTGACAAGTTAAACACAGAATTTAAATACACTTTTATTTATTGTTATGACTTTCATGACCCACCAAAAATCAGCTTGCGACCCTACAGTTTGGGAAATACTCTTATACCGCATTCAGTGATGGCAATGTACCGACATTCTAGCTGCAACAAGGATGCCTCCAGTGTTGACACCTTTTCTCTCTGACGACGTGTACGCCAGTGATGTGTCGGATTATCCAACCTCCAGGGAAGGTTTTAGAGGCTTCCCACAGTGTAACCTGAGTGCCCACAGAGCCCTTATTCAGCACAAAATAGGTCCACGCCTCATCATTAATCTAGTCCCAGAAACAGGGATCAGTAATCCAACAAGCATTAAGTGCCCCCCCCACGCCTTCACCCCTCTCTCTGGAAGCCCACAAGTCGGAAGGTACCAGCACCTTAGGCGGATGATCGAAGAGTTCATTGTGAAGATGTTTACCCATTTGACATCCAATGTATCTGCCTCCTCCACAGGGAATAGTTCCAACCTCGAAAATGTCTTGTGAGCCCCAGAGAACAAGGTATACTCCCAGTTGGTTGGGTGCAGACCTCGCATGGTGCCATACCTGTCAGGAACTTGGCCAATTCTGTTGGGCATGTGGGGGAGCACGCCGATCTGTGGATTGAGCAGGCCATTGAAGTTGCATCTTATTATTGGTTGGAGATGAGTGATGAGATGGCCCAGTCTTTCAAGGTTTTTAAAATTGTATTTTAATTTTAAAAATGACTTGTCTTAAACTGAAATCCTTTTGCAACAAATATTTAACTGTTCTCTGGTGTATATTATTTTTTGCAGCACAGATTCTACTTTTATTCATGATGTCTGCAAACATCCTATATCTCTCATATGAAAGTTCAAGCCGCCATCCACACCATCCTCTCTGTATCAGCATTAACTACAGGAGAAAAGCTATTGCTGGTACGTCATTAGCGGTGAGATAAACAATTCACCTCCATCTTGTAACCCAGGTCAGACTCTCTAAGAGGTACCCCTATGGTATACTAGTGCTGACCTTCTTCAGGCTGCTGCTCTCCACGTGTCAGCCATGCTTCTGCCTCCACACAATCATGCATTCAGCAATTCCTTTCATTGGCACCCATCCCGATCAGCATACATGCTCTCCATTCCTGTGTACTAGGAGACAGTTCCAGAGATGAGTCCCTTTAATCACCATTTCCCAATACATAGAAAGAACCATGCCAGTAACATTCTCTTTGATCTTATGCAGGTGCCACGGCTCCCACTTCCCTCAATGATGGTCTATTACTTTCTTACTTGTGGCTTTGTATAGGAGAGTGTATAAACTGCCTTTGTTAATTATCCAACATTCTTGTGCTAACTTCTTGTCCCCCTGAAACGTACTCCAGAAGCAGGACTCCCATTAGCACCACTGTGAAAGGCATCTTTGTAGCAGAAGCGCTCTTGGTAGTTGACGAGGGTTGCGGTTAACGAGGGTGACAGTTGATGAGGGTGGCAGTTAACGAGGGTGACAGTTGACGTGGGTGGCAATTGACGTGGCTGGCTGTTGGCATCCGTCCACAAAGGCACCAGGTGTCGTAGACTTTTGTAAGTACTGGAGGGCAGAATAGCCAGGTAGATGCAGCAGGCATGGTCTCAGAATAGAATAATTCTGCTGCTCAGGGAAATAGCATTCACATGGTCCAGCCGATTTCCACAATACATCTGTTGGAGCTTTATATCCAGCCTATCACCCAAGGTAAGTTAAAAGTACTGATCCCAAACCAGTGTAATTTATAATCAAGATCAGAATTGCCACACACTCCAATGGACGACATTTTTAGTCAAACTTCCATTTCTGGAGGAAAACAAAGCAGATTGGAAAAGGTGAGCCATAAGGTCTCTTACAGAATGTAGATGCTCAGATAGAAATGCTAGTACCACCATGCCAATACACTGCTATAGACAAAGATACACATACAAAAAAGACCTAAGTAGGTTTCTCTTAAAAAATCATCAACATTTTATTAGATATAATATACAGTTATGTGACACAAATTCATAAAAAAATATAAGTTAAAACATATTTAAAAAGGTGTTTCATATATGCTGGTTGCAGTTTTCAAGAAGTCGTTGTCGACGCAGCGTTTCGGTTATTTGAAATTAAAAACACCTTTTTCAGGATAATTCTCAAACTACAATTTTCAAGAGGTACCAGAAAAGAAACTTGTTTTCGGTTTCAGTTCTTTAGGTTGCCAGGACCCAGGTAGAAATATTTGTCTACCAATCTTCACTTCTGTATCAATGGATATCCACTACCAGGAGAGTACTGCATGCCGTTGATAGAGGCAAAAACCCAACCACGGCTGCAGCAATATACTCCCTAGCCCAAATTTAACCGAATCCGCCATATGATTGAAACAATATACTGGTGGCTCCGCTGTACATATACGAATCATCAGACCTACAGTCTAAGGACATCGATACAGAAGTGAAGATTGGTAGCCATATATTTCTACCTGGGTCCTGGCAACCTAAAGAACTGGGATTTCTGTTAATTCTTCAAGTACCCACTCTTACAAACTACACATTCTTTACCATCCCCAGGGTTGAATGCTGAATTCACTGAACAGCTTATGTAAATTATTACCTCAAACTTTTCCCCTCACTTCAAAAACATATACCTGGGTGATTTCAATCTACACTGGGACAACCCCCTGGACAAGCAGGTTAACACCCTTAAAACCTTCCTAGCAGACCATTCCCTGTCCCAAGTTATCTCAATGCCGACTCACTCAAAGGGTGCCACTCTTGATTGGAATATATCTAATCAAAATACTATTGACTCACTCTCGGTTATGCCTTGTGACTGGTCAGACCACCACATTATCACCTTCCAAATTCCATCCCCCATCAAGAAAGTCTTCCCTCAACAATGTAAGCAGAAATATTGGATAAGAGACACAAAAAACATCGATTGGAACAGCCTGGCCTCTCAATGTGAGAAGGTTCTCACTCCCCCCCAATAACGGGTTAGAAGTCAATGACCTCACAGCTCACTACAACTGCGTAGTGACCAAAGTCTTCGAGCAAGTCGCTCCACCAAAACTCAAAAGAATTCGGGAAAAAGACAATAACCCATGGTTCAGCGAAGCCTTAAATGAAGAGAGACGCAAACTCAGAGCAGCGGAACGGAAATGGAGGCAACACCCCTCCCCGAATCATCTCAAACTTCTCCGGAAATCGAGAAACTATTACAATAAAAGTATCCTACAATCAAAAAAATACTTTTTCAGATCAGAACTAGACAAGGCCAAAAGTAGACCAAAGAAACTCTTTGAAATTCTGAAACAACAATCTAACAAATTAGCTAAATCTTCACTCCTAACATCGAAATCACAGTTGAGTAGCGTAAAATGTTCCTAATTTTTCTCTGCTAAAACTAACTCTCTTTTAACTCGAACTTAGTGTAGCAGCACTCAACTCAGCCTCCCCTAAGGGAAATCAAGTCAATATGCCTGCAATGCCTGAGCAGGGCTTTAAGTGGGCCGGGTCTCAAGGGGTCTGAGCACCGGCAGTTTTTTTCAGGGAAACTCGAAACGGGTCTCTATCGGGCTCTGTTTTGAGCCCTGGTACAGGCGGTCCGTTTTTTCCGGACTGCAGTGACAGCAGTTTGCTGTCACTGCAGTCTGGAAAAAAGTGCCAGGGCGCAAAACAGCCCGATAAAGACCCGTTTGGAGACAGTAAGCACATGGTTGTGCGCTGCCCACACTGCTCACTTCTCACTAGTGGAGAAGTTACGTTATGATGTCATGCCAGGTGAGCGTTGTGGGGGAAGGGAAATCCTTTAAAGCGTCATTTTCTTTCTGGATTTCCCTTCTCTTTCTGAAATGCAAGAGCAGCAACATTGTGGTAGGGTCACCAAGGCTTTATTTGGAAACTTTTTCAATATTATATGTAACAAGCCATAGTTACAGCTTATTTATCCTATGCAACTAATAACCATTGACAAAGCCAATAGTCCTGACTTATTGTAGGTATGATGTTACTTGTTGTATCACATATCTGGATGCAATGACAGAAACCGCAAAATACAAGTCAGGTGTCACACTATGCTAAGCACAGATTTTTAGAGTAAGTGTTTTAAAGCCACGCCCCTAAGTACACTGGCCCCGCCCCTTTGAGAGACCCCCCAGTTTTTTCATCCCACTTAAAGCCCTGTGCTTGAGCTACCATGGCCCAAAAATAACTCTCTCTGGGCCACTTTTAAACTCTACGATCTCAATGAAATCACCAAAATTATTGCAACAACCAAACTTAACTACCACTTCAACAACCCTGTCCCCTCAAATTGTTTACCCCACCTCTTCCATATCATCTCTCCTCTTTGGACCAATATCATCAATGCCTCTCTAGCACAAGGTCACATCCCAGATTGCTTAAAAACAAGACAAGTCTCCCCTATCCTTAAAAAACCTACTGCAGATAACTCAGACCTCAACAACTTCCGACCAATAACCAATATTCCAATGCTAGCCAAGGTCCTGGAAAAATGTGTTCAGCAACAACTAAACCAACACATTTCGAACTTCAATCTTCTGAACATTCACCAATCGGGTTTCAGACCCGGGCATAGCACAGAAACAGCCATCCTACATATAGTAGATGACGCTCTGCAAGCCCTGGACCGCAACAAAACCTGCCTGCTAGTTTTACTCGACCTCTCCTCAGCCTTCGATACGGTCAACCACGATAAACTACTAAGAAGACTAGAATACAGGATGGGTTTTTCTGGTAAAGTCCTTCAGTGGTTCAAATCCTTCCTGGAAAACAGAACGCAATCCTACTTGATCAACAACAATCTTTCAGTTTCCTCCCCTAACCTACAGGGAGTTCCTCAAGGCTCCACACTATCTCCCATGCTATACAACCTACACGTCGAACCACTCACTGAGCTACTACAGCTGTAGAACATATCCTTCCACATGTACGCGGATGGCACCCAACTGTACATCAAGATCTCCTCTATCGAAGATTTAAGGTCAATGAATACAGCCCTCGAAAAAACAGTCCAATGGCTATCGACCAACTTCCTCAAGCTAAACTCTCAAAAAACAGAGTTTCCCCTAATCTCCCCCCCTAAGAACGCCACCGAGACAAAGGAATAGATCAAAACTATCACAGCGTTGAACTGCACGCCAACAGTAGTGGACTCCTCCATATCACTCTGGATAAGAACCTGAACATGCAAAACCACGCCAACTTATTGGCTAAAAATGCCCGCTTCCATCTCAGCTATCTCAGAAAAATTTAACCATTTCTCGAGAGCGCGGACCTCAAATCTGCAGTCCAGTCCTTAGTTATTTCTAGACTTGAGTACGGATGTACCACACTCGTGGGGCTTCCCAAACTCTCAACAGCCCCTCTAAAAGCCTGTCTCAATGCTGCAGCAAGACTCATAACAGGGTCTAGGAACTTTGACCACATATCGCCACACCTGAAAGCACTCAACTGGCTATGCTACAAAGCTCGAATCCACCTAAAAATGGCCTGCATCACACACAAGGCGCTACACCACGACACCCCTCAGTACCTAGCCCAAAAATTCTGCTTATCTGGAGGAAACAGACATTCAAGGAGTGCTAACAATCTACTTCTGAAACCCTCACGTTTCAAAAAGTCTAAAACTTCCAACAGAGCATTCTCTGGAGCAGCTCCAAGAATTTGGAACTCACTTCCACCACACATCAGAAAAAATCTCCTCTATCCCTCTCTTCAAAAAGGAAACAAAATTATTCCTGATGAGCACACTCCTACCTTAAATCAATTCAACCACGTCACAAGATCGGCAAACCCCAAACTACCTTTATTCTCGGGTCCGCTTAATTAAGACCTTCATGAACTTAAATTGTTTTTTTGGGTCCAGAACATTCTTCTCATTGCTGCCACGAGAACTGTTGACCCACACGAACTTGAATGGTCTGTTATTGTTTTTCAGAACAAGATCTCTCAATGTTGTTACTCCTTGTTACTTGCAGATTATGTTTCTTTGTGTGCAATGTTCCCCTTTTAATGTTTTACCTTACGCCTTATGTAAAGCACTCTGATTCCCTAGCTTGGGTCTGGTTCGCGCTCTATAAAACTTTAAAAATAAAATAAATAATTAAAATATTAAATTTAAACTTCTACAAGTAAGCACCTAACAGTGTAGTGTGCTACCTGATCACCAACGCGCCTTAGTGCCTCGCCTTGGGTATGAAGCCTTATGTAAACACATCTCTAGTATTAGGCAGTGTGGAGCAAGGGTGCCCTTGATCCTAATGTAAGTAAGGTAAATTGAACTCTAAAGCCCGGTTGGGTATTAAAAGACTGCCGTTATTGGGCTTCATTGGGCCCCTCACGTCCCTTGACTCCGGTGCCGCTGCACCTGCTGCGCCCTTGATATCTATGCCCACGGTCCCAGGACTTTCCATTCCCTCCTAATAACAAGGTGTGGCGGGGAAGGTCGGAACAACTTGTACTGCAGGTGACATAGAAGTCCCCACTACTCCTGACTCAGTCTGAGAACAAGGAACAGGGAAACACAGCATTTCCCTCTCACTCCCTTCTATTTTTGCTTTCGGTTTCCTGTTCACTTCCCGTTTTTTCCTCTTTATCACTCTTTTATCTCTCATGTTCTCTTCATTTATCTAATGTACAGGGCTGGCAGCTTTTTCATCTGTGTTTATCTATATTTAGACTAAAACAGGGAGGTACTCGCACAGCTGGTTGTTCACAAGGTGGTGAATTATAAAGAGGTGTAGTGTGCTACAAGAGGAGATCACTGTCTGGCCAAGCAGTGAAAAATCCACAGGAACTAATACAAAGCTCCCCCTATTGAGGAGAGAGCGCCTCTGAGCACAACTGGGGGGGACCAACAGGTCTTATTCCATAACGCAGTCAATAAATCAAAAGTTCATGCCAAAAGAACCAAACTGTTCTTCCATCTTTCGAAGTTTATTAAATTCAAATTAAGTTCATGATTTCACTTCAATCATTGAATGGAGGGTATTTCAAAGCGTGTCACGATCATTGACAAATTGTAACAGATAATCACACATCCCGATGCATTTCGGGCTACGCCCTTCTTCAGGGGATTACTAGAAGCGTAACTACGCTCGCACTCCGCGGAGTTCCGCAGAGGGAACGGAACTCTGCGGAGTGCGAGCGTATTTTTAACCAGCAGTATTTTCCCATATTTATTTTATGTGCTGTGAAAACGTGAAGTTACTGCTAGTAGAAATGTGCACGTAACCGATAAATATGTCTTGTCATGCACTCCCTTTACGAGCTTCCAGCTTGGGAGAGCCTTCAGTGCCAGAAGTACAAAGGACTTTGAAGAGATGCCCTCCCAGTTACCCGAAAAAAGGATAAAATAATGCATTCCATCTTGGACCTTACACTCATTTTACGCCAGAGCTTCTCGTGTGTGAAACTCATTACATGACTACTTTTGATACTACCTGCTGCACCAGGTGCAGACTTCAGATGAACATATGCTTATTCTATAAAGCAGATTAACCTAATTTGAGCTCACCGGTGGGCCTGGTTAACGCTAAGAGGTCTTTGGGTGGACAAGCGCTCTACAAAAAAATCCTATTACTTAAGGATCCCTGTAGAGTTCCAAAGTCTCAAGCCAATGGCTGAAAGAGTCTGGTCAAAGAAAGCCATTGGTTGAAAGCCCACTAAAAATCTCTCTCTCTCTCTCTCTCTCTCTCTCTCTCTCTCTGTCTCTGTCTCTGTCTCTCTTTCTCTCTCTCTCTCTCAGTCTCTCACTCTCTTTCTCTCTCTCTGTGTCTCTCTCTCTCTCTATATATATATATATATATATATATACATATATAGATAGATAGATATAGAAAGCTAGAGATATATCTATATATATATATATATACATATCCAGATATATACATATAAAATAACATTACTTTAACCTTTGTTTTTTTCCAGTGAATATATATATATATATATACTAGCAGACCGTCCCGACGTTGTCCGGGTATGAATTGCTGCCGGCCAGTAGTATATTGTTTTGTAGGATTTCGTTTGGAGAGCATTTCTTATCTGTGACAGGCCTGTGAAACGCTCCGATTCACAGTGCACGGCTGATGCACTTAAGAGTGCGCGTTCAGTAGTGTGTGAACTCGAGTTTCCTACTTTATTTTTCCTTGCAATATTATATAGCGCGAACTCGACAACATGGCATGAGCACAATTTACATTACAGAAGAACACATTCATTTGTGGAAGGCACGGGGAGACAAAGCGATTTGCCTGGAATCACAGGATGTTGAGCCGATGCCAAGATTCTAACGTAGCTCCCCAGCTCTAAAGTTCGCTATTCTAGAACTTGTGGCGGGAGGTGTGTCTAAAAGTGTATGTCGGTGCTGGCCATCAATGAGAGAGACCTGTGCATTTTTCAAAAGGGTGGTGAAAAAATATGAGTATGTTGCTGGAGATGTGGGTCGCCGTGCCACCAATGTACTTACCAGGGGAGGGTAAACACCCATTATTCCGCAACTTTCTTTCTGCATACCATCACTCCGCATACTTTCATTACGAAAGTACCCTCACTCCGCAATGCCATTATAACGCATGGCATTACATTTTATATGCTTTTACCACACATACACTTACAACGAAATTCGTTGTAAATGCATGAATGGTAAAATAATGTTTTTTTTAATGTTTGGATAAGGTAAGTATGGGTATAGGGGTATATGTTTTGGGGTACTGAGGTATATGTTTTGAGGTGTTTGGGTATTTTAAGGGTTCAGATATAGTTTTGGGTTATGGGGTACACGGGTAGTTTTAGGGTTAGGGATAGGTATGGGTTTTGGGGTACAGGGGTATTTTTAGGGTTCAGGGCTAGGTTTGGGTTTTGAAGTATAGGGGTATTTTTAGGGTTCAGGGGTAGGTTTGGGTTTTGGGGTACAGGGGTATTTTAAGGGTTCAGGGCTATGTTTGGGTTTTGGGGTACAGAGGTATTTTTAGGGTTCAGGGCTAGGTTTGGGTTTTGGGGTACAGGGGTATTTTAGGGTTCAGGGGTAGGTTTGGGTTTTGGGGTACAGGGTTATTTTTAGGGAACAGGGCTAGGTTTGGGTTTTGCGGTACAGGGGTATTTTAGGGTTCAGGGGTAGGTTTGGGTTTGGGGTACAGTGGTATTTTTAGGGTTCAGGGCTAGGTTTGGGTTTTGGGGTACAGGGGTATTTTTAGGGTTCAGGGCTAGGTTTGGGTTTTTGGGTACAGGGGTATTTTTAGGGTTTACGGATAGGTTTGGGTTTTGGGGTACAGGGTATATTTATAGGGTTAAGATGTGTTAGTGTTTAAGGGTGTTGGGGTATTTTAAGGAGTAAGGGGGGTTATGATTATGGGGTGCAGGGGTATTTAAAGGGAGCAGGGTGGGATTAGCACACAATATGAGACATGGCATGAAGGGCGGAACGTACCACACGCCCCCAGCGTTTGTCACGCCCCCAGCACACGCCCACAGCACAATGCAGACACGCCCACAAGGGACTACTTTGCTGGCACGGTTCTTTTACCTTTTAAATGTATATGGTGGGCGTCTGCATAGCCTATGTCCTTCTGCTGCAACTGCCCTTTCCAACGCTGTATTGGGTGTTGTCATTGGTGCTGTGGCTCCTGAGATTACCCGCCTCAAAGGTTTGGGCTCTCTCTTTATTATATTAGTATGGATATATATATAAATATATATATATATATATATATATATATATATATATATATACCAATTGATCAAGATCGCTGTGTGTAATCGAAAAGTGTCTGCGGAGGACACTTGTCTGTTTCACTTTGTGGTGATATAAACACTAAAAGAACTGCAAAACCTTTTTCCTGGACTCTGTGGAGATTTCATTGCGGCCCGTACCTGTTTCGAATCCCCTCTCAGTGTAGAAGGGGGAAAAGGACTGTGGATTTTTATATATATATATATATATAAATATATATATGAAAAGGTGAAACGCGTTTGTCGAGGGGGCAGGGGGGTCTGCCAATAAACCATCCTGGTAACAACGCTGACTTGGAGTGCCGTCCTTTCTGTACGTCCGACTACTTTGGAGGTCTGTGGCAACATATATATATATATATATATATATATATATATATATATATATATATATATAATTCAATTGCAGATTGCGAGTGAAATAATTTCTTGTGGCTTGTCTTCAAGGGGCTAATCTGCAATTGAATTATGTTTCTGGCGTTTGCCCAGTCACGAGGACAAGCCCATCGCCTGAAGGCGGGTCCCTGCAGGCTCTAGAATACAGCCTGCAGCTTGGAAAGAAGGTAAGCAGCGCACTGCAGAACGACGCTGCTTGGAACTCGTTTTTTTATCACTGTAAAGCAGGGCAGATGACAGGAGAGACATTTTCACTTTTCCACTGGGAAAATACTTTAATAGGCGGAAATTGAGACAGAAAGCCTCCCCAACAAGAGGAACAATTATTAAAAGCACTACAACGACCAGAGAGCTTTGCACAGAAGCCACACCCACTGAGGTAACAAGTTAAAAGTGCAAAATACGAGAGTGCATTCATTTCCCTTGCCTGAGCCACTGAAGAAAGGATGTTGGTATCCTGAAACGCGTCTGGCAATTATCAAGACTTGATGTGACCTGTACCTTCTAGTTCGTCTGCTGGCAAGTGATGAAAAGAATAAATGCGAGTGAAATAATTTCTTGTGGCTTGTCTTCAAGGGGCTAATCTGCAATTGAATTATATATATATATATATATTATATATATATATATATATATATATATATATATATATATATATATATATATATATATATATATATATATATATATTTACACTGGAAAGAAATAACGGTTAAAGCAGGGGTGCAGGCCCCAGCAGCCCATGTGGTGCGGGGGGGCCCGAGGCTCCAGGGGGCCCCCTCGGCACTGCACTCTGTCCGGAGAGCTCCTAATTGAGCCCGGAGGGGGCCCCTCTACATACCTTGCTGGGAGGCCCCCTCAATTTTTATTACGCCAGTGGATTAAAGTAACGTTATCATTAGGTGTGATAAAAAGAGCTGTGTTTGTTTAAAAAAAAAAACCCTTAGAAATTCACTGAAAATACCAAATCTCAGCAATTGTTTACGTGGGATCAGCAAACACATGCCGGCCCATGTGGATCGGCACCTGTATGGCCCCAATATAGAAGGCAGTTATAACAGGAATTCAGCCGAAAATGTGGTAGATCGGGAAGTGGAGCCACAAGCTGTAAAACCTCCAATATAGAGATGTAGGAATCTCCGTAAATACGGTTGTGCTGTGACCATCTTTGTTACTGCCAATGTTAGGAAATGTAAGCAAAAAATAGGGACTGCGTAGCTGCACACCTGAAGCAAAACATTCTTGCACACTATCAGCGGACTAACCGGACATTGTGATTATATGAGGTTAGTCTGCAGAATAAGTTAACCCCTTAGGTGCTGCGCACGTTCGGCGGCCGACGGCACCACTACCTCCGTAGTGCTGCCGTCGGCCGTTGAACGTTCGAACCTCACCTGCGCAATGGAACGTCCAGCACTGGAGCTGGACGTTCCGTAAAAGCTATGAGGTTAAGTGCAAACCCTTATACCCATGGTATAAGTTCTATAGCTACTGCCATTGTACCTTCGCATTGCAGTCAAACGCATTTCCGGTACCTACACATTAAGGAGCAGAAACAGATATTCCCTGAGAAGGTGCTGGAGGCTTCTCTTGTTGGCCATATTCACCAGCAAACTCAACCATTGTAGCTGAACTTTCACTGGCAGACTTACCTCCACTACTCCGTAGTTGTAGACAGGGCCGGACTGGGAACCACAACCGGCCCTGGCAAAGTGCTCGGCCTGCCTCCACTCCCCACTGGGGTGGGGCGTTGGAGTTGCCGCCGAGCCCTTTGACGGGGCCGGTTTTCAGCCGATTTTGGTACAGGGCCGATTTTGCAGTTATGCTGCAAAAAGGGCCCTGTACAAAAACGGCCCCCAGGGGCCCAAAACTGGCTCCCACCCGTGCGGCGCACAGGGGGATTGCCCGGTGCCCGTTATGGCCAGTCCGGCCCTGGTTGTAGAGATCTCTATACTTAGTGGATTTTCACTGCTGCTTTTGCTGGTTTATTCTGGGCACCTCAGAATTTGAGCCTCCTTAGGGTTGGTGTCTGTTGGTTTTTGTGTATGGACGCCTGTGTGTCTGATGGTCTCAGTGCATAAGTGCAGATATGTTTGTCTGTGTGTACGAATGAGTACAGTTGGGCGCACACGCAGAGTAGCATGGAGAGCCGAGCCCTGACGCAAGCCGAGCCATAAAAATAGTTGGCTCGTATATCAAGGAACATGTATCCATGTATCTATCAAAATATTTTTTTTTAAAGCGTATTTCTTTAACATACAGAAATGTTTTGCCTTAGTACTTCAGATTATACTACTGCATTTAAAGGCCTTTATTAAAAGTGATAGACTTTAAACATGAACTTACAAACATTGCAGCCCACCGCCCTGATGACTGTAATTAGTGAATCAGTAGTACTCAGTTATCATCTGTAATATTATAGTCTATTAAATCAAACACAAGTGTTTTTTGTACAACCCTCATAACTGAATTCACGCATTTGAATGTACTCTCATATGAGAAGCTGAAGAAATAGAGGTTCAGAAAAATAAAATATTTGCCTAGGATTGAGCCTTTATTTTCTGGTTTCATACTGTGCTATTAGGCCACGAGATGGGTATCTCTTTCGCCCTTTTTAACATCAAAGGTTAATGCTTTGTTTTCAGTACTTGCCACATGAGGTTAGAGAGTGGATGGCAGGCAGAAGCCACATGAAAACTCACCTCGTTTTAGGTTCGAGAGTCCAAGACGACCTTAAGCTGAGTCTGAGCCAAGCATTTAACTTAAGCTTCAGTGGCTCATCCAGCTCTGCGGGTAGCCTGTGTCCACAGGTGCAATGATATATCAGCTCAAAAAATGAAGCATAAGAGGGAAAAAGAACCAGGACGCCCTCCACTCATACATTTAAAAAACAAAGACCTGGATACATATAAACACATATATATCGAATTTTCAAATAAGCATCACACCCGTTCTTCTTCAGTGAACCAATGCTGACTACCTAGCCATGCCCACCTATATGTCTCCTTAGATTTATAAACTTAAAATCAACCCACCAAAACAGGTTGGGAACCCATCATTTTGTAGTCTCTTGGAAGGACTAAGGAAGTCTAAAAAAGTTTGAGGTGGGTCAGAAAGTGCCTCACCTAAGCAACACCCATGGAGCTACTGGTTGGTACTCAACAGTTAGCTCACTCTGTCATCATTGACACTACTGATAGAAAGAAAACATGACCTAACTCCTAATTATGTGTAAAGTGAAAGAGAAAGGTGTATCTATTAAAGTGATATCTATCTAACATCTAAAAGCCCAGTGGTGCAAAAGAGGTCAAATATACTCTCCTCAGGTTAAAATTGAGTTACGGACACCTGTCACACAGATCTTTAATTTTTTATAGTGTCTGCACTCAGTTTAAACAATAAAATAATGGCATGTTTAGACCATTTAACTTGAATGGCTATTCAGGACTTTATTTTTGCAAGTATTTTTCAGACCTGCCAACTTTTAAATTACTTTTTCCTACTGAAGATAAGGCGAGGCCTTGAAAGAGTGGAGCTTGGAGTGGAGAAATGAGCTTTGAGCCCATTGCCACCACTGAGCAATGGAGAGGGTTGGAAGGCTAGGAGAGGGGGCTGAGGCTAGGAGAGGGGGGTGAGGCTAGGATGGGGGTGAGGCTAGGAGAGGGGGGTGAGGCTAGGAGAGGGAGGTGAGGCTAGGATGGGGGTGAGGCTAGGAGAGGGGGGTGAGGATAGGAGAGGAGGGTGAGGCTAGGAGAGGGGGGTGAGGCTAGGAGAGGGGGTGAGGCTAGGAGAGGGGAGTGAGGCTAGGAGAGGGGGTGAGGCTAGGAGAGGGGGGTGAGGCTAGGAGAGGGGGGTGAGGCTAGGATGGGGGTGAGGCTTAGACCCCGGCATTGTCTGAGGAGACCACCTCCTCTCTCCTAAAAAAACAAATGGCAGATACTTTGGAGGCAGCCGCTGACATCCTCTCGAGGGTGTTAAGCCCCTGATAGATCACAGCTCAGAAGAGACTGCATACAATGAGCTAGAACCCTGATCTCCGCGGTGGTGTCCAGCTCGCTGTGTGCACACCCTGTGATATCACCTCTTCTTCGGGAACCCGTGTGAAGAGAGCCAATGGCATGTGACACACAGTGCTGCCATGTGAGTTGGCAGGTATGGTATTTGATCTATGAATATGATGAGTTTTTTTGTGTGTATTATACAAAGGAAAGCCTATGGCTCTGTCAATAATTGATTGTATGAGTGGGCGGTCATCCAAATTGGCGATAAGGGATGACTCATGTTTAGAAAGAGAGGAGTGGAGTAAGAGCTGCTGATGTGCCTGCCTGTAAGGATTCTTGTGTTTGTTTTTCCATTGGCTTCCTTCAGATCAATGATGGATTGAGTAAACCTGCCTTGGGCAAGAGCGGGAGAGGAAAGACAAGATGATCGCTAAGCGCCACCGTATTTGACTTAGGCGTGGTTTCCAGAGCCTGGTGCATATAAAGCAGAGAGAGCCAACTCAACAACGGATAAATAAGTGCAGCACCATCTGTGTCACTGAGGACCTGCTTCACAACGCTTTTCCTTCGAGTAGCTGTACTTAGACGTAGCTTGAATCATTTTTGAATATCCATGCATGGGACATGCTTACTCATGAAAAGAAGCTCCGTAAAGCAGGCTTCTGGAAAATCAGGAGTAAATCACACCTACGTCTGGCGTATAACACAACTACTCACAGAAAAATATTTGTGAAAAGGGCCTATATATTGAGGACTGACTTGAATCTAAGTCACAAGTACCCTAGAACATACTTTATGAATTGGACCCAACATCTTTGGAGAGCACAACTGTCTCTGTTGAACTGTTGACTGTAAATGTATGTAAATGTAAATGACCGACCTGAACTAGGGAGATCAGCATTACAGATGCTACTTCGGGAAAATTGCAACTATCTACTGTGGGAGGTGGGCTGGGAGCCTCAGATATGGAACTTTAGTATATTGCAGAGCAATACCAATCTGGGGTAGATGATTGGCAAGTGTTGTGAGTGCAGACCTGAACTGTGGGATGTATGGTTGTGAAGGGATGGAGCCATTGGGATGCATCTCTAATAGCAAGGACCATTGTAGACTAATGGGTTACCCAATCACTGTCCGCGGACCTGGGTATCATATGGTATTGAAAAACAATTGGTCGTAGACTCTTTTATCATGCATAAAGTCAAAAGACGTTTATAATTCAGATATAATTTGTTGCATCCATAAGATCAGCACATAGTAGTTAATACATATAAGACTTTCAGATTATGCACCTTGAACATGAGATGGCACCCACTGTATTTAAAGAGAATTATCTGTTTTATTCACAGAAATAATTGCGGAGGAAAAAAACATTACCAAGTGTATAGTAGTCAAGAGTTTGCTCCAGAAAGGAGGAGGGGGTGAAGGAGAAGTGCTCGTGGGTGCAATGCAGTGTCGGATTGGTAATGCGGGCATTTGGGCAATGCCCGAGGGGCCTGTGTCCGAGTTCTGCTGTGGGCTGCTTTTTTGAGCAGTCCGGGGGGCTATTTGGGCGCTGTCTCTGTTCTTCTGATACAGTAAGCGGCCCAGTGGGTGTCTGAGTGGTTTTTCTAGAGGCGGATGGGCGCTCATTACCTCCGTTTAGCAGAAGTACCACTCCCTTTGTCTCTCGGGCCAGCCCATTAATGTCTGCACATACTGAGCGGGGGCAGGGGGCCTGATGAGAAAGTGGCCTCACTTGTTTCACCAGTGTAAACTAACGCGTGCATTTTTTTTACACCCCCCCCCTAAAGTTTTTTTTTTATAAGATTCCACCAAAGCAGTGATGAGGAGTGTTTATGCAAATGTGGGCCGTTTTTTTTTTTTGCGCGCCCGGGCCGATTTTCATTCCAAATCCAACCCTGGTGAAATAGATGGAAGTGAAAAAGTCACTGAGTGAGATAATTCAATCGAGGTAATTACAATAATTTCACAATTTCAACTGGTTGTAAGTGACATGAGCACCAGTTGGTTGTGGCCTGACCATAATCCATTACTTTTGTCATTATTCAAGACAGTTTTTAAGAAACGTTGCAGCGAAAAATCATCTGTCCGTTAGACGGGGTGGTAGTGACATATGTAGGGCTCACGGTTTTATGGTATTTATTTTTTTGACACTTCATTTTGTATTTATCCATATTTATTTTTTGCTAATTTTATCAGTAGTTAGCCATATTTATTTTGGGTTTTATCAAAAAGTGAAGCTGAAATTAGTATATTTCCACATTTATTTACCAGGTGAATATGCACTCATGCTTGAATGCCTACCAGTTCCAAATTTCAGTATCAACCTTGTGCATATCTACTGCTGTTAAAGCCTCTTTACTAAAATCCATTTATTTTTTAGCCCCCTTAGCAATCAATGCACACAGCTATAGGCCTGGCAGCCATGGCAACAGTATTTAGAATAACTCAAAAAGCACCCCGATTTCCATTTATATCCACATTTAAAAAATAAATACAGACAAGAAAATAAAAGTTTTCTGTCTGTATTTATCTGTAAAAATCAGTAAAAACGGAAAACAGGGAGCCTTAGACATATGGTACCCGCCCCTTAGGGGATAAATGTTGACGTTTCGACCCAACTAGTTGGGTAGAGGGTACCTAAAACTTCTGCTTGAGGGTCTTCTTCAGATCAGGGGAAAGAGGGAGGCAACCTATTGCAGGCGCCTGTAGTTGGATGGCCCTGATCCCAGCTCCTGGGGGTGGGTAGTCTCATGCCGTACGGTGATGGACGGAGAACTGACACACCCGAGCTGATTCGATCAAGTGATACAAGAATAGATAGGGCGATTGGTTCCCCTTTCTCTGGATTTATTTCCGCTTCCATCCATCATCCTGGCCCTATATTGTTTTGGCTACACTACACCACAACTGTGATGTGGACTAACCACACCCGGGAGTTGGGATCAGGGCCATCCAACTACAGGTGCCTGCAGTAGGTTGCCTCCCTCTTTCCCCTGTCCTTAGGAAGACTATAAAGCTGAGGTTTTAAGCACCCTTTACGCAACTAATCGGGTCGAAACATCAACATTTATCCCATAAGGGGCCTGTACCATATGTCACTACCACCTCGTCCAACAAACAGATGATATTTCGCTGCAACGTTTCTTAAAAACTGTCTTGAATAATGACAAAATTAATGGATTATGGACAGGCCACAACCAACTGGTGCTAATATCACTTACAAACAGTTGATTTGTGAAATTACTGTAATTACCTCCATTGAACTATCTTCACTCTGTGATCTTTTCACTTCCATCTATTGTACACACAAGCACTTCTCCTTCACCCCCTCCCCCTGTTTGGACCAACCTCTTGACTACTATACACTTGGTAATGTGTTTTACCTTCTCAATTATTTCCGTGAATAAAACAGATAATTCTCTTTAAGTACAGTGGGTGCCTTCTCATTTTCAAGGTGCATAATCTGAAAGTATTATATCTATTAACTACTATGTGCTGATCTTATGCATGCAACAAATTATATCTGAATTATAAACGTCTTTTGACTTGATGCGGGATAAGAGAGTCTAGGACCAACTGTTTTTCTGTACCTAATAGCAAGGACAACACACCAAATATGAGAAATTGATTTTTTAAAACAAATTTTATTAAGTTTTATCATGAGAATCATCACTACAATGTACTGTAATTGAAGCAGATCGAAGAGGAAACAACATAAGTAACACATTTTTTTTTGTTGCAAAACCTTTATTGATCTTTTACAAAAGTACATCATTATTGGCCTACAACCCTGGGGCCGGCCTCAAACCACCACAGTCTTGACTCAAGATTAATATACTTTTCTATATGAATGCTGACGTTGGTCGTTTTCGTCGTCGATGACGTTGCCGCTTATATAACAATATTGCAATAGTGGTCTTGCGTTTTGCACTTTTTTTTTATCTCAAATTAAATAAACTAACCATAACCTGAAACTTAGAGACCTAACCATAATACGCTTTGCAATCCATACATCTTTGTCTACAATCTGTGCGGATTGAGAAATAGTAACAGTTTCGTGTTACAGCGGAACTTATCAGGCATCTTATCAACACAAGAATAGATATCAATTAGATAATCAGGCCTTACGATCCCCCCACGTCTTCATCATTCAATGTGAGCAAATAATCTGTTAGATAGCACCAAAAGTCTTTAGGTCTGGATTTCGCTGGCAAATCTTCCTCATACGTTATAAGCTTATCTCTGCAGCTGGACATATCTTGCATCCATCTGGACAACTTAGGCACTTTTCTACTGTGCCAGCATTGTGCAACCTGCCTTTTGGCCAATAGTAGCGAAACCGCACAGAACTTTCATCTAGTGGATTTAAGGTGTGGTACTAGCCCGAATAGGCAAACCTGTATCGTGCAGTCCACTTCAGTACCCAGCATAACGGAGAGGGTTCTGCTTACTTCTACCCAATAGTCCTGTACTTTTATGCAGCTCCATGCTAAGTGTGAAAAATCTGCGCCATCTATACCAAATCTCCTGCATCTATCTTCCATTTGACCACTAAATTTGCTCATCCTTGCGGGTGTATAATATGCTTGGTGGAGGAATTTATAATGAATGATTCTAAGGTTACCAATCGGGGTGAGGATCTGCGTTAGTGCGCATGCTTGCGCCCATTCTTGGTCTGTCAGTGGTTCTAGTAATACCCTGTCCCATCGTGTTTTGGCTTTCCCTGTGTCATGCGGTATTTCCTCCTGTACCTTGGAGTATAGTCTGGATACCAAGTGCGCCGTGTCTGCTGTTGTAATAACCATTTGCAGTGTGTTCAGGCTGTCAGGCTCAGTAGGGAACGAAGGGTATAATTCTTTTAAAGCACTTTTCAATCTGTGATATGTGAAGTGAAACATAGGTGATTAGTTCTGAATATATGTAAGGTCTGTAGCTTCCAGAAATTCACCCTCGTTAAATAGATCTCCCATTTTGTCAATTCCTGCCCTCTGCAGCAACGTCATGCCCACTTTCTCTCCAGTTACTGATAGTGCCTGATGGTGATGCAGTGGCATTGCGGGTGCATATAGCGGTGTCTTATGTGCTAATTGAGCTAGTTTTTGCCAGGCTCTAACCGTCACATCTACTGAGTTGATGTCTCGTGCATGCAGTGGTTGTCTATTGTGGGATATAACTGCTGTCAGTGGTACTGGTGCAGCGCCATCCCTTTCGATGGCGGTATGGGTGAGATATGGTATTTCGTGGTACCAATAGGCAGCATATTGCGCCTGTGCGCACAAGAAATACAGCAGAAAATCTGGCACTCCAACACCTCCGCGCACATAGGGAAGACTAAACGTCTGGAGATCGATACGGGCTTGTTTGCCTGCCCATATGAGTTTCAGCACCAACGTTTTTATACGGCCAAATACTTCTGCGGGGGGCGTAATGGGGATATTGTTAAAAAGGTACAGCAGTTTAGGCAGCATGTTAATTTTGACAATCGCAATGCGATCTGCAAGGGACAATGGTAATTGAATCCATCTTTGTACCTTATCCTCCAGTTTGGAAATTACTGCACCATAGTTTGATCTAATTACCTCCACCGGGTCTCTGTGATACATCACCCCTAAGTAGCGTATGGGTTCGCTTTGCCATTCTAGCAGGTATTCCGTCGCAAACGGGGTCGTCGTGTCCATGAGTGGGATAATTGAAGACTTAGTCCAGTTTATAGCTAGCCCCTAATGTCCTCCAAATTTGATATATTCCCTCAGTAGTTCATTTAAATGTGTATCTGGGTCGCGGACATATAAGAGAATATCGTCCGCATATAGAGATATGTGAAGAGGTTTTTAGGTAAAAAGGAGGGCCGATGCTTTGAAGTTTTGTCTAATTATGCATGCTAAGGGCTCGAGCCCAAGAGCGAACAGCAAGGGTGATAGTGGGCACCCTTGTCTGGTGCCTCGTTCAATTTAAAAAATGTTAGAAACATACCCATTTATACGCACCCTAGCACATGGATTGGTGTAGATTAACGTCACCCATTGGATGAACCGTTTAGGAAAGCCCATCCTCTGCAACACAGCAATCAGGTATCTCCATTCTATGGAATCAAAAGCCTTGGTGGCGTCGAGTAAAACCGCTGCCGCCTTTGTAGTGGGCTGAAAGTAGTGTGATAAAGCAAATAGTGATCGAGTGTTGTGTGACGTTGATCGTGTGGGGATGAACCCTGCCTGGTCCGGGAGAACTAATGTCGTCATCAATTGGGTTAGGCGAACTGCCAGTAGTTTTGCTAGTATTTTAGAGTCAGTGTTGATGAGTGACAGCGGTCGATAGGAGTCACATTTTTCCGGGTCTTTGGAGGGTTTGAGAAGAGCTATTATCACCGCCTCGCGAAGTGTGGGAGGTAGCTCTTTCTGGTCGAACGCTGCCCCACACATGCCCACTATGTGCGGAGCAAAAAGATCTACATATTGTTTGTAGAATTCATTGGTGTACCCATCTGGGCCAGGCGCTTTACCGTTGGGGAGGGTCTTAATTACTTCAGATACTTCTTCTACTGAGATTGGCATCGCTAAGTATTCTCTATGTCCGTCCGATAGCCACCCAATTGCTACATCATCTAAATATTGGAAAATTTCTTCCCCGGATGTGGTCGGTTGTGATTTATATAATGACGAATATGTGTCTACAAAGCTATTCAATATGCCCTCAGCTTGTGTGTGTATCTTGCCATCGTCTGATTGGATCCGTAGCACAGCCGAGTGACTCTTGCCCTCGCATATTTTATGTGCTAGCACCTTGCCTGGTCTACCACCCTCTCCAAATGTTCTAGCGGTGTGTTTTCGGTCTAGATATTTAATTTCATCTTCAATGAATGTTTGATGCTCTGAATGTACCTGTCGCAGCTCAGCCAGCAAGACGGTATCTTGCGTAGCTTCAAACGCTGTCTCAAGCTCTCTCATGCTTCTTTCACATCGCTTTATCTGGTGTCGGATGTCTTTTAGTATGCCAATGGTAGTTGTCATACAGACCCCCCGTATCGTGGCCTTGAAAGCCTCCCACAGAAGCACCTGGTCATCCACCACTGGCTCGTTTATGTGAAAATATTCTTTGATCGCTTTTTTAATAGTGTTGTCATAGACAGTGTCAGTAAGTGCACGTGAATTGAACCGCCAGTGGAATGGAGGTGGAGTGTATTGTGGAATCGCCAGTTGTAGCAGTACTGGGTTATGAGCCGATAAGGTGCGTGGTAATAGGCTCACACGTGACGTCCATAAGGCGATGTTATTAGTGCCCAGCCAGTAGTCCAGGCATGACCAGCTATTGTGTATCGCTGATATGTGAGTGGCTCCCGGCGTATCTATGTTCCTCTGCCTCCATATATCTGTTAGTGAGATGTCTTGTATCATATGCATCAGTTTGGCCCTTGCTTGTCTATGTTGTTCAACAGAATGTATGGATTGATCGACCCCATCCGTCATTGTTACATTCCAGTCTCCCCCACATATAATATTGGTGTTACTGAACGTTTGTAAATGCCCCCATATTTCCTGTAAGAAGTCTGGCGAGTCTATATTTGGACCATATACATTTAGAAGCGTTAAGCTTTGTCCTCTTAAAGTGCCGGAAACCACTACATATCTCCCATTAGGGTCCTGTATCACTCGATGTATCTTAAAGTTCACCCCTTTCCTGACCAGGGTGATGACCCCTCTTGAATACGATGAGTATGTGGCAGCGTAAGTTGCTTCGGCCCAGTGTTTACCTATGTGTTGCTGTGTAATTGGTGCAATATGAGTCTCCTGTAGTATGGCTATGTCAATATTCCATCTACTCAAATAGGCGAACACTTGTCTGATTTTACGTGGTTGCGCGAAACCTCTAATATTCCACGTTAGACATTTTAGATGTGTTCTGTCTGCATCTGTCGTGTCTTGGGTCATCTATAAGGCCATGACATCCCATAAATTAACGATTGGTAGTCCATTCTTAGCATGATAGTGCTCTCAGTGTCAATGAGCCCGACAGTACCCCGCCATATCATGTTAATTATCACAACAACTTCAATAGCGATTGGTCTCTGAACATGAACTTTACCCTTACCCTTCAACCCCCCGCCCACTCCAGCAACCCAAACCTGCCGAAGCCATTTACTCTTGGAGTAGATACCCATAAACTAGAGCAATTTAGAACAAACTGTTGTGGGGAGTACCCTTGGGAGGTCCTCCTGGGGCACAACTCAGCGCCCAATCAAATGGGCGTGGACGGCTCTTCTACAAATTTATTCAACCATGTTTGTTGGACATGTCCCTGCGATCCCCCCCCCCTTCCACCGCAACCTGACAAACAATACTGTCGTCATTAAATCAATGGATCGATGTGATGCAACCCTTCTTTTGTGAGGTCGTTTTGCAGTGACGTTTCTGGCAGTACATGCCTGTCACAGGTGTGCCGTTATTACTCCTCTTAGTCTTGCACTTAGACCGTAAACATTAAACAACCATACCCCCTCTATGTTTGTGTCAAAAAAAACCTCTGCCCCATCCCCTGACCATAAAGCATCACATATGCGCAGTCCTGTACTCAGCCGTGCTGCTCCATTCAGTGTGGGCTGCGGGGTGGATAAGAACGTGCAACGTCAATAGTAGCCTCAATTTAGGAGTACACATAGCCTTTCAGCACAAGAATTGTGTCTATAGTTAGTGCATTGCACGATTGTCCCACGTTCCAGGGCCCCCTTCTACGCAGTATGTCTCTCATTACCCTCCACCACATAGTAAATCCAAAGTTTTTGGTCTGCGTAGGCTGTATAATTCTGCCCCTCAGCCTTCTCAGACTAGGTCTTAGGCCATTGTGTTGGAACGCAGTTATTGCCATCCAAGTGAGTCTCAAGGTTGGGCCCGTTCCTGTCAAAGGGAGCATCGTCCCTCTACCGCCGTGGCTCCCTAGGACTGTGTGTGCAGTACATCGTGGGATAGAAAGAAGTTAAGTCTTACAATAAGTCCGTTGATTTCTACTCCCTCTTTTACTCAGTACCGTCTGAGTCTGTGTGGTGATCAGCTTGTGCTCGCTGTTTGTTGTGCTGTACCACCTTCTTCACGAATTCTTGAGCTGCCTTTGGGAACGGTAACACCACCGCCGGATACAGCATGGAGTATCCCACGTTGAGTTCTCTCAGTTTTGACTTTACTGATGCAAATTCCTTCCTCTCTTGTTGAACCGCTATTGTATGATCTGGGTAGAACTCTAAAGTGTTTCCTTGATGCGTGATCTTCCCTTTCTCACGCGCCAGGTGCAAAATAGTGACTCTGTCACGGTAATTTAGGATTCTTGCTACGATTGGGCGTGGCGTCGCTCCCGGTCTTGGCCTGGGCGCTAGGGATCTATGGGCTCTTTCGACAATGAAAATTTGGGATAGGGCCTCCGTACCAAAAATGTCTCTGCACAATTGTTCTATGTAGACCTCCATCTTGCCCGTGTTGGTCGACTCCGGTAGGCCCGTAATGCGTACATTATTTCTTCTGGAGCGAGCTTCCAACTCTTCCTCTTTTGCTTTGATCCCTTCTAGGACGCGTTCCATGCCAGTACATTTGCTGGTTGTAGCATGCGCCTCATCCTCCACCGATGATATCCTGGCTTCGGCATTTTCCAGTTGTTCGCCATGTTTCTCGAGCTTGTCGGACATCCCGTCCATTCTACATGTTAGGTTATCCAGTTTACCGTTGATATCCTGGACATTCGCCTGTATTGACAGTAGTATCTTTTCCATGTTTGATGTAGCTTCCATCGTCGGTGCCCCTTCTCCCTCAGGCGATTGTTCGGTGATTTTTGGCGTTTTTTTATTCTCAAATGAAATATTTTGTTGTTGTTTATCTGGCTTTCCCATTGTAAGAGTCTCAGACGGTTTCTTGTCCGTCGATTGTCGCGTGGATCTGGTGGTTCTAGCTGCCGCCGCCGCCTTCGGTCCCCTTGCGGCAATCGTGGGGCACACCTCAGTCAAATGGTTCGCCAGCTCTCTCCTTCGCGTTTTTATCCCCCAATTTATCGTTAGTCCACAGTGAGTTTAATTCTTGGCACGGTTGGACGGTGTCTCGGCGTGGAATCACCTCTGCGCTGCAGCACGAGCGCAACGACGCGGGTCTAGCAGGCCGGTTTTGTCTCCTAGTAGCGTACGTGTACTTACGTGGCCCGTCTGTGCTTGCAGTATTCGAAATTCGGCTGGCAGCCCACCGTTATCGCGCAGTCACACTATCCAGAACCGGGAAACAGCTCGTACCTAAAGCAGAGGCAGATGCATCTGGAGCGGTGTTGCTCCCATGGCGATCAGCACATCACAGTCTCTGGGCCCATATGCAATCCAGGGGCCGATCTTCCCGCGTCTGCGCGCCCTTTTCCCCAAAAGCGTTAGGTTCAGTGAAGCTCCGCACCTCAGATGTGCCCAGGCTGCTCCGATCCTAGCGAGCAACCCTCGGCCAGCAGCGCGTTAATTTTAGACCCTGTCCCACATCGCAGACAGTCCTGCACATCGCTATCCCCGGGTCAAACAGCCTCAGCTTGCACAATCCTGATGGGCGCCGCCATTTTGTGTTCTAGAGACCGGAGTCTCTTAAAGGAGCCGGGCATCGTTTTAAACATTATTTCTTGTACGCTCCATACTGTATAATTCCTCCATTCATCCGCTGTGCTGATGTCCTTTACCTTAAGTCCGCTGTTATAATCCGCCTATGGGGTCCAGGGCGCTCAGTTCCTCGATGGTCTAACTGTCCCTGGTAGTGGTGTCCGCCATCTTGTTAACTCGCTCCGATCACTCCCGCTTACAATGCTGTTTTTTGGCATGAAACTCGATGTAGTGGTCACCACAAGCGCTGCATCTGGTGCTGGGTACATTCATACCACTCAACCTTCGGTTTACGGCGGTCGGGGGGGGGCGTTCGACCGGCTCAGACAGCGTTACCCAAGCCGTCCGGCGGAGCTGCGTTTTTACTCAGCCATCCCGCTGTGCGCCCCCTAGCGCCTCTAGTAAGTAACAAATTTCAATGTAAATCAGCAATCCCTGCATAGTACCCCCACGTCTAATCATTACTTCTTGTCCCTGTGGTGTCCCCCAGCTCGGAACAATATATATTATCTACAATACAGTCACTAATTATGCAATTCCCCGCGAGTGAGGGCTCTGCCTCCCTCCGATCGCCTCAGAAGCTATTATCTACCTCAGGTCATGGTGTAAGGATAAACATTATACTTGTTAGCCCCCCCCGCCCAACATGGGCACAAACTGTCCCTCAACTACCCCCCCTTCCCTCTGGCATTCCACAATGTGAGTAAAATCATAGTAAAACATCTTCCCCCATAGGCCTAATATTGTAAGGTGTCTTCTCCTCCCTCGTCCTGCCTGTGGCATTATGTGTCGTGGTGACCGTCAGAGTTTATCATTAGCTAGAGGCCTTATTAGCCTGTTCCCTATGAAGCCGCTATGGTCCCCTCTGCCTCCTCCATCTCCTCTTCTATCTCCTCCCCCAAACGTTGGAATTCTTCCAATAGTGCTATCCATGCTCTGCCGTTCTCCAAGGATTTCTCGTTGCCTGTGCGCCTTGCCATCTCCAGCCTGCAACTGCCTTCGCATGCCGCCCACTTGCTATACAAAATATGAGAAATTGATGTTGGTACTAATATATTTCATGCTGAAAATGTTATTGTGGCCTACGATCAAGATGCCATTTGCCAAGCAGTTACTGCAATGGTCATTGCCAACTTTTTATACATTAACCAGGAAGCTGTATGTCAGAGCCTGGGATGCATTGATGTGAGGCAGTTTGATGATATGGATGTATGACATTATAACGCATACATTTACATCGCAGTACATTACATTGCAATTTTTACAACGACTTGCATTGGAGGGCGCTGGACTTAGGAGTAGTATAATTTACTATTACAACTCTAGTCTAAGTACAGTTGGGAAGGAGTTGGATAGTAAATTATACTATTAGTTGTCCTAGAGCGCCATCCAGCGCAAGTCGTTGTAACAACTTGCTTTGTAAAAACCGCGATGTAATGGCATTGCGATGTAATCCCCGCGTTGTAAACAATGTTTCCCGATGATATAGTTGAAGAAGACAGATTCCACACATGCTGTATGCTTAGTGTCTCAGGTCAGATAGGTATTGGACATTTTTTGTCCTTTAATGCTGTGATGAAGGTGATTCAGGCAACCTGGGGCTCAAAAATTGAATTTCCACTAGTGCATGAAGTACTGGAAACTTTCTTAATGTTGGCAACCCCTGCAGAACAGGACTACGGATCTATGGGTCAGTGGTAACTGACTAAAATGAAATGTTTGACATTAAAGGCAATATGGGCCTAGGATATAGGAGATTTAATGTCAGATAGTGATAATGGATATATAGTGGCCTATCCCAGTGGTGTAGCGCGTGAGCCTTGATTTAAACTGCTGCAGTTTATTGTTTTACACTGTAGATATTGAGCTCCAAACAAATTTCACAGACTGTTTCTAGGGTCCCCTGATAGGTGCCCTAGATGTAAGGCAGCAGGCACAGACTTCATGCACATGTTTCGTTCCTGCTCATGGCTGATGATATATTGGACCCTGGTTTTCGATCTCCCACTTACTGACCTTGGACTGGGAATGTGCCTGTAGGTGTTACTGTTGGGTCTTTTGCCTAGATTGAAACGGCATAAGATAGTGTGTACGTTGGCGGCTCTGGCCATATATTGGCCAAATGGCACATAGCAATGTACTGTAAAAATGGTGCCTCTCCATCAGTCGAGAGGTGGTATGTGGAACTATGCAGATGGTTACAGCGGAGATTATGGCATGTTTCCCAAAGGTGTAAAAACTAGGCAGAAATGTGATGAGTGGGAGCTATACCTGACCAGACTGAATATGCCTTGTGTTAAAGATTGTTAGATAGCGCTTAGCTATTGTAACAAATTATGGGAGGATATAGTCATGTTGATCGTGTATTGTTCCCCATGTATTTCTAAGATAATAAAAGGCATGTAATAGGCATTTCTTTGTATGGCGGAACTTATATTAGCCTCTGTATTTTATTTTGTTACTTGCTACCGGGATATGTTGATATAATTTGAGGGATAATGATGCGCTCCACTTCTCACTATGATTGAAAGGTGGTATATTTGTCATAGTGATATTGTGCATTGCCACAACAAGCTGTGAGTATGTCAAACAATTTGTTCATTTATATCTCACACTGCAACTGTTAATAAATAAAATTTTGAAGTCTGTGTTAAATAGTAGACTCCCAAGTCAGTGAAAAGTGGAGCATTACCGAGAGGGGACTCGGTGGTATGAATGAAGATTGTGTGGTTGTAACTTTAAAACAGCCCTACGAAAATCAAGCGCACCCAAGGTCGTAGGGCCATATGCATGAGCACATTTTCCCTTAGACACAGAATGGGCAAAACCCTTTGATGCATCTGGCCCTTAGTATTTTGTAAGAGAGGTCATTTCTAAGGCAAACCTACCAGATAGCACAAGCTGTCAGGTTATGAAAGGCCTGTTGTGGGCTTACCAAGAACTTGCAGCACGCCCCCTGCTTACCATTACCAAATTGCAGTTATTTTTATGACCAATATAAGCAGTGTCCGCCATCTTGGATCTGCCAACTAAAAAGAAAAGAAAATGTTGCCTGCATCATTCTGTAGGTTTTCGCATGATGATGCATGCGTATGCCTATAGAATGACATGACCGCCAACAGCTGGAACATCCTTTTACTTTTTTTGAGCCAAAACTAAACTGCACCAGCAAAAAGCATTTGCTTTTTACCAATTCTGTTTCTGCATTGCCAAAAAGCATTGGCGAGATCTGAAAGTCCCTAAGGTGAGACATTTTGGCTTTGCAAATGCTTGTTCAATACTGATTCCTTCTCCTCCTGTTTTGCCTACAGGTTCTGTGGTCAGCGTGCCAGTTCTTTCGCTGTATCTGTACTCTTACTCATACGTCGCCCACCTCTGCTCCATTCCCACGGTCCAACAGCGCACAGTCCTTCCCTAGCAACCAGCCAGCCCTGGGCAAACAGGCTCCACAACAGGCCACACCCCGGGCCGGCTGGCATACGTGGCCCGGGCAAGCACACCTGTGCCAAGAATGCGCGCACATTCCTGGGAGACGCTGCCGTCTCCACTGATGTCACCCTGACCTCCGGGGCGGGCGCTGGGGGATTAGCAGCAGCTCGTGCGTTAAACCCCCTCATCCCGCAGTCCGCCCTCTCCACGCCGCTCCTTGATAAATAGGAGTTAGGTAGGGTGACCAGGAGTCCCCGGTTTGCCGGCACAGTCCCGGTTTCATCAGCTGTCCCACTAGATTTCGACATATTTAGTTCATGTCCCCGTTTTTTTTAGAGGGTCAACTCAATACAGTGAAAAACACTTTTTTTTAGGTGTTCCAAAGCAAGGTTAGTCAGCAGCTGTTATAAGTAAGTACTAGTATTAACAGGTATGATACGGATTTAAAACTCGCATTTTATGTATTCGCTTTATGTAAAATTGTAGTCCCTTCTCTATTTTTGCGAAATGTCCCGGTTTTTGGGTAACAAGATCTTATCACTCTAGTTAGGGCGCTTTTCACTTGGCCTAACCCCTGCATCCCTACAATTTAGCTCTTGGAGATGATTAAAATGACGGTACAGGGGACGAGTGGAGTGGCCAGACCATGTGATTTAAAGACACGAGTTCTAGCAACGTTTTCTGAATTAAGCAGGGAAATATTGGCAACCCACATCAAAATACCAGTTTTCCATGTTTTTGTGATTTTTACAGAAAAACCTCTCTTTCTATGTGGAAACGGCCACTACAACGTAGCCGTTTCCACGCAAGCGGCAAACCTTTACCACGCATGCATTACAACACATGCGTGGTTACAGAGGTGCAACTAGAGCCAAATTTCGGGGGGGGGGGGGGGGGGGGCAAAGAAAAAATTTCGGGGGGGGCTGAACCTTTAATCAGTAGGCAGAGTGGAGCTGCAGGGGTTCTTAGAAGGGGTGAAACAACTGCAAGGCCTAATTAACATTCAAATGGTCTTTTAAAGACCTGTGAAACGTTCGGGTGCGGCTCTGTGTGTGCCCGTGATCTGTCTCATCCCGGGCTGCCACACACGACGGGGGGGGGGGGGGGGGGGCTGAAGCCCGGTGAGTTCAATGAGTGTTGCGCGCCTGCGTGGATACCACAAAAGCCTTTACCACGCATACCTTTACTACGAGATACGTAGTAAGGGCATGTGTGGTAAAGACAAAAAAAAGAAAAAGGGGGTTTGGGGGGTTTCCCCCCAAAAACAAAAAAAAAAGCGTGGGAATAAAAAGGGGGAATAAAAACCGCACCTGATATGACGAAGCGGAGGCAATCAGCGTCCTTTGAGAGAAAACGGAAAGAAACTTCCTGTTCCTCTATACGACGTAAGACGTCACCAAGGAAGATGAAGGAGAGGAGACGATGTGAAGAGGTAAGGGGAATTTTAGTTTAAAATATAAAAAAAGATTAAGGGTTAAGGGCAGGGGTAATTATAAGGAGTGAGGGCTGGCGGGTCATGTAAGGGTACAGGGGAGGGGTATAACCTTTACCAAGAGTATGCCCTTACCATGCATAAATTTACAACGAAAATCGTTGTAAATCTATGCATCTATGCATGGTAAAGGAATATTCGTGGTAAAGGTTATGCGTGGAAAAAGCATTCCTTTGTAAAGCTTGCGTGGTAAAGGCATGCGTGGCAACGGAATGCGTTGTAATGACATACAACCTTTCTATGTCTGTATTACGTTTTTAAATATGGATAAAAAAACGGAAAAGAAGTCATTTTTTTAAATTACCAAATTTTACTGATTTACAATAACAAAAATACAAAATAGGTCATTTTTAAGTGTTTCAAAATTCTTTCAGTCATGTCAGCCGGTTCAAAAGTTTTGCAGATTGACAGGTTGTGGAGTTAATAAAAAAATAGAAGGTTTTGTCCCGGATCTCTTCCTGCACCTCCCCCATAAATGGAAGGACTGGGTGGGAGAACTGGAGGATAAGGACTGGAGAGATGCCTGCCTATCCCCGAGGGATCCAGCTATTTCCTCCAAACTGCGGATGGTCCAAGTTACCTACCTTCAAGCCACATATTTGTCCCCACGACGACTGCAGCTGTTTGTGCACGCTGCCAAGCCCCAAGTGCTGACTTTTTTCATGTGAGGTGGTCTTGTCCGCAACCTAACACCCCTTTGGAGTGGAGTGACACAGGAGATCTCTGGGGTCCTGGATCACCATATTGAGTTGGGTCCCTGGGAGGCATTACTGGGCTTGTTGGAGGGGACCAACAAGTCCTGTGCAGAGAGGATATTTGTTGGGGTGGCACCCTTAGTGGCCAAGAGAGACATTGCTGCTGGAGATGCCCGAAGGCCCTTGAGGTTCTATGGAAGGGCCTAGATTTGTGAGCGCACCAAGAACGACCAATTTATGAGGCCTGTGTCTGCCCTCGGAAGCACAAGAAAATATGGGGAGGGGGGTACACTTATCATGGCCTGACTCTGTAGCGATATAGATTGGTTGTAGGACTGTCTAATCCAGTGAAATGATATTATGTGATTGTACTTATATGTGGATGATGCTGTGCACTACTAAATTTAATACAATGTGGTTATTAAAAAAATGAATAAAAAAGAAGGTTTCCTAATGAAGCTTTACCAGCTGGGGGTGTGCTCGATCTTGTACTACAATGCTCATGTTTTCATATGAGTGTTATAATATATCATATGTGGAACGTATATTATTTTTATCTATTAGGCATTCCAATATGAGTGTACATTAATTGGTTAATTGATTACAGAAACATACGAGTTACAGCTTCATTGTTTGACCAAACCCAAAGTAAATGTGGATAATACAGATAAAATTTGCAAAAATAAATATGGATGAATACAGACAGAAATGCCCAGTATTGCCCTAAAAATAAACACGATAAAGCAAGAAGCCTGAATTATAAATCCGAAGTAGATATACTGAACCTCCATGCAAAAATTAACTGCACAGCTCTTATTACATGCCTTTTCTCCGAAGAGTGTGTCCATCCTTTGGTGCAGCAGTCCCAGGGGAATGAAAGGCCACTGTACTACACCTATGGTTGCATTTTACTGCTTTGGGTGCATGGACTCAGTGACCTTGCTTGCACTGGCGTCCAGAGCACCCTTGCTACGGGGCTGCAATCACATCATGATTTCTGTATGCCAGTCTCTATAGGGACACCCTGTCGCACAAAACCATTTGTGTTTGAGGTGCTCCTGTGATCAGATTAAAGCAAAGGTCTTCAAACTGGGGGTGGGTCCCACAGGGTGTGGAGGGGGGGTGGGTAGACCTTAAGTGTTCCCGGGGGGGCGCCAGGCTTTGGCCAAGAAAAGCATCATGCTTTAAGTGCTAAAAAATGAGTGGCAGTATGCCACTTTGTATCGGGCCATCACTAACATCTTTTGTCATTTATATCTTTACTGGGACTATATGTAAAAGGGGTAACAAAACTTAACTGCAAAGTTTAAATATGTGTAGACATATTTAAGCACTGCCAATTTAACAGAACAATTAACTAAGAAAAATTGAAGGGGGCAGATTATTTTTTTACACGGGGCACAGCATTAAGAAGTTTGAAAAACACTGGATTTAAGGGATTCCCTGGATCAGGCAGACAGGTCGGATGTGTAGGTGGCTGCCAGGTGCAATGCCGGGGGTAGATTAGTCAGATGTATGTCGTTACAGCGCATGCTTTTTCCATCCATGCCTTTACATGCCTTTAGGTTTTACAACGCAAGTCGTTACGACGACTTGCGTTGGGGGGCGCTGGATAGTGAATAGTTTAATTTACTATTCCAACTCCAGTCCCTGTGGATAGTAGGGAAGGTTTTGGATAGTAAATTAAACTATTCCCTATCCTACAGCGCCCTCCAGCGCAGGTCATTGTAACGACTTGCATTGTAATTCCTGCGTTGTAAAGGTACTGCGTGGAAAACATTTTGTTGTAAAGGATGTTTCCCGATTAGTCTAATGTGGTGATGGGTCCCTGCTAGAGCATATCATTAGAAGCTGCCAGGATTGGAGGCATGCCAGATTAGATCAGATGGCCAGAGGTAGTTGCTGCATCATATGGTGTAGGATCCACTGGATCAGATGACACCGGCTTGCACAATCGACTGAAGAGACAGCTGCTGGATCAGGTGGATGTGGTGATAAGAAAGGGGCTTCTGGATGTGGATGGGGTAGTGAATAAGATAAGGCCCTTCCAGCTCATGTGTGACACCAGTGTCAAGGAGACCACACAAATGGCAGAAGTGTTATACAAGTACAAAATGCATAACAATGCTTTCAGTAAGCTCCTGAAGAACCACCTGTTCCTGTAATGTGTTCTCTTTGCTCGCTCTCACCTGAAACTCACACCATTTGCCCAAGGTTAGAGTTTGCCCTTTGGAACCGACCTACAACATAATCATAAAATAATGTAGCGGTGTACCACCCTCTTTCGATTTCGTTGTATCAAAATTCTTCTCCTATTGGACATAACCAATTCATCCCTTAGGGCTTGCAGCCACCAAGAAGCCAAGAAATCGTGTCAAGGATAGGGCTGCCATCTGGCTATTATTTTACCAACATATCTAACTTTTTTAGGTTAGGGTTGGTATAAAAACATGGAAAATTAACAAAATACAGTATTTTTCTCAATATCAAAGATTAACTTAAAGCAGCGCATACAAGGCAAAATCATTAAAAAAAATTTTTTTACCACATTTAACATGTCTAAATTATTACTAAATAAATATTGAAGCAAACAGAGGCAGAGCTGCCAGTTTTAAAAATTGATCTAGGAAATGAATATAAATTCTTATTCACCCACCAGATCCTGAACCTTTGGGACCCAAAAAAGGAACAAATGGGCCGCATTTTTCTCTGTGAAATCTATCAATGGATGATCATTCTAGACAGCAGTGCATTCTGGAGTCTGAAGTCCTATTTCTCAATGGAAGAAAGAGAACTCCCGACATTAGAGGTCATCTCTTCCTGGCACGGATCATGGATGGCTTTCTTAGATACAGATATAAAGTGGAATGTTCTTGGAGAACTCTTTTATCTTCCACTGAGGTGAATGGAAGCTTGCAAGACTGAGTTCTGTGGTTGATGGGCCTGAGACGCCAATCAGGAATGTGGTTCAGGTGTTAACTCGCTCTCACAGAATGTTGGAATCAGTAGGCAGAAAAGTTTCATTTGTTATGATGCTAGAATCTCAATTCCCATTGACGGGTGTGCACAAGATGTGTAAGCGTACACCACATACCTGTGTGTGTGCCATGTGCATGACTGAGCACTTGATCTGTGTGCACCAGAGGCGGGCAGGAATGCATAAGCTTCGTGTGAGTGAATCACATTGTGTGTACCTGTAAAATATTTTAGGGTGTTCACCAGATGCAGAGTTCTACATTCCAATCGGGTGGATATGCAGCAATTATGGGAGTGTATGTCAATCTGTGGATGTGTGCCAGACTTCATGGCATGGTCCAGCCTGCAGGTGTGCATCAGATGTGCAAGAGTGTAGGGGGATAGAGAGGTGCGTGGGTCAGACCTGTGAGCTTCCACAGTTTGGTGTACATCTCAATCCGTGAGTGTGTATCAGACCTGGAGAGTTCACCAGATCAGTGAGGACTGCGCTGAATGTAACCTGACTGTGCAAATAACTCTTGCGTCTTGACCCTTTTTTAGACTTTCTGGCTGACCCTATATTTTTCTTAACATATACAAGCCAACTCTTGGAGCTCCTCGATTGTTTTGATTTCTTCAGAAGCAGATCAGACTGCTGTGGACGGAGGGTACACCCTTTTTAGAGGCTGGCTCTTGCCTCTACATCGAGGGCCACATTTATCAAAGGGTTGCATCGCGTTTGCACCACACAACGGGGTGCAAAAGCGAGGCAACCCTTAAGATGCAATTTATCAAGCCACGCAAGTCCACCTTGTGTGGCCCTGAGTGGCTTGATAAATCCAGAGTGACGCAACACAGTGCAAATCGCTGCGTCGAGTTACTCTGCCCTAGGAAGGAGTACCATGAGTGGTGCATGGGTGTTCCCATGCACAACCATGGGTTTTGATGCATTCCCGGATTTACTATAAGTGGTATACCCAGGAATGTGCCAAAACTGCTATGCCTCCCCGGATGAGGTGTAGCAAGGAGAAATATGTTTATTTCTCCTTTTTTTCTTCTTTCTATGTGTGCTGCATTCAACAGCTTACATAGAAAGAGGAACATGCCTCAGGATGTTTTGGTCTAGGAAGGTACCTATTCCTGCATAAACACAATCCTGCTAACAATGCAGGCATCATTGTACCATGGTGCAAGAGTGCCTGCGTTGGTGCTAGGCAGCATATTGTGCGCCAGTGCTGGCAAAGGGCAGGAAGGTGCAGTACAATGTTAAGTATGGTGCATTCCTGCCATTGTCCCATCACTCCACAAGGTGACTCACT
This sequence comes from Lissotriton vulgaris, assembly GCF_964263255.1. Taxonomy (NCBI): domain Eukaryota; kingdom Metazoa; phylum Chordata; class Amphibia; order Caudata; family Salamandridae; genus Lissotriton; species Lissotriton vulgaris. The sequence goes on along the minus strand of NC_141693.1, from coordinate 360,633,631 downwards.
GTGCTGCGATGTAAAATTTATAAATATGCCCCCAGGTTTGGGAAAGACTGACAATTTTTATACAGGGGCACCAAATGTTGTACCTATGTCCCGCTCTGAGGGTCTTCAGACAATTCTATACTGTTATATATAACTAGGTTCCTTCCTTTCCACACTTGAGTGTGTGCAGTGGGGTTCGTATCTGGGATATGTATGGAAACCATGTGCTAAGTAAGCGGTGTTCACTTGAAGGACACCATACATGTGGCACAAGAAGGTGGCTCCACTACATCTAGTTAACAACCATTCCGGGTCGCCCTTGGGGCCTGTTCCTCAGAGATTTACCCATTACTGGTTAATGAGCTAGAATGCACTTTCAGTCCATATCTTTGCCCTACACTACCACTTTTCTAAAGTTGGTATGAATTCCTGCAGATTCGTCCCTTGATAAGAATGGCAACTTATATCCAAATACACATCTGCATGACCATTTGTTGTTCTCCCATTCTCAGGTTAAGATGTGTGCCAGAGTGACTGTGATGATACACCAGGCTGTGGTTGGCATGTTATGTTATGATTTAAGGGGATTTATATCGCGCACTGCTACTCAAGAGTGTCCTGGCGTGTAGGAGAACAATGACAGAGGTGAGCAAAAGAACTAAATCGGCTGTTTGAACAGGTAAGTTTTAAGGAGTTTGTTAAAAATAGAAAGCTCCTTGGTATGCCGGAGGTCAGCTGGCAGAGCATTCCACAGTGTGGTTGCCTTTACCACAAAGGACTGCTCCCCAATCCGCGAGCGTCGGAATCTGGGGACCACCAGCCGGCGTTGGAGGGTGGAGCGAAGAGGACGCCTGGGAAGATAGAAAGCGAACCTCGAACTAATGTAGGCAGGGCCTGGACCGTGAAGTGCCTTATGCGTCATGGTCAGAGCCTTAAAGCGCACTCGCTGGGCGACGGGAAGCCAATGCAAGTGTCGATTAGCTGCTGACGTACGCTCATTCTCTTCGGGATATTAAACAGGAGCCTGGCAACTGCATTTTGAATAACCTGCAGTTTTCCTAGGAGATACCGCGGGATGCCGATGTAAAGGGCGTTAGCGTAGTCGAGACGCGATAGAATGATCGCCCTAGCAACCATCTCCCTAGCAGAGCGGGGGAGCAGGGGAAAAAACCTCCTCAAGGTGTTTAGCATGTCAAAGCAAACCCCTGAAAGTCTCTTGATCTGCTCATGAAAGCCCAAGTCTTCCCCGAACCATATTCCTAGGTTCTTGGCAGCGCCAGTATCCACCTTAGGGCACGGATAATCAGGTGGCCAGAGAGATTCTCTAAAAGTGGGAGGAAACTGGCCATAGAGGAGCACCTCGGATTTGTCTTCATTGCACTTAAGACTGGCCTGCGCCAGCCAAGAAAATACTGAGGACAGGCACTGATGGGCAGTGTCAGTTTGGAGATCAGAGCCCTTCCAAGTAAAGAGGAGCTATGTGTCATCGCGCAAGCCATGATTTTGGCACCCAGCTGCTCTGCCAAATAAATCCAGGGTGTCAAGTAAATATTGAAGAGTAGAGGGCTCAGTGTGGACCCCTGGGGGACCCCCGTGGACAGTTTGCTGATAGATGATGAGAAAAGTGTCATCCACACCTGTTGGGTGTGGTTGTCCAAAAAGGATTTAACCCTGTCCCAGGCCACGCCTGTGATGCTGATGGCAGACAGATGGGAGAGGAGCTGGTGATGGGGTACCGTGTCGAAGGCGGCAGAGAGGTCCAACAAATTCAGAGCCGCCCGCGTCCAGGCACTCCCTAATTGCCTCCGTAATCTCCACCGGCTCAGTCTCGGTACTGAAAGATGGCCTAAACCCAGATTGAGCCGGGTGGAGAGCACCGGAGGATTTCACGAATCCCTCCAACTGCCTAAAGGCCACCTTTTCGCACACCTTAGCCAAGGCCGGTAAAAGGGAAATGGGGCGATAGTTGGAAAGGAGAGTGGGATCAGCAGAGGGCTTCTTGAGGAGAGGGAGGAGTTTAGCATGCTTCCATTGCAGGGGCACTCTGCCTGATTGAAGTGAGCCATTAACAAGCGCTACTACCTCAGGAGAGGCTATCTGGGCAACCCACCCCAGAACTCTCGCCGGGCAAGGGTCCACAGGGGAGCCTGATTTCAATGATTTCAAGATGGCTAAAACATCTCTCCCCTCCGCTGGTATAAAGTACGAAAAGAGCTGGCTAGGTGCACTATAGCTCGGGAGAGGGGGCACAAGCAGAGAGAACTGAGCGTGGGGGGTAGTCCCTAGACTACCTTGGATCCTTTGGATCTTAGCAATGAAGAAGGCAGATAGATCTTCGCACCATTGAGAGGAGATAGGTGGGGTGGTTTGTTCTGCAGCAGGTGACAAAAAGCTACGAACGATGGAAAATATTTCTTTGCTGTTGTTGTTAGCTTTACATATAATTTCTGCAAAGAAGTTGCCTTTAGCTTCTTTAATGGCTGCGTAGTACTCCCTCTAGGCGGCACGTAGCGCCGCCTTGGCGTGGGGGCAGTACCCACGGCGCCAGCATCTCTCAAGTTTTTTACAACCCAGCTTGAGTGCTTTTAAGGAGTCGGTAAACCAAGGTTTAGAGGGTAAGCCGCGCGGTTGGCATCTCGAGGTGGGCTGAGGCAAAGAGTTGACCCCCTGGCTAATCCAGGCTGAGAACCTCTCCACAGCTCCATCGAGATCAGGGGCGTCACCCGGGAGGGATGATGACAGAGCTCTGGACAAGGCCGGGATATTGATCTTCTTAGGGGGCTGCCCGATGCCTGGCCGGAGAGTGGAAGAGAATTGCCAATGTACCATGAGAACCTGATCAGAAAATGGTCCGACCACGTGACAGGCCAGGGAACCAACCCGGAGAGATCAAAGTTGGAACAGACTATGTCGATCAAATGACCACATTTGTGAGTAGCGCCACGGACCCGCTGGGTCAGGTGGGTAAGATTACATAAGTCCATCAGGTCTCTCGTCCCATGAAATGTGAATGCAACACAGGTTCAATTTGGCCTTTGTTTCAGTACAGTATCTGGTATTAGCCATAAGGCTGACAACATAACCAGGACACTGCATGTCACTGTGACTACGAGGCTGGTCAGAAGCCTATGCAAATTTAGAATCCCTGATCCTTTGACTTATCTGAGAAGTGAGTCTTTGCTGTGATGGATGCCAACCAGGCCAGAGGGTGGAATTAAAAACTGGCAAATTCTTACAACAGCAAAAATACAGTTATCCTGGCTGATGAAGGCTGATAGCCAGAAACCAGAACTAGGATGCTTGATTCCGGTCCAGGGAAGACATGGCTTGGCAGTTCGGGTTGGACTGTTCCCATGAGGCACAGGGTCAAGACTGATTTGCATATGGCCATGTCTGAACTGGGGTGGCTTGGTGAGCAAAATAACAATGGATTAAACCCTGATCTGTGACTGGGGGTGAATGTTTTGCCATTGTGCAACATTCCGTCCATCATCTTGCATTTGCAATGCAATAGGTCTCGCATTTACGAAAGTTCGAGCTATTGGCAATGTAATAGCTTAAATTCTCGCAAATGCGAGACCTGTTGCATTGCAAATTACTAGCGCCCATGCAGCGCTTTCACATTCATGGAGGCCGCACCCCTTTCTTTAGATAAGCCCCACCTAAAGAAAGGGGTGCGCCCGCTATTAAAGTGAAACCGCAGCATGGAGCGCTTTGACAAAAAAACTGATATTTTTTTGTAAAAGCGCCCAAGTCGTGCTTTCACTTTAATAGCCGCTGCTCACCTTTCTTTAGATGCAGCTTGTCTAAAGAAGGGGGCATGGCCTCCATGAATGTGAAAGCGCCGCATGGGCGCTAGTAAGCAAACAAAAAATAAATAAATAAGCGTGCCCACTATACTTAAAGCGACCGCGCTGTTAAAATAAAGAAAGAAAGAAATGCTGCCCCTTATAGTTAAAGCAGGCCGCCATTAGTAAATAAAATAAAAGTGGGCGGCGTGCTGCGACCTAGTGGGTGGTACAGGGGCAAATCATTAAACAAAATAGTGTTCACAGCCAAGATAAAGCAGACTGTGTAACAACACAAGTAAAAGGCCCAGTCTTTATGGAGATAACAAATTCAGACAAGGCGATACCAAGGAGGGACTAATATCACCTCAGAAGCCAGCGTTTATGAAGGACAATGACACAATCCAATACAAAATATGGGCGAAGAGTGGGTGGGGCTTCAAAGCCATGCTGCCCAGACTCGACCTAAAAAACAGCCATTTCTTTGACACAGGCCCCTACAGTCCTTGACATCCTTAGGCACCACTCCAAGGTGCAATTACATTTCTTTGAAACCTGGATTTCTTCAGGATCATTTTGTAGTCTTTACTGTTCCCCTGAAGTGTTCTGCACCTGAGCCCAGTATTGACAACACCCCCATTTACTACTGATTTAGTCCTTTCTTCCTTCAGAGAACTAGTGGCACAGCAAAAAGTGATTAAAGAACCCATCTCCACTTTTGGTTAGAGGGTTATTTGTTTTTATGCTTTTCGTGACCAGTTTTCACACTCCATAGATGTTGGTTCCTCATACTATTTACAGTTATTCGCAAAGCACTCTAATAGCTTTTGGGCTTATAACACTGACACAGAACGTACAGGCTTCTTTTAGGTTTCTTTGGAGAATCATTTTTAACTTTCCTACATTTCCTATATGTAAGGAAAGATCTATTATATTTTTATAAGATGTAGTCCGGATAGGACATTGTTTTTATGGTGTGTTAATAATGTACCTGAATGCCCTTCTTAATACTACCCCCTACGGCAGTGCTTAATTTGAGCCAGTGGTTTCCAGGTGCTCCGTACAGCACTTAATTGTCAACACTGCCACTTGTGAGAGTCTGCCACAAGGTGGCGCTCTCTGGCGAATTTAGAGAGAACCACTACAACAGTTAATTATAAATGTAATATATGTGAAAAATGACTGTTACCTGCTGCCCAAGACATTATTATAGGTTTGGAGACATGAAATAGTCTAAGTTGGCCCACTTGGAGGAGTGTGATGGTTGGTAGTTGTGTTTGTAGTTTCATTGGCAGCGCTGGCAGAGGCAATGTGTGGTGCGAGCTGCAGTGGCATCCTGCTGAGAGCCCTTACACTTATGTTTTTTTTTTACAAATCAAGCACTGCCCTTCTGTGAAGAAGAAGTACTCAGTCTTGGTACCCTAAACAGTAAAGTATAAAAAAAGAGAGTCTTGGCTATCCGGCTGGAGTACCAAAGTACCCTGGACTCTGGAATACCAGTACTAAAAAGCAATACCTGCAAAATATATTACCCAGCAGCAAATGATTGCCACAGAGCAAAATAAAGGCCTCACTGAGGGTGCATCTCAACTGGGTGTGCACCAGATATAAAGAAGCACATTTATAGAACTTTTCATTGTGCAAGTGTGTGTTATGTCTGTCTGTCCACCTGCAATTTTTTATAGTATTTTCCAAGGGTGTGTAAATTGGAAACAACTGGTGTTAAAAGAAACAAAAATATCGATATGGTAAAAAAAAACAGTCCCGACAAAGGAAAACCAAGCTCTCAACAAAAGCAGAGGAAGTCCATAATATGCCAAGGAACCCCACTCCAAATCATATAGTCCCATCCAGAGCGCACAAACATTATCACAAGCTGTGGAAGCCATTTCCAAGCAAAGAAGCATGTAAAAAGCTGGCAACGTCCATCTAAGGACAATGAATTCAATATAATACCAAGGGACTGTTATACTGAACATGAACAAAGTCAATCTGAAGCTATGGAAGCTGCCTAAAGCCGCTGAAGCATGTCTTAAAGCAAAGAATAATGCATAAAACATGTAAAGAATTTAAAACCAGAGAAGCCCAGCTCAAGCAAAGGAAAGCTACATAAAGCCAAGAAGAGCTGTGACTCTAGCCAAAGAACCCCTTCTCAGAGCCAAATCAGCTGATGTAGACCATCAAAGCAAACTATATTTATCGTTAAATAAGAAACCTGATATGAAATCAGAACAAATTATGCCACAAAATACACCATCAAACTATGGAAGATTACCAAAACTAAGAAGGCCCATCTCAATGTAAGAAAGCCCCAAATCATTCAAAGAAATACCCTCTTCAAAACAGATGGCCAACTCACACTGAGCTAGATGGCCCCAATTGAGGAAAGTCCTTCTAAAAAGAATGACAGTCCACCTCAAAGCTAAAACAACTCGCCTCAAACCAGAGTAGATAATTCAATCCAGGTAGGCAAGCTATTTTAAAACTATGGACCCATCCAGGAAAATTGATCTCAAGGTCAGGGCGGTCAATCCCAAGCCAAAGAATTGATTTCCAATTCTGGATATCCATTAATTCCCATCTTCCTTTTGTTAAGCCACCTCAAGTCAAGATAGTCACTCTCAGGACAAGGGAGCCCAATACAAAAGAATGAAGCTTATTTGGAGCCAATAAAGTTATCCTAAATCCACAAATACCTCCTCAGATTAAGGAAACCCACTCAAGCCAAGAAAGTCAACCTCCTACTAAAAAAACCATACCAGGAATGCTTAATCAGTCATGTCAGAGTACTCACAAATCTCGTAGAGCCAACGGTGGAGGGGTGAACCTTAAGCTTGACAGCGTTGCCAAGACTGGACACCCGACTCAGAACCACTATTCCTTCTGACAGCTGCAAGGAACAAAGTGGGTGAGTGCAGATTTTGCTGAGAAGAGCCATGGTTGGCGCCTCTTATTGTATGTCGGGAGGTACCTTTGAGATGCCTATCTCAAAAGATAGCCAATTCGATCAGATGCGTTTATGGCAGGAATTCCATTTATCCTTGAAGGTTATTCAGCAGAGAGAGTTCTTAAGAGAGACAATGAAAACTTTCTGCGAAAACAGTCAATGTGAAGACTTCAAAGTGGCACAGACTGCTTTAATAAGGAACCCTTATTCAGTCATGCACTCTTCACCCAAAGAACTCTAAAAATTGAGAAATCCAGCAGAAAGGCCAGAACCATGTTCAGATTCCCAGCCCCAGTGACAGCGTATTACAGAGATGGTCAGAACTATTTCATAAATATGTTCTAAAATAGCATGAACCAAGCCAGTAACCTTCAGACAGAAGGACCCTATATAGGGACAATATCAGCGGGACAGAGTAGAATGTGGGGTATGGATCTGCAAAATTGAGGGGAGCCTGGAGACATTATCCACACCCAGAATGAGGTGAAGAATGCATACATATTGCAGACTGGAGATACCATCGTGCTGTACAGCGTGAAGGCCAAAGCCATATATTGCACACTACGCACAGTTTGTTAATAAGGCTACAAAGAGTAAGCTTTAAACTTTCTGCTATTTCAACAATATCCTTTTCTTTTTCCTTCACTGTGTAAAGCGTTTTCACCAACTTGAGATGTCACCTCACTCTGTAATGGAAAAGAATAGGTGCAGATCCAGAAGTGCCGGAGGATACATTGCACGCAATTTGAACTGCGTCATTTCTAGCCACTTGTACTTTCTGTGTATGAGAAAAATTACTTTTTGATTGCAGAAATATCGGAGTTCATTCCAACTGCCAGAGCCTTTGAAAGGCTTGTAACTAGGCCTGAGACAGAGCCAGTCCAGGCTGAATATATGACGTTACAACGCATACATTTACAATGCATGCCTTTACAACGCAGTTTTTACATCACAACATCCTTTACAATACATTCTTTTACATAGCATGCCATTACATTGCATTTTCAGAAACTACATTTACAACGCATTTCAGTACAGCGCATTATACGTTTACAACGCATACCATTACAATGCATACCATTACATTGCATTTAAAGTAAGTGTTGGATAATATGGGGGTAATAATTACTATTCTAACTCCAGGGGGTGCAACAGCAGGGTAAGTGTTGGATAGTGTAGGGGCACTATGAGTTGTAATGGTATGCATTGTAATGACTTGCGATGCAATGCCTGCATTGTAGTGACAAGCATTGTAGTGACATGGGTTGTACTGACATGCAATGTAATGGCTGCGTTGTAATGACGCACGATGTAAAGGTAGTGCGATGTACCGTCCATGCCTTGTGGAACCTATGAAAGACAGGTAGGGCTGGGGAACAATAGCCACAAGCACAGTCAGTTACATGTTGACAGGCTGACAGGGGCCTTCTTCCGGGTTCTCGTTCTTGCTTCCAGACTCAGTCCTCGCTCACACTTGGCACAATGAAAGGGACTCAACTCATGCATTTAATTTTCTGGCATTATACATCCCCTGTCTCTTGATTACGTTTCCTCTCAAGGGTTCGTTGATATTACACAGTACACGCCGTTTCAAGAGAAAAGGATACAAATTGAAAAAAACTGGTTTTGCAAAAACCAACAATACCAAGTCCCGGGCCAGTGACGGGTGGCAGGACTCGTGAATGTGCGTCTCCGGCTCGACCTTTGAACTTCCTGTTGGTGTTGCTGAAGCGGCTCCAGGCCACGCTGCAGTGGAAGTGTTTGCCTCATCAGCTTTTGAGGCCTGTGTGAGGCCGGTGTGGGCGTTTGACAGGGCCGTGCAGCGGCGCGGCGCATTCATGGGCCAGAGCCCCGCGGCTTTGCGTCCTCTGTTGTCTGATAAAACACAGGAGGCCAGCTGATGGCACCCGCTTTGTGCCAGTCTCCGGCCCTTCCTACCGCACCCCCGGCTCCGCTTTCACATTGTTAAAAGTCCTAGCAAGACAGAATCCGCAGACAATTTACTTTTCCAGGTTTTTCCTCTCTTTTATTTCTCTTTTGCTCATAAGCCTGGTTCTCCTGTCTGTCGGTCTCGTCATTTCTCTGATACTTTATTCCAGAGACCTTTACGTTTCACTCTTGGAATTGACTCTCACAGTTGAAGTTCTCACTCATGACAGGGTAAATGTCACGCCTGGTCGGACGAGCCAGAAGGTGAACTTTCAGCTCTGCAGTGAGATAAACGGGTTGTTCCTGAGCAGTGCAGGTGCTCTCCCTTTCAAATTAAAGAAGTGTAGGTGCTCAGTACCGGACAGCACCTGCCAGTTTAAAGCACTGGGGCTTTTTGTTTTGTATTGTTTACATTTATTTAGGTTACCATTTCAATGCTGTTACATCCCATGACTGTATTGACAGCAAAGGTGTGTGTGATATCACCTCTTGTAATGTTATCAAAAATACTATTACTTAACCCTCTGCATTTTCAATACTTGAAAGCTCTGTTTTCCCTGGTCCTCTTCAGTGCTTCCATACTTGCAGCATTCTTTGTCTAAAAAAGTTTTTTTTCAGGTTTCACAATCCTCAATTAGCATACTGTTTACGTCACTGAAATGACATTACATGAGTCTTGATCACACTCCTGGAATTTCAGCAAAATATATAACATTCCGTGGACACAGATCAGAGTTGAGCACAACATTCCGAGGTACGTGGAACTTTGCTCAAAAGTGTGAGAGTCAGTGAGTGTGACTGTACTCAAAAGTGAGAAGCTCATATTCAGTGAGAGAGACTGTCTTCCAGGTTGTGAGATACACAAATAAAGAGAGTGAGGCTCTAGTCCGCAGTGAGAGACTCATGTTCAGTGACTGAGACTGCACTCCACAGTCATGCTCACAAACAATGCGTAAGAATGTAGTCGCATTCAGTCTTTCACAATGTGAAACAGTGAGTAACTGTTCTCCAATGTGTGAGTCTCATAAACTGAAAACAAATAAAAGTACCTAAAGGACAAAACAAATACCACTCATCCCATGCATAACACAACCACCGTTAAGGTGAGCATAATCAATCTTCCATCTCTCACCACCTTCAACGCCTTCTCTGAAAAAGAATGCTGTGACATTACCAACTCAAGTAGGCAATTAGTTTTCCATGCAAATTCATCCTCCAAAGATGTTCAAAGACATGCTTTCACACAGCCTGTGCAGGAGAAGTTCCTTGAAGCTTACTGAACAAGTCTTTGGAACTAGGATCTTTCCGGCCTGAGTTAAAAACATCTCACAATGTCTTAGACCTCCCCTCAAGAAGAAGAACGTCGACCTAGCCTACCCAGCTGTGAGGACTGTGGTGTACCTTATGGTGTGGTTGTTCGATACCGCCATGTAATACACTCGCCAAAACTGTCTTGAGTCCAATCAGGTTAATTTGTAAAACTTCTTACTCAACCCTGTGGCTTCGAGCAGCAAGGCTTAAACAAAGAAACAAGTTTAAAGCATTTAGATGCACCAAAAAATTGAATAAGATATAATACAAAACGAAATAAATCCAACACCAATTAATAAAAATAGACTATATTTTACAGAATATTTAGATATCAAAACAAACAAAATCCACCAGAGGGTTCCGAAGATATAGATGTCTAAGTAAAACGTAAATCTCAGCTTTTTGAAAAATGTTAAAGAGTTACATTTGACAACTTCAGCCCACACTGGGTGACCAATTCCGACAGGGAGATGGCCAGGGAGTCATTAAGGAGTATTTGGACAGTTACCTGGTCACCAAAGCAGTTTCAAGTCTAGCTCCACTCTTTATGCAAGGACTGCCATTGACTAAAATGGAGTGGTCCTGATGCTGAGGATGCTGAAAGATGCTCTAGATGCTGTGCGGTCAACGGGGGCTTTCCTGGGGTTATTCTTCGGTCCATGGGTGAAGTGGGGCAACTTGGGCCACAGGGGTTGTCATCGATCAAAGCCCTCTTTGAGCCAGAAAAAGCCTGGCAATGGCAGAGCTGCTGGTCTCCGGTACCAACCAGTCCACTGGTATCCTTTGGCAAGGGCTAGTGTCTTTCGTTGGGGAGCAACGTGCACTCTGATGACTCTGTCTAGTCTGGCAGACTCAAATGCAACTTTTGAGTATCAAGGGTTGGTCTTCTTGGATGCATGCTGGCAGTCAGTGGTAGTTTAGTGAAAGTGGCTACAACCAGTTGAGATGGGCTAACGCATAATTTATGGCCCTAGTGCTGGAATAGAGAGTATGCCGACTGACTCTTGGAGTTCACTTTTTCAGTTTGGGGTTCTGGAGCAACTTTACTTGGAGCCAGGAACCACAGACACAGTCCTCTCTTTGCTAATCCAAGGAGCAGCAGCGGTCCAGCAGTTGGTGCAGCCTCTCTTGCCAGGCCCAGGTATCAGCAGGGCAGTCCTTCTTTGGTCCTCTTTCCAGTCCAGATGTGATATCAGATTCAGTGTGCCGGTGGTGCCATATTTATGCCCGGAAAGGGCCTTGGTGGAATGGAGCGGTCACAAGCCAATGGGCTACCAGGTTCCCTACTTCCCTATAACCAGGGCCGGACTGACAACAGAAACCGGCCCTGGCAAACTGCTCAGCTGGCCCCCCTGGGGTCAAGGGGAGTGCAGCTGAGCAGTTTGCGACGGCCGGTTTCGGCCGAGTTTGTTACCGGGGGCCGACATTGCCGACCCCCGGTAACAAAAACCTGCCCCCACCCTAGCGGCCTACCAGGGAAACGCCTGATGCCGTTATGGCCAGTCCGGGCCTGCCTATGACCACTTTTGGCTATGTGTGACATCTTAGCAATCTCACTTTATGTTATTCGGTCCACTTCCAAGATGCTTGAAGTACCCATTTTGGTAGCCCAGTCACAAGTTAGCTCAGCTGAAGAGTCAGTATGTTACTCTGTATTGCCAAAGGGGCCACTGGGTTAGCAACAGTAAAAACAAGGTTTTTACTGTTAGCACATATGAGAATATATGTCCTACTTAACAATATACAGCTCCCTGCTTTAGGGCTCGATGGGCCTTCCTTAGGGGACACTTTCATACATTGTTAAGGAAAGTGTGGGCCTTGCCATTGGCTTAAATGGCTAAATCGAACTAGTAGTTTTAAACGGCTTTTCCAAGCTGCAGTGGCAGGCTGGGAGCCATTTAGTAGTTTAACTGTCAGGCCCTAGGTACCTTGGTACTATATACTAGGGCCTTATAAATAGATTTACTATGCCAATTGGGGTAGCCAATTCAACATACACTTTGTGAAGGTTTAGAACACTGACACTGAGGTCTGGTTAGGAGGCCTCAGGGCACTCTCAGGGTCGAAAAAACAGAAACATCAGTCCAAAACTTAGGGGAGTGATCCTGCAAAAAGAGGCAATTCCTTACACCAGAAAACTACAGGCCAGTATTTGATGGCCCGTTCCTAGGTGACCTATTTAAAAGAGCAGTCTTTACTTAATTCTCAAATTTAACGGAGGAAAATAGCTTGATGTTGGATCAACGATCTGTATTCGGATCATATAGAGGCACAGAGTTAACACTCATATTCATAAGGGACAACTTAAAACTCACAATGAATGAGAATGACGTGGCTGTCTTATTGTTTCTGGGCCTATTTTTGCAGTATTTTTTTGGGGGGCGGCCAAGGTCATTAGAGGACTTTACATGAGGACCAGATTACATTACCAAGGCACAGGGAGATTAAATGATTTCCCAGAATAACAGGATGTTGAGCCAATGCAAGGACTCAAACCTGGTTCCCCAGTTCCAAAGTCTGCATTTCAGGCTGTTAGGTCACATAACACCATTCACCACAAAATGTTTCTACACAGACTCAACATCTCAGAATAAGCAAAAAGGCTCTACACTGAATTGCTTTATATCTCAAAGAGCTTGGTATTCCTGCAATCTTTAACCATCTTTAATGTCCACACCTCACACTCAACACTGTGGATTGCTTTGGGGTATGTCATCTATATTTTCCTACTCAACATCTATTAACCCTCTTACCAGACTTGATCAGATCATTCAACTTTATTTTTTACAACTACGCTGATGACATACAAATCATTCTAAAAATGGTTTCCCAGCAAACCCCTACCAAGCAAGACTTGACGTCTGCCTCTGTGCCTTAGAGACAGATAATGATTAATAAACTAAAGCTTGACATCACAAAGACAGACATCATGACCTGTGTTACATTATATGCATTTGTAAAGTGCACTGTCTCTTGCGAGGGTTTCTTGGCATTGAACAGATGTGTGTACCTAGCCCTGCCTAGTGAGAGAGGGTGAGTAGAGGCCCTTTTGAGCCCCCTTAGGGTGTGGCCACGTTCAACTGTGGTTAGGAGTTTCGTTTCAACAACGCACTGGTAAAGAATGAACAAAGATATAAAAAGACGACTTTTCAAGTTGGAGTGGCACGTTTATTTTTACACACACATGTATCTCAATAAGTCATTATTGCTAAAAACATTCTTTAAGAAAACCTGGCTTCACTCTACCAGAAAATATGCAGGATATCAATTGTTCCTAAAATACTGTGAAGTGAACAAGAGTAGCTATCTGGCAAAATATAGCTTCTGGTGTAAAATGGAAGCTTTAAGAAGGCGCTAAATCCTGTTCAAGAAAATACGTTGTCTACATACAGCTTTCCTGAGGAGTACCATCATAGCAGGTTTAAGTATTCTAGCAAGAATAAAACAACAGAGGCTAAGATTAACAAGGCACACTTGAATCTTCAGCTGGATTATACAGAGAACCTTTCTATCAGGCCTAGTGCATTAAAGCACCTACCTAGGGAGAAGAAGCCTAGTGGATCTTCTACTAAAATGATACCTATAATGCAAGGAATTGGGTATGGATGAAAAAGCACTTGGCAAGTTAGGATGATTAAGAAGATTGAAAAGCTATCTTATTCAGGAAGGCATCACCTGGTAGAGTAGGCTCTGGCAGTCCCAAATCAGATAGTCAGTCAACCGGAGAACCACCCAAAAGGTCAGCTTGGAAAGTTCTGCCTTCTAATTGTGATGGTGAATCTTTTATACCTAAAATCACAGAACTAACACTGTCCTGACGTACTTTCTGACGCAGGTGGCTTGATCGCATTGTCCTAGGACAGTGGGGGCGGTCAGGTGTCCTAACGGTTGGTTGGCCATGCTTGACCGCAGAACATAAACAAAGACTTCTTGTCCTGTACATATTTCTAAAAATGTATGTGCGAGCGGAACATACGATAGGTACTGCTATTGCGAGAGGTTGCGGCTTTTACTTCGTGCAAGCAATGTTTCAAAATAATGTTTCAGTGGAAAGTCCCGATGTGTCAACCTCCCAAGATGTGTCAACCTGCACCAGCTGGGTCTTGTGTACGTGTGTGAGGGCGTTGGTCTTAATGCTGTGGAAAATTACTGTACTTTACGTCAGGCTAATTTACCACGTTGCTTTTCAGTGCAACAGAAATGCATGTTTAACATTATTGTGGGCCTAGTGCATTTTGTTACCCTAAGACATGTCTTTTTGGCCTTTGCCTTGGGTCTATAACACCAGGATTCAGGGGATTTGTGGGATTTAATTTGCTGATCATGCATAGCAAAAATTGAGGGTTTTAAGCATATTTTCAGGTTTTCTCTGGTAGGGCCATATGTGACATTTTTGCTATCAGGGCAGATAAGAAGTGCTCTTTTTTGGTGATCAGATGGTAGAGCGTGATTTTAACCCTTCATCATCTCCCCTGTCTTGTTCATTTATGAACACGCTCCTAACTGAGTATTTCGGTGACCCTTCAGCCAGGGGGGGGGGGGTATCCAGGGCATGTCGTTGACATAACACTTAAAGCTGCCTTGGAACTGCTCTTTTTTCTTTGCTCTAGCTCAATCTGGCCTAGCAATTATGTCGGCATATTCGGCACCTGATTCTTTAAGCAGACGCTCGTATTGGGCTGCTGTAGGGCTTGTGCTCAGGGTGTCCCTACCTGGGGGGAGTGGGGGAGCCGTTGGTATGCCATAGTGGGTGCCAGGTGCGGCTATCTCGCTCATTTCTAATTTTACTCCAGTCCCATCCCCGGGAAGTCGATCCATGTCTTCATACTTGGCTATCTGGTAGATCCCTGTACTAGCATAATTCATCCCTACTGCCTTGGTACTTAATCTTTTAATGCAATGGCTCCCTATCTGAAAGGTGCAACACAGAATTATAAGAATGCCAACAATTGGTATCATTAATTTCAAGATTGCTGTGAGCCATGAAGGCATCCAGTCAAGATTGAACCAGTCTGTTGGAATAATGTCCGCAGGGGCACCTCCTTCGTCGGTCATTTTTTTTCCCAAGTTAGTCAACTCCTCAATGGCTCTTGCTATCGAGCCGTTGTCCTCGTCATTTCCCGGTATGAATGTGCAGCAGGATTTTCCGATTTGATGACACAAACCACCATCTTTGGCCGTCAGCATGTCGAGGAAGTTGCGATGTTCCAGAACCATCAATCTTAATGGGCGCAGTTCTTCCCTTATTGTATTTAGGCCGTCTCTGGTGCTGTTGATGGCTTTCATGACCTCATAGCGTGTTACTTCCAGCCAACGGGCATTAGCCTGAGTTTGAAACATTGGGAATGCCCCTCCGAAGAAAAGCTGGGCCTCGTTGAAGAGGCGGAATTCTTGTGGGACCTTACCACGGGCCTCTGCTGCGAAATACTCCGCTGTTCGCCGGTGTCGGTTTGAGGAATGTCACGTCACCTGTCATTGGATGTGACAGTATGTGGGAAGCATTCGATGCCGGCACAACCAGATGTACTTCATGTAGAGTTACCAAAGAACACAGTCCGAGCCACTGAGGAAGTAGTTGGAGATAGAGGTGTTCTCCGCAAGCCCAGTAGTAGTCCATCAGGGTGGAGGTGCTGTACTGCATATCGACGTTAAAAACAGTGGAATTACAGTCTGTGTTACTCCCAACAGAGACAGAGCCATTACCTATGAAACAAAGAGAAGGATTTTTTAGTTTAAATGCTTTTTTATGTTTGTACATTCTTTCCCCGCCCCAGGTATATCTGCCACCTTCCTGAGCCCATATCTGTTCACAGTCCTCATCAACCTTCCAGTCGATGCCTTCCTCATAATCTGTTTCTCCAGCCCAAGGGGGACCTAAAGATGCTGCCTTGCAGTACACGTTGCTTGATCCATGCCACTCATTGTTGTAATAAACTTGTGCCCTCAGCCTCAGGAATGTTCTATTCTGGCATAAGCATTCGCTTTGGGAATGAGGAGCCTGGTACGCTACATGGTTACATGCTGCTATGGGTGTTGATTGCACGACGTATCCTAATTGTCTTATTATTGGTGCCTGGGAATCCATATTAGGCGAACCTCGCTTTCGCATCTCCACTATGGTCTTGCCCTTAACGAATAGGAAAAAGGCATGTGTTGCAAGGCGATACACAGGGGTATATGACCCCCTGGTCCAGCAGAGCCTGTATAGTAAGGGCAATGCCCTCCTCTGCTTCTTTAGATAGTGGGAACTGTTTAATTCTGGGTAGAATTGCGCCTTGTTTCAATGTTATTTTAAATGGGGTGGCAGAACGAATGAGGCCTACGTCATTGGGACCGGTGGTCCACCGGTGTGGCGGGACTTGAGCCAAGTCTGCTTCACGCACTGAGTCATATTTTTGTGGGGCAGTGGGCGTTCTCTTTTCCACTGTCGCCGAGAGGTGTACCTCATACTGATAGACGATCTCTGTTATGGGATAGTTATCAGGATTACCAAAGAGCTGTTCATCTGAAATGTCCCTCACTTGGTGTCCGGGCTCGATGAAAATTGCACAGGCCCAGGAGCGCATATTGTCGTCTCCTGCTATGAATGCCCCGTATGTAGGTGTAATGTGAAGAGCGTGTATGCCTAGGATCATGCTTTTGTCCCATATCTGAAAGTGCTGGGACTGCGGGCGAAAGAGAAATTCCTTCGGGAGCTGGACAGTGCGCTGGTGCAGTGCAGGTGTGTTGGCTACAATGATGTGTACCGCGGTGGAGAATGCTTGCTCATCCACAGGGCGGGCCCTTACTTGATCCTTCAAGGAAGAGTCAACAGTTAGTGCCATCATCCTCGCTAGTGGTGTGCCTGGTATAGAACAAACCATTGTTCCGTTCTCATGGAAGTGAATTGTCATGTTCAGTTTTGCCATGAGGTCTCTCCCTAAAAGGTTGACCGGAGAATGTGGTGAATAAAGCAGTGGTTGCTCCAGCACCCTGTCTCCTATTCGCAGGGGTACTGGCTTGGTAAAGGGGACCCTTGCTATTGCCCCAGAGAATCCCTGTGTGTCCGCTACTTGATCAGAAATAGGCAGATGTCCGCCTGTAATGCAGGAGTACGTGGCTCCTGTGTCAATGAGGAAGCTATATGTTTTGCTATTTATCGTGACCAGGACGGTGGGGTCATCTTCACCGCTCATGATGCATGATAAAACTGGGCACACAAGAGTTGTCTGTGGGCTGTCCCAGCAGGTTTATCCTCCATCTTGGTATTGTTGGATGGTGCCCTGTGTGAAAGGGTTGTTGGGAGTAATCACCACTCCTCCTTGGGGTGTAGTGTTTTGGGATTGGGACACCATTTGGTACGCGGATACCCGCTGTTGTGGCTGCATGGGAGCTTGCATTTGCAGGGGCTGCATGGGTACTTGCATCTGCATGGGCTGCATACTTTGCTGTAGGGCAAGTTGGGCATAGGCATACAATATCTGGGGCTGTTGTGTATACATTTGCCATTGTTGTTGGAGTTGTGGTGGCGCTTGCTGGATGGGGCCCATGGCTTGTTGGCCTTGATCTCGAAGCCTAGTACGACATTCCCTTAACATGTGGCCTTGTTTGTGACAATAAAAGCAGGTGCGTGTCCCTGCCTGCAGTGGGGCTCTTTGCTGTCCCATTCCATTTCCCCGTCCCTGCATCCCTGTGCCTCTGTAGGTATTAGTCCTGTCATTGTTGTAGTGCTGCTGATCACGCCCGTAAGCAGGCATTGGTGTCATGTATTGTACAGGGGGCTGTTGTTGCACGTACTGTATTGTAGGCTGTGGTTGGGCCTGTACATACTGCACTGCTTGTTGTGGTGGTGTCTGCACGTATTGTATGGCTGGCTGTGTTTGCTGTTGTGTCTGTGCCTGCACATATTGCATGGCAGGCTGCTGCATTTGTGGGGCAGACTGGGTATTGGTGACAAGCGCGTTTTGAGCGGCCTGTGGGAAGGTGGTGACTGCCGTCATTTGGCTGACAGGTGCAGCTACCATGAGATTGTCCACTGTATCCTTTTTCTTATTAAGCGTCTGCTGAACTAATTTTGCAGCTGCATTTTCAATAGCTAGCTGCCTACTATTTTCCTGTTCTATTTTCTTTTTGAAGAAATGTATGATGTGGTCTTGTATTTCAGGCCACGGTTTTGCTTCCATGGCTACTACCCCATCTAATTTTTCCTGCACGTCTTCTGGCAGTCCTCTCTTCACCATGTGGTAAAAGAGCCTGCTGTTCCCTCCAGTGGTATTCCAGGAGTCACCTAACTCCTGGTGCCACTTTTCTTTCATTCTAGAAATAAAGTTAATAGGGTCTTCATTTGTTTGCATTGTCAGAGACATGAGAGACCCAATGTCTGGAACGTCAGGATATTTTAATCGCAATTTAGTCCAGACTGCCGCCCTTATTTTATTGAATGGTTCCCCATCGTAAGTGGTGTCATTCATCGTTATTAACCCTCTACTGATACTTGTGAAAAAAAATTCTGCTTCCTCTCCCATGAGGGAGATAAGCAAACTTTTCATGTCCCCAACCCCTGGTTTGGTCCCTGTAGTATTTTTTTCTAGGGCCACTATCCATTTCCTGGCACCCTCCGTGAGGGGCGGAAGGTTCTTTTTAATGGCTTCCTTCTCTGCATAAGACCAGCAGTTATATATAGGAGGGTCCTTTGCTGTTTTGTATAATAGCGGCATCTGGCGGGTAATTCCTACACCTTGATGCTTCGGTCTTGTGGTGTCATATCGTATGGCATATTTCTGCCAAATTTTGAGACTGGCTCGCATATAATCATAATCCCAATCCTCATCCCCTACACCTTCCAGGATGCATTCTACTGCTGTGGCCATATCCTGAGGTTCGAAAGACCCTTCTCTTGGCCAGGGGATCATCTGCGGGGCCAAGGATTCTGTCCATCCGGCCAGATCGTCTGTGAAGGGGTTGACAGCATAATCTGAATTCGCGCCTATGATCACTATTTGGTTGGGAGTTAGGTTGTTGTCCCGCAGGGCACATGGCCTGCTGAGGAACATGCCATTGCCTGTTCTAGCTCGAGTGTTTCGCATGGAGGCGGCGCCAGCGACCTTGTAATTGATGTGAGAGTCGGTGCCAGGGACATCGTATACGATGTCCTCTGGGCGGCCGTGTGTCCCCAACACTGCAAGTCTTTCTACCTCTGTTGTCCTTTTCTTCCGTCTCCCTCCTGCATCTCCAGTATTTGGGAATTCCTTATTATCATAAAATGGGTTTGTTGATAATTTAGTCAAGTTGGTGGCGCGTAGCTGGCTGGAGGAATTTATCATGGCTGTGGCGGATGGTGGGGCAAACGCATCTACCACAGATGCAGGGTGTCATGGTGGTATGTCAGGGGGTGTGGAGTTGTCCTGTGTTGTCACGGCAGTTGCATGTGTGTGGTCTGGAGCAGTTGTCTGACGGCAAGGGGAGGGGGACCTATGGTACTGTACTTCTGGTAGTCCTTCATTGTCTCTTATGTCCCGAGAAGGACCCGCGCTTGGCAAGGGTGTGGCTGGGAAGTGGGCTGTCTGCTGCTGACTATGGCCTAGTTCCCCAGTCCCTTCAGTATTTTCAAAGGGGTCTGCCTGTCCAGTGAGTTGCCGAGCGGTGTTCTTTGTTTGTTGAGTATTTGGTGTGCTAGGGTGGGTAATCCTGAGGGTCTCAGATAATCTGTCGCTGATTTGTTCTAACTTTAATGAGGCACATCGGACTACCTGAGATATGTGGTCGTGCTCGTAGTCGCGCGGTATTTCACTGATGAACATGTCTGTTCGGGCATCCCCATTGGGACTGCACTCTAAACTTTTATTGAGTTCTGTGGCCGGCCTCCATGCGTCATAATGGACCAAATATGGTGCCGGCGGGCCCTGTAGCTCCCTGTCCTTACTCTGTCGGTGAACAGAGGAGAATGTGATCAGTGGTTCGCTTGTGTTTGTGCCGCAAAATGGCATGTGGTCTCGGGGGTGGCCTCCTGCTCCTGGAGTTGTGGAGCTTTGGCATCACGGAGGCTGTTGAGATCAGGGTAGTGCGAGAGTGCATGGCGAAGTGAGTGGTGAGATGACGTGTGTGAGTTATTTGATGGTGCTATGAACATGTTGTCTGCATTTTCCACGTCCTCCTCAATAGGTAGGACTGTGACAGAAGTGGGGTTCAGCTGTAGCGAAAACTGCGCATTTCTTTGTCCAGGTAAACCTGGCAATGTAGCATGCAGGGTTGGACTAGCACCACTGATAGGTGTTATAGGTGGGGGAATGTCTGATGCTGGCACTGTAGCCGGTATGGATGGACCACTGCCGGTGCCGGGTGGTGTCGATGGGGCAGTACCTTCAATTACAGATGGGGGGTGTTCGGATGTAGTACAGAGGTCACTTGGGAGTTGACTGTACCCGACAGTTGGCAGGTTATTGGTTGTACACTGCAGGTCTAGTTCTTTGTTTTCAGCTGATGCTATTGCGGGGTACATGCCAGTGGCCTGGTATGGGGGGGGGCGCCGAAGGGGCAGTGGGCAGGGTGGCAGTGTGCTCGTGCGGGTTCTCTTTAAAGATGCGCCAGAGACCTAAGGTGGCCTTCCTTTTTTGTAATTTGGTGCCTTAATATTTGGTGTTTAGGAAAGTGGTGGCGTGTTCGAGAATATTTACATCAAAGCTCCCTTCGGGCGGCCACGGATAATTCATATTCCTTGTTAACTTGTGGAGCTCCCTACAGTGTTTGAGTAAGCGTTGTTCCTGTCCACTAAACATTTTCAGGACATGTTGGAGTGGTGTTGCCATGATGAGATATTTCTGTGGACTGAAGTCAGACTCTGCAATGAGGGATGGTGCGGTCTGTGCGGTCCTAGAGATCTAGTACAAGTTCACCTGCTACTGCCTCAAGGATGCGGTCATATATGGTGTTTTGTAATTCAATGTTTTGGGAGGGAGTACACCCGGGGAACAGAAGCTGTCCCCCAAAACAGGCATCAGCTACTTTAGACTGGAGTGGGTGTCTGGGAAAAACACTTGATAGGACTGTTGGTCCTCCCCACCCCTCAAGGTCTAGAATAAAATATATGTAAAAGCCAGCCGGTGTTTGGTATATAGTGGTACTCAGTATCCTGGGCATGGGGATAGTAACGTCTTGGTGATGCTGTATGTTCTGTGCAGAAAGGTGTATGTGTCTCACCTATGTATACTCCCCCTAGACGCTGGGAGTTAGGGAATTGATCTTGTATGAGCTCGTCTCCAATTTCACAGAAGACAATGTGCATAAGTATTAGCCTTAAGTCCAATTCTTCGGGTCCCCGATATACACCTGTACCTGAGAAGTCAGGAAATTCAAGATTATACCTGGCGACGGCCAGGATAATTTTACTCTGTATAGGGTTTCGGGGCCAGGAAGAAGTGTAGGTGGTGGGTATTTCTAAGCCTGAAGATATGTATGTGGATCCATCGGGGTGTTTTGAGCGACGAGACGCTTATTATTCTTTTGTCAAATAGCGCCCTAAGTGCTTGCATTAGGTTTGGAATGAAATGAGTTGTGTCCTACGTGGGGGTGTGCTTTTTGCCCCTATGTTTGGAGGTATTTGGTGCCGGATCACTGGGGCACGAGAATGCAGGTGCGATGGATAAAGTAATTTGCGTGGGGTGGCTAACGTCAATGTTTAGTACTTGGAGGATTGTGAGAATAACCGCGCTGGTGAAGGGTGACACGTGGAAAAAATAAGACGGGTGTCCGTCCAAAATACCCACAATGTTATTGTTGATTAGAAATATTGTGATATTGTCGCTAGTATTATGTTTCATTCCCCTACATAAAGTGGGAACAGTGGGGTAGGTTGTGGGAACAGTGGGGTAGGGATGCAGGGCCTGCGTGATCTTGCAAATAATCAGACAATAGTGCTCTTAACAGAGGTGCTGTATCGTCCTCAGATTGCGAGTAGGAAGAATTGGCGTCTGAGACTGAGGGTGGAGGGGAGTCAGGATCTTCACCTTCCAGGGGTGGGATGGACGCCGCTTCAGATGGGGCAACCGACTGTATGGAATCCACTGAGGACTCTTCGTCAGTGATAAAGATGGGTTAGTTTGCGGGATGGTGAGGGTATCCTGGGTATTCACGGTGTAGGAAGGGGGGGCAGATAGGGTGGAGGAATTAGAGGCTTCTTCTGCGTACAGCAGGTCAGGACGGGTAGTGTCTGGAGATGGCGGGGTGAGAGATATACCTGGGAGGGCGTTATATATGTTGTTTAAAGAAATCGCAGAAATGTGAACTTGGGTGTTTTGGGTGAAGTTGATGCCTAAGAGTGACCAGGTGGCGGTCAGTAGTTCTTGACGCTCGACGTCAAGGAGAGCTATTTGGTCAGAGGTGGTATTATGAACAGCCTCAGGAATACCGTTAACAAACTGGATATTACAATGGATGATGTGTGGTGGGGTGTTGGACATCACTGGTATAAGGGGAGGCAGAGCATGATGGTGTGGGAGGGCAGAAAGAAGGAGGCAAGGAGGTAGGACAAGATGTAGTTATCCCCTCCTCTTTTGACAATCAATTGCACGAGCAAGTGATGGGCAAAGGAATGTACTTGAATTGGGAAAGTGCGAGGCAAAAATTTGTCAGTTTGTAAATGGGAAGTCGATGCTACCTAGCAAGGGTGCAATAAGGGTAATGTCAGTGAGTATGCACCCCAGACACCGGGGGGCTGGGAAGAAGGAGGTGGTTCAAGGGGTGGACAATGGTGCAGATGTTATCAAAAAGCACAAGCAATGTTATGAAAAAGCACAAGCAATGAGACTGATGATGTGGAAAATTAATACGGTTTGGTAAACATTATCTGCGTCATCTTGCCCTTTTCCCCCGAATGCCACACTTTTTGTCGTGCACACCCGCCATTTTAGGTGCCTTGGTCAGAACCACACTCTGCACGCCGCTGACCCCTAGCACGGCTCTTCTCCCTCACAAGCACACCCCCCCCGCATGCTGCCAGCCCCCGCTCTCACATGCCTTGGGTCATAAACCCCTCTTCCACGCAGCTCTGCCTCGGAACCCCATCCTGTTCCCAGCGCGACACTTCCCTCCATCCCTTTCATGGTCCCGGATCCCTTGATAACACCCCTCTTTCCTTTGTGCCCGTTTGTCTCACCCGTTCCCAAAGCTGCCACCTGGCCCTGCGGGTACTGTCATTGCCCCCTTCCTCCTGTACAGTAGGAAACACCCCCCCTCCATCAAAGGATCCTTGAGCTAATCAAAGCCCCCACCCCATGAGATCCGATCAACCTCACACATTCCGTGAATCGGCGGAATGTCCAGCTGTGCGGTAATCATCATCCGTTGTGACCAGGGTGGGGACTTCAACTGTAAATGTGTGTGGGAACGGGCCTGAAGCGGGGATTCTGAGGATGTCTTTCCATACATCAAAGGGTTGACAGAGATGTGTTTTATGCAATAAAGTAATAAACTTGTGTATAAGAGGCCAGGCCTCGGAGATGCAGTTAGAGCACCTCGTGACGATACTTGCTGTCCGAACTGATGTGTTTCTGCTCCGGAGAGAATAAAACTTCTGTTTCCTGCCTTCCAAGTCTCCAGCGCCTGCTTCTTTGTTTGGTAAACTTAAGTGGGTATAGAGGCGGCTAACGCCGGGCAACTTCGGAAAAGGTCTTCTGCCAGTACCTTTTTCAACAATTGGCGTCCCAAACGTGGGGCCCATCAGCGACACGTGGATCCAGTGGGAGAGGTCCTGACGACAGAGTGAACGACTGCAACGATCGGGAGAGCTCCTGCCCAATAGACCCTCGTCTGGCAGCCGATCATCCGAACTTCACTGGTTCCGAACAGACCTCTCTCGAGTGATCTACGGTCCTGACTGGGAACCATCAGGAGTGCCGCGAGGAATACGAAGAAAAGAGGACGATCGGGCGCTGGATTTGGAAGACAGGAAACTGACCATGCGGTCCGGGTAAGGTCGTGTAAACACGACAAATTGCAAAATGATTGTTTGATTGTTTGGAAAATACTAGTATTACTCTTTGCTGATTTGTTTGGAGGCTCGCTGTCTGCAAACGGAGAAACAACCGGCTCTCTCTTTGCAAGCAGTGAAGGATAGGTAACGCAGCCGTCGTGCCTATCTTTCTCCCCCACTGATTGATTGTTTGAACTCGAACTACGGTTCGTGGATTGTTTTCGGGAGATTTCCCTCTCCCACACTAATTAATTGATTGAACCCGAACTACTGTTCGCGGATTGTTTTCTGGAGATTCTCTGTCTACAAACAGGAAAGAACAGATTCCCTCTTTGTAGATAGTGAAAGGGTAGGTGACGCAGACCTTTGCGGGCCTACTTACTCTCCCCACTGATTGTTTTGATTGACCGAACGTTTTGATATTGGTTCTTGAGATATTCACTGCCTGCAAACAACGTAGAATAGAAATATTCTGTCTAGTCTTTGCACGCAGTGATGAGATAGGTAGTGCTGACTTTTGACCCCATTGTGATCCGTCATGTCTATCTTCTCCTCACTGATTGGTAGCTGGTTCAACCCGGACCGTTTATTAGAGGTGGACCATCTAGCTCCGCTGGAAGGCACCCCTAATAAAGACATGTTCACGAAATATGGATTAGTTACCATAGCTTATAGTAAGCTATGGCACAAGTATACCAAAGTAAATCAAGAGAAACAGTGGCCGCTGATAGGATCCTTCGACCTTGATAAAATAGAAACGTTAGAAATAGCCCTTTGTAGTAGTAAGACAACGCCTATTATGCTCGACAGTCTCGGTATGTGGCGCAAAGAAGCAATGCTACAAAAAGAAAAAGACGAGGTCAGAGTAGGTAAAGAAACGCGACAGACAACCTTCCAAGCATCTGAAAGGCCAAAGGAAGGGATAGCGGCGACACGGTTCCAAGGAGTAAACACAGGAAGGGAACGGTGTAAAGGGATGTACCGAC
This sequence comes from Lissotriton vulgaris, assembly GCF_964263255.1. Lineage (NCBI taxonomy): Eukaryota > Metazoa > Chordata > Amphibia > Caudata > Salamandridae > Lissotriton > Lissotriton vulgaris. The sequence goes on along the minus strand of NC_141693.1, from coordinate 360,608,746 downwards.
AGGACAACCCCAAGACACGACGACCCGAACGTAATCTTCCGACATTACGCGTAGGACGAACAGACTTAGGACAAAATCAATGTGCTTTTTGTAAATATTCCGGGCACTGGAAAGCCCAATGCCCGACTCTACTGAACACAGGTAAGAGCAGAGAGCCGACAGAGATAACAGGCCGGCAGAAAGGGAAAAAGCGTGAGACAAAGATGAATCAGACTGATACAGACAGGCCGGATAGAACCACCACGTTTGATTATGCCCGATGGCACAGATTTCGCCAGACCGATTTCAGCGACATGTTTGAATTCTCATAGATCGAACAGCGCTGAGACGGGAAACCCAGTCAAGCTCTAGGTTACCAGGTGACGAACCCCGTACTACCGCTACTATTCTCGAACACAAAAGCCACCCTTTCGGATAACATACAGAAACAACACACAGAGTAGTTTCGGACAGATTAGTACACATTCCATTAATGAACTCAAACTTTGAGCGCAATGGGACTGATTACTCTCTGCTGCCCCCCACTCTGTGGACAAAAGCAATTACAGGCCTGCATAGACAACCCCCCGTTCAGGAAAACTGTTCTTGTGGACACGCCACCCCCCATTACCCAGGCATAAATACCTACCCCCACTGCAGTGAGGTTCTCGTAGTAAAAAGATTCAAGGAAGCCAAGTCTCTGTCCATATGAGTTAAGATTTAATTCCAGTAAAGTAAAACCATACTAATAGGAGCAATACAGTACATATTACGCCCACTCCGGAAGTTCCCAAAATGCAACAGGTCACCGTCACGCCCATCCGGAAAGTGAAACACTCAGCACGTGTGGGGCGGGGTCCTGCCGACAGCCAGCAATCACGGAGGTCGCCGGTGGGATGCCCAGAAGGCACCATGGGCCCGGCATGTCCCTTCCTCTTCTCCCATATGGTCTAGCGGTTAGGATTCCTGGTTTTCACCGCTGCGGTCCGAGCCACGAGTAGGGAGGGGGCGGATGCAGATGACCCCCCTCCCTCGTATCTTCTGGTCCGGCCATCACGAATACCTCCACTGAAAATTGGTGCAGGGTGGGCTGGGAGAGGGAGGCGGCGCGAACGAGCCTCCCTTGCCTCCCCAGGTGGAGGTTTCCCAGCCCCGGCCCGGCGCAGAAATCCTCCAGCCGGGCGGCCACCCTACTTGCGCAGCACAGAACATGGAATGGCGGCCACCCTACTTGCGCAGCACAGAACATGGAATGGCAGCCACCCTACTTGCGCAGCACAGAACATGGAGTGGCTGGCCACCCTACTTGCGCAGCACCGGACACAGAATGGCTCGCAACCATACTTGCGCAGCACAAGACATACGATGGCTCTCAAGTGTACTGGTGAAGGCACCACAGCTGCACCCTAGCGCCCCAAGCCGAATGTCCTGCTCCAACAGCACAGTTCCGTTTTTTCACCCTAAAAAGTCTATGTAACTAGGACGCTTGCCCCCCTGGGCACGAGTCCCCACCTCCGACAGCATCTCCACGACCTTGAAGATTCTACAAGAGTCCCAGGAGCCCTCGGCCCCTACAGGCTTCCGGTGGGGAACAACTGCTTTGATCACTAACGACGTAGCCACAAGATGGTGGTGCTCTCGTGTCAGCGCCAGCTTCAGTCTGAACCATCCAGAAAGATTGTGGGCTAACAAATTCGAGCAAGTTCCGGCTGAACCTCAACGTGACCCGGTAGGGGAAATTTTGCTTCCCTCCCCACCCCCTTTTTTTCTCTTGATTGATGGTCCACATTGCCTGCCCCTTCTGTTAGCACAAGAGTCTTTTTGAACTACCGAAAGGAACTCTGGTCCAACCGCCGGTTGTTGGAGACATTTTGTCCCTGATGCTGCTTCCGGACTAACCCGGCCTCGCCCAAAATGGCGCCGGTGTCAACAGGAACTCACGAACACCTCGTGGTGTTTTTAGCTAACAAGACTTGATGTTCTGAAATATGTATATGATCCTTTGTACACTTGACGAAAAGGAGGGAGGGTTCACTTGGCAAACATGTAAAAAGATCCTGTTAAAAATGTTGGTTTCAATGTACGATTCATTATGATATTATTGTAACTGATACATAACGTCGCTTATGACACACGCCCACGGTATACCTCTAGGAAATTTGATTGCAACTAGTCTAACTATGCTTCCAATTACGAAACGAATGCCCCCTGATCCCTCAACTATTGATAGACGTGTTTATTCTCCTGCAAAATGACAAAACAAACCCTTTTCACACGTTTTATTAATGCTGCAAAATAGCCCCTACTATACATGCTTCATACGATTGCACTCTCATATTTTACATGCTGATCAAATCATGTTAATAAAGGTTTTTCAAACTATGAACAGGTATCGCATACTTTTGTAAATGTGGGATCAGCGGGAAGGTTTTTCTGTGCAATCTGTTTTGTTCTCTTTTTAAGGTTATTAGAAAATGGTTACCCAGCCCTGGATTAACGATCGAATCTAAGGCACGTTACGTTGCCTCCAAATGTGCGACTGACCCAGGAACAGACGCATGAAGAAGGACTTCGACTTCTGAGAACGGGTAAAGTGACACGGTGTAAATGATAAAATGTTATAAAGGCATGGTACTCACAAGTACTAAGGAACAGGGTTGGCCGAAGAGCCAATGTGCCTTAGGACATCACCGCATGGGGAATGATTTAAGGATCCCGATAGCTGGATACATCTACAAACTAGATACCTCGCACTAAGCGCCTCTGATTTTTTTAACGTTTCCCTACACATGACCTATAAATGCCACACTCGGACCGTCTCCCTCATGAACAACCTATCGCTTGCCACCCTTACCATACTGCCCGCGTCCCTGGCTTCAGAAACCAAGACCCCAGGGATTGTATCCTGGGGGGGGGATAAGACGAGTATGTGGTAAGTAAAGAATTTTCGTGCCCGTACATTTGATCTGCTCGAATGTTGTCCCCCCTCCCTTCCCCTCTTTTCCTCCCACTACAGGTTACATTGGAATCACGACTGGGGTATAGTGAAGATCCGAAGCCACGCCATATCTGATACATGAAGCAGACGAACACAGCAAGGTGGCACCTAAAGACACCCACACACTGCTCTTGTAACGAAAGAGCCAATCATTGTATGATATGATGAGACGCGATCACCCCTAACCTGTGTTGCGTGAATGAGCCCATGTCATGTATGTCTGAAACTATGAGAAAAGGTTTTCTGTGCGACTGAAGCATTGACTTAACTAGGCAAAGGACCGAGAGTGCGAGAAGCGCAACACTATGGTGCTTTTTACTCAATGCATGTCCCTCTGTACCAGACCTAATGCTCGTCCGTCCCAAACTGCATGCTTTCTATATTCTAACACAGATCTGTAATGTCTCATGTTGTATAACGCGCTGAATGGCCTATCTTAGTACACGGTCACTCTCCATGTTGCACGTGTACTATTTAGCCTATTGTTGCATATCTCTCTCTCTCTCCCCCTCTCTTTTTCTCTCTCTCTCTCTTCCACACTCCCACTCTTCCTAACGACTGGCACCTAATTGGCGAACCACCATCCCTGGTGCACCACCCAATTGGCTCCAAATACCGCAAGTATTTGCACAAATTTGCCTTAACTAAAATTACATTGATACCATGTTACTACCTCTCCTTTCTGCTAAATATTGATGTGATCTAGATTGGCCAAGAAGGAAAGGACAGGTAAGACGACTGAGGTTCCCTAATCTGACCCGTAATAAGGGAACTACATGTCAGTGGCTTCTATGATAAAAATGCCTCAGGTAACGCGACCTTCCCCGTCCCGAATTGTCTCAATGTCCAGACAATAAAAATGATCAAAGCATCCCCGTCTTCCCAGAACGCCCCCAGTCTTGTATCAGCTGCCCCGGACGAGAGTTTGAAAAATGTGGCTCACCCCTGGTCGTAAGAGATGGGTCGACTAACGGCTGACCCAGGCCAACCGTTGTTCCTAGAAAGGATTTTTTCTGATGAACAAGCTACAAAATTTAGAATTTAAGAAATGTCCCTGAACGCTTACCAACTGAACTGTAGCCCTCTGCTAGATAACGCCCTTGCGACTCAAAGCAAGACAATAGTCCCTCACCCCAGTTTGCTATGTTCCTAGTTGTTTTTCATAAAACTCTGGTCACCCCAAAGATGAGCCGAATAGTTATCGCAAGCCCCCCCCCCCCCCGTTTTTATGAAGTAGCCAGGTTGTAAGAGACTATGTAGAAATTAGAATAATGTTTGCGAAGTTAAGATTAGATTGAAATGAAGAAATTGTTGCAGTAAACCCTGTTGAGAGTAAAATGTTTAGCTGAAAGATAGGATGCATCGATATAATGGAAAATTGTTTAGCCCATGTTCATTTCTCAGAAAGATATCCATCAGGCCATGGTGATAGCACGTTGCACTTTTTCGTAAAATACACAGCCCTGAAGAACGGTATAGCTTTGTAAGACTCGTACTAGAAAAGTGGGTCTCTGCCAGTAGAGCTGACGTGACTGTAATAAACGAATGCAATGAATAGGTATCAGACCTCGTACCACGACAATGAATGTAATACTGACAAATGCCAAAGAAATAGTTACGATGGAAAGTTGTAGAGAAACCAGCAAACCTATCATCAATTATTTATACGTTGGTCGTAAACCCCAATGTAACGGATGTTTCCCCAGTTGCTTGGAGTTGGGAGAGAAATAGACTTATGTGATTACCTTCCTCTGCCAATTCTCTAAAGACTGTCTTTTCAAAACTCATTTAAGGGTACCCCTGTCGGAGGAGAGAGAGACCGGATGTGGGAGCATGCGGCCTGACTACAGATCGCGGAACACCTGCGACATCGACCAAGGCGGGACTGCAACAGTAAGGAGTCGCAGGACAAGGCACTGTTTCCGACAAAATGAAAGGAAAGGGCTGACCTGATGCCCCTGCTCGATGATCAACATGTGCCGAAAAGTCCCCGCCCTCTGAGCCCGGTCATGGGCCCACCTACCTGAAATTTTTCGTCCCCTTGGTCTGTTCCCGATCTGGCCCTGCTCCATCCCCTCTTCCCCCGACCTACCACAAGGACTACCCACACCCCCCTTCTTCCACCTGAACTCTTTGACACTCAACTCGAAAAAGAGCAAAAACTGCAGTCCGATTGACTAGGGTTTTGTTGCAAACTAAAATGAAACCTGGGTGCCCTGTCTAAGGTACCCATGAAAGAACAGTGAGGACTCAGGGCGAAAAAGGACCTTTTTGACCAGAAAAACGAGGAAAAGGTCATGCCCTGCAACGCAGGACCCGGAATAGAGCTGAACGCATAGCTCCACCGCCGGTGCTCAACAGTGCCAACAGAAGACGACAAAGAATGCTGAGGACTCACTGATAATGGTCCATGACAATAAAACACTGGAAAAAGCAACACCCCTCCTCTTCGAACGGTGACACCCCTGATTATCGTTTTTACTACGTCTCATTTCTCTACCAGCCACCATTGTATTGATTATGCTCCAACCAAGTATGAAATGAACTTACATATGTAATAACCTATCAGTCCATATTCCGAATGACTATAAGCATCTATGAAATGTATCCAACGCTATCACTACAGGATCATTTTTGTTCGACATTTCATTACTATGACTTTCCTGCAACAAGCTCAACGATGGGCCCGCCTCCTAAGATGAAAGATTTTAAATGTAATGTTTATGCTCAGCATCTTTGCCTGAATTTCTACTTCTTTACTTATGACTGCCACAGTAGACATAGATGGGAAATAGGCCAGCAAGATGTCTTGTGAATGTTAAAGGGAGGACTGTGGAAAATTAATACGGTTTGGTAAACATTATCTGCGTCATCTTGCCCTTTTCCCCCGAATGCCACACTTTTTGTCGTGCACACCCGCCATTTTAGGTGCCTTGGTCAGAACCACACTCTGCACGCCGCTGACCCCTAGCACGGCTCTTCTCCCTCACAAGCACACCCCCCCGCATGCTGCCAGCCCCCGCTCTCACATGCCTTGGGTCATAAACCCCTCTTCCACGCAGCTCTGCCTCGGAACCCCATCCTGTTCCCAGCGCGACACTTCCCTCCATCCCTTTCATGGTCCCGGATCCCTTGATAACACCCCTCTTTCCTTTGTGCCCGTTTGTCTCACCCGTTCCCAAAGCCGCCACCTGGCCCTGCGGGTACTGTCATTGCCCCCTTCCTCCTGTACAGTAGGAAACACCCCCCCTCCATCAAAGGATCCTTGAGCTAATCAAAGCCCCCACCCCATGAGATCCGATCAACCTCACACATTCCGTGAATCGGCGGAATGTCCAGCTGTGCGGTAATCATCATCCGTTGTGACCAGGGTGGGGACTTCAACTGTAAATGTGTGTGGGAACGGGCCTGAAGCGGGGATTCTGAGGATGTCTTTTCATACATCAAAGGGTTGACAGAGATGTGTTTTATGCAATAAAGTAATAAACTTGTGTATAAGAGGCCAGGCCTCGGAGATGCAGTTAGAGCACCTCGTGACGATACTTGCTGTCCGAACTGATGTGTTTCTCCTCCGGAGAGAATAAAACTTCTGTTTCCTGCCTTCCAAGTCTCCAGCGCCTGCCTCTTTGTTTGGTAAACTTAAGTGGGTATAGAGGCGGCTAACGCCGGGCAACTTCGGAAAAGGTCTTCTGCCAGTACCTTTTTCAACAATGACATGAAGCACGACAGATGAACACAGACCAGGAACCAAAACAGTGAAAAATGAATTTTAAAACCAAATACAGATGGAGCAATAAATACTGATCAGGTAAAAAGGGTGCAGGACGCTGGCACAGTGTGTTCTACAAATAGAACAAGGCACTTCCTCTTTCTGTGTGCGCAGAGGGCCAACTGTCAAAGGCAATCGGTGCTGCCTTCTGACAAGGTGAACCGTAAGAGAAACAATAATACCCACTCCTTGCAAAACAATACCTAATCCCTGAAGAAATAAATCAGGGGGAGAAGGAAGGGGAGCAGTGAAGGGCGGAAAGGCAGCCCTCATAAATGAATTAGCAGGGGCTAGAGGCTCCGAAGAGTAAGATGCAGAGCAACTAAAAATGTGAAATGAAAGTTCACGGCACAATTTTAAATCATGTTAAAACCAGTGAAGGACATCCGTAAATACCACAGCATTGTGGTAAATATTTTACCGTATACGAGTTTGCCATATAATTTCGGATAAGTAAAGAAATAGCTCAATCAAATGAGAGGCAGAGTCCGTGGTGTCTGAGTCTTAAGGGCTTTAATCAAGAATGATGACTCGAGTCATGGAAATCTATTCCATCAATACAAGGGTTCGGGTATGCAATGATGGCAGGAAAGATGTCAACGATTTATTAACAGTACATGACATATATAGTAAAATGACACAATGGCAGTGAATACAGTAGGCGTGACAAGTGAAATGTATATGATAAGAACACATGTGCGTAGCAAAAAGGCGTGAACAAGGGTGTGCACAGAGGCGTGTACTGAAAACGTCACAGAAAAGTGTCACAAGTGGGTGGATGCTTAGAGAATTCTTGCAGAGTCAGCTGAAACCTGTGGCCTGAATGCGCGCGCAGCTAATATGACGTGTGATTGACGTACATCTGGAGGAAGCTAAGGGTCTGACTTTTAGCACTAGTAGAGGAGACAGAAGTCTGGCATGTCAGATCGACCTGTCCCTATAACATATCTGATATCTAGTATTTGGAGGATGTTTAATCTAGAGTAAAAGGTCTCTTGGGCAGAGGCTACTCTATACTGACTGTTAGTGCGTGCATAGGTGTCTGCGTGTCTACGTGCGGGGCCTACTCTGGCAACGGGAACTGTAAATTACTTGCACGGAGACAGGAAGACTTGCTCTTTGCTCTGCAGCCGGGGATATGTTTACCTAAATCACTAGACAGGAATGTGTTTTCGAGGAGCTGAGCTGGCTCTGCTGATAACTTGAAGTTAAAATACTGTTTTTGGCAGGCAAACCAGGCCGAGCCGGGCACCGCTCGCTTGGCAGGAAGTAAGACAGAGGTCAGGGATGCATCTCCATGCTGCAGCTTTCAGAAGCAGAGACAGACGTGGCTTGAAGACAGAAATCAGGGCCTAGCTCGGCAGAGCCAGGAAAAACGTGAAAGTGCACCATGTAAAGACGGTGGCACGGCATACTTAAGAACTGAATTATCGATCCATTCATGGTGGATCTGATAGAGGACATGTTAACGCTGGACGCAAATGTATTTGCGTCTTCAGATTCGGTTGTGGAGGGAAATTACATGTACTTGAAACTCGTACATGGAGCCGTTGGGGTACACGTTGGGGACACATTTGACCATAAAAATTTCAATTACCTCATTCCCTCCTTGTCCCCTACGGACCCTTCAAGATATGTCGATGTTCATGAGACCATCAATCTGTTCATATAACATCATCTGCTCTTCTTTCTTTCTTCGGGAATGGGAACGTGAACTTGGATGGGGAACACAAGCTGTGGCGCACAGGCCGCAAATCGCTGGCCCACATTGTAGACATAGACAACAACTGAACACTATGGCCAATATGATTCCTAGGAATGACAGTAGTTTCCATCCCCAGGCTGTGATTACACTCCAGAGCCAACCGGACCAAGTCCAGGAGCCTGGATTCTGGTGTATCAGATGGGCAATTTCGTGAAGTCTGGTGATAGCTTTATAGACCGATGGCGCGTTATTTGGAATAAACACGCAACAACTGGATCCGATGACTCTACAAGCTCCGCCCCTATCGGCCAGGATGACGTCAAGGACAAGGCGGTTCTGAAGAACAACAAGTCTCATAGCAGACTGCTCCTCTGTTAAGTTGGCCAAGGCAGAAGTAGTCTCATTCACTACGGCTTCAAGTATTCTGGTTAATTTGCGTATCAGTTTACTATTGGAGACAGTGCCTAGATAGGGAAAGAATCCTTTATTGAAATCTGTATATTGTTCCCATGTAGTTTCAGTCTGATCAACTATTGGGAGGTCTCTCTTGTGTCTAACAATATTAAGGCGGGAATTCCTGTGATAGTCAGATGGGGCTAGGAATACTGGTGGCAATAAGAATGCAATGAAACAGGTACCATCCCAGTCTGGAGGTAATCGGACATAAGCTGTCTGACCACATATAAAGTAGGAGTGTCGGGAAGCTTTGAATGTAGACTTGCCTTTGTCACTGAATTCGACCACAATAGTACAGTCACTGTGACCTAGATGTACTGAACCCTTCTTTCTGACACACAATACACCTTTCGCTGGTAGAACTGATATGGATGGTAAGTCTGGACTAGTCTCTGACTGAACATTTAGAATCATGAGGTTAAGTGTAAAATTGCCTAATCCATACACTTAATTTTCTAAATCTGTCCCTGTCATTTGTGGAAGACCCTCCTCGTTCGGGAAACATGCTTTGTTCATGACTGTGTTCAGATTTCCCCATATCCAATTGCTTTGGGAAACTCTAGATTCGGTGTTTATAGAGGATATTAAACTAAACCATGCACCACAGGAACCATTATGTGTAAACGGGTAAGGAAAGAGGGGCAGAGCTCCCTTGTAGTTCTGATAGGGAGGGAGTCGGCCACATATCCAACAATTAGTGGCATTGTTGATCTGGTGAGAATGGTGTAACATACGAATAAATGTATTGTTGCGCAGCGCAAGTCGATAAGACAATTCGTGTGGAGGAAGAGCACTAAACGTGTGCTCGACAGTGTCATTAGAAAAAGAATGTGCAAGAGGAAAATACATGTATAACATCCAACTCATAGCAATAATCGTAAGACTCAGAAAAAACATAATAAGCAATGTGCAGACGCATCTGCTCCGGAGACTTTTACGATATTTTTGTTTCTTGGTCTCCTGTCTATCTATCTCTCTATTTGGGTCTAACTTGTACATTGTCAGAAACTGCCGAACCGCTTCACCCGAGGGGGACTTAAACAATTAAACTGTCTGACTTACTAGACCTCAATTTCTGTCGGTACTCCTCTTGGGGAGTTTTCTCTAAGAGGGGGAGTTTGGTATCTGTCTCTGGTATGTGAGAGTTCTGGGATTCAGTCTTTGGCGGAAGTCCATGGAATCTTTTCACGTGACTGGAGTGAACCCAGCCCTTCCGCCCCTCCAATTTTACAGCAGTCCTGGTTGTTAACAAAACGATCTTCGGCTCCTTCCAGCGGGGCTCCAAAGGGCTCGACCTGTCGAAATTTCGGACGACTACAACGTCCCCCGGGATCAGTTCATGTGGCTTCACCTCGGTGTTGTCTGGGAAGGCTGCCGCGACCTGTGAACGACATGATTGTAGTGCAGACATCAAGGAAGCAAGGTAATCTGTCAGCATAGTACTGTCAACATCTGTAATTTTTCGCGGCAGAGGCGTCCCCCACATATTAGGAGGCCTACCGAAGACCACCTCATACGGGGATAGCCCTGTCCTAGAATGGGCTACCATTCTCATATAAAAAAGAGCAACTGGCAAAGCTACTATCCAATCTACTCCCTTCTCTTTACACACTTTGGCAAGGCGAGTTTTCAGAGTCTGATTGTGCCGCTCCACGAGACCTGCTGCCTCAGGATGTCGAACACAGTGAAACTTCCACTGGCACCCCAATAGAAGTGAGACCTGCTTCATAAGTTCAGACGAGAATGGCTGACCGTTATCTGAATATACGACACGGGGCAAACCGTATCGAGGAAAGAATTCACGAACCAGCTGCTTGGCAGTGGTCGGGGCAGTGTAATCTGGGACGGGATATGCTTCTGTCCATCGGGATAGGGCACATACAACTACGAGGACATACTTAAATCCTCGGCATCTTTCCATCTGGATATAATCCATCTGGAGGACTTCAAAAGGATAGTCGGGAGGATGAAATCCACCTTGCTCTACGGGAACACCCTTTCCTGGATTGAACTGACAACAGATCATGCAGGTACGCACTTTCTGTTTTGCTGCTGCTCGTAAATGCTTGTTGAACCAGAGGTTCTGTATACTGTCTAACATAGCTTTTTCTCCTAAATGTGCTGGACTATGTGCTGTGTTGATGATAACTTGAACCATAGAGTCGGGGAGAAACCATGTGGTCTTTCCCTTCGTCATCCATCCCTGGTCTGTCTGGACCCCTCCTTGTTCAGCCCATTTCTTTATTTCATCTGGAGTAGCATGTGTCTGTATGTCGATGACATCTTGTGTGGGGTCCCGGACTGTCATACAGTGTGTCAGTGAGTTTACGTCAGTCTTTGTCATATCAGTCGTTTGAGTATGAGTCAGTGCTGTATGTTTCACTATTCGATCTGCAAAATCATTGCCCTGAGAAATAGTGTCTGTGACTTTCGTATGTGCTTTGCACTTCATGATAGCTATAGCTGTAGGCAAATGTATTGCTTCTAACAGAGCTTGAATGAGGGGGCCATGCTGAATCTTGGCTCCGTGAGAGGTCAAGAAACCTCTTTCTTGCCAGAGGACACCGAAGTCGTGAACGACTCCGAATGCATAACGGGAATCTGTGTATATGTTTACTTTCAAGTTCTTGGCTCGTATACAGGCTTGGGTCAGAGCGATGAGCTCTGCTGCTTGGGCTGACAGGGTGTCAATGCGATGTGTTTCTATAACTTCAGTTTCAGTGGTCACTGCATATGCGGCCACTAATTCTCCTGTGCTTGTCCTTAAACATGAACCATCCACATAAAGTGTCAGGTCTGGATTGGGTAATGCAACATCTGTCAAGTCTTGTCGGGGTTTCGTAATTGTGTCAACGACATCCACGCAATCATGTGGAGTAGGATCTGTTGTGCTCGATGGTAAAAGTGTAGCAGGATTCAGTGTATTGCAACGTCTGATTTCTATGTGTGGTTGGAATAACGTCAATTCATAACCTGTCAGTCGTGCTATAGTCAAGTGTTGAGTCTGCGTTCTGTTTAGGAGAACTTCCACAGAGTGTGGAACCTGTACTGTCAATTGATGTCCTAATACAATGGAGTCACTTTGTCTGATTGCTAGAGCTGTTGCTGCAACTGACTTTAAGCACGCAGGCAGGGCCTGGGCTACTGGATCCAATGTACTCGAAAAATAAGCACACGGTTTGTGTTTGTCTGCTTGTAGCTGAGTGAGAACCAACAACGCTGTGCCATCGCGTTCTGTGACAAAAAGTGTAAAAGGTTTACTGTAACATGGTGTTGCTAAAACAGGTGCTTGACATAAGGCTTTCTTTAACTCGTCAAAAGCTTGTGTATGTTCCTGAGTCCAAGGGAGGACAGTCGAAGACGCTGCCTCCTGTGTTGTCAACTGTATAAGTGGTTTCGCTAGAAATGCATATTGTGGAATCCATTGTCTGCAATAGGAAGTGAGTCCAATAAAGGCTCGTACTTCTTTCTGTGTCTTGGGTTGCGGGAGATGTGCAATTAACTGAATTCGTTCAGGTGTCAGCTGCCTACCCCACTTGGACAGCAAGTGCCCAAGTTACACCACTTGCTGGGCACAGAATTGTAGCTTCGAAGGAGACACCTTGTGTCCCTTGTCCGCCAAGAAATGCAAAACTGTCAGTGAGGCTTGTTCACATTCTGGTTCACTACGGGCGGTGATCAATAGATCATCGACGTATTGGAGTAGGGCAGTGTTGGCAGGCATGTGAATACTGTCAAGTTGTTGTTTTAATGCTTGGCTGTAGATGCTGGGGCTTTCTGTGAATCCTTGAGGTGCGCGTGCAAATTTGAAGCTTCGGCCATTTAAACAGAATCCGAAAAGGTATTGGCTTTCCGGATCAATGGGGACACTAAAGAAGGCGTTCTTGAGGTCTATTACAGTAAAGAACGTCGCTTCGGAATCAATAGCAGTCAATAAGGATGAAATGTCTGGGACCACAGGATACTGTGGTATAATGCATTTATTTAATTCTCGCAAATCGATGACTAATCGATAAACGGGAGGTGCATTTGGATCTGTACGCTTGAGAATTGGAATGATAGGGGAATTACAAACATTGGAGTCGGTTTCTACAACCACTCCTTGTGCAATTAGCTCGTCAATGATTTTCAGTAAAGCCACTACAGCATCTGGTGGTAACTTGTATTGTCGGATACGTGGTAGTACTACTCCTGGCTTGAGTGTGACACGATATGGAGTAATGTGCATACAACCAACATCAGTGGGGCCTTGTGCCCATAAATGTGCAGGAACATTCTGTAACCTGGGGTCAAAATCTCTCAATACATAATGTCCTTTAAAATCACGAAGAAACAACCTTACTCCTTCCGGAGAACAACAAATTACAGCACCTAGAGCTTTCAGGGTCTTGATACCAAGCAAGTTTTCTGGACATGATTTCGTGAGCAATAAGTCTGTAGTACGGGATAATGGACCAACTGCTAGGGGAACAGGTTTCGATACTTCATTGACTATAGGCTTTCCTGAAAATCCAAGGGAAACATTCTGTGAGCCTGAGAGGGGTGCCCCTGGAACCTCGTCATGACTGATGGTCGTTCTGCTTGCCCCTGTGTCAATCAAAAATTTTCTATCCTTCCCTAATACCTGACTATGTACATAAGGACCTTCTTGATCTACAGGAACCTCGATAAGGGGCAAGCCAACCTCCCTCTCTAGGCTGTTTCATGTGTACTGCTGATAATCGGGATAGTCAGATTGTGCATACTGGTACATCTGCTGTGTAACCTGTTGTGTTGCGGCAATGGATTGTGGCTGTGGTACCGCTACGGTCTGTTGTGGAATCTGCATAGGCTGAATATTCTGTGGAACGTGTTGTTGGACCTGGTCCTGTCTAGGAGGACGCGGTCTCTCTTTAGTTTTACCTGAGGCTATGTTATGTTTCAAAACTGCACAATCGTTTACATAGTGACCTGGCTGTTTACAATAGTTGCATATCCCTTTAACAGGAGCTGCTGAATTTGAATTATTGGATTGTGTCGTACCCCTTTTATGACCATCAGCTGGGACTGTCTGAGCAACTAGTACTTTCATTTTCGTGTCTTTCATACGTCTCTGTTCGTGATCATGTTCTTCCCTAATTCTGTTCTGGTGGTACTGTAACATTTGTAACATTTGGGAAGGCGTATTAGCTTGCCATGTGCTCTCGACTTTCAGTACACGGTTCTTAACCTGGGGCAGGGAATTCTCGACTAATTTTGACACAAAAAGGTGTGGGTATGACTCGCTACTTGTTTTCAGGCCACTATTAATAATAAAACATTTCTCGAATCGGGAATAAATATCACTAGTGTCTTCGTCGTGTTTCTGTTTGCAGGCTGAGATTGCATCCCAATCCTCCTTTTTAGTTGCCAACAACCTTGGCAAAACCTGTACTAACAATCCTGGTAATGCTTTAGTTTTCTCCCCAAGACCTAAACCTGGGGTTCGACCAGTTTCTTCGGTTTCTAATTCAGCCCAATTAATCTTTTCGTCTCCGACCTCCCATTCTTTTTCCTTGAGTTTCTCGTAAATACCGGCAGGCAATAACACTTTCAGTATTTTCATAATGTCGGGATAGGTGTAATCCCCCATGAGTAACATGTCTTTTATTTCACGGTGAAAACCTGCAGGGTCTTTATCATGACTGGGCACTATTTTCTTCATTTCTAATAATTCCATTTTAGTTATGGGCGTGTATACAAACACGCGTTCAAGGGTATCATCGGGTTTCCGGATTGGATGTACTTCTCGTAAAGGGTTCTGTTTGTCTAGGTGATATGGTTGCCTGACTGGGGGTGGAACGGAAACAAGGTGTGGAGTCAAGAAAGTTCTATATTTATGACGTTGTTCTAAAATCATTTCAATTAGATCGGTACCTAGACCTCTCCATCTTCTCAGGAGTAAGTCTTGCAATAAATTATATAACAGACCTGGATCAGATGCTTGGTTTTCATACTGTATAATGAGATGTTGGGTCATGTATATACCAGCTAGTCGCTGTTCTTCTGGAGTCAGACTTAAAAATGTTTGGACTACCTGTCCGTCTTTATATATATTGTCATCCCCGGCCCACTGGACTGCTGACCGGGCTAGTTCCTGATCACGTAAGGTAGTGAGTTCATGATAACCTATTCTTTCTTTCAGGATGTTGTCAGTAACTTGGAAAATATGTTCAAGAGAACATTGCTCAGGTATCGGGGAAAGGTATCGTTTCTTGCTTTCTAGATGAATGGGTCTGTCAAAAGGATTACCTAATGGGTATTGTTTAGGAGGTTTCGTTGTACCTACATACGCTACTATATCTTGAGTCGCTGCTGGATTCTCTGGTTCTTCCTCCTCTGAGGAGTCCTTATCGTCCGACTCTACTGCCCTATCGGCATTCTGTCGGGTATGTATGGCCATTATTTCTTTACGGATTTTTCTAGACATGGCCTCTATACATTTCTCTTTGTCATGCTTACAATCTGCAATATTCTGACTCCATCTAGTCAATACATTCATCTCTTCTTGATCAAAACCTGGTCGATCTCGTTCTCTTATCAAACAATTAATCAAGAACCGTAATATTAAAGCTTGTGTATCAACTTTCTGATATACCATGGCTTCACGAACACATTCAGGGCCTACTCCTGTCTGAACAAAATGATATATCCTGTCTAATTGTTCGGGCATTCCTGGTAGTGTAACCAAAAAGTCTGCAGCACGTCTTAAACGTAACGATGCTAGCATCATGGGTCCTGTCTTGCCAGGTACTGCATCATATCTACAATCTGTAAGATATTCTTTAAGCTTTTCGGCTGGGGTCGCTTTCGGGGTACGCAGCGTAGCTAATTCTCTCAGTGTCAGGCGCTGCACTTGTGGCGGGGTGTGATAGGGACCTCCTGTGGCCCCTCCTGAAGCGGAAGCTTGAGCATAACCTGGCTGTAGCGGGGTTGAACCTTGGGCTGCGTTTGTCGAAAAAGGATTAGTAGGGGGAACAACAATGGGGGAAGTGATAATAGGTGCGGGAACTTGGTGACGTGGAGGGGTCCTGGTCGGATCAGTAGGAATCTGCTGTTGCGGACCTGGGGGCAGATTATCAGCAGGTGGTACGGGTACATTGATGGGTACATTGGTATATGCGGGAGCTACGTCGTCTAAATAGGAAGAAAGGAAAATGTCTGCTGCAGTCTTATGACGTAATTTAGTCGGAACCAATGGAGGGGGCAGATCTTTCGGTATTTCCGGGGTCGCCTTGGGCAGGCCCTCGGCCAGGACTGGATACAGTCCTGTCATGATTGCGTTGCTCTGTCTTTCGCGTTGTTCGGTTCTAACTCGCTCTCCTTCTTCTAGTAGTTCTTTTTCTTTAGCTTTTTCGGAATCCTCTCTACTTTTCTCTATTTTTCTGAGTGCTTTCTCTGTCCGTCTATGTGATTCTTTACGCCATAATTCAATGGCATCTTTCTGTGATTGTCTGGCTTTCTTTTTCCACAACGCTTCCTCTACTCTCATGATGCACTCGGCATCCCATGTCCCTGTAACGGGCCATCTCTGATTCTCTGCTAAGTCTTTCGTATAATCCACCCACAAGTCTAGGTATAATATGGCATCAAAGCCGTGCTTGTGGTACATAAAATGTCCAGGAGTGTCCCTGGGTGGGATGGGAACTGCTTCTTCGAGTATCCCTTTCCTAGTTCCTATCTGTCGTAACTTCGAAAATAAAGGCATAGCTAACTCGATCTAGACACAATAAACACAGTAAGAAAATGCAAACATTCACTCATACCACGACGTTAAAACACATTGAAACATTTCAAAACGAACAACAATAACTGGATAACTGAATACTAGATGCACTGCTAAACAGTACAGATACACTGCTAAACAGTGCAGACCGGATCTGTGTACCCAAACCCGTCTTGACCGGACACAATTAATGCACCTGTCTTGATGCGTCCCCAGCAACGGTACTCACCGGGAAGCACGGAACGGAAGGCCTCGGAAACTCGACTGGACTGGACCGCTACGACGTCACTGCTGCTGCTGCGCACTACGCATGCACCTCGACGCTACAGGTGGGCCTCTCGATACCTCGGACACTGCTCTCTCGGCTGGGCTCTGGTCGGGATCCTCCGCACTCCTCACCGCCTCGTCTGGATGTCGACCGCAGTCTCCGTCACCTCCGTAGGCCTGAGGGAGATACAGGAAAACCTGCAGATGCGCATGGGGTCCGTCACAGCTGTAGTCGGGGGCAAAGCCTGCGACGCATCACCGGCGCGTGGGGTGGGGGAGGGGTCCCTATTCGGGCGCCAAATTATGTGGTAAATATTTTACCGTATACGAGTTTGCCATATAATTTCGGATAAGTAAAGAAATAGCTCAATCAAATGAGAGGCAGAGTCCGTGGAGTCTGAGTCTTAAGGGCTTTAATCAAGAATGATGACTCGAGTCATGGAAATCTATTCCATCAATACAAGGGTTCGGGTATGCAATGATGGCAGGAAAGATGTCAACGATTTATTAACAGTACATGACATATATAGTAAAATGACACAATGGCAGTGAATACAGTAGGCGTGACAAGTGAAATGTATATGATAAGAACACATGTGCGTAGCAAAAAGGCGTGAACAAGGGTGTGCACAGAGGCGTGTACTGAAAACGTCACAGAAAAGTGTCACAAGTGGGTGGATGCTTAGAGAATTCTTGCAGAGTCAGCTGAAACCTGTGGCCTGAATGCGCGCGCAGCTAATATGACGTGTGATTGACGTACATCTGGAGGAAGCTAAGGGTCTGACTTTTAGCACTAGTAGAGGAGACAGAAGTCTGGCATGTCAGATCGACCTGTCCCTATAACATATCTGATATCTAGTATTTGGAGGATGTTTAATCTAGAGTAAAAGGTCTCTTGGGCAGAGGCTACTCTATACTGACTGTTAGTGCGTGCATAGGTGTCTGCGTGTCTACGTGCGGGGCCTACTCTGGCAACGGGAACTGTAAATTACTTGCACGGAGACAGGAAGACTTGCTCTTTGCTCTGCAGCCGGGGATATGTTTACCTAAATCACTAGACAGGAATGTGTTTTCGAGGAGCTGAGCTGGCTACGCTGATAACTTGAAGGTAAAATACTGTTTTTGGCAGGCAGACCAGGCCGAGCCGGGCACCGCTCGCTTGGCAGGAAGTAAGACAGAGGTCAGGGATGCATCTCCATGCTGCAGCTTTCAGAAGCAGAGACAGACGTGGCTTGAAGACAGAAATCAGGGCCTAGCTCGGGAGAGCCAGGAAAAACGTGAAAGTGCACCATGTAAAGACGGTGGCACGGCATACTTAAGAACTGAATTATCGATCCATTCATGGTGGATCTGATAGAGGACATGTTAACGTTGGACGCAAATGTATTTGCGTCTTCAGATTCGGTTGTGGAGGGAAATTACATGTACTTGAAACTCGTACATGGAGCCGTTGGGGTACACGTTGGGGACACATTTGACCATAAAAATTTCAATTACCTCAGCATAATGAAAAGAGTAACTGACATTGTTATATAATATAAAATGGAAGCGAAACCAGAATGTAAGACAGAGAAATGCAGTGAGTACTACCCAAAATAAGAGACACAACACTGGTGTTATTGTAAAATTAAACACTAGAGAAAAAAAATGACACTGAAGACAGGCAAATCGTAGTATCTGTCCAGGAATCACAACCTGGACCCCATGCAAAACCTGAACTGCTGAGGGATTTAGAATCTAGCTTTTGTTGTGGAATAAACCTCGACGCCATGCATGCTTAGGACCAAAAAAACTAGATTTCGTCGGAAACTGAAAGGCCGACCCCATGCAGTGATCAGTAATGCTGAGGGAGCGTACATATAGGACCGTAGGAGAACACCACAAAATCTCTCAATCCCCTCCGGGCTTACAACCGGCAATGGCAAAACACAAGAGAAAGCGACAAAGTTACGGCATCTGAAGCCACATTTGAAGCCACAGGAAGCTCTGAACCACATGCAAGAAACGGGTACTTTAAATTGCAACTGGCAGCTGAGAAGAAAGTGACAACTTGTGACCACACAAAGAGAGAGAGAGAGAGAGATAGAGGGTACTAATCCTGGCCAGACAGACTCTCGACAGCAGGTCAAGATCCAGCAGAGAGGCCACAGAGAGCCTGCCTCCAATCAGACATCAAGGGCAATGCAAGGAAAAAAAACAAAAATCTCCTTGTCTTACCCCGTGGTCAGCAGAGGAGACCGGACCCTGTGGCACAATCTGTCGAGGTATTCCAGACCCAACACCAGCAAGATCGTCTTTGCAGGATGGACGTGGTCGCCAGCTGAGAGAGGGTGAGTAGAGGCCCTTTTGAGCCCCCTTAGGGTGTGGCCACGTTCAACTGTGGTTAGGAGTATCGTTTCAACAAAGCACTGGTAAAGAAGGAACAAAGATGTAAAAAAGACGACTTTTCAAGTTGGAGTGGCACGTTTATTTTTACACACACATGTATCTCAATAAGTCATTATTGCTAAAAACATTCTTTAAGAAAACCTGGCTTTACTCTACCAGAAAATATGCAGGATATCAATTGTTCCTAAAATACTGTGAATTGAACAAGAGTAGCTATCTGGCAAAATATAGCTTCTCGTGTAAAATGTAAGCTTTAAGAAGGCACTAAATCCTGTTCAAGAAAATACTTTGTCTACATACAGCTTTCCTGAGGAGTACCATCATAGCAGGTTTAAGTATTCTAGCAAGAATAAAACATCAGAGGCTAAGATTAAAAGGCACAATTGGATCTTCAGCTGGATTATACAGAGAACATTTCTATCAGGCCTATTGCCTTAAAGCACCTACCTAGGGAGAAGAAGCCTAGTGGATCTTATACTAAAATGATACCTATAATGCAAGGAATTGGGTATGGATGAAAAAGCACTTGGCAAGTTAGGATGATTAAGAAGATTGAAAAGCTATCTTATTCAGGAAGGCATCACCTGGTAGAGTAGGCTCTGGCAGTCCCAAATCAGATAGTCAGTCGACCGGAGAACCGCCCAAAAGGTCAGCTTGGAAAGTTCTGCCTTCTAATTGTGATGGTGGATCTTTTATACCTAAAATCACAGAACTAACACTGTCCTGACGTACTTTCTGACGCAGGTGGCTTGAGGCATTGTCCTAGGACAGTGGGGGCGGTCAGGTGTCCTAACGGTTGGTTGGCCATGCTTGACCGCAGAACATAAACAAAGACTTCTTGTCCTGTACATATTTCTAAAAATATATGTGCGAGCGGAACTTACGATAGGTACTGCTATTGCGAGAGGGTGCGGCTTTTACTTCGTGCAAGCAATGTTTCAAAATAATGTTTCAGTGGAAAGTCCCGATTTGTCAACCTCCCAAGATGTGTCAACCTGCACCAGCTGGGTCTTGTGTACGTGTGTGAGGGCGTTGGTCTTTATGCTGTGGAAAATTACTGTACTTTACGTCCGGCTAATTTACCACGTTGCTTTTCGGTGCAACAGAAATGCATGTTTAACATTATTGTAGGCCTAGTGCATTTTGTTACCCTAAGACATGTCTTTTTGGCCTTTGCCTTGGGCCTATAACCCCAGGATTCAGGGGATTTGCGGGATTTAATTTGCTGATCATGCATAGCAAAAATTGAGGGTTTTAAGCATATTATCAGGTTTTCTCTGGTAGGGCCATATGTGACATTTTCGCTATCCGGGCAGATAAGAAGTGCTCTTTTTTGGTGATCAGATGGTAGAGCGTGATTTTAACCCCTCATCACTAGGGTAGGTTGGTTAATTGAAAAGCCAGGCCCTCAGCTTCTTGTGGAATTCAGTAAGAAAGGAGGAGGCTCTGATTTGGATTGAGAGTTCAATGCACACTTTAGGAATGATGTAAAAGAATGTATGTGATATAGTTCTGTGTATGCATGGGAAGTGTACAAGTAGGAGCTCTATAAAGCAGAGGTTTCTGGGTGGTTGGTGGATGGACAATGGCACGAGCAGCAGCCTACAGCCATATGGCCCAAGGAACTTGATGCCCCACCAGCTACATCACGAGAAGTGAGATTCCTAATGGTAACCATGGTCTTTGGTCTGTCTCTGATATTGTATATCAACAAGGTCTCAAGGAGCACCTTCGATACAAAGAAAACGCTGTGACACATTATCCCATACCTTGGACACCCACAAAAACTACAAGCTAACCTCACTCTCGTGATCTCCAGCTCAAATATGCCAATAGCGTGTACCTTTGTATCCCCTGCTTCTCCATACGCAGAATAGAACAAATACAAAATGCTGCAGTACGATGAGTCATGAACCGTCACCCCAGAGAACACAGGATACTAGTCCTTCAAGCACCCCACTTGGTTCCTGTATTTAGACGATTAATGTTCAAGGCCCTTTGCATCGTCCATTGAGTTTTTCAATAAAAAGGACCACTATGCAGACAAATTACATTTAAACAATAAAAACAAAGTTGGATGCAAAACTAACACCATGGTGGAGTGCCATAATTTCTTTAAAAAGAAGCCCATAGGGGGCTCTTATTTCTCAGTGCAAGCTGCCAAGTTCTGGAACTTATTGTCAGCCAACATTTAAAGCATCCAGGTGCACTTAAACATCAGAAGAGAGGTAAAAATAGGGTTTTCTCCTGAGATGATTACATTGACTCCTGACCTAAAGTTAGAACCCAGAGAATGAATCTTTTCTATCAGTAGAAGCTTGGTCCAGAGCTATGTAACAATACTAACCAGCACACCACATCAAGCAGGCAAACACAGATACCCTACCCAAATCGGGGATTTCCAGTCAACATAATATCTGAATGACCTCAACATACGTATAGAAAATGATAAGTATGCCATCTCAACCATTAGATATGCCTCTCACCTTAATATTAGAAGTACCCACTGCCAAGCACCTGAATACCCACATCATGCTTTATGAGATGGAGAACTATAACCATATCCCCCGACACATCAAACACATAATAAACAATGTCTGCACTGCCTAGGACCACAAAATGGAGGACAGAAAGTCTAGTGTTTCTAATTCTCTTCCCAGCCTCAATCAGACATAATTTGTGTCACAGCGCATGACATGGTATACCATTTCACTATCTGATTCTTCATCAGTGGGACAAGCATATAATACATGTAAGACCCGTGGAACCTTGCTGGCAACTGGAGGTCACTGATACAGGCTATACTAGCCTGCTTAACCAACCACTCAATACTAATCAGGCAGGCCTGTACATCTGACACTATTTTCTGGTCACCAGAGGACTCTAACATTGTCCACCCAACAGATCCCACATAGTCAGCTACTCTAAGCCAGAGATCTTCAAACTGGGGGGCTCAGTGATCCCGGGGTGGTGGTGGGAGAGGGGGCATTAGGCTCTGGGCAAAAGAAGCATTATGCTGATAACAGTGCTTTGTTTTCAGTGGAAAAAATGAGCGGCAGTAGTCTGCTCTGTAATGGGCCATCACTAACATCTTTTGTCATTTATATCCTAGCTGGTAGTTTGTGTCAAAAGGGAAGGAACTCTAAATATTCTTCAAAAAACCCACCCCCATTTCTAATAATCACCCTGTAGATACCTTTACAGTTAGTAAGGCCTGCCTGATCAGAATTGTATGTTTGGCAATCGTGTATCTGACAGCGTTTTTAAAACAGTAACAGAACTTAACTGCAATGTTTAAATAAGTCTAGACAGATTTAAACATTGCCAATTTCATAGAATAATTGTGAAAAATTCAGAGGGGGGTGCGAAGATTTTGTTCCCCATAGGTGGGGGAGGAGGTAGGAGGGGAGCGGGGGCAGGAGGCAGGGGCGAAGGGCGTGGCAAACAAAAAGTTTTTATTTTCCAGATCTTACGTAATGTTCCATAATGGGAATAATATAAAGGACAGTAACACAGTCTATCTGGCCAGATGTCTAAATCCTCTTGACTCTTTCTCTTCACCGGTTACCTCCTACACATCCATGAGACCTCAGATTGGATAATCTCTAGCCACAACTGGAAATTAGAAATCAGATTGAAAACATAACCGAAAACTAATAACACATCTCAATATATGTCATTTGTGATAACCACCAAGGTTTGGTTATCACACATGGCATGAAAACATTTCCCACATAGGTTCAAAGCAACGGCAGCCCAATTCCAACCATACATCCACAATGCGTGGTATGCTGCCCCTGTAAGTGCTTCAGCGGCCAACATAGGGACAGTAATCGCTACACAAATGCTAGAATACAGTGCAGTACAATGTGTGAGACACTACTATGAAATGAGACTGTGCTAATGTGTAAGCTCTCAGGCACTCTGAGTAAGCCTGTGTTCAAAGAGGCCAGGCTCTCATTCAAAGACAGTGGAACTGTCCCTAGGTGTGAGACTCCATATCTGCGGGGAAGACTGCTTCGTGGTGTGCACTCCCATAAACAATTCATGAGTGGTGTGCATTTGGATGAACTTGATGGAGAGTCATGGTCATTACTTGCTGCATGGCCTAATTCTAAGGGTTAACTAGTATGCAGTATCATACTCCAGGAATGCCCAGGGCATGCTAATGGTCACTAACCGCAAATCTAGGATGATCACCAGAGATCCCACTACTGAAAGAATAAAGCCCGAAGGTTCCATGCTGTGTCTGCAGGTAGAGGTAAAACATTGTAGAGCAGACTGTAGTTTATATTTTGGCACATAACATTTGGAAAAATGGGTAGCAGTGGTAAGGTCCAGTTTCAGTGCAGGTGGGATGTGGCAAGGCAGCTTCCTCTACCCACATTAGCTGCTGTGACTGCCTGGGCAGCCTTCTGGTGAGCTTGACGTAGTCTGTCAATGCAATTCAAATTTACTTTCCGGAGACACATTCTGAATTAAACTCCTCCTGACTGTCTGCTATTGTTTTTAGATTTCACTGCACAAGAAGCAGTGAATTCCTGAGGCCTGCCGTAGTTTCATGGAAATCCATGACATAGCAGGCTGCAGTGGTAGGTGGTAGTGCTGCTGAAAATCAGTAGCCTACTGCTTACATTGGTAGGGTTTCTATATATGTTCTTTCTGGCTCTAGGAAATCATCAGCAGCTCATATTCCCATTTCTACCATCTCTAGTCTTTCCACAGTACCTGTTATTAGTAGTCCTACGCTAAGCTTCTTTGTGCTAGGGTTTTCTTTATTTTCATTTTCTCTGGGTCTTCTATTTCCTCTCTTAGGGCCAGATGTAGGTCACCCAATACCGGTCGGTAACGGCCGAAATGACCGAATTTTGACCGTTACCGTTACCGTTACCGACCGGTATTGGGAATTTATTGATCTCCCTGTCACGGCGCAGCCGAGTAAGGTGCTGACGCCGTGACTCTGACGAATACGGCCACCATCTTCCTGGGAGGAAAGGGTTGCGGTCCAGCTGCTGGACGCCTCCCGCCCTCCCAGGATACTTAAGGGGCTCAGCTGCTAACTGCCTCAACTTTGCATTTCTCCCCTGAGGCGGAAGCCGGGGGATCTCCATACTCTCGCTGCTTAATTAGTATGCACCTGATTCTTCGCTGGTAAAATACGTTTTTAAATTATGTAAATATTTTAAAAGCTCATTTTATTTTTACCTAGCATTTTGGACTCTCGAGTGCGAGAATCACATCGCACTGAGGCTCCCCACTATTGATCTCCCTGTCACGGCGCAGCCGAGTAAGGTGCTGACGCCGTGACTCTGACGAATACGGCCGCCATCTTCCTGGGAGGAAAGGGTTGCGGTCCAGCTGCTGGACGCCTCCCACCCTCCTCCAGTCTGTATAAAGGGATCATGCTTTCCCGTCCGCGCCAAAGGCAAGCCCGTCTACGCCCGTCCGCGCCGGGACCGGGCCCAGGGCCATGACCCCTGGTCAAGACATTAATTACGGCAACGCCCCTACCCTTAAATCTACTAATATCATGCTGCACAAACTGCGCCCACCGCTTGCTACAAACTGCTGTCCGTTAGACCTGGACCTTGCCCCATTACATCCTCTGTACTCGTGTTCCCATTGTAAGACAATCATCCCTTTGATGAACAAAACCCTCACTCCCACGATTAAGAAACGCCCAAAGAGCATTTTGATTGCACTCATCAATGTCCGTTCCCTTGGAAAACACAGGCAAGACATTGCTGATCTGATAAGGGACAGGAACATAGACATATTGTTCTTGACTGAGACATGGATGGACAGTGCATCCGACCCAGACTTAGTGGTCGCGGTCCCCAACGGCTTCAAGGTCTACAGACAAGACAGGGAACGTAAAAAAGGAGGCGGGCTAGCAATCATTGCCCGTGACACTTATGTTGTCTGAACCTCCCAGATCCCCTCGTCCACTTGTGAAGCCATGCAATTTGCCATCAGATTCTCCCCATCCGATAATCTTAAAGGAGTACTCCTATACAGGCCACCAGGAGCACGGACCGAATTCCTCGCAGACTTTAGTACTATGCTTGAGCCTTTAGCCATTGAAAAATCACTAATGGTATTAGGGGATTTTAACTTCCATTTAGAGAAAATTGAAGATTGGGACACTACTTCCCTTCTATCCGTATGAGCACCTTAGGGCTCCCTCAACTGGTCAATTCCCCTACGCACGATGGAGGTCACACTTTGGATGGCATCTTTACCAACTTTGAGGGTTTTCACATAACGGATAGCCTTCCACTTACCTGGTCAGACCATCATGCAATTATGGGCATACTTACCCCCAATGAAGTCATTACTGCCAATGCACCTATTCCCAATCACAAACCTTTTAAGGTTTGGAAAGATATAGACAGTGCTACTTTAAAAACTTGTCTCATTAACTCTAAGCCCATATTATCCTCTGATCCCAACATAGCTATTAAGCAATTTCAGGACTGGCTGGGTCTTGCCACTAATTCTCTAGAACCCCTAAAACATGTAACAAGAACCAGATCCACCCCCTCTGCTCCCTGGTTTACTGAGGACCTCAGGGTCCAGAAACAACTATGCAGGAATAGGGAAAGGCATTGGCGGAAATCGTATAACGATGAAAATAAAATGCGTTATAAGATGATGCTGGCCAAATATAAAGCTATGATTGCCGATACCAAACGGAAGTACTTCAGCGAACAGATAGAGCAAGCTAAGAACTCAACTAAACAGCTTTACGATACCACTAAGTACTTAGCTGGATATTCCCCCGACCTTACTCCTCCTCCCTCTCAATCCTTTTGTGATGCATTGGGAACCTTTTTCTTTACTAAGGTTAATGATATCTATACCACTTTTTCTGCCATCACCAATAGCTCCCCAACAACCACTTACTCTACACCGTCTGTCTCTTTATTTACACAATTTAAAGATATTACAGAGGATCAAATACGGCACACTATCTCCTCGGTTATAACTGGTTCAGCCCTAGATCCTTGCCCTGTCAATACTCTCCTTCCAGTTATGGATATTTTGTTACCTGCCATCACTCAAATCTGTAATGACATGTTCAGATCTGGGATTTATCCGGAAATTTTGAAAAAAGCACTCCTCAAACCTCTTTTAAAAAAGCCACATCTTGATAAGGATGACCTCAAAAACTACCGACCGATAGCCAGCCTTCCATTCCTGGCAAAGGTAGTAGAAAAAGTGATGAACTCACATTTGTCTGAGTTCATCGAGGAACATCACTTACTGGATGACACCCAATTTGGGTTTCGTAAGTTCCATGGCACCGAAACCGCCCTGATCAAAGCGGCGGATGACATCAGGGTCATCCGAGATCAGGGAGGAACTGCAGTATTGGTACTACTTGATTTATCTGCAGCCTTTGACACGGTCGACCACTTGATCTTGGTCGACCGTGTCGAAAAAATGGGCATTAAACAAGTAGCTAAAGATCTACTGGCCTCGTTTCTGTCAGGCAGAACTCAGGCCGTCACTTTGGGCTCTTTTCAATCGACTAATCTGTCTCTGCCATGTGGGGTCCCACAAGGCTCATCCCTGAGTCTGACACTTTTTAATATCTATGTGTCGGACCTAGCCAATATCATCAGAGCACACAGGATGAGCCTTACCTCATATGCAGACGATACACAGTTAGTCCTGTCCATTAAAAACAATGGACAAAAGATGGCCAATGGATTCAAAGACTGTATGCTGGCAATTGGAGACTGGATGGCCTCCAATTGTCTAAAACTCAATTCCGACAAGACGGAGGTTGTCATTTTTGGACAACTTACACCTAGCTGGTCCCCTGCTTGGTGGCCTGCGTCTTTCGGAACCTTGCCTAATCCCATCTCTAAGGTAAGGAATTTGGGAGTTGTTTTTGACAACCAGCTCAACTTCGTTGCCGACGCCAACCAAGTGGCATCCTCTGCCTTTCAAAAACTGCGCTTAATAAGGAAAATCATCCCTTTCCTTCCTGAAAGTGCCGGCAAAACTCTGGTAAGCTCTCTGGTGTTGTCCACCTTGGACTATTGTAATGGTCTCTTTGCTGATGCCTAGGTTAGAGTATTCAGCAAAATGCAAACAATACAAAATGCGGCAGCTAAACTACTTGCCGGAATTCCCAAACATAAGTCCGCCAGAGATACCATCAGAAGACTTCATTGGCTTCCAATTAGAAGTAGGGTTAAGGTTAAAACTCTCTGCATCGTATACAAGGCGTTTGCATAATCAGGGACCTCAGTTCCTCAAGTATCAGCTGATTCCTTACTGTCCCCACAGGGGACTGCGATCCTTCACCCTTAATGACTTAGTGGTGCCCCGTACCAGGACTGTCTCCTGGGGAGACCGTTGATTCATGGTTTCAGCCCCAAAGCTGTGGAATACCCTACCTCAGTCAATCCGGACCAGCACCTCTCTCTGGTCCTTTAGAAAACATCTTAAAACTTGGCTGTTAAACCAGTAATGTCTCAGATCATACATTTGTAGAGAGAATATGATGCAGAAGTTGCAGCGCCGAGACGCCCAAGGGCATTCGTTCGCGCTTTATCAAATCTCATAAATAATAAATTATAATGTAGGAGGCCAAAAAATACCGATTCGGTAAATACGAATCGGTAAATACCAAATCGGATGTTACCGATTCGGTATTGATTAGATGATATGTAGCAAGCACATTTAAGAGTGCTTATGTGCATTAAGGATTCGGTATTTACCACCAACTAATAGTTGGTGGTAAATATCGAAAACCTTAAAAAAAAGCAATTTTGTGCTTTTTTCAACTGTGCCATGTGGCAGACATACATGCCATTAGGGCATGTATGTGTGCCACATGTGCACCCATGCACTATACAGTGTTGCAACAGGGTGTCAATGTGACACCCTGCCCCCCTTGAGAATGAGAGAATGAGAATGAGAGGGGTTTTGTATAGCGCGACGTTCACTCCAAGGAGCATCTTGGCGCTTTCGGACATCAGCAGAAGTATTTGCAGGGGGGAGGGGGAAAAGAAGGGGAGGGGTCGCGCAGCAAAAGGTTGGTGGGGAGGGTCATATTAGTGACAGTATTTGATTGTCCGGGGTACCAAAGATCCAAGTTTTAAGGAGCTTCCTGAAAGTGGGTTCGTTTTGGGTATGCCTAAGTTGGGTAGGCAGGATGTTCCACGCCTTTGTACCAAGTGCTGCCAAGGTTTTGCCTCCCTGGGTTTTCATTTTAAAGTTAGGGGTGGTGAGAAGATTTTCTGATGTAGACCGTAGTGCTCGTTTGGTTTTGTAGGGCCTAATATTGCCTCTCAGGTATTGTGGGCCGGTTTCGTTTATGGCTTTATGTGTAATGGTTAGGACTTTGAACAGGATCCCTTTATGGATAGGCAGCCAGTGGAGAGTCTTTAGTGCCTCGGCTGAAGGGGCGCGCTTTGGGAGCCCAAGTACCAGCCTTGTGGCGGAGTTCTGGACTACTTGCAGTCTTTTTACCACCGTCTTTTTTGTTCCTGCATTTAAGCTGTTGCAGTAGTCCAAGCGCGACAGGACCAAAGTCACTGCCACAGTCTTCCTAGCATGCAAGGAGAGTAGATCGAAGAATTTTCTTAGAATTTTTATGGTTTGAAAGCACATACCTGCGACAGTAAGTGCCTGTTTGTGAAAGGAAAGCGTGGGATCGAATTTAATACCTAGGTTTTTAGCGCAGTCTACTGTGGTGGGCGGGGGGTCTGAATTTGAGGGCCACCATAGGGTGGGAATGAAATCATTGGATTTTCCGAACAGCATGATTTCCGTTTTTGAGCTATTGCATCGGAGATGATTTGCTTCCATCCACTTCATAACCGCGGTAAGGCAGAGATGGAATTTTTCCTCTGCTGCGGCGGAGTTTTTATCTAGGGTGAGGATCAATTGAGTATCATCTGCATATGCAATTGCTTCAATATTGAAGGAGTCAATTAGTGAAAGAAGAGGAGACATGTACAGGTTAAAGAGGGTCGGGCTCAAGGAAGGAACCCTAAGGGACCCCCGAGGAAAGCAGTTTACCCTCAGATTTGTAACTGCCGAGTGTGACGATCTGATTTCTTTGTTCCAAAAAGATGTTATCCAGGCAAGGGCTTTGCTGTTTATACCGACGTGCTTCAATCTATCTAACAGGATGTGATGGGAGACAGTATCGAAGGCCGCGGAAAGATCCAACAGAATCAGCACTTTCTCCTTGCCTCTGTCCAGTGCGAACTTGAGGGTGTCTGAGGTATGGAGCAGTACTGACTCTGTTGAATGTCCCGGCCTGAAGCCAGATTGTTTGGGGTGTAGGATGTTTGAGTTTTCCAGAAACTCATTCAGTTGAGTATTAACTATTTTCTCGGCGATTTTACTCAGACAGGGGAGAAGGGAGATGGGTCTCAAATTGGAGAGAGTGGTGGGATCCGAGAGTTTCTTTTTTTGGAGAAGTTTGACAGCGGCCGTTTTCCAAAGGTCAGGGATTTTTGCGAGTTTAAATGTAGTGTTGATAATTTGGTTAATGACAGGATTTACTATGTCCACTAATGAATGTAGGATTTTGGGCGGGTATGGGTCAAAAAGGGGAGCCCGATTTCCAAGAAAGAATGGCCTTCCTGGATATTTCTGGACTGATTTCTTTGAAATCCTTGAGTTCTTCTTTAGTTCCTGTGTCTGGGGCTGTGAAGTGCTGGGTTGAATTGTCGAGGAAGTCTTTTTTGAGGTCTCTAATTTTGTTTTCGAAGAACACTGCGATGTAATCGCACAGTTACTGTGAAGGAGGTATTTCACCCTCTAGGCTGGCCGGGTTTGTGAAGGATTTGACTATTTTAAAGATAGTTTTTTGGTTGTCTTCAGCTACATTGATGAGATTAGTATAGTGGATTTTCTTCTCAATTTTGATTTGTAGGTGATATGTATTGAGGGCTGTTCTAAAACGTTTCATATCCTCTGCCTCATATTGTTTCCTCCATAGTTTTTCTAATTGTCTGCACTGGCATTTCGTGGCTTTCAGTTGGGGGGTAAACCACGGGTCTGATTTATGTCTTATTATCTTGGCTTTTTTTTATTGGGGCTAGGGTATTAGCTATTGAGAGCATCCATTTGTTGAAGAGGTCGTTATCGATGTCAGGATCGCCTGTCAGGGTTGGTTTGGTAGATTTCGCTAGGGTCTGTAGGTCAGGATTGGCATGCATATTATTCCAATTCCGTGTAGGGACCTTGGTGGTGGGTTTTTCCGTGGTATGTCCATTATCATAGATAAAACGAAAGGAAATAAATGTATGGTCTGTCCAGGTAAGGGTACCTGGAGAGGTCGCTATTATGTTGGTGGCATTGGTACATATCCCATCAAGGGTATGTCCTGCTGTATGTGTGGACCCTCTGTTCTGGATTTCCAGGCCCAGGGAGTTTGTAATTTCCCTAAAGGTTTTAGTATTCGGGCATTCATCTACCTCTAAGTGTAGGTTGAAATCTCCCAAGATCGTGAAATAAGAGTAGCACACCACCAGAGGGCTCAGAAAGTCTCCAAGGGTATCTAGAAAGTTACCTGTTGGTCCGGGGGGCCTGTAAACAAGTACTCTGGCGAATGTTGTGAGGTTGTCTATTTTGAATTTGAAGCAGAGGTTTTCTGCATCTCTTAGTTCAGTGGAGAGCGATGTGGAGCATTTCAGGTAATCTCTGTAGATGATGGCTATCCCTCCTCCCTTGTAGGTCTACCCCTATTACCGATTCGGTATTTACCGAATCGGTAATTCTCATTCATTCCTATGAGCCTCCAGGCCCATAGGAATGAATTGGGAATACCGATTCGGTAAATACCGAATCGGTATTTACCAACTTTTACCGATTCGGTAAAATTTACGGAATCATTAGCTACATATCATTTACCGATTCTAAAATACCGAATTGGTAAAATTCGGTATTTTAGAATCGGTAAATTATGTTTACCTTCATCTGGCCCTTAGTCTTTCCTTTGTTACATTTAATCCTGGTTCTCCTGTGTCTTTCCTGGTTCTAGCCTTTTCCTTGTTGCTTTTGGTTCTGCTGTCTTTTTCCTGGCTTTAGTTTTTCTTCCTTTATTACTTTTAGTCCCGGTCCAGTTCTCACTATATTGCTTTTATTAATCATTCTTTTTCCTGTTTACTTGGGCTAATCTTAGCCCAGTTGCTCTTATTGCTGATTTTTCTAGCTGTTTATACTCTTTCGCATCAGTTTTTAATACAGCTCCTATCACTTCTTCTGTCAGATTCCTGGCTCTTCCCCACTCCCTGCTGCTCATATTCCCAGTTCTCCTGTCTGGCTTTAGCCTACTCTCTTTTGATATTACTAACACTGTCCTGCCTGTAGGTGTCTTAGGTCAAATAGTCCATTCGTTTTTTTTTGAGTGGTTTATATAATAGCCATTTTATCGCCCTAATTCTGCCTTTGTCTCTACCTCTATCAGACTTATTTTTTGCCTGTTCGTTTCCACTCAACACGCCTGTTGTCCATATTTATGATACTCCTTTCTTTGTAGTGTTTCACTCTTTCTTTTCATTCCTCCTCCTTCTTTCCCTGCTGTTTTCTCCTCTACTTCCATAATCTTTCTTGCTTCTCCTGACTATCCACAAATAGCTATTTTTTCATATCTTCCTCTCTACCCTTGTCTTTGGATCAGCTGTTTTTAACTCTCCAGACTTCTTTCTGTATAGGTCTCAGTCCTCCTGTCTGTTGCCTGATGTATACCACCCATGTTCTTGATTCTTCGATGTGCTACCCAAATGAAACCAGTCCTAGGATGCTTGTTTCCAGTCCAGGGAGGACCTGGCCTGGCAGTTCGGGATGGACTGATCCCATTGGGTGCAGGGTCAAGACTGATTTGCATATGGCTGGGTCCAAACTGAAATGGCATGGTGAGCAAAAAAACAATGGATTTAGGCCTAGATCTCTGAACTGAGGTGAATGTATGACATTGTTCTGCATTCTGTCCATCAATTGTTCTTTTTGCATTTGTCGCCCCAAGTGGGACGGGTATGCCCAGACGCGGGTCCCTTGCTTTCCATGCCACTGGAGTCAAGCTATCCTGGCTGGTGAGGGCTGAAAGCCCGAAACCGGTCCTAGGATGCTTTTTTCCAGTCCAAGGAGGACCTGGCCTGGCAGTTCGGGCTGGACTGTTCCTATAGGGTGCAGGGTCAAGCCTGATTTGTATATGGCTGGGTCCAAACTGAAATGGCATGGTGAGCAAAAAAACAATGGATTTAGACCCAGATCTCTGAACTGAGGTGAATGTATGACATTGTTCTGCATTCTGTCCATCAATTGTTCTTTTTGCATTTGTCACCCCGAGTGGGACGGGTATGCCCAGACGTGGGTCCTGTGCTCTCCATGCCACTGGAGTCAAGCTATCCTGGCTGATGAGTGCGGGAAGCCCGAAACCGGTCCTAGGATGCTTATTTTCAGTCCAGGGAGGACCTGGCACGGCAGTTCGGGCTGGACTCTTCCTATTAGGTGCATGGTCAAGACTGATTTGCATATGGCTAGGTCCAAACTGGAATGGCATGGTGAGCATAACAACTATGGATTTAGGCCCAGATCTCTGAACTAGGGTGAATGTATGACATTGTTCTGCATTCTGTCCATCAATTGTTCTTTTTGCATTTGTCACCGAGTAGGACGGGTATGCCCAGATGTGGGTCCCGTGCTCTCCATGCCACTGGAGTCAAGCTATCCTGGCTGGTGAGGGATGAAAGCCTGAAACCGGTCCTAGGATGCTTGTTTCCAGTCCAGGGAGGACCTGGCCTGGAAGTTCGGGCTGGACTGTTCCCATTGGGTGCAGGGTCAAGACTGGTTTGCATATGGCTGGGTCCAAACTAGAATGGCATGGTGTGCAAAAATACAATGGATTTGGGCCCAGATCTCTGAACTGGGGTGAATGTATGACATTGTTCTGTATTCTGTCCATCAATTGTTCTTTTTGCATTTGTCACCCCGAGTGGGACGGGTATGCCCAGACGTGGGTCCTGTGTTCTCCATGCCACTGTAGTCAAGCTAACCTGGCTGGTGAGGGATGAAAGCCCGAAACCGGTCCTAGGATGCTTATTTCCAGTCCAGGGAGGACCTGGCCTGGCAGTTCAGGCTGGACTGTTCGCATTGGGTGCAGGGTCAAGACTAATTTGCATATGGCTGGGTCCAAACTGGAATGGCATGGTGTGTAAAAAAACGATGGATTTAGGCCCAGATCTCTGAACTGGGGTGAATGTATGACATTGTTCTGTATTCTGTCCATCAATTGTTCTTTTTGCATTTGTCACCCCGAGTGGGACGGGCATGCCCAGACGTGGGTCCCGTGTTCTCCATGCCACTGTAGTCAAGCTAACCTGGCTGGTGAGGGATGAAAGTCCGAAACCGGTCCTAGGATGCTTATTTCCAGTCCAGGGAGGACCTGGCCTGGCAGTTCGGGCTGGACTGTTCGCATTGGGTGCAGGGTCAAGACTAATTTGCATATGGCTGGGTCCAAACTGGAATGGCATGGTGTGTAAAAAAAACGATGGATTTAGGCCCAGATCTCTGAACTGGGGTGAATGCATGACATTGTTCTGTATTCTGTCCATCAATTGTTCTTTTTGCATTTGTCACCCCGAGTGGGACGGGTATGCTCAGACGTGGGTCCCGTGCTCTCTTTGCCACTGTAGTCAAGCTATCATGGCTGGTGAGGGATGAAAGCCCGAAACCGGTCCTAGGATGCTTATTTCCAGTCCAGGGAGGACCTGGCCTGGCAGTTCGGGCTGGACTGTTCCCATTGGGTGCAGGGTCAAGACTGATTTGCATATGGCTGGGTCCAAACTGGAATGGCATGGTGAGCAAAAAAACGATGGATTGAGGCCCAGATCTCAGAACGGGGGTGAATGTATGACATTGTTCTGCATTCTGTCCATAAATTGTTCTTTTTGCACTTGATTCTTCGAAAGCCTCTATCTAGTGGGCTAAGACGTTACATATTCCTCCCTAATCTTGACTCTGCTGGATGTTTCTCCATCACCATTCCTCTGTTTCTGCTCTCGGTTACCTTCTTACTTACTTATACTTACTACACCTCCTGGGGTACAGGCCACCTACGAGGACTCTCCAGCCATCTCTGTCTTGGGCTTTTCTTTCAATCTGACTCCAAGTGTAACCCATCTCCTTGTAGTCAGCCCAAAGGCCTCAGCACCAGATGTTTCATGGCCTTCCTATTTTCCTTTTCCCTTGAGGGTTCCAGGTCAGGGCTTGCCTGGTGGTGTTTGATGCGGGCTTGCGAAGGTTGTGATTTATCCTACCCCAGCATCTTTTCATGATTGTTCCATGAGCAGGGAGTTGGAAAGTCTGCTGCCATAGTTTGTTGTTGATGGTGTTTGGCCAGCGGATTTGGATGATTTTCCTCAGTCAGGTGTTGATGAAGGTCAAGATTTTGTTGGTGATGGTCACTGTTATCCTTCAAATATGTCTTACAGAAGGACCGATTTTATGTTCGTGTTAAAAAGCCTGATTTTGGTTTGCAGCGTTATATCCTTGGCTGAATGAAGACAGTCCTTGCTTTGCTGGTTCTTGCCTCGATGTTGGCATCTGTGCCGCCCTGCTTCACTACAGTACTGCCCAGGTAGGTCAAGGCCCTATCCCCTTCGCTTCTAATAGTTTTTTTCCTTCTCCATTACACTCTGTGATTTTTCTCTATTCCTTTGTATCTTCTTGCATTTTCTTTCTTATTCTTTCCTGCAAATCCGGCCTGTCTCTGCATTTTTCTCTCTCTCTTTCTACTTTCGTTCTCGGTATTCCCTCTGTTATGAACTCTCACAGCAGGAATGAGTTGATGAATAAAGGTTTAATCTAACAGCAACGCGGGTAGCCGAACCTGTCGGCACCCTCGATTGCCCTTCCTCCTCCCTCGTGACCTCCCCCTCTCTGTGCCCATCAGTGGTGCTCGTTTTCCTGTTCACCTGCTTGTTTCCATCCCAGTGACTCCCACTCCTTCTGTTTCCTCTCTTTGTCACACTATCTCTGACCCTTGGGGCATGTACTACTCCCTTTTCTCGTCACCCTCTGAGCTGCGATCACTTCTCCATCTTTTCCAGGCTCTGGTCTTTCTCTGCTTGTCCTTCTGAAGGTCTGGGCCCAATACATTATTTGATGATGGCGAGTTAGGAACTTTCTAAACTCGCCGACTAATGACCCCAGACTTTTTTTAAATTCAGAAATTAACAATCTGAAGACTGGGATTTTTCCAATCCCTGATTCTCTGTGGGGTTGTGTATTTCTTTCAGTTAGCGCAGGCCTACTAACCTCCTGAGGTCTTAAAGTGTGAGTGTATGTGGGCTCGAATCCGAGGAGCTGACCATACCGTTTTTGGCGCAAAATCCTGATATAAACGGGCGCAAAGTGCGCCAGGTGTGGGTGTTTGCTCCTGAAATGTGCATTATGCAACCTCTGCTCAAATAGGGTACATGAGCTGTTTGTGTTCATCGGAACGAGTAACACCATGCTCTATCGGCATCATATTGCCCAGTCTGAGACTTGGAATCAGTTGCAAATTGGCGCACCATGCACATGCCCCTACTTTTTGCCGGTCCCTCTTAATCTGTCGCATAAATGCTGATTACAGTGAAGGGGATTATTCAGTTTCAGGTGGAACCTCACATTTGCCACCAAATCAGAAGATATTTGCTAATGCGTGAAATGTGCATGTGATGTTTGCCTGTGTGCAAACTGGACGCCTCGTGCTATAAACCCACAGCTTTATGGCAGGCAAAGGCTGGCCTGGTGAGAATCTTGTTGGCAAATAGCATGACATTTTGATGTGCCCCCCCTGGAACGTGCCGATTTCATATGTGTCCATCTTAGAACGTTTTCCGTGGTTCACAGGTCAGAATT
Organism: Lissotriton vulgaris; assembly: GCF_964263255.1. Classification (NCBI taxonomy): domain Eukaryota; kingdom Metazoa; phylum Chordata; class Amphibia; order Caudata; family Salamandridae; genus Lissotriton; species Lissotriton vulgaris. The sequence continues at coordinate 360,572,559 of NC_141693.1, read as the reverse complement.
TCATACTCCTTCCATGCAACGTTCTAGCCAGGTTTTACATGCCCTTAACCTGGGGGCAAAAAACTTGAGGTATGCGATCTGCACATTGGCAAATAGCACATGGGCAGTTAGAGCATGGGTACATACTAACCGACCCGGAATACTGTTTAGCTCTCCAGTTGTAATCAGAGCAGGAACAACTTTCACTAATACACTTTAACACTCCACACCCTGGTCTCAGCCTGAATGTCTTTGTAATTTTGCCCACAGTTCCATATACCTCTACAAAACAAGGGTCCTCGAGACCAAACACTAAACCACCTTTTCTAATACCTACTTGTTTCAGGTTGTGCCTAGCATCCCGCTTCTGACAGCTTCAGAGCACTTTATAGTGATTTAAACACAGACACGTACAAAATATATTGTGTAATTTTGAAAACACAAACAGTCGCAGCACACAGACTGAGCATCAGGCTTCATGGTGTCAAGTAGCCAGTGATCCATATTGTTGCCTCGTGAATGTAAATTAGAAATCATGGTGTCATGTGTTGGCCACTGTTCCCATCCTATCAGTTTATTTCTCCACCTGTTGAAGTATCTGGAGACTCACCTCTGCTGGGATTTAGACACATAGCAGCTGTCACCGGCCTGAATTGTCTCTGCTCTTGTGCACAATTAGTAAAAAATGATCACACAGTTTTCAAGAGAACAGTCCAGTAGGGCTGTGTCACCTTCGCCATAGCTTGCTTACCCTTTTGAGAAATAATAATGTTATGTAATGTGATTTTTGTATAAGACGCCTTTCACCAATTGCTTAGTCGCTTGGTGCTCTTGAGACGTGTCAATCATAGTCACCAACCTCAGTCAGGCCTACATTGCTGTGTCTGGACAATTTAGATTTTTTGGGTAGTCTCATTTATGGGTGCTCTGAATGGGGTGGAACTAGGTTTTGAGACCTACCAGCATACCTGTGTGCTTGTATGGTCTGGCAGTAGCTATGGGTGGGTTTTAACATTTCTGTTTGTTTTCTAAGCTGTGTGCATTTTATCTATGATGAGGTGAATTGTGGGTAATCCAGAAGAAGAGTGCCCTGGAAATAGAGTGCACCGTGTGGCCTTCCTTGAAACCCCAGAGGTGTGTCAAGCAGGGTGGTTACATGGCCATTGGAAGAGAGACCTTCACAAAGCAATATTATGTAACTGAGGTCGGAAGATGGAGGGATACGTGCTCCAACAGAGATCTGCAGAGAGTGGTGCATGCCAAAGCTTGGTAACCTCTCTTGCCCATGAGAAAACATTGAAGAGTAGTCTGCTGGAATTCCTAAACGTTATATCATAGCAAGCTATCCACATGTCTAAGCACCATGGCATGGCATATTCCAATTATTAAGCATAATAAAACAGAAGATTGTTCTATTCACTAATCCTTGAGGGATAATGGACGGCAAAATGTATTATGACAAACCGACTCAAAAAATCAAGTTTAAGAAGTGTTGAACGTAGGGAAGATATAAATAGAATGGAAAAAACACATAATCACTCATTGGGTAGTTGATGTCCAACCACCTTCAAATGATCTCCTGGGTGTCAAGCCCTCTTTGCTTCGGGCATCCATGTCAAGTTCTCAGATACACAGATAGATAGGTTCAATTCAGGAAGTAATGCAGTCAAATTAGTGATCAGGTCATGGGCAAAAGCCCCTAGTAGTGGGTGTAATGGTGAAGGGCCAATTAGTGCTAACTGGCGACACATGCCCGAAATCTTACACTGGAGTGTCTTTGATATCCTATGCGGATTAGAGGTAGTCGCAGAGCCCTCATCCTTTGCCATGTCACTTCTGTTGACCGACAGTCTGTTCAGAGCAGGAAGCTGAGCCAGGTAGAGTCGTCGCAGGGTGCCGAAGACACTGAGCCAGAGTCCAAAGGTAAGCACAGTCACAGCTTTATGGACTAAAGGTGATTCACAGGAAGTGGGTGTGTCACCTTGTGTCAATATCGAGACAATGTTTCCTAGCGACAGCACCTGCTGTTATGTTGCTGCTCGGCAGCTCTTGTATTGCCACATACTCTTATCAGCCAAGAGATATTCTTTATCTTCTGATACTCCACCTGTCTATGTACAGTGATGCATTGTAACTTGGTAAATCATTCTGCACAAATACACTATGTACAATGACATGGTCGATCAGTCTACAGTGATATATCGCCTTTCACTTGTACTGTCAATCTAGCTCATGAAACGTACCACCCTGATGCACCGTCTAGCAGAGCCAGATCCAACATGACAGAGGATAACAACCCCTTTGTCAATAAGAACAAGTTACATTTATTTTATTAATTTAAAGGGTGCAATTTAGATTCATTCTATGGTAATGTATGTGATGTCGTTTGGATTTCTAGGGTGCTGCTTGTCACCCTTGAGGGTATCCAGGTGCTGATTAGGTGAGTGTAGGCATGTGGTGAGGCTGAACCTGAATACAGACTAGTTCAATAGCCAGTTCCTCAGATTCTAGTAGAATTCAAGAAATGAGGGGGAGGTAATTCCAGGATTTGGCAGCTTGTTAAGAGAATCATTGACATCCGTTCTGCTTCCGTGGATACGTGGAGTGTGTGCGAGGGAGAGTGATGCTGAGTGAAGTTGTCTGGTGGGTTGGTGGAAGTGAAGCCAGCGATTGAGGTTTGCAGGTCCCGTGTTGTGTAGTGAGTTGAATGCATCTGTGAGAAGTTTGAACTGGCAGGGCTTCTGGATCGGAAGCCAGTGGAGCTCCCTGAGGAGTGGTATGGTTTGGGTTTGGCTTAGGAGTTTGAGGACGAGTCTGGTAGCGGCATTTTTGATGGTTTGAAGTCTGTGAAGGAGATGGGTTGGAATACCACGGTAGAGTGCTCCAATAAGTTTGTGATTAGGGCCTGTATGATGGTATGTCTGGTGTCCAGTGGGAGCCACTTGAAGATTTTACGTAACATACGGAGTATGTGAAATCATGAGGAGGTATGGCGTCGACTTGGGACTTCATGGTGAGGTTGGTGTCCAGGATGAGGACTAGGTTCCTAGCGTGGTCGGTTGGGGTGGGTGTGGGTCCAAGAACGGCGGGCCACCCGGTGGAGTCCCAAGGTGAGCTCTTATTCCAGAAGATCAGCACTACTGTTTTGTCGGTGCTGAGCTTGAGGCAGTTTTCTTTCATCCAATTAGCCACGCTGGTCAGGCATTGTTTGAAGTTTCTCTTCGTGGTGACAGTGTTATCTGAGATGGAAAACATTTGTTGTGTTTCGTCAACATAGGAGATGATGTTGATTCCATGGGATCTTATGGTGTTTGCCAGAGAAGTCATGCATATGTGGGGCTGAATGAGGATCCCTGTTGCAATCCCCAGATGAGGTCCTTCGTTTCTGATGTGAAAAGCAAGATCCTGACATGTGCTCTTCCAGAGAGAAAGGAAGCTATCCATTTGAGTGCTGGTCCTTGTATTCCTGCTGTGTGTAATTTGGCAGTGGGTGTGTAGTGGTAAAAGTGTTGTAAGCAGCAGAGAAGTCGAGGAGGATGAGGACGGTGGTCTGTCCACATTAGTGGATGGTGCATATGTCGTCTGTGGCAGTGAAGAGGGCTGTTTTGGTGCTCTGGTTGTTTCAAAATCCTAATTGCGAGTTGCCCAGGAATTTTTATAGTTCTAGGTGGTCCGAGAGTTGTCTGTTGATGGTCTTCCCAATGACTTTGGCTGGGAAGGGGAGCAACAAGATGGGTCAGTAGTTGCTGAGTACTTCAGGGTCAGTTGAGGGATTTTTGTGGAGGGTGAGGATTTCACTGTGTTTCCAAATATCTTTGAAGGCTGCTGTTTTGGAAGTGAGTGTAGTGCTAACCAGTGCTCTTCACTGGTTGTAGATATGGTGGGGGCAGGAGTCTTTAGGAGCCCATGAGTGGACTGTCTTCATTATTGGTACAGTTTCCTAAATGGATAGAGATTTCCATGATGTCAGTTCGTAGTCTTTGCTTGATAATATTAGATGAGATTAGCTGCCTGGAGAGGCAGAGAGAGGTGGCTGGGGTTCGAAGTTTCTGTAGATCTTTGTGATATTTTCCTGGAAGAAGTCGGAGAGGTTGTTGCAGAGTACATGTGTAAGGATCATGTTTTGGGTTGCGGCTGTTGGGTTGATGAATTCCTTGATGATGCGAAAAGGCAAATCTTCTATTCTATTAAACAAAATGGTACTTACAGCTGAATTTATGGATTGGTGATTGGCACGCTGTCCTGCAAGGGTGGTGAAGTCATAACATTTACCACCATGGTGGATGATTGCCCGCCAAATTTAGAGATCTCCACCTGCCTGGCAAAGATTTCTATGCCTCTTTTAAAAACATTGTACCTTTGGTAAGTGGGCACTATGTTTAATAAGGTCACTAAACAAAGTTTTTCTTTTTCAAAAACAAACTCCCCACACAATAGTTTTAATTTTTTCCTATTTGGGACTGACAGGTTTTTCCTGGCAGTCCTAAGCAAGAAAAGTGTACATACGAACATATGCCCTAAATAATGTGGACATTCCGAGGTGCTTAGACTGATGTCCCAATGTCTGTAGGGCCATCAGGAAGAGCCAGAGGAGACTCTGCTGGCAGAAACATGGCAATTTGCCTGCCTCTAAATAGAGCAGGTTGATCAAGAGTTTGGTTGACCGTATACTCCACGATGTATGTGACAGAATACCATGTTGCTGAACTCTACATAAGGCACTTACTTTGAGGCACCCAAGAATCTCTGTCATCTGCCCTTTTCTCGTGTGATGGGTGAAAAGGAACCATGTAATTATTTTAATGTTTGTTAATGTACGAGTCCTAACTAAATGAATACTATTCTTACATGTATACTTATATTCCTCAGGAAAACTTCATGCGCATCAGGTATACAACAGATTTCACCAAGATATGAATTTACCTTGACCGCCGTCAGAGAGAGTTTACTTACTAAGTTCATGACCCTACAACAAAAGCACACATTAGACACAAATCCGGTACCTTCACACATTTTCGATTGGAAGTAGGGAGTAGGGCTTCCTGTATTTTGGTTGTTGGGACTAGGGTGGGACTAGGGCTAGGGTTAGGGCTTTAATTGGAAGTAGCGATTAGGGCTTCTGGTGTGATTGGTTGCTGGACTAGGTCTGGGATTAAGAGTAGGGTCAGGCTTTCTATTGGAAGTAGGGACTAGGGCTTCCTGTGCCATTGGTTGCTTGGACTAGGGTTGAGACTACTGGTAGGGCAAGGGCCTCTATTGGACGTAGAGATAAGGTTTTTTTAAACTGATTGGGTGCTTGGACTAGGGCTAAGATTGGCTGTAAGGTCCTGGTCTCCTATTGGTTCTATATTTTAGGGCTAATGTTGTGATTGGATAGTGTTAGGGCTTGGGTTCCCATTGGCTGAAGGGGCCACCTGACTACTAGGGCTATAAAAGGCCAAGGCTTAGGGCTTCTCAGCTCGGGCGTTGAAGCTAAGGGTGGAGAGGACAAGGGTGAGTGCTTGTTTGAGCCTGTTCGAGACTGGTCGGGACCAGGGCCAGGAATGCTGCCCATTTTCCCATTCATTAATACCCACCCTATGTAATTGTCCCTCCGTATATAAGCATTGATTTTCACTATAGATATGTGCCTATCTTCATGTATTGCTTTGTATAAACATGTACAATAATTATGTTGTTATAAAAACAAAAACAAAAGATAAAAAAATCTTTTTGGGGCTACATGTACTTGCTTCCATTGTGCATCTATGTACCTCCATGTACTTGGATCTGTGTGTCTGTTACTTTTCTCCTGAAAAAGCATATCCAATGCGCTACCCTATTTCTCATCCGTTACCTCTATCAATATCTTTATTCTGCATATACTTACCTCCTTTATGCATCGATATACTTTCAATGTACTTATGGATCTATATATTTATCATTTTCTTCTAATTTACGATTTCCATTGCACTACCCTATTTCTCAGCCTGAACTTCTCTCAATATATCTTCTAGCCCAACTTTCTGACTCATCTCATACTTCTTTCTACTACACTTTCCAATTCAGTACCCTACCTCACCCTATACATCTATCATTATATCCTCTACACCCACTCTCTCATTCATCCCAAACGCCATACCACTACTATGTCCCCCAAAATAACCCTTTATTGACTCTCTCCTACTCTACCCCTCCTTGCATCTTCTGACACCTCTTTTACTGTACTGATCCCCCAAAACAAAGCTTTCTAAACTCTTCTCTCTGACTCTTCCCCTCCAAAAACCCTTTTACTCATCCAAAAGCCTCCTCCCACTGCTATGACCTAAAAAAAGAAATCCTTCAATCTTCTATCCCTCCACTATCCATTTCAATCAACATAACAGACTAGCATGTTGACTTCTCTAATTCCATATTCCACTATCTAATTCACCACTAATCCTTTATGGGTTCCAGAGTAGCGTGCTACTCGCCAATAAAGCGTTTCAACACCTCATCAGGGTTACAAGCGCTATATATATGCAAACCTTTTTTCCTTTTTTACCCCTCCCCAACCCTTCTCTAACCAAATAACTGATTAACATATCCACCACTCAAATTACTTCATACTTCACTATACAAATTTTCAACACTAATCCTTCATGGGTTCCGTAGTAGCCTGCTACTCGCCAGAAAAACGCTTCAACACCCCATCAGGGGTAACAGGCACTATATGAATGCAAACCTTTCTTTCTCTTCTATCCTTCCGCTATCCTTCTCACTCCAAATAACTGACTAATATTCATCACTCAAATTACCTTCATATTTCACTATACTAATTCATCACTAATCCTTTATGGGTTTCCAGAGTAGCATGCCACTCGCCAAAACAGTGCTTCAATACCCCATCAGGGGTTAGAAGCGCTATATAAATACAAACCTTCTTTCCTCTTCTATCCTTCTGCTATCCTTCCGAATCCAAATAACTAACTAACATATCCACCACTTAAAATTTACTTGCATGTTTCACTATACTAATTCAACACTAATCCTCTATGGGTCCCGGAGAAGCGTGCTACACGCCGAAAAAGCGATTTGAAACCTCGTCAGGGGTAGTAAGAGCTATACAAATGCAATTACAAAACAATACAATACATACAACACAGTTCTGTGTTATGTAGCACCCTATTTGCCACCTCAACTGGGAGAGGATGTGGTCCGTTGGCTAGACTGCTGACTTTGGTGCCGGAAACCAGGGTTCGTGCCTCGGGGTCGCGTCCACATTCTGTGATTTTGGGCAAATCACTTAATCTCCACGTGCCTGAATGTGTAATGTAAATACGGTGCTCATGTAAAGCGCTCCAATACCTCCGGGTCGAGTTCGCAATATATAAATATGAAGACAAAAAACTGCACATCCATATTAGGATCTATTCATATCTTGCCCTACATCAACAGAGCGCACACATTGGCACAACAGGGCTTCAAGCCTTATTTCTGGCTGAGCACTTGCCAACATTTTAACATATCCCTATCATCTGTACACACTGAACCATCGAATGCCTTTGACTAGGTTCAGCCTATACAAATGCCATATACAAATACATACCACTTAACTAAAACATATCCTTATTCACATAGCATTGCATTAAGGACACATAATATAATGGGAAAAGATGCCCTAAAATTTAACACCCAACTGAAGCCTAGCTGTGGACAACCTCTCACCTGAGGAGCATGGATGTCAATTTAGCAAAATGCCAGGGGTAGCAGAAGTAACATCTCATACCCTATGACCCTGACTACAGCACAGGATATGAGATCATACATCAGTTGAGCCTGATGGCATTACATGCCATTTGTCCAAATACAATAAATGCTAGATCAATTAAATATTTAATAAAAAATGAAATTAAAACAAACAAAGGAGTAGTTAAGTTGCTACTTGGATATTACACCGAGAGCTTCAGAAATGTGCTATGCCCAGGCTCAAACATCACACTTGACTTGCATCATGCATTGATTTCCTATCATTTGAGACATTCATCAAACTGTTATTTTGCACAGTTACTTTAACCTTTCCTACCACTGAAGAATCAAGAAAGCTCTTCTAATGCACCTCAATCCTGACATGTACAGCACACGTATTCAATAGACGCGAGCCATATCAGAAACTCTTGCAATGAATCCATCTGGATTTGCATTGTCCATTGGTATAGACATACTGGCACCTGATGAGTTCTAACATCTGTATTGTGGCCCAGAGCACCTATTTCTAGTAAAGTAATGATATATTATCAGAGCTCTCACCGCACAGTCGTGCACCCCGGAAACATAGTATCAAAATAAGCAGATAGCTCCTAAAAAGCACCTCGATCCTGATTTATATCATCCACAAATATATCAGTATAGAAAGATCCACAGAGCTCTTACCATACACATCTGTCTTGATTTGCAATACACCCCAGCATCACAAAACGTTTATAAAGCACTTCAAACTCAACTTGTAGGTTGCAGGCTGTGCCAGTACTGATCCATTCATAGAGCTCTCCCATAGCACATATCTACTTTGTGTGGCTGACGCTATAATACAAGTACAACATCTGCAAGGGTTAATTCTATTGTGCAAATCATTATTTGTGTTTTTGTTTGTATGCTATGAACATAAAAATGTCAGCAGTAGGCACATTAACTACGCAACCCATTTTGCTCTCACTACAGCCTCTTGCATGCATGTTTCACATTGATCTCTTTGTCAATATACTTAACCTCCTGAATACCTGTATTGACATTTAACTTGTAAACTGCAGGAGAACAGTTCTTCACAACCTGAAGAGGTTGTTTTGCTATTGCCAATTTATCTTAAGCTCTTGGTGCTGGAATTACAGTGTTGGATGCAGGTCCTTATAGTAGCACCACAAGCAGCACTTTTTGCGAGCCACCAGTTGCAGGTGGGGGCCAATGGAACTCACTTTGGGAACCGGCACTTATATATATTTCTTAAACTTTGTTCCAGAGCAAGAGAGAGAGAAACAGAAAGAGGGGAAAGAATGAGGAAGAGAAAGATGGAAAAACTGTGACAAAGAAGGGATGAAAAGGAACCTGCAAGATTAAGATAAGGGTCAGATAGTGACTGGTGAAGCATTAAAGAACCATGAGGTGTAATCAAACTATGCAGCACCCTGACATTCACCAGTGCCGGCAGCAGGCGATGAGCAAAACTGTGGGCTTGGTACTTATTCTTCTACAAACTAAGCAGTGACCACAAGAGCTTTCTAAACCTTTCAATGCTGAGATGTTGGTGTATGGTTCAAGTCAAGCCTTGCCAGTGCTTATGTACTGCAACACAGGTGCAACACAGCTCTCTCAAAATTATTTCACATCAATATTTTTAATTTCTTCTCCTTGTCTTAGTGTAAACGTGATAAATAAGCTGAAACACCAGACACTATTATTCTGAAAGTAGCAAAATGTGCAATTTAGGGACACACTTTAAAAAGCATGGCTATTTAATAAATAAAATTCAAATTTTTGTTATTCAGGGTATCTGATCTGGGAAACAAGGTATCATCATCAAGCAAGCCATCATGCGAGCAAAGAAGGTTTGGCAAGGTTCACCACCCAAAGACATTTTAGAAAAAATGTGTCAACATACTGAATTTTACAACACATTTTGGCAAAGACACTGACATTTATTTTATTTTATTTTTTTTATTTTTATTTTTTTTAAAACCTTTATTTATGAAATGCACGTTACACAGCGTCTGCCTACAACCCCTCAGGGCCGGCCGCTATGACACATATTGAAAGAATAAAGCAGGACAGTACACTTTTGAGACGATCACTGAGTACACATTATAGTGTGGAGCATAAAACAGTACTTAAAGGATATCAAAGGTTTAATTTTGTAATTTTGTCGAAAGAAAACAACAAACACAAACACATGGCATTATACTGGCAAGGGTCATAAGAGGGGGGGGGAAAGGGGAAGGAATACATATATGAAGGAACAAATCTGACGTGGGGGGGTGACCATGGAGGAAGAAAGGATACAGGTAATATAGGAAACAAAAACGGAACGCCAATCACGAGGAGGAGGGGATAGGAACGTCATAATCGAGCGGAGGGGAACAAATATCACCACGGTACGAATTCCACTGTGCCCAAACCCTGGACCATTTTCTGGGGCGACCCCGTGCCTCGTACACATTCTTTTCTCGAAACATGCACCAGTCCATGTTGTCTTTCCAGGCACTGAGCCGTGGTGGCCTGGCGGAGCCCCAGAGCTGAGCTATGTCCCTCTTGGCAACCATGTTGCCCAGAGTGACCCAGAACGTCTGAGCCGCAGTACAGTCCGTAGGCTCCCACACTTTGAGCAAGCAGCGCCGTGCCTCAGGAAGGAGGGGGACTCCAGTGACACGTCCCATCACATCATGCACCCTGGACCAGAAGGACGAGACAACCCGACATTCCCATAGGACATGAAGAAAAGTACCATCCATACCACACCCACGCCTACACCGTCCATCCGTCGCAAGCCCCATTCGCACCAGTCGTATACCAGTTACATACACACGGTGGAGGATCTTTAGTTGAACAAAACGAAGTCGGGCCGGAATAGCCACTTCCTTAGGGGAAGAAACAGCCGACTGCCAATCCTCATCGTCTAATTCAAGCCCGTCCGCCGTCCAGGAAGCACGAAGTTTCCCCAGCTGGTCAGCCCTGTTGTTAATGAGCTTCTTATATATTAAGGAAATCGTACTATCGGGGACGTGGCCGTCTAGGATACGATCCTCCAGTGGGGAGGATTGTGGAAAGGCTGAGGACAAGGCATGCCGAACCTGCATATACCGAAAATACTCCCTATCATCAAGCTGATATTCCAGTTTTAGGGCTTCAAAGGACTTCACAGTGCCCCTGGCCCAAAGATCCTCCACCTTACTGATCCCAATCATGTCCCACCTGTCAAACCCTTTCGTCTGCCAAAGGTTGCCCAATCGATCAGAGTCGTACAGTGGGGGTCATACGCGTCAGCTTGCCACTCCAGCCCGTAGCCACAGTTGCATCCCTCCAGGCCCGCACCGCACACTTCGTAGGACCCGTAAGGAGACGGATTGGTGACTTCGAGTACAAAGCCCTATTGAAGTTGCCACCGGGCAGTAAAAATTTGTCCAGGGCAAAGGCAGGAGCGGGTTCCGATGAATACGTTACGTGGTTAATGGCGCTCAGGTGCGAGGCCTAGTAGTATCGTTTGATATCTGGCAAAGCAATACCGCCGTCGTACCAGGGAAGGGTGAGCTTAGACAGTGCGATACGGGCACGTCCGTCCCAGATCAATTGCCGCTGTAGACTTTCGATCTCGCGGAAGTAGCGAGCAGGGACCGGGTCGAAGAAATTCTGCAATGCATAGAGAAATCGAGGGAGCGACATCATTTTGAAGAGCGCCGCTCGGCCCAGCGGAGACAAGGGCAATCCACGCCATTGCCTCACATCCTGTTTAAGACGACGGAGCGGAGCATAAAGATTCCGTTCATAACGCACCGCAGAAACCGTGGAGACATAGATCCCCAAATACTTAAAACCGTCATCCGCCACCAGAATTGGAAACCTACGGGGCAGCGGCGGCAGAACCCCGGCTATGACATAAACACAGGATTTGGTCCAATTGATGACCAATCCGGAGTTCTTACCAAAGGATGTAAGAACGTCGAAGAGCACGTTCAAGGACTTTTGAGGGGAAGTAAAATAAAGGAGGATGTCGTCGGCATACAGTGAGACGCGATCTTCCAGATCTGGCGCCCACCGGATCCCTTTAATCGAGGGTTCCCACCGGAGCCACGCCGCGAGGGGTTCAAGCGCCAGTGCAAACAAAAGCGGGGAAAGCGGACATCCCTGATGGGTGCCGCGTCCCAACGGGAAGGGGTCAGAGCTTCTGCCATTCACCACGACCTGGGCCAGCGGTTGTTCATAAAGAAGCCTCACCCACGCAATAAAGTTAGGGCCAAAGCCAAACTTGTAGAGGGCCGCCCAAAGATAAGGCCATTCAATGGTGTCGAAAGCCATCGTAGCGTCTAGGGAGGCCACCACAGCAGGCTCCGTGAGAGTTTCAGCTCTCGCGAGAACACCATGAAGCCTACGCAGGTTAAGGGCCGTGTTCCTATGTGGTATGAAGCCGGATTGATCCGGATGAATCAGGTCACAGATCACCGTCAACAACCGAATGGCCAGAACCTTGGCAAGGATTTTAGGTTCCGCGTTTAGCAGGGAAATGGGGCGGTAGGAGGTACAGCGATCACGAGGTTTGCCATCCTTATAAATGACCACTATAGTGGCTAGGCACTGTTCAAGCGGGAGGACTCCGGCCTCGAACACGTCTAGAAACATGGTCCGCAAATGGGCGGCCATCTTGTCTGGTCGAAGTTTGTAAAGCTCGATAGGTAAACCATTGGGCCCCATCGCCTTACCCTAGCGCAAGGATCTGACAGCGAGGGCAATCTCATCCACCGTAAAGGGAGCTTCCAGAGCCAAACCCTCCTCCTCCGAGACACAAGGAAGAGCTATATCACGCAACAGTAGACGGGAATCAGCCTCATCACGGTCACTCACCGGGGTGTAAACCTTCCGGAAATGATCAACAAAACAATCAACAATCTCACCGGGGTCAGACACACATAACCAGACTCACGAACAATGACGGGTACAACACGATTCGCTCTTTCAGCCTTATCCAGCCACGCAAGGAGTTTGCTGGCCTTGTCACCCACATCATACAGTCGGCCCAACTGATTCGCTCGCATCAACTTAGCAGCATCAGTCACACAAGCCTTGTAATCCGCCTGTTTCAACTCTAGAGTATGTAAAAGCGCAGGCTTGTATCTCCACCCAGCTCACTTTCAAGTGCTGTAATTTCAGTCTCAAGGGCCAGCACGGCCTCCCTCTTAGCTCTCCGTTCAGCAGCAATAAGAGACAGTGCGGATCCCCGAATGACCGTTTTAAAGGCCTCCCAGAGAACCGTAGGGGAGGTCACCGAACCCACATTTTCATCGAAATAACAATCAATAGCCTTCACCAAATCTGAGCGGAGCCGGGGGTTCCGAAAGTGCCAGGGGGGAACAGGGGGAACTCTGTTACCAGAAAGACCACCCACAGAGACCCTAAGCAGCAAGGGGGAATGGTCCGAGAAACCCCGGGGGAGATGACAAACTTCCCGTACCAAGGATAGGGTAGAAGCCAGCATAAAAAAGTAGTCTATCCGAGAGAGGCTGCCATGCGAACTAGAGTGGAAGGTATACTGCGTCTGGGAGGGGTGCAGCGAACGCCAAACATCCACCAGACCAAAAGTTTCAGCCATATCATGGAGCCACATCTGGGACTGTGGCAGAACTCTAGGGGGCAGTCGATCACATTCGCCAGACATCACAGAGTTAAAATCCCCACCCATGATCAGCAAACCATCGGGGAGACCAAGAAGAGTCTTGCCAAATCGGCATATGTGGTTGCCTGCAGCCCCGGGGGGATATAAACAACCATTAACACAATTGGCTTCCCTTCCCATCTCCCCGAGACAGCAGCATATCGTCCCCGATCATCTAAGACAACATCATCAATCTCAAGGGCCAGGGAGATTTAACCATTATACCCACTCCCCGGGAGCCAGAGGTGAAACCAGCGTGGGCGGCCAATCGGTAGCCCCGACGGTCAAGAGCTTTACAGGCATTACCAATCAAGTGGGTTTCTTGAAGGAACACAACATCAGGGGCATGACGTCTTATAAATTGTAACACAATGCCACGTTTAGTCCTGTCACCCAAACCATTGACGTTCCAAGAAAGAACCTTCATCTCACCCCCCCCATCCCAGGAAGAATGACCCAACCCAACCCCCTCCCGTAACCATAGATCCAGAATGCTTGCAATCAGTAATATACCATGAAAAGAGAGGAACAACAAGAAACACACAACACAAACGTGTCCCCACCAACCACCCCCCAACCAAGAACCCGTTACAACGCCCCCCACCCTGCACCCCTGCTGACTAAAGAGCCACCCCAAACTGCAGTGTGCCTGTCGCCCCATCTGATCTACACAAAGAAACCCCAGAGGAGGAAGGGAGAAACCACCCGTACCCGCACCACCACGGGCACAATCAAAAAGCATACAATATAAGTTACTCTGTAAAGTTCACAGTCTCAAGCCGGACCTCTGGGGCCCCAAGTTAAACCTGGGCCGTCGCACCACCTTCCGCGCCGCCGGGACCTCCGCTCTCGGTGTCATCTTTTGGCAAAGAGTCCAACCAGTCACTAGCACGATCAGGCTGATCGAAAAAATAGGCACGTTCTCTATATTCAATCCGCAGGCGAGCAGGAAACAGCTTTGCGTATTTCAGTCCCAAATCCCTCAGGCGACGCTTCACTCCAAGAAAACCAGAACGTTGCCGTTGCACTTGGGGAGTGAAATCAGGATAAATCGAGACAGAGTTATTATCGTACTTCAACGGGCCGTGTTTACGAGCGGCCTGAAGGATGGCGTATCTGTCCCGAAAGTGAAACAGTCTAGCAATGATAGGCCTCGGGGGGCCCCCCGGCTTCACCTGACCACCTGGGAAGCGATAGGCACGCTCGACCGCAAAAAACTTGCTGAGACCTGCGGGAGCGAGTTTAGCGACAATGAGTTCCTCGACCAGTAGATCGATCGAGGCAGAACCATTGTCTTCCGGCACTCCGACCAAGCGTATGTTGTTTCGCCAGGCCCTATTATCGTAGTCCTCCATGCGTTTGAGCAAAAGGTTGTGCGAGGAACGCAAATTCCCTATCTCAGACTGTGCCTCCGCCATATCCGTCACCAAACTCGATGCCTTTAAGTCCAATGCCTTGACCCTCTCGTTCGTCTTGGCCAAATCAGCACGAATAAGAGTAACATCCACCGCCACCATGTCTATCTTGGACACGATGGCCTCGTATTGTTGACTCATATCGGCCTTGAGGCCTGCAATGGCGGCCAACAGGTCCTGAAGGGACACTTCTGAGGAAGACGACATGTCTGTCTTCGGGTCCTCCAAGCCACGACTGGCGGCGCCGGGGGAACCTCTCGGTTGGGTATAGCGCTCGATCATGTTGGACTGGATCGACCCCCCGCGAGTATTGGTCTTCTTGCGCTTCTCCGCATCGGGTTTCGTCGCCATGATGTATTCAGCACCGGCCAGGGACACCCGGGTGCCGCCGAATGGTGACGATTCTTGAACCCCAAAAGTCTAGACTCGCAAGAAAATGTCACGGGCCACCTAGCCGGCACCGAGAGAGAAAGCGTTCTCAGTGAGAGCAGCAGACCAGGATGAAGTAGCAGGTCCCAAGGAGTCCGAGACGAGAGGGCTGGAAACCGAAAGTGAAAGTGGCACACCACCGGTGGAGCAGATGCCAGGCAGCCGTTGTTGTTGCATTACAGCTCGGCCATATTAGGCAGCAGAGACCCCGGTCACGTCGGGGGTTAGGCCAGAAAGTTGAAGACGATGTAAAAATGGTCCCCAAAGTCCGATCTCGGCCAAAAAAGGATCGACGGTATCAGTGAGAGTAGCACTTCGAAAGCCCGTCGAAGTGACCAGGATAACTGTAGGATAAATCAAGAAGGGCGGCGCGGGTCTCAGGAGCTCTCTGCTCACGCGACCATCTTGGATGCCCGCGTAGCTCCTCGACACTGACATTTATAACATAGAACATGATCTCACGGTGCACAATGCCCTCCAATTATGGTGATGCTAACAAGGAGTGCCTTCACAATATGAAGAATAATACTCGGAAATATTTGAGTTACAAAGGCAAATAGTTAAAACATTGAAAACTGAAGGTGACTTTCAGAGAGGAAATGTGACTGCTCACTGGAGAGCAAGGTGGGAGAGGGGAGCTAGAAGTGTATCAATGCCTGTTCAGAAAATGGAAAATCACATTTCCTGGTCTGTGGTATGAATCCAGCTCCAAGGAAGTGTATTACGTTTTATCCCAAACACAGAGAGAAACACTTTTGCTGGCAGAAAGAACAGCAGTGACCACGCAAAAAGATACAACGGTAACTGATGGGGGAAGAAAAGAGTTGGAGAAATAGTTTGTTTACAGTAGTGTGCACAACCTTTTAGTCCCCTCCACAAAGCAATGGTTTCTCATGGGTGGATGAGAAACTATGAATCTAAGAAAGCAACTGTGTATTGTGAAGCACTCAGTCTTGGTTGCAAAATGCCACTAGCCAACCAATGAGAAGCACATTTTCTGTAAGTGGCACACACTAACTACTCAGTGGTACACAGCCACAGATACCTGGGCAGCTCAACCCTCCACATAGGCTGTAACCAGGATAGTTATTCTATGCAGCCTTCACAAGCAGGTTGACTTTATGTTTTTTCAACAGGCTCTGCAAAGTGGGTGCAAAAGTGTATACCTTTATGTTACCTTATTTTAAAGTCAAACTTGCAGGCAAACTTGCAGACAACAGGTAATGTAAGGACCCTAGTTATCGACATCCTTCTACAGACTGTCCTTAGATTCAACTGAGAACATTATGCTATAGAAATTGTAAGGATAGAGGAATAGAGAATCATAATGGAAGAACCAACGCTATCTAGTGAATGGTGAATGGGGGATGTTTGGGATCACTCCAAAAGCAGGAGGAGAAAAAGTAAAAGTATATATCATGTCTGTGTTACTACCAGAATGGAACAAAAAGGATTAGGACAGTCTGAATGAGTGTGTTTGGATCCTATGGTTAAAAGTTAATATGTAGTTTTGTGAAATATGAATACTTATGTTTTACATCACAGAGTCCCATTAGAGCACCTGTCGGTCATTTAAGCAGCTCTCAGTCCTTTTTAAAGGACATCTTCAAAACATGATCTGCCCCTTCAGTGCAACTCTCCCATTTGAAGCACTAGCCACCTTTATAAATAGCCTTTTGCTTAAAGAAATGTTTTTTTTTAAATGTGTTCTCCCGTATAGCATTGTCTACTTCATTTTACATCAACTCTTTATAGCACTCTCATCTGAAAAGCACCCCTTACTCTCTCTCCCTCTGGCAAAGCACCTCTGTCATCTGAAGCGCCTTTGTGCTGTAAAGAACCCCACTCTTCTCAAACACCTGTCTTGTAAACCACCTCTTGCCTGTAAAGCAGGCCTCTTCTATAAAGTATCCCTGTTGTCTAAAGCGCCTCATTCACCCGTTCAGGGTCAGACTGGGACAGAAAATAGGCTGTGGAACCAAAATAAAAGTGTCCCCATTAGCGAACTAGATAGCTGAAAAAGTAGCCCATATTCAACAATTTGGGCAATTTTGAACTTGTAAAGACACACTGTATGGATATTTTTCAAGATATAGAAGACTGCACGCATTTGAGCTTGCTGTAGGTAATGTTAGTGATACTATCAGGGAAATTAACAGTCAAAACCGGCCCACAAAGACCCAAAAGAAAACACCCACACAGTGACCTGCCAGCCCAGCCCTTCTGGCACTGCTGGAAAGCACCCTTCTCTAGAACAGCTCTCTCCTCTTATGGATCACCTTTGGTATCCAGTGCTTAATTTGTAAAACATTACGTGCCAGGGCTCTAGTCAGCAGGCCACTCCCTCTTGCACTCCCCATTGCCGCTGTCAATTAAAGTAACAGCATAACTAATACGTCACATTCCCTACAAGTGTGACAATTCTGACAATTTCAAGACCTCAAAGTTGAAAGAATGGCTTTAGCAGCAGGTCTTCGTCATTCTTAATGTATATTGAATTAATAAACAACAGTTGTTGTGCTCATCTCTGAATTAAAAAAACAGTGCCACCATACGTAGCGGTGCAGAGCGCCGGAAACCACCGGCTCAAATTAAGCACGGCTGGTATTGAAGCAGTGTTCCTGTAAACAGTGCCTCTTGGGTAAAGCAAGCCTCTCCTCTAAAACAACTACCTCACTTTGGTAAAGCATGTGTCTTATAACACACTCATATTCTGTAAATGCCACTCTTTTGTAATGCATTCCACTCCTATAAAGGACATCTGCTGTTAAGTACACACCATGTGAACCAACTTTTATGTAAATAATCTCTTGATTAAACCATCACTCTCCTATAAAACACCTCTGGGTGGTAAAGAACCTCTATTTTAAAAAACAATCTGCACCTATAAAGTACCACTCTCCTGTAATGAGGCCATACAGGACAAAACCATGCCTGTATGGCCTGCATGCCACCCCCCACCCCTCCCGGGTTCCAGTCCGAGACAGTGGTCCATCTCTTACTGAGCAGCATCTGTGGCCACAAATGGAAGGTACTAGGCACGCTGGAATACCGATTCTTCCATGCTATCTCTAACTCAGGTGTGTACCTGTCTCTGACTGGGCGGCACAGCAGCAGTGTAGGTATGAGCCATCCATTACTAAACTGGGTTATATGACCCCTGAAAGACAGCAGCACATACCCCCTGGGAGAGTCTGCCTAGCCTAGATAGTTACAATTTTTTAACAAATGAACCTGCGCCTCGTGAAGAACCAGCAGAAGCAGGTTTGAAAATGCACCTGGCAACAATGCCCTTATGCTTTCTGTGTGCATGACTTTACAAGTTAGGTGGGCTAAAAATGTCCGATTTTTCTTATTTTGATTTCAGCTCCACTCTTAAATACAGGTAACATTTTAATGTTTATTTATTGTATTTCTCTACCTGGTGTTTTTCCGCTGGAGCTTCTGTTGCCTTTACCCCCCTTCAGGCTCAGAACAGTTCCCAGAGAAATATTTCGAGCACAAGAGAACCTATTTACATAAAATCCATTTCAGAGCAGCCTTCCCCACCCTGTGTCCCCATTGGCATCCCTGCCACCTTTGAAAAGAACCAATGTGTACATGGTCATGTGACTTGAGCAGAAAAATGGTGCTGTTTCAGGCGGTTAGCAGCAGTCCTTTTATTTCCCAGGTGCTAAATCTAAACAGAGCAGCAATACATCTGATTCTCTGCCCATGCTTCCTCTGAGGCCAGGGGTCGCAAGGGGTAAGCCAGGGGTCACAGTAGCAACACAAAATAAAGTCCATGCTGAGGAGAACGCAAGAAACAGCAAGGCACACACATGCATGCACATAATCCACAGCACTGCAACAGGGCCCAGCTGTCCACATTTCAAGACGAAAATAGTAGGTCATTCTAACTAAAGTGTCCACTGTCCAACGGGACTTACCTTTAACCACATCAATGCTTACACAATTCATCCTCAATGCTGGATTTTTTAAAATCCCATTGTTCATGACGAGCTGAGCTCGTCATGAGTGTATGGAGGTGTACATTATGACGAGCTGAGCTCGTCATGAGCGTCCAAGGAGTTAAATCATCGGATTGATTACCAAATACAATGCCAAAATTCAATTTTTACTGCAGTCAACTAGTATCCCAGTCTGTAAAGGTTACCCAGATTCCTAAAGCACTGCCTGACCTTGGAAAGAAACTGATCTCCAGGACTTGCATTGAACTCTCCTGATCTACTGTGATTTACTGTCTGTCGATTTACAGCAATATGTTGTCAATCAGCCTGCAGGGATAAACCCTCCATCTGTATGCCGAGAATCCGTGCCCACCAATTTACAGTGATACAGATATCCTGTGTCCTGTTCCGCACTGTCCATCTGAGTATGACGGTAGCACTTTTGTGCTTGTGAGTTGGAGATCTGGAACTGGTTGGGGACCATCAAGAATAAATGAACATGGACAAGACAGACGAGATGGTGTTAAGATGTAACAGAGACCTCTGGACCCTAGAGATTTGGTCTAATTTGCTACGCCTGTGTCCAATCCCAGGAGAGAAAGTGCGCAATCTAGACCTTCTCCAAGAAGAACTATCTTTAATCTCTCAGGTAAAAGCATAAAGGTTAGCATCTCATTTAAACTGATTATTCTAAGGAAGATCACACCCTCCATGTTCAGTGGGTCTTTGCAAATACCAGCTGAATTCCACTTTAATAACTGTAGTTCTTTGTGGGTGGACATGGCTTCTCTTGTATGGAATCAACGACCGATTATACAGAAAGCAGCAGCAGAGCTGGTGATGGGCATAAGCAGATTTGCCTTTTTCTCCCACCTCTTGACTTTTGCACTGGTTCAAAAACAAAAAAAGGCTGACAGCTGAATATTTGCAACATACTTATACATTATTTGCAACATACTTATACATTATTGTAGTCCTAAAAGCAGAATACTGAAAAGCATAAAAACACCAGTGTAATGGACCATTATTCCCAAGAATAAAGTTCACCCTAAACTGTGAGCCTGACTATAATGCTATCTTTAGGGCTAAACCTATCACTTGTCCTGAACCCAATGCTATGTCTAGCCTTCACCCTAAGACTAACATTATCCCTGAGACTAATTATAGCATTACTCTGAGATTAACGGATACCCTACATCCAGTAACTAGCCCAATTACAACCTAAGCTTGAACCTAGCCCTGACACTAACCCTAAAACTAACACTTTCCACTGTGCCATGACCTTGAGAATAATGCCACCCCTAACAGCTGAATTTATACCTTTTGGTAACTTCCATATAAATATCTGTCATTTTACTAAAGAAAAAAGGCTTACCCAAGATGCAATATTTTACAATTAAGGACAGTATTTCAACTCTACATTTATTGTAGTTGCTTTAGCTTCATCTACCATGAGTGCACACCATCTGAATGGACACCCTCACTGCCAATCAATCTACAGTGCTACACTATTCTTCCAAGAAAAGTGATACACTTGCGGCCATCTATCTAATATAATATAGCAGCGATACACTTCCCATCTATCGAAAGCCGCACACTGTCCATCAATATACAGTAGGACAGGGCCCAATGGCCTAGATTACTACAGTGTCCATAAATCTACATCGAGATCTTGTCCATCTATGTACAGCGGTGCGTTCACTAGCGATCTAGCTACAGTGATGCACAGCGTTACAATTTCTACAGTGATAAAGTGACCATATACCTACAGGGACATTCTGGGGTCAATCTCTATCTGTATTGTTCCACTGTTCATATAACCACAGTGATACTCAGGGATACACTCTTCATCTACAGTGATACACTGTCCATCTACTGACGTGATAAACGCTCTTCCTACACTGACACACTCCATCTACAGACCTGCCAACTTCATAAAACATTTCACCATGTGAGAAGGGGGCGGGCCTTCAAAGGAGCAGGGCCTCATGGGAGCTATCTGTCTAAGAGGCCCTTCTGCCCTCTCCATCCTCATTTTCCACCTACTCTAAAAAACAAATATAAAACAAGCATTGGCAAAGCTAAAAGGTTGAACAGCTATTGACTTTGCCAATGTGTTTTATCCATATTGTGCACCAGCGTGGCTGCTGTTCAGCATGGCTAAAGGATAGTGGAATACATGAGAGTGGCATGGAGTGGAGTGGAGTATCGTGGAGTGGCATAGAGTATCGTAGAGTAGCATAGAGTGGAGTGTTATGAAGTGGCATAGAGTATCGTGGAATGGCGTAGAGTGTTGTGGAATGGCGTAGAGTATCGTGGAATGGCGTAGAGTGTTGTGGAATGGCGTAGAGTAATGTGGAGGGAGTGGAGTGGCGAAGACTGGAGTCGAGTGGAAGGGAATCGAGTGGAGGGGCATAAAGTGTAGTAGAGTGTAGTAGAGTGGAGTGATGTAGAGTGACATAGAGTGAAGTAGAGTCTCATAGATTGGAGTAGAGTATTGTAGAATGGAGTGGTATAGAGTGTCATAAAGTGGAGTGGTGTCAAGTGGAGTAGAGTGTCATAGAGTTGCATGGCATAGAATGGAGTAGAGTGTCCTGGAGGGACCAGTGTCATAGAGTGGTGACATAGAGCACATTAAAGTGACATGGAGTGGCGTAGAGTGAGTTGTATGCAGTGGAGTACAGTTTTGTAGAGTAGAGTGAAGTAGATTGTCCTTGAGTGGAGTAGCATAGAACGGAGTAGAGAGTCAGACTTGTGTGGCATAGAGTGGAGTAGAATGTCATACAGTGGAGTAGAGCAGGGTAGTATAGAGTGTAGGGGCATAGAGTAGAGTGGAGTAAAATGGCGTAAAGTGGAGTGGCACAGAGTGTCATGGAGTGGAATGGGGTAGAGTGGAATACAGTGTTGTGGAGTAGAGTGGAGTGGAGTATAGTGGTGAGGCATAGATTGGGATAAAGTGGCATGGAGTGGCATAGAGGGAGGTGCGTAGAGTCGGGTACAGTGGAGTAGATCGTCATAGAGTTGAGTGGCATAGAGTGGAGGAGAGTGCCCTGGAGGGTGTAGAGTGTCATACAGTGGAGTAGAGTGGAGCAGGATAGAGTCGAGGGGCGTAGAGTAGAGTGGAATGACATATAGTAGAGTCGAATGGCGTAAAGTGGAGTGGCACAGAGTGGAATGACATAGAGTGGAATGGGATGTATGAGGTTAGCACGCATACTATTACCACGCATACCTTTACAACGCGGTATTTACAACGAATAGCGTTACAACGCATAGCGCTTTGAGGTGCTGGATAGTGGTAAGTATAATTTTATATTCCAACTCCAGTCCCCGTGGACACTAGGGAAGGTGTTGGATATAAAATTAAACTTATTCCCTATCCTAGAGCGCCCCCCAGCGCAATGCGTTGTAATGGTATGCGTGGTAATGCCTGCGTTGTAATGGTAGTGCGTGGTAAAAAATGCGTGCTAAACGTTGTATACCGGCAGGGGGGCATGGGAAAACATGAGGTCTGGGGTGGTGGGCAGTTGGCATAGGTAGGGGGTTTATTACAGTGAATGCTAAGACAGTCTTGCAGTAACCCCATGCTGCAGAAAGATCGATGGCTTGCTTTATGCACCCACTGCACAAAACTCTGTAGGTCACAATAACAAGTGAAAATCCTAGAAGCAGCTGGACACCATCTAGTGGGAACAGTGTAAAGCAGTGGTGAACATTAGCATCCGCAGCCCCTGAGCTCAAGGGGGGCCTCTCGTCATAACCCTATACAATCCTCCCACTCGGTGCCCTCCATCCCACTATAGGTTGCCATGAGTTAAAATGAGAAGCGCTTCGACGCCTCGGAAGAGGTAGTAAGCACTATACAAATACAATTTTACAAAAAAACTTTCAAAATGTGAATTAGGCCAGTGATATGTGGGTGTCTGCCTGCACTACCGAGTGGGGAGATTGGGGAGCGCTGAATCCACTTCAGAGTCAAAGATTTGGGGTTACGGTTAATAGGGCCCCCTCTCCCGAGGTGTAGATGGGAGCTGTGCTTCTGCAGAGCAACAAACACTTTAAACATGCCTATTTCACAGTGGAAAACTCAGATAAATCACTTTACATTGATTTAAGGCTGAAAAGAAATGATTTCAAGTAAAATGAAGTGCCACAATAATGCCGCTAAATTTCCATTTTTGTGCCGCTAAATTTGCAAATCTATGCCGCAATATCCTGGGGGTCTGTACAGTGTTGTAGTGTGTTGTAGAGTGGAGTGACATAGAGTGGCGTGGAGAATAGTGGAGTAGTGTGTCTTACAGTAGAGTAAAATGGCGTGGAGGTGCATAGGGGGAGTTGCAAAGAGTAGAGTATCGTAGAGTGCATAGAGTGGACTAGAGTGTTGTAGAGTGGAGTGGCACAGAGTGGAGTAGATTATCGTAGAGTGGAAGAAAGTTGAATGTCATAGAGTCCCCAGGGAAGAAAATGCGTAAATGTCTGAATGCAACGTTCAGCTGGCTAGTCACCAATCAACTTAAATCCAATGCAGGGAAGACTGAGCTCCTCTTTTTTGGCTCAGAGGCCAAGACACCATGGTGGACTTTCTGGCCAACAGATGCTCCTGCCCCCCCCTTTTCAAAATCAAGTGGTAAAAAACCTTGGTTTAAAATGTAATGAACAACTCACATTCCAATCCCAACTTAACTCTGTGGTGGGCATGGGTTTTGCACTCCTTCGTGTACTCAGGAATTTTTTGTATCTCTCATCCTTTCAGGCCAGATAACAAGTGACACAAGCCTTGATAATTTCACAGCTGGACTATGGGATTGGTCTCTATATTGGACTGCCCAACTACCTGATCGATAGGCTGAAGTTAGTCCAGAATGTAGCACATACCATCTTTGGGCTGCCACGCAATTCCCACATCACGGGCCTACTTCAACGCCTTCATTGGCTTCCGGTAAGGAAGAGGATCACGTTTAAGATACTGCTACTTACCCAAAAAGCACTTTCCGAAACTGGCCCGGACGTTCTACAAAACAGAGTTAGACCTCCGACAGAGTTAGACCTCTGATCTGAAAATCTTTATTTTGCCAAAGTTCCTCGTATTAGAAAGGCAAGGACAGGGGCAGATCGTTTTTCTTCCTGGGCCCCTCTCTTTGGAACAAGCTTCTGCGGGCTCCCATGTGCATTAAGGCGACACCATTGTTCCGAAAAAACATAAGACCTGGCTTTTCGCCTGCCCCTTCCTCCTCTCTTTTTTCCCCGACTGGCTGATGTCCTTTCTACAGTAGCGCCAGGACACTCCTCGGATTAACAGTTGCGCTTTATAAATCACATACATAGACACACACATAGACACATAGTACAGTGGAGTGGCAGAGAGTGGAGGGGCATAGAGTGGAGTAAAGCACGGTAGGGTGGAGTAGAGTGGAGTGGCATAGCAGAGAGTGAAGTAAAGTGTTACAGAGTGAAGTGGCGTAGAGTGGAGTAGAGTGCAATGGTGGCCGGCATTGATTGGGGGGATTTAATGTAAAAAAAATTTTTATAACTTACCTTATCGCCACCTCATATCTTTTCTGCATTAGTACCACCCAGGCTCCCATGACCAATCACAACGCTCCAATGCAGTGTTGTTATTGGTAGGCACCCAGGCTCCCCTGACCAATCCCAATATAGCGATGCAGCGTTGTAATCGGTCTTAGCGCCATGGTTTGGCACTCAGACGGAGACTGGGGGCCTGGGTATGTTCTCCACACAGGCTGTAATGCAGCCTGTATGGAGAACATGCAAAATGCGCATGACTGTTTTAGATGGCCCCTGAGGGCCGTCCAAATAGTAGTGGCGCACTTGGAGTGGGCATACCACTCCTCCCCTGCCCTGCTCTGGAGCAGAGCAGCCCTGCAGGCCCACCCACCTGCAAAGCAACACAGAAATATAAAATGATAATAAGTTTATTATCATTTTGTGCTTACTTTAGTTACACTGCTTAAAATCAGAGGGGCGACTCTCCTCTGCCATAGCGGAGGAGCCGCTGCTGGTAGAGTGGCATAGAGTGGAGGGGTGGTCATTGGAGTAGAGTGACATAAAGTGAAGTAGAGGGGCATAGAGTGGAAGAGAGTGGAGTTGAGTCGTGTGGAGTATGCTTGGTGTGGTAGCACACTGCCTTTACTGACAACACATTTATGTGCACAGACATGTCGTTTTACAGATAAAACTATACAGCACACAAACAATAATGTGGTGAAATGGCATCACTTAGTGTACTGGTTTGATTTAATCCTATTAAGATATTTGTTTCCTCCACTCTTCAGAATTACAAAAAGTGTGCTTCATTCATACTTTCCTAATTCTGATATATTCTGAAATATCTGTGCAGTTCATTGACAGGCATTCACATTTTGTTGTGTGCTAGAAAAAAAAGCCTTTCCTTTCACAACCCCAGTGGCTAGCAAGATTGTGAAATAAATCCTCTCACTTTGAAGTCAGAAAAAGTAAAGTAAACACCAAGCTCTCTCAGAAGAGAGAACCTGACATTTGATCTCTGTCTTCGAATATACAGCAAATATGACAAGATGAGAACAAAATGTAAAGGCCTGTTTACAGAAAGCAAGCAACTGTGAGTTACAAAACACAAAACCAATGGTAAGCAATGGGCAGAATGAATCCCCAGGGAACCTTTCAGAATGTCCCTAAGAAGTCTTTAGCAAAGAAGTCAGCTGTGCTGTCTGGTGGGCTTCGACCAAAACAACAAATGCTTTCTGAGGCTACTGCCACTGATGTCCAAGGGTTTTTTTGCACCACATACTGGACATAAGCAGGTTAGAGCCTCCAAAAACAGCAGAACTCTATTGTGCGGTGGCTTCAAGCAGTTTTCTCTACCACCATGTGATTTTGGCTCCTCTTTGGGTGCCCATGTGAAGATAGCCGCTACTGTGTGACGCACAGTGGCACTGTGTGAGTTGGTGGGTCTGAATCTACCTACAGCGATAAATGCTCTACCTACAGTGATACAGTACCCATCAACCTTCTGCGAGGCACAGTGATACACTACCTACAGTAATACAGCGCCCGTATACCCCCATTGATATACACGTTTCACTGTCTGCATTGTTACAGTGTCCATGTACCTACAGTGATACATAGTGATATATTCTCGGCCTACAGTAATACAGTGTCCAACCACATACTGTGATACATGCTCTGTGCTCAGTGAGACGTGTCCATCAGCCTTCAGTGATACACTCTTTGTCTACAGTGACACTGTGCCCGTCTACCTAGTGTGATACACTCTCTGCCTACAGTAATGCAGTGCTCATATACCTACTGGCAGACACAGTGATACACTATCTGCAGTGATACTGTGTCTGTATATCGTGATATACAGTGGTCACTAGCTGCATTGTTGCACTGTCCTTCAATCTACAATGATACTCAGAGATACACTCTCTGACTACAGCGACACACTGCCCATCAGTCACTCCAAACAATCTTGTGATCTAGTGGAACAAACTACACGTCTCTCGGTCACGGATGTACTGACGGTTTCATTATTTGTACTAATACTCTGCTCACACTCAGTTCTGACAGTGACACACTGCCCCCTGTGTAAATTGTGTAAACACACTGCACACTAGTTATTGCTGTGAACTTCTCGTGATGTGTAGAGATACATATGGTGAATGTTAAATGACACCGCGCGTGTTCTGAAGTCAGTGTAGCTGACAGTAACACAGGCGCGCGCCTGTCAGGGCCTTCGCCGGTCCTGTCATTGTATACCTTGGCCTCAGGCGCTTTCTTTTGCTCTCGAGGAGATGAGGACAGAATGAAATGCGCCCGTGTACGTTTCCGCGATGGAAAAGATATGCTCCGTGTTTTGTACTCTTGACGCCTACGCCTGAATCTGAGGTGATCAGCGGCGCCTCGGTAGCATTATCCCGGTGGGCTGGGGGGACACAGGGGTTAGTGGGCTTTGTGGGAGGGTGGCCCCGTCAGGATAGGCCATTCCTGTGCGTGGAGGTAATGCTCACGATGCTGTTTATCATCAATGGAGTCTGTGTACCTGAAGGCTGTCGTGTTAGAATCCTCGTGCACCCGCGCAGGAGGTCGCATTCCACACCCCCCGTCGCGTGCCCCCATAGACGCAGGCCTGCAGGTAGCCGCGTGCTCCGCTTGGGTGGGCGGGCCAGGACCGACGCAGTGTGGCCAGGCGGCACGGAGGCCTTCTGAGGCGCCATGATATGATCCTAAAGTGTGCATTCTTTCTGTGTTCATTGTCTGCCGCCCTCAGAATCGAGGCACCCTTCCTGTGGCGGCGCGTGCACTGAGCTGCCAAGTCCAGGATTACAGGCTCATGCCCAAGCGGCTTATTGACAAACTTCAGGACGCCGGCCATGTTTGTGCCCGGACTGAGAGACCACTGGGCTTGGCTTCAGAATACGAGTTACCAGATTCTGCCAGTTTACAATCCCTACTCTAGATTTCCAATTCCAGCTGCTTTTTTTTCTTGGCCTCTATTCTACAAACTAAGCGAAGCCATCTTGAGTTTCCAAGGAGGGCGAGATTCAGTGGAGGTCGAACCTACCGATGGTGTGATTGTGGTGTGAGATCTGAGCCTTGTGCCGAGCCTTTCAAGGCACTCTGGTTCTTCGGATAAGACTGTCGAATGCGGCCATGAGTTCCTCTTGTTACAAGGGCTACATCTTCTAGGAGGGAAGCTTGTGAGTGCATTTCTGGTTTCTGTGAGAGCCGCACAACCATGTGCAAGTCTTCAGGGAATGCAACAGCACCACCAGGGTCTCCAAGGGTCAACACATAATCTGGCAGTGCCAATCCTTTCCTCGTAGCATGAAGCTTCTCGTTATTTTTGCCTCAACCCCTTGCAGTCCCCTTCTTCTAGGTAGTGTTGTTCTCTTGCAAGGTTACCTCCATCACCCCCCCTCAACAGTCAGTCAGATCCTTCCCTCAAGGCAGGCGCAAGGCAGCTCTTCTCCTGGAAGGTTGCAGAATAATGGGTTCCAGTTCTGGAATCTGGTGAAGGAGAGTTGGCAGTCAGCAACCCCAATTCTGGAGCATAGAAGAGGTTCTCAGGTTCCACTGCTGTGAGTCCCCAGATTTTGATTGCAAAATCTTGACACCCTGACTCGTAGTTTGTGTCCCTGACGTGTACCAAGTTTGCAGACATAGTTT
The DNA here is from genome assembly GCF_964263255.1 of Lissotriton vulgaris. Classification (NCBI taxonomy): domain Eukaryota; kingdom Metazoa; phylum Chordata; class Amphibia; order Caudata; family Salamandridae; genus Lissotriton; species Lissotriton vulgaris. Next base: position 360,544,246 of record NC_141693.1, on the reverse strand, counting down.
GCAAATTCCACATGGGCCAACTTTGGGACTGGTTTCAAGCATTTCTTGACTTTTGCTCATTCCTCCCAGAATGGTCCAGCTATAGTCCTGGTCTCACAGTGTGAGGTGAAAGGTAGGAGGACTGGGGACTCTACTGTCAGGAGAGACCCAAAACAGATGCACTAGAGAGGCAGATGCTTCCACACTTATCTACCTCTCAACCTGGTAGACATACCATTTCCAGGGAACAATGGAGCAGAAAAAGGCTGAAAGTTTTCTTTGTACTTCATAGTCAAGTCAAGTCAAGTCAAAAGATTTATATAGCGCGCTACATACCCGGAGGGTCTCAAGGCGCTTGAAGAAGGGTGGGGAATTACTTGTCGAATATCCAAGTTTTAAGTTGCTTTCTGAATGCTAGGTGGTTCTGAGTGAGACGAAGGTGAGTGGGGAGTCAGTTCCAGGTTTTAGCTGCGAGGTAGGAGAAGGATCTACCTCCCATGGTGGTTTTGTTGATGCAAGGTACGGTAGCAAGGGCTTGGTTGGAGGATCATAGCTGGCGGGAGGGGGTGTAGAAGGAAAGTCGTGTGTTGAGGCATTCGGGTCCAAGTTCGTAAAGTGCTTTGTGTGCGTGGGTTAGGAGGCGGAAAGTAATCCTCTTATTGACTGGGAGCCAGTGGAGGTTTTTCAGGTGACTAGAGATGTGATCTTTACGCGGGATGTCTAGTATGAGTCTGGCTGATGCGTTCTGGATGCGTTGGAGTTTTTTCTGGAGTTTTGCGGTGATACCGGCGTATAGCGTGTTTCCGTAGTCCAGGCGGCTTGTAACCAGTGCATGGGTGACCGTTTTTCTGGTTTCGGTGGGGATCCAGCGAAATGTTTTTTTGAGCATGCGAAGAATGTTGAAGCAAGATGATGAAACGGCGTTGACTTGTCTGTTCATAGAGAGTGAGGAGTCCAGGATGACGCCCAGGTTCCGTGCGTGGTCCGTCGGGATGGGTGCTTTTCCAAGGGCCTCTGGCCACCAAGAGTCATCCCAGGCGGAGGGGGAGGTACCTAAGATAAGGACTTCTGTTTTGTCTGAGTTCAGTTTCAGACGGCTGTGCTTCATCCACTCGGCTACTTCTTTCATTCCTTCATGTAGGTTGGTTTTGGCGGTATTAGGGTCTTTGGTAAGGGAGAGGATCAGTTGAGTGTCGTCGGCGTAGGAGATGATGTTGAGGTTGTGTTGGCGTGCGATGGCCGCGAGGGGGCTCATGTATACGTTGAAGAGGGTGGGGCTGAGTGAGGATCCTTGTGGTATGCCGCAGATGACTTCAGTGGCCTCTGACTTGAATGGTGGGAGGCGGACTCTCTGGGTTCTTCCGGTGAGGAACGAGGTGATCCATTCCAGTGCTTTTCCTTGGATTCCGATGTTTCTGAGGCGCTGTAGAAGGGTGCTATGGCAGACTGTGTCGAAGGCTGCGGAGAGGTCGAGGAGGATGAGGGCGACTGTGTCCCCATTGTCCAGTAGAGTTCGAATGTCGTCTGTTGCTGCGATGAGGGCGGTCTCCGTGCTGTGTTTGGCTCGGAAGCCGGACTGTGAGGAGTCGAGGGATTTGTTGGTTTCGAGGAAGGCGGCGAGCTGGTTGTTGACGGCTTTCTCGATGACTTTGGCCGGGAATGGAAGGAGCGAGATGGGGCGGTAGTTTTTGAGTTCGGTGGGGTCCGCTGTGGGTTTTTTCAGAAGGGCGCTAAGATCTGCGTGTTTCCAGCTTTCCGGGAAGGTGGCGGAGTTGAGGGAGCAGTTGATGACGTCTCAGAGGTGTGGTGCTATGATGGAGTCTGCTTTGTTGAAGATGTGGTGAGGGCAAGGGTCTGTGGGGGATCCTGAGTGGATGGAGTTCATCAGGCGGATGGTGTCCTCAGTGGAGATTGGGTTCCAGTCATTAAGGATGTTCAAGGGGGGTGAAGGTCCTGCAGAAGGTTGGGAGGGTTGGTCTTCGAGTCGGTTGTCGAAGCTGTTGTGGATGTCTGCGATTTTGTTGTGGAAGAACGAAGCTAGGGAGTCACAGAGGGCTTGAGAGGGGGTGATGTCGTTGGAGTTGGCTGAGGGGTTGGTAAATTCTTTGACGATGTTGAATAGTTCCTTGCTGTTGTGGGCGTTGTTGTCTAGTCGGTCTTTGAATGCGGCTTTCTTGGCAGTCCGGATCAGTTGGTGGTGTATGCGGGTGGCGTTTTTGAAGGCGTCCCTGGTGCTGGTGTTTGGGTCTTTTTTCCAGGCCTTCTCAAGGGAGCGACAGAGTTTCTTGGATTTCTGATCATCGTTGAACCAGGAGGCGTTTTTGCTGCCTAGTTTGATTTGACGTTTTTTCAAAGGTGCTAGGTTGTCGGCGCTGTTGGTTTGCCATTGGGTGAGGTTAATGGCTGCTTGGTCGGGGTTTGAGGAGTGGGCAGGGGGGTTTTGAAGAAGCGATGAGGAGATCTGGTCGATGGTGATTTTGTTCCAGTTTCTTCGCAGAGTAGGTTGAGGATGGTTGAGAGTTGTGGTCTTATTGTAGATAAAGTGTGTGTACGCAGCTGTGGTCCGTCCAATGGAGAGTTGTGGTGTGACTGAAGGAGACATGTTTGCTGGAGGTGAAGATAGGGTCGAGTGTGTGACCTGCGATGTGGGTGGGCGTAGTGACAAGTTGTTTGAGTCCGAGGTTGGCGAGATTGTCCAGAAGGGAGGTGGCGTTGCTGTCATTGCTCTTTTCGAGGTGAAAGTTGAGGTCTCCCAATAGGATGTATTCCTCGGAGGGGAGGGCGTGTGGGGTGATAAAGTCAGTGATATCGTCGCTGAATTGTGCACGGGGTCCTGGAGGTCGGTAGAGGAGGGTGCCTCTGAGTGTGGTCTTGGGGTCGGTGTGGATCTGGAAGTGAAGGTGTTCGGCGCTGGCAAGGTTGACGTCTGAGCTGGTTGAGATGCGGATGGAGTTCTTATGGACGATAGCGATGCCTCCTCCTGTTTGGTCGGTGCGGTCCTTACGGATGATCTTGTATCCTTCCGGGATGGCAATGGTGATGTCTGGGGCTGATGAGGCGTTCATCCATGTTTCTGTTAGGAAGGCGACGTCGGGAGAAATGGTGTCTAGTAGGTTCCAGAGGTCGATGGCGTGTCTGTGGACTGAGCGGGTGTTGAGCAGGATGCATTTTAGGTGGTTGGAGTCAGATATCTGTTGTGTGTTCGTGGATGAGGAGTTTTTCTTGGTGCCGTCGAACTTGCAGGAGTAGCATGTGAAGGGTCCATGGGTGTGTCCGGCTTGGGCGCAGTTGGAGAGTCGGCCGGGGTTAAGGGCTAAGAGGGTGGAGGCGTCGTATGTAATGCGGGAGGGGTGGGTGGTACGAGGGCCAGGGGGTCTGGCGCTGGGCGCGGTCCAGGCGCGGACGGGCGTAGACGGGCTTACCTTTGGCGCACCTTCGGCGCGGCCGCAGCGCGTGGACGCTGCACGTGTGGACATCTGACATAAATGGAGAGTGGAGGGGGCGGAGCGTGGGAGGGGCAGCAGCTGGGAGGCGGTAGCGGGGAGGAGGGGCGGGCCAGGGAACACCTAAACAAAATGGAGGGTCAAAGGGAGAGTAAGGCAGGGGCAGCAGATGCACCACGGCACCGGGGGCACAGACGAAGTCCCAGGAAGTAAATAAAGCCTCAGCAAGTGTCGCGCTACAAAGTACAGCAGAGCGAGCTTGCAAAATCAGGTGAGGTAGTATGTCCTAAAATCGCGCTACGAAGCAGCTCAGTTATAATGTGAAAACACAATGAGCACAAATGCACAGCCAAATGCACACTACAGAAGCGCGATGCCAGTTAAATATAATGCGGGTAAAAATAAGCAGTCCAGTTAACGATACCACCAGCAAGCCAAAGCACGAGCAGGAGCTGGGATCAGGGAGCGTGGGGGGAGCGACGGTGCTGCCTCCTACCTTCTACATCCTAGGATTTGGTCCACACAGAAAACCTCAGGAATGCTCTGGAGATTCCTAGCAATTCACGCTGCTGCCTGGGCTCCCTTCAACCTCCATTTTATGTACCACTGTAGTTCAGGGAATCAAAATGAATTCCTGGTAACCACAGTAAATTTCGGCACACTTACTCCAAGCACATTCTTTTGTACATGTATTAGCTATATGGCCAGGTATTGCTGCGTCCCCTCTCCAGTATTGCCAGTCTCTGTAAAACCAGCCCCCATAGGGGTCCCAACCCCTTCCGCTGTCCCCCGAGGTATAAATGTACATCAACACAATGTCTTGGGTTAGGGGTCGTAAAACCCTGGCCGTATATTATTCATAAAAAATAAAAACAAATTACATTTTCATACTTACAACATTTCCAATACGCAGAAAAGACAAGTCCGTCAATCCACTACATCAATACAACAAAATTACATTAATATGTACATTATTTCAGATGGGTAACCTTAACATGTTATCTAATACATAGCCATTCCTGACATAAAATAAATGACATACGTTGTTGCTTTCCTGCGTATCCCGAATTGAGCCTACGGGCAAGGTCATGACTAGTCCTACAACATGCTAGGTCCCACCTTCCTACCGGAGAGACCTTCCGCAGGAGGCCCAGTTACCCAGAAGTTTATATCCCACGGGCACCCCCTACGCCCTTAATATTATCTCCAAGGGGCTGTGCTGTTATGCCAACTTTGCGCCCATGCACTTGTGCAGGGGTGGCCCAAAGACCTACTGGAAGCGGAACGTCCCCTCCCCCCACACCTGCCAGCTTACCAGCTGTAACCGCCCCCTTGCGTTCCATGAGAGACCACTGTCCCCCTCAGGCGTCCCTATTGACACTGGTGATGCCTACTAAGAACTGTAAAAAATGCCCACCAATCATGCCCTTACCGCCACGATCTCCATTGCCATGCAAGGAACTTTTCCGTCCCAACACACTAATGCCTCCTCTAAAAACGGTTCTTTGTAGGACAAAACGCTAGTCTTTCTCAGCCACTGGTTTCTCTTAAACAAAGCCGCACCTGGCTAATCTGTGAGAGACCCTTTTCCCCCATTGTGGGTCATTGATGACACTGTTTGAAGTCTTTGCCTCAACACTATCAATTGCTCTGGCACTTTTCTAACTAGTGTCTTCTTACCTAACAGGGCACACTCAGTCTTCATTCACAAACTCAGCCATCCATATCACCTGCTTCCAGTCACCAGCCAAAAAAAGTCAGCTCCTTGAAAGAGTGAGTGCTACATATTAGGATTCTCGTAACTCACCTAGACAATGCTTAATTTGAGCCTGTGCTTTCCGGTGCTGAGCACCGGCACTTGATTGTTTTCCAGTGCTCTGCACCGGCACCTAATTGTCAACACCACACTTATGGCAGTCTGCCACATGGTGGCGCTGCTCATGTAATTTAGAGATGAGCGAGATAACAGCTGTTTAGGAAAACAATATACATAAAAAAATTATAATACCTGCCTCCCCAACCATTCCTTTAGCTTTGGGGACCTGGAATAATCTGAATTGTCGCATTTACATGTGAGAGAGATGGTTAGTAGTTATTTTGGCAGCAATGACAAGGGCGATGGGTGGTGCAAGCTGCGGTGGTCTCCTGGTCAGAGCCCTGGCACTTAATATTTTACAAATTAAGCACTACACATAGAGCCCTCAACCTATTGGGTTTACCGCTCACAAGTGGTGATTCAGAATGCCAGGGAGTGTCCCTACTAGTTCAGACCTGAACCAGGAGCCTGGGATCCCTCTCATGCTAAGCATAAGTTTGATCCTGAGTAGTACTTTAAAGCAAGCAAGAGACTACCAGGACTTAGTTCATGAAGGAGTGCCTGTTCTGGGGATTTTTATCTAAGAGGGCAGCGGTCCCGTCTTCCAGCCTTTATTGTCTCTGAGGCAAAACCAATCTGAAACAGCAGCAAAACTTTATGTGGCATTATGGGCATCTGCATTATCTGCTCTATTATATATTGAAAACACAAGGAGATGATGGACGGAGCACTGAAACTTTTCAGACACTCACCCCCAGTCACAGATCTGGGTTGAATCCATCACCGTTCTTTAGCTCACTTCGCCACCCCAGTTCAGACCCAGCTCTATGCAAATCAGTCTTGACCATGTGCCTCATGAGAACATTCCAGCCCGAACTGCCAAGCCAGGTCTTCCCTGGACAGTAAACAATCATCCTGGGACCGGTTTGGGGGTAAAACCCCTCATCACCCAGGTTAATTTGAATCCAGTGCAAAGTGAGCAAAGGACCCACGTCTGGGCATACCCTGCCAACCTAGGGCGAACAAAGCAAACACAAGGAGATGATGAACCGAGCACTGAAACACTTGCTGTTCCCAGGAGGCACAGGGTCAAGACTGATTTGCATGTAGCTGGGTGTGAACTGAGGTGGCGAAGTGAGCCAAAGATCGATGATGGATTCAACACAGATCTGTGACTGGGGGTGAGTGCCTGAAAAGTTTCAGTGCACCTATTTAAATTTGTGCCTGATGAGGCTATATTTTTGTTGAGTTAGTAGCAGTTTGACACTGTGTGGTTGGTAGCATTTCATGAAAGATCAGGACCTGACCACAGTGGTCAAAGTCTCCTCATTTTGCGTGTTTAGATTTGTCTGAAGTGTTTACCAAGTTGATAGATGTCCATTAACTCCTATGTGCCTAAAGTTGCAAGCCTGTGCCATTAATAGAGAACCACCAGCATGGAGGCAAAAGAAGGACCAGTGTGGATTTGGTGGTACCTATATTGCTTTAACATTTAACTGCATGCAGTTTTGAGCTCTTTGGCTGGTTTGGCGCTTGGTCAGTCATTCAAACCTTGGAGCCCTGCACCAATGGCCTCAGAGACATTCACCAGAGGTTTGAACGAAACAGCTTTCATCAGCTTCCGGTTTGTACCACTCACTGTATCTGCCCAATGGTGAAATAAGTAAAAGCGGAGAGGCATGCCAACTTGTTGGTTGGTCAGAATGCTATGAATGTCAAAATGTCAAGGTGACAGTAGGAAATCTTAAGTGACAAAGAGGTGAGGGGAATGGTGCCTCTACTCTACCATTGCCTTTTTCCTTGCAGCTTTATCCCTAGGGTGCTGCAGTTCCCTCCGCTCAACCCCTTATTGCCTCCTGCTCGTTGCTTTGCAAGCATCCCATTTTGCTACATGACACAAACCAGAGGTGGGAGTAGAAAGCCTCTAGGTAGGTTTTCACCCTTCTTTATATGTTTCATTTCCGCACCTTAGTCACTGCACAGTAGGCTATTATGCCCCATAAAAACTCTACCAATCTGCCCAAAATAGCACTTGTCAGTAGGCCCTTGATAGTCTGTGGTACTGTGACACAGCAAGTCTTTAACTGGCCCTAACGTAAGCAGGAATCATGCACTGCACCCATCCATAACCTGGTTTGTTAGTGAAAAATAACTAGAACTACAGTGTAGGTGGGCCCTCAGCTCCCTGAGTTTAATGTCAATGCACCTGCTGCCCTACTGGTAGCTATGCCTTTCCTCAAACAGTGACATATTATTGAGGCCACTACATATTTATGCAATCTAAGATGGAGGCTTAATATTGCAAAATACATTTTTCCTATGCATACTGTAAACCTGACAAGACTACAATTTCAGCAACGCTCTTCAATCTATACATGCAACCACTCACTCAAATCCTTAAACAATCAAAAAGCTCATACCACATTTATGCTGATGATACTCAGCTTTTCATCAAACTCTCAACTCAAGAAGATATCCAAAGATCGGCTGACCCCTTGAAGAAAACACAGGACTGGCTTGCACACAACCAGCTAAAACTGAATCTGATGAAAAACAAATTTGTTCTCCCCCCCCCACCCCTTAGAGCCCTAGAACTGCATCCATGCATTCATGGTCCTTTCACCTCAAATCGCTAAACTGCACCCCAACCATCTGCGACTCCATAAAATCACTATGCATCACACTATACTCAAATTTAAACATGAAAGCTCAAATACAAGCGGCAACCTGAAGCGCCAATGTACATCTGCACCTTCTAAGATAACTAAAACCATTCATACTGCCAGAAGACCTCAAAACAGCGGTTTAATCTCTGGTGCTCTCAAGACTGAAGTATGGGAATGCAACTATCATAGGTCTACGTAAAGCCAGCTTAGCCCCAATGAAAGCAACATTAAATGCAGTACCATTTTAACAGACACACTTTGTTATGATCGCATTCCCCCATCACTAAGAACCCTCCGCTGGCTACCAGTTGCAGCTAGGATCCAACTGAAGGTTTCATGCATAACACACAATTCCGGTCACAAATACATGGTGAATAGGATCAAGCTATCAGGAGGCGAAAGGGGTTCCAGAAGTGCTAAAACTCTCATCCTAGCACCAGCTGAATTAAAAAAAAGGAAAACTAACTGCCGCACTCTTGCTGGATCTGCTCCAAAAATATGGAACGCCCTCAACAAGAGCAATTACCTCACTCAGGCTTTTCAAGTAGGAAGTTAAAGCCGTACTACTTGAAAAACTTGTGTCGTCATAGAACTATTTTGAAACTGTCATTCACCCTATTATATATTGTATCCTTTTGTTTTTATACCTACCTCTTCGAATCCTATGTACAGTGGACCTTAAGTAACAGTTGCTTTTACTGTACAGCAACCCTCATCAGCCCACTCTTTGTACAGCGCTCTGATATCGTGATGTTCATGAAGTATAAAACACAATACATGAATAAATAAAATAAACAAGTAAACTAGGGGTACCATTGACTGGTGATGGGTCAGCATATATACCCCCCACTTACATTGCCCCTGAGCCCCACCCACCATTCTGCCCACAGTGCATTAACTCACTGAACTCTTCCCCTCTTGTTTCAAAATTTGATTAATATTTCTCTTTTTTTTTTACAGAACTTATGAACTGAACATGCAACTCAAACTTATATATTAGTACATTTTGATGGACACACACCTCTTTCTAGTATCATCAATACTATTTTACAGCAGTAATAAACTTAAAGAATACAACAGGCACATGAACTGTTCCTTATGCCACTCAGCATTTTTGTGCAGTTCGTAGACCACTTGGTATGCCCTGATTCACGTAGACAAGAACTCTAATTGATGTCATTTAGTGTGTGATTGGAGTGAAGTGGCTTCTGAATATTACCTTAGAGCGTGTTTTTACTTAGTTCTATAATTGCTCTAAAAGGATCTAAGCGCGATGTTATATATCATGGTTAAGCTAAATGTAGTTTTTACCACCCTCTTCACTTATATGGAATATTAACAAATATCCCTATATTTACACAACACATAAATAGGTGATCTGTCTTCTTTGAGTGAACACTATGTCACATAGATCACAACCTTTTTCTCTCTTTTCTCATATTTGCAGTGAACTTACCAACACCCTTTGGAGCTAGAAGTGGAATGGGATTCACTCTTTCTAATGATAGCAAGTAACAATCAGACATATTTTTATTTGCTGTATTTGTGTTTGTATGCCCTTCATCTCTTTAGTCTTGGGAGAGCTCTAGGCATATTGTGAGTGAGAGCGAAACACGTGCCGGCTCCCTATTTCCAAACAGTAAACAGAAGTAATCATCAACTCATGTCGCATTGACTCTTTTGGGATAAACAAACCACCAGTGAATGCTCAAGAGGGTGCTGGGACTCTAGAGCCCTTTTCCTACTACCTTCTCCTAGAACCGACGATGGCTTTGATGCACCAAGAACTGCGTCCTTGGCCAGGTATGACTTCCACCTTCTGCCTTTCTCTGTCATTCAGAGTCCCTCTTCATTTTCTAGATTTGTAATGAATGCTGTCACCTGCCCCACAGTCATACTTTTGATTGACAGATTTTTGTTCCTATTTGACCCGCTAGAAATGGCAAGCTATCTATCTCAGACAAGCACAGATGTTGTTTTATCTGATGAGCATATGCGCCAGTGAGGGTCATCGGTGGCTGCCATTAGTAGTCTACGGATACTTGCAAACCTCAACATAGTGGCCTCTTGGGCAGAGTTACAGATGTTATCTTTGTAGGGTATGTAAATGGTGGTCACCTTGATAGCCCCTCCAGACTGTGTACAAAATTTCAACTTGTCTCAGTAAGATATCCCAGTCCATTTGAGAATTGAAATGGGTCCTTGCACCTCTGCCTCCTTTTGGATGGTGGTGTCTTTGTCTTCCCTTTGTCTGGGCACACTCCTGGTTCTCGACTCAGGGACAAACCTTAATCTTGCCTCTGTCATGCAAGGTTTTCCTGCCGGTTTCTTCATTTCAATGGAGTCAGAGTGATCTCCTGCCCCCATCTTCATTAGAGGCAGTAATATTTGCTTTTTTCCTGCCTCTTGAGGTAAATCAATACATTTCCACATACCTCTCCAAACAATCAAATGAAATTGCATGGGTTGTAGCAGAGCCAAACCAAATAGTTTTGTTCTTTGTGAAGGTGCTCACTAGTCTGAATTTGGGATTAGAAAACAGTACCCATATGATGTGTAGTGAAAGTGTGTGGTAAGAGCTAGGTTTGAGAGCTCTTCTGATATTAGATGAATAGCTATGGAGCCTTCCATATTAAGATGTTTGTCTGAGAACCTCTGCCCGGAATATATTTGCTTTGTTGTAGGAAGGATTAACTAATACAGTCCTACATGAGGGTGGCAGTGTCTTAAAGTAAATGTACAAAACAAAATGTACGACAGGAATAAGTTGAAGTAGCGGAACTGGGAGAATTCATGGCATTCTGATATGTCTCTTAGGCCGAAGTTATCCTGTGACTTACTCTTCCCCAGTATTGTTTTTTGTGTGATTATGAATCTCCTGTATTCTTCTGATTTCTTATTTCAATACTGCCTAATCCATCTCTGTCCTGGGTAAACCTTTTTGTGGGCAGAGAATCTTCGATTCCAGTATACACGCTCCATAGTAGTGAGTACTATAAATTTAACTCACAGCTGGCCCAGTAGCCAATGAGGTGGGCTGGGTGAATGGGGGTAGTTATTTCTAATCAAAAGATTACCCTGACTAATGTGTTTTGTGGTCGCTGCAGCATGTTGATCAATGCTCTAGGAATTCAAATCTTTTGATATTTATAATACACAACCTAGGAACCCAGTAAGGGTCCCTATATCATTAATAGTAGAATTTGCAAGTTATATGAATATTTATAGTGAGATTTCTGTTTACAAATCCGTATTTGAAACAGGCCTGTTTCACTCCCACGTCTGTCTGTCTTTCAAAGGACAGTTATGTTTCTGACCGCCTCATTGGGCACTAGGACTGAGCCAAGAAAAGTACGTCATGTGAAAGAAAGAAGTTGGTGCCAAGTTGGCTTGGGCCATCCTCAAAACCCCAGTTTTTGATCTACTTGGTGGCATGTTATAGTCCTGCATCTATAATGAATATATCTTTTAGGCAGTAAGAGATGACTGCAGTCCCTTCTGCAGGAGACTGAAAAGCAGGGTGTCATCAGCACAAAGGAGGCAGCGTGTTGATGACGATGACTGACAAGGGCTAAAGGCTTCCAACAGATGCCAACTGAGATGCAGGAGAGGAGAGAAGCAGGTGAGGTGGTACTCCACTAGTGCACTTAGAATGGGGAATATGCAGTATCTGCTATGCCCACTTGGTAAGGGCTAAACTATTTAAAGGTGACCTCTCACGGCCCTTGTCGGATAGTCAATAAGCTCATGAAAATTTGATGGTCAGCCACGCCAAAGGTGAGCGACAGGCGCTACACACTTTGGAATACCAACTACTCTCTGTAATGAGCATACGGCAGTTCCTCAAGCATACCCATTGTTGCCACCATCACCGACGCTAGCAGAAGAATCATGTACCCCATCCATTGTGTTCCTTTTATCTCTATTGTCTTGTTTGTCAAACCATCTAGTTGCCGTGCATAACAGATATCTATTTATTTATTTATTTGTTTATTTATAAAGTTTTATATAGCGCGAACTTGACCTGTGTTTGTCCTGTCACCAAGTTCTTGAGGAGTCTGGCACAAATGGAAATCTAGATATGGGCCTGTAGTAGCCAACTGCCAAGGATCCAATGGTCAAAGTTAGACTAATTCAGCAGATGTGAAAAGAGTGTGGCCTTAGATTAGGACTGAGTAGTTACCAGTGGCTGAGATTAATTCAAGCATTCCATCAATCCCTTTTTTGTATACTTTTGTGTGTCGCCCTAAGTAGGATGGTTATGCCCAAACGTGGGTCCCGTGCACACTGTGTCCCTGAAACTAAGCTTTACCTAGTTGATGAGCCCATAACTAGGGCATATCTGGTTCTGGGCTGCTTGTGTTCCGGTTCAGGGAGAACCTGGTTGAGCAGTTTGGGCTGGACTGTTTGAATTGTAACAGGGCCAAGGCCGATTTGCATACAGATGGCTCCAAACTGGGGTGACATGGTGTGCAAACTAACGATGGACTGCGGCCTGAGTTAGTCCCGCTGGCTGAGATTGATTCAAGCATTCCATTCATTACTTTTTTATATACCTTAGATTTGGACTGAGCCGAGAGTTGTGACAGCACTCTTCTTAATACCAGTAGTGTTAGACGGGGACCTGGAGGGTCGGCCGAGCACAGGGGGAGAGGCCTCCGGTGAGGACCGTCTCCAGCGATCGTACAGACAAGTAACTTCCCCCCCCACAAATGGACACCACACAAGGATACGATCTGCACACTTTATATAGGATTCTTGAGGCAAGATTATCAACGATACAGTGGGGGCAGGACACGAGGATCCTCCCAATTCTAGTCTCTGTAGGGTAAGGGGTAGCGGGACCGTCTTGGGTACCGGTCCGGTACAAGGGCGGCCAGAAAGAGCTCACAATCCTCGAACTCGGAGGTCTGAAAGGTCGGGCCGCGGCAGCGCCAGCAGGCTAGGATGAAGTTCTTGGCAAGGAGGGCCGCTGCAGCACCAGCAGGCTAGGATGATGGTTCTCGGTAAGGAGGGCCGCGGAAGCGCCAGCAGGCTACGATGATGACTTCTTTGCAGAGGGGCCGCGGCAGCGCCAGCAGGCAAGAGCGATGGTTCAAAAGGATGGGCCGCGGCAGAGCCAGCAGGTCCAGACGAAGATGCACGTTGCAGAGGGCCGCGGCAGCGCCAGCAGGCTTCGGAGGTGGTTCACAAGGCAAGGCTGCGGCAGCGCCAGCAGTCCGTCAGGGATGAGTTCTTCAAGGTGTCTCTCGACTCCAGGATACAACTGCCTTCCTGCTCTGGAGCTGCCCCAGTTATAGGTCTGGTCTCCTTTGATGTCCGGACCCTCGCGCTTGGAGGTCGGGAGGTCCGGGATGAGGGAGTCCAGACACCCAGCAGGGGGGTGGAGCCAGCGCCCGGGGAGACCGGGGGCAATCAGCACCTGGCGGGGGAGAGCCATCGACACTCCTCTCTCCCATTGACCTGCCAAGTGGTCTCTTTACCTCCTGGGTGGATGGTGGTGCCTCGATGTCGGGGCCTGGCCAGGCCCAGGGTTAGGGTCGAGCTGAGGCCACGCGGCCTCGTGGTGCAGTGTCCAAGATGGCGGCTGGGCCGAGGCAATGGTGCTGACGGGGGCCCGGGACAGCCGATGCTGGGATGCTAGGGAGCAGGCGTCCCGTTGGGGACGGTTTGCGTGTGGCTTTGGTGGGTTGCCGGGGTGGTTCTTCTGGGGACACCGGGAGGGCCGGCGTTCGGGCCTTATCATGCGGGGAGGGAGCGGTCCTTTCACGAGGCCTGTCCAACAAGTAGGATATACTGAGGTCAAATGTCAGATCAGAATTATGAATATGTCTAAACCACAGGAAGGCCATTTGTTCAGGGCAGCAGCCTCTATTTATTTGTTGCATTCCTAATTGTGTCCATGAAGAACTGCTAGAGCTTTTTCGGGCGGGGGGGGGGGGAGGTAGGTGCTTATTAACGGCTCAAAATAGTTCCCTGATTTGTATATGCCTCGTTTGTGTCGTAAATAAATGTGCTCCTATATGCTGCATGCTGCTGCTTCCTCTCAAATCAATGTTGCCCATTGTACATACCACTTTTCTGCAGCCTCATGCAGTTTTGTCCCATTTCTTCCCAGAAATCTCATTGCATATGTGTTTTATGTTGAAAAATACTCCTGTGTTGGCTTTGTGGAATTCAGGAAGAAGATTGAGCTGCAGTTTTAGTATTATTATTAAGAGAGTGTTCAGCTTTGGGACAGGGGGCTTAGATTGGTTAAGAGCGGCCCATTTTAAATTCTAGAATGTGCTGCAAGGCTTCCAGACCTGTTGCTGTCAGATATGGGGGAGTGTGTGGCTCATTTTTACGACGTTAAATAGAACTTCTGATAAGTCAGTCTAAAAATGTGGAGTTACTACCTAGTACAACTATGTCTAGGACCACAATACAATATTTCACAAGCACAAGGCCCTCATTTAGTAAAATTTGCACTTGTGTGATGCAATCCAGTTTAGCACTGCGCACGTGGGTCTTTAAAATGGTAAATAAACTTACGCTATCTTTTACTTCGTGTTGCATCGCCCGAGCGCCCATGCAACCTGGCCTCAGTGGAGGGGGAATATTTTGAGCAATTCTTTCAGAAGTTGACATCTACCCACAAATAAAATTCCCCAATGACTAGAACTGTCCTGGAAAGTCCTGTTACTTCCTCAGTAAAAATAAGATCAAATCATCTTTTAAGGACATACAGGGGCTGGTGGGCCTTATTATCCCACTATGTTTACAAAGACGGGTGATTCATGTGGATGGGACCGCAAGAGAGATGTTTCCGTAAGATCTGAAGTGGTTGTGAGTAAGAACATCAACGCAGCAGAAGGCTTCTGGGAACATCAAGATTATCCCCTCCCACGAGCTCCTCTGCCAGATGTTTTTCAAGTGCCAGTCTCGTGTGCCATGGGATTACCAGCTCTTCTGAGTAGTATAGGGATCTCAGTGCCCATGAAAGTGTGACACCCTTTCACTTCTAAAGCAATGGGGTGCTGTATGAAGAGAATCTGCTGTTGGAATATGCCAGGTGTGCCCAGTTCTGGTCCTGTGATGGTGGACCCGTACCACATGTCCAGGATATCCTCATACAATACTTTTACAAACAATCCATTTAAATGGAATGGCCCTGATTCACAAAGGTAAACGTACACTTTTGTGTAAGTTTCCTTTTTTTTTTGCTATTCAAAAACTCCGATTTAATAGTAAGTTTATGACTGCATAGATTCTGCAGTCAGGGTGGGGGACAGGCCTGTCTTTTTATACGCGGAGTTCTCCTACTCGACGGCAGAGTCTCCATGGTCGAAAACGTATTATTAAATCAGAGGTAAGTTTACCTTTGTGAATCAGGCCGAAAGTATTTACATAATCAGTGTTTACTCGAAAACTCTCAAAATCTGGCTTTGATCCAGCCCCACTGGACATATGTTTGATACCCCTGGAATAAGCAGTCAGCATGCAAGTGAGAGGGGCGGGCCATCTGCTTTAACTTTCTGATGTCATTTGGAGTGACCTCATAAAATGTGTTTGAGCCATTGATGGACTGTAGAATGTCCCTCATGGTCTGTAAGTAAGCATCGTACCCTCGTGGATATTTGTGTACATGGCACTAAGGATCTGTGCCATCAGGTTCCAGTCATGGGCATTCCTCAGGGGGCAAAAGGGCTACAACAATCTACAATTCAATGCAGTACATCATTGGTTCTCGGTTGAAATTGGTTCTGTTCTAGTGTATCGACACTACAAGACCCAGAATGCACTTCGATTGCTAAAGAAAGGCGCAGGGCTAAAATATGGTGGTCTTGGTGACACGGACTCTTCCGGGGACCGGTGAAAGAGCTGACAAGCATCAGTCAAGTTAAAGACTGCGCTGGCATCTGCAGAGGAAAAGGGTTAGATGACTAATCTCTCAGCCAGGTCAAAGTTAAGCATCTCCCTTGAACTGCGAGCCAGAAAGTACACCGAGAGCCGAGCGGAACTGCCAGAGAGGAGATAACAGCTGTTAATGTTGCTCAGCCAGTCTCAGCCTCCAAAACGCCTGTAATTAGAGCGATAAAATCATGTACATCAAACGCCCGGGAGACCGGCTCCATTCTCGCTGCCATAGCGCACTGTCCAATGAGATGTAAACATAAACATGTCTGCAGGGGGAGCAGCCGGCCCCCTGCCGGATGTGGAGGGCACTTGACCTGCGGTGGAAGTAGGGTGACCACCAGGCATGGAGGCCCATTGGGGGCAGTGATAATAACATTTCAAGACAAAGGGCCGAAATTCAAGACAAAAGGTACATTTTACAGAATCGTCTGAGGAAGTCACACAATAAAAATAAAAGTAGGTAAACAGGCGACCAAGACAAGTCAAAGTAGGTTTATGTTTTTTTTGGTTTGTGTAATGTATAGAAGTAGTGAGCAAAATCTAGATGTAGCTGAACTTATTTACAGATTTTTTAAAAACTAGCAAACATACATACGAATAGAAATTGACCCCCACATCAAGGACCACTTCCTGTACATTAACTAAAAGGGTGCATGTCATTGTAGAGAGGGAAGCTAAGCCAACCTTCCCAAGCCCTCTCATATTTCCAAGTTGGCCCGTAGGCAGAGGAGCTGATATGTAAGCTACCAAGGTACTCCTGTGGTCTCCATTTGCTGCAGAAGCCCATGAGCCAGACTTCACTTACAAATAAAGTTGTCAGTCGTATCGGTGTTTTCACATTTTCTCATTTTGATTTTTTATGGCGATTAAAACCCAGTCATGTGTAAGTCGGCGTGATACAGCATGGGTGAGTAGACTGATTTTGGTGCAGAATTGTGCTTTCACTCTGGTTTATAAATACTACTTAATATTTCTCTAAAAAAACATTGAAATTGTGGAGTTTTGTGTGCCAATTCAGGCTGCCTGTTTTTGTCACAATAGCACACTTCCATGCCATCACGCTTCACTAGAGATCTGGTCCTTACATCAGACTCCCAGTCTGGGACTCACGGTTGAGCACTTGGAAGCCACTGTTATCCGTCACGGAACCCATCTCGCTTGTGACTAGTTTGCTTCCTTCCCTGTAAATAAGTTTTAACCCGAATGGGAAGTTGGTCCATGACGGCACTTGTCCACAATCCATAAGAATACAGGGGCAGATTTACAAGCCCTTGCGCCACCAGTGCGTCACTTTTCATGATGCACCGGCGGCGCAATTCACTGCCCCATATTTACAAGGACAGGAAAAGGCACCCTGGCTGTTGCTTTGGGTGTTCCCACGCAACACCCATTGAACCAGACACATTTCCAGATTTACGTGGAATCATAAACCTGGAAATGCGCTGGAATGCTAGGCTACCCTTGGGGTGGCGTAACGAGGCGCAACGAGGAGAAATGTTTTCATTTCTCCTTGTTTTTTTCCTCTTTCAATGAGTGCTGCACTTTCTTATAAATATGTCCCAACAGACTGGACAATCCTTCTCAACTGGTTTCAGCTGCAATGGAATGCATGAGGCTTTGCCAAATACTTCTAATGCACAGAATGCAAACTAGCCATGGTGCACTGTTCGCCACATATTCTACAGATTCTTTTTTCCTGGTTGGGCGCCAGGCAGTTCTCTGTCCCCTCCACTTGGGAATAAGCAAGGCATGAATGTTTCTACTAATCTGGAAATCAAAAGGAATCTTAGAACCATTTCATTATGTGAAGTTGTTTTCACCTAAAAGCCAGTTTCAAGTGATATGAACATGTTCCAACACTATTGGGACCACAGTAAAGCATGTTGATATCTGATGAAACGTGTGTGGTATCGCATAACCTGTTCCCTATTCCTTGTCTTATGCAGCTTAGTAAGTATTCATACGTCTGTGATTACTAAACAATTGGATCGGTTATTCTAACCTGCCACCACTAGGCCTGGCTTTAGGCACCGCGCGCTGACTTGAGGAGGGGTCGCTGACTTCAAGGGGGGCGCTGTGATCAGCAATAACTTATGATTTCAAAACACCTTCTGCATAGTTCCTTGTGCATCCAGCTTTCAGGCAGTAATAAAAATATCAAGATAACTTGTGATTAATGTTCCTGTTAGAGAGAGAGAGAGAGAGAGAGAGAGAGAGAGAGAAAGAGAGAGATCAGTTTTGTCTTGTGGTATAAAGTAGCACAGCAGGTTAATATACCTGCTGCAAAGAACACATACAGTGCAGATCACACATCTGTATTTTGTATGGAGAGCTAAGTGGATTACTGCTTTTGTCACAGAGATCCTTGAGTTACCTCAGTACATAAATGCATCCCTAATACAGAACAGTGACTCTTATGAACTGTCATCAAACAGCAGAATACAAGCTGCATAAAATAGTTAGGACGTTATGTTTTCTTCCCCAGTTTTTCAGTCTCTGTTCCTAATGTTGCTAAAATGGCTTGTATAGGTAGATATACATTCATATTAGCGAAGCCAGCCTTTACTAGTGCTTCAAAATTAATTAAATGTATGTGAGAGAGGGGCTATGGAGAGATAAGGGGCACTTTTGCCCAGTGGTAACCAGGGAATCTAAGGAGGAGATCATGGGGGAGGGGTCGTCAAAACTGAGTGCCGCACAGGGTGCCACCAGCGCGTAAGCCGGCCCTGGCTACCACCATTGCGTGTGCCCAATGGAGCTCTGATTTTATTCTGTGCAGATGAAGATGGAAACCAGCCTGCACCAGAAATCATGCTCCTGGTTCGCGTCCATAATATTTTGGATATCGGACAGCCGTGCCAAGCTGGGCTGCACTGTATTGATGACGAACATTACTCTTCAGTTGCCATTGGATCCACTTTTATCATTTTGTCTTTCTTACGTGCCCCTCACCTTAACCTGGTTGGAACCCTTAGGTTTTTTACTGAGTACCAGGACTGACTCTTTTCTTTCTCATGTGTGTTCAGTGTGAGGTGTCATTTTAGGATTGATGACTCCAGCTGTACTTAGATATTGTTTGACGTTAGACATTTGTATTGCTATGTGCTTGGTGCAGGTCTTTTGACCACATTATGGAGAGTTTGGGCATGACTGCTAGGCAAACCCACCCATTGGTTTAAGGCAGTGTTGTTCAATTTTATCTTGGAATTTTTTTAATTGAACTGTGTAATAAACCTCTGTCATTTAACCACACCCATTCACAAACCTATAGTTTGTGAAACAATCTTAGTGTTTAACATTATTTGCCAGATATGGCCTAGGATATGCGGATGGCAGTTGATTATGTAGTGTACCAGGTTTCAGAAATTTTTGTCAGGTGGTGGGGGGCCCGACATCTAAAAAAGAAAAATCAGCTGGGGGGGCTCAACCTAAAAAAGTTTGAAGTCCTCTGGTTTAAGGGATCATTGTCGTACCTCTATACTTACGTCTGGGCCAATTTGGACGCACACACGATCACCCTTTGAGCTTTTGGCCACTCACTCCTTGGTACTAGAGCACTCACATCAGTAGTGAGGACATAATGAGTAAAACATGCCCTGGAATGCTTGTTTATGAGGGTCCTGCCACAAGGTTGTGTTACTCTACAATCTGTCAGTGTCTCCAGTCGCATGGCTGTGGTCTTTTTGCCTCATCATATTTGCATTGCTTGACGGAAGATTATAAATTAAAAGGCTCCACGGTGGCGATCTGCATGCAGGACATAAGCTGGGAGAGTGGAGATCTGCGTGTAGGACATAGGCTGGGAGAGTGAAGATATGTATGCAGGACATAGGCTGGGAGAGTGGAGATCTGTGTGTAGGACATAGGCTGGGATAGTGAAGATTTGCATGCAGGACATAGGCTGAGGGAGTGGAGATCTGTGTGTAGGACATAGGCTGGGATAGTGAAGATCTGCATGCAGGACATAGGCTGGGAGAGTGGAGATCTGTGTGTAGGACATAGGCTGGAATAGTGAAGATCTACATGCAGGACATAGGCTGGGAGAGTTTAGATATGTATGCAGGACATAGGCTGAGAGAGTGAAGATCTGCATGCAGGACGTAGGCTGAGAGAGTGAAGATCTGCATGCAGGACATAGGCTGGGAGAGTGAAGATCTGCATGCAGTACATAGGCAGAAAGTGGAGATCTGCATGCAGGGCATAGGCTGGGAGAGTGGAGATATGCATGCAGGATATAGGCTGGAAGAGTGAAGATCTGCATGCAGGACATAGGCTTGGAGAGTGGTAAATAGATCTGCATCTAGTACATAGGCTGGGAGAGTGCAGATCTGCATGTAATGTAATGTAATATAAGGGACACTTTTATAGCACGGCGGCCACCCAACGGGTATCATGGCATGATGTAGGCCATAGGCTGGGAGAGAGAAGATGGGAGAGTGAAGAATAGATATGCATCTAGGATATAGGGTGGGAGAGTGGAGATCTGCATGCAGGACTAAGGCTGGGAGAGGGAAGAAATGCATGCAGGTTATAGGTTGGGAGAGTTGAGAGCTACATGTAGGACATAGGCTGGGAGAGTGAAGATCTGCATGCAGGACATAGGTTGGGAGAGTGAAGATCTGCATGCACGACGTAGGCTGAAAGTGGAGATGTGCGTGTAGAACATAGGCTGGAAGAGTGGAGATCTGCGTGTCGGACATAGGCTTGGAGAGTGGAGATCAGCATGCAGGACATAGGCTGGGAGAGTGGAGATCTGCGTGTAAGACATAGGCTGGGAGAGTGGAGATCTGCATGTAGGACATAGGCTAGTAGAGTGGAGATCTGCGTGCGGGACATAGGCTGGGAGAGTGGAGATCTGCGTGTAGGACATAGGCTGGGAGAGTGGAGATCTGCGTGTAGGACATAGGCTAGTAGAGTGGAGATCTGCATGAGGGACATAGGTTGGGAGAGTGGAGATCTGCATGCGGGACATAGGCTGGGAGAGTGGAGATCTGCATGCGGGACATAGGCTAGTAGAGTGGAGATCTGCGTGCGGGACATAGGCTGGGAGAGTGGAGATCTGCGTGTCGGACATAGGCTTAGAGAGTGGAGATCAGCATGCAGGACATAGGCTGGGAGAGTGGAGATCTGCGTGTAGGACATAGGCTGGGAGAGTGGAGATCTGCATGCGGGACATAGGCTAGTAGAGTGGAGATCTGCGCGCAGAACATAGGCTGCTAGAGTGGAGATCAGCATGCAGGACATAGGCTGGGAGAGTGGAGATCTGCGTGTAGGACATAGGCTATTAGAGGGGAGATCTGCGTGAGGGACATAGGCTGGGAGAGTGGAGATCTGCATGCGGGACATAGGCTGGGAGAGTGGAGATCTGCATGCGGGACATAGGCTGGGAGAGTGGAGATCTGCATGTAGGACATAGGCTAGGAGAGTGGAGATCAGCATGTAGGACATAGGCTGGGAGAGTGGAGATCTGCATGCGGGACATAGGCTGGGAGAGTGGAGATCTGCATGCGGGACATAGGCTGGGAGAGTGGAGATCTGCATGTAGGACATAGGCTAGGAGAGTGGAGATCAGCATGTAGGACATAGGCTGGGAGAGTGGAGATCTGCATGTAGGACATAGGCTGGGAGAGTGGGTACCAGCATGGGGGTATAGTAAAAGCGTATCAATAAGAGGACTACCGTTAAGGTGCAACGGAGGGGGCATCAGCATGAGGCTGATGTTATGGGATTGAAGAGTGTAGGTGAGTAGGGAATAGCATAGACTGGGCATGGTGAGTATATGAATAAACCTTGATTGTTCTCTCACCTTTCTTTCCGTTGAATAACTTTGTCCATACCTTCCTTTCTCCAGGCTTCCTCCGTCTGAGTATAACTTACTCTATGTATCAGTGCTGTCTACCTAAATTGCTGTTCCTGCATTTCTTCAATTTGCCCACATCTAATTTCTTAAATAACTTCTTAATCTTTGAAACCATTTCCATTAACCCTAACAATTCCAAAACCAGGTGGCACTGGTTGACTGATTGAGGCCCACTGTTCTTCAAGGGTTGTGCACTGTATCAGGTAACACTTTTATTAGTAGAGTTAGAAAGTTATTCGATACCTTGATAGCAGGTTTGAACTAATCTCCACCCTAGTATCCTGTATTTTAAACTTCCATTAGTATGCTTAAAAAGGCACAGTACATGATAAATGCATTCATGTACAAAGAGGAGAAATTGATTTGTAGCCTGCAGATCACAGGTAGTGTCCTGGCAGGGCTGGCTCAGTCTTTCATCCTTTTGAGTGGAGGTGTGTGAAAGCTAACTATATATAATGTTCAGGTTAGCTTTTTGTTTAATGGCTTGTATGACATTTTGATGTGGCCAGATTTGAAACAAAACACCCTTTTGGAAAGGTCCATGAGATGATCGATCAAAGACTCTATTTTCATTTTCCTAAACATTAAGGGCCATATTTACTAGAAAATGTCAGAACGCGGAGCTGCATCAAATTTGGAAGCACGCGTTCCGTAATTTTCAAAACGCAGAGATGCGTCGTATTTACTACAATATGACGCACCCCTGTAGTTTCCCTAGCGCTGGCGCAAGAATTAGCTGCTTAGCACCAACGCAGGCACCCTTGCACCATAGTGCAAGGGTGCTTGCGTTGCAGGGAATGATTGTTTATGTGTAGGAAGGTGGCTGTTTGTTACTTCTATGTTTGCTGCAGGATGCAGCACAAAAAGAAGTAGCAAATCATCATTATTTAATGATTGTTTATGTGCGGGAAGGGACACCTTCTTGCAAGTAAACAATAATTAATGGCCATTTGCTCTTTCTATGTGTTCTGCAAAAACGAGGAGAAATGAAAGCATTTCTCCTTGTGCTCCCTTCTAATGCCTGCTCTTGTGTGGCATTAACTTTTGGCGCAGCCTCAGATTTACAACTCCTTATAAATCTGGGGCAGCATCAAAAAGCAATGGGTATTGCGGTGGAACCCCGACAGCAACACCCATTGCACCCCCCTTTCACACAGATACTTTTTTAAAAGGGTACCTTATTTGCAAAGCGGTGTTAGGCCATAAAAAGTAGCTTCACACCACCTTGTAAATATAGTGCAAGGCATACTGCCACCGGAGCTCCATAAAAAGGTGACACTTCGGTGGGGCTAAGGACTTGCACAAACGCACCTTAATCTGTGAGCCCAATGACCACCTGTAACTCATCACTAAATTAACTTTAGGCTGCAAGAATGGAGTGATTAACAAGCATAAAAAATGCCAATCCAGTGCCAATTTTTATAAAATGATAAAAAGCACTGTTAACCTGTTCAAACCTGTTCAGACCTGTAAGGAAGGAGATGTCTTGATTTTATCCTCCGAAAACACCACTCTACTCCCCATACCAGCAACTTCAGCCTTTTGCATGGTGGCATGCCACAGCAAATCACAAAGCCTTGCAATCTTAAACATATTTGTTTGCAAAATATTTGGCAGTTATAAGGGGAGGGAAGTGAAAGAGGAATGAAAAAGAGAGGTCAGGAGTATGGCTGAAACTAATAAATGGGGGATTAAGAGAGAGAATGGGGGATTAAGAGAAAGATAGCTGGAGATATAGTGAAAATGATAACGAGGGTTAGAAAGAGGACGAAGGGGGAGGCTATAGATACGCATGAAGAGGTGAAGGAAAGCCTGACTAAAGTATAGAAAATGTGATGGATGGAATGCTTAATTATTCTCAGCTACTGATAAGTTAGTCGGCTGCATCCCAATCCATCCTTATATTGCACTCCGTGCCACCTCAGTTTGGACCCAGGTATATGCATATCAGCCTTGACCCTGCTCGGGAAATAACCTTTACAATGCAGTCATTACAATGCACTACCTTGACAACTGAGTCATTACAATGCAACATCCTTTACATCACATGCCATTACAATGCAGCCTTTACAACGCATGTCACTACAATGCATGTCACTACAACGCATGCCATTACAACGCATTATAAGGTAAGTAATGGGGAATAGTAATTTTTGACCCTACACTATCCAATACTTACCCTACTGTTGCACTCACTGTATTGGGAATAGTAATATTTACCCCTACACTATCCAACACTTACCCTACTGTTGCACTCACTGGAGTGGGAATAGTAATTTTTACCCCTACACTATTCAACACTTCCCATACTGTTACCCTAAAAGTAATATCTGTTGTTATGGTATGCGTTGTAGTGGTATGCATTGTAATGGGATGCATTGTAAATGTAGTTTCTAAAAATGCGTTGTGATGGCATGCGTTGTAAAATCATGGGTTGTCATGGATGTTACGATGTAAAAATTGCGTTGTAAAGGCATACGTTGTAAATGTTTGCGTTGTAAAATCATGCGTTGTAATGGATGTTACGATGTAAAAATTGCGTTGTAAAGGCAAACGTTGTAAATGTTTGCGTTGTAACGTCATACATTCCCCTGCTCCAATGGGAGCAGCTTAGCCCGAACTGCCAAGCCAGGTCGTCCCTGAAACGCAAGCAACCCGGGGCCGGTTTCATCCTTGTTATGGGCTCATCAGCTGGTATAGCTTTGTTCCAGTGACACAGTGTGCACGGGACCCACATCTCAGTATAGCCATCCCACTTAGGGCAACACACTAAAGTATACAAAAAATCTTGGCAGTTCGGTCTGGACTGTTCCCATTAGAGCAGGGTCAGGACTGATTTGCATATAGCTGAGGCTAAACTGAGGTGGCATGGTGTGAAAATTAACTATGAATTGGCATGCTGCTGACTACCAGGGGCTGAGATTAATTCAAGTATTCCATCCATCACTTTTTGTATACTTTAATATGTCGCCCTAAGTGGGACAGGTATGACGTGGGTCCTGTGCAAACTGTGTCTCTGGAACCAAGCTACATCTGGCTGGTGAGCCAGCAACAAGGGTGAAACTGCTCCTGGATTGCTCCGGTTAAGGGAGGAGTTGGCTTTGTAGTTTGTGTTGTACTGTTCTGATTGGAGCAGGGTCAAGACTGATCTACATATAGCAGGGTCCACACTGAGGTGGCATGGTGTGCAAAATAACAATGGATTGTGATGTGGACCCCAGTAATTACCAGTGGGTGAGATTAATTCAAGCATTCCATCCATACTTTTTGTATACTTTGGAAAGACTGCACAAGACAGAAGGTGGGATCTTCTGGGAATGACTGTTCCAAGTTGTTTTCATTTTACAAAACAGCAGTTCCTATACTTTCAGGTAAAAAACACAGCTGTTCCTGAAGAGTTCATTTGGGCTTTGGTGTGCTGAAAGGGAGAAGGCAGGTCCCAAGCATGTAAAGTGATAGGGAGGACAGAAAGCTAAAAAAGAAACCGGCCTCTGATCCACTTAGGTTGCCACCTGAAATTTGTTTGAAATGTTTGTTATTGGTTAATGCACAAATGTAAGGGCTGCTTGAAAGCCACCATTAGTTTTAACTGATGGAGCAATTTGAAGCTTGACAAGCTGGGAAAATGTTTTTCTTTTTGTGGCTGTAATGTAAAAGTGTTACCAGCTGGCATGCTTTCCTCTAATAGAAACTAAGAGGTATGCCCAAGGTACACTCTACCTTTGTTTAATTAAAAAATGATTTTTTGAAAGCACGTCTTTAGGTTTAAAGTATTTTATTGAAGCAGGGTAAAGAAGGAAACCACAGGGCAATAAAAGAAAAAAACACAGGTGCTCCACAATAAATGCATACAGTGTATTAGATACATCAAAGCAGTTCAGTTCCTGTCATAGGCTCCTTTCGGCATGGATACACAGCTCGTGCGCCTGTGGTTAAGGACAAATAAAAAAAAGAAAGAAGGGGGGGGGAGGGGGGGAGGGAAGAGGAGGGAAGGGGAGAAGGGAAGGGGGGGAATGGAGGGGGAAATGCGGGGGGGGGAGGGAAAAAGGGGGGATGGGGAAACAACCCTGCTCCACAACCTACCCAACCTACAAAGCCCCCCAACTACCACATGCCAACCCACCCCCTGTACTGTGCCAATGACCTCCAGCTCTCCCCTCATAGCGACCCTCCGGTTGACTCCGCTACTCAACGCCAACTCCGACCAATCAAACAGGCGGATCCGGTGGCGGTGTCAGTCGTAGCAACCTAAGATACCTGGGGCAGGTGATCTCCCTGAACTCGGAACACAACAAGCTATGGAAAGGCGCCCACAGCTCCTCAAAAGCATCTGTATCCCCCAGTGCTACCAAAGACATCTTTTCCATGCCAAGGACATGCCACAATCTATGCAGCCAGCCGACAACAGTGGGAAGTGTGGTGGAGCGCCAGTGTATGAGAATGTTTTGCACCGCTGACCCTAAGGCTATCACAATCTGTCTGCCCCTTCTAGACCTGAGAGGATACATCAACCCATTTGGCAACCCCAGCAGGACATAGGCAGGGAACCGTGGCAGCTCTATCTCAAAACATTTGTCCACCTCACCAAGAACCTCCTCCCAATAAGAAGCCAAAAGGGGACAATCCCACAGTATGTGTGTAAGCGTGCCAGTTTGGACACAGTTACGCCAGCACGTCCCCGGGATTGATCTATCCATCTCATGTAATTTCTCAGGGGTGCGGTACCAGTAGGTCGAAATTTTAGTGAAGGTCTCCGTGAGCCCCATGTGATAGGCCGAGTGGCGTGAGCGGTAGGAGATGTGGTCCCATTCTGTGTGGCTCAACACTCGTCCGAGCTCCCGTTCCCAGCGCTCCCTACCGGGGTTGTGAATGTAAAAGGGTGGGGGGGCTGCAGCATCTTGTACAAATCGGAAATAAGTTTAGCGTCCGACGTGCGAGTGATTAACCAGCGCTCGTACACCGTGATCTCCCGATCCGCCGCGTCGCACACTTGGGGTTGTAGTGCCTAGTGGCGCGCCTGCATATACCTCATGCGCTCCGTCTCAGGGAAGCCGTATTCCCGCCGTAAGTCCTGAAAGGGGATGACACCCTCGGGGCCATATAGGTGATGCAAAGTGCAACAGCGGGCCTTCCGCCAGCGGTCGTAAGCACCAGGCTCCAGTCCCGGACCGAAGTCCGGATTGCTAGTTAATGGCGTGAAGGGGGAGGGGAAGGTGGTAAATTCATGCTTAGTGGCCACCGAGTCCCACACACGAAGTGGGACACGTGTCACAAAAGATGCGTAGAGGTTGGAGGGCCGGTGTGACCTCCTCAAGAACGGCACCTCCTGTAGCGTTCTACCTGCTACCGCCTGGTCCTGGAACAGCCAGTGCTTGTCCGACTCCCACCGGCTCCATTCCACCAGGTAGCGAAGTTGGGTGGCCTGGAAGTATTTCCGTAAATC
Source organism: Lissotriton vulgaris (assembly GCF_964263255.1). NCBI lineage: Eukaryota > Metazoa > Chordata > Amphibia > Caudata > Salamandridae > Lissotriton > Lissotriton vulgaris. The sequence goes on along the minus strand of NC_141693.1, from coordinate 360,517,140 downwards.
TGGTATCCCCAGCCCCCCAGATTCGGGCGCCAGCGTTGCAATATTCCTCTTAATCCGCGGTCTGCGGCCCTGCCACACAAACCGCGCAATGGCCGATTGAGTCTCTGCAAGCCACCCTGCGGGAGGCTGGAGCGGCAACGCCCTAAACAGGTATAGCACCTGAGGCAGGAGGGTCATCTTTACTGCGGCCACCCTACCGAGCAGCGACAATGTGCCTTTGTCCCACCGGCCCAATTCCTCTCTGATTTTGGAGCCCAAAGCCGCATAGTTGGCCGTGACCATCGCCGGGAGGGAGGGCGCCAACAGAATCCCTAAATACGGAATTTGGTCCCTGGACCAGCTCAGAGGATAAAGTCTCTGCAGTTCCGCCCTGGTGGCGCCGGTGAGCGAAATGTCGAGGGCAGCTGATTTCCCAAGGTTCACCTTGAAGCCCGCCACCGCGGCGAAGAGGTCCAATTCAGCAATGCAAGCCGGCAGCGACCTCCGTGGGTCATCGAGCGTCAAAATGACGTAATCTGCATATAGGCTGATCGCGTGGGGAAATGCGCCCATCTTGACCCCGACAATGTCGGGGTTCTGCCGAACCCTTTGAGCAAACGGCTCCATATAAAGAGCAAAGAGCAATGGGGACAGAGGGCATCCCTGTCGCGTGCCCCTCTCTATGGGGAAGGGCCGGGAGCTGCCCCCGTTCACTCGGACCACCGCGGACGGGAACCGGTAACAGTTGAAGATTAAGTGCCGAAACCTCTCGCCTATCCCGAACTTGCCCAAGACCTTCTCCAGGTAGGGCCAGTGCACCCGGTCGAATGCCTTCTCCGCATCTATGGAAAGGAGCATTCTTTCCCCGGGGATCCTGGAGGCCTTCTCAAGAATATGAGTCACCCTCTTTGTGTTGTCCACTGTCTGCCTACCAGGTACAAAGCCCGCCTGATCCGGGTCGACCATGCCCGGGAGATGAAGTGCCAAGCGTTCTGCCAATATGCTGGTGTACACTTTCAAGTCCGTGTTCAGTAACGAGATAGGGCGATAAGACCCACAGGCGGTCCTGTCCTTGCCCGGTTTTGGGATCACGGAGACCGTGGCTTGCAGGAATTCAGGGGGAATGGCACCCGGTTCCGCAAACGTGTTGAAAAGGCGGGTCAACAGAGGCGCCAGCTCCTGACAAAAGTTTTTATAAAACAGAGGGATGAAGCCATCCGGGCCCGGGGCCTTGCCCGGCTTGAGCCGGGAGATCGCCGTGACCACCTCCTCGATACGGATCTCCCGTTCCAAGTACTGGGCCTGTTCCGGCGTCAGCGAAGGGAGCTGCACCGACTCCAGGTAGTCCGTCTCTGTCTGAGCAGAAGGGACCTCACCGGTGTAGAGATCTGCGTAAAAATTACGGAAAACATCCGCTATTTGCTCATCCTCCGTGACCGGGTGCCCGGCCGGGGTAACCAATTCCTTCACTCGGTGCTGTTGGTGTTGCACCCTGAGCTTGTTGGCTAGAAGCCGTCCGCAGCGGTCGCCACCGGTATAATACTTGTGCTTCAGACGAAGCATCGCGTATTCCGCCCGGTCCGTGTCCAGGGCGGACAAGAGTTTTCTGGCGGCTTTCAGCTGCCTCCAGATCCTGGGGGCTCCCGTTCTGAGATGAACCTACTCCAGCTCCCGCACCTGCCGGGTAAGCTCGTCCCTTTTGAGCTGTCGGTCCTTATTCTCCGCCAAGGAGAGAGCGATAAACTCGCCCCGAAGCACAGCCTTCAGAGCTGCCCATTGCGTCGCGCGGGAGGTTTCGTCATTGTCATTTACGCGTTGAAATTCCGCGATGGCCGCGCGAATCTGCTCCACCGTCGACCGCTTGTGCAATAATGTGTCCCGGAGTCGCCAGACCCCCCTCGGCCGGGCCACCGGGGGCAGATTGAAGGTGCCCTCTACCGGCGCATGATCGGAAAGAGAGAGGACCCCCATGTCAGCGTTCAAGGCGGAAACGAGCATCGGTCCCGACACGAGTAAATGGTCCAGCCGCGCATAAGACTTGTGTGCGTGGGAGAAGTAAGAGTACGCGCGGGTAGTAGGGTGGAGGTGGCACCACATGTCATGCAAGTCCAGCTCCTCAAGTCGGGTGCGAACCGAGCCCGAAAGCTCTCCCAACTGGTGGCGCCGTTGCACAGACCTGTCTAGCGCCGCATCAAAAACCAGATTCAGATCCCCCCCCAACACTATGTGCCTATCAGAGGTGGACGCCACATCATCCAGTGCCCTATGCAAGAATTGCTCCTGGCGGTCATTGGGGCCGTAGATAGAGCCTACAGTCAGCACTAAGCCTCCCACCCTAATCCTGTACGCCAAGAGCCTCCCTTTCTGCTCCGCCACTTTGTGTAAGATCTCCCCCCGGAACCCCCTGGAGAACAGAAGTGCAACCCCTGCCGTTTTGGAAGCGCTGGAGGAGAAAAGCTGCGTGGGGCACTTAGGGGTACGCATTCTGGGACAGTCTTTTGCCAGCAAGTGGGTCTCTTGTAACAGGCAGACATCCGCCTGGGAATTCTCTAGCAGAGACAGTACCGCTCGCCTTTTAACCGGATTGTTCAGCCCTTTCACATTCAGAGTGACAACTTTAAGAGCCATCAAGGAGGGAAACCAACGAAACGCACATAAGCGGGCAAGGCCCAGCAAGCGAACATAGAAGCCACTTCACGAAGCCCCAGCGCGCAGCAACTTAGGCATCTCTGCGGCACAGTACAGACCCCGAACCCCACAACCCCACAACAGAAGGAACCCTCCCCTTCCCCTGGAACATCACAAACCCAACCCCACACCACTCCCAACTCCCAGTCCCCTCGCTAACCCCCAAACCAAAACACCCCCCTGCAATTCCCATTCCTGTCCCTCGCTTCTCAAACCATAGAAAGAAGTCATTGTCCCAGTCCGGTCCTTTACGGACAAGGCCGTGGAAAGTCAGTTTAGTGGACGTCCAGCCACCAACACCTGCACTCGCCATCCCGCCCCACCCGTCCCCAGAATCCCCGCACCTGCGATAAGAAAAGGCTAATGCAGACTCCCCCCGGAGTGAGTTCAGGCCGTCAGGGCCACTTCACCGGTCGCCGTCGCTCTGGAGGCCTCCTGGATGGCGGCCGACATATCCGCCCGAATCGTGGGCGAGTCCGGCCGCTCCGGCGGCGGGGAGCGCCTCTCCCCCGCCTGCTGCCAACCGTCCCGGGTGCTGCGTCTGCGGCGCGGCGTCGGGGTGTCTGTATCCGATGCCGTGATGCCCAATACTGTGCAGACATCCTGGAGGGACCGGAGCTGGTGCAATATTCCGTTCCACCGAAAAATCAGGCGGAAAGGGTGCCCCCAAGAGTACTGTGTCCCCTGTTCCCGGAGGAAGTCCGTGGCGATTTTGAAGGATTTTCTTTTCTGCAGTGTAACCGTAGATAAATCCTGATAGAGGGCCACCGGGCGATCACGGAATCGGAAAGGCTGCTGCCGCCGCGCCTCGCGAAGGATCCGTTCCTTTAGGGGGAAGTCCGGCAGGAAGGCCAAGATGTCCGGGGGGGGCGCCGTAGCTCTGCGGGGGCGGCCCACTCTGTGCGCTCTGTCTATGCGAACCTGGAAGTCCTCCGACTCCCCCAGAATTGAACGGAAGAGGGCCTCCAGGTATGCGGTCACGTCCTCCCCCTCCTCGCTCGACGGGACGCCCCGGACTGTGATGTTGTTCCGCCTGGACCGATTTTCGAGGTCCTCGGCGTGGGCCTGCAGCTCGATCTGTTGCTCCCGCAGCCGCAGGACCTCTTGCTGCAGGTGGGTGATCTCCTCGTCCCTGGAGTGACCTGCTTCTTCCACGGTGTTGACTCGGTCTCCCAGGGAGTCCACCTCTTGCCGAATCTCGCGGACCTCCCCGGCTACCTCCTGCTTCAAAGTCTGAAAATCCTCCCGCAAGGAGCTAAACACCGAGCAAGGCCGGGCAGCCGGTCCGGGGTTCACAAAATGGCCGCCCGTTACAGTCAATGGGCCAACGCCCAGGGAGTGAGGCCTACCTCCGCCGCGGGTCCAGTAGCGAAAAACACCGCCGGAGGGCAGGCGTAGGCAGTCGGGGCCGGCACTCCTAGTAGATTAACACCCCCGGGGGCTTAACACTGCTCCTCCGCAACCAGGGCTCGGCAGGAACGGCCGCACAAGGCTAGGACTCTCCAGGCCCCGGTCTTGCGTAGCGGCCGGAGGCCGACTCCGCCTCCCTCGATCTCCTCCGCTCGGCTCCGTTCTCTCCGATTTCCTCCATTCGGCTCCGCTCCGCCGGCGAAGCCTCCGCCGGCACCTATTCGGCCACTTCGGCTCAGACACTCCAACGGGACACCACAGGTAGCTGAGCACGCCGTCGAGACCCCAAGCCTGGAAGCCTCGCGGCCTCGGGATCGCACACCGGCTGCCCAGCGAGCTCCGTCTTGGGCTGTTTCGGTCAGATTCGCACCGCCGGCGAGGCAATCAAAGCTCAATGGCCACTCCACACCACCACCCGGGTCACCAGGCGTAATCACCGCTTGATCCGGGGGGGAATCAGCGGTTGCAAGCGGTGCGGGGTTTCAGGGGCACGGGAGCTCTCGGCAAGTGCGACCTCTCAGCCCGCCATCTTGGCCACGCCCACGAAAGCACGTCTTTAAAACTTAAACTTTGAATGTATTTGCACTATTTGTGGCAGCCTATGTTGCACTGTGTGTAATAATTTTAAAAAATGGTTTACATATTTAAAGTGCTTTCTGTTTTATGCTTGGACCTTGTGGCACTGTAAATACATATGTAACAATTCCCCACTGTGGCAACCAGGATTCAATTTTGTGACCCTTTGGTTACTCATGCAGCCATCTGCAATGTTTCCATTAACCATCTCAGATTTCATAACATAAAAAAGTGTTTTTCCCAATTAGTTTAAATTGCTACTGTGTTTTATTTAAGGTGCCTATGTTATATTTATATGCAGTTACAGAAGGTGAAAAGACAACAAAATAGTTACTGAATATTTGGTTCTTTTTAGGTATGTCTCTGATCCCTTTCCCGCCTTCCCTGCCCTCACTGCACCCAGGGGCACGGTTCTCATACTGTTTTCTAATGCACTTTACCTGCTGGGAGTGAGAGAGAGAGAGAGAGCTCCCATGGGTGACGGCTGGCTGGGACCTCCAGAAATTATAAGGGTGAGGAGAGTGGTAGTGTGGCGGGTGGCCAGGGAAATTGTGGCCTATTGTATGGTCTGCTGGGCCTGTTTTTACTGTTGATTTTCCCAATATTAAAACAAGCATTGCCTGTAGCAAGCTCAAACCATGTAGTCATCTATTCCTCGCAAAACACTTATGCACGTGTTTTACAAGCTCAAAATTGTCCCAATTTGCAAATACCAACAAAGGTGAAAGCTTAATTATAGTTAGGAAAACTTTCCTTTTCCTTTCCTTTTCCCTATACAAACTAAACTTAAACTACACAAACTTTAGAAATTCTAAAGTTATAGTTCTTTCATTTACAATTTATCCACCACCTTCAAATTATTATAAGTAGAGCACCTCCATACACACACTGTTCAGTTTGCTAACCAGACAACTATAACTATAACTAGCCACTCTACCATGTCCTGTATTGTGACAACTTATGTAATTTGAGATTTTATAAGTGTGTTATGAATGCTATGATATCATATGCAATAAAGTGATGTGGTATGCTAGAGTATAACCCGTGCATGCAAAAGGCATGAGTTATAGTTAATGTAGTGTGGTGAGTGACGTGACAAGCCTGTGTTTGGACATGTGCGACTTACACTAATTTGAAGGTGGTGTGTAAATTACAAATTGAAGCTATAATTATAACTTTACCATTTTTAATGTTTGTGTATTTTAAGTTGGGCTTCTATAAAAAAAGAATAACTAAAGTATTTCTAACTATAAATGATCCTTAATCTTTGTTTTTTCACTGTATGTGAACTGGTTTTAATATAAATATGTTCCAAATCATAGTGTGGAGTGTCATTCATTGGAGTGTTGTAAAGTGGTGGGTCAGACAGTACAGTGAAGGAGAGTGTAGTACAGTCTAGTGTCATAGAGTGAAGTATTGTAGGGGAACAGAGTGGAGTCAAGCAGAGAGGAGTGATGTATCGTACAGTGTAGTAAAGTATTATACAGTGGAGTAGCGTGGTGTGTCGTATGCATTCAGTAATAAAACACCAGATTGTACCTATTGCAAACTTTTTTTTAATCAGCTTCCATTAGAAAGAGGCACTCCGCAACTCAGCTAGTAGCACTCTCACATTGCCTCTGAAAAAGAACAAATCTTTGTCACCATGAAGCCTCAAATGACTTAATCAATTAAAGATAACACACATTTACATTTCTTTCAAGTAGAAGGCACTCTGGGGAGAAGGCTTGTTTCTTCATGTATTGTTTGCCTCTCCCTTAGATTCACAGTTAAGGAGAACCCCTCCCTTCCCATTCAGCCAAAGGCATCTCAAGGTCGGTATTAACCATCCAGGAACAGTTCTCTTTTAACAGAAAGTAGGGAAACTGTTTTGTTAAAAAACACAAATTATTACTGTTTTTGTTAAATTAATAAAGATTGGGAATGTAGTTCCAAATTGATCCCACTCATTTTACCATGACTGTAATTGTCACAACGCATGTGTAAAAGGGACAAAAGGGAAAATACATTTCCAATCATTGGTCCTAGAAGCATGATACATGCACCAAAGTATGTTGAAACTGCCCACACTTCTGCTAACTCTCTGCTGTCAGTCAACAAAACAAGAATCTAGGTGGGTACAGAGCTCACATTTCCCAAGTCTATCCAAGTTTCCAAAGTATATATATATATAAATATATATATAAGTATATATATATATATATATAAACAATCCGTGGCATGCAGGACCTGTTGGCTTTCAGAAAGGCCATCAAAGCTCACCTTTTTCAGTAATGCCTCTTCCTCTCTCTGTGCTTCTAACCTTCTGCATTTAGTCTTCTCGCAGCGCCGGGACGCCCCTTGGCTGGGGCAGCCGCGCGCTATACAAATCACTATAACATAACATATATATTCACAGAAAAAAACACAGGTTTCAGGGACGTTATAGTTAGTAAGACATTTCACTCGTACAAAACCAGAGAAATTCTGCCGTTATAGTTAGTTGAGGTAACTATAAATCACGGCCCCACAATGCACTGCAGATGACGTCACATATTACATCACTCATGATATGGTCAGTGACATCACTGATGACATCTCAAACGTCCCTGAAACCTATGGTTTTTTCAGTGAACTTTTAAGGTTTTTTAAATGCTAATTTCTAACTATTACGTTGTTGTCGCGTTTGCAGAGTGGTGCAGAAAGGGTCCTGAGCCTCCGACCCGCGCTCGAGAATTCCACCTGTTGGACTTACAGGTGGTACCAGGAGGGCTACTTTGCCACCAAAGTCCCTCAGGAGTAAAGTGGACTTCATCCCCCAACCAGTACTGTGCAGGAGGTGCGTTTGCAGAGTGGTGGAAAAAGGTGAGCCTGGCCTCCAAAGACCTCTTAGCAATCCCACTGTGTGGGACTTACTGGAGGTAACAGTAGGGATAGTTGGCCCCCAAGGTGAACCTTGGAGGCCAACTAACCCTTCTATTACCTCCAGTAAAGTTCTCACAGCAGGCCACGCCCCCTTTCGCCACCACTCTGCAAACGCACTTCCTGGCGCGCTCTTGGTTTGTGATTAAAGTCCTCTTCGCTGCTGGGGATCCTTAGGGGCCAACTAGCCTACGTGATACCTCCAGTATGCCCCAGATAGTGAGATTACTGACAGGTGGACAAAGGCCACAACCCCTTTCTCCACCACTCTGCAAACACGCCTCCTGGTGCGTTCTGGGTTGGGAGATTACTTCCCCTTGAATCCTGGGGGCCAACTATCCCACCAGATACCGCCAGTAAGCCTCCCACTGCTGGATTGCTGAAAGTGGCCTGAGGCCACACCCCCTTTTTATACCACTCTGCAAACGCTCAGCCTGGCGCACTGCTGCTCGGGGGATGAAGTACACTTTAGTCCTGAGGTCCTCAGGACACAAGAGGACCTCTTCACCCCACCAGCAATGCGTCAAGAGGTGTGTTTGCAGAGAGGTGTAAAAATAGCCTTGGCTTTTGAGGGGTGATACAGCGAAACCGGTCCCAGGATGCTTGTTTCTGGTTCAGGAAACACCAGGCTTGGTAGTTCAGGCTGGACTGGTCCCATGAGGCACAGGGTCAAGACTGATTTGCAAATAGCTGGGTCTGCACTGAGGTGGCGAAGTGAGCTAAAGAACAATTATAGATTCAACTCAGATCTGTGACTGGGGGTGAGCGTCTGAAAAGCTTCAGCGCTCCGTCCATCATGTCCTTGTGTTTGCTTTGTTCGCCCTTATTTGGCAGGGTATGCCCAGACGTGGGTCCCTTGCTCCCTTTGCCACTGGATTCAAGTTAGCCTGGCTGATGAGGGGTGATACCCTGAAAACGGTCCCAGGATGCTTGTTTCCAGTTCAGGGAAGACCTGTCTTGGCAGTTCGGGCTGGACTGTTTCCATGAGGCACAGGGTCAAGACTGATTTGCATATAGATGGGTCTGAAATGAGGTGTCGAAGTGAGCTAAAGAATGATGATGGGTTCAACCCAGATCTGTGACGGGGGGTGAGAATCTGAAAAGTTTCCAAGCTCCGTCCATCATCTCCTTGTGTTTGCTTTGTTCGCCCTAAGTTGGCAGGGTATGCCCAGACGTGGGTCCCTTGGTCACTTTGCCACTGGATTCAAGCTAGCCTGGCTGATGAGGGGTGTTACCCCGAAATTGGTCCCAGATTGCTTGTTTCCGGTTCAGAAAAGACCTGACTTGGCAGTTCAAGCGGGACTGTTCTCATGAGGCACAGGGTCAAGACTGATTTGCATATAGCTGGGTCTGAGCTGAGGTGGCGAAGTGAGCTAAAGAAGAATGATGGATTCAACCCAGATCTGTGACGGGGTGAGTATCTGAAAAGTTTCCAAGCTCCGTCCATCATCTCCTTGTGTTTGCTTTGTTCGCCCTAAGTTGGCAGGGTATGCCCAGACGTGGGTCCCTTGCTCACTGTGCTACTGGATTCACGTTAGCCTGGCTGATGAGGGGTGTTACCCTGAAACCGGTCCCAGGATGCTTGTTTCCGGTTCAGGGAAGACCTGGCTTGGCAGATCGGGCTGGACTGTTCCCGTGAGGAACAGGGTCAAGACTGATTTGCGTATAGCTGGGTCTAAACTGAGGTGTCGCAGTGAGCTAAAGAATGATGATGGATTCAACCCAGATCTGTGACTGGGGGTGAGTGTCTGAAAAGTTTCAGCGCTCTGTCCATCATCTCCTTGTTTTTGTCCTAAGTTGGCAGGGTATAACCAGAAGTGGGTCCCTTGCTCACTTTGCCACTGTATTCAAGCTAGCCTGGCTGATGAGGGGCGTTACCCTGAAAGTTGTCCAGTACTGATTTGCATATAGCTCGGTCTGAACTGAGCTGGTGAAGTGAGCTAAAGAATATTGATGGATTCAACCCAGATCTGTGACTGGGGGTGAGTGTCTGAAAAGTTTCTGCGCTCCGTCCATCATCTCCTTGTGTTTGCAAGGTCCTAAAAGCCCAGGTCAAGGAGCTGCATGCCACTACTATGACTTTGGAGGCACAGCATGAGAACTATGAGGGACGCTAATGGCGCAATAATGCCTGCATAGAGGGAATTCCTGAACGTGCAGAGGTGCCTGCTGAAGATTTTTTCGTGGAAGATCATATCCTAAAGATGCTGCTGTAAAATATGTGAGACTTTTAAAGACTTTTGTCACCTATTTTGTTGGAATAAACCTGCTAATTGACTTTTTGCTGATAATGTTCCCCACAAAAATAGATTTTCAAAACAGGTAAATAAAAAAAAAACAAATGGCCTGATTCACAAAGTTAAACTCAGACATTTGGTCTAAACTTTGACCAAATGTCTACGTTTACGACTTTGTGAATTTACAAAGGGCATTTACGAGTATTATCTTTATGTCCGCACTCGAGGTGGAGATTCCGGACATCCCTTCCGATTGCGGACATAAAGACAGTACTTGTAAATTTTCGACCAAAGTCTAAGTTTACCTTTGTAAATTGGGACCCAAATGCCTAGAAATTGCTTAACTAAGAAACCAAGAAAACTACCTTTAATTCAGGAAAGATCTTAACAACTGGGTTTAGAAACGCAATGAACTTACCTCAAAGCTCCTAGGCGTAGATTGTTTTTTATATTGAACTAATGTCCCCCCACACTTTTGGCTCACTTCCTGGCTCCTCAACCTATTCTTGTTAAAGACCGATCGGGATCCTCCTAGTTATTCTCATAGTAAAGTGGTCTTATATGGTATTGACTACCCATCCAGAGTATGGTTATTTTTCCTTCTGTAGTACAATCCAATGTCCCTTTTATCTCATCTCTATAATGCTTAGAAGTGGCCACTGGCAACAAGAAGCACTTTATAAAACTCTGTAAGTAAATACATAAAAAATACAAAAATACCTAAATAAATAAAAACATAATTTAAAAATGTTGACAAGTAACTCTGGCACCCCTTTTTTAAATTGCACTAAGGGAGAATCGGTGTGCAGGAGGTGCTTTTTCCAGTGCATTAGTACTTGTGTAGACTGAGCTGCATTAGCGTTAATGTACTCAAAGTTGGAAAGAACAATGGGTAATGATTGATGTGCACTGGCAGAGTTGTGTGTGGGTTACAGTCCTCACATTGGAGGCAGCAGGAAGTCATGATAGAGGTGTGTGTGTGTACACGCAGGTGCTTTGGCAGTGTTGTGTGTGGCTCCCAGTGCTCAAGCAGCAGGGAAGGCTGCAGGCCAAGATTTAGGTACCTCATCAGAGTTACTTGTGGTTCCCTTTCAAGGCTTACATTGTGCAGGCGGTTAAAGGTGGTAGGTATTGGCAGATCAGAGTTGCTGTTATTATCAGCAGACTTTGCATCAGAGCAAGCGAGGGAGAGAAAGAGATATAAAAAAAAAAGAAAAAGAAGGAGGAAGAGAAATATGGGAAATCAGTGGAAAAGTGAGAAAAGGAAGATGAAAAAGAACCTACAAGAGTTAGATGAAGAGAGAGAACTGTAGACTGGTGGAGGAAAGAGGCATAAGGTGGAATAATACTCACCAGTATTGGTATTCGGCAGCCTCTGCATTCTGCAGTATCAATGGCAGATGCATAAGAAAATCTTTGGTGTATTGTACTTAGTTACATTTTTTTTACAAAGTAAACCGCTGTGCCGAGTCCTCGAGCATTATTGGTGGCAGCCAGACTGAGGTTCATTGGTCGATCTGTGTGTAGCTGTGCGTGGGCCGGGGTCCTCGAAGACCACAGGTGGGACAGGTGAGGTGTGAAGTGACAAGGCCGTGAAAAGACAGAGCTGTGTGTCCGTTGGTATGTTTATGTGTGTGAACTAAGCTGTGCGTGTATGTGTGGTCAAAGACACATCGGCAGAACTATGTGTGGGTGCCAGTATTTGAGGAGCTGTGTGAGTTGCCGGTAGGGTTTCCACTAAAGTGATCTTTTAGAGAGAGGTATGGCCAGCATTTTAATGTCCAGCAAGTAGAAAAATAGAATAATCTCCTAAAGCAGGTACCCCCCCCCCCCCAGAACACAATTTAAACAGCAAATATAGGAAAACACTTTATTTATATGTGTCCCAGAGCTGCCTCTTGGCCCAAAGCTTATATGTTAAAAATGGATTCAAACGATTTAAGACGAAGGCCTCGTTAGAAATTGATTAAGACGATTTTATATGAAGTTCTGTTTAAGTATCACGGCTGGGCCTTTGCACAATCTTAAAACATGAACAAATGGCCGATATCTTTCTCTGACAAGGGTGGCAGCCCCACCACTCGCTGGCCAGGGATGAGGTGTATTGGCAGAGCTGCCTGCGGTCCTCAGCACTGAAATAGCAGGTGCTGATGAATGCTAAGGTCGAAAGCTTTATCCGGACAATGCCTACTTGAAGCAGGTAGGATCAAAGTCCATTAATAGCCCAAGGTGCGTCAGCGAACAGGCTGTCATAGGATAAGAATCCATGAGGTAATGAAAGCCGCTCTCTGGGTCGCTTCCTTCCTGGTTATCTGAATCCGGACGTATAAAAACCCAGCCAAGTCAAGGCCTGCAAGAGGGGCGCCCGTTTCTTTCTCTTTCCTTTTAATGTTCTCATCTTTCAGCGTGTTCGGTGAAATGAGGGTAATTCAAGTCAGAAAGATTCACGTGGAAGGTATTTCTAGCCGCAGGTGATAAAGCATCGGTAGGTTCCGGGCTGCAGGAAGCTTGGGCCTCCCTGCCCGCGCGACTTGGAAGCTACCCAAGATTCAGTGCGCCGCAGAAGACAACACAGCTGAAACTCCCACTCCCTGTTCTAACAGCTGTCAAACATTGCTAAACCTTAGATCCGGAGTGATAATGCTCTGATAATGCTCCGGATACAACACACTAGACTATAGTGTTGCTTCTTGGCACTCAACACACAATCTGGCTGGTGAAGCAGGGGTGGGAACGCCTGGAGGTGCAAACACACTCCAGGTAAGTGAGCTGCCACAATAACTAGACCCAGGCCCAGATTGACTGTTCTTTGGCACTGACGCCAACTTGATGTAAAGATGGCCGTCACGCTCATTTGTGTTATGCAGAACTTATTTTGCACAGAAAAATTGACACAAGGGCACCACAAAAACGGTGTATCGTCTAGCGCCAGACACAGTGGCGTAACACAGGCCCCCGCAGCCCCCGCGGTGCGGGCCCCCTCAGCACAATACTCTGGATAGCGAGCTCCTGATTGAGTCTGGAGGGGGTCCCTACACGCCCCTCGAGTTTCGTTATGCCAGTGGCCAGACTGTTAATGTATTCAAATGGGGCATAATCAAGGTCAGACTGGGTGAAATAATAGGCCCAGGCACCAAAATAAAAGTGGTCCCCATTAGCAAAGCGGATAGCTAAAAAAGTGGCTCACATTTGTGAATCAGGTCAGTTTTGACCTTGTAAAGACATGCTGTACAGGTATTTTGCAAGGTATGGGCGACTTCATGCTTTGTGTTTTCTGCAGGCACTGCTTGTGGTAATATTAAGGAAATCAATACTAAAAACCAGCCCACACAATGATCTGTCAGACCAGCCCATTGGGCACTGCCTGATTGCCCTATTGGCCAGTACAACACTGGGCATAATGTTATGGAAACAGCACAATCGCTCCTGGAATTCCATGGAAAGCCAGCTCTTCTTAACCCAAAGAGTGGCCATCTCACTCTCGATGACTAAGAACACAGTATCCAATCCAGAGCTTTTTCACTTGTCAGTCATTTGGGCAGATTTACAAGCCCCATGCGTCATTTTTGCGCCGCCGTTGCGTCACTTTTTGTGACGCAGCAGCGGTGTAAAAATGCGGCCCATTTACAATGTGACGCACCTAGGGAGCTGCGTCATGTTGTAAAGCCCTGTGTCACATTATACCTGCGTCAGGTATAATGTATGCAGGGTGGGCGTTCCCAAGCAACAAAGCCTCGCAGAAGTGACGCAGTGCGCCACTTCTAGGTCGTCACTGTCTCACAAAGGAGTGACACAGCCCAATGAGGATTGGCCTCCCATGCATTGCTGGAGTTGCGTCGTGTTTGCAACATGACTCCAGCAATGCGTGACTTTTGAGCCAACAGATGTGTTAGAATTTCTGATGCATCCGTAAATCCTTGCGCCATGGTGTGCCGTATTTTAAATACGACGCACCCATGGTGGTGCAAGGGTTTCTCAGGTTGGTGCAGGGAAAGTGATGCATCTCTACAGATGCGTCACTTTCTTGTAAATCTGCCCCATTATTTCTAGGTGTATTCTTCCAATTAGTTCAGTGAAATAAAAATAAGACTACAACACCCAGGATACATTAGTCCACTACACAAAGTCCAGGTTTGGAAACAGTGTCCATAATGACCTGGAGGGGTATTGTCAAACTATCTACCAACGTTGCACAATCTATCTTTGTATAAAATGACTGCATTAAATCAGAGCAGGCGCAAACAATGGGCAAAAGGAAAATCTTGTGATTTTCCTACTTGTGATTTGTGTAATTACTGCAAAATTGTGCACTTGTTGGCACACAGATACTGTTGCTGAATGGTGCCCCTACAGTGTAAATCTGAAACAAGACACCGCTTGATTGCTTTTGTGTCATCGGAGAATGCTTAACATGACACAAAAACCTTTTTTTTGTGTGAGAACTTCCAATGGCAAATGTAAATATGGCACTGCACAATATTTTACTCTTGATGCAGTGCTGCACTAAAATGAGCTTTAGTAAATCCGGGCTCCTGTGTTTTGCACACAAAGGCAAGAGTACTTGGGCTCATTAATAGTAACCCTAGCGAATTCCACAAGAGGTACCACAATCACTAAGTTAGGAGATCAATTTAGAAATTCAGTTGCAGAAAACCTCAGGCAAACACTTTTATAGAAACAGGAATTTTATTTTTAACAATTAGTCTTTAAGCATTCCTGTAAAAGTCAATAGGAACAACATTTAACACAGAGGACTATATAAGTTTATAAACGTTTATGAAGAAGGTCTAAAAATGTAGAAAAAATACTAAAGGTCTGATAGCGTGTTCAGGAACATACTGCAACTTGTGAAGAAAATGGTGCATAAAAGGAGAATTGCTGCGAGAATTTCACCTTCCATGCTGTCTGTGTGGGAAAGGGAATTCCACCAGTGGACTATCCTCTAGATTTAGCACTTCTTTTACAAATCCGCAGCTTGTTCATCACCATTGACCTCTAAATAGGTCCCGATATTGCCCTCTTCACCTGGACTAGGCACAAAGGCAGGTCAAGTTGTGAGTAGACCTAGCTGGCCTTAATTTGGAGGCTAGGCCTACATTGGAAAAGTTACGTTTGTGCTTAGTGTTTTTTCTGGAGCGCAGTCTGTTCTGTTAGAGGTTTTGTTAAGGTTGGGGCCAGAAGAGGCTCATTAGTCCAACTACAAGAAGTTTGAGCTAATTATCAGGCAGGTAACGGTCTCTTTTTACTTGTTCTCTTCACAGCAGATGAATGAATGGCGAATTCTCAAACCCATCACCTAAGTCTTAGGAAAATCTTCTGTTTTGGTTGCCAATGAGAAGAATCCCTGAAGTACACTGTTGTAGCACCAACAAGCAGTACAGAGTTCAGATGCTGTTATATGCAGGACAAACAATTGTTTTTTTAGCAGGTTTATATAGCACAAACTCGACCCGATGGTAGTGGAGATCTATTCTTTACACAGGTACTTTATCCTCCCTCTGATCGAGTTGTGAATACCACTACAACAACGTTGTAAATTGTAAACTTGTTTCTTTATTCATTCTTATAGCCAGATCGCAAGTCTGAAAAAAAAAAGAAGTGGGGATCTAACCAAGTGAGTCAGCGGACATGTGACATTATGACGTGTGACATCACAGAGTGTTCACAAAAAACAATGTGACAGAGTGCACACCTTATTTTCCATGTTGCAAAAGCGTTCATGTTTAATGTTTTAAGTTTCGCGTGCTGGCCCGGAATCGTGGACTGTCCTGCCACGTATGAAAGAAATCACTGGAGCACGTGGGGGCGGGTTTGCACCCCACTCCGGACGCACAGCGTTAGAAGCATAACAAAGATGCCAGAAGTTAATCCAATTTATCCGTGTTGTTTATTTCCATTTACTCTTTCCATATATCACATTCATCTCGGTTGATTCAGTCACATGTGGGACGCACTATGTTAACATAAAATCCTTAACGCTTTAGACATGCCTTGACGAGCCTTATTCTATAGCATGGAATGCTACATAGATTCTCCTTGATTAAATCTTTTTCACCCAATGCATTTCGTGCCTCTCATGGCACTTCGTCAGGGGTTATTTAAAAAACACAATTATTAGGCTACATCTTGAAATGGTTCGTGTTCATCATATATCAACAGTGAATGCTTGAAGCTAGATAAAGTTCACCCCGTGATCAACGTTTTGCCCGCAGAATTCATAATGATTGATAATATGAGTTAAACTCCTCTCATTTCCTTACGTGATTATTGTCAAATGATCCCCAAACTACCTTCAAAACACTCCCCTCAAACAATATAAAAAAACGACCTTATCTGTCCCTAAAAACCCTCATTGCAAAATCAGTTACACAAGCCCATACCTCGAGTGTTTCAATGACTGCCTCTTCTCATTCCCAACCACATACTGAGTGTTCAGCCCTCTCCTTCAATTATACACACCTGAGTTTTATTCTCAGATCATCCTATTTTTACCAAGTCCCACCCCTTCAGTGATAAAAAATACAAAACCCACAATGCACTGGTGTTATTTATAAAAATATGTGTTGACCGTATCCACACTGCGGAATCTCGTGCTGTGCCCTTCCTTTGACATTATTGAAAAATATATATGTGAAAAACCTGTATCCTGGATGTTAAATTATAGAATTCACCGCCCACCCATAAATGTTCTTTTGACGTTCGTCACATCTAGCATCAAGTTATAACTGACTGCATAACGTTATTCGTACAAAGATAATACACCATATCATTCCAATATAACCATAAATCATACTGATGTTGATCCGCATTCTGTTTTTTAAAAAAAGTAGTCCATGTTAATCCTTCGATGGAGGCTGTAAAAGTAGTCCCGCAAGTGACAAAATCCTTTGGTTAGTTTATGTGCCTTATTCCATGGGTGCTACTCGTCGGGTGGACAGAGTAACTTTGATTCACAAAAAACAATGTGACAGAGTGCACACCTTTTTTTCCATGTTGCAAAAGCGTTCATGTTTAAGAGTGTGACATCATGACGTGTGACGCAGCACGTGGCATCACAGAAAGTGGCACCACAACCTGTGACCTCAGATCTTAAGACCTCACACATATGCTTAGCGGGCGTATCATGAGTACATTCAAGTGTATTATATTATTTAACAAATAAGATTTTGCGTCAGAAAAGTGACGCAACTCCAACGCAAAATGTGAGACTCAACTTATTATGCATTTATTTTTTCAACTGGCAGTACATCTATTATGGTTAATTGGTTTTAAAGTCTGCATTTAAATATATCTTATGTGGTTAAAGCACCTGCTGCAGAGATCTTTGTGTGCCAACTTAATCTCAGGGAATAATAATAATGGTAAGATAACACTAGAGGTCAACGTATTTGCTGGAGATATCTGTGTTTTGTGTAGTCCCTGCTGTGAATCAAAGTAGCATAGAGGGTTAATATGTCCCCTGCAAAGCACATTATGAAACATGCAGATGACAGATTTTTAAAAATGTAAATGGATAAGTGGGTTACTGCTTTTAACACAGAGATCCTTTTGTTACTCGCAGTTCATCATTGTAATCCTTCTAATATAGCCTGTGAGCTATGAAGGACGTGTGGCCCCTACAGCTTGTAACCCTCATTGCCTTGTGTAACACACCATAAATATTGATGTACACACATATGATTTCTTGTGAATATATAATGTGTACATGTGATGTAAGGCAATCTGACACCCTGCATTGGGATGAGTAGCGCTCTAACACTCCGATAGAAATAAAACAAAATATTGCTGATAAAATTGTTATTTGTGTAAATACTGGGATAGGCCAATACAGCTGAAATTCTTACAGTGCATGCATATCTCTTATATATACGACTGAAAGAACTCAAAAGAAAGCCTCTCTTAAGTACCTGTGAAGTGATAAGCAGTGTACTTTGAAGACAAATGGAGGCAGCACCAATTTCAAAGTAATGTTCAAAGGCGGGAAGTTGTGTAAAAATATATTTTTCTTTTTATTAATCTTTTTCAAAGGTGCACAGGACAGCCAACGCGTTTCGCTCCCCAACCTTGGGAGCTTCGTCAGGGCTGCAAGCAATGTGAAACATATAAATACATTAATAACACATACAACATATATAAAAATCACAAGATACAAGACATTTGATACAACGTTAAAAAACAATTTGTACATCAGCTACAGAGAGAGATGGCAGTTAAAAAATGGACAATAAAGTTAAACAATCACATGGGGTAATGCCCTACATTCGTGTGACATGGTGACATAAATCAAAAACATATGAAACAAGCATTTGCAATGCAATAGGTCTCGCATTTATGCAAGTTGGAGCTATTGACATTGCAAATAACAATGCCTTTTTTTTTTTTTTTTTTTTTTAAAACATAAATAAAAGGCATTGTCATTTACAATGCCAATAGCTTAAACTTGTGTAAATGCAAGACCTATTGCATTGCAAATGCTTGTTTTAACAAGGAAAAGAGGCACTTCAAAGTGGTTTTATAACAGTCTTTTTTCACTGTTCACATGGATACCGTGCAAATGCGTTTTGACTATTCAGTTTTGATCATGGCTGGTGGTCCTACATTTGATTTTACCTTTATACCATTGCAGCCCATGCCTTGCTGATGAATTATATTAAATGTAGTTTTTCGTATCATACAAACATTGCAACATGAAATCAGCTCATTAAAAGCACATAATGTTGGTACATTTGATGACGTACCAACATTATGTGGATTTAATGAGCTGAATGTTTTTTCTCCCCAACTGAACGATAACACATAAAGGAAAATCACTTGTTCAATGCTAAGCTTTGGCGTCCCTCTCAATGTGACTCGGGAATTAGAATTCAGAATGCAGCTGCAAAAAAAACTACTTCACATTAATATTAGTTGTCACATTTCACCTGCTCCTAAAGTCTCTGCAGTGGCTTCCTGCGGCTCGACACAAATTTCTATCTGGGAACCCAGTGGGACCTAACCACAGCAGGTCTTGGAGGTTTTACAGCACAAGAGACTTAATACTTTATGGGACTCTCTGAAGTTTGAGGTGCTTTTTCGTTTAATCCGCTGTGGGCACTTGACTTTCTGATAAGCAGTGTACCTTTGTGTCCCCTCCATTGCATTAAGGTGAGAGGCTTCTGATAGCTCACAGCCAGGATACTCCAACAAAAGGAGACTTGATGGCCCCTTAACATCGGCCTTTGTTATGGGTCCAGCTGGAATCTGATAAGTTCCCTCCCTGTATGCATGTTGCTGCTCGGAACGAAAGCAGGCAACATGCAGGCACTGCTGAATGTGTCCCATTGTCTCAAAAGTACACCAGGACAAGTTTAGCATATTTCTGTGGGATCCAAACGTTTGGCAGAAGAGAAGGTGTCCACACTGTAAAAAGAGTGTGTAGACACCATCTACGCGCATGTACCCTCGACTTTTGCTCTGTTTATATGGATATACATATAAACAGATCAGCCCTTGTGTTCATTCTGGCACCTTCTGTGGCCAGCAAACATATATATAAAAAATGCATATTGACAATTATCCTCACAAGAACAAGCCATTTAAAAAAAAAACATCTCTTTTCCCCACAGTGACTTAGTGG
This sequence comes from Lissotriton vulgaris, assembly GCF_964263255.1. Taxonomy (NCBI): domain Eukaryota; kingdom Metazoa; phylum Chordata; class Amphibia; order Caudata; family Salamandridae; genus Lissotriton; species Lissotriton vulgaris. Next base: position 360,497,733 of record NC_141693.1, on the reverse strand, counting down.
ACTAATGTGTCCACAGCAGGAGCCTGTGTTTGATCTCTTGGTCACAGGTTCAAATACCGGTGGGTTCACTCAGCCTTTCATCCTCTGTGGCCAGTAAATGAGTACCAGTGAGTTAGGTAACAATAAACATTGGCCATTTTGTGCCAAGAAGTCCTTCTGGGTGAAAGTGCTTTTTACATGTACACATGTTATGGTATGATACAATATCCCATCATCAAATTGAATCAGAAAAGATTGAACCCCTAAAACTTTTCTATTCAAATCTTATTGGCAAGTGCCATAGGTATAAATTGCTGTCACTCTTATATATATATATATATATAATGGATTGAACACTACGGAAGACTTACATGTTTTCTTATAACCACAATTTCCTCTTTATCTTTTAAATATACAATTTCCCGCTTTGATCTGCCTCAAAAAACCATGAAATGTTATGAATTTTACTTTAATTATTTTACACCTCCCATGTACTTTTTGCACATTTGTTTTTTTCTTCAGTTTTTCACTGGATAGAGGATTTACACTACTTTCCCCACTGTTTTTTGGGACACAGACACTTTGACAATATTTTGGTTGGTTTTCGCTTGATATATTCTACATGAATTTATTTTGGAAGTTATTAGATGGATCTCTATCTTGAGGTTTTGTACAATATGATGTTTTTGACATATATAATAGAAATTTTTCTTATTAGTGCTGTAAATATTGTAGATAAACCATTACTGCATTTATGCAGAAATATAGCAAACTGCTGATATGAAATGGGCAATGATTTTTTATGGTTCAATTTTATTTAATAGATCCATAATATATGATCTATAACATTTTACCATAAAATTATTTATAGATATTTATATATGTTTATGTATTCATGCATTGTTGCACATATTGGCTTGCGCTTTTTACACAATTTGCATTCGCACTTTATTTGCGTAAATTGCACTTCCAAGCACAAAGTGATTGTTGTTTACATTTCTTCTTGGATTGACAGCAGTTTATCTGGTTTGAGCATTTATGCTTGTATAACTACATATTCCAACTTGCCAATTACAGCGCTTCTTTAATCACTTATATTTTGTCAATATTGGTCTATAAATGATTCAGATTCATTTATCAACTCATTAGATAATGTTGATAACTATACTTCCTTTTAGAATTTTTGAACGTTATTCATTGTTTGGAAAACAGACTGTATATGTCAGTTATGTGTAGTGTGTCTTTTGCTTTCATTTCTCATCACATGGTGGCGCAAAAGTGAAAAAAATACAATTTGAAACGGTGGAAAAAAATCGTGCATTGTACCATATATAAAGGGTGTTTGTTCATTAGCCTGACGATCTGTGACCAAGGGCGGATGCCCGAAACGCGTCAGATTTGGTAAACTCTCTTTTGTAATAAACTTTGCCGAAAATACGTTGGGACTTGCGTGGTCTTTCCTATTCCTACCTGTCGGGTGGCGACGTGGTGAGAGACTGCTGTTTATGTATATATATATATATATATATATATATATATATATATTCAAGGAAGGAGAGGAGCGGAGCGGGCCATCTTCTTTGAGAAATTTGCGAAGATTCATCAACCAGCGCCAAAGTTATTCCCAATAGAATGTTGGGGATTTCCTATGGAAACTAGGTCCTAACTATATATACCTACTGGCGATAATATATATATATATATATATATATATATATATATATATATATATATATATATATATATATATATATATATATATATATATATATCTGCAATACCTCTCAGTAGCTACGCTTTCCCAGCGAAATACGAGGCAAGGACCACCTTTTTCTCAGCATTCTTTATTTAGCCAGCAGACAGGGTGTCATGACGCGTTTCGGCCGTCCCAGCGGCCTTGGTCACATGGCATTACAGAGTGCTTTGACCCCTTTTAAAGTGAAAACGTGCAATCACATGTCAAATTGATGGACATAAAAAAATACTAAGTGTGTAAATACATATATTTTCACAATGGTAATATCATTACTAGCTGTATGAATACATAAAACAACCTTGTATTATTTACCCGACATTATAAATAACCATGTCTCTGATGTATTTTGGAAAAAGATTAGCATAGTGCAATCAAATATCAGCATAAATGCTGGTTCCCCCATCCAAAACACAGATTAATTATTACAGCCTCATCCATCTGACATTGCATAACTAGAATTCAAATACTAGTGCTCACCAACGTGTACTAAATCATAAACAAAATTATAAAAAATTCTATTATTACATAATAATAGAAAAGATCAAAAAATATAATCAACAATATCAAAAGACCATACAGAGGAAATGCTCAACTGTGGGATATTGTCCAGCCACTGAGTATACTTAATTAGAAAATGTTGCAAATAATTATCATTTTGCATATATATATATTCTAATTTTATATTCATTATTGCACATCCTATATTACCACGGGAATGACTTATAATATAAAGTGACCTCGTGCTATTTAGTGCAATATAATCAAAGTGACTGGTGCATTGAGATTTCAAGGACTTAGTGTTGAGGGGGAGAAATTTAACGGGATATATACAGGGAGGGAATAATTTCATAGATGTCAATAAAAAATTATTGATCATTTGATTCAAGACTCATTTTGGCATACTAAAACCATACAGTACTAATGAAATAGACAATATATTCGAACTCACTAAGACAGCGCATAATTGATTACGCCATTAAAATGAATTGCATCAACACCATAAAACCAGCCTATAAAAAAGGGAATCGGTGACATGACTAAAATCAGCAATCATAAAAAACACTAGGATAAAACTACCCTAATATCTAAAAGACAGCTAAAATCAATCATATCATAAATATACATCACAGTTATAAATATCCTTTCGATATAAAAAACAGACAATATATATTACACAGTATAAATACAAAGATGTGCAAATTGTGCAATGTATAATCCAACTCCTCTTTTACTCTGACTAAAGTGCTGTTTGATATATGTCTATGATCCATTTATCTTGCTTGGTGTACATATTTCCAGCTTATAGATATGTGTGGAGGTCCTCCGTGGTGTTGAGGCCTCCAGGCCATTTGGAATTAAACTGAAGGATATATTTTGTTTCCAACCTACATATACAAGCCTCTCTATCACCCCCTCTTTTAGTTAACGGGACCGATTCAATAGCAAAGTATGTAAGGCACTGAGGTCTACTGTTGTGACATGCCTCAAAGTGCCTGGCAACCGGGTAACTTTAATCTTTATTGGTGATAGCGCGTAGGTGCTGTAAAATTCTCTTGTGGATTTGCAGTTTACTACTTCCAATATACCTGAGTTTGCAATCGCATTCCAATATGTACACACAATACTCTGTTCTACAGGTTAGATGTTGTTTTATTTCCCTGGTGATTTTAGGAATTACTGTAGCATATTTCTTGGTGTTCACACCATGTATATATATATATATATATATATATATATATATATATATATATATATATATATATATATATATATATATATATATATTCACTGAAAAAAACATTGGTTATAGACCATATATAGTTAGGGATTAGCATTTACAAAACCTTACTTTACTCGCACAAAACCATAGAAATTCGCATATATCGTTAGTTGCAATAACTATATATCGCGCACCCGCAATCCACTGCTGATGATGTCACATATTACATCATTCATGACATGGTCAGTGACATCACTGATGACATCAATGATGACATCTCAAATGACATCACTGATGACATCTCAAATGACATCACTGATGACATCACTGATGACATCTCAAATGACATCACTGATGAAATCACTGATAACATCTCATTTGACATTACTGATCACATCACTGATAATATCATTCATGTGATAATACGATGAACCTCTTCAGACTCTAATATAACCTTAGATACAATCAGTGTAAACAGACACTCACAGACTGTCACTCATCCATGGAGTTACTCACACACCTAGTCAGTCATGCAAAGAATCAATCACACCTCCATTTCCTCAACTATACAGTTATACACACCTTACTTAATCAAACATATACTAACACATATTTACTCTCTTATACAATCACTGATACAAGTTCACAATGATCCATACAGCCACTCACACATTCACTGGCTCTTATGCACAGTTATTTATATATGTCAACTCTTACATGGACTGTCTTTTACATATGTACTTACTTTGACATGTAGCACTGAGAAATCCAATCACTCACCAATACACTCATGCAGACAGTCAACCGCCCATACAGCTGTTTCCACGTGCACTTTTGAACCCATACATCTAGTGAATCAACTGCTCACGCATCTATGCACAGAGTCACATACCTCCCAGCCACCCCCACACACACACTCACTCTCCCATACAAATATTTGGGCAACCAATCAATAACCCATATAGTTACTCATATAGCTACTGATCAACACATGCAGCAGTTTACAGAACTACAGAAATAATGATGCACAAATTAAGACAGTTTAGTTACTAACCCATGCACTCAGTGAGACACATTTAATCATTTTCTCATACAGTCAGTCATGCACCTACTAAATCCTTCATCCAAACACTTATACATCCACTCATTATTCAATATGTAAGACATATTTTAACTTTACAGAAACATACAGTCACTGGATGTTGTCATCAGTGATGTCATCAGTGATGTCATTTGAGATGTCATCATGATGTCATTTGAGATGTCATCAGTGATGTCACTGACCATGTCATGAATGATGTAATAAGTGACATCATCAGCAGTGGATTGCGGGTGGGCGATATATAGTTATTGCAACTAACTATATATGCGAATTTCTATGGTTTTGTGCGAGTAAATTAAGGTTTTGTAAATGCTAATCCCTAACTATATATGGTCTATAACCAATAGCTTTTTCAGTGAATTTTCATGGTTTTGTAAATGCTAATTCCTAACTATATATGGTCTATAACCTATGGTTTTTTCAGTGAATTTCATTGGTTTTTTAAAAGCTAATATCTATAGCTGTAAAATATATTCTTTATTACATGACGTATCACGTAGCCACTTGAGACGCCTCATGACGCGTCGCATAAACGTGACGTATCGTCTCTGCAGCGCAAACAAAACCCGTAACGTAAGCGCGCCAGAGCACGCTTACAGATATATATATATTTTTTTAACCTTAATTAGACAAAATCCACACGTGCACATATCTTGAGGCCTTTTAAAGGCACATCAAACAAACAGTCCCTACAATTTTGCCAAGTTTGGTGGAAATCTATTCCTTTAAATTGTATTTTACTGTTTCTCTTGGTTTTCCCCTTGTTACACTTACCGGAACGCTACCCGGTACGCAAACTGGACGCTCCAAAAACACAAGATGTCGGACTCCCGTTACGCTGCCGGTTAGCTGCCCGGTTGGCGTACCGGGAAGCGCCTCTACCGCGAAAAATCACAATTTTCTTTTTTTTTCTTTTGCCCCGCGGGGCACTTTAATATCCCCCTCATCAATCCTAGGGGGTCAGGAGGGGTCTACCTTGCCCCCTTTCCTTCATTTCCCCCTTCGTTTTTCACCACCTCTTGTCTCTCGATCCTACCGAGAGCCAAGATGGCGGCCGCTCCGGACTGTTTACAATGTTGACAGCCAATCAGCTTCTCCTCAGACTCCCGTTACGCTGCCGGTTAGCTGCCCAGTTAGCTGCCCGGTTCGCGTACCGGGACGCGCCTCTACGGCGAAAAATTGCATTTTTTTTTTGCCCCGCGGGCCACTTTAATATCCCCCTCATCAATCCTAGGGGGTCAGAAGAGGTCTACCTTGCCCCCTTTCCTTCATTTCCCCCTTCGTTTTGGCCTCCTCTTGTCTCTTGATCCTACCGAGAGACAAGATGGTGGCCACTCCGGACTGTTTAGAATGTTGACAGACACCGGACAGCCAATCAGCTTCGCTTTGCAAAGCTCTGTTACGCGAATAGTACGCGAACTAGTCCGCTATCTAGGACGCTGTCACAGATATATCTGTTTTTTAAAACATTAATTTCTCAAAATCCACTGGAGCACATATATTGAGACCCAGCAAAGGCACATCGGGCTAACAGTCCCTACAATTTTGCCAAGTTTCGTGTAAATCCATTCAGCCGTTCGAGCTAAAAGTGAGGCCAAACGCCCTATGGAAAAATGAATGGGAAAAACGCGTTTTGGGACCCCCCTTTTTTCTCGGCCCCCCCTTGACGAAACCCCCCCAAATTTTCAGGGGCTGATCAGAAACAAAATGTGCCATTTTCCTGAAAATTTCAGCCGATTCCGTCCACAAACGCCAAAGTTATTAGACATAGAATTTTCAAAAGTTCCATAGAGAAAAAATCCTAACTATATATACCTACTGGCGACCGCCAGTAGGTAATATATATATATATATATATATATATATATATATATATATATATATATATATATTCACCAAACAAATCGCCCACAATGGAAGAACCTACAACAGGTAGGTATATCTCCAATATGTTTATTCGAAAGTTGCCGAAAAAAGCAAAGCAAACTGCTGCCACTGAAATTGTCAATTACATCTCGGGCACCATGCCAACTCCAAAGCCGGGCATCACGGAGGCGCAGGCCGCAATCTTCCAATCGTCACAACTCCGGTTCCCGGGTCCGATCTGGACTCTAGTTGCAGTTTTTGCCTCCCCAGTGGTTCGTCTTCACAAAGACATATATAAAAGTCAGGATAGTCTGCAGGATATATGCGGGAGGTTAGGAGGGTCTCGGGAGTAAGCATGGGCGAATTTTGCGAATCTGGCATTCGCAAATTTGCGTATTTGCGAACTCTCAATCCGCAAAATCCGCGAATTCTCGCGAATTTGCGGATTTTTTTGTTTTTATAGTGTTCGCAAGGATTTCTGCCAGTTCGCGAGGATTTTGTACCAGTTCGCAATTGCGAACTTACTTGTCGGCACACAACGGTCGCGACTATGTTGTTTCTACATCTGGTTCATCATCACAGGTTCACAGCACCCTTTGTTTCAACACTGCCCCCCTCTGTTTCACCCATGCCACCCTCTGGTTTATCAATGCCACCCTCTGGTTCATCATCATCACTGTAGATTATGGGGGGGAAAAAGCAAGCACACCTGCCCTGCTTCAACTGACATGAATTAATTTGGGGTTGATTTATTAATGTGTCACTGTTTTAAAATTCCAGTCTGGCACCTGCTTCCTTATCTGTCATTTGCTTTCTGTTGCAGTGCAATTTTTTTTCCAGGACCTTTGTGGCCTACTTGTAGCTATTCTATGATCCGGCTGTGAGGGTCAGAGCAGGGTCATACAATTGTTGCAACTAGCAACTGAACTCTGGAGGGGCCCCAGTCAGGAAGCACTAAAGGGAATGGTTACTGATGATGAATTTGAACTTTTGCACCTGCTGAGTGCTTTCAGTTTAGCAAAACTCGTTTTTCTGCAGAACAGCAAATGCAATGCCCCAAACAAACTTACTTGTGAAAGTTGATTTCTAATCCAAAAGTGATCCAAAGAAAGTCAAAAGGCCTCAAATCAAAAAAAGGGCAGGCAAATGTCAACCTGAGGAGTTATTCTGATAAAAATCATCATTTTCAGAAGGTCTATGCTGCTTGCTAGTGGATTTCTTGTGCAGAATTGCAAATTTTGTAATTTCCGAGTGCAAGATTGTTGCTGCCCGCCGCACCTACATGTTCGCAATTGCGAACTTACGCCGCACGCCGCAAAATTGTATCACCAAGAAAAAAAATCCGCTGCATGCGAATTTTCGGTAAATTCGCGAGCGTTCGCAAATCGCGAATTTACCGAAAATCCGCAAAATCGGCGAGCGGAACGGATTTTCCGCCCATGCTTACTCGGGAGCCATGTGCTCCCGTGGCCATCTTGGTTGCGCGCGAAGCTCCTCCTCCTACTATTACTTCAAATATCACTTTTCTTCCCTGCTCTGTCTACATAGGTGCTATGCTCTCTTGAGAGGTGTGGTCTGTGGTCACTCTTTCATCCGGAGGGCTCAAGGGGCATACTGGGCTGGCAGCTGCAGTTTTCGGTACGCACGAAGGCTGCTGGTTTCAACATAAGATGGTTTGGTCAGGGAGGGCTCAGGGTAAGAGGCTTGCTGTCGGCAGTGGTGAAGCAAATTCCAAGGGAGCTTCCATCTCTGGTTCCATTGATTTTGCATCTTGGAGGCAATAATTTGGCACAATTGGGGCAGAGAGATCTGTTTGAGGCTATCGCTGCGGCGGTCATGTGGCTTGTCAAACGTTTTCCAGATGCTTTCATCGTGTGGTCTCTTATAGTTCCCCGAGGCAGTCCTGGCATGGGGGGCATTCTGTGCGGGCACTGAAGGAGTCTGCCAAGCTCCTGAACAAATGGCTTTCCTGGTCGCTGAGATTACGTTGGATTGTATCACACCATGGTTGCATCAAGAGGGCGCAGCTTTTCCTCATGGATGGGGGGCATCTGTCTCCATAGGACAATCCAATGTTCGTTGGTAATCTGTTCGCTTTCGCTTGTCAATGCATATCTCAGTCTGGGATGGGGGGCCAGATGGTCAGTAAACCATGTTTAGGAAGATGCCGCATGCAGGCTTGTGAATCACTGATTGCCGTACCCGGCCCAGGATGAATAGATGCCAGTACTGACCCTGACTCGGTATCAAGAACTCATGCGTACAAGCTACTGAGACACCTCACAAATTTGAGCTTTGGCTCAAGAATATATGCAGGACAGTTGCGTGTGAATCGCGACCCAGTGTATTTTGAGTACTGTATTACTTGTCAGAAAATAACACAGGATTTTTGCCCTGAGGAAGCCTATAACCGGGCAAAATGCATTGGCAGTACACAACTGTATTTTTCACAGAAGAATTTGAATAAAGATTCAAAGTATCAATGGAAGGACCTCTCTGTTTCTCATTTCCTGTCATACACTGACCTTACTCGCGTTCTTTTGTAATGTTGCCTCTTGATTGTGTGTGAATATGGTCGGTAAACCCTGCTGGCCTGGGTGGGGTGAGTTCATGGTTGGCACAGTTTTACAGGTCACCATTGCAAGTCTCCACGTCATACATTCATAACAGCTTTCTCTCTGTGACCTCAAAGGGGTGTGCTTGCAGCCTTCTGTATAGAAGCGGCCAGTGGTGGAGTTGAGATGGTCGCATAGTTCAGCACATATGCGGTGGTGCTCTTGAGACACAGGCCTTTTTGGGTTTGGATGGTGCAGGCTGTGCCATTGGGAACAAGGCATGGCCTGATTGCACGGGCTGGCTCTGCGATGGATGCAGGAATGCTTGAGGCCCAAGTGTTCTGGGGTGAGTGATGGGGAAATACTGGCACCCTCTCAGGAGCAAATGAATGAAACTCACCACACATAGCAGGTTTGCTCAGAAACAGAGTGAAATGTATTTATTGGTACCAAAAGCATGCATCATTCCTAATTAGCAAGGAAGAAGTCAGATCTGCCACCTTAGGGGATCTCAGACTGCTTCTTCCTAGAGTGGCTGGTTTCTGGGTGCTATATAGTTCAGTAATGCCATGTCAGCGGAACTAGAATATGGCACCATGCCAAATATGATTAACATGGATGTGCAATGCCTGCACCATGCAAATTATAAACAGCCAAATATGGGCAGACCAGAAAGGCTGGCTCGGCACTGTGTAAGCAACTTGCACAACCAGATAAGAAAACTTATGATGACGTCAGGACAAGGAGAGTGACCTTTAAGGCTGATTCAGAATAGCTGCTGGAAGCTTTTCCAGGCAAGGTCAGATAGGAAGCCCTTTGGAGGACTGGGCCTCATGTTAGTGTGAGTGCATGAATATGAATTTAAATGGATATACATATATATTTTGCAACAGCGAGCAGGTCTTCCACATTTGATTTAAGATCCACTAGCTCAGAGGAGCCTCTTTATGAGGATTTTACACATAGCAGGAAGACCCTTCATGGTGCAGGGCTGATCTGGGGACGAGGCAACCATGAACTCATGAAAAACTAATTTTTGGGTGGTAGAGGGGTTAGCTGACTCGATGTATAGTTGAGTCTGTTAAGAATTTCATGACATAAGTTGTAAACTCATCTAAACTTTCTTTTGGATTGTACAGCGATTAGCGGTTTTTACCAAATATTGCGTATGAATAAATACGGGCTGAGATGTCTTCAGTCTCTAACCAAATGAAGTACGGCACCAACTGAGTTATTTTAAGAGGTGCTCATGATGGGGGCATGCGGGCTGGGGCTCATGAGGTTGGCAGGAGGGACTCGACTTGTCTCTCACATAGAGACATACCCCAGGAAGTTCCTGAGTTTTTTCCTATTATGAAACAGAGTTTCTGTTTTATAATCCCACTCTATTAATTGACATTACTACTACATCATTTCTTCTACAATTTCATGTACAGTGTCACCCTTTTTAATGTCTCTGGTTGGTTTGAGTTGTAGCGAAAGGCGGTCGTTCGCTGCTCTTTTGGGGACATGAAATCAAGTTGAAATTAGAACACCTAATAGAGCACTTGACTGACGTCTTTGAGTATTTTTTAGAAAAACAGGATGTTCTGCGATAGTTAAGGTGCGGGCCCTAGGCACATTTCTTTTTAAACAGCCAGAAAACACTCCATTGGGGGGGCAAAATGGTAAAATGCTTCCTAAATTCAGTGGGGGCACCCACAAAAGTAAAGTGGGGGGTCGAGGGGTAGAGGCAGGGATGGGTAATAAGAATAATCATTTTTTTAAAAATACCTGTCACCAACGGACGCCTCTGTAGTTCTCTGCTCCCAGCGGTCACTGCGAAAAGCACAAGCTATGCGCCCAATCAAGACGCTGCTCTCATGCTATACCTAGCATCAGAGCAGCACCAGGATTGGTCTGAGCAGCCTGGCCTGCAACTCAGACAGTGCATGGAAGTCTGTGTTGTTTCTCCAACCCGGCTGTGCAACACACCTGGGTTGGAGAAATAGAAGTGCGCATGTCGGTTTGGCCGGCCTAAGATGGCCAGCTAAACTTACATGTGCACTTTACAGTGCCCATCACTCCTCCCCCGGCCAAGGCCCAGCTCCATCCACCCTTCACTGGCATCTGCTCAGTCAGTCACAGAAAAATAAAATGATATTATTGTATTATCATTTTATTTTTCCGTGACTGACTTTGACCAGTGGGGCGACCGTCCTCCTCCATTAAGGAGAAGCCTCCCCTGCCTATATTACGCAGCGGTGTGTGGCGCGAACTTTAGAGCAGAGAGGAAGTTGTCTTTGTTGATTTATTGTCTGGGGCAGAGGTAGAAGAAAAATAAGAGAAAAATGTAATCTCTTTTGACAAAATTAGAGAATCTTCACAGTTCAACGAGTAATCAAGAGACACTATACAAGAACATACGTTGCTCTTAATGAACACCAATCTGAGTTGTTGTCTTCTTTCAGAAATGAACGACTCTCAAATGTACAACATATGTGTAAGAGATTCTGCCCTGAATTTTCTGTGAATTTGGTCTGCTGTCTCCAGAGCTCGCCCAATGGAAGAAACAAATATCGAAGCCTGATTATTTTGGGTGTCACAGCTCGTCATAGTGGCAGTGGCAGATAATTCCAAACTTTCCTGGAATCGAAGACAATTGTCACCTCAATGTGTTGTAGTACAGAGGATGAAAGAAAGTAAACCTGTAATCAATCTCAATTGAAAAAGCAGAGCCGACATGACGTTTGGCCCTGGACACTGTTTGGCCCTGGGCACTGTTTGAGTGACAACTTGTAAATGTTTTGACACTCCTTCATGTTCTATCATTATATTTATGCGAAGTGGAGATAACACAGCTTATCCAGCTTATTAATTGTTGATATTCCTTCTATCGTGGGATCCATGCACAAAGCTTTGATATGTGTTATCTACCTAACTTGGCTCACATTATTAGTACTTAAATACAGTGATTCTATCTGAATGATTGATAAAGATGCGGAATCGTCTTTGATCTTTAGACTTCACAATTTCAAAGAGTTCAGCCCACTGGAATTCAATGTAGATTTTCTTATTCTCCAAAATACTGTGCATGTGTTTTTTAGGGTTGAGCCTGTGAGAACATGTGCTAGCTCATGCTTCTAGCTTGCGAGTCACCGTTGTTAAGAAAAAGGGCTCGGAGCCCGCCCATTGCTTACCACTTGTTGTTTTGTGTGGCACTCTTCTTTACAGCCTCGTAATTTGGCAAAGCAGGCCTAACATAATTTCTGTTCCTCTCTAAGGAGCAGGGACCAAGCACTGATTCATAAACTTAATCAGTGCCCATCCACTTCTTACGACGTGACTGCAGTACTATTTTGTTCTGTTTAACTTTTAGTGTCATGGAAACAGAAGGCGTGTGACTCGCAAAGACGTGCCCAGCAGGACAAACACAATTGCAAAGATTTATTTTTTATAATTTACTTTCTTTTATTTTGACAAGTCTTCTTCTTTTCTCACTTTGCATTCATGTTTTCTTCTGTTTTTGCTCCAGATCGCTGCTCTCAAAAGATGAGGATTATGTTATTGCAAAGCCACATCGTTTCTTTCTTATGTGTAATTTCTGAAATTATGCTTTAACATATAATCGTGCAGTGCACCCACTCCACCCTAATCCTATCTGCCCCACTCGAATCTGCGCAAATCAGATCCATTCCACCCCACCTCACTTCACACTAATCTGCCCCACTCAATTCAATCCAATCCACTCCATTCCAAATAACTCATCCCAATTCAATCCACTCCAGTCCACCACACTGCAATCCTCCCAACCCACCCTACTCCAATCTGCCCCATCCGATTTGCCCCACTCAAATCCAAAACAATCTGCCCCACTCTAATTCAAAACAATCTACCCCACTCCAATCTTCCACACTCAATATGCCCCACTCAATCTAAAACAATCTGCCCCACTCCAACACAATGTGCCTCACTCCAGTCTGGCCCACTAAAATCCACTCCAATTCAAAACAATCTGCCTCACTCCAGTCTGCCCCAATCCAATACTCCCCACTTCAATCCAAAATGATCTGCCCCACTCTAAACCATCCCACTTCAATCCAAAACAACCTGCCCCACTCCAATCCATCCCACTCAAATCTGCCCCAAACCAGTCCAATACAATCTTTCTACTCCAGTCTAAAACAACCAGCTCCACATCAATCCATCCCAATCCAATCTGTCCCACTCTAATCCAAAACAATCTGCCCCACTCCAATCCAAAAACTCTGCCCACTCCAATCTACCCCAGTCCAACCCACCCACTCCAATATGCCCCAAATCAATTCACCCCACTGCAATCTAATTGATCCACTCAATCCCAATTCACCCCACTCCATCCCAGTTCACAGCACTCCAATCCACCACAATCCGCCCCAATCCAATCCAATCCACCCCACACCAATCCAATCTATCCCAATCCAATCCATTCAAACTCACCCCAATCCAATCCACCTCTTCCCAATCCAATCCACCCCACTCCCTTCCCAATCCACCCCACTCCAATCGAATCCACCCACTCCAACCAAAAACAATCTTCCCCACTCCAATCCAAATCAACCTGCACCACTCAATCCAAAACAATCTTCCCCACTCCAGTCCAAAGCAATCTGCCCCACTCCTATTCAAAACAACCCACCCCAATCCAGTATGCCCCAACCGAATCCAAAACAATCTTCCCCACTCTAATCTACCCCACTACAATTCAAAACAATGTGCACACTCCAATCAACTCCACTCCAATCCAAAACAATCTTCCCACTCCAATCTGCTTCACACCAGCCAGCCACACGCCAGTCCTAAACAGTCTGCCCCACTCCAATCCAAAACAATCTACCCCACTCCAATCCACTCTAATACAGCCTCTCCAATCTGCCCGCTCCAATCCACTACATTCAATCCACTGCACCCCAATTCAGCCCACGTCACTACAATCCATTCCATCTCATTTTAGGCAAATCCAATCTACTCCACTCCAATCCACCCCACCAAACTCCAATCCATCCCACCTCAATCCAATCCACCTCAATCCAATTCACACCACCCCAATCCAGTTCACCTCACCCAATCCAGTCTACCTCAACCCGATCCACTCCAATCCAAAGCACCCCACTCAATAAAGGTCACCTCACTCCAATCCACCCTGCTGCAATCCAATCTACTCCACTCCAATCCACGATAATCCAATTCACCCCACTCCAATTCATCCCTCTCCATTTCACCCCATTCCATTCCACCTCCCTCTATTCCCCACTCCAGTCCACCTCACTCCAATCCACCCCACTCCACCCCAGTCTACCCCACCCCAACCCAACCCAATACAATCCACCCCACTGCAAGCTAACCCACACCATCCAGTCACTCCACTGCAGTCCAATCCACACAACTCTATGCCAATACACCCCACTCTACCCTAATCCAATCCACCCAGTTCAGTCCACCCCACTCAATCCAATCCATCCAGCCTACCCCACTCCATTCCAATCCACTCCACTCCAGTTAATTCCAAACCATCTCACTCCAATTGAATCCACCCACTCCAATCTAATCCACCTCACCCCATTTCAATCCACCCCACTCCAATTGAATCCATACCATTCAGTTCACCCACTCCACTCCACCCCACTCAATCCAATTCACTCTAACCCAATCAAACCCACCCCAATCTACTCCAATCCACCCCTCTACCTTAATTCACTCCAATCAACTCCGCCCTATTCCACCCCACTTCACTCCACTCTATGCCACTCCAGTCTATGCCACTGCACTCTACGCCACTCCACTGTAAAACACTCTCTGCAACTGAACCACTGAACTCTACTCCCCTCTACTCAACTCTAGGACACTTATTCCAACAAATCCAGTCCACGCCACTCTACTCCCCCGAATCCACTCTAGGACTTTCCGCACCACTAACTTTAGCCATGTTGAACAGCATCCACACTAGTGCACATCATGGCAAATACACATTGCTAAAGCCAATGGCTCTTGTACAGGGGAGACCTATTCGCTTTGCCAATGCTTGTTTTTTTATCGGCTCATTGGGAATTTAGTTTTATTTATAAAGTGGCTGTGTGTCCAATGTATTTGCTTGGCATTTATAGATTTGCACTGGTTCCTAAGTGATGGAGTAAAGTAGTAAACCAGTTTTGAGCATACCTGCGTGGCTTTTCACGGCCTTGTAAATATGGCCCCTTTCATGCATTACTCTGTGTTGAAGTGGCATTCCATGGGTGTTGCTGTGGGTGTTCCCACTCAACATCCATGGAATATGATGCCTTTCCAGATTTACAAGGTTTCATAAACCTGGGAATGTGTCAGATTCCTACGCCTCCCCAGGAGAAGCATAAGGGAGGCGCAGCAAGGAGAAATACCTTTATTTCTCCCTGTTTTTACTTTTTGTATGTATACAGCATTCTGCAATACACATAGAGGAAAACACCTCTTGTGATTGTTTTTTTGCAGGAATGTCTCCCTTCCTGCACAAAAACAATCACCCCTACAATGCAGACACCCTTGCACCATGGCACAAGGATGCTTGCGTTGGTGCATGGCAGCCCATTGTGCGTCAGTGTAGGGGAAAGGTACAGGAATGAGCAGTTTCTCCTATGTACTGCACATACCTGCCCTTTTCTTCTGATGCAGGACAGCGTGCAAAGATTACTTGTGGCGCTGCCCTGCGCCAAAACCTCGTAACTGAGGCCTAGAGGGCCTCATTTACAATATTTCTACACACAGCAGTGCAGCAAGCCTTCCTGCTGTACTGCCGTGCATCAAAAGTTAAGGGCAGGAATGCGCTGTATCTACAGAGAAGGCTTGGTTCTTGTAACATTCTTATTTGAATGTGGGAGGCTTCAGTAGAAGTGATTATGCATTTCTCAAACCCTGTAAAGCACCAGGGTTTTCCAGTTTTCCAGTCTGTTAGGTTGGAGAGAGGTCCTGCAGGACTTTGCGCGTGGTGCAAGCCATTTTAAATTGAGCTCTAGCTTCAATGGGGAGCTATTGAAGGGTTGGCAGTATGGGAGTGATGTGGTCAAATTTCTTGTGGTCTGTAATAAAACGACCCATGCATGTGGAACTGCTCCCAGAGCCTATAACCATACAACACTGCACTGTCTTCAGTAACACGTCAGCAGGGGCGGCTCTAGGCTCATGGCGGCCCTGGGCAGGGAGCGTAGGTAGGGGGCCCTGGAAGAGGGGGTCCGGGCGGGGCGGAGCGCGGAGGCCAGTGAAGAGGAGGGGGGGGGGGGGTGGGGGGGGGGGGGGGGGTCAGTGTGTTTGGAAGTGGAACAGAGCCGGAGGCCACCAAATCCCTGCCAGGGGCCGCCACGCAAATATGTATCCATCATCAGAGGATTATTATATTAAGGATATATATTGGGATGGTGGCCCCTGGGATTTGGTGGCCCTGTGCAGGTGCACAGCTTGCACATGCCTAAGGCCACCCCTGACGTCATGGGGAAGAATGAAGCAGGAAGGGCCTCGGGAATCTTCAACGACTAACATCCCTCTCTGTGAAATTCTGTTCATCCTCCAGCTTGTGTACCATCCAAACGCAAGGGATCCTAAATGTATTCCTACCACCACACAATAAAGCACGGCAGAGGCACTACAGATGCACTCCATGCTCACCATAACCTCCTCACATGCCCCCTGCAACCTAGCCTAAACCCCCTAGCCTAACTGTCCAAAGATAGCCGGTCTTACATAAAAGGCAGCCACTATATGCTGCTGCACAGAATTCGATATAAACTAGGCTTACAGTATGCAAGACTCCATTAAGGAGGCTCACACATGGCAGAGGTCCAAATTCTGGCAGTCAGAAAGCAACAACACCGAGTTTTCACTGGTTAGAACTCGTTGTCTTACCAGGGGCTAGCTGATTTGCTTTGTGTGGTCTTTAGGTGTCTGCATATGGCTCAGAACACAGTGTAAACACAAATGGCTTACAAAAGTATAAGCACCCAGCTCCCCACGGGGTCATGAAACAATTTGACCTCCTTGCAACATTTCCGTAGCACAGAAACAAGGTTTCAAATTCATCACCAGCCAGATTTATCAAGACTGTGCACTGGTGCAGTGTCAAAAAATTGGGTGCAAATTGGTGAAAATTCTTGAATCAGGATTTAATTTCCAGCACAAATCTTGATTTGCATTGGAAAGTAGCAGTAAAGTAACGCAAAGTAGCTCAAGGTAGTACAAAGCACTACTTTATATCAAGGGGCTGTTCCATGTGTGGGACATGCATGTTCTCATGGAACCAACCACCCATGAGTTACTAGTCAAAGCCCTATACACTGAAAAAGATAGACAAGGCTTTGCACCCAAAATGTATGCCTCCGCAAGGCCGGCATAACATTTGAGGAAAGTTTTCTCAAAGCTTTTTTAACTTTCCATGTGCTGCAATGCACAGCACACATACAAAGTTAGATATGTTTTAAAATATGTCTATGCATAGTATTTGTACTAGAGGAGTACCCTTTCAGTACAAAACCAATATTAGGCACACACCCTTGCACCAAGGTGCAAGGTGTAAGGCAGCCTAAATTGAATCAGCACAGAGGTTAACAGCAGCATCACCACATCTTTGCCGATATGACATTGTTCTGCTCTCTTCCTTTCAACTTTGGTTGGTGTCCTGCGTTGCTTCACTTCTATGTAAATCTGACCCCAACTAATCCTCATTGAGCAGGTAATACTGACCTTGAGGTGCCTCTCGGTGAAAGGCAAGGAGGGTGTTTCCTGTACTATGAAGTCAAAGGAGAGGCACAAAGTGAATGAAGAAGTATGACTTCTGCCCAGGGTGTCTGCTACTTGAAAGAAATGTAAATGTCTGCAACTGGTTCATCGGCACATCTAAGGTGGCTTGGGAGACACTATATGGCTTTAATTGATTGAATCATTAGAGGTTTTACAGTAACAAAGATTTATTCTTTTTGTGAGGAATGTATGGTTGTTACCAGCTGTGTTCTGGAGTGTGTCTTTCTAATGGAAACGTTTGAACAAGTATTGGTAAAGCCAAATTGTTTTGCCTTTGAGACATATTGGTTTTGCCAAAGCCATGTAGCCAAGCTGTACAGCCTCACCAAGATGCTGTGAAGCATTGCAACATGGTAAAAAAAAAAGCTCCAATAACACGGCCACTGCATAATTTTGCAAGGGCACACGCTTTCTTACACTGCATGCTTACAAAACGACACAGTGGTATTTTTACTTTTTATTTACCGATCTCCGATGGGTCAGTAAATTAAAAAAAAAAAGAAATGGAAGTAGAGGAAGCATGCATCTAAGGTGGAAGGGCAAGCAGCGATTTGCTCCCTTCCCTTGCAAATGAATAATTTAAAAAAAAGACTGCACTTGGGAGTTTGGGGCCTCAATGTGCAGTGGGTGGGTGGGAGAGGGTCAGCCACAGGGAACTGGAGGGTGGCAGTGGAGAATTGGCATGTAGGAGGGAAAGCAGCTCTGGACGAAGAGAAGCAGGCACATGTTGAGGGAAGCAGCACTCGTGGAGAAGTACACAAGCAAGAAAGCAATGCAGGGGTGGGAGAAGCGCATGAGGCAAATGCAACATGGAGGAGGCCGAAAGACAGAACACATGTGAGAGAAAGCAACACAGAGTGCGGCAGAGGTGGGGGAGAAGAGAAGTCCACAACGCAGACAGCTGGAAAATACATACATTCTCAGGGAGTGCTTAACCAAAACGAAAAAAAGTAGTCTCTGAAAAGTATGCAGTGGAAGGAGGCCATGTGTTAGTGGAGGTACAAGCACAAGAAGAGTAATGAAAGCTCATAAAAGCTAACAAATAGAAAGCAAGCAAATGAGAGGGACAATAAGTCCAACCAATGGTAAGCAGTGGGAGGGCTCTAAGCCCACTGTAAGCAGACAATAGGTCTTTTCGCAAAACAAACAGCTTGTGGTGTCTGGTAGGCGAGACCTAAAAAGGTTTTCACTAGGTACATTCTGATTACATAGTACTACAAATATTTTGAATGCAAATGTTTAATCTTAAGCACTAAAGAGCAAATTTACAAGTCCCTTTGCGACACATTTATGCCGCAGTTGCGTCACTTCTGTGACGCAGCGGCCACGTAAATCATGCCCCATGTTGCGCCGTATTTACAACGTGACACATCTAGGGAGATGCGTCACTAGATGCGTCACGTTGTAAAGCCCTGCGCCACATGAAACCTGGTCAGGTTTCATGTGGGCGTTCCAGCGCATGGTGGGCGTTCCCTCACAGGTACGCCTCGTAAAAGTGACGCAGTGAAACCTACAAGATTTCACTGAGTCACTTTTACGGCCATGCTGCGTCAAAACCCTGCACCTGCTTCAAGCAGGCGTAAGGATTGACGCAGCATGTTAGGCATAGGGCACCCCCGACCCTTGCTGGAGCCGCGTTGCGCTTGCGACGCGACTCCAGCAATGCTCCGCATTTCCACCGGGGGATGCGACAAGCATCTGCCCATCCGTGCGCCACCACTGATGCGCGCATTGTAAATGCGGCGCGCCGTGGCGCGCGGATGGGTGGTTTTGCGGGTCGCAGGTGTTCTGGCGCATCCCTGCTGATTTGCAGAGATGCGCCAGACCTTGTAAATGTGCCCCTACATCTTTTTTGCACATTTTGTAACAGCAATTCTTATACTGTATGTAATGCAATTTTAAAATAATTATAAATATTCAGACTGTATTAACTCGCAATCTGCGACCTCATAGCACTATAAATCCACATGGAACTATTGCTCAGTGCACCAACCAGGATGCCATTCTGCGACTGACTGGTTACACTCAGACATTTGCGTTTATCACATTAACCGCATGAGGTTTCATAACCTAAAAAAGTGCACTCCCTACAGATTACTTTAACTTGCGTTTATTGTCTGTTACATTTTACTTGTATTTACTGAAGGAGAAAATGTAACAAAATAGTTGCAGAGTATTTTGTTGTTTTGAACTGCTTCCCTGCCTTCCTACCCCCATTGCACTCAGGATCACAGTTTCCTTGTCATACTTGTTTATGCACTTCAACACCTGCCCTGTGGCTCAAACTCCTCAACTATTACTTCAAGGAAAGAAACACTAGTGCCCAGCGATCCCTACTGTGTCCTGTTGCCAACACTGAGGTTCACCAAATCTTGATGTGCTGGCAAAGCCCTGCAGATGAGGCTGACTACGATAGACGAGATGTGCCAGCTCACAGAATACTCCTAACTTAGCAGCACTCATGCTCCACAGAATCACAAAAGCTAGAGGCCACACTAGCTCATTCGCCAAAGTGCCAAGGCCTAGAGGTGGGCAAGCCACCGAAAGCTCGCGCCAGTCTTGAACCAGATGTTTAGCTCTGGCTCGACTCGAGGTCCTCATCAACCCTCGAGCCCAGAACGAGCTGAGCTTTAATGTGGCTTCTGCCTGCCACATACCTATAACCTCAAGCGCCAAGGATGGAAGACAACGGATTCACATTTGATGTAAAACAGGAGAACGAGATAGCCATCTAGTGGCTGGGATGAGAAGCTAGAAAATCTGTCCCAGGTTCCCTACTTGATTTCGTCAACTATTTCATTTCTCTGAGTCCCCTTTTTAATGACACAATAGAGCACCTTCAAATTGCTAAGTTCAGGGCGTGCACCAATGCTTCTCAAGGGGTGGGCGAGCAACTGAATGCTCGAGCCAGGTTTAAGCCTGAAGCCTGTCTCTGGCTCAGCTCGATGCCCTGTTGGTACCTCAAGCCCATAGCTACTTGCAAAAATGTTCCAAGGGCCCAAAAAGTATGGTCTGTGATGTGATCAAATCCATGATCCCAGGTGATGGTGAAGGGGAAGCGAAGCATGTGCATAGTGTGCACAGTGAGTCATGGAGTTATTTTAAGGGTTACATTGCTGTATCTGAGCTGCTATCCCTCTACGGCATGCTGGGTTAAGGCTTCCCTGCTTGCTATTGCTACCTTTGGTGAGTCAAGCGCGCAGAAGTAACTTGATTATTGAATTGGAATTAAATAGAATGACATTCTCCTTTTGCCTTTAGTCTTATCTGTAAGCATTAGGATTGCTTATTAACCGGGATCAAACTTTGGATCAATCCTGGCTTCCTCACTCGGCCAAATTGTGTGAAATTAAACTATTGTTTTATTTCATGTTGCCATGTCTTTCTTTATCACCACATACGAGAGCACCTTGAAATATATTAATTTAGAATGTGCGCTGTAGAAAACCTCATGTTTGATTTGATAAACTGTAATGTTGTGTATAATAATCACTTAGGCCGCATGGAGTTTTCACATGACAACTGACTTACCTCTTGGTTCACTAATGGCATTTTGACAGGACGGGAAAGGTATAAATGTTTACAAATTCAGGTTTGAGAACAATCCCTTACGCTCCAATCCTTCAATTTGTCGAAGAAATCACTGCACTCACGGGGGGGCGCTTCCAAACTTTATTCAGCAACCAAAGAAACAAACGTTTCAGCGTAAAGCCTTCCTCTGTGGATTTCTTCGACAAATTGAAGGATTGGAGCGTAAATAAAATAAACCAGCACCCCCCTATGAGTAACGGAGCGTTTATTTTTTATATATATATATATATATATATATATATATTGCAGTACTCCATCCACCAGTAATCCAATGACACACAACGGATTAGGATAGACACGCGGACCCAATTTTTTTTTTGTGCTTATTTATTCAATATTTTTGCCCTGCATCCCATGCCGCCATATATATATATTAAAGTTTATTGAATAAAGAGAAGAAAGACAGTTAACACCATGACCAGGAATGACAGTACATATAACATCTTTCAGATCGCAAACTATCAAGACCATAAGATATAGTAAGTCCCATATGGCATGTTTCTGTAGACATCATAATGCCTGGTGGCAGACGCTGTTACATTGAAATTCAACAACAGCATTTTCCCCCACAGCATGACCCCCTCCAGTGCCAATGTGTAACATACATATCGCTATTCGTCCTAACCTCTTTTGTCCTCAGTCATCGTTCCCCGGATGCCCTATGGCGCATCACTACTGTTTCCTGCCAAGTCATTGGATTCTGCTATTGTTTCTTTACGGAGAAGGTATGATTGATAGGGACCCCAGTAACTCTGGGCCTACATGTGGGGGAGGGGGGGGTAATTTGTTATATGTATCTGCTTGTGTATTACAATAAATCATGTCTTAAAGCCAACCTTTTTCTGTCTGTGACGAGACCCCTGCCCATCTCATGGCCACACACCGTTTGGATAAGAGGAGGCCAATGCATATTAAGGGACGCACAGTTTTCTCCACACTTAAGTCCCATCCCAGCAACACCATCCTAGAATCTGGCTCTAAATCAGCACTTAAGATAGTCCCAAGCTCTTGGAATATTGCTTGCCAGAGTCCCTCTATCCTGGGGCATTAGCAGGCTAGATTAAAAAAACCTGCTTCCTCGCTCCCACATCTCAGGCACTTTGAATCCTCTTGCAACCCGTATATGCACTGCCTCCCTGGTGTGTAATAGGCTCTATGTAAACATTTATAATGGATGAGTCTATGTCTCCCATTCAGAGAGACAGTCTTTGTACGGCACAGGAGTATTGCCACTCTTCGTTGCTCAGTGGGGCACCCAAATCTCTGGTCCAGTCTAGCCTGACTTTCAACACTCCCGCCCGGCGGGTTTCCTGCATGTGTGTGTAGAACCTAGTGATCAGCTTGAGGGGCGCGTCTGACTTTATGAGTGTGGTTAGGCCCTCATGACTTGCGGTTCTATTATATCTTTCCCTAGAAGGGTCTTCCAGGCGTGCCTAGCCCTGTCGCAGTGATACTCCACCCTACCCGGCAAGTGTGACTCTTCACCTTGAAGTGTTTCTCAGCTACATAATGTCCCATTCTTAAAGAAGTCACCCATTTTCCGGATCCTTAACATCAGTAAGGCTTGCCTAGCCCCTCCCTCTTGGCCCAATGGAAACCATAAACCCCAGTGCAGAGGGACTTCCGGCGATTACAATAGAGCCCCCGCTTGCATATGCAATAACACTTGCATACTTGCGTTGTGGTGGCTACCTAGTCAAAGACCTGCTGCCCGCTGGATGCCTGCTGGAAGAGCATCTGAGGCAGCGTGAGTGGGTCACCAGCATCCTTCTCTAGATATAAATAAGGGGTGACGTGTGGGGCCGTGTAACCAGTAGTGCGCAAACACACTCTGTGCAGCTCTGTAATATTTTTCCAATTCAGGGGCGCCCAATCCCCCTAGATGGTAAGGTAATGTGAGTGAGTCCCACCGTATTCAGCGCTAACCTAACCAGTTGCGAGCGCAGTTGCTAAAACAGTGTGAGCGGCAGCGAGATTGGTATATCTTGGAATAAAAATATAAATCCTGGTTAAACGACCATTTTCATCAGGGCCACACGTCCCATCCGGGACAGCGGAAGCCCGTTGCTGTTATCATATTTTTACATGCTTTATAATGAAGGTGCTTCTAATGAGAAGTGGTGCTGGACACCTTTGCTTCTTTTCCTTTTATTTCAGTTAATGTGTAGATAAATAGTTGCTGGTTTAACAGCTTTCTGAATGTCACTGCTAAGTCAAGTAAACAGCACCCCATGAGGCCGCCTGCAAAGGTCTGGGGGCCACATTAGGCCCATCGGCTCTACTTTAGTCTCCCTCATCAAGCCCATAACCACCCAAACTTTCCAGAGCCTTCTGTCAGCCGCCCTCCCTCTACCCAGGAACACTGATGTTACCACTAGAGCTTCATACATAGGTAGCGGGGAGCCAGGTTCGAGCCTCAGCATCCGCTCAACATCCTGTGATCCTGGGCAAATTACTTAATCTTCTCCTGGCTCTAAAAAGTGACTGTGCCCTTGTGTAATGTAACTGGTGCCCACGTAGAGCACTTCAGTACCTACAGGTTGAGTTTAGGGTAAATACTGCAGAAATTCACCAACAGGTGAAAACAGCACATTGAAAAGAAAAGACAAAAAGATACCCATTTAGTGGCTGATTTGTAGAGAGTAAAACTTGACAAAAAGAGCAGCAGTCACCCCAAGAGACCAGGCACGCTCTGCAGCCACTCAGCAGTTACACACAGGATCAGCCAGAGCATGTGTGGTACTCATCACAGGCAGGCACAAAGGAGTCTCAGTGCCGGACACCAAGAAGCAGAGTGATTCCTGCTGACAGATTTGTCGGCCATTTTGGGACCGCTAATATGACAGGAGTGGACTCTGAACACAAACAGCCGCGCCGGTGCAGACAGTGTGTGAGGAAGAGGGGCAGCAGCTGCGCTGGCGGCTGCGTCGGTGTAACACAGCCCGGTCTGAGACCGCAGGGGGCAGGGCGAGGTGCCCAGACCAAGCAGCTAACACACAGGCCGCCCTGGCATGGGTATCTGCTGATGCGCGCGCGGACACGGGAGAAGGCCGCGCGCCTCATCTGGGCCCGGCTGCCAGGGGTGTGAGGAGAGATGCCCAGCAGGGGATTGGTGCCAGCCCGGCCTGTGAAGGGCACGTGATGGATGGCTCAGCGACGGAACAGGCCCGCTGTCACGAGGAGCTCTGTTGATGACGAAGGGCCCGGACACCCGAATAATGATGGATGAGGGCAGTGCTGAGAACCCCGTGTGGAGAGGCAAAGAGCGGCTCCGGGGGATGTTACAGGCCAACGGGGTGCCGGCTCCGAGTCCCACAAATAGCAGATGCCGGAGCCTCGCTGAATATAATATGCGCGACCCCTTATGACTGGAATAGTGTACGTGAGACTGGAGCGATAGCTCTGCTATCTGAGGCCTGCTTGAGTCGGGAGAAGTCCCGATTCACACTCGAATGGGTAAAATCCGCGTCATCTGAGAGACACGTTTGAGGCTGTTGTAGGGCGATGACTCTGCAGAATGTAACTTCTTATTAATTTAAGTTACATGTAGGTACATATGGCAATACATATCGTTTTTATTTTGTACAAAGCAGCATTTTTGGTTCTCTGCGAATTTTGGAATGTTTAGAAATGTCTACTAAGGCCATTTTAGAAATGTCTTATAGATTTTGTTACATTTCTATAGAATCAAATGATTTCCTTCCTGAAATTCGAGTGAGAGCAAAAGCTTCAGAAGTAAGGGGGAAGGACCGTGTTCGAAGAGAGGAATGTAGGCTAACAACACCGTTGTCACTTATTGTAATTCCAGCTCGAGTTGCAGATGGGCTGCGGCGTGTGCACTTGCATAGGGAGGTTTGAGGGAATGATGCACGCCCATAACATAAGTGTGGCAGGGTATGCTCAGACGTGAGTCCCTTGCTCACTTTGCTACTGGATTCAAGCAAGCCTGGCTGAAGACGGCTGAAATGCCAGAAACCGGTCCTCGGAAGCTTGTTTCCGGTCCAGGGAAAACATGGCTTGGCAGTTCGGGCTGGACTGTTCCCATGAGGCACAGGGTCAGACTGATTTGCATATAGCCATGTCTGAACTGGGGTGGCAGAGTGGGCTAAAGAACGGTGATGGATTAAACCCAGATCTTTTGACTGGGTGTGAGTGTTTGATTGATTCAGATGCTCCGTCCATCACCACCCCCTTTTGTACCGCACGCCCATAACCTGTCACCCATGAGGTTTCTCTTCTATCCTCTATTAGTGAAGAGCCGAGCACTTGTGTGCGCTTAGGGGCAGAAAGACACCAATGAGGTGCGAGACAATGTATGGGAGGATGCAAACACTCTTGTGCCAGAACACATAGACTGACGAGAGATTTATATGAGGGGCAGATATAATGGTATGAGGGGGCTGAGAGGATATGTGTGTGGGTGGGACGGTTTCCTACACATTTCAACAAGCAGGCTATCCAAGCCTGCGGGAATGTTGAACATAAATAAATGATGTCGTCTGTTTGGTTATTTTTGGCCACAAAGGGAGGCTGTGTTTCTGCAGATCTGTGTATCCTTAGGGATAGGTCTCCTGTGTGAGGCTTAATTCTACCCAATCTGTTTAGCTAAAGGCTCTGAGAGTCTGTATAACAAGCAAGTTGCGTTCTCTGGCAGGAAGCTGTAAGATCTGTGTGCACCCAGTGATAGTTCGTCTGTCTGAGGCATGGCTATGTATGATTTGTGTGATGTAATAAAGTGCTTCTTTCAGTTTTGGGTCTGTGCCACATATGGGGTAGGTCTCTCCTACGAGGAATAAGCATGCACTATCTGTGTATTCCGAAGGATAGCACTGCTATTTCAGACATCAGCCTGTACGACCTTCATAGATCTACTGTCTAAGGCAAGGCATTGGACGATCTCTGTAACTAGAGGTCTAATTCTGCATAACATTTCCAGATGCAGTAAAAATTTGTCTATTCGGAGGGATAGCGCAATTGTTAGATATCTTAGACTAAGATCTCTGTAAACCAAGGGATGTCACTAAAGTCAGTATCTTAAATATGTAAGATTTCTCAAGTATTTTTCTAATGTTGGATGTCCAAGTGAGTAAAGTCTCTAACCTGAAGGGTAGCTCCACTTTTAAAAGCCTGGCCCAGAAAGATAAATCTAATCTAAGTGGTAATTGAGCAGCCCACAGTATTATAAGTACAAAATCAGTTGTATGTGCAGTTTGGCTGTGATGAATAGGACACTTTACCCCGCATACTTTTACTCCGGGTGCCATTACCCACCAGTTTTTACACCTCAAAATCTTTAACAACGCAGAGCTTTACACCGCAAACTATTATAACGCAATTTACTATTCTAACTCCACCGTGGCGTTACTTTGGAGAATGCGCTGTAATAGTTTGCAGTGTAAAACCCTGCATTGTAAAAGATTTTGCGGTGTAAAAACTGCGGGGTAATGGCACTGCGGAGTAACGCTTGCGGGGTAAAGGATGTTTCCCACAGTGATATGGATACTTTCCAAACTTTTGTGAAAATTACAAGTTTAATAGCAGATGTGTCCAGCTTTTGGGGGAAAGTCTGGCACACACACATCCTGTGTGTAGCCTCACATGTGAATGACTCGACCCGTATTATTTGCCTTTCAAATGTAAGCATAGGCTGTGACTATGTAGAAAGAACATGCATGCTTTCTGATACTTTGAGCTATCTGCAGCCTTCTCCACAAGTAATCATGGCAGTCTTCACTGGAAAGGGAGCTATTATTTTCATATTACTACAGAATCAGTCTATCTCTTTCCCCTTAGCACAATCTCTCAGGTTTGAGAGGGACTGTCGTTGTCATGAAAAATCTAACACATGTGGCATCCCCTTTGAATTTTCCTTAACATGGTAATTTTGATACCTGATTGAGTTTGAATCAGTTCGCAGCCACAATTATTGTATTCACATCTAACTATGCAAATAAAACAAAACTGGTGGTCAGGCATGGGACTGAAAGCTGACTGCTCAAGTGTCTAAACCCGGAGATTCATCAAGATTGGGGATCAGAGGGCATGCACAAACATGCACAATTACCAAGGTCTTTCATATTTGATAGGGACTGGATCCATTCCATAATGTCTGTAATATAGGGCTGCTTTTAGATAAGGTGCAGAAGTCCCACCTTTTAAGCTGATAGCCAGGCTTTGTTTGAGTCAAATTAATGTTCTTAGAGTTTAGGCACCTGATCTCGAAATTGAACAAGGCATTTCTACTCACAGCTATTATCTCGCATAGGCTACACTGTGCCAGACCAGTCTATGCTTGCACTCCTCTCACGAAGACCCAGAAGCCCCGAAAAGTCTCAAATAAAGGAGTAAACAGGACGTTGAGCCTAAATACGATGGATCATATACAACCAGCACCTAAGAGCTGCACAGCAACTCAATTTGTTTCAAATCACAGGCCAAGATCTCCTTCCTGAAGCCTCAGGGTTTTTTCGAGAAGTGCCTTATTCACCAATGGGTGGTTCTTACAAAGTATGCTACAGCTCACAGTTTGGGGCACACTTAGGGAACTCTGACGCCTGGTGAAAAAAATACTATACAAGGAGCATTGGGGACTTCTGTTCGTTAGAGGGATAAAAAGGTGGAATTCCCTTCATCTGTATTTATATAAACACAAAATTTGGGGAAATTTAGATCTCGTTTGAACCCCGCTTGTTTGCAATAGCCTTCATAAACACAAGATTTGGGGAAATGTAGAACTTGTTTGAACCCCGCTTGTTTCCAATAGCCTTCAGCTACAATCACCTTAGCACCATTTGCTTGTATGAGAGTGCCATTTATCCTTTTTATTTCCTATCTGCCTCAATTACGTGGCATGTTGGCACTAAAAAACTGACATGAATACCATAGTAGCATTTGAGGCCTATATCCTGTCCAGGTTTAGATACAAATATGCTTACGCCAGACAGATACCCCATATGGATCTCTGTAAGGCTCAGGTGAGATGAAGGCATTGTAAGGTGACGTGGATCCCGCTCCCTGTGCAGAGCTGTAGGGTGCTTCGATATGGAGACAATGCTGTTCCAGGCAAAGAAAACACCTGCTCCATTGTGTGCATAGGGTGGTCAAGTCTAGGGTAAAATGTATTGAAGGCAAATGAGGCATCTGGTATGGAAAGGCCTGTGTACAGTATAGGCGCCTCAAATTAAAATAGGAGCCTTTGCAGTTCTCATTGATATATGCTTCCCTGGTTCTGGTAACACTTGTTTTGGGCCTGTGATGAAATCCGTCTGCCCCTTTTTTGTTCCACAAAACGTGTTTGTACCCCCTGACATGCCTGGTTCAGTTCTCATTAAAATAGCCTATTCTGCATTCGTTCTGGTTCATGGTTGTGTATTTATCATATACTGTGCTGGATTTTTAAGCAAATAGAGCATTGGGTATCATTGTCAATTCTTTCCAACAGTGTCTTTGATCTCGTCAACTCATTCTGTCCAGGTACTAAGACATTCTGTTCAGGTGTCAGTAACTTAACCAATTAAGTCTCATTAATGAAGCCTATTGGTTGAGGTCTCACTAGTACAGACCTTTCATGTCTCATCCATACAGTCTGTCCAGTTATTGTTAGTAAACCCTGTTAATGTCTCATTTATATGGACTGTACAAGTCCCATTAATAAAGTCCATTTAGGTTTCATTAGTACAGATGTGTGAACTTTTTCGGGAATCTCAGGGAAGTTAGTTGTTACCGGGTTCAAGTTGCAGCAATAAGTGTGTTACTTCTCGTCTCCTGGGGCTCACCCCAATGTTGGTCCCAACACTGAACACCAATTAAACCCTTTAGCACTCAACCCTCAGACTCAGAATTCAATCAATCAAATATGAACACTTAATAAATCATTGTTTAGTCATTCATTTTACGTGCAATACAAATTTCTTTCAAATACAACACACAGCTTAATACTACACAAGAAATGCCTAGGGAACAAATAATATGTACAGTTCTATGGGGAAATAACATTTTATGGGAGTTGCACCCAAGTACTTACATGTAGCAAAACAATAACAGTGTGAAACACAATCAATTCCCCCAGTGGCTTCAAGGGTACACCCTCACATTTCCTTGAGGGTGAGAAATAAAATGGTACTAAGGCTATGTGTGCTGATTTTTTGGGGGAGTTTTATATAGCGCTAACTAGACTGGTGCTCTACATGAGCGCCAGTTGCGCTACAGATGGACACATTCATTTTTGTTAGGCTTGGGGAGATTACGTGATTTGCCTAGAATCACAGGATGTTGAGCGTCCCTACCTAGACTCAAACCCGGTTCCCCAGCTTTGAAGTCGACTGCCCTAGCCATTAGCCCACATACTGTTTCTCATGTGTATATCAAATGCTCTTATGGTTGGGACAAACTCAGTTGCAAATAGTACTTTGGAATGTTGGTGAGCAGGTGTCTCCCGCGTTGAGTTGTTAGCTGGGTTGGGGGTGCTACACTTGCTTGTGTGTGAACTCACACATACTCGCTGGTGAACGGCAGTGCCTGACTCTGCCCCAACTTAGTTACCTCTTCAACAGGCTCTTTACTGAGTGCAGGTGTGGGCCTCCAAAGTAGGCGACAAGGAGCTTCTGTGCACAGCTGTACAGAAGCTGCACTCATTCAGATGAGTCAGGAAAAGGGCATTCTCTGTCACTGGATTTACTTCAGCAAGAAAACTCAAACCCAAGCCCAATCCATGTGACAACTCTGATATTGTTGTAACAGCTGAAGTGTGGTTACAATTTCTTCTAGCACCTCACTCTCATAGGCACTTCTCCTGATAGTCAAACCTCCAAAACAAGTCCCAAATTTTCCTTGCAGCAAGCCATCATAGGGGCTTTATGATTAAATGTGTCTTTTTCTGTTGCGTTTTCTGTCTTTGGTCAACTTCCACAGTGTTTTACGGGTGGAGGAGGGTGACAACAAAGTTCCCAATGCAAGCAATGATTGAGTCGGTTACCTCAGTCCAAGGCACACTGCGGGGGGGACTAGGTCTCAAGGTCTCACCACATGTCCGGCAGTGTGGACCCTTCTTGGGCCTCAGAGGGTCCACTAAAGTTCTTTCTGTCCAGCTCCTTCAGTTCTCCTTTTCTGGGCACCCTTTCCTTTGTGAAAAAACACCCTCAGCGCCCCTCCTCAATAGTCAGTGGGCTCCCCCCCCTGAAGGTGGTTTTAATGCAGCTGTTCTTGGCAAGGTTCTTTTTCCCACAAGAAACCACAAGTCTGAAGCGTAGGTATCTTTCTTGGTTGCCTGCGGCGAGGGACCCTGGCACTGGCTGAATAGGAATCCTTTCACATCTCAGGATTTATGACCCTTACTTATAACTTGTGTGCCTCCAGACTACTTAAGCCACAGTCTTTGGTCTCTAGTGTCAGCAGGGGTAGCAGTAGGGCTGGGCACAAAATTGACTGAAGCTTTCCCATTTGACCTCCTCACGACCTGTTGGGAGTAATACCCCAGGGTAAGAATGGAGTAGTAAGGGGCAAGTTTTGTCCCTTACGCCACACCTTAGAATTTGATCAATTTCAAAGGATCTCCAGGAATGCTCATGGGAGCCTTACAATTCACATTGCTGTTTGGAAGGCTTCCTACAATACACAGCCCACACAAATAGACCCAACATGGATTTCTGGCTGTAGAAGAAATACTCAGTACGTGCACTACACACTGATCCTTCTACACGTATGTTACATACGCATACAGGCAGCATGTCCCACACGGATGCATGAAGTATCGAGTTGCAAGGCCCTGGAAGACAACTTTATAAAGCAGGCAATTCTCCCTTTGTAGGCAGCAAGTTTAAAAAGACCAGTCCTGTGCATATAATCAGTTGCTGCCACCCCTGTCAGCCCTCCACAGCCCAGTGCGCTGAATGTAGCAACACTAGGTAAAGGAAGGGTGCCTACGCTGTGCCCCTCCAAGGCACTGAGTCCAGGCGTGGGCCACAATGGGAAACATCCTTTACAATGCAACTTTTACCACGCAGTGCCTTTACGACGCAACTTTTACAACGCAAACCATTACAACGCATTGCGCTGGGGGGCGCTCTAGGATAGGGAATAGGTTTAACTTACTATCCAACACCTTCCTTACTATCCACGGGGACTGGAGTTGGAATAGTAAATTAAACTATTCACTATCCAGCGCCTCAAAGCACTATGCATTGTAAAGCCATGCGTTGTAAAAACCGCATTGTAAAGGCATGCGTTGTAAAAGCATGTGTTGTAACGTCATACATCCCACACAATACATGTTCTCGCCGGCCCTAGGCATACAGGCATGACTGTGGAGTGCGCTGTTACCAAAATTAAATCATATCCAGAGGGCTCACTTTGGAGAACTCGGTGCAAGGGTACACACTCGGCTGAGCCATACAGGGGACCTTGTACACCCCAACAGCTGCCCGTCCAGTTCTCCTTAAAACAGCCTGTTGAGGTATTTTCAATACCAATTACTTTGGGCTTGACAATACAGCCTGTTGAAATCTCATCAATAGAAGCTGTTCAAATTTAATTTTTACAACTTGTTCAGGTCTCATTCATACAATCTGTTCAGATCCCGCGAGTACAGACTTGTCACGTCTATTCAATACAATCAGTTCAGCTTCTTCAGGTCGCTTTAATACACCTATTTCGGGTCCCAATTTTGCAGACTGCTCAGGCCTCTTCAACAGTACTCCTCATGTCTTGATAATACAGCTTGTTCATTTCTCCTTAATATAACCTTCCAAGTCTTGTTAATGCAGCCTGTTGAGGTCTCATCAGTAGAGCCTGATCAGAGCCTGCTAAGGTCCTGTTAACACAGAGGGCCCGATTCACAGAATGAACTTAAGACTCAATCCTAAAATTACTACTGTTTTGGTATTCACATATTGCACTTACTACTTTTGGTAGTCACAGAATGAACTTACTACTTTTGGTATTCACAGAATGAACTTACTCATTTCAGTATTCACAGAAGTTAGGACTCCTAACTTTAGGACTCCTAAATGCCTTCTGTGAATACCGAAAGTCTTAAAATTAGGATTTTTCTCAATTTAGTAGTAGAAAAGTTAGTAGTCCTGACTTTACTACTACTAAATTGAGAACAATCCTAATTTTAAGACTTTCGGTATTCACAGAAGGCATTTAGGCGTCCTAAAGTTAGTAGTCCTAACTTTACTACTACTAAATTGAGAAAAATCCTAATTTTAAGACTTTCGGTATTCACAGAAGGCATTTAGGAGTCCTAAAGTTAGTAGTCCTAACTTTACTACTACTAAATTGAGAAAAATCGTAATTTTAGTACTTTCGGTATTCACAGAAGGCATTTAGGAGTCCTAAAGTTAGGATTCCTAACTTTACTACTACTAAATTGAGAAAAATCCTAATTTTAAGACTTTCGGTATTCACAGAAGGCATTTAGGAGTCCTAAAGTTAGGAGTCCTAACTTCTGTGAATACCGAAATGAGTAAGTTCATTCTGTGAATACCAAAAGTAGTAAGTGCATTCTGTGAATGCCAAAAGTAGTAAGTTCATTCTGTGAATACCAAAAGTAGTAAGTGCAATCTGTGAATACCAAAACAGTAGTAAGTTTAGGATTGAGTCTTAAGTTCACTCTGTGAATCGGGCCCAGACTGTCCAGGACCCAGTAATAAGCCAGCTTTAGTTTTATCTGCTCAGGTTGTTCACTTCTTAGCAGTACAACCTGTTCAGGTCTTGCTAACACAGCCTGTTAGAGCATCACTAATACAGCTTTTTCAAGTTTCATTAATACAGCCTGTTCACCTCTGAGGGATACAGGCTGCTCATATCTCCTTAGTACAGCCTGATCAATGCAGCCTGTTCAGGGTCCAGTCACACATTATGCTCGAGCCTCAGAGAAACAAAAGTTTAAGTCTCTGAGTCTGTCAGTTCATGTTAATACAGCTGGATCTAGTCTCATTTATCCATTCATTGAAAGGATGTATTCGGGTCCATTTTAATGAAGCTTGGACAGTCATCATTAAAGTTGCCAGCTTGTGTCTTATTTGTCCAGCCTGTTCAAGCATCGTTTGCATGCAGGCACTTATCTTGAAAGGGGCAGCTTGCGTCCCTAAAGGCAGCACCGCCAGCCTGCTTCTGTTTCACAGATTTCAGGATCACCACCTGCAGCCAGGGAGGGATCCCAAGGTCCATCATCCAGAATGTCCCTTTACTAATGAAAGGTCATGATGCTTGGGGCCAATGCCCTCACTCAATCACTGCTTCTCTCTGCCACGGACATGGGTTAAAAGGAGACCGCAACTTAGGTCACATCTGGCGAGGAACAGCCTCTGTGTTCTGGTCAACATTCAACAAGGACGGAACTAGTTGCTTGCCGCAGGAGCTTATGGGGCATTGTGAACATTTTCTGGGGCTCTTGCTGAGGGGAGTCCCAAACCCAGGAAAAAACTTTCCTGACTAGTTCCTGGCATGAGATGCACCAACATTGGTACCAGATGTATCTCTGAAATCCTTCCTGTTAGGGGAGACTACCCTCAGGGGACACCAAACCCACTGAACAAAAGAGCTCAACCCAACCCTACCAAATCCAACCCAAGGCAGACCTAAGACACCTCAAGAACTTTCGACCCATTTCTCTGCTCCCCTTCCCGGCCAAGGTCATCGAGAAAATCGTTAACAGACAGCTAACCCGATACCTCAAAGAGAACAGAATCCTGGACCCTTCCCAGTCAGGGTTCCGTAGCAACCACAGCAACGAGACCACCCTCATCGCCGCCACCGACGACATCAGGACCCTGCTAGACAACGGGGACCTCAACATAATCTCCTACGCCGACGACACTCAACTGATCCTCTCCCTCACCAAGGACCCCATCACTGCCAAAGCCAACCTCCATGAAGGAATGAAGGCCGTTGCCGACTGGATGAAGATCAGCCGCCTGAAGCTGAACTCGGACAAGACGGAGGTCCTCATCCTCGGATCCAACCCGTCAGCCTGGGACGACTCCTGATGGCCAACGGCACTAGGGGCAGCCCGACCCCCACCGACCACGCACGCAACCTGGGAATCATCCTCGACTCAACGCTCTCAATGACCAAGCAAGTCAACGCCGTCTCCTCCTCCTGCTTTAACACCCTCCGCATGCTCCGCAAGATCTACAGATGGATCCCAACAGATACAAGAAAGACAGTCACCCAGGCCCTCGTCAGCAGCAGACTCGACTACGGAAGGGCCCTTTACGCGGGAGCCCCGACCAAACTCATCAATCGACTACAACGCATCCAAAACGCCTCTGCACGACTGATCCTCGATGTACCACGACACGGCCACATCACCCCCCCACCTGAGAAACCTACACTGGCTCCCCGTCAACAAGAGGATATCCTTCAAGCTCCTCATCCACGCACACAAGGCACTCCACAAGACCGACTCAGCCTACCTCAACAGATGGCTCTCCTTCTACACCCCCAATCGCCAGCTATGCTCCGCCGACCTCTCACTCACCACCGTCCTGGGCATCTGAAGAACAACCACCGGCGGGAGATCCTTCTCCCACCTCTCCGCTTAGACATGGAACACCCTCCCACTGAGCCTACGACAGACCCAAGACCTGCTGACCTTCAGGAAGATACTAAAGACCTGGCTGTTCGATCAGTAGCAGCCCCCCCTCCTTCCCCCCCCCAGCGCCTTGAGACCCTTGCAGGTGCGCTTAGCAAATGACTGATTGATTGATTGAGCTCTCCAGTCCTGGTAACTATCCGCCACTGCTGGCTGCCACCCTGGGGGACAAGGAGCTCTGCAACCCGTTTCCATGTAAGAGGTATGCATGCACTGTGTGAATGTCAGATCTATTGACAGGTTTGCATAACTCCATTAATAACTATTGATTTATATACCACTTACCTAAGTATGTATTACTACCCAAAGACCCTCCTTTTAACAACCGTGGAATAACGAAAGATTGAGAAAGAAACTGTGGGATTTTAAATGTATACCTTACATTTTGCAAGTAGTTCCATGATTCAGCTCGTAAATCACTAAGCTATAATATTGGGATTGTAATTTATGACCAGCAGGTAACACGAGTATCTCTGCAAAAAAAAACATTAACCCACTGAGCTATTTACATAGAATAGGCCTCTGTGACTTGTTTGTTAAGCACTGTGATTTGCTGCACATACATTAAACCTCTATGCTATTTTATCATAAGCCAACTTGTACCCAGTACTTAATTTGAGCAGGGGGTTTCCTGTGCTTGGCACCGGAACTTAATTGTCAACACCAGCAATTGTTACTGTCCACCACAAGGTGGCCCCATTTATCCAAGTTTGATATGAGCACAACAACAGTTGTTTAGTAATTCAATATACACTACAAATGACTAATGTCTTTTGCCCAACCACTCTTACAGCTTTGGGTGGCATAGAATAGTCTGAATTGTCACACTTGTAGGAGTGAGACGGTTAGTAGTTGTGCTTGTACTGTCATTTGCAGCAGGAGCAATGAGTGGTGCAAAATACTGCAGTCATCTGATGACTTATTGTTTTACAAATTAAGCACTGCTTGTAACTAGACTGCACATAGAGCTTTCTAAAAAGTGCATTAACCACACCTGGTATATTTCCACTATTATACCTTGGAGCTTGCTGGGTGTACAAGGATCTCTGCAGCAGGTGTCTTAACCCTGTAAGAAAACTTTTTACAATGCAGTCTGTGAGCAATTAAGTTAGCCAATTTACAATAACATTTGTTCTTGTTGCCTATATGTTTGGGGCTGATTTAAAAAATAATAACGACTGTATAAGTAGGCCACCAGACACTGCTCCCTATGACCACGCACATTGTGGCAACTTATTTTTGCTGCCACCCCTTGCCACCCATTAATGGAATTTCTAGTAAATTAGTTCCATTTCCAACACTGACCACCCCTTAGGCATATGACTAGCAGGGAGTAGAATAACTATACCCGGCAGGGTTCCAGCTGACATATCCTCTTCTTGACATACATAGCTTCTTATTTTGCATTCCTAGTCTGCCAGGCTCGCGGTAATATTCTCTTTGTATCTACCAGAGCACGCCGGCTGCTCACAGCCTCCTGGTGGCTGGTAGCACCAAGGATTCTGTTTTTCTCACTCATCTCTGGCCGGAGGCTGTTCAGACATAAACACAATAATGAAAATTGATTCATAAGGATGAAGTACTTATTCTGGACCAGCTTCCGATATACTCCTGCCTTTCATAACATATCAAGGACAAGGACAAGCTCGCGGCGGGTACCCCGTCTATGACGAAGCTTTTTAATGGACGACCTCACTGTTCCTTGGTACTTTGCTGCCACCTAACGTTAACAGGAGAGAACGACATCTGGCATCTGACGCTGATGCTGGTCTACCGCGTTGAAACTGGGAGAACCTGGGAATAAATTAATATTTGTAAAACTGGCAGATTTACAAACCTCTTGCGCCACCCGTACGTCACTTTTCTAATGATAAAAATAACGCAAAAGTGGCGCAAGAGGCAATATACCCCGAGAGTTCGAATGCAGAGGCAGGGGGCCTCATTTATGAAAAGTGACGCATTGCTGCCTGAAAACAGCGATGCGTCACGTTTCGTTGCGCCCTCCGTGCAACATGCTGGATGCGTCATATTTACAGTATGATGCATCATGTCGCAGGGAGTTACAGATAAGCCAGTATTTCTGACTTATCTCTATGGCGCAAAAGTGACGGATTGCAGGAGTGTGTCACAAAAGTGACGCAACTCCAGCAATGTGTCCTTTAACATGGGGCAAGCCCCATGTGAAAGGGCCTGTGCCAGTCTTACGCCTGTTGTGAGGCAGGCGTCAGATATTGACGCATTTGTGTCCTAGAAGTGATGCAGTAAAATCTCATAGATTTCACTGCGTCACTTCTACGAGGCTTACTTGCATTATAACGTCCACCCTGCATACATTATACCTGGCGCAGATATAATGTGGCGCAGGGGCTTACAAAGTGACGCATCTACCAAGATGCGCCACTTTGTAAATATGGTGCAACAAGGCACATTTTTTACGCCGCTGGTGCATCACAAAAAGTGAAGCACTGGCGCGCAAAAGTGACGCAAAGGCTCATAAATAAGCCCCAGGGTGTCCTTCTCACAGACATTGTTTCAAGTCCTGGGCTGTCGTGTATTACCGTTATTCCGTATGGGTGTTTTAGTCCTAGTTTGCTTAACTGACCTAATTAAGCCAGCACACCGTCTACTAATTATATACAAATGAAAAACACAGGACTGGAAACGTCGTCTGAGATAGGATGACCTAACCTTGCAAACCAATAACCGGGGTATTCCAAAAAACACAAAATTAGGCCTACACTTTTGCACCAAATGAGGGGGCACAGAATGGCTTATCTGACAACACTAGCGCACTGAGGCCCCAAAGGGCATTAAATGCATAGTTTAAACACTATGGCCCGATGTAGGTGTCCATTTACCGACTGGTAACGGCCGATTTCGGCCGTTACCGACCGGTAAATGGTCATTCCTGACGTAGGGGCCCTATTTTACAGAGTCGGTAAATTTACCGAATCAGTAAATTTACCGAATCGGTAAAATACCGAATCAGTATTTTTACCGATTCGGTAACTTTGAGATGTAGGTGGGACTCTTCTGAGTCCCACAGGCCTTACCGAATTGGTATTTTACCACCCAATCCTATTGGGTGGTAAAATACCGAATACAGGTGTGATTGCACATCTGTGCATGCACACCTGTGCAATGTGACACACAGACATGCCCTTAGGGCATGTCTGTGTGCCACATGGCACACAAGTCCGGAATTGGGGTGCCAGAGGGTGTCAAAGTGACATCCCCTGCACCCTTGCAGCAATCGGAATTTACCGAATCGGTAAATACCGTTTCGGTATTCCACATTGATTCTTATGGGCTTCAAGGCCCATTGGAATCAATGGGGGATACCGATTCGGTATTTACAGAATCGGTAAATACCGAATCTTACCGATTCGGTATTTACTGATTCTGATTTACCTACATTTCCCCCCCTCTAATTTACCACTTCTTAAATACCGAATCGGTATGATTCGGTATTTAAGAAGTGGTAAATTAGAATTACCTACACCGGGCCCTATATCATCTGTCTTAACTAAGTGGCTTTCTGTGAGGGGCTGCTAATTAATTCTGCACTGGAATGCATGAAAGCTTGCCGCCCTTTGTGTTCAGTCGACTGTTTTTGAAAACTGGGACACAAGTTAACATTTCTGAAATCTCCTAGGACAGATAAAAAAACTGTGACTTTCCCAGACAATCCTGCCCGCCCTAGTCTGTGATAAGATGGATTGAGCTGCCTTCCCTGTTACTTTGAATTCTATTCTGGGAATTGTAGTGCTGTTTTATAATGGACTACACAACACTACAAGTCCCAGAATAAAAAAAAAAAAACAGGACTGGAGCAGCAAATCATGCATGGACCTGGGACACTTGGCGGGGATGCACCCTATGTTGAGGGTAAACTACGACCCTTTACAATCAACTGTAAGTCATGAATATTGCTTTTGAAGATACGCCCCCAAAAGTATTTTTGTTACATCAAAGTAGTCTCTTGCTTTTCCACGACTGACATAATCCATAAAACTTTCACACTTATGCGTGTGCAGCTCTATTTTTTGACCCAGCAGTACTCTCACCGTTTTTGTACCTGTGCCTCTCTGACACTCCTGGAAACTTTATAACTTTGAAACCTTTGCTTTATCAATATCACACTTAAGATACCATCATACTAAACATACTAAAATATTGACAGTGATGATGTTCCGAAAAATAAATTACAACCCACCTAGAGCCATACTTACAAATAGCCCAATACTAATTACCAATAATCAGTCAGTTGGCAGTGTAGAAGGTCCAATCGTTTATTATAACAAACAAACTCTGCCAGAGGAGCTCCTTGCGACCTAACCCCACGGGGTCCGCCAAGAAGACTGCTGGCATATTTTCAACTCATCACATATATACTGTTACATTTCGAAACCGTTACCTAAGAAGGAAAAATACAAGTTGGTACAGGTTGGTGCAGGGGAAAGACCATATATGGGAGACAAAGCGCTCTTGGTTTAGCTCATCTCATTATAGCAAGGTCATGAGGGTAACTCCCTTCTGCTAACTCCGAGAGAGTCAGCGCAGCACCCCTCGGAATGTGCTTATCCAGCCTGCCCCCACCTTCAACCTTGACAGGCCTAACGTGCAGAAGCAGCAGGTTGCTACAGTGGTACTGTTTCTCAGGAGAACGGCTTGAGCTAAATGCAATGTCAGGTTTTCACTAACCTCTCGAGTGAACCAGGCCACAAAATGGCACCGGTCAAGCCAAACAGTACAGAGTATAATTGGGTGCGGAAATGTGTAACACAGTGTATACTAATCCCTATGTTATTACATATGGCGTGCGTATTGGTGTTTGTGTCTCTACATTAGCCTGCTAGGTACATCACGCTAATTACTAAAAGTAACTACATGTTCTACTAGGCCTAAATCGAATTCTGGTTCCTCAAACCCTCCTTTTAGCGTGATGTAGCTAATTAAAATGGAAGTACTAATCCTGGAAGACTTCCTCATCAATGGCCATCAGCTCATGAATCTCCTGCTGGAGCATCTGAATCTTGGTAGGGACAGGGGAAGGGACACACATGGCTGTCACTTTGGTGGCACAATAAGAGCAACAAGCCGGACCACATTGCACACAAAGGCAACAGGTAAAAAAAATACCTGCTGCTCCAGCTACTATCAACAATAACTTCCAACCCCAAATCGTCAAGAGACCCCAGAACCAACCAGAGAGGGACTAGGACCCATTTTCAGTATGCATTTCAGCTACAATGCGGTGCAACCTTTGGATAGCCAAGTGAACTGTGGGGGCGGAGTCTGGAATATACACACAGCAGGAGCTGACGATCACACGGCATGCTCCCCCTCGATCAGCCAGGATGACGTCAAGAACTATCCGGTTCTGGAGTGAAACGAGTCTCGTAGCCTGAAGCTCTACGGTAATATTGGTCATAATATCGGTGGTGATATTGATGACGTTCTCTACTATCCTGGACAATCGTCTTATTTCTCTACTATTGAATACGGGCCCCCAGAAAGGGACCAATCCTTTACTAAAGTCTGTGAACTGTTGCAGGGAGGTGTCAGTGTTATCAACCTCCGTCATCTCGAGCTGACTCCGCTGTCTATTGGGAACTGTTCTAGCGCGATGGAGTTGGTGAGTTCGATGATAGTCTGACGGTGCTATGTATACAGGGGGGTACAAGAAGGACAGATAA
The DNA here is from genome assembly GCF_964263255.1 of Lissotriton vulgaris. Lineage (NCBI taxonomy): Eukaryota > Metazoa > Chordata > Amphibia > Caudata > Salamandridae > Lissotriton > Lissotriton vulgaris. Next base: position 360,457,090 of record NC_141693.1, on the reverse strand, counting down.
CACTGACCTACCCCTTGGTAGCCAAGTGTAAGCATTTTCCCCGCACACGAAATACACATTTGGTGGTGTCAACAGTGGAGGGCCACTGAATATTTTCATTCTATAAGTATAATTGCAGATACTGTTACCAACTTGCACATGCCCCATTCCTTGTACACAGAAATCGGAGGAAGTATTAAAATTGGGAACGGGCACGATACGCTCACTGGTGACGTTTCTAGCAACCAAGTGTTGGAAATACTGCAAATCATTAAAGTTAGAAAAATCATAAAGTTCATCTTTAAATCAAGTACTATTTTCATTATCTGTATACAAATTCATACAGGCTTCTGGATCCAACGATCCCTGTCCCCCATTTCCCTCTGGGTCGAATCCCTGGTGTGTTTCAATGTAAGCTAAGATCATCCCATAGTCCTTTTCTGTGTATTGTTTGGGATTTTCTACATACTGATTGTACATAGCGGAAAACATTTTAAACCATGCTTCACAGCTTCCTAAGTAGGACAAGGGCAGTGAGAGGAACAGGTCATGTTTATGCATAACTGATGGCAAGAGCCCACAAACCCAACAATCGGTAATGTTAATAGAGCTATGGGTCTGATGGAGCATTGCTACAAATACATTCTTTGCATAATTCTGGCGATGCCTTTCTTTGTGGGGTGCTAAAGTGAACATGAAGTGTTCAGGCGGAGCAATGGTAGAGGGCAGAAGAGTTTGCATAGGATACTTATACTCTAAATATATGAATATACTCATAAAAATAGCTAAAATAATTGCTATTACTAACACAAAGGTTACTTTTACACGCGTGGTTCATGTAGAAAACATTGGCTCATAAAATGGCAAATATGGTGGTGCAATGGTAAACTCTTCTTCAGGTACAATACGACCAAAAGGGTGCATTCCTAACTAAAAGTCCAAAACTAAACTCGGGCCTAGCAGTCCGTCCTGCCAGAGGGTTCTTCTCCCTGTGTCCATCAGAGTCTCACAGGCAGACTCCTATCGTTCATTTCAAGAAAACAAAACGTCATTGTCAAAGGAATCCGATGTACAACCTGGCCATTCACAAGTATTATTCTTTCTTTCTGAACAGAGCACAACAACGAGTTCCAGCTCTCAACAGGTTCAGTCCAGTGTTTCACTCAGTACCTCAGACTCGAAATCTAGCAAACCCTGTCTTATTCAATCAAGTCTTTCCTTATCTCCTGGCAGTGGTGTCTGATGCACCGTGATGCTTTCTTGGCCGTAGGTTGTATCGCACATGACCCGGAGCTTCCTGATCAGAAAATAGCAAAGAAGGTACCTTTCCTTCAACAGAGCTTACTGGGATATCGATGACAGGATTAAGGGCAATTGCGGGTTCAGCTGAGACCGGTTCGCCTGATCCTGTCACTCCTTCTTCTTGCCTTTGCTCTACTTCGCAGGTGTCGGAAAAAGGCACATATGCAGTGGCTCTCTCTGTTTCCTGGGTCAATATTCCACCAGAGTGTCGCTGATCATAAGGAAGCAGGAGTGGCAGTTGTTTCAGATGGGAGGCATGTATCCAGTGCTTCCTCCCATCCACCTTTACAGCCGTCCGGGTCGCTAGCAGGATTTGGTGCGGCTCGGACCACCTCGGAGCCAAGCTGGCATCCCGTTCAAACTTCTTGACCAGTACCCACTGGCCAGGTTCCAAGCGATGTCCGGGGCCCTCTGGCGGAGGCTGCAGTACAGATGCTACCTGCTGATGAATAGAACAGAGGTCTTTAGTCAACGTATACAGGTAATCAATCAACATAGGATATTCAACATACCCCCATATGTTGACTGGTCGCCCGAAGGTAATCTCATAAGGAGAGAGACCAGAGCGAGAATGAGGGGTGACTCTTAATGACATGAGGGCCAAGGGCAGGGTGTCAGGCCATTTTAAACTAGTGCTCTCCTGAATTTTAGCCATCTTCAGCTTCAAAATTCCATTGTACTTTTCCACGAGCCCTGCTGACTGGGGGTGTCGGGCTGCATGGAATTTCTGTCTTATTTGCAATCCATTACAAATATGTCTAACAAGGGCCCCATGGAAATGCCCCCCATTGTCCGACCAAATCAAACGGGGCAAACCGAAGCGCGGTAAGAACTCTTTGATAAGGGCCTTTGCTGTAGCCAAGGCAATATTCTCTTTCGTTGGGTAGGCCTCAACCCATTTACTGAAGGCACAAACCACCACTAGCACATATTTTAAATTGTTGACGCGCTCCATGTGGATATAATCCATCTGGAGTACTTCAAATGGTAATGTTGGGGGTGCAAAACTTCCACTCAAAACATTTTTTGCCTTCCCCGGGTTGTGTTGCAAACAGACCATACAGTATTGGACCAAACGGACAGCCATCCTTTGTATGTTAGGGTTATTCCATACTGGGTCTAACAGGGCACAAATTGCTTTAGCTCCAACATGGGCCGGACCGTTGTCCATGGTTACAATGGCTTGCACAAATGCATTGGGTAATAGCCATCTTTGCTTTTCTGTCAAATCAACCCAACAATTATTCTCGTCCAATCTCCCCACTTCCTTTTCCCATTGCTCTAATTCAGCTGGGGTGGCTTCCTTCTGCAGTTCTCTCACGCTTTCTATGGTATTATCAAACAAATCAGATTCCTTCACCCATCTTGCAGAGGACATTACAAACATGGTCGATATTGTAGACTGGGCCGTTTGCTTGGCAACCTGATCTGCAAAAGCATTCCCCTTGCCCACTTCGTCCACCACTGCCTTATGGGCACTACATTTTACTATGGCTAGCTTCTTGGGTAAAGTTAGGGCGTCCAATAATCGTAACACCAGGGGACCATTCTGTATTTTCTGACCATGGGAGGTGAGGAAACCCCGCTCCCTCCACAACCGCCCAAAGCTATGGGCTACGCCGAAGGCGTATTGGCTGTCTGTGTAGATGTTAACCTCAAGCCCCTCCCTTAATTCACAAGCTCGTAACAACGCCACCAATTCAGCAGCCTGGGCTGATCGATGGGGCACTCAAGATGTTTCAACTACTGTTTTCAAAATCGGGATTTTATATCCAGCTGTTGTTGTTCCATCTGCTGACTTGAAACAGGACCCATCCACATATAACTCCCCTGAGGGTCAGATAGAGGAATGTCTGTGAGGTAAATCCTGCCCTTCGTTTCTTCTTCAGTTCGAAATATCCAATTGTGTACATCATTTGCAGTTTCACTCGAAGGGAGTGCTAGCAATGTGGCCGGGTTTACGTGACACATCACGTAATCGTAATGTGTGGAGCAAATAGTGTCAATTCATATCCAGTGAGGTGTGCGCTCGTAAGGTGCTATGTCTTAGTTTTATTAAGCAATGCGTTCACAGCATGCGGCACCATCACTGTTAGACTAGAATTTAGAATGAGTCCTTCCGACTGCCGGATGGCCACCACGACAGCTGCCGTGGCCCTCAGACAGCTAGGAAGTGCTATGGCGACATTATCCAATGTGGCCGACAAATAAGCACAAGGTCTTTGCTTACCACCAAATCCTTGCGTTAACACTGAAAGCGAGCAACCGTCGAACTCATGGACGTATAGTACAAACGGTTTACGGTAATCAGGAGTACCCAAGACGGGTGCAGAACAAAGAGCAGATTTTAGAGAGTCAAAAGAATGCTGACATTCATCCGTCCAAGGGAGGGGTTCATGCACATCTTTAGTGGTTAAATGCAACAAAGGTTTAACAAGAAGAGAAAAATTAGGTATCCATTGGCGACAGTAAGAGGTGATGCCAAGAAAAGCACGAACTTCACGCTGGGTGCGAGGGACAGACATGTTAGAGATGGTAGTAATACGCTCAGGAGTCAAACGCCTACCCTCCTTAGACAGTAGATGACCTAAGTAGGTCACCTCCTGTCGACAGTATTGAAACTTAGACAGGGACACTTTATTACCCTTCGCCGCCAGATGGTGCAGTAATTTAACAGTGGCATCCTTACAGCCTTCCTCAGTGTCGGACACTATCAACAAGTCGTCCACGTACTGTAAGAGCACGTTGCCTTTGGGCAAGACCAGATCGTCCAACAGAGCCTTAAGGGCCTGACTATAGATGCTCGGACTCTCAGTATATACTTGAGGTGCACATCAGAATCTGAAGCTTCGGCCAGATAACGAGAAGCCGAAGATCTGTCTGCTATCAGGATGGATAGGGATGCTGAAGAAGGCATTCTTCAGATCAATGACCGAAAAATATTGGGCAGTAGGCGGGATCATCGTAAGTATAGTGGTGATGCCAGTCACCACAGGGTACTGCGGTACTACAACCTTATTAACTGCCCTCAGGTCAATCACAAAACGATAGGCATCAATATTTCCCTAAGGACCAGAATCAGGATTTTTCTTCAAAATCGGAAGAATCGGGCTATTACAAATATTGGCAGCTGTCTCCTCAACTACCCCTTTATCAATGAGGTCCTGAATAATTGAGAGCAAAGCCCGCTCACCAGCTGGTGAATTTTGTACTGTGGTATGCGTGGTAACTTCGCACCAGGTTTCAACGTGATATGGACGGGTGGGATGTCTAATTTTCCAACGTCCCCATCCCCTGTTGCCCATAATGCAGCAGGAATGCTATCGAACTAGGGGGGAAAAGGTTCATTTTTAGCAAAACTTTGTTTCATGTTGTCGGTGTGGGGTTGTATCGTTAAATAAACCCCATCTGGGGAGCAGTATATTTTTGCATTCAACTTTTTTAACATATCCAAACCCAATAGATTCTCACCACAATGCGAAGTTAACAGAAAAGGTGATTCAACAGTAGCGGGACCGATCGTGAAGGAGAGGGGTTTAGAGACGGGGCTTACCACTGGAACTCCTAAAAATCCTAGATACATTATTTTGCCCGGACAGAGCCACCCCTGGAACCAATGATCGAGCAACTGAACTATTCATTGCCCCCGTGCCAATCAGAAAATTCTCAGAAGTCCCCATCAATTCCCTCTCTTACATAAGGTCCTTGTTGATTGACTGGGATCGACACTTGGCCCCTACTCTGTCCCTGGCTGTCCTATTGGTGAACATACCCATCCTGATCTTCGAATGCGTAATCCTCATTATAATATTGTCTGCCTTGGGGGTTATAAAAATGATTCAGTTCAGAATTGCATTGTGCCTCTTCTCTGTGCATATCACTCCGATCTTGGCCACCTCGTCCCCATCCTCACCCCCGAACTGCTCCGTTCTGAGCAAGCAATAACGGACACTGCGCTTTCCAATGTCCTTCCTGCTTACAATAGGCGCACTGGTTTAACCCTAATGACTGGGTTGCGCCTGCGCCTCTGCCTGTTCCCGCCCCTCTGGATACGGGCCCTCTAACTCCTCTCCCACCTCCTTGTCCTTGGACGACTTGCTGCAGCAACACTCGTGTTTTAAGATCCATCGCCTTTTTCTCCACTTTATCCTTACTCTCATTCTCCCTATGCTCGTAATATTGGGCCATGCTTAATATCACAGAGGGGGTAGAGGTAGTCCAGGTGCTTTCAGTGACCTGTAACCGTGCAGAAATTTCGGGTGCCAAATTGGTTACAAATCTATTCACAAGCAACCGTACCCCACCCTCTGTGGCCAAATCCTGTCCACTAAAATCGATGAAAACTCCTTCAAACCTAGTAAAGAAGTCGGACACACTCTCGTCCTTCTTCTGTCTACAAGCTGTCAATTTGTCCCAGTCAACTTTCCATGGGAGAATCAGGGTATGCATGTATGCTATTATTTTTGCTGGTAAAGTGGTTATTTCATTTCTAGGCTTATCCCCGGGTTTTCGGTCTCGGTCCCAGTCTTTTTGAACTCATTCCAAGTCCCCCCTAACTGGGGGCGCTAGAGGGCGCACTGCAGAATGGCCGCACTGTCGTGAGGCTCCTGCTGCCCGGAGCTATCATCCGCCTAGGGATCCTGATTACCATCGCTGCGTCCTGATCTGACCCTATAGATCTACTGGGACATCGACTGACCACCCACGGTCCAACTCCTGGTCCAATCGGAGGTTGCTGGCCGAAGTTACGAGGGCTCCAAGTTTCCCCGACTTGCGCTCTGGAAGTCGGGTGTTCCTCAGCCCGGCGTCATCATTCATGCCAGCCCGTGGCTCTACACGTGGGGTGTAGGCCCTGCTCTGCCCCTCTCCACCGGGCACACGTTCTAGCCGGGCAAGCTGTTGGATTCTCCTTTCCATTGGACTGATTTCTCGGTTCCTACATCTGCCTGCCCAGGTGCCATTGCTTACGGAGACACGGCGGATCTCCTTCTGGTCATCTGGGGGATACCCCTTTGGTCTGGGAGCGGAGACGGCCATTTTTTCGCCGTTGGGAGTGGCGGGGCGCGCTGGCCTGCTCGTGACCCCACGGTTCGGTTTTTGCCCGTGCCCTTTGTCCGGCCTACATCCTAACTCCTATTTGCTTCGTTCTCCCGCTGCCCTACTAGCACATTATTATGGGGAAGCCGGACGCTAAACAATCCAAGTTGTCCTTTGACTCTGGAGTGGCTAGGAGGGGAACGCGATTGCTCCAGGATGCTGGGACTTCGCGGTCACCCCCCCCCACCTGTCGCTGATAGTGTGCCGCAGCCACCACCACCGGACTTTCCCCAGATGATGCAGGAGATGAGGCAGGGGTTTGCCACGATAGTGGACAAGGTGGACAAGATATCGTCGCGCATGGATGCGGTGGTCCAGAAGCTGGACGTGCATGAGGAGCGCCTGACAACGGCAGAACAGCGCATTTCGGACCACGACGACACGGCAGCTACCCATACCACCCAACTGGCGAGAATGGACAATATACTGCGGGTCATTGCCGCTAAGAATGAGGAGTTGGAGGCGAGGAGTAGGCGCAATAACGTTCGCATTGTAGGTGTACCGGAGTCCACAAATGTGGGCAAGATGGAAACTTATGTGGAGAGACTGCTGGTGGGCGCCATTGGATCGGAGGCATTCTCATCCCAGTTCATCGTCGAGAGAGCGCATCGGACACTGGGACCTCGGCCGGCCTCTGGGGCCGCTCCGCGCCCCATCATTGCGCGTCTTTTAAACTATTGTGATCGGGACGCTGCCCTCCAGGCTGCCCGCACTAATCGGGCCCTCTCCTTCGATGGGGTGTCTTTCACCATGTACCCCGACTTCACGCCGATGGTGCAGGACCAGCGTCGTAAGTTCCTTGGGGTGAAAAAGAAACTTCGAGATCTACAAGTAGACTACGCTTTGCTTTACCCTGCCAAACTTAGAGTGACGCACCAGGCGAAGCAACATTTTTTCACCAACCCACAGCATGCTGAGGATTTTGCAAAGCGCCTCCAGCGCGAACGGGCGGCTGCAGATCGAAGAGGCGATCGAGACCCTGAGGATGAACATTCGGCGGCTGAGGAGTAGGTCGCCTGATTATGGTGACTTTGTTCTTTGTTTTGCCCTTTTATTCTTTTTTGTTTTTTTGGTGTTGGAACATTCTGGACGCATGTCTTTTGCACTGATTTCTACTGACTTCCTTGCCCGCATTGGTGGCCTAACTGCTATCCGCCTTATTTTTGTTGTTGCGGGGGTCATGTCTTGCCTGAGGTGAGGATGTACGTATGGCTTCTTGTGGTCAGTGTGGAACCGCAGGATGGTGCTATCTGGTTTCGCGCTCTGGGCACCCCCCCCCCCGTGCTGCGCCTGGGGCCGTTTGATACTCGTTGGCTCGGACACTGGCATGGTGTGAGGGAGTGGTGTCGTGCACCTCTAGAGGGTTCCCCGGAGGGTGTACCCCATTTGTACCTTTGGTTTGGATTCTAGTCCTTTGTTGGTTGACTTGATGTGTGTTGTGGAACGGGGGGGGGTGGGGGTGGGTCAGTGTAGGGATCGCTGCTACTGTCTGTGTGCACAGGCGCGGTTCCGTGCCCGCTGCTTCGGTTGGTCCATCTATCCTCTCGGCGGTGTTGATTCTGGGGCCCTTGCCCCCGTCCGCCATGGGCCCGGATGGAACGGCCACCATCTTTGGCGGCCACGTGGCGTTGAGCGCTTGGCACGAGGAACGCGTATGCGAGTTGTGGGCCGTATGAGCTGGGTTGGCTGCGTGCTGCGCGCGATGTTTTCTGAGCGCTTGCTGCATGGATGGTTCAGCTGGGGGGGGTTGTTGTGGTTCTGGTTACTTGGTTTGGAGATGGCTGGGATGTGTGTGGAGTGTATGCGGGGGGACGACTGCTCCCTGGGGAGGGGTCCTGTCGCTGGCTGTTGCTGGGAGTCGGATGCTATGTATTTGATTGTTGGGTCCTGTGGGATCCGGAAACTGGCTAATGTCGACTGCTGTTATGGATCAGATATCGATTTTGTCCTGGAATGTACGGGGACTTAATGATGCCAGAAAATGTCGTAGTGTGATCCAGTATTTGTACAGGTATGCTATTCAAGTTGCCCTCCTCCAGGAGACGCATCTGCGTCCTGCTCCTTCCCCCGGCTTTGGTGGGAGGTGGGCTGCGGCCCGGATGTTTGCTTCATACTCTTCTTATGCTCGCGGGGTTGTCATCCTTGTTAAACGATCGCTCGCATTTCAAGAACTGGGATCTATGGGGGATCCTGAGGGGCGCTATGTGCTACTGTGGGGGCGGCTTGGGCAGAACACTGTGTTGTTTGTTAATTGCTATGCTCCCAATGTCGATACGCCAACCTTTTTCGTTACATTGTGGGGTCATGTGCTTGCTGTTGATGCCACTTACATTGTTGGGGGGGGGGATTTCAATTTTGCATTTCATGCCCAGTTGGATAGATCGGAAGGGAGTCCTCAATATAATGTGCAAGCTAGAGAAGTTTTGCGTGGGGTTGTGGAGGAGGCTGGTTTGATCAACAGCTGGAGGTACGCCCACCCTGCTACTAAGGAGGGTACTCATTACACTACACATGCGCGTTCGTGGGCGAGGCTGGACTATGTGTTTCTCTCTAGAGGGTTGGTGGCTGGCCTGCGGGAGGCTGCACATCTGGCTCGTACGTATTCTGATCACTGTCCGGTGAAGGTCGTTTTATCTGTCCCCGGGCTGCATAGGCCGCGCCCGCCTTGGCGCCTTTTTCCGACTGCTTTGCTTGACCCGGTGTTCAAGGAGGAGCTAGGCGAGGAGGTGGAGGCGTTCTTCCCTAGGAATAAGGGCTCTGTTGACAGTGTCGAGGTTATATGGGAGGCGTTCAAGGTTACGATCCGGGGAGTCACAATTTCTAAAAGTTGTGGTATGCTAAAACTGATTGTACGGACCCTCGGGGGCTTGGAAGCTGACTTGCGAGACTTAGAACGCAGGATGCAGGTTGACTCTGATCCCGATCTTCTGGCCCAGTTCCGTACTAAACTCTCCGAGTATGAAGAGGAGGCCGCCAGAGAGGCTAAACATAGGGGAAAGTACTGGACGGCGAGACGATACTGTGAGGGGGAGCGACCCGGTAAGGTCCTCGCTGCTCTTACTAGGCATCCAAGGCATGGGTCGGACGTGCTAGAATTGGTGATGCCAGATGGCACTCGCTGTCGGGACACTGCGGAGATTCAGTGTACTTTTATTGACCACTACGCACACCTTTACACGACACAGCAGACTGGGGAGACACGATATGGCGGATTTCTTGATGAACTGGCACTTTGTTGGTTATCGGATGATCACCGAGCGTTCTTAGGTAAGCCCCTAGAGGTGGAGGAAGTCAGGAATGCCATCATGTCTTTGAATAATGGGAAGGCCGCCGGTCTGGATGGCCTTCCTGCTGAATTTTATAAGTGCTACGTGGACATCATGGCCCCTGTTCTCCGCGAGGTTTTTGAGGAGTCCCTGGAGGAGGGACGTCTGCCGAGCTCCATGCGGGAGGTCGCTATTACGTCGCTGCTCAAGCCGGGGAAGGACCCGTTGGATGTGGGTTCCTATAGGCCCCTCTCATTGCTCAACTGCGATGTTAAAATTCTCGCTAAGGTCCTGGCGGTGAGACTTGCCGAGCTCATGCCCGTCATTGTACTACCTGATCAGTCGGGGTTTGTGCCCGGCCGTGCTACCTCCCACAATCTTCGCACCTTGTTTTCGCTTGTGTCGACCATTGCTCCTGATATTCCGGTTGCCGCCATCTTTCTTGATGCCACTACGGCGTTTGACTCCGTTGAGTGGGGCTATCTTATTGATGTTCTCTGTCGTATGGGCTTCCCCCGGATCTTCATCTCATGGGTTAAGCTCTTATACACTGATCCGATGGCGAGGGTGGTGGTGAATGGGGTGCTATCCCCCTCGTTCCCTCTCACAAGGGGGACCCGACAGGGATGCCCCCTCTCGCCCCTCCTATTTGCCATTGCCATTGAGCCTCTGGCCTGCAGAATTCGTCAGCTTCACCAGCAGAGCGCCTTTAATTGTCTTCAGCGGCAGGTCGGAATTTCTTTATACGCTGACGATGTCACGCTTTATGTTAAAGACCCTGAGAACAATCTTAATTCGCTCTTGCGGGAGTTGGTCGCTTTTGGGGGTGTCTCCGGCGTCCATATTAACTGGCGGAAGTCCCAACTTTTCCCCCTTACTGCGGCTGTAGCTAGGTTTCCCCTCGATTACCCTCTGGAATGGTGTGATTCGGAGTTGCGGTATCTCGGCATTGTCGTGTCATTGGATAGAGAAGAAACGGTTCGGCTTAATTATGGTGTGGCTATTACTAAACTTGCAGACGACGTCACTAGATGGATGTCCTTGCCTCTCTCCATGGCTGGTAGGGCGTCACTTATCAAGATGGTAGTTTTGCCCCGCTTTTTGTACCTCTTTCAAAACCTTCCATACCATCCTGGTGCTTATTTCTTTCGCAGACTTCGCTCTGAGCTCATACGATTGTTCTGGGGGGGCAAGCAGCCGCGGGTGGCTTGGGCTACCCTAACATTACCCTATCCTGATGGCGGATTCGACGTCCCTGACTTTGAGCTTTATTACCTTAGCGCTCAGACGCATTACGCATATCACTGGATGCGCCCCACGCCGTTTATGCCCCAAATTGCTGCTGAACATTGGGTTGCCCACCCGCTCCCATTGGAGGGGTTAGTATTGGGCAAGGTGTCAGATGTGGAGACGCCTCGTACGACGGTGACGTGCACGGTAGATGCTTGGAAACGTGTGGCTCAATTGCTGGGCGTCTCCTTTCTTTATTCGCCGGTCATGCCTCTGGCTTATCACCCTGATTTGTCTCTGTTGCTGGAAAAGGGGTTTCAACGGATGTGTAGGCGGCTCGGTATTCTCACGTGGGGTGACTTGTTTCATGAAGGTGCCTTCCGTACGCAGGCTCATTTCTTCGGAGTAGCTGCCTGCTCCCCTTTGGAGCTGTTTTACTTTGTCCGCTTGCGGCAGGGCATGCGTGCATTGTTACCAGATTTCCCTTCGGAGCCGGAGGTTACCCTCCCCCTCCACGTGCTGTTGGTTTCAGATGGGCGACACCTGGTGTCGAAATTATACGGTGCTATTCGCCGACAGCGTTCGGTCCCGGCCAACCGGGTGCGCGAGCAGTGGGTTGCTGAGTTGTGCGCCCCTATTACTGACAAGCAATGGAAGTACTGCTGTGGACTCACGGCCAATGTTTCCTCCAGCTGTCACCTTAAGATTATCCACTACAAATTTGTCCAGAGGTACTATTACACCCCCGCGAGGAAACTTCGGTTTCACTTAGCGGAGGATGATCGATGCGCTAGGTGTCGAGCAGAAGGCGCTGACTTTCTGCACTTGGCTTGGAGTTGTGCGGGGGTGCTGGAATATTGGACTCAGGTCCATGAGGCCCTGCAAATTATGGCGGAGGATGGGGTGACATTTGACCCCTTGGTGATGTTGCTGGGTTATTCTAAGGACGTGCATGCTTCTCATCGCAGATTTGTTGACGTGGCCCTGCTGCTGGCTAAGCGTAGGGTTGCTTGTTGCTGGGGTCGTGGCAGGGTACCGCGCTTCCAGGATTGGTTGAATGACCTCATATACTGTCAGGACCAATATGACATCTCCTCTGAATTGATGCCTGTCAGATGCAGACCGAAGGACTTTTGGAGCCCGCTCCAGGTGTACCTCCTAACTAGAGCTGTGCAGGATTCTGATTCTGAACATGGGGATCGTGTGGGGGTTGGTTGACAGCAGTAGGGTTGTGCTGGGATTTCATTTTACGTTTGCTGATCCTTAAGTATCGGGGGAGGGACTGGGCTGCTGCCACTTTCTGCGAGTTTCCGGGGGCTGTGGTTCCTCTTATGACAATTGGATGGTAGGAATTGCGATGGGACCCCTGTTAGGGTTTCTCTTGGCCCTCCTATCTGAGTCTCCTTTGTTTTATTTTTTATGAGCTATTGGAGTATGTCCGTAATGTATTGTCTTATTAGCTTGCCTGTGCATCCTGGATCATTTCTTTCTCATATGCATTGTACATTTCGTAATAGCTATATGTGTTGACTGATATGCTACCCTGTACTTGAAACTTCTAGTTTTCGAATCTGACGTACCATTGTAATGACCATCTATGACTGTATGAATCGTGTATGCACTTCCTTTGTCCTTGCTTATCTCCAAATAAAGGTTTAAAAAAAAAAGTCCCCCCTAACTCTGCGGAATGATCAGCGTCATAAACCTGTCGCCATATATCGACCGGAACCAACAATCCGAAAAATAACTTAACATCTGCCAATGTCATTACAGCCGAGGCTGCGGCTTCAGTCAGCTCTTTGTAGTAAGCGGTGGGGTTCTTGTGGGGATCAGGCAGTTGCGATTTGAGGGCAAGAACCTCACTTCGTTTCCACGGAGTGTACACCCATTGCTCCTGAAATCGGGCTTCTACTCGAGCTCTTATAACTTGGTCAGCATTATCACGCGCTTCAGGATGAAAAATAGGGTGCACTTCCTGCATGGGATGCTGGGAAGTCCAATTGGGGCTTTTTATAAACATTCTGCCTTGATATTTCACTAACGTGTCTACGTTTTTGTATACTTCCTCTGGATCCATGTTAAACTTATGAGTCCAGAGTCAGATAGTATACAGTACCTGAGGGACCATCCCATCCCGGAAGCATAGTTCCCAGGCCTCGATGAGGTAGCAACTAGACATTTGATATAGAGCATGTTGCTGCATGACCGGTTCCAAATCTTTAATGGTGCTCCATACATCAGCTACTGTATATATATTGTTCCGCATCCATTTAGCTGCCTGATTTGCTACAGCCTCTTTCTCACCATACCCTAAGGAGGCTCTCGTGAATAATCGTCTACTATTCATACCAACCGGTTCCCCTAATGGTGTGCGCTCCTTATCTCCGGGGGTAGTACTGGCTGATTAGAAGGTCCATATGGGGCTTGGAGCCGCCAACACCATATGGGATGTTCCCGGGGATTGCCGTGGGTCTGGGATGAGGGTAGCCGTGTCTCTCACTGAGGTAGGTGGGGCACGTGTAGTACCCAAGAAAATGAGAGGCACGTCTGCCTCCGCTGCGGAGGCTAGGGGCGCGGTAGCCGGCTGAAGAGGCACAGCAGGATATATGCGTTGAGGCGCATACGGTGGTGGAGGTCATTTATTCAACAAGTCCTCTATCTCATCTTCCGCTTCATTTCATGTCACATAACTTTTATCCACCTGTAACCTAAACTGTCTGTTTGCATACTCGATGTGCTGCTCGGTCTTATTTTTATCATGAGCAATGGCTTTCTGAGTTACAGTCTGCCCTGTTGTATCTTCATTAGTTTTTCGGACCGTATGCGTCTCCGCTTTGCCTCTTTCTGCCACTTATTAAGAGTATCAAACATGGACTGTCTGCTGCGTTTAGCGAACAGACATTCTTGCAGATACTGGATCTTTTTCTCATCAAAAGACCCTGTCTTTGGCCACTGTAGTTCTACATTATCCTTAGTGTATTTATTCCATAATGTAGTAAAGAGGAGGGGCCCAATACCATGCTTACAATACATATCATGGCTGGGAGTACCCTCCGGAGGGGCTGGTTGGCTTTCATCCAACCGTGTACTCCCTCGGTCAATACAGCCGAAACATAGTTTACTGAAGCACGGCATTGCCCCCTTACCAAAATCGAGCTGAAAAGGAACAAAATTATTATTTACAACGCTCTCATACACATGGCCATGTCTGCACTCAAATTCACTCTCACGCAGATAAAGTGACTACAGTACGAACAACAAACTTCAGTTTACATCGACATAAATGACAAAACAAATGTATTTCAAACAAGAGGTGGAGCCCGTCGACTCCCACCTATGGAGAACCCTTTCCGAAACCTCAAAGATCCAAAAAGACAAAGTCAAGCAGTCTTATCCTTAGACTGCCTAGAGATAGCCACACAGGTTTCTCTGAACCACAGACCGACCTACGGGCCATCCGACGGCATTCATGGTTCACCTCCCGAACTATTCTGACTAAGCCCACTTTTTCAAGCGCCGCTCCAGATTTGTCTGAGTGCTACCCAATCTCAGCCGCCGGCGTTCCCGAGAGCAGTCCGGCCGGGCGTAAACTGCTTTTGCAAGTTACACCAAGGCGTCTGGTCTTAATCTCTAGTTATTTCCAAAATCCAAAACAGGGGCGTCCACACGTGTAGTCTCAGTACTGCCCCGTCAGACCCCTTTTTTGAGTTCACCGTGACCAAAAGCCACCAAATTCCAAGTCCCAAATCCAAAATCCAAAAGATATCCAACACAAGACAGGACAAGACACTCACCTGGTGCACTCAGGTCCGATTGTGCGTTCTTCACTGCCAATTCTCGTTGGACAAACCTGGCCTGTTCTCGGGTTATACTCGAAGGACTCCGGCGTGGGGTCACTAGCAGCTGGGGCTCTCTCGATTGGGAGAGCGGAGCAGACCCCAAATTCTTCGGTCGTTCCTTCCCCCCGATCAAGATCGCCCTTTTCAATGTCCCGTTTCTTTCTGATTACAGAGGGACGACCCAAACGCGGAGTCCCGGCGGAGTCGCCAACTGAAGTTCCGAAAAGTAAATTACAACCCACCTAGAGCCATACTTACAAATAGCCCAATACCAATTACCAATAATCAGTCAGTTGGCAGTGTAGAAGGTCCAATTGTTTATTATAACAAACAAACTCTGCCAGAGGATCTCCTTGCGACCTAACCCCACGAGGTCCGCCAAGAAAACTGCAGGCACATTTTCAACTCATCACATATATACTGTTACATTTGGTAACCGTTACCTAAGAAGGAAAAATACAAGTTGGTACAGGTTGGTGCAGGGGAAAGACCATATATGGGAGACAAAGCGCTCTTGGTTTAGCTCATCTCATTATAGCAAGGTTGTTAGGGTAACTCCCTTCTGCTAACTCCGAGAGAGTCAGCGCAGCACCCCTTGGAATGTGCTTATCCAGCCTACCCCCTCCTTCAACCTTGACAGGCCTAACGTGCAGAAGCAGCAGGTTGCTACAGTGGTACTGTTTCTCAGGAGAACGGCTTGAGCTAAATGCAATGTCAGGTTTTCACTAACCTCTCGAGTGAACCAGGCCACAAAATGGCGCCGGTCAAGCCAAACAGTACAGAGTATAATTGGGTGCGGAAATGTGTAACACAGTGTATAGTAATCCCTATGTTCTTACATATGGCATGCGTATTGGTGTTTGTGTCTCTACATCGGCCTGCTAGGTACATCACGCTAATTACCAAAAGTAACGACATGTTCTACTAGGCCTAAATCGAATTCTGGTTCCTCAGTGATGTTATCCCTGGAGCACTCACAGCCATATTTGTGAGTTCAAAACCAAAATCCGGGTGATGTCTGTTCAGTGCTGGAAATTATATCAGCAGGTCAAGGAGGCAGAGGCAGAGCTGAGGCAGAGGTCACCGAAGGATTTTTGTGAATTGTGAGAGATTCAGCATTCTTCAGCTATTAGGCCAGTAATGGTCAAAACTGGTAGACCTTTATGGTTCAAATCTGTTTTATTTTTTGGGGGAGGAGCTACGACAGCAAGCAAGATGGCTGCATAGTCTCCCGGCTCCGCTGACCTCCGTCTTACGCTCCAAGATCCTGTCACTTATCCTGATTTCCTGCCCCGGATCCGTGTGTGTGAACTAATCCGCACTCCGATGGTGTGATCCCGGGGTTTTTCTGACATTGTGGAGCTGAGTAACGTCGAGGACAGATTTGTGGCCTAACCCAGTCTGGAAGCCGGGGTCTCGAGTGCTGGCTTAGTCTGAGTTGAACAACAGCGGACTGTTGAGGGCGGCAGGGTCCGGTCTCTGGAACTTTCGAAATTTTTGGATTGCTTTGCTACCATCTGCAGCCTGGTGTTGTGTTGGAGGTGAGGAGACGAGTGACGCACGGTGCTGTGTTGCAGGGGTCCCTGACCCGGAGGCCCGGCACTTGCATTGCCGGCTCACCTTGGGTTGGAGTCTCGTCGCGCACTAATGCATGCTGACGGTTGGTCCCTCACGGCTCAGTCCTGCTCCGGCTGATCTTACCCCGGAGAAGGCGCCTCTCCGTGGGGATCATTATGCCTGAGGAAATATGGAACCGGGCGGAGCAGGCCCACAGTGGCCCGTCATTGCGGGAGGTGCTGGCGGCCCTAGAGGCACTTCAGGCGACTGTGGCAGCTCAGACCTGCGACCTGTGTCGGCGGCAGATGGACTTAAAGGACTGAGACCGGATCCTGACTCGATGCCCGAGACCCGGCAGCCAGCTTGCCTTTTGATCGACGCCCCAGTGGCATAATTAGACCCGGTGTTGGAAGCTGTGCCTGCCCCTACAGAAGTGGATCTACTTGAATGGGCTGTGATCGGTGACTTAACTAATTTTTTGTAATCCCCGGTTTTGCAGCTGTCGAAACATTCAACTGCTGTCCCTATCCTGGAACCTTTTAATTGGTACTGTGAACTGTTTTGGATTGTGTCGAACCACCTCCCCAGTCGTTATATCAAGATGGCAGATGTGATAATGCCTGGCTTCGGAGACGGGGAGGGACATCGTCGGTACCAGCTGCTTACTTTGGGATCTACTGTTCTTTTTCCAGCTACTGAACTATGTTCCGAACACCTCTGTGTATCTTTTGACATTTTGATGATAAGGCTTTATTCGTCTGAGGGACTCGGCGAATTCGATCGACGGGGCCAAGGCTGAGACTGTTGTTTGGGTTGTTCATTGTGGCTTTATCGGTAACGGGACTGCTTCATTAGCTTAACGGAGTCCGGGGCAGAGTTGGTGGTTCCCCCCGGGATGTTTTCTCAGTTTGGACTATTCAGATGTGACAGTTTCGTGGGGACCCCTTTGTTAGGGCGGGGGGAGAGACCGGGAGCACGTAGAAGATAGCCCTCCTCCATTTCCCCTCTTGGGTGGGGTTTAATTTCTTTCTGTCTTTCTCTGGGTCTTTCTATATTTCGGGTCTCAGTTCTTGGGCGACAGGCACGCTGCTAGGGGGGGGGGGGGGTAGGCCGTAGTCATCTGCAGGGGTGCAGAGTGGGGGTTGGGGGATGGGTGTTTTGTTTTTCGTTTTATTTCTATGGCCTTTTTTCTTCTTATCTTTCTTTGCCCTTTTCTTTTCTTCCTTTCCGGGTCAGTGTAATGGGTTCATTTTTATGGCCATCTCTGCTGTTTCATATGTGCCTCAATTCTCGCGATGTTTCAGTGCTACTGGGCGGACATTCAGCTGGCGCGAACTGTATTTGTACGCTCGCTTATCCTGAATAGTATGTTTTAACGCCGCTGACTTACACGAAGATGATTTAACTGTGGACATATGCTATTTCGCCCCCTCCCTTTTTTTCGCAACTTGAGATATTGTATGGCACCTGATCCTTCTATCTTATATTATAAAATGGAACCTTTTTATCCTGTTACCAACTTGATATGCTTTACAACCAGTAGGTATGGTGGACTTGGCGAATCCTCTCCCCGGGATGCTGAGTCTGGGTTTTGATTGTTTTCTTGTGTTGCAACTGCTTAGCGGCCGGCCCTGGGGGTTGTAGGCCTGTGTTTGTACTTGGTTGAAATGTCAAATAAAGGTTTTCCAAAAAAAAAAAAAATCTGTTTTATTTATTTGTTTTAACCAGTAGCACAATCACTCACCTACAACAAGTGGCCAATGAGGTAAAACTGGGATGAAGAAACAGGGAGGGGAAAGGGGAAATGGGGAAGAATAGGGTAGGGAAAAACGCAAGGAAGGGTGGAGCCGATAGGGGGAGGGGGTGATGTCCTTATAGGTGCTTCCATTGTTCTCTCAAATGTGGCGTGCAGGGATGTGCTGCCACCCAGCTCCAACACCAGGTCTCTAGGGTGAGCACTCTGTCTCTCATCTTGGAGAAGTTGAACAATCTAATGGTATTTTGGGGAGGTAAGTTCCCAGAATTCACATGCTAGTAAACAAATGCAGCATATTGTGTCAGTCTGCCTTCTATGGACCCTGTGAGTTTCTCCATCCCTACAATGTTCCATAGTTTATGTAGCAAATTTAGGTGGTCTGAAACGGAGTCGCTGCCCCATTTAACAGCAATGACCTGTTTGGCTGCACAGAGGGTTGTCGCAATATTTCCCTGGTGGGTGCTTAATGGGTAGGTTCGTGCATTAGGGAGGTCCATTACAACATAGCTCGGAAGGTAGGGGACATTTGCATCAAAAATGTCATTGATGACTTCCATCATTATCTCCCAATATTTTTTAAGGTTGGGGCAATGCCAGAGGAGGTGGGTCAGAGTGCCCACTTGCCCACCTTTTTGCCAGCACATGTCCGAGCTTCCATGCTTCCATTTTGCTATCCGTGCAGGGGTATTATACCAATAGTGCGTCACTTTGAGCATTGCTAAAAGTGATGTGGGGTCTGTGGAGAATATCAGACCATTCTTTGTTAGTAAAGGTGCGTTCCAGCTCTCAATCCCACCTTCTCTGAGCCGTGGAATTTTGTAGTGTCGTGAACTGTATTCAGAAACAAATATATGGTGGAGAGGAGGCCTTTATTGTCAGTTTTCGTGATCAGCCACTTCTCAAGTTTGGTGAGGGGTCTATTAGCTATGGAGTGAGTGGGGGGATGGGTAAACAAATGTTTGATGGCAATTTAGTGCTATTGTTCCATGGGTGGGAGGCTGTGCCCTTCCTGCAGTTGATAGTGTAGGATTGTATGGGGTAGTCTACTGGTTGGGGTGGAGCTAGGAGGGAGGAGCAGGAACGGGAGGAGCCAGGGGACAGGAACCGGGCAGTTAGAGTAGGGACAGGGTCAGGAGAGGATATGGAAATAAAGCTCTCTTGAAACACAAAGAATTGTCGGTCGTCATTGCCACTGCGACGCGACAGCTGGCGACGAGGGTGGGATCAGGTGACCCACTAGCAATCCCGGAGAGCAAGAAAAAGAAGCTGACCTGTCCAGGACACCAGCCAGACGCGATCGCTGTTCGCGACGTCTGTGCCCCGTGATTGCCGCTGCCTACAGCCTGAGGCCAGCGGTGGAGAAGTTGCCCACAACCAGGAGATCGTGTGTGGCCACGTTAGAGCAGTGGAAAGCAAGACGCTGCCCCTCTGGTGTCCGGCGCTCCGTTCGCGCCAAATTCGGGAGTGTGCCCTGAAGCCGAGGATCAAGAAGGAAGGGACTGGGAGCCCACCCCAGCCTCCCTGAAGTGTCCTGCACAAGTGAGGAGTGCAGCGAGAAGCGAACGAAACTCGCGGAGGCGCCAGAACAAGAGCGCCGATGCCGCCGCCATCGGGTCTCACCCCCGATGCGTGAGAAACGGCATGCCGCGGTAAACAAGACGCAGAAACCTGCATTGGCCTCCCTGAATGGTGGAAAGTGGCCAGAAGGTGAAAGTGGAACTGGCAAATCCTGGTTGCTGAAAGGAAGGACCCTCAGTGAGTACAGTGAAGAATGCAGCTAGCGCGATCGCGCGCCAAGAATTCAAATCTCACCCCTGAAGCGTGAGTCCTGGAGAAGACGGAGGACGCGACGTCGGGAGCTCACCCCGGTCGTGCCTGTGCCCTTCGCTGTTGTGGTGGATGCGGTGACAGCCTTTATGCTGCCCAGGAAGAAGTCCCCGCACCCGGTGAGTGTGATGAATGGGGCCGAGTGAATGAAACATTGGAGAGAGAGAGCCAAGTCTCGTGTGAACCGAGACTTCACAGCGGCAGCCATCTTTAGGTCAGGCAACCACAGACATCCCCTATGTGAGGACTGCGAGCGGCCATTGCTGAGTCAGGCAGGCCAGGTTTAAAAAAGAAGCTCTGGCAAACCAAAAAGGAAACAAGCATTGGCGCGCCCAACAAACACAAGCAAATGACAAGTACAAAAGTGGCAACAAGCATTAGCAAATACCAGAGACAGACAGAGGCGACAGGAAAGCCACAGCAAAACAACAAGCACAAGCAAACGCACGAAGTAAAGGGCACTATATAAACAAGCCAATACAAAGTGCAAATGAAACCAGCATGAGCAAACACAAATAACAAATAAAGAGGACGTGAGCACCGTCGGACACTGGCACAAGCACCAAAATGTGCCATGAATCGAAGTGACTTTGACAAGCACAAGCGCGGGTGTCAAGCTCAAACAAGCCCGAGCAAGTGCAAGCCTCGACGTAAATAAGCAGAAGACTGGAAGCAGAACGTAACAAACACGAGCAAGGACAAGGACCGAAGTAAACGTCCAGCACCACGCAAAGATAAATAATTAACAGTAGAAAGAACTAAGAAATCAAATGGTACAGAAGCGTGAGCAAACGAACATCAAGGAAGCCTTCCTTCATCCTTGATAACCGGCGCCAGGCCGAAAAGAAATGCGAAGAACAAGATGTTAATGGCGTCGCATATCATCGTGGAAGAACTCCAAAGTACCTGCAGCTAGCAAGTTACTCTAACCAAAGCAGGAAGTTGAGTGGTGACCATCTTGATATCAGAAAATCCAACCCTAACCCACTGAAGCCTACCTAGACAGTTGTGCCAAGGGCAGACAGAATACAGCAATCACCCAGGAGTGGCGAACCTTCCCAACATCGAAGGAGACGGCAGTACCTCAGGCGAAAGAAGGTCAGCGAATAAGACTGGAAGCAAAGTGAACAACCTTGCGACAGTAGTAGACAAAGCTCTCCTCCCTCATGGCCGCGGTAAATACAATCCATCGGTCCAGTCCCTGCATTGAAGTACCACCCCCAGTGCAACAGACTGACAGTCGGACTTTAGATCTCAAATGGAATAGGTGGCTGGAATCACTGGACGATTTTCTTGAGGCAATTGGTGAGCGAAGAGATAGGAAACGTCTGATACTGCTCCTCCAACTGGTCGGTCATGAGGGCCGACCCCTAATCAGAACATTTCCCAAAAGGGACACAGAGAGCTATAAAAGACTACAAGTGAAGCTGCGTGCCCACTTCCATGCACATGTAGAAGTGGATCATGCTCGCATCGCTTTCAATACAGCGTGGCAGGAACCAGGAGAACCACTGCCGAGATTCATTACCCGGTTACTAAGTCTGGTACCCTGCTGCTACTTCAATACATTTACTAACGAAGAAGCAGTTCGGCTCCGAATAATCGAAGGCTGTTCAAGCGCAGACACGAAGCGCAAGATTCTTCAGGAGCAGTGGTCGCTAAAGAGAATCATCAGAGGAGCCGAGGCTGGAGTGCGAGTAAAGGCAAAAGACTTCTCGAAAGACGTGCACTCGAATGCAAGACACATGGATGTCTGGAAAGAGGCACCCCTTATGCCTAGGGGTGAGGCCCAGGAAACAAACAAAGCTGAAAAGAGGGAGGGTGAATCCGAGTCAAGACGAAACAAGAGACAGAGCGTCATGGAACACTCCAAGTCACCATCACAAAAGACCAGGATGAATCAGGATTGCGAAAGCGGTACTGATACAACCTCATGGAGCTATTCAACCTCAAGGAGTCAGTCAACAGATGATGATACTGATACAACCTCACGGAGTTACTCAACCTCAAGGAGTCAATCAACCGATGATGAGAATGATTATGAAACAGACGAAGTGTCAAGTGGGACAGATCACACACATGGACAAGATGGCAGATTGCTCAACAAGAAGGCAAGAAAGACGAACTACGGAAGATGGGACCTATCCCGCCAATGCCGGAAACCAGCACACGAACAACCCCGGCCATCCTCCCGCCATGCACCAAAGTCTACAGATGAGTCCGAGGAAACATCAAGCGGTGAGACAAATCACCCCAATGGCACGGACATCAACACAAACAACAAGCGAGAAGAAAAAAACAACCACATGGGGAGTGGCAAACCACTCAGACACCGAAAAGGGAGGGGCATGTGCACTCCAGACAGGTGTGTCAACGAGAAAGCGGAGAACGGACAATTGATGGCCCGTGAAAAGAGTAAAGACCAAATGCTCCGAGACCAAACTAATGAAGTAAACGATCCCTCCACCGCAACAACACAGAAGACACAAAAAGAGACACTCGCCGCAAAAACCACCCACTTCTCAACAAAAATAACGTCTGCTGAGAACAAACCCAGGGAAATCTTTGGCATAGTGAATGACCTGGCATTCTCAGATCGAACCTCACCCCAAATTCCTCCCTCCCAGCCTCTCTGTGATCAACTCAACACCTATTTCTTGGATAAGATCGTTACCATCAAGGCCAACATCCCACCACCCTCGCCTGCTTTCGTTGATCCCTCCCCCCCCACCGTTCAATGCCTTCTCACCTCGATTCCCCCTCTCACTCAGGGATCATTTCTGGAGATTCTTCCCAAAGTGAAGTCGGGGTCTCCGGCGGATGTCTGCCCGGCACGTATCCTGCAGCAAATTTACTCCTGCTGTTCTGAACCCCCCATCGCCTTCCTCAATAGCTCCCTAGCACAGGGTATAGTGACCCCTGCGCTAAAGGCAGCCACTATAGTACCCATCTTGAAGAAACCTGGCGCGGACCCTTCCATCTCGGCCAACTATCGCCCCATCTCCCTGTTGCCCTTTCTGGGCAAGGTGATGGAACGCCACGTCACTGCGGTACTTAGCGCCCATATTGAGGCTAATGGGGGGCTGGCTTCCCGCCAGGCCGGCTTCCGTCCCAGACATTCGACCGAATCGGTTGTGGTCTCAGTCCTAGACAACCTCAGAAAGGGTATGGACGATAACAAACACCAGGCACTGATCCTCCTTGACCTGTCCGCCGCCTTTGACACGGTGGACCATACCATCTTACTTTCCCGTGTCAAGGCGGCTGGAATCGGGGGATCAGCTCTGGTTTGGCTCTCCTCCTTTCTGAGGGACCGCACCCAGGCGGTCCGGCTAGGCGACTTCTCTGCCACTCCTCTCCCTGTCACTTGTGGTGTTCCCCAGGGATCTTCCTCTCTCCCCTACTTTTCAATCTTTATATCTTCCCTCTTATCTTCGCGCTCCAGCGGCTGGAGGTCACCGTGTACAATTACGCGGATGATCTCCAGCTCATCTTTGACCTGTCTTCTTCTTCCCTCTCTGTCTTTAATTTCCAGTCAACAATGACATTCATCAGCGACTGGATGAACCACAACCACCTTAAGCTGAACCCGGATAAAACCGAATTGGTTCTCACCGGTGGTTCATCCAGCCCCTGGAACTCCCTCTTCTGGCCCCCCTCTCTTGGTCCTGCACCTTCCCCCTCAACCACGGTCAAAACACTGGGTGTCAAAATGAATAATCAGCTCACCCTCCATTCACAAATCAGCTCCGTGGTCTCCTCTTGTTTCCTCACTCTCCGAACCATCCGCTCTGTTTCCCGCTTCTTCTCCCCTCAGGCACTTAAGATCATTATGGCCACCCTGGTGATATCAAGGCTGGATTATTCCATCGCCCTCTATCATGGCATTCCAGCATACTGCCTGCGAAGACTTCAGTCGATCCAGAACCAGGCGGCCCGGCTGGTATATGGCCTCCCTCGCTATCATCACTCCACCCCCCTTCTCAAGGAGCTTCATTGGCTTCCCGTAAAGAAACGCTCCCTTTTCAAGACCGGCTGTATGGTCTTTCAGGCCCGCCAGGGCACTGCCCCCGCCTTCTTCTCTTCATTAATAAAACCTTATGTTCCCGCAAGAGCGCTTCGGTCTTCCTCTAAATCCCTTCTTCAGATCCCACGCTTCACACGCAAAAAGTGGGGTGGGGCCAACTTTTCCACCTTGGCTCCAACATTTTGGAACTCCCTACCTGACCATCTCCGTTCTGCTACCCAGTATCTCCCCTTTCGCAAAGATCTAAAAACTTTCCTCTTCAATCAGGCCTTCCCCGCTTAACTCTTCTTTCTTTTCCCTCTTGCCTTTTCCCTCAGTTGCCGAAATTGCCCACTAGCGCCAAGAAACCGCATGGTGTACGCTGCGCTCTAGAAATGTTTTAAATTAGAAATTAGAAATTAGACACACCCAAGGAAATGCTCCGTAGATAGCTCCGACCCAAGCAGAAAGTCATCCCAGAATACCAACTCAATAAACGTATCAGTCACGACGCCCTCAAAAGAACGTTCTCAAAGGAAATCGGCAACCGACTCCTCCGAGTCGGAAGACATGTCTGTCCGATCATTCGGGTCAACAAAATCATGGTCCCGACCACGGCCATGGCATCAATCACCCGGACGCACAACAGAATCAAAGGACACCAAGTCACGTCCGTCATCGCCACATCAAGACATGAATAATATACCGTCACCCCTGATGGGGTCAGAGAGGCTGACTCAAAGAACTGACGGAAGGAGAACAAAGAAATGGGACAATATCTACCAAGTGGTAAAGGGTTATCCCGTCACCTCGCGGGGAGGACCGAACGTGGTGACAGAGATGAACTGCCACCGAATGAGAGACAAACAGACACATGACCGGGTGGTCAAGGGTCTCGCCAGCCTCAAACACGAGTGGGAAGGGAAGAAACAAACAGAGGCAGCACATGAGTCCAGGAATCAAGACAGGACACCCATGTCAGATAATACACTAACGTCTGGCATGCCTGACGGTGAACAGAAGAACAGTGCGGTTCCCAACCTGACAAGACAAAGAGAAACAACTCCACAGGTGGGAGCTCAGAAGAAGACCAACCCATCGTCCGCTCCCGAAGGAGACCAATCGGCAATAGACCAAGAGTCACCAAGGAAGGCAGACGGTCACTGCCGAGCTGAGCCAGTAGCAGTCACACAACAAGAAAGAACCACGATAACTGCGGAACCGAATAATAAGCAGCCCACATGCAATGGTTTGCATTCTCAAAAGTGCATTCCCGCGATTAAGGACATCGTGGCTAAGACACCGGAAAGACTGATCAAAGTCAGGACCACCAAGGATTCAACACTACTGATGCTTGAAGAACAAGCTGTTCGTCAACCCATGTGGTGGATTGAAGACTTACAAACGATGTGGAAATTAAGTTCATTTTGTTAAGAAAGGGGGAGATGTAGGATTGTATGGGGTAGTCTAGTGGTTGGGGTGGAGCTAGGAGGGAGGAGCAGGAACGGGAGGAGCCAGGGGACAGGAACCGGGCAGTTAGAGTAGGGACAGGGTCAGGAGAGGATATGGAAATAAAGCTCTCTTGAAACACAAAGAATTGTCGGTCGTCATTGCCACTGCGACGCGACAGATTGAAGTCTGAATAGCCTAAGTGGTGCAAGAGGTCCCCACTCCTTTTGCCAATTATGAAATCTAGTGGAGCTCAGGGCTGGGGGAATGCAGGGTTGCCAATGATCAGGTTGAGAGGGGAAGTGTGGGTGGACTGACCATTCGAGATGTCATTCTTCTCCAGGGCCAGACTGGCTACCGGGCGTTTTGGCATGCTGCCGAGCTGTGGGCTGATTTCACTGAGGTGGGGGCTGATTTCGTTGATGGGGACCTGCATGTGCTGAAAAACATTTGTTTTGCTTTGTTTATTTCAAAGCACGCGCAGGTCCTCATCAACGAAATCAGCCCCCACCGCAGAGAAATCAGCCCCCAGCTCAGCAGCATGCCAAAACGCCCGGTAGCCATTCACATACAACTCCATGGCCCTTGTGACTGGTGAAATGTAAACTCCATAGGGGTGGTGTCTTTTGGGGAGCTATGGGATTTTCCAGATATGGAGGCCAGTGACGGTCTGTTCTATGAAGCAACAATATTTTTTTGTGAGTGGTCTGTTCCATTCCACTATGTACAACAGCTGAGTTGCAGCATAGCGGTAGGTGTGATGTAGGCCACTCAGGCCACCCTTTCCCATGGTTAAGTAGGCTCATTTCCTTGCTTATTATGGTTTCTTGCCCCTCAAATGAAATTGTCTATCATGTGCTTCAGTTTGCTAAGGAGGTGCTGTGGGGGCTGTAGTGGAAGATAAATAATCTTGGGAAGCAGGGTCACTTTCTCCGCTGCTATTCTCCTCATCCATGAGAGCCCTCTCGCCGGTCACGTCTGTAAGTCCTGTCGAGCAGTGTCAATAAGGTAAGAGTAGTTGCTGGCTTCTGTCTTCTATGGGGAGGGACAGATCTTTAGCCCCAGGTATGGGACCAAGTGACACGCCAACAGCAGGGTAAAGTGCTGCTCCAAGCGGAGCGGTCTTGATGTGATATCAAAGGTTGAGGGACGGTGATTTTTTATGTTTACATTGAAGCCCAAGACTGCCAACCTCCGCTAGAGCATGCAGCCGGGTTGACAGGGATATGAAGGGTTGTGTAATTGCAACCATTATATCATCATCCGCGTAAAGGGCTATATTATGGTCCTTGCAACCTATAGTGATGTTTATAATGTGTGCCCGAATCTTCTCCGCTACAGGCTCCATGTAATGAGCCAATAGGAGCGCGGAGGGAGGGCATTCGTAATGTGTGCCCCTCTCTATAGGGAATGCATAAGGTATGCCCTTGTGTCAGTGGGCAGCCATAGTTGCACTTCACCCTGGTTCAGAAAGGGGCACCTAGGCCCACTTCAGCTATCACCTTCCACAGGTAGGGCCAGTGCACCTGATCAAATGCATTTTCAGCATCAATCGATATGCAGAGCCTCTTTCCAGAATTAGTCCAGCTTGATCCGGGTCTATAAAGTCCTGCATATATGGGCTATGGAGAGTGGCCAGGATGCTTGTCAAAAGTGTAGTGTCTATGTGGGGCAGGGATATGGGGTGATAGGAAGAACATTTAGTTGGATTATTCCCGTGTTTGGGAAGTACAAGGATCATTGCCTCTTACATAGTGTTGGCAAGTGTCCCCGTATCCCTGAGCGAGTTGTACAGGAGGATGAAAATGGGAGCTAGCTGTATGCCGAAGAGTTTACAAAAACATGCCATCTCAAGTGCTTTCCCCAGTTGTGGATGGGCGATGGATGAGAGGACTCATCAGGCCTAATGTCTGCTTCTAAGAATGTCGCTTCTGGCTCAGGGGGACATGTGGTGGTAGTATATGTGAGTTAAGTGCCAGTCTCTACCTAGTTCATCGCCTCTGCAGAGCATATATTGTTGAAGAAGTGCTCAAAAGTTTCTGCAATGTCTTGTTTGTTATGTGTTCTTTGCCCTGATTGTGTGTGGATTTCTTGAATTCTATTTCTATGTGCTTGAACTCTAAGTTTATATGCGAGGAGTTGCCCCACTTTATTTCAGCCGGTGTAGTACCTCTGTTTTGTGTGTAGGAGGGCAAATTTGATCCTATCCATATCTAATGCTTTGAGCTGCTTCCAGACCAGTGCACTTGTCAACCCACCCTATTCACACCTGTCTATGTGTATCCCCTAGGGCCTTCACTCAGTCTGCTAGGGTGGTGCATGTATCCCTTCTCATTTTGTTGAGTCTAAATGATATAGCTATAAATGTGCCCATTACAGGGTCGGATTGGGATCATAAATAGGCCCGGGCACGCTTAAAAAAATGGCCCACATTTGTGGTTTGCCTTTCCGCAAAAAACTTCGGCAAAGTTTTATGATAAGCAGGGGGGGGGAAGGGTGGTTGGGAAGGAGTCCTGACTGGCATGTCTTCTTAACTTCACTTAGATATTTAAAAAAGTGCAGGGATTAGTTCATACTAGTGAAACACACCTGAAAATAAGTGAGGCCACTACTGCTCAGGCCCCCTGCCCGCTCAATCTGCAGGGAGAGAAAGGGAGTGACCTGTCTTCCCCTGCCCCATTTGTAAAAGGAGGTAATGGAGGCCTATCTGCCTCCAGAAAGGCCATTCGGGCAGCCAGTGGCGGCATCTGAGCAGCACAGCCACCTCCCAAATCGACCCCCAGGCTACCCCAAAAAACCAGCCCACAGCTGGAACTCGGATACTGGCCCCTTGGCCATTGCCGAAGTGTCCGCCTAAATGTCAGTCAACTCCACCTGCCCCAGTCATTGTGGTCCCTCCACTGAGGATGCTCCAGTCTGTCCTACACTCCAGGCTGACTTGTCAAGGTCTGTATTGGGGATGAGGCTAAAATCTACACCTATGACAATGTCCATATCTATCAACGAGGTGACAAGGCTCAAGGCATTGAGGATAAGTCGCTCTTGTTGTTCGTTAGGCGCATAAAGTGAGAGTGTGAGTGGACACGCAGAACCTTGAAGATAAGAGCCTACCTGTCACCTTTGCCTGGGTCTGAAATTTAGTGGTCAAGAGAATTACTACCCCGGCTTTCTTACTGGGTCCTGATGAGGAATATTGTCTATCAAACCAACTATATTTCATCTTACCCAAATCTTTCTTCATGAGATGCGTTTCTTGCAGGAGGGATACATAAGAGTTTGTGCCCCTGAGCATGGACAAGAGCGCCAGTCACTTATTTGTGGGGATTGAGACCCCAGATGTTAAAGTTCATTATTTTAACCATTTGTATAGGGATGGGTGATTCGCTGTGTGCGGTGGAGGTGTGTAAAATTTGGAGCCATGGGGCTCAACATAGACTGTACAGTGGACTCCTAGCAATTATTGAGGAATTTGACAGTGGGTGTGGGGTGAGGATGAACAAAGAACATAAACAAGAGGAATGCACTGAACTGCTTCCTCCATGGGAGCCAGGAGTATCACTTGTAAGGGGTACATGGTCATTGGTGCCAAGGTGGAGCCAGTTCAAAGGTTATAGGCTCTCAATTCCCCCAGTACTATGAAAAAGTGGGAGATGTCAGCAGTCCTGGTCTGCTGCAAATGAGTAAGGCTAACAGCTTCATATTGGATGATGGTAAGCCAGTTAAGAGTGGGTGGGCCAGAGTAGCTAATGTCAAGCAGGCTGGTTGTCAGTCCAGGCTCCGCTCCCAACTGCTGTCATGGCGCTGAGATTGGGGGAGAAGAGCCAATCGCTCTTGGCTGCATTTATTAGTAGTTGGTTTGTGTGTTTTGTTGCAAAGAGCACATGGCTGCTGCCTTCTGTTTGGCTTTTGTGTAGGAGAGTTGTGAGGTTGAGTGAGTTGGGTCAAGACCCAGAGTTCCTCGTCCATTCCCAAAAGAGAGTGGGCCTCATCAATGGAGTAGACAATATGTGTCTCATAATACCAAACAATGATCGGGTAAAAAGGTGGCCAAATCTAGTGACCCCTTTCTCTTGGAGTAAAGTTGTGGCTGCCTAGAGGGTGCATCTGAGCTGAAGAGTAGTGGGTGAGAGATCTGGAGATAGACACATCTTCATGACCTCAAACACAATGGGGCCTTGGACCCTGACATAATGGCTTTCTTGCTGTGGAAAAAGTAGCCACAAGTGAGGATGTCCTGTGTCTTGTTCTGTGGATTGCTTGGTCTGCCCACTATATGCGTCCGGTCTACCACAATGTCATTCTCTGTCAGGTCAGGAAGGATGTGACGAAAGACGATAATGACATAGCCTTCCAAGACTCCCGAGTCCACTACTGGTGCCACACCTCTAATTCTAATATTGGAGCAGGGGGATCTATTTTTGATGTCCTCCAGGTGGACTTGTAGGTTAGCTTTATGATCCTGGAGTTCCAGTAGTTCACATCTGTAGTCTAGTTTTTCCTCTCCAATATTGTAGTTGTTTTCCAAGGTCACCACCTGTAGGCAGATCTCCACTAGGTCTTTTTTAACATCTCTGAGATCTGGAGTGACATTGTCTATAGTGCTGCAATGCCTTCCCTTAGCTTCCCAAACAGCAATTTCCATGTAGGAATGAGTGATGGATGTGTCTGCATCTTGGCAATCGATAGACGGGAGCTGTGGATCAAGAGTCACCCGTTCTGTGAGAGAAGAGTCTTGTAACTGGACCACTTTTATGTGCAGAGGTTTGGTCAGTATATCTTACAAAGTAGAGTCTTTCTTGGTTCTCTGTGTGGCCATTGTTGTGAGGACCGTGAGGACCGTAGACCCAAGGAGTCCCCCAGGGTCTCAATGAGTAAGGGTTGGTTTAGAAGTTGGAGTTGCGGACGGTATTCCGGGCCTGACAATGTAATTGAGCTCTCTAGAGATGCTTAACGCCCGAATGGGAGTCCTATATAGAGCTCTGACTTTAGAGCTCTACCCTATGTAATCAGCTGCCATCTGTGCATTTCAACTTACTTTTGAAACTAACTGGTTCTATATTTTTAATACTATTTGTGTATTTGAATCTGAATTTGTTGTGCTGAAGTGTGGAGGCCACACTATTTTATAAAGTGATATCCTCTTAGCGAGCCGCTACATGTAAGAATGGCTCGAAGGAATCATAGACAGGATTTTGGCCTCACTAAACCATAGAGGGGTGGGTAGAGGCGAAAGGTTGGTGGTCTAGTAGCCAACTCCACTTACTCCTTTAAATGATGACTGTGGGCTGGGCGTGCAGCAGACGCGGGCAGTGGGCGTGCCGAATGACAGCCCATCTGCGTCCGTTTGCGCCTGTCTGCGCCCGACCGGGTCCAGGGGCCAGAAACCCTTAAAAGTACACTAGAAATCAGCTTTTATCAGTTAGACCCCCAGTACACTCAACATGTGCCCCTTCACCAGGAGCTGATAGTCTACCCTTTCCAATAGGAGCCTGTATCCATTGCGGATACGAGCCACAAACAAACAAGAATTTACATTTACCTACGAATTTTGGACTGATTAATGCCCTCAGATCTAAGGGCGATGATAGAGGAAGACCCCATGGACATACTATTTGTAATGGAAACATGGCTCAATGACAGATCAGGCCCGATATTCATCTCACGCTCCCCCCCCCCAAGCTACCAGATACAGAGATTAGATTGGTAGACAAAATCGGGGGCGGAATTGCTATCATTTAAAAAAAAATGTTTAAATGTATTACCTCCCTGTTTACTCTACCAGAGTGTGAAAGCCTACAGTTTCACATCACACTCTCCCCCACTCGCACTTTCTTGGGGGTACTTATCTATAGGTCTCCAGGCGCTAGCATCAGGTTCTTGGAAGCGTTACCAGATACACTGACAAGTATTGCAGTAGAAAAACCCCACATGACAACACTGGGGGACTTCAACCTGCACTTCGACGCACAGGACATCCCCACCATTAAGAGTGACCTTGAGGCACTACAATTAATTCAACATGTGACTACATACACACATGTTAAAGGGCACATATTAGACCCTATTTATTCCAAAGACCCTCAGATCACAGTATCCAAAACTATCTCTGTGCCCTGGTCTTACAATTTTCTTATATCCTTCAGGCTACCCAAACACGTCCAGCAGACAAAGGTTAGGGCCCAGACTATTGCTTCTAGTAGCTGGTCCAAGCTAGTCCCTGAAACCTGGAGGACAGCTTTGAGGGACAGTAGCCCCTATTTGCTGGAAACCTAGAAGGGGACTATCAGCAATGGGAGAGCTGGATCACCCAGTCGTTAGATGTATGCATCCCCAAGAAAATCCCCTATAGCAAAACACACCCTAAAAAAGCCCCCTGGTACAATGACCAACTGATTTAATTGAAAAAACAATATAAAAAACTGGAAAGACTTTGGAGGAAGGAGTACGTCCCTGTCCTCAAAATTCAATATAAATCCACAATTCGGGCACAATTAGGGCATATCACAATGAAATGAAGATAGCGCAAGCTAAATACTATGAAGTAAAAATTACCCAGGTGGAATTATTCAGAGTGGTCAGAGTAGTCAAAAACTACCCCTCTGGCCACAAAAGATACATGCAACGATATAGCATCTTTCTTCCAAAAAAATATACAACCATTTTCCAAGTAACACTGAATTTGTCTCTGAGAAGGAAAATAAGGTCAGAGAGGTACCCCTTATCTCCTTTGCTAGTTAAATTCTCCAGGCTCGAGGTAGAGACTATTCTCAATCTAATCAAAAATGACTAAATCTGGGTCCCCTCATGACCCAGCACCTCCGCATGGCCTAGTTAAAGGATTGGACATCATCTTGCCATCAATAAAGGGATTACTTAATCACTCACTAGACATAGCGCTGGTTCCAAAACTCTTAAAGCACGCAGTTATCAAACCTTTACTAAAAAAGCTAACCTGAACCCAGCAGAATTTACCAATTTGCAACCTATCTCATTACTGCAGTTTCTCAGCAAACTTTTGGAGAAGCAGGTGAATCAGACATTAACCAATTTTTTGGAAGCTAACGACATTCTTCACTCATCCCTGATAGGGTTTCGTGCGTCCCATAGAACAGAAACTGCATTACTGGTGGTCACAGAAGTTCAAGGCGCTATTAGACAATGGAGGGTCGACTGCCTTACTTCTACTAGATAAAAGCGCGGCATTCAACACCATCTGTCATGTCATCTTAAAGGCCAGGCTAAGGGAAGTAGGAATCCAGGAAAAAGCCATAGATTGTCTAACCTCTTTTTTAGAGAACAGATCATATCAAGTGGTGGAACAGAATTGCTTCTCAGAGCGCTTGCCAACTACCTCTGGAGTCCCACAGGGCTCGTCACTCAGCCCTACCCTATTTAAAATGTATGTATGACAGCTTGCCAACATAGTACAGGAGTTTGACATATTAGCTGTATCATACGCAGATGACACCCAATTGGTTGCATCTCTGACCAACGGCCCCAACTCAGGAGAGCACCAGCTGATTCCCTGCTTGGAGAGGGTGGGCAAATGGATGTCAAATAATCGTCTGAAACTAAACGGAGTAAAGCCAGAGCTCATGATACTGGGAAACCCTACTATACACAACCCCCCGATTCACTGCCCAAATAATATGGGCAATTCTCCAGATCCCAAACCTGTTATAAAAAATCTAGGCATGTGCCTGGAGGGTATGCTCACAATGGGCTATCAACCCCATAAACTGTACGGAGCATGCTTTGCAATGATTTGAAAGATTATTGAACCGATCCCACATTGCTTAAGAAAAACTGTCTTCCAATCTCTTATAACGTCTCGCCTGGATTATGGTAACTCTCTTTACATAGGTTCACCAAAATATGTAAAAAAGAGACTCCAGGTGGTGCAAAAAACTACAGCCATTCTCTTATTAAAACTACCAAGACCCATGTTGGTAAAAGAATTCCTCAAACAGCTTTCCTGGCTTCCGATTGAAGCCAGAATTAAGTTCAAATCACACTGTATTGCTCACAGGGCCATAAATAAAAAAGGTCCAGTGAATCTCAGACAATTGATCTCGATGTACACTCCCATTAGACACCCAAGATGCTCCCACCTGCAGCTCTTGAGTACAATCCGAGTCAAACAGGCAAGATGGGGAGGCAGATATGGCACCGAGGCTGAGGAATGACCGACCGCTCAACCTCAGATCACTGCCAAACGCAACCTCTTTCATGAAAAACCTAAAGACCTGGCTGTTTCACCGTTAATTTATATATGGTCAAAGCTCTCAGCACAGCACTCATCAGCGTGGGGAAACCTACGGGCAGCCAGGCGCTTTATAAAACATAAACATAAACATATGAATGGGAAGTATGCGTCATCTGTCCCCGGCCTCTGAGGTCCTCAGGTCACTTGCTGATGCACTCACTGCATTTAGTAGTAGGCCTGCCTCTGCTCGTGACTTATAGTGCACAGCACCAAGGCAGGGACCAGAGATGCGGCTCAGTAGCATGGGGTAAACAGAACAAGCCAGAAAAGAGGATGAAGCATGTGAATGAAGTCAGAAAGTGGTTTGTCACACTCCTCGGCGGACCCACACTAGTTCCCCTGCCGCTGGCCGTCTGCCCACTTGACTGGTAGGGCTATGGTGTGCTCTTGGTCGCTGTAAACTGCCATGGGGAGCCACCATCACCTGAGAGGTGACGCCGTCATGGGAGAGTCACCAGCAGTGTGTGGATGATGCCGACTGGCAAGTCACCTCACTTCTCATCAGGCCCGCTGCCACTGGTGATGCTCAGTGCCCTCAGCCAGTAATGTCATGCTCGGTGGGGGTGCCTGTCTCTATAGGCTGCTTGGGGGGAGGGGGGTTCCATGTCGTCAGGCTGTCCAGGAAAATGGCACCTGGTGTGGTGCAGCACTATGCAGCCTCTGCGGCCATTCCTGACATAGGCCGCACCTCTGGCTGCAAGTTTAGTAGGCCGATTTCTGTGTTGTCAGTGGCCCCCGGCACTGCTCATTGGGTCCGTCCTTTATGGCTGTCTTTCCCTGGATATATCCATTGATCTAGGCACTGCAGGTCGGCCAGGACCACAGATGGCTCCATAGGAGCGGAATATCTCCACAGTTCCGCTCCAACACAGCTGCCATCTTGGCCACGCCCCTTAAGTTTCATTTTACTTGGAAATTTATTAATCATTTTTGTGGTTATTATGTATTTCAAAGCACATTATCCCAGTAGCATTGGGTCATATGAACAAAGCAATTTTGCTGTTGAAAATGGCCGTTCCCCACATAAAAAGTGCTTTTTCATATTCTACAAAATCGCAATTTGTGTTTCGGTATTTGTGAGGAGATTGCTAAGGGAATCTCTTCCAAAGACAAAATCAAAGAGGTATGTGTGAATATTTTATGACCCAATTGCGGTTGCAAAACATAAATCTTCTACCGACACATCAAAGGAGGTGCTTAAGGAGGTGATAATCATTAGAAAATGGGAAGAGATCCCTTGGGATTGTTGAAACAAATATTTTTTAAGAGTATATTTCAAAAAAAGTTAAACTTAATCTTTTCATTTTATATTTTTTAAATACTACCCGTTTTCCTTTCAGGAAAATGGGCTGTGTTTAAAAAAAACGATTGCTTAATTAAAAAACAGTCACAGACATGGTGGTCTGCGGACCCCAGATGGCCATCATCCCTGTGATGGCTGCAATTTTTAATGGATCGGAAACTGCAGCCTACCTCATTATTATTCATGAGGTAGGTCGATATGCGCCCACTAGGAACTGCTATTTGAGAAGTGTATGTCTTTGTACATTTTTGCGATTTGGTAAGAATTGAAATATTGTATAGCAATGCCTATTTTTTCTACATATGGCCCAATGGTTGTTAACTTTGTAGTCTGAAGATTACTATACAGAGGGGGGCTTACTTACAAGAAACTGACACATACGTTTAGATGCGTCAGTTTCCCTGCGCCTGCGTGCGAAACCCTTGTGCCACCATGGATGCGCCACATTTACAATATGGCGCACCATGACGCAAGGACTGACAGGTGCATCAGAAATTTTGACGCATCTGTTTGTAGTGTAGTTCCTATATTCCCAATAGGCTCTGCGCATTGGAATAACATAAACGGTAGTTTAGACGTAGGACTGAGGTCAACTAGGTCTCTACTGAATATGTTAGACTTAATTCGGTATGCCAGCTAGCTCAGAGGTCACTAGAAACTTTTTCGAATGAACAGATAGGAGTTAACTTTCCTGATTAGACAAGAAGGGATTAGTTTCTGACAACCGCATAAACATGACAACTTTGCTACCTCCAGAATAAGGAGTATATCTCCAGAGTCGTGTGAAAACAATAGATAGCTATTTCACTCAGTCAATCGTGCATGCTTAGTTTCACCAGAGTGCAGAGAAAGACAGGCGTTTTCAAAAAAAGTTGTTATTTATTGAGCTGTCTTCTTTCTCATGCAAGGGAAATGAATTGCCACAATTGCAATACTTATCATAAAGTAAAGTGCGTACAGTAAAGGCGTATTATGAAATCATACTGTAAAAGCATTTATATGGTTTCTGAGTAATATGATACTTAAAACTGATAAAATATATACAATTACATACAACGATAAAAGTTGACTAAACGTACTCAACTGGTGCTTCTAAAATATGTCAACCCCGTTGTACCTAATCTAAGCCTAGTACGTGGGAAGGAGTAAGTGAGCTGCAGTTTAAGTTAAGTTAGTTTTTGCCAAGAATATGAATCAAGAATTCTCTAAGGATCTAATCAGCTCCGTACCTTGGTTTTAGAATGAAGGAGGTCTTGTATCTCGTTCTCAGGACTCGATCTCCCAGCAACCCGCAAGGGTGACTGGAAACACTGGAGCTGGATTTCTCGGCAGGAGAAAAGACAGCGTCTCTCTCAGTGCGTCAAATGGGAGGGTCGGCTTCCTTCGGCACTCGCATCAGCTGGGTTTTGGGTAAGTAGATAGCTGCTCTGCTCCAAACCACTGTTTGTTGCTTAAGGCAAATGCTGGTATATTTATACCTGGAAGGTGCCGTGTTTGACGTAAGGTTGGACATAAGACGTCACTAAGAACTGTCACTAAGAACTGGCAATTCTTTCAGGACTCTCAGGAGTTCTAGGACAAATCAAAACAAAAGCAGGGGGAATTCCCGGGCTGCTGGAGGTTTGGTTTGTTTAAAGAACGCATTGTACTTTCTAGGAGTCTAGGGAAGTAGCCATGCCGTATTTGGACTGCATTGGCTATGACTAAATATGGATATGATTCTAATGCCTTTATAAGGATATGATTTGTTATAACCACATAAGGGCATAAATCAGGAATATTTAATTAGGGTCCTAGATACGTTCACAACACCCACTCCACGTATAATGTCCATCATTACTAAATACTAAGCAATATATAAACAAATAAGTATGCATGTGTTTTCCAGCCCACCCCAAAATACATCAAATGCATTTGAAATGGTATAGATACACGAAAATTAGCATTATACCGTACGCTTTCAAGCAGTGGTATCATTCAAATACATTTTCTGTAGTGCATTATAATCTTCACTGAATGAATCACGAAATTTACATTTATGAAATGACTCTTAATACAGAAAAAAGGTCAAGACCATTTTATCACATATTTATACAAGATTGTACATGTGCTAGAGGCTGATTCAAAATATTGTCTCTAGAGTCTCTAAAAATAGAAGTTCTGTTCTCTAAGAATAGTTCTACTTTAAGCAGAGTACCATGTGCCAAAAAAAGGTAAATATTTTGGAAATTGAGAAAAAACTAATTTCGCTTTCATGGGAAAAAAATAGTTCCAAATCTTTTCAGTAGTGTTGTTTATAAAAACTGAAGGCCGAATTCAGAGTTCAGGGAACGCTGTGCGCTCGCTATTTCAAATATTATTCCCGTTGTTAGGAGAGAACATTACCTCAGATAGGCCAGCAAAAAATGCGTCTGCAACAGTAGGTGAAAATTGGGCCAACTCCGAAAAAGTAGAAATAGTGCATACATCCGATGCATTGCCATCATCGGTGTTTAGATCAGGAATGGTCATGGAAGGTTGTACCTGTGTAGTGCCGCTTTCATCTCGTCCTTCACCACCACCTAATCGTAATGGTGAAGTCTCAACGAATGCCGTCACCAGAATAGGTAGCCGCTGAGGACAACACATTGCATGAGTCGTTACCGGACCAAGCAAAGCATCAATATCCATTGGTACTGCTGATGGAGGGTTGTAAGACAGAGGTCCAACACGCATTCTTCTCCGCATAGCAGACATCGAAGCACAGGTAAGATGCAATCTTGCCAGATTGGTCTGAATGAAAGAAACCAGGTAGTATTCAGATCTCTTAGCCGGGCCAATCCGAGGACTTTAGTGATACGTTCTCGGTATCGTATTGCTAGGATCGTTTCTTCCATCGTAGCCTGAGTTTTGTCTGTGACTTGTCTTGCCATATCGGAGCAGAAGGAACAAAAATAAAATTCCTGCTACGAGTCCCAAAATAAGAGGCAGGCCACCGAATTGAGAATGCACAAAATTCGGGAAGATGCCCAGAACTGTTTTAAAGTGTGCTAACAGTCCCGAAAAAATTGTCTTAAATACATGTGCGATGCCACTGGTATCTGACATGTTTAAGATTTAGCTTAACATTTCTACGAAATGCACAGGGCAATTTGTCGACAATAGGGTATGTATCTCTGCTGCTGTCCTTGCAACTTGCAGGTCATACATCTCTTTGGACGAGGTTAAAGGCACAGTTGTTTGTAAAAGAATAGACTTCATTCTGCTTAAAGTATCAATTTGAATAGCAGAGATATTCACAGAAGGCCATATTGCTGCCTCCATGTCTGGATTGCTGTTTGGATACAATACTTGCATACAACAAATGACCCTGGAAATAACGCTCACGAGATAGGCTTTTCCTGGCATCATGCCACAACAGCTGTGGTCACTTATTATAACGTAGCTACCGTTGGAAAGTTGTCTGAAAAAGGGCTCTATCTGTGTAGCAGGTGACATGAAAGGTTGTTTGATGAACCTTCGCAGGCTCCATGCAAGTTAATACCTTGACACAGAAGTGTACCGCTTAGTGATTTTTTACAATTGTTACCACTAAGAAATACCTCTTTTTTCCCTTCACTATAACATCTATGTGTATAAGGTAAATTCCAGGTTGACTTGATGTATCCTTTACCCAACCTTTCATACAGGCCTGCTGGTATATACTTTTGGCAGTATTGAAATTGAAAAGTTGTTATCGGGATTGTAATGGTGCCATGTATTATCCATTCAATGACAGGTCTTTCTGACATTGTCAATGGTAATCTTTCTAGTTTTTCAATGCGCAGCACCGTATAGTCTGCTCCTTTTTGTGCCAACGAGATTTGTCTATCAGTAAGGTTAAAGATAGAAAATAATGACGTTGTGTTGATTAGACGCCATGGCACGTAGCCTGAACGGAGGTTTTGTAACGTCCAGCCTAGCTGTACAATAGAACGCAATTGGGATTGACCATGTTGTAACATTAGCATATCCTGTTCTATCATATCAATAGCAGATGATACAATGCTGTCCAGTGAATAAATTCTGGAGGACAGAGTCTTTAACCCATTGTCCACTACAGAAAGTGATTTTTCCAAATTAATAAGATCAATTTCTCGTATTTTTTCTGAAGTTTCAATTTGTGTTACTTTCCAAGCTTCATTGTAAGCTGCGTATATACCGGCGTATATGAAACATTTTTGACGCTGTTTGTGAGGTCCCATTATGAAATCTCGCAAGTCAGCACCTTCTTTAAGTAAAGTTAAGTGTTGCTTAATTTCAGGAAGTGTGGATCTCTGTAGCCATTCGAGGCATAGTTTTCCTACACTATATGTTGTGACTATCCCTGGATGTTGCCTCCGGGAATATCTTGGGTCTGGCCTGTTCTCTTTGAACCCCTGTATTTTGTTCAGGAATCTATCTTGACAGTTATTAGTGTCTGTGGGCCAGATCAACCATTTGTTCCAATCAGGAATTGTTCTGTTTTGTTTTAAAATATAGGACACGTCTAACCCCTCATCTGTAGTGGTGTTTCTATCAGGTGTAGGCTTTGGTGTAGACGGGTTGTTTAAATCTTTTATCTTGGATAGGCCAAGACAGGTTGTTTGTTGAATGGTGTCATTCAGGAACATTATTTGTTCTGAGATCATGCAGGCTCTAAATAATGATTCTAAACCTTGTACCTGCCACTCCTTTGTACCCCAGAGGGTTTTTGTCTCGATGTTCTTTTTCCAAAATTCAAAACCAAATGTAGACATTTTTTCATAACATTTTTCAGAATAAATCAATTTAGTATTTGTCAACATGTTTTTCACTCCTATCTTATTCATAGTTTTAAAATAAAACGTTTCTGGATTAGTGTAATTAAACCCTGAGAAGTATGGAAATTTCTCATAAAATGTTTTTGAGCTGCCTTTTGGCGGAGTTGGACAATGTTCCCACTGATTATAACTGAAAACATTTCTAGGATTAGCAGATGTATGCAGATAATGATGCCCAAAGTGATTGAAGCAATACATTTCCTCATATTTCCATGAACCCTGTAAATAATCATGTTCTGTAAATTTTGCTGACATTTCTGAATCTGATGAAGCGATACAAAAGGGGATGATGGACGGAGCGTTTGAGCAAATCAAACACTCACCCCCAGTCAACTGATCTGGGTTTAATCCATCACCATTCTTTAGCTCACTCAGCCACCCCAGTTCAGACATGGCCATATGCAAATCAGTCTGACCCTGTGCCTCGATGGAACAGACCACCCCGAACTGCCAAGCCATATCTTCCCTGGACCGGAAACAAGCATCCTGGGACCGGTTTCGGATTCATAATCCTCACCAGCCAGGCTATCTTGAATCCAGTGGCCAAGTGAGCAAGGGACTCACGTCTGAGCATGCCCTGCCAACTTAGGGCGAACAAAGCGATACAAAAGGGGATGATGGATGGAG
The DNA here is from genome assembly GCF_964263255.1 of Lissotriton vulgaris. NCBI lineage: Eukaryota > Metazoa > Chordata > Amphibia > Caudata > Salamandridae > Lissotriton > Lissotriton vulgaris. The sequence continues at coordinate 360,416,766 of NC_141693.1, read as the reverse complement.
CGTTTGAGCAAAGCAAACACTCACCCCCAGTCAACTGATCTGGGTTTAATCCATCACCATTCTGTAGCTCACTCAGCCACCCCAGTTCAGACATGGCCATATGCAAATCAGTCTGACCCTGTGCCTCATGGGAACAATCCAGCCCGAACTGCCAAGCCATGTCTTCCCTGGACCGGAAACAAGCATCCTGGGACTGGTTTCAGATTCATAATCCTCATCAGCCAGGCTATCTTGAATCCAGTGGCCAAGTGAGCAAGGGACTCACGTCTGAGCATACCCTGCCAACTTAGGGCGAACAAAGCGATACAAAAGGGGATGATGGTCGGAGCGTTTGAGCAAATCAAACACTCACCCCCAGTCAACTGATCTGGGTTTATTCCATCACCATTCTTTAGCTCACTCAGCCACCCCAGTTCTGACATGGCCATATGCAAATCAGTCTGACCCTGTGCCTCATGGGAACAGTCCAGCCCGAACTGCCAAGCCATGTCTTCCCTGGACCGGAAACAAGCATCCCCTGGCCGGTTTCGGATTCATAATCCTCATCAGCCAGGCTATCTTGAATCCAGTGGCCAAGTGAGAAAGGGACTCACGTCTGAGCACACCCCGCCAACTTAGGGCAAACAAAGCGATACAAAAGGGGATGATGGACGGAGCGTTTGAGCAAATCAAACACTCACCCCCAGTCAACTGATCTGGGTTTAATCCATCACCATTCTTTAGCTCACTCAGCCACCCTAGTTCAGACATGGCCATATGCAAATCAGTCTGACCCTGTGCCTCATGGGAACAGTCCAGCCCGAACTGCCAAGCCATGTCCTCCCTGGACCGGAAACAAGCATCCTGGGACCGGTTTCGGATTCATAATCCTCATCAGCCAGGGTATCTTGAATCCAGTGGCCAAGTGAGCAAGGGACTCACGTCTGAGCATGCCCTGCCAACTTAGGGCGAACAAAGCGATACAAAAGGGGATGATGGACGGAGCGTTTGAGCAAATCAAACACTTACCCCCAGTCAACTGATCTGGGTTTAATCCATCATCATTCTGTAGCTCACTCAGCCACCCCAGTTCAGACATGGCCATATGCAAATCAGTCTGACCCTGTGCCTCATGGGAACAGTCCAGCCCGAACTGCCAAGCCATGTCTTCCCTGGACCGGAAACAAGCATCCTGGGACCGGTTTCGGATTCATAATCCTCATCAGCCAGGCTATCTTGAATCCAGTGGCCAAGTGAGCAAGGGACTCACGTCTGAGCATACCCTGCCAACTTAGGGCGAACAAAGCGATACAAAAGGGGATGATGGACGGAGCGTTTGAGTAAATCAAACACTCACCCCCAGTCAACTGATCTGGGTTTAATCCATCACCATTCTTTAGCTCACTCAGCCACCCCAGTTCAGACATGGCCATATGCAAATCAGTCTGACAGTGTGCCTCATGGGAACAGTCCCGCCCGAACTGCCGAGCCATGTCTTCCCTGGACCAGAAACAAGCATCCTGGGACCGGTTTCGGATTCATAATCCTCATCAGCCAGGCTATCTTGAATCCAGTGGCCAAGTGAGCAAGGGACTCACGTCTGAGCATACCCTGCCAACTTAGGGCGAACAAAGCGATACAAAAGGGGATGATGGACGGAGCGTTTGAGCAAATCAAACACTCACCCCAGTCAACTGATCTGGGTTTAATCCATCACCATTCTTTAGCTCACTCAGCCACCCCAGTTCAGACATGGCCACATGCAAATCAGTCTGACCCTGTGCCTCATGGGAACAGTCCAGCCCAAACTGCCAAGCCATGTCTTCCCTGGACCGGAAACAAGCATCCTCGGACCGGTTTCGGATTCATAATCCTCATCAGCCAGGCTATCTTGAATCCAGTGGCCAAGTGAGCAAGGGACTCACGTCTGAGCATGCCCTGCCAACTTAGGGCGAACAAAGCGATACAAAAGGGGATGATGGACGGAGCGTTTGAGCAAATCAAGCACTCACCCCCAGTCAACTTATCTGGGTTTAATCCATCACCATTCTATAGCTCACTCAGCCACCCCAGTTCAGACATGGCCATATGAAAATCAGTCTGACCCTGTGCCTCATGGGAACAGTCCAGCCCGAACTGCCAAGCCATGTCTTCCCTGGACCGGAAACAAGCATCCTGGGACCGCTTTCGGATTCATAATCCTCATCAGCCAGGCTATCTTGAATCCAGTGGCCAAGTGAGCAAGGGACTCATGTCTGAGCATACCCTGCCAACTTAGGGCGAACAAAGCGATACAAAAGGATGCTTTATTCCGGTCCAGGAAAGACATGGCTTGGCAGTTCGGGCTGGACTGTTCCCATGAGGCACAGGGTCAAGGCTGATTTGCATATGGCCATGTCTGAACTGGGGTGGTGTGGAGTGCAAAGAAACAATGGATTTAGGCTCAGATCTCTGTACTGGGGTGAATGTATGACATTGTTCTGCATTCTGCCCATCAATTGTTGTTTTGCACTTCTAAATCTGGCATCATATTATTAATATTTTCAAAGTCCCAATCATCAGAGAAAGTACTAGGTGATACAAAGTCACTTAAGGAGATCTTGAATTGGTGTAGATATTTCAAGAGCTCAACCGGGCCATAGATTTCATAGTCAGTTATGTCCCATGCTATACCACAAGGTATAGGGATGGCTGTGATGTTCACTGATGATAGTTCTCTTTTTTCGATGTGAGAAGATCTGTGTGGTTTCAGGACCAAGTTGATGTTCTGACTTGCTGTGTCCATTGTACTATATTTTCCATCAATAAATCTACCCAAACTTAAAACCAAGATTAGCCACAGAAGGAGGAAAAGTACACCTAACACAATCCATAATTTAATCCATGGTGTAATTAGATATGTTTCTCTCAGTTGATGAAAGAGCTCCGTAATTTTTTCTTTGAAAGTTTTTGTTGCTGGCTTGTCTCCATGTTCACTTGGATCATCAGAAAAGTCATCAAAGTTGATAAAGTAGCCAGATGCAGTTCTGTCAATTGGTGGAATTGCTTCCGGATTTTCATTTATCTTTGAATATGTATGTTCAGATGCTACATCATTGTAGACAGGTGTTTCTTGACGAACTGTTGCAATTTGGGTTTCAAGAAGCACAAGTTCCATGGCTTTGTTGCATAGTCCTTTTTTATTCACTGCAGGTTTATCAAATGTCATTAGTCTCTCAGTTTGAACCTCTTGGATTGTCGCAAGATTTGGTCTTCTGCTATTTCTTGGGAGTCCACTGGGCCTACTACTTATTATTGGCCACATGGATGTGGTTTCACCAGGTCGATTGATACAACTCGGTTCTCCTTTTTACCAGCAAGGGGCGGTAGTACTACTGATCTTGTTCCGCTGACAGCTAAGACAGGTACTGTTTTTCTATAAGAAGGCCCAAATTCCTTCTTCACCGCGATCTTTTCTCTGACCAGATCCCCAATCTTTGGAATCCAGACAGGTCTTGCTGGGACAGGTGGTTTTTCTTCAGTGGTCGTTGGCTTTAGGTTTTCGTTACTTAGACTTTTTCTTGTTTCATTTAATTCCTGTAAAACAGCCAAACGATCTTTGATATCAAAGGTTTTTGTTTCACCACTGAATTCTGACAATCCAGATCCTGGATGATCATTCTAGTACCAAACAAAAGTTCGTACGGACTGATACCTCCTAGAGAATTTCTTGGCATGTTATTAAGACTACGTTGGACACTTATTAGATGTTTGACCCACCCGTCACCCGAACCTAATACCCTCGCTGTTATAGATTGCTTTATGTCACGTTTTTTTCTCTCCACTACCGCATTTCCCTCGGGATGGAATGGACTAGAGTACCAAAATGCAATGCCCATGCTGGCCATGGCCTCCTTGTAAGCCCTAGAGCTAAACGCAGGACCCTGGTCAGAATGTAGCATGCCAATTGCGTATGTGCCGATAAAGACTCACAAATCTTTTATAACAGTTTTGGCGTCAGCCGAGCGCTGGGGCCACATCCAAATGAATCTCGTCTTAATAATTATGGGATCGCATTCTTCCGTCTGGATGTCTGCGTATAGATAGCCTGATGCTGTCTAATAGAGGTGTCTGGGCAGGTGTCTGGTCCGGTTCACAACTGCGATCTCTGTTGCAGTCCTGACAATTCATTGCAAAGTTATAAATTTGCACGCTCATCCCCGGCCACCAGTATTTTGATTGTAATTCTATTAGAGATTTCAGGATCTCTTGGTGCCTCAGACCTAATCCCATGTGTGCTTCTTCAATCAAGAGGACTCTCCGTTTCGTGTTTGGAATTACTCTATCCCCCACTCCAGGGATTTGAGCAAACGGAACGGAGTTCACATCAATTATGTATGTATTTCAGAGTGGATAGTTTAGAGGTAACGCCGCATAATTGCCTTCCATTGAGGCTTTCACTGCTAGTAGCGTTTCTCCATCGATTTGTTTTTTAGAACACTTTTTTGTGGCTACGGAAGCCGGTTGACCAGCTGCCGCCGTGGCTCTGTCAGCCAATGAATTCCCTGAAACGTGAACGCCATCACGTTGAAGACTCTGCGTATGTATCACGTGAGTCTTTCGTAGTTCTTTCTGCAAAAGAACTACTTGTTCCCATGGTTTTTTATGCTTTATTGTGGCACCTGTTTCATCTTTGTAACCGTTTTTTTATCCAGGTCTGCATGGAATTATTGTAAGACCGGACGCCATAATGCGAATCGCACACTATTAGTGTGGGGAATTCGCGATCGGCATTTTCAAGCGCCATCTTTAGAGATCTTATTTCAGCTCGCTGAGCTGTACAGTTTCTGACTGATTCAGTTTTAGTGACCATCGGTCTGAATTTACCTAAGCGCCAGCAACCTTTAACAATTGCACACGCAGCATTGTAAATTTGTTTTTCCACAACGTAGTGTTGTGCAAATCTGTCCGTGTAGATTACACAGGTGTACTGTTCGAGAGGCAGAATTTCGATTGACAGAGGGCATTCGTGTTCGTATTCCAGATCTTCTAGTTTTTTCATTTTTGGATCAAAAGCGTGTTTCATGTCTTCTGTAGCAAGAGAATTTTCCCATTGTATCCATTTTGGATCTAGAGCTATATTATTTAGAATGCCTGGTCTTGTTACTGCCTCAAGGGCTGATACTGCTGTTAAAACAGATATCCTCTTCCCTTGGACTAGGGCTCTTTCTTTTGCTACAGCAGTTTGAACCGCAGTTAGATGATTTTTTTCAGTAGAACTGAATTTCATTTCAGCTTGTGTGTACAAGTGTGATTTGTAAGCTATTGGTACCGTTTCTCTCTCATTAGAGGTCAGGTATGTGAATCACAAAAACACTACGATGGGGGAGGACCTAGGGGAGGTTTATAGACCACAATCTGGATACAATCCCCAGAGAACTTGTAAATAACACTAGATACCAGAGGGTCTCAAAGGAAAGCGCCCAGGAGTATAAAGAAGTCACCCAAATCACCCGCACCGCTAAATCAATGCAACACAGGAGATTCTCAAAGGATGAGGAAATAACCCATCAGTCACCATTCGGATCCGCCCTTCATCATTTGGGATTTTATCCGAACCACCCGTCTGAGAAAATCAGTGCCACACTCAGAGGTCAACCCGATGGTTAGGGGGTTCCTCAGAGGGTATGAACACTAACAGTGTGGTTTACCACTCGATGATAATGAGTGGACAAATACATGGGACTGGGGTGTGCAGTGCAAAGAAAAGTGGGTGGAAAAAAAGAAACCAAGAAAAAAGAGTGTATTAAAATTGGTTTAGAATAGGCACAAGATGATATTTATTCTGTGCGTGCCTTCAGCACCAAGATTAAAATTATGTGCGACCTAAAGCAGTCTGCTTATGTAGACTGCCTGAGGTTGGGATGGTCAACATGTTTCTGCAATATACGGACTGCTACGTCCTTGCATTAATCAGGACCAAAAACTGAACAATTTGAGCTACTGCACAACGTGAAAATAATAATGAGTGAAGTGAATAAAAGTGACACAAGGAAATGTAAATCAAGTGCTTACAGTCACCTAAATATTCCGCGTGCCCTTACAATCAGTATCGATCACTTGATCTGTAAGGTAGACCGGCCTCACCCCACCTGGCAGCGGCTCAGGGGAAGATGAAGCACCGCTCTTTCCGTCGGTACTCCGGGGCCGGCGTCCTGGCAGACAGGAAACCTAGAATCGATTGTAAGTTTTTCAGCGTTTTTGGTGCTTGGAGTACTGCACACTTCTCTAAGAAGTTGTCTGCTAGGCTTTTGCCTTCACTTGATAATTCATATTCTAAAAATAGGACAGTTAGATGGGCAATTCGTGATTTTTTAAAGTTGAATTTGTACCCTTCAGATGCAAACCCAAGTATTATGGTGTTCACTCTTTTCAAGTGAGTCTCCAGGTCATCGTCTGTAAGATAGATGTCATCGACAAAAGAAAATGCCTCATCAACATATATTTGTAGTAACTCTGTTACCCTGGCTGAAAATAATCCTGGGCTGCTCTTGAATCCCTGTGGGAGACGACAACATTGTTTTTGGGTCCCCATGCTGAAGAAAGCGGTCAAATATCTGCTTTCAGGTGCTATGTTTTGACAGAAGAAACCATTTGAAATATCTAATGTCATTTTATATTTCTTGCGCACAATGTTATTCATTAGTGCTGCACTGTGTGAGTTTTCTACTGCAAAAGTTTTACAGCAGGAGTTTAGGTGTCTGTAGTCCAAAACTAGACAATATGAATCGTCTGGCTTGGAGACAGGAAACAAAGGATTGTTCATTTGTGAGGTGCATGTTTCAATCACCCCCTGATATTCAAGTTGATCTAAGATTTCTCTGACTTGTTTTTTAGCTTCTTGCTTAACAGGATACTGCCTCTGTGCAGTAGGTTGATTTTTTAACTGGATTTTATGGTGAGGCGAATCCTCATCCCATCCTACATGATTTTTATATAATGCAGGGGCTTGGGCCACTGCCCATTTTCTAGCAAGTGTGTATTTTTTATGAATTGGAATGTGATTTGAGAAGGCAGGCATAATCATTTCTTCGCCATGTGGGCACTCCCTGACAAACTCTGGTGGCCAGCCTTTTTCTGCTAGAAGGATATCATAGCCTTTAGATAGATTCTCCCAAAGGAGACCTTTTATTTTCCTAGTTTTATCTCCCTCTATACGTAATGTTATTTCATATAGTTTATGGGGCACGCAAACTCGGGTGTCTGCAGTTTCCACTTGAATGTATTCATTCGTGTCCAATGTCTCGAGAAGATTCATCAGGATCTTGTGAGCTATGGTCACTTCTGCTGCACTGTCTAGCATTGTCTGGGCCCACTCTCCGTTTTTCAGTTGTGTCCTCAGAATTCTCGGCATGTTTTACTTTAATACTGGCTACCTTCTTTTTGGGAAATTGTAATTTTTTACTTTGATGAGCAGGTTCCTTGTCTTTGGACTTGACGTGCTCTTCTTTATGTTCTGACCGTCCTCTTCTTTCCGATTTCTGTGAGGAAGTCTGAAAAGATCGAGAGGGACGTGGATCAATATCTTGATATCTATCAGGTTTTCTCAAATTGTCCCTATTTCTAAGGTTGTATCTTTTTTCAGAGGGCTCCCGCTGTGGAGACTTGCCCCCCTTCTGGAGATCTATTTCTTCGTTGGGGAGACCTTCCTCTGGACTGAAACTGTTTTTCTCTGGGAGAGGTTTGTTTATTACCCTCCCACTTCTTCTTTTGAGAATTGAGATTATTTTTTATGAAAGTTTTTTTTCAGGATTTTCAATTAGTTGGGGTTTTACTGGTTTTGCCACCCAAGCTATCTCTACCAAATTCTTTTTTTCAATTATTCTAGCAAGTTCAAAAGGTTGTTCTGCTATATCCGTCTCTTTTAAATTTTGGCGGATCGCCACAGATGCTGCTTCTCCTTTTATGTTGGCTAATAATATCGCCGAGACCTGCTTAAAGTCTTTCAGTAATTTCATACCTAGAGTTAAAGCAGATTCTGAACCGTATTCATTTTGAATCTGTCTTAGTACATCTGGTATAACCGCCATTGACGGAACACCATGTGTTTTTGTGTAGATTGAAGCAAAGACTGTGCCCCAAGTGTCACAGTCCTCCACATGTGGTGCGATCCCCATTGGGAGACAGATAGTCAGAATTCTGTGTTTTTCGTGAGGGGTAATATCAGGAAATATTGCCTCTATTTGAGTGATTTTTTGAGCTAACCAGAATGGAATTTGTTCCTGTTTTGCGGTTATTTTACCTATACATGATTGTATATTCTGTGGTGTAATTTTATTTGTGTTCCCCTGTTGAGGGGTGTTTTGTGAAATTTTAATTGCAGGTTGGACTGTTGAAGTCCACATGACATATTATACCAATTGTCTATGTATTTTAATTAGTTGTTTTAATTGAACCAAAAGTTCTCCGCTTGACATTTTTTCAATGTCGGGGTGTGGTGTGTAGCTGGCTAGAACCGGCCATGTGGCTCCTGGTCTACCTAGTGGACCGAGCCTGATAATGTGATTTTGATGTTTTAGGGCGCCATTGAACCAGAGCAGGTGCTCTTGGTATGTTAGTGGAATTTCAACTTCCTCGAAAGGAGAGTATTCCTCTGGAGATTCCTCTATTTTGTAGTAGTGGAACTTGCGTGTCACAGCATGTGCTGCTGGAAAAGTTATCCAGGAATAGAATACCTCTGTCTGCCGATATTCATGGGCCTCTTCCATAAATACGACTGTACCACCTCTTGATGATACTCCATTTTCTATAAGTTTTATAGTTATGGTTTTTCTTATATTGACAGGGATGATTATAGCATTCGGGTTGTCATTTTGGATAGTTGGGTCATCCGCTAAGAGTTGAGCTGCTAGTGTAACTCTCTCCCTTTCATCCTCACTGTCTGACATTTTACTGACAGAAAGTTTGCAGAGTATGTTTTGAGGAAACAAAGATTAGGTGCACAATATTTTGGAACACTGTATCCTTCAACGTTGACTAAACCAAAACTAATACATAGGAATCTCTTCCTACTAAGTTCTGGCGGATATTAACCTTTTACCCACTCCAGACGTCTATTGGAGTTTTTACGGGAAAAGGGGTCTGTGTGAAAAGCACGACTGAGTTACTCTAGTATCTTGCGTTAGATTATCGCCTTACCAAACGTTGGGCGCCATGTAGTGTAGTTCCTATATTCCCAATAGGCTCTGCGCATTGGAATAACATAAACGGTAGTTTAGACGTAGGACTGAGGTCAACTAGGTCTCTACTGAATATGTTAGACTTAATTAGGTATGCCAGCTAGCTCAGAGGTCACTAGAAACTTTCTCGAATGAACAGGAAGGAGTTAACTTTCCTGATTAGACAAGAAGGGATTCGTTTCTGACAACCGCATAAACATGACAACTTTGCTACCTCCAGAATAAGGAGCATATGTCCAGAGTCGTGTGAAAACAATAGATAGCTATTTCACTCAGTCAATCGTGCATGCTTACTTTCACCAGAGTGCAGAGAAATAGAGAGACGGGCGTTTTCAATAAAAGTTGTTATTTATTGAGCAGTCTTCTTTCTCATGCAAGAAAAATGAATTGCCACAATTGCAATACCTATCATAAAGTAAAGTGCGTACAGTAAAAGGAGTATTATGAAATAATACTGTAAAAGCATTTATATGGTTTCTAAGCCATATGATACTTAAAACTGATAAAATATATACAATTACATACAACGATAAAAGTTGACTAAACGTACTCAACTGGTGCTTCTAAAATACGCCTACCCCGGTGTACCTAACCTAAGCCTAGTACGTGGGAAGGAGTAAGTGAGCTGCAGTTTAAGTTAAGTTCGTTTTTGCCAAGAATATGAATCAAGAATTCTCTAAGGATCTAATCAGCTCCGTACCTTGGTTTTAGAATGAAGGACTTCTTATATCTCGTTCTCAGGACTCGATCTCCCAGCAACCCGCAAGGGTGACTGGAAACACTGGAGCTGGATTTCTCGGCAGGAGAAAAGACAGCGTCTCTCTCAGTGCGTCAAATGGGAGGGTCGGCTTCCTCGGCACTCGCATCAGCTGGGCTTTGGGTAAGTAGATAGCCGCTCTGCTCCAAACCACCGTGTGTTGCTTAAGGCAAATGCTGGTATATTTATACCTGGAAGGTGCCGTGTTTCACGTAAGGTTGGACATAAGGCGTCGCTAAGAACTGTCACTAAGAACTGGCAGTTCTTTCAGGACTCTCAGGAGTTCTAGGACGAATCAAAACAAAAGCTGGGGGAATTCTCGGGCTGCTGGAGGTTTGGTTTGTTTAAAGAACGCGTTGTACTTTCTAGGAGTCTAGGGAAGTAGCTTTGCCGTATTTGGACTGCATTGGCTATGACTAAATATGGATATGATTCTAATGCCTTTATAAGGATATGACTTGTTATAACCACATAAGGGCATAAATCGGGAATATTTAATTAGGGTCCTAGATACGTTCACAACATGTTGGCTCGAACTTCACGCATTGCTGGAGTTGCGCTCAAGCACGACGCACTGAGGCTTTCCCGTGTGGGAACGCTCACCCTGCATACATTATACCTGACGCAGGTTTAATATGGCACAGGGCTTTACAAGGTGACGAGTCTCCCTAGATGTGTCACGTTGTAAATGGGCCACAATGTGGTGCATTGTTTACAACACCACAGCGTCACAAAAAGTGACGCTACGGTGGCAAAAAATTTCGCAAGTGGCTTGTAAATCTGCCCCAGATGCTTTAGGTCACCTTCCACGAGGAAGATTTTGTAAATGTTGTTGTACTACTGCATTTCAATAGCCCTTTCCTCTCTCTTGTAGAGGCCTTGAAGCCTTTTGTAGACCAGAAGTCAAAAGTTCTAACTTTGATGTGCATGGATGAGAGACGGGTGTTGGTTGTGGAGTACAGTATTACTGTTCAGTATTGGTGATGTCCAAAAAGCACGCTCCAACTTGATGCAGCTGCAAGAATGTGGACAATTTTTCATGTTAAAGCTAGGGGTGTGTGAAATTTGCATTATTTGCTCATGTGAAATTATGCAGCATTTTGGTAAAATGTAACTAAGTTATGAATAATTAATTACACGAAATGCAAATCTGTCCTTTAGCACTATAGCTGTAGCGTGAAATGCATCCTTGAGTCAAGTTTTCAAGTTTTTGCCGCAAGGAGTCGTTTTGCGTTACAAAAGAGTGTGAAAACACGGTTGCCAAGAATAGCAGCCACTCACGTGTTGGTTTTCCAAGTTGTTCCAGCACTATGATTTTGCTACGAACTGCAGCGTAATTACGCAATGTGGTATAAAAGTAATTTTACGTAAAAAGCGTAACACGGAATTGCAGAAATTACGCAAATTACAGCGATGCAATTTTCCCATCCTTAGTTAAAGTCCACAGTTTCAAAAACATTGTTCAAAACTAAATATTATACAGGTACAACTTGATCTGCACGGCAAGGCGCGTCATCTGAGGATCGTTTTGAAAACATGCATTGCAGCACAGATTGGACTAGTAACAGTGGTCAAAACATAAGATTTAAACTTATCTATACACCCAGATGTAAAGATTTGGAATTTCCCAACTAAAGTACTATTTTTGGTAATTAATTGGTAAATGGTGTGTTTTGGAGTGGTAGTCATACCTCCTCTTTCATTCATTCCCTTGTATGTCTTCACCCTCCCATGTCAGACAATTGGAGGGCTTGTAAAAACTTTGGACATAGTGTCATATAAAACATTGTAACGTAAAATGAGAGAGCATTTTCCCTCATAAAGTGAGAATTGGGCGACTCTCATTGGGTGACTTGGCTCTCAAAGTTGCTGATCGGGTGTGTGAGGGGTTTTAGATCTGCTCTTATAAGGGAATGTTTGAAGAAACTCCAAAAACACTACAAAGCCAGAGGAAGATGTGAATACTGGAATACTGTGCAGGACCCTACTCCCCTTACCTTTGTCTAAGGCAGTAGTTCCCATACATTTTATACCCATGACCTGCTTTTAGAACGACAGCCCTTCGCGACCCACCTACCTTTATTTAATGGGAATGAGGCAGGCGATTTTTTATATAACTAAAGCATCATGTGGGAGGGCATTGTCATTTACAGACAGCACATTATAATGACAACAATCTTTGCTTGGACATACAGTTTTACTGATAAAACTAAAACAAACTCAAAAGATAACATTTCTGTGAATATTTATCCTTTGTCTGGATAGGTTTTGATTTGATTAAAATCTGTTTCCAGTACCCTTCAGAATTATAAACAAGCATGCATTGGCATAGCCAATAGGTCTCGCCTTTGGGACCTTATAAGTATTTAGTTATGCAGCACAATATCCTTACTGCAACAACATTAACTGTTGCATGGCTAAACACTAATAAGGTCCCAAAGGTGAGACCTATTGGCTATGCCAATGCTTGTTTCCTCAAGTATGCAACTTGTAAGATGTGGTAATGTGAACGCCAAGATCGCTGTACAATAGCAAGGGGAGTCCTCCAACACTCTCCCCACTATGAATTCTCGGACTCCCTTTGCTCTGTCCATGCTTGTTACATCAATGACCACTAAACTGGGTAATAGAACCATATGATATTCCTAGTGCTTAGAGAAGGGTGTGGTGTGCAGTGTTATTTAAAAACAGCAAGCAAGGCCCCATGTTCATTCGATGTACCTTCTACAGCCCACCCCTGTCTTGTGCACTACCGACATTTTATCACTGAGCGCGCACACGGAGGCTGGCCGTCCCTCACTCACTCCTCTAGACATGATCATTCACACGTGGTCACGAGGATTTGCATGAGCAAGGGGCCTTCTGAATATTGATGAAGCGGGATTTCTGTCAATCTTTGTGACTGGTCTCTCTAGACTGTGTGGGGTTAAAACATTAGGCACAGTACAAACAAGCATCAGCAAAGCAAATAGGTTTGATGTTCGCCGCTATCTTTTTGATTTTGCCAATGCTAACTTATGCTTTTTGGAAATCTTTTGCGTTGAGTGACTGCTCAGTTAGCCTTAGAAAGGAACTTTTCCTTCGGCCTCGTTCCTCTATATGAAACTCCTCGGCGACTTGCAATATCCTAGAATGTATGGTAGGGGGTCCTTTATCCCTTTTATTATACATATATTCTTAGTAAAATCCAAAGATCTTGGCTAACACCAGTGCAAACAATGCACAGTGCGAACAGGGCATCTGATGTCGCAAACGGAGTAATGACAGATCTGTCCCGGGTACCTCCATGGGACAGACAGCGGAATGATTAGCCAGGCACGAGGCATCCAGGTGAGACAAGGGAGATGAGACGACGCCGTTAAGCACTTTACAGGTAATGTGTGTTTGTGAGTGTATAATTATACCAATCATCAAATCAAACCGAGCTGTTGTCTGGCGCTTAAGAGGCGGCGTTAATTGGTACTGTTCACCAGAATGCTCTTATCAGCCTCTGAAGAGTGTATGTTGCATACGACCCTGTAGAAATGTCAACATAATTACTGAAGGTTATGCACACGTTTAAAGCAGGTGCATTCTCCAAACCTATCTTTACAGCGAGAGCCTTACCCCGCAGAACTATCTTGTACGCGGATAGGTAGGCTAGCTTAGCGGGTTAAAGTCTCTACTGCATGTTCGTTATTGTGGGCAACATCGTTTTTAACTCTTCTGCAGCCGATACAAAGAGTGACGCCTTTATTTACAGTGCTAAGAGAACCGTAGGGAGCAGATTCAAATAAAATAAGCATTCTCCGCACGGCTGTGAAAGTGACATGGCCGCGAAAATGAAAGTAATCGGAAGCAATGCGCTTAATGAGGAACTAGACAGGAAAAGACAAGCATTGGCTGTGTGGCTGTAAAAGTGATCAAAATAAAAGTAGAATGCCTTTGAAGAACAAGCTGCGAGACGCGCTCTGTGGTGGGGAGGGGGAAAGGCCAAAGTGCAGGCGCTGAGTGTGAGAGGGAGGAAGGACGGACATGAAGGACAGCAGAGTGCCGCGATCTGTGGTGGGGGAGGGGACGCATAGCAAGCATTGGAGAGGCGGAGCGAGGCGTGCACACTTGTGCACTTAACTGCAAGCTCTAGGCCGCCACAATCAAAAGCGTGTGGTAGCATTTTCTGGAGCCACACACTAAATGTCTCTCAGAGCAGCGCATGCGCTGGCTCAGCGAGACATAAAAAAATGGGCCTCATTTTTTGCTTTCCTTTCTGCTGAATGCATACAGTTTATTTACAGGTATTTTCATTTTGTTGTGTGCTGCAGAAAAAACGACATTCTAAAGTCACTCCATGCACAGTCCCTATACTCCTGCAAGATTGTCACATAATTCCCCAGCTGCCCTGTTCCTCTTTCACAAACGAATTCTAAATACCATTGTGACCAACCACGATATGCACAGCCAAAGACTGAATATTGTACCTCTGCATGCTGTCATCAGTGAAATAATCAATGATGATATTTGGGAAGTGATCAGTGATGTCATCAATTATGACATTTAACATGTCATGACTGATGTCATATGCAGTGCATGACGGCAGTGTAAGTAATGGTTAGTTTACTTAGCAGTAACTTGGACATTTCAGAGACTTTTACATTTTGTTTTGTATTTATAACTGTATGTTAATTGTCTTTTTTCAGTGAATTTTTGAGGTTTTATGATTATATATCACATCCAAGTGTTCCTTGCGCCTAACCTCCTATTTGCAGCTAATCCTCTGGTGCGCAGAGGGGATTGATCACATGGCAAGTCTACGGCGATGCTCTGCACCCAACCATCTGTGGGCATCCAGCTAGCCGGTGACCAAGCAACACTGTACATGGCCTTTGGCTGTGTGGTGTGATAGTTGGCTGCAGTGCCTGGGTTTTTACACAGGCCTGACACCTAACACACTGTAGGCACCCAGCACCCATAGTTGTCCACTCTTGCAGGCTCTGTTTTTCTTTTTACAATTTCTTTTAGAATTCATGTGCCCTTTCATAATATTTGCAAGCCTTCGCCGGATCATGGATCTACATTGGATGTTTTGCAAGGTCAACAAATCTGGATTCAGATTCACAGAACCCAAATATAGACCAAATACGAGTCCATCAAGCTTGCCAAGAGTTCAGGAACCCTTGACCTTGAAGCTAGTACCAAGTCTGTGACCCCAAACCAATGTTTACAGATCTCAGGAAGTCACACTGGACACATAAACTCAGCCCCAGGATCTGAAAAAACCACAGAAAATGTTGTTTATTTTTTATTCAAAGTGGTTCTCTTTACAGATTTGTCCCTGGGCCCCAAAGCGGCGACTGGATAATTTTTCTCAAGCATCAGCCAGGTAATCAAAGTGCTTTGGTGCAGTGGATGAAACTTTTGAGGAACTGACATGGATACTGGGAGGAATAGCTCCATTGCGACTAACCAAGATATGCACAGCCAAAGACTGATTATTGTACCTCTTGATGCTGTCATCAGGGAAACCATCAATGACGTTATTTGGGAAGTGTGGCGCCCATCCCAAGCCTTGTTAGGCCTGTCCCGGGGGATTAATGTCTTGGGTGGCGGGGGGCTGAGTGGTCCTCCTCTCTTTTAATTAGTTCAGCGTCTCTGGGAGGCAGGCCACGCGGCCCCCACCCCATTTTGAAATATGCGTGTGTATATATATTTATATTCACCTTGTGTCTACTGATGTCACTTGTGAAATTAATGTTCAAATCATTTACATTCATCCCACCCTCTGAGCGAATACATATATATGTATAAGAGACATTTGTCAGAAAGTGACCGCTACCATGAACAATGTTTATTTAAAATTTCAAAAACCGAGTGAATGTCACGTGACCCTCATCACTGCCTTTCATCTGCTGTTATAGAGAAACTTAGAGGCTGCCACTCTGTTTGATGCATTTGAAAAAGACTCAATAGAGTTGAAATGCGTCATGCATATTACCTGCTATTGCCTGAATAAAGGTGGTTACGAAGGACAGAGATGTGGCTTGGTTTGTTTAATCCAGAAAGAAAATAGCAATTTCATCTGGAATATATTGGGGAATAACGCGACCCAACAAGCCCCGGTCCGACAGGCTGAGGCACACACAAATATATTTATATATATATATATATATATATATATATATATATATATATATATATATATATATATATATATATATATATATACATACATACATACATACATACATACATACATACATACATACATATATATATATATTATATTATTCACAACTGAGGTTCCTCCCGGGATCGAGCCCCCTGCCAGGTGGTGTGTAACTCCGGTAGAACCCCCTCCGGACCACGTAATGCCTTTTCAAATGTTCAAGTAAAGACGAACACTCGGAAGTCCGTAACTCAGGCGCAGAAGATTTATTTCCTCACAACGTTACACGTTTCACCAAACAAATGGCTTGATCACACATCGAGGTGGCCACCATTACGTGCATAAGTAAACATTGGAAATAAACATAGGGCTCATTTTCCTGTTAGTCGATAGCCTTGGAAAATTGTCGGCCATCTTAGATTCGCGCAAATAAGGACTCTCACACAACTCTGAATATAGTATAAAAGGTCACCTTTATTACCAGGACAGCCAAAGACAGACCCGCAACATAACTTTTCCAACAAACTTTATCTTTATTTATTTCTCCAAACCTTTCATATAACCATTTCCTTTTTCCCAATTCTTTCTTTTCCATAACATAACTTATTTGATACCATCCTTGATTTTTCCTTCTTCTTTTTCCATCTCTTCCCCACCTACCCTCCCAAGCCCTCCCCCTTAGAGAAAGGATGAATCCGCTCTAGATTATCCAATCCCCATCACACACGCCGACGAGACAACATAAGAGTCTGCCTGAGTTGCCCTGAGGTGACATCATGGCACTGTGACCTGGCTCAAAAAGTAGGCATGCCAGCCCGACTTTATGATCAAACTGTGAAAACCTTTCTTTGCAGCCTTCTTTTTTTTTTTTTTTTTTTTTTTTTTACACGGAAAGACACCACAGACACGACAAAAACACCAACCCTTGATTTGTTGAAATCAGGGCGGGTGGGTGGGTCAAAAAGCGACTCCACCGTTCACCTCACTCGCTCAGAGTGACGTCGCCCTCCCTCCCCGCCCTTCACTTGACCCTAAACCCCTCCCACCACCCAATCAGGTCGCGTGAGGTCGTCCCTCGCGCGAAATCCCCCAGGGGGACATTGGCTTTGCCGAGTGCCCCTGGGGGCCCATCGCGCAAATAAGGACTCTCACACAACTCTGAATATAGTATAAAAGGTCACCTTTATTACCAGGACAGCCAAAGACAGACCCGCAACATAACTTTTCCAACAAACTTTATCTTTATTTATTTCTCCAAACCTTTCATATAACCATTTCCTTTTTCCCAATTCTTTCTTTTCCATAACATAACTTATTTGATACCATCCTTGATTTTTCCTTCTTCTTTTTCCATCTCTTCCCCACCTACCCTCCCAAGCCCTCCCCCTTAGAGAAAGGATGAATCCGCTCTAGATTATCCAATCCCCATCACACACGCCACCCAGGAAAACCCTTGAGTTTTCCTGCCCCACCCTCAGAAAACCCTCCCCTAATGCAGAAAAAACAGTCCGCTCAAGACAATACCTAAATGACTGAGAAGGAAAACTTTATTTCCCCAACTTCCTCCCTTCCTTAATTTGGTTTGGAGCACCACAAATCAACACACCAGAGGTTGGCCAAAGTATCTCTGAGCTCCATCAAGTAGTATGACTGCCCCATTTGTGATAGATGAACCCCGTCTTCTCTTAACAAGTGCCTCATTTCACCGTTAAAATGCTCATGGGCAATGACTGTAATTCCCATTGCCACGCAGTATGTCTTCAATGCTCTGTTAACTTTCTTGCGGGCCCTCTCAACCGCGGCATGAACCCTGGCACCCCTCCACTGGCTCCGGTACAGAAATTCTGTCCACACAAGCCTGGTCCCTTGCCATCTGTCCTTAATCACAGCTAAGTCCAGCTTCATCTGTTTGATTAAAGCAAGACCTGAACACTCCACCAAGTCATTTTCCCCCACGTGTAAAATCAACAGATCTGGAATGCCCCACACATCAGCCATTTTGTTCAATACCGAAAACAACTCTCCCCATTTCATTCCCCCTAAGCCCTTCCAGATCACCTCGTGGTCATTGCCATATAGTCCCAGCCCTCTCCCACACAGCTGCTGTTCGGCAAAGTTCGCAGCCCACTTAACTATAGAATGGCCGACAATCCATGTCCTCTTTTTTCGAGGAAAATCCGCCACTCGACCTGTGATGAAAAAGTAACATTAACTAACTGACTTCTACAATGAGTAACTTTTTTTTTTTTTTTTTTTTTAATCGAACATATTTAAAACAACAATTCGATTTCCATCTCCCAATGCGCTGCAACTCTTCTGCACCCCAACCCAACTTTGCTGCTTCTGTAGCTGCACCTATTCTGAACGAATGCGTCCCAAAACAGTGTGAATTTTCACCCACGAAAGTCAATGCCTTCCTCAATACTGCTAAGAATTGGAAACAAGTTAACTGTGTTTTGTTTTTATGGCAAAATATCCCACCCTCCCGAAATACCCCTGAAACCACAAACGCCTCCCACTCCCCAACCGGGCAGCAACCCTTGACCCCACTCCTGCCCAGGCGCACCAACATCCCTTTTCCTGCCTGGTCTGTCTTTGACCTTCTCAATTTGATTTGCAACACACCATTGCCCAAAAGAACAATATCAGATGAACGGATCCCTTCTTGATTACGTAACCCCAATAATTCTGATATCCGAAATGCACCGAAAAACAACCATATCATGCATAACTTGAACCGAAACCATTCCCACTCATCATAACAGCAGGAGGGCAACACACCCAACAATTTTTGTAACAAGTCGAACGTAATGGGGTCCCTCAACTTCTTTGCTTGCCCAAAGGACCTCCCAAAACCCTTCAGCATTTTCTGCAAACGAAAGCCTTTCTGCACCTCACACCCCAATTCTAGTTGACTATAAAATGAAATGCCTGCCAACTTGCCTGAAATGGTAGAAGGCGACAAACCTTTGTCTATTAGACTCAGAACAAAACACCACATAAATTTTTCATCACACACTGCAGTACCATCCCTGCCGTGCTGTGCAGTGTAACTCAAAAAACCAGACCATGCCAGCTGATAGCTGCGTCGCGTGGATTCTGATAAGGACTGCTCCGCAAACTCTGCCATTCTCAATTCCCCAGGTCCCACATGTTCGGCGGAATCGGTGTTCTGCATCGGTCCGCTCCAGGTGCCAATTCCCGAAACCTCTGCCACTGGCAACGAGACAAAGCGTCGGCAATTGAATTGTTGACACCAGGGATGTGTTGGGCTTTAAACACAATATTCAGCTGCAGAACACGCAACATGAAGGCCCGTAACAATTGTAACACCTTTACATCCTTTGCCCGCTGCCCGTTCACCAGAAAAACCACCGCCATGTTGTCGATATGAAACAACACGCAGCGATCCCTGAACTCTCCACCCCAAACCTGCAGCGCCACCAACAAGGGAAAGAATTCTAAAAAGGCAATGCTGCGGCCCTGCTGCAACCACTGTGCCGGCCATTGCTCCGCGCACCACCTCCCGTCCCAAAACACGCCAAAACCTAAGGCCCCAGCTGCGTCCGAAAATATCTGCACTGGCCAGACAGTGTCTTCTGACACAAAATTGATGGACACACCATTGAAATCATCCAAAAATCGCAGCCAAGTGCTCAAATCCTCCTTGATTTTTTCTGTCAAACGTATGTGGTGGTGTGGCAAGTACGCCCCAGCCATAGCAAAGCCCAACCGCCTGCAAAACGTCCTGCCTGCTCTGACAACTCGACAAGCAAAGTTCAAGTAGCCCAGTAGCCTCTGGACTTGCCTCAGCTGTACTCTTTTAGCTCCTAGCATTTCCTGCAAAAAAGACCTGATCTCTTGTACTTTTGTTCTGGGCAAACGGGCCACCATCTCCATTGTGTCTATTTCTATGCCCAAGAAGGTCAACCTAGTCGTTGGGCCTTCTGTTTTGTCCTCCGCCAAAGGCACACCAAATTCTTTAGCCAAGTCCTGGAAACAAGCCAAGACTTTAGTACATTGCTCCGTCTCCGCTTTGCCCACAAACAAAAAATCATCCAGGTAATGGCATACAGCTGCGTGATCTGAGCGCTGGACTACACACCACTCCAAAAATGTACTAAAGGTTTCGAAAAGTGAGCAAGAGATAGCACAGCCCATGGGTAACACCCGGTCCACGTAATATTCACCTGCAAAGTACATACCCAGCAAACCAAAATCGGCCGGATGAACAGGTAAAAGGCGAAAAGCGGCCTGTATGTCACATTTTGCAAGGTCAGCTCCTACCCCTGCCTTGCGCACCAATTCCAAAGCATCATCCACTGACGCATATGTCACTGCCGAATCGGAAGTGGATATGAAGTCGTTAACTGAAAGCCCCTCCGGCCAAGACAGATGATGAATCAGGCGGAACTCACCCTTTGCCTTCTTCGGGATAACACCAAGTGGTGACACAATTAAGTTTGGCAAGGGACAAAATTTGAAAGGCCCAACCACTCTGCCTAATTCCACTTCCTTCAGCAGCTTCGCCTCCACCACCGACGGCATCTCCTTAGCTGACTTCAAGTTATCAGCCCAACGTGAAACTCTGGGGCCTTGATAACCAATCCTAAAGCCTAGTTTAAACCCCCAAAACAACTTGGTCGCTCCTTCCAAATCCGGGTACAGTTCCAATGCGCTCAACATGGCCTGTAACCTAATTGGAGTAGGCGCCTTTTGGCATAAGAGGCGGCACAGACCCTCTCCCCCCCCTCTGGCCCCTACCGTGACCTCCCGGGTGTTGGTTGGGGAAGCATTGGAAGACAGCATGTCTGCCCCCGCACTGGGAGCATTCATGTTTAAATTTACAGTACTGGCGCACACAGGAACCACTGTTGAAGCTCCAACATGCTCCAGTAGCGGGCAACTGACCACGTCCGACGCCACTTGCCCCTTGTGTGGCGGGACGCTGAGAAAAGGGCCGGTAAGTAATCGGCAAACCACTGGCTGTGTGTATCGTGTTGGCAGAAGAATGACCTGTCAACCACTGCAACCATAACTCCTGATCAACCTCCCCCCATGGCTTATCGTGGAATAAACTCATTCGCGCCCGAAACTCCTCATCATAGTTCAGCCAAGCGTACCCACCTGCCTGCAAATGCGCTTTTCGTATAACATCTAAATATTTGAAAAGCGAAACCGCCCTCTCAGGGTACCGTTCACTATATACGCTGGCATAAATCAAAAAGGCCGCTGTCCAGTTTTCTATTGTTTTAGGAACTTTGGGACGGCGGGACAATTCAGCCTCTTCCTCCTTAGAACCTTCCTTTGCTTGCAATTCCCTATGAAGGAGCCGAAACACATCTATATACTCATGATCCCAAATACGCTGCCTAGTTCTGGTCGACAAATGTATGCCCAATGGCATTGATACTCCCATGTAAGGTAATCTCGTACCACTCACTTTCGGCAATTCACTCTGTTCCGAACTAGTAACCGATGAACCCGGGCTTCCATGTCCCGGCCTCCCCCCAACCCCTGACACTGCATTTACATGTTTACATTGCTGTGAACCCGAGCCTTCCCCAACCTCCACCCTCACTGGACTACCCTCTGCAGGCGCCCCACCTGAGACACCCGCCAACGGCCGTGTCCAAGCAGCCCACCAGTCCGTCTTACCTGCTGGTAGCTGCGCAGCCCGTTGCCGAAAATCCTCCAGACCGTCACGCCGATGACGTCCGCCGTGCCTCCCGTGTGCCGGTGAGAGATCCGCTCCAGAACTCTGTAACACACTGGCAGAAGTTAATCTCACCCCTCCCCTCCCAACTCCAGCTCTACCACCATGAGACAGACCACTTCTTGTCCCATAAACATTCTCTTTGTCATAATCACCAGATTCAATTTCGAGGTGTTGTTCACCTTCAGACCTTACCACACTCCTACCTGGCCTATTGCCAGACACTAAGTTAGTAACAGCACCTTGAAACTCAGACTCGGGCCTCCGTGCAAAGCGCCCAGTCGCCGAGGTTAAATCCGCACCAGATCCGCTACCAAAACTCACTCCCCCCTGAAACACCGCGCTCTGCGGCGCTGTCTGTGGATAGCAGAAATGCTCATCTGGTACTATACCAGCAGCTCCAGAAAGGCACTCGCCGCTCGAGCGAGGACCCGCACCATACTTACCTACCATCTGAGAAGCTGAAAAACCAGCCCTGCTTGAACCCTGTAGCTCTGCATGTTCCACCCACACCCATTGGCCTTGTGAAATCTCAGACCCCATGCTATGGGACACTTCAGGACACCCAGGCGGGGGCCTGGCATTTGGAAACATTGACGTGTCCTCCTGTACCTGTCTGCCCACCCCTTTGTCACCCCTGCCACCCCACCTCCCACCCTTGCACTGCCTTGCTGGTTGTTTCCATCGCACCCCACCCAACCCCTGTTCCTCCTGAACAAACTGAAAATCATGTGTTAAATCAACATTAAAATCCTCCTCCACCACTTGTCTCGGGGGGCCCCTAGGCCGGGGAACAAGAATGTTCTGACAGTCCTCGAACTCAACCAGCTGGTGTTCCTCATCGACGTCAGATGCGCCTCCCTCGACCTCCTCGCCTTCCTCAACTCCAGAAAGCTCATACTCCTCAGCCTCGCTATCGCTGGAATAGTCCACTAACATTGGACTCCGCCTGGCAGCCTCTACATCTGGCGCAATATCAATTGTCTTTCCACTCGCCTGCTGCCCAGTTGCCCTCACAGGTAGACCTGAGGTGGCCCTCATGCTAGGACGTGGCGCAGCCTCGCAAGGCACCTGGGACGTCGACGCTCTCTGCGCTTCAAATTCCCTGTCAGCCTCTCCTTCACACAGCTGGACCTGAGACACGCGCGTGTCAAAACTACCACCAGCGCTGCCTCCTCGCCTGCCAGCTCTACGTCGAAGGGGTGCCACACCGACACTGCGGCCCCCCCTGAACTCACTTGGGGCTGACGACGAGCGCGGGGGCGGCTGTTTCTTACCCCGGCCTCCTCGGCTCGCCGAGCGCGCTCTCCTGGCCCTCGCCGCTGGCATCCTCACGACGCTGTCCTCTTCCGGACGGTCACTGCGCCCTGACTGACAAGCCGCCACCGCTCGAGACACACCTTCCGCTGCCAAGCGACGTGGACGCTTCACCACAGCTGTGTCATCGAAAGCGCCGGGCCGCAGCAAGTCGCTCCTCCCCACAGCCACCAACGCTCGCACTGCCTCAAGGGCAATCTCCTCTGATGACATGCTTCAGAATCTGAAGAAAATTCCGTCGAAAATTCAGTCACAACAGCGACTGACAGCTCTGACAAAAGGTAAACAGGGCGCCTCAAAAAGCGACTCCACCGTTCACCTCACTCGCTCAGAGTGACGTCGCCCTCCCTCCCCGCCCTTCACTTGACCCTAAACCCCTCCCACCACCCAATCAGGTCGCGTGAGGTCGTCCCTCGCGCGAAATCCCCCAGGGGGACATTGGCTTTGCCGAGTGCCCCTGGGGGCCCATTGCTATTGTATGTTGTAAGCATACATTCTAGTGCACGTTGTCTCGTTACCAACATTATTAGGTGCATCAACAATTGAGCAAAATCCTATTTATAATTTAAAATACACATTTCCACTCAAATAGCAACCGTTAAATGGTCAATACAAGTACCATACAGTTGCATATATTTATGTCCCGAGCAGAGGAAGTGGGGTGCAGTTATTCACATATGCATTCGCCAAGTGGCTTAATGATCTATCTCATACCCTACTGCCAGTGGGTCCTGCAAGAGTGTAGCGGGTGGTAACACTTTAGGTGTAATGTAAATACATAGGTAGCATACAATTGCATAAAGCAAGCGTTATATACAAATGTAATAGACCAAGTGCATTTGAACAGAATTTGCAATTGCCAAGTGTCTATATACAGTGAGTCCTCACTCGTCCAATGAAATACCTAAATTCATAACATAACAATAGTGATAATACCATCCAAAAGTGAGCATCAAATAACTAAATAGTGAGTATTATCTTATCGTGTGTGCTCGCCCTGGCCAGGGGAAAGAAAAGGGTAGGGAACCCGTGAAGTGACCAGCCATCCAGTGTTGGGCCTCTTCCTTTCCTCCTGTGAAAAAACAAGATAGGTTTACAAATATTATACTATTGAAACTCAAAAACTGCACAAACTGCAAACAGTACATTTAAAATTTTAAATCAATTGAGGAGAGAAACTGTAAAAAGATTACATATACAATTATATCATCAGTTTTCTTTTACAGATTCCCTACAAAATGGCAGAAAGCAATATGAATACTGATTAGCTATCATATAAGTAAGTTGCTAGCTCTTCATCAAGATCATGACCACCAGGAGAACAAGTTTCCAATTCAAGTATTCCTTTGGATTCCCTCTTCCTTAGTGTCAGTTCCCTGTTGCCAACTCTATGTCCCATATTGATTTGTTCCATGGCAAAGAATCGCAGAAGAGAGATGCTAGACTGGTGCTTCTCCTGGAAATGCCTGGCAATGGGGTAATGCACATTTTTATTGTTAATGGCCCTAAGGTGTTCGAGGACCCTCTTTTTAGCCATACATGTAGTACTGCCTATTTGAGTTTGCACGGGCATTCCAAGACATAGATGACGTATCAACTACTACAAGTGAGGAACTGTGATATCTTCTTAGTCTTTAAAGTATTGGGTATAGGGAATTCTTTCACATGATGGCTAGCCTTCTTGAAAATTTGAAAAGATATATGTATATATCAAAACAAAACCCTTTCAGGCATAGAGTGACGCATACATTATGCAAAAAAGGAAGCAGAAAACTCTGGTTAGTTTTCAAGTTTAGATGGAAAGGAGCTCCAATATAGAGCACACTCTAAATTTGCTTGAATATGTGACGTTACAACGCGGTCGTTAAACCGCGGTACGTTACATCGCAGTTATCAATCAATCAATCAATATAAACTTTATTTGGTTTTTCACAATTAAAAACCATAAAAGTATACTAAAACACAGCCCTGCAGTACAGATTTAGTCATTAATACATCATATAAAAAAACAGAGAACATATAATCATTAGCAGTCCTAATACATAAAGATTGTACTTGCATTTCTTGTTTACAAACTTAAAATCAAGACATAAATATAAAAATAATTAATCAAAACTGGCCCTAGACTTGATTGCAGACTTTAAAAGGGATACAATCTTCCCTCAATAGTTGCAGAAACAGGAGAGCTGGCTGAGCCTGTATAAAATTAATCTTTTTTAAAACAGGAAATAAAAAATATTTCCGGGGGACATCATAAAACTTACATAAAAACATAAAATGCAAAATATCCTGTGGGGACATCTTGTCGCAACCACAGGGTGCTAAATGTTGGCCTTTCCTGCAGCCCCTTGGTACAGCAAGCAGGAGATGAAATAGATCTAAACGAAACCTGGTCAACAGATAGCGATCATAATTCGTGAGGGCACCCTGTAGATATTGCGCACACTAGGTTTAAACAATTTAATCTTCTCCCTTTCCTGTGATTTCAGGTTACTGAAAAGATTTGAGCGATTACGTTTTCCCAACATTTGTTTTATATACTGAAACCACTGGATTCTCGACATATTGTCAAGTTTCATGCAGTCTTTTAAATTTGTTGCGTCATCAACAAGTGCTGGCTTGTCCAGATCTTTAACCAAAAAATAATAGGACGCGGGGCCAAAGTATCACACAAAAAGGGCATGACTAGTACTTCGTGCACTATCAAGTTGGCTGTACCTCCAGGCACTCCTAACACGTGCTTTACAATTTTATTTTCCGTCACTTGCAGTCGGTCCAGACTAGTATAACCCCAAATTTCGCTCCCGTAAGCAGCAGTTGCAACACTTCTGGCTTGATATATTTTCATTGGTCCCGCAATTGGTCTATTACCTAGTTTTGAGGCGAAATCAGATGTAGCACCATTCAGTCTCATCTTATCTCCCTCTTTTCTCTGTTTTAACGGGCCCCAGGTAAGTTTGTCATCTAGAACCACGCCCAGGTAAGAGAAAACATCAGTGCGTGGAATCCTAGCTGTTTCTGCTCTGAACTGAAAGCAGGATTTTTTTTCCCGAGCCCCCAACTGCATAACAAATGATTTCGCATTATTGACTGTCAAATCCCGGTCTCCCATAAAAGTGGAGAAAAGTTCCAAAAGTGACTGCAGACCCCTAGCAGTTCTTGAAATAAGAACCGCGTCCTCTGCGTATAAAAGAATTGGAAGTGGACGTCTCCCTATGTATGGACAGTCAACAGCTGCAGCTGATAAAACCTTGTCGAGATCATTGATATAAAAGTTAAACAGGAAGGGTTCTAAAATACATCCTTGTCGTACCCCCCTCCGTAGAGCAAACAACCTGGAAACCTCCATGTTCTCAGAGTACCGCACCTGAGAAATGGTTTGATGATGTAAATCCTGTAGGAAATTCACAATGCTACAGTCAGCTCCCATGGCCCTCATGGACTGCCACAGCGTCTTCCGATTTACACAATCGAATGCTGAGGACAAGTCCATGAAGGCCAGGTAGATGGTTCCCGACCTTGCAATTGTATATTTGCTAATAACCATTGTCAGGTTAAGGCACTGGGCTACCGTAGACCTTCCCGGGCGGAACCCATATTGAATGTCTGCTAAAATATCATTATCCTCCGCCCAGGTGGTAAGTCTCTCCAGGAGCACCCGTCCCACCACCTTAACCACTGAATCAAGTAATGAGATCGGGCGGTAGCAGTGGGGGCGATCCCGGCTTTCCTTCTTGAATATGGGAACTATGGTGGAAGTGGCCCAGGACATCCCACCATAGCCGCAGCATTAAGTACAGAGGTTCAGATTGGTGCCCAAAAAACAGAGTCTGACTTGAATAAATCGGGAGGTATTTCATCTGGCCCTGGTGCCTTTTTGCAAGTTAGGCCGACAATACCTCTTTCAACCTCTCCCTGTGTGAAACTAAAATTGGATCACCAACAGAATTGTTGTGGGAGCAAATAACGGGATTCGGGTCTTCAAACATTGCTATAAAGTTAGAGACCCATTCCTCCTCTGTGATATGTGATCCCAGAGCGCTTACCTCCCCATTATCTACTATTGGCTTATTAATTATGCCCCAGAACCTAGCACTATCTTTAATTGTGGATGCTTCAATCAATTCAATCCAGGCCATCTTTTTCAAACTAGATTTCCTGTTTGCCAGTGTTTTTTTATAGGCAGATCGCATATCCTTCATCAGGATGCAGTTCCAAGGAGTTCCTTTAAGGGCCCTATGTAGGTTGTTAGAGGCCTGTGTGTATGCAGCATCAAACCATCTTGGTTTGGGGCTACCCTTTTTGCTTCGTGGGGCAGATAGTAGATCCCCTATTTTACAGGAAATATTTCCAAAAGCACTCATGATAGTATCCGGGGTAGCCCCAGCAGAATTACAAGACGCTATGTCCTCTTCACAAACCTCTTTGATAGTTTCATAGAAACCCTCCGGAGATATCTGTGACCATTTTAGTCGCCTATTTCCACTTCTGGGTCGAGCAACACCATTTTGTGCAACAACATTTTTAGCAAATAGGACAGGACTGGATCATGAAATACTGAAGGGGGTTGTGATCACTATGAACATTCTCCATCACTACAAAATTATCAAAAAAGTAATATAGGGGGGATGAAAATATAATGTAGTCAATAATCGTTCCCCGCCCTTTCCCCTTAAATGTTGGCACTTCC
The DNA here is from genome assembly GCF_964263255.1 of Lissotriton vulgaris. Lineage (NCBI taxonomy): Eukaryota > Metazoa > Chordata > Amphibia > Caudata > Salamandridae > Lissotriton > Lissotriton vulgaris. The sequence continues at coordinate 360,388,947 of NC_141693.1, read as the reverse complement.
ATAAAGCAGCATTCATCTACTAGGGTCCAGGCAGATAACAAATTAAATTCCTGCATGACGGTTTTCAAACTGTCCCCTTGGGTACTATGTTCAAAGTGGATCCCTTCCACCCGTGAGCATCCCAACTCTCTCAGGCAAGATACCCTGGGATCTCCACAATGGTGGGTAAGTCTCCCAAAATTAAAATATGACTCCCAACTTTGCTACCCAACAGGTGTAGTAGAGATCCCAGCTGTTGGATATTGCCATGCCCTTGTTCATTAGTAGCTGAATTATAGAAATTAACTAAACCCAGCACATGGGCCCTTCTTCTCAGAACCAACGTCTGTGAAATTACCGTGGTGGCTAATAATTGAATACAACATTCTAGGGTCAGCGAAATATAAGTAACCAGTCCTCCTTTTGATCTCCCTGTTACTGAGGGATTTGCCGGGGAAAAAAAAGGCTTAATAACCTTCCAATAGTAAGCTCTGATCCACAAGCCACGCTTCTTGTAGACAGATGATTTTAAATTGCCTAATAAAAGATAACCATGAGGGGTCTGAGAACTTACTTGCCAGGCCAGCAATATTCCAGGATATAATTTCAGAAGTTTGTTGCCTCTGAGGTACTGTTAATATACTACCCTCGTCTGCAGGTCTGCTTGGGAAGATTATGTCAGTTTTAGGTTCTAGGTCACCCCCAGGGCCTGAAGAACTCTCCAGCAGTCAATCACAAAGCTCCAAATCTGAGAGAGGTGAAAACCTGTTCATTAGATCACTGTTCTCGCCACAAGCTCCCCTGGCCTCAGTGCGATATGCTAGTGCTGTGGGGAGATGAGCAGGATGTAGTACAGGAGATGGATCGCTGTGACAAAAAGGCTGGCATCTGTATTGACCAGGGAAATAAAAATACTCTAACTATAGTGCCGAAATTACTGAAATGGGATCCCTGCCACGGCTAGTATTGTTTGATGCAAGTAGTCTCTTAGCTATATGGGGCCTGTTAAAATTCACAATTACACAATCCCCTCCACCCACCTTCTTGCTGCTGCCAATCCAGTCCACTCTTCGCACCATATTGATGTACTTTCCTACCCTTGAGCCCATTATGGTATTATGACCCATCCAGTGAAGCACTTTATTCTTAAGTTGAGTAAAATCCTCTGTTGTCCCCTGTGGTAATTGGGGCACATTGGCCAGGACTGTCACATAAGGTAGGGATTCTCGTGGCAGGTCAATCCTAGGTAGACACTCCTTCTGAGCCTTGCTAGTCTCCTGAACTGCAGGATTGAGGCTCTTACTTAAATTCTGGGCCCGATTTCCCTCTCTTGTGTTGGATAACAGGCGATCAATTCTGCTTCCAGAATCTCCATTATCAAGTCCAACTGGGGCCAAAGTGGGGTTTCCCTTCTCAGAATTAAGCAATACATCAGGTGCTACTGGTACTGCTACTGGAGCTGAGGCTGAAGGTACTAAGGGCGCTGAAGGAACTCCTGATGGTACAATTACGGGAGCTGTCAGACCTAAGGGATCTATGGGGGCCTTAGATGCAATAGCAAAGATGCTAATTTCGATCTGCGTTAGACGATTAACTATGGGTTCCAGTTTCAAGTCCAACAATGAAGTCAGAACTGACTGAAAAGAATCCATAATTCCCTTCATGTCCAAGCACTGCGAAGATACAGGGCAGTTGGAAGTCATACTCCCTGTGCTTGGTCTTGCTTTCTTTGCATTTCCCTCAGTTGCCTGGGACTTTCTCTTAATTCCTGAACGCAACACCCCCTTATTTATTCCTGCTTCACCCACATAGGCCAACTTCTTTTGTTCAAACATTGCAGTTATTACAACGCAAGTCCTTACAACGACTTGCGTTGGAGGGCGCTGGGACTTAAAAATAGTATGATTTACTATTTCAACTCCAGCCCACGTAATAGTAGGGAGGGTGTTGGAATAGTAAATCATACTATTCCTTAGTGTCTAGCACCATCCAGCGCAAGTCGTTGTAACGACTTACGTTGTAATCATGGCGATGTAAACATACTGCTGTGTAACGGCCACGTTGTAAAGGTCGATTTCTAATTTGCTCACCTCAAATGTCTGCTTTTCTATCAAAATCTTTAAGCGTAGGATTAGCACACTGACATCCACGACGAGATAGAAAGGGAAAAAGTATTTTACCATTTCCACAGCGAAGTCTTTAAGCATTGGATTAGCATGGTGCTATCCATGCCGAGCTGAGAAATGACCAAAGCCTTTTACCACTCCAGGCACAATATTACAGCTTTGAGAGCTAAACACGTGTCAGAGGTTGCTTTTATTCATTTCATGTTTGTTTGGATGGTATTTTACCAATCCAAAGCTGTAATATTGTGCCTGGAGTGGTAAGAGGCTTTGCCATTTTACAGCTTGCTAATGCCACCCCCATCCCTGAGCCAATAATGGCCCGGGGGTCGGCTCACCCACTCCGGCGGGTAGGGAAACCTGAGTTTGCTCCCCCTCGGCTGGGGCATTTTTGAATCTTCCACCTTGCAGGAGCAAACACAAAGTCTACTCGCAAATGGCGGTTGTTTTAATATTGCTCCTGCTGGCTGGGAGCAGACTTTTGATCTGATTCCCTGCCCGCACTAATGCAGGCAGGGAAAGAGATCAATATATTGCTCCCACGCAGAGGGAGCAGCATTAGTAGCTGGTCCTTCTGGGAGCAAGCAATGCGGTATCCCGCTACATGGGGAAGACAAGTGGGGTTGCGAGGGCCCTGGGACTCCCCCGCAGCCCTCAAGAAGTGCTTTAATAGTGCAGGTCAAGTGGAATGGGGTCAGGGGGGCCAGAAAAGGCTCAAGGAGGGGGGCCATATGGACCCCTTCCCTTTAATTTTAGTAGTGGTCCCTGGGAGATTGGATCCTAAAAAGGCTCAAGGAGAAGGACAACGCAGCCCCCCTCCCCTTAAATTAAAATAAATGGCCCTAGGGGATTGGGCCTCCAAGGTCTAACAGAGCTCAGGTAGTGGACTATGCAGCCTCCTCCTCTTTATTTTAAGTAGTGGGCCTTGTGGATGGGGTCCCCATGACCTAACACAGCTCAGGTAGGGGGACCGCATGGCCCCTCCTCTGTATCTTAAGTAGTGGACCTGGAGGTTGGGGTCCCCAGGGCCTAACAAGGCTCTGGGAGGCGAGCCACGTTGCCCCTCTGCTTTCTTTAAAAAAGTCACTGAGGGACAGGCTACCCAAGGCCTAAGAAGGCTATGGAAGTGGGGGTGCATGGCCGCTTCACTTAATTTTAAGTTGTGACCCTGTGGGTTGGGGTCCCAGGGCCTGAAAAGGCTTGTGGAGCGGTGCCAAATGGCCTATTCACTTGAAAATCAATTTGGACTTAGGGGATGGGGTTCCCTGGTCCTAATAGGGCCCGGGGAGGAGGACCACGTGGCCCGTTCTCTTTTAAAAAACATAAAGTCCTGTGGCCAACCGCGCTTCTCTGAATAGTGGTTGGACGTGACGTGACATGACGCAACGCGAGTGCCGACGCAGCAGGGGCGTGGCTAGCTGTTGGTGCATTAGTGAGCCGTACGAGCGAGCGAGCGCCGGCCATGGTCATGGTCATGGTCATGGTCGTGGCAGTGCAGCAGTTGTGGTGGCGGTAGCGGACCCCAAGTAAGTCGGGAGAGGGAGCGCAGGAGTGTGGCGCTTCACAGCGCAGGTACTACACAGCCGTGGGCAGGTAGTCACAAGCCCCGGTTGTGCACTCACCAAACGTGCTCTGCCCTGGCCCGCCTGTGTGGTGTGTCAGGTCAGCTCAGCTCAACTCCTGCATCCCCGCCAAAAATCACTGCCTAAACGACCAGCTCCATCCAAAAGGATCAATGACCCTGTCTGCAACCCCCATCTGCAAGCCCCGGGTGGTCCTTCCACCTACCCGGCTCTGCTCGGTAACGCTCGCTCCGCCTGTGGTGTGCCGCCCCCCTGCTGGGCTGACTACTCTGGGCATTTTCCCTCGCTCTCCTTTGCCCCCTGGCCCATTGACCCCCCCGCCCTCTCCTTGCCCTGCGGTCACTCGCCTGGCGTCCTCCACCTACCTGAGACCAGGCTGTGAGGGGAAACGTACCCCTTCCCTTTACATGGCCGAAGCCTTGCATCAGGGGAGGGTGTACCCCTGTGTCAGGCACAGCTCCTTGGTCGCCGAGGTGGTGGGTCCAGTTACTGGGTGGCTTCAGGCTGCGGGAGGGGCGGCTGGGGGGGAGAGGTGTGATCGAGGGGTAGTTGGCAGCAGCCTCACGCATGTCTCACACCACAAACAGCAGCAGCAACAGCAGCAACAGCAGAAACGGCAGCTACCTTGGCAGTTTGACCCCCCTGACAAGAGATAGACAAGTAAATTCTTGAAATCCTGCCAGAGAGGAAAAAGGGGAACCTGCCTTCCATTGCTCCACACATGTCTATACGATCAACTTAGGAGCCAGCGGCCAGTCGAATCTCCCTAGGGAAGACCGGAAAGCCCGTAAGAAGTCACCATCTCATTGGCCCCATCACCAGCGGTCCCTTGTGATCTGATCACCTAACACAAGCAATGAGATCGGGGAGAGTAAGAAAAACCACCACTTCAGCAACAAAAAGGAAGAGGGCCAAACCGGAGATAGTCCTCGAAACCCCTCTCCAGACCACCCTCACGAGCCCTCTGGATTCACCGAAGTCCCAAAACCTGCCCGCACCTGGGATGCAACACCTTAGCAAGAACAAGAAGATCCTTGCCCAGGCACCTGCCTCGAGTGGCTCAAAACCCAGGTCGCTACTGGACTACTTTAAAAAAGCGCCGGCCCCACCAATGGCCACTTCTCCCCCCGGACCCGGGCAGCCTATGAACTCCGACACTACAGGATATACAGGATATCCGGGAAAACCGGCAAAGTTAAACATGCTCTCACCGCAAATGCTGTTTTCAACAACTACCAAAACGTCGGCCTCTAACCAAGAAGTTTTCATCTTCCGGTCTGCATTTAACGACCAGAGACCAGCCCTAGAGGGTGGCGAGAGTACGGCGGAAGACTTGTCATCAGGCAACCATCCCCCATTAAGACAGCCTCACCGACCACTTGCCTTCAACAAGCAAGAGGCAGGTTGCACCCCATCCCCCTCTGGGTCACCACCCTCTGACATACTCTCCCAAGTAAGCCAGTCAGTGACCTCACCACCTCAGTTATCTCAATATTTTAACATCCCAAAGGAGGTTATCTCAGCTTCTCACAGCCAATTAATTTTCCCACAAATCCATAAGTATTCCAACCAGGCATCTAACAACGTCATTGTCAACGCCCCACTGCTGGACATTAATAGCCCTCCAAAGGGAAGCCCGGCCCTGCCCAATCAACAACAATGTTTTCATTCACCACTAACAGCAACAATAACCTCCTCCAAATCACCCCACAATCCTAATACAAATGATCTCTTCCTAGCGGGCCTGTCCCCTTTTTTGAAAAACTCACAATCATCCTCCATTCCAAGTCCGAAAGTAATCAAACAGCAAGAAGCACTTACTACACATAGTCCATGGCCCCAATTACTTCAAACATTCCAATCGACAGTTACAGCATTAAACTACCATTCAGATAAACTGGACATGCAGGTTGACCTACTGAACACGCTAGCAGTATTTACGGCAGGGATCGACAATAAACTAGACAAACTGAATAATTTAATAATTCATGCACAATCATCCTCAAAACTAGTTCAATCGGTTTGCTGCTGCTCTCCAATTATTGATTCACTTTCTTCACTGCCAGCTGTTCTCTCCACTGTTATAGACGAGGTTAAGCAGCTGAAAGAAGGCGGCCCGCAAAAAAACCCATACAAGAAATCGCAATCCACCTCAAACCCGTGTTCAGATGCTGACAACATCCAGTTACCCTTGGAACCTGCTCCCCAGTTAAGTGGGGATCAAGACCCCCAAATAGGCGATAGCAATAACCAACAAAACCACCTTCACACCGAATGCCCTTAAGGACACAAGCATCGGTCCCAAATGGGCTAGTAAACGACACCAGCCCTAACAGGGGAGAGCAGCAAGGTAGCCTGGTGACCTCTGAATCCCCCAACTCAGAAATGCAGTCCGCCCCTATGCCTCTCCTCTCCAAGAGAGAGCGCAAACACCAACGCAAACATAGAAATAAACTTAAAGTCAAAGAAACATCTGCCCCCCAGAAATTATTTCCCGTCTTCACAACGACATCAAAGAAGGCAGGTGTAAGCATTTCATCACCACCTTCAACCCTTAAAAATGCAGCGCTCAATGACTTAAAAGGGGGCGTATTTTTAAGTCCCCGTCAAAATCCCTCCTCTTGCGATCGGGCCCCAAGTATCCCATCTGGTCCTACAGGGGCTTCTACACAAACAGTGGGACCAGATCCGCAGCTAGACACAGAAACACTAAATGTCCAACTCAATGACCCCCCCCACCTTGAGGCACATAGGCACTGATTTACATCCTCAATTAGCCCCTCAATCCCCTCTGGTTGAATAGGTAAAATTTAATACCGATACTGTTCCCTTAAAAACAATCTTCATTCACAAATTACCAAATCTGCAAACCAAGCAGGTAACGCTGCTAGGACCTCAACATCAGTCTCTTGTCCATCAAAGAGTAGACCTAGGGGTCCCTACCGAAAAAGGCCCGGTGCAACCCAAACCCATGGCCCCACAGGGATCAAAAGTGACTTAAAACATTCTTCGATCCTATTAGTCCCCGAATATAAATCAAGGGGGAGGCACAACACCCTTAACAGGTCAAACATATTAAAACTAGTAAATGACATCCCGGGGTTTGAAGCACTATTATCGGACGACATAGACTCGATTGAATTCCTTCCCCCAAGGGGCTCACAACACTCGGAGGCAACGCTGGTGTCATTCAGATCACCCTCCTGGGTAGGAGTGTTCATGGATCACAAAGTCACCTTCCGGGACTGGGGCATCAGAATTCACCCCTACTCCACTCCGTGCTATCCCTCAGCGTTATTAAATCAGCCAGGCGCAGGAACAAAAGCAGAAATTCTCTCAGCTGGCAACAAAACAAAGCCCTACTCAATTCTAAAAAACGCCCTGGGGATCACAGAAACACAGACATCCCACACTACTGGAGAACATGGCCCCGACAACATCCAAGGATGGGGATGGCTCCCGGCCGTCCTGTCATGCGGGACAACAGTCTGACCCCAGGACGTGCCTTCGGTGGATCAAAACCACACAGCATCGGTACAACTTCCCCATCAAAAATCTGAGCTAAGACAAAGGCAGACTCCATTTTCACAGTGTGTTCATGGAACATCAGTGGTCTCCAGCACAAAATAAACAATCCAGAGACACACGCCTTCATATATGGGCATGCACTAATTGCCCTGCAAGAAACATGGGCCATCCAAAGTTCACCAGTCTCAGGGTTTATTGAATTATGGAAGCCAGGAATCAGAGTCTGCCGCTACGGCCACCCAAAAGGGGGTCTGTCAATCTATGTTTCAAATACTCTAAAAGGCCTGATTGTCCCGCTAAACCTTGAGGAAGACTGGCTACTTGGGGTTAAAATTAAATCATGGTCCAAGCAACGCTCCCTTCTTCTCCTCAATTTGTATATCAACCCAAGCACGCGGACAAAAAAGGGTCATCTGGAACGCTTATCCACAATCATGAGCGACTTGGCCGAGGACCACCCCGATTCAGACTGCATAGTGACGGGGGATTTCAACACTAATCTCTTCCAGGGCATATCTACAGACCGCGACAGACTTTCTCCATTCATTCTATCAGAGATACCAGAACAATCTAAGCCTCCAAATCAAGCCCATTGTGCCCTGGGTGAGCTCCTCGTTTTACAATCCTACAGCGCTGGATACCTGGTAATGAACGGAAGGACGCCCGATGACACCCCCCAAATTGGACCTGGACAAACGGGCACAAGAAAACTTTTCTGGACTTCTCCATTTGCAATTCAGACCTGTTCCATCACCTGGCCAGCTTCAGCATCCAACCACGACGGGAAAGTGATCACCATCCACAGGTCATCACCCTTAACGTAAAGCCGGAGTATCACACATCTGCATTAGCCACCTGTACTGGGATCTACACCGAGAACCTGAGGCGCCTAAAATGGAGCGACGATATAAGTCCCATCATCATGAATACATGTTTGGCTCTTATCAATGGTGACATAAATCAAACGGCCTCCCCGACTGTCGTATGGACGACCCTCTGCTTACAACTGGTCACGCTTTTTCCTGTTAAACAGCACCAACACAATGCTAGCTCTTTCCGCCAGTTCTCACTCTCAATCCAGTCGATGGTGCTGAAGAAAGCCAGAAACAATGCCCTGCGGGCACTCAGAAAGTCCCCAAGAAATAATGACCTCATTCATGTGTACAAATTAGCTCAAAAAACACTCAGGACGGCCTCACAAAAAGACAAAAGACTATATCAAAATCAACTATGGGCCAAGCTCCTTTGGGAAAGCAAAAACCGAAATGCGAGAAAATTTTGGGCCTTGATCAACCGCTCCAACTCTGGGCCATCAAATGTTGGGTCGGCAAATATACACGAAGCAGACTGGGTCGCCTTCCTGACCGACCACTTCAGGTCCCTGGAAAGCACAGCGACAACAGGAAGCAGCTCCCCCAAAGTGGTAGAAGCATCCCAAAGCATCTGCAGGCGCAAGGACTTTAACTACGTAGGTCATTGTACGGACGACATCAAGATCAATGAAGAAATGGTCGCCAATGCCGTGTCAAAAGCAAGGCCGGACGGGGCCCCGGGCCCAAACAGCTTGCCTCAGAGACTGTTCAAATCCACCATAGCTCTTTGGTCGGGGCACTTAACCACCCTGTTTAACTTTGTGCTCAGGTCTTCAACTGTTCTGGATTCCTGGCGTGGGGAAATAATCCACCCAATCCATAAATCAGGCTCCCGTGCCACCCCAAGCAACTACAGACTAATTGCCCTCCTTGACATCAAGGAAAAGCACTACGCAGGCATTCTTCTGAAGGAGCTGAAGGCATGGGTGGAATGGCGTGATCTGCTACCAATGAACCAAACAGGCTTTACTGCCAATTCAGGGACCCAGACTAACTTGCTTACATGGTCTATAATCATCGACAAAACACTTTTATCATCAAGATCTGTGCACTGTTGTTTTGTTGATTTCAAAGCAGCGTTTGATCGGGTCCCAAGGGCAGCTCTATGGGGTAAACTGAAAAACTGTGGATTCCTGAAAAACTATTGGACGCGATAATCCAACTTCACTCACACACCTGGGTCCAGGTGAAGCTGGGGTCTGGCACGCACCTCTCACTGAAAATCATGACAACCAGAGGAGTCAAACAGGGGTGCGTGCTGGCCCCCCTCCTTTTTAACCTGTTCATAGCAGATTTGACGGTCACACGCGATGAAATAAACAGTCACCCCCCTAAGGTAGGAGGCGTAGCAATAAGTAATCTTCTTTACGCCGACGATCTGGTTCTTTTCAGCCTTACTCGGGTCGGGCTTCAAAGGCTTTTGGACAGGCTACACAGTTACACAATTAAGAATCAACTTGAGGTTAACTTAAAGAAAACCCAAGTTGTGTCCTTTGGAAGGAAACGCAATGGCGGCGGTGTGTGGTCATATAACAATAATAATCTAACAACAGGACACTCATACAAATACTTAGGGGTCCACTTTGAATCAAGGGGTAACTTCTCCAAACAGCGCGACGAAATTGTAGCAAAAGCCACGATCCTTCAGGTTACTTTATCCAAGCTTGCTAAAGAGCTGTACGGTCCAACCCTCTCATTCCTACTGGAAATTCTGAGAGCAAAAATCGGACCCACCCTGACGTATGGCATCGAAATATTTAGGGGTAAGCTAAATACAACTCTGAACCAACTTGTGACCAAGATTTACAAAAAAGTTCTACATCTGCCCAAATCTGCCTCTGCTGCCCAGATCAGGCTAGAACTGGGCTTATTAAATCATGAGGTTTCTAACACTGGCACATATCTTAATTTTTGTCACAAACTTAGAAAAGCAGCGATAGGTACTTTAGAGTCTTTAGTTTGGTTGGAGATCAGTCAGAAGAACCCTAGGGGTTCGTACGGCCGCCTTTTTACAGACTCCATCCATGAAATATCTGCTGGCGACCTATGGGCCCTCAACCCCAGTACGACAGCATTTAAAACATGTATTGAAAAAAGCATTAGAATGTGCTCACTCCTTATGGATAAAGCGCATTTCTGCAGACGCAGCCATGCATGGTCAGTCATGAACTCTTACGGGCGCATATCTCCGGCTACTTATCTCTCCTGTACTTATTCATTGCACTTAAAGCGGAGTTTTTTGGCCATCAGATTGGGTGTTTGGCGATTCTTAAAAGACCTGCCCACATGGCTGCGCACCTCGGAAGATCTAACATGTAGGGGGTGCGGCAAGACAACTGAAACGCTAGAGCACGTGGTTTGCTTATGCCCCTCACTTATGACTCAATGTAGACGCAAACTCAGAGCAGAGTGGAACAGGTTGGGCGTTCGGACTTGTAGACAGGCAATTATCACCTCCCTGTGCCCCGAAAACATAGCTCTGAACATTGCCTTTACAATATATATTTGGGACGCACACCGCATCTTTACAGCAAAGGCGGAAGGAGCAGTAACCCCCCAGTTTTTCCCACCCAGAGGCCCAACCTAAGCTGCATCTTAGCACTTAGTTTTAAGACAAAGGGAAAAATAAAATGATGAGTTTTAGCTGTCGAATGTCAGTACATCAAATTCTTCTGCTCTTTTACCAAGTGTTATCGTGTCTATCGCACAATTGTTTTAAATTTCAAGGTGCTATTTGAGTAACAGGTGTTGAACAATTTTTACTGTTCAATTGTGGTGAAACACGTTTTGAAATATTTTAATTACAATGTACCGATTTGTGAATTCAATTTGTAATGCTTTTAAGGATATTTTTTTTTATCCAAATAAAGATTTTTACATCTGTGGCCAACCCCCCACCGCTCACAGCTGAAGGCAGGGGGTTGGTTTTTTAACATAAAGTAATATTTTATTGCCATGCGTAATTTCACTGGAAAAAACAAAGCGCAAGGGAAACTTTATAGTTAGGTGAATATGTGAGTGACAACATTAATGTTATGAACTAAAGAATAACTGCGAAATTCTCCAGTTATAGTTCGCAGCACTAACTATAACGAATGCACCTGCCATGCATTGCTTATGACCTCACACATTACATCACTCATGATGTGTTCCGTGACATCATTATGACATCGCTGATGACATCCAAGCATTTTTTTATACACATTACTTTATAAACTAGTCTGGTATTTTAGCTATAAAAGTAAGTGCAAAATAGCTCAGAATAACATAAAGCATAATCACATTTACCCTATACCAAACATTCATGGGTAGCAGAGTTCATGTTGGCTAAGAACCACAGATGAAAGAATAACTCCGGTGTTACCACATCAATGGTAACGTGGTAATGCTCTACCATGGTAGCACAGTATCATGGTACCACTAAAACATTAATAAAAACATTATGAGAAGAGCATGATCAAAGACCCAACCCTGCGGCCAACTGTGTTTGTGTAGACTGTAGGCTGTGTGCAGGAGGGGGTTTACCATCTGCAGTGAAGTGGGCACACGAGTGAAGGCTGCCAGTGAGGGGGTTGTGTACCCATGGGGTGTTCGGTACCCATAGTGGGTTGGCGCAGAGCCCAGCCAGTGGCTAGGCCCTTCATTCAACCCCCACTGTGCAGGGCCAAAAGTCCTACATATTTGGGGTTTGGGCACCCGTGGGGGATTGTGAAAAGATCCTTTAGCCAACTGCCTCTGTGCAGGCCACAGATCAAGCACTGTAGGGATTGGCCACCTGCAGTGGGTTGGGAGCAGGCCAAACCCACTTCTGTGCGTAGCAGAATGCTGTGCTCAGCGGAGGTTGGCCACCTGCTTGGGGTCGGGTGATGCATGTTCAGGTCTACATGCTTATCTGTGATCAAGGTCCGGGTCTTCTACTGTCTGATGTATGGGCGATTGTTTCTAGAAGCCATGATGTCACCACACACTGGAATATGTAGTAGGATAAGGCCCTCAAGATGTTGCTGTCTTTTTAGGAGGAAAAAGTCAAAGGCATAAAAAACCTGCTTGATGGATGAGGCAGGCTTCAAAAGACTGCAGAAAACCAGGAATCTGGAATACAGTTGAGGAATTCATCAAGAGCAATGAGTCAAAATCAGCAAGCGATGAAGCAAGAAAAAAAGCAAAGGAGCACAGCTTTGTTGTGATAAACCCTCCAGCCATTCTGAAAGCAACAGGAAAAAGAAATTTAATCAAAACATTACATGACCTGAAACACTGAGGATTGGTAAAATCAGGAAGGAAGCAATATGAAACAGTCATGATGGAAAAGTAAAAAGAAACAAAAAAAGAAAACCTGATGTGGACTAGCTGCTGAGTAGCCTTACTAGGCAGCTGTAAACCTTCAGATAGATGATTGCCATCTTGGGGCTAGAGGAGCAAGAGACAGCAGCTAGGAGCACAGGAGTATGAGGTAAGGCAGTCCCAAGTCAGTGAAACCCAGTGCTTGCAGGTTTTGTGTGACATGGATATCTACTCCTGTTTGGAAATTACACTTATAATATGTAATAAGGCAACTCCAGTGTTATCTTGTGGGAGTGAAAGGCCTTGCAATAGTGAAGAATGAATTTTAAGAGTTTTTTTGCTCCAGGACATGTAAACCCTAAAAGTACATGTGCTACTCCTTAAATACATTGCACCCTGCCCTCTGGGCTGTCCGGGTACTAGGCTAGGGGTGACTTGTGTGTATTAAAAAATAAGGTTTGGGCTTGGGAGATGGCATAGATTTAGATATGGACTACCTCTACAGTTTGGGATTTTGACCCCTCATTTGCATGAGTCATCTAAGGGGTCTGGGGTCTGTCTGAATGTGGAAAAGAGTCCCAACTAGGTATGGTCACACCTTCTTCAGTGCCCAGATGACAGCAAAGGCTTCCTTTTCAACAACACTCCACCTCTGTCTCTGTGGAAGTAACATCCTGGTAATGAAGGCTACTGGTTGGTTAAGGCCCTCCTCATTTAACTGTGGTAAGACAGCCCCTATACTATTCTCTGAACCATCTGTTTCTACTATGAATTCCTTAGAGATGTCAGGAGCCTTGAGTACGGGTGGCGTAAATATGGCCTCCTTGAGGGTGTTGAAAGCATTCTGGCAGGCCCTGGTCCGGATCACCTGTGTGGCCTGCTTCTTTGAAACCAGCTCCGTTAAGGGGAAAACAATGGTGTCATATCCCATAACAAACTTCCTATACGTTCCTGTGAGACCCAGGAAGGCCCTCACTTCCATCTGTGTTTTAGGGGGTTGGCAGGCCAGGATAGTTTCAATCTTGGCCTGGAGGGGCTGCCATGTGGGCCAGAAACTGCAGATACCTGCCCTATCTGGCATTTACTGGCCTTGACATTCAGTCCCAATTATACGTACATATCCCTAGGCAACTAATTGTTTACTTAGCATTGAATTTAGCAACAGCTAATTCATTATTATGAAGGCCAAGACTATGCATGAAGGCAAAACTAAAATATTATTTTATTATGTTGAAATATCTCTAAAATTAGTGATATAAAATGTCCGTAGGATTACATGACAAGTTAAAAACAGAGTGACTCAAGACAGACATACCTCTAATCTAAACAGACATACCATGGTCAAGGCATGAACTATATGACTTCAATATACAAATATAGTATGGTACTGCTTGATAATGTGGATGCAAATCTTACAATAATGGAAGCATCTTTCTAATTGAATCACATCTAGTGTTGACAGAAATATTTGTTTTCGTTGAGTATATATGATCTGAGAGGCAGTGTGGTGGCTTCGATCATTGATGAATATTCGTGGGATTGAGTCACTGCTTCCATTATTGTAAGATTTGCATCCACTTTATCAAGTAGTAAAGTAAAGTATCAGTTTTAGGTTTAAAGTATTTTATTAGAAAGGTACAGCAGCATAGTAGAACAAACATACAAATATGCAATGTAAGCGGCAGGAAATATCTCAGGATTAGAGTTCCAATGTCCCAGCCCTAGGGGCTGCCTCAATATCCTGCTTCTTGCGTGGAAATGCGCAAATGAAGAGAAGGAGCCCCTCCTCAAGCCCTGTACCCCTCCTTAAGTAAACAAAACCCCCCCAACAAGCCACCCCTCCCCACCACCCGCCCTGCCCAGTGCAGCGTATTTGTAAAAGTAAACTGTCCACTTTGCAATCCATCGTGGTCTCCTTCTCGTTTGTGGGGTCGTGCTCCCCTCCCTCTAGTGGGACAGTGCTTCACAACGGGGGTGTAAGCCTCAGTAGTCTTAGGTATCTAGGGCATGTAATTTCCTTAAATTCTGTGGCCAATAGGGAGTGAAAGGGCCGCCACAGCTCCTCAAAACCAGTAACATCTCCCGCTAACGTGAGAGACAGCTTTTCCATCCCCAGAACATGCCACAACCTATGCAGCCAACCTGTGTGGGATGGGATGGTAGGTGTGCTCCAGTGTATTAGTATGTTCTGTACAGCCGAACCCAGCATAATAGCAATCTGCCGACCCTTCTTAGATTTCAGCGGGTACATTAAGCCATTTGGGAGACCTAGCAGAGTGTACGCTGGGAAGCGGGGCAGTTCAATCTCAAAGCTTGCATCTATATCATCTATCACCGCCGACCAGTAGGCATGCAGTACGGGGCAGTCCCAGAGTATGTGAGTTAGTGTACCAACCTGCCCACACTCTCGCCAGCATTTGTCACTAAGGTGCCTGTTCATTTCATGCAATCGTTCCGGGGTGTAATACCAGTAGGTGGAAACCTTGGTAAAGGTTTCCGTGAGGCCCACGTGATAGGCCGAGTGCCTTGCTCTGTATGAAATTTGGTCCCACTCCTTAAGGCTAAGTGTTCTCCCTAGTTCCTTGTTCCAACGCTCCCGGCCAGGAATGTGGAAGTGAGAAGACGGGAGCTGGAGCATCCTGTATAGGTCAGTTATGAGTTTGGCGTCTGAAGTGCGGGTAATTAGCCACCTCTCGTAAGGCAATAACTTCCTATCTGCTGAGTCTCTAACGCTCGGCTGTAAGGCCCAGTGTCGCACCTGCCAGTATCTCATGCGGTCTGTTTCGGCTATCTGATACTCATCTTTAAGGTCCTGGAAGGGAATCACCCCCTCAGCAGTATACATGTGGAAAAGTGACCTGCAGCCCTTGTCTCTCCAGTGTGAAAAGGCCCCTTGTTCCGTCCCTGGTGCAAAGTCTGGATTGTCTACAATCGGTGTGAATGGCGAGGGAAACGTGGTGAGATCAAATGCGCGATAGGTAGCGTCCCACACTCTTAGCGGTACTCGCGTGATATAGGAAGCATAGAGATTCGGGGGGCGATGTGGTCTGCGAAGGAATGGTATTTCTTGTAAGGGGCGTCCGGCTATTGCTTGGTCCTGGAAGAGCCAATGTTTATCTGACTCCCACCTACTCCATTCCACCAAGTATCGCAGTTGTGAAGCTTGGAAGTATTTGCGGAGATCGGGGACTCCCAGCCCCCCGGCTTCTGGTGCCAGGGTTGTGAGGGCGCGGCGCATTCGGGGCTTACGGCCCTGCCACAGAAAGCGGGACACTTCAGTTTGCATCTGTTGAATCCAACCCTTAGGGGGCTGCAGGGGTAGTGCCCGGAATAAGTACAAGATTTGGGGCAAAACGGTCATTTTGACCGCTGCCACCCTACCAAGCATGGAGATCATCCCTTTGTTCCATCTCCCAAGCTCCTCCCTCACCTTCACACCCATCGCTTCATAGTTAATGGAAACCATGGCCTGCATTGTCGGGGCTAGCGCAATCCCCAGGTATTGCACCTGATCCCGCGACCAACGTAGGGGAAAGAGCCTCTGTAGGTCGCCTCGTGCTGCCGGAGACAGGGATATGTCCAAAGCTGTGGACTTCTCCACATTCATCCGAAAGCCTGCCACACTCTCGAAAGCCTTAAGTTCAGCCATACAAGCGGGTAGGGCCCGTCTCGGGTTCTCCAATGTAAAAAGTACATCGTCCGCGTAAAGGCTGATTGCATGGGTGAAACCGCCCATTCGTACCCCAGTCACTGCCTCATTCTGCCGAACCCGTTGAGCGAAAGGCTCCATATAGAGCGCGAAGAGAAGGGGGGAGAGGGGGCAGCCCTGTCTCGTTCCGCGTGCGATATCGAATCGTCGGGAACCACATCCATTCACTCGCACAGTCGCAGAAGGGAATTTATAGCAGTTAAACACCATGGTCCGGAACTTCTCCCCCATTCCCAACCGCGCCATCACCCGTTCGAGGTAGGGCCAATGCACCCGGTCAAACGCTTTCTCAGCGTCAACTGAGAGCAACATCCTCTCCCCCGCAATACGTGAGGCTTTTTCTAGGATGTGTGTTATTCTCTTAGTGTTGTCCACGGTCTGGCGCCCGGGCACGAAGCCAGCCTGATCTGGTTCAATTAGGCCGGGAAGGTACTGTGCCAGTCTCGACGCTAGGATCCCCGTGTAGATTTTCAAATCTACGTTAAGTAAGGAGATCGGTCTATATAAACCGCATTGCGCCTTATCTTTTCCCGGTTTAGGAATCACCGACACTGTCGCCTGTAGGAGGTCCGGCGGGATGGCTCCCGGGTCGGAGAAAGAGTTAAACAGTCTGGTCAAGACCGGAGCCAGTGTCGTGCTGAATGTTCTATAGAAGAGGGCGGTGTAACCGTCCGGGCCTGGGGCCTTCCCAAATTTGAGCCGAGAGATCGCCGCTATCACCTCCTCAATCCTAATTTCTTTCTCTAGATAGCTTGCTTGTTCGGGGGTCAGGGATGACAGGGTCACCGAATCAAGGTAATCATCCGGGTCTTCCATTGGTGCGGTCTCCGCCGCATACAGGTCGGCGTAGAATTTACGGAAGGCCTCCGCAATCTCTTCGTCGCCTGAAATCTCCTGTCCCGCAATCCCCGCCAGTTCCTTCACCTGGCGACTCTGATGTGCTACTCTCAGTTTGGCTGCTAGAAGGCGGCCACAGCGATCCCCTCCCGTGTAATAGGCGTGTTTTAGGCGCAGCGCAGCATATTCAGCCCTATCTAAATCCAATGAGGACAAGAGTTTCCTAGCCACTTTCAACTGCTTCCAAACTCTCGGGGCCCCAGTGCGACGGTGTACGTTCTCTAGCTCCCTGACCTGTTGTGTAAGCTCATCTCGTTTTATTTTCCTCTCTCGATTGTCCGCTGTTGAGATCGCTATGAACTCACCCCGTATTACCGCCTTAAGGGCTCCCCATTGAGTCGATAGCGAAGTGTCAGTGTTAGAGTTATGTAGCTGGAAGTCCTTCACCGAGTCTATAATGCTCTGCACTACCGCTTTTTTATGTAAAAGCGTGTCTCGGAGCCGCCAGACCCCTTTCCGGGCAGAGCCCGGCGGGAGAAGGAAGGTCCCCGAGACCGGCGCATGGTCCGAAAGAGAAATGACTCCCATTTCTGAGGCGGTAGCCAAGTTACGGACCGGGCCTGAGACCAGCAGGTGATCTAACCTGGCATATGTCTTGTGCGCGTGTGAGTAATAGGAAAAGTCCCTGTCGGTGGGGTGATGCTCGTGCAGGTCGGAATCAACTAGCTGCGCCTTCACCGCTTGCGAGAGTTCTCCAGTCTGCGGGTGTCGCTGCGCTGATCTATCTTTCGAAGAATCAAAGACCAGGTTAATGTCCCCTCCCAATATTATATGTATATCCGGTGACGCTGTGATATCCTCTAGTGCCTTGCGTAAAAATCTATCCTGTTGTTCGTTCGGGCTATAAATTGTGCCTACCGTGAATACCAGGGTTCCCAGTTTAAATCTATAGGCTAGAAGCCTCCCCTTCTGTTCTACAAATTTGTGCAGCACCTCCCCCTTGAATGATTTGGACAAAAGAATGGCTACCCCAGCTGTTTTGGTTGTGTTGGAGGAAAAGAACTGCGTAGGGAAATGGCGGGACCTCAACCTGTGACAATCGCCAGCCAATAAGTGGGTCTCCTGAAGCAAACAGATGTCTGCTTGTGAGTGTTCCAATAACGACAGTACAGCCCTCCTCTTCGTGGGATTGTTCAAACCCTTGACATTCAAGGTGACTATCTTCAACTCAGCCATGGAAGGTCGGGACCACTTTGGCTATGTGTGCAAATCAGAGTGTGTGACATCTTGATGACTTCCAAGTGAACAGGTGTGTTTAGACTGATACTCGTAGATACTGTAAGAGTACTGGGCAGGGTAGCCCCCAACTCTCCCCCTTCAACAGTCCCCTTCCCCAACTCCCAACACTCCCCCCCCCTCAACTCACACCAAAACTTCTGACCCAACACTCCCCCCCTCCATTCTCTCAACACACAACTCACACCACAACTTCCCCAACCCCCCCCCCCCATCCTTCCGTACCCACCCCAGGGCACCCCCCATTCCCCCTTCCCAAGACAACCCAAAACTTCCTGAAATTGTCCCAGACAGGCCCGAACGGACCAGTCCGTGGAATGTTACCTTAGTGGACGTCCAGCCACACGTGGTCAAACCTTCGCCCCCCCCCCCCCCCCCCACCCCCCAAGCCAGCAGTTGAGACATTGCTATGACGAACTCCCCCCGGAGCACAATTAAGCGGTCAGTGCAACCTCTCCCGGACCTTCAAGCGCCGTAGATGCTGTCCGAACAGCTGCTTCCTGTTCCGCTCTGATTGTTGGAGACCCCGGCCTCCGCGATGCCTCCGTCGGCCTTCTTCTTCGTGCAGCCCGTTGCCAACCGCCGTCAATGGTGCGCCGCCGTCTCGGTGTATGGGATTCCTCCTCTACTGCGGTAATGCCCAGTATTTCGCAGGTGTCCTGCAGGTTTCGCAAATGGTGTGTCTCACCTTGCCACTTAAAGATAATACGAAAGGGGTGTCCCCAAGAGTAGGGTGTGTCGTGTTGTTTGAGGAAGTCCGTCACAATCTTAAACGATTTGCGCTTCTGAAGGGTGAGCGTGGACAGGTCCTGATATAGCGCCACTGGGTGATCTCGGAAAGTGAGAGAGCGTGCTTTTCGGGCCTCCGCCATGATCTTTTCCTTCAGTGGGAAGTCTGGGAGGAACGCTAAGATGTCCGGAGGGGGGCCATTAGCCCTTCTGGCGGGTCCCACTCTATGTGCTCTGTCGATTCTAATGAGGAAATCATCTCCTTCTCCCAAGAGCATGCGAAAGAGTTCCTGCAGGTACCTAACTATGTCCGGATTTTCCTCTGATGATGGCACAACCCGGACCCTAATGTTGTTCCTTCGCGATCTATTCTCCAGATCCTCGTTGTGCAATTGGAGGTCTAAGTGCTGTTCCCGGAGGGTTAGCACTTCCTGCTGTAGATGCGCGATCTCTTCATCTTGTCTGTGCGTGGAGCTCTCCACAGTGTCCACTCTCTCGCCTAAGCCTTCCACTTCCCTACGGAATTCCCGAACCTCTCCCGCTACTTCCTGCTTCAGGGCCTGGAAGTCTTCCCTCAATGTGCCAAAGAGAGATTCTAGGAAGGATCTGGTAACTGGGGGCTCCGCTGCTACACCAGATTGCGAGTTCCCAGCCGCTCCAGGTGAAGAAGAGTTCTTGTCCCCCTTGTTCTGCTGCCTCCGGAAGCGTGCGATCGCAACGATCGTTGCGTTTACCTCCTCTCTGAGCAGCCATGATGCAGGTCCCTCCACCAGTCCGTGCGGGGGTCTGTGCCTTCCTTCACGCCGACTCCCGAGCCCCCAGGGTTCTTCCTCCAGTCCAGGGCGGGCGTAGATCCGTGTCCACTCCAGAGACCACAGCCGATCCGGGTCAGTAGCTGCACCGTAGGTCGGAGCGGGGGAAGCTGCGCTTATTGTCCCCAGGGAGTACTGGGAGTAGCGTTACTGGAGCGGACACTGGTGCAGGGGCTCCAACGCCAGCAGGGACGTTCAGCCGACACCCGGGGTCTTCGGATGCACCACACAGGCCAGTCGACCCGCCGTGCTCCGAGCAGTCTCTTTCACAGCACCCTGGTAGCGTCTACATGTCCGCCTTGGTCAGATGTTAGTCGTGGCATCCGTCAACAAGGGCCGCCACCCAGATCTCCGTCGTCTCCCCCCCAGGCAGCTCTAGGTGTCCGTGAGGGCGATGGCTCCCTCCCGAGGGCGTGTCCGACGTCCCACCGCCGGTATCGTACCTCAGGACGTGCAGCCGGAATGCTGTGGGCCTCGCAGGCGCCGTATGCGCAGGTAGGCTGGGGCCGGAGAGTAAGGAGCGCCACAGGCCCGGAGGGCGCCCGTGTCCCGTCTGCTCCAATCTGCACTAGGTGAGGCGGCAACCTCGCTGGATGCCGCATCCGGCCTCCCACGCAGCCCGGGAAGGCCTCAAAGCCGGGCACTTGCGTAGCACTCCCCCCGGTCTAGCCAGTACCTCGGGGGGAGGGGACCTCCAGGCCCCAGCTGGTGAGCCCTCCGTTTCAGGCACCTCACTTGCGTCGCCGTCGGGGGTCCCGCCGGACAGCGGGGATCGATCGCTGCAGGCAGCGTACTCACTGCGCGGTCCGTAGGCCTTCAGTGGGTCCGGGTGGAGATCCTCCGTCTCTGGTCGCCTCCATCTTGGAGCACAGGGGGGGGAAGCGGACTCACCCCGGATACTGCACCGCTCCGCACCACTTCGCTCGGAGTTGCAGACCACTGTTGTCGGGGAGCCCCGTGCCCTCCAGTCGGCCAGCTCCTTGCCACTCCGTCGTCCCGGGGTTCGCCGTCGGGGCTGGCGCGCTGCGTCAGCTTCGGCCCACACCGGTCCACGACTCAGCCTCTGGAACTCGGCGAGTTTTCGCCTCGCTGGGTGCCGGCGGCGGTGGTCAAGCAGGCGCCGTCTCCTCTGCCAGCCTAGCTATGCTATGTGGCTCCGGGGGGGAGATTCAGCCTAAATCAGGGCTTGGGACCGTGGACGGGGTCAGGAGCTCTGGCAGACACGTCCTTCTACCCCGCCATCTTGGCCACGCCCCCAAAGTATCAGTTTTAAAGGTCTGTCCCATTACTTAAGGTTTCAAGGTTCAATGAAATAGGTAGGTTGTTTTCATACTACAAAAAGTTTCAAAATTCAGTTTGGGAGTAGGTAAAAGTATTTTTTCTTGACACCATCTGGAAATCTCTATTTTGGAATGTATCAAGCGAAAACAGCAACACAGCTTTTACTCTCTTTTCTTTCTTAGCTCTCTCCAGTTGTCCACCCTTGCCAAAGGTTTCAAAGTTTAATGGAGAAATAAATTGGTATTATAAATAGATTTAAAAAAATAATTTCTTGGCACTCTGTCTGGAGAGATCAGTTTTTATTAACTGTACCAATTAGCAAATAACATAAAAGAGTCTCTCTCTCTCTCTCTCTCTTTTCCCAGTTACCTCTCAGCCCTAGGGCCAGACTGGGAACCCAAAGCAGTCCTAGCAAATGTTTTGAGACTAGCCCTCATATGTTGCATAGTGATTGAGCGCAGTGATCAAGCCTAACCACTGCAAAGAGGGCTTAGGGGATTCTCCTCCTAAGAAAAATTTGGAAACAATGGCAAAAATGGTGCATTCTACAACACATTGTTCATTGTATTTTCAACGGTATTAGCTTCTAAAGCATAGTAAATGATGACCTTACAGTACACTAGGATATGGAAATCCTTGTTGGTGCTCGTCACAGATTTCCCCACTATCACCCTCCAGCAATGTCCCTTTTCTTTCCATAGCCCCTCTCTCACATGTATTTAATTTGTTTTACAGTGCCCCTCATACCAGTGTGGGGTATCGGAGCACTTTACATCACGCACACATAGACAGTGAATTATATGTTTGTAAATTGAATAGAAAATGCCACATAAGGCAAAGGTCTCCATAATATGCAATCATTTTTTAAGAGCGCTTGGTCTGGAGAAGCACAAAGTCAGGATTCAAAACGTAACACGGTGGTTAGGGTTGGCTTTACTACACATAATTGTATTTCTACCCCCAAAAAACATTTTAGCAACATTAGGATAATGAAAGACGTAACTCTAACCTGTACCATGCAGTCTGCATGCAGCTCTTTGATGGTAGTTCATAATTCCCTGTGCTAGATTACAATTGTAATTTATGAACTGCACAGTAACAAAATGATTTTGAAAAACAAACAGTAACCAAATGACCTATGGACATAAAATGCAGATATGTGGTCTGTGTGGTACTAGTTCTTTGCAGCAAGCATTTTAACCCTCTTTGCTGCATTAGATGAGTCAAACCTGTCACTAGACAAAACTCTTATCTTTCTCCAGCAGGATGATTAATCATCAGAGCTATCTTGACACTTATATTGTTGCTGAAAACAGCTGGCTATACAATGAACTCTGCAGCAGGCGAAACACATAGCATATTTCAAAACGCAGGAAGGCTGGAAAGTGCTGGGTGGATTATGCTGGCCTGCTGATTTTGTTGGGGGGCCAATATTGCAGCACTGCTGCAAAACTGACCCTCTGTAGCAAAACCGCCACCCCAGTAACAAAACTAGGCCCCTACCCTTCCCGCCTCCCGGGGAAATGCCTGATGCCCAGCATGCCCAATCCTGCCTTGCTCAGCCATTTCTCCTCTTCCTACCGCCATCCAAATCTGTAAATGGTGTAGATATAAGTGTAAACCCAGCCATCAATCCTCAGCTCATTAGCGAGCCAGTTGTGACCTAGTGGTGAAGGTGTTCGACTTGATGTATAATTGTTAATAGTTCAATTTTCGATGTCTTCAAAGTCATGTGTCTCCTTGAAGGTCTGTTCCAGTCGTTTTATTATTTTCAAAATTGAATCTAACCTCTCCTTGCCTCCATCCTATTCTGGGAATGCTATAGCTATTAATGCACTCAAGCATTTGGAAGGCTCAACAAATATTTAAGGCATTTTCCTTCTAGGAAATTCCACTGATATCTAGCATCTAAGCACATAATCTCTGCCCCATGCAGTAGCGGATGTTGAATCATGGCAGAGTAGAAGGAGAAGACATGCCTAAGAGAGGGACATTCATAGTCCCTACTAACTTTCTAGGCTCTGCTTCAGAAGACAATGCTGTGGATTTTTGATGTGGTCATTCCGCTTTATATTTGGGATGGGACACCTACATACTTATAGGAAGGTACTTCTTCCACTTTTCTGTTGTCTATAAACTCTGAAAAAGTGGGAAATTTTGATCTGCACACCAAGACTTAGGTTTCATCTATACTGATTATCAACTTTTTGTAACCAGAGTATTTGTGGAATTCAGCAAATTTTCTCTGTAAGCCTATTTGACTCATATGCATTATTACTAAATAATCTGTGTAAAGAAGATACGAAACATGGGACTAGCTAATCTTGGGAATTAAATATTTTTGCTTTTCGTAACACTGATCTAAAGGTCCTCTAGAAAGAGGGCAAACAAAATTGATGCTATAAAGTATTCCTGTCCCAGGCCAGTTTTTGGTGGACATTTGCAGTGGGACAGAGCCCTCCATATCGTTTGTACTCTTGCCACATTTCCTCTGTGGAGCATCCTCAAAATTTCAAGTTGACTAGTTATTTTATTTAACATATCACCAATATATAAATTCCATTTAACAAATTCAAATGCATTATGGAAATCAGCAAAGCAGCAAAAGATCTAGGGCCATATTATCAAGAAAGGGCGATACATTATCGCCGCTTTTATCGGAAGGAAACTGCCGCTAAAGCTGCGTTAATGGCCTTGATAATATGCCCTTGTGAATTCCCATAGAAGCCCAGGTTCTGGTGTTAACCTGGGCTTCTATGGGAATTCACAAGGGAATATTATCAAGCTCATTATCGCCGTGTAGCGACAGTTTCCTGCCGATAAAAGCGGCGATAATGTATCGCCCTTTCTTGATAAAGTGGCCCCTTGCTTCTTAGCTCTACTACCTTCCGTGGTAGAGACAATAAACTAAAGCAATGGTCTAGAGTAGAATGACCTTCTTTAATTATACCTTGATCTGTATGAATTCATTCTTGAGCCTCAGTCCATTCCTTTAACATTTTGAGTATTATCTTGACAAACAGTTTTGCGACCCCTGACCCTCCTGGTAGGTTGCTCCCACTCCACACAGCTCCGCCTGTGTGCCCCTGCCCCTGCTGCCGCTGCTGAAGACTCGCTGTGTCCATCCGTTTTCTTTTCTTTCTGTGTCACTCGTTTTCCCCCTCCTTTGTGCCCCGTTTTTCTTTCTGTGCCAGTCGTTTTCCCCCTCCTTTGTGCCCCGTTTTTCTTTCTGTGCCAGTCGTTTTTCCCCCTCCTTTATGCCCCGTTTTTCTTTCTGTGTCACTCGTTTTTCCTCCTCCTTTGTGCTCCGTTTTTTCTGCTCTGTGCCAGTATTTCCCCCTCTTTTCTGCCCTGTTTTTCTTCTGTGTCACTCATTTTTCCCCTTCCTTTGTGCCCCGTTCTCTCTGATCTGTGCCACTGTTTCCCCTCTTTTCTTCCCGTTTTTCTTTCTGTGCCACTCGTTCTCCCCACCGCTGTGCCCCCTGCAGCCCCGCCCCCTGCCCACTCGCTGCTCCCGCCTCCCAGCTGCTCCTCCCTACCACCTCTCCATATATGCCGGCCGCTGCGTGGCCGTGCCTAAGGCAAGTCCGTCTGCGCCCGTCCGCGCCTGGACCGCGCCCAGCGCCAGAACCCCTGCGAACGGCACAACACCAGACTCCGATAGGACGCCAGCACCCTCCACGCACTCAACGCCGGCCGAGACCGCAGCTGCTTCCAGACTGCCCCGAAACGCACCCACGGACCTTTCTCCTGCCCCACCTGCAGCTTCACCTGCGACAGAGCCACCAAACCACCAAGGACTGGACCCAACCACCTCTGCTGTATACTCCTAAACACCCGCTCTGCACGCAAACACGCCGTCGAGCTATGGGAACTGCTCGACACCTCCACCCCAGACGTTGCCTTCTTTACCGAGACCTGGTGGAACGACTCCTCGGTGCCCGACATCACCATAGCCATCACGGATGGCTACAAAATCACCCGCAGGGATCCCGCCAACGGAATCGGAGGAGAAATAGCCATCGTCCACAAGTCCACCCTCAAGGTCGCCACCCACGCAGACAGCACCCTCAATACTACCGAACACCTGCACTTCCGGATCCACACCGACCCCAACACCACCCTCAGAGGAACACTCATCTACAGACCGCCCGGACCCAAGGCTCAGTTCAGTGACTCCATTGCCGACCTTGCCAGCACCCATGTACTCGCCTCTACGGACTACATCCTCCTCGGGGATCTGAACTTCCACCTTGAGAACAACAACAACGCCAACTCCGCCACCCTGATCGACAACCTTGCCAACCTCGGTCTCAGACAACTCGTCACCGCACCCACCCACGCCATCTGCCACAAGCTGGACGCCATCTTCTCCACAGACACCCACGTCGCCTTCGACCACACGGCCTAACTCTACTGGACCGACCACCGCTGCATCCATTTCACCTTCAAGAAACGAAACACGCACCACCGCACCCAACAGTTGCCTCGCCGCTGCTGGAAGAAAGTCACCAAAGACCAGGTGATCACCACCCTCGCCCAGAACCCACCCACCGACCCCGCCAACCCAAACGCCGCAGCCTGCAACCTCAGACAGTGGATCGACAACTGCACCATCACCCTCGCCCCACTCAAGAGACCCTCCAACAGCCACACCAGCAAGAGAGCCACCTGGTTCACCGACGAACTCCAGACCTCCAAACGCGCATGCCGGAAACTGGAGAAGATATGGCTCCACAAACGCACACCGGAAAACCACGCAGCCCACAAGGACGCCACCCAATGACATCACCACCTCATCAGATTAGCCAAGAGATCCTTCTTCAAAGACCGCCTGGATAACAACGCACACGACAGCAAAGAGCTCTTCAGCATCGTAAAGGAACTCTCCAACCCCAGCGCCAACACCAACGACGTTCCACCCTCAAAAGAACTGTGCGACTCACTAGCCATCTTCTTCCACCGCAAGATTGCTGACATCCACAACAGCTTCAACACCACGACCGCCCCGACTATGCCAGACTCCACCTTCCCTGTGAACACCACCAGCTCCAACTGCCTGACCTCCTGGTCCAACGTCAACGACGACGAGACACGCTAGGTCATGAACTCCAGCCACTCAGGATCTCCGTCGTAACCGTGCCCACACCACGTATTCAACAAAGCAGACGCCGCCATCGCACCCCAACTACGGAAGGTCATCAACATCTCCTTCGAAACAGCGACATTCCCGGAAAGATGGAAGCACGCCTAAATCAACGCCCTCCTCAAGAATCCCAAGGCGGACTCCAAGGCCCTCAAGAACTTCCGGCCCATCTCCATGCTCCTGTTCCCGGTGAAGGTCATCGAGAAAATCATCAACATGCAATTGGCCCGCCACCTCGAAGACAACAACATCTTGGACCCGTCCCAGTCCGGATTCAGACGAAACCACAGCACCCAGACAGCCCTCATTGCCGCCACAGACGACATCAGGCGCCAACTAGACAATGGCGAAACATCCGCCCTCATCCTCCTGGACCTGTCACCCGCCTATGGCACAGTCTGCCATCACACTCTAAAGACACGCCTCCTAGAAGCCGGAATCCAAGAGAAGGCCCTTGACTGGGCCACGTCCTTCCTCTCTGGCAGAACCCAGAGCGTCCGCCTCCCACCCTTCCGATCCGAAGCCACCGACATCATCTGCGGCATCCCCTAGGGCTCATCCCTCAGCCTGACGATGTTCAACATCTACATGGCCCCCCTCGCACAAGTGGCCCGCCATCACGACCTCAACATCATCTCCTACGCCGTCGACACCCAGCTCATCCTCTCCCTTACCAAGGACCCACACACACCGCCAAAACCAACCTCCACGAGGGAATGAAGGCCATCGCAGACTGGATGAGGAGCAGCCGTCTGAAGCTGAACTTGGGCAAGATGGAGGTCCTCATCCTCGGACCCACCCCCTCAGCCTGGTACGACTCCTGGTGGCCGACCACACTGGGAACAGCACCGACACCCACCGACCATGCACGCAACCTAGGATTCATCTTCGACTTCTCCCTCTCCATGTCTAAGCAGGTCAACGCCATCTCCTCCTCCTGCTACAACACCCTCCGCATGCTCCGCAGGATCTACAATTGGATCCCTACCGAAACAAGAAGAACGGTGACACAGGCCCTCGTCAGCAGCAGACTAGACTACCGCAACACACTCTACGCAGGAATCCCAGCCAAACACCTACAACGACTACAACTCATCCAAAACGCCTCCGTACGACTGATCGTCATCGCCCCTGCTGCAGCCACATCACCCTCCACCTGAAAGACCTACACTGGCTCCCCGTCGACAAGAGGATCACCTTCAAGCTCCTCGTCCACGCACACAAAGCACTCCACAACGCCGGACCAGCCTACCTGAACAACAGACTCAGCTTCTACACCCCCACCCGCCAGCTCCGCTCTGCCAGCCTCACCCTCGCCGCTGTCCCCCGCATCCAACGAATGACCTCCGGCAGCAGATCCTTCTCCTACCTTGCCGCCAAGACCTGGAACACCCTCCCTACCCACCTACGGCAGACCCACGACCTACTCGCCTTCAGAAGACTCCTCAAGACCTGGCTCTTCGAGCAGTAGCGGCACCCCTCCCCTCCCCTCAGTGCCTTGAGACCCTCACGGGTAAGTAGTGCACTTTACAAGTACTCTGGTTGATTGATTGATTGATTGACTGATTTATCCCCACATCCAACAGATTTATCAATCTATATTTTTTGGGCACCGAGGGGTCATCTTTTTTTAAAATTGGTTTAGTGATCGCCTCTTTCCAGCTTTCTGGTATTTGTCCTGTTGATAATATCCACTGGTAAATTAGGGAAAAAATCTTGCCCAGAAACCCGCATTGGATTTTAAAACTTCGGTAGGAAAGGCATCTAGACCTGCAGATCTTGTAAGATTTAAAGATAAAATTGTATTTTTTATTTCGGGAACTGAAAAATGAGATAAGATATATTCACCTATAAAAGCTTCTGAGTAACCTTACGAATATATCTCCACCTGATATCTTCCCAAGGTTTCCTCCAGCACCATAAAAATATAATCATAATCTGGTTTTTTTCCCAGTCTCTGCAGTATTAATTGCAACAATTTCCTGGAGACTTTAAATGATGTCAACATGTACTGTGATATGACCAATTTTCTCTATTTATAAAATCACTTTATATTCCAACTTCAAAGAATTAACAAAGTTACATTTCCTCCCCCATTTGAAACCCTGATGTTCCTTTTCTGTTTCCTAACCTGACATTTTTAAAGCTGTTGATCTGCATTAAACCAGGCCCTATCCAAACGTTTGGTTATATAGATTGATGCCATTTTCCTGGTTATTTACAATATGTAATTTCATTCTAGGTATCCAAAGTATATCTTCGCACAGTGGGGTTCCAATGCAAAAAACATTATAACATAGTTTGAAAGAAATCAGACTCAGGGGTCAGACTCTGACATCATTCTTAAGCCATAAGTATTACAGGAAAAAACTTTACGGTCAGCCTTCGATCTTAGATCCTAAACCACCTCACTCAATATGAAATTTTGCCTTTAGATTCACTATTTAAACTCAAACAGGTAAAACCATCCTGTGGTATCTCCCACCTTTGTTTCCCCCCCCCCGGCCGCTCCGCATGTAATGGAGCTGCTCGCGGTGACATCACTTAGAATGTCACCGCGACCAGCGTTCCAAGGCGAGCGCCGGGGGCGACTGTGTGAAGCTGACTTTGGAGAGAGGCTGTGGCTGAGGTCGTCAGGTTACCACGGATCCTAATAAATATCTTAAGGTTATCCCAACTAAGCGTTTGGCATATTACTGGCCGCTTTCACACTGGCGACGAGGACAAGTTTAAACCTGCGACCTCAACACGCAAGAATAAACGGAAGCTGACAGCTAAAGGAAGAAAAGTACTTTAACGCCCCCGAAGCGGACGGAGTTGCGGAATATATTATTGTAATAAAGGCAACAGCGGAATAGAGGGAAGAAGTGTCGATCCCGTGGCAGTCTGAAGTGCAGCAAGCACTGTGAGGAAAATGGGCTGCTGGTCGGAGGAAGAAAAGTTCCCGTCTGCATCAAAACCAGAAGTAAGGTACGCCTGCCAGCTGACCTTGGCGCGCTGTGTCTACACCCACGATTAACAAACTTGTTAAACTGAACTTGCGGCTGGAGCCAGTGAAGCGTGTGAGGTGATTGTCGTTGCCGGCGTCTGTTTGAGCAGTGAAGTGAAGCGGCAGCTACATCGAGTGAATACCGGCATCTGACAGCCAGCTGGCAAAGCAAGGCGCGCGGTTCCTACTTCCACGAGAGAATCCTGAGGTGAGCGGAAGCGTAGGGAGTGGACTACTCTAACCCAGGTCCTACTCGTTTGCTGCGTAGCACCAGGAAGGGAAGCAAGAGGTGCACTGTATGGCCTGCGATGTCTGCGGAGAGCTAATGTAACGAGGGTTGTGGCAACAAAGCGTGATTTCTGACAGGCCAACCTCACGCCATCAATAAGCGATTGCATTACCTTCAGCAAGAAGCCGTCAGTGCGCCAGGATTCTCTTCAATTGATCATCGCTGTAGTTGGATGCAGTTAGTGAAGTGACGGGTGGCATAGCAGCGCACCACCCCCTGTTGTTTCGCACCATAATGAGTCAAAACTTTTGACATTTCCCCACGTTGCAATTGACATTGATGCACCTTTTCGTGAACTGCGTACAACCCTGGAAATTGTGTAGAACTCCCCTCATAGGCCTGTGGCATTCTGAACTGTGGAGTGTTAGCAGTGTAAGACGCCTCGGCGGAACAAATAAACGTAACTGTGGCCTTTCACTGTGTGTTCTGGATTCCCCTGTGCAACTCTAAGGGAAGGCACCCTCCAGGTTGTGATTTGCATCCCCATGGACTGGCATGCTCGCCACTGTGCCTACTAGTGTTATAAAGGGAAACGAAAGATATGTAGGGTAGTTGATTCCCTGTACCTTACTCTACTAGTGCGTTGAGAACAGCACCGTGCCCCATTCTGTACAAAAGTGACTATCAAGTTACCCTGTGTTTGGCATTCTAGTTTATATAGCGCTCTGTGACACTGTACCTAGCACTGTCTCCCACCCATCTCTGTAGCCTAGCAATACTCTTGTGGATTGGGGTTCTTAGTTGCTTTAGCGCTCTGTACACGATACCATGCAGAGTGTGACTCCTCCGCCCTTCTTCCTGACTAATCCAGGGGACCCTAGTATTCAATGGTAAAAGTGGAAGAAAGTATTTTTGAATTATGCCACTGTGTGCGGGCCAAACCTTGGACTTGAGAGGAAGGTAGCATTACTAGCATACTACTTAGGGGCAGAGGGGGAAGAAGTTCTAGATCACCTCCCAGATTTAGGGACGCAGGAAGCGAGGGGCCTCAATGAGCTAGAAGTAAGTCTGAAGAAATTGGATTTACATTACCTTCCTAAGACGATCACCATAATGGAGAGGTACCACTTTGGGAAGAGGGCACAGAAGGGGGGGGAATCTATTGAAGATTTTGTATCGGAGTTGAGTAAACTAGATGCGACTTGTAAATTTGGTGGTGCAAGTGAAGAAAGGATCAGGGATCAGTTTGTATTAGCTTGCAGAATGGAACGTGTACGTGAGGAGCTATGGCTTAAGGATGATCTGCCCTTGAGGGAGGTTTTGATCATAGCAAAACAAGTTGAGCACATGTTGCAGTGTGTCAAGGAAATAAAGCAAGACACTGGGGAAAAAGGGAAAGATGATAAGCCCGTTGTGAGTGAGGTGGTGACCGAATGTGAGGCCGTGTCTGTGATCAAAGGGCAGAAAGTAACGGGTAGAGAGCAGAAGGAGAACAGAGTGGGTGGATCATTCAAGGGCACCTGCTACAGATGTGGCAAGCAGGGGCACCTAGCAAATGACAAAGAGTGTCCGGCCCTGAGGTTCACATGTAACAAGTGTGGAAAGAAAGGTAACTTTAAGCAATATTGCAAGAGTGGACAAGGGTTAAACAGACAGAGTAGAGACAGGACGAACATAGTCTGCGATGAAATTGTGGTGCAAGTCAACGAAAGTCAGGTCAAATGCCATAATGACACCATGTGTGAAGAAATTGTAGTGCAGGTTGATGAGGGTCAGGTCAGCAGCCCGAGTTAGAGGCGTTGTTCGATTCCTGCTCTAGAATAACAATCATTAATGCTAGAGAATTCGCCTGTGTGTCCAAGGGGAAGATAATTCTGAGGAGAATGGATGTGCGACCTGGAGGATATGCTGGGCGCCCCATCTCAATGAA
This sequence comes from Lissotriton vulgaris, assembly GCF_964263255.1. NCBI lineage: Eukaryota > Metazoa > Chordata > Amphibia > Caudata > Salamandridae > Lissotriton > Lissotriton vulgaris. Next base: position 360,357,620 of record NC_141693.1, on the reverse strand, counting down.
AGGGTACTTCTGGGACAAAATAGAATACAGGAACAGGTCAACAGTGTCCAAGGTGTATGTGTCCACAGTCGGGGATAACATTTTGGGGTGGCAAGCGCAGAAGGAGCTGGGGGTCTATCTCAATCCTAATAGCAACCCCCAGATCTTGATACAGGAGATAATGCAACATAAGGAAGACGTAGTGTCTGAGTTCAAAGAAGTATTCAGAGAAGAGATAGGATGTTTAAAGAACTACTGTCACAAGATAAAGTTGAAGGAAAACGATAAGCCAGTCGTGGCCAAGGTCAGGAAGCTTCCAATTGCCATCCAAGAAGAGGTGAAATCTGAACTGGAGAAATTATGCAAGGCAGGAGTCATCAAACCAGTGGAAGCGACGGAATGGTTGGCACCCATTGTGGCCGCAAAGAAAAAGGATGGGTCGGTTCGGCTCTGCATCGATCTGAGAGCACTTAACAGAGAGGTCGTGGTCGATCGATTTCCTCTTCCGAACATCACCCAGATGATGAGCATGCTAGAGGGGGCAAAAGTGTTCTCCACCCTCGACCTCACCTCTGCGTACTTTCAGATCAAACTGCATGAAGAGTCGCAAGAACTCACAGTGTTTGTGACACCCATGGGCGCGTACAAGTTCAAAAGGATGCCTTTTGGATTAGTCTCGGAGGCTGCCGTGTTTCAGAGGCTCATGGGGAACATCTTGAAAGGCATCCCAGGCGTTGTGTGTTATCAGGACGATGTGCTGATATTCGCAAAAGACCATGAAGAGCATGATGAGACGTTGAGACGCGTGCTGTAAAGGTTCAGGTCGCAAGGTCTAACGGTGAAAAAGGAAAAGTGCGTCTTTGGCTGCGCAGAATTTGACTTTTTGGGGCACAAGGTGACAGCCGAAGGAATATGCCCTAAATCCGAGCTCCAGAACACCATTGTAAGTTTGATGCCCCCCACAAGCAAGGATGAAATCAAGTCATTTATGGGAATGCTAGAGTTCTACGGGAAATTCATACGGAACCTTGCAGGAAGGACGTACGCCATCAGGCTGCTATTGAAGAAAGAGACGGAGTTCAACTGGAGTAAGGAGTGTCAGAGGGAGTTTGAAGATGTAAGGAGGGCACTGGCAGAAGCCCCCAGCTTGAAGTCCTACATACCCAACCGGGCGACAGTGGTCACCACCGATGCAAGCGCTAAAGGGCTGGGAGCAGTCCTCACACAAATAGGCAAAGACGGTGAAGAAACGATTGCGTTCGCCTCTAGATCACTCCAGAAGTCTGAAAACAACTACTCAGTGATCAAAAAAGAGGCTCTGGCAGTTTCCTGGTCATTGGGAAAATTCAGAGACTTCCTGTGGGGCACACAGTTCACGCTGCGTACTGACCACAAGCCGCTAGTAGAAGTCTTCAGCAAGAAGGGCCTAGATGCCATCTCCAGCAGGATCAGGCGGTGGGTGGTCAGTCTTCAAGAATACACCTTCTGCGTCGAGTACGTTCCGGGAACACGTAATTTTGCAGCAGACTGTTTGTCAAGACTCGTAAATGAGGAGGAAGCGAAGGAGACGCATGACAGGGCGGATGATGAAGCGGATGAACACCAGATGGAAAATGTCTGCGCTATCCAGAGGGCATTAGGAGAAGAAACATGGAAAAACGCAATGAAGGAAGATGAAATCTTGGAGGAGGTGTGCAACAGAATAAAGGGCAGGTGGAAGCATGAAGACAAAAGGGAAGAGACTATGCGGCCGTACTGGGTTGTCAAAGATGAGCTGTCCATAGTCGATGAATGCCTGTTCAGGGGAACAAGACTAGTACCACCTGCGTCGGTGAGAGAAAGCCTAGTTGAGATAGCCCATGAAGGCCACATGGGTATCGCCAAGACAAAGCAAAGGCTGAGAGAGAACTATTGGTGGCCAAGCATGGACCTTGCAATTGAAAGGAAAATTAGGGACTGCATTCCGTGCAGCAACAGTGACAAAATCTTGAAGCAAATGACACCACCAATGGTATGTAGGCCGCCACCGTCAGGACCCTGGGAGGAATTGGCACTGGACATTGTGGGTCCATTGACAGGAGAAGTGCGCACGCCGTACATTCTGGTGCTCACGGACATGTATTCTAGGTGGCTGGAGGTGAGACTAGTGAGCGAAGTCACAACGAAGGTTGTCATCGAGTTCATGCAAGAGTTATTTGTCAGGGAAGGGCTACCCAGCAGCCTACTCACAGACAATGAGGTGCAATTGTGTTCCAAAGAGATGGAAGACTTCCTGGAGGGGAGAGGTATCACTCACAAACGGTGTGCTCTGTATCACCCCGAGACCAACGGCATGATCGAGCGTTTCAATAAAACCCTCAAGGAAAGCATCCAACTAGCGAAAGCCAGTGGATTAAGCGGGAAGGAAGAAATATGGAGGCGAGTGGAAGCATACAGGTTCACCCCGCACCAAACAACGGGAGTCACCCCCTTCGAGTTGCTCCGGGCAAGAGTACCAAACACCAAGCTATCCCCAGGATGGATGGGGTGGCACAAGGGATGGTCGGATCACTCAAAAGAAGCGAAAAGCCTGGAGAAAGAAGAGGGAGCCATGATGGAAAGGAAAGAAAGGTATGACCAGCTCAAATCAACACGGGAGGCCGAGTTCAAAGTAGGAGATAACGTCAAGATCAGGACACCTACTGGTAGAGCAAGTTGGTCAGGATACAGTAGTCCAACCAAGATCACAAAACTGTTCAAGAATGCTGTGAAGACTCAAGAGGGGAAGATCTGGAACCTGGGAAGAGTAGCGAGGTTTCACCCACCCCGGCATGACTCCGATAGTGAAGGGGAGGGGAAAAGTGATGTGGGAGGGAGCAATCGTGCAAACACTAGGAAGCCATTGCCGGTCTCCCACCCAGTTGGTAGGTCTAGCAGGAGAGTGACCAGACCCCCCAGACATTTGGATCAATATGTTATGATGTGATTTTCTGTATGCTATTGTTCTTCTGTTAATTCTCATGTTTCATTCCGCAGGGGAGGGGGATGTGTGGTATCTCCCACCTTTGTTTCCCCCCCGGCGGCTCCGCATGTAATGGAGCTGCTCGCGGTGACATCACTTAGAATGTCACCGCGACCAGCGTTCCAAGGCAAGCGCCGGGGGCGACTGTGTGAAGCTGACTTTGGGGAGAGGCTGTGGCTGAGGTCGTCAGGTTACCACGGATCCTAATAAATATCTTAAGGTTATCCCAACTAAGCGTCTGGCGTATTACTGGCCGCTTTCACACATCCACATGAAGAAAATTTAATTTCTGTGACACCCTATAATTAACCATTGTGGTTGTTAACTCTTGTCAACACTAACAGCATTTTTCGGTCACAGATGAGGTTTCTTTATTTGCACGGTAAAGAAATGTTGGTTTGCTCCTAGACCAGCATGATTATGTAGAAAAGGTTTGAGTGTAGGGATTGAAGCTACAACTTCATCCTTGGGTGTAAATTTAACACCTTAATGTAAAAACTCATACACAAAACTGGAAAGAATTTTCTTCTAGTTGAGAAAAGACCAAGATCTTCATAGCTCCCATCCCGAATGTATTGTGTACAAACCCCACCTGTTTTAAACCATTGGATGTGAACACTTTAAAAGAGGGGCCGTTAGATAAAATCTGCATTAGGTGCAAGTGATTTAATAGCCTCTGCTTGATATGTCTTTTGCCAGGTCATACTTTATCTACCTATCACCATCAATTATTCATATTGGGTTTTCTTATTTAAAACACAGGGAAATTCTTTTTAGCCATCCCTAGACAGCCCTATCGAAGGATTTCTGCTGGGGTAATGATAATTCTCTTCTGCTCTTCTCAGCTTTTTATCTTAGACATTAACTTTTCAGAAAAAGTTTTCTTCTTTCAGGTTGTCCTTTGTAGATACCAGCGTCTTTGGTGAATAAGATAAACAGACCTTGATTCATGGGTATTACCTTTCTGAATTATATTTATAATTGCATCTACTTTTACTCAGGATTTAGACATTCTTATACCTAACACTGTTTCTATTCCATGCGCTTTCTTTATTCTTTTTATTAGCTTATAAAATCTCCTCGTTAGTGAGAGATGACTTCTGTAAAAGACATATTTTCCCTCCTTTTTAATAGGCATGTCCCGTCTTGTAACAAAGGCTGAGGAACTCTCATTTACTCAGATCGCAGGTCTACCTGCTTAATTCTGAGAACTACTTGCTGGGGTATGATTAGGGCTCCTAGTTGTATGGCATCTATTTTTTTACATTTCCATCTGTATTTATCCATATTTAATTTTTGCTAATTTCATCAGTATTTATCAATATTTATTTTAAGTTTTCTGACAAATGAAGCTGAGAATAGTATATTTTCACACTTAGTTAACCTATTAATGTGCTCTCATGTCTGATAGGTTTTACTGATATGAACACCCACAGATGAAAAATCAATGCACTTATATGAAAACGTCTACATTTGAGTAGAAACCTTGCATATCTAGCCTTTTTACTAAAATTATTTTCTTTTTTTAATCTTCTTACCTGTCAGTTCGCACAGCTATTGACCTAGCAGTCATGAATAATAGCATTTAGAGTTACTAACAAAAGAACACAATTTCCTTTTTTATTCAAGTTTAAAAATAAATACAGACATGGAAATAAAAGTTGTTATGCCTGTATTTATCTGTAAAAATCAGTATAAACAGAAAACAAGGAGATTTAAGTTTAATCAATTGCCCGCACAAGGGAGAGTATACAAGATTCTTCGACTTTAGCTCTCTAGCTATTGAAATTAAGTGTCTGGTTTGAGATTTTAGTGCATCATTGTTTAAAGATATAGCTTTACAATCACTTGTGGAGCTTTGCATTCACGTAACGCCCAACAGCAATGATGAAGATGCTGAAGTTTCCAACCTGGACACCAAATGCTGATTTTCCATTACTTGACTTTATATAAACTTTAGATTAATTTTCTCTCTATTTGCTCCCAGAAGTAAAACACTTATGAAGAGATTTTAAGGGCTGGACCCCCTTTCCTGCAAGTTGCAACCGCGAATACGATGACAGCAAGATGAGGAAACAATGGCAGTTGACGTTCAAGAAAGCCTACAACCGGCTCTGAAAGAGACCGATGACAAGCGAGTCCAGTTGAACTGGAAAATCAGTCATCATGTGTATCCTTTAAAGTTGGGCTAAAAGGATGGGCTTCATTTCTCCATGGTTTTAAATGTTTCACCACAAAGTATTTTTTTAGTTTAAAAAGTGGAGAAGGTTCTGTAGGGATTGCACTGTTTACACTCTTCATACTGTTCACAGGATCTCCCATATCTGTATTTGGGTTAGTAGGTGGAGTTAGAGGGCCCTTCTCAGAATTCAATATCCCCTGGCACCGGGTCAGCCGGGATATTCTTTCTGTACCTAATGCTGAGATTTTCACCTCACAGTGTGGCACTGTCAAGCTTGGGTGTCTGGATTTGCCACTGGGCATTACACAAATGAATCAAACCCTGTAGATTAATAAGATACTTTTCCTCTACCTATATATAGCGGGGAGATTGCTGAAAATGAATAAGATTGCCTCTGTATGCGATGATGTGGTTCACATATAATTGTCAATGCACGACAGCGACTAAATGTGACATGTTATACTTATTGTATTGGTTGAAAATGCAAATATATATATATATATATATATATATATATATATATATATATATATATATATATATATATATATAAATAAAAAGATTGCCTCTGTATGCCCAAAGCTGGTCGATTGATCACTTTCCAGACTTTTAAGACAGATTACTTAAATGCACTTAACAGGATACGCACACTACTCTGAAGAGTGTAAAATCTGAAGACTAATAAAAAATAGCTCAGAAAGATTTCAAGAACTGCCGTGCTGGAATAAAAACGCATTCCCTCCCCCACACAGACCTTCCAAGTTCTCATTGTCCTTGTGAGTGACATTTCCATGTCTTATCTGTGACATTTCAATGCCTCGGGTGTGATTTTGTGAGTCACATTTTATCGCAAGTGCAACAAAGCAGTTATTTCCATGCTTAGCTGGCAAGTTCCACGTTGATTAAGTGTGTGACATTTCCATAGATCGAGTGTGCGACAGTGTGTGACATTTTAATGCCTATTGTGTGACTCTTTTAATGCACTTTAGAGCACGTCCGGGAGAAAAGCTGCCCATGTAATAAGGTCAATTTACGAATTACACGTTTGTGTGTAATTTAAAGCACCTAGAAAGGGTCATAACATGTCCAATACACTTATTGTACCTAGGTAGGTTTCTAACTGTCCTCCTTCACCTCATGTACCATCAGAACAACCATGGGGCAATATAAAAAAACACTTCTAATTTGTTGACAATACTTTAGTAATACTGTGTGTCCTGTCCAATATTAATTGCAGTTAAATGCATACTGACTGTTAGCAGTAACTTTCATCTGTCAGTTTTCACCAAGGAGGAGAGGAAACAACATGAAAACCTCCCTCTGTCCGTACAGTTGCACAATACTGGATACGGCATGTTTCAGTTCCCTCATTTTAAAATAGAAATCTTCCTAAATAACATGACTTTCATTCATCATAACTGAGCTGCATGAACAGCCATTTTGCAGAAAACAACCTGCATGGTCTGTGTGCCATGGAGCCTGCAATGTTGTTACCTTCCTAGAGGTTTGGTGTCTGACTGAGCCATGGAACAAATGCAGAGCTTGCATGTTTTCCAGGTCCATATTTGGGTAGCTTATCCAATGTGGGTCCTGCAGTTGTACCACAAAGTGGATCCAGCAAAACATCTCCTTACCAATCTGGAGTCTCACTGTGCTACTGACTGTGTCCACACTGCAGGAACCAGGAGTGTGATTAAATGAGTTATGTCTACTGCACTGATAAAGCTCTGATGTATAGTCCAATAAAGTTTCAGCATAAATGTCAAGCCACCTGTCGTCAACCAGGCAGTCCAACAGATGAGCTGCTCAAAAACAGCAAACTTGGTGAGTCACATCCACTCCACTTACAACTTTCTTCATTGGTAGTGAGATTTGCCGGACATTTTGAACGACCTCGTGATTACCGTAGTATAATGCATGAGCACTAATACCATGGTCTTATGAACAATGTTTTGGTAATATAATACGCTACTATTTTAGGACCCAGTTAGGTACATACAAACAGCGAATTATGAATACAATTTAAGTAAGGACATTAATTTACATTTAGCAGTTAGGATTTGATAGCGGGGTAGATAAGGATGGTATTTGCACCGTGCAATCGGAACTCCACAATCTCATCTGGGAGGAACGTTTTTCTTGAACTGAGGCTGAAATTCCGAATTCAATAACATTGCACTGACAGTGAATCAGATTTTGCCCATCAGTAATGACCGATTAGATTATGTTTGGAAACCATAAAGGTTAATTGATAGATTAGTAAAGCTACAATCGTCAATCAAATCAATTTGTCATAAATCGAAATTCACCTGAATTCAGCATACTTGAATGTGACCCAAGTAATTAAGTTTAGTAATGCGAATATTGCGATATTATAAGCAACTTGTGCAAATCAAAGCAAAGTATTGTTCCCATGTTGGAAGCTCCTTAATGTTCAACTGAGATAATGGGACGGTTGAGAGGATTCAGAAGCAGCAGGTGTTAGCAAATATTGCATTGAAAGAAGAACCAGATGAAGGTTCCCATTAACATGGGAAGAAATGTGCTTGCTGTCGAGAGAAACTCTAAGAGCAAGAAAATAAGGAGCATTGGGCTCTAGAGAAGGGGAAGGATATCCACTGGCAAACGTGGCCAGTGGCAAGCGATCTCTTTAACTAGCAAGCTTCAAAGAGTTAAAACATAAGTTCCAGCCGAATGATACATCCTTCAGGTTCCTACCTGGTAGGAACCAATAAAAAAACAGTGCTCTTTCTGTACTTGGTGTCTGCCTCATTCTCACGCATGCTACAAAGCCAACTTATTCAATCATCATGGAGTTCACAATATCACAGAAAGGAGAATTCACCTCCTCTCCTCCCATCCTGCAGGTGCAGGGAATTTTCCCCTAAACTAGTTAAATGCTACTTTATGACCCTCAAAATGTAAGCTAACAAAGAATAAAGGGGCATATTAGCAAGAACCTCGTTAAAATTATTGCGTTTTAGCGGCAGGAAACTGCCGCTAAAATGGCGATAATAGGCTTGCTAATATGTGTTATTGAATTCCAATAGAAGCCCAGGTTAGATGTGCAGGACATCTAACCTGGGCTTCTATTGGAATTCTATAACGCATATTAGCAAGTCCATTATCGCAGTTTTAGCGGTAGGAAACTGCCGCTAAAACGGCGATAATTTTAACAAGGTTCTTGCTAATATGCCCCAACATTTGTAAATGAGAACATGGTGATTCTAGTGCCTGAAACAGAAAAAGTGTTATGCGCAACAAGCAGTAATACCACATTTCATTTCATACTGAAGTAAGGCAAGTAGGCCTGCTCACAACCATGTTAAGATGTACATGTGCTAACTAAAGACATGTAGAATACTGTATTGATTAATATGTGAAATAACTCAAAACTTGTGAAAATCATGTAAGCAGAGGGTATGCAGGTTACAGATTAACATGTCCTTTAGCGCAAATAACTTATGGTGACAATACGTCACCAAAGTTGATTGTAGAATGTTTTTACAACACATCTTGTCTAGAGCATTGATTTGAGCCTCTTTCTGCTCGTCACAGGATAGGCATGATTTATCAACACTGAATTCTCATCTTAGATACCTCCAATGGGTCAATAACATGCTATTGGGCTTAATGAGGTAAAGATTATGTGGTTTTGGAAGATTATTACTTGTTATTTTTTAGTTTTGTTAATTGTTAAGAGTGGGATTGATTTGGGGCACACCAGTAGGTGAGGGGGGGGAAGCACTGACACAGACAACCGAAAGTGTGTGATAAAGGCCGCTTTATTGGAATCAGGTGCACCTACAATACATTCCCACCTGGCCTGTGCTGAACAAAACTACTGCTCACTAAATAACAACCGCCTGACGGCCCCCCCACCCCCACCCCTAAATTTAACCCCAAACACTGCAACTGTAACACAACCACATCCTCTCAGCAACCTGCCCCTCTACTGAATGCCCCAATGACCTCCATGACCTCACCCCTGCTACCATACAGTCCCAGGCCTCCAGCAAAACCACTCTATCTCCTTAGGACAGCGCCACTCGAAAGTCGCGTACGACTTTCGACCCCCCCCTAGGACTCCTGTCTCCTGGGATACCTGAGGACCCCCAACGCCCCATCCAAAGCCTCCTTCAGCTGGACTATGTACAGCTCCATGCCATACCTGGACAGGTGAACCCCATCCTCCCGGAAAAAATAGATTGCACCATAGCGCAATTCCGGGTGCTCCATCCTCCCCACCCCCTCCCTGGCACAAAATTCACGCATCTCCCGATTGATCTTCCTCCGTGCCCTGTCTATGGCTCTACAATACATTCCCACCTGGCCTGTGCCGAACAAAACTACTGCTCACTAAATAACAACCGCCTGACGGCCCCCCACCCCCACCCCTAAATTTAACCCCAAACACTGCAACTGTAACACAACCACATCCTCTCAGCAACCTGCCCCTCTACTGAATGCCCCAATGACCTCCATGACCTCACCCCTGCTACCATACAGTCCCAGGCCTCCAGCAAAACCACCCTATCTCCTTAGGACAGCGCCACTCGAAAGTCGCGTACGACTTTCGACCCCCCCCTAGGACTCCTGTCTCCTGGGATACCTGAGGACCCCCAACGCCCCATCCAAAGCCTCCTTCAGCTGGACTATGTACAGCTCCATGCCATACCTGGACAGGTGAACCCCATCCTCCCGGAAAAAATAGATTGCACCATAGCGCAATTCCGGGTGCTCCATCCTCCCCACCCCCTCCCTGGCACAAAATTCACGCATCTCCCGATTGATCTTTCTCCGTGCCCTGTCTATGGCTCCTGGGCGCTCAGCCCCCCTCCACACCCGCCTGGGAATAAACTCCGACCAGATAATATGGCAACCCGCCCATTGCTTCTTGATCTCCCTCAGGTCCCGCTTCATTTGTTTGAGTAGCGCCAAACCCTTGCACTGAACCAAATCGTTCTCGCCCAGGTGGATCACTACCACATCCGGGCACTCATGCCAACGCCTACCCCCTTTACCCCTCCAATGACACCTGTACAACCCCGCATCCAGTCCCAAGTTGAGTGTCCGATGCCTGTCCCACTCCGCCTGTTCTGCCCTCTTGATGAATGAATGTCCCACAATATATACATTCAGAACTGCCACCTCCGGCCCCGCCACAGCACCTGCAAAGACACACGTATCAAAATCGGGAACACTGTGACGACAACCCTTCCGCCTCCCTCAACCTCACATACGACCTGTAACAATCCGACTTCCATCGACCCAGCCTCTGTATATCTTCCTTACCCCAACCCCTCTGTGCCGCCTCCGTTGCCGCCCCGATCCGAAAGGAATGCGTCCCGAAAGCCAGGGGATCCTCACCCATGTTCCGCAGGGCGCGCCGCAGAACCCCCGACTAAGCATGGGCGAATTTTGCGAATCTCGCGTTCGCGAATTTTGCGGATTTGCGAACTCGCAATCCGCAAAATCCGCGAATTCTCGCGAATTTGCGGATTTTTTTTTTTGTGTGTTTGCGTGGGTTTCTGCCAGTTCGCGAGGGTTTTGTACAATGTCGCAAATTGCGAACTTACCTGTCGGGTCGCAAGTTTCGCGAACTTGTTGTTTCTACGTGTCCAGCCTGTTTGGGACACTCTTCTTCATCACTGCCACTCTCTGTCACCACTGCCACTCTCTGACTACTCATGCCACCCTCTGGCCCACCCATGCCACCCTCTGTTTCATCACAGCACCCTCTGGTTGTCCAGTCAGTGTACATTATTGTGGCAACGCAAGCACACCTTCCCTGCCTCAAGTGACCTGAATTAATTTGGGGCTGATTAATGTGTCACAGAATATTTTTTTAGCTGGCACCTGCTTCCTTAGTGCTTCCTGATTAGTGAACTTTTGCACTTGCTAAGTGCTTTCATTGTTGCAAAATTAGTTACAACACCTGCCCTGCCCCAACTGACAATAATGAATTAGGGGCTGATTAATGGATTTGAACTGCCAGCCTGGCTCCTGCTTGTCTCCCTTAGCTGTAATTCAGGACCTTTGTGGCATATGTGTAACTATTCTGAGGTTCAGAGCAGGGTCACATAATAGTTGCAACTGGCAACTGAACTCTGGAGGGGCCCCTCAGCAAGCACTACAGGAAATGGCTACTAATGATGAGCCTGAACTTTTGAACCTGGTAAGTAGTTACTTTCAGTTTGCTAAAATCGTATTTCTGCAATTTTGCACTTATTCGCGGGGCGCGAACTCACGCGAACTCACGCGAACAGTGCGAGCAGTGCGAGCAAAATCCGCTGCTCGCGGATTTGCGGATTTTGCGGGAGATTCGCGAATCTCGCGGATTGCGAATTTCCCGAAAATCCGCAAAATCCGCGAGCGAAACGGATTTTCCGCCCATGCTTACCCCCGACGCCTGAGACGCCGTCACTCCGTCCCCCCCACCCCTACCAAAAACCTCCCCCTCCGTCTCGCCACCGTCTGCCATCAACTTCCTGCCCCACGCCGCCGGGCAAACCCCCTCCCGGCCGCCCGGTCCCAGTACCACCCAAGTTCCAACCCCCTGCTGGTCCATCTTCGAGCGTCGCAAATGCACCGCCACCTCCTGATCTCGCACCTCTACATCTCCCCACAACACCCCCCGCCTCCCCTTCGCACCCAGCAACTCCGACACACGGAACGCCCCAAAGAAAAGCCATGACATCAAGGTGGAAAACCGTACCGCCGCCATCCCTGCACACATCCGGGAGCGCGCCAATCACTCCTTCCAGCAAGTCCACCGTGATGGGACGGTGCAGCCGCACCTTCGCGCCCCTCTCTCTCGCCCACCCCTCCAGCAGCCGGGTCCCCAGCTCCCCCGCTGACGGAGGGTAACCCCACCACAACTTCCCCATGAACCCCACCGCCGACAACTTGCCCGCAATTGACACCCGCGACAAACCTCGGTCCATGAGCGCCAGCATGAATCTTACCACCTGTTCCTCGCGCCGCCACCGGTCCCCGTCCCGCACCGCACCGCACCTGACAGCAGGAATTCCTCCCATGCTAGCTCGTACGCCTTAAAAGTGGACGCCGCCACCGACGACTTCACCAACTGGAAGACCCGGCCTCGCCCACCGACCACAGATCCTCCGGCACCGGTGTCCTGACATCCTCCGCCGCCGTGGCTAGCCCATGGAACCTCTCCCACTGTGAACGAGACAAGGCATCAGCAATGTCATTGTCCACTCCCGGGACGTGGCGCGCCTGAAACAGTATGTCATTCTCCAAGCAGCGCAAGACAAACACCCTCATCAATTTCAGCACCTGCGGATCCCGAGCCGACTGCCTGTTCACCACCTGCGCGACGGCCATGTTGTCCACCCGAAACAGCACCCGCTTGTGCGCCAACGCCCCTGCCCACACCGTGACCGCCACCACCAAAGGGAACAACTCCAAGAACGCAATGCTCCTCCCGCCCGCCTGCCACTGTTCGGGCCACTGCTCCGCACACCATTTCCCCTCCCAGTACAGCCCGAATCCTACGCCACCCGCCGCATCCGAGTACATGGTGACGTCCCACTCCCAGTCCTCCGCCGGAGCCATGGGAACACCATTGAACCGCTCCAAGAACGCCCGCCACATGCGCAGATCCTCCTTCATACCCGCCGACAGGCGCACATGGTGATGAGGCAACGACAAACCCGACAACGCTAAACCCAAACGCCGGCAAAACTTTCGGCCCGCCTGCACCACGCGGCACACAAAATTAAAATGCCCCAACAACACCTGCACCTCCCGCACTGTAACCTTCCTCCTTGCCAACATGCCATCCACCAAAGCCACCATTGCCAACCTCTTGTCTTCTGGTAGGCGTGCTTCCATGGCGACCGAGTCGAGCTCGATACCGAGAAAGGACAACACCGTACTGGGACCGCACGTCTTCTCTGGCACCAGGGGAACCCCAAAGTCCCCCATCAACCCAGCCAAACCATCCAGCAGCCGCTGACAGTCCTCCGCACCGGGCCGCCCCACCAGGAAGAAGTCATCCAGATAGTGCGTCACTGACTCCGAGCCTGTGCGCCTGGAAAAAACCCACTGTATGAATGAGCTGAAACGCTCAAACAGTGCGCATGAAATGGAACACCCCATCGGCAGCGCCTTATCCACAAAGATGAGACCTTGGAACTGGATCCCCAGCAACTGGTGATCCGCCGGGTGCACCGGAAGGAGTCGAAAGGCCGACTTGACGTCGCATTTCGCCATCAGCGCGCCCGCCCCGCCGTCGCCACAAGCCGCCGCGCCACGTCCACCGACGAGTAAGTCACCGACGCCAACTCCGCCGAAATGTAGGCATTGACCGACTCCCCCTCCGGCCAGGACAAGTGCTGTATCAGTCGGAACTGCCCCTCCTCCTTCTTGGGCACCACCCCGATGGGGGAAATGATCAAGCCCGGCATCGGCGGGACCGTAAAGGGGCCCGCCATCCGACCCTCCCGGACCTCTTTGAACAGTTTCTCCCTCACCATGCCCTTGTGCGCGTTCACCGATTTCAGATTGTCCGCCCAGCGAGCAATCCGAGGGCCCTCGTACCCCAGCCGAAAACCCTCCCGGAAACCGCGACGCAGCACTGCAGCATCCTCCGCCCGTGGATACGCCGCCAACCAGGGCTCCATCCGCTCTATCCTAACCGGCGTACGAGCCTTTTCCCAGAGCCCCGGCTCCCCCCCCTCTACCCACTCCCCACCCCCCACCCTGACCCCCTCTGGCAGGAGCACCTCCCTGCGCGGGCAGCTGCCCCGGTGGGCCCCCGGGCCCCCAGCAACGCAGCACTGGATGGTTCCGTCCGCACGACGAGCACTCGTGCCGGAAACGGCAGGCCATACGCCCACAGTCCCCCCTATTAAAGTCCCAGCAAGCCCCGACTGCGGCTTGGCCGCCAGAGGCTCCCTGACCCACCCCCCAACGGGTGATGCGGGTCGCAAAGGGAGGGGACGCCAGCGGCAAACCGCTTGCCGTGTAGATGGTGCGACCAAACTTGGCCCCTCCCATCGTCTGCTGGTACAGGTCCGAATCCAGCTCCCCCCATTGCGCTTCCGGGTCCCCCGCCATGCGCGCCCGGAATTCCTCGTCGTAGTGAGACCACGCATACCTGCCGTAGGTTACCTGCGCCCTCCGCACAACATCCATGTATTTAAACAGCGCGACGCACCGGTCCAGGAACTTCTCGCAATACCACTCGCGTATATGAGGAACGCTGCTGACCAGTTGTCCAGCGTCACGGGCACCTTTGGGCGCCTTGCTAATTCCTGCTCTTCCTCCTTTGACCCTTCCTTAGACGTCAACTCCCTATGCAGCAGCTTCAAGATATCAATGTACTCCCCCTTCCAAATTTTTTCTTTCATCGCCGCCGAAAGGTGGGCGCCCAGCGGCTTGGTCAGCCCCATGTACGGCAACTTCCGCACCAGAATCACGCAACTCTCTTTTCATCCCCCCGCCGCCTCCTTTTCACCCACCGCCGCTGCCCCACCGCCCCCGCTGGACCCCTCCCTGCCCGGCGCCGCGCCGTCCGTGCCAACCCCCGCGTCCTGCACATATCGTCCCCGCACCAACCGCCACCCATCCTCCACATCGCGCCCGACCCCACCGAAACCTGCACACAACGCCTCTTGGCACTCCCCGCACCGTCACCCGTCTTACCTGGCGTCAAGGTCGGCGTCCTTGCTGGATCCCGCCGCCTAACCAGTTGAGCTGAGGGGGCCATCACTCTGGGCGCTTCCTGCCTTGCTGGCACCTGCAATACACTTCCAACAACGTTACCAGCCCCCCCGACCTCCCGAATCTCCCCTTCCTCCTCCGACTCACCATCAGCCGGCTCCACACCACCCCGGCCCCCCACTTGGGGTTCCAGCCGGCTCAGACCCGCTCTCTCACGACACACCCGCATCAGATCCATCAAGTCCACACTAGCCCTCCCATCCACCGCACTTGCATGCAAATCAGAAATATTTGTATCCATCCTCACTCCCCTACCCCCGGCGGCCGTAAAGACCCTTCGGGGAAGGGCCGGCGGAGACGCATCCCGCCTCCACTCGCCGATTTCCTGATTCAGGTCCCTCGCTGGAGCTCGGCCGCCCGCACCAAACAGAGCCTGCCCATCCACTCGGTGGGTGGGAGCTGCATGCTGCTCCCCCGAGCACCTTGCCAACAGCTCCTGCCAAGGAAAAAAGGTGGAGTCCAGCATGCCAGGGTAAAAACAGCCCCCTTCGCCCCCCCACGTGCCACCCCCTACCCCACTCCCCCACCCCAGAGCCGCTCCCCTCCCCAACCCGCCGAATGACCCCCGCGCCGCGACGGGACCCCACTGCCTCCCAGGTCCCAACCCCCTCACTCCGCCCATCCCCCAGGACCGCCCCACCCCCCGAAACCCCAACTCGGCCCCACCCACCCCCCTCGCCCCACACCTCCGGCCCCACCCCAGGCCGCGCCACCGCTCCTTTCCCGCTCCCCATAACTCACCCCATACCCGCCAGTCCCGCTCCTACTCCCTGACTCGCCCCCGCTACCTCCACAGACCCACCCGCCCATCCCCGACTCACCCCTCCTGCCCACCGCACCGCCACCACCGCGCTCGCCCCCCAGAGCCGCCGCTCCGTCGCTCTCCCTCACCCGGCCCCTCCCTTCACCCCTCCCCCACTGCCCCAGCGACGCCAATCCACCCTGCCCCCCCACCACCCCCCCCTCCTCCGCCGATGACGAACTCCAGTCCAGCTCCGTGTCCTCCCCCCCGTACCCCCCCCGCCTCCCCCTCCCCCTCCAAATCGGTCTCCTCAATGAGCAGTGGCGAAGCCGCCCCCCCCCGGCCCCCCGGCCCCTCCCCCACCAGCCCCCTCTGCTCCTCGCCTCCACTACCTCCTTCCACCACCACTGGCCCCTCCCCGCCAACTGCCCCCTGCCCCCCTCCTCCCCTGCCCCCACCCTCCCCAGGCAGCACCACCAGGGCCCCTCCTCCTCCCCCACACCCCCCTGCACTCCCATCTCCGCCCCCTCCCCTTCAACAACAGCCTTGCGAGCCCCCCCCCCTCCACTACAGCCTCGCGGGCCCCCCCCCGCCCCACCGCCCACCTCCCCCTCCTGCACGAACACCAAGGGCCGCTTCTTCCCTCTCTGGCCGGCCTTCTTAACGCCTCCTTTCGCCTTGCGCGGCGCTGCCTGTTTCTTCTGGCCTCCGCCCCTCCCTCCCCCGACCCCCCTCCCACCCCGCTGGATCGATCGCGACCGCGGCGGGTCGCAGGCCGCCACAGCTGCCGCGGCGGCTTACCTTGAGGTCGGGCCGCACGATGTCCATGCGGCCCGCCTCGCCCAAGAGCCTCAACGCCTCCAGCACCCGCGGGTCCGTGTGCGCCGCCATCCCGACGTCGATGTCACCGCCTCTCACCGCGTTACCAGCTCGTAGCCCGCCCCTTCCAGACTCCGCACACCAAGCAAAGCTAAGCGACAGCGCACCACCGAAAATCGCCGCAACAAGCACCGTTATAACCGGTCTACAACAACAAAGGTACACAAAATTCCTGTGACCTGGCTGCTGTGTCACCGCACCACAAACAGTGTGCAGTGACACAAAATGGCCGGTTAAGTAGCCACCCAGCCCAAAAGAAGCCCAAACCGCCCAACCAGCCAAAAACGCCCGCTACGGCAAGCCCCTGTTGCCAGACTTCCTCCCCCCCCTCCCCTGGTGCGCCAAACTTCCCCGGGGGGGGCAAGCCTCCCGCTGGTCGGCCGCCCCCCCAAATCCTCAATTTGCACATATTTCTCTGTTTACAGTACAAAATACAGGAATAAATGACAAGTCAATACAAAGCATACCATCTGATGATGGACTTGTGTTCGAAAAGCCTTGGTGATAGTGTGGAACCTTAAGAAAAATTGATATCATAATATGAAAATTGTTTGGAGAATTGATTCAATCAATCAGTATTATTAGCAAATGGTGATTTTGGCAATATGGGAAATTTATCTGAACTGTACTTTTCTTAAAGATGGCTGGGAAACAAAGACATTAGGGGTCATATTTACAAGGAAATGGGGGAGGGTGGGGTAAGCCCAAAATGCTAACGCCTCACTTTGCCATTCCGTAAACGCAAGGATGAGCCGTATTTACAAAGATACGGCACAACCCTGCATTTTCCCTAGCTCTGGCGCTAAATTAAGCTGTCAAAAAAAAAAAGGATTCCCTTGAAAGTATAACAGAATTCAGCTATAACATAGCCTAAAAAATCACAATTAAGGAAAATCAATTCTAATACGAACACACTTATATAAAGTACAAATCATTTATTATACATTATACATCAATAGTTAAAAACAGTTAATAGCACTACTAGACATTTTCTAGTTTCTAGGTAATCAATTAAAATGCAAAACAAATTACACAATCAATTATGACCTGCACAATTGAAAAGACAGACAGAAACTGTAAAACATGAAAATTGTGAAATACAATTTGTACATTCCTGGCTCCCCGATTCTAGCGCCTATGTTTTATCACTAAAATTTTTGGATAGTGGACTCTTGAATTGTACTGGAAATAGGGCGTCAACGCGTTTCGGTGGTTTAGGGCTGATTATTTCCACCTTTTTCAAGACCTTTCTTGTAGTCTGTCGTGACACGGGGTCTGATACATCACCCTTTGGGTTGGCAAGGCGGTTGCTCAATATCTGCGTTTAATGTTCCTATTCTGAGTTAGTCCTGAGTATAGGTACTGTCATTTGGGGACCCTGTAAATATTTGTCGAGGCAACAAGGGATGGGGTGCTGAGGTGCACGTCCAATGTTTGTTGATATCGTTTTATAGGTTTCAGCATTAACCCCTTCGCTGCTGGCCCGTTTCCGCCGCTGTGCGGTAAACAAACGAACAAGGTGGGGCCGTGACGAACCCCAGCCGTCATCAGCACACGAGCACCGCAGACTGTGAAGGCTGGGGTTCGTCACCAGAATGCAAGGGGTTAAAGAAATTATCGCCCTGCATTAGCAGAGGCTTGCCTAGTGTGTCACCGCCGCATAGTTCGGAATAAATCGATAATATTGGGCTGTGACCTATAAAAAAGGAAGCTCTGGTAATTTCTCCCGGATGGCGCTGTATGTGCAAATAGAATGTCAAAATTACTTCCAGGTCCTCAGGCCTCCAATATGCAATAGGTCGGGGTTCCGTTACGAATAAGCTGCCTATAACCGGAGCTAAATGAAGCTGCCCAGCGCCAACGCAGGCACACTTGCACCATAGTGCAAGGGTGACTGCATTGAGGGAATGATTGTTTGCATGCAGGAAGGTGTCCCTTCCTGTACATAAACAATCAAATGGCTATGCGAAACTTCTATGTGTGCTGCATTGTACACCACACATAGAAGTTGCAAATCGTAATTTTTTTTAATGATTGTGTATGTGCAGGAAGGGACACATTCCTGCACATAAACGATCATTCATGGCGTTTTGCTCTTTCTATGTGTGCTGCATAATGCAGCACAGAAAGTAACAGCAAAAATGAAGAAGAAACAAAGCATTTCTCCTCGTTTTGTCATATTAAGACCAGGTTTTCCCTGGTCTTAATTTTGGCGCTGCCTCATATTTATGCCACCCTTGTAAATAGGGGGCAGTGTCAAAATCACCCCTTTCACACTAAGTATTATGTGAAAGAGTGCCTTATTTACAAGGTGGCGTTGAGCCACGTTGAGTGGCTTAATGCTGCCATGTAAATAAGGCAAAGCCCATATCCCCACAGGAACGTTGTTAAAAGTGACATTCCTGAGGCGATAGAGGCTTTTAAATATGCCCTTAAGTGGGGTGGATTTCACTCAGCAGGTTTGTATCCCTGCATTGCATCTGCCGTGCTCCCTGTTTGACGACAGGCACCGTGGTAATTCTTCATACGAGCATTCATGAATGGTGGTGCACCCAGATGGCATGCAGAACAAATTCCAAAGGATAACATTATAAACAATAGAGGGAAGTGCACTTTCAGAACTGTGGTGGCATAAATATAAAGGGCCAGATGCACATGCCTTTTTTGCGGCTGCAAACGGGAGATCGGCCCGTTTGCGACTGCAGAAAAGGTTCCAGGCATGTACAAATGCTATTTTGCGAGTCACTGACTTGCAAAATAGCATTTGCGACTCTTGCTATTAGGAAGGGGCGTCCCTTCCTAATAGCGAGTCACCATGCCATGTACTGTTGTTTGTGCCATATTTGTCTATGACTATATATGGCTATATACATATATATATATATATATATATATATTTGCAGTTTATTCATTTTTTAAACACTTTTCGTGCCTGGTGAAAGACTGTCACCCATGACTTCACCCCAATTGAAAGAATGAAAAGAATAAATATTAAAAAATGAAGATAATGCTTTCACTCTGATTTACCCACATGAGCAAAATGTGAAGGGGTGTCAGGAAGTGACTAAGGAAGGATGCTCATGTTATGAAGCTTTTACAAGCTACAGAAAGGAAAGTGGCTGGGTTCCAGTGATTCAGTTACTGACTTGCCTGTGTTAACCAGGTTAAGCAGGGCGTTAGTTCCTGCTCTTGCTTCAAGGTAAAAGGAATCAGAGTTGGACCAAACGTGGGCCTCGCTGTCCAACGGCAGAGGGCATAATGCCAATTTATGTGGTCTGGAGAGTAAGTGAAAAGGGGCAATTTTTGAGGGATTGATCAAGTGAAGACACAATTGGAAGGACAGGACCAGGGAATTACAGGGGACGAGTGTGCGTAAGGTGTAGCTGGCACCTAAGAAACCAAGGTTGTGTGGACAGAGGGAAGGCAGGGCCTGGGAATTAGAGGGGAGGGCATAGATGCAACATCAGCTTAGGGGACCGAGCAAGTGTTTGCAGGAGGAAGGTAGGACAGGGAGCTTACATGTAGCAGGATTGGGAAAGTATGGACAAAGGGAGCACAGGACCAGGGAATTGCAGCTGCGGGAACTCAGAAGTGCAATTTGTGGTAATGGGCCTTAGGACGCAGAGAGGGAGTGAGTGAATGGGATGGGGAGCAAGGAGAACCCAGGGCGGACCCCAAAAATGTATTACAAGGCTTCATTTTAGGCTCAACCGGAGTGTGTCCCAACATATTTTACCTCCCCCTCACACCCCAGTGGAAACTCTAATTAAACTAGCGATATTGAAAGGGGTGAAATAAAGCAAGGAAGGATGGGACATGTTGGATATTAGTTTTTGGGGCAGGCTAGCCATCGTTTGTAATTGCCCCCCCCCCCCCCACTCCACAAATGTTTATTGCAAAAGTTCAATTCAAGTAGTGGTATTAAAGTGGGTCTTATGAGGCATTGAAGGATGTCCAAGTGTAAGAAATTGGAAGAACAGGTTTCTCACAGAGTTTAATGCATACCATAAGGGGGCACCGTATGTGGCAACTCACGTAATGGTGATGAAAGGGGAAACAAGGTGCAAATCAATGGCATAACAAAACAGAAGGGGGGTCCCTGCAAGGTACATGGAGGGCCCCAGCTCTGGATTTAATAAAAAAGCTTTCAGGTCAGAGTAATGTGCTCAGGGGGGCCCCTGCAGGTCGGGTCCCCACCGCGGGGGCTGCGGGGGCCTGTTTTACGCAACTAGTGCAATTGGGGGAAGTAAGGGAGAACACTCCCCATATTTATACTACCCCCTGCAGGCATATTAAAAGGGCAGTTAGAATAATTTGAAAGCACACAAGGCAAGGCAAGGAAGGTGGACACTGGAGAGAGTGCCCTTAATAGTTCTTTACCAAGAAAAGAGGTTGGCATGAGACATATGAGGTACAGAAGGACCCGCCACAAGAAGAGGTTACTTTAACCAATGAATATTTTGATTGTCCCATCAAAGGATCAATAAAATTATCAAAAGGACAATGTGAATGGTGCCTATTCAAAAGGGTCATAGGAGGCCTTCAAGTACGGTGCTCATTGGATGACGCATGCATGAAGGCACAGAGGGTCTGCTCACATAGAGAGGACAAAGAGGATGAAGAGCATAAGGAGGAAGAGATGTGGCATACAAGTGCTCCAAGAAATGATAACTAATATGATTGGGGAGAGTACACATTTGGGGCAAGGAGCAGTTACCTTGATCAATTAGTGTGGTGTAGAGATTAAGGATGGCATGAAAATAAGCAGCAGTATATGGAGAAGTACCATCAGAAGTGAGTTTGCAGTGTTGGCAAAGAGTTTTACGATCCTTAGATGGGGTATGCAGCACATTATAATTGTATACAATAGATTACTATCTCTGTACAATGTGTATTCCTGCTCTTATTTGCTCATCAGATAGGCTTATCCTGAGTAGTTGCCTTAACTCTGCATCAAGGAGGTGTTCCATGGGTGTTGCAGTAGGTGTTCTCTGGCAACATCCATGGATTTTTGTGCTGCCCCAGATTTATTTAATCACGTAAACCTGGGGTAGAGCCAAAACATTGTGCCTCACCAGAGCAGGAGTAACGAGGAGAAATATTTTTATTTATCCTAGTTTTTTTCCTCCTTACATTTATGCTGCATTCTGCAGCACATCTAGAAAGAGGAAAATGCCTCTTAGGACTGTTTTTGTGCAGGAAGGGTCCCCTTCCTGGAATGGTGGCCTGCTGGGGTCAGCAGACCCCCATGTCTGTGATTGCTTTTTAACTAAAGCAATTTTTTTTAAATTCAGCCTTATTTCCTTAAAGGAAAACAGGATGCATTCAAAAAATGAAAAATTAAAAGCTACCTTTTCTTTTTTTAAGAGTAGCCGATGTACTTCCTGCTCCTAAAAAATGTTGGTGCCCACATTCACAAAGGGAAAAGGGCTCCTTGGGGACCCCTTCCTGGTTGCAAATGGGTTTTCGCCTCCTATACAGAGTCTGTAAAATATGAATGTTTTGTGACCGCATTCCAGTCATACATGCCCCTGCGACTCGGCCCTTGCCACGTCCCTTCCTCATACTAACTCGCAAATCCTATTTTACGAGTCAGTAATAGGTTATCGACACACAAAATAGGGTTAGTACATGCTGGAAGCCGTTTAACCGGCTGCAATTGTCCATATTCTGCTAAAAATGGTTGTACATGTGCCTCTAAGGGCTTTGTTTCTTCATTTGGTTCGATTTACTCTCAGCTTCTGCTTTAGGGTTGACTTTGCCAGTCCAACAAACAGTAAAATCTAGCTCTGTTTTCTGGATATCCACAATTAATATGCCTGATGTCATGTTACAAGAAATGAGATTCAATTGAAATTATTTGCATGGTCATTCTGCAAACCCAAAGCTGTTACTGTTTGGTGAGGTGTCAAGCCTAGACCTAAGCGTTAGTTACTCTTATGGACAATGGTCCTGTTGGATTCTCCACTTACAAAAAAATTAGATTCTGGAACTCCCTTTAGACCCATGACCTATATATTGTTTCAGTCTGAAGCCCAGGCTTCCAGATGTAAATTGCATATCTGCTTCACACACTCACGATTGGTGTCATTACCCATTTGCAGTTTCTGGAGTGGATTGATAAGACTTAAATCCTGCCTGGATCTTGGAAGTACACATACACAAGTGCCAGGTGCAAAGTAGAATTGGGATTGTAGGGACTTCTTGTTGAGGCACCCTCACAATGTACATCAAGGCTCGCAGGATAATAATTTTGGAATTATTTCATAAACCTGTTAAAGATTGTTTCTTATCTTGGAAATGCATGTAAATTTGCGGACGCACGTGCCTTAAAAGAATGGGATTGGGATAAGTCGAAAGGGAATCTTCATGGTGAAAATGTATTCTCAGTGTATAAGCAGGGAAAAAAATATGTTTCATGTGATAATGAGCTATGTATTGAATTGTAGCGTGCATAGCGCTTCATAACCCTAACAAGGATATGAAGCACACATCTGAATATTACATATGTATATTGAATTTTCTACCTGGAAGAAATTCCTCAAGCAAACATTTTATGCAACTTATGTACTTCAGCATATCTACCACTGCCCTAGATTTTCTAACTTGCTTCTTGGGTCTTTTTGAATCCCCTAGAAGTTGCAGACCTTCTCCATACACAGGAACAATCCAAAAGGATGAGATTTCTGACTTATTAATCTTTTTTTAATCATGGTCCTTCTGAATCCTTCCCATAGAGTTTTGTTTTCATGGAATGATTAACAGGTCTTTATAATGCTGTAACAGATTGAGGTCCTCACAGTTCTTTCTTATTACCAGGGCATGTGGACAGTTGTGCAATGCCTTTCATATGAGGAAATCAGAAAATAATGTGTTAGATATTTTTCCTGTAAATGGGTTTATTTAAAATGTTTCGTTTCAGTTCTCCGAGCCCATCCCTCTGCAACTGCTTACAACATCAGTTTGTCCCATCCTGCCATTTTGCTTAGCTGAATGTTTTCTAAGTTTGTTATGTCAATGATTCGTGTGAAAATAACATTAAAGGAGAAATGAAATAAGGAAGAGAAACTTGGACACTTTCCCCTGTAACTGGCAGCATCTTAAGACAACACTCACTCTTACATCTTTAAAGATATTTCCTTCATAGCTATTTTGTTTCGAGCAAAATCCCCTGGTGAAGTCTGGAATGCACAGCTGCACTTTCTATCATTGACTGCAACAGGTAAGTGATCACTTTAATTGTATGTCATAGTAAGCTTTTCTTTAGATACTCCATTAATACCTCCTGGAGAGTATTTGACCAGGTAATGGCCCCTCGATATATTGAACAGCTTGACATCTTCACTGCAGTCTCACCTGGTTTATAGATGGAAGCAGATAGGTGGTTAATTTGTAAAACAAAAAGTGCCGGGGCTCTCCTCACTAGGCAGCGCTAACAGGAGAAATTGGCTGGTCCAAGGTGCCTCCTGATGAGACCAGAGCTGCCGATTTCGGAGCTGGAGACTCGACCAAGTTCGAGTCTCGGTGTTGCTCAACATCCTGTGATTCTGGGCAAATCACTTAATCTCTCTCTGCCTACCAAATGAGTGTGTCCTTAACTGCTGCTGTAAGTGCCAATGTTGATGATTAAGTGCCGTTGCTGAGCACCGGAAACCACCGGCTCAATTTAAGCACACTTTAGGATAGTCAGTTTCATGAAGAGGTGCAATGGCTCAGTGAAGACCAGAGTGCCTCTTTTTATATGTTTGTAGTGTTTAAAACTCATATAGATGACTCAGAATTTCTTTGAGTTAATGCATGAAATGCAGACAACACCAGTGCTTAATTTGTAAAAGAATAGGTGCCGGGTCAAAGTTTTCTTTAGATTCCAGCGGCTCGCGCTGCTGCATGCCAGGGTGGCAAATATCAAATCTGTCTACTCTCAATTCCACATCATGCCTCTTTCATTCACCAGCATACACTCTCTGCCTATCTTCGCATGCCTGCAGTTTTTCATCTCTGCTCAGGGTCATTTTAAGGCATCGCTGAACTGGGCATTTGCCGAGGGCCCCAGTCTTCCAGGGGGCCCCCTGAGAAGGTGAACTTTCTATCTCTATGATCTATGTCTATTCCATTTCTCTTTCTAAACCTGTCTCTCTCTTGAGCTCTGTCTATTCCATTTCACTATCTAAACCTCTCTCTCTCTCTCTCTCTCTCTGTCTCCCATTACCTATGTGTATATCTATAGCTGAACTTTCCATTTGATCTCTGTCTATTCAATTTCTCTATCTTGACCTCTCTCTCCCTCTCTCTCTCTCGCTGTCTACTGTTACCTATGTGTATGTCTATAGGTGAACTTTCCATTTGATATCTATCTCTCTCTCTCTCTCTCTCTCTCTCTCTCTCTCTCTCTCTCTCTCTCTCTCTCTCTCTCTCTCTCTTTGGAGTAGTTCTGTCTAAAGTTCATGCATTAAGTCTGAGAATTTCTGAGGTATGTCTATGCTCCCTGGTATGGCCATTGAAGTCCTCTTTCCCATTCCATAGGACCTCTAGACAATAAACAATTTGAGTGGACTTTTGTGAATTTTAGGTAAAACATCTTATCACCCTGAGCTCCACAATTACTCAGCTGTCATCTACAATAGGAGCATTGGGATATCTACAGAGTGTTGACTTTTATGTTACAGATATCTTGTATTTATGTGTTCTAAAAATGGAAGCTTTATGATCTTCGGCAATTTGTGTGGCATCTAATTATATTGGGTTTATTACTAATCACTATTTAGTGTGATAAGAGCCAAATGTGTGTTATTTTGTGTACAAACACGACACAATGTAGTAAATATGGTCAACAAGCTTTATATTACGGTCAAGTCTCTCCGGGATATACACAATGTATGAAAAATATGTATATAACATTAATTTCATTTAATATAATTTATCTTTTCATTGGTCATTCTGAAAACCCGGCTGGATTTCACTATTTACTGAGTCTGTAAGTCCAGACCTTTTCCGGGTTTTTGGATATAAAACAAAGGTGTGCTGAACCGCCCCTCACAAAAAGAGCCTCATAAACATTGACTTTTCAAGGAGTGATGTGCTCAGGATTTAAGCAGTATACATATATATCATTATAAATAGGTAACCATGAATAAAGGAGTGTGTTTCACTGCAGGATTTTGAGATACATCAAATAGAAAAATCTAAGAGCGGGGCTCATGTTGGCTGCTTTATTCAAAGTTACCTTAGCTATAATTTCATGTTATATGCTTCTCACACCCTTTTCTTAGGCTTAGAGAAATGCAGCGCAGACTAGACGACTGATGAGGCAGTCATACACAAAATTGAAACAATGACCATACAAATGGCCTCGTGTCCTACTGCTGATCCACACTACCCTTTGCGTTACCCACCCCACCGAAATATATAACACATTACCTGGTGTCCTGTCACCCATTACTCACCAACAGTCTCCTCTGCATCTCCTTCTCCATAGCCCAAACATGAAAAAACTGGTGTCCTGCCATCCACCTACACAGGCCTCTTTTCACTCCTTTGCCCGCTAAAATATATGATGAAGACATACCTGGCCAACTGCTACTCACCTCATGACCCTCTGCAACTTCCCTTGGGCTCCCTTGCAAAGCTGTGCTTTCTTCTCTCTGTGGAGCAGAGGGTTGGTGGTATGCTGACAGGCTCCCTGAGAGTCTTGTCACTGCTGCTTTAAAATCCCCGTCAGAATGGGTCAATTTCAGCTGGAAAAGTGGTGCAAGGCGCAGGAGCACGTCACTTACATTCTCTGACCTCACTCAGGTGTGTGGAGACCGGCACCAAGCAAGAGAAGGCAACCAGTACCACCAGTCACCATTCCATCCCCTTGTTCAGGTCTCTAAAGACCCGGATGACGAGGATACTTCCACTTATGAGGTAGAAACAGGGGGAAACAACGCTTGATTCCAATTGTTCCTAAGTCATGGCAGTGAATAGCCGAATAGTGAATCTGGTTGTTCATGGTACATAACAAAATCTTTCCACCATTGTCTCCTTCAAGTTCAAGACATGCCATTGGCTCCCTGAGCTTTAATGAAGCAGCAGGAAGTTCACTTTGGTGCATTTAGTCACAGTAGGAGCGCTCACTACTCTCAAAGGATGCGTGTTGGGTCAAGGCTTAGCACAACAGTCGCTCAGCTTCACCAAGCTAGATTTGGACACCTCACACCGATGTACAGTTGGAGCTGCATGCTCCGCGAGGGAGCGGATGAATGCATTGGACCTCGTGCAGGTCCCTGCTTACGCGCATCCTGTTACAAAGAAACTGTTAATTACAATGCCATATTCAGTGGTGGGGAAATAAACCATCTGGTTATTACAGTGTTTTTAGGAATTGTTTTCTTCATATTTGTCCTAGATGTAATGCACCTCTAAATATGGGTGCATCTGAGATAAGCAAGGATTCAGGTAATTTAACATGCAATTTGAGGGGTCACCTATTCCCATAGTTAGTCATGCCACATGTCTCAGAAGTTTGTATGTTTTTTTTAATATTTATTTTTATTTTCAAATATAAAACAAATTAAAACAAAGACGTATCTGGGACATCACATTCAGTTACAATAATAAGCAAACATTTTCAGATATCAGGATTTCTGTAAAAAAAAAAAAAGTGGGCGGGGTCATTGAAACATCGACGCGTAGATCGTTCAATAATGGTTGACTGCACTCAATTAAGCTACATTTGATGCGCTACGGTAATCAGTCACCACCACCCAACAGAACAGGATAAAGAAAGGCGTAGTGCCCCCAGATATGAAAAAACTAAATCAGGATAAATGACAAAAATATTCATGCCACAGCCTAAACTAACTACACTAACACCCATCCCCCCACCCTGCACGCCTGCATATGGCTTTCGCCGAACCCCAACTAGCAGTGTGCCTGTCGCCTCATCTAACTAAATACTAAAAATAGAAAATGGAGGAGGGCACCTTCGTACGTGCCCCTGGTCCCCCCTCCCTCCCGCCAGAACCAAGAATCCCCCAGAGTAAATCCACAAATCTATTAAGAAGCTAATGCAGTACGCAACAGGGGAAACTGTAAACACCGCCCAACCTCCCGCAAGCATCATGGTAGCAAATCCCACATCCATCAAGACCACAATGTCAAACCCAGTAAATCAGTCTCGTCCTTGACCCTTCCGATCGGACGTGCGAACCCCTTCCGGACGAACTGCCGCCTCCACAGGATAGTCAAAATACGAGAAAAGTGCAGCAAAGTGCAAACTGAGATCAAGCAAAGATGTTAACTCACTGAGAACTCCATCAGGTCCAAAGACTCTCCTCACCGTCATGAACTCCCAACGTTGTTTCCTCCGCCATCGTAATGGAACTGGCGGATAGGGGAGAGACGCGGTTTCAAGCCCAGAACAGTTCTCATTAAAAGTCTCCGGAAAGGGAGCACCGATTAGTCCTTCTACAGTCAGCGTTGATAGTAGGCTTGACGATCCATTCGAAGCACCGATCTCGCTCCTATCGCAATCACACCGGCCGGAGGCTCCGACACCTCCCGTTGCATTGGGCCCGCTTCCTCTATCAAGATGGCCATCGTGGGTATCTCGAGCTGCTTCATTCCTTGTAGTGGTGCAGGGTCCAGTTCAATCCGCTCAATTTCAAACGAACGCGCTATCATTTTATGAATAAGGGCTTCCACGTTAGTATGAAGAGCCCCAATGGCCGCCAGCACAGTTCGCATCGACAGTTCATTCTCAGTCCGCTCCACTGCTCCTCGATCGATATCGACCATTTTCACGTCCCCCATAAAGCGCGTCTCCCCGGGGGAACAGTCAAAAGTGGAACGGACAACAGCAGTGGGGGTCTCAATGTTAACAGCGGCATCGATCTGCGCTTCACCACTGTAAGCGAACATCCCAACCCAGCGAACGCCAGCGGGTGGCTAACCGGGCCACCGGGTCAGGGACCTCCGCCCACAGCCCCAGTCGTGCATCGTCACCCCTCCTTCGATGTTTACCAACTCAGCAGACCGCCATCAAAATCGGGCCAAGAAAACCTCCACAGCAATAGACCGGACCCTGCCACACGCTCAGGGCCGATGTTGTTCAACTGGAACCCGGCTGGGCCAGTACTCAAGACTCCGGCTTCCAAGCTGGGCTAGGCCGCAAACTTAACACGATATAACTCTGTCTACCAAACCGGTAGAAATCTCGGGATCGCACCATCGAGCTGTAGTCCGGTTCATACACACGGAGGCAGGGCGTAAAGAAAGGATAAATGACAGGATCATCTGGCAGGAGACGGAGGTCGGCGGAGCCGGGAGCCTAAGCAGCCATCTTGTTTGCTAGCATAGCTCCTCCCCAGAAGTTTGTATGTTAAACATAACTCCATTCCCTCCTTTGATTTTCAGTGTAAGTGAACCGGATCCTTCATGCCGGATTTCACCTCAATCCACCTCGATCACCAGTATCCTTGTAGTCCCTGCAGAGTATAAGTTACTCCCCAATGGAAGGCAATGAGGAATGTCATCACACTCTTAAAGTTGGACATCAATCAGGGTAGAATGCACCGACGTTATTTGTTCATATTTCACATTAACCCATAAGGCATTGCCTTAGCCCATTTGCAGGCACCAATGCTGGGCATTCAGAGCTTTGGTGGACTGGCAAGGCAATTCAGATACCCATCTGGAAGGTACTGTTGCATACTTCCATGCCACCACACAGTACTCTTTAGCATCTTAATGGCGGTATGCAGAAGACACCATCCATGTTAGTAAATGATCTACTTCTTTTTCGTTTCTGGGATACGTGAACGGCATTCATCCTCTCCATCTTCTATTTTCTTCTCCCTCTCCTCGTGATTACTCAGCCCTTCTTCTCTTCCTCTAACTCCTCCTCATTCACAGCAACCATCTGTAACATGACATGATTTTTAACATTTCTTTGAAGGGTGCTTCTGTTCTCCACTGCATAAAATGGACAAACAAACATTAGTAACAAACCCAAAAATAAATTAAAAATACATTTAACAATAGTCAGCTCACAACATTTTGAAGAGGTAATTGCTCAGAGAGAGGTATGTAGGTATACATTTATTATTATTAACTCAAAAAGGACGTACATTGAAGAGGTATGTATGTACATATATAGACAGGAACTGGGGTGATATAGAATGACACTCCAGTAAAACTCGCACTCCACAGTTTCTGATTTTCAGATAGTTTATTTCGGCAACGCAATTCACTCGTACTTCGTCAAGGCCAGTCACCATATACATATATGCCGATCATATATTTCATACCCAAAATTCATAAAGGAAAAGGCCAGGTACCAGGAAGACCAATAATCTCAGCCAAAAGTGGTTTATTTGAGAGTATATCTAAATATGTTAACTTTTTCCTGCAGGAACATGTGTAACACTTGCCGTCCTTTATTAAAGACACTGGGGACTTTTTAATGAAATTGCAGGAAACACAATATAATAATGAACATATCTTGATCACTTTGATATAACATCACTCTATATGAGTATTGATCATCTAGTGAGATTGAATGCAATACAATACTATCTCAACAAACGAACTATTGAAATGTTGAAGCACAACTAATTGTTATTGAATTTAATCAGGTGGTGCCTTTATAATAACTTCTTTATGTTTGAGAAGGAAGTTTTTAGACCGGTGAGAGGAGTAGCGATAGGAGCCTGCTTCTCCCCCAGTTATGCCTGTCTTCATGTGGGCTGGTGGGAGGAGCAGGTTCGATATGTATGATAAGTATGTAATGAAGTGTTTGAGATTCATCGACTATATTTTTGTTATGTGGCATGGCACCAAAGAAAGTGCAGTGAGTTTTGTAGAGGATGTTAATAAGAACCAGTATAACTTAGAATTGACTGCACATATCGATGAACACACAGTTGACTTTCTTGACATTGAAGTGTATACAGCAGAATACAAGCTACAAACTACACTACACTAAAAAAAAACAGCGTGTAACTCCACGTTAAATGCTATTAGCTTCCACCCTTAGCACCTTATCAACAGCATTCACTACGACGAGTTCTTGCGGCTAAGAAGAATATGTAGTTCAGAGACTGAACTAGAAAAACGCCAACAGGAAATGGTAGTAAGGTTCCTGAAGAGAGGCTACAATAACAGAATGCTCAAACAGGCGATTGCCAAAGCTAATGCTATTCCAAGAGGTTCTCTGTAGGCCAATAACATAAGCAAGCTGATTGTAACACAACAGAGTACTAGTACAGATATAGGTAATGAATGCCCCAATGTTTGGCTAATAACAGCATATAGCTGACAGGAAAGCAAAATTAGGGCAATCATCAACAAAAATTGGCCTATAGTTCCAATCAGTGACTCAGAAAGTCACCAAAAAGCCAACCCTAATATTTCGGCGTGCCTTATCTATGAGAAACACCTAGAAAATGCTTTGTCGGTTTTAGTTCTTGTAGGGCATGTAAATGACCCCTTTTAGCCTGAAACTAATATCTCTGAGAGAGGATTACAGTTGCCATATAGAATATGCTGTATGTTTGTATGAAATGTACCTGTGGGTTATGTTTTGTGGGGAGTACAAAGCTCCAGGTACATGTTAGAATACTTCAGCACTTAAGGGCGATTGTTAATTCAGACCCTGCATACCCAGTTGCCAGACATTTTAAATCAGAATATAAGATCTCAAATGTCTCACCTACTTTGTCATTGGAGCCATACCACCGCTTAGAAGGGGTGGGAATAGGGAAAAACTACTCAGGAGATTGGAGTCTAGGATGATACTGGAACTAGACTCAAAGTTCCCATCAGGTCTGAATAACGGCGAAGATTTGCACAACTTATTATAGTTTTTAGTATTTTTGTATACATTTTTTATCTTTTTAAATGTATATGTATTTTAATATGTATATATTTATAAACACAAGAACTAATGTTAGCTGATATCAAGTCAAGCGTGGTTGCTATATATATCATATTTTATATTATATATATATATATTTTTTTTACAGTACATAGGGACCTAGGTATATGTACGGTATAGATGTGTTCCAAGATTCCACGCACACTCCACTGTAGAATCTAAGAACTTCAATTTTAGGATACCAGATGTCCCTATCAGAATGTATTAAGAAAATAGTAATAGAGGGTTTCTCCTCTAATTTTACTTAAGCTGAACCTCTATCTTTTTTCCTGTGTTTGTAAAAATATTTATTTCTACTATATGATTAGCACTTTATAAGTATAGGCATTTAGCACTTGTGGTAGCACTATGCACTTTAATGTTTGTTTATATATGGATGCCCAGCACTTTACAATATAACCAGTACATGAGCTTACGCCTGACTGAACATTAACACATTTAAGCAGGAATGAGGTGTATTTAATAAGCCAGAGGACAATTTCGATATGGAATAGTACCATGCCTTGTCTTGCACTTACAGGATGAAATAGAGGCAAATTTGTATGAAGAACATATGAGTTGGTACATAAGGTTATCTTGAAGAATCAAATGTCAATATATGTGCACTATGCGGTAATATGATAGCTGAATGTAAATTTACTCATTATGTTTGCAATCAAATTGAATTTACTTTTCCCTGTGTGCAAGCAAGCCTGGGCAAAAATATGATGAATTGAATATCGTAAGATCGGAAGTTATATTTTGTAAAGTCTGTTTTCTATGCCGATGGAAGATTCTGTCAGGTAACACTATGACACTATTTGGTTAAAGGCAGTGATTTGCAGCACGTATAACCATTTGATCAAGGTCACGAAAAGTGACCAAAACGCGTAATGACTTGTTGGTGCGGGCAATAAAGAAGATTTTCGCACATATATTTTCAGAGTCCGTGCCCATCTGTCTGAAGAAAAGTGGATTTATATGGGAACTATCGTGGCATATATATATATATATATATACATATATATATATATATTCACTGAAAAAACCATAGGTTATAGACCATATATAGTTAGGAATTCGCATTTACAAAACCTTATTTTACTCACACAAAACCATTGAAATTCCATATATAGTTAGTTGCACTAACTATATATCGCGCACCCGCAATCCACTGCTGATGATGTCACATATTACATCATTCATGACATGGTCAGTGACATCACCGATGACATCACTGATGACATCTCAAATGACATCACTGATGACATCTCAAATTACATCACTGATGACATCACTGATGACATCTCATTTGACATTACTGATCACATCACTGATGATATCATTCATATGATAATACGATGAACCTCTTCAGACTCTAATATAACCTTAGATACAATCAGTGTAAACAGACACTCACAGACTGTCACTCATCCATGGAGTTACTCACACACCTAGTCAGTCATGCAAAGAATCAATCACACCTCCATTTCCTCAACTATACAGTTATACAAACTTTACTTATTCAAACATATACTAACACATATTTACTCTCTTATACAATCCCTGATACAAGTTCACAATGATCCATACAGCCACTCACACATTCACTGGCTCTTATGCACAGTTATTTATATATGTCAACTCTCACATGTACTGTGTTTTACATATGTACTTACTTTGACATGTAGCACTGAGATATCCATTCACTCACCAATACACTCATGCACACAGTCAACCGCCCATACAGCTGTTTCCACATGCACTTTTGAAACCATACATCTAGTGAATCAACTGCTCACACATCTATGCACAGAATCATACACCTCCCAGCCACCCACACACACACTCAGTCTCCCATACAAATACTTGGGCAACCAATCAATAACCCATATAGTTACTCATATAGCTACTTATCAACACATGCAACAGTTTACAGAACAACAGACATAATGATGCACAAATTAAGACAGTTTAGTCACTAACCCATGCACTCAGTGAGACACATTTAATCACTCACTCATACAGTCAGTCATGCACCTACTAAATCCTTCATCCAGACACTTATACATCCACTCATTCTTCAATATGTAAGACATATTTTAACTTTACAGAAACATACAGTCACTGGATGTTGTCATCAGTGATGTCATCAGTGATGTCATTTGAGATGTCATCAGTGATGTCATCAGTGATGTCACTGACCATGTCATGAATGATGTAATATGTGACATCATCAGCAGTGGATTGCGGGTGCGCGATATATAGTTAGTGCAACTAACTATATATGGAATTTCAATGGTTTTGTGTGAGTAAAATAAGGTTTTGTAAATGCGAATTCCTAACTATATATGGTCTATAACCTATGGTTTTTTCAGTGAATTTTCAAGGTTTTGTAAATGCTAATTCCTAACTATATATGGTCTATAACCTATGGTTTTTTCAGTGAATTTTCAAGGTTTTGTAAATGCTAATTCCTAACTATATATGGTCTATAGCCTATGGTTTTTTCAGTGAATATATATATATACATACATATATAAACATATATCATCTGTATATCTATATAAATACAAACATAAATGCATGCATACATATACTTATATGCATACAGATGCATGTTATTTACATGAAAGTTGAAAAAACACTAATAAAAGCAAAGCTAAAAAGCCACCTCATTACAAACAGAATGGCTTTAACTTAAACGAGGGCGAGATCTATTGCATTTTCAATGCTTGTTTACTTTGGTTCCATCAAGAAGGCATTCAGATGTGTCACACATTTGCCATAAATTCTGAATGTTAGCACTCTAGTTGCACATTAGATCACTGTAGTAAAGCTACTGCTCACCAGGGACGTCTGCTGCTGGTATTCAAAGTGCATGTTTCAGTCTGCATGTCAGAATTTTTTTAATGAAATAGAAGAGGATTTGAGAAGTCACTCAAAATGATCCCTAATTTTTCTTTCTGAAGCACTAATCATACTTTCTATGGCAAAATTAACCCCCTCATGTTGTCCCTTTTTAAATTGAGTGTCTTCAGACTTACCACTTCATTCCAATCAAGATGGCTTCTGGTGTGCCATACTTTTGTCATAAGTAAGACTGTTAGCGCTCTAGTTGTTCTTTAGAACACTCTGGGACATTCTGTCATTGGGCTATACTTGGGGTACATCTGGGTGATATTTGGGCTACATTTAGGCTCTTTTGTCTCTGGTGGCCATCTTGGGAGACTGTATGTCAGAATTTTTTAATGAAATTGAAGAGGGTTTGAAAAGTCACTCAAAATGTGCCCTAATTTTTCTTTCTGCAGCACTAATCATAATTCATATGGCAAAATATACCCCCTCATTTTGTTCCTTTTTAAATTAAATGTTTTAAGAGTTACCACTTTATTCCAATCAAGATGGCTTCAGGTGTGCCATACCTTTGTAATAAGTAGGACTGTTAGCGCTCTAGTTGTTCTTTAGAACACTCTGGGACATTCTGTCATTGGGCTATACTTGGGCTACATCTGGGTGATATTTGGGCTACATTTGGGCTCTTTTGTCTCTGGTGGCCATTTTGGGAGACTGCATGTCAGAATTTTTTAATGAAATAGAAGAGGATTTGAAAAGTCACTCAAAATGTGCCCTAATTTTTCTTTCTGCAGCACTAATAATACCTTCTATTGCATAATATACCCCCTCATTTTGTTCCTTTTTAAATTAAATGTTTTAAGAGTTACCACTTTATTCCCATCACGATGGCTCCAGGTGTGCTATACCTTTGTAATAAGTAGGACTGTTAGCGCTCTAGTTGTTCTTTAGAACACTCTGGGACATTCTGTCATTGGGCTATACTTGGGCTACATCTGGGTGATATTTTGGCTACATTTGGGCTCTTTTGTCTCTGGTGGCCATTTTGGGAGACTGCATGTCAGAATGTTTTAATGAAATAGAAAAGGATTTGAGAAGTCACTCAAAATGTGCCCTAATTTTTCATTCTGCAGCACTAATCATACTTTCTATGGCAAAATATACCCCCTCATGTTGTTTCTTTTTAAATTAAATGTTTTAAGAGTTACCACTTTATTCCAATCAAGATGGCTTCAGGTGTGCCATACCTTTGTAATAAGTAGGACTGTTAGCGCTCTAGTTGTTCTTTAGAACACTCTAGGAGGCTGCAGTAGAACACAAAGGAATCAACTGACAGTCTCTGTCCTTGTTGGATGTACATGTTTTACTGAGAATGTCAGACTTCATTTTCACATGACTGAGAAAGATAATGTGAATTTACAGAAAATATGCTTTCAGTTTAGCTTATAGATCCCCTTCCAAACCACTGTGGGAACATCATGAGATATTAGTTTTCTTTCAAACAATATTCATGATATCACAGCAGAAGGTTTTTTCACATGGTAAAATCACCTTAGAACCCACCACAATTCCTAAAACGAGTATGGTACCATCAACAAATGATTTATAATGTAACTAAAGTCCTAAAACCCTCTATTAACTACAATGCTTTTTAATGAGGTGCTATCATGTATATTGGTCCCAAGATGGCTGCCAACACTTCTTGGATGAAGTGCTGACAGCCAATCAGATCAGATGTGTGGTTAGGCTCCGCCCAGATATATATCTTTTTTTGAACCTAAATTACTCAAAATCCACTGAGCACATATATTGAGACCTAGCAAAGGCACATCGGGCTAACAGTCCCTACAATTTTGCCAAGTTTCGTGCAAATCCATTCAGCCGTTCGAGCTAAAAGTGAGGCCAACCGCCCTAT
Organism: Lissotriton vulgaris; assembly: GCF_964263255.1. Taxonomy (NCBI): domain Eukaryota; kingdom Metazoa; phylum Chordata; class Amphibia; order Caudata; family Salamandridae; genus Lissotriton; species Lissotriton vulgaris. The sequence continues at coordinate 360,321,417 of NC_141693.1, read as the reverse complement.
GGAAATTAACATGGGAAAAACGCGTTTTGGGACCCCCCTTTTTTCTCGGCCCCCCCTTGATGAAACCCCCCCAAATTGTCAGGGGCTGCTCAGAAACAAAATGTTCCATTTTCCTGAAAATGTCAGCCAATTCCGTCCACAAACGCCAAAGTTATTAGACATAGAATTTTCAAAAATCCCATAGAGAAAAAATCCTAACTATATATACCTACTGGCGACCGCCAGTAGGTAATATATATATATATATATATATATATATATATATATATATATATATATTGCTTCAATGTTTGATATGCACATAAACATTCATTTACTGATAAGATTTGGAGCAAAAGGAACATCTCACCTTGTGATTTCTTTGCAGACACAGCATGGAGCACACTCTGTGGAAGACGGCGTTAATCTTGACAATGGTGCTAGGTGCGGTCATGCTTCAAGAGAACGCATGCCCAGCACCAGATGGCAAAGATGGCCAACCAGGAGTTCCCGGCAGGCCTGGAAGACCAGGACAGAAAGGGGACAGGGGAGAACCAGGTAAAGTTTTGAATTCCAATTGACACTATTCCAGACATCTTCACAGCCATTATTTATACCCCGTGTGAGTCTGGCTTCTTTCTGCTGCAGGCTGCCCAGTAGAGAATAGTTGAACGCTGGCTAGTGTCTCTCCTGCTACTGCTGAGAGTAATCCTCACTACATCATACAACAATAGGGTTATGCGAAATTTGTTTAAATTTTTTTTATTATGTGAGATATCTGCAAATTTATGCAAATATAAATAAGGCATTTTAGGGTCAGATGTACGTAGGTAAGTGTTTGTGATTACCAAATAGCGAATTATTGTGATTCGCTATTTGGTGATCGCAAACACCCATGTACAAATGGGTCTTTAAATAGACCTATCTCACTAATATTCATGAGGTAGGTCTTGGTTTGTGACAGATTGGGAATAGCGAAAATCCCAGTAATGGTTGTCTGCTGGGGTCAGCAGACCACCATGTCTGTGATTGCTTTTCAACAAAGCATTTTTTTTTATGCAGCCTGATTTCCTTAAAGAAAAACGGGATGTGTTTCTGAAAGAAAAATGTAAAGTTTTCTTTCATTTTTTAATAGTAGGCAGAGGACCGTGGGACTACAGCCCGCTCTTAAAAAAAATCTTTACAAACATTCTCAAAGGGGAAAGGGCCCCTGAGGGCCCCTTCTCATTTGCGAATAGGTTACCACCTACTTGAAGGAAGAGGAAAAAAATGGAAATGTTTTTTGACCGCGTTTCAGTCGCATAACATTCACACATACCACTGAAATTCAATATTAGGAAGTGACACCCTAAACACGCCCCTTCCTAATACTGAATCACAAACCCAATTTGCGATTCAGTAATAGGTTACCGAATCGCAAATAGAGCTTTGTACATTTAAAAATGCTTGTTCTGTGGATGCAAACGGACCAATTCTGCTTATCAAGCCATTTGCAAACCCAAAAAAGCTTCCTACATTTGGCCCTTAGTGCTGTATTTTAGCACAAAATGCATGCTTGCATCTATTTTGTTTGAGAGTACTCATTTTGTGCTAACAAATTCGTGCAAAAACACGTTTGGTGTGGAAAAGCTGGTCACGTTCTGTTCATTCCCGCTGTTCCTGTGCTCCAGCGTTGGGATTTTTATCGGATCGGACCTGAAATTATGCAATATGATGTAATGGCATAATTTTGGTAATTTTATGGATTTAATCATAACACGAAATGCAACAAATTATGCAAGAGGATGTATGACATTACAACGCATGCTTTTACCATGCATGCTTTTACATTGCAAGTTTTACAACGCATGCCTTTACAACGCATAGTGTTGAGGGGTGCTGGATAGTGAATAGTTTAATTTACTATTCCAACTCCAGTCCCTGTGGATAGTAGGGAAGGTGTTGGATAGTAAATTAAATCTATTCCCTATCCTAGAGCGCCCCCCAGAGCAATGCGTTGTAATGGTTTGCGTTGTAAAAGTTGCGATGTAAAGGCACTGCATGGTAAAAGTTGCGTTGTAAAGGGTGTTTCCCTATGCAAGATAATGCCTGTGTAACAAAAATTCCATCTGCGGCTGATTTTGATCTAATTATAAGCCCACTGAGCCTAACCCACACACCACCAGTGAAACTTCACCCTGGCCACACATCAATGTAGCAACAATGTACGTGCATTTTTTGACTCTGAATTAACAAAACTATCCAGACTCACATGTTTCAAACTTGGCTCTTGCATGCTAGTTTTCGTTTTCTGGGTAAGTTTTGTTTAGTTAGTGTGTGGTATAGTTTTAAATCTATCACTATTTCTTCCCATAGGCTTTCCCAGCAAGAAGACGGGGGTCAAGGGCATAAAAGGGGATCAAGGAGACCCTGGAGAAACTGGGGAACCTGGCAAGGTTGGCTACAAAGGACCAAGGGGCCCCGCAGGTCCTCCTGGAGAGCCTGGCGAACGGGGGGCGAAGGGTGCAGGGGCAGACATGAAAGCCCTAAAGCGTCCTGCCTTCTCTGCTGCCATAGACCTAGCCTCAGAGAAAAAGATGAGTCCTGCCGGTGTGGTGCTCTTCAAGAGAATCATCACCAATCAGGAGCAAGCCTACAATGGCGAAACCGGCAAGTTCACGTGTGCAGAGCCTGGGTTGTACTATTTCACCTTCCAAGTCATCTCCACTGGGGACCTTTGCTTGAACATCGTGAAGAGAGATAGTCAGGCAGCAGAAGCACAGGTGGGGTTCTGCGATCGCAGTGCCAAGGACCAGATGCAGGTGAACTCTGGGGGTACGGTACTAGACCTGAACAAGAATGATGAGGTGTGGATCGCGACAACCGAACACGGTAGCAAGCTCTACGTGGGATCGGAGGCCAACAGCGTCTTCAGCGGCTTCCTACTCTTCCCGCGAATAGCATCACCGTAACTTACCCGCTGCCCTAATGGGCAAGGGAGGAGGTAGAGAAAGGGGGTCAAGTGGTAGAGAGCAGGTGCAAACTCACCTTCTTTTTCCACGTATAAAGGTTCAGCCATGATATACCACTATGACTGTCAGGGCAACTGCTTTAGTTTTTCTTTTGTTTAATTGATCTACTTTGTATTATTTCACATCAAGCTTTCAAGTTACTTGTAGACCACTGTTTTAGGAGCATAGCAGCTGTCAGTCTCTTCCAGTCAGGTAATGCTTTGCGATAGCCAAATGATGATCAAAACTTCCTTGAAGGTTCAGATGCATAAGGTGAAAGGCACTGAAAAGTCTTATGAACTTCTTCAAATGCCTCGAAGTTGTAAAAAATGGCATTTAAAACGGAGGTAATTTGACGGATGTGGGGCATGTAGGTGCTAAAAGTACAACTGAAAACCAAGCGCAACAAAACCCCATCCTCTATTGATTAAATTATTATAGATATCGATGTTGCAATGCGACAAACTAAAGTCATCCTCTTGCTCTGATCTACAGCATTAAACAGGAAGATAGAATGATGCTTACTCAGAACATGTGTCACTTGCCAATGGTTTCTGTTAGACCGCAACAGCAGCTGCATTATTATTCTTATTCAAATCAATAAAAAAAAACATTTAGAATTTTTTTCTTAAACTGCTATAAGTTTTAAATATATAACATGGGCTTTTACTATTGACACTGAGGGGTTGGTTTACTTTGTGCCTTCTTTGTATCACAAAAGTGACACAAATTAGCGCAAAGTGTTTTTTTGAGATTTAATTTCAAGCACAAATCCTTGTTTCAGTTGGAAAGTACTCCTAAAGTAGTCATACAATAATGCAAAGCGCTTCTTTACATTAAGGGGGTTTTCCATGGGTGGTACTGAGGTATTCCCATGCCACCAACCTTGGATTTTGGCGCAAAGCCCTAGCTACTTAAAACACACCCATAGGACTTTGTGCCAAAAAATACTCCTTCTCGAGGCAGGTTTGAGAAACGTTTCCGTTTATCAAACTTTTCCAACTTTGCTTGTGCGCTTCACTGTCCAGTACACATACAAAATGAGCAAAAGGTTAAACTATCATCATAATATTTGGTACTGCATGTGTACCATGCCAGTACAAGACCTGTGCTTGACATCACACACACACCCTTGGACCAATGTGCAAGGGTGTGTGTGTTGGCTTAGAGCAGTCAAAAATGTGCCAGCTCAGGGAGTGACAGAAATAACACTTTATTTTTGTAGATCTGGTACTGTTCTGCTCTCCTTTTTTCATGGAACGCAGCACAGATGTTATTGCTAGGCTGCATTGCGTGAAAAAGTAGTAAACCTGCTTCTCTGAATCCTTTATTCTGCTTTGTTCTGAAGGCTCCCCTCTCCCTTCCTTATTTTGCAGGTTATCTTCTTTCTTTACATTAATCAGAACGTGTCACCATAACATGTATCATTTGAACCAAATATATTAAAGATCTTACTTGTGTCCATGTGTCGAAACGTAGCATAAGAACTCCCTGTCTCACAGAGACCCTTGAACGATACTGCACTGTAAGTTCATACAACCATTCTCTTGCTCTCTTATGCAGAGCAGCTGCATGCTGCAAAGCACCGAGACTTATTAGGCCTTTGCAGTTCATGCCATGCAAAGAAAATGCACCTTAATATACTTGTTGCATACTCCTAGAAAAATTCAAAGAACATGTACTATTGTGAACTATGTACTGAAAAGATGGATGTGTGCTGTTTTTTTGCTCACCTTTTATGTATCAATTTATTCCAACAATAATTAAACAGATCAGTCCACAAACTTGGTGTTATTTCTTTTTGACCTTTTCTTCCTGATAGTAATGTATTGGTTCAAAACGGTAAAAAACAAGGCTTTGTTGTATCGTAGCTTTTCATTGAGCTTTTCTGTCTCTTGTCAAGGCCTCAAAGTGCTTTCCGGGTGGTCAGGTGAGTCGAGTGCTACATCACAAGTGATGGCTGGTAGGAGCATGCTGAAGGAAGTGACACTTGTTAGTGCTGAATTTTGGTGTTGTTTGTGAGGCTCAGAGAGTGGGACACATATTTGGTGCTGAGGCATGTACGCACTTGTTACAGTTATGTTGTGAGCAAAGAAAAGTCGGGGTAGGATCACAAACAACACACACAAATCAGTTACACATTGAAAGCAGAGAGTCAGTTGGGTCCTCTACTTACTGCTGCCTTTATTCCTTTTGTGAGTATGTTTGAGAGCATGCATGTCTGCATCGAGAAGGAGCTACCAGGTAGGTGGCTTTTTCTCATAAGGGCCCGATTACAATGCCATTCCTACGGCATCGTAATTGGCTGTTCGAATGGGGTCGGTCAAATGGGAATCTGAACCAGATTTCCGGAAAGCCTCCAGTAATTCCTTGTGCGGCTCTGGCTCTTTCCACTCAAGGGATTACGAGGGCAGATTCCCACAGCCTTTCTGTGCCGGCCTTTCCAACACAGAAAGCCTGCGGGAATCTGACTTTGGGGGCCCCCAACAGGGCCCCCATGGGTGCAAGGCCACCGGATGACAACCTAGGGGACACCTATGGTGCCCGCACCCCTGTTGATTCCTGCACCTGGTGGCAGGGACATTGAGGGATGAACTGCACCTCATCTCTTTACAATGAGAGCATACATTCTGGTGGGAATGCATGCTCCCATTGTAAAGAATAGGAATGTGACCTAACAGTGTTTGGTCGCATCCTAATTGCTGGTCTATGATCGACGACAGGCGGTCGTACAGTCTCACTTACCAAACGATGTCGAACAGACTCAGGTCCATCCGTCATCATAATCGGGGACAAAGTGGTGATTATCAATCATTAGTCGATTCTTGATCTAAGGTTTCTCCTTTGGTAGTGCTATCTGAGTTAGTTTTGTAACAAGGTTTATCCTGTCCCATGAACCGGTCATTGTGCAAGTCAATAAAGAAGGTATTGACAAAAGGTAACCAGTGAAGAGTTCTGTGAGCAAGAGTGATGTGATCCCATCTGCTGAGGTTGAGCACTTTGCTGGTTGCCATATTCTGGAATAGTTGTAGCTTGAAGATTAAATTCTAGAAACTCCCCTGTAGAGCTGGTTTGCCTAGTATACAGGGCCAGTGATGCCTCTTTTCCTGTTTGAGAGGCAAAGGTATGGAAAGATATGCTGAAGTATTTCCACTGTACAGAACAAGTCTTGTGTCACTTTGTTGATTTGGAATTGAAGCGAGAGTACAAGTCCGCAAGCAAACCAAGATTTCACATTTCACCAGACATTGTCAGAGACTGCTCTATGCCCATCAGCCACGAAGATATAGGGTTATGATTTTTTCAGGATCCACTAGTGAATATATCTTTTTTTTAACAGTTTAGTTTGAGTTGATTCTGTAGCATCCAAAATTCCAAGGCCATTAGTCAGTTACTGAATGTGAAAGTTATGACTTCAAATGTTCCAGTTTTAGGATTTGAGAATAGTTGTAACATGTGAGATTTAAATTTAAAGACTAAATGAAGTTGTGAAGAAGGGCTAGGTGGACACAGAAATAAAGGAGTGCTGTTGTTGAGCTCCGTGGGATGCCTAATTGGGAGATGTACGATGCAGAGTTTAAAAGGAGGTTGAGAGGAAACAAATGATATCCATCCGCGCGATTGGATTTTATCAATTTTAGCAGAGAGTCCTAAATATGAACAGACTAGAAGTTGTGGTCAATTGTGTGAAATGCTGACTTTAGAGCCCTCAACTGGCTACCTTTCGAAGCCAGGATTAATCTAAAAATCGCATGTTTGACATACAAGGTCATACATCACAACACTCCAAGTTACCTGGCACAGAAATTGGTACTCTCTTGTGGCAACAGATCATCCAGGAGCTCCAATAACCTTCTACTAAAACCACAACGATTTGCCAAAAAGAAAACTTATAACCGGGCCTTCTGGGGTATGGTGCCCAGGATTTAGAATGCACTGGCCACAGAAACCAGACTTAATCCGTCTTTAGTATCTGTAAAAAAAGAAGTGAAATCTATTCTCTTATCTAAATTCACATGAACTCTTTATATAACTTGTAATTTGATTGTGTGCTTTTACTGAACTGTTCTGTTTCCTATATATGCCTGTAAAGCACTCTGATACCCGTAAGGTCTTGTTTGCGTAATATAAATCCTTCAAAATAAATAAATACAGGTCCAGCAGTCCAAGAGCTGCACCACTGTTAGTCTCTATGGAGTTCTTTAAACCATCCCAGATAGAGATTAGTGCTTATTCCTTGTTTCTTCCGGGCTGGAAACTGTTCTATATATCAGTCTGTGCTGTTAAGTGAAAGATGAGATCTAGGAGAAAACTGCCTTTTTGATATATATACCTGGAAACTAACAATGTTATATTAAGTCTGTAGTTTGCTTGGTCGGTCCTGTCAAGTCTCTGCTTCCTTCGTTTTGGTTTAATATAGGATGTTCTCAAGTCGCGTGAGAATTCAGTCATTTCTAGTGATGAGTAGAAGAGCTTTGTGCCTGGTATGGGATCAGAGGACTCTTGGAGAACAGTTTTGAAGACATTTGGAGGGCAAAGTCCTTCTGGGGAACTTGCTGTGTATATGAACTTGATTAGGTCTTCAAATTCTCTTTTGGTCACTGGGTTGAATGTGTGTAGCTTTTACTGTGTGTTCAAGATAGCTCATTAAGTAGGGAAAGAGGTGCAAGACTGTTGTTGCCTTTGAATGGAAATACGATTCAAGGTTAGCAGCTTTATCAAAGAAATGTTTCTCTACGACATCACAGAGTTCTGTGGAATTATTTTACATTTATGGCGGTGAAGACAGGGTTATGGGATCCATTAAATATCTTGAAGAGCTCTTACGTTGGGCATGGAGTGTCTCTAATGGATGTTCTGTATATCTGGTACTGTCATTGAAGCTTTGGAGCATTTGAACTGAACTTTTCTTTTTTTCTTGATATTCTTTTGAAGGGTTTGCTTTCTGTTCTTTAACGTCTTACTTTGGAATGTAACTACCCAGCCTCCGTTCTGGGAGGTAGAAGTCGTATTGTTTTGAGAGGGCTAACTGAGTGGAGTTAACTATTGGTGGATTTACTCTGCTGACAATTATGGTTTCAAAAGGAAGGAAGCAGAACACTTTCCTTTTTCTTTATGTCAAAGTTTTGCCAGGATCTGATCCATTAGTTCTATTGGATTCTTGGGGAATTTTAATTACAAAAAAGGGGTTGCAAAAATTGGATGATATGGTGGTTGCTCTATTCAGTAGTTGTATTTCGCACAACTAACATCAGGTATTTATGGGGTGAGTTGGTCTGCAGGGTATGACCTGCTGAGATGGTGAGTCCATTTGTCAATTGCTGGAGGACAAATGCTTCAAGGTTAGCAGGTAGGAGTGATGTCTGTTGTCATGATGGTTTACTGAACCAGATGTTAAGTCCTTAAGGATGCAGAGATTCTTGTGGTGCATTCAAATGCCCACTATTGGTACATGAGAGCATCTGCTAAACTAGGATTGTGTGGGTGAGGATGACATATGAGGAGGAAGGAGGGTGAAAAGTTGTAAATGGGGAGAAGCGAATGAGCATTATTTGCATTCTGAGCTAGTGAAGACTGTTATGTGAGAAGAAGCAGTGTATTTTTATAGACCAAAATTAGTCCTCCACTGTTTTCCCCTTTGGCTCAATTTCTGAAGAAGGTTAGATATACGTTGGAGATGCTTCATGTAGCATTGGTGCCACTTTATCACCAAGCCAGGTGTCTGCAAGGAAAAGGAACTCTGGTTTGTGATCCAATAGAAGGACTTCCTTTTGATTTCTGCTGTTGCTTGTTGATCAGGCAATGATCAGGATACGAGATCAATGATTGTTGTTTTAACTAGAAAGGGGTGAAAAATCTTCTTGGTTGTGTCTGTTGATGATTGGTGTTGCTGCTGGGATAGAGGGTAGCTTTTGGGATTTGCTGAAGTTGGACTGGAGTTTATGAATTCAGGTATGCTTTATATTGTTTATATAAGTAGAGTCGGAGGATAGTCATTATCAATATGACTTTGACTTTTGTAATGGCAGTTAGATTTCAAGACAGATGTGAGAAATTGTTGAGATGAAGGAGAGAGGAAGAAACGATTAGATGGGAGTATGATATTAGAGACAGGTAAGGACCATGCTATTTAAGAGTTGGTTAGGAGAGGGTACAGTGTCAGAAGATTGCCTTTAGGTGGACAATACAATGTGGGGTAAAAAGTAATGCAATTTAAGGAGGTTTTAAAGGAGGACGGAGAGAAGGAGGTCAGGCCTTATCGGGTCCAATAAAAGAGGTCATATTTTGAAAACAGATTTGCTTAATGTGCTGGCAACAGACATATAGCCAGTTTTCACCAGAAAATGAAGGACTGGCCATTCTCATGTATATAGGCAAGGAACAGTAAGAAGGCACTGCATTCCATTGAATGTACTTCATAATTAGTTGCTTGTTATGCAGTAATTCTGTTTTATATCATGCAAGTAATTGTGATAGAAAGTGGGAGCAGTAGTTAAGAAAAATGATATTCAAAGCCTTTGCATCTCCTCGATGGTTGTAAGATATAGCTGAGAGCACAGGACCAATAAGTTCAACTTCAAGGGCAAACGCTAATTCCTGGGTATTATCGTCTTTACTAGTCTTGTGAAACATCTCTGATGTCAGATATTGTTTCTAAATGGATGAAGCAACTCAACGACTTGGGTTTAACATGGAGTTCTTCTGATGGCGGAGACAGAAAGAAGAAAGAATGAAGAAGTGCAGGAAATCAAACGTTCAGATCAATTTTGGCAATCAGTTGGCTTAGAATGTGGGAAAGGAGTCCTTAGTCTTCACTTGCAGCATTATGTGGGAGAAAACCTCAGATAAACAGTTGCCTGCCCAGATCTAGGTCTAACGAGCTTTATAATAGATCGTTAGATCGCCTCTAACCAGTGAAGTAGTGTGGCTCACTGGTTAGAGGCGGCAGACCCGAGAGCAGAGGACGGCCCGGGACCAGGGTTCGATTCCCGGCGCGGCAGGTTTCTGGACCAGGGTCAGCGGACTCGATAATTCTCTCGCCTCGGTGCCCACTCTGATCAGCGATCACACTCGGCAACTCTGGGCATTAGCTTGCCTCATCTTCACTAACGGCCCCACCAGACCGCCGGGGATGCCTGGTCTCACCCTGGAGATACCCATTAAGGGACCTCTCTCAGGGAAGCCAGGAAGGGTTTCGCAGCGGTCGAAGCGCCTTGGGACCCTACGGGTAAGTAGTGCGCTATATAAATGCCTATACATTACATTACATTACCCACCTAACTATATCCTTCATTTAAATGTGAAGCAAGGAATTTGACATCTTACCCTTACGGTTGGCCTTTTCTTCTCCCACTTTATCTCCTCAAAGGCCTTGTTCCCCACAGTTGCTTCTCCTATTTCTGCCTGCTAGTCTTTTCTTGCTTTTGATAGACTGGGGACAGCGATTAAAATGTATGCGATCTTAGGGCAAAGTTCTTCCATGTTTCATAGTATGTGCTCTGCCTAAAATAAAGGTGTCTTTTTGTGTTAAATAACAGTCTGACAATTGTATTAAATACTACTAAGGCCATGAGCTCTCATCTTGTCTAAGTTTGCATCCCTGTTGTCCAAAATTGCAACCATGACACGTTCCAGGAAATTTTGGAGGGAATGTATTGTAACATTTTATATTCTGAATGCTTTCAAATCTGGTAAGGAAGACGCAGTAGGAACTTTCAGGAACATACAAAAAGAAGGAGCTTGACCAACTTTTCTGCCAACGAATACAAACCAAAATTGACAGATAGATTATACTAAGTATGCTCTAGGTGATCATGCAAACTGAAATCTGGACCTAATAACCCCGAATAATTAAGAACTCATTCTCGTAACTAAGGAGATCTTCCATCCACTGGTACTGTAGGAAATCGCAACACCTAAAAAATGAAGACTGTAGCATTTCTGATAAATGAAATAATGCTAATCTATACTGTGCGTGAATTGCATGAACTCTCCGTTGTGTGGACTCACTCTACAATTAAAAAAATAAAAATAAAACCTTAGTTGGTCATTCGGTTGAAAAAATAGAAATACAATATAGTGCAGATTTGCTACATGGTATTACAATATATATTGAAAAATATATTTAATACTTTTTTTCTAAGTCAGGCTAAATACCAGGCATATGCAGTTAATGAGCACCTTTTACGAAATTAAGTAACTCAATTTTAAAATATTGTCTGGAAAATATATTCACAGAGGCTGGCTACAACGTTACACTTCAAACAGGCAGTTTTAATATAGATGTCCCTAATTTCTTAGTTCTTTTCTTCAAACTTTTTCTAGCTTTGCATGTTTGCTGTACTGTACAGCACACATACAAAGTGAGAAAGTGTAAAAGTAAGTTTAAGCATAATATAATGCACTGGAAATGTAACCTTCTAGTACAAAACCTATGCTAGACTCACACAGACACCTTTCACTATGGTGCAAACTTTTTTTATTCATTTCTTTTTATTGAAAAATAATACAAAGAGAATTGTGATGACATTAAACAGTCTAGATTGTAATGTAAAGATACAGACAAACAATGATATATTCCCAACAGTTTGGGAATACTTTGATCCTCAATAGTTCGAACAACAGTGCACAGGTCAGTGGCAAAATCCAGACATACATTGTTACAAAAGCATCATGATTAGGCGTACATAGCTCCCCCTCATATGCATTCCACTTTTGCCACACTTTAGTCTATTTATTTGGACAACCCCTTCCTTCGTAAACTACCCTTTCGGTATGCATACACCAATCCATGTCCCTCTTCCAGTCTCTCAATGTCGGGCTCGATTGGTACCTCCAAAAATGCACTATGTTCCGCTTGGCCACCATCAGTCCCAACGTGAGCCAAAGTTGGTCCAAACGGGTAAGTCGGTTTCAGCCTATACATTTAGGAGGCACCATTTGGTTGAAAATCCAAGTCACTTTCACAAACACTATTAAGACAGGCCAGCACCTTCAACGGGTAATGCTGGAGCGCTGGGCAACTCCATATCATGTGTAAAAAGGTGCCCTCCTGAAGGACTGGGTTTTTCTAAGACCCAGCGGTGCCAGGGGACAACACCTGAAACCTTCGTGGGTTACCTGTTCCGGCGTACAAATGACAGAGACACGGGACACTTCCTTCGGCGTCAAAGATCGAGGTTTATTTACTGCAGGGAACACAGAAGTCACAAGAAGTACAACATGTGTAGGTTCTAGGAGACTGCTTCAAATTGCATTTGTGGATCGCTCCTTTTATACAGTTTTTGGTCATAGAACAACATGACAGACAAAAGGTTACAACCCAGTTCCCACAGTAAATTTCATAGGGGGTCGCTTTCATGTATTCAGAGTCCCGGAACATAATTACAGTAGCATTGCCGGTTCCCAACTACAAAAATACATCTTCCCACCATTAGTACATTCCGATCCGGCTGTAAACGAGTTAAAGAAGAGTCAGAAAACAGGTGCAGAGGAAGGCAAAGATAGTCAACAGATTGAAAAGAGTGTAAGGGGGTGATATCGGAAACACGATTGCAGGATCAAAGGAGACATGCCTAATGAATGCACAGCTGAAACAATAGACCGGCACGGCAAGATGTGCCTCGAGCGGGGCCATCGGCCTTTGCAGTGCCATCCCCCTCGTCATAAAGACACCCTCAAAGGAACACGTGTCTTCCGCAAGGGTTTGGGAATCCCAGGGTCATGAAGCAGACAATGTCCGTTCGCTGGCTACTTGAGGGCAAGAAACAAAATGGATGCCGTATCTAAAATGGAACCCGTGGGTTCAGATGAAGAAACCCACGAAACGTAAGAACGGTTTAGGTCAGCATAGCGAAAACGCGTACACCCACTAAACTCGTCATTTGCGGTTCATAGATACCTGACTCGTCCATATTCGAACGAGTCGAAAACACCACTTACAATTGTCACGGAACCTCAGACGCTCCTTTTGCCCTCATGTAGGCAAGCACTAGTCGATATCTGAATCGATCTCGATATTCATCAGACCATCCAGATGTTGCTGCAACATCATTCTATCCACCAATGTTTCCTTGGTAACAGGTGGCTGTCTTATACACGTCGTAGCACAGAGGCCACATAAGGCTGGACCACACTGTACACAAAGACAACACGTGAACAGAAATGCTACAACAACCCCAATGATCATCAGAATCTTCCAACCCCACGTCGACATCAGGCCCCAAAACCATCCTAGTAGCGTCCAATCACCTACGTCCACGTGTATGGACTCGGAGATCTTATGCAACTTCGAGATGGCTTGATAGACAGTTGGAGCGTTATCAGGGATGAAAATGCAGCAACTTGAATGGATCACCTTACATACTCCACCTCTATCTGCAAGAACAACGTCTAAAACCATACGGTTTTGTAACGTCATAAGCCTGTCAGCCTGAAGCTCTGCTGTAAGATTACCAAGGGCACTGGCAGTGATATTAGCAGTCAATTCCACCACTCGAGTCAACTGTCTCAGGTTCCTACTATTGATCATAGGTCCCCAAAACGGCAGAAAACCCTTAAAGAAGTCTCCTGCTTCTTGACCGGCAGTGTCTTCTTCGCTAATCACGCCTCTCACAACTCTGGTCTTGTGATAATCTGACCCAACAGTAAAGGTCGGCGGCAACAAGTTCGCAATATAACAGGTGCCTGAGAAGTCACGAGGCAACCATGTATATGCGCGGTCGTAACAGACAAAGTATGTACCCTTGGCAGTCAAAAGAACAGGGGAAGAGGCCGTCGGTAAAACATACGTTTCAGTACAGGCACTCCTCCCAAGCTGAGCTCGCGGGCTTCGGCCAAGACTTTTCAGACAGAAATTACCAAGGTGGGGTACGATCCAGATCGGGGACGAGCTTTTAAGCTGCCGATCACCCACTGATATGCTCTACTCAGCCTCACTCAGATCTCTGTATGCTCGCACCTCTTCCTCTGGAATAAGCGATGCGTCAAAGATATCTCTATCTAAATCGGCAATCGCTCTTGCCAAAGGCTTGTGGTACGGGCCAGGACCATGATCTGCAGTGCGTGGCTCTCGATGGGGGTAGGAATCTAATGCGCTACGAAACATAGTTTGGAATGCTCGAGCTGAACCCTGGGAACTGTAAGGAAGGACCAAGTACGGAATTCCCCTATCCGTGGTATGTGGCATTAAACCACACACCCAACAGTTGGTAGTATTCATCACCAACTGATGTTGATGGAGAAGTTGGACGAAGGAGTTGTTCATGAATTCCGCACGTCTAACCTGCTCGTGTTGAGGTAAAAGGTGAAAGGAATGAGGGGAAACAGTGGGAGTAGGTTTGGGTTCAGAAGAAGAAGTAGGTGAAGCAGAAGGCAATAACGATTGTATTCCATAGTATACTCCACCCACCAATAACATGGAAACAGTTAGGAACAGCAGGAACACCTAAAACAGAAAGCATTTGGTACGTACAACCCTATGCAGTACTGATCTTTGCGCAAGAGTCTTCTCCACTTCCGACAACTTTGAGAATTCCATCCTCTAAAAAACCGTCCGCAACGTTCTTGACGCACTTCGTTCTGAGTAGCGATTATCAATCCCCAGGAGTTCCTAGGAATCGATGGCCTCCGACCTAGTGTCAGGACCCTGCTAAACAGAAGGAAGTACCCGCACGGCCCTACGGTCAACCCGGATGTAAGGTTCTTTTAATCAAACAATATGATACAAAATCTCCTAGCTGTGGAAAAAACACACACACGTGGAAAAGAACTCAGAAATTAAACAGAAACCACAATTGTTCAAAAATGTTCAAGATGATAATGGGGTGTAATGTGAATTTTCAAAAAGGGGGAAAAGCAAAAAGATTTTATTAGTCTGTAGTATGGGAACGAAGAAAATATCTGCTTCTTCCAGGACGAGTCTGCTCTTCAAATAATTGTTCAGGTTGTGGAACAGAGTCCTGTCGGTCAGACGATAGTTCAAGTCTTGAGTTCTCCAATGGCAAAGGTTCAACAAAGTTATCTGATTGCACTGAAGTATCTCCCACAGGCTGAGCGTCACTGAACGGCACAAAGTTCACCGGAGCCTCTGTCTTTGATGCGGCGATGCCAGTCCTCACCCACGAGTCTGCTGGTAAAGGTATTGGTACCTTCTTGGTGTGGGTGGCGTGCACCCAATTTTTGCGGCCTTCCAAACGAACTGCAGTTCTCGTGGCGAGTAGCACCTGGAAGGGTCCCACAAACCTCAGCTCCAGGTTCCGTTTCCGGCCAAAGTTCCTGGTTACCACCCAATCTCCTGGTTGGAGCCGATGGCCAGGACCCTCCGTCTGTGCCGGCAGTGCTTCAAAGACCTGTTGATGAATTAACCTCAGTTTAGCAGTCAGATCATGAAGATAATCAATTAACATTGGGTATTCAAGACTGTCGAAAGACTTGGGTCTAGGAACCCCACAAATATTTGCAGGACTGCCGAACACAATCTCATATGGGCTGAGCCCTACTCGAGAGTGCACAGTCGCCCTGGTCGACAAAAGAGCAAGAGGCAAAGCGTCAGGCCACGACAGACCAGTTGTAGCCTGAATCTTTGCAAGTTTCAATTTTAGAGTACCATTGTACCCTTCAACCAAACCTGCTGACTGGGGATGATTGGCGCTGTGGAATTTTTGTGTAATTCCAAGGCCCTTACACACACTCTTCATCACACTCCCTACAAACTCCCTTCCGTTATCAGACCATACAATCCGTGGCATTCCATACCGAGGAAAGTATTCCTTCAGTAGGACTTTCGCTGTAGACAAGGCAGTATTGTCTTTGAGAGGGTAGGCTTCGATCCATCGGGAGAATGTGCAAACCACAACTAAGACGTACTTCAGGTTATTACATCGCTCCATATGGATGAAGTCCAGTTGGATTACTTCAAAGGGACATGTAGGAGGAGCAAAGTGGCCAGGGGGTGTAGGAGTGCCCTTGCCAGGATTGTACATCATGCATACCATGCAATTCTTGACCAATCTCTCAGCACACTTAGCGATACCATCATTCTTCCATACAGGGGACAACAACTTGCAGATACCTTTCGCGCTAATATGTGACAAGCCGTGCGCCATAGTCACAACAGCTAGCACATATGCATCCGGCAACATCCACCTCCGATTCTCCGACAAATCAATCCAACATCCATTCACATCCAACTTTCCTGTGCATCCTTCCACTTGGTCTTTTCAGTTTCGGTGGCCTCATTCTGAATCGCTTTCACACTTTCAACAGTATCCTCACACATACCAGTTTCTACAGGCCACCTTACCGAACTCGTCACATACATTCTGGTTGCAAGGTTTCTAGCAGTCTCTTTAGCAATCTCATCCGCAAACGCATTACCACGACCAACATCATCCGTCACCTTACGGTGTGCACTGCATTTAATAATCGCCACCTGCTTAGGCAATGTAAGTGCGTCTAAAAGATCGTTCACGAGCTGCCCGTGTTGGATCTTCGTGCCATGCGATGTCATAAAGCCTCTCTCTCGCCACAATCGACCAAAGCTATGAGCAACGCCAAAAGCATATTGACTATCGGTAAAAACATTCACTCGCTTTCCCTTCGACAAAACACACGCTCTGGTCAACGCAATCAACTCTGCCGCCTGCGCAGAATTCTGATTCAATCTCGCAGTTTCCACAATCGTACTCAATGTTACCACAGCATACGCAGTCGTCACATCACCATTCGGCAACTTAAAACACGAACCGTCCACATACAAAGTACCATCGGGGTCTGCCAATGGAGTGTTTTTTAGGTCAACACGACCCTTCGTTTCTTCCTCAGTTCGCAAATAACAATTATGTGGTGATACGTCATCTGATTCCATATTAGTTGGCAACAACGTCGCCGGATTTAGGACATTGCAGCGCTTCATTTGAATGTGACTTGCCAAAAGCGTCAACTCGTAACCGGACAACCTTGCGCTCATCAAATGTTGAGTTTTCGTACGATTTAAGAGAGTGTCAACTGCATGCGGGACCATCACCGTAAGCATATTATCCATGACCAGTCCTGCAGATTGTCGGATGGACACCGCAGCCGCCGCTGTCGCTCTTAGACAACTCAGCAAAGCTCTAGCTACGGGGTCCAAGGTCGAGGAAAAATATGCACATGGTCGCTGCTTACCACCAAATGGCTGCGTCAAAACACTCAACGCACAACCCTCTCTTTCGTGAACGTATAGTGTAAACGGCTTGCTGTAGTCAGGAGTACCTAACACAGGAGCCGAACACAACGCATCACGCAGTTCAGAAAAACTTTTCTGACACTCTTCAGTCCATGGCAAAGGAGTTGGAACATCCTTGCACGTGAGGGCTACCAATGGTTTCGCTAGCAAT
The DNA here is from genome assembly GCF_964263255.1 of Lissotriton vulgaris. NCBI lineage: Eukaryota > Metazoa > Chordata > Amphibia > Caudata > Salamandridae > Lissotriton > Lissotriton vulgaris. The sequence continues at coordinate 360,304,070 of NC_141693.1, read as the reverse complement.
GAAAAATTGGGAATCCATTGCCTGCAGTATGACGTGATACCTAGAAAGGCACGCACGTCTCTCTGAGTTGTTGGCACAGTAATTCGAGCAATCGCTGCAATACTCTCTGGGGTCAACCTTCTTCCCTCCTTTGACAATAAGTGACCTAGATAGGTTACTTCTTGGCAACAATATTGCAGTTTAGAAGGTGACACCTTGTGATGTAAGTCACAGAGATGCTGCAACAAAGACACCGTAGCAGTCTTGCAGATCTCTTGTGTGTCCGCAGCCACCAATAAGTCATCAACATATTGGATCAAGGCTGCACCAGCCGGTAACACAAACGCGTCGAGTTGACTCTTCAGGGCTTGGCTGTATATAGATGGATTCTCACAGTAGCCCTGAGGAGCGCGTTTAAACCTAAAGCTGCGACCACCTAAAGAGAAACCGAATAGATCTCTGCTTTCCTCAGCAATCGGAATGCTAAAGAAAGCATTCTTCAGATCGATCACTGAGAACCAAGAAGCAGATGCTGGAATCAGAGTCAGTAAAGCCGTAATGTCAGGCACCACAGGAAATTGAGGAATCACAATTTTGTTCACCTCCCGTAAATCAATAACAAAACGATAAACAGGAGGCTTGGCTGGATCAGTACGTTTCAAGATAGGTAGCACAGGACTATTGCACACGTTTCCCCGAGTCTCCTCGATAACATCTTTATCGATCAAATCATAGATAATCGCTAACAATGCTCGTTCTCCATCAAGGGAGATACGATACTGGGGAATACGTGGCAATCGCACATTCGTCTTCAGTTGAACAACATAAGGAGAGATGTCAAGCAGGCCCACGTCATTGGGACCTGTTGCCCACAAAGATGCAGGAAGAGAACTCAATTCCGGTGGGAGCTTATCAGATGACAAGTACATGGGAGAAGCCACTTTCTGACCCAAAGTAAGCTCCACTCCCGCAGGAGAACAATACAGAGTCGCATATAATCGTTTCAGCAAATCCAGGCCTAAAAGATTCTCATCACAACCAGTAGTCAAAATCAAGGGAGCTTTCAGCTCACGAGGCCCGATTGTAATGGGCAAAGGTTTAGAAACCGGATTGCTAACGGGGGCGCCAGAGAATCCAATGGAAACATTCGTTAAGCCAGACAAAGGTGCGCCAGGGAGTTTCGAATGAATGATGGAACTTTTCGCTGCACCAGTGTCCAACAGAAAAGGCTCAACTACGCCCGATGTGGCAACTGCGACGTAAGGCCCTCTCTGATCAACCGGAACTGATACTACTCCCTCTCTTTGTCTGTGGCTGTCCTAGTAATTACCGTCATCAATATCATGCTCAATGTAATAATCGTCCACATGATACTGTGCAGATCTACCTGACGATGAACCACGCTGATCAAAGCAATTATTGGAATCAGACGAATTGTTAGAACGCTCATTTTGATTCTGAGTAACACCGCGACCTCTACCTCGAGAAGCTTGTTGAGGACCACTACGACCTCCTCTAGATGAATTACCATTATTTCGATCACGCAAAACCGGACAATCAAATTTCAAATGACCCTCGCCTCTACAGTAGGCGCATTGATTGTATCCAAGCATAGATCTCTGCGAAGAAGAATCATTCCGCGATTGTGACCTAGCGGATTGCGATTGTGATCTATTCCGCTGTTGAGAATCAGTTTGATTTGAGCGCGGAGGATACGCTTGCTGTAACAGAACTTTTGCTTTGAGATCTTTAGTCTTTTTATCCGCACGATCATTTTCCTCCTTCTCTCTATTTTCATAATATTGAGCCGTGGCTAATATCTGAGCAGAGGTAGAAACAGCCCACGAACTCTCTGAATTTTTCAATTTGTTGCTAAGGTCAGGCAACAAATTCGATACGAATTTATCCACAAACAACCTCTGACCTCCCTCAGTGCTCATATCTTGACCACTGTGATCGATGAATGCCTCCTCAAATCTCGTAAAGAAATCGGAGACACTCTCGTCCTTCTTTTGCTTACACGCAGACAGTTTATCCCAATTGACTTTCAACGCTGGCATAAGTGTCTTCATTAGGGTAATAATCCTCTGAGGCAAAGCCGTAATTACCTGCTCAGGCTTAGCCCCACCAACCTGCAATGCGTCAGCCGCTACAAGTGCAGGCCAATCACCACCTAACTCAGCTGCGTGATTTTCTTGACAAATTTTCGCCCAAACCGGTTGAGGTACTACGTTGCCGAACAACATGTCGATGTCGGCAAGGTTCATGATAGTAGCATCTACTAATTGGGACAGCTCTTTGTAGTATCCTGCAGGATTTTTACGGGGATCAGGCAAAGATTGTTTCACCTGCAAGACTTCCGATCGCTTCCATGGGAGGTGTATCCAGACTCTCTGGAAGTGTGGCAAGATAGCAGGATTGACAGTCGCATCACCTGGCATCCACACTGGGGGAACTTCTCGCATGGGATACTGACCAGGCGTAGCCATCCACTCCTCAGTGTCATCTTTAAACAATGCTCGAGGTATTACAGTGGGACGAAAAGATAGAAGATGTTCTACAGCACGTCGAACATTACTACCCACAATCATACCACTCGAAAACTGATGCTGAAGTTCAGTTAAATCGGACGGTACATGGTTTACCTCATCATTTTCTATCACCTCACGTAAACATTTACACATTTCCTCAAACCCAAATCTCTGTGTGAGCTCATTGAATTGAGAGAAAGTGTCAAAAATTATGCGCGGGGGATTTTTAACAGGATACCTAATCCAATTTCGCGCCATTTTTATCAGCGTATCGCTCTCCCTACCACCAGGAAGTTGACTTCGTCGCTGAGGAACATCAGAAACATCGGACCCAAGAATCGGTCCAAGAGGAGAATAGAAATTAGCAACAATATTAGGAATGCGTCTTCGAACAAACGGGGAAGAGGAAAGAAGTAAAGGGGTAACAACAGGAGGACCAAACACAGAGGCAGCAAGGGCAGTAGGAGTAGTCAAAAGAGCAGAAGTAGTGGGAACAGCAGACTGAGAAGGTATAGGCAATGGAGCAGTAGGAACAGTAGCAGGTAGTGGGATGGGGACAAGAGGATTCGCAAGAACAGGACCAGCGACAGGCTGACCAGCAGCTGCCGGAACAAGAGGTTGAGGAACAGGAGGGACCACAGGAGCTGTAGTATCCTGTGCATATGGAGGCGGTGACTTCAGTAGATAGGACAACAAAGGGTCCTCTACTGCTTCCTCTCCATTTGTATCATTACTCGACGGTAAAACGGGATAACACTTATCCACCGCCATACGTTGTAGTCTATCGAAAACTTCCTTTTTCCTTTTCCTTCTCTTCCTTGTCTCGCTGAAACTGCTCTGCATTTCTCATCGTTGTAACAATACCTTCCCTCTTATTACGTTTAAGCTGTTTGATTTCTTTCTGCTTGGCTTCTTTACGCCATAACCGAAAGGAATCAAACATGGCCGGCCTAGCTTTCCTTTTAAACAATTTAACTTCAAGATTATCCAAAATTGGGGTTTCGAAACTACCATGAGGTGACCAACTAAGGACACCGTCATTTTTAGTGTAGCGGACCCAGCAATCATTATATGCAATAGGACCCACTCCATGTCGACTATATAACTCATAGACAGGAGTTCCAACTGGAGGTATCGGACATGAGTCCTCCAATCGGGAATCCGCACCACAACCTGTAAAGCAACTAAACAAAGTACTACGGCCAGGCATCGTGCACTCTAACCGAGTTTCACAAACGTCAAGGGTTATCGGATTACGATGCCCTCGCAAAAATGCAAAACCCTCGGTTTTTGGCGACTGCAGTCGTCAAATAGAACAACTAAAAACAAAGTACGAAGAACCACAAATGCAATGGAACCATGCAACAACTAAGCACCAACAACAACTAAGGATTCTGGGAGCGACCCACAAATACTTAACTCAAAGAACAATGGCGTCACCAGGAAGGCCCGTCAATCGTCTCGCTGTACCAAGGTCTACGCAAGGTGCCAAAACAGGTCGACAGTCAGGGCATCAGTCCGTCGCAGCCGTCAGGAGGCGGGGATCTTCGCGGAAAGGTCTTCGGGCCACTTATTTCGACAACAGGATCGATGAAGCGGGGTGCACCTTCCCTCGGAGATTTCACACGAAGTTCCTCACGATCGTCGGGCTTTGGACCGGTACCGCTGATATCGCCCCACGTTGGGCGCCAACTGAAGGACTGGGTTTTTCTAAGACCCAGCGGTGCCAGGGGACAACACCTGAAACCTTCGTGGGTTACCTGTTCCGGCGTACAAATGACTGAGACACGGGACACTTCCTTCGGCGTCAAAGATCGAGGTTTATTTACTGCAGGGAACACAGAAGTCACAAGAAGTACAACATGTGTAGGTTCTAGGAGACTGCTTCAAATTGCATTTGTGGATCGCTCCTTTTATACAGTTTTTCGTCATAGAACAACATGACAGACAAAAGGTTACAACCCAGTTCCCACAGTAAATTTCATAGGGGGTCGCTTTCATGTATTCAGAGTCCCGGAACATAATTACAGTAGCATTGCCGGTTCCCAACTACAAAAATACATCTTCCCACCATTAGTACATTCCGATCCGGCTGTAAACGAGTTAAAGAAGAGTCAGAAAACAGGTGCAGAGGAAGGCAAAGATAGTCAACAGATTGAAAAGAGTGTAAGGGGGTGATATCGGAAACACGAATTCAGGATCAAAGGAGACATGCCTAATGAATGCACAGCTGAAACAATAGACCGGCACGGCAAGATGTGCCTCGAGCGGGGCCATCGGCCTTTGCAGTGCCACCCCCCTCGTCATAAAGACACCCTCAAAGGAACACGTGTCTTCCGCAAGGGTTTGGGAATCCCAGGGTCATGAAGCGGACAATGTCCGTTCGCTGGCTACTTGAGGGCAAGAAACAAAATAGATGCCGTATCTAAAATGGAACCCGTGGGTTCAGATGAAGAAACCCACGAAACGGAAGAACGGTTTAGGTCAGCATAGCGAAAACGCGTACACCCACTAAACTCGTCATTTGCGGTTCATAGATACCAGACTCGTCCATATTCGAACGAGTCGAAAACACCACTTACAATTGTCACGGAACCTCACTCCCATCCACATTTCTTAGGACACATTGCGTTCTCTGCCTTACGCATTTTAAACAGTGTTGTACATGTGTAATAACTGCGATAATAATAATAATAATAATAAAACATTTATTAAGCGCATGGCTGCACAACTGTGTATCCCCGCGCTAATTGCTGAAAACTCTCATCCGAGAATCAAGTCAAGGGGAAGAGAGAGGCAGAATTATTGAGGGAAGAGGTGGGTTTTCAAGTTAGCTCTGAAAAGAGTTTCAGAGGGTTCCATTCTTAAATGAATCGGAAGAGCGTTCCAAAGTTTCACTCCTAGATGACGAAAGGAGCGGCCACCGATTTTTGCTTTGTGAACGCGGGGTAGTTTGAAAAGGGACATTCCTGAGGACCTCAGATGACGAGTTGGACGATGAATGGTCATGAGGCTTCTTAAATAGGTGGGGCCCTTGTTGTGGGCTATCCTGTGGACATAGCAGAGGCTCTTGAATTTTATTCTTTCCCTTACGGGTAGCCAGTGCAATTTGGATAGTGCTGTCTTGGCCGAGGTTCTTTTCGGAAGGCCTAATACCAAACGGGCCGCTGCATTTTGTACACATTGCAGCTGGTGAAGAAGTTTTTGGTTGATGCCTAGAAGGAGGGCATTCCCGTAGTCCAGGTGCGGCGTTATAAGAGCATGCACGATGGTTTTCCTGGCTTTAATAGGTATCAGGTCAATGATTTTTCTAAGGATTCTTAATGTTCCGATGCATTTGCCAATTGTCTTGTGAACTTGGGATTTTCCTGAAAGATCCGAGTCGATCATGATCCCGAGGTTCTTGACTTTCTCGACAGGTTGAGGGCATTCACCAAGAGATGTGGGCCACCACGCTTGGGACCATAGGGAGGTTTTGTTCCCTATCACTAACACCTCTGTTTTGTCTCCATTTAGCCGGAGGCAATTACTGTCCATCCACCTGGCAACAGCAGTCATGCACTCCGAGAAGTTTGAGGCATACTTGTCAGTATCCGGAGTCAGCTTAAACATGAGCTGAGTATCATTGGCGTAGCTAACTATGCCAACGCCGAGTTCTCTATGATTTGCACCAGGGGTTCCATATAAATGTTGAACAAAGTAGGGCTCAAACTAGAGCCCTGTGGAACCCCATAGCTCACGGCCCGAGAGGATGATTTAAAGGGCGGGCAATGAAGCTGGAAAGTTCTATTGGTGAGGAAAGATTTAATCCACTCCAATGCACAGTCTTTTACTCCAATATCAGAAAGCCGGGACAGCAGCGTGGCATGTAGCACCGTGTCGAAAGCGGCGCTAGAGGCGTTTTAATTGTACTAGCTGAAATTGTGAACGTATGGCCACCTCCCTAGGGGATGGTAGAGCCTCAGGCCATTCGTCGTCCTCCAAGTCTTTTATCTCTGGATCCCACTATGGTGCAAACTTGTTTGTGTGGCACCCGCAACAGCGCCATCTCTTTGTTGATACGGTGCTGTGGGTGTCTTGTTCACTCTTTTTCATGCAATGCAGTGCAGAAAATTTGGCTACTGCCTTGTGCTGCTTGAAAAATAGAACATGTGCCCCTTTGTGTGGCTTGAAGTCCTGCTGTAGGAATAAAGAAGAAAGAGGGAACATGCGGGAGTGCAAGCCAGTGCAAACCTTCCAGTCTCAGCCCATTGCAGCCTGACCACTAACATGGCATGGGTTGAGAAGAAATAAGATGCTTGTTGGCACACTGCCACTCTGCCAGATCATGTTGGTGTTTGAGCGTATCAGACAATGGTGCATGGTTAGTGGCCTCCCAGTGAGCGTGGTTGGTGAGAAAAGGAACATATTTGGTGGCAGCTGAAAGCTAGCTGCACCGACAGCCAGTAAAAGGAAGTAAGGTGCCCTGTAGAGAGGACATTTTTTTCACAATAGTTTCCACAAACCAAAGGTTTACTTAGCACTCTGTAAATGTTACAATATCAAGCCCATTTACCATACAGTAATATTTTTCCTGTTAGTTAAAAAACCAATTCTCCACTTCACTGCCACCTGTCTCCTCACCAGTCACCCTACCCTCCTGCTGGTTACATTTATTTATTTATTCGCTAGACCGCGCACCACACTATTTGCCACTTGGCCATAGACTCCGCACTCATTGGCTCTAGGCATTAACAACGGAAATAAACAGTTCACAAAGTCCACAAGGAGGAGCATTGCCTTGAAAGTGCAGCATCGTCTTTAATTTGACAAAATATTCCCAGCGGTATCTCTTCAAAAGCAAGTCATGTTCCCACAAAGGGGCCTAAGCGGCTTAGGGGGAGATGCCAGCAATGCTTGCAGTGCCTAGAAAGGCCAGCATGAATGACACACCGTTTGAACTCATCATATAAACATTTAAAGAACATGAACAAGAATGCAGAGAAAAATAATAGCATTATTGCTCAGTAAGACAAGTTCTCAGACAATAACTGGCATCCACTGAGGATGGATCACACAATTATTTATACCACAATGACACATTAATTTCTCACACGGACATTAGTGTAGTAATGGAGCCACCCGGCCCGCATACGTACGCACACACGCACGCATACGCCTCGGGGGCGGGGTAGCCCCTGAGTATAAATAAACGGCCGGAAGACCGCTTGTGGTCTTTGGCCCTAACTGTCAGTTAGTGTTGCGTCATTTGTCAAGTTATAGTTAGGCCCCACTTCGCGGCCTAGGCATCCCTTGCCCCCGTGTCTCCGGACACCACACTGGCGACGAGGCGGTCACAGTACCCGCGCCTCGCCACGCAGCTGCGCCGGCCATCCCTGCTTGGCCGAGCCCCGCGGTGGTGCTGTCGAGTGTGAAGTGCGCACCAGGCCGTGGTGCGTCAGGTGAGCTCGCGCCTTTTTGAGGCCTCAACCGACGCCCGCCACCCTGCCCGCTCTTAAGCGGCTTACCGGCGCTCACGCCAACGTTCGCCTTCAATCGTGTGCGCTCCTTCGCCTGCCGCCGGCGCATCGGGGTGTAATCCTCGGCCCTCGCGCCCGTACCTCAGCGGCCGCGCTTGGAGCTGTGGGCTCGCGCATGCGCGCACTGCATCAGGTCGCGTAAGCCCTGTCAGCTCGTACTTCAGGCTGCCGACCGGAACGAATAGGACCTGCGTTTCCTCACGCATTGGGCGGACGCTGTGATTCACTTTGGAAGGAATTTTTCGGCCCTTGACCAGACGGCAAATCGGCTCATTTCAGGTCACGTCGACTGCCTCATCCACCAACACTGCACCTTTGGCTGTCCTAGTCTACTCGAGCATATTTTCTGCACGCCTCAACTGGACTGAAAGCCTAATTACCCGGCGCTGCCGTTTCTGCCACGTGGGACCTGCGCCTCACTGTGCCTGCCCTGCCTTAGCCTCTCACATCGTGTTTTCTCACGTGTTCCTACTGCTAAAACCATGAGCCAACTACAACAAGCCGATGGTGGTGCCACCGCCGCGACACCTGCACAGAACCAACCACCTGCTCCTACTGGTCCCCCAGCCACGGTGCAGCCTCTCGTGGTTCCAGGTCCGGCTCCTGGTGCCGCCGCAGCCGTTGCTGCAGCCCCTCCCGGGCATGGCCTCGCAGCGCCGCTCCCTCCGTTCAGCGAACTGGTGGATCTACCCACGGCTGCGGCAAGATGGCGTCTGTGGATTGGAAGGTTGGAGCACTATTTCATTGGCGTCCGTGAGACCGATGGCAAAGTTAAGCGCTCTTTGCTGATGTGTTATGGTGGTGATGAGCTTTATGAACTCTTTGAGACATTGCCTGATAGGGGTGGAGAACAAGACTACGACGCCGCAGTACGGGCGTTAAACCTTTACTTCGATCCCAGAGTGAACCCTGACTATGAGTGGTTTAAGCTGCGCCAAGCCAGGCAGGGAGAGACGGAACCCATTGACTCCTTCTATGCCCGGTTAAGGAAACTAGCTATTGCCTGCGAACTTCCGGACCAACGCCTAGAGATTCGCGCACAACTAATCCAGGGGTGCCGGTCAGTACAACTCAGACGCCTCATTCTTAGGCAACCACGTATCTCCCTCGACGAGATGCTCGTCCTTGCGCGCTCGCATGAGCTATCCAACGCCAGAGCTGACGAAATGCAAGCTGCTCTTGACAGACCCGGTGCACCCGCGAAGACCACTCACATCAAGGAGGAACAAGTAGACGCCATTAGGCGCCGGCCACAAACACAGAGAGGAGCCTCACAAGCCAGTTCCCGGAACCCCTGTGGGAACTGCGGCATGGAACACCCTGCAAGCGGAAGGTGTTTTGCGAGAGGAAAAGTATGCTCCAACTGCGGAAAAGCGAATCATTTTGCGAAGGTGTGTCGCAGCAGCGGGAACCGCCGTTTTAGCTCGAGTGGAAGAGGCCCAACCCAGGCAGTACGACAACTCTCCTTAGAAGATCCAGGACCCGTGCAGCGACGCCTCCAGAACAGCATTCTGTGTCGATGACGATGATGACAACGTTTTCTTCGTCTCCTTCGTGGGAAGAGAAGGCTCTAGAAGACGCCCACCCCCGATGTGTGAGATCTCCATTGCTGGCTCACCCGTGCAAGCACTAATTGATACTGGGGCATCAGTAAATGTGATGGACAGCACGCAATATGAGCTACTATCTCCGTGCCCACCGCTGTCTCCTTCAAACGCCAAGATATACACTTATGACAGCGACGACCCACTTCCCCTGAAACAACTGAAGAGGCATAGACGCTCATAAATTGAGGATTCCCAAGACTTGGAACCTCATTAACAAACCCTGAAGATTGGGGCTTGCCTTTAAACCTTAACCAGCGCTTCTACAGAACTTCAACCCAACCTCAGTTTGAAGTACAGTGAACCCATTAAGAATCACGTTGGCTCGCGCAACCCCGCCAAGAGGGCCCTCTGAACTGAAGCCAATACCCTCCCGGGTCTCCAACTCGGTGTTATTAATAATTATGTTCAGGCAATATCAATTTCTTGTCCTGATGATGATCCCGTTATATCTGAGCTAGGGATCGAAACGTCGACCTTAAAGTAATTCATACATGTACCTACATAATACTATTGTGTGTATGAATGACTTCAGGATACACTGCTAAATGTATACTAAATGCCAGTGACCTGTCAGCTCACTTTGTTTGCCTGATAACTTTCCCCACTTACCTTTACCCTCTTGCCCTCCCCTTTCTTGGATGGCACAGGACTGTGCCCCAATTTAACCCTTACTGTTTGGGTTAATTGCCGTAACTTTGACATTATAAAACAATCGAATTAATAAATATTCCTTGGCCGGCTGGTCATGGAATTTTAAGACTATATAGAGTTCCATTGTGATCTATATATATCAAGTTTTCTTTATTCTCGTTTGCTCAGGACCTTTTGTTGTTTTGATAAATACTTGCTACCCATGGTCCCGAGTGATTAAATGGGTTCCCCCTTGTCCTCTTTAATGCTCCTAAACCGAAGCAGCCAGGCGCTATACGCCTGTGTGTGGACATGCGTCTTCCGAACAGAGCAGTAAAAAGGGAGAGGCATCTAACACCAACTATGGACGACATCGTGGCAGACCTCAACGGCGCTCGCTGGTTCTCCAAACTGGACCTCAACGCCGGATATCACCAGCTTGAGCTTCACCCGGACAGTCGCAACATCACGACATTCTCCACCCATGTCGGACTCCGGAGGTACAAGCGGCTGAGTTTTGGGGTGTCATCGGCGGCTGAAGTTTTCCAAAACGCCATCAGGGAGACCCTCTCAGGTTTGACAGGAGTCATAAACTTGAGTGATGACATCCTTGTATTCTCAAAAACCTTGGAAGAGCACCACGTCCACCTCCGAGCCACGCTGCAACGCCTTGCCGATCACAGCCTCACTCTCCATAGAGAAAAGTGTTCCTTTTACAAGGAATCAGTGGACTTCTTCGGGTATATCTTCTCCAGGGAGGGGCTTCAGGTCGATCCGAAGAAAGCGGACGCTATCCGGGCAGCTCCCAAACCGACGTCAGCCACTGAGGTCAGAAGCTTCCTGGGGATGGCCACGTACTGTGGCCGTTTCATCCCTGGATTGGCATCCCTCTCCGAGCCATTACGCACCCTCACCAAATCGGGCCAACCATGGGCGTGGACTGCCAAGGAAGACGAAGCCTTCGCGGCAATCAAAACTGCGCTAATCGACGACAAAGTCATGGCATACTTCAGGCCACACCGGCGCACGGAAGTCGTTGTGGACGCGAGTCCCGTTGGGTTGGGGGCCGTCCTCATGCAGGAGACAGAAGCCCATGAATGGGTGCCGACAGCCTACGCTAGCCGAGCACTGACCGCGACGGAGATGCGGTATGCCCAAATTGAACGTGAAGCACTGGCCATAAAATGGGCGTGCCAGCATTTTCACCTCTACCTGTTTGGACATGAGTTCAAAGTAGTGACTGACCACAAGCCCCTTGTGCCTCTGTTTGCAGGAACCGCCAGGCTCGCTCCACCCAGGATTGAGAGATGGGCTGTGCAACTCCAAACATACCGTTTCGAGGTCATCTATCGGCCTGGAGCCGACAATCCTGCGGACTTCCTATCCAGACACCCCGGATCCTCAGATGCACTCCAAACTACAAGCGATGAAGACGACGTCGAGGAATATGTCCGAATGATCTCTCAAGACGCTTGCCCAGTGGCCCTGACGCTGGAAGACATCGGGAAGGCCACGGATGAAGACGAGTGCCTCATCAAAGTAAAAGCAACGCTGGCAAAAAGAAACTGGAAAAATTTTCTGGATGGAGTCAGCGCCCTCACACACCAGGAACAGCTGGCAAGACAACAACTGTGGAGGGCTCAGAGCGAGCTGAGCATCGGACCCCATGGTGTGATCCTCCGAGGGACAGCGATCGTGGTACCTGCAAGGCTACAGAGGGAAGTCGTGCGCCTCGCGCACCAAGGCCACCAAGGGGTGTCCAAGACAAAAGGACGCCTGCGCAACAAGGTGTGGTTCGCCGGCATGGACGCAGCGGTAGAAAAAGAGGTAGGCAATTGCCACTCGTGCACCATCACAGGCCGGGAACCTGCTCCCCACCCGGTGGTCACCGAAGATCCCTGTAAAGAGCCATGGTCAAAAATAAGTATGGACTTTGGATCGTTCCCGGACGGACGGCACACCTTTGTCTTGATTGACTCATATTCCCGTTTTCCTATAGTGGAAATTGTACCCTCCACAGCGTTCCACCATGTCAAGAAGGCCCTGGAGAGAGTGTTCGCCATGGTAGGCCTGCCAGAAGAAGTGAGGTCGGACAACGGCCCTCCTTTTCAGGGGAAAGACTTCCAAGCATACCTCGCCGCCCGGGGCATCCGCCACAGAAAAATCACTCCACAATGGCCCCAAGCAAACGGGGAAGTCGAGAGATTTATGCGGACCTTGAACCGCGCGCTACAAATCGGCGTGGAAAGAAGGGAGGACGCCGAAGAGTGCCTGTCACAGTTCCTCAGCGCATATCGACAGACACCCCACTCGACTACCCGCTGCGCTCCGGCACACCTGATCTTCAAGAAGGTACCCAGAGACTGCGTGCCTGCAACACCTGCCTGGTGCCCCCCAGAAATAAACCATGAAGCCACCCAAGTACGACGAAGGCGCACAAACGACAAAGCCAGTCAGGCCAGGAAAGCCCAAGCCAGGTCATTAGTAGTTGGTGACAAAGTGGTCCTCAAGAACAGGCACCGAAATTCAAAATACGACCCAGCCTTTGAACCGGAAGTGTGGGAGATCGTGAATGTGCACGGGACTATGGTGTCCGCATCCCGAGGTACCCGAGCTGTGACTCGCAACGTGTCGTGGTTTAAGCGGGTATCTCGCGAAGGTGGACACGCTGGCTCTGCATCTGAGGAGACGGAAGACGGAGACCAGGAGTCAGCACGCATGGAGTCACCCACGTCCCCACGAGAAGAAGAAAGACCGATTTCACCGAGACTCGAGCCGGACGACAACATCAGCCCCGAAAACTCCTCGAGCAATGATCAACATCGCCCAGAACAACCAGCGGAGGCGGGAGGTCTGGAAAGTCGTCAAAGTCAAAGATATCACCTGCGACCCAATCCGACCCCCAACCAACGATTGAAGGACTATGCATGGAATATGAACTGATCGAAAATATATCATGGCCGGGACTATTGATCTGTGAGTTTGGAGGGATGTAGTAATGGAGCCACCCGGCCCGCATACGTACGCACACACGCACGCATACGCCTCGGGGGCGGGGTAGCCCCTGAGTATAAATAAACGGCCGGAAGACCGCTCGTGGTCTTTGGCCCTAACTGTCAGTTAGTGTTGCGTCATTTGTCCAGTTATAGTTAGGCCCCACTTCGCAGCCTAGGCATCCCTTGCCCCCGTGTCTCCGGACACCACAATTAGTATGATTTATATCAAACAATTTATTCACTTCATTGTGGTGTAGTATTCCTCATTCCTCATGTAAAGTAGCTGGAGTGTTTTTTAAAAGTAAAAGAAAAAGAAAAAAATGAAAGGGGAACCCAATGACCATGAAACCCAACACAAAACCACAACTTGAACTCAATCTGTCTTCTCTTCAGTCTTCCTTAACTACTAACTAGGTGCGTTTGCACTCCTCATTTCATGTGCAATCCACATAAGAGATTGTCCTTAAAAGGCACCACATTAGTGGCCAATCTTGCCCTGATTTTTTTATATAAATATGTACTCAAGTAATTTTTTAGCCTTTGGAATTTAGACGACTCCTCGATAAAGTGTTGTCTATCGACGTCTTTCTGTCCCACTTTATTTCAGACCTCTTCAGGACTTGGGAAGATCGAAGTACCTTGACAACCAGCATACTGTGACTTAGACAGGTACAAGTACTGAATAAAAAACCTCGACCCCAGAGTCACTGCTGTGGGTGGTGTACACCCGCTGTAAATGTATCCTGCACAAAGGTATGTGAGGGGTGTGCAGGGCTGCGGAGGAGTCATCCTTCAGCTTGGTACTTTTGCTGCCGACATACATGTGGTACAAAGTCTCACTGCTGCATAAATCAGCACACTTCTTTGCTCCTCAGCTACTCATGCCAACACAAATAACACAAGTTTAGCAAGCCAAGGTGAGAACTTAAGCTCAAGTATGAATGTATTCTAGATTAAACTTCTGAGTGTCCCCCTTCTAACGCCCTCATTACTAGAGGAGACATTTCACCAAGTGTGATAACTTCAGGTGGAATTCCGCTACTTGCAATTCCTTGTGGCCTTGTTTGTCCTGGTCTGAAAATCCAGAGTCTGCCAACTCCAGATGACAAATTTTCAGGCCCAGAGACACCAGATTCTGATCCAGTTCCACTGGGTATTGATGCGCACCCAGTGAAAGACTCCTGGGGCAGAGGCTGAGGGCAGGAACACAGCCCAGCCTACCTGACTACTGCCATTATACACAATGGGGTATTCCTGAATGGTCCCTGGACTTGGGTATCGGTTACTGTAAAGAAACAATGGTCCTGGACCAATTATTCAAGGAAGAGTTAGATTTATTTATTTTTATTTATTTATTTTTGCAATTTGTTTTGCGCGCAAATACCCGGAGGTGTCTCGGCGCTGTAGCGATCAGAAACTGCACAAACTAAAGCATCTATTGTGTAAACAACCAGGTTTTAAGTTGTTTCCAAAAACTAAGTAGCGTGGGGCAGATCTTAATACACAGAGGGAGTGAGTTACACAGTCTGGCAGTAGCCACTATGAATCGTCTGTCACCCCAGTTGACCTTTCTTGTGGGCGGGACATTCAAAAGATGGGCTGAAGATGAACGGAGAGTTCTTGGTGCCTCTGGAGGTTTAAATGATGATGTGAGGAACTGAGGTCCCATAGTGTTAATAGCTTTATAAGCTATACATAGGGCCTTAAACTTTGTGCGACTTCTCACTGGAAGCCAGTGCAGATTGTGAATAAATTGGGAGAAGGAGTGATGTTTTAGAATATTGAGCAGTACCCTGGCCGCAGCGTTCTGCACCAACTGCAGCTTATTAAGCACTTTGGCCTGAGCATTAAGGAGAAGGGCATTACAATAATCAGTTCGTGAAAATACCAGGTAGGTGATAAGGGTTTTTGCCGCCGAAATGGGTATGTAGGGTAGAATTTTTTTAATTTTCCTCAAAGTGAAAAAGGATGAGGAAACAACGTTATTTACATGATGGTTAAAAAGAAGCCGATCATCAAAGATGACTCCAAGGTTTCTTACTTTTTTGACAGGTATAGGCAGGGGACCTAGTTCACTTGGCCACCACTGAGGGGACCAGCAGGGTTCTAACTAGCCAAACAACATAATCTCGGTCTTGCTGGAATTCAGTTTGAGACAGTTGGCCGCCATCCATGAGCTGATGGACAACATTGCTTCCCGGAAGTTGGCGGCCACCCTGTCTCCATCCCGGTGTATAGAAAGGACTAACTGGGTATCATCAGCATAGGTGGTAAGGCTGATGTCATGTTCCTTTATCACCCTCGCCAAGTCCGACACATAGATGTTAAAAAGAGTCGGACTTAGCGAGGAGCCCTGTGGAACACCGCAGGGAAGGGAAAGAGGAGATGAATAAAAAGAACCCAGTTTAACAATTTGAGACCGGTTATGTAGAAAGGATGCAATCAAGGCCTTGGCTTTGTATTTCACCCCTATGACTGCCTCTCCTCCCTTGTCTAGTGTGTACCTAATTTCATCTGCAGCTTTGATAAGCGCTGTTTCAGTTCCATGTGCACTCCTAAAGCCGAATTGGGTGTCATCCAATAGGTTATGAGTATCAACAAAATCGGAGAGTTGTTGATTCATAAGGCTTTCAAAAATTTTGGATGGAAAAGGTAAACATGCAATTGGTCTGAAACTAGCAGGGTCTGTAGGATCAAGGGAGTTTTTTTTTAAAAGGGGTCTGATGATCGCTTTTTTCCATACCGACGGGTAGGTACCATCCTGAAACATATTATTGCAAATGGTGGCTATTGCAGGTGAGATAGCCTCAGGAATGAGGTTGAGAATAGAAGGAGGACAAGGGTCTAATGGTGAGCCTGATTTAATAGTGGTAACAAGATGTGAAATTTGTTCAAGTGTGACTGAATGAAAAAAAGAAAAAGACGGAGAATTAGGAAAATAATTGGGGACTGGGGATTTAGCTGGAGACATAGCTTGAGGAGAGAAAGCAGAGAATATGGAGGTTACTTTGTCAGTAAAGTAGTCCGCCAGCGAATTGCACAGCTGTTGGGAAGTTTTCTCTGGTGGAATAGGAGGATTAGTCAGGTGGTTGACTACATAAAAGAGCTTTTTGATGGAATTTTCTGCTGACTCAATCTGGGTGACATAATAGCTACTTTTTTCTGTGACTAGCTGCTGCTTATATTTATAGAGAGCACTTTTGTATATGAGTTTATCTGTGAGGTTATAATGTCTACGCCAGTGTCTCTCTAAGTTCCTACAAAATTGTCTCTGTAAGCGCAGGTTTTCAGAAAACCAGGGGGCTGAGGGCGAAGTACGATTTCGAAACATAACTTTTGATGGTGCAAAAACATCTAGAGCATTATTAAGTTGTGAAAGATAGTTATTAGAAGCTATATCTGGGTCTGTTTCGGTTGTATCTAATGATGAGGCCAGAGTGGCTGATAAATGAGGGATATTGATGTTTTTCCAGTTCCTGGACGTAACTGGAAACGCAGATTTCGTTGGAGGAGCTGTGGGATTGTTGAGCCTAATGGCAAAAAATACCGCTGAATGATCTGTCCAGGTGAGAGGCAATTGTGAGGAGTAGGAAATATCTAGATTGTTTGTAAATATCCCATCCAGGGTGTGCCCTGCGATATGAGTAGGTGCCGAGACAAGTTGGTTAAGTCCTGCAGCTGTCATATCTTCGAGGAGTGATACAGTGTCGTTATCAGTATCAGCCTCTAAATGAACATTAAAATCCCCAAGAATGGTAAAATGAGGAGTTCCTGCTACACTTTCTAGAAGGTTATTAATGTTAGCAAGGAATTTGGTGCGTGGTCCTGGGGGACGATATACCAGATTCCCTGAGAATGATTGATTGGCAGTAAGAGTAATCGTAAAAGAGAGTGCCTCACAACTCATATTAAGAAGAGGGGTTGTATTAATGCTAAGATGATCTCTACAGATAATAGCCAGACCACCTCCTCTTTTTATCGGTCTGTCTAATCGATTTACACAGAAACCAGGTGGCAGGGCAGCTGTAAAATCCGGATCAGCCACTGCGTCTCCCCATGTTTCTGTGATAAAAAGTAGATCAATGGAGTGTGCAGTAATAAGTTCAAGGATATCTAATTTGTGTTTTGGAAGAGAACGAGCATTTATAAGTGCCGCCTGCAGTGAGCTATGACGATCTTTATTAGGTGGGAGACGTGTACAAAATTTACAAATTAAAGGGCCACAGAATGACTCTGAAAGAATGAAATGGGGTGGGATGTGTGAACAGTGCATGGAAGGTCTGAGGGCCAGTAGTTGCATACCGCTATATGTCAGGTATTGAACGGGTTGCTCCAGGGGACTGGCCCGCGGCTCGGTCTCGGCGTGGACGGGCGCAGACGGGCATGACTCTGGCGCGACTCCGGCGCACTGACGGCTCGCCCGCTGCACACGTCCGCTGCGCTTGACTGAGTGCATCGTCTTATGTAGCGGTGGGGAATGCGGAAAGCTAGAGAGCTGACCTTGCTGGGGGTGGCACACCGGAAGTGGAGGGGTGAACCTTCCGGTTCTGGTGCTCGTTCCCTCCACACAACCAAACTTAATGACTACTGCAGCGTAACAGTTGGATATAAAATGCACCTTCCAAGAAGGCCTCAGGCCCCCAGAAGGACAGCTCCAGAACAATTGGCCTGGGGCTGAGTGAATTCTCCTCCCTCCGCCCAGAAGAGGGAATGGAGGAACACACAACACTCCACCTGGAGTGCCGCTAATCTGCCCTGACGTCTCCTCCCAGACTCACACTGGCTCTCCCACTGACATTTCAGGCCTGCACTGAACAGGTGGAAAATGTTAGGGAATTTGCCCTCATAATCGAGGAAAATCATATAATACACCCCAATTTTCAGGGTCTGTGTGGTTATTCCCAGTTCTGGGTAGCTGACTAGACGGAATTTGGTGTGGTTATATCTTCCAGAATTAGAGAATCTGGCTCCCTGTATCCACACCACAAATTCTATGAAACTCATAACGAGGATCCAAGTGAGAACATGGAGCCTAGAAATCTAAGACATGTTATGCTTAGTTGAAGGCTTTTGTATAGCACACAGTGGGGCAATAGCAGGGTCTCATGCCATTGTCCATTGTCTTCAAGTGCCTCTGTCTGCTATTCGGGGTTTCCATCTCAGACTGATGTCTGAGCCATCATATGAAGAATTTCTCTGGAGGTTGTGTTCTAGTCCATCTTTGGTTGAGTGGCTGTCTCATGGTCAATGAGATGTGAGTGTGGGTTAGGCATCTCAGAAGTCGGCCAGAGGGCATTTATCAATGACATATGCATAATTTATGAAGGCGGCATGTCTTTTTTTGGCGTTTAGAAGTAGCCTAAGCCAGATGTTGGGTAAACAGTGTTCATTGGTGGTAAGTGGTGTTTGTATTTACACAATAGCCAACTATTGGACGCAGAGGCACTGTGTTAGATGTATAAAGGATGTTGTGCCTAAAGTGTCCTGTTATATGTGTGATCGATCACTATGGTGTTTGGATTTCTCCAATAGGGTTTACCTACAGGCACAAAGATGGCTATAATGACAATGTAGGGCTATGTTTGCCTGCATCAAAAAAGCATAATCTGGAAGGTCAGGCAAATTTATACACACGATGACATGAACAGAAACCCAAGCAGCCTTTTCAATGATGGATTTTGCCTCCTGCTTAATATTTACTCCAGAAGAGTGGAACTGGAACAGCTATCACAGGTGGAAGCATGAGCGGAACAAATGCTACCTTTAAAGGTACACTTTTCACCTTCTCCTGTCATGCCCAGACCCCAACTCAAGTTGTTGAAAGCTTCCAAAAGCAGACAATCTCCCGGGAGGTGAGCCATAGTGAGGCAAATTTTAAAAAAACGTTAGACTCACGCGCTGCATATTCAAGGGTAAGACATAAAATGGTTGTAAAACAACTGCCCTGACAGAACAAGACTGATCCATAAAGCCTCATATCCACCATACTGCACTCCCCCTCATGCAAATCCAAACCTTTAAGTTAGATCCCAGAGGCCTTTGCGATTGTTCATGTAAAAGGGATGGGCTCGTCCTCCCCCTTAACCTTCCTTCCTCGCATTTTTTAATTCAAGTATATCATGGAATGATATTTCTAGAAAAGTGAACCCATGGTCTTAGCAAAGAACATACAATGTTGTGGCAAATGTTACTTATCTAGTGGCCATCAGTATGTTCTCAATACCACCACAGTATGGGTTTAGATTAGAACAAGGGCCATATGTATCAAGGCAAAATGGGTTCGCAAACGCCGAAATTCAAAGAATTCCGGCATTTGCGAACCCATTTTCGCTAAATGGTATGTATGAAACATTTTTGTTGCAAAATAAGGAATCGCTAAATTTGCCATTTCTCATTTTGCGATTGCATTTAAGGAATTGCAAATTTTGCGATTCCTTAAAAGCAATGTATCAAGGAAAAAAACATTCCAAATGCCATTAAGGAATCGCAAATTACCACCAAATTCTAGTTGGTGGTAAGTTGCGAATTCTTTTAAAAAAGCATTTTTAAAAAAAATCAAAAGGTGCCATGTGACGCTCATACATGCCCTTAGGGCATGTATGTGCGCCATATGCGCACACATGTCATTTTCAGGGATGCAGCAGGGTGTTCTTGAGAGACCCCTGCACCCTTGAAAATATTCACAATTTGCGATTAACAAATTGCGATTCGCAATTTCCCCTTCATTCCTATGGGCCTCCTGGCCCATAGAAATTAATGGGAAATTATTCCTTAATTGCGATTAGCAATTTGCTAATCGCAATTATGGAATTTTAAGGAATCGCTAAAAAGAAGCGATTTTCTACATACATACCATTTTGCGATATCTAAATAGAGATTCCTTAAAAATCGCTATTTAGGAATCGCAAAACGGAATGTTGATAGATATGGCCCCAAGTCTCTTTTCAGCTTTATCATAAGAGTTCTCTATAGGAATTCACCTGTCTGCTTTGGGAGAGTACAACATCAACATTGAAGATCATGGCACAAATGCCCCGTGGGTATGTGTCTCTCATCATGAAAGGAACAATTCCAAGAATGAGCTAACACAAGAGAAGCCAGGAGTTGAGCACAGCAAAAGTGAGGTGCTCAATGTAGAGGTCAGCCAACATATGTGGAGCAGCCAGGGGCTTGATATCCTGCCAGCCTAATTAAATACAGCAGGCATGTGTGGAAAGAGTACTATCAGTGCAGCAATACAAGGATAGAATCTTTTCTTCAACAGCTGGGAGGGACAGTGAAACACCATGACTTTGTGGTCGAATTGACAGATGAACCCTGGCAGCTTGACCAAGGGAGTAGTCATGAAAATAATATATCCCACACTTTTAGCCATATTACACTAAATGACCAAACAACGTGAGCAGCCCTCGCCCTTCCAAAACAGAGAGAACTGTTCTCCCTTATGCAACTTCGTTCAAAATGATGCAAAAACCTAAAGAAATGCATTTTATAGTATTATTTTAAAGGAATTTGGCCCAAAACGACTTTACCTATTTTGGCTTCTTAAAGAGATTAGGGTACTGGTTGAGCAGGCTGAAACCCTACTCAAGCCGCAACCACAATCCTTGTCAGGGTGAAGTCAAAAGCAAACCCCAAATTAACCTGGGCTCAACCCTCTGGTAGCTTGGAATAGAGCAGTCAGGCTTAACTTAGAGGCAATGACAAAAAGTATTTATGCAGCACTTAAAACATTAATAAAGTGTAAACACAACACCAATTTAGAAAAATAGAATACATTTTACTAAATAAACAAAGACCAAAGCAAGAAAAATCCAATCAGAAGAACCGGAGATATGCAAATTTAAAAGATTTCAGTGCAATAGCACCCAAAAAGCTCAAAGCACCAGCTATGGTTATCTGGTCGCACTGGACAGGGACAAAGTCACAATTGCAGGCTGCCCGCAATGGAGCACGAGCCCGCAGAACAAGAGTATGGCTCACTGACATAATATTGATGCATACAATAACAAAACACTAAAATATCGGAAACTGAACATCAAAAACACAAATATTGCTGTTACAAATATTGATTTTTACCTATATCACAAACAGAATATTGGAAAGAAAAATAGCACTTCATACAACATCGACTATCATACACCCTAGTAAATTATATAGTTAAAATATTAACAATACATCTCCAAAATAATTGACATTAACTTATACATTTAAACCTAAACAAAATCTATAAATATATATTGCAAAACCCGCAATATGTATAGTACACTTCAAAAATAAATCCAGGGCACTCCTCACAATGTGAAATTCTTTAACACCTCAATGTCAATGTCAAGGACAACGCTTTTCGGCTTTAAAGCCTTTCTCAAGTAAAGTGCCTATTTTCTTAAGAAAATATGTACCACCACCAATCACCATTTTTTAAAAGCCATAGTGAACAGACTATGTTTAACATAATAGGCTCAAAGATGACATTGCATTAAATTAAATAAACATCCCATACTACAAGCATGGCTGGCCTGATTGACTGTCTCTCACTCTCGGGTCCAAAAGGACTGATATCAGCCACTTGACTGGGAGTCGTAATTAGTTCAGATGCAGCAAGTTAAAATGTGCCGAAGTCTCATGGGTTTCGTCCTCTAGCCCTTGTTTTCTGTAAAGCGCTCTGATATCTGCAAAGATCTTGTTCGCGCTATATCAAACTTTGAAAATAAAAAAATAAAATAAACGCAACTACAGGTTTGCAAGTCTAAGTTCTGCCACGTCAACAAAACTTGTTCTGAAGTCAAAGGTAGTACATCCAATCTTCATGTACATAGGCTACTTTAAGTTACAGCCATATACACGGTGCTGCCATTCCATTAGAATGGCCTCTCAGCGGAGTCAAATTTGTGTACTTCCATATATTAATTTGTCAAAATAGTTGTATAGTACATATGTCATAAATGTAATGTGATAGTACTGCATTGTCCCCTAGTTTTGCTTTTGGACTGAGTGAGTCACAATACGATAATATGTTGCGCCCTCCTACAGTTTCATGTCATGCCATGTTCTGTTTGTTAGAGGCAGTTGTATAGTATTTATTCTGATCTTGTTATGGCCTTGTAGAGCTAACGGCAGTCTGAGTGCTCTCCAAAGATGTCTGGTTGATCCTGCTGCACCTCCAGGTTCACTGGAGGTAGAAAAAAGTTCAATGATTTCTCCCTCAGTATGAAATTATGACATAGAAGTAGGACATTTTGTTAGCACATAGTTGTGGGGTGAGAGTAGCAAACAGCAAGGATTTTGCCATTGCTGTTTCGATGAAGATTGTGAGTAAGTCTTCGGGACACTTGCTGTGTTGGCTGTGTGGGAATGAAAGTGTGCCTTGTTGGCCTTGTGGAAGCAACCCTATCGCTCTAATATACATTTTGATTCAATGCCAATGATGATTTGATCCACTGTGTCTACAAGGCCTTAGGAGGCCTCCGAAGGAGCTCATTTGTGTTATAGTCAGTTCCTTATCTGTTAACAATGATGGTTCTATGAGCCTTGAGTTAGGCCATTTGGATGAGAACCAAAGGAGTTTTAAATTTTTTGTGGGCTACGATTTCTGTGGAAGTTGCTAGTGGTTGGTTATTTATGGTTTTATGATGTGCGACTGTGTCCGAGTTGTTTTTTTCCCAAGTTCCTAAAATGAAGAATAGCAAAGTCTCTGCCTATAAAGCTTACCTTTTTTATGTAAGTCTATCTGGAATTTATCTAATTAAGAGATAGCTAAAATGTGTTTTTTTGGAGTTTAGGGATCACTGAAAAAGCGACTGTGACTATGACCTAGGGTGTTTGTGGGTTTCTCAGTCATCTGAGCGTTAGGCAGTCAAGTCACCAGTTATTTCTTTTTCATAACAGCAAGAAGGGACTTTGGGCCCAAACATTCAGGTCCTCTGTGACATGGCACATTATAATAAAAGAGTAGGACACCTCTTTGAACTTGAAAAGATATGTCAGTTGAGGTTGAGGTATCCACCTGGAAAGTTAGCTGATTGAAGTTAGTTAGTTAGTTGAAGATTTGAAGAGATACATTTAGGGACAGATAATCAAAGATTTTTTATTTATGTGTTGGTTTTGAAAATTGCAAAATTAATAGCTTTTTCATTTACAATGCCAATAGTTTTAACTTTCACAACTGTGACACCTATAGCATTTGTAATGCAATATTGTTTGTTCTAGTTGATTCAATGCCCATTAGATTCCCAATGTTAGACTAATGTTCTGATTTGTTAACTTTGCCTCAAATTGTAAAGCGCTCTGATATCCTTCGGGATCAAGTTCGCGCTATATAAAACTTTATAAATAAATAAATAAATACAAATGAGAATCACGAAAACAATACAGTGCGTTGCTTGTGTTATTCACACATCCTGTTAAGCATAATTGTAACATAACATGTGGGTTCCATGGTTGAAACATATAATTGTGAGCTCGAATATGAGACAGCCTGCATACAAGTACCACAATGCATCAATGTGGTGAAGTTAGAGGAACTTGGGGCCTATAATTGGCGAAGCCCAGACAAATGCTGGGGCAACACAGTATCTAGTTGATGCAGTGTGTTGTGGACACAGTCTCTCAAGCATGGTTGACATTTGGTCCAAGGCTGGAAACCTAGACGCTCGCTTGACTACGTGACAGTCAGCCAGTGAATCCCACAATGCATCTCCATGGTGACTCACACAGCTGCCAGTTCCGGCAAATCAATGGGCGAAGCCCTCACAATTACTGTGGCCATAATGTAGCCACTGTCAAATACCGTGTGTGTGGTCTTACACATTACGTGGCGTGTAGGTGATAGTGCACATGAGTTTTCCAGCACTGAAGGCATGTGTACAGCATGTGTGCATACATGCCTGTTTGATCTTATCACAAAGTTCTCCCATTGGATAGTAAAATGAAAACATAGTGAGCAGACTCCTGCCATTCAAATCCTTCCTCACAAGGAGTGCAAAGTATTTGCCATCTGCATGTCAACTAAGTAATAGATGCCTATTTGTTTAACCGTAATGTGCCTATTGTAGGCTAATTGCATTATTATGGAAGAACATGTACTGGGGACACGTGGGCATTTCCATTTGGATAAATAGCAAACTTTTACATGCAAAGAAGGCGGCCATAAAATGGATTGATTTGCAGTGATTTGAATGGCAGGAGTCCTTTCACTATGTTCACATTTCACTACCCAATGGGAGCGCTTCATGATAAGTTCAAATGTAGTGCTCATAAAGGCATTCACTTCATGTGACAGGCATTAGGCCTTGAGACAGGAATGAAGTCCGAAATTCATATGTCTACTTGTGAGAATAAATATTGGAACATTTGACCTCGTGAGTGCCCGCGTGTTCCTTTTGGAAAAGTTCTGAGAATGTTACATGAGCCCATTCTTTTGAGCGGAGCACCCGTCCCGAGTTTGTGAACATTGGTGGACCTTGTTTAAAGATTTATTGCGCGCTTCTGAACCTCTGCAGCTGGGCAGCTGGACCACAGATTCACATTTCATTGATCACAAGTCGGTGATTATTGAATTGAGGTGATCAGGTAATTGGGAGCACCCTGTGGAGGTATGACAGTTTAAACTATAAAATGACAAATAAAATTACAATACAAAATAACAACCATAAAAGAAAAGAAAATGTATAATTAAAAAAACATCAAATTGAAAAAAAAATGAATCGTGATTTTAAAACTCCAAAAAATTAAAATATTAAAAAATTTCTACAAATTTAAGAATCTGTTGTACACAATATTTAAAATTCAAAATGTTAAACATTTTCTATTTATTTAACTTTATTAATAGTTTTGGTATATATTTTTACCTTTATGTAATTTATTTTACAAATGTACATATTTGACACAGTTAATATGTAGCTTCATTTAAATTACATGCAAATCTTTTTTAAATCTTAAAATAAAAGAAAAATCAAAATTTTTAATTATGAATTTGCATATCTTAAAATTGTTAATGTGAGATTTATTTTAAAATATACATTTTTAAAACATCTCCACAATCTTGTCCCCTAAAATCCCAATATCCTTTTACTATAAAAAATGAAAAAAACAATCATTTATATGCATAATACAACTAAAAATACAAATTTCTACAATTTGTACATCAGTATTTTTTACAACAATATTAAAAGCAACACTAAAAACGATGTTTGTTTACGTTAAATATTCCTGTTGACCATATGTTTGATATCCCGATATTCTTGACACTAATTTTTAGTATCACAATATTTGTTACTGATATTTGGTCCAAAAACCTAAGAGTACCATAAATCTTGGTTGCGAAGAAATGAGGAGTTCCTTGTTGAGGATGCGTCGCAAAGAGAGATGATGTGATGTCCGGTCAAGGAGATGCATCAGGCAGCGGTGGTTCCGTGGATATGCAAAGTGTGCAATTTTGGAAAAGGTGATGGACAGAGTTTCTGAATGATGCAGAATACTCCTACCCAGTCAAGAGATCAGGGCTTGATCCATCACCGTTTTTTAGCTCACTGCACCATCCCAGCTCAGAACCTGGCTATATGCAAATTAGTCTGTTCCTGTCCCAGTGCATGATGGGAACAGGGCAAACCAAACTACCAAGCCAGTTCTTATACTGGGAAGGAGACAAGCTTCCGGGGACCAGTTTCTGGCATTTCAGCCGTCGTCGGCCCGGCTTGCTTGAATCCTGATGGTGCAATGAGCAAGGGACTCACGTCTGAGTATACCCTCCCACACTTAGTGTGGATAAATTCAATTTTGGAAAAGGTGATGGACAGAGTTTCTGAATGATGCAGAATACTCCTACCCAGTCAAGAGATCAGGGCTTGATCCATCACCGTTTTTTAGCTCACTGCACCATCCCAGCTCAGAACCTGGCTATATGCAAATTAGTCTGTTCCTGTCCCAGTGCATGATGGGAACAGGGCAAACCAAACTACCAAGCCAATTCTTATACTGGGAAGGAGACAAGCTTCCGGGGACCGGTTTCTGGCATTTCAGCCGTCGTCGGCCCGGCTTGCTTGAATCCTGATGGTGCAATGAGCAAGGGACTCACGTCTGAGTATACCCTCCCACACTTAGTGTGGATAAATTCAATTTTGGAAAAGGTGATGGACAGAGTTTCTGAATGATGCAGAATACTCCTACCCAGTCAAGAGATCAGGGCTTGATCCATCACCGTTTTTTAGCTCACTGCACCATCCCAGCTCAGAACCTGGCTATATGCAAATTAGTCTGTTCCTGTCCCAGTGCATGATGGGAATAGGGCAAACCAAATTACCAAGCCAATTCTTATACTGGGAAGGAGACAAGCTTCCGGGGACCGGTTTCTGGCATTTCAGCCGTCGTCGGCCCGGCTTGCTTGAATCCTGATGGTGCAATGAGCAAGGGACTCACGTCTGAGTATACCCTCCCACACTTAGTGTGGATAAATTCAATTTTGGAAAAGGTGATGGACAGAGTTTCTGAATAATGCAGAATACTCCTACCCAGTCAAGAGATCAGGGCTTGATCCATCACCGTTTTTTAGCTCACTGCACCATCCCAGCTCAGAACCTGGCTATATGCAAATTAGTCTGTTCCTGTCCCAGTGCATGATGGGAACAGGGCAAACCAAACTACCAAGCCAATTCTTATACTGGGAAGGAGACAAGCTTCCGGGGACCGGTTTCTGGCATTTCAGCCGTCGTCGGCCCGGCTTGCTTGAATCCTGATGGTGCAATGAGCAAGGGACTCACGTCTGAGTATACCCTCCCACACTTAGTGTGGATAAATTCAATTTTGGAAAAGGTGATGGACAGAGTTTCTGAATGATGCAGAATACTCCTACCCAGTCAAGAGATCAGGGCTTGATCCATCACCGTTTTTTAGCTCACTGCACCATCCCAGCTCAGAACCTGGCTATATGCAAATTAGTCTGTTCCTGTCCCAGTGCATGATGGGAACAGGGCAAACCAAACTACCAAGCCAATTCTTATATTGGGAAGGAGACAAGCTTCCGGGGACCGGTTTCTGGCATTTCAGCCGTCGTCAGCCCGGCTTGCTTGAATCCTGATGGTGCAATGAGCAAGGGACTCACGTCTGAGTATACCCTCCCACACTTAGTGTGGATAAATTCAATTTTGGAAAAGGTGATGGACAGAGTTTCTGAATGATGCAGAATACTCCTACCCAGGCAAGAGATCGGGGCTTGATCCATCACCGTGTTTTAGCTCACTGCACCATCCCAGCTCAGAACCTGGCTATATGCAAATTAGTCTGTTCCTGTCCCAGTGCATGATGGGAACAGGGCAAACCAAACTACCAAGCCAATTCTAAGTGTGGGAGGGTATACTCAGACGTGAGTCCCTAGCTCATTGCACCATCAGGATTCAAGCAAGCCGGGCCGATGACGGCTGAAATGCCAGAAACCGGTCCCCGGTAGCTTGTCTCCTTTCTGGTGAAGAATTGGCTTGGTAGTTTGGTCTGCCCTGTTCCCATCATGCACTGGGACAGGAACAGACTAATTTGCATGTAGCCAGGTTCTGAGCTGGGATGGTGCAGTGAGCTAAAAAACGGTGATGGATCAAGCCCTGATCTCTTGACTGGGTAGGAGTATTTTGCATCATTCAGAAACTCTGTCCATCACCTTTTCCAAAATTGATTTTATCCACACTAAGTGTGGGAGGGTATACTCAGACGTGAGTCCCTAGCTCATTGCTCCATCAGGATTCAAGCAAGCCGGGCCGATGACGGCTGAAATGCCAGAAACCGGTCCCCGGTAGCTTGTCTCCTTTCTAGTGAAGAATTGGCTTGGCAGTTTGGTCTGCCCTGTTCCCATCATGCACTGGGACAGGAACAGACTAATTTGCATGTAGCCAGGTTCTGAGCTGGGATGGTGCAGTGAGCTAAAAAACGGTGATGGATCAAGCCCTGATCTCTTGACTGGGTAGGAGTATTCTGCATCATTCAGAAACTCTGTCCATCACCTTTTCCAAAATTTATGCAAAGTGTGCAGCCATATCCTTGTGTGAAGGTGCTTCATGCAGCGGCTGTACCAATATGCTGTGTTGGGGGAGGTGATGTTCTTTCGTGGAGATGCATCTTCTCCGATGGGCAGTGCGAAATCCTTGCATCAGGGAAGTTAATGTGAAAACCCTTGTGTCACAGCAGAGGCAATTTGTCAGTTCCGAGACTGATGCGTGTAGAAGCAAAGGTAATGCACCAGTTCTGTGGGAGATGAGCCACACCGTGGAGGAGTTGCGTCTCTTTTGCTGGGTCTCCAGAGGGGCTGGCAGAGCACCTCTACTACTTCATCTTTACACTGCAAGCCCCACGGTCAATTCCAACTTCCACTCTATTGGCTGGAGAGTACTTTTATTAGAAAGGCCCTCCCTCGCAAGACCTGTGCGACTCGTTGGCCACCTTCTTCCACCGCAAGATTGCCAACTTCCACGACAGCTTCAACGCCACAACCAACCCGACAACCACAGAGACCCTCACTCCCTCGACCACCACCAGCACCAACCGCCTGCTCTCCTGGACCAACATCAATGATGATGAAACCTGCAAGATCATGAACACCATCCACTCCGGATCACCATGAGACCCATGCCCACATCACATCTTCACCAAAGCCAGCACAACCATTGCACCCCATCTCCGGACAATAATCAACATCTCCTTCTAGACAGCAACCTTCCCGGATAGCTGGAAGCATGCCAAGATCAACGCCTTACTCAAGAAGCCCAAGGCGGACCCCAAGGACCTCAAGAACCTCCGACCCATCTCCCTGCTCCCGTTCCTGGGGAAGGTCATCGAGAAAACCGTCAACAAACAACTGACCCGCTACCTCAAGGAGAACAGCATCCCGGACCTGTCCCAGTCTGGGTTTCACAGCAACCACAGCAACAAAACCGTCCTCATCACCGCCACCGATGACATCAGGACCCTGATGGACAACGGAGAAACAGCGGCCCTCATCCTCCTGGACTTGTCAGCCGCCTTCGACACGGGCTGCCACCGCACCCTATGAACATGCCTCCATGACACCGGGATCCAAGAGAAGGCCCTTGACTGGACCACCCCCTTCCTCTCTGACAGAACACAGAGCGTCTGCCTCCCCCTTCCTCTCCGAGGCCACCAAGATCATCTGCGGCATACCCCGGGGCTCATCCTTCAGCCAAAGGCTGTTCAACATCTACATGGCAATCCCCGTCCACTTCGCCCGACAGCACGAGCTCAACATTATCTCCTTCGCCGATGACACCCAGCTGATCCCCTCACTCACCAAAGACCCCCACATCGCCAAAACCTACCTACACAAAGGAATGAAGGCCGCCCCGAATGGATGAGGAACACCTGTTTGAAACTGACAAGGCATAGGTTCTCATCCTCGGATCAGCCTCTTCAGCTTGAGGTGACTCCTGGTGGCCGACCGCACTGGGAACAGCTCCAACACCCACGAACCACGCACGCAACCTTGGGGTCATCCTCGACTCCACCCTCTCCATGAATAAGCAGGTCAATGCCTTCTCCTCCTCCTGCTTCAACACCCTCCGCATGCTCTGCAAGATCTACAAGTGGATCCTCACCGCAACGAGAAGAACGGTCAACCAAGCCCTCGTCAGCAGCAGGTTGGACTATGGAAACGCACTCTACGCAGGAGCCTCGGCCAAACTCCTGAGATGGCTACAACACATCCAGAACGCCTCCGCACCCCTGATCCTCGACATCCCCCACCTCAGCCACATCAAACCCCACCTGAGAGACCTGCACTGGCTCTCCGTCAACAAGAGGGTAACCTTCAAACTCCTCACCCACGCACACAAAGCACTCCACAACACCGGACCAGCGTACCTCAACAGACGACTCAGCTTCTACACCCCCACCCGCCAGCTCCGCTCCGCCGACTTCGCCCTTCCCACAGTCCCCGCATCCAAAGATCAACCTCCGGAGGTAGATCTTTCTCCCACATTGCCGCCAAGACCTGGAACACCCTCCCCACCTACCTTCGGCAGACCCAAGACCTGCTGACCTTCAGAAGACTCCTCAAGACCTGGCTCTTAGAGCAGTAGCAGCACCGCCCACCCCCAATGCCTTGAGACCCTCACGGGTAAGTAGTGTGCTTTACAAATACTATGACTGATTGATTGATTGAAAATGTGTACAAATGTATGTATTAAGAAACAAGTACAGACCTAGCCTTGCTACAATAGCAGAGTGAAAAACAGTTCAAATAGGGTTAACATTAGAAGGGAGAAAATAAATGCATGTTTTTATAGACTAGAGAAATACATTTAGGCAGAAACCATAGCCGTGAAAGCCACAGACCAGCTTTGTAGGGAACACATGTTTAATAAAATATGTTGATAAGAGTAGACTAGACGTGCAAGGCGGCCTGGATGTTAGGCTTAACATAAGCCCAGACATGTAGGAGTGGTATCTCACACTTCATACCCAGGCAAGCCAATGACGCCAAGCTAGTTTCAGACCCCAGGTGCAGACTTTCATAATCACATGATTAGCTATTTTTGTAGAATAGTATTGCCTTTGTTAACAAAGACTTCTGCTGGAAGTTTCCATCAATAATTTTTATGTATGTGACGTATTAACCTTTGAACTGAAACAGTATACATTTCACTATGTGCTCATGTGTCACAGGAAGCTTGAAGTCACAGCTGAGCAGCGGTGTCAGTGCTCCCCCCCCATCGAGAAAATAAAATCTGTGCTTTGCTGCTAAAATCAATGTTGTATTTTTTTCCTTTCATCCCAAGAACACTACCCTCTCATCAGAAGCATATAAACACAAACGCATGGCACAAAATGTTGAAAGTTTCGAGCAAGTACAAATAATTACCTTCTCTTTGGAAGCAGAATGAAGGTGAATTGAAAAGAAAAGCCAAAGGAAAAGCCCATAAGAGTGTTCAGTCTCAGGATACATAGGGTACATAATTATGTCTACACACTGGGAATATCTAGTTGAGCAACTAAGAGTCAGATAGTCATCAGCTAATACACTTCATGTATCATTCCTCCACAGATCACGAACAGCCAGGGTTCTGAGGAGAATCCAAAAAATTAGTGGTTTGAAACGTGCCGACCGAAACCCTTGGCGAGTACCTTCCAAGATTATCGTCTGTTCTGGTGGCAATTACTATGAACTGAAATCCCACTACGATTAAATAACTTTTAATCCCCCCAAGTGACATTATCAACAAGTAGTTTACAGCACAGAGAACAATAGTGATTGCAACCTCTGATTTCGAAAATATCAGTTGAGTGGTTTTAAGAGTATTAATAAGGTTTATGTGGAAATTGTTTGTTGGAAATACAAGCACCATTCAGTTGATGTTTTGGTTATTGATGCACCACTCACAGTTTATTATATTTTATGTAATTACAGTTGTAGCGCTATATAGCTTTGTACAGTCTGTGGGGTATATTTGTGTGTTTGAAAAAAGTCCAAGAGTGGCCCTTTTATGATATGCCTAAAATTCATAACATGTTCTGAAATATCAATGAAAGAATTGTGAAAAAATACATGGGCCCGGTAAAGTGACTTACTTGACCTAGTTATTCCAAAGATGATGGCTTAACTAACACAACTGGACTCTGGTTGTGTAAAAAACTTTCTAAAAACTGCATTTTCAAAATTCTAATTTACAATCTGACTTTACTATAAAAGAGGATTTTTCATCACAATTCTAATGACACCGAATATGAACCATTTGCCTGTTCCTATTTAGAAGCTATCCTTATTAAATGGAATTAGGTAACCATAATATTATCCTATGGGAGAGGTAGACCTTGCAATATTGAAAATCGGATTTATGAGTTTTTCAATGTCAGGACATGTAAAACTTAACAGGACATGTCCTTCTTTTTAAATATGTTGCATCCTGCCCTGTGGACAGTTAAGGGCCTACCCTAGGGTGATTCAAATGGAGTAAAAAGGATGGTCTAGGCCTGTGAAAACGTGGATTTTACCAGGTCGATATAACAGTTTAAAATGGAAGAAACAGGCTTGAATGGCAGGCCTCAGACAAGTTTGCAGGGCTACGATTGCAAGGCTACGCAAGTACAGTAGGCCCACTAGTAGCATCAAATTGACAGTCTCTGGGTGCATGTAGTACCACTTTACTAGGGACGTCTAAATAAATTAAATATGCCCATTGGGGATAAGCCAATGCTACCATGTTTTAAGGAGTGAGCACACAGACTTTAGCACCAGTTAGCAGTGGTAAAGTGTACAACAGAATCCTAAGGCCAACCAAAACGAAAAATCAGAAAAATATGGAAAGGTAAGGCAAAAGGTTTGGTCGAAAACCACCCTAAGACTGACAGGTCTAACATGTGTACTCCCAGCTGAAAGTGGGGAGAACTACCCAACCTCTTGGGCGTTCTCATCACTAAGTGTGAAGAACCTGGATAGAACAATAGCATTGGCATGGTCTGACCCAGGGAGGTGTTGTACAGTAAAGCCATTTCCTTGTAGGGAGATGGACCACCTCAACAGTTTGGGATGTTCACCCCTCATTTGCATGAGCCATCTGAGGAGCCTGTGTTCTGTCTGACTCCGGAAGTGAATCCCAAACAGGTATGGTCCCAGCTTATTCAGTGCCATGGCCAAAGCAAAGGCCTCCCTTTCAATACAACTCTCCCTCTGTTCTCTGGCACGAATCCTCCTACTAAGGAAGGCTCTGGGTTGGTCTTGGCCCTCCTCATTTAACTGTGCTAACACAGCTCCTATGCCATGCTCTGAAGCACAACAAACTTTTTAGAGAAGTCTCATGCCCTGTGTACAGGTGCTGTGCATGTGGCTTCCATCAGGGTTTCAAAGGCATTCTGGCCGGCCTCTGTCCAGATCACTTCTCTGGGCTGCTTCTTAGAAGTCAGCTCGATTGAGCAGGCAACAATGGTGTCTTATCCCTTAACAAACCTTCTATAGTACCCTGTGAGGACCAGGAAGGCCCTCACCTCTGTCTGTATTTTAGGGGTTTGCCAGGTCAGGATAGTCTCATGTGGTGCAGATACACTATAGAACCCTGCTCTATCTGGCACTTACTGGCCTTGACAGTCAATCCCACCTGCTGCAAGTCCTGAAGCACCTCCTCGTGTTCTTACCAACTGGATGTTGACTAAGTAGACAGCAGAAAATGCTTCCTTCCCAACTAGGACCCTCTTGAACATCCTCTGAAAGGTGGCAGAGGTATTCTTTTAGTCAAAGGGCTTT
The DNA here is from genome assembly GCF_964263255.1 of Lissotriton vulgaris. NCBI lineage: Eukaryota > Metazoa > Chordata > Amphibia > Caudata > Salamandridae > Lissotriton > Lissotriton vulgaris. Next base: position 360,270,575 of record NC_141693.1, on the reverse strand, counting down.
CTAAACTGTAAGTGGCCCCTCTGGGGTCAAAAATGCAGGCCTCTCCTTTGCCCCCCTCAACCAGAGCAATCTGCCAGTACCCTGATGTGAGATCAAAAGTACTGAAAAACAGCCTGTCTATGAGCTCATCAGCTCAGGTTTGGGGTGTGTGCCAGTCTTAGTGAAGAAATTGTGTCCTTGGGAGTCCAAACAGAACCTGAGTTCTACAGTGGTGCCCAGTGGGGCAATATTGGGTACCAGCACCACAGGGCTGTACTAGGGATGGTTGGATGGCTCAATTGTTCCTAAAACCAGCATCTTCGATACCTGCTCCATAATACTAGCCGTCACCATATCTGACAGCCTGTACATTCTGTTTTTGATGGGCATACTTTCCCCAGTATATCCGCCATGGGTACACAAATGTCTAAGCCCAGGGGTGAGGGAGAACACTGAGGAAAACAACCCTAACAACTGACTACAGTCACTCTGCTGATTTGGGGTCAGAATAGGTGAGAGGTTAACACCCTCTACTAACCCATCATGCTCCGTGGCAGACAGGAGTTCAGGTTGAGGTTTGCTCTCCTCCTCCAACTTCTCATCTGTCACAAGGAGCATGGTGACTTAAAACCTTTCAAAGTGGGGATTGAGGCAGTTTATATGGAGCATCCTTAAGGAGTTTCTAGGGATCTTGAAACCCACCTGGGAGCTCCTTCACCTCCTATGGGCCTGTCCTGCGATCCTGGAGAGCTCTAAGGAATCCTGTGTCGAGGATGTGTCACAGACCAGAGGCGTTGCAAGGTCCGGGCGAGGATGCGTGTCACTCAGCACCTGTGTTGGGTGAAGCAATATCCTTGCATGGAAAGTCAACATTTTAATTTACAATCTGACTTTACCATAAAAGAGGATTTTTCATTACAATTCTAAAGACACGGAACATGAACTGTTTACCTGTTCCCATTTGGAAGTTATCCTGAAGGTGGTTCAGTCTTCCAGACTGCCTCTGCAGTGTTTCCCTGACAAACTGCGGTGCCCGTATGTAAGAGCGGGCTCGACCACAGCAAGGTCATCGTGGTAGTTGTTCTAGCTGGAAGGGGATACAACCAGTATGATGATGTGACCGCGCAGCTTGGGAGCATGATTTTAACACTGCTGTTAATTTGTTGTTCTGGAAAGCATTTTTTTTTTTTAAAAAACCTTTATTGTACCTTCTTACAGTTACACAGCAAGTCGCCTACAACCCCGAGGGGCCGGCCGCTAAATAAAAGAGATAGCAATGACAGCCTTGCAGAAATAGGGTCCACATGATAAAGAAGCCACTGTATAAGAAGGCTCGCCACATAAATAAATGAAGGTCTCTAGTACACGTTTCATACAAATTAAATGAGGTTTTCGTTTTTTTGTTTTTTGATGAAAAATAAAAAAGGGAACAAAAGAACAACGGGAAATCACAATGCGATCATTGATAAATAACATTGCAGGATAGCTGTAAGAAGAGTCCCCAGGATAGGATATGGTGCCGTGTGTTGTCTAGGATCTAATGTGGAATGTATAGAAACTGTCAACCCCCCACTTCCCTCCCGAAAGGACCCTTTACCTCAACCGCTCCCCCTCACTCCTCCCCCCCCCCTCGTCATCTGAGTCCAGTGGATCGTCTTCTGGCAGTGGATCGCAAATGTCACCTCGGTACGCATTCCATGGGGACCACACCTTATTCCATTTGCCTGGACAAGCCCGACTCAAGTACACCGCCCTTTCAGTTATCATTGTTCTATCCATATTCATGCACCATTGTGACGTTGTTGGAAGGACTGCCGCCCCCCAACGCTGCGCAATGTCCCGCTTCGCTACCATAATTCCCAGTGTCACCCAGAGTCGACCATGCCGGGACAGATCTGTCTGTTCCAATACATTGAGGAGACACCGCCTTGGCTCCGGGAGAACCGAGATCTCTAGCACCTGGGATACAGTACGCAGTATTTGTCGCCAGTAATTTTGTATGCGAGGGCAATCCCAAAACGTGTGAAAGAAGGTGCCCTCTTCCCCGCAGCCACGCAAGCAAAATGGGTGTGGTGTTCTGTGGATGCGGTGTAGCAGTGTCCTCGTATAGTACACCCTGTGAAGGACCTTTAGTTGGACTAGCCTCATCCTAGCCGATATGCCCACCTCTTTCGGAGAAGCCAGAGCCTCATTCCACTCGTACTCATCCAGGGCGCCTACCTCCTGTTCCCACCTTTCCTTGAGGGGAGCCAGAGGATCTGGCGAATTGTTGAGGAGCTTACGGTACGTCTAGGAAGTTGCTCTCTCCACCATGAAGTCGGTCAGGAGGCGATCCTCCAGCAGGGAAGACTCAGGGAGAGTCGATCCGGAGGGGATGGCCGAGAGCAGTGCATGGCGGATCTGCACGTATCGGTACGATTCGTGCGGCCCCAGATCATATATTTCTCTCAGGCGGGTGAATGAAATCACATCCCCCCGCTCCCACATGTCCCCCACTGTGGAGATGCCGATGGAGTCCCAGAGGGAAAACCCCTTGCTAGTCCTCAAGGTGCCCAAGGCGCGTGCGTCCCAGAGCGGGGTGAGTTTGGTGATCTTCCCCTTCCATCCTAGCGCAGCTGTCGTCGCGTGCCAGGTTTCCACCGTGAGTTTGGTGGGTCCTATGAGCCGTCTCAACTTTCTCCGATCATAAAGTGGGGCAAGTATGTTATTGATGCCCAACTGCGCCCTGTCTGCTTGGAATGCTGGGTCAGACTGTGGGGCATGCAGCCACTGATTAATAGGCCTAAGTTGTGCTGCCCAGTAGTACAAATGCAAGTTCGGAAGTGCAATGCCTCCATCATACCAGCCTCTGTAGAGTTTAGCTTGAGCTATGCGCGCCGGCCGATTGCCCCACAACAGTCCGGAGACTACCGCCGCGACCTTCCTGAAATATCCCGCTGCCACCGGGAATGGTGTGTTATCTAGGATGTACAGAAAGCGGGGCAGTGATTTCATTTTGTACAGCGCTGCTTTCCCCAGCATTGTTAATGGCAACCCTGCCCAGAAGGTGGCGTCCTGCTTGAGGCGCTCCAGCGGAGGCATCAAGTTCAGTCTCCTGTATTCAAGTGGGTCCGCCGTGACGTGGATGCCCAAATATTTAAAGGAGGAACCAGCCAGTCTCAGAGGGCAGTCTGGCCCGAGTGTCGGGGTTTGACCCGCCAACACGTACATCTCTGACTTGCTCCAATTTATGGTGTAGCCAGAGACTTTGCCGTGCTCGTCGCACAAGTGCAGAAGGGCCGGGACTCCACGCTCGGGATCCGTCAGATACACAAGCATGTCGTCCGCATAGAGGGACAAGCGGTCTTCCCATCCCTCCTTCCATTGAATTCCCTTGAGCAAGGGAGTCTGTCTTATGTGGTTAGCCAGAGGTTCCAGGGTGAGTGCGAAGAGCAGGGGAGACAGAGGGCAACCCTTGCGGGTGCCCCTCCCAAGTGGAAACGTGCGTGAAATGTGGCCATTTGCAACTACGTGTGCCACTGGTGCCGCGTAGAGTAGTTTTATCCAGGATATGAAGTTAGGGCCAAAGCCAATGTGAGACAGTACTTCGAAAAGGTAGACCCACTCCACCAAGTCGAAAGCCATCTTCGCGTCCAGGGCCAATATAACTGCACTATCACTAAGTTGGTCTGCCCTCGCCAACACCCCATGAACCCTACGGAGATTGAGCGCAGTGTTTCTGTGGGGCATGAACCCCGACTGATCTGTGTGGATAAGATCAGGCAGGTGAGCCAGCAGTCGGTTAGCCAGGAGCTTCGCCAAGATTTTACTTTCTGCGTTCAGCAGGGAGATGGGGCGGTAGGATGAGCATTCCTCCTGAGGCTTGCCGGGCTTCGGTATAGCCACGATCGCGGCCGTGCGCTGGTCCAGTGGGAGCTGCCCCCTCTCGCGGCATTCGTCATACATTTTAGGTAGATAAGGACAAAGGTCCTCAGAGCGCGCCTGGTACCATTCGACCGGAATGCCGTTCGGGCCGAGTGCTTTACCGGGTTTGAGCGCCCCTATGGCTATCCGTAGTTCGTCGGTGGTTAATGCCGCATCTAGGTCGGCCATAGCCTCCGGTTGCAATGTCGGGACATCTATGTCGCTCAGCGCACACTGGGCCATAATCGCAGTCACCTCCCTTTCGGGAGTATACACCTTTTCGAAGTGGGCCGCCAGTGCTTCCACTACTTGTTCGGGGTCAGTCAGCATCGTACCGTTCCCATCCTTCACCTGCTGGATCCCCTTGGAGCTACCCCCTCTCTTATCAAGCCAGGCTAACATCTTTCCCGCCTTGTCACCCACATCATACACTCGATTCTGTACCTCAGTGATATGTCCCTGCACTGCGAGGCGAGCGTGGTCCGTGTATAGTCGCTGATGGAGTGTAAGGTTGTGTGCCGTGTCCTCTGTGGGGTCAGCTTCGTGCGCGGTTGTGGCTGCTCGCAGTTGGAGCTCGAGTGTAGATTGCTCAGCTGCCTGTTCCTTCCTATGCGCCGATATGGAGCTTATAGCCTGTCCCCTCAACACTGTTCTATAGGCCTCCCAGAGAACCTCGGCGGATGCCACAGTCGATTCGTTCTCAACAAAGTATTGCTCCGTGGCCTGTTGGAGAGCCCTCTTGATTTTCGGGACTTTAAGGTAAGAGGCCTGAATAGGGTATACGTGGCGACGTGACTTTGTCCGGGTGGAAATGGTGAGAGTTAACGGAGAGTGATCTGAAATGCCTCGGGGGTGTATGTCTACTGTGCCTACGCGCTGTACACCCTCCCCCAACGCCAAGAAATAATCAATGCGGGAGAGACTGTTGTGGACTGTGGAGTGGAACGTGTATTGTCTGACCAGAGGGTGAACATGACACCAGATATCTATTAGTCCCATTGCCTCTAGGAACCACTGAAACCGGGAGGGTCCCCCCGGCAAAGCAGTCATCGGAAACCTGTCAAGCTGCGGGTCCGCAGCTGCATTAAAGTCCCCCCCCAAGATCACATCACTGTCCGGGAGAGATAACAAGAAGTCACCCAGGGCTGGGAGCATCACTGAATGCAGGGACGGCGGAACATACACCGAGACCACTGTCAACGGACGACCGTCCCACTGCCCCACTACCGCCGCAAAACATCCTTGATTATCGGCTTTAGTACTCAGTGTGATGAAGTGTGAGGATTTTTTAATCAGGACACCCGTGCCCCGTGAACCAGAGGAAAATTCTGAATGTATAATCATCCTATACCCTCTCCTGTCTAAGGCCTTGGTAGCCCCTCCCACTAAAAGACTCTCCTGCAAGAGTGCTATGTCTGGTTTATGGCGCTTCAGTTCAGACAGAACTAGGCCACGTTTCACCTTGTCCCCCAGGCCCCGCACGTTCCAAGAAAATATTCGGAGGGCGGGGCCACTAGTCCGCGCCCCATCCAGCCCTGCGGCATTAAGTCGTTCATCCGCCATCTTCAATCACACAACACACAAAACGTCCATAAGGAATCAATCGCACCTGCAATAACACAATTCTAGTAGTAACACACTTTTCAGTTCTTGATCGACTTAGTGGATTTCCCATGAAAAAGAAAAAGAACCAAATCCCCCCCCCCCCCCCCCCCACCCCTTCCCACCCTGCCTCCCTGCTTAACGGACCTACAACTGCCCGCCACCCCAACTTAGCAGAGCTCTAAGGAATCCTGTGTCGAGGATGTGTCACAGACCAGAGGTGTTGCAAGGTCCGGGCGAGGATGCGTGTCACTCAGCACCTGTGTTGGGTGAAGCAATATCCTTGCATGGAAAGTCAACATTTTAATTTACAATCTGACTTTACCATAAAAGAGGATTTTTCATTACAATTCTAAAGACACGGAACATGAACTGTTTACCTGTTCCCATTTGGAAGTTATCCTGAAGGTGGTTCAGTCTTCCAGACTGCCTCTGCAGTGTTTCCCTGACAAACTGCGGTGCCCGTATGTCAGAGCGGGCTCGACCACAGCAAGGTCATTGTGGTAGTTGTTCTAGCTGGAAGGGGATACAACCAGTATGATGATGTGACTGCGCAGCTTGGGAGCATGATTTTAACATTGCTGTTAATTTGTTGTTCTGGAAAGCATTTTTTTTTTTTTTAAAAACCTTTATTGTACCTTCTTACAGTTACACAGCAAGTCGCCTACAACCCAGAGGGGCCGGCCGCTAAATAAAAGAGATAGCAATGACAGCCTTGCAGAAATAGGGTCCACATGATAAAGAAGCCACTGTATAAGAAGGCTCGCCACATAAATAAATGAAGGTCTCTAGTACACGTTTCATACAAATTAAACGAGGTTTTCGTTTTTTTGTTTTTTGATGAAAAATAAAAAAGGGAACAAAAGAACAGCGGGAAATCACAATGCGATCATTGATAAATAACATTGCAGGATAGCTGTAAGAAGAGTCCCCAGGATAGGATATGGTGCCGTGTGTTGTCTAGGATCTAATGTGGAATGTATAGAAACTGTCACCCCCCCACTTCCCTCCCGAAAGGACCCTTTACCTCAACCGCTCCCCCTCACTCCTCCCCCCCCTCGTCATCTGAGTCCAGTGGATCGTCTTCTGGCAGTGGATCGCAAATGTCACCTCGGTACACATTCCATGGGGACCACACCTTATTCCATTTGCCTGGACAAGCCCGACTCAAGTACACCGCCCTTTCAGTTATCATTGTTCTATCCATATTCATGCACCATTGTGACGTTGTTGGAAGGACTGCCGCCCCCCAACGCTGCGTAATGTCCCGCTTCGCTACCATCATTCCCAGTGTCACCCAGAGTCGACCATGCCGGGACAGATCTGTCGGTTCCGATACATTGAGGAGACACCGCCTTGGCTCCGGGAGAACCAAGATCTCTAGCACCTGGGATACAGTACGCAGTATTTGTCGCCAGTAATTTTGTATGCGAGGGCAATCCCAAAACGTGTGAAAGAAGGTGCCCTCTTCCCCGCAGCCACGCAAGCAAAATGGGTGTGGTGTTCTGTGGATGCGGTGTAGCAGTGTCCTCGTATAGTACACCCTGTGAAGGACCTTTAGTTGGACTAGCCTCATCCTAGCCGATATGCCCACCTCTTTCGGAGAAGCCAGAGCCTCATTCCACTCGTACTCATCCAGGGCGCCTACCTCCTGTTCCCACCTTTCCTTGAGGGGAGCCAGAGGATCTGGCGAATTGTTGAGGAGCTTACGGTACGTCAAGGAAGTTGCTCTCTCCACCATGAAGTCGGTCAGGAGGCGATCCTCCAGCGGGGAAGACTCAGGGAGAGTCGATCCGGAGGGGATGGCCGAGAGCAGTGCATGGCGGATCTGCACGTATCGGTACGATTCGTGCGGCCCCAGATCATATATTTCTCTCAGGCGGGTGAATGAAATCACATCCCCCCGCTCCCACATGTCCCCCACTGTGGAGATGCCGATGGAGTCCCAGAGGGAAAACCCCTTGCTAGTCCTCAAGGTGCCCAAGGCGCGTGCGTCCCAGAGCGGGGTGAGTTTGGTGATCTTCCCCTTCCATCCTAGCGCAGCTGTCGTCGCGTGCCAGGTTGCCACCGTGAGTTTGGTGGGTCCTATGAGCCGTCTCAACTTTCTCCGATCATAAAGTGGGGCAAGTATGTTATTGATGCCCAACTGCGCCCTGTCTGCTTGGAATGCTGGGTCAGACTGTGGGGCGTGCAGCCACTGATTAATAGGCCTAAGTTGTGCTGCCCAGTAGTACAAATGCAAGTTCGGAAGTGCAATGCCTCCATCATACCAGCCTCTGCAGAGTTTAGCTTGAGCTATGCGCGCCGGCCGATTGCCCCACAACAGTCCGGAGACTACCGCCGCGACCTTCCTGAAATATCCCGCTGCCACCGGGAATGGTGTGTTATCTAGGATGTACAGAAAGCGGGGCAGTGATTTCATTTTGTACAGCGCTGCTTTCCCCAGCATTGTTAATGGCAACCCTGCCCAGAAGGTGGCGTCCTGCTTGAGGCGCTCCAGCCGAGGCATCAAGTTCAGTCTCCTGTATTCAAGTGGGTCCGCCGTGACGTGGATGCCCAAATATTTAAAGGAGGAACCAGCCAGTCTCAGAGGGCAGTCTGGCCCGAGTGTCGGGGTTTGACCCGCCAACACGTACATCTCTGACTTGCTCCAATTTATGGTGTAGCCAGAGACTTTGCCGTGCTCGTCGCACAAGTGCAGAAGGGCCGGGACTCCACGCTCGGGATCGGTCAGATACACAAGCATGTCGTCCGCATAGAGGGACAAGCGGTCTTCCCATCCCTCCTTCCATTGAATTCCCTTGAGCAAGGGAGTCTGTCTTATGCGGTTAGCCAGAGGTTCCAGGGTGAGTGCGAAGAGCAGGGGAGACAGAGGGCAACCCTGCCGGGTGCCCCTCCCAAGTGGAAACGTGCGTGAAATGTGGCCATTTGCAACTACGTGTGCCACTGGTGCCGCGTAGAGTAGTTTTATCCAGGATATGAAGTTCGGGCCAAAGCCCATGTGAGACAGTACTTCGAAAAGGTAGACCCACTCCACCAAGTCGAAAGCCATCTTCGCGTCCAGGGCCAATGTAACTGCACTATCACTAAGTTGGTCTGCCCTCGCCAACACCCCATGAACCCTACGGAGATTGAGCGCAGTGTTTCTGTGGGGCATGAACCCCGACTGATCTGGGTGAATAAGATCAGGCAGGTGAGCCAGCAGTCGGTTAGCCAGGAGCTTCGCCAAGATTTTACTTTCTGCGTTCAGCAGGGAGATGGGGCGGTAGGATGAGCATTCCTCCTGAGGCTTGCCGGGCTTCGGTATAGCCACGATCGCGGCCGTGCGCTGGTCCAGTGGGAGCTGCCCCCTCTCGCGGCATTCATCATACATTTTAAGTAGATAAGGACAAAGGTCCTCAGAGCGCGCCTGGTACCATTCGACCAGAATGCCGTTCGGGCCGAGTGCTTTACCGGGTTTGAGCGCCCCTATGGCTATCCGTAGTTCGTCGGTGGTTAATGCCGCATCTAGGTCGGCCATAGCCTCCGGTTGCAATGTCGGGACATCTATGTCGCTCAGCGCACACTGGGACATAATCGCAGTCACCTCCCTTTCGGGAGTATACACCTTTTCGAAGTGGGCCGCCAGTGCTTCCACTACTTGTTCGGGGTCAGTCAGCATCGTACCGTTCCCATCCTTCACCTGCTGGATCCCCTTGGAGCTACCCCCTCTCTTATCAAGCCAGGCTAACATCTTTCCCGCCTTGTCACCCACATCATACACTCGATTCTGTACCTCAGTGATATGTCCCTGCACTGCGAGGCGAGCGTGGTCCGTGTATAGTCGCTGATGGAGTGTAAGGTTGTGTGCCGTGTCCTCTGTGAGGTCAGCTTCGTGCGCGGTTGTGGCTGCGCGCAGTTGGAGCTCGAGTGTAGATTGCTCAGCTGCCTGTTCCTTCCTATGCGCCGATATGGAGCTTATAGCCTGTCCCCTCAACACTGTTTTATAGGCCTCCCAGAGAACCTCGGCGGATGCCACAGTCGATTCGTTCTCAACAAAGTATTGCTCCGTGGCCTGTTGGAGAGCCCTCTTGATTTTCGGGACTTTAAGGTAAGAGGCCTGAATAGGGTATACGCGGCGACGTGACTTTGTCCGGGTGGAAATGGTGAGAGTTAACGGGGAGTGATGTGAAATGCCTCGGGGTGTATGTCTACTGTGTCTACGCGCTGTACACCCTCCCCCAACGCCAAGAAATAATCAATGTGGGAGAGACTGTTGTGGACTGTGGAGTGGAACGTGTATTGTCTGACCAGAGGGTGAACATGACGCCAGATATCTATTAGTCCCATTGCCTCTAGGAACCACTGAAACCGGGAGGGTCCCCCCGGCAAAGCAGTCATCGGAAACCTGTCAAGCTGCGGGTCCGCAGCTGCATTAAAGTCCCCCCCCAAGATCACATCACTGTCCGGGAGAGATAACAAGAAGTCACTCAGGGCTGGGAGCATCACTGAATGCAGGGACGGCGGAACATACACCGAGACCACTGTCAACGGACGACCGTCCCACTGCCCCACTACCGCCGCAAAACATCCTTGATTATCGGCTTTAGTACTCAGTGTGATGAAGTGTGAGGATTTTTTAATCAGGACACCCGTGCCCCGTGAACCAGAGGAAAATTCTGAATGTATAATCATCCTATACCCTCTCCTGTCTAAGGCCTTGGTAGCCCCTCCCACCAAAAGAGTCTCCTGCAAGAGTGCTATGTCTGGTTTATGGCGCTTCAGTTCAGACAGAACTAGGCCACGTTTCACCTTGTCCCCCAGGCCCCGCACGGTCCAAGAAAATATTCAGAGGGCGGAGCCACTAGTCCGCGCCCCATCCAGCCCTGCGGCATTAAGTCGTTCATCCGCCATCTTCAATCACACAACACACAAAACATCCATAAGGAATCAATCGCACCTGCAATAACACAATTCTAGTAGTAACACACTTTTCAGTTCTTGATCGACTTAGTGGATTTCCCATGAAAAAGAAAAAGAACCAACCCCTCCCCACCCCTTCCCACCCTGCCTCCCTGCTTAACGGACCTACAACTGCCCGCCACCCCAACTTAGCAGAGCGCTTAATCCATCCCACAAACAGAGTACTTGCGCGTCGGGGGAGAGTGTCCCCCAAAGCAGGCGGCCCCCTTGCTGCCCTCGGGATGTCCAGGCCGGCGTCCAATAAGGACGTGATTGAGCAACCAGTGCGTGAGGAAGTCGAAGTCTAGACATTTCGCGGCCTGTGAATCTCAGCTGCCCCCGGCAGCCCCGAATAAGTCTTGCGTTGGCGATGCACTCGCGCTCCTTCTAGCCGATGTCTGTGAGCCGGGCCGGCTGTCGTTCTGGGGCCTGTTGCGTTGTCGGCCAGATGTGCGATCCACTGTGCGCCATCCCTCCAGCCAGTCTCTTGCCGCCTCAGGAGAGTCAAAAAACCAGACCTTCTTATCGGCCACCACTCGTAGCCGGGCCGGGTACAGCATGGAGTACGCCAATTCCTGTTCGCGGAGTGTTTTCTTCACCTCCAGAAAAGTTCTCCTCCTTCTCGTGGCCTCCGCTGTGTAATCCGGAAAAAAGGAAATGCGCGAGTTTTGGATCTGGATAGGTGGTGCCACCCTGGCCGCTTGTAGGATCGTGTCCCGATCCCTGAAGTTGAAAAGTCTCGCCAGGATCGGACGTGGGAGAGCCCCCGGCTTAGGTATTCCACCGGGTACCCTATGGGCTCGTTCTACTGTGAAGAAGTTGGAGAGCCCCTTGGGGGCTAGCTGATTTTTAATCAAATCCTCCACGTACAAGTCCATGGCCCCTTTAGTTTCAGATTCCGGGACCCCCAAAATGCGGACGTTGTTCCGCCTGGAGCGCCCCTCGTGATCATCCAGTTTGTCTTTCAGGAGTTTATTGTCAGCCTGCAACTTTTCCATCGCTACCTGTAGGTCCGAGACATCTTCCACCAGCGATTTGGCTACCACCTCCACCTGTTTAACTCTTTCGCTCATCTTCTGGAGGTCCGCTCGTATCAGGGTCACCTCGGTAGCAGTCGCGCCCACCGTTGCCTGAACCTGTGCCAGGGCGTGAAGGACATCATCCAGGGTAGCCTTCTTAGCCCCATCACTATCCGCACCCTTGCCCAGAGATTTGCGCTGCTCCGACTGGGAAAGTGTCTGTTTGTCGTAGGCGAATTTGTCGAGCTCCGCCTGCGCGGCGGTTTGTCGGGGTCCCTTCCCCGCCATCGTGGCTCGACGTCGGGGCACTTTCGGTAGAAGGGTAAGCAGGCCGCCTCTGACCAATGGCGCCAAGGCGTCTTGGCGAACAGACACGCCAGGCACAGTTTACAAGTCACTAATGGCGTCTTGGACCCTTCGGCAGCGGGTCCGCATCAACACTGGCAGACGAAATGCAAGATGGCGGCGACTACGCAGTGTCTTTCGAACTTCAGTTGTGTCAGTTCGCCGCCACTATTCACTGCTCCGCCACGATGCCGGAGAAGTAGGGCTAGAAGTTGAGTGACCAAGAGGGACCCGCCAGTCCAAGGGTCCGCTGGTGTCGATCCGTGGTCGCAGCGGGCACTTCCGTTCGGCCGCGCAGATGAAGATCCACTTCCGCCCGGATAGAACTCAGCTCGACTACCGCGGCTGCACTCGTGCCACCAGGCCGCACTGCCAAGATTAGCCGAAGTAGGTCCTTCTCCCTCTTCCCGGGGCGTAAACGCTCCCAGATTTCTCCTGCAGCCGTCGTTCGGTCACCGGACCCAGGACACCCCTTCTGGGTTGATTGTTGAGCGGATAGGCATGCGGATTGATGTGGGGAGCCGCCGCGCTACGGGAGCCTCTCTAGGTTGCTGCCGCCATCATCGGCTGCTAGCCACGCCCCCCCTGGAAAGCATTTTTAACGAGGGACCAGAGAAAGCACATACTAATCTGTTGAAATGAAAGCATTTTTAACGTTTGAATCTTTTTTTACCTGTGATACCGTAACTGATGGTGGTTCAGGCTCCCAGACTGCCTCTGCGGAGTTTCCCCGATGACCTGCGGTGCCCGTATGTAAGAGCAGGCTCACCCACAACAAGGTTGGTGTGCTAGTTGTTCTAGCTCGAAGGGGATAGAGCCAGTATGCTGACATGATCGCGCAGCTTGGGAGCGTGATTTTAACACTGCTGTTTATTTGTTGTTCTGGAAAGTATTTTTAACGAGGAACCGGGGAAAGCACATACTAATCTGTTGAAATTAAAGCATTTTTAATGTTTGAATCTTTTCTACCTGTGACACTGCAATTTGCACTTAACTGAAGGTGGTTCAGTCTTCCAGACTGCCTCCGCGGAGTTTCCCCGACGACCTGCGGTGCCCGTATGCAAGAGAGGGCCCACTCACAGCAAGGTTAGGGCGTTCGAAGGGAATAAAACCAGGATGCTGACACACTTGCTCAACGGACGCACCGCCAGCACGCTGCAGGCGTGCCAAATGCAAACCTGTATGCATCCGCCAGTACCCAAAATGCGCCTTGCACCAGGACCCCTGCCTGTTTTTGCTGCCAGATTTACGCTAGGGCGCAGCTAATGGCACTAAATAAGGGTAAGTGCTGTAATACTAATATTTGGGATGGGAGAAGGGACTATCTTTAATTTCACTGTACTGCATGTAATTTTTTACTTAGATTTTGAACCAACCCTCAAGCACAGTTTCCAAAAGTTCTTTTAGTAAGAACAACAACTCACCAGACCTAGCTACAGACTGTAGCAGGGTTACCTCGGCCCCCGGTTCTCCACATAATACCTAAGTCTGGACGGCGAACTCTGCTCCGCACGCGGAGTTTGCGGAGTTCCTAGAAACTGTGTTTCACGTTGCGGAGCGGAGCTTTTTCCTTGCTCGCATTCGTCAATGTCAAGTTGGCGAGCGCGACCGAGGAAGATGTATGCTCATGACCGCTCGTGTTGAGAAACTGTCCGTTCGTGTTGAGAAAGCTACTGCTCGAGTAAAAATCTACTTGAGCGGCAGAAACAATGCAGCACCCGCTTACGATGTGCATGATGTCGTTTGCGATGATTGCACAGTGCAGACAAGCACCTGCCACTGAAAATCACCGCAAACAGCATTTATCTAATGCACTCCGCTGCTCGTGGTGCTCCGCGTAGCACCACGAACTACGCCCAGGCTTAATAATACCCCAAGAGGGAACATTAACCACAGTGTATCTGTTGCTAATATGTTTAATGCTATACTGCTTAACACTAGATCAATGATTCAGCACAAGTACAAATTTGAATCTCTGTTGCAAATATCAAACCCGGATTCGGTCTTTTTAACAGAAACTTGAGCCAACGAAATGTCTGAGTCCGACTGGGTCATTGTGGTACCTACAGGATATGCACTGACTAGTGTGGATAGAATAGGGTAAGGCCCTTCACACCCTTGATGGTATGTTTACAAACAATTCCAATATCACAGTGGATAAAGTATTACTCCTTACCTGGACAGACCACATGGCCATCAATTTTAAACTAGCCTCTTTGGATAACGACTGCTTGCAGGCAAAGAAATTGCCCCCGCCAAAATGAGGTTGTGGAAAAAACAAGAAAGACTATCTTATAGAAACGCTAGGTAAAAGTTCACCCATACTAGTATCAGACAATAACAAGGCGGCCACTTCCTTTCATACATACCATTAAATGTGCCTTTTTTAACATCAAAGTGGGTGGCTTCGCCAATCCCTTATAGACCCCTGTGATAATAAGGTGTACATAATAAACAGGAATGATTCATTGCATGATTAGCATTTATAGCAGACCATATCCATAATTCCTTGGATTCATTGGCATTCCTCAAGTAGGTAAACGATATCACAGTAAAACTAAATAAGCATATGTCAAAAACTCCAAAAGAATATGCAATGGTTATCTTCTTTGAACAATAGTGACTCCAGTAATGATTCCTGCCGTATCATTCATGGCTATGTTAAGTGAAACATGTATTTAACTCAATCTTAACCCGGCTTCGGCATGCATCAAAGGAACAAAATAAACCAGGCCTTTTCTAAACACGGCTTCGTCAGTGTCGTAAAACTCAAGTGCCAGTAACTTAGCCATTTCCCTCACGGTTGGGATCACCAGACTGCACAAGGCAATTACCCAAGCTCAGCAACCTCCACTGACTGGGTGGGAGGAGAGAAGCTCTGAAACCCTCCACCAGAAGTTGCAGTGTATCCGTGATAATAAGACCAACAGCAAGAAATTTCTATAAGTAATCAGAACAGGTGCCATAGCACTTTTATCAGACCAAAGAAAGGGAGAGAACACTCTGCTTCCAAATCTCCAACTTCACGCTCGCAGTAGGAATAATCTGCAGCTTCTCTCTGAACCGGCACTGTTTAAATGCCCGCCCCTTCCGGGATTACGTTCTCCTGCTGCAACCGCTGCCCTGGAAGTGTTACTGGGCATGTTGGGAGCTGTAGTCCATTGTTTTCAATGAGAACATGATTTGAACCTGGCAACGTTCGGCGTAGGTAGGAAACATCGTAACACCCCTGTGGAGTTCTGCAGGGCTCATCCTTGTCAGCAACTCCATTTACCATGTATGTTATGCCTTTGGCTAAGTTAACAAGGGCTCACAGGTTCTCGTTGGTAACATACGCCAATGATAGGCATATCGTCACCTCCATTTCCTCAAATACCGAAACCGTGACAGGGAGATTTCAGTTGTTTGAAGCAAATCATGGGGTGGCTGCATCAGAGATATCTCAAATTAAACACAGACAAAACAGAGGTCATGGAGATCGGTACAGGGCCGCAAATTTGGGATCAATCTTGGTGGACGGCAGAAGCAGGTCACTCTCTAAACCCTTCGGTAAAGGTTAGGAACCTAGGATTCCTGTTTGATAGCCAACTAAACTTTGCCGGACTGATCAATCAGGTGACTTCATCCTTCTTCTTTCTGATGAAAATCCTGCGTGGAGTCCTACCTTTTATCCCTTTAGACCTCAGAAAATTAGTGATAGTCGCATTAGTCCTTTCCCGTATCGACTATTGGTAATGCACTCTTTCAGGACGCAGACTAATGCCAACTGCTAAAACTTCCATCTCTGCAAAATGCAGCAGCTCGTGTGCTGCTCAATATCCCAAAATACCATCAAATCTCAAGTAGCATTAGGGAGCTTCTTTGGCTACCGATCAAGCAGCGCACTAAGTTAAAAAAAAAGAAAAAATCTTTTTATTGAAATAAAACAGTTCCATCATAAGACACATCATTGAGCAGTGAAAGTGCGGTAGTGCTTACACTATAGAAAATCATAGCAATTCAGTCGCTGACGGACACAATAACGGTCTACCTCCAAACCAGTGGGCCCATTACCCCGACCCCACCCTCCCGCCTATCCCCTTCCCCACAAGCCATCCCCCCTCTCGCCCTCCCTTCATCCCCCTCCCCCCCCATATGGCAGCACACTAAGTTTTAGGCTCTATCCCTGGTGTATAAAGCTCTGTATGGTGGAGGGTCCGGGGACCTACAGAAACTTTTTCAGTGGTATTTACCAAATCGGAATCTTAGATCTGCCAATAAAGGATTACTTCAGGTCCCCAAAATCCCTAAGGCCAGATGTAACGGTAGAAGCCTCTCATACCAAGCATCGAAGCTCTTGAATGATCTATCAGACAGTATTAGGTTTCAGACGTCCAAACCCTGGTTCAGTAAAATGCTTAAATCTGGCTTTTCCCTGTACAGGAATGAAACCGTTTGCAGCCGACCTGCTACAAACAGTGCCAAGATGCGTTGGCATTTATGCGTTCTACAAGTTTATTACTTACTTACTTACTTATTAAATGTAGTAGAGTAAACTCAATGTTATCCTATGGGAGAGGTAGGCCTTGCAAGAGTGAAAAATGATTTAGGAGTTTATCACTATGAGAACAAGTATACGTCCTAATTTTTAAATATATTGCACCCTGCCATGTGGGCTGTTTATGGCCTACCATAGATCTGACTTATATGTATTAAAAAGGAAGGTTTAGGCCTGGCAATAGGTTGATTTTGCCTGGTCAAAATGGCAGTTGAAAACTGCATACACAGGCTGCAGTGGCAGACCTAAGACAGGTTTGCAAGGCTAATTAAGTGGGTTGCACAACAAGTGCTGCAGGCCCACTAGTAGCATTTAATTTACAGGCCCTGAGTACATGCAGTACCTCTTTACTAGGCACTTATAAGTAAATTACATATGCCAATTGAGGATAAGCAAATGTTGCCATGTTTTAAGGAGTGAGCACACACACTTTAACACTAGTTACCAGGGGGGCAGTACGCAGAGAATTAAGGCCAACAAAACCGAGTTATGAAATATATGGAGGAGTAGGGCAAAATGTTTAGGAGAATACTGCTCAAAGTCTGACAGGTCGAACAGTTTCTGTCGATCACTTTTTTTCTTCTTTCCGTCTTCTTTCTTGCCTTTTGTTCTTCTTTCGTAGTGCCCTTCATTCTATCCATCTTTCTTTCATAATTTCTATTAGTCTTTCCTTACTTCTTTCAACTCTCCAACTTTCTTTACGTCTGTAAATCCTTCTTTTGTTCCATCTCTCTTTGTTTTCTATATATCTGTCATTTTTTATATTTCCATTTCATTTTCTTTCCTTCTATCTTCCATCCTGCTTCCTATTCTTTGATTATTTTCTTGTCTTTCTTTTTTTTTTTTTTTTGAAAAACTTTATTATATCGTTCAACACAAGATACAAAAGTAGCCCTGCAACAGCAGGGGCCGGTACCATAGGTATGCAACACGGATCAGTAATGCCAATAACACAGCTATTCAGCCGACAACCTATGGGTCCGGCAGCGGTAAAGGATATACGGAGTATCGGAAACATTTCGAATCAAGGATATGAATGTTTCATTTTATATTTACCCCCCCCCCCCCCCCCCCCCAACCCCCCAAGAATAAGATAAAGAAGAAAATACAGGATATCCGGAGCTACACACTCGGAGGTACAAAAATGCGGGTAGGTGTTAAAAGCAATCGTGAGTCAAAATAGATCAACAATATAAATGCAAGCGCCAATTAGTACACTAGGAGTAAAGAACAAAGCTACCTATCTATCATCGCAGCCACCCACCCCAGACCCCGCCCACTCATCTACTTCAGGATGAAACCAAAAGTTATCGCCACCGGACCCTGCAAGAAAGAAAAAGAAAAGGGGCCATAGAACACAACAAAGGCAAAATAACAAACCCCCCTCACACCCCCCACCCTGCTGCCCCGCAATGGCTACGGCCTACCCCCCTAGCAGCGCGCCTGTCGCCCAGAGGAAAACCCGAAAGAGAGAAGAGAGAGAAGAAAAAGGGGGCCATAGAACAAAACAAAGGCAAAATAACAAACCCCCCCACCACCCTGCAACCCTGCAATGGCTACGGCCTAACCCACTAGCAGCGTGCCTGTCGCCCCGAAGCATCCCTAAAAGAAGAAAGTAGCGGAGGAGGAGAAACAGATAAACACACTCCCGGACTCTCCTACCCCCCACCAGATGTGACCCCCCCGGAAGCAAGTTCAAAATAAATGCAGCGAAATACACTGTCAATCCGGGGAAGCACCAAACATACCACCCGACTCCCGCAGTTAACAGGTCACAATCCCAACAGCAGAGTAAATTGTTGTCCCGTATCCTGAAAAGCCCCACAAGTTAACCCTGGCCAGTACGAATGTTCACTGGAGCACTTATAACCCAGGCCACAGCAACAGTGAGAGCGATAATGCTTGCATGAAAATTCAAGTCAGTACGAACAAGCCAAGTGAAGGATAGGAGTTCACGATCCACACAAAGCAAGCGAGAAAAAGCGTGGCAGAATGATAAAACTCTCCAATAGTCACAGGTGATCTTGTTAAGGCAGTCAAGGTTGTCCATAGTGAAATTCGGCGAGATAGGGTTCAAGCAGGGAATGCAGACAATGTTCATGGGCGCTCGATCCATAGTATAGGAATCCGCAGCGCCAAAGGGATCCGGCGTCTGCACGGGGACCTCGAAGTCGGATAGACAACGTTCCGTTGGCGCCAACACTGGCTGCAATGATGGCAAAAAACCGCTGTCCGGTCTCCGGCAAAGATCGTCTATTGTTACCGACAGTGCCTGGTAGTTGACGGTGAACTGTGAGTGGAGCGCTCTAATAGCCGCCATTACGGCGTGCAGCGGTGGCGAGTCTTCTGTCTCCTCCATCACCCCTCGCAAGCCACAGATCAGGATGCAAACCCCGGAGGCCGGCTTCTCCGGGGCAGCAAGCAAATCTGGAGCGGACACCAGCAACGGGCGCTCTCACCTCACGACGTTACTCCTTTGCCGCTGATCAGGGCTCCCGTCCTCACTCCCACGACTGTGTCTCCAAACGTAGGATACGGGGCTCTTGTGTCTTTCTTTATCATCCTCTTTTCCTTCCATCTCCCCTTCATTCCACCCTTTTTTCTGTATTTCATCCAATTCTATCACTTCTTTCTTTCCATCACCCTTCCATTGTCATTTCTTCTTTCCAATATTTTATTCTATTGTCCAGCTCTATTTCTTGCTCTCCCTCTTTCCATTTTTCATTTTGATTTCTTTCTTCTGTCCATCTTTTTTCTTGCTAAACTTCTTTCCATCCTACATTCTTCCGTCCTTCCTTTTTTCTAGCTTCACCGATTTCTTTCCTTATTTCCATTCTTCTTCTGCTTTCTTTCCCTACTGCTTTCTTTTATCTATCCATCTTATTTTCTATCCTTCGTGCTCCCTCGTTCCATTTTTTCTTTACAATTTAGTCAGTTTTCTTTCTCTCTGTCACTGTTCTAGGCACGCTTTGGTCCCCATGCCACAGCTGTGTCATGGTAAATGATTATTGCAATATTTATTAGTTTCTACTCTCTTCTTGTGATGAACTGCAAGTTACAGATCAACGTTAGGAAGGGCTACAAAGCATTATAATCCACTCAAGTGGAACCCAAGCTTATGCCTGCATAGCGAGTGATTCCCTTTGCTGTTGAGCTTGACCAGGGTGCAGAGGCATACAATAGTGCTGAATATATGATATAGTCCCTTAAAATAATAATCATGGGGCTCTTTTGCCAAATTGTTGAATTGCTGCCACAAGTCCTACCTGTGTTTACTCGCTGTTTGGGGAGACCGTGCCACGGGGTTCTGCCTGCCCGCCTCCAGCCGCCTCGCTCCTGACTCCATCGTGGAACTTGGCCGCCGAGCGGAGAGTGGGCGGGGCAGAGGACTACAACCCCCATCAACCCTAGCGGCATTCTAAGACCGATTTGCGCGCCAGGAGACGCTTAAAACAAACGTCACCCTAGTCGAGTGGGGCCTCTTTTGCCAAATTGTTGAATTGCTGCCACAAGTCCTACCTGTGTTTACTCGCTGTTTGGGGAGACCGTGCCACGGGGTTCTGCCTGCCCGCCTCCCGCCGCCTCGCTCCTGACTCCATCGTGGAACTTGGCCGCCGAGCGGAGAGTGGGCGGGGCAGAAGACTACAACCCCCATCAACCCTAGCGGCATTCTGAGACCGATTTGCGCGCCAGGAGGCGCTTAAAACAAACGTCATCCCGGTAGAGTGGGGGCTCTTTTGCCAAATTGTTGAATTGCTGCCACAAGTCCTAGCTGTGTTTACTCGCTGTTTGGGGAAACCGTGCCATGGGGTTCTGCCTGCCCGCCTCCCGCCGCCTCGCTCCTGACTCCATCGTGGAACTTGGCCGCCGAGCGGAGAGTGGGCGGGGCAGAGGACTACAACCCCCATCAACCCTAGCGGCATTCTGAGACCGATTTGCGCGCCAGGAGGCGCTTAAAACAAACGTCACCCTGGTCGAGTGGGGGCTCTTTTGCCAAATTGTTGAATTGCTGCCACAAGTCCTACCTGTGTTTACTCGCTGTTTGGGGAGACCGTTCCACGGGGTTCTGCCTGCCCGCCTCCCGCCGCCTCGCTCCTGACTCCATCGTGGAACTTGGCCGCCGAGCGGAGAGTGGGCGGGGCAGAGGACTACAACCCCCATCAACCCTAGCGGCATTCTAAGACCGATTTGCGCGCCAGGAGACGCTTAAAACAAACGTCACCCTGGTCGAGTGGGGGCTCTTTTGCCAAATTGTTGAATTGCTGCCACAAGTCCTACCTGTGTTTACTCGCTGTTTGGGGAAACCGTGCCATGGGGTTCTGCCTGCCCGCCTCCCGCCGCCTCGCTCCTGACTCCATCGTGGAACTTGGCCGCCGAGCGGAGAGTGGGCGGGGCAGAGGACTACAACCCCCATCAACCCTAGCGGCATTCTGAGACCGATTTGCGCGCCAGGAGGCGCTTAAAACAAACGTCACCCTGGTCGAGTGGGGGCTCTTTTGCCAAATTGTTGAATTGCTGCCACAAGTCCTACCTGTGTTTACTCGCTGTTTGGGGAGACCGTTCCACGGGGTTCTGCCTGCCCGCCTCCCGCCGCCTCGCTCCTGACTCCATCGTGGAGCTTGGCCGCTGAGCGGAGAGTGGGCCGGGCAGAGGACTACAACCCCCATCAACCCTAGCGACATTCTGAGACCGATTTGCGCTCAGGAGGCGCTTAAAACAAACGTCAACCCCGTCTCGCGAGCGGGACGCTGGGCGAAGCCCGGGCAAAGGACGGGCCCTCTGAGGTCCTCAGAGGACGAAGAGGTCAGGTTGGGTGCACCCCTCTAACATCCTGTGCACTACACTAAGTACGGTCCAAGACATCACCATTATTATAATTAACTATTTGTATAAGGAATATTATTAGAACTGTAAAAGATTGATGCATGGTCACTGCGTTAGTGTAACATTTGTCTGATTCAACAATATTTATCTTAACATGTCTACCAGAGGAAGTAGAAGTAAGACAGCTGCGGGAGGGACATCTATGATCGGGCCAATAGATAGCTTCATTACAAGGACAAATGATGCAATCGATCTTAGTATTTCACTCCTTGAACGAAGGGTATCACGCGACCTCGAAATTGCTAAACGCTCCTCTTTAGGGAGCATCCAACTAGCAAAAACCCCAGTCAGCACAAAAAATTTACACACAAGTTGCACTCGCGAAACTCGAGTTGACCTCCATACTTTACCTAGCGAGGTCAACCTATCGGCATCTAATCCCTTAATTGATTCCGATCTGAGCAGCGAATTAGAAAGGACACTGGACCTTAACATAGAGTCCACACCAGAGTTAATGGAGGACAATAATGACATAGATACAAGAGTTAGGCAGGAGGGCGCTATTCGAAAGCAAACCAAACAGTTGATTCAACCTGTTCTATCTGCCGCTAAAAAAAGTAATGTACCAAAAAGCAATGCACCAAAAGGAAAGCATAAAAAAGGCACCACTAAACATCTATATGCTAATGGAATAAATTACCCCATAGAGACAATAAGCAAACACAATCAGGAGACCTCCCATGTGCATAAGGACAAGTTCGATACAACTATAGTTAATGACCAATTAGTTGAAAGATTTGGCGACCTTTTAAGTATTTTCATCTCACCAATCGAATCACGTCTTGCCCGCATAGAAAAACAACTAGAAGAACTAACAATCTATAATAAAAAAGCTCTTACTGTAGCTCCAAAAACTACTGCAGGAGTGAAGATAGCTACTAGTAAATCTACACCCTCTCAACCAAAAGCCATTACAGTCCCAGACATCGTGGCAAAACCAAAACCCACTATCTCTACAAGTAAGGAAATCACCATTAATAAATCTGTACCAACTACTAATTCGACTCCTAGTGTCGACACAAATATTCATGTTATAAACACGCAGGCAGGAAATACTCATATAACATCTCAAAGTGGAAGAAAGACAACTAAACAACCCGATGAGACAATGCCAGCTTTTTCAAGGTCCCGGGTCTCCCATGAACAGCCTTATAATTCAAGGCAGCTTCCTTCACGTATTACCCTGCCCCCCGAGTGCGGGGCTTATATGCTGGTTCTGGTAAATGTTCCGAAACTTAGATTTGATCAAGATGAAACCTCCTCCTCATTAAGAAACAAGACCTTACATTGGCTAACTGCCAATTGCAATTTCCCAATGGGATGTTCAGGAGAGATTATCCACACTCAAAGAGTAGGCTGGATAGGTCCACTGCGGAAAAAATTTGAGGGGGACTGTATAACCATCAATTTCAAGAACCCTCAATGGGCCGAAAAGACATTGGCTAAGGCCCCTCCGCCCTCCACGTGGGAATTTAATACCACTCTTCTCCCACTGGGCTATTTTTATAGACACTTGATTACAACTCATCCAACTATGGTAACCAATCCGACCACTCCTTTTCACGATCAATATCTGGCTTCTGAGATTAACACTTCCTTCTCTCACCAGAATTCTAAATTTATTTATCCGAACGGCCCACTACAATGGCATCAAAGCCAAATCCATTCACATCCACCAACCCATCCTTACCTGTCCTCTATTCCACACTATGAGCACAGAGATATTTGATGGCACCAGGTGGCTGCGGCACCAGCTAATCTTTATAGTATTCCAACTCATAATAGATTTGATGCACTGTCTGGTCTTGACTTTAACGATTGACTGCATAATGCCAGGCCCAACGGGGTAAATGTACATAAATTAAAAACGGGAGAACCATTAACAAAGCAAATTTTTGAGATACCGGAAAAAGATATTACACCTACTTCTGGTACACATACGTCTATAGCTTCCCTACAACATTGGTCTGATGATTTGGTAATTTCATCACCAATCCCTCCTAATCTCGGGACAACGGATAACCTAATAGACATAGTAATTCCTTCTAACTTAACTAGCTCCCAAATATATTTTACGTTTTGGAACATTGCTGGCCTGTCTTCTAAACAGACAAACCCTAACTTCCTGATGCAGGTTAACTCGAGTAACATCATTTGCCTCCAGGAAACCTGGGCTATAAACCCAATACACATACTGGGTTATAAGACCTTTTTTTCCGCAGCAAAAAATCTTCTTCTGGAAGATGTAGTGGTGGTTTAACCACGTATATATTAAGTATGGGCGGAAAATCCGTTCCGCTCGCGGATTTTGCGGATTTTCGGTAAATTCGCAATCTGCGAGATTCGCGAATTTCCCGCAAAATCCGCAAATCCGCGAGCAGCAGATTTTATGGCTTGCTCGCACTGTTCGCGTGAGTTCGCGGCTTCCCAGTTCAACTTCGTGCCCCGCGAATAAGCGCTAAATTGCAGAAATACGATCTTAGCAAAACTGAAACTACTTACCAGGTTCAAAAGTTCAAGCTCATCATTAGTAGCCATTTCCTGTAGTGCTTCCTGAGGGGCCCCTCCAGAGTTCAGTTGCCTACTTGCAACTATTATGTGACCCTGCTCTGACCCTCAGAATAGTTACACAAAGGCCCTGAATTACAGCTAAGGCAGACAAGCAGGAGCCAGGCTGGAAGTTCAAATCCAGTGACACATTAATCAGCCCCTAATTCATTATTGTCAGTTGGGGCAGGGCAGGTGTTGTAACTAATTTTGCAACAATGAAA
Organism: Lissotriton vulgaris; assembly: GCF_964263255.1. Classification (NCBI taxonomy): domain Eukaryota; kingdom Metazoa; phylum Chordata; class Amphibia; order Caudata; family Salamandridae; genus Lissotriton; species Lissotriton vulgaris. Next base: position 360,246,594 of record NC_141693.1, on the reverse strand, counting down.
GCACTTAGCAAGTGCAAAAGATCACTAATCAGGAAGCACTAAGGAAGCAGGTGCCAGCTAAAAAAATATTCTGTGACACATTAATCAGCCCCAAATTAATTCAGGTCACTTGAGGCAGGGAAGGTGTGCTTTGCTTTGCCACAATAATGTACACCAGAGGGTGCTGTGATGAAACAGAGGGTGGCATGGGTGGGCCAGAGGGTGGCATGAGTAGTCAGAGAGTGGCAGTGGTGACAGAGAGTGGCAGTGATGAAGAAGAGTGTCCCAAACAGGCTGGACACGTAGAAACAACAAGTTCGCAAAACTTGCGACCCGACAGGTAAGTTCGCGTTTGCGAAATTGTACAAAACCCTCGCGAACTGGCAGAAACCCGCACGAACACAAAAAAAAAATCTGCAAATTCGCAAGAATTCGCGGATTTTGCGGATTGCGAGTTCGCAAATCCGCAAAATTCGCGAACGCGAGATTCGCAAAATTCGCCCATGCTTAGTATATATCAAACACTCTACATAGTGAGGACACCCTTCCTTTAAAACTAGAACAAAACTATCAGCTAATAGTCCTACAGTGCGCCAAACAAGAGATATATGCAATAGTACATTTTTATAATATTCTAAATACAGTTGACCTGATTAACCTTTTCTCAGAGATCTCCATTGCCCTTCAAGACCTGCAAACACATCATATCAAGAAGTCATGTACAATTGTATGGGGTGGAGATTTCAACCTTCATTTATGCAGAAATAACGATACTGATAAGTGCGGTATCATTGATGAGGATGGTAACGCTATAACACACTTCTCTCACTCGACTGAAGGTGAAAAATTGAACAAAATTTTGATAGAATTGGAATTAGGTTTCGCCAATGAGTTAAAGACCTCCCCAGTAGCCTTTATGCCAACATTTAATGGCGGGGGCTTAATGAGCTTGATAGATTATGTATTAATTTCATCTTGTAAAGGATCGAAAATTGAATTATTTGAGGTAATTAAAAACCCACTAAGCGACCATTTTCCAAATACTATCCCCTTATGTGAACCAAAATCTCACAAAAAAAACACGCCATTATGAATATCTTAGAACAACAAGAGCTTGAAGTAGGATCTCTGAACGGCGATACACTAAAATGGGGAAACATTGATAAGGTAGCTGAAACTGAGAAAATAGGCAAAGTCAGGCACACATAACTGTCTTGACTATAGGACAAATTCTAAAGACATTTTGATTAGCTTCAACACTATTGCACAAAACATCAAGAGAGAACTCACTAGGGTGCACAAACAAAAAAGCCAGGTGAAAAAAGGCTGGTTTAGCCCGGCTTGTAAAAAAGCATACTCAAAGCTAAAGGAAGCTTTAAGCAGAGAAAAGAGGGATAGAGGAGAAGTTAGTAGACTAAGAAAAGAATACGCTTCAGTTTTAAAAATTAGAAAACAGGAGTTAAAAGCTGACTTGTGGGAGCACTTGAATAAAAGTACGGAATTAAAAGATAGTACAACTTTTTGGCAAGTAATTAGATCCCCCTTTTTAACAGGTAGAGATGAACTACCATCCATTGATGTTGCAATTAGTGACCATAAATGGGTGAGCTATTTTTCTAAAGTTTTTAGCAAAGGGAATATTTGAGAAATGGATCATATAGATCCTTTGACCCAAGTTACCTATCCGATAACCCTGCAGTTCTCACATGGCGAGGTACAAAAAGCGTTGCAAACCTCGAAATTAGGTAAAGCCCCAGGCCCTGATGGGGTTCCAGTGGACCTTTTTAAATACGAAGCAGATCTCTGGTCCCCGCTACTGACTAACGTCCTAAATGCTACTATGAAAGTGGGCTTAATAGAATCTTGGAAAACGTCCATACTGGTCCCCATATTTAAAAAAGGGGATCGAAATAGCCCATCTTGTTATAGACCTATCTCGTTCCTGGACTCGCTCGGGAAGATGGTAGGTCGTATTCTTCTCGACCGACTCCAGGATTGGACAACGAGTCAGAACATCCTTTCTGAAATACAATACGGGTTCCGGGAGGGGCTAGGTACAGTAGACCAAGCATTAAACCTGTCCTTACTGGCAGGAAAATATGTGGAGGCCAAGGGTTCTACACTGCACATGGTGTACGTTGATTTATCTGCAGTGTTCGACTGTGTAGTACATTCGAGGCTGTGGAAAATCATTTTATCCATGGGTGTTGACCCCCCGATTGTAGATTTCATTTGGCAACTGTACACCGGAACAACAGGAAGAGTGAGATTTGGAACCAAAGGGGAACTCACTGACAGTTTTAGGGTGGAAAAGGGGGTCAGACAGGGTTGTGTGCTGGCCCCTTTTTTATTCACCCTGTACACAAATGGACTAGAGGCCGCAATGTTAGAAGGAAGTAAAGATCTCCCCTCAATTGGTCGTCGGCAGAAACCAGCCTTGTTATATGCCGACGACGCGGTTATACTAGCAAGAACTCCTGTTGAGTTGCAGCGAACACTAGATAGATACTGTGCCTTTATGCTGAGTCTAAACCTGACCCTGAATGTTAAAAAAACATTTACTATGCACGCAGGGAAAAGCACTGTAAAGACTAGAAAACTGTATGTAAAAGGAGAGGCACTGGACGGAACTGTAACATATCCATATTTGGGGATTGTAATAGATGAAAAATTTAGGTGGAAGGCGGCAATTAATGCAAGGAAATTGGCCTTCCTAAAAGCTACAACAGCGCTAAAATCATTTTCACAAAGATTGGATCAGAGACCACCGGTGGAACTATTAAAGATATATAATGCTAAATGTGTTAGTACTGCCACGTATGGGGTGGGGATATGGGGCCTTGTAAATGTGGATGAATTGCAAAAAATAGAAAACTCTTTTGTAAGGTACTTATTAGGTGTACCGAAAAGTTCTTCCACATATGCCTGTCATCTAGAGTTGGGCATAGACTGCATATCAGACATTATAAAAACCCATCCAGTAATGTTGTGGCATCGAATATGGGTAACTGAACAATGTCATCTAACAAGATCAATTATACAAGATATTCTGAAACTTGATCATTGTGGAAAGATCAAATGGCTAACATACGTTAAAGCTCTATTAACAGATTTAGGGTACGAAAAGTTCTTTGTACAACCATCAAAGCTAACTGAGATCTCTAAGGCGGAGTTAAAAAGAGTATGTCTGGCCCATTTGCGTCAGATACGCCTGCTAAAAGAGATACAGAAACCATCTGTTCAACAGGGCCTACTAGTTCAGACTGTGTTCTCCATTGAACCTTATTTGACATACAGATTGACCCAATTTGAAAAGTCATTGATGACACATTTTAGACTGAACATCTTTCATTTAATGGTCTCTTTTCCCATGCAAAATGATTGGTCATCAAAATCAACCCCCTGTCCGTGCGACTATGTTTCATCACAATCGACCATCCATACAGTCCTATTCTGTAAATTTTATATGGAACCACGAAAGCGCTGGTTACTGCCCATATTGAAATTCTGGGGCTTGCGCCAATGCCGTCCAGCATATTTGGCGCTTCAGTATCTCGAAGATGAAAAGATAGCAAAAGCGATGGCACGCTTTCTTAAATTTTGTATACGCCATCACGTAAATCTTTGAAAAAGATAAATTCATCTATTTGCTTAAATCGAGGTACGACCAGGATATTGTGAAAACTGCATGAAATGGTCACATTTTTATGAATTGAGATTTTTATGAATTGAGACTTTCTATTGAATATTGTCTTTTTATTGTATAGAGACTATTTATTTATTTATTTATTTTATATTCTTGTGTAGCGCAAGAATAGACCCCTTACGAGGTATCTCCGCGCTTTGCTCGCAGGATGGTAAGGCTGCTGTAAACCGGAAGTTGAGGTTGTGGACTGCTGATGGATTGTTTATTCTTCCTGGAATAAGACGGTTTTTAGTTTCTTCCTAAAAGAGGAATGGTTAAGGGTTTGTCTTAGGCCAATTGGAAGGTTATTCCAGAGCTTGGGCCCTACCAGGGAGAAGGCTCTGCCACCTTGTCTGGTTTTTTTTACAAGTGGAGTTTTGAGTAGCAGTTGGTTGCTTGACCGTAAGGCTCTGTCAGGTTTATAGAAGGGTAGCTTTTGGGACAGATAGTTGGGGCCTTTCCCGAACAGGCATTTGTGAACAATGCAACAGATCTTGAACTTGGTGCGTTGTCGTATTGGCAACCAATGCAGTTCTCGCAGCAGGGGTTTAGAGGGGGTTCTGGGGGGGGCATTCAAGACCAGTCTTGCTGCTGTATTTTGGACTACCTGGAGGCGATTAATAGCGCTCTCGTTGGCTTGTATAAGGAGTCCGTTGCAGTGGTCAATTTTACTTATCACCATAGTCTGCACTAGGGTCTTTCTGTAGTTGTCTGAAAGGTAAGGGAAGACTCTTCTTAACAGACCAATAGTGTGAAAGCATGAGCCAGCGACTGCGTTTACATGTTCCTTCAAGGTGAGATTTTGATCCAGCTTCACCCCCAGATTTTTTACTGTTAGTTTTGGGGTGGGTACTGTTCCCAGGTCTAAGGGCCACCAGTCAGGGGACCACAGTAAGGACGCTTTTCCAAAAAGCATTAGCTCCGTTTTTCCAACGTTGCACTGGAGGCGGTTGGCGGCCATCCAGTTGGAGATGGCCCTCATGCCTTCCGCGAAGTTATCCATAACATTGGAGTTGAAGGAATGGAAAGGGTAAAGAAGTTGGGTGTCGTCAGCGTAGGACACTACTGTATTTTAAGTTTTAATTATTTTTTTTTCTTCCCTTTTTTAACTTGAGCAAAGTGTATAAAATGTATGATATGAACTTTTATGGTATTTCTATGAAAAACCGAATAAAGTTGTTTTGATTTGATTTGAATAATCATTGTTGTTCATGATATAAATGGAAATATGTTCTTCTAATGAATAAAAGATGTTGTTTTCATACTTTATACAACAGGCAGTTCTCCAAAATATGAACCCTTACTGTTGAATAATTGCTGAAGCATCCCACTGTTTGGCCCCTTCTCCTGACATACCCAGCCAGATATGGCCAAAATATGGTCTGTTTTTGATTCATGTTAAGTAGTTAAAATGTGATGCTTGTAGGCCATTTACCAATATCAGGTCACTGTGTGCTCTTTAAACTACCAGCCTCAAATCCATTTTACTATGGAGAACCTTGATGAAGCGTTGTTGCAGAAATGTATGCCTGTCTTGGTCAGTTTTGTGTTGTCATTAGCATAGCCACATTACGATACCTTGTTCTGTTTTCTCGGTCACGCTCTGTATTTTGCAAATGACAATAACCAGCTCCTATGTAGCTGTGAAGCAGTCATCATTCTCTACACGGATCCTCTTTTTATTGTCTTGAATATGCTTATCATGGTTTGCTATTCTGATTTTAATATTCTTGATTGTCATTGTTGGCTGCTGGGCATTTGTGACTCCTTTATGCTTTTAGTGATATTTTACATCTCGCTAGGAATGGCTGCCTACTGCTCTTACTTGGCGAAAGCACTTACTCTGGTTGATTTTCAGCGGCCATCTTTCTGAGCTGACTGTGCTGAGCCAGAACCTACCATCATGGTAGTAGTTTTGTGTAGGTCATAAGTTATGAGTGTAGTTCGCTGAAGGTACAGAATTGTTTGACACAGGAATGTCGATAAGCATAGATACACTGGAGGATGTAATTAACTGTAACAGAAGCCTCATGGAAGGTCTGTTTCCAGAGATAAGGCTCAAGTGGATCTCAATCAGGGACATTGCAGTGGTTGGGGCATCTCTGATCCCCCTAGCATGATTTTGTGCTACACCATATCAATCCACAGTTTCTCCTCTTAAAGCAATGGCACGCATGGATTCACGCAAAAACAACAATTGATGGACAGAATGCAGAACAATGTCATATATTCACCCCTGTACAGAGATCTGGGCCTAAATCCATCGTTTTTTTTGCACTCCAGACCACCCCAGTTCAGACATGGCCATATGCAAATCAGCTCTGACCCTGTGCCTCATGGGAACAGTCCAGCCCGAACTGCCAAGCCATGTCTTTCCTGGACCGGAATCAAGCATCCTAGGACCGGTTTCTGGCTATCAGCCGTCTTCAGCCCGGATAGCTTTACTCCAGTGGTGTGGAGAGCATGGGACTCACGTCTGAGCATACCCATCCCACTCGGGGTGACAAATGCAAAAACAACAATTGATGGATTCACAGCAAAAAGCAGTAAACAGCTCCTTACTGGGAGAGAGCATGTCGGCTGGCTTCGGGTCTCAGTCGTGGCAGCGTTTGTGGTTCTCTTAACACCCTCCAGCAGGCAGCTGCACATTGATTGGTCAGCCAGAAGCTGCAAAAAAAATCTAAAGCCCTCAGCTTACACTTGATACCTGCTCTGTCTTTTATGCTTGCATGTGCTGGGGTCAATTCCTCTAAATAAAGGCATTTTCATGGTGAAACTTCACTCCGTCTATACCGGTTCAAGACGTCGGCCTGTGTCCATCAAGTAAGTGAACACCCTAGCCCATGTGCTTCTTCTATGATTAGTGCACAAACACTGCATCTAGCCTGGGTGACCACCGTCAGATCGCCTAACGCCATACACAGGAATCCTTTCAGAGGGAGGGCTGGCTAACATCAAAATGTCTGCCATGAAAAACCCCTTATCAAACACGAATATTGTCAATGATGCCAGGCAGCCTCTGCCTAAAATGGTGATCCAGCACTTTATTTTCCTAAGAGCACGTGGTGTTGTCAGACAGGTAGATCTGCAAACACATTCACTGGTATAGGATGGAGTGTGTGCAGTGCACTGGACAGCAAGAGAGCAGGCAGCACCCTTTGCAGAACACTCAGGATGTGGAAGAGAGAGAGGCTTTCCACAACATACTTCATCCAGCTTAGTAACCATAGGGCGACACAGAAGGGTAGTGATAGCTCAGGGCATGCATGCCACTCTGAGCCCCCCCCCCATAAAAAAAAAATGGCTGGCAATGCCACATATAGAAGATGAGATTGTTTAAAACAACTGCCTGCACAAAAGTGGTGTAGTTATGTATTCCAGTCCACTTCTGGAAGTGCATTCTTCCAATGGGAAATGAGCACAAAGAGGTGCCCAGGAATCACCTGCTCTACAGAGTGGGGCAGACTGAGGTAGTGTTGTGCAAGCTGACGTTAAAGGTAAAATATCAGGGGGTTATTTTTTAAAAGGCATGGCGTATCATGGGATAACCAAAATAATTCGTTAGAAGCAACTCCCCCACTCCAAGCGACATTGTTTAATTACAAAAAGTGAAGTATCCATTTGCACAAATGATAAAACAATTAAATGTGTAAAATTAAAAAAAGTTAAAGAAACAGAGTGCAGAATAGGTACTACTGAGATTCACTACTGCTTTACTCTCTAGAGACATTTTTAACTCATCTGAAAAGCAGGAACATAATTGTTTTCTCAACAAGAGCAGGAAGATATCATCTGCGCAGTGGATACTGTGAGGACGGCAAAGAACACCAAATACTCCATAGCTTTTTAAGTTCTTCACCCATGCCCCGGCGAGAAGAAACTGAAAGCCTGAAAGGTAACTATTAAGTTACAACTGTGAACATAAAGGTCAGTGGAGGACAAAAAGGTTTATCAACAAATCTAGGTGGCCTCAAGGTTTTTTTAGGGCGAGCAGACCTAAAAGCAGGCGGAGCCTGCTTTGTCTGCGAAGACAACTGTTGTTGGCGTGTTAGAAGGAATCTGAGACGGAGCTCACGCACGAGCGTCGCTGTCTCAGATTCCTCCTCGGGGCCGCGCACAGCACCACACACGCATGCGCATACACAGAGACACACAGGCGCCCATGCACGCACCCATACATACAGAGAACCCACCCCCGCCGTCGCATACACACACGCGCGCAGACACACACACACTGCATACACACACTGCATACACACACGCTCCCCCCCTCCCCCTCCCTTCACGGCGCTGTGCCCATCTCCTGCCTCGCAAGCACCACACATGCATGCGCATTCACAGAGACACACAAGCGCCCATGCACGCACCCATACATACAGAGAACACATCCCCGCCGTCGCACACAAACACACTGCATACACACACGCATACACAGAGACACACACACAAGCACGCACGCACCCATACATACAGAGAACACACCCCCGCCGTCGCATACACGCATGCGCACCAAGACCCCCGCCGCCCCACTCACCAGGTTCTTTGTTCGTGTCCCTCGGCAGCCATCCGGTCATTCTGGGCAACAGGCGGGTGCCGCGCTGAGACGCAGTCACGCAAATCTTCCGGCGGGCACTGGAGCGCGGGGTAGACTCCCGTCTGCTTCCTGTATTTCTCTGGCCCCGCCCCCGTCCCAACACAGATTGCCTGGCTTCCTGTTGAAGCCGGGCTGCGGCGTTTCATTATTTTTCTTCTCAAAGGCAAAAATATTAATCTTCACTGGCTGACTCCATTGCAGGAGTTGTAATCTTGGCTCGCTTTAAATTAATTGGAATATAATCGTTTTTAAACGAACAAATTGAATAAAGCCTTCACTGGACATACGCTCTCATCGTACGAGAAGGCACAGATTACGTGAAGAAATTGCCATAATTGGATATTCCTTGTTTTTTCTTCTTTTCCTCACTGCTGTCTTTAAACGGAAACCCGAGGGAGCCAGGCTCTGCTTGGGAATTGCCGCATCGGATGTTTTCTTTCGGGTTGTTTCAGTTTGGGCTGCGCGTGTTTACGTTTAATCCCTGAAAGTCGTACAGTCTCGGCTTTGATACACTGCTATCTCCTCCCTGCAGTCGGGCTCTGCTCTGGCAGATGGCGGCGGAGCGCAGAATCATCTCTTGAAACAACATGACTCGTCCAAGAATTATTTGCGTTACGTTTGTTTGCTTCCGCATTAAATTATCATATATATGCACAGGCAGTAATAGGTTAGTCACGCGTCAAATATTCAGAAGGCTGAGATTGTGTACGCGGCATTTAAAATAGCAAAAACAATTTGCACCGCCTGCTTCTGTTTCTTTACTGTTTGTCCTTGCAGTCACTCCTGTGCTGTTATGCACCACGACAGAGGCATGCAACGGAAATGACGTAGGAAGGCGCGAGGTAAAGCAGCCTTAGCGTTGAAGACTTTAAAGTGCAGGTGTAGTGTTGACTGTTTCTCTCCAGTGTATATTTTGAAGGTTGGGTGTTCGAAGATTCTGTGGGGGGGTCCTGGCCTGGGTCAAAACCCCGATGCGGAACACCATTAGAAGCATCTTCCATTTTACCAGGTGCCATGAGCAGCTTATTCTAAGTGTAAACAAGCATTGGCAAACTCAACAGACCTGACTTTAATGTGCTGATGAATGCAAACTGCATTTGTGTATCATACACAGTGTATGCCTATATTTCGATGCGTTCCCACATTAAAGCCGTTTGCATTGCCAATGCTTGTTTAACAAGCATTTGCAATGAAATAGGTCTCGCATTTGCGAGAGATTAAGCTATTGGCATTGTAAATGACAATGCCTTTTATTTATGTTTTAAAAACTAACATGTAAATAAAAGGCATTGCCATTTACAATGCCAATAGCTCAAACTCTCACAACTGCGAGACCTATTGCATTGCAAATGCTTGTTGTGAATGGGAATGGACTTACTCTATTGCGGGTGGGTGCTTGTCCCTCTGAAAACCCCCTCCCTAACCTTCTTTTAACCCCTCCTTACTCCACCCTAAACATCACCTACTATGTAGTACGTATGAGGGCTAGGGAGGGGCTTAGGGAGGGACATGCACCCATCCACAAAAGAGTAAATCCATTTCTAAAAGCAAACTGAATTTTTAAAGTTACTGCATCCAAAAAGGGATCCAAAACAGCACTAAATTACACCGGCTCAGAGCTGAAGCAAGTCCAGCTGCACACATGGCCAACTACTGGTACTGCAGCACCCTCCTATAGAAAGTAATAGAGGTAGGAATTTAAAATAAAATCCAATAGGAAATTATGGCAAATTAAATTATTCTTTAAAAAAAATGTGAAAATATAAATAAATATGATTTAAACTAAAAGTAGCACATTTATAATTCAATTACAAAATACTTTAACACCTTTTTCAACTAAAAAATTTATGTAAGAATACATTATAATAAAATATAATTAAATAGCCTTTCATTTTGTGATCACCATTAATAATTGTTACGACATCATTTAAAAAACATATTTTTACTTTAGGTGGGTATTTATTTTTTAATTTACACTTGAGCTACATAATTTTAATTTAATTTGCATTTAACATATTTTAATTTACAAACACTTTTTCTATTGTTCTATATTTCAAATAAGTATAGCAATTTAATTCACATTATTATTTAACATGAAAAAGTTTTTACAATTTTTTTCATGTTCAGTACACCTTTTCACTTTCCCCTATGCTTTATTTTAGAGCATGGGTACTCACAAACATTTGCCCAGGGGCCACAAAGTACAGTCTGTGCTGTGACTGATGGCCGCACTGATGCCAGCAGGGTGGCGGTACGGGATCGGGTGGGTCAGGGATTGTGTAAAAACATTTTAAATAAGTGGGCAAGCATTTATTTGCAGGTTAATAAATGCTTGCCCGTTTATTTAACATTTTTTCTGAATATTATTGCTCAGCAACTAAACAGCAGCTTGTGCTGTTCACCAGGGGGGCTGCAGGTAAAGGTCAAGAGGGCCGCAAGCGCCCCCCGGGCCGTACTTTGAGTATCACTGCCATAGAGCAACTCTACAACTAGGAGGGTGGATGGAGGGGTTTATATAGTAAAGTATACCGAAAACTAAAAGTTGATTGAACTTGGAAAAAATTAGTAGAAATATGTCTCATTAGTCCATAGGGAGCAAAGAAACACTGATCTCAGTGATGAGGCTGGAGAAGACAATTGAGTGACTGAGGGAAGTTCAGCCACTAGCACTTCACTTCACTATATGGCATCTACAGAAGGCAATATTGACAGGTTTTAACCTCATATAGCTCTTCAATCAAGAGCCTGGTCAACAAATCTAGAACTATTTGATAAGAAAAGCAGTCATTAAGTTAAACACATATTAATGACAATGGAATGAAACAACATATTTGCCAAAAACCCTAAAACAGTATCACACACTCAAAAGAGAGCTGTTGCAAGAATGACAATGTGGTCAGAATTCATTCATTTTATTAGCACACATCAGACCGGAAGATAATGTCAACAGATGATGAGGGACTCTTGTCTGAAGTTATAAATCATATAGAATTATAGATTGGTAATAATGAGTAAAGGGTATGTCTTTCACCAAGGGGTTCTGAGTGACATCAAATAGACAACAAAAGCAACCCTGGTGAAAAACATCCATTATTCACAGTTCCCCATTTCATTTTATGTTATATTATGTTATATCATCTCCCATGCTTTCAGGTACTATGCAGGAACACAGGAGTAATGGGGGAGACAGGCATAACATTGCCTCACCTCACTGTCTCAAATAATACTTGCCTCCAGTCTTCCACCCCCCACCCCTGTGCCTTCCTTCCTCCTCCTCTCCCATCCTGATGTGAGTTCTGCACCAGGAGACTCTGTCAAAGTGGCAACAGTGAGTAATAGCTTTGCTTAACCATTATTGCTACGCCATAGTAGTGAATTAACAGATTTAAAATCTGGTGTCCATGCTAGTGTTGCTCAGTGAGAGCTATGCATAACAACTTAATTATTAACATTCAAGACACATAATGAGTCCTTTGAACATTTTAGTGGTATATGCACCGGCATCATTGCTACCATCTGTTGATGATTTGTATTCATTCAGTCTGCTCCTTTGCTTTGTAGGTAGGCTGGTGCCATATAAATCCACCTCAGTGTCTACATACTTTGTTATTCTTCATTTCCTCCGAAATCCCTTTATATTTGGAAATAAGATGTCTTAAGTGTTGGTCGTGGCCAGCTAGGAGCCAATAAGCTGGAAACGTTTCGGTCTTTTGCGCCAATCTCTGTCTTTGGCGTTTTGGTAAACATTTTCAGATTCATTAAATGGGTTTAGTACAGTTTTAAAAGTGCTTCTGCGGTCACAAACCCTCTGATTGACCTAATCTGAGGGTATGTGACTGTTAAAGCAATTCGTTCATGAGGGCCTATGTTCTTATTTCTCCAAACATTCCTGAATTTGTGTATGTCCTGCTCTATACAGCACACATCTAAAATGGGAAAAGTTTTAAAGTTTGTCTAAACATAGTATTTTGCGCTGAAAAGAGACCCTTCCAATAGAAAGCCTATGCTAGACATCACAAACATATCCTTGCACTATGGCACACAGGTGTATGCGTGGTGTTCGGCAGCCTGATTGTGCATCAGCACTAGGGAAGAGAGAGGGGTGCAATATCCTAGAAGATATGGTGCTGACCTGTAGTCACCCAGTCATGCAATGCAAAGCTGCAACTTTGGTTGCTGCACTGAGTTGTGTGGCTACTTTGTAAATCTGCCTTAAGATTTCTTATGGTTGAAATGTCCAGTTTCATTGAAGCTCTCTTAGCAATACAACCATTAGCAAGGGATCATTTAACAGCTGGAAAAATGTCTCTTCCCTCCAGAGCACAATTGTTACAGAACACAGCACCTGGTTTTCATGGGTTAGGAGGTTTGGGAATTTTGTTATTGCTGCCAAACACCTAGAATTCAGTTTATTATTATGTATGACCAAATTCTTCACCAGATATCACCCTCCATTCTATCGGAACACAGCACTGGTTGCATCAGTACTGAGGGCAGACATCTCCCTCGCTTTCTTCTCCACTACTAGCTTTACAACACACCTTGGTCGCTTTGTGAGGTTCACCTTACCATGGAGTAAGCACACCCTCTGTGTCTGTTTTAACATTGTCTCAAAATAAGTGTTGCTGTTTAGTGTGTAAATGAAGAAGCAAGAAAGGCCAGGGGAGGGAAGGAGAAGTGCTGTCTTTGTGCTGGGCTGTGTTATGTCTTACTCAGCAGCCCAGAAGGACATGATCTGGGGAAATCTCCATGAAGAAGGATCTGAAACTTGGCCGGAGTCCCAGGAAGACAGAATCGCTGATGGCAGAGAGACTGCAGGGCGGGTGATGGTCCTGCATTTCCTCATCTGCTGGAGGTTCACAGCGCCTTTCAGCTACTCATGGATACCCCCAACTTCAGACTGAAGCAAATAAGAGTAAGGCGGTTCTCCTTTCCTACATCGCCAAATAGCATCATCTGAGGTGCAACCATAACCGTAAGTTGCAAATCTGAACTGATCAAGACCTCATATACTGGTTGATCGTCCAGTTTAAAATATTCTGTGTCCCCAAACAGGCATTGGCGGTACAGAGTGTTGCAGACAGAAACGTCGGCTTGAGCACCACAAGACTAGAGGTGAGTAGAGGACTCCTTTTTTTGTGACTTGCCACAGGGAACAGAATCTTGTGTGTGGGCACGGTATTGGGTTTGGAATCAGCACTCCCTGGTAGCAATGGTTGTTGTCTATAATATCCAGTACAGAAATAAATTGATACCTTAATATCATAGCCCAACAATCAAGAACCAAAATATTGAAAGGTAAGTGCATATAAGGAAGCATAGATTTACTAATCTTAACTCCACATCTACGTACCTTGAAGATACATATCAACACGGTAAATATCTGTAACCTATACCTACTTAACTGTTGATATATTGGCTACAATATTAAGGCATAGCCATATTCTGCTCTCGATATTTAGGAACCACCCAAGTAGCAATGCACATTTGTGCAGTTGTCAAAGAGCATCTTCTGTTTCCTCCAATCATGTCTGAACCGCTGGGGCATGGAACCCTACTAATCTCTGCACCAATACCCTACTTGTCAAATAGTGAGCTCTGAGAGTGTGCACCCCAGAAGCATCATGGGGAGAGTTGATCTCCAGAAGTAGTTTCCCCATCACCTACATGCATAGTATATATGGCCGTTCTTACGTTAGTCACAGGGCTTCATTGTACTTGTAGTATGTACATCAGTGTTTTTAGTAGGGAATACGTTATTGCAGTTTTGTTTTTAGGGTGACATTTAGGAGAAAAATTACGAGTGGCAACAGAGCATACCTGTTCTTTCAAATGTGTATATAAAAGGCCGACCGTGCATGGAAACGTGAAAACCCCCTCTGGCTCCCACATGTGTTCTTTTTGTTGTTTTCTTGCACTTTTCACTCTCTCGGTTGGGTGGTGTTATTAACAAAATTGCCTTTGCTTCCACGACGCCCCCGGTTCCAAATCCATGTGCAACACTTTATGTCCATGCTGCAGTATTTATGTTCAAAATCTCACCTTGGGAGGATTTGCTTTGCACACGTATGCTGGGCTGGGTTTATATCTTGGAAGGCGTAGGATAATTAAAAACCTCTTTTGGACAACAAGCTGCACAGCGAGGGTTTGATTTTGCGCGAAAGAAATGAAAGGAGATGAGTGAACATTAAAAAAATGTCAACGTTATATTTTTCGTGAGTGATCAAGAAGATGACGGGGGTGTTGACAGAGCTGCAGCTTTAGATGCCCTAAATCAGTAAAAGATATTTTCAGAAAGTCCGATTATATCGAAGTGTGCAAAGCTATTGTTTGATTGTGACATACTGAAACATCGCATTCGTAAAAAATATTTTATCGTGTTGCTTTTTTTACGCTTTTACCCACTTTGCAATTTTGTCGTCCACGTGTTTGCTTATGTATGCATGGATACCCATGTGTGTATGCTGTAGGCACCACTGCCTACCAGTTACACCCACACGTTTTGAAAAACTTCGGGTTGACCCGGGACACGTACCGCTACACTATCTGTGGGACAGTACTTAATTTGTACAAAAAATAAGATCCGTAGTGTCCTCGCCAACAGGTCTCTGCAGCTTGCACCACCCATTGCCCCTGCCAGCAATGCCAATGACACCACACACATAACTACTGCCAGCACACACCTACAAGTGTGGCAAATGAAACTATTCCAGGCCCCCAAAGCTATAAGAACGGTTTGGCTGACAGGTATTAGTCATTTTAAGGTATATTGAATTGTATAAAAAACTGTTATTGTGCTAACCTCAAAAGCACCGGAATGTGGCAGAATGTCATAAGTGCTGGTGTTGACAATTGAGTGCCAGTGCTGAACACCAGAAACCACCGGCTCAAAATAAGCACTGCTGTGGGAGCACCTTCTTTAGTCTTGCACCTGTAGGCCCTAAAGCAGCAGGACCCACCCCTAAGAGTGAGGTAAGGAAAGTGTGAGTGTGAGTGAGGCAGAAAGACAATTTGCGTGTAAATGTGCCCAGATTTTTGTGCGTGTGTGAATGCAGGGATGGACGTTGTTACTATCACCCCGTAATTGATTGTCATTGTGACATTTCAAGAGGTGCACATGGTATGTAGCTGGATGCAGTGTTGGACTACACGAGAGCCCTCCATTAGCCAGCAGTATGTGGCAGATGCCTTCAGTTACTCCACAGCTGTTCGGTACCTGGTGAGTGATTTGTCGTTGTGAACTGGTACAGTACTGGGTGCTGGACATGAATAATGTCATACCTTTTTGTGTAAGTGTAGTGTAAGAGGTTCAAGCAGAATACCAGAATAATTATGCATGGGGCGGCTCTAGGCTCATGGTGGCCCTGAGCAGGGAGCGTAGGTAGGGGGCCCCAGAAGAGGGGTTCCAGGTGGGGCGGAGCCCCCCGGAGCTCAGGAAGGTACCCGTCGGCCAGCAGTGGGTAGGGAAAAAAAGAAGCCAATCAGGAACCAGGAGGAACGCAGGCGCGGAGGCCAGTGAAGAGGGGGGGTCAGGGTGTTTGGAAGTGGAACAGAGCCAGAGGCCGCCAAATCCCTGCCAGGGGCCGCTACGCAAATATGTATCCATCCTCAGAGGATTATTATATTAAGGATATATATTGGTGTGGTGGCCCCTGGGGTTTGGTGGCCCTGTGCAGGTGCACAGCTTGCACATGCCAAAGGCCGCCCCTGATTATGCAGCCTGTTTATACTACAGTCGTATGCCCGACCACTGAGTGCTATGGTATTAGTATAGGTGCAGGTCAGGAGGGTTATATATGGATTGACATTACTGTGGAACATCCAGGCTAGACATAGGTCAGTCCCTCATACCTTACCTGGACATAGAAAGCTGTGCTCTGGTTGCTCTGTTCCTTATCTGTAGAGTGTAGAATGCACTTGAATGTGCAATCACTATGGTGCAATTATTGTTTCTGGTTCATTCACAGGGTTGTGCGATGATTTCATTGCCTTGGAATTAGCCATGATTTCATATTTCTTCTGAAGTGCATTCCCTCTTGATTGCTTCCAATATTGTTGGTAGTGTGTTCCAGAGTTTGACTGCTTGTCCTGAGGAAGTGGTGCCTCAAATGGATTTGTGATAGAAAGGTGATATTATGATCCGTGGTGCACACCTGGAATGTTTGCATAACTTGAAGTTAATTTGGAGGTATACTGGTACTTTTCATTGAGAGTCTTTGTGGCCAATGCAGACTGCCTTAAAACATTGTTCTTTTAACTATAGGTTGCTAGTGGAGTGATTGCAAGACTGGAGTCATGCGTTCTCTTGGGTGTAGGTGCAAAATGTGTCTTGCGAAAGCACTTTGGATTTATTACATATTGTGTATGATAAAACTGGGGGCACCAAGGAATAGGCTGTTGGCATGGTCAAGCTTGGAGATTACACATGTGAAGATAGATGGTAGCTTTTCAGTGGATGGGAATATGTAATCCCGTGTTTTTATTGTGCAGAAGGTGCTCGTTGTGACATTAATAACATGTGGTCTCAAAGATAGGTCTGGATCCGGGGTCCCTCTCGGCTTATTACTTCTCTGGGTGTTGTTGGAGGGGCCTAAAGTTCCTTGGGCCATATGGCGGTAGGTGTGTATTTTTGCCAATGTCCATAGGTCATGATGTCTGCCTTTGCAGTGTTAAGCTTTAGGTGGTTACTCATCTTCCGAACATTTAATGGAACAATGGCTGTTGTCAAGTTTTGAATTGTAGAGGTCTTCCTGGCCCATCCTCAATTAGTATGATCAGAATGTTATCTGCATAGTTGTAATTGGGGAGGGTGAATGATCTAAACAGGTATGGTAAGGGAGTTAAGTAGTTATTGAGTAATAAAAAATGAGGGATGTCACAGTGCTGAGTGTGATGAGCTGATGTGAAAGGTAATAGGTGTGGAAGGCAATGGCTGCCTCTGAGGTAAGAATCAGCCATTTTTTGAGCACTTTTACATATTTTGAGGTTTTAGTCTTTGTAGCAGCATGTGGTGGTGGACAGTGTCAAATGTTCAGAAGCAAAATGGCAGCCACTCTTTTTCTCATCTGTGTGTGTTTTAGGTCATCCCAAATGGATATAATGGCTTCTGTTGGGTCTGAAACCAAATAGTTGGTCTGACATCAAGTTATTTTCCTCCATGAAATTAGAAAGTTGGATAACAACAGCTTAAACATGGAACAGG
Source organism: Lissotriton vulgaris (assembly GCF_964263255.1). Taxonomy (NCBI): domain Eukaryota; kingdom Metazoa; phylum Chordata; class Amphibia; order Caudata; family Salamandridae; genus Lissotriton; species Lissotriton vulgaris. Next base: position 360,229,134 of record NC_141693.1, on the reverse strand, counting down.
CCTTTGATATTGGTGTGTTTAGCTGGATTAGATGGGTCGATAAAGGGACGTGGGGTGGGATGAGATGCCCTAATTAAGAGAAAAGAGAAATCCCAAAAGACAAATACTGAAAGGTGCCTGCAGAAAGGGAAATGCTTAAGGAGAAATGCAGGGAAAGTGAAAGGGCATGGAGATCATCTGGAAAAGAAATGATATGAGACCGACAGAACATGAAAGATAAAAAGAAACTGCCACAAACATAGAAAATAGAAAAGAAACGAGTTTGAAGAGAAAAGGTACAAAACGGTGGCAGAAAGGGAATGGGAGTAATAAAGTTCCACAACAAGAAAATTGAGGAAAGAGATGCGGATAACACAAATAATCTCCAAAATGTAAAGGGTAAAAGAGCGCAACAGAAAGAGAAAGGGTGAAAATGTGCAGAAAGTGAGAAGGTGCTATGTAGAAAGACAAATGAGTGAAAATGGATCCATAAGGTGAGAAATGGCAAACGAGATTGACAGAGACAGATAAAAGAGAGGTAGGCAAAGGGAAGTGACAAGGAGCAACCCCCCCCCCCAAAAAAAAAAGGTTACAAAAAACTCACAGAAAAAGAAAGGCAAAGACTTGCCCAGAGAAAGAACAGAGATAAACAGCCACATGCCTTTTCCATCCATAGACACTGGATCTGGAACACAATTCCCATAGCCGTCAGCCATTCTGAAACCCTGCTCCAATTTAGGGAAAAGTCGAAAACACACCGCTTTAAAGGCCAATGCATCACACTTGCTAAACCATCCACCGACCAGACACCTTTCCTATCACTTGTTGACTTTATGCGTGTATTTGAGCCTGTATAGCACTTCCCTGCCTTATGGCTTGGTTGGTGCTATAGAAATATAACATACATTCATACATACATAAATAATGTAAAGAGCCACACAGAAATTCTAAACTGCTTTACATGAAGTAAAATAATAATGACAATATTGTTACTTTTCTACACAAATATTAAAAAAGAGAGGTTCACATGCACGGGGCGCAAAATACCACCATGCGCACGTACAAAATATCACAATCAAATGGATTTCATTTAGCTATTATTAATTTCCTTTACCTTGTAGATTTAATTTTGATCTCCCATAGGAAGAAGTAGTGATAGGGATGTGTTTGTCAATGATGCCTCCTTTCTCCATTGCAAAGTTATTTTACTTGCTGTGGGGCGCACAGAGCAATTGTCATAGCACAAACCCAGCTGCACTATTCTTGGTGCTTTGTTGAATGCTCACATTTGTCTTTGCTATTGGTACCTAGCACTCTTTATTTTGCCTTTATTCCTCCTCATGACACATCGTATACCTTTAAAGCCCTCTTACCAAAACACATTCCTGTGCTAGTCTCACCCTTATTTTTGTTGTGTTCTTCTACCTAGAGAAAGATGGTAACATATTTTCCGAAGCTCTTGGCCTTAAGCCTGGCACTGCTCAGCTTGCTTCCAGTGGCCTTGATGGAAACAGATGTGTGCCCATGCAGCTACGGTACTGCCGGTTTACCAGGAATTCCAGGCATCCCAGGCAAAGATGGCCGCGATGGACTGAAAGGTGGCAAGGGTGAACGAGGTGAGCATACTTCAAAACGAAGGAAGAGTGTTCAGGACCCATAAAGGTGAACGTTTTGAAAAAGTTCCATATAATCAGATATTAAAACAGAGGCTATACAGCTGACAATTTTTTGCAGCTGGGTGCCTGAATAGTTAAAAACTGTTTTGCTTTACTCTGTGCTATAGTTCTTCAGGTTCTACCTAAATCCGTCTTTTCATGTTTTCTCTCATAATTACTGTATCCTGTTAACTCAAAATACATATGCACCTTTTAAAACAAAATGGTATAAACATATTCAACTTAGCATGATTGGATCATTAGATAGATAGTGCACGAAAGTCTGGGCGAAGTTTAAATTACGCCACCAAAATTCAGGTAATTTCTGAAATCTTGAGTTGCACTAGCCACGTAAAATTCCAGAAATGATACTATCACGCCGTGTGAAGCAAACACAAGGAGATGATGTGCGGAGCGCTGAAACCTTTCATACACTCACCCCCAGACACAGATCTGGGTTGAATCCATCATCATTCTTTTGCTCACTTCACCACCTCAGTTCAGACCCAGCTATATGCAAATCAGCCTTGACCCTGCGCCTCATGGGAACAGTCCAGCCTGAACTGCCAAGCCAAGGCTTCACTGAACTGGAAACAAGCATCCTGGGACCGGTTTCTGGGTAACACCCTTCCTCAGCCAGGCTAGCTTGAACCCAGTACCAAAGTGAGCAAGGGACACACGTCTGGCAATACCCTGCCAACATAGGGTGAACAAAGCAAACACAAGAAGATGATGGACGGAGCGCTGAATTATAGTGTGGCAACAGCCAGTGGCTGTTCTTTGCCGCAGTTCTGTTTTTTGAGCTATCTCACTTAAATATGTGAAAGCAAATTACTCACATTTTGCACATCCCTGCATTATACGTATGGAAAAGTATTTGTGATTGCGTTCTTTTATCAACAGGCTTTAAGACACTTCTTGGATCCTAGCTTTGATGATTCATTTTTTTTGTTATTGTTATTAATGTTATGCTATAAGACAAGCACATTTTGGTGTCAAGACAAATGGCTGCAAAGTGACCCGCACTAAGAGAGAACTCAAGTTATCAATACAAGTTTACATATAAAGACTCCACGTGAAGTCCTCTAATGGAATTCATCTGTATCGGAGGATGTCAGTAGGATTCTGCATACCCAGCTTATATGGGCTCTCTTTCACCTGAAGAAGAGATGGTGCTTGGAAACCAGTTCTGGATGCTGCTGCAAAATCAGGTGTTGAGCAAGGTGCCACACATTAAAAGAGGACAGGATGAGTAAAATGGTAGGTGTTGGTGCATAGCTATGTAGGAAGGAAGATTGCTTGGGGAAAAGAGAGTAGGAGAAGACCCTGAGGTGGGGGTCCCGTGTCAAGAAATGTGTAGACTTGTATATACCGGCCAAGACAGGGGGGTTCGGGGGAATGCCAAAGGAACCTGAGGTGTGATAGCAGGATGGGGATAGCAAAGAATAAAGGAGGTGAAGTAGGTAAAAAAAGTATTATAGGGTTAAATGAGGGAAAAGGATGTTGTGTAGGGTTAGGACTCGGGAGGGATCCATTGCCAGAATCCTCAAATACCGACCTCATCATCCCAAGGGACATATCAAGTGGTTATTCAATCTATGAGCTTCGGCCGAAGATACTGAATCCACATCTTTTGGCTATCTTCCGTTTGAATAGTATGCCTCAATGAACTGGGGCTCTGCAAGCTTCCCCCAGCATATTATTGCCAGGATGTACCTTGCTCATGCCTGTGTGATGCTCCCTGCTCAGGGGACTGCATGCTGGGGCATCTCCCAGGTCAGTGTTATGATGATGTTTCACAATGTCATTTCTGGGCTGCTTCACCTGTGAGAGTCTCCCATAGTTGTAGGTCTAGCTCATTCTTTGGGTATTTCTATGTCTTGGAATGAGACACTCTACGAATCATCCAAGCGGGTAAATGTTAAGGCATTAACCTTTTTTTCTATGAAAGTTCCAGAATGCAGCTCTCCCCTTATCCCATTCTAGAGAGCAGCAGTGCCATGATTGCAAAGTTAAACATCCCCAAAATGGATGTACTTGTGCCTTTCAGCTCCCCCTCCTTGTATGATCACACTCTTGTTCTCTGCATCACAACCTCTATGGGCTCCTGTGAGTCTAAGCATAATCCATAGATCAGGAACCCTTTCCTAGATACCATGCACTATTCCCTGGCCGATTTCAATGGATTCTGTTGTGCCTCACAACTCCAGCTCCCAGCTGTGCTTGCAGTGCAATGCCAGGTGTGCACTGGTGATACAACAGTTTCACATCCATGCCCCAGTTGAAGGCACGGAGTAAACCTGCCGCCATACCCGATTTTTTAGGGTCTCCAAGAAGCCATCTTGGGGTCTGTTTAGTTCAACTTGGTGATGCGGCGAGCGCAAGGTAAGTGGTTTTATTTAATTTGTTTCATATTTTTTCCCTATTTCGTGGTCCCACCAACCCCGCTCTTACCTGCACCGGCTGCGACTGAGATGATGCATACAATGGAGAAGAGAACTGATGCTATTATTATGGATGTTGCACTTTTCTAAGCATGAAAACAAGAAAGCAAGCCGATAATTAACCCCTGTAGAGGTAAGGAAAGGAGAAGAAAAAGAGTTTCTGCCAGACAGTGTTATACGTTATAGGGGCATATTACCAAGCAATAGCGATAATTATCGCTATTGCTTGGTTAGAGACAAAAATTTACCGCAGCGCTGCGGCGATTTTTACTGCAAATAAACCTTGGTATTACCAAGGTTTAACGCAAATGCGGTAAAAATCGCTGCAAAGCATGAATATCGCTGAAAAGTCAGCGATATTCATGCATTAGCGAGCTAATGCTCTTAGCCATGTTATCCACCTCCCATTGGATAACATGGCTAAGAACTGCTCAAGGCAGGTGTTACCTTTTGGAGATATTCCCGCTTAGCGCGAATATCTCCAAAAGTTGGTAATAGGAGATAGCGATGTTAGCGACTGTTTTCAGTCTCTAACATCTTGGCACGCCCACTTTGCATCTCATTAGTGATAAATATCACTGACATGCAAAGTGGGGCCCAAGATGGTCGCTATCTCCTACTAGCTGTCACTAACTGGTGTTAGCGGCAGCTAGGTAATAGGGAGATAATTTTATCTCCGCTTTCTTGGCTTTTAAAGCCAAAAAAGCGGAGATAAACCCCCTTGATAATATGCCCCATAGTTTTCACCTCATAGTCCCATCCAGCATGTTTTTGTGCCTCCGATGCATCCACTACTCTTGCAAGATCCTCTCTTGCATGCCCCAGCATTTATTATGTATATCATCTAAGACCTTGATTTATCCTTAACTCTTTTTCTTCTCATTTCTTTGCCTCTACAGGTGTAAATTATTCAGATTTTTCATCTATTATTGATTTATGTATTCAGGCAAAACTAACTAACTGCTGTCCTGAAGATGATCCTGTATTTTAAAGTGATTGAAAAGTCGTTGACCTCAATCACTCTAACCCGCTTGAATTTGTACATAGGATTTATGGGGGCAGTAGTGTTCTGTTCTAAAAATAAGTGACCCTAATTGTGTACATGACTGTTGGTCACTCTATGTTCCTTGCCTGTTTTCTCCGTGGTTTTAATACTTGTTTAGGGATGTATGTCGTTACTACGCATGCTTTTACAACGCATGCCTTCACTACGCAACTTTTACAACGCAAGTCGTTACAACGACTTGCGTTGGGGGGCGCTGGATAGTGAATAGTTTAATTTACTATTCCAACTCCAGTCCCCGTGGATAGTAGGGAAGGTTTTGGATAGTAAATTAAACCATTCCCTATCCTACAGCGCCCCCAGCGCAAGTCGTTGTAAACGACTTGTGTTGTAAAAGTTGCATGGTAAAGGTAGTGCGTGGTAAAAGTTGCATTGTAAACGCTATTCCCCCCTTGTTTAGGATTACCACGGCGGGGGTATTCTTCATTATTTCATTGTCATTCTATAATAAAATACTATCTTTTGTTTCGATTGGATACATCCAGGGCATTATCTTTTTCTCCCAGAGTATTAATTCTTATCTAACAGCTTAGGGACCCTTGTTCCTTTAACTATACATTATCCTGGGTCCCTATTGATTCTTGGGTTTCCTGTCTGTTTGTTAATCTACAAAGCAATGGAGAGCATTCTTTCCTTTTCCAAAAGGGGTGTAAAGTGAGTGGTACTTACCATGCCATTTATATGTCCAGCACCAGAAGGAAACATTCAATTAGACACGAAAGATTGTTGATGAAAAGGTGTACCCCACACCCCTAGCACGAGGGCTGGGTCCAGCAGACTTCCTCTTCCTGGGGTGGGTACATAGAGATTCGCAGTTTTATCTCAAAGCTTGAGCTATTTCCTCGGTCTCCCAGAAAGGGGAAAGCAAAATATATCTCATGAAATTTAGCCTCCAAGCATAGGGCCTGATTAGGTGCCGGGCATGCCGAATGTGGTCTGGATCCACCCAAGTTGCCTGCTACAGTCTTTCCTATCGACTGGGAGAACCTATTGGTGAATTGTCTGACCTTAGGGGTGAAGTAAACCACAGTAGACAGCAGGTTACCTGTTCGGGCACAGGCAGGAGAGGTACGTTGCAAATGACTTTTCATCCCCAGCGTTGGTCCTCTGGGAGGAATTCCTGCTCATTCCTAGCCCATCTTAATGTAATCTATCACAAATAAACTGAGTAAATGCATGTAATGGTTTAATTGAGCACAAAAGATGAATTCCGGTAGCCAACAGTACTAATAGTCCTGGACTAACCACTAAACTTGGGTTCTGGGACAGTGTGTTGCCTGGTGTAAAGTGTTTCAACGCATCTTCAGAGGTAGAAAGCACTATATAATTACAATTGAAATTACAATCTTCAACCCATTGCAGTAGAGATGGTGAAGGTGGGGACACCTTCTCTCCTCTAGGCTATTGGCATTCCTCCCTGTATCTCTGGTCCTTCCTAACTAACTATCACTTTCAGTGATCCAAAGGGGCAGATCTGTGAATGGGTGGGGAAGACGGGGAATGGGAGGACTCACATGCTTCTCCTTGGCATCAGTTGCCCAAGAAAAAGGGAGGGGAGTGCAAGACTATCACTAATCTGAGATATACCCTCCCCCAAGTCCATTCACAATTCAGTCATGCCTTAGTCCTTCGTCATCGCACATTTGGCAATTTAAGGGTCACCATTGAGCCCTTTCTGTCACTAATCTATTACTGTTTCCCTAATGCAATGAACATGCCAAAGCAATGGAGAAGCGTGGAGAAGTGTGGCTCACTGGTTAGAGCAGGCAGACCCTGAAGCAGAGGTCAGACCCGGGACCAGGGTTCAATTCCCGACGCGGCAGGGTCTTGAGCTCAAATGTCCATGGACTCGATAATTCTCGCTTCGGTGCCTGACCTAATCATGGGTTCACACTCTGCAACTCTGGGCATTAAGCTTGCTTAATCTCCACAACGGCCCCCCTGCGGCGGGATGCCTGGCTTTCACCTTGGGGATGCCCTGTAGGGGCTATCTCACAGGGAAAAGCCAGGACGGGTTCCCAAGGCAAGCGCGGAGATACCCCTTCGTAACACTCCTTAACCACCAAATGTATGTAAACCCAGTTACAAATCCTTGTCCTCACTTATTCTGTGCCTGCAGGTTTAATGATCTACTTATTTTCAGAATTTGATGGCTAAAATATATTTTTAAATATCTCAATTTTTATGCTGTTAAAATCCTGATTTTGCTCCACTGGCTCTCTTGAGAGAGAGGGTCTTAAAAGGGAGACAAATGGATACAACACCAGGATGGATCAAGGGTGAGGCAGGGCTGTACTATGCCCCAGGTATTGGAACTTAGGCTGCAATTCCTTTCTCTTCCACTCACTCCTTCAGACAGACATGTTAACCGTATAGCCCTATGTTAAAATGGATACATTTGGCCAACAAGTAATGAGATGCTGTAGGGTTAGACCTTACAGTAAATGAACAATAAAGAAAAGTAAAAGAAACTCAATTATTTTGAAAAATGTTGAATAGATCAGAATTTAGCTTTGCTATCAAAGGAATCAAAGGTGACAACCCAATGCATGAGGTTAGAGAGATTAGAGAGGAGAGTTTAGATACTAAGTAGAGGAGAAATTGATAGGAAGAGACCGAAAGGCTGAGAAATTAGAGAATGAGTGATGAGAGAAGGAGACATTGCTAACATGAGCAAGTAGAGATGAGAGGTGAGAGATTGAAAGGTTGAGATATCAGAGACTATAGATGAGAAATTAGAGAATAGGGGTTGAGAGGATAAGTCACCAAGAGGATGTGAGATTAGACATGAAGGATTGAGAGATACGTGATAAAGGATGACATATTGAGATGACAAGATAATGAGACGTTAGAGAGGCTATATCAGAAATGAAGAATTTGAGATGAAGGGAGAAAGGCTGTGAAGTTGAGAGTTAGAGGGGATGAGAGATTAGAGTTGAGAGAATTACAGAATTAGAGAAATTGAGAGGATAAGAAACTTGAGATATGAGATATGAGATTGATTGCATGGGAGATTACCGATCACAGAAAATATGTGAGACAAGAAGGTGATATATTTAGGGGCTAGGCAATTACAGATGAGATGAGATATGGAGAGCAGGAGAAAATGAAAGGATGGGAAATTAGAGTTGAGAGATTGAGGGAATTAGATATTGCAAGAATGAGAGACTGGCAGGATGAGCGATTGATAGAATGAGAGATTGATAGGATTCATGATTGAGAGGAGGAGAGGTTAGAAATTAGAGATTTGAGATGACAAATTAGACATGTGAGAGTGAAAGGATGAGAAATAAAAAATGAGAGATGAAACATTGCGAGGATGAGTGATTGAGAGAAAGGGAGTTTGAGAGGATGAGAGATTATAACTAAAATTAGACACTTAGAGAGTGAGGGGATTGGGCATTGAGAGATTGAGAGAATGACAGACTCAAAATGTTGCCTTCTTAATTCACTTAATTTCAGGAATTAAGTGTGGGCCTGATATCACCAGCTAAATGTTAAAATGACTCTTACTTTTTTGTACTGAGGAACCTATAAGCTATTATTGCAGTCCACCTTACCTTTGCACTGTGACAAATAATGATATTTTCTCTTTCTGCTTTGAATCCAATAGGCATCCCAGCTGGTTATGAAAGCCAAGGCACAAAGGGTGAGAAAGGAGGCAAGGGCACAAAAGGCCCATCTGGAAAAAATGGGCCCTTAGGACCACCTGGGCCAGGAGGAGACAAAGGGAGCCCAGGCCCGAAAGGAGAAGTAGGCATATCTGGAAGTCACAAGCATCTGCACCAGTCAGCGTTCACTGTTGCCAGATTCACAACCGAATACCCGTCCAAGAACTCCCGAGTGCTCTTCACAAAGGTGATCAGCAACAAGATGAATGACTATGACACAACCACAGGGGCTTTTACTTGCAGGATCCCTGGACTGTATTATTTTACCTACCATGCATCACAGACCTACAATCTCTGTGTAATCATGTACCTGGACAAAGTGAAGAAGGCCAACTTCTGTGAACATATGTCAAGCAAGACTCAGGTCACTTCTGGTGGCATTCTCCTGGCTCTGGAGAAAGGCCAGCAGGTGTGGCTGGAGGTTAATGACTACAATGGAATGCAAGGCACTAAAATGGAGGATAGTGTTTTTTCAGGGTTTCTCATTTTTCCAGATTAAATATTCTCTAGACCAAAAGGAATATCATTCATTAGTTACAAAATGGTGAGAAGGATCCTGATTTGCACATGTGATCCTGTTTTTGGACTCAATCTGGGTTCTTCTTGTTGGGTGAGATACCATGCCATTGCATTGATGTGCATCTGCTTGCTTTGCCACGGAGCTTCACTCCCATTCAGGCTTAAGCGTGTGTGGAGGGGTATCATATAAGAGTCCTGATTTCACATCAAATATTTCTGCATTACCAAATGAGGGTCTTTAGCATACAGACACAAGGAATCTGGCAACCGTTACATCTCTTAATCCAGTAATGATGAGGCCCTTAAGACTTTACTCACAGAGGTTACACCCAAGAGACTTATACGCTTTCCTCAGAAATTTCAGCATTACCATCAGTATAATAAAACATAATTTCCTAGAATACACAGGCGTAAATTATGTGTATGAAGCAGTCTTTCATGCCACCTGCTTGCCATGCACTCTAGTTACTTGAGGTGCTCCATATGTTGTTTGTGATTCAAAAGTTAAAGATATGAGTGATACAGACTATGTTGCACAATGGCTTTTTGGTAATTGATGATTGACTGCAGTTAACATGGTCTCTGATGAAGTTCTAGTATAGGATGAAACACATTGGCTGGACTGGCGTATCAATGTGTATTAGGAAAGACACAGGAATTTTCAATATAGATACTTTTCTACACATACAGATGACACCATTTTTCTTTGAATGATCCCTGGAAATAATGAATTCCACATTATTGCTCCAATATTCCTGCTGGAAGGATAAAACATAATGGACTCCATGAGGTTGTTTATAACACAAAATAAATATTAGGACTGTATGTAAGTGCCTCTTACTTGATGTTGATGATATAAGCATTTCAGGGGGGTTGGTAGCAGTTGTACCCCTGTGGGCTGATCACCATTTGTATTGGTATACTGGGTGAAATAAGCTGTGCAATGTATTTTGTACCTTAACTACCAATAGTGCAATTCCTGTGTCTGCATGGAAACCACTAAATATGAACTCAAACCTTCATGTTTTTACAACAACACAACTTTAGGAATTGATCACAAGTTCTTTGAAACAAGAAAAATGTATATCTGAGTAACAAATGGAAAGGAGTTAAAATATAACTATAAGGCAGAATTTAAGAAAAAGAAATTTCTATTTTAGAATATTCATTTAATTATGTTGCTGTGTAGGCTTAATGTTTGATATGTGTCTTAGATTCTAACATGATCGCTCTAGCAATAAAACTTACTGAATTTACATTTCCAATATGGCTGCCTTTTCAGGGTCCTTTTTGAGCCTTGGAGCTTCCACTCAATATTTGTTTGGAAACGTAATAAAGATATAATCTGCTGGTACATTGTTGTTCTTTTTTAATGAAAGGAAGTCCCATTTTAATGAACGTACTACTGTTTCTTCCCTCCTTTTTGGGCTCTTTCTGTGATGGGTCACAGAAGTCTTTCTCTTGAGCGGCAAAGCTCTGACAATGGCTTCCTAAGGATTTTTTTGCTCAACTAATTTTCAAGCGGTGTCATTCTTTTTAAAACAGCGAAGTATCCTCTTTACTTTTTTTCTTAAGACAGATGCTTCACATGTGACGAAAAAAGAGCTTTATGAAGTGAACTAAGCTAGATTGAACCCCCTGGCAAGACCAACTGCTTTGATCCCCACATTCTGGAATAGTCAATGGTTTTATCAATATGTTACCTGACAACAGTCTCCAAGTGACATCAATGAAAATCATGCTCATTACAACATATCTCACTTGTCAGGAAAAAAATAAATAGTTATACAACATTTGATGAAAAGGAAACATTTTTAACTTAAAACTCAATATGTACTATAATCAGGACACATTACATTCTTAATTTTGGTAAATGCATGAAATATCATTATATTTAATCTTTGGAGATGGAAACAAAGATAACAAAATATTTTCATATTTTTACTCTCAAGTACATACATAATCTTCCAGATGCTTCGGAGGCTTTATCAACCATTGGTAAACATTATTACTTGGAGCATTCCTACTCTCACTCTCCTTATCAACCTTCCCAATTTTGTATTGATCATTTCCATTCCACACATCGGGTTGGCACTTAAACAATTTCCTCATATTCCACCATTTTCCCTCCAGCAATACTTTGTTTCCCTTCTTATCATTGATTACTTTAGGGTGTGACCATTTGGAATAATCCTTCTTATGAACGTCCATGTACACCCTTGCCCAATGCCCATTCTACCTTCTTGAAGTCACATGTCCTTATTATCCTTTCATTAGGTCTTTGTGCATACTGATATTGATAATCATAAACCTTCTTTTTCAACAATTACTGATCTATTTTGTCCCTAAATTTTCTCTCCATTCATGCAGGAACAGTATTAGAACATGCTAGTTTTCCAATTGATATAAAAAATTGAGTTTCCCCTGTGACTAAGTGTGGTGTGGTTCTGTAGTTCCACTACGTTTTTGATTTCACATTTCCACTACCAACCCCCACACATGGCCAGCTAAACACACCCACTCAAAACACAGCTAAACATTTCCACTAAACTGTTTTTCCATAGAATGATACACAGCAGTGCTATAATGCTTAATAGCCTCCGTCATTAGGAGCTTGTAGAGTTCTGCTGATATAAATTGTGGACCATTGTCTGATACCAATGTCTCAAGACAACTCTACCTCCTGAGATTACATGGCTGGATTTGATTTCTCTCATAAACACCACTACTTCTGGCCATTTGGAGAGGTAATCTATCAACATGGTAGCATACCTGCTTTCCTGCCGCAAACAATCAAATGGTCCAAAAATTTCAATAGTTACCTTTTCCCACATACATTTAGAAAAAGTGGTGGTAGCAATGGGAGTCTCAGTGACTGTGTGAGACTTGTCATTGCATTTTCATGGCAAACCATCCCTTCCAAATTATTTATCAACATCCTGATCCATTCCTGGCCACAAAAAGTAAATCCAAGCTTTGCTTTTCATGGCAGATATTCCCCATGATCTTTGCGTAGAAGTTCTGAAAATCTGTGTTGTGAACTCTCTGGAACAACTACCCTGTCTCTTCTCCTAACAACACCATCTAGCAGAGAGAGATCACTCCATACAGGGTAATCACCTTTATTTTTCTTTTCGTCCTCACTTTCTCCAGAATTGCTCAGTAATTTCTGCAGCATAAGCTTCATTCTTTGGTCTTCTCCCAACTTATGTTTCCATTCATCTTCCCAAATGGTACCCTTCAAGCCTTGTTAACTTCTGACACCCCCCACTCTTCATCTTCAATGCTCTCACTCTTATCAAATAGTAACCTTGACAGGCAATCAGTACTTATGCTCCTGCTACCAGGTATGTAACTCATTGAAAATATAGATTCTTGCAACCTATACAGCCATTTGGTTGTACAAGGTGTAGCCCTGCCAGCACATTTTGTGGAAAACAAGTCTATTTAAGGTTTGTGGTTGATACCCAGTTCAAACTGATTTCCCCAAATATATGTGCGGAAATGTTGTACACCCCACCAACATGCCAGGAACTCTTTCTCAATTGTGAAGTAGGTGGACTTAGCCCCCTTTAATGTGCGGGATGGAAATGCTACAGCTCTTAACTCCCCTGTGCATGAGCACCTCACCTTATTTGGGTCACTGATCGCAATAGCTTTGTTGTTGGGATCGAAAGGTTAAACATTAATGCTTCACTAATGGATTGTTTTACAACCTCAAAAGCTTGCCTGCATTCAGTGGTCCATTGACACTGCACCACTTTTTTAAATAATTATCATAGTGCACGTAGTTTTTCCGCAATGTTTTTAAGAAACTTGAAATAATATTCTGATGATTCCAGGAAGGACCTCAAATCGTAGCTTGTCTGGCAGGGAAGGGGCCTTCTCTATTGCCTCAACCAATTTCACCTTAGGCTTTATACCTTCACATGGCAGTGTGTGCCCTAAGTAGTCTATTTCATCAGCTTCAAATTTAACATTTTCCAGTGCAATAGTTAGCCCTGCTTGTTCCAACCTTTTTAGCACATCATTTAATCTGGCATCATGCTGACTCTTGTCACTTCCCTGCACTAATATGTTGTCTTGAAAAAATAAGACATTGGACAACCCACTCAATACATTCTGCATGACCCTCTGGAAAACAACGGATGCTGATGACAATCCAAAAAGCATGCACACAAATTAATATGCCCGTTCAGGTGTAATAAATGATGTCATGTGCTTGGAAACAGAATGCAGACGTAGCTTGGTATGCGCTCGATAAGTCTAGTGTGGTATAACATTTTGCCTCTCTCACACTCATCAGCATTTCATTGATGTGAGAGTGCAGATGGCAATCCACCCATATATAATATTTTAGGTCCATCCAGTCAATGCACATCCTAATTTTGCCATTAAACTTCTTGCCAAGAACAATAGGGCTAAGCCACAATGAAGCTTCAATGTGTTCAATGACCCCAGCACTACACAAATGGTCTAACTCTGCTTTTAATTTTCAATGCAAGGCCAAAGGGACATTTAAGACTTTGTGAAGTCTAGGTACTGCATTTTGCTTTACGGTGGTACAGTGTTCAAACTTTCTTAGACATCCTAGTTTCTCTTGAAAAAGATTGGGGAACTGGCAACTCCACACTTCTACTCCCCTTTGTGCATTCAATAGAACTTGGTCCGGGTGATTGGGGACTAATATCCCAAATTATTTTTATTCTCTCCACCCTAATAGGGTTTTTCCTCCTTCCACAACATTCACTCAGCAAAATACACTCCATCCTTTATATTACAATTCTGTATTAAAATATCCCCAACATTGTTAATTTGACCCCACTATATCTCTCTGATCCTACATTTGTGGAAATCAACTCAGACCCCATGATGCTTTTCTACACAGCTTTGTCGACTAAGGTGTATGGTGATCGCAAATCAGTCCACATGTATATTTTTACACTATTTGCTTCAATTTCACACTTTGGTGGATGATTTACCTTCAGGCTAGAATTACCACCTTCTTTTTCTACATCACATACTATTAGCACCTCCACTTCTACTTCATCCATGTCAGAATTTGAGTATTCATCTCTTGACCTTCACTCCCTCACCAAACACACACCAGTTTTCTTCGTCACCATTTCCTTATCTTTGCACACCCTTGAGAAATGCCCAACTCTTTTGCACTTGAAACATTTGGTTTTGATAGCCATGGAAGCATTCGATTCTGCCAAATGTCTGGAGCTACCACACCTGAAACATTGTTTCATATTGGACTCCATATGCCATTCAATTGTTTTTTCATTTTTAGTGTTTCTGTTTTTTCTCCATTTTACTCGCAGACCCCTCTGATCCACTCTTCTGCTGATCTTGATTCAATTCCTTAATATTTAGATACGTACCGGTATTTAGGGATTTGAAATGTAGGAGGCTGCAAATAAGGAATCTGTAATTTACCAATTTGTTATTTTAAGGAATCAGTAAAATACTGATTCCTTATTTTAAGGACTCTGTAAATTACTGATTCCTTAAAACCTATGTAGGTAGCACTCAAGTGAGTGTATTTTAGCCTTAAGGATTCATTATTTACCACCAACTGTAAGTTGGTGGTAAATACCGAATACCTTTGAAAAAGCAATTTTTTGCTTTTTTCCAGTGCCATGTGGCTCATAGGAATGAATGGGAATTACTGAATACGTAAATACTGATTCGGTAATACCGAATATTACAGAATCTGTAAAATTTTCTGAATTTTTACCTACATACTATTTACCGAATCTCAAATACCGAATCGGTAAAATTCGGTATTTAAGAATCGGTAAATAGAGATTACCTACATATGGCCCTTGATCTCTAACTAGTTCCTCAAGTAAGTCTTTGATTTTACATGAAGCAGCTATTGTTCGTAGGACTGACACATATTGTTCAATTGATTCGCCAGGCAATTGCGTTCAAGAGAAATATTTGTGTTTCTCAATGACTCTACTTGTTTTCTTACGAAAATATTCTTCTAGGGCCCTCATCACTCTCGTATACTCATCCTTATCTGGCTTTTCATTTGCCTAATTTTCCTCATCTTGCCTGTCTCCTTGTACAGGCAAAGTTTGAAAACCTTCCTGCCCTCTAAACATAAATTGTGCTTCAAAATAGCTAATTTCCTTTTAGCTACAAAAACCTCACCCCTGTTTCGAAAGTCTCCTTCCAATCTTCCCATACCATCCCAGGCAATCCTGGATTTTGCTAAAATGGAGGAAGAGGTATGTTGGTTTGAACAACCATTACAATAATATGAATACAGCAGTTATTATAAAAAAATTACAAAAGTAGTCACTGTGGTATAGATAGGCTAAAACAATCAAATTCATTCATAAAAGCAGTCACCAGCATCTTATTGTCACTCTTTCTCGGCTTAATCCTCCGATTATGATAACTGTTTTTGTTCCATCAACTGGTTGACACAGGTAGGAGTAAGGTCGCCTTTCTATGGTGACTGGTTAACTCCAAACAGATGCAGACTATTACATCCAATCCCCTAGCTCTGAACAAGTTTAGACCAATGGGAATGAGGTTTCAGGCGATGACACAGCAGCATCAGAACTCAGTTTGAACACTGTTACAGTACTGCAGAATTGCGTATCTTCCTCGAAATAGTGCATGTTTAGTTTACTTTGCCAGGTAAGCATGTGTTTACTTCACTTTTTATGTTCTTCCTCTGACTAGTCCTCAATAGGGTTTATTTGTTTCCTTATGAAACATGCTGGCATAGTGCTCTTTGGGATAGGACACACATTATTATTATTATTATTATTATTATTATAATTGCATTTGTTGAGCGCACATCTACCCGGAGGTTTCCCGGCGCTATTACCCTGAAGCTGTTTTTCACTTTTTTTCAGCCCCCTGGGCGAGGATCTCACGTGCCCCCTCTTGAAGCATTGTCCCTCGTTTCAGCACCAGAGACTAGGAAAGGCTGTGTCAATTCGAAAGCACAGGCAAGCGGTTCAGCAACAGCAGCACCATGTACAGGGAGCTAGTGCTTGTATATGTCTGCAGGAAAGGACGCTCCCCAACGGGAAGCATCGACTCAATGGTTAGCACGATGGTTAGGCAGTCTCCATGTTTCTCAAAGCATTTGCCTCAGTTCGCGCACAACGGACAATGAGCCACAGGCGCAGATCTAGCAGACCTCTGTCCCTCTATCTACAATACACCACATAATGTTTATATACCAAAGCATTGCCTTAGCTTTGGCCCGCTGTCCCTCTACTCAATTCAAAGGCCATCATACTCAGCTGCCGACATCCCTGTACTTTCTTTACACTGCTCTCCTTTGCAGACCGCCCATGTTTTTACCACTGAACAACTTTACCATAGTCTCGCCTTCCTCAGCTTGCTGGTATGATCCCTTAGGTTGCAGCTTCCCCAGGTCAAGTGAATCCACAGCTAACACTGCCAGGCCTCCTCAGGGGAAGTGAATCTGGACAAGTAAAGCGTGTGTGCACACTACAGACAAAGACTGTCATGAGGCCCATCTTTAAATGGAATTAATTCCAGCTCAACCAACGTTTTTGTCACCACAAGTCCAATCCGCGGACATAAAAAAGAGACAAGGACGTTTGTGCCCAATTGATTGTTTGACTACAAACGTCATTGATGTAATGCCCAGCATAAGTCAGCATTCTAGTGCTGAGCCTGTAACTACACTGAACACCCACCCACCACTGATGTCACTGGTCATGTGACACAGTACTAATAAAAGAGGCCGAGCCCACGTGCTCTGGGCCAGTTGCACCGAGTAAGCAGTGTGTCCTGTGTCTGAGTCATTCTCCAGTATGAGGGCCTATGGCCCGCCCTTTACAATTGCCATCTTTGAGCAGGAGCCTTTCTGTATGTATCAGCCAAGGGACTGCAGTGCGTATTCACACTTGGGCGAACCCTCACCCTTCGCAGTTACCTGTACACCTCCTGCAAGGACAGTACGAAGTAGCTGCCACCAGAACCGATGCATCATTACATTTTCGTTCTCTCAGTCACCACACCCTGTCTCGGTCAGAACCTATGCCTCTCAAGCAGTAGCCACTATAGGTGCTTCGGGCAGGTTTCCCTCATGACTAGAAGCTGCCCAAACCTGAAGGCATTTTGATCCCCTTCGGCAGTAGCACATAGAAGCGGAGTTAGAAGTCATTGCAAGATGAATTGGTTTGGTAAATCCTAGTAAATCTAGCATGACAAATGTGCACCTTCTCACCTGTTGTTCTATGATGGCATGAGCAGTGAGTCAGGCATTAAAAGTCTACTCCAAGGTGGGGTGGAGTTTTTTGCTGAACTCCGCGCTCCAAGCAGAGGGTGGAGTTAGCAAAACTTGGTGAACTTCACCAGCAGTATGGAGTTTACCGCTCCCCCTGAATTTAGGTTTAAAGCATTTTATTAAAACATAAAAAACATGGGGAAGGGAAGTAGGAGGTCAAGTTTACATACAGTGCAAAAAGAGACATGTTGCAGCAATTCTGGCGGAAAGTGGGGAGGTCGGTAGTCCCGGAGGGGAAAAGAGGCATATGGTACAAGGCAATAAGGTAGTGCGAAATACCCTCCAAAAGTCCCCAACCTCCCAATCAAAGCTAAGCATGAGTAGCGTCCCGCTCACAGCGAAAACAACACAGTCCCTCTAAGCCCCCCGTCCCCAGAAAAGAAAAAAGAAGAAAACAATACCCCAACATCCCCGTCCAATAGCCCGTTGTAGAAACATTCACCCCAAGCCGCCTACCCCCACCCCCCAGTCCCCCTGATCCCGTCCCTCTTAATCCGCTGGAGCCCCCGGCGGCGTCAGCCTAAGCAGGCGCAGGTACCTCGGACATGTGAGCTCGCGAAATTCCGTGGATAGCAGTGCCAAGAAAGGGTGCCAGAGCTCCTCGAACTGGTCTACATTTCCAGCCACAGTGAGCGACATCTTCTCCATACCCAGTACTTGCCAGAGTCTATGTAACCAGCCAGTGATCGAGGGGGCAGTGGGGGTGCGCCAGTGTACAAGGATATTTTGAACCGCTGAGCCTAGCGCAATAGCAATCTGCCTACCCCTGCGGGACTTCAGCGGGTACATCAAGTCATTGGGAAGGCCTAGCAGGACGTATGCTGGGAAGCGCGGGAGCTCCACCTCAAAGTGCCTGTCCACCTCATCTAAGACCTCCTTCCAATAAGCAGACAGCACCGGGCACCCCCAGAGAATGTGCGATAGAGTACCCTCCTGTCCGCAGCCTCGCCAGCAACCCTTGTCGGTGAGTTTGTGCATCTCGTAGAGCCTCTCCGGGGTGTAATACCAGTAGGTGGACACCTTGGTGAAGGTCTCCGTCAGCCCAGTGTGATACGCAGAGTGCCTCGCCCGATATGCGATCTTGTCCCACTCCTTGTGGCTCAGGCTTCTGCCCAGTTCCCTGTGCCAACGCTCCCTCCCCGGGTTGTGGTAATGAAACGGCGGGGGTTGGAGAAATTTATACAGATCGGTGATAAGCTTGGCATCCGAGGTCCGAGTCACCAGCCACCGCTCGTAAGGTGTGATTTGACGGGCTGCGACGTCGCGCACTTGGGGCTGGAGAGCCCAGTGACGGACCTGCATATAACGCAGTCTGTCCACCTCCGTCAGACCAAAGTCCCGTCGGAGTTGTTGGAAAGGGAGCACGCCCTCTGGCCCGTAAATCTGAAAGAGCACCCTGCAACCCGCACTCACCCAGTGAGAAAAAGCTCCCGGTTCTAGGCCCGGAGTAAAGTCTGGGTTACCAACTATGGGTGTAAACGGTGATGGGAAAGTGGTGAGTTCGCGGAGCTCACAAACCGCGTCCCACACTCGCAGTGGGACCTGGGTGACAAAGGAGGCGTAGAGATCAGCCGGGCGATGTGCGCGCCGCAGGAACGGAACCTCTTGAAGGGTGCGGCCTGCAACCGCCTGGTCTTGAAAGAGCCAGTGCTTGTCCGACTCCCACCTGCTCCATTCCACCAAATACCGGAGTTGCGCCGCTTGAAAATACTTCCGGAGGTCCGGAACACCGAGACCCCCCGCCTCCGGGGCAAGCGTGGAAAGAACCCGCTTCATCCGAGGCTTGCGGCCCTGCCACACGAAACGGGAGATGTCAGCCTGCGCTTGCTGTATCCAACCCACAGGGGGCTGGAGAGGTAGAGCGCGGAAAAGATACAAGATCTGAGGCAGTACCGTCATCTTCACCGCTGCGATACGGCCCAGCCACGAGAGCAGGCCCTTGCCCCATCGGCCGAGTTCCTCCTTAATCTTCCTGCTAAGGGAAGAATAGTTGGCTTTGACCATTTCAGGCAGCGAAGGTGCAAGCAGGATCCCCAGGTACGGCACCGTGGAAGAGGACCACTGCATAGGGAAAAGACGCTGGAGGTCTCGCCTGGTGTCCGCAGAGACCGACACATCCAGGGCAGCCGATTTGGACATGTTCATTTTAAAGCCGGCCACGCGTGCAAAGGCGTTCAGTTCCTGGACACAAGCAGGGAGCGACCGCCTGGGGTCATCCAGAGTCAGCAGGACATCGTCCGCATATAGGCTGACAGTATGGATGTACTGACCCATCTTAACCCCAATAGCGTCCGGGTTGTCGCGGATCCTCTGGGCGAACGGCTCCATATAGAGGGCGAACAAGAGCGGTGAGAGGGGGCAGCCCTGTCTCGTACCACGCTCAATGGCAAAACTACTAGAGCTGTGTCCGTTGACTCGCACCGATGCTGACGGTCTCTTATAACAATTGAAGACCATGGTGCGGAACTTCTCGCCGATCCCCAGTTTCCCGAGAACCAGCTCAAGGTACGGCCAATGAACCCTATCAAAGGCCTTCTCCGCATCGACCGACAGTAACATCCGTTCCCCCGGGACGCGTGAGGCCTTTTCTAACACGTGCGTCACCCTCTTGGTGTTGTCGACTGTCTGCCTACCGGGCACAAACCCAGCCTGGTCCGCCTCCACCAGGCCCGGTAGGTGCAGGCCAAGTTCGGCCGCCAGGATCCCCGTGTAGAGCTTAAGGTCCACATTCAGAAGCGAGATAGGCCGATATGAACCGCACAGAGTCCGATCCTTCCCGGGCTTCGGAATAACCGACACCGTCGCGGAAAGGAGGTCCGGCGGGATAGCCCCCGGCTCAGAGAAGGAGTTGAACAGGCGAGCCAGGATAGGCGCCACAGTGGAGCAGAAGGTCTTGTAGAACAAGGCCGTGTAGCCATCCGGGCCTGGGGCCTTACCGTGCTTCAATCGTGCAATAGCGGAGATGACTTCCTCCACATGGATGTCCCTCTCTAGGTGGTCCGCCTGGGCGGGCTCCAGAGCCGGGAGGGTCATAGACTCCAGATAGGCCTCAGCTTCTCCCGGTGGGGAGGGTTCCGCGGCGTATAGCGCCTCGTAAAAGCTGCGGAAGGAATCCGCCACGTCCGCGTCACCGGTAACCGGAACCCCATCTGCACCCACTAGCTCCTTCACCACATTGCGTTGCTTCGCAGCTCTGAGCCGATGGGCCAGGAGCTTACCGCATCTGTCCCCGCTCGTATAAAAGGCATGCTTCAGACGCAACGCTGCGTATTCCGCCCGATCTAGATCTAGCGCAGAGAGGAGTTTCCTCGCCGCTTTCAGCTGCCTCCAAACTCGAGGAGCTCCCGTTCGGCGGTGAACCTGCTCAAGTTCCCTGACTTGCGCCGTCAGTTCGTCCCTCTTACTTTGCCGCTCTCTGTTCTCCGCCGAAGAAATGGAGATAAATTCCCCCCTGAGGACCGCCTTCAAGGCTGCCCACTGCGTCGCTAGAGACGTGTCGGAGTTGCTATTGTGGACCAGATACTCCTGAATGACCTCCCCCACTCGCTTCACCACCGACTTCTTATGCAGAAGAGTATCCCGAAGCCGCCACATCCCTCTGGAGGGGGGGGCTGCCGGCCAAGCAAAGACTCCGGACACTGGTGCATGATCGGACAGGGACAAAACCCCGATGTCTGCTGCCGTGGCGGCCGAGCGAAGCGGTCCGCTCACCAAGAGATAGTCCAACCGCGAATAAGTGCGGTGCGCATGGGAGAAGTATGAATAGTCCCGATCGGTGGGGTGCATAGTGCGCCAGAGGTCATGCAGATCCATCTCTGCAATCCGGTCCTGCACCGCTCGGGAAAGCTCCCCTGTCTGCGGGAAGCGTTGGGCAGACCTATCCATAGCTGAGTCGAAGACCATATTTAGGTCTCCCCCCAAGACAACATGGCGATCGGGCGAGGCAGTGACGTCCACCAATACTGATTCCAGGAAACGATCCTGGTGGTCATTCGGGCTATAAACGGAGCCAACCGTGAAGGCGATACCCCCAAGCCGCATGCGATACACTAAGAGCCTCCCCTTCTGCTCGGCATATTTGTACAATACCTCGCCCCTGAAGGAGCTGGCTAAAAGAATGGCTACACCCGCAGTCTTGGTCGCCGCCGAAGAGAAGAATTGGGTGGGGAACTTGGCGGAGCGCAGCCTGTGACAATCTTTGGAAAGTAAATGAGTTTCCTGCAAAAGGCAAATGTCCGCTTGCGTCCCCTCTAGCAGGGAAAGGATCGCCCTACGCTTCACAGGGTTGTTCAGACCCTTAACATTAAGGGTCACCACCTTCAAGGACGGCATCGCTCCCAGGGGATCGAAGCGCTATGCAGCAAGCGAGGGATCAGTGGAGGGGGCGCGCGGGGCAGGAGCGCAGGGAAGGCCAGGACCGGCCTCACGTGTGTTTGGGCATTATCAGACAGGACCCCACCAACAACAAAACAACTCTTACACCCTCCCAAAACCAACCCATGGCAACTAGCCAAAACCACGAACAAATAAAAACACCCCATTGTCTCAGTCCAGCCCAGACGGGCAAGTCTGTAGAAAACAATCAAGTGGACGTTCAGCCACTCACCTCCAACCGTTCCCTCCCAACCCCCAGCCCCAACCCAGCATCGTAGAAGCTAAGCATCTCTCCCCCCGGAGTGAAATCAGGCCGTCAAGGCCACGCTGTCGGAGGCAGGCAAGTTCCTGGCCGCCGTTCTCAGGGCTTCCTCCATATCTGCCCTGATGGTAGGGGAATCAGGGCGACTCACAGTCGCTGACGATCTTCTCCTCGTCGATCTCCTCCGATTCCGTCTCTCCGAGCGCCTCCACGTGGGCGTCACTCCGTCCTCCTCCGTGGCTGTGAGTCCCAACACCCCAAAGATGTCCTGGAGGGAGCGCAGCTGGTGTAGTACTCCGTTCCATCGAAAGATGAGGCGGAAGGGGTGACCCCAGGAGTAGGGCGTCTCGTGCTCCCGCAGAAAGTCTGTAGCAATCCGGAAGGACCTGCGCTTCTGCAGCGTGATGGCGGACAGGTCCTGATAGAGCGCCACAGGCCGCTCTCTGAAAGTGAAAGGCTGCTTCCTGCGGGCCTCCGCCATGATGCGCTCCTTCAAGGGGAAATCAGGCAGGAACGCCAGGATGTCCGGTGGGGGTGCTGAAGACTGGCGCTGTCGGCCCACTCTGTGAGCTCTGTCTATGCGGATCGGGAATTCTGCGTCCTCTCCCAGAATCTCCCGGAACAAGTCCTGTAGATAGGCCACCAGGTCCGTCCCCTCGTCCGCTGATGGGACACCCCGCACCCGGATGTTGTTCCGTCTGGACCTGTTCTCGAGGTCTTCAGAGTGGGCCTGGAGCTCGACACACTGCTCTCGGAGACGGAGAACGTCCTGCTGGAGATGGACTATCTCCTCGTCACGGCACTGGCCCGCCGTTTCCACCGTGTCAACACGCTCACCAAGGCCCTCCACCTCCTTGCGCACTTCTCGCACCTCGCTGGCCACCTCCTTCTTTAGCGTTTGGAAGTCGTCCTTGAGGGAGCTAAATAAGTCCTCCATAAAGGACCTCGTGACCGGTGGTTCGCCGCCGGTTGCGTCTGCCGAGGCCCGGGAGGACCCTGGCGACGACTGCGTCCTGTCCCTTAGCTGCTGGGCCCTGCTGAGCATGTCCGGCAGAGTACGATCGCCCCTTCTCGAGCCTCCTCTCCCAGTCATCGTAGCCACTGCAATGGGCAAGGTTCAGGGCCGGCCGCTGTAGATGCGTTCAGTCGCCTGCGGGCACCAGATGTGAGACCCCGCCGAGGACAAGGGTGCTGCGTCACAAGCGACAAAATGGCGGCTCTGGCCGGGGCGAGACAATCGTACCGACCAAGGTGGCAATCAGGGGGGCCAAAGTCAGGGCCTTTCAGAAGCGCACCCCTTGGGCGATCAGGACATGAGCCAACGCGAAAGTGAGTACCTGCCCTCCAAAGGCACGGGTGGAGGTCGCCAGGTCCAGCTCCTCAGGGAGAAGATGGCGGCAGGGCGGGGCCCAACAGAGCGGCCGGTGCTGGCGAGACCGTCGGCGACCGCAGGGGCACAATAAGCAAGGAAAGTCCACAGCCAATGTCTCACAGTTCCGCCAGTGGGTTCGCCCAGGTCGGCTGCCGTTTAGATGCCTCCGTCCCTCTCCGCCAGGTCCGGGGCCCACGCCGTGCCATGCACCGTTGTCGGTAGCGAGGGGCCAAAGTGCCAGCTAAGGTCCAGGGCCTGTTGCGCGTCGGTGATACCGGTCGCGTAGGCTTCGGCCGGGGAGTGCTGTTATTCTCCGGAGCACGTCGGGACCGAACACTCGGGATCACCAGCTTTCAGCACCAGGCCCAGCCGAGGCGCCTGGACAGCACTGCAATATGCTCCGCCTCCCAGGCTCTCCTCCGTGCTCCGAACTTTAAGCAAGCTTTCGGGGTACTTCCCCCGGGGCGATAGGAGTCAAAGTAGTATCAATAGGTGCGCCAGGAACTCCGACACATTCCTCTCACCCGCAAAGCAGCCGCTGGGGGAGAGAAGCGCTGAAATCGGGGCTCGAGCTGAGCCGGGCCGGAGGAGCTACGGGAGGAAGCGTCCGCTCACCCCGCCATCTTGGCCACGCCCCCCCCCCCTGACTTTAGATGTGGAAAACTAAGCCTTAGATGGGCTCAAACATTCCTTTTTTAATACTTATAAGTCACCTCTAAGGTAGGCTTTAACCACATGACTACTAAGGCAATTCCCCTCCTGTGCTGGAGAGCCTTGAAATACATTATTTCATGACGAGCTCAGCTCGTCATAAGCACACGACCAGTGTACTGCATGACGAGCTGAGCTCGTCATGAGCAGCGAAGGGGTTAAAGGCTCATAGGTCAAGGTGCATTGTATTTAAAAAGTAGGACATGTGTGGTAAAGTATTAAGTGTCCTGGCAGTGAAAAACCCCTAATGTTGTTGCAAGGCCTGTCTCTCCGATTGACTTGCACATGGTTACCTTATTACAGTTAATAAGGGATAACTTTGGATTGGTAGCAGGCACCCAGTGCTCGGATATTAACCCTGCACTCACCAACTACCATCATGCTCTCATGGTATCATTCAACAAAATGGCACCGCTTAAACAAACCCGATCTGTCTCTTCCAGGTCTGAGGCCCCTTGGGTCTCTATGGACTTTAGTTTGATGAAAGTGACCTGCAAAAGGCTGGAACGACAATGGCGGCACTCCAAAACACAGAAAGACAGAGCAGCTTATAAAGTAGCATTGGCAAGGTATCACATCCACACTAGGAAAACCAGGAGAAGCTACATCTCTAGTAAAATTGAGAATGCTGGCATCTCATCCAAAGAGCTCTACAAAGTGTTGACACTCTTGCTCTAGAGTAATTTCTGCCTCACAGCAATTATGTGATTCCTTGGTCGAGTTCTTTTCAAGAAAAACATCAAAGTCATCTACCAGAAATTCCCTATTAACCAGTGTCAGAGGAATCTAGCTGTTCTGATGGCTCTCCCATCTGATCCCTCCCCTCTCCTAGACAGGTTTGAGCCCTGTACACTAGACCAAATCATGGGGCTTTTGGCAAGAGCTAAATCTAGTTCACCTGCGAACATCTGTCCACCTAGGATCACAACTAATCTCGCATCCACAGTTGCACCAACTATCCTCTCATGGTTTAATTTATCCCCGGATAGTGCCAAATTTCCACTTTGGTCTCTCCGATAAAAAAAAAAGCCAAACTCTCCTATTGTTGGCAAAAATTTTGGAAAGCTTAGTCAACAGACAGCTGATGGCATTCTTAGAGGGATTTAAGATTCTAGACTTCTCTCAACTGGGATTCAGATCAGACTACAGCACAGAGACAGCACTGGTGGCAGTTACCAACACCATCCACCTGTCTTTAAATTCAAGCACTCCTGCCATCCTAGTGCTGTTAGACTTGTCAGAGGTCTTCATCATCATTTCCCATGACATACTGCTGCACAGACTGCATGCGATCGGTGTTGGGGGATATGCCTTGCTATGACTTGCAGACGTTTCAGTCAGCGGCACCCAAACGATCATGCTGGGATCGTTTAAGTCGCACTCCATCTCAATCACCAAAGGGGTGCCACAGGGTTTGTGAGCTCAGTATCTGTGGTGAGAAGTGATAACTATATTTATAACTACTGAATATTTATGGTTTTGTGTCTGAACCTAACTACAATGTCCCAGTAACCTTTGATTTTCTCCATGAATTTCTAAGGTTTTAAAAAAAAAATATTTCCTAACTGTAATGTCCCTGTAAACTTTGTTTTTTTCAGTGAATTTCTACGTTTTTATGCTATTTCCTAACTACAACATCCCTGCAACCTGAGTGTGTGAGGGGTTATGTGGGTGTGTAAATGGCTATGTGATGTGGTGAGTATGTGAGTGTGTGTGACTGGTGGTGTGGGTCTGTGAGTGGGTGGGGTGAAGAACCGGGTTTTTAGAACCCAGCGGCGCCAGGGACACGCCCAAAGTCTTCGGGTTCTCCTGTCTTGGCAAACAGAGACACGGAATACTTCTAGGTGGCATCAGAGATCAAATTTATTAGCTGCAGCTAGTAGCAGTAATCCCAGCTACACAACACGGTGTACAACTCAAGATACTGCTCAATTTTGTAGAGCAAGACTTCAGTATTTATGCACAATATTCACATTACAAATGGACACCCACTGCAGCAAATTCTGACCAATAGAAAAACGTTTCTATACATTATCACATTCCAAAAAGGCTCACTTTACATTGTACCAACCCACAAGTTAATTATTAGGATGTCCCAAATTCAATTACCAAAAGCCGGAAAAACTCATAATTGAAAGCACAATGCATATAACGAAGGAACTAAGCTTGAGCGCAAAATCCGTTCCGCTCACGGATTTCGCGGATTTTCGGTAAATCCGCAATCTGCGAAAAACTCCAGCAAATTTACCGAAAATCCGCGAATCCGCGAGCGGCGGATCCGGGGGGCAAAAGTTCAAGCCTTCAGGCTTGAAATTGTCACTATTTTAGGATGGCGCCGGCAAGCTGCCAGCGCCATCCTAAAATAGTTACTAAGTTAGCTTCAGTTAGCTTCAACAGGAAGCACTAATAGATAAAATAAAGCAGGTGCTCGAGCACCTGCTTTATTTTATCTATTAGTGCTTCCTGATGAAGCTAATTTAGTAACTATTTTAGGATGGCGCTGGCAGCTTGCCGGCGCCATCCTAAAATAGTTACAGGATGATGGATGGACAGCTCACTCAAGGGACCACTGCGCACATCGGTGCGATTGCATAGTAACACACACATGGCCGCTGGAACTAGTTGAAGCTCAAATTCAGTGACTCATTCATCAGCCCAAAAACAATCGTGAGCGTCGTCGAGGCTGGGCAGGTGTGCCTTCTTCCCAAATCTACCGTCGAAAATCAGCTGTGATGCTGGATAGAGGCCTTTATATCCTTGACTTTCATGAGCGCAATCCTCGTGCTGTTCCTGTGATCAGGAGCATCTTTCTCTTCATCTGCTGCTCTGATCGGTCTCTGACCATTTATACACTCAAGAGAAACTTGAACTCGCACAGAAGACCCCCCATTTAAAAAAAAATCAGGCAAATCCGCAAATTCGCGGATTTTGCGGATCCGCGAATACGCAAATCCGTAAATTCGCGGATTGTGAATCCGCGAAATCCGCTAAAAAGGAAACAATGATAGAAAACGAGCAAGATAAGGCATGTGTAGAAAAGCTAAAAGTCAACGATGTCCTGAACTTTGACTTGCAATCTCAGACAAGGATCAACTAAGGAAATTGGCCTGACAAAGGGTCAGTTTCAGATAAAGAGGTCAGTTCCTTACAATGCACCTTAGAGTCAAGAAAAGGCTTAGTTAATAAGTGCATGAACAACGAAGCCGATGCAACTTCGTTCGCCTAGTTACCTCCATGGGCCTACGTGATGGCAACACCAAAATGGAGGCACGAACAAAATGGAACCCATATTCGAGACAAAGTCTCTGAATACGTAATGAACTCGCTAGTTAACATGACAAATTCACTCCATATTAGCCGTACTTGCTAAATACGGTACAACATCACCAAAATAGTGACTGAACCATAACATAACAGGACAAGGCAGATTTTACAGAACCTCAGACCCTCCTTTTGCCATTACGTAGGCAAGAACCTAAAATCAAGTCAATCTGAATCCAGGTCTATATCTAGCTCTCATGAGATCATCAAGGTGTTGCTGTAACATCATCTTATTAGCCTTCACTTCTCTCGGGACGGGTCTTCTCACACAGATTGTAGCACAAAGACTACAAATGGTGGGACCACACTGGATGCATAGGCAACACGCGAAAAGGATAGCTAACGTCATACCAAGGAACATCAGAACCTTCCATCCCTGTTTGGACAGCAATTCCCATAACCATCCCATCAATGACCAGTTACCTTCATCTACATGTATAGATTCAGCAGACTTACGCAACTTTTGGATGGCTTGGTACACTGTCGGGGCATTATCTTGTATGAAAACGCAGCAACTAGATCCGATCAATTTGCATACCCCACCTCTTTCTGCAAGTATAATATCGAAAACAAAGCGATTCTGTAATGTCATAAGGCGATTCGCTTGAAGCTCAGCTGTAATATTGCTAAGGGCACCTGCAGTCTCATTATTAGTGGCCTCAACGACTCTCATAAGCTGACGAATATTCCTACTATTAGCCATAGGACCCCAAAAGGGCAGGAAACCCTTAAAGAAGTCTCCAGCTTCTTGTGCGACAGTATCTTTCGCATCGATAACACCTCTACCATATCTTGTCTTATGGTAATCGAAAACAGCCGTGTATGTAGGGGGAAGCAGAAATGCCACATAACATGTGCCAGAAAAACCAGATGGCAACCATGTGTAGGCTCTGTCGTGACAAACAAAATACGTGCCTTTAGCTAGCATGAATGGAGGAGATTTCTGGGACGTATAAACGTATGTGTGAACACACACACACTTACCAAGCTGAGCTCTCGGATTCTGACCATTACCTTGCAAACAAAGATGACCTCGGTGGGGTACAATCCAAATAGGAGGAGACCTTAGCTGTCTTTCTTTCTCTGTCAAGCTAACACTATATGTCGTCTCATTCCAACCGACATATGCTCGTACCTCATCTTTAGGGATAGCGTTATATGCATCGATATCTCTAATCATATCAACTATTCCCCGTATCAAGGCATTATTACTCGCATTGTCTTTGACAGAACGTACAGAAGAGGCTTCATTCGCATAGATAAACATTGATTGGAGTGCCCAAACTGACCCATTAGGCGAAAAAGGCAAAACCAAATATGGCATTCCCTTATCTGTAGTATGTGGCATAAGACCACACACCCAACAATTCGTGGTATTTATGACTAGCTGATGCTGATGCAACATCTGTATAAACGAATTGTTCAGAAATTCTGATCTTCGTGTCTGCTCATGTTCAGGTAACGTATGAAACTCATGTAGAGAAACAGTAGAAAAAGAAAGAGTAGGTTGGGAGATAGATGTAAGCGGCAATTGTGTGATATAGAAAATCCAACCCACACAAGCTAACGTAATATTCACAAGCATAAGAAAACACATTATTAAAAAACATTTGCTACGGACCAATATATACATTTTCATTTTGAAACCCTTTTTCTCAACACTGTTATCAGACCCAAAAGACTCCATCCTCTAACGTGCTGCTCACGCTATTACCTTCTTCACTTAAGTGTGCGCCAAGATTGCACTAACGACCCTGAACCACAGACCTTGTGTCAATACGTGACTCACCCCTTAAGGCTGTACCGCGACCCTGCAGCTGAGTCAGGATGGTGACTCGAAAAAGTAAAAAGTAAAATAGTCTCTTGATCTGACAAGGTGTAATTCACTATATAAAAAAAATCGGTTTTATTTGTCCATAGCAACAGGCTTTCTTGGCCTCAAATCGTAACGTTCTTTATCAGGTACGGATTGGTGGTGTCAATCTTTAGATGAGGAGGCACAGCAGCTTGCAGAACATCATCATCCTCGCGTTCTGACTGCGTCCATGTCAAATGAGCATCACTAAAGGGCACAAATGTGGGGACTCTCACAATCTCTGTCAGCTAGACCATCCCTCACCCACTGATCATACGGTAAAGGCAAATGAACTTTTTTTACAGTGGGTGGCATGCACCCTGTTCTTTTTTCCCACTACTCTAACAGCGGTTCTAGTAACCAAAAGGACTAAGTAAGGACCAGTCCATCTGGGTTCCAAATTCTTGGTACGCTGGAAGTTCTTGACCAGGACATAGTGACCAGGTAGGATTGAATGTCCTGGATCTGTAGTAGCTGTCTGCAAACTGTCATAGACCTGTTGGTGGAGAACACGTAATTTAGCAGTCAAGTCATGTAAGTAATCCACCAACATAGGGTACTCAATACTGCTGTATTCTTTAGGACGAGGCACACCCCAAACATTGGCCGGATGACCAAACACAATTTCATATGAGCTAAGTCCCATACGAGAATGTACTTTCGTCCTCGTTGACAAAAGAGCCAATGGCAAGGCATCCGGCCATGTAAGACCAGTGCTCGCTTGTACCTTAGCTAATTTCAGCTTCAAGGTACCATTGTAACATTCAACAAGTCCAGCAGACTGGGGGTGATTCGCTGCATGGAACTTCTGATTTATTCCCAAACCAGAACACACTTTCCTCATGATTTGACCCACAAATTCACTCCCATTGTCCGACCATACAATTCTCGGCAAACCATACCTAGGGAAGTACTCTTTGAGCAAAACCTTGGCTGTAGACAAGGCAGTATTATCCTTTAGGGGGTAAGCCTCTATCCACCTGGAAAAGGCGCAAACAACCACAAGGACATACTTCAAATTATTGCATCTCTCCATGTGAATGTAGTCTAACTGTATCACTTCAAACGGATACGTTGGAGGAGCAAAATGACCAGCTGGAGTTTGAGTTCCCTTGCCAGGATTATACTTCAGACAAATCATACAATGTTTCACCACGTTCTCTGCACATTTCGGAATTCCAGCATTCTGCCAAACTGGAGCCAACAACTTGCATATTCCCTTTGAACTGATGTGAGCCATTCCATGAGCCATTGTAACCACTGGGAGCACATACGCGTCTGGCAACAACCATCGCTGGTGTTCTGACAACTCAACCCATCAACCTATAGGATCCATCATACCCGTAGTCTCTCTCCACGTACTTACTTACTTCCTTCTCAGTCGCTTCAGCCTGAATCATTTTCACACTTTCTATTGTGTCTTCACACATTCCACCAGCCATAACCCAATTAGCTGGGCCTGCAACATACATACGGCTCATCATGTCTTTTGCCGTTTCCTTCGCAACTTCATCCACAAACGCATTCCCTCGACCAACATTGTCCACAACCTTCGTATGCGCACTACACTTCACAATTGCAATCTGCTTTGGGAGAGTGAGAGATTCCAAAAGTTAATTCACCAACTGTTCATGCTGAATTTTCGTTCTGTGGGAAGTAAGGAACCCATGCTCTCTTCACAAACGCCCAAAACTATGGGCAACACCAAACGCATACTGGCTATCGGTGTAAACATTCACTCGCTTTCCCTCTGAAAATACGCACGCTCTAGTCAGTGCAATCAACTCTGCTGCTCGCGCAGAATTCTGTGCTATGCGTGCTGTCTCAACAACCTTATGTAAGGTTGTAATAGCATACGCTGCAGTCGTCTCACCATTCGGAAGCTTAAAACACGAACCATCTACCCACAGCGTACCATCAACATCCGTAAGGGGAGTATCCCTTAGGTCAACTCTAGCTTTCGTTTCTTCCTCTGTACAAAGAAAACAATCATGCTGTTCCTGAGGATCCGTCTCTGTAGACATCGGTAGCAATGTAGCTGGATTCAGCACATTACATCTTCTAATGTGAACATGACTAGCCAACAATGTCAACTCGTAACCTGACAGACGTGCACTAGTAAGGTGCTGTGTCTTAGTCCTGTTTAATAAGGTATCCACTGCATGTGGGACCATCACAATTAACGTATTATCCAATACCAAACCAGCAGACTGTCGGATAGAAACAGCCGCTGCAGCTGTAGCTCTCAAACAACTCGGCAACACCTTAGCAACTGGGTCTAACGTTGCTCAAAAATACGCACATGGACACTGCTTATTACCAAATGGTTGTGTCAACACTGACAACGCACAACCTTCTCTCTCGTGCACGTACAACGTGAAAGGCTTACTATAGTATGGAGTACCCTACACAGGAGCCGAACACAATGAATCGCGTAGTTCAGAAAAACTTTTCTGACATTCGTCAGACCAAGGAAGCGGATGCGGAGTATCTTTCAGAGTCAATGCTAACAGAGGTTTCGCCAACAGTGAAAAATTAGGATTCCACTGTCTACAATACGATGTAATACCTAAAAAGGCACGCACTTCTCTCTGTGTGGATGGCACACTCATTTGCGCAATCATTTGAATTCGTTCTGGGGTCAATCTCCTTCCCTCCTTTGACAAGAGATGACCTAAGTAGGTCACTTCTTGGCGGCAATATTGCAACTTTGAAGGTGACACTTTATGATGAAGGTCAGACAAATACCGCAACAAAGAAAGAGTAGCCTCTTTACAAATCTTTTCATTATCAACAGTAATCAACAAATCATCGCCGTACTGAATAAGAGTAGCACCTACAGGTAACACAAAACCATCAAGCTGAGTTTTCAACGCTTGACTATAACCTTGGGGAGCTCTCTTAAACCGGAAGCTTCGGCCTCCTAATGAGAAGCCAAAAATATCCCTGCTCTCCTCAGCAATAGGAATACTGAAGAAAGCATTCTTCAAACCGATGACAGAAAACCAAGCTGCCGAAGCAGGAATCAGAGTTAACAAAGCAGTGATATCAGGTACCACAGGAAACTGTGGCACGGCAATCTTGTTGACCTCTCGAAGGTCAATCACAAACCGGTACACAGGTGGCTGAGAAGCATCAGTACGTTTAAGGACAGGCAAAAAAGGACTGTTACACACATTACCTCTCGTTTCCTCAACTACACCCGTCTCAACCAGATCATAGACAATCGCTAAAAGAGCTCTCTCACCATCGCTCGAAATCCTGTATTGTGGAATACGAGGCAGCCTAGCATTTGATTTAAGGGTAACAACATACGGAGGAATCTGCAAAAGACCAACATCATTTGGAACTGTGGCCCAAAGTGTATCAGGAAGCGAACGCAATTCCAGTGGCAAACAATCTTTAGACAAATACATTGGAGAAATCACTTTCTTACCAAGGGTAAGTTGTACTCCTGAAGGAGAACAATGCAAGGTCGCATACAATCTTTTCAGCAAGTCCAAACCCAACAGATTCTTACCACAACCAGTCGTTAGAATAAGCGGAGCTTCCAATTCACAAGGGCCAATGGAAAGGGACAAAGGACTAGAAACCGGATTACAAACTGGGGCACCTGAAAATCCTACTGAAACATTGATCAAGCCAGACAAAGGTGCCCCAGGAAGTTTAGAGTGCATAATAGAACTCTTCATTGCACCAGTATCCAAAAGAAAAGGTTCTACCACACCTGATGTACTCACTTCAACATAAGGTCCACTCTGGTCTACTGGAACTGACACTACTCCCTCACTTTGTCCTTGGCTGTCCTCGTGATCATTATAACCAGAACTCTCACCTTCGACATAGTAATCCTCAACATAATACTGGGCAGACTGACCACTCGGAACATTCTGTCTGTCAAAATAATTTGTAGAATTCTGTAGGGAAGAGGAACGCTCATTCTGGGGGATCACACCACGTCCCCTACCCCTAGGTGCCTGCTGAAAACTACCACAACCTCTCTGACCAGATACACCATTTGCACGCTGTAACAAAGCCGGGCAACTATTCTTATAGTGACCTTCCTCTCTGCAATAAGCACACTGATTAGGGCCAGGAAAGAATCGCGGAGCATAGGGCTCAGGCTTCTGTAACAATCTCTGAAATTGTGGAGGCTGCTGAAACTGAGGCTGATTCTGACGAGGCGGATAAGCTTGCTGCAAAAGAACTTTCGTCTTTAACTCTTTCGTTTTCTTCTCTACTTTATCCTTCTCATCTTTATCCCTATTCTCGTAATATTGTGCAGTAGCCAATATCTGGGCTGACGAAGAAACAGCCCATGAACTCTCAGAGTCCTTTAATTTATTAGAAAGTTCAGGAAGCAAATTAAAGACAAATTTATCCACAAACAACCTTTGACCACCTTCTGTGCTCATATCCTGACCACTATGATCAATAAACGTCTCTTCAAACCTAGTGAAGAAGTCAGATACACTCTCGTCTTTCTTCTGCTTACATGCTGCTAACTTGTCCCAATTCACTCGTAAAGCGGGCATCATCGTTTTCATCAAATTAATAATTCTACCTGGTAATTCTGAAACTAAAGGTTCAGGTTTAGCACCTCCCTCCTGTCCACCATCTGCAGCAACAATATTCGCCCAGGTATCACCTAATTCAGCAGCATGATTCTCATGACGAATCTTCGCCCACAAAGGTTGGGGACTACATTACCCATCAACATATCGATGTCAGCTAAATTCATTATACACGTGTCAACTGTCTGGGACAACTCCTTGTAATAACCAGCAGGATTCTTACAAGGGTCAGGTAAGGTCTGCTTAAGAGCCAAGACCTCTGCTCTCTTCCAAGGGACATGTACCCATACTCGCTGAAAATGAGCCGGAGCGGCAGCAATACCCTGATTTACATTAGCCTGAACTGCTTCTTTCCATACAGGAGGAATTTCTCTCATAGGGTACTGTTTCACTTTCCTCCTAACAGAGGAATCGGGTTCATACAATGTCTGAGGCGAAAGCCTAGATCTGAAAGCAAGTATCGTTTCAACGGCATCTGTAACATCAGATTCCACTATCATCCCTTTAGCAAACTCTGACTGAACATAGAGCACATCCTGCGGAATCGGACCCAACTCATTATCTTCCCATTCCTGACGCAGAACAGTACACATTACATCAAAAATATACCTTTGCTTAGGCAGTTCCCACTGAAAGAAAACATCCATAACTGCTGGCAAATCATACCTCGGAGCATTTAAAATCCACCTACGAGCCAACAAATCTAACACTGTCCGTTCTTCAAAACTAGGAAGCTGATTACGACTCTTCTTACGTTCCGAAACAGGGGTCATATTCAGTGACCCAAACAATGGTGACAACAGATTAACAACAGTCTCAGTCATTCGTTTTCGAGCAGAAGGGGAAGAAGTAGACATAAGAACAGGAGAATAAGTATTCTGAGGCAAAGAAGGTGTAGGGACAAGAACAGTAGAAGTCGAAGACGCAGAAGGCAAAGGAGTTTGAGGCAAAGCTGGTAGCAAAGCTGGCGACCCTAGAATGGGTTGCGCAGGAGGAGGCAAAACCATCTGTGGAGCACTGGTTGCCTGAACAACAGCAGGAGGTTGAACAACAAAGGTTGGAACAACTGGGGGTAATGGAGGTGCAGTAGCACCCTGCACATAGGGGGGTGGCAATCTCAGTAAATGAGAGATCAAAGGATCTTTTTCAGGGTCTTCATTCACTTTTGGAAGGAAAGGCGGCAAGGCCGGATAACATTTATCGATAGCCATGCAACGCTGTCTATCTAAGACTTCACTCACACGTTCTTCTCCATCTTCCTTAAACTGCCTAACAGCTTGTAATACTGACATATTCTTATCTTTCCTATCTCTTTTTGCTTGCTTAATTTCTCTCTGTTTGGCTTCCTTTCACCAAAGGCGGAAAGAGTCAAACATTGCCGGTCTGGCTTTCTTCTTGAACAGCACAACTTCTAGATTCGAAACTACCATGTTGGGACCATCGTAAGGCACCATCTTTCCTAGTATGGCGGATCCATACCTCATTATAGGTGATAGGACCCACTCCGTGTTTTGAATACAGCTCATAAGGTGGAGTTCCAACCGGAGGTATCGGACGTGAGTCCTCCAATCGGGAATCCTTGTTGCAACCACAACTAAACCATTTCCTAATTTTGCTAAGACCAGGCATCTTATAGCTCTCTAATCTAGCTTCAAACTTCAAGGGGTTATCAACTATCGATACTCTCGCAAATATACGAGCCCCTCGGCTTCGATTAAAGCAGTAGCCGAATCAAACCAAACCAAGAACCAAACCAAGAACCAAAACAAAGAACCAAACAAAGAACCAAACAAAGTCATGGGAGTGACCCACTTATACTTAACCAAAATATCTGTCACGCCACCAGAAGACTGTCTATCGTCTCGCTCTACAAAGCTTCTATCGAGGGTCCAAGACAGGGCGACAGTCAGGGCAGCAGTCCTTCGTAGCCGTCGGAAAGCGGGAAGCCTCGCAGCAAAGACTTTTGGTCCACGTCGACATGCAGGGGTCGATGAAGTGGTGGCCTTCCTCCAGAATTTCCTCACGTGGCTCCTCACAATCCTCGGGCTTGGGCCGGTACCGCTGAAATCGCCCCACCGTTGGGCGCCAACTGTAGAACTGGGTTTTTAGAACCCAGCGGTGCCAGGGACATGCCCAAAGTCTTTGGGTTCTCCTGTTTTGGGCAAACAGAGACACGGAATACTTCTAGGTGGCGTCAGAGATCAAATTTATTATCTGCAGCTAGTAGCAGTAATCCCAGCAACACAACACGGTGTACAACTCAAGATACTGCTCAATTTTGTAGAGCAAGACTTCAGTATTTATACACAATATTCACATTACAAATGGACACCCACTGCAGCAAATTCTGACCAATAGAAAAACGTTCTATACATTATCACATTCCATAAAGGCTCACTTTACATTGTACCAACCCACAAGTTAATTATTAGGATGTCCCAAATTCAATTACCAAAAGCCGGACAAACTCATAATTGAAAGCACAATGCATATATCGAAGGAACATAAATAGGAAACAATGATAGATAACGAGCAAGATAAGGCATGTGTAGAAAAGCTAAAAGTCAACGATGTCCTGAACTTTGACTTGCAATGTCAGACAAGGATCAACTAAGGAAATTGGCCTCACAAAGGGTCAGCTTCAGATAAAGAGGTCAGTTCCTTACAATGCACCTTAGAGTCAAGAAAAGGCTTAGTTAATAAGTGCATGAACAACGAAGCCCATGCAACTTCGTTCGTCTAGTTACCTCCATGGGCCTACGTGATGGCAACACCAAAATGGAGGCACGAACAAAATGGAACCTATATTCGAGACAAAGTCTCTGAATACGTAATGAACTCGCTAGTTAACATGACGAATTCACTCCATATTAGCCGTACTTGCTAAATACGGTACAACATCACCAAAATCGTGACGGAACCATAACATAGCAGGACAACGCAGATTTTACAGAACCTCAGGGGAAGTGGCTGTGTGAGTAGGTGTGTGAGTAGGTATATGAGGGGCTTTGTGGGTCCGTGAGTGTGTGTGTAAATGGTTGTGTGAGTGGCTGTTTAGGTGTGTGAGTGGTTTTGTGGGTGTGTGTGTGGCTGCATAGGTGGGAGTGTGTGTGAGAGGTTGTGTGTGTGTGTAAGTGGTTGTGTGAGTGGCTGTGTGAGTGCTGTGTGGTTTTGTGAGAAGGTGTAATTAAAGTGCAATCATGCTATTGTGCAAATATGCTTTAAGGTGCAAATCTTTAGGGAGGCAACAATGCAGTTCTATTGACCAGTCTATTGACTTGTATATATGATTTTCTATATGCTTTTTAAAGCAAAGAAACTAATAAACATAAATACCATTCAATCAAATCAAATAAACAATAATTGATAATTTAATAACGTAAAGAAAATCATGAAAATGACAGATGGACCAAATTAGAAGTAAAGCAAATAAAAAAAGCAAAGGAAGGAGAAGAAAAATACAAGGAGGACAAAAAATAATTATGTGGTTTGCACAAAAAAGCATATAGTAAATCATATATACAAGACAAAAGACTGGTCCATAAAACTGCATTGTTGCCTCCCTAGTGATGGTTAACTTATTCACATTAACGTATTTGCACATATCACAATTTCCACCTTAGAGGATATTTGCATGATAGCATGAATGCACTTTAATTTTTGAAAAAATCCTAAAAGTGATTAACTGCATTAAAGCTAGAGTGACAGTAGACGGGGTGAACTAATTCAATAGTCGACTTCTGGAAAAGTTTAATAAACTTGGCAAGAGAATAAAACAGGTAGATAACAACTAATGGGGGGACTATAACTTGACTGCTACATAAGAAACAGTGATACTGTTGTGATTATCAGGGATGTTTATGAATTCTGAAATTCCCCCTCTAAAGGTGTATGTATATATATATATTTCTTCACCTTCCCAATCCGGAAAGAATGAGCCGCACACCTCGCGGTGACTAACGTTCTTTATTTTCTTAAAAGT
Organism: Lissotriton vulgaris; assembly: GCF_964263255.1. Taxonomy (NCBI): domain Eukaryota; kingdom Metazoa; phylum Chordata; class Amphibia; order Caudata; family Salamandridae; genus Lissotriton; species Lissotriton vulgaris. The sequence continues at coordinate 360,191,059 of NC_141693.1, read as the reverse complement.
CGTCCCAACAATTCTAATGCATTTCGACCTGACTTCGGCCTTTTTCAAAGAAAGACGAGCTTTTCATCATTGCAGTCTGCTCACAGGAACCAGAATTGTTTGCCGTTATTCGAGCTTCGGTAATTTAACCCTTCAGTGGGTGTGACTTACTGGATACGGCATTGTGGAACCTGTAGTCAGCTTCATTTTAGTTACCCTCCAGTGGGTGGTGTCAGTTCCACGATCCCCTGCTTTCCGTTTTGAAGTTGGCTGGGGGCTTTACCTGAGGCTGGTCCCAGGCGGCTGCCGCTACCCTATGGTTTTTCACCTGCTTCCCTGTGGTCCTTTTGTGGGTAGTAACGGCGCCTTTGTAAGCTGTGCGTTGCTCCGTGGCTGAACCAAGCCAGAAATACATTTCTTCACCTTCCCAAGCCGGAAAGAATGAGCCGCACACCTCGCGGTGACAAACGTTCTTTATTTTCTTAAAAGTCGTCCCAACAATTCTAATGCATTTCGGCCTGACTTCGGCCTTTTTCAAAGAAAGACGAGCTTTTCATCATTGCAGTCTGTTCACAGGAACCAGAAGTGTTTGCCGTTATTCGAGCTTCGTTAATTTAACCCTTCAGTGGGTGTGACTTACTGGATACGGCATTGTGGAACCTGTAGTCAGCTTCATTTTAGTTACCCTCCAGTGGGTGGTGTCAGTTCCGCGATCCCCTGCTTTCCGTTTTGAAGTTGGCTGGGGGCTTTACCTGAGGCTGGTCCCAGGCGGCTGCCGCTACCCTCTGGTTTTTCACCTGCTTCCCTGTGGTCCTTTAGTGGGATTGTAATGGCACCTTTGTAAGCTGTGCGTTGCTCCGTGGCTGAACCAAGCCAGAAATACATTTCTTCACCTTCCCAAGCCGGAAAGATTGAGCCGCACACCTCGCGGTGACAAACGTTCTTTATTTTCTTAAAAGTCGTCCCAACAATTCTAATGCATTTCGGCCTGACTTCGGCCTTTTTCAAAGAAAGACGAGCTTTTCATCATTGCAGTCTGCTCACAGGAACCAGAAGTGTTTGCCGTTATTCGAGCTTCGGTAATTTAACCCTTCAGTGGGTGTGACTTACTGGATACGGCATTGTGGAACCTGTAGTCAGCTTCATTTTAGTTACCCTCCAGTGGGTGGTGTCAGTTCCGCGATCCCCTGCTTTCCGTTTTGAAGTTGGCTGGGGGCTTTACCTGAGGCTGGTCCCAGGCGGCTGCCGCTACCCTATGGTTTTTCACCTGCTTCCCTGTGGTCCTTTTGTGGGATTGTAATGGCGCCTTTGTAAGCTGTGCGTTGCTCCGTGGCTGAACCAAGCCAGAAATACATTTCTTCACCTTCCCAAGCCGGAAAGAATGAGCCGCACACCTCGCGGTGGCAAACGCTCTTTATTTTCTTAAAAGTCGTCCCAACAATTCTAATGCATTTCGGCCTGACTTCGGCCTTTTTCAAAGAAAGACGAGCTTTTCATCATTGCAGTCTGCTCACAGCAACCAGAAGTGTTTGCCGTTATTCGAGCTTCGTTAATTTAACCCTTCAGTGGGTGTGACTTACTGGATACGGCATTGTGGAACCTGTAGTCAGCTTCATTTTAGTTACCCTCCAGTGGGTGGCGTCAGTTCCGCGATCCCCTGCTTTCCGTTTTGAAGTTGGCTGGGGGCTTTACCTGAGGCTGGTCCCAGGCGGCTGCCGCCTACCCTATGCTTTTTTCACCTGCTTCCCTGTGGTCCTTTTGTGGGTAGTAATGGCGCCTTTGTAAGCTGTGCGTTGCTACGTGGCTGAACCAAGCCAGAAAAACATGTCTTCACCTTCCCAAGCCGGAAAAAATGAGCCGCACACCTCGCGGTGACAAACGTTCTTTATTTTCTTAAAAGTCGTCCCAACAATTCTAATGCATTTCGGCCTGACTTCGGCCTTTTTCAAAGAAAGACGAGCTTTTCATCATTGCAGTCTGCTCACAGGAACCAGAAGTGTTTGCCGTTATTCGAGCTTCGGTAATTTAACCCTTCAGTGGGTGTGACTTACTGGACACGGCATTGTGGAACCTGTAGTCAACTTCATTTTAGTTACCCTCCAGTGGGTGGTGTCAGTTCCGCGATCCCCTGCTTTCTGTTTTGAAGTTGGCTGGGGGCTTTACCTGAGGCTGGTCCCAGGCGGCTGCCGCTACCTTATGGTTTTTCACCTGCTTCCCTGTGGTCCTTTTGTGGGTAGTAATGACGCCTTTGTAAGCTGTGCGTTGCTCCGTGGTTGAACCAAGCCAGAAATACATTTCTTCACCTTCCCAAGCCGAAAAGAATGAGCCGCACACCTCACGGTGACTAACGTTCTTTATTTTCTTAAAAGTCGTCCCAACAATTCTAATGCATTTCGGCCTGACTTCGGCCTTTTTCAAAGAAAGACGAGCTTTTCATCATTGCAGTCTGCTCTCAGGAACCAGAAGTGTTTGCCGTTATTCGAGCTTCGGTAATTTAACCCTTCAGTGGGTGTGACTTACTGGATACGGCATTGTGGAACCTGTAGTCAGCTTCATTTTAGTTACCCTCCAGTGAGTGGTGTCAGTTCCGCGATCCCCTGCTTTCCGTTTTGAAGTTGGCTGGGGGCTTTACCTGAGGATCGTCCCAGGCAGCTGCCGCTACCCTATGGTTTTTCACCTGCTTCCCTGTGGTCCTTTTGTGGGTAGTAATAGCGCCTTTGTAAGCTGTGCGTTGCTCCGTGGCTGAACCAAGCCAGAAATACATTTCCTCACCTTCCCAAGCCGGAAAGAATGAGCCGCACACCTCGCGGTGACAAACGTTCTTTATTTTCTTAAAAGTTGTCCCAACAATTCTAATGCATTTCGGCCTGACTTCGGCCTTTTTCAAAGAAAGATGAGCTTTTCATCATTGCAGTCTGCTCACAGGAACCAGAAGTGTTTGCCGTTATTCGAGCTTCGATAATTTAACCCTTCAGTGGGTGTGACTTACTGGATACAGCATTGTGGAACCTGTAGTCAGCTTCATTTTAGTTACCCTCCAGTGGGTGGTGTCAGTTCCGCGATCCCCTGCTTTCCGTTTTGAAGTTGGCTGGGGGCTTTACCTGAGGCTGGTCCCAGGTGGCTGCCGCTACCCTATGGTTTTTCACCTGCTTCCCTGTGGTCCTTTTGTGGGTAGTAATGGCGCCTTGTAAGCTGTGCGTTGCTCCCTGGCTGAACCAAGCCAGAAATACATTTCTTCACCTTCCCAAGCCGGAAAGAATGAGCCGCACACCTCGCGGTGACAAACGTTCTTTATTTTCTTAAAAGTCGTCCCAACAATTCTAATGCATTTCGGCCTGACTTCGGCCTTTTTCAAAGAAAGATGAGCTTTTCATCATTGCAGTCTGCTCACAGGAACCAGAAGTGTTTGCCGTTATTCGAGCTTCGGTAATTTAACCCTTCAGTGGGTGTGACTTACTGGATACGGCATTGTGGAACCTGTAGTCAGCTTCATTTTAGTTACCCTCCAGTGGGTGGTGTCAGTTCCGTGATCCCCTGCTTTCCGTTTTGAAGTTGCCTGGGGGCTTTACCTGAGGCTGGTCCCAGGCGGCTGCCGCTACCCTATGGTTTTTCACCTGCTTCCCTGTGGTCCTTTTGTGGGTAGTAATGGCGCCTTTGTAAGCTGTGTTGCTCCGTGGCTGAACCAAGCCAGAAAAACATTTCTTCACCTTCCCAAGCCGGAAAGAATGAGCCGCACACCTCGCGGTGACAAACGTTCTTTATTTTCTTAAAAGTCGTCCCAACAATTCTAATGCATTTCGGCCGGACTTCGGCCTTTTTCAAAGAAAGACGAGCTTTTCATCATTGCAGTCTGCTCACAGGAACCAGAAGTGTTTGCCGTTATTCGAGCTTCGGTAATTTAACCCTTCAGTGGGTGTGACTTACTGGATACGGCATTGTCGAACCTGTAGTCAGCTTCATTTTAGTTACCCTCCAGTGGGTGGTGTCAGTTCCGCGATCCCCTGCTTTCCGTTTTGAAGTTGGCTGGGGGCTTTACCTGAGGCTGGTCCCAGGCGGCTGTCGCTACCCTATGGTTTTTCACCTGCTTCCCTGTAGTCCTTTTGAGGGTAGTAATGGCGCCTTTGTAAGCTGTGCGTTGCTCCGTGGCTGAACCAAGCCAGAAAAACATTTCTTCACCTATCCAAGTCGGAAAGAATGAGCCGCACACCTCGCGGTGACAAACGTTCTTTATTTTCTTAAAAGTCGTCCCAACAATTCTAATGCATTTCGGCCTGACTTCGGCCTTTTTCAAAGAAAGACGAGCTTTTCATCATTGCAGTCTGCTCACAGGAACCAGAAGTGTTTGCCGTTATTCGAGCTTCGGTAATTTAACCCTTCAGTGGGTGTGACTTACTGGATACGGCATTATGGAACCTGTAGTCAGCTTCATTTTAGTTACCCTCCAGTGAGTGGTGTCAGTTCCGCGATCCCCTGCTTTCCGTTTTGAAGTTGGCTGGGGGCTTTACCTGAGGATCGTCCCAGGCAGCTGCCGCTACCCTATGGTTTTTCACCTGCTTCCCTGTGGTCCTTTTGTGGGTAGTAATAGCGCCTTTGTAAGCTGTGCGTTGCTCCGTGGCTGAACCAAGCCAGAAATACATTTCCTCACCTTCCCAAGCCGGAAAGAATGAGCCGCACACCTCGCGGTGACAAACGTTCTTTATTTTCTTAAAAGTTGTCCCAACAATTCTAATGCATTTCGGCCTGACTTCGGCCTTTTTCAAAGAAAGATGAGCTTTTCATCATTGCAGTCTGCTCACAGGAACCAGAAGTGTTTGCCGTTATTCGAGCTTCGATAATTTAACCCTTCAGTGGGTGTGACTTACTGGATACAGCATTGTGGAACCTGTAGTCAGCTTCATTTTAGTTACCCTCCAGTGGGTGGTGTCAGTTCCGCGATCCCCTGCTTTCCGTTTTGAAGTTGGCTGGGGGCTTTACCTGAGGCTGGTCCCAGGTGGCTGCCGCTACCCTATGGTTTTTCACCTGCTTCCCTGTGGTCCTTTTGTGGGTAGTAATGGCGCCTTGTAAGCTGTGCGTTGCTCCCTGGCTGAACCAAGCCAGAAATACATTTCTTCACCTTCCCAAGCCGGAAAGAATGAGCCGCACACCTCGCGGTGACAAACGTTCTTTATTTTCTTAAAAGTCGTCCCAACAATTCTAATGCATTTCGGCCTGACTTCGGCCTTTTTCAAAGAAAGATGAGCTTTTCATCATTGCAGTCTGCTCACAGGAACCAGAAGTGTTTGCCGTTATTCGAGCTTCGGTAATTTAACCCTTCAGTGGGTGTGACTTACTGGATACGGCATTGTGGAACCTGTAGTCAGCTTCATTTTAGTTACCCTCCAGTGGGTGGTGTCAGTTCCGTGATCCCCTGCTTTCCGTTTTGAAGTTGCCTGGGGGCTTTACCTGAGGCTGGTCCCAGGCGGCTGCCGCTACCCTATGGTTTTTCACCTGCTTCCCTGTGGTCCTTTTGTGGGTAGTAATGGCGCCTTTGTAAGCTGTGTTGCTCCGTGGCTGAACCAAGCCAGAAAAACATTTCTTCACCTTCCCAAGCCGGAAAGAATGAGCCGCACACCTCGCGGTGACAAACGTTCTTTATTTTCTTAAAAGTCGTCCCAACAATTCTAATGCATTTCGGCCGGACTTCGGCCTTTTTCAAAGAAAGACGAGCTTTTCATCATTGCAGTCTGCTCACAGGAACCAGAAGTGTTTGCCGTTATTCGAGCTTCGGTAATTTAACCCTTCAGTGGGTGTGACTTACTGGATACGGCATTGTCGAACCTGTAGTCAGCTTCATTTTAGTTACCCTCCAGTGGGTGGTGTCAGTTCCGCGATCCCCTGCTTTCCGTTTTGAAGTTGGCTGGGGGCTTTACCTGAGGCTGGTCCCAGGCGGCTGTCGCTACCCTATGGTTTTTCACCTGCTTCCCTGTAGTCCTTTTGAGGGTAGTAATGGCGCCTTTGTAAGCTGTGCGTTGCTCCGTGGCTGAACCAAGCCAGAAAAACATTTCTTCACCTATCCAAGTCGGAAAGAATGAGCCGCACACCTCGCGGTGACAAACGTTCTTTATTTTCTTAAAAGTCGTCCCAACAATTCTAATGCATTTCGGCCTGACTTCGGCCTTTTTCAAAGAAAGACGAGCTTTTCATCATTGCAGTCTGCTCACAGGAACCAGAAGTGTTTGCCGTTATTCGAGCTTCGGTAATTTAACCCTTCAGTGGGTGTGACTTACTGGATACGGCATTATGGAACCTGTAGTCAGCTTCATTTTAGTTACCCTCCAGTGGGTGGTGTCAGTTCCGCGATCCCCTGCTTTCCGTTTTGAAGTTGGCTGGGGGCTTTACCTGAGGCTGGTCGCAGGCGGCTGCCGCTACCCAATGGTTTTTCACCTGCTTCCCTGTGGTCCTTTTGTGGGTAGTAATGGCGCCTTTGAAAGCTGTGCGTTGCTCCGTGGCTGAACCAAGCCAGAAATACATTTCTTCACCTTCCCAAGCTGGAAAAAATGAGCCGCACACCCCGCGGTGACAAACGTTCTTTATTTTCTTAAAAGTCGTCCCAACAATTCTAATGCATTTCGGCCTGACTTCGGCCTTTTTCAAAGAAAGAGGAGCTTTTCATCATTGCAGTCTGCTCACAGGAACCAGAAGTGTTTGCCGTTATTCGAGCTTCGGTAATTTAACCCTTCAGTGGGTGTGACTTACTGGATACGGCATTGTGGAACCTGTAGTCAGCTTCATTTTAGTTACCCTCCAGTGGGTGGTGTCAGTTCAGCGATCCCCTGCTTTCCGTTTTGAAGTTGGCTGGGGGCTTTACCTGAGATCGTCCCAGGCAGCTGCCGCTACCCTATGGTTTTTCACCTGCTTCCCTGTGGTCCTTTTGTCGGTAGTAATAGCGCCTTTGTAAGCTGTGCGTTGCTCCGTGGCTGAACCAAGCCAGAAATACATTTCTTCACCTTCCCAAGCCGGAAAGAATGAGCTGCACACCTCGCGATGACAAGCGCTCATTATTTTCTTAAAAGTTGTCCCAACAATTCTAATGCATTTCGGCCTTACTTCGGCCTTTTTCAAAGAAAGACGAGCTTTTCATCATTGAAGTCTGCTCACAGGAACCAGAAGTGTTTGCCGTTATTCGAGCTTCTGTAATTTAACCCTTCAGTTGGTGTGACTTACTGGATATGGCACTGTGGAACCTGTAGTCAGCTTCATTTTAGTTACCCTCCAGTGGGTGGTGTCAGTTCCGCGATCCCCTGCTTTCCGTTTTGAAGTTGGCTGGGGGCTTTACCTGAGGCTGGTCCCAGGCGGCTGCCGCTACCCTATGGTTTTTCACCTGCTTCCCTGTGGTCCTTTTGTGGGTAGTAATGGCGCCTTGGTAAGCTGTGCGTTGCTCCGTGGCTGAACCAAGCCAGAAATACATTTCTTCACCTTCCCAAGCCGGAAAGAATGAGCCGCACACCTCGCGGTAACAAACGTTCTTTATTTTCTTAAAAGTCGTCCCAACAATTTTAATGCATTTCGGCCTGACTTCGGCCTTTTTCAAAGAAAGACGAGCTTTTCATCATTGCAGTCTGCTCTCAGGAACCAGAAGTGTTTGCCGTTATTCGAGCTTCGGTAATTTAACCCTTCAGTGGGTGTGACTTACTGGATACGGCATTGTGGAACCTGTAGTCAGCTTCATTTTAGTTACCCTCCAGTGAGTGGTGTCAGTTCCGCGATCCCCTGCTTTCCGTTTTGAAGTTGGCTGGGGGCTTTACCTGAGGATCGTCCCAGGCAGCTGCCGCTACCCTATGGTTTTTCACCTGCTTCCCTGTGGTCCTTTTGTGGGTAGTAATAGCGCCTTTGTAAGCTGTGCGTTGCTCCGTGGCTGAACCAAGCCAGAAATACATTTCTTCACCTTCCCAAGCCGGAAAGAATGAGCCGCACACCTCGCGGTGACAAACGTTCTTAATTTTCTTGAAAGTTGTCCCAACAATTCTAATGCATTTCGGCCTGACTTCGGCCTTTTTCAAAGAAAGACGAGCTTTTCATCATTGCAGTCTGCTCACAGGAACCAGAAGTGTTTGCCGTTATTCGAGCTTCGGTAATTTAAGCTTCAGTGGGTGTGACTTACTGGATACAGCATTGTGGAACCTGTAGTCAGCTTCATTTTAGTTACCCTCCAGTGGGTGGTGTCAGTTCCGCGATCCCCTGCTTTCCGTTTTGAAGTTGGCTGGGGGCTTTACCTGAGGCTGGTCCCAGGTGGCTGCCGCTACCCTATGGTTTTTCACCTGCTTCCCTGTGGTCCTTTTGTGGGTAGTAATGGCGCCTTGTAAGCTGTGCGTTGCTCCCTGGCTGAACCAAGCCAGAAATACATTTCTTCACCTTCCCAAGCCAGAAAGAATGAACGGCACACCTCGCGGTGACAAACGTTCTTTATTTTCTTAAAAGTCGTCCCAACAATTCTAATGTATTTCGGCCTGACTTCGGCCTTTTTCAAAGAAAGATGAGCTTTTCAGCATTGCAGTCTGCTCACAGGAACCAGAAGTGTTTGCCGTTATTCGAGCTTCGGTAATTTAACCCTTCAGTGGGTGTGACTTACTGGATACGGCATTGTGGAACCTGTAGTCAGCTTCATTTTAGTTACCCTCCAGTGGGTGGTGTCAGTTCCGTGATCCCCTGCTTTCCGTTTTGAAGTTGCCTGGGGGCTTTACCTGAGGCTGGTCCCAGGCAGCCGCCGCTACCCTATGGTTTTTCACCTGCTTCCCTGTGGTCCTTTTGTGGGTAGTAATGGCGCCTTTGTAAGCTGTGCGTTGCTCCGTGGCTGAACCAAGCCAGAAAAACATTTCTTCACCTTCCCAAGCCGGAAAGAATGAGCCGCACACCTCGCGGTGAGAAACGTTCTTTATTTTCTTAAAAGTCGTCTCAACAATTCTAATGCATTTCGGCGTGACTTCGGCCTTTTTCAAAGAAAGACGAGCTTTTCATCATTGCAGTCTGCTCACAGGAACCAGAAGTGTTTGCCGTTATTCGAGCTTCGGTAATTTAACCCTTCAGTGGGTGTGACTCACTGGATACGGCATTGTGGAACCTGTAGTCAGCTTCATTTTAGTTACCCTCCAGTGGGTGGTGTCAGTTCCGCGATCCCCTACTTTCCGTTTTGAAGTTAGCTGGGGCTTTACCTGAGGCTGGTCCCAGGCGGCTGCCGCTACCCTATGGTTTTTCACCTGCTTCCCTGTAGTCCTTTTGAGGGTAGTAATGGCGCCTTTGTAAGCTGTGCGTTGCTCCGTGGCTGAACCAAGCCAGAAAAACATTTCTTCACCTTTCCAAGCCGGAAAGAATGAGCCGCACACCTCGCGGTGACAAACGTTCTTTATTTTCTTAAAAGTCGTCCCAACAATTCTAATGCATTTCGGCCTAACTTCGGCCTTTTTCAAAGAAAGACGAGCTTTTCATCATTGCAGTCTGCTCACAGGAACCAGAAGTGTTTGCCGTTATTCGAGCTTTGGTAATTTAACCCTTCAGTGGGTGTGACTTACTGGATACGGCATTGTGGAACCTGTAGTCAGCTTCATTTTAGTTGCCCTCCAGTGGGTGGTGTCAGTTCCGCTATCCCCTGCTTTCCGTTTTGAAGTTGGCTGGGGGCTTTACCTGAGGCTCGTCCCAGGCAGCTGCAGCTACCCTATGGTTTTTCACCTGCTTCCCTGTGGTCCTTTTGTGGGTAGTAATGGCGCCTTTGTAAGCTGTGCATTGCTCCGTGGCTGAACCAAGCCAGAAATACATTTCTTCACCTTCCCAAGCCGGAAAGAATAAGCCGCACACCTCGCGGTGACAAACGTTCTTTATTTTCTTAAAAGTTGTCCCAACAGTTCTAATGCATTTCGGCCTGACTTCGGCCTTTTTCAAAGAAAGACGAGCTTTTCATCATTGCAGTCTGCTCACAGGAACCAGAAGTGTTTGCCGTTATTCGAGCTTTGGTAATTTAACCCTTCAGTGGGTGTGACTTACTGGATACGGCATTGTGGAACCTGTAGTCAGCTTCATTTTAGTTCCCCTCCAGTGGGTGGTGTCAGTTCCGCGATCCCCTGCTTTCCGTTTTGAAGTTGGCTGGGGGCTTTACCTGAGGCTGGTCCCAGGCGGCTGGCGCTACCCTATGGTTTTTCACCTGCTTCCCTGTGGTCCTTTTGTGGGTAGTAATGGCGCCTTGTAAGCTGTGCGTTGCTTCGTGGCTGAACCAAGCCAGAAATACATTTCTTCACCTTCCCAAGCCGGAAAGAATGAGCCGCACACCTCGCGGTGACAAACATTCTTTATTTTCTTAAAAGTCGTCCCAACAATTCTAATGCATTTCGGCCTTCCTTCGGCCTTTTTCAAAGAAAGATGAGCTTTTCATCATTGCAGTCTGCTCACAGGAACCAGAAGTGTTTGCCGTTATTCGAGCTTCGGTAATTTAACCCTTCAGTGGGTGTGACTTACTGGATACGGCATTGTGGAACCTGTAGTCAGCTTCATTTTAGTTACCCTCCAGTGGGTGGTGTCAGTTCCGCGATCCCCTACTTTCCGTTTTGAAGTTGGCTGGGGGCAAAATGGAGGCACGAACAAAATGGAACCCATATTCGAGACAAAGTCTCTGAATACGTAATAAACTCGCTAGTTAACATGACGAATTCACTCCATATTAGCCGTACTTGCTAAATACGGTACAACATCACCAAAATCATGACGGAACCATAACATAACAGGACAACGCAGATTTTACAGAACCTCAGGGGAAGTGGCTGTGTGAGTAGGTGTGTGAGTAGGTATATGAGGGGCTTTGTGGGTCTGTGAGTGTGTGTGTAAATGGTTGTGTGAGTGGCTGTTTAGGTGTGTGAGTGGTTTTGTGGGTGTGTGTGTGGCTGCATAGATGGGAGTGTGTGTGAGAGGTTGTGTGTGTGTGTAAGTGGTTGTGTGAGTGGCTGTGTGAGTGCTGTGTGGTTTTGTGAGAAGGTGTAATTAAAGTGCAATCATGCTATTGTGCAAATATGCTTTAAGGTGCAAATCTTTAGGGAGGCAACAATGCAGTTCTATTGACCAGTCTATTGACTTGTATATATGATTTTCTATATGCTTTTTAAAGCAAAGAAACTAATAAACATAAATACCATTCAATCAAATCAAATAAACAATAATTGATAATTTAATAACGTAAAGAAAATCATGAAAATGACAGATGGACCAAATTAGAAGTAAAGCAAATAAAAAAAGCAAAGGAAGGAGAAGAAAAATACAAGGAGGACAAAAAGAAAATTATGTGGTTTGCACAAAAAAGCATATAGTAAATCATATATACAAGACAAAAGACTGGTCCATAGAACTGCATTGTTGCCTCCCTAATGATGGTTAACTTATTCACATTAACGTATTTGCACATATCACAATTTCCACCTTAGAGGATATTTGCATGATAGCATGAATGCACTTCAATTTTTAAAAAATCCTAAAGGGTTTAACTGCATTAAAGCTAGAGTGACAGTAGACGGGGTGAACTAATTGAATAGTCGCCTTCTGGAAAAGTTTAATAAACTTGGCAAGAGAATAAAACAGGTAGATAACAACTAATGGGGGGACTATAACTTGACTGCTACATAAGAAACAGTGATACTGTTGTGATTATCAGGGATGTTTATGAATTCCGAAATTCCCCCTCTAAAGGTGTATGTATATATTTATATTTCTTCACCTTCCCAAGCCGGAAAGAATGAGCCGCACACCTCGCAGTGACTAACGCTCTTTATTTTCTTAAAAGTCGTCCTAACAATTCTAATGCATTTCGGCCTGACTTCGGCCTTTTTCAAAGAAAGACGAGCTTTTCATCATTGCAGTCTGCTCACAGGAACCAGAATTGTTTGCCGTTATTCGAGCTTCGGTAATTTAAGCCTTCAGTGGGTGTGACTTACTGGATACGGCATTGTGGAACCTGTAGTCAGCTTCATTTTAGTTACCCTCCAGTGGGTGGTGTCAGTTCCGCGATCCCCTGCTTTCTGTTTTGAAGTTGGCTGGGGGCTTTACCTGAGGCTGGTCCCAGGCGGCTGCCGCTACCCTATGGTTTTTCACCTGCTTCCCTGTGGTCCTTTTGTGGGTAGTAATGACGCCTTTGTAAGCTGTGCGTTGCTCCGTGGTTGAACCAAGCCAGAAATACATTTCTTCACCTTCCCAAGCCGAAAAGAATGAGCCGCACACCTCACGGTGACTAACGTTCTTTATTTTCTTAAAAGTCGTCCCAACAATTCTAATGCATTTCGGCCTGACTTCGGCCTTTTTCAAAGAAAGACGAGCTTTTCATCATTGCAGTCTGCTCTCAGGAACCAGAAGTGTTTGCCGTTATTCGAGCTTCGGTAATTTAACCCTTCAGTGGGTGTGACTTACTGGATACGCCATTGTGGAACCTGTAGTCAGCTTCATTTTAGTTACCCTCCAGTGAGTGGTGTCAGTTCCGCGATCCCCTGCTTTCCGTTTTGAAGTTAGCTGGGGGCTTTACCTGAGGCTGGTCCCGGATGGCTGCCGCTACCCTATGGTTTTTCACCTGCTTCCCTGTGGTCCTTTTGTGGGTAGTAATGGCGCCTTGTAAGCTGTGCGTTGCTCCCAAGCTGAACCAAGCCAGAAATACATTTCTTCACCTTCCCAAGCCGGAAAGAATGAGCCGCACACCTCGCGGTGACAAACGTTCTTTATTTTCTTAAAAGTCGTCCCAACAATTCTAATGCATTTCGGCCTGACTTCGGCCTTTTTCAAAGAAAGATGAGCTTTTCATCATTGCAGTCTGCTCACAGGAACCAGAAGTGTTTGCCGTTATTCGAGCTTCGGTAATTTAACCCTTCAGTGGGTGTGACTTACTGGATACGGCATTGTGGAACCTGTAGTCAGCTTCATTTTAGTTACCCTCCAGTGGGTGGTGTCAGTTCCGCGATCCCCTGCTTTCTGTTTTGAAGTTGGCTGGGGGCTTTACCTGAGGATCGTCCCAGGCAGCTGCCGCTACCCTATGGTTTTTCACCTGCTTCCCTGTGGTCCTTTTGTGGGTAGTAATAGCGCCTTTGTAAGCTGTGCGTTGCTCCGTGGCTGAACCAAGCCAGAAATACATTTCTTCACCTTTCCAAGCCGGAAAGAATGAGCCGCACACCTCGCGGTGACAAACGTTCTTTATTTTCTTAAAAGTTGTCCCAACAATTCTAATGCATTTCGGCCTGACTTCGGCCTTTTTCAAAGGAAGATGAGCTTTTCATCATTGCAGTCTGCTCACAGGAACCAGAAGTGTTTGCCGTTATTCGAGCTTCGGTAATTTAACCCTTCAGTGGGTGTGACTTACTGGATACAGCATTGTGGAACCTGTAGTCAGCTTCATTTTAGTTACCCTCCAGTGGGTGGTGTCAGTTCCGCGATCCCCTGCTTTCCGTTTTGAAGTTGGCTGGGGGCTTTACCTGAGGCTGACCCAGGTGGCTGCCGCTACCCTATGGTTTTTCACCTGCTTCCCTGTGGTCCTTTTGTGGGTAGTAATGGCGCCTTGTAAGCTATGCGTTGCTCCCTGGCTGAACCAAGCCAGAAATACATTTCTTCACCTTCCCAAGCCGGAAAGAATGAGCCGCACACCTCGCGGTGACAAACGTTCTTTATTTTCTTAAAAGTCGTCCCAACAATTCTAATGCATTTCGGCCTGACTTCGGCCTTTTTCAAAGAAAGATGAGCTTTTCATCATTGCAGTCTGCTCACAGGAACCAGAAGTGTTTGCCGTTATTCGAGCTTCGGTAATTTAACCCTTCAGTGGGTGTGACTTACTGGATACGGCATTGTGGAACCTGTAGTCAGCTTCATTTTAGTTACCCTCCAGTGGGTGGTGTCAGTTCCGTGATCCCCTGCTTTCCGTTTTGAAGTTGGCTGGGGCTTTACCTGAGGCTGGTCCCAGGCGGCTGTCGCTACCCTATGGTTTTTCACCTGCTTCCCTGTAGTCCTTTTGAGGGTAGTAATGGCGCCTTTGTAAGCTGTGCGTTGCTCCGTGGCTGAACCAAGCCAGAAAAACATTTCTTCACCTTTCCAAGTCGGAAAGAATGAGCCGCACACCTCGCGGTGACAAACGTTCTTTATTTTCTTAAAAGTCGTCCCGACAATTCTAATGCATTTCGGCCTAACTTCGGCCTTTTTCAAAGAAAGACGAGCTTTTCATCATTGCAGTCTGCTCACAGGAACCAGAAGTGTTTGCCGTTATTCGAGCTTCGGTAAATTAACCCTTCAGTGGGTGTGACTTACTGGATACGGCATTGTGGAACCTGTAGTCAGCTTCATTTTAGTTACCCTCCAGTGGGTGGTGTCAGTTCCGCGATCCCCTGCTTTCCGTTTTGAAGTTGGCTGGGGGCTTTACCTGAGGCTCGTCCCAGGCAGCTGCAGCTACCCTATGGTTTTTCACCTGCTTCCCTGTGGTCCTTTTGTGGGTAGTAATGGCGCCTTTGTAAGCTGTGCGTTGCTCCGTGGCTGAACCAAGCCAGAAATACATTTCTTCACCTTCCCAAGCCGGAAAGAATAAGCCGCACACCTCGCGGTGACAAACGTTCTTTATTTTCTTAAAAGTTGTCCCAACAGTTCTAATGCATTTCGGCCTGACTTCGGCCTTTTTCAAAGAAAGACGAGCTTTTCATCATTGCAGTCTGCTCTCAGGAACCAGAAGTGTTTGCCGTTATTCGAGCTTCGGTAATTTAACCCTTCAGTGGGTGTGACTTACTGGATACGGCATTGTGGAACCTGTAGTCAGCTTCATTTTAGTTACCCTCCAGTGAGTGGTGTCAGTTCCGCGATCCCCTGCTTTCCGTTTTGAAGTTGGCTGGGGGCTTTACCTGAGGATCGTCCCAGGCAGCTGCCGCTACCCTATGGTTTTTCACCTGATTCCCTGTGGTCCTTTTGTGGGTAGTAATAGCGCCTTTGTAAGCTGTGCGTTGCTCCGTGGCTGAACCAAGCCAGAAATACATTTCTTCACCTTCCCAAGCCGGAAAGAATGAGCCGCACACCTCGCGGTGACAAACGTTATTTATTTTCTTAAAAGTTGTCCCAACAATTCTAATGCATTTCGGCCTGACTTCGGCCTTTTTCAAAGAAAGACGAGCTTTTCATCATTGCAGTCTGCTCACAGGAACCAGAAGTGTTTGCCGTTATTCGAGCTTCGGTAATTTAAGCTTCAGTGGGTGTGACTTACTGGATACAGCATTGTGGAACCTGTAGTCAGCTTCATTTTAGTTACCCTCCTTTAGTTATCCTCCAGTGGGTGGTGTCAGTTCCGCGATCCCCTGCTTTCCGTTTTGAAGTTGGCTGGGGGCTTTACCTGAGGCTGGTCCCAGGTGGCTGCCGCTACCCTATGGTTTTTCACCTGCTTCCCTGTGGTCCTTTTGTGGGTAGTAATGGCGCCTTGTAAGCTGTGCGTTGCTCCCTGGCTGAACCAAGCCAGAAATACATTTCTTCACCTTCCCAAGCCGGAAAGAATGAGCCGCTCACCTCGCGGTGACAAACGTTCTTTATTTTCTTAAAAGTCGTCCCAACAATTCTAATGCATTTCGGCCTGACTTCGGCCTTTTTCAAAGAAAGATGAGCTTTTCATCATTGCAGTCTGCTCACAGGAACCAGAAGTGTTTGCCGTTATTCGAGCTTCGGTAATTTAACCCTTCAGTGGGTGTGACTCACTGGATACGGCATTGTGGAACCTGTAGTCAGCTTCATTTTAGTTACCCTCCAGTGGGTGGTGTCAGTTCCGCGATCCCCTACTTTCCGTTTTGAAGTTAGCTGGGGCTTTACCTGAGGCTGGTCCCAGGTGGCTGCCGCTACCCTATGGTTTTTCACCTGCTTCCCTGTAGTCCTTTTGAGGGTAGTAATGGCGCCTTTGTAAGCTGTGCGTTGCTCCGTGGCTGAACCAAGCCAGAAAAACATTTCTTCACCTTTCCAAGCCGGAAAGAATGAGCCGCACACCTCGCGGTGACAAACGTTCTTTATTTTCTTAAAAGTCGTCCCAACAATTCTAATGCATTTCGGCCTAACTTCGGCCTTTTTCAAAGAAAGACGAGCTTTTCATCATTGCAGTCTGCTCACAGGAACCAGAAGTGTTTGCCGTTATTCGAGCTTTGGTAATTTAACCCTTCAGTGGGTGTGACTTACTGGATACGGCATTGTGGAACCTGTAGTCAGCTTCATTTTAGTTACCCTCCAGTGGGTGGTGTCAGTTCCGCGATCCCCTGCTTTCTGTTTTGAAGTTGGCTGGGGGCTTTACCTGAGGCTGGTCCCAGGCGGCTGCCGCTACCCTATGGTTTTTCACCTGCTTCCCTGTGGTCCTTTTGTGGGTAGTAATGACGCCTTTGTAAGCTGTGCGTTGCTCCGTGGTTGAACCAAGCCAGAAATACATTTCTTCACCTTCCCAAGCCGAAAAGAATGAGCCGCACACCTCACGGTGACTAACGTTCTTTATTTTCTTAAAAGTCGTCCGAACAATTCTAATGCATTTCGGCCTGACTTCGGCCTTTTTCAAAGAAAGACGAGCTTTTCATCATTGCAGTCTGCTCACAGGTACCAGAAGTGTTTGCCGTTATTCGAGCTTCGGTAATTTAACCCTTCAGTGGGTGTGACTTACTGGATACGGCATTGTGGAACCTGTAGTCAGCTTCATTTTAGTTACCGTCCAGTGGGTGGTGTCAGTTCCGTGATCCCCTGCTTTCCGTTTTGAAGTTGGCTGGGGGCTTTACCTGAGGCTGGTCCCAGGCGGCTGCCGCTACCCTATGGTTTTTCACCTGCTTCCCTGTGGTCCTTTTGTGTGTAGTAATGGCGCCTTTGAAAGCTGTGCGTTGCTCCGTGGCTGAACCAAGCCAGAAATACATTTCTTCACCTTCCCAAGCCGGAAAGAATGAGCCGCACACCTCGCAGTGACAAACGTTCTTTATTTTCTTAAAAGTCGTTCCAACAATTCTAATGCATTTCGGCCTGACTTCGGCCTTTTTTAAAGAAAGACGAGCTTTTCATCATTGCAGTCTGCTCACAGGAACCAGAAGTGTTTGCCGTTATTCGAGCTTTGGTAATTTAACCCTTCAGTGGGTGTGACTTACTGGATACGGCATTGTGGAACCTGTAGTCAGCTTCATTTTAGTTACCCTCCAGTGGGTGGTGTCAGTTCCGCGATCCCCTGCTTTCCGTTTTGAAGTTGGCTGGGGGCTTTACCTGAGGCTGGTCCCAGGCGGCTGCCGCTACCCTATGGTTTTTCACCTGCTTCCCTGTGGTCCTTTTGTGGGTAGTAATGGCGCCTTGGTAAGCTGTGCGTTGCTCCGTGGCTGAACCAAGCCAGAAATACATTTCTTCACCTTCCCAATCCGGAAAGAATGAGCCGCACAGCTCGCGGTGACAAACGTTCTTTATTTTCATAAAAGTCGTCCCAACAATTCTAATGCATTTCGGCCTGACTTCGGCCTTTTTCAAAGAAAGACGAGCTTTTCATCATTGCAGTCTGCTCACAGGAACCATAAGGGTTTGCCGTTATTCGAGCTTCGGAATTTAACCCTTCAGTGGGTGTGACTTACTGGATACGGCATTGTGGAACCTGTAGTCAGCTTCATTTTAGTTACCCTCCAGTGGGTGGTGTCAGTCCGCGATCCCCTGCTTTCCGTTTTGAAGTTGGCTGTCGGCTTTACCTGAGGCTGGTCCCAGGCGGCTGCCACTACCCTATGGTTTTTCACCTGCTTCCCTGTGGTCCTTTTGTGGGTAGTAATGGCGCCTTGTAAGCTGTGCGTTGCTCCGTGGCTGAACCAAGCCAGAAATACATTTCTTCACCTTCCCAAGCCGGAAAGAATGAGCCGCACACCTTGCGGTGACAGACGTTCTTTATTTTCTTAAAAGTCGTCCCAACAATTCTAATGCATTTCGGCCTGACTTCGGCCTTTTTCAAAGAAGGATGAGCTTTTCATCATTCCAGTCTGCTCACAGGAACCAGACGTGTTTGCCGTTATTCGAGCTTCGGTAATTTAACCCTTCAGTGGGTGTGACTTACTGGATACGGCATTGTGGAACCTGTAGTCAGCTTCATTTTAGTTACCCTCCAGTGGGTGGTGTCAGTTCCGCGATCCCCTGCTTTCCGTTTTGAAGTTGGCTGGGGGCAAAATGGAAGCACGAACAAAATGGAACCTATATTCGAGACAAAGTCTCTGAATACGTAATGAACTCGCTAGTTAACATGACGAATTCACTCCATATTGGCCGTACTTGCTAAATACGGTACAACATCACCAAAATCGTGACGGAACCATAACATAACAGGACAACGCAGATTTTACAGAACCTCAGGGGAAGTGGCTGTGTGAGTAGGTGTGTGAGTAGGTATATGAGGGGCTTTGTGGGTCTGTGAGTGTGTGTGTAAATGGTTGTGTGAGTGGCTGTTTAGGTGTGTGAGTGGTTTTGTGGGTGTGTGTGTGGCTGCATAGGTGGGAGTGTGTGTGAGAGGTTGTGTGTGTGTAAGTGGTTGTGTGAGTGGCTGTGTGAGTGCTGTGTGGTTTTGTGAGAAGGTGTAATTAAAGTGCAATCATGCTATTGTGCAAATATGCTTTAAGGTGCAAATCTTTAGGGAGGCAACAATGCAGTTCTATTGACCAGTCTATTGACTTGTATATATGATTTTCTATATGCTTTTTAAAGCAAAGAAACTAATAAACATAAATACCATTCAATCAAATCAAATAAACAATAATTGATAATTTAATAACGTAAAGAAAATCATGAAAATGACAGATAGACCAAATTAGAAGTAAAGCAAATAAAAAAAGCAAAGGAAGGAGAAGAAAAATACAAGGAGGACAAAAAGAAAATTTTGTGGTTTGCACAAAAAAGCATATAGTAAATCATATATACAAGACAAAAGACTGGTCCATAGAACTGCATTGTTGACTCCCTAATGATGGTTAACTTATTCACATTAACGTATTTGCACATATCACAATTTCCACCTTAGAGGATATTTGCATGATAGCATGAATGCACTTCAATTTTTAAAAAATCCTAAAAGTGATTAACTGCATTAAAGCTAGAGTGACAGTAGACGGGGTGAACTAATTGAATAGTCGCCTTCTGGAAAAGTTTAATAAACTTGGCAAGAGAATAAAACAGGTAGATAACAACTAATGGGGGCACTATAACTTGACTGCTACATAAGAAACAGTGTTACTGTTGTGATTATCAGGGATGTTTATGAACTCTGAAATACCCCTCGGAAGGTGTATGTATATATATATATATATATATATATATATATATATATATATATATATATATATATATATATATATATATATGTATATATATATATATATATATATATTCCAACAACCACTCCCGGCTATTCCTCGTCTCGTAGCACGGCGAGCCTGTGTGGGTGCCGGACACCCTTAATTTTATGAACAGAATTCCCCCACTCAGAAGAACGGCACAGGCTGCCTTTGGATGCTTCAAGATGTATTTATTTAAGGCACAAAATCAGCAGCTCCCTACCGACGCGTTTCGCCACTAAGGCTTGGTCACGGTTACTGTGTTCATTTCATAGTGCTATTTACATAGTGAAAACAAAGTGCATAGAAGAGGGACTACAATAGATCCACTCGGCCGATTTCGGCCGCCATATTTGAGTGGTACTTTTCAATGAACATATATTGTCATGATACTGCATTTGTACAAATAAAGTATAATACAAAATTAATAATAAATCTAGCCCCAATGGGCCAATCATAAGTCACTTTCTCGTGAAATCAAACTCGAGGGTCGGCTCATGTTTGCGAGCTTTTGGACCCGTTTTGGCCGCCATCTTGGAGTAATGGTGACGTACCATATTAATTACTGAATACATAACCAAAAACAATGTAAACAATCATGATTGAGTCTCGCCCCAGTGGGCTAATGTAATGTTCCAGATTTCACTTTCTAGTGGTTGTGCAGGTGATGCCCCAGTTGGCTAAACAGTTGTGACAATTCCATATATATATATATATATATATATATATATATATATATATATATATATATATATATATATATATATATATATATATATATATATATATATATATATATATAGAGGAGGTTCACAGAACAATACCACCCCAATGGTGACACGCAGTGCCTCCAATCGCAGAAAAAAGTAATCACCAGAGAAGACAACAATGTCATCAATCTCTCTAAAAGGATTTTAACTATTGATGAGATCAACGTCCTGAAAAAAGGTCTAAGTTTCTGCCCGACGAGTGAGTTTAACTTAGTGGATGCCAAAATCGACTTGTTCAAATACATCAGAAAGTTGAAGTTCAAAAAAATATTCATGCAAATCCCAGAAAAAGCAGCTTTGAATAACTCAGAAATTGCTGCTGCGACTGTTGAAGATGATCTCTTGGAAATCTTGATCACACCAACACAAGATTTACAAAACTTAGACCAAGAGACTGAACTCTCTTTAGAACAAGCCAGAGATCCGAGCAACCTAAAACTTAAATCAAGAAAACTACCAAATACACCCCATGATGCGATCGACGTGTTTAATGAAGCAGTTATAACAGACTTGGAGAAAATGGCAAATAAAAAAATGGATATGAAGTCCTCTAATATCTCCAGGAAGGAATGGGCTGCAATAAAATCCTTGAGAGATGACAAGACAATTGAGATTAAGCCCTCAGATAAGGGCGGAACATCGTCATCTTCTGCAAGGAACTGTACGAACAGGAGGCACTCAGACAGTTGAGTGACAAAGAATGCTACATCACGGTTAAAAGAGAAGAATATGTTAAGAGCACCATTGTATATGAGAATCTATTAAAACAATGGAAAGAAGAGGGCATGATTAGCCAAGATGAATTTGTCTTCTTACAATGTGATTACCCCATGCTGCCCACCTTCTATCATTTGCCTAAAATCCATAAAAATGCCAAACGACCACCAGGGAGGCCGATTGTTTCGGCAATCGGAAGTCTCCTGGAAAATACATCACGCTTCATAGACATTTTTTTAGCACCCATTGTTAAGGACCTGCCCTCTTATGTAAGAGATACACAGGACTTTCTTCGCATCATGGACAATATTTCCTGGGACAAAGACATGCTATTAATAACTATGGATGTCGTTAATCTATACACATGCATAGATCATGAGCAGGGACTGGGTGCCACGAAATGGTTTTTGGAGCAAAAACAGCCGAAATACCGAGCACACAGCAAGATGATTCTAAGCATGATGAGATTTTGTCTGTTTAATAATTACTTCCTTTTTGCAGGCCAACTTTACAAGCAGATCAGAGGGACCTCAATGGGTTCGTGCTTCTCCCCCAGCTACGCGAATCTCTTCGTCGGCTGGTGGGAGAAGCACGAGGCATGGGGAGGCAGGAATGAAAGATGGAACGAAAGAATATTGATGTGGACCAGGTACATTGATGACCTGTTTATCATTTGGAGAGGAGACAGGGCCTCGGCTGAGGAGTATGTCTTGGCTCTAAATGATAACGAACTGAATCTCAAGTTCACCAGCACCATAAGTGATCAGAGTGTATGTTACCTTGACCTAGAGGTCTTTGTGGACAGTGACCATCTCCACACCAGACTTTATAGAAAGCCAACGGCTGGCAACGTCGTATTACACGCCGCCAGCCACCATCCTAGAAGTCTGATAAGGAATGTACCGTATGGTGAATACCTTAGACTCAAAAGAAACTGCTCTGGAACTGAGGATTTTAAGAAAGCTCAGGAAGAAGCTAGCGACAGGTTCCAAGCGAGGGGCTATTCCCGGAACATCTTGGAACAAGCCAATACTAAGGCGGATACTGTTGACAGAAGGGATCTTCTGTTAGTGAAAGAGTCAAGGAAAGAGAGTGATCAGGTCAGAATGATTACGACATTCAATAATAAATCGGGAGAACTGGTCCAATCATTTAAAAGAAACTGGCATATATTACAGACTGATACTATCTTGAAGAAATCGTTACCAGATAGACCTATGGTAACATATAGGAGATGCCAGTCTCTTTCGGACCATCTTGTCCACAGCCATTATTCCCCTATTAAAGCCAATCAGATGACAAATAAGATAGTTGGCTTTTTTCCTTGCTTACGTTGCAAGGCTTGTAAATTCAGTAAGAAGGTCAAGGAGTATCCGTGCAGATCAGGTGAGGACAGACCCAGTAGAAAGATCACGAAAAATCTAAACTGCAACTCTGATTTTACAGTCTACTGTTTGGTCTGCCCATGTAACAAACGTTACATAGGAAGCATCATAAAACAAGCAAAAATGAGGATCTTAGAACATATGAGGGCTATCGTGAACAACGATAAAACCTATCCGATAGCCCGTCATTTTGCTGAACAACATCATAGCAATAGGGATTTACTCATGTACTATTGTATTGATCAGGTTCCAAAGACAGAACGAGGGGGGAATAGAGAAAGATCCCTACGTATACTGGAATCACGTTACATTCTGGACCTTAAAACGATGACACCATGGGGTCTGAACAACGATGCTGAAATGTGGGTGCACCTATAATAAATTCATGATCTGCAAGGAAATAATCAATCTGTGATAACAACATGATTACTTCCTGTCCAAATGTAAATAGTAACTGACTGTTGGCCTATGAAATACGTATTCCCTTCATATATGCAATGGTGATAAGATTGTAAAGAACAACAATGATACCAGTAAACTATGTTGGCAAATTGTGGCACAATCATAAGCCCATACAGGGCCTAATGTCTATCAATCAGCCCAGCTGAGAATTGTTCCCATGACATGTAAATACATCATGTAGATTTGTATATAGCGGGCATAGGGTTGTACAATCAGCAACTTGTACACTTTCATGATTTGCACACAATAGAGCCATGTACATACCAGGGGATACACCCCTACACAACCTCAGAGACGGCTAAAGGTGAGGTGCATTGGGTTGAACAACTTACCATATGCATACATGTAACTTGCATAATATAATGCCCTGAACACATTAGGGGATACACCCCCTCATAACACCTGAGACGCCTGTAAATATGTAAAGTACACTTCCTGGTATCGAAATTGTAATTACTGTAAATATGTGTCGGTCATATAACATATTTTGTCAAATGTCAAACTTTGTTTTATATTTTTTGCACTGAGCACTTTTATTTATCGCCATATTTAAACAGTGGTAGGAACCTTGTATATACACACTACAAGATGGCCGCCACAAAATTGATTCTGTACCATCGTTGATGTCTATGACTCCAAAAAGGGCGGACTGTTTAAAATGGCGAAAATGTTTGGACACTGACGACACTGACGAAGCCTTGTGCGAAACGCGTCTGTCGGGGGTGCTGGGGGGTTTGGAAATAAAATAACTTAAGAGATTACAACATTGGAGTGCTGGCCGTTTTTCTTTCCTGGAACCAAATCTTGGGAACGTGTAACGATATATATATATATAAATATAAATATATATATATATATATATATATATATATATATATCCTCCAAAAAAGCCTCCAAGCTTCAGAGATGCACTCCACGAGAGGCCGTTCAACAGAACCTTTATTGTGCAAAAGCGGCATTTGTAGCCCAGTAAATTTCTGTCTCCCTACGCGTTTCGGTGCTCCTGCACCTTAATCATGGGGCGGGGCAAGTTGAAGCAAACGTGAATAGACTGCCACATTTAATGCCCTTCAGGCACGTGCCCTCCAGTGAACAGCATGCCGGGAGTCGTAGTCTTAATTTTTCCACTTCGGTGTAGTCCGTTTGTCAACCAATTCAAACTGCCCAATTTAATGTTCATTTATTCTTTGTAGCCCTCCAGTGGGCCCCAGGTTTCAAAGCGCCGCTTTTTATATATATATATATATATATATATATATATATATATATATATATATATATATATATATATATATATATATATATATATATATATATATATATATATATATATATATATTTATATATATATATATATATTACCTACTGGCGGTCGCCAGTAGGTAGTTATAGTTAGGATTGTTTTCTATAGGAAATCCGCAACATTCTATTGGGAATAACTTTGGCGCCGGTTGAGGAATCTTTTTTTTTTTTTTTTTTTGGTGTAAGACATTTATTTCTCATTGTCACAGAGTTAAAGTACATTTTCGTCGCCTACAACCTTATGAGGCTGGCTACACATTTTTTTGAAGCATTGAGCGTGTCGCTGTTCATACACGGCCCATCAGCCGACAACTGTGGGTCCGGCGGCGTTTTCGTGAAATTTCTAACATGCGTGAAACTAGACAATGCTGCAATCTTGACCAGTTACGTTTTCGTTCTTACTTTTTGTATATTTTATATGTAACCTCAGTAAACTAGAGAAAAAATTTAAGAAAACCCCTAAAACTTAAAGCACTGTGTCACAGCATTCTTCCCCCTCCATTACACTTCAAATAACCATACTCATTGTCATGTGGCTAGATTTAACTCAGCTCTTCAGAAGCATCTCGGTCTGCTGCAATTGTTAACGAGTACTGTCTAAAGGGAGCCCAATAGTCTCTGGGGCCTGAACCTGCTGGCAGCTCTTCTTCGTAGGTGACAAGTGTGTCACAACAGTACGTCAAGTCCTCTAACCAGTTTTTCACCTTGGGCTTCATCTTACTGCTCCAATGTAAAGATACTCTTCTTTTTGCCATTAATAGGGCTATTACACATAGTTTACGACTCTGCGGCACTATACCTAGCAAACATATTTTAGCCGTACATTGCAAAGTTGCCCCCAGTATGTCGTTAACAGCTTGTATCACTTGTTCCCAGTATTGTGTCACCGGGCCACAGCGCCACGCTAAATGCATAAAGTCTGCGTTATCTTGTCCACATCTTATGCAGTTGGAGTTGTCCCTTAATCCATACCTGTGCAATCTGTGTGGCGTGTGATACATTTGATGAAGATATTTATAGTGGATGATTCTTAGATTGCCATTAGGCGTCAGCATACCTGTCAGTAGGCAGGAGGTCTCCCATTCCTCTTCCGTGAGTGTATCATCTAATGCCTGGCTCCATTTTTGCCTTGCCCTTTAAGTGTTCCCCCAATGTTTGTTTGCGCGCTATTGTATAATCTAGATACTAAATGAGAGGTCGAGGGTGTGGTGAGTACCAGTTGCAGAGGGGCGAGCGTCTGTGGTTCATCTGGGAATGTAGGGAAATATTCTCTCATCGCCCTTTGTAATCTATAGTAGTTGAAACTAAACAGCAGTGTTGGATTACTGATATAATCTAGTTTGTCAAGCGTTAGGAATTTTCCATCCCTGTATAAATCGCCCAGTCTGTCTATGCCAGCGTGTTTCAGTAATTCCATTCCAACTTGCTCCTGTGTAACTGATATGGCCGGATGGTGTGCCAGTGGGAGTGCAGGTGCGTAGAGTGGCATGCTTTGTGCTACCTTGCCCAATAGTCTCCATGCTTCGTTTGTGGTATTGACCGGGTTGATGTCATGGTCATGTAATCTGGGTCTTTTATGCGGCAATATACTCGTCAGCTGGATTGGATCCGCGTCTCCCTGTTCCACCGCTACATGCGTTAGGAAAGGTATTTCGTGGTACCAGTAATGCGCAAATTGCGCCTGGGCGCAGAGATAATAGAGGTAGATATCTGGGACCTTGAAGCCACCCCTAGCGTACGGTAGTGTCATTGTTTGTAAATCTAACCTGGCTTGTTTCCCAGCCCAGATTAGGGTCAGTATAAGGGATTTGATGTTACGGAACACCTCTGCCGGGGGCCTGATAGGAATGTTGTTGAATAAGTACAGGAACTTAGGGAGCATTACCATTTTCACAATGGCGAGTCTATCTGCCAGGGACAGCGGCAGCCTAACCCATCTCTTGATCTTGTCTTCTAGTGACGATATAGCTCTCCCATAGTTAGTACGGATAACCAATTCCGGGTCCCTGTGGAACCATATCCCCAAATACCTGGTCGGCTCGTCTTGCCATTCCAGAGGATAGTCCAGTGCAGTTGGATGGGTACCATCTGTTAAGGACAGAATAAGGGACTTGGTCCAATTGATCTGCAGCCCTGAGTACTGGCCGAATTTAATATACTCTCGCAACAGCGGGTTAAGATGTTGTTCTGGGTTTTTAACATACAGCACCATATCGTCAGCGTATAATGATATGTGTATGGGTCGTGTTGGGAGTTGTATGGCTGAGTAGTGGTGGTGTTGTCTGATCTTACAAGCCAATGGTTCAAGTATGAGGGCAAACAGAATAGGTGATAGTGGAAACCCTTGCCTGGTACCACGACTAATTGCTATTGGGTCCGAGAGGTGCTTATTTATCCTAATGCGTGCAGTTAAGTTCGTGTATAGCATTGTTATCCACCCAATAAACAGAGGTGGAAAACCCATTCGTATGAGTACTGCGTGTAGAAAGGGCCAGTCAATCGTATCAAACGCCTTGGCCGCGTCTAGTAAAACTGCCACGCCTTTATTTCAGGTGCCAGATAGTGCGCCAGGGCAAACAATGTGCGGGTGTTATGTGTGGTTGATCTTTCCGATATAAACCCAGATTGGTCAGGTCTAATCACCAGCGGCATGAGAGGTTTCAGTCTGTCAGCTAATATGCTCGCTATTATTTTAGTGTCTACATTTATAAGCGAGAGAGGGCGATAGGAATCACATTGTACCTCATCCTTGCCTGGTTTTAATAATGCAATTATCAGCGCTTCTCTCATCGAGGACGGTAATGTTTGTGCTTCGTGAGCCGATTCATATAGCTTTACCAGATGTGGAGCAAGTATGTCCGCGAACGTTTTATAAAATTCGATCACGAAACCGTCTGGTCCCGGAGCTTTTCCGTTCGGTAGCCGTCTAATGGTGTCGACTACTTCTTGGACTGTAATGGGACGAGCGAGGTATTCCCTATGTCCGTCAGCCAACCACGCCATGTCAACATCCGCCATGTAGGCCAACATTTCTTCTTGCGGTATTAACGGTCTTGCCTCTTATAACGCCCCATATGTGCCCATGAACTCTCCCATTATGTTCTTGATGTCATGTGTGAGTGTGCCCGCCTTAGTTTTAATTGCTGTGATGTGTTGGGGTGCTCTGCCTGTACATATCTTTTCAGCCAGGGCCCTGCCCGGTCTGCCTCCCTCTCCATACTTCCTTGCAGTTGTCCGTTTGAAAATATATTTTAGCTCGTCCTCTGTAAATTTGTGATGTTCTGTCAGTAGTGTCCTTATGTCGCCCAATAGGGCGGTGTCCCCAGTATGTGTGTATCGCTTTTCCAGCTCTTGTATTGCCTCCTCCCGTGTCTTCAATTGTTGGCGTATGTCTTTTAATATGCCTGAGGTCGTGCTTATGCAAACTCCCCTTATTGTGGCTTTAAAAGCTTCCCATAGTAGGCACGGGTCTTCCGTCGTGGGGGAATTTAGCTCAAAATAATCTGTGATCGCTTTCAGGATGGTGTCAACATACAATGGATCTCGTACGGCTTGTGCATTAAACCGCCACATGAACGGTGGCGATACATAGTGTGGGATGCGCATCTTTAATAGCATGGGGCTATGATCCGAAAGTGTCCTGGGGAGGTGCCTGACATTTACAACCCACGATAGTATATCCTGCGTGCCTAGCCAGAAGTCCAGCCTGGACCAGCTGCCGTGTGCCGCATTAATGTGCGTCGCTATTTGTTCCCCCGGGTGTAATATCCTCCACATGTCACTCAGGTGTAAGTTATTCATCGCATCAAGTAGCATCGCCCTCGCTTTTACATATGGTTCTAGTGTGTGTAGTGTTTTGTCGAGCCCATCCTTCAACGTGACGTTAAAATCTCCACCCCATATTATATTCTCAGCCTGTAGATCTGCGAGTGTGTGCCATAAAGTCTCATAGAAGGTGGAGTCGTCTATATTAGGGCCATACACGTTTACTAAAGCAACCTGCTGCTGCCTCACCTTACCCACCACCACGACGTATCTACCCTCTGTATCTTTATGTGTGTCCGAAATCTGGAAGTGTGTCCCTCTCTTTATCAGTATGCTAACCCCTCTGGAGTATGTTGAGTAGTTTGAGCTAGTGATTGACTCTGCCCACCTAGTTCCCAGCGTTGACGTGCCATTTGGTGCCAGATGTGTTTCTTGTAGAAAGGCAACATCTATGTTTGATCTGTCAAAGAACAAAAACATTTGCCTTATCTTCTTTGGATTGCCTAGGCCCCTTATGTTCCATGTGATGATGTTTAGTGTATCAGTACGTGACATTACGCTATACCTGGTTGTTGATCGTCTGTGCTTGGGCCCTCTACTGCAGCCTGCTCGCAGGGTTTCCGCCCGAGTTCACGTGTGTGCACAAATTCTCTGGTAATGAGTGTAATCAGAACAATATCATTACAGGCAATGAAAGAGGTCGCAATGCCTCTTAGACACAGTGCGATTACTTGAACATTTCCCAACATCCCTTCCCCCCCTCCTCCCACTTCAGCGCCCAAACTTTGCCAAAGCCATCCCCTTAGTAACATCAAACCAATACCATAACTTGAATTGGGGTACACCCGCCTGGGGGTGTCGCCAGGTGCACACGTCTCCATCCACATGGTGGATGTGGACGGGTGCTCAGGTCATCTTTGTAGTTGTCAATTCCTTTCCCTCCCCTTCCCATCATGTCCTATGCATGTCAGCAGAACCCCTCTCATATCAACATCTTATCTATGTTTAGGACAATTGTATGTAGTGTGCAACGGCTCTCCCATGTGGGCCCACCCATGCATTCTCCATCTCAGTTCAGGAATGAAGAGGCTCAGCTCCATTAGTTCGCTGCATCTGCACCCTGAGTAACCCTCCCCTTGTGTCATCCACATTTGCCCAGCTCTGATGAGTGCTAGTGTACTCACTGTTCAATACCAATGTTCACACTCATTGTGTCTCCGTCGGATAGTCGCTCTTGGCCCGCAGTGTAGCCCAGTCTTCTGTATACTGCCTGCGATATCTCCCGCAGACATCTGCTTCCCGTTGTGCTGTCACCGACTCTCTGTAAAAAAATGGGGGGGGTGCAGTAGCAGACGCCACTAGGCTCCTGTAGATCTAGCTAGCCTTGTGTGACTCTGCCGTTCAGTTCCTCAGTCGTTATCACTCATCTTGTCTTCTCTTTCCCGTTCTCTGCGGCACTTGCCAAGTTTCTTGATGTATTCCTGTGCAGCCTGTACCGTCGGGAGAATCACAGGTTTGCCCCCATTAGTGATTTTTAGTTTTGCAGGATATAGCATCGCATATTCAACTCCCATCTCCCGGAGTTTCTTTTTTACTGTGGCAAATTCTTTTCGCGCCATTTGCGCCGCCATGGTGTGGTCTGGATAAAACTCCAGGGTGTTGCCTTGATACGTGACTGTGCCTTTCTCCCTAGCGAGTTTGAGGATTGTGTCCCTGTCTCTATAGTTTAGCATGCGGGCAATAATCATTCGAGGTGTGGCACCCGGTTTCGGGATGGGTGCCAGCGAGCGGTGTGCACGTTCAACAAGGAAAACCTCAGAGAAGCTCCCTGCATCAAATATGTCCTTCAGCATTGCCTCCACATAGGTCTCCATCTTGCCTGTGTTTGTTGTTTCCGGCAGACCCGAAATACGGACGTTATTTCGGCGAGACCTCGCTTCTTGGTCCTCCACCTTCGCTCTTAGGTTTTCCAGAGTCTTTTCAATGCTCCCGCATGCTTTTGTTGTGCTTCTGGACTCATCCTCAACTGTAGAGATCCTTTGTTCAGCCTCCACCAACCGCTCTTCGTGGTTTTCTAGTTTCGCTGTCATAGTGTCCACTCGTAGCATGACATAATCCATTTTATTGCTCATCTCCTGCAAGCTTTGTTGGATGGCCCGTAGTACGGACTCCATGTTGGCGCTGTCGACCAAATCTTGCTCTCCTTCCACCTCCGAATCGGTCACGATATGTTTTGCTTGCTTCCTGGTTTCGAAGGGCAGTTTAGTCTGTTGTTTGTCGGGTTTCCCCATCACGCTGGGATTCGACGAAGGGCTACTTCGTTGTGTTCCTGGGCTTGCTGTAGCCGTGGTCCCTGCAGTGGTCCGCTTACGACGCTGAAGTGTTCCTGTCGCCCACTGTGAAGTAGGTCTATTCATTGGACCATCCACTCTCCCACATTTCTGCCCAGTACTTAGTCAGACACTTCTCGGGTATTCTGTCATTTTGCGCAGTGTTGTCCCATTCCCTTTCTCTCATGCCATGCCAGACACTTAGTGGCGCTCAACAGCAGGACGCGGTCAGACACGAACCTGGGACCGTTAGCTCCCAGTAGTGTTTAGCTATTAAGCGCAGCTTGGAGAAATGCAGTCCGGCTTTAAGCTGTCCGTGTTATAGGGAGTGCGCGTTTGTTGGTTTGTGCTCCTTTACGCTGTCTTTCATGCCCCCTGCCGTGTCAGCATAATTAGTACCATTGCCCACGTTTACGTTTTATGGCCGTTTTAGGTTGTGCGTGTCTTCCACAACCCAGGTGTTGTGGTGCCTGTCCCGTAATGGCGTGCAATTTCGTCCCGTGTGGAGCGCTTTGCATTCAAACCCTCCACCAGTCTTTCTGCACGCTCCGCTGCTGTTACCCAGCTTCTGCTCCCGCCCGCGCACCTCTGCCTTTCGCCTAGAAGCAGCCTCGTGAAATCGGGGTGTCGGCAGTACCTTGCTCGGCTCCGATGTCCGTGCGTTCCACCGCCGCCGCCATCTTGCTAGGCTTGGAACGCAACCCCTTTCTCAGTCATATGTTTTTGTAGTGCCCTGCCCGCTGACCTTGTCGGCGATGTGGCTCCGCTGTCTTGGGGTAGTAGTCCCGCAATCCTTGATGCATATGTGGGTGGTCATCTCCTGTGAGACCTGCAGCTCTGGATATCGCGCGCCGCCATTTTGGATCGCCGCTCGCCTCCACCTGTGTTTCCGCCAATTTTATCCTCCGGGATCGCTGCTGCAGAGCTGGAGTTCCCGCAGTTTACTGCCTACACCTTCCGATGTCCATATTTTCGTTTGTTGCCCTTGTTTGAGCAGGTTTGGGGGTAAAGGATCGCTTTTCCCGCACCCGTCCGGCGGAGCTGACTCACATGTCAGCCATCCCGCAGTGCGCCCTCTAGCGCCCCCGGTTGAGGAATCTGCCTGTAATTTTCCTTAAATTTGCCTTGCTGCGCTGCGCTCCTTCCCTAAAAGTTTGGGGGGGATTCGTCAAGCGGGGGCCGAGATAAAAGGGGGGTCCCAAAACGTGTTTTCCCCATGTTAATTTCCATAGGGCGGTTGGACTCACTTTTAGCCCGAACGGCTGAATGGATTTCCACAAAACTTGTCAAAATTGTAGGGACTGGTAGCCCGATGTACCTTTGCTATGTCTCAAGATATGTGCTCCAGTGGATTTTGAGTAATTTAGGTTCAGAAAAATATATATATCTGGGCGGAGCCTAACCACACATCTGATCTGATTGGCTGTCAGCACTTCATCCGAGAAGTGTTGGCAGCAATCTTGGGACCAATATACATGATAGCACCTCATTAAAAAGCATTGTAGTTAATAGAGGGTTTTTGGAAAAGGGAGACCACTCGGTCACCCCGAACGTATGGCTGGGTGCCCCGATCCCCCGGGAAACCTTTGCGGGCGGGGGGCGTGTCCCGGCCGGTATGCCCATAGCGGCGTGGTGGAGCACGCCCCCGCTGCCTAAAAGGGTTGTCCTAACACCCGCCCGGAAGTACGTGCACCTCTGGGCGGGATGGGGACGCTGCCCCGCCTTCCCGCTGCAAGATAAAAGGCGCGGGAATCCAGGCAAGCGTCTTCTTGCTCCTGCGCTCTGAAGGCTGCACCACTCGTCGCTCGTGAGCCCTCAAGGGAACAAGCTGCAGTTTTTTGAACGTATAATCGTTGTTTTTTCAGTTTCAGTCGTCAAGGCGTAGCTGGAGTCCGAGTCACTACTGGAGAACAGGCACAGGTGAAACAGAACGCAGATATGCCTGGTAAGAAGAGTGGAAAGAGCTCCGAGATGGAACGTATGCTGCGCACACTGGTGAACCAAGTGTCGGCGATGGACAGAAAGTTCGGTAAAGTAGACCAGCTGGGTCGCGGCTTAGCGGCCCTCCGGAAACAGGTGGAGGCCCAAGAAGGGCCCTCATGGTGACCTAAGAGGATCGTGGGGCCTGCTTTGCCAAACATTACCCCAGGGGGGGATAAGGGGAAAAAGAGGAAGGGGAAAGCGGGTCGTAGCAAGGCCCCAGTCCCGATGGAGGTCCCGCTGGTCCCAGTAGCACCAGCGTCCAGCCCGGTACCCACACCAGATGGGGGATTGCCAATCCCTGTGGTTATCACACCGCTGGATAACGACCAAATGCCTCCCGAACTAGCGATTCAGTTGGCGGCTGTGTTACCTTAGTTGAAGAAGGGAGCGGGGGGATCCGCGGCTGTGGAAAACCCAGCCGAAGAAGCTAGGCAGATTATTGAGCAGCTCAGGCAGACAAGGGGCGCTGGGGCAGCGAATGTGCCTTCTATTTCTCCGCAGGTGGTGACCCCGGCCGCGGTCGAAAATCGGAATAAATCGACGGACACGACCGGAGGTACATCAGAAGCCGGTAAGAGATCGCTCCCAATAATGGGGGAGGGCGCTGTACCCTCAAGGCGGGAAAGCTTGGCACAACATGTTCCTATGGCAACGAAGGAAATGGTGTGGGGAAACAAATATATCAATATGTTTTCATTGTTGACTGACAATCGTGAGTTAGAATATGCCAAAACTCAGAAGGATTTACGGCACCCCAGTGTATGAAGGGCAAAGATGGCTGAATTCAGGGTGGAAGAGTCCATGATGAACTGGATCAGGGCTTTCTCTGTTTTTGCAGCGATTGTGGGTGAACGAACACCAGAACTGTTGGGAGACCTTGCTTGCTACCAGAGCAGGATCACGGGCTTCCATGAGAAATATGGAGGAGAAGAATGGAAAGGGTATGACATGGCATTTAGAAAAGCAAAAGAGTTTAACGAAACACTGACTTGGGATTGTTTGGATACTGTATCTTGGCATGCGCAGTTCCTGCCGGGCGCGGCGGGTGGATCAGGGTTGAGTGCAAACGGCTCCAGGGCCTTTCAGCAGAAACATCCACAGCCCTTTCGACCAACCTACGGGGGAGATACTCCGTCTAGATCGGGCGGGAATGGGAATAAGCGAGGAGTATGTTGGGGTTTTAACAAAGGAACGTGTAGCAGGCCGCAGGGAACATGCAGGTTCAGGCACGCCTGCGCAGGTTGTGGCAACACCTCCCACCCCGAAACGAGCTGCCGATCCAGAGGCAATAATACTGGAGGAAAAGGGGGTACCAAGCAGGATTGACACGGTGCCTCGGAGGTCCAGGCAATCGCCCGTGGATATTCTGGCTTTGACTCCCTGGCTGAACAAATACCCTGATCATGTGTCCGCTGGGATCCTGCGAGATGGCTTCTCGTATGGCTTCAGGATTCCGGCAGGTAATTTTCGGGGGGCCCCCTCATGCAAAAACCAACTGTCTGTTAAGCACAACCCGGCAGTGGCCGCCACAAAAATCACGAAAGAGGTTCGCTTGGGGCGGGTTGCAGGACCGTTCGGTGAACCACCAACGGCCAATTTTGTGTGTTCCCCATTAGGGGTAGTTCCCAAGAAGGAGCCAGGAGAATTCAGGCTCATTCATAATTTATCTGCACCAAGGGGGGCTTCCGTTAATGAGGCGATCGATGCAGATATTTGCAGTGTGAGGTATGCATCATTCGATGACGCAGTGGTAATGTTGAATCGCCTAGGCCCCGGTGCATTGTTAGCAAAATCGGATATTGAATCTGCATTTAGGTTGCTTCCGGTACATCCCCAGGATCAGCACTTGTTGGGTTTTGCATTTCAGGGGAAGTACTACATGGATATGTGCACACCGATGGGTTGTTCAATTTTGTGTGCCTATTTTGAAATGTTTAGCTCATTTTTGGAGTGGGTATTCTCGAAGGCCTCAGGGCACCAACATGTGATGCATTATCTCGATGATTTCCTGTTTCTCGGCCCAGCGGGCTCTCGGGACTGTGCACGGGCATTGCAGGATTTCTGCGTGCTCATGCGGGGTTTCGGGGTACCGTTGGCGCCAGGTAAGACGGTGGGTCCAACGACCTCTCTGGAGTTCCTGGGTATCGAACTAGACTCCGTGGAGGGTTGCTTCCGCTTGCCGGCGGAGAAGATCGCCAAATTCAGGGCCTCCTTGTTGCAATGTCTTCGGAACGACAAAGTCACACTGCACCAATTACAGCAAACAGTGGGTCAGCTTAACTTTGCATTGAGGGTTATGCCGATGGCTCGCCCTTTCTCACGATCCATTGCCCAGGCCATGGTCGGCCTCAAGGAAGGGCACCATCGCGCGAGACTGTCGGCAGAGGTTCGCCAGGACATGCTCATTTGGATGGCATTCTTGGCGGATTTCAACAGCCGAGTAGTCTGGAGAAAATCCCCGGCCTCGTCAGCAGAATTAGGTTTATGGACTGACTCTGCGGGCAGTGTGGGGTTTGGCGCGATCCTTGGTAACCGTTGGTCGGCCCAGAAATGGCCAGCATGGTGGGAAACAAGTGGTTTGACGGCCAACATTGGTTTTCTAGAGCTATTCCCCATCTGGGTAGCGCTGTCGGCCTGGCCAGAAGAGTTCCGAAACCGCTTGGTAGTATTTTGGTCTGATAACATGACTGTGGTTGAATGCATTAACCAGCAGGCAGCACGCTGCAAGTGGATATTGCGATTGTTGAAAGAAATTGTGTTGAAATGCTTGAGACTAAATGTACAATTCAGGGCAAAACATGTGCCCGGAGTACTGAATAATGCAGCTGATGCGCTCTCTCGTTTCAAAATGCAGGCTTTCAGGGATTGTTTACCCTCAGCGGAGCTAGTGGCAGCGCCATTTCCCGGAGCATTATGGCAAATCGGCGCCCCGGACTACAAAACCTCGTGGCAGCCAGTTTAGTGCCCAGGACAAGGAAAGCTTAAGAAGGGGCGTTCAGCTCGTACTGCACCTTTTTGGGCCCTGCATGGGAGCATAGATGGGGTCAGGAGGGGTCCTTTACCCAATTTTTAGTGGCACTTCATGAAGAGGGCCGGTCGGTGGCAACCGCCAGTCGGTATAAGGCCGCCATATCGTTTATGGCTCAGCTCCAAGGGATCAGGGACCCGACGGACTCCTTTATAGTCAGAAAGGCGCTGCGCGGCTGGAGGCGCTTAGAGGGTCGCAAAAAGGATACCAGGCACCCGATAGGATTTGACAGATTGACCTCCTTGTTAGCTAAACTGGAGGAGACATGCTCCTCACCTAGTGAGGTCGTCCTATTCCGGGCAGCATTTGCATTGGCGTTCTATGGGGCCCTGCGGGTAAGCGAACTGGTGGCTGCCAACAAAAGGGATACTGAAGGGGGTCTGCACAGGGACCACATGCAAGTGAGGGGGGATTCCCTGCAGATCACGATAGCCAGGTAAAAGACAGACCAGGAGGGCCAGGGGAATAGCATTGTGTTGCAGCGCGCTCCAAGTAGTCCCTGTTGTCCAGTAAGGCATGTTGAGACCTACCTAGAACAAAGGTTGACGACGTGGGGGGGGGGGGGGGGGGGGCCTTGCTGCAACATGCTGACGGCACCCTGTTAACAAAGTTTCAGTTCCAGAGGGTGCTGGCAATCACGATTGCAGCTGCGGGCTTGAACCCAAGTGATTTTGGGACTCATTCATTCAGGATAGGGGCCGCTACAGAAGCAACGGCTGGGGGCCTGCAGGCAGACAATGTTAAACAATTAGGCCGCTGGTCTTCGAATTGTTTCAAACGGTACGTGCGGCTGCACATGTGGTAATTTACTGAAGAAGTGCACTCACGCTTGTTGTCTTTTGTTTGGATTACAGTTTCACGAGCCTGTGACGCAGGGCGGAAATTGGGACCGGCCCAGTGTCAGCTAACCACCACTTCAGGAACGAGGAATGAAAGAAGAGTGGTCTGGGTCGTGGGCCACTCATACGTGAGGCGTGCCGCGGACATATTCAAGACAGGTGATGCGATCCACACATCTGAGGAATATGGTTTCAGGGTGTCCTTCCATGGGAAGGGCGGCCTCTGTATTGACCGATTGCAAAGTTTTGTGGAAGAATTGTTAGGGCGGCACAGGTCACCGCCATCTGTAGTCATAGTGCACATTGGGGGCAATGACTTGGTAAAGTTGGGCAGACGAACTTTAATCGAGCACATACTTTCTGCAGTTAGTTGGTTAGCAAAGACGCTCCCTGGGTGTACAATAGCTTGGTCACACATGATTCCGAGGAAGGTATGGAGGGGTGGATTGTCCTTAACAGCGTTGAACCATTCGGTAAAGAGGGTCAACAATAAAATGG
Source organism: Lissotriton vulgaris (assembly GCF_964263255.1). Classification (NCBI taxonomy): domain Eukaryota; kingdom Metazoa; phylum Chordata; class Amphibia; order Caudata; family Salamandridae; genus Lissotriton; species Lissotriton vulgaris. Next base: position 360,154,688 of record NC_141693.1, on the reverse strand, counting down.
AGAAATTGTTTCGCTCTGCTCATCTTCAAAGCATACCTCATGGGTGCATCTGGGGGGATCACTGTTATTCAGATGATGTGGTACACTTGTCTAGGGTGGGGAATGACTTATTGATAGGAGACATGATATCTTGGCTAGTGGGATTGAGGAGACATGACCTATAGGAGGTGTGGGGGGGCCAGATAGTCGGTCAACTATCTGGCCTGTGGCGGTAAGGTCATGATCGGTGAGCAGTGATTTCAAGGTCCCTAGGGGGCAGGGCCGGACTGGCATTTGCGGGCACCGGGCATTTCCCCGGTGGGCTGGAGGGGTGGGGGCCGGTTTTGTGGCCGCAGGGGGCCGCTTTTCTTACAGAGTGCCGATTTTGTAGCAGCGCTGCAAAATCGGCCCTCTGTAAGAAAAGCGGTAGCAGTGCTTTGCGGGTAACAACCCCCTCCCCTCCCATTACCAGGGCCGGTGGAGAAGCAACCTGCCAGGGCCGGATGCTGGTCTCAGTCCGGCCCTGCTAGGGGGGGCGCCAGCCATTATGGATGGGAGTGCCCGGGGGGAGGCGGCCATTGGCCCCTCCCACGGGGGGGCGGTACCCATTACGGATGGGATCGCCCAGGGGGAGGCAGCCATAGGCCCCTCCCAGGGGGGAGGTGGCTATATGCCCTTCCCACAAATTTCCCGGGGGCCGGATATCCGCTCCGTTGGAAGAGAGTGTGGAGAAAGGGGGGGAGTCCACGTTGTCCTTCTTATGGATACCCCACACGGGAACTCGGACGATCTTAAAATGGCGCCGAGTGAAAGGGGGCCCCCACGACAAGGGAAGTTACAGTTGGCTACGAGGGTAAAGTCCTCTGCGCATGCGCCACTCACACGTGAGGGCGGCAATTTGGTGATAGGGATCTGACACCGGTTAAGACCTTGCTGTTGGCCCCTAACGATAGGATGTACAAAATTCGTACGCTATGCATTATGTCATGATGTTAGATTCGGTTAGGAAAATCTTTGTATTAGAGATTTGTTAAGGTTAGCCTGGATACCTGTCTTCATCAAATGTAATGAAAGTTGAATTTTGTACATGATACATGAAACGTTTTAATTTAAAGTTTCCAAAAGTTCAAACTGTGTCTGTCTCCTACCATTTGGATTGGTGGTGGAAGGGGTGGCGGGCATCCCGGACCATATGGAAAGGGGAGACCACTCGGTCACCCCGAACGTATGGCTGGGTGCCCCGATCCCCCGGAAAACCTTTGCGAGCGGGGGGCGTGTCCCGGCCGGTATGCCCATAGCGGCGTGGTTGGAGCACGACCCCGCCACCTAAAAGGGTTGTTCTAACACCCGCCCGGAAGTCCGTGCACCACTGGGCGGGATGGGGACGCTGCCCCGCCTTCCCGCTGCAAGATAAAAGGCGTGGGAATCCAGGCAACGTCCTCTTGTTCCTGCGCTCTGAAGGCTGCACCACTCGTCGCTCGTGAGCCCTCAAGGGAACAAGCTGCAGTTTTTTGACCCACCCACCAGCCCCTGTTGCAGAAGTTTGGGAGTAAACAAAGTTCTAAGTCGCAATTGGATTGTAATAAAGAAGCGTCTTGTTGGAATCGTTGCTCTCATCTTAAATCGATGCCAAGAGTATGCATACAACTGAATACTTGCCTATAGGCCTTTTCTCCTTTGTAGAAATGTAATGGAATGTATGTAATAAAGAACGTTCTCTGCTATAGGACCTTTTCTCCTTTGTAGCAATGTTTATAGTTCATTGGATATACCTAGCTGTAATTTAAGATTAAGCATAGGTTTTTCCCCCCTAGTAGGTAACTAACTGTCGTATTTATTTAGTCTTCGGTCGGGTGGTAAGGTCATGATCGGTGAGCAGTGATTTCAAGGTCCCTAGGGGGGGCGCCACCCATTACGGATGGGAGCGCCCGGGGGGAGGCGGCCATTGGCCCCTCCGACGGGGGGCGGCACCCATTACGGATGGGATCGCTCAGGGGGAGGCGGCCATAGGCCCCTCCCAGGGGGGAGGTGGCTATATGCCCCTCCCACGAATTTCCCGGGGGCCGGATATCCGCTCCGGCGGAAGAGAGTGCGGGGAAAGGGGGGGAGTCCATGCTGTCCTTCTTACGGATACCCCACACGGGAACTCGGACGATCTTAAGATGGCGCCGAGTGAAAGGGGGCCCCCACGACAAGGGAAGTTACAGTTGGCTACGAGGGTAAAGTCCTCTGCGCATGCACCACTCACACGTGAGGGCTGCAATTTGGTGATAGGGATCTGACACTGGTTAAGACCTTGCCGTTGGCCCCTAACGATAGGATGTACAAAATTCGTATGCTATGCATTATGTCAGGATGTTAGATTCGGTTAGGAAAATCTTTGTATTAGAGATTTGTTAAGGTTAGCCTGGATACCTGTCTTCATCAAATGTAATGAAAGTTGAATTTTGTACATGATACATGAAACGTTTTAATTTAAAGTTTTAAATTTTGTTTCATATTTTAATAAATACGTCCGGGGGGGTCGCGAGACCACCCTGCCTTCCAAAAGTTCAAACTGTGTCTGTCTCTAACCATTGGGATTGGTGGTGGAAGGGGTGGCAGGCATCCCGGACCATAAGGACTTTAGTTACATTATAAATCATTTGTTGATGGACTCATTTTAGGAATTGTGGTGTGTTCTAAGGTGATTTTACCATGTGAAAAAGCCTTCTGCTGTGATATCATGAATCATGTTTGAAAGAAAACTAATATCTCATGATTTTCCCACAGTGGTTTGGAGGGGGATCTATAAGCTAAACTGAAAGCATATTTTCTGTAAATTCACATTATCTTTCTCAGTCATGTGAGAATGAAGTCTGACATTCTCAGTAAAACATGTACATCCAACAAGGACAGAGACTGTCAGTTGATTCCTTTGTGTTCTACTGCAACCTCCTAGAGTGTTCTAAAGAACAACTAGAGCGCTAACAGTCCAACTTATTACAAAGGTATAGCACACCTGAAGCCATCGTGATGGGAATAAAGTGGTAACTCTTAAAACATTTAATTTAAAAAGGAACAAAATGAGGGGGTATATTATGCCATAGAAAGTATTATTAGTGCTGCAGAAAGAAAAATTAGGGCACATTTTGAGTGACTTCTCAAATCCTCTTCTATTTCATTAAAAAATTCGGACATGCAGTCTCCCAAGATGGCCACCAGAGACAAAAGAGCCCAAATGTAGCCCAAATATCACCCAGATGTAGCCCAAGTATAGCCCAATGACAGAATGTCCCAGAGTGTTCTAAAGAACAACTAGAGCGCTAACAGTCCTACTTATTACAAAGGTATGGCACACCTGAAGCCATCTTGATTGGAATAAAGTGGTAACTCTTAAAACATTTAATTTAAAAAGGAACAAAATGAGGGGGTATATTTTGCCATAGAAAGTATGATTAGTGCTGCAGAAAGAAAAATTAGGGCACATTTTGAGTGACTTCTCAAATCCTCTTCAATTTCATAAAAAAAATCTGACATACAGTCTCCCAAGATGGCCACCAGAGACAAAAGAGCCTAAATGTAGCTCAAATATCACCCAGATGTAGCCCAAGTATAGCCCAATGACAGAATGTCCCAGAGTGTTCTAAAGAACAACTAGAGCGCTAACAGTCCTACTTATTACAAAGGTATGGCACACCTGAAGCCATCTTGATTGGAATAAAGTGGTAACTCTTAAAACATTTAATTTAAAAAGGAACAAAATGAGGCGGTATATTTTGCCATAGAAAGTATGATTAGTGCTGAGAAAGAAAAATTAGGGCACCTTTTGAGTGACTTCTCAAATCCTCTTCAATTTCATAAAACAAAATCGGACATACAGTCTCCCAAGATGGCCACCAGAGACAAAAGAGCCTAAATGTAGCCCAAATATCACCCAGATGTAGCCCAAGTATAGCTCAATGACAGAATGTCCCAGAGTGTTCTAAAAAACAACTAGAGCGCTAACAGTCTTACTTATGACAAAAGTATGGCACACCAGAAGCCATCTTGATTGGAATGAAGTGGTAAGTCTGAAAACATTTAATTTAAAAAGGAACAAAATCAGGGGGTTCATTTTAATTAATTAATTGTGTGTCTTGTAAAGCGCACTGCTACCCGCACCGCAGGCCTCGTAGCGCTATAGACCGCTGGGGAACCCGTCCTGGCTTTCCCTGTGAGATAGTCCCTCCTGGAAGTCTCCAAGGTGAAACCAGGCATCCCCGGCGTTTGTGAGGGGCCGTTGTGGAGATGAGGCAAGCTTAATGCCCAGAGTTGCCGAGTGTGATCCTTGATTAGAGTAGGCACCAAGGCGAGAATTATCAAGTCCGCTGATCCTGGTCCAAGACCCTGCCGCGTCAGGAATCGAACCCTGGTCCCAGGCCTTTCTCTGCTCTCGGGTCTGCCGCCTCTAACCAGTGAGCCACACCACTCCACTTTTGCCATAGAAAGTATGATTAGTGCTTCAGAAAGAAAAATTAGGGATAATTTTGAGTGACTTCTCAAATCCTCTTTTATTTCATTAAACAAATTCTGACATGCAGATTGAAACATGCACTTTGAATACCAGCAGCAGACTTCCCTGGTGAGCAGTAGCTTTACTACAGTGATCTAATGAGCAACTAGAGTGCTAACATTCAGAATTTATGGCAAATGTGTGACACATCTGAATGCCTTCTTGATGGAACCAAAGTGAACAAGCATTGAAAATGCAATAGATCTCGCCCTCCTTTAAGTTAATGCCATTCTGTTTGTAATGAGGTGGCTTTTTAGCTTTGCTTTTATTCGTTTTTTTTAAACTTTCATGTAAATAACATGCATCTGTATGACTAGGTATCAATTTTACCCACACAATTCGGGCAGACTTGAGTAATTTATAGCATCCTCAAAGTCAGTCTTTCAAAAATTCCAAAGTATAGGACATGATAATCCAAATCCAAATGTTTCTCAAGAAAAGTCATTTTCAATCGTTCGGGATATCGGTGTTTGGGCAGATATGACCCAGGGACCCCCAGTATGCAAGGGGAATTAGTCCCCCCTCTGCAAACGCGCCAGTGGCCTGCGTTGCAGAGAGGTGTAAAAAGGGGCATAGCCTCATTACACCTCTGTGCAATGCAGCCCCCTGGCGCCTACTGGAGGTTCCAGGCGGGCTAGTTGGCCCCCAGGGACCCCTAGTATGCAAGGGGAATTAGTTCCCCCTCTTCAAACATGCACGGGGGCTGCGTTGCAGAGAGGTGTAAAAAAGGGTGTGGCCTCATTACATCTCTCTACAATGCAGCCCCCTGGCGCATACTGGAGGCTCCTGGAGGGATATTTGGCCCCCAGGGACCCCCAGTATGCAATGGGAATTAGTTCCCCCTCTGCAAACGCGGCAGGGGGCTGCGTTGCAGAGAGGTGTAACAAGGGGCATAGCCTCATTACACCTCTGCAATGCAGCCCCCTGGCGCATACTGGAGGTTCCAGGTGGGCTAGTTGGCCCCCAGGGGCCCCCAGTATGCAAGGGGAATTAGTTCCTCCTCTTCAAACATGCACGGGGGCTGCGTTGCAGAGAGGTGTAAAAAGGGGCGTGGCTTCATTACACCTCTCTGCAATGCAGTCCCCTGGCGCATACTGGAGATTCCTGGTGGGCTTTCAGATCTTATATAGTTAGGAATTAGCATTTAAAAAAACCTTTGAAATTCACTGAAAAAAACATAGGTTTCAGGCCTTATATAGTTAGGAATTAGCATTTAAAAAACCTATGAAATTCACTGAAAAAACCATAGGTTTCACACCAGTTATAGTTAGGAATTAGCATTTAAAAAACCTATTAAATTCACTGAAAAAAACATAGGTTTCACACCAGTTATAGTTAGCTGGAAATTTTACTGACATAAAACCATTGAAATTCCCACGTTATAGTTAATTAGACTCACTATAACTTGCGCGCCTGCAATGCACTGCTGATGACGTCACATATTACATCACTCATGACATGGTCAGTGACATCACTCAAAAGCTGGTCACCTCCCCCTCCCCCACCGCCCCCCCTTTTTTCATTTTTCTTCCCTTTTTTCCCCTTTCCCCTACTATCCTGACTTGTGAGTTCTAACAGACAAAACAAAGCCTAATTTATTCCATATTGGAACTGACCCAACCTCCTTGCATAGAAGCCCCCTAAACTACAACCCTCCATCTATACTATTGTCTCTATTCGATGATGCACAAGGAATTGAAGCAAAACGTTACATAGCAAACTACTGTTTTTGAAAATAAGGGATTCATACGAAGCTACCTTTTTTTATATAAGTCTTTTTAAACAGTACTAGTTACTCTTGATAAATGTGTGTGAACTGTTTAAATGAGTATTTTATGCATGTAATTATGTTAATTTTGTATAATTTTTTTATTAAATTTATTTATAGAAAACACGTGGCTCCTCCAGAAGAAGGCGCTGGTCGCCGAAACGCGCGTCGAGAATTATTGTGCCACTTTTTATATGAATTCTTTTTATGATCTTTTGTGTAATGTGTATTATATTTAGTTCTTTATGTATGGCGATTAATTGATTTAGTTACAAATTTCTTTTATGTATATTTATGTATACTCATTTTAAATATATGTGTTATTAAATATTGGAATCGGAATTCTTTGGTAGCTCTCTTGTTTTTTGAAACACTCCCTTAGGAATATGAAATTCCAGTTATGATTGCCTAGGTTGTTTTTTGTCAATTGTTTATCTATCCCTGACCTAGGAATCACAAACGTTATGTAATCAGGGGGTCCTTTATAATTATACATCGGTTAAATAACACTACACATGAATACAATTTAATATGAGGGAGGTTGGGGGTCGTGGCTTGAGCAGCCATCATGGCGGGAGTGCTCTAAGTGAGCTATGCTATTTGCCCCGTTTATCCGGTGATTATTCTACATGAGCCCTGCTGTGTGCCCGCAGAGTCCCTTCCCATGCTTCCTGACTGCCCTGCTGTGCCTGAAGGAGAAGGCACCACTGCGAACAGCATTGTGGCAGGTCTGGGGGCCCCATCTACAATGGCTGGGAGTTAGGCTATGGCCCGAGAGGCAAGGCTGCTGGCGCTAAGCTGCTGACATTCGGTGCTGAGAGGTGAGGAGGTGGAGCCGATTCCCGACTGCAAACTGCAGAGTGGTGCTCTAGTGGGCCATGGACTGTGATGCCCTGTGGTGCTGTGGCACCCCTGGCAGCCCCCGTGAAGCTGCGGGGTGGTGCGATGTGGGTCTGTGTTGGGAGCCAAGTGTGGAGCATTTGGAAGCGCTGTGCTTCTACCCTCTAGTACAAACTGCCCGAGGGGCCTGAAGTAGGTGCTGTTGGGGCTGCTTGTGCTGCTGTACCCATGGACACTGCATGACGCTGGGAAGCGGGCCCTTATCTTCTTGATTGCCTTGCCATTAGCTGTGTTGGTACTAGGTTGGCATGCTGACTTTAACTGGGATTGCCCACCCCACCTCCTGTACCACTTTGCTCAAAGCAGCACCAGCCCTACTTTTCTATGCACAGATCAATTCTGCGGGAAGAAAATAAAAGTGAGCGGCCGCGCTTGTGAGATAGCACGAAAGAAAATTAAACTGAGGCGGCCACGGGAAAAAAACAGAGGTAGCAAACGATACGTTACAAAAGGAAACAAGCCATCTGTTATTCACTTACACGCGTATTCACAAACCATTACAGAATAAATAGGTGATTTAATGTTAGACAACGGCTAAACAAACGTTAGAGTAAAAAAGAAAAGGCCGTACCTTTTAGTGTTTGCTTTGTCGAGCTTCACTTCTGCCTTGTTTAGATGTCCCAAAGAGGTCGAAACATAGAGATTCTTAGGTGTTGGAAGTGCAGCTGGCATGTCCGCTCCTAAGGGACTACTCTTCCAGCATACGTTCGATCCTCACATGTGAATGTAATGTATTACGACTTATATAGCGCCCGAAGGCATCAAGGCGCTTGCCTTGGGAACCCGTCCTGGCTTTTCCCTGTGAGATAACCCCTACTGGGCATCCCCAAGGTGAAAGCCAGGCATCCCGCAGCAGGTGGGCCGCCGTAGTGGAGATTAAGCAGCTATTGCCCAGCGTTGCAGCGTGGGACCCCATGATTAGAATAGGCACCGAGGCGAGAATTATCGCGTCCGTGGACATTTTTGGGTTCAGGACCCTGCCGCGTCGGGAATTGAACCCTGGTCCCGGGCCAGACCTCTGCATCTGGGTCTGCCGCTCTAATCAGTGAGCCACACTTCTCCACATCAGCCGGTGGTATACATGTCTTTCTTTAAGCAAAAGAGTCCCCATCAACGCAAACAAAATATACGTTCTAAAAGAAGACATTTGCTATGCAAGCGAGCACTTGAAAAATTCATTGCAAGCTTCCCAGGCGCAGGACTTACTTCCCGTACTTACTTCTTTTGGAAATCTATAAATCCTATTGCCTCTGTTTTACTTCCGACTCGAAAAACATGACAGGAAAACAGAAATCAGGGAGAGCTAATGGAAATGTTTACTCATAGTGACTGATAGACTGGTGGCTGTAGAAGGAGGTGCTGAGTTACCTTATTAGCCGTTGGTTAGAAAGAGAAGGAGCAGCCTCGAGAACGGGAAATTCAGTCATTCTGGAAGTGTTAAAATCAAGCCTCCTAGAAGAGAAAGCCTCTGGCACCAAGACAATGATAGTGGCTAGTCCCTACAACACATGTGCTTAGTTTTTGTGTGACAAATGCATTCTGCAACCGTGTTCTGTGTGTGTTGAAAGGTTAATGAGGCGTATTTATATTATGTAGCACTGAAATGGCCCTTAGGTATCAAAGCGCTTCACAATAAAGCCAGAACATATCACTAACAAATAGAACAAGAAGCGATGGGCTGGATGGGGTGGGGGCATGGGCGTCCGCAGGGGGGGGGGCAAGAGGGGTTGCTTGCCCCCCCCCCTGGATCCAAGCCCGGTTCTAGAGGATGGGCCCACATACCTGGGCCAACTTTCCTACCTGAAAGGTCGCTACAGTGCCGAGTGTGACTCTCAGCAGGTCACAGAGTCATGGGCAGAATGACAATGGGTCGGCAGAGGAGGCACAGCATGGAGCATCTCCGCCCATCCCAAGCCTCAGGAGATGAGCAGCGCAATTAGCAAGTCTTAGGCTGTGGACGGGAGCTTTAGTGCCTCACAGCAGGCTACAACAATCAGCTAAAAAGTTACGGGGCGCGAGTGGGGGGAGTTTGGGGAGCGGGGTTAGTGCAAATATTCTTAGTTTAACAAGCATGGCCCGGGGGCATTGGAGCACTTTTCAACGTTTCAACAGTCACCGAGGCGTATGTCGAACTAGCAGACATACTCAATAGCTGTATTTTTTCACTGAAGAAGCATGGTATGAAACGAGACATCTATTCTGTAGTAGATGATCCGTTGGCACTTATGCCACCCAAAGCCAAAGAGGAGAATCGTGGCCACAGGGGTGGGTAGAGTTAGTTGGCCCTTCATCAAGGCTCCCTACCAGACAGGTGAGACGGATAACCGTGAGGATAGGTCACTCGGTCAAAGTCCCTGCTGCAGATATCGGAGTGACGCCTGCAAGTCACCCGTTACCATCCCTACGTTATAATTTAGCGTGTTAACGTACCTGTTGTAGGATGCTAACTCAGTGCAACGTGCAGGCAACAGATGACAGCCTAATCTAGCCGCTGGTGAATGCGGGGTGTGTGTGGCCCACTCATTCAGTTCTAGCTTTCTAACCTAACGCACATTGCATGCTGGGGGTTTAGAATCCCTCCAAGCTGCACCCCACAAGTCACACAGTGCGAGCAATGATTGGCAATAAAGTTGACTGATTGACGCTGTCACACAAAAGCGTCAGCTCTGTCAGGGCAGGACACTCCGGCGGATTACTACCCCGGCCTCGGAGAGCTGCTTGAGATCTACAAAAACACAGTTTCTAATTTTTTTAAATGGGACTTCTGATCGAGACTTTGCGACTTCCAAAGTGTTTGCTTGAACACGTGAGCAAAACCTAGCTTGACGGATACATTATCATGATTTTAGTAGCGCTATGAAACAAGAGTACAAAAAGCGCGGGGCTTACGTGAACAAAAGGGACATTTTCAAAACTGAATGCACTCAAGCAGTGAATCAAAGGGGTGAAAACGAACGCATCTGTTCACAGATTAGTGTGAATCCAATTAATCGAGGGGCAGCAGAAGCCTTTGATGTAGCCTTGCGGCCATGGAGAAATGCTGAAGGGAGGCACGGCCTGTGGCAGGGGTAAGGTTTAGGCAAGCTCGTGAAGTGAATAATTAGGGGAGGAGAACTGGCAGGCTGATAGGCAGAAGGCTCAGGCAAGCTCGTGCACGAGGCGGCGTGCACTTCCCAAAATCCTCTGAGAGCCCTTGGCCTTAAGAAATGGTTTGACTGCATTAGGGCTTGTTTCCTATTCCTGCGGAATAGGAAAGGACGAGCCCTAAAAACCAGTGAGCTGTTTACTGTCATTAAAGAACTGAAATGCAGAAAAGTATAGATTAGAGCGTATTGAGTTTTCCCCCAGACTTGCAGAATCCTAATGTTGAAAAAACTGTTGATGTTATGTTAAAAAAGATTTATTAAGCGCACTAACACCGATTGGTTTCTTGACGCTATCGAAAGACAGAGGCAGGGCTGGAGGTTTTAAATGCGGGCAGAAGTTAGTGATATGCTTGTTTATAGAGCCAGGTCCTAAGTGCTCTTCTAAATGTCATGAGGTCCGGGCAAATCCAGATCTCAAGAGGAAAGGAGTTCCACAGGCGAGGGGCCAGTGTCGCAAGTCTGCAGCCACCAGTACGCTTGCGTTTGAAGGAAGGTGTCTATAGGAGGCCAAGATGGGCTGAGCGCAGGTTGCGGGAAGGGACATGCCTCGTTATGAGTTTGTCGAGGAATTTGGGGCTTTTACAATGTAGAGATTTGAAAATCGTGCAGCCTGTTTTGAAGGCGCAGCACTGGGCCATGGGGAGCCAGTGAAGTTTCATAAGCAGTGGGGTGGCCGGTTGCCATCTAGGTTGACTCAGAATCAGTCTGGCTGCATAATTTTGCACCATCTGAAGTCGTTTCAGCAGGTAGAGAGGTATGCCGAGATAGATAGAATTCGCATAATCCAGGTGGTACAGCACCGTGGCGATCACAACCTGGGTAATGGCCTCAGGAGTAAGGAGGCGCTGAATCTTCCTAATTTTCCTAAGTTGGAAAAAACACTTGGAGACCACCTGGCCCACTTGTGTTTTCAGTGAGAGATCACTATTCAAGGTGACTCCAAGTGTTTTTGCAGAAGAGGAGGGGGTCGGAGATGAGCCCATGTCTGGCAGCCAATAGTGCGGGCCCCAGTGTTTGACGCTGTCTCCTGTGAGTACCAGCTCAGTTGTTCCTGGATTAAGTTTCAGATGATTTTGGTCCATCCAGACTTGGATGTACCTCATAGTCGACTGAAAATTGGAGATAGAGATTTCAGAGTTGTCTATTGTGAAGAGCAATTGCAGGTCACCTGCATTATTAAAAACCGTCACTTGTCTGTCTCTGAGGGCCTGTTTAGGGAAAAATGTAGAGATTGAATAAATGAGGCGACAGGGAGGAGCCCTGTGGGACACCGCAAGTGATAGGCTGTTTAGGACCAGTCAAGTCTCCAAGACGAACTGCCTGAGATCGATTCTCCAGGAAGGACTTCAACCAGCTGATCGCTGTACCCTGGACCCCGGCCTGGATTACACGGTCGATCAAGATGGTGTGCTCGACCGTGTCAAACACGGCCGAAAGGTCCAGAAGCACCAGGGCCTGGGGGGAGCGTTTGTCTGCACAGTCACGGAGAGTATCTAGGACCGTGATTACCACCGCCCCCGTTGAGTGGGCGGCGCGAAACCCTGCCTGATGAGGCACGAGGTAGTTTGATTGCTCCAAGAAATTGGACAGGTGTCTAGCTACATGTGCCTCCATCACCTTAGCTAGAAAAGGAAGCAAGGAAATAGGACGGTAATTTGCATTGCATGTTGGATCAGCCCCGGGTTTCTTTAGAAGTGGTACTACCATTGCTTCCTTGAATGCTAGTGGCACTTGTCCCGATGTTAGGGAATCATTCAAGAGGATACAGGCAGTATCAGGGAGGACAGAAAAACAGTCTTTCAGAATATAGGGAGGGCACCTGTCCGAAGGGGCGCCAGATTTGACTCTTACTAGAAGCTCCTGAAATTGCTCTGAGGTAATAGGAGGAAACCTGCTAAGTATGCCAGTGTTGTTGGCAGTGGCCGTTACAGGAATGGTAGGGTTAAGGGATTGTGGGATACTAGCTTTAATATTCACAATTTTCTCGATGAAATAATCATTAAGTGAGTCACAGAGAGTCTGGGTCGGGGTCAAGCTGGGGCGGACACTGTCTAAGTTAGTTAACTCATTGAATATGGAGAAAATGTCCTTTGATCTATTCGTCGAGTTGAGGATGCGGGAGGAGAAATGAGCTGCTTTGGTGGAAAGGATGGCCTTCATATATTCTTTCCTGGCAGTTGTGAATCTAATATTTAGATCCGGGGAGTAGCTACGACGCCATTGTCGCTCCAGTTGACGTAAGGCCAATTTCTTTACTTTCAACTCTGACGAGAACCATCTTTGGGCGTCTGCATGCCGAGCCAATTTGACTTTCTTGTAAGGGGCGTGTGTATTCAGTGGCGTCACTAGCGGGGTGCGGGGGGTGCGGCCCGCACCGGGTGACACCAGCACGTGGGGGTGACACCAATCTGGTTATGCTGTGTTGGCTGCTGGCCAAACTTTGCAGCCTCGCGCCTCTGCCATTAAATGGGCGCTGCCGTCCTTTCAGAAGACTTCCTCACTCGCGCTCCGGTGGAATTTTATGACCAGAACCTTTCATTACTTAATACTATAATCTCGCCCAGTGTCTGCTAAATTTGATTGGTAAAGGTTTATAATAGTAGCGGTTTTAGCTTAGTCATCATAATAAGCTGCCTGCCAGTGCCCGGACGTTCACACACAGTCTAGTGTCTTCTTTGCGCAATACACAGTACTTTTCAGGGGCCCTGCGCCAAGCGGCATAGTTGAAGTCGCACTCTAGTCAGTGGTGACAGAGTAGCGATAGTGTCACTTATAGTCCGTTGAAATGTCACTCAATTACCCTGAAATTATGATTATGTCACACACATAAGCAATGTAAAACCTTGGCCATGCATGGAGCTGAAAAAGCGTGTTCTGCTCAAATAAAAAAACATACGGCAGCAGCCTTATGCACTTCCGGCCACACGGGTCACTTTTACAGCATAGGGCTTAAAGCACAGACCTACTCCAGGTGGGCTCATGGAGGGCTTAGGAGAAATTGACTCATGAGGGAAGGAGGGAGGGAGTGATTGTTCAGCCATGTGCAATCTGTTCTTGGTGTTCCACATAAATGCATAGAATGTTCACGTATGCCCAGACTGAATCATTTCGGAGTGTGATTCCAAACCCCACAAATGCTTTTACATCCTGGATCAGGAAGTGAACTGGGAGGTAGAAAAAATGTATCTTCACATGGTTCCTGACCTTTCTCTGCTAGATTCTGTTGATGAGTCACATTTAGAAACCAGCTTCTCAGTGCATGTGTTTACCCTATTGTATACGAGGCGTCACCGTCAAAGACCTTTTTTGGCAATAAACTCGATTTATGGTTCATTAGGTCACTGTGGTTAGTTTCTCAGCTGCATGCGCACAACCTGACTGTTCTTTGCATGAGATGGACGCAGAGGGCGCATTCTCTTTGCTGGACCCTACAATGGTCTGCAGTTGTAAGCTGGAGGAAGGGGTGACAGGGAGAGGGCAACACGCCTTTGCTCAGCTGTGACAACTGCGTGAAAGACTCAACGAGGCATCAGTAAACCATCACGGATTGGAGAGACACGGTAAACTCAAGTAGTGAAACGCGCCCTGCAGTTTAACAACCATGCCGCCCCCCTCCCCGGAATCACTGTTAAGAGTGGACTCTGCAGCCCATCAGCACTTCGGTTGGCTGAGGTGAAAGGGATACTTAAATCCTAGATCACTCTTCACATTACGAGCCCCACACACTCCTAGAAAATGTTTAGACATATAACTGGCTCTCTGTCGACCCGGTCACCCGAAAGTAGTGACAATACGGAGACCTGTTATTCACCGTTAAAAAATCAATACTGGACAGCAGGTTGCCTTCACGGGCGGTCCTTGTAAACTAAAGTTACGAGCAACTGAGCCGGCATTTTACATCAGCGGAGCAAAGCTGTTCTGTCATGCTGGGCTTTAGCCGGACACTGAGGAAGGAACCGTCTGTTTCCATAGAATTCTTTACACTGCAAAATGTAGTTTTCCCCACCTTTTGCGCTAGCAGCACTGCCCCATCAGCCATGCCTGGTAGGGTTGTACTGTAAAGAAAAGGCCTTGGGGGCTTGTGGCGGAGCCCCGGGGGCACTAAGGAGACCTGCTTCCTGGTCTCTTCCTCTGTTGCCGGTGTAAGGAAGGACTTTATATTCCGATGGCCCGGGACTGTGGAGCGGAACTCGGATGCACGGAGGTGAAAGCAGGAGAGCCGAGGAGGACAACAGGAAGGAGGACGTAGTAGCAGGATGTCCACCGGGAAGGCGTGCCGGACGAATCGGCCTGGGCTCTGTCACAGAGGAGGTCCATGGGGTAAGTCATGAGGGGGTGACACCATGAGTTACTCGCACTGGGTGACACCAACCCTAGTGACGCCGCTGTGTGTATTACTCGCTGCTTGCAGCCAGCCAGAGAGGTTGGATTCATATAAGTTAATGTCAGGGTGGGGGGGTGGGATGGTGTTAGCGAGTGTCTGTAGGAATTCCGATCTGTCTAAGGTATTCAATTTCCTCGCCCAGCCTCCGGGTGCTGTAGCGGTTGTCTTTGTAGTAGAGTAGACAAGATTAAATTTAATTAAAGTTGATTGGGGTAGAAATAAATTCCAATTATTAAAGATAATTCATTACCATGGTCTTACGTTTTAAAGTCGGAGTTGGTGTTTCTCCAAACCAATTCCCCCCTGAACTTTACTGCCTGCCAGAAGGGATGACATATAAATTCCACTCTCTGTCTGATGTAACGATTCCTATACTTTGATTTACACGCATGGTTAAGTAATATGTGTGTGTAATGTAAAGTGTTCCGGCGCCCTTCACTTTTATGAGTGACACTGTAAACTAATTAGATGCACCTGAGTGAGTGGTTATGGTGACATAAGGGGTATTTGGTAGTGCAGAGAATTCGTTGTGCAGTTGGTCATGGATGGGGGGAACATGCCCAAAAACTTTGTCACACAGGGCGCCACCAGTGTTATTGCTGGCACTGCTGTTAGGGTTCACCTTTCGTTCCTGATGATGCTGGCAGTTGAGTGCTTACCTTGTGGCAATGGTAGAGTGCAATGATCTTGTGTCCTTTTTATCTTGCATGGGACATGCCTGAGATCTCTGGGAGTTTGTGCACAGCATACAGAGGTGATGGGCGACAGGTGCATGCATCCTTTGGTTGGTTTTGTTAAGGCATCAAGAATTTTGCTTGCAGGAAGGTATTTAGCAAGCCCCGCACACAAGGAAGCTTCTCTTGCCCTCATGACCAAGAAGCATGGGGCACAGGGGGTTTTACTCAGGGGCAACCATTTAATAGGGGCTACCTTTTCCACTCTTCTAGTTACTCAGGGGGTACGCACTTGTCAATTTTGTACCTTGTTTTAACCCACAAGGTGAGAAATTAAAGTCAGGACTTCCGTAAGTGCTGCATTGGCGCACCACTGTGATCTTCAGCAGCAAGTTCACCTTAACTCTGACTGGGTGGTTTTCTGGTGCAATAGGCCCCGTCAGTTAATTTTCACTACCGGCACCTCTGACTGTCTGCCAATAGGTGGCACTGTTTGGCTTGGAGAGAGGACTATTACAAAAGGCACTGAGTAAGTCAAGTCATTGTGGACTATTGCCTTCTGCCCAAGCCATCCTGTTAGTCTTGGGGGGCTGGAAAGCCTCATGTGTCACACTTCGAGTTAGAGTTATATAGAGGCTTGTGAGTTCTGTAATTTCGATTGCCAAATTTGCGGCGCTTCAAGGATAAAGGTTGAATGTCTCCTGACAAGTTCGGCTTGCAATTTTGTTTACATTGGGTCTGCTGATTACACTATCCTTTAACTTGCGGTCAGAGAAAGTAGATAAGCTGTTAGGATATAGCAGTGCAGAGATATGGGACACTTAGCAGTAAGCCAGCAAACATGAACCACTAGATCGTCCTCTGGAAGAGAAATGCAGAGGTGTCAGTTGTGTGTGGACAAATGCTCCGGTAAGAAGAGAGCTCCGTGGGTTAAGGCGTGCACGGCAAGGATCTGGGGGTGACCAGCAGAGGTTTGCTTCCTAGGTTTTTAAAGTTGATGAGCTGGGCCAAGTTGTGCTGCTAAACACCGTGCATAATGTATAGGTCTCATTTTGGAATAACTAGCACATGCCGTGCATAATGTGTATGTCACAGTTTTGAATACTAGCACACACCTTATGCACAGTTACTATTATGTTCGGAATCCTCTACTCCTGCACAACATCACATATATTGGACATTCAGGACACAGGTTATACGTTCTACCGTCCCTGGTGAGATGTAACCACGCATCTAAAGCAATGTCAATCTTTACAGCCAAGAGGGGCGAGTAGGGTTTGCAACTAGACACCTGCAGCAGGGAGTGCTGCCAGGCAGCAAAGATTGGTGAGTTAATAGGTCTGGCAGGTCCCATAGGGGTGCCTGCCACCTGGCCACTGCAGGTTGTTTATTGGGATCTCTAAGGACGTAGGAGGGGTCATGGCAAAGTAAACCTAGGCTGAGTCACATGTGGGGTGAGGCGGTGGTGGTACCTACATCATTTCACAGGAACACCCCCTGTTGGGTCTATCTAAGGCTATAGTACAGCATCGGTGCTATATTGGACCATCATTAACACCAGCAATTGTCACATTGGTAGCAGTAAAGCTTTCATTTATTTTGCCCGGGATTGGGGTGGGCAATGTCATCATACTTTGTGGCCATAAACGGAACAGGAAAAGACATAGGTTTGGTCTACACGCAAATAGGCACTTTCTGTCAGCTGGGGCGGGAGTTGCCTTTCCCATGAGGGTGCAGTTTGCCCTATAGTGCTGAATGGGAGGGGATGGAGCACTATACGGACAACTACCAGACTACATTTTTGAAGCCATAGTTAAGAGGGTGCAGGTACATTACTAATACGTCTTCTCCATGTCCCCTGAGCATAGGGTTTGCATGCTACCAGTTGTGTCAGTTATGCACATTTTCCTTGGGAGTTGTCAGTAACCATTGGACTGCACTTTATGGTCAGGTGGTTGGCAGGCCTTTTAGATCTGGGTTTGTAGCGCAGGCATGTCCAAGTCAGGGAAGAGGTCAGAAGTCGGCCCTGGGTTTCATGTTCACAGGCCTGTTGAGCGGCAGAACTGACAGGACTTGTGTTCGACCTCCTGGTCACAGGTTGAGATCCTGGTAGGTCCACTCAGCATTTCATCCTTCTGAAGTCGATAAATCGAGTAGAATGGAGTCGAGTAACAATAAACATATGTGAATTCGCCCGCCCTATAACTGGCAGCCATGCAGGTTGTAGGAGTTGTCATCCAACAAGTGTGCTATGGTCAAAAGATTAGGGAAACTCTGAGTTAAAGCACGAAGGCGATACAAAGTATTATAAAACATTTCCCAAGAATACTAGCAGAAGTTTGGGGGGGCAAGGCGTCGCCTAGTGTGGTGACTGGCTCATTTTGATGGACACGCCTCAACAAGCGCTATACACAGATGTGTGAGTTGAGCATCAAACTGGGGACCGGTGAAATATAGTGGTCACTGAGAACAGGGGTTTGGTTTGATCTTATATGGGTTACTGCACACCAAGTCCACATGGTGTTTAGAATTAGAAGGGATACACCTGTCCAAAGGGGGAATGGACCTATCCTTGCTTGATCTGGGTGAGGCCTTGGAATCAGCAGTGGGTAGGTAACTAGGTCTTTTTTTGGGAACTTTGTACTCCTCTGTGTGCTCTAGGTAACTAGGTCTATCATGGTGGGGGGTCCTAGGGTGACGGTGGCCACAACCAGTGCTGTGGCGGAGTTACAGGGCGATCCAGAGGCTGTAAGGTACAGTAAGGGGTACACTCTGCAGGAGGACAGTAAGGGTGCGAAAGCCAAAAATCCCCAGGGAGGTCCTCACGTTGGACCCTGGAGAAGGTGCCTGCAATGCTCCGCCCCCCCTGAAGTGAGAGGGGCGTGAGTAAGGGGTAGACTGCTGGTCTGCCGGTGGGAGGCGCTATACCCTCCCCCAAATCGACAAACACCAGTTGGCGAGGGCCACCGGGTAGGGTGGCTCATCAGGTGGGCAGGTGGCGAGGGGCTGCCTGCCCTGGGATCGTCTGTAAGATAACCCACCATGTTGGCATATTTGTTATGCAAATAAACCTGCAGCAATTTTCTCCACTAAAAATGTGTTGTGTCTGATTATTTCTCTGAAGTATTGCTGTGGGAGGGATGGGGAGTGTTGCCAATATTGGCACTATACAGGGCTGACCCGGCCCCACGCAGGGGGTCCTCCTAAGAGGGCAGCCCCACTTATGGCCACAGGACGGCACACGACGAGTCAGCCTCCCAGTGTTTGGGATCCTCGAGGGTCCCCTAGGCCGACGTCACTCCCGGACAGGAGAGGGTGGGGGGAGAGGTACTTATACCTCTCCCTCACACTGAGCACCCTATTTCTCTTGCTGCCCTGACGCTGTTTCCCTCCCCACCGCGTACCCGGCGTACAGGCAGGTGGGGGTGTGTTTCACTAACTTATTATTTTGTGTTGCAGGTGGAGTTACAGGGCGATCCAGAGGCTGTAAAGTTACCCTCTGCAGGAGCACAGGACGGGTGCGAAAGCCAAAAATCCCAAGGGAGGTCCTCACGTTAAACCCTGCAGGAGCAAGGGCGCCTGTTAGTCCTTTGGGCGGTTGTGGGCCTGAGCAACCGGGGGTTGCCTGCAACTCTCTACCCCCCCTGAGCTGGGAGGGGCGTGAGTAAGGGGTGGACTGGCGGTCCGCTGGTGGCAGGGGCTATACCCTCCCCCAAATCGACAAACACCGGTTGGTGAGGGCCAGTTGGTGTTGTGTCTGATTATTTCTCTGAAGTATTGCTGTGGGAGGGCTGGGGAGTGTTGCCGATATTGGCACTATGTATGGCGTCCTCACAAAAAAAGATATTCGCTGCTCTTGTTCCCTATTATTGTGCAGGGCCCCTGCTGGGCACTCCATACCCACACGAGGTATCGGCATACACACCATGGGTACACTTTTTCTTAATTTCAGCTACCTCATGTCTCACCTGGAGTGTTAATTGTTGAATGTCATTAAGGCATGTTTAAAAAATGTATAAACAAGGTATAAATAATGTTCAGGGGACTTTTGTTATACCTCATATTAGCCTCGAGAAAGCCTACAGAGAACTGACCCGAATGATTTCGGCTGTTGTGTCATGGTGGTATACTCAACTTTAGAACAAGTTTGACTCCGGACATGAAACTATCACATATAGAAATAATGTTAATAACTGCTGAACTTTCAGATAAACAGTTATTATTCAATAAGAGGCGAGCCAATCGATTTATTGAGAGTGTTTGAGTGCTTACCCCTAGATGCATCATTGTAACATTTTGCGATTTCTTAATTGCGAAAATTAAGGAATCGCAATTAAGAAATCGCAAAATGCTATGTATCAAAAAATCGCAAATTATTTTGCGATTCAGTAATTTTCCTAAATTGCGATTCACAATTTGCGAATCGCAATTAAGGGAAACCCTTCCCATTGATTCCTATGGGTAAAAAGGCCCATAGGAATCAATGGGAAGGCATTCACATTTTGCGAATTTCAAATTGCGATTCGCAAAATGTGAATGCAATTTCAAGGGTGCAGGGGGGGTTCAAAGAACCCCTCCCTGCACCCCTGAAATTGAACTGTAAGTGCAATGTACACACACACATGACCCAAGGACATGTGTGTGTGTAAATTAAAACTTTCAAATATGCAACTAGTGCATGTTTGAAAGTGTTCTGTAAATTAGCATGAAGTTCAACTTCATGCTAATTTACCCCTACCAAATTGTGAATTCGCAATTCTAAAGTAATCATGCATTGCATTTAAGAAATCACAAAATTGCGATTTCTTAAATGCAATCGCAATTTTAGAAATCGCAATGAAATTGCGATTTCTAAAATTGCGAAAAAACCAAAATGCTTGATGCATCCCAAAAATGGGATTTGCATTCGCAAACGGCCGAATTTTGCGATTCGCACCGTTTGCGAATGCAAAAACCCTTGATGCATCTAGGCATTAGTTCTTCTCCAGAATATTATTATTTTACATTGGCAATGGCTCAGCAACTAACCCAGTAATAAAGTTTTACAAAATCTATGACAAATCAAAATAAACATTGACAAAAATCAAAAGACAGTCAGCCATCCACAGACCTATTGGTTTCGCATATGCTTGATTTGATATGTGCCTGTTTTCACAGCATAGTGGGTGGAATTGAAATAATAATTCCAAAAACAAGAAATTATCACACAATAACAACAACTTATTTGTATTAATTGGTGTATATTCATTTACCTATTTGCGGAAGTTAACATTTCTACCAGAAAAACTGCAACAGTTAGCAAAGGCAATAAATAAGATTTAAGTAGAAGGCCGCTAAATAAATTAAGCTGCACTCGGTAGGATTTTAGGGACACCAACTTCAAAAGACCAGTACAAAACCTAAATATTTGTAGCATCCACTTAATTGTCACAGGATGGAGGGTCCGGCTTCGAATGGTGCTGAAAGTTGAAGTGGGCTTTCGCTGGTCGTTGACTGGCAGGAGAACTTCTAATAACCTTAACAGCAAAACATGTCTCTGAAAACAAGATTAAAGGAGAAAAGACATAAGTGAAGGGACATATTTTTAAGCGAAAATTTGACTAGACTGGCCGGTAGATCTTTTTCCTTTTTGTTCTCCAGGCTTCCAGTCTCAGTCAGAGCTGCGCTTCTTGGTGTAGTTCTGGATAGATGACTGGAAGTGCTCGGTGGTGTTCAGCTCACGCCTAAAGAGAATGACATAACATTTGGGGAGGAAGTAGCCGCTCAAGATACCACACAGACTGCACAGGATGGCGAGGACATTGACAGCCGTTATGTACTTCCCCTTGTAAGCTAAATAGGTTGTGAAGAAGGAGATCCATGCAAGGAAGTACACCAGGAGGCTGAAGGTTATGCATTTCGCCTCGTTGTAGTTGGCCGGCAAGTCTTTCCCCATGTAGCAAAAGATGAAGCCGACCATGCTGAGTAGGCCGATGTACACAATCTCCAACAGGGAGCCTATGGAGCTGCTCTCGGAACATTCAAGAATAATCTGTTCTTCAAACTTATTGTACTCGGCCACCGGCTGAGGAGGGGTGAAGCAGATCCACATGATGGTGATCAAAACCTGTATAGCTGAGCTGACCACTATGAAAATGTTTGGCCCATTCTTTTTGACCCAAAAGTCATGCAACCTGGGAGCTTTGGAAGCCAACTTGAAAATGCAGACTATCTGGAAGGATCGGACGACGATGCACGACAAGCAGACGGTGAAACTGATGGCAAAGAGCGGCTGACGTAGGAGACAAGTCTTCAGGGTGGGTACTCCAAAGTAGAGGTACAGGGAACAGCAGGCGCATGCCAGGGAGGCAAGCATGAGCAAGCACCGGATGCCACCAGCGGATTTAACCACTGGTGTGTCCAAATTCTGCAAAAAGACCACAGCTATGGTGATGGTAATCAAGAGCTGGATGGTGATGGCTGCCAGGAGGATCATAGAGATAGGATCTGACCAGAAGAGGTATTCCACGGTTCTGTTAAAGCAGGCATTACTCCTGGGCGGTGACCACTGATCGCGTTCACAGGGTTTACAGGAATATAAATCTGGAAAGGAAAAAAAGGCATACATAGTGTGAATTTCTATCCATAATGCACGCACCTCACAAACCAATGATACAAGTCAATGAAGCCATTTGTGATGTCATCAGAGATGTCATAGAACATGTCATGAGAGGTGTCATATGTGATGGTATAAGCAGTGCATGGCAGGACACAACTTATAGTTAGAGATACTAATTGTAATTGGTGAATTTCTGTGCTTTTTTTAGTTCAAAACATTACATGTTGTCACTGAAAAATTCACCTAACTATAACGGTACTTTAACCTTTGTTTTTTTCAGTGAATTTCAAGGTTTTTTTAAAACACATAAACAAATCATTTTATTGCACTTAACTATAACATTGATTTTTTCAGGGAATTGCTAGTTTTTTTGTAAAGAAAACAAATTATTTTTTAAGTGTATGTATGGTAGAATGACTGGAGAATATATCCTGAGTGCAGATGACTAGCCACTCCTTTGAGACATCTCTCTCAGATGATGGAGGTGCGTAGCAAGGTGTGTAGATGACAGACCAATCCTTTCACACCACTCTGTCAGATGATGGGTGTGCGTAGTAGTTTGTATGGGGACCGACCGGACTCTCCTTTGAGACCTCTCTCTCAAATCACAGGTGTCCGCATTAGTGAGCGGGAGGGACTGGCTTCCCCTTTCAGATCTCTCTCTCAAATGACAAGTGTGTGTATGAACTGGTGTTTCCTTCAAGACAGCTCTCTCACATGGTGTGCGTAGTAGATGGACTGGCTTCTCCTTTGAGACCTCTCTCTCAGATGATGGGTGTGAGTAGTGGGGTGTATGGGGAGAGACTGACCTCTCCTTTGAGACCTCTCTCTCAAATGACGGGTGTGTTTAGTAGGGTGTTTGGATGAGCCTGCCTCTCCTTTGGGACCTGTCTCTCAGATGACGAGTGTGTTTAGTAGGGTGTGTAGATGGGCTGGCCTCTCCTTTCAATCCTCTCTCTCAGACAAACAAAGAAACAGAACAACTTCAATAATCCAAGCTGTGCCAATCTTAAGCAACTGGTGAATGTTGCCACACATTAGGCGGGCCATGTCTTAGCAGGTATGTTTTTTCAAGCCACCCAGATTTGCAGCTAGAAGCCACACTACCATAAAGCTGTTGACTGCAGCCTAAACATCTTGGCCTCAAACTCATTACCCAACAGAATATCACAGGCCATAATAATATGGGTGTAAATGGAACTTACAAATATTTTGACAGCTACTCAGCCCCACTCTGTTGAATGATCTAAATGTAGATATGGCCAAGTATGCAGAGACGTTTTACGGCATGGGCAAAGTGCGCTCTGGCCCATGGCCCCAGCCTTTCAGGGGGCCACTGGATAGATTGTCTCTTTTCTAAACACAGTCCTGCCCTGATAACTATGAATGATTCTTAAACATGGATTGTTTTAAATACCATTCTCCTTTAATTCACTTTTAATACAATGGATGTGTGGGAGTCTATTACATATATTTTGCAGATTCACGTTGTTTGTTTTTTAACACCATGCAACATCCACAGAAAAGTTCCCTTTAGATCCAAACAGGACCTCACATTTGAGAAATAGCAGTTGGTTGCTGAGATTATTTGCAATAATATTAGTGAACTTCTGCTATGTTACAATACATATAACACATATTGCTATCTCTGAATGTTAGATGGAAAACACATTTTGAATTTTGACAGTGTGCCTGTGCAATGTCGTTTACCTGGCCAAAAAGAGCATGAAAAAGCTGAAATTAGATAATAAAATCAAAGCTGTTCTAAACAGGGGCCCCTGAAATAAGTTTGGCCCAGGCCCCCAAACTCCTTAAGATGTCCCTGTAAATATGGTAATTGGACCATTGCAACAGTCTCAGAGCCGGCCCCTCTCAAACTTAAAAAAGTCATAGAACCAAGCCAATGTCTCCCTGGTTCTCCCAGAATCTTAGGGCAGTCATTCATAAAATACTGTATACAGGAGAGGATTTGGAAAATAAACTATAATCCAACTGAAAGAATTAAACATAAATAATATATTCAAGATTATCACAAAGAAATCACAGTATTTCACAGAAAAAAATTCTTTAGCAAAAAACTATGCAAGAGAATTTTTTAAAATAGTAAAAATGCTTTCCAGCCTTAACTCAACCAGTGTAGTGACTCCTAGACAATCTTTGTGTTACAATTTTGCCAGCTTTTTAATGAATAAAGTTGAAGCAGTGTATGGAGAATTTGACTCGGGTTTCAATACAAACTTTTGTGCTTTAAGAGATGAATCTCTAAGCCTTGGCCTTAGTTCGGTGAGTTCCCCCTTCTTACTAACAAAGTGCTACTTGAGCTTGCTGTACACACCAAATCAGGAGCTCCCTTGGACCCCTTACCCCCAAGAACCCTACATGATATAGTTGAGATGGTAGCAGTCCTTCTCACTATCCTACTGAACAGCATCATCACTTCAGAACACTCCCCTACTGAATGTAAAAATGCTTCCATACCTCCTCTGTTAAACAAACTATCTCTTAACCCCTTCAAGGAAAAAAATGACAATTAGATTTTTGCCTGCCAATGCAGGTGAAAATTCTTGAAACACATCTCAACTAGAATCAAGACATTTATTTACAATACACTGCAGACACATACTATCAATACCTTCATCAACTGCAATTCAAAATTTGTGTGTACTGTATCGTTTGTGTCTGCAAGAAAATCTATATTGGCAGCACAATACGCCCTTTGAAAGAGAGACTGCAGGATAATTTCCAGGCAATTCCAAAGGCAGACAGAAATTACCCACTAGCAGTACATTTTAATAAGAACCATGGTTCGGCAGAGTTGCCACTGGTGGGGTTTCAGAGCCTAGCCCACATACCCAATCATCCGAGGGGAGGAGATAGAAACGAACAACTCGGATAATTGGAGGCCAAACGGATCATTCAACTTAGAGCAGTAGAATGGGGGTTAACTTAGATAGAGAAATACATGTATTCTTGAAAGACTGACTATTGTTAGTATTATCTCACAAATGGGAGGGAACAATGGAACATCACCATAACAATGAACCTTTGATGTAAATAACAAGCTGAGGTGATGCTCCATGTGCCACATATAATCTCTCCAGTGTGTTGTCTGTGCAAAACTTGGTATCAATATATGCAGCTCCTACCTTGTTCATATGGGCTTTGGTGACATGGAGTCGTTGCAACTATGGATCCACCCCTTTCCCAATAGCTATTCAGAATACTTATCCGCGTTCTGCTGTTAGATCCGTTATGCACGTGCTAAGTGTAAATTATACATGCCATATACCAAAAACAAAAACTGATGAATACAATTTTGGCTCTGTTTATATCAGGACTAATATGCTGCATTGTGGCCAAGCTATGTAATTGGAAATCAATGAGTTTAGTATGTTGTCTCCTATACTTTGTCACTTCTACTAACTAATGTTTTCTAACATCAGAAAGATATTGTTGCAGGAATCTTTCGCTCTTTATTCTTCCTTTTCTTCTCTTCTCGTTGTTTTTTACTAACAAACAAAATATCATAGAGTGTACTTTTTAAAGATACCCTTTGGGACTTCGACATATGGGTAGGTTTTAACCAACTTTCACTGTTCCAATATGGCGCGACACTCGGAATTTCCTATTCGTGTGTTTAGAGGGAGTCCGCTCTCTCTTTCTATGGCTGCACACATGTGCGGGCTTGCTTTCAAATTAGACGCATTCCAATTGGTCGTCTCCAGAAACATACATGTGTTGAGCTGGACGGTCTTTCTGGTGTTTTGGAAATCTCTCTGAACTAAGGTAGGAACATTTCTAAAGATACTTGCTTTGATAATAGATGCAGCTTTCGTGCTGAACATAGCCCAGAGCTTGCCTTGATCAAAGCTATGGAGGAGGTTTTAGAGGTGATGGACCAAGGTGGTGCAGCAATTTTGATTATGCTGGTTTTGTCTGCGGCCTTTCACACGGTCCATCATGAAATTCTGATGGACCGCTTATTGGCTGCAGGGGTTCAGGCAAAGGCTAGAGCCTTTTGAAATCTTTCCTGGCTGATAGAATTCAGATGGTGGACTTGGGTAGACATAGGGCAAAGCCGCTATCCTTTCCTTGCGAGTCCTGCAGGGCTCCTCCCTTAGTCCCACGCTTTTTAATATCTATGTGGGCCTGCTGGCATCACTGATAAGATCATCTGGTCTCCAGTTAACTTCTTATGCGGACGACACACAAATTGTGTTGTCCCTATAGTGAGACAAGGAACTGGAAACTGGCCTAAAATGCGGTGAATGCATGAAACCTATTGCCGGCTGGATGTCCTCAAACTGCCTGAAACTAAACGCAGGCAAGACGGAGGTCATCATTTTCGTCAACAACCCTAACATCTGGAACCCTGACTGGAGGCTTGAAGAAATGGGAATACCACCGGCCCCTACTAGGAAAGTCAAGAACTTAGGGGTGATCATAGACAATAAACATACTTTTGGGGAACAGGTTTGTGGAGTTGTTTCAACAAGCTTTTATCTCCTCAGAGTCTTGACGAAAATAAAATTCTTTCTACCTGAGGATAGTTTTAGGACGGCAGTCACAGCGCTCATATTGTCTGGGCTGGACTATTGTAATAGTCTGTATATGAATATTCACAAGAAACATCTAAACAGACGCTAGCTGGTGAAAAATGCGGCAGCCAGGTTGTTAACCGGCACAGGGCACACCTAGGTTAATCTCTGTTAGGAAGGAACTTTGGCAGCTCCATTGGCTCCCAGTGAAACAGCGTGCACAATTCAAAGCACTTTGCATGGTTTTTAAGTCTCTGACAGGCAGAGGTCCTGAATATCTGAGGAAACGCCTTCAATGTTATGTCCCCAGGAGAATACTGCGATACGCGGAGGCAAAGCAATAGCACCCCGAATAAAAAAAGCCAATTGGGGTGGCAGAAGTTTCATTACTTGTGCTGCTAAACAAAACCTACCACTACATACCAGGAATAACACTGAGCTCCTCTCCTTTAGGAGGGAGCTGAAAACTTGTCTGTTTTGCGAATAGACATTTTATTTTTTGATAACAGTTAGGCACAGCAAAGCGCCAGGACACTTTGGGCAGAAGTGTGCTTTAAAAGTTTATTAACATAACATAACACCATGTTATCAGATGCCGTTACACTCGTGTCCTTGAATGTTGAATTTCTAGTTTGGCTACCAGGTGTCCTTTTTACGCTCACAAATATACATATGGTCCTGGGTGACAGGTCAAATTCCCCGGATTGTTACTTACAGCTTTCAATGAATTTGTATAGTATATACTTATTTGGCGTCCGTATTGGTGTCTTTACACAATGTCTCCTTTCCTTTCTCTTAAGTGTTGATGTTTTGTTTAATGAATTTTAAACTTGTCGAATAATATAGAGTCAGGACTCTGGTTAAGGATACTGTGAATTCAGCGCTTTGGATATCTATGCGACATATAAAGTATACAATTCACTGTTAAATAGTGTGGAGCTTTTTTACATTAATGAATATGCCTGGGTACAGTTTTCAACCATGGCATGCTACATAATAAGGTGTCCCTCAATTTCCAATGATGGACTACACTTTTAACTAATTCAAACATATGGGGATTATTTCCTTGATTTTTACCGTTTATGAAGCCTCTTTCCCTATATATCTTTATGGGTGTGTACATGATTCTGCCTGTTTATTTACACTAGTGTTTAACATTTTTGTATAGGGCTAGTGGCTTATCAAGGTCCAGGCCTGCATGCTTACACTGCTCCGTGATACGGGGAGTTTGGATCCTAAACGAAGGTAGGAATCTCCCCTCTCTTGCATATTGTTTCAGAGCGTTTGGTATCTATGGGGTACTTTCTCTTGCAGCTTATGTCTTAATTGCATTTCGCATGAATGAGTGCTTTTTGCCAATAATTTATTTATTAAATAATGTCTTTATCCTGTAGGACATGTTTGTTTCATTATTTTTCAGGTTGGATTTCTGTCTGGGGTTCTTAGGAGAACCCCTCGAATACATTATGAGCCTGATACACTCTTATGAATACATACTCTATAGAATGATCAACAACATTAGCCAGGACACATTTTGTTCTTGTATTTCATTTGGTGACTCGAACACTATTAGTGTATATTCTCTTGATACTTATAATTGTATTGTTTCTATGATTATGGGGCAACCTTATCTCTTTTTTGTGGCCAGGTAGACTTACTAGAATTATGAATACACATGTTTGATTCCAGTTACTGTGTTTCTAGGTTCGACACAAATGTGTCGTGCTGGATTGAATCTGACTAACTTGGACGAGAAATATACCAACATATGGTGCTACATATTCTATCGATTATCCTATTGTTTAGGTAGCTAATATATGTATAATCTTGTTCTTTCTTGATTTTTGATTTGCTTCTATATATCCCACCTTTGTTTGTATATCAGTCACATAACATCTATATCTGAGGGGTGTCACCCTGTGGTGAATTTTTGTGGTGGGTCTTAAACTTTTTTTTTGATAAGTATTTGGTACTTCCATCTCTTTACTGGCTTTGCATGTTTTTTATTAACTTTCCCACGTTAAAGGGCACATGTATGTTTCTTCTACGATATCCAAATATTTTTGATAATTACAAGCAGAAGAGGCCTATTATATGTGAGAAGTGCTTGGCATGTCTCTAACAACTAAGTAGACATGTGCTTAATATTGTTAAATTAAGTTTATTCTTCTGTTACGTATTTGTGTTATTTGTGTTTTCTCTGTTTTCTTTTTTGTCTTTATAGTTGTCTTGTGGTTGTTGCTTATTGGCTTTTTTATTTTAACTTCTACAGCCTTGAAAAAGTCATCATTCCCCGAAACACGTCGGCTGTGTGCTCAACCTGAACTGTAATCGATTAAAGAATTTGGAAATTGCCTTTCTCTGTATACTTTTTTTTGTATACTGCTGGGCACAACTGATAAGGAATCATGAAGATTATGGACCTTGGAATTGATGTATAGTGGTGGGGCTCTGAACAAACTCTGTGCAGACTGTTATGTGTGGCTAGTTCACACATGCAACACTATGTTGGTGACATAGTGTCCCCTGTTCCATTGGGCACGCCTAACCGACATGTATATTTTGACTTCTTCCTGAATAATTTGGTATGTGCTAACAGTCTAATTCCATTGTCATTTCCTTTCCTTTTTGATCCTGTCAGAATACGTAAACAAAAACGAGATCCTTGATGGTGGTCAACATGGTTTCAGAACAAACCATAGTACAGAATCGGCCTTGGTAGTAGCCACTGAGGAGATAGGATCGATTATGGACAGTGGTGGGAAGGCAGCGGTGAGCTATATATATATATATATATATATATATATATATATATATATATATATATATATATATATATATATATTCACAGAAAAAACCATAGGTTATAGTGGATATATAGTTAGGAATTTGCATTTACAAAACCTTGAAAATTCAATGAAAAAACCATAGGTTATAGGCCATATATAGTTAGGAATTAGCATTTACAAAACCTTATTTTACTCGCATAAAACCATTGAAATTCCATATATAGTTAGCTAACTATAAGCGCTAACTATATATCGCGCACCCGCAATCCACTGCTGATGATGTCACATATTACATCATTCATGACATGGTCAGTGACATCACTGATGACATCACTGATGACATCTCAAATGACATCACTGATGACATCACTGATCACAACATCCAGTGATTGTATGTGTCTGTAAAGTTTAAATATGTTTCACATATTGAAGAATGAGTGGATGTATAAGTGTCTGGATGAAGAATTTAGTAGGTGCATGACTGACTGTATGAGTGATGTTATGTTATGTTAAATTAATTTGTAGAGCGCACTAACACCATTAGGTTCCTTGGCGCTGTTTGGAGAGAGCAGAGAGAGACAGGGCTAACATAACAATAAATAAGAATTTAATTGTAGGCTTCAGTGAAGAGGTGAGTTTTGAGGGAGGATCTGAAACTGGGATAGGGGGAGGATAGCCTGAGCGGAAGAGGTAAAGAATTCCAAAAGGACGGGGCTAGGAAGGAAAACCTAAGGCCACCGTGTTTCTTCCGCTTGAATCTGGGAACAGATAAAAGGGCCATATGGGAGGACCGGAGGGTGCGGGAGGGGACATAGGGATGAAGCAGAGAAGAAAGGAAAACGGGGCCCTGACCAGAGAGGGATTTGAAGATGATACAACCCAGCTTGAATTTGCAACGAGCAGAGACCGGGAGCCAGTGGAGATCCTTTAAAAGCGGTTGGACATGTTGATCTCTCGGCTGATGATAAATCAGACGGGCGGCCTGGTTTTGAATCAGCTGGAGTCTCCTAAGTTGGTAAACAGGGATGCCTACATATAATACGTTCGCGTAGTCAAGCCTAGACATGACTAACGCAAGTAAGGCCAAAGTGAGGGCCTCGGTGGTAAGTAGGCGAGAGATCTTGCGTATCTTCCTGAGCTGAAAATGACTAGAGGAGACTACGGCACTAATCTGGGGTGTCATCGATAGATCGTTGCTGATGACAACACCCAGACTTTTTGCTGAATTGACAGGACAAGGCGGGGTACCCAAGCTGGTCGGCCAGAAAGAGGGATGCCAGGGATTGGAGGGTCCCCCGACAAGCACCAGCTCAGTCTTGTCGGGGTTAAGTTTCAGGTGGTTTGTGCCCATCCAATCACTGATGAAACAAAGGGTATTTTGAAAGGTAGAGATGGATTCGGACCCGGAGTCAATGGTGAAGACCAATTGAATGTCATCCGCATAGTTAAATGCGGAGACATTGAAACGGTGAAGGGAACGGATTAACGGGGCCAAATATAAATTAAAAAGAAGAGGGGAAAGGGAAGAGCCCTGAGGGACACCACAGGTCAGCTCGACTTGAGAGGCGGAGAACTGAGACAGCCTGACGGCCTGGTGGCGGTGGGTCAGGAAAGAGCGCACCCAGTCCAGGGCAGTGCCCTGGATGCCAGCCTCTCTGACACGGTCGACCAGGATGTCATGGTCGACCGTGTCAAAGGCGGCTGACAGATCCAAAAGGACCAGGGCCTGACAGATGTTAGTGTCGGCGCCCCTGCGAAGTTCGTCCATCACAGAGAGGATGACTGCTTCTGTGGAATGTGCTGGTCTAAATCCAGCCTGCTGGGGGTCCAAAACACAGGAGTCTTCCACAAAAGAGGTAAGGGTTTGGGTAACGTGAGACTCCAAAACCTTACTGAGGAAGGGGAGGAGAGAAATTGGGCGATAGTTGCTCATGTTGGACTGGTCAGCCGTGGGTTTTTTCAACATAGCGACCACTTCTGCCCGTTTAAAGGATCCTGGGACCACCCCCGTAGTCAAGGAGTTATTTAGAAGAGCTAAAGGGGGGTCCGGGCATGAAGTGAAGGCTTCTCGTAGGGCCGACGGGGGGCAACAATCGCTAGGAGATCCGGAGGAGACTTTAAACAGAAGGGAAAGGAATTTGTCTTCAGAAATAAGTGGGAGCTGGGTGAGGGTGTCAGTGCAATGGGGAAGGAAAGGAATGGGAGGAGGGGAAACTGAAGAGACGTGGACAGAAATGCTGGTTTTAATTTTGACAATTTTGTCCACAAAGAATTGATTCAGAGAATCACACAATAGCTGGGAAGGGAGAGGAGCGATGGTGACTCTCGCCGGATTCGATAATTCCTCAACAATAGAAAAGATGTCTTTGGACTTGTTGATGGAATTCAAGATCTTATTGGAGAAATAACAAGATTTAGCCCTGGCTATGGCAGACTTGTATTCTCTCAGCTGAGAGGAGAAGACCGTTTTAGTCTGTGAAGAATAGTCTCGACGCCAGCGTCTTTCGGCCTGACGAAGACTAAGTTTCAGTGCCTTAAGTTCCTCGGTGAACCACCTATGTGCGTCATGATTTCGCCGCGTTTTAACAGGTTTTAAAGGTGCCACCGAGTCAGCGGCGGAGACCAGCCAGTGGACAAGATTGTCGGACTGAGAGTCAATAGAGATAAAGGGTTCCATAGTAGAGCGAGCAGATGAACTCAGGAGGGAGGTGAATTTGTTGATGTCAGCCTTGTTCCAATTGCGTGCCAGAAAGTTGGAATCTCGGGCAACACTAACCGGAGCAGGCTTAGCAAGGGAAAAGGTGATGAGTGAATGATCCGACCAAAGACAGGGAAGAACAAGGGGGATGGAGATATCTAGAGAAGAGGTCCATACCTGATCCAGGATATGACCTTTGGTGTGCGTGGGTGTGTGTATATGCTGGGTGCAATTAAAACCCAGCATAAGCTCAGAAAAGGCGAGGGAATCAGAGGTTTCGTGAGGGTCGGATGGCCAATAATTAAAGTCGCCCAGGACCAAAACATTGGTGTTATTAATGGTCAGCTGCGAGATAAGCTCGCCGAACTGGACGGAGAAATTTGGCATGGATTGGGGAGGGCGGTAGACTAGGACACATACTAGAGATGAGCCGGGTTGCTCCAACCTGAGTGCCAGACAGTCAACCATGGAAATACTAATAGTAGGCACCATGGAAAACCGGATTGGGTGCCTAATGATGGCTGCAACCCCACCGCCCACTTTACCAGAGGGGCGGTTAGCTTGTAGAATGTAATATCCGGGGGGAATAGCCACCAGGATATCAGGAGTGGAATCATCTGTGAGCCAGGTCTCGGTCAGGAATAGGATATCAGGCTGTTCCGATCCTAAAAGATAAAAGATGTCAGCTTGGTGGCCGACCAGAGACCGGGTGTTAAGGTACATCACAGATAAAGAAGGGTTGGGTCCTAGTCCCGGGATGGGAGGAGAGGATTTGGCGGAAGAGTCCGGGGGTGTATGGATAGGAGATGAAAGAATGATCTCAGGGAATATAGTCCTAGGAGCAGACAAACCGCAAACAGCGTGTTTGACGGAAGGCTCGGGGGGGGGGAGAGCAGAACTATGAAGGGAGATGATAAGTGAACGGGGAAGAATAAGGCTAGGAACAAAGTGAGGTGCCCCGTGCCCCGGCCTGCCGCGGACGGGCGCAGACGGGCTTAACTCAGGCGCAACTCCGGCGCGCCTACGTCGCGCCCGCTGCGCTCGTCCGCTGCGCTGACACATAGTGGCCGTTTAAATAGGGGCGGGACGAGGGAGGAGTATCAGGGGAGCTTGATGCAGAGGGAAGCCCAAACTAAGATGGCGCCCGCTGCGCTGGGGACCCGCGATTTCAAACAGCCCCCAGCCAGCCGCTCCACTCTGCAAATGAAATCAGGAATTAGTAACCTGCACAACTTTGAGGTAGGGTTATTAAACAGTATTAAAAGCAGTGTGCTAAAAAAGACGCCACCGCTCGTAGTCAGCGGGGCGAGATACCACAAATGTCACAAGAGGCTCTCTCTCACTCTCAGCTCTCTAATGTCGGCAGAACAAGCCCACTGCCACCGGGCTGCCCGCCAAACACCAGCAGAGAGGTGAAACACGCTCCTAAATAGGGGCGGGACGAGGGAGGAGTATCAGGGGAGCTTGATGCAGAGGGAAGCCCAAACTAAGATGGCGCCCGCTGCGCTGGGGACCCGCGATATCAAACAGCCCCCAGCCAGCCGCTCCACTCTGCAAATGAAATCAGGAATTAGTAACCTGCACAACTTTAAGGTAGGGTTATTAAACAGTATTAAAAGCAGTGTGCTAAAAAAGACGCCACCGCTCGTAGTCAGCGGGGCGAGATACCACAAATGTCACAAGAGGCTCTCTCTCACTCTCAGCTCTCTAATGTCGGCAGAACAAGCCCACTGCCACCGGGCTGCCCGCCAAACACCAGCAGAGAGGTGAAACACGCTCCTAAATAGGGGCGGGACGAGGGAGGAGTATCAGGGGAGCTTGATGCAGAGGGAAGCCCAAACTAAGATGGCGCCCGCTGCGCTGGGGACCCGCGATTTCAAACAGCCCCCAGCCAGCCGCTCCACTCTGCAAATGAAATCAGGAATTAGTAACCTGCACAACTTTGAGGTAGGGTTATTAAACAGTATTAAAAGCAGTGTGCTAAAAAAGACGCCACCGCTCGTAGTCAGCGGGGCGAGATACCACAAATGTCACAAGAGGCTCTCTCTCACTCTCAGCTCTCTAATGTCGGCAGAACAAGCCCACTGCCACCGGGCTGCCCGCCAAACACCAGCAGAGAGGTGAAACACGCTCCTAAATAGGGGCGGGACGAGGGAGGAGTATCAGGGGAGCTTGATGCAGAGGGAAGCCCAAACCAAGATGGCGCCCGCTGCGCTGGGGACCCGCGACTTCAAACAGCCCCCAGCCAGCCGCTCCACCCCGCAAACGAAACCAGGAACTAGCAACCTGCACAACCTTGAGGTAGGGTTATTAAACGTGAGTGAGTAGTGAGTGATTAAATGTGTCTCACTGAGTACATGGGTTAGTGACTAAACTGTCTTAATTCGTGCATCAGTATGTTTGTTGTTGTGTAAGCTGCTGCATGTGTTGATCAGTAGCTATAAGAGTGGCCATATGGGTTATTGATTGGTTGCCCAAGTATTTGAATGGGAGGCTGAGTGTGTGTGTGGGTGGCTGGGAGGTGCGTGACTCTGTGCATAGATGTGTAAGCAGTTGATTCACTAGGAGTATGAGTTCAAGAGTGCATGTGGAAACAGCTATATGGGCGGTTGACTGTGCATGGGTGTGTTGGTGAGTGAATGGATTTCTCATTGCTACATGTGCAAGTAAGTACGTATGTAAAACACAATACATGTGAGAGTTGAGATATATAAATAACTGAACATAAGAGCCAGTGAATGTGTGAGTGGCTGTATCGATCACTGTGAGCTTGTATCAGGGATTATATAAGAGAGTAAATATGTGTTATTATATGTTTGAATAAGTAAGATGTGTATAACTGTATAGTTGAGGAAATGGAGGTGTGATTGATTCTTTGCATGACTGACTAGGTGTGTGAGTAACTCCATGGATGAGTGACAGTCTGTGAGTGTCTGTTTATACTGAGTGTATGTAAGGTTATATTAGAGTCTGAAGAGGTTCATTGTATTATCACATGAGTGATGTGATCAGTGATGACAAATGAGATGTCATCAGTGATGTCATTTGAGTTGTCATCAGTGATGTCATCAGTGATGTCATTTGAGATGTCATCATTGATATCATTTGAGTTGTCATCAGTGATGTCATTTGAGATGTCATCAGTGATGTCATCAGTGATGTCACTGACCATGTCATGAATGATGTAATATGTGACATCATCAGCAGTGGATTGCGGGTGCGCGATATATAGTTAGCGCTTATAGTTAGCTAACTATATATGGAATTTCAATGGTTTTATGCGAGTAAAATAAGGTTTTGTAAATGCTAATTCCTAACTATATATGGCCTATAACCTATGGTTTTTTCATTGAATTTTCAAGGTTTTGTAAATGCAAATTCCTAACTATATATCCACTATAACCTATGGTTTTTTCTGTGAATTTCATTGGTTTTTTAATAGCAAATATGAAAAGCTTTAAAATGTCAAGTACGTGATAGATAAAAACATTTTCGTATTTATGCACGCTGATGTGCTTTGAACGCTGCCCCCCCCCCCTCTTTTGCCTTAGTAGTACTCTCTCTTTGCAGATACTGAAGGGTAGTTAACGCAGGCCTTTACCCCCGTTGTAATCCGTCGTGCCTCCTTGTCTCTCCATTTGATTGATTGTTGTCCAAGCATTTACTGTTTTAGAATTGGTTCTCTTTGGATCATTCTCTATTTACAAACAAGCACAAAGTCGCAATACTCTGTTTAGTCTTTGCAGATAGTGAAAAATCGTGTAAAAAAATAAAAGTAATCGAACAAAATCAGTAGGCCACTAATTGGATCTCTTTTTGACCTCGCTAAAATAGAAATATTAGGAACAACCCTTCTTGAGAAATACGAAAATAGTGAGATGAACTGAGCTCCACACCATGAGGGCTGCAAGACAGCTCGGCTCCATCACCCATCCCGCACAAAATAACGACAAACCCTATGCAAATATTAAAAATATAGACAACACACCAGCAAAGAAACAGGGTAAAACATTTTATTAAAAAACTATTTACATAACGTTGGTCTATAAGATGATGTCAGTAGTGGACCGATGTGTGAATAGATCGAAAACAGCACAAGGCTCCAAGATCCGGATAGCAAGCTCCTGGATGTTGGGTGCCATAGTTTAGAGTTCTGAATTTCAGCCTTTTTCAATGCCTGTGCTTTGTTGAATCAAAATGGCGGCTTGACACAAAGCTGACTCAAACGTTGTTACTGATGCTATGCAGACCAAAACTGGTTTTCAGTTTGTACATTTTTCTAGATTTTTCAATCCAAGTTTGGTTGACTTTGTAGAACGATGGCTTCAGATTTTCAACATACGGTGTGGTGGCGCTGACTGGGAGGGGGCGCTTCGCTCCTGCCCCCTCCCCAAGTAAGATTTTCATACGTGAAAGTACGTTAATGGTTTTGGTCCCTGAGATGCTTCGATGTCACTACCATTCTCAAATAGCATAAGTTCTGGATGTTGGGTGCCATAGTTAAGAGTTCTGAGCAGTGCTTGTAACACTGTCTGAAGCTTATTTCCACCTACTGCAGCTTCACTATTCTCAAAGTAAGTGAGTGTCGTTTGTGGACCTGACTGCATTAGAAAACAATGTGATATGTTACCTTCCTAAACAGCTTGACGGAGGCCCCTGAGGGGCGGTGTGATGGCCATGGACTCGGAGAAGACGCTTGGCTCTGACACCCTCCCCAAGTCTTATAGCACTGGTGTAACCTGAGATCGCCCCCGACATAGGCGGCCGGCTCCCGGGGTCCGGCGGAACTTTTTGCCTTTTGATGACTCTTCAATTCTGGACCTTGTCCCACAATCCGTTTGACCTGAAGACAAGCTGTAGTGGGGCGCCCCTTTATCGTTTTAGTTGCCATTCCGCCCGCTTTTGCTACACTGTGCCTCTTCCGCCATTCAGCTGTTTTCCGCCCGCTCTTGCGACTACAGCGTCTCGCTCACCATGTAGTTGAGATGCGCCCGCTCTTGCGGTGCAGCGATAGGCGGCTGCCACAGGACTCTCAAAATGGCGGCCGGCTCTTCGGTTTTGGGCCTGGTCCACTAAAATGGCCCTGGGACACCTTGGAACTCGGACGCTTGTCTGCTAGGGCTTGGGTCCCATTCTCGAAAAGCGTCCCCTCAGCCGTGAAGATTCTACAAAAGTCTTGGGGGCCTCCGACTCCCGCAGGCTTCTGGTGGGGAGCGGCTGCCATGATTGCTCGTGGAATGGCCACGACGGAGCTACGAGATGGTAGTGGTCTCATGCTGACGCCAGCTTTAGTCTGAAACATCCAGAAACACTGTAGACTACCAATTCGATCAGTTCCGGTAGCGCCCCAACATGACCCGGAAGAGAAGAACTTGCCCTCCCCTCTTTGACTGATGGTTCTTGTTGCCTGTCCCCTCTGTTGTCATTTAACAGAACTTTTTGGACTGCTGAAAGGGGTTGTGTTCTGAACGCTGGTTGGTGGAGACATTTAGACTATATTCTTGACCTACGTTGTCGCGTAATGCGTTTTATGACACGCCGCGTTAGCGCACCCGGAAGTGATCCGAGGCGCGGCGCGCAGCGCGTAACGTAAGCATAACAGGTCATGTGACTTGTTAATAAAACTTTTCATTGGTTCATTTTACTTTTGTTAATTTAATGATGAAAAGCTTGGTCATATGACCTAAAAATTACGCTTTTTATTATTTTCGAACAATATTTTTTTTTCAAACATATGTTATAATATTCCAGGCTAATGTACTTTCCCGGAAAATTTACAACTGTCTTGCAAGTAAAATATATTCCTTTTTCGAGAAAGAGGGCGTTTCTTCCTTCCATGACGGAGCCGTTGAGTAAAAGAGATTCGGCCTGCTGTCTTAGTCGCCGATACGCCTGATTATCAGATTCTTATCGATCACTTTATGTTGCAGACATGAAAAACACAACTGCCCTTCACCATTTATCTTTACTGCGTTCCTACATATTATACCTTTTATCCGTCATGTAATTGGACTGCTTTATTTCACTTGCCTTTTACTGATTCGAAAACAGTCACTAAAAGTAAAAACTTTACAAATGAAAATACTACTACCGTGTTTTGTTTTAAAAACCTTTATTGTGAAAATGTCAGTATACAAATACGGGCCTATAACCACGTGGGCCGGCCACGGAGCAAACTGAAATCGTATATGATGAGGAGACATTTACACTGTAGAAGAACGTAACGAGCGGGCCATTAGGTGACAAGAACAAAGGTGTCTAACAGTTGCGGAATCGGTGGACGTACATTTTGTAATTAAAATACGACAGGGCCACTTACAATAACATTTTCTAGATATACATTTGCGGGCAAAGAGTTACGAGTCCCATTTATACCGGCGCCATTTTGGGCGAGGCCGGGCAGGTCCAAGATATAGTCAAAATGTCTCCACCAACCATCGGCCAGACCAGAACCCCTTTCGGCCCTTTATGCTACAAGATGGTGTCTTCCATTCAGAAAATATTGGTGGCAGCATTTTGAAAGGAAACAGAAACAGCCGTTCTCCTAGTGAGTTTCACATTGTTACATTTAGGAAGAATGTTGAAGAGTAGTATGTGGAAAATCTGAAGCCATTTTTCTACAAACTCTCAATCAGACTTGGATGGAAAAAAAAAACCTGAAGAATGTACAAACTGAAAACCAATTTTTGTCTGTATAGCACCAACAGTAACGCTTGAGTCAGCTTTGTGTCAAGCCGCCATTTTCATTCAATCAATAGCGTCCCCCTGCACACATTCAGGGACCTGGTCGTGTCTTCAGATGAAACGCATTGTAGGAAAAGAAGCAGAAAGGAAAAGGAAAAAAGTTCCGCCGGACCTAGTGAAGCTGCAGCAGGTGCAAATAAGCTTCAGACAGTCTTACAAGCACTGCTCAGAACTCTCAACTGAGGCACTCAACATCCAGGACTTGCCATTCGGATCTTGGCGCCTTGTATTTTTGTTTTGTTTTTGATGGAGGGGAAACAACAAAAAACAGACATTGAAAAAGGCTCAACAGTGCAGGGCGCCTTGTGCTGGTTCCGACCTATTCACACATCGGTCCACTACTGACATCACCTCATAAACCAACGGGGCACCCCACGCCGACTTTCGGCGCAGCATTGTAGGATGGCCACACCAGTGCAGCAATTTGCTGGACACCACCTCGGTGCCATCCAGATCTCGGCGCGTTCATTCAATCAATAGCGTCCCCCTGCACACATTCAGGGACCTGGTCGTGTCTTCAGATGAAACGCATTGTAGGAAAAGAAGCAGAAAGGAAAAGGCAAAAAGTTCTGCCGGACCTAGTGAAGCTGCAACAGGTGCAAATAAGCTTCAGACAGTCCTACAAGCACTGCTCAGAAATCTCAACTGAGGCACTCAACATCCAGGACTTGCCATTCGGATCTTGGCGCCTTGTGCTGGTTCCGACCTATTCACACATCAGTCCACTACTGACA
Organism: Lissotriton vulgaris; assembly: GCF_964263255.1. Taxonomy (NCBI): domain Eukaryota; kingdom Metazoa; phylum Chordata; class Amphibia; order Caudata; family Salamandridae; genus Lissotriton; species Lissotriton vulgaris. Next base: position 360,115,202 of record NC_141693.1, on the reverse strand, counting down.
TCACCTCATAAGCCAACGGGGCACCCCACGCCGACTTTCGGCGCAGCATTGTAGGATGGCCACACCAGTGCAGCCACTTGCTGGACACCACCTCGGTGCCATCCGGATCTCAGCGCGTTCGAGTCACTGTGCCGGAAGAGTGACCGGAACTCAGCTGAACACGCCGTCTTTCGGCGCAGCATTGTAGGATGGCCACACCAGTACGGCAATTTGCTGGACACCACCTCGGCGCCATCCGGATCTCGGCGCGTTCGAGTCACTGTACCGCAAGAGTGACCGCAACTCAGCTGGACACGCCGTCTTTCGGCGCAGCATTGTAGGATGGCCACACCAGTGCGGCAATTTGCTGGACACCACCTCGGTGCCATCCGGATCTCGGCGCGTTCGAGTCACTGTACCGCAACAGTGACCGCAACTCAGCTGGACACGCCGTCTTTCGGCGCAGCATTGTAGGATGGCCACACCAGTGCGGCAATTTGCTGGACACCACCTCGGTGCCATCCAGATCTCGGCGCGTTGTGCTGCCTTCGGCCTATTCGCACATCGGTCCGCTACTGACGCCGCCTCACGTGCCAACGGATTTTCTACGCTTTTTGTAGCCCTATGTCGCATAACAGGTCATGTGACTTGTTTATAAAACTTTTCATTGGTTCATTTTACTTTTGGTTTCCTAAAGATGGAAGGCTTGGTCATATGACCTAAAAATAACACTTTTCATTGGTTTAGAACATTTTTTTTTCCCAAACGATGAAAGCCCCACCTTGTTTCTGGATCATTCAGACTGAAGCTGGCGTCAGCATGAGAGCACCACCATCTCGTGGCTCCGTCGTGGTCATTCCGCGAGCAATCATGGCAGCCGGTCCCCACCGGAAGCCTGCGGGAGTCGGGGGCCCCCAAGACTTTTATACAATCTTCACGGCTGAGGGGACGCTTTTCGAGAATGGAACCCAAGCCCTAGCAGGCAAGCGTCCGAGTTCCAAAGTGTCCCAGGACCATTTCAGTGGACCAGGCCTAAAACCGAGGAGCTGTCCGCCATTTTAAGAGCCATGTGGCAGCCGCCTATCGCTGCACTGCAAGAGTGGGAGCAACTCAACAACATGGTGAGCGAGACGCTGTGGCCGCAAGAGCGAGCGCAACTCAGCTAGATGGCCGCCACCTGGGGAGGCCCGTTCACGCCGGCTCCCCCACGCCCCCCCCCCGGGCCGCCGCACGCCAATTTTCGGAGCAGCATTGTAGGATACCAAAACCAGTGCGGCAGTTTACTGGACATCACCTGGGTGCCTGTCGTACATGTTGTGTCAGCCATGTGACACTGGACACAGACCGCTACTGACGAGGCCTCCCCCCGCACCACCCGGGACGCCCCACGCTGTTTTTCTGTGCTGCATTGTAGGATCCCTAAACCAGTGCGGCACCCAGGCGACATCACCTGGGTGCCGTCCAGAACTCTGCACGTTGTGCTGCCTTGGGACTATTCGCACAACAGACCGCTACTGACGAGGCCTCCCCCCGCCCCACCCGGGACGCCCCACGACAATTTTCGGAGCAGCATTGTAGGATCCCTAAACCAGTGCGGCACCCAGGCGACATCACCTGGGTGCCGTCCAGAACTCTGCACGTTGTGCTGCCTTGGGACTATTCGCACAAAAGACAGCTTCTAACCATTGTTGCTTTTTGTGTTGAGAAATGTTTAAATGTTTTTAGTTTTTGTTCCGTTTGTTAAAGTTAGTAGTTAATAAAGTTTTATAACCTTACTTTGTTGGAGTGTTATCTATTTTTTTTAAAACGGGTGAATGGGGCCTTGAATCGGGTTATTGTCATGTGTGGGCTTTGGAAGTGTGCTGCTGCAGGATCGGACATTTCAAACTCAAATGCACGTTCTTTTTCTTACCTTTCCGAAGCATGGAGCGCAATAGCAGGCAGAGAAAGGGTGATGCACGTGTTGAACACTACCTGACCTGGCAAGTTGCTGGCAGTGCCCCCCCGCCCGCTCCTGAAAGAGGGCACACACACACCGCCGCCCCGAGTACTTCACAAATCTTTAAAAGACCATGCGCTTGTTCATGAGGCTTAAATGGTTTATCACCTCTTCTAGAACCCCTGCATCGACCCTCTGACGTTTCCTGGAAAAATTACCATGTAACACAATACCAAGCCCTGTCAGCTGAAACCCCCAAGGAATCGTGGGGCATATTATCAAGGGGGTTTATCTCCGCTTTTTTGGCTTTAAAAACCATGAAAGCGGAGATAAAATTATTTCCCTATTATCAAGCTGTCGCTAACACCAGTTAGTGACAGCTAAAAGGAGATAGCGACCATCTTGGGCCCCGCTTTGCATGTCAGTGATACTTATCACTAATGACATGCAAAGTGGCGTGCCAAGATGTTAGCGACTGGAAACAGTCCCTAACATCGCTACCTTCTATTACCAACTTTTGGAGATATTCGCGCTAAGCGCGAATATCTCCAAAATCTAACACCTGCCCTGAGCAGTTCTTAGCCATGTTATCCAATGGGAGGTGGATAACATGGCTAAGAGCATTAGGTCGATAATACATGAATATCGCTGACTTTTCTGCGATAATAGCAAGGTTTATCTGCGATAAAAATCGCCGATGTGCGGCGATAATTTTTGTCTCTAAACAAGTTAGAGACAAAAATTATCGCTAGTTGTTCGTAATATGCCCCCGGGTTTTTGCTTGCAGAAATCGGGAGGCGGGAGACTAGCACTGAAATCAGTACTCACACGCCTGAATCAGGAGGATTGGCATGTCTGAATTCTCTACAGCTGGGGCCATAAACTACATCCGCAGGGTTAGGTGATAGCCTGGAACCAGCCTGGCATCTAAAATGGCTGCCGTGCACGACAAAATTGTGGCATTCGAAAAAAGGCAAGATGGCGCAGCCGCTGGAAGAGATGTATCAACATATATCAGCCTCCTCAGCCACCCTCAGGAAACATAGGGGATTAGGATATGTCTCCCGCACCCCCTTATACCTAGTACTTTAATTAACGAAGCACAAAATGGCGAATTCCCGTTTCGCTACCAGTTTGCGGCCCAGTTCGCGGCCCGTGAAGCGCTTCTACCGTGAAAAATCATTTTTTTTTTTTTTCCCCACGGGACCCTTTAATAACCCCAACAACATTCCTAGGGGGTCAAGAGGGGGATACCTTGCCCCCTTTCATTAAATTCCCCCTTAGTTTTTCACCTTTTCTTCTCTCTCGATCCTACCGAGAGACAAGATGGCGGCCGCTCCGGACTGTCACGCAGCAAAAAAAAAAAAAAGCTCACGCACAGCCGCTGGAAGAGATGTATCAACATATATCAGCCTCCTCACCCACCCTCAGGAAACATAGGGGATTAGGATACGTCTCCCGCACCCACTTATAACTAGTAATTTAATTTACGAAGCACAAAATGGCGAATTCCCGTTTCGCTACCAGTTCGCGGCCGCGCTTCTACCGTGAAAAATCATTTTTTTTTTATTTTCCCCACGGGACCCTTTAATAACCCCAACAACATTCCTAGGGGGTCAAGAGGGGGATACCTTGCCCCCTTTCATTAAATTCCCCCTTCGTTTTCCACCTCTTCTTCTCTCTCGATCCTACCGAGAGACAAGATGGCGTCCGCTCCGGACTGTTTAGAATGTTGACAGACACCGGAGAGCCAATCAGCTTTCTGCGCGCAAAGTTCCGATAAGCGAAAAGTAAGCGGACCGGATCGCTGCCCAGAGCGCTGTTACAGATATATATCTTGGTTTGAACGTTAATTTCTCAAAAACTACTGGAGCACATATATTGAGACCTAGCAAAGGCACATCGGGCTAACAGTCCCTACAATTTTGCCAAGTTTCGTGCAAATCCATTCAGCCGTTCGAGCTAAAAGTGAGTCCAACCGCCCTATGGAAAACTCAATGCAAAAAACGCGTTTTGGGACCCCCCTTTTTTCTCAGCCCCCCCTTGACGAAACCCCACCAAATTTTCAGGGGCTGCTCAGAAACAAAATGTGCCGATTCCGTCCACAAACGCCAAAGTTATTAGACATAGAATTTTCAAAAGTCCCATAGGGAAAAAATTCTAACTATATATACCTACTGGCGATAGCCAGTAGGTAATATATATATATATATATATATATTACCTACTGATGATAGTCAGCAGGTAGTTATAGTTAGGACCAACTTTTCCCATAGACAAAGTTTTTTTGTTTTGCTAATGACTTTTGCGCCGTTAAACGAATCCTCACAAAATTTTCCAAAAAAGGGGCCTACTTTGCCTACTTCTGCATGGAAAGGTTCTGGGTGATTCGTCAAGAGGGGACGAGTAAAAGGGGTGTCACAAAACAATTTTTCCCCATGCAATGTCCATGGAAATGTTGTAATTTTTAGATACACATTCACTGGATGATGTCATGAGTGATGTCATCAGTGATGTCATTTGAGATGTCATCAGTGATGTCATGAGTGATGTCACTGACCATGTCATGAGTGATGTAATATGTGACGTCATCAGCAGTGCATTGCGGGCGCACGAGTTATAGTTAGCTGAACTAACTATAACAGGGGAATTTCAAAGGTTTTGTATGTGTGAAATGCCCAGCTAACTATAACATGTGTGAAGCCTATGGTTTAGTCAGTGAATTTCTAAGGTTTTTTTAATGATAATTCCTAACTACAACGTGCCTGAAACCTATGGTTTTTTCAGAGAATTTCAAAGGTTTTTTAAATGCTAATTCCTAACTATAACGTGTGAAACCTATGGTTTTTTCAATAATTTCTAAGGTTTTTTAAATGATAATCCCTAACTATAAGATACCTAAAACCTAAGTTTGTTCAGTGAATATATATACATATATGTATATATATATATATATATTACCTACTGGCGGTCGCCAGTAGGTAGTTATAGTTAGGATTATTTTGAATAGGGAAATCGCAACATTCTATTGTGAATAACATTGGCGCCGGTTGAGGAATCTGCCTGAAAATTTCCTCAAATTTGCCTCGCGGTTTGGGGGGGATTCGGGGGGATTCGTCAAGCAGGGGCCAAGAAAAAAGGGGGTCCCAAAACGTGTTTTCCCCATGTTAATTTCCATAGGGCGGTCGACCTCACTTTTAGCCCGAACGGCCGAATGGATTTCCACCAAACTTGGCAAAATTGTAGGGACTGGTAGCCCGATGTGCCTTTGCTATGTCTCAAGATATGTGCTCCAGTGGATTTTGAGTAATTTAGGTTCAAAAAATATATATATATCTATAAGCGCGCCCCCGTACACGCACCGGGGCGCGAACCAGCGCGCTACGCGAGTTCGCGCGCGGAAACCTGATTGGCTCTCGGGTGTCTGTCAACATTCCAAACAGTCCGGAGTGGCCACCATCTTGTGTCTCGGTAGGATCGAGACACAAGAGGTAGCAAAAACAAAGGGGGAAATGACCAAAAGGGGGCAGAGTAGACCCCCCTGACCCCCTAGGTTTTTTTTTGAGATTTGCGCGGGGGAGCGCCCGGTACGCGTACCGGGGAGCGTACCATGGGGGAAAAAGAATGACAGAGTTTTAAAAAAATTTAGCCTTTTTTATAAATTTAAGGTAGTTCTAAAAAGAACTGGTTTTTTTCTTCTTTTTGTTGTTTTATATTTTTTTTAATGTTTTTTTGAACATTTTGTACTTTTTGGCTTTTATGAACAATTTTATATTTTTTTGTTAATTTTATGGGGAGAAACAAAAAACAGGGAATTGTAAACGGCTCAACTGGAGCAAAAAAAATCAGGAAAAAATGATTGTTTTTTGGGGCAATTGTGGTTGTCACCAGCACGGTTGATGAGCTTTATGCTTTGCTCACCATAGGTGATGGTCTTACCACAAAATATACAAGTGATCTTGTATTGCCCAAACTGGGGTTGTATGTTTGGGTCCATCTCCCTTGTCTCTGGTCCTGATGGAGTGGGTTGCTTTCTTTTGGAGGTGCTGGGTGAAGATTCGGGAGGGTTTGTGGCCAGTTCTCGGACCTCTGCAGCAGCATAGTTGTTGGGATGCCTGCGCTGAATGTGGCGAATCATGGTGTTATTGCCAAATGAGTATTTCTAACTGGTGTGAAACCTATGGTTTTTTCAGTGAATTTAATAGGTTTTTTAAATGCTAATTCCTAACTATAACTGGTGTGAAACCTATGTTTTTTTCAGTGAATATATATATATATATATATATATATATATATATATATATATATATATATATATATATATATATATATATATATATATATACGCACTGGAAAACTAAACACCCACTTTCCTTACTAAGAAATAGAAAGTTTGCATCTCTGCAGCCTCTCTTATTTTTCACCTTATTCATTTTCCGCTCAATCAACACATCGTCCACAAATACACACAGCTACTTACTGCCTTTCTTGGCTGGGCTTATCAATTATTCTTCTTTAATTCAAATTCAAAGTCAAAGCCATTTATTCAGCCTTCTTCGTAACTACTACCCATCAATAGCAGTGGGTAATTTCCACACTTCCGTCCTTTCTTCCGTCCTTACTACCGCACACTATGTGTACTTTATGCACTAGCTTGCTTCCTTAGATGTGCTACTCGTTTCTCTTGCTCCCACTGCGGAATTCAACACCCTATCTGTGCAATGCACTGGAAATCCAAAGATTCTCTTCACTGACAAGGCAGTGTGTAGTTGTCTAGCGTGACAAGGCAGTAGCGTGTCTCCAACCTTTCTTATTTTTTACCTTTTTCATCTTCCACTCAATCAACACATCATCCACACATACACACAACTACTTGCTGCATACATTAGCTGTGATTATCAACTATTCTTCTATTTCATATACCTATTCAAAGTGCAGGCCTTTATCGAACATTTTTATTGTAACAAGAACCCCAGCCGAAGACATTGTAAATTTGCACACTTGCTCCCTTTCTTGGCTGGGGTTATCAATTATTCTTCAATTTCATATTCTGATTCAAACTCAAGGCCCTTTATCAAGCCTTTTTGTTGTAACTACTGTTGCAGGAATTCTGCTCCTACACAGAACTGTGCATAAAGACTTAGGACCTCAATGAAGTATGGTGTACCAAAACCCACCTTAGTACCCAAACCCCTACCAGACCAGCAATCAGTGACTCATCATTGGTTCTTCGTCCTATAGCAAAAATACCTGTGACTTGTCAACCCAGAACATGCGACTTAGATTACCTCAAGTAAGGTAGATAAAAAGAGCACTCTTTCGTTATAGTCTTACACCAGTCCAAAACAAGGAGTAAAGACACGTGCAAGTTTGAAATGTTTATTTCTAACGCCGTAATCTCATGCACAGTACCTTAGATAATACAACCAAACATATTATCAGAAACAAGGTTGTCAGCATTGTTACTACTCCATAAAATACAAAGTGAGAAAGCATCTTATATTGCTAACGAGAAACAGGTTTAAAATATACCTACATTTCACCCTCCCTACCTACCAGGTTAGTTTATAACTACAGAAGGTCTCATAGGATTATATGGACGGTCCCATACCTCTCGTACTCAGCAGTAGCGGATCACATTGAGTTCTGCACAAACTGTCAGGATACTAATGTTCTCCAACTGTGTCTAGTTATGCCTCCACAATGCATTATTAAACGCGCCAGTATCAGACATGGCCACACCTGCATATGTGTTATAGGTCGAACGTGCGAGGATCATTCTGAATAACAGACACAGAATCCAAGATAGCCTTGATGTTCCATGCTCTCACTATACATACTAAACTAGCGAGGCAGTCTAGAAATGTAGCATAACAAATTATTCTCATGTGAAACAAAATACTCAGCCTTCTCTAAACAATATCAAAATTGCGTGTCTTGTGCAAAGCAGAGCAGGAAAGCAAAAATGGCGTTTAAGCTTCTAATGAACCTACGCTAACTTAACACGGTGTGAGTGCAAGGCTCAGCCCACGACACCCTCCCTCGATAGAACCACGTGATATAAACGTGGGCGAACTAGGAACGCAGAGTCCAAGCCTGAAAAGCCGAGTCAAGTTCAAATTTGCATACAAAATTATTCGCTGTTTGATAGAAAACAGTAACTAAATAATAAAGAATAGGTAGAAAAATCAGAGAGTCTTAATCCAACAGCATATAAGCACAGTATGGAGCAACAGCCTCCAAGAGGAAGTCATTGTTCTCATCTGAAAACATTTCAGCCATCCAATTCAATAGTGGGAATGAACATACATGTTCCTCAACGACCGGAGCCTCTATCACCATCGGAGGAAAACTTGGGTCATCTTCAATGTAACTGCGTGCCAAGAAGTCATGCGCCGCTGCAAAAACATTCCAACGTCCCATTATTCCATGTATCGCTGCTAAGGCCCTAATCCTACCGCCAGAGCAGAGCAAGTCATGAACCACTAAGGGGCTCATCAGCTGGTCATAATCCGCGTTGGGAAACACCGTACTGCAGAGACACAAATCCAGGGCCCAGTCGAAATCGCAGCTCAGGCAATCGAAGACAGGTTGCTAAGCATTCGGTTGCGGAGCAGCAACAGCCGAGAAATATTGTCGTGTATTGCAGGATGTGCATCCATATTTAAGTAAACAAATTAATAGAAGCACACCAGCAACTAATGCGACTATTAAGGGGAATCCACCAAAGATGCTGGAAAAAATCGAATGAAAAAATGCCGAAAAGACCAAATATAGTTTGAAAAGAAGTCACAAGACCTCTGCTTCTAACTTTAAAAAAATAAGGTAACCCCGTAGTCAAGGACGCATTAAAGATACTCTGAATTAACTCCCCAAAATACAAAGGCACATCTATATTTAATAAATCATACACTTCTGTGTGGGTGTTTACTACATGAAGGACAAATGTTTCTCTAGCAGATGTAAGAGCGACCTCTTTTTGAGACAATTTCTCTCTTATACGGCTCACTTGGTTGACTCTTCTTTCAAGGTCGGAATCGACGGCCAGATGGAAACATCCAGTTTCCCATGCAGAGGAGTAAACACAACTTTTTTTTAGCAAACCACACGCTCAGTTACCGTAATCACGTAACTGATGCCTGGTAACATTGCACAACAATCTGCATTATTTCAAACTAAATAACTCACGTTTCCAGTAAACTGACCGATGGTATGATAGCAGGTGTCGCAGTGCCTTTCAAAACTCACACCAAATTAGGCGCATCTTGATTACAAGAGCCATGCAATTGTATGTGTCTACAAATTAAGGAGTGATGTGGTGCTATTGTGCAATCCTCGCCATTCACATAGACTTCTTTTTCCTCCCTCAGACACCTATATGTAAATGATAATAACCAAGCTTCATGGAGAGAAGCGCTGCCTAAACACCCATATCTGCCCATAGCATAGTATTACATGCAAACCTCAAACTTAAACAGTGGGTAAGCCACACAGCTGAATCGGATTTCCAATGAGTGACCACTTATAACCATTCTCATAGCGCGCCCTGTGCTCTGATTTGACAGTGAGAGAGTGATCGCACCATAGTTTGTACTTCTAATCATTCTCAGCATACGCTACGAATACGCTTTCACGTTACACGTCGCATGAAAGCTTCCGTGTGACGTCATGTACGTTGCCCCATACGCAAAGGCGCAAATGTTTTTAATTGTTTAAAAATATATATTTATGTATTTATTGAACATACTAACAGAACACATTATCTAGGATAATTATAAAAAAATGTTTTAAGTTCCAATAATCCTACATTACTTTTAAAAGCAATTACACCAATCGCGGTGAAAAGTCATGCGTACTCGTATCCTAAGAAGAAATTTCATTGGTTCATAACACTTCCTGTTACAACTGTTGAAACTTTCGTCCCATTTTGAAAAATTCTACTTTGACTTTCTAAAAAGAAAAATCTCTTCTGAGAATCTTGTCAAATAGAACGAAGTTTACCATATTAACAGCAATGGACTCATCTTCCAGCCATTCTTCAAAAGAATATTTCATTTCTAAAGAAACTCCAAAGAAGAGGAAAGAAGATCTAATTTGGCAGTTTTTTTCTTTTCCAGAAGGGCAAAAAAAGGTTAATGCTCCAAAAGTACCCTGTAAAATTTTCCAAACTCTTTCAAGGGGTGATCCATATAAAAAATACTCCTTTAGCACAGCAAATATGGAGCAACACGTAAAGAACGTACACCTCAACAACTTTGCTTGAGCTGCAACACAGAGGTTGAAGGACAACCCACCTGCTACTGCACCAAGTACATCAACTGCTGCCCCAGCATTTCCAGCAAACAATCCGCGCACACAAATTCATCCTGATTTTGCTCAAGTTAAAATTCTATACATTTATTGCAATAAACTTTTGTGTTATGGGAAATAGTCTATTGACCTGATAAAACACAGGAAGCAGGAGCATCACTGTCCTCGACATTACTTTTTTTTTCATTCTTTTCTTCCTGTTGGACACTTCCAAGCCCCCCATTATAAAAAAAATTGCCCCAGGATTTGCCCCCCCCCCCCCCGGGAGCTAATTCGGAATAAAACGAACTTCTAGTTTTTTTTCCTTTTCCACCGCGTACGAGTACAATACGCGTACAACGCGTTTTTTTATTTAAAAATAAAAATAAAATTTGCACCTAAACATCCATGTGAGACCCCCTGAGCAGGCCTAGAGGGTCAACATGTTTCTACCCTACCCCCTTTCCTTATTTTTCAACTTTGTTTTACTGTTTTCTTGTGACTCAGTGCTACTGAGGCACAAGATGGCTGCCAACACTTCCTGGTTTGGAGTGTTGACAGACAGTTGACATCCAATCAGCATGCAGCTCGTGCTCGTGATTGTACGGATTTCCGTACGCGTGCTTTATTTCGTCTCTAGATATTGCTATGATTTTACTTTTAATTTTCTCAGGAACTTCCGAACGGATTTACACCATTTAACAAAAAGCACAATCTGCGAACCAAACTCTACCTCTCTGCCAAATTTGGTGTAATTCTGTTCAGCCGCTCGGGCTGTAGCCCTGGCTAAAGGTCCCTATGGAAAATTGCATGGGGAAACACCTTTTGGGACCCCCCTTTTTTCTCGGCCCCCACTTGACGAATCACCCCCAAACTTTCAGGGAAGGAGCGGAATATATATATTACCTACTGGCGGTCGCCAGTAGGTAGTTATAGTTAGGATCTACTTTCCATAGGAAATCCGCAACATTCTATTGGGAATAACTTTGGCGCCGGTGGACGAATCTTCGCGAATTTCTCAAAGTAGGTGGCCCGCTCCGCTCCGGTCCTTCCCTGAAAGTTTGGGGGGGATTCGTCAAGCGGGAGCCGAGATAAAAGGGGGGTCCCAAAACGTGTTTTCCCCATGTTCATTTCCATAGGGCGGTCAAACTCACTTTTAGCCCGAACGGCTGAATGGATTTGCACCAAACTTGGCAAAATTGTAGGGACTGGTAGCCTGATGTGCCTTTGCTATGTCTCAAGATATGTGCTCCAGTGGTTTTTACGAAAATTAACATTGAAAAAATATATATTGGGCTACATTGGGCTATATATATGTTAGAGCCCAAATGTAGCCCAATGTAGCCCAATGTAGCCCAAAGATGGCCACCAGAGACAAAAAAAAACAAATGTAGCCCAAATATCAGCCAGATGTAGCCCAACTATAGCCTAATGACAGAATGTCCCAGAGTGTTCTAAAGAACGACTAGATCGCTAACAGTCTTACTTATGACAAAAGTATGGCACACCTGAAGTCATCTTGATTGGAATAAAGTGTTAACACTTAAAACATTTAATTTGCAAAGGAACAAAAGGAGGGGGTTCATTTTGTTATAGAAATTATGATTAGTGCTGAAGTAAGAAAAATTAGGGCACATTTTGAGTGACTTCTCAAATCCTCTTATATTTCATTAAAAACATTCTGATATGCAATCTCCCAGGATGGCCACCAGAGACAAAAGAGCCCAAATGTAGCCGAAATATCAGCCAGATGTAGCCCAACTATAGCCCAATGACAGAATGTCCCAGAGTGTTCTAAAGAACAACTAGAACGCTAACAGTCTTACTTATGACAAAAGTATGGCACACCTGAAGTCATCTCGATTGGAATAAAGTTGTAACACTTAATACATTTAATTTGAAAAGGAACAAAGTGAGGGGTCTCATTGTGCCATAGAAATGATTATATATATATATATATATATATATATATATATATATATATATATATATATATATATATATATATATATATATATATATATATATATATATATATATATATATATATATATATTCACTGAAAAAATCATAGGTTTCACACCAGTTATTGTTAGGAATTAGCTTTTAAAAAACCTATGAAATTCACTGAAAAAACATAGGTTTCACACCAGTTGTAGTTAGGAATTAGCATTTAAAAAACCTATTAAATTCACTGAAAAAACCATAGGTTTCACACCAGTTATAGTTAGGGATTAGCATTTAAAAAACCTATGAAATTCACTGAAAAAAACCATACGTTTTACACCAGTTTTAGTTAGCTGGAAATTTTACTGACATAAAACCATTGAAATTCCATGTTATAGTTAGTTGGACTCACTATAACTTGTGCGCCTGCAATGCACTGCTGATGACGTCACATATTACATCAGTCATGACATGGTCAGTGACATCACTCATGACATCACTGATGACACCATCCTTGTGACAGAGTGACAGACCTCCTTTCACTGTAAAGTAACCCTTGAAATACATATTCAAAAATAGTAACTAACATTTTCAAAAAAGTGGAGATGCCCATACCAGTTACAACAGCCAATTCAGTAATACCACCATCTAATACACATCCACTCATTCACTAACAGTTCAATATAGTCACTTATACATATATTCACTCATCATATGTAGTGATAGACCTATACATCCTGTTACACACCGACCGTCATCCAAAAGTTACTCACACACATATTCACACATGCAAATAAACTATTGAACATCCATTTATTTGCATATACAGCTATACACACACTACCACTTTACTTCTAAGGAAACTTACACATACTTACTCTCTTAAACAATCACTTATAGAAACACATACTTATTTAAACAGGAACTCTTACAATCTCTCAGTATCACATATACTCACTTATATATATCAATACTCACATATACTAGATTAAAACATGTCGTTACTGATAAAGACAATAGTGAGACAGTTGTTTACTCACTAACACACACATATACACACTCATCCATCCATACAGTCCTGTACATATGCTGTCTTCAAAACACATACAAACAGTGAGTCAGTCACCAACCCATAAAGCCACTTATACACAAAGTGAAACACTGATACATACATTTCAATATTTAAAAGTTACTCGCTAATATATGTATTCACTAAGATACATTAATAAGCCAGTTAACCAATCATTTTTTTTTTAAAACATTCATTAAAACACTTATTTAAACATTTATTCATCCATCGACCTTTACAAATACATATATAAAACATATTGATATTACAGAAAGACACACATTCACTGGATGGTGTCATCAGTGATGTCATCAGTGATGTCACTGACCATGTCATGAGTGATGTAATATGTGACGTCATCAGCAGCGCATTGCTGGCGTGCAAGTTATAGTGAGTCCAACTTACTATAACGTGGAATTTCAATGGTTTTATGCCAGTAAAATTTCCAGCTAACTAAAACTGGTGTGAAACCTATGGTTTTTTCAGTGAATATATATATATCTATATACATATATACATATATATATATATATATATATATATATATATATATATATATATCTGCGCAAACTCCAAAAAACAGCCACTACTGGTTCTAGCAAGGATCAGAACCCTCCAGGCAATGAGGAGACGGACCACGGACTGGATACACAGATGATTTTATTTATCCAAGGGTTGAAGATAGCGAGGGCAAGACGCGTTTCGGAGTTGCAAAGCCCTTGTTCACATGCATCGATTCAACGTTATTTTTTCTTTTTTATAATGCAGTGCAAGCCCGCCTCCCCGCCCTTTCTCTCTCAGATCACATGATCATAGACATAAACAAAAAGTTTATATATAACACGATGTCAAAATCATAATTATAAATTCTATTCTATTGTTAATTGTTCAATTATTTTCTTGTGCATAATAATTGTAATAATATTTAGATATTACTGGATAAATCCCAAAAAACAGGCATAAGCAAAATTGCGCAATGAACATCCATCCATAATAAACAGATTTTTTTCCGCTTTTCTAAATGGTTTGGGATAAATCCCTGTGCAAATTATAGCAGACGGCTATATAAGCAATGACACATGTGCAAAGTTGCGTAATGGTAATAAGAGTATTATGGGATAAATCCCTGTGCAAATGCTAGCAAAAGGCCTGTGCAAAATAACAAAAAGTACAAAATTATGCAATTTGTATAGAACAATTAAATTAATCGCAATTATTTCATTTGTGCGGGGCACATTTAACAAATTGTACAAAATATTGCGACCTTTAATAGAATGGGGGACGGGACTAGTGGTGAAAGTGCAAATATTAACAGTGTTGTTGAATCGCAATCTGCAATTCATGGAGATTAATAAAGTGCATAAGTGCAAATGGAGGGAAAATTGATTATGAGGAAAAGGGAAACAAAGTGCTGAGAGCTTATGATGATAAAATTCTGTGTAAATGGTACATGTATGTTGATCTAGACACAAAGGAAATCTAAATTTGTTTCCTTATAGTTGGTCTGAATAAATTCATACATAAAACCTATTAATACCAGTATAAATAGATCATCATTTAAAAGTTATAGAAAAAGACACCACATTTATAAATAAGTGTTAAAACCAGTTCTCACATCTAAGGTACAAAAAATATATATATACCTATATATATATATATGCTTTTTACAAGGAAAAGTGAGTTAGCGATTGGATAGAACATCTCCATATCCACCTTGAAAAATGACCAGCATTTCAAAGATTTGTGGAAAGAAGTAACTCAGTCTTTGAAGAATACAACTAGGAAAATAGCTAATCTATCAATGCGGCTCAATTCAATACAGACAAGCTACATTTACATCTTGCTGGCCCCACCGTTGATCAAAGGATGACTCCTCAGTTTTTCTCTGTAAAGGATACAAAGGCTTCACCCCTCCTTCAATTTTGCAGATCTCACAATGTCAAGAAAGAAATGGCAATGCTGGGAATTTCCAAACACAGAATGAACCCTTGGATCTATCTAATGTAAGCCTAGCTGAAGAAAACACACCTAACTTGAAGGCATCCTTTTAAAGGACCGTTTCCATCACCCACCATAGGGGGTATGCTTCATCATTGGGAACCTCCTCGTATCATGATGGCTAGGATTAAAAACAGTAAGGCACAGCAGAAAAAATGAAACCCACTCATGTGTAACAAAGATCAACATGTTTCAGCCAAAGACTCCTCCTCTCCTTGGAGTGGTGAGCAGAATGCCAGCACTCGGTTAATCGGAAAGAGACCCCTCTGCCCCATGCCAAGGAAATTGAGGTGTCACACCCAACGTTTGGGTGTTCTGCCAGGTTCTCTATCACCCCTGAACATTCCAAGGGATCTCTGGTTTTGTATATTTGAGTAAATGTTTTTGTTTTTGAGCACTTTTTAGCAGTAGCACCATTGGGTCCTGAAGAAAGCTGCTATACCTTGGGGGTCTTTGGCTAAAACGTTGACTTTTGTGACACATGAGTGGGTTTAATTTATTCTGCTGTGCCTTACTGTTTTTAATCCTAGCCCAGGGTCGGTCACCTGAATAAAGGTATGCAGTGAACCCTACAGTTAGTTTTAATCACTATTTTCCACATTGCACTGCATCCCCCAGCTCTTTCATTGGGTATTTAGTATGTACCTCCATTTAGCACTAAAACATCACTGAGCTCCTCCCTCTCAGTGAGGGGGGTTGTAGCCCATATCATGAGTAGGCATCATGATATGAAGAGAATCCCCATTGATTAAGCATGCCACCTCTGGGGGGTGAGGGAAATCATACTTTAAAAGGATGCCTTCTAGGTAGGTGTGTTTTCTCCGACTAGGCTTACATTATATAGACCCAAGGGTTCATTTTGTGTTTGGCTATATGAATCAGAGGCACAAACCCTTGCTGTTCTTTAAACCTCCTCTAGCCTACTTTATGTGAATCATTAATACTGGGAATTCTACATACTCTTTAAAAAATCACTGTCAAACTCAACAAAGGGAACAGTTACATGTTCAAGTGGAGAAGTATTTGCAGCTGACATTCCATTCCAACACAGGATGCTCTAAAATATAGATGTATCTCTCCTCATCGTATTACCACTCACTCACTCCCAAAGCTGAAATGGTTCGGATAATGTAAGTGGGTAGGTCTGCATCAGTTGAGTCGTATTCTAATCTAGCCCTTAAGACATTAAAATGCTGGATTAGACAAGATGCATTTTGGTCCGAAACTTTTACGAAGTCTCAAATTTAAGTCTCATTAAAGATAGGTTAAGATAACTCTAAGAAATATCAAAATAATGGCATCATAGGATTTTATAGGCTTGCATCATACTTAGAATCTACACAGTATTACATTGGATTTTATTTAAAAAACTATCAACATATAGTGTATGATTTCTTGATAGCCTAATCTCTGACATACAGATACATGGTATGTCTACTGCCACAACTATAAATGCCTTTAATCATGACTATCGAAGTCCAAAGAGAAGTTGCTTTAATGAAGGCTTACAAGAAAAATAACCACAAGAAAAATTCTTATTGGGATTGTTGCGTCTTCCATCTTCCTCAGTTGTTAATCCTAAATTAACTGGCGGCAAGGCTGTGCAGTATATGTACAGTTGACACAGCGCTTCAATGCAAATACTCTGGTTAAGACTGAAGATGGTGGGAGTCACCTTGAAAGTACACAGCTCCAGTAAATGTCCCGCATTATCAAAGTATAAAGGAGACATTACGAGACAGACTTGCTGCAGATACATGGCATGCAATATTTAACATTTAAAACAGACCAGACTTATACGAAAAATCTTGGTCTTGGATTGAATAAATTAAACGGTGAGACACCACACAGATTTTAGCAAAATGTTGAAAAATAAAAAAGTTAAATTAGCAGGAGTTTGAAGAAGTGTGAAACCTCAAGACAGTTTGATAAAGTTATTGGATCTCAATGTATGAAGATTTTCTTTTTGAATTTTCAAACTGGGTCTTCCTCCTATCTTTGTATTTAAACTTTCCCTACCAGAAATAATGTGCCCATTGATAAAGGAGGTTGTATAGGATTCTCTGTTTTAAATGTACGTTTAGAAGGCAAAGCTTTGTTTGTTTGTTTATTGTTTTATAGAGCGCGAACTTGACCCGTTAGGGTATCAGAGCGCTTTACATGTGATCACATTAGGCAACAAAACACATTAAGTATATACAGTTTACATTTAAATAGCTCCAGATAGGGCTCCAGATTTCCTGACGGGGTAGCGTGGTAATCCGAAGGGAGTCGCTAGTCAGTAGTTAGTCAAAGTCTATGTGTTGGTAGGAGGCAGCATTTACGAGAAGAATTTACCCATAAGGAAGGTTTTGACCTCCTTTTTGAAACGTGCCAAAGAGGGGATTCTTCCGATGGCTGGCGGGAGAGAGCTCCATATTCTTGGGGCGGATCCAGAGAAAGCCCGGTTAAATGTTTTTTTTCCGGAAACGTGCAGGTTGGAGTAAGAGGTCTCTGGCGGACCGGGAGTTTCTGATTCCGCCAGATACCACCAGTTTCTGTGCAAGATAAGCAGGGGAGTTTGAGTATAAGGCCTTGTTGGTAATGCAGGCCAGTTTGAGTTGTATTCTGGCCTCGAGGGGAAGCCAGTTAATTTCTTTCAGGTGTGGGGTTATATGGTCAATTTTTTTAGAGCTTGTAAGAAGTCTGGCGGCAGCATTAAGACAGGCTCTCAAGGGTGCCAGGGAGACCTTGGGTAAACCAGAGAGGCTGGAATATCCATATTCCAGTCTAGAGATTATAGCGCTTGGACTGCACTTTTTAGGTCAGTAGTGTCAAGGAAGGGTTTCAGCTTCCAGAGGTAGCTCAGGTGGAATCTGGCTGATTTGGCCATCAAGTTGATGTGGTCCTGCATGTTCAACTTGCAGTCAAGGGTTATTCCCAGAGATTTTGCTGAGTCAACGATGGTCGGTGGGCAATCTAGGGCTGTGATAGCCTTGATCCTTATCTGCATCTCGGGATTGGTTTTTGGAGGGGAAATGAAGAGAAATTCTGTTTTCTTGGCATTGAGCTTGAGTTGGTTGGAGGTGAGCCAATGAAAAGTTGATTTCAGGGCCTCATTCAGGGAGAGAATATCCTCGAGAGAGGAGGCTTTAATGTAGAGCTGGGTGTCGCCAGCATACATATGGTAGGAGATATTTGCTGAGCGTAATACTTCGGTAAGTGATTTGAGGTAGAGGTTGAAGAAGGTAGGGGACAGGGTTGATCCTTTGGGGACTCTGACTTTGACCGGAAAGGGAGCAGAGAGGTTGCCGTTGATTAGGAATCATTGCGATCAGTTTTGGAGGAAGGATCTAAACCATTTTAGAACAGTGGCATTCTAGCCCATCCTGAGTTTAAGGCGTTCGATTAGTTTTTCGTGGTTGACAGTGTCGAAGGCCAATAAAAGATCTAGGAGGACTAAACAGCATGTTTTCCCTTGGTCTAAAGCTAGGAGGGCGTCGTCAACGATGTGAAGCATGGTCGTTTCAGTTTCTGTGCCCAGGTCTGAATCCAGATTGGAAGTTATCGAGAAGGTGGAAGTTGTTGATGTGTTGACTTAGTTGCTGTTGTACAAACTTCTCCAACACTTTGGCTAAGAGGGGGATGTTGAAGATAGGTCTGGAATTGTCTGGAATGGCTGGGTCCAGCGGTGGCTTTTTCAAAATGGGGAGGACTTGCCCGGCTTTCAGAGAGTCAGGAATGGAGCCCTGCTGGAGTGAGGCGTTAATTATTGCAGTCCAGCTAGGGAAAATGGATTGGGCGACGGCCGCTAGGCAGTTGGAGGGGAGCGGGTCATTGAAGTGGTTATTCGGTTTTAGGGACGATAGGATTTTAGATACAGAGTCTACGTCGTAGAGGTTGAAGTCAGTCCAAAGTGCTTGGTTCTTAGGTGAAGTCTGTGGGGGCATCTCAGGAGAAAGGTGCATGCCTGGGAGGGATAGAGAGTATGTGGCGGCACTAAGTTAATTTTCTAAGGCTGTGACTTTGTCAGCGAAAAAGGAGGAGAATTCCTCTGATGATATTAAGGACTTTGGTGTTTCTTTTGAGGTTTTGACCAGTTTGTTGGATTGGTGTTGGACCAGATGAAAGAGCTTGCGAGGTCTGTTCTGGGCGTTTTCTAGTTCGGATCTGAAAAATTCTTTTTTTGAGTTAAGGATGTTTTTGTTGTAGGCATTTCTGGCCTGGCGGAGAAGCTTAAGATGTGCGGCAGAGGGGTGCTGTCTCCAGAGTCTTTCGGATTGCCGAAGGCATCTCCTCTCATCGTTAAGGGGTCCAGTGAACCAGGGGTTCTTATCTTTTGATTGGGTTCTTTTTAGCTTTAGTGGGGCTAATTCATCCATGATGTTCAAGATAGTTGCAGAGTAATGATTATTGAGGTCATTGACAGTTGAGAAATGGGAGGGGGGGGAGGTCAGATGTGCTGCGAGCCTTCAGTTCATTGTGGTCTAGGTTTCTAGTGTTTCTAATCCAGCGTTTAGGAATCACTGGTTGTGGCGCCCTTATCTTGTGGGTGCCAGGTAGTAGGAATGTGATGGCATGGTGGTCAGACCAGTCTATAGAGATAAGCTTGACTGTTGTTTCCTTAGAGATGATCTAGTTGAGGGTGGCCCCTTTCGAGTGTGTTGGGAGTGAACAGGCTTGGTCAGGGCTTGATCGGACAGGAGGTCTTTGATGGCGTTGACATGAGGATCCTTGGAGTCATTCCAGTGCAGGTTGAAATCACCCAGGAAGATATCTTTAGAATTCGAGGAGGACTTAGAAGTGATAAGTTCCATGAGCTCGATAGTGAAGGGGTAGTTCGTGCCAGGGGGATGATAGATGATGTGTAGCTTGCATACAAGAGTGGGGTTGCTACAGATGGAGAGTGCAAGGTATTCAGAAGAGTCTGTAGAATCCGCCAGGAGTTCTGTGGCACTGAGGTTGGATCTGTAGATGCAGGCGAAGCCTCCTCCTTTCTTGTTAGATTACCTGTCCAGTCTAGCAATGTTGTAACCGGGAGGGAATAAGAGGTCCAGGCATGGAGATGAAGAGACATTGAGCCATGATTCTGTTAGAATAGCTAAGTCAAGGTTTTTGTTCATGATGAGTGCAGCAATATCAATGGCGTGCTTAAACGCCGATCGGCAGTTGATTAAAAGGCCAGACAGAGAGGAATCAGGGGGAGTGTCAGGAGTTAGGGTGGACAAGTGTACCGGCGCTAGGTTGCTCTTGACCACACTTCTGTTGCGGAATGTAGCCGGTCTGTTGGTGTTAATAGAGACTGTGTGGATGGCATGTGTGGTTCTGGTGTCTAGCGGGCAAAGGGTAATTGGGGCAGAGTTGTAGTCGCTGAGGATGGCAAGGATTTCCTCTTCAGTGAGGTCTAGTGAACTAGGGGTGGCATGTGTAGAGTTGTAGGAGAGGGCGAGAGCTAGGGTTTCTTCCTCCGAGAAGTGGCATGGTTGCTTGCGAGTGCGACGATGTCTCAAAGGTAACGGTAGAGGGTGCTTGGGGGTCTCGGTGGTGTTTAGGGGGGAGGAGGTCCACTGGGTTTTGAGGTTGGCGAGGGAGAGTTCAGCGAGGTGCAGGAGGTTCATTAGGTCTAGTATGGAGATATGGATATTGTAGGTAAGCTTGGCAGCTCTGGAATGCAGGGTTTCAAAATCCCTATAGGAGGGGGGTGTAGGCGGGCAGGGGGCAGTATCTCTGGGGCAGTGCTATCAGGCTCCCTGCAAGGAGAAGGCGGTGGGGGGCAGTATTTCTGGGGCCCTTGTGTCGGTATGAATAGGAGACCGGGTAGAAGGGGTCGATCGTTCTATATCGTGGGAATCTGGCGACAGACCAGTCTCATGGTTAGCGTGCGGGGCTGGCGGAGGGTAGACCAAAGGTCTGGAGACGACTCTATTGATAAGGCTAGGAGATAAGTTAGCTATGTTGGGAATTTCAATGGTGGAGACTCTTCGGGAGGAGGTTTGGAGCTCAGCAGGCAGGTTGGATCTGTGTTGCATGTGTTTGAAGGCGTAAGATACTCACAGAGTGGGGAGCTGGCAGGGTGGAGATCAGATGTGCAGGGTTTATTCTCCTGGTATGGTCAGGTGCCAGGTGAGAGGGGATAGGATCAGCCGCGGCCAGCAGTGGGAGTACCTGCAGGGCGGTGACGTGGGGAGGGGCAGGGTGGGGGGTAGTAATGTATGGAATACGGAGCTTCTCAGGTAAGTAAACATTTAAATAAATAAAATGAATTTCGTTGAGTGCACTGCATCCCCAAATGCGATGCAGTGTGCGGAACGAAATTCATTTTATTTATTTAAATATTTACTTACCTGTAAAACTCCGTAATCCATACGTTACTACCCCCCACCCTGCCCCTCCCCCTCCCCACATCACCGCCCTGCAGGTACTCCCACTGCCGGTAGGATGACCGGTAATGGAAACCCTAGGGGGGGTGGTTAACGGGTGGTTAGGGGTGATAGGCAGGCTGGTCCGAGGGGTGGCAGGGGAAGTGTTAGTTACCCTGTTAGTGTCGGGTACATGGTTACCGAGGTTGGTAAAAATGCTTGCAAATTTGTTGAGGTTTCTGGATGAGGCTTGGATCAGGTCAGTGCCGCTTTTATAGAGAGTGATTGTGAGGTCAGCTCGCAGGGTTGCGAAGGGTGCTATTGTAAGATTAGTGCCGTGTGGGATGTTCCTGGTTGCAAGTATGTTGAGGAGGTGTCAGTAGGGGGGTCCTTTTGGAGTAGAAGATTAGGTCATTGATGACTGTGCCCTTATCCGTGCTATAACGTAGGTCAGAAATCAATGTCTCAGGGTGACTCTTCAGGGTGGAGTGCTTGAAGGTTTTTGCAGTGGCTTTGGAGAGTTTGGGGGGTAAACCAGAGTAAGAGGGATTTCCCCGGTAGCACTTAGGGTGGGCCTAGCCATTCTGGCTAGGGTACTGGGGCAGCGACACAAGTCAGTTAGCAGTTGAGCCGCTGTCTGGTCGAAGGACCGGGTCCGTGCTTGCTAGTGCTGATCGGAGGAGGCCATGTGCAAGGGTAGGGCTGCAGTGGCGAGCTGAGAGACTAGTGTAGTCGCGAGGCCTTGGACCTGGGTGATGACAGGGCGGACAAGGCAGGTAAGCGTCAGAGCTCACGGGAGCACAGAGGTTGCTGGGGTCCTTTTCAGGGCAGCACAGCAGAGGCACTAGGGAGATGGGTTTGTGAGGCTTGGGGGTCTGTTCATGACCTCAGCTGTTTACTGGGCATGAGAGGCTGTTAAATACTGTGGTAATTTCAGAAGCTAGCTGGAGTGGGGTGGTCACGTTGGAATAGTATGCCACATTTAAGGTCAGGCGATGGTATGCAGTTTCTGTGTCCACGTAGAGACGCCATCTTAGGGTCAGGTAGCCATCGGCCTGGATTCATATAAGCCGCAAAATTTGACAGTCACCAGTATTCCTATTAATAAAAAAAGATTTCCCTTCACCCACCTATGGTCCAGAACGAGTGCCATAGTATTTAGGGGAAACTGAGATCCTCGTAGTAGCGAGGCGCCGCCATTTTGGGTCCAGGCAATAATAGGGCTAACAGTACTGAGGGTGATGTTTCTTATTTAGCCATCTCTTGTCCTGCACAGGCGAGTACCAATCTCAGCTGCGGAGGCACTGGTATGTGGGAGGCCACCCGGAGACAAGATATAGCATCTGGGGGTCGACTTTCATTTGTGTCCGGGGCCCCGAGCTCCAGCCAGCGAGAGCTACCGCGAGAGTCCATCGGAGAGCTGGGGGGCGCCTGGCGACATCGTCCCCAGTCCTACCAGCGTGATCCAGGCAGGACAGGAGGAGCTGGACGGTCCACGGTGCTGGAGGCTGCGGGGGGGGGGGTCATCGCTGGCCGGTAGCTACTCGTCTGCAGCCCCACTGAGAGCAGGGTTATAATTTGATCAGTTAATTAAACACCCAATTTTTCAAATGGTTAAACCTGGTGGAATTTGAGCAGGAAAATAAGGCACATTACCAGGTTTGCACCTCAGAATAGGGAACATCTTGTGATATTACAGCGCTAGCAGACATTCCTGAATGTAGAACTCAGAATGAGGTGGTAATGGTACAACCAATAAATACTATGCTATATGGTATTAGTATTTACTACTTACTGATGACTGTATGACAGTATTATCACACTAAAACACTTCGATTGAGGCCCCAAATATATTGTATATAGCAAATGCCTATATATATATATATATATATATATATATATATATATATATTACCTACTGGCAGTCGCCAGTAGGTAGTTATAGTTAGGATTTTTTTCAATGCAAAATCTCAACATTCTATTGGGAATAACTTTGGCGCCGGTTGAGGAATCTGCCTGAAAGTTTCCTCAAGGTTGTCTCGCGGCGCTTCCGTCCTTCCCTGAAAGTTTGGGGGGGATTCGTCAAGCGGGGGCCAAGATAAAAGGGGGGTCCCAAAACGTGTTTTCCCCATGTTAATTTCCATAGGGCGGTCGACCTCACTTTTAGCCCGAACGGCTGAATGGATTTGCACCAAACTTGGCAAAATTGTAGGGACTGGTAGCCCAATGTGCCTTTGCTATGTCTCAAGATATGTGCTCCAGTGGATTTTGAGTAATTTAGGTTAAAAAAATATATATATCTCTGGCCGCGCTCCGGTACGCGCACCCGGGAGCGCTTTGGGTGCGCTACGCGACTTGCGCGCGGAAAGCTGATTGGCTCTCGGGTGTCTGTAAACATTCAAAACAGTCCGGAGCGGCCGCCATCTTGTGTCTCGGTAAGATCGAGACACAAGAGGAGGCAAAAACAAAGGGGGAAATGACCATTAGTGGGCTGAGTAGACCGCCCCTTATCCCCTAGGTTTGATGTGGGGGCCAAAAACCTATGGTTTTTTCAGTGAATTTAATAGGTTTTTTAAATGCTAATTCCTAACTATAACTGGTGTGAAACCTATGGTTTTTTCAGTGAAAAAAAAAAATATATATATAAAGTTTACATAGCACTTTGCACTTTTACTTGAAATGTATTTAAACATATAAATCATGTCTTTTTAGGCATTACGTATTTGCACGTGACATTTTAAAAAATTGCCTATTTGCACATCAACTTGCGTATTTGCACATGTGTCTTATGTGTACATTAATATCGGTTAAATATAATGCTATTTGCACTAATGTGATCACCATTAGTATTGTTATTGTATTTGCACATATATGAATGGACAATGTATGTTTCACCACTTACCAATGGCCGCTATGGTAGTTATCTATCATCCGGTTTCAATCGACTAGTCTTCTGTTCATGTTAACTTCTGTGAGTGCACTGGCGCGCTTTTTGACCATTAGTGTTTGTTATTTAATGGTTACCATGTCCATCTTCTCGCTGACAGTGAGCAAGGGCGTCGGCGCCCGAAACGCGTCTGTATGATGATTTCTGCACCCTGCACTTTAATGGCAAAATAAAAGAAGCTATTTCACAAGCCTGACTCCAGACGATAATTGCTGTTTGCGCACTGGAAAAACGGGCAGAGGCGCTGCCGTTTTTCAAGTTGGAAACTTATATTACACAGGAGACGGTCGGCTCCTGCTGCGCAGACCCCTTTCATACGAAGCCGGCTGACAACATTAACGGACCCATCGAGTGAATTCTACTTGAAGAAAGTAAAGGACTGTCGGCCCCCTGAGCGAGTGAAACAAGGTGGAGCAAAGTTTCCGATTACCGAGGGAGGCAAACTGCAACAGTGACTGTCGGCGGACGGAACACGTAAGCAGAAAAGACCTGGTAATTTCGAGACGGAAGGCTTCTGTAAAATCACCGCACAGGTTAGAAAGGTGTCCTACGAGTCAGCATTCGGGGGCGGTGTTTTTCATTTCCACTTTCCCCTCAGTTTATAACTTAACAATAGTGCATAACGTATTGGGGTGCAGAGATGTCAGAAGAGCGAGAACGGGAAGAGGCGTTCGACCAGCTGTTTTTAAACCTGCCTAAAATAGGACCAAATGGGAACGCTACAAAAACTAAAACCACGGCTGTGGACAATGAGGCAGATGTTAAGAGATTGCTTAAAGAACTGGAGAAACATATGAAAAGCGAACGAACAAAATGGTGGGAAATACGATCTTTGGAGAAGTACCACGAGGTAGGAAGAGTGCCTCGTGGTTTAAGAATTATGCTGGTGCCCAGCTTTGAAAATCCAAACCCACTATTATTAAAGGATTGGGCAGAGAGTAATTTGGAGGCTTCCATGAGACTGCTCTGCCTCCTAGTTAAGTACGCAAAAATAGATCGTGATAAGGATCTAGTGGAGATTACCCGCATCAATGAGGAACTGGACAAAGAGCTGTATGTGAAGGACAAAGCACTAATTGAACAAACCAAAAAAGAAATTAAGGAGCGTTTGTCAAAACATGAAAATACCATCAAGCAGAGAAAGGTATATAAATTTGCCCGCGATGAGCAGGACTATAAGTTGGGGCAGATTTACACTTTCGCAAGAAAATATGATCATCTGCGAAAACAACGTGTGTTAAATAAAATACCTTTCAAACAGGGACCTGCACCAGCACAAGCACAAGCCTCATCTTCACTGCGGAGTGAGTCCAATGCATCAGAATCAAATGAGAGTCTAGTACCCACTAGCGAGGACTCAGATGGTGGTTCCTCCGGTTCAAAGGAAGGGGATATGGGCCAACTAACTCTACAGGAAGAACTGGAATATATGAGGATACAGAGAAAAGGTACCTTGAGGTCCAGGAACACGAACCAACAAGGCAATTCCTCAGGAACTCAAGGAGGCGCGAGCGCAGAAAATGCGCCAAAAGGAAGAGGACGGCCACAAAAAAAGAAAACATGGGTGAACAAAAAACAATGAATGACAAAACCATCATTAACCTGACAGAAATCGAGCTAAATGAGGCTGAAAAACAGCTGTTGACTCTTGGCCTCTCATATTGCCCTGAAAGCAATTTTGATTACTGCAGCACGAGGGTGGACGTCTTTAAGTTCATTAGAAAAATAAAATTGAAAAAATATTATGCCATCAAAACCAGCTTAGCCTCCAAGAAAAAGACCACAGACATTTTACCACCAAAAAAAAGTGGCTTGCAAGCAAAAGACTCAAGTTTGCTAAAAACGATGCATCACCTACGTCGTGGAGACTCTTTGGAACTTAACACCCAAGAGGTTGCCATAGAGGAGGATATAAATTTGGGATCAGCGCCGACAAGTGCATTTAGGTTGCCATCAACATTTATTCCCAACATGCCCAAGGACTCAATAGATACTTATGCAGAGTTGATTACCAGTGGCCTGAAACAACTGCAGACCAAGGTAAGAAAAACACAAAGATCTATGAATATCAGAATGCGCCCCTATAATAATCTCATGAAGAAACTCAGAACGAATGAGACTGTGATTATTAATCAATCAGACAAAGGGGGCAATGTGGTCCTTTGGGGAAAGAAACAATATATGGAAGAGGCATACAGACATCTTAATGACACTTCTTGTTATATTACTATTGATCTCAAAGCTACCAAGGTGATACAACAACTATACCATAAAGAACTGAATGAGTGGAGACATGAGGGCCTGCTTACCAAGGATGAAGCGAAATTTTTACAGAAAGATTTCCCAATTTTACCAAACATTTACTTCATCCCAAAAGTACATAAAGGCATTACACCAACTCCAGGGAGACCCATCGTTTCTGCGATTAACAGCCTCTTTGAAAATACATCAAAATTCATTGATTTCTATTTGCAGGATTTCGTCACTTCATTACCCTCATACATACGTGACTCTACTGAATTCCTGAGAGTACTTGAAAATTACGACTGGTCGGCTGACCTGTTACTCATGACCATGGATATATCTACACTATACACAAGTATCTCTCACACTGACGGACTTAAAGCAGTGAAATTCTATTTGGACAAGAGACCAATAGAATTATACAGACATAATGCCATGCTTCTGACCATGATTGAACGTTGCCTGTACAATAATGTATTCCTCTTTGATAATCGGGTTTACAAGCAACTCAGGGGGGTGGCCATGGGGGCATGCTTCTCTCCCAGCTACGCGGGGCTCCACGTTGGCTGGTGGGAGGAGCATGTCCTCAGGGTAAAGCACTCTGATGCATGGTCAAGGAATATAGTCATGTATATGAGATATATAGATGATGTTTTCGTGATCTGGAGGGGAAACAGAGAAGAAGCTCAGAATTTTGTACATGCAATCAATGACAATGACTGTAACCTTGTGTTTACATCAGACATAAATGCCACGAAAATTAGTTTCCTCGATGTGATGGTGGAAATTATAGACAATAAGATAAAAACCAGTCTATTTAGAAAAGAAACAGCCGGTAACTCCATCTTACACGCGGCAAGTTTCCACCCCAATCACACCATTAGGGCCATTCCCTATGGAGAGTTCCTCAGAATACATCGAGCCTGCAGTACGGCAGAGCTCAGGGACAAAAACCAATCTGAGGCCAAACTAAGACTAGAAGCTAGAGGTTACAGCAAGAGCATGTTAGATTCAGCTATGACTAGAGCCAACAAACATAACCGATCAGAGCTGCTCAATGCTTCTCCCCAAGTGAAATCACAAACAGACACTAATAAGAAGGAAGAAACCAATACTAGTATCAGGCTAATAACAGGATACAGCCGTCAGGCCCGCCAAATCTCCAGCCTTATTAGGAAACAATGGCCAGTTGTCCTCACAGATCCAGTACTAAAAGAAATCTTACCCCCCAAACCAACTGTCACATATAGGCGTACTTTCAGCATGCGGAATGAGTTGGTTTTAAGCAGTCCTGAGATGCCAAAACACGATGATTGGCTTTCACCACGTAAGGGCTTTTACAAGTGCATATCTTGCCGCGCTTGTAATTTTGGTATCAACACAAGATCATATGTCACCCCCTTTGATCCAAAACCCATTAACATCAGGGCACATTTCACTTGCAGAACTGAGCTGGCAGTGTATGTTCTCAGTTGCACGTGTGATTTACGGTACGTTGGGAGCACAAAATTACCTGTGCACCAACGCATTCTACAACACCTAAGAGCAATAACAAATAATGACCAAAGTTACCCTGTTGCTCGGCACTTCCACTCACATCACAATAGAAATTTATCACATCTCAAGTACTATGTGATTGATGCAGTGAGAACTTCTAAGAGAGGGGGAGACTATGAAAAACAACTTAGACGCTTGGAATCCAAATATATTGTTCGGCTGAACAGTAAGAGCCCGGGGGGGCTCAACATGGGTGAAGAACTTTAGTATTGTTATTGTATTTGCACATATATGAATGGACAATGTATGTTTCACCACTTACCAATGGCCGCTATGGTAGTTACCTATCATCCGGTTTCAATCGACTAGTCCTCTGTTCATGTTAACTTCTGTGAGTGCACTGGCGCGCTTTTTGACCATTAGTGTTTGTTATTTAATGGTTACCATGTCCATTTTCTCGCTGACAGTGAGCAAGGGCGTCCGCGCCCGAAACGCGTCTGTATGATGATTTCTGCACCCTGCACTTTAATGGCAAAATAAAAGAAGCTATTTCACAAGCCTGACTCCAGACGATAATTGCTGTTTGCGCGCTGGAAAAACGGGCAGAGGCGCTGCCGTTTTTCAAGTTGGAGACTTATATATATATATATATATATATATATACATACCGGTGGAGGAACTAAAAAATTAGGAAATAAAGAAATATTTAGAGATGTTCTTTGATAGCTTTCACTCTGATGTGACAAAAGGAGACAAACTATTGCTGCCTAGTTCTTTGGCTAAAAGCCCAAAGGAGTTAAAAAAACAATGTGATAAAGACAAGTATTCTGGACATGAGTACTTGCTCTTATACTTTACCGCTTGAGTTGAGGAAGGTCATTTTTGGGCACGCCATGCAGTTAAAGCAGCAAAGGTGGACTCCAGTTGATACTCTTTTATGACCTGCATCACATTCTTTGGAGCACATAGACATAGGAACCTAAACAAAATGGGAAGAAAGGAATGTTTAATATGTGTCTTCTCTGCCAGCCTCAAAGTCCTTCCTCAATTGAAAACCCCTACCCCATCCAATAAGGCTATATTCATCAAGATTATGTACATTCTTTTTTTTAGTAATAACCCTTTTCTTTTAAAAATATCAGAAAGAAGTGAGTTGTAAGTTATAGCTGGTATAGTAATAGGTATACATATATTAAGAAACTATGACATTACCCTAAAGTTACTTAATGGCACAAGTTATTGTTTTTTCAGAAAGCTATAACTGTAAGTATGACTATAACTGCTGAATTTATTTGGTTTTGTGTGGGTAAAATGTCAACCCAACTATAACGTCCTTCTGACCTTTGGTTTTTTCAGTGAATTTCATAATTTATTAACATAAACCCCTCTTCAACTAAAAAGAATTCCCATAAAAGACTCCAAACTGTGGTTCAATGACAGACTTAATGAGGACAGACGTATTCTTAGACTAGCTGAACGCAAGTGGAGAGCCTCTCCCTCCACGGATCTTCTTAAAACTCTTAGATCCCAAAGAAGCAAATACAACAAACTCATTAAAACGATGAAAGCCAATTTCTTCAAGCACCAACTTGACCTAGCCAGAAATCGCCTGAAACGACTTTTTGAGATTATTAAATCACAATCCAACAACACCTCTACCCAATCTCAGCACACCACTCGTCCACTCGACCACAGCCAAACTGCGATGCAGTAGCTGAATTCTTCCTCGAAAAGATGTATAGAATAGAATCAGACCTAAGGTCTGCTGCTCTCACCCTCTTGCCCTCTCCTGATGCATCTGTCTCCACATCCCTACCTTCGCCCCTAGGTCTCTCACTCAAAACCAATGCCTCTTGGAGCCATTTCACTCCCCTCAATGACATTACTATCCTCAATATTCTCTCTACCCTTAAACCCTCAAATCACTTCAATGACCCTCTCCCCCCTAACTTCTTTAAAGAAATGATAGCTTCACTAGCACCACTCTGGTCAAAAATCATCAACGCCTCACTTCTTCAAGGTGAGATCCCGGTCTCCCTGAAGGCAGGCCTAGTGCTTCCAATTCTAAAAAAAAAAACGCGGCTGACCCTCTTGACCTGAACAACTACCGCCCAATCACAAACATACCGACCCTGGCAAAACTTCTGGAGAAATGCATTCACGAACAACTTTGCAAACACATTAAGCATTTTCAGCTTCTCGACCAATTCCAATCGGGTTTTCGCACTGGGCACAGCACTGAAACGGCCATCACTCACATTGTCGATGACGCTCTCACTTTACTTGACCAAAATAAAACCTGCCTTTTAATCCTTCTCGATCTCTCTTCGGCTTTTGACACTGCTAAACCTGACTATCTACTCTTCCTTTTGGAACGCAGAATGGGGCTCTCTGGCACGGTCCTTAAATGGTTTGCCTCTTTCCTCAATAACCGAACACAAAGAGTCAAATCCAACCAGTCTCTCTCTAACCCGAGTCCCTGCACACTGGGCGTTCCCCAAGGCTCCTCACTCTCCCCCACTCTCTTCAACCTCTTCCTTGAACCACTGACTGTAATTCTTAAAGACACCAACATCCAATATCACATTTATGCGGACGACACCCAACACTATATGAAAATCTTTTCCCCTGAAGACATCAAATCTCTTAACGGAACCCTTCTCAAAACCCTTAACTGGCTTACCTCCAGCCATCTCAAATTAAATGCCCTCAAGACTGAATTCCTCCTCATTGCACCCCACTGTTTTGAAATTTCTCTGTAACCTCACCGCCCTCAACTGCACACCGCACACTAAATCACTGGGAGTTGTGCTAGACAAAAACTTAAACATGCAAGATCAGATCAGATTAGCTTCCAAAGGAGAGAACTTTCGACTCTGCATCCTCATCAAATTCAAACCCTACCTTCCCGAAGATGACTTTAAATCGGCGGTGCAAGCACTTGTCATTTCCAGACTAGAATACGGCAGTGCAACTCTTTACGGTCTGCCTAAGCTCAGTTTAGCACCTATCAGAGCATCTCTAAATGCTGCCACTAGACTCATCACAGGCTCCAAGAAGTCTAATCACATTTCACCGGACCTTAAATTGCTCAACTGGCCTCCCTTTGAAGCTAGAATACAATTCAAGATAGAATGTATGACCCATAGAGCACTACACTTCAACACCCCAATCTACCTGTCAAACAAACTGGAACTTTCTGGTGGCTCTAGGTCAACAAGAAGCACCGGCACACTGCTGCTCAAGCCCAAGAAATTTAAGAAGCTTAAAACTTACAATCATACATTCTCTGGCATCGCCCCGAGAATCTGGAACTCCCTTCCAGTGGATACAAGACTCATTCCTTCTACTCTTGCCTTCAAAAGGGAAGTCAAAACTCTTCTTTTGAACAAACTGTTCTAATGATCTATGCCCTGTACTTGATGCTTTGCTCTTATTGCCTCTAAGTGACTGATTGTGTATGGCTTGTTCTTGATGTATATTGCCCTTCTTTTCGCCAGCTCCCTTTTGTCTACTGCCTCACTGTTTCCATGTTTTCTCTCACCTACCTTTTTTCCTTTGTCTACTTATAACTATGTAAAGCGCTCTGATATCCTCCGGGGTCATGTCCGCGCTATACAAAACTTTTCCAATAAATAAATAAATAAAATACTCCTTCACCTACAATACCTCCCGTACACTACACTGTAACGTGCCTTTTAGGATTGAACCGTTACCTAGTTCTAGTCGTGGGTGCAGAAGGAGGGGTTCTCCTAAACAGTAGAGTCCTATAACTCCATCAATAGACTCACACAGTATGAAAGAATATTCATAAAGGTTCTTAAAAACCAGGCTGAGCCTACACCATCTTCTTCCCCATATCTACTTACATGGTTCATCCTATACGTCATCCTCAAATCCAACAATGGTTGAAACAAGCAACAAGGGACAAAGGAACCCTAAATATTTTCTGTATAAATATAGCACCTCTTGCTAGTGTTGGTCAGAGGGAACCCAGACTTCCAGGCCGACACACTGACCAGAGAACCTGAGGCTTCTGCATGCAGACGCTCCAGCTGACAGCGGTCTGAACATTCATCATGGGGTGTCCAACTAGAGACCAAGAAGGGCTCCTACATTCTCAAACTTCAGGTGATGGGGTTTGACTAAATCCTAGAGAGACTGTTGGCTTTACACCTACTCAGATGGTAGGTACACTTAGGTACATCTAGATAAGCATTGTAGGAGTACAAGCACTTTTATCATGCATTTTATATTCATGTATTCATTTATGCTTATTGCAAGATGGTAGAACTGTACTATCCTTTTACATTCACTGTACTGCTAATTGTATATCTCTACTACTGTCTAATGGTTGTTGCAGCTCCACAACAATAACAACTGTTCAATAAATCCTTATTGAAACGCCCAGACTGTTTATTCTGTGTATCTCTGAGATAAACTAAATGAGCAAGAGTGACTGAGCGAAAAGTAGAACATTGTTTCCACTATCCTGAGGGATCAGGTTGTCATATTCTGAGGTTGCCAGAAACTATTCTCTCCCTGATAAGAGGAGACATTAGTGGCACTGTGAGCTAGCTAATGCAAACAGGCTAACATTTTTTGTGGGGGAGCATAGAACCAGTCTGCCACCAATCCCACAGTTTATGTTATCCAAACGTGCAGGTCCTGCATGGGTACTATAGGAACTACACGGAATGGTGCCACTGATGTTGGTTAGGTACTTATTTTACAGTAGATTATGAGTAGTTCAGTCATGCTATTTCTCAAAAAACCCCTACTCACAAAACACCAGAGACGTCAGGAGGGTGTGGGCACAAACTCCGCCACAGCTGAGTAGAAAAAATATCCTATTTATCAGCTGCTGGTTAATAAAGCTTTAAGGACACAGTGCTCCTAAAAATTGTATACTAATACCTTATCTTAGTTCCCTTGAACAAACTTCTTTGTTTCAAAATGACAGAGGGCGAAAACAACCTGGTAGTGGATTTGCACCTCTCAGGAGAAGAAGAGGTAGATGGAATTCTCATTCCACCTACATTCAGACATACTGTCACCCTGAAACTACCAGAATATGGTTTATCGTCTAGGGCTGGCTTAGTAGCTTTCGTGATTGAGGCACACAAAACAGAGGTATTCAATTTGTGGGTTACATTCCCAGAAGCAGATGCTAGAACACACACATTTTACTCTTACACAGAGAGAGATGGACCAGTGGAATATGGTCTTTGCGAGGACATAGAAGTTCCACTCACATACCAGGAACATTTTTACTGGTTTAAAGGCGCCCTACCCCACATAAGACATAGAGTTAGATTAGGCCCACTTGGAGGAGACGGGGCAACATGGCCAATATTAGAAGCCATATTCTGACATTGATACGACTTACTCATACAACACATTTAATCAGAATCTACCGGAATCTGATGCAATTCGTCATGCGGACATTCACAGTCCAACCAACAACAGTTGCAAAAAATGGAACTCAATCACAGGGTACAGCAACTAAAATAACTCCACAAACATTACATGTGGTATTGGGGAAAAAACCCACGAAACGTGAACAAATATCATTCTGGGTAGCTCAGAAAATAGTCCAGCTCAAGGTAGTATTCCCAAATACTACCACGTTTGAAAAACACAGAATGCTAACAATCTGCTTGCCCATCGGGATAACACCACAATTAGAGGATTGCACCTCTTGGGGTACAGTCTTTGTGCCATATATACCTGGACACATGGTATTTCTTTATTAGCGGTGGTATTAAGACAAATACAAAACGAGTACGGAGCCATAATACTAGCTAATATTAAAGGGGAAGGAGCTTCATTGGCAATCCGCCAATGCCTAAGGGAGTTCGGTCCACTGGATCAACAACACAAACTGCCTAAAATAATTGAAACTGTATATGCAGAATTAGGCAGAGACAGTTGGGGGGGGGGGGGGAAAGCTTTAAAACCCCAACTGATGGGCAGTCCTGAAAAGAACACTTCTAAGCAGACACTGGCTTCTTCTAAAAAGAAGTGGGATAGTAAAAAACAACAACATTTTACATGAGGAGGCGGAGTTCATTGAGTTCCACTCTGCGGAATTCCGTTGAGTTACAGAAAAACTCCGCAAAATGTTGTGAAGTTCTGCAAGCTAGCGGAGTATTACTAGACACACCTGTACACATTGCCATTAAGCACCAGAATTAATTTCATCAGAACAGTTTAGTGCCAAAGTAAGATCAGAAACTTGCTGCCAGAAACTTTCAGAAGAAATAAAAAATATACACACAGCCAGCACCGACATCAACTTGGTATTTCACACCAATCAGCCTGTGCAGTGACATCGGACGCACCACGAACTCACACACGTATCACGTGCATATTCAGGCAAGTATATACAATGGATGATGTTTCCTTTCCTAGCACAGACAGTCTGCCGGTACAGGGTAATTATCAAAACATAATACGACATAAATTAATACGACTAAGTCATTACAAACCTTCCAAAGGCCAATTCATTTTTTATTCAGGTCCTTTCAAAGCGCCACAAAACAAAAGCAAACCCCTTATAGATTGAGATTTACCAGGTCACACTACGCGCTAATTAAAAATAATGCTACATATATACACATCTAATGAGCTGGTCTCCCCTGAACCCTGGCGACAACTCAACTCACCCTCGTCCACAGCAGCCAGCAAGGCAAAGGTCTGTGTGTGGTCTTCAGTTTGGCCATACTAGAGAATGCAGCACTTACTTACTTCTTCAGCCGACTTTTTCCTACGGATGTAGGTTCCAGTTTTCGGCGTTGCTGTCCCAGGCAGCGTGTATGCCTAGACCATCATGCAAAGGTTTCCTCTCCTTGACTGGTACGTGAGCATGCCATGCCTTTTGTTGTGTTGTGCTCGTTCTATTTCTTCTTTAATGATCACTCTTCCACCTCGGGGGCACTGAGGACTCTCGCCCCTCTTGCGCTCATGGAGTCTCAGCCATATACAACACAACACCACTACTTTTGGAGAACCATGAAGAAGATTGAGCTTCAAGCTTGATGCCACTGGTGGGCAGACAGGAGGCGGAGGGTGAGTAAAAACAAAGCATTTTCTCACCTGCTACAGTAGGAGACAGGACAAAATATTCATGGCAGCCAGTGGGCATGGGGAGGGCAGTTTTTATCATGCATGTGCATGCATTAGCCTCCGAAGTGAGAATGAGGTAATCTACAGTTAATAAGGTTGTGTCACGCCTCGCATGCTGCCTCACTGACAAGAGAAAACCGTTAAACCATAGCAGCAGGAAAAAAGAAAATTGAGACTGCATCACCTCTGCAGAAATGTGAGCAGCTCAGCCTCTGCACTGCAGTGAGTTGGAGCTCAGTTTCTATTATGCTAGTATTTGACCAGAGTTCGAGACGCATATGAGGTAGATAGACAACAATATAGTCTATCTAGGTGTGAAAGCAGTGCAGCGCACACCGGGTAAACTTCACTCCGCCGGCGAATAGTAGAGTTTGCAGAACTCCGTGTTAAAACGGATTAGCGGAGTGTCAAAACTCCGTAAACTCCACTGGTGGAGCGGAGTTTGCCGCTCACCATTAATTTTACAGAAAAGAGATCTCAAACCCGAGGTAGATCTCCTCCAGAGGAGCACTCTGAAAAGAGGTACAACTTTAGGACTATGGATAATATTAGTAAACATGACAGGTATCAGGATACGCATACACGTTCCTTTAGTTCCTTTCAGGGCTAGACGAAAACCTCAGAGAGAGAAAGACGATCAGAACACAAAGAAGAGCATACGAAGTCCATAGACAAGCAGCACGCTCAAGACTATACTTCCAAAAGAGAAGACAAACCAAAATCAAAACCTCAGTTTAAAAAAAAAGAAAGTTGCAGGTCTGAAGATCAGAAATCCCCAGAATTCCGAGGACGCAGCTTCTGAACGGGGTATGGGCTCTGATGATGCTAGACAGTGCGGCAGAAGTAACAATAGCTCACCAGAACCTGAAGGAATTTCTGGTGACAGCGGACTTGAATGATTACATCACAGTGGAAACACCAGACACAAGGGTGAGCGTCCCACATAAGATACACGAGATAACACTCCAAATGGAGGGGGACAAGCCCAGGAAAGTTAAAGGTCTCTTTTGGGAAAACGTGTCATCTGGGTATGACATCCTATTAGCAGACCAAGATTGGCCGCCAGCATTCGTTATGGAGTGCCCCAGGAGGGAAGATATAATTTTTCCAGCATTCTCCGACCTCATTCTCATACACCTTAAACATGCATATGCATCGGAGTGGGCAATAGCCCTAGCTCCAGCATTGTATAATAATCATACAGGGTGGGATGAGGAGTCATCCCACCATATGATCCCGTTAAAAGTTTCACCAAATGCTCAGAGGGAATACCCTATAAAGCAAGAAGATAAAAAACAGGTCAGGGAGATCTTTGATCAACTTGAATACCAAGGGGTGATTGGAAATTGCATCTCACCAATGAACAATCCTTTGTTTCCCAAATCAAAACCAGATAATTATTATCATCTAGTTTTAGATTACAAACATTTAAACACATGCACAAAGACATTTGCTGTCCAAAACGAACACAGTGCCACATTAATAAATAACATTGCGTGGAGAACATGCAAGACAACACTTGATATCTCAAATGGATTTTTCTGCCAAAATATAGCACCTGAAAGCTGGTAATTCTCAGCGTTGGGGTCCCCGCAGTATGAGAACAGCCATGGCGTATTTTCAGCAAAGGTATCTGAGTTACTCCAAAATGTTGATGATAAAGCATTGTCCTACGTGGATGATATTTATCTAAAGGACGATGACTTAAAGAGGTACTTGACCAGGGTGAGCACCATTATTAGGGGATTCGCCTCTGAGGGTTACAAACTTAACTTAATTAAATCAAAAATTGCCCACCTCAGTGTACTATTTTTAGAACATGAGCTTTCAAGTGAAGGGAAAAGCCTGGCAGCTAACATTTTAGAAAAGTGTGCACAGCTCCAATCTCCAAAAACATTGAAAAATGTGCATGTTATTGATTGTTTGTTCCTCTTTCGTGTAACTTATGATTTCTTCACTTATGTCATATAAATTCTAATGTAGTAGGTATTATTTTTTGCACATGCGTGCTTGCAATCAATTAAATTGTGTTTGTAAACTGTTTTGAATAATGGCAAAGTAATTTAGCCCGAACCAAGCAAATATATGAATATTGGTTCAATTATCTATTTGAATAAACAGCAGGTTTTCAAAATAAGTTGGCCTGATTCCCCTTTTTGATTTAAGAGTAGC